>NC_088252.1:5646796-8065963 GCF_036013445.1 Caloenas nicobarica | reverse complement strand
GATGTTCGAAATGTGTCTCAAGATCTGTCAGGTCCAGACAGGTCACTGGGAAATCTGGAGACAATGCTTTTTAGCTGGCGATTAGGACTAAATCAACTGACAGGCAGAAGTGTAAACACTGGTTCTTAACTCTTCACGGAGCTGAAATGTATTTGCTGTACTCACTGAAAATTTAATTTGAGAGAAAATAGTAAGAAAAAATAGCTAAGTACTGTCCTACTTAAATTAGTACATTGTAGCAGCTACTCTTGAGCAATCCTAGTTTAAGGTCCTTGTGACAAAGCCTGGTGTTATCATTGTCCTGTTACATCTGACTTGCAGTAACCGGCCGCTTCATCTTGCTTTTCCTGGCACTATCGAAGGCGTCACCTTAGTCCCAGCTCTTTCCCAAGGCTGGTTCTGGGGCAGAACAGCTGCGTACCACCTCAGACACAGGGCTGAGGCGAAAATGCTCAGCCTCACCCTATGCCAGAAGAGCTATAGCTTTGAACCTTTATAATCTGTATTAAGGTAACTCCTCCTGTTTTAATCAAGTGCCTTATAAGAATTCTGTTTAGCCCGTGAATATGTAAAAATTGAAAAAGCTCTCTGATGCGCACACATTTCTAATTAACAATGGAATAACCTCCTTCAAAATTTTCCCCTTCACAAACAGACAATTCCTGAAATGTCATCTTTGTTACTGAGTGCTTTAGGCAGCGATTATTCACAGTAACTTCTGCTGTTTGCCTTCCATCTCCCAGATCAATTGATACAGATGATTCCTGGGAGCACAGTTGTCACTGTTTAATCCACAGGATATACTTGCAGGAAGGTAGCAGAACAGTGCACAAGCCAACTTCAAAAGACTGTCACCTGAAGAAAAAAATCAGTGGTCTTTCTAGCAATTAGTGACAATAGAGGCACGCACCTGTGGTGAGGAACTTTGACTCGAAGAAGCTGATCTAAAAAACCTTTAAGCACCATGGATTCCTAATCTTAGATTTGAAGAACTGACAGAAATGACCTGTTCACCTCTGAACTGGTGACCTACAGGTGGGAAGAAGTATTGTTAGAGGCATGTAAGCAGAATGTAAGGCTGTGTTGTTTTGATGTTTAAGCTATCCATTTCATCTTGGTGCAAAGAATAACAAAGAGGCAATCTGGTTGATGAAAGGTAAAATTGCACTTGGCTTAACTCAGCTAGAGAGCTAACTTTTGCAAATGTTTTTACAGTCTACGTGGTGGCAATGTGTTAATTCATTTGTACTTAAAACCAAGTCAAGGATTTTAAGACTCTTATTGTGCTTAATTATATACACATTCTGTAGCTTCTAAGCCTTTTTAACCTTGTTAAGTAACACAAATTTTGTTTTAAAAATTAGTGATATTCTTTGCCACTGACTTCAATGGCAGGAGCTTGAAGACCTAATGTTGTTCAAGAACTTTGATTCTTGTGATTTTCCAGTTCCTTCACCAGGGGAGAAGCAAACACTTAGTGCATTGTGTTACTAGGGCACAGAGCAAGGTGGTGCCAAGGAAGCCACGTGGTGGAGAAGCACACTGCAAAACAGTTTGGTTAGGAGCAGTGTTGCTCACTAGAGAACTAATGACAGTCAAAAGCCAGTGAAGTCATAAGCCATCTTCTGACAGGAGCTGGGAACAGTCAGCTGCTTCAAGATGGTGTGTTCATGCTGCATGTGACTTATTAATATTCCAGGAGGCATAAAAGGAGAAATACAGCACTACTATGTTGCAAAAGGCAAAGGTAAGAACTGTCACTGGTTTCTTCAAGTGCTTGAGATTGGCAGGAATCTCCTAAGTGGTTCCCTTGTAAGATTTTAAACTGGGTAGGAGGAAGGGGGAGGAGATGTATGATTAAGGGGAATTTGGTTTGCAAAATGTTTTAGGATGGCATAAAAATCATGTGAAGAGTCTGTATATACTGTTGCTATTAAAATGTTTGTTTATTCCTAGAGAAATTGATGGGAATGCTCTATCATGTTTTTAGTATTAATCCTTCAGAAAGGAGCAGATGTAACCTTTTCCTATAACCTCCCTCTTCTCTACCTCCTGCTCCAAATAAAAAGTGCATTTCTGTAATGTATCTTTTCTGGTATAAGTAGAGAAACCATGTACACTTAACATCAAATAAGGCTCAGTCAAAGGAAAATTCTCTGCGTGCTTATGGACTTGGGCACACAAATATGATGAACATTGTGAATCAAGCTGTACGTGTTGCTTGATGCAGCACTATAGATGCTAACACAAGGCTGATCAGTGTCTGTGTAAGAACTGCATAAAACAGAGCAGTTATTTGAAGGAGACTTGAAATGCTTAATGGAGTGGCTGATCATTGCTTCATCCATACTCTTACCTATACAATGTTTCTCAGAATTAGCAAGTAAAATGTTCCAAGCATGATGGAAGAATATTCATGTAATAATAAAGAAATCTTGTCTAGAATATACTTTCAGTATTCAGTATCCTTTAGAATTCGAAGCCCACAGCACCTTGCACAAAATATTCAATATATTCCAGCATGGAAGCCCGTATGTTTTTTAGGTGTCAACTTGTTGGAAGGGATAAAAGGCCCACAAATGCATATGTGTATTAGTGAGTAAAAATCAATCTAATTTAAGCATTAGCTATCAGTTGCTGCTTAGAAAGCAAGTCCCAAACTGAATTAAAATGGCAAAAGTGTACAGCACCTGTCTTCTCAAACACCTACCAAGTTTTATAGGATACACAAAAAAGTCACATGAAACTGGAGAGCAGCTAATTTCAGAATCATTTTAATAATGACTGATCCATTTGAATTTAAGCAGATGAAGGATAAGCTGAAGCAGGGATAAACTGAAAAGGCCATGTGCTGAGTCCCTTCATTATCTACGTGACTAGAAACTACTGCACTTCATCATCTGCTGTCTCTTTTTGCTATCTCCCTCTTTAATTTTCCTAAATGGCTGGTGCACTGCTGTTGAGATAAGGTATTTAATAAGCGAAAGGATTTAGATGTTCCTACAAGACCAGTCTGGGCTCCTTTTTTTTTTTTTTTTAAATGTCATCCTGATTTGTGCTTTTTTCTTCTCTCTAAGTAATAGGCATAGGGATTATGAAATTAATCTGGAAGCTAAATTCCACTAACAAAATCCTTGTATCCACTGGTAACATAAATAACAATTGGTTCATAGCACAATAATCCCAGATAGTAACTGCTATGAGAAGACAGATAAACTGAACCTCATCTTAGGTGGAATACTTCTAAAACAAAAATTGTGGAAGCCACAGAGCTGCATATATTTTGTTTTAAATAAAGCTAACTTGTTTATGACTCTTTTTTTTAAAAAAAAAAAAAGCAAAGGAAAATGTTACTTAAATATCACCTGTAATAGATATATACCTGCTACTTCCATGTCTTAAAACTCCTCCTGTAGCCATCCCATTGACTCATTCAATCAAGTGTTGCAGTTGAGTTTCTACCCCAGGAGTGTATTTTAAAGAAGTCCTAATAGTAAACCATATTCTGGCATCTTTACAAATGCTGAATAGCATCTTCCTCCAGATGTCTTCTGTACATGGCTGAGGATACTCCTGCGGAGAGATGATCTGCAGCACACATAAGGATGTGTCCACACTCATGTTTTAGCATGGATAATCACAAGCGCATTTCTGAAGTGAGTCTCCCAGTCATCCCTGCTTACTACACACTGATTCAATTTGCGGGCCAGTCTTGGGGCTCACAAACAAATACAGAAAAATGTTCTTCGGAAGCACACTTAAAATATTGCAGCCACTATTGGGTGTTGAGTCGTGGTGACTAGATTAGAGCCAGCCTGAAGTAACACCCTGAGACAGAGTATAGTGCTGAGATTGGGGCCTCTGCATCAGCTTCTTCACCCTGCAGGTTCTTTCAAATTTTAGCTCCCACATCGCACAGCTGCTGTCTGCCCTTAGCATCTACGTTACCTGAAAAGATTGTTTATGCCTGAAGGAGAAGGGATAGTATTAGCTAACCAAGTGATGGTTTTTTAATGTGGACAGAAGGGTGGTTCTTAAGTTAACTACTGCCTAACATGATTCACCCAGCAAATGGTTCCTGAACATTGCTTTTTACTATGGTGTAACTGCTACACAAAAACAAATTGGGGTGTTAAGCCTCATGGTGGGTCTGTGTCCCTCTTCTGAAGTCTCTGCTGTGATTTTTTTTTTGTGTGTGTGTTAAGTGACAAACTTCAGCATTGTAGTTTTGTGTTTTATGAAGAGGAGTGCCAATACCATGCTTGGTTAAACGAAAGAGAAATGCAAAAATAAAAATCAACAAGCTCAGGTTTAAAGATTTCATCTGTCTGGGCTGAAACTCCTTTCCTTCCTCTTGACTGGTGCATTGGTGTTGCAAGTCAGCTAGTTTAGCTTCTGTTGTGTAGGAGAGCTGCAGTCAGCTTTTGCACGTGGAAGTCTCATATCCTGTGTTAGTGAACTAAATGTAATCTTAATGCTGAAAACAATTGATCTACAAAGCAGTGTGTTGAGGATGATTTAAAACTGGTCAGCAAATCTTTAGTAAAGAATCTACTTCTTTGAGTACTTGAGCGATTCCTGTAGAAGAAATCAGTGCCAGCAACCATGCAAAATGCTGCACAAGCTTATCCTAATTAAAGGAGCAGGACAGTGGGACTTAATTGTTACTGTTTCTAGATACTGTAGTAGAACTCTCAGCCTCTTCACAAAATCAGGGTGCCATTAGTGTTATCTACCTGCTGGGAATCAAGAGGCTTGCAGCCTGAGTACTATCACAGGCAAAGCTGAGAAGGAAGACACGGGTGCAAAGAGGTAAAGGGGTCCCACAGCAGATTGGGGACCGAGCTGGGAAGGTAGTCCAGGTCCTTCCCCTGTTTGTTGGAGTGTGCTGCCTGTTGCACTTCCACACTGGTTTCAGCTCTGGACAATGCAGAAGGATTTAATGTCACATCTGCACTTGAGGAATATTGGGTTTATGGTGTAGTTCAGGCTATGTTGATGGAAATAATTAAAGAACATCTGAATCTTAGAGAGTGAAGGCCTCTAGCTAAGGTTGATTGTGACGATAAGGTAGAATGCTAGGAAGCACACTTTTTTTTTTTTAAGTTTACTATGATCGGAACTTAGTGTTTGGAATATTGGATATTTATAGGCAGCTCAGCTAACTGTTATTTCTACAAGAAAAGCAGATGTAAATAAATGGGTTTTTTTAAAGGTGTACTCTACTATTTACAAAAAAGTTCATTTGAAAGGCATGCAGGAGAGGTGGATCAAGTTATGGACTGGAATTGCTGTTTACCGTTCGTGTTTGTAAGGAGTTATCACAGGCAATCAGCCACCTCCTTAGCTTTAAGATGAGTGTTTTTGAGGCAGGTATCAAAAGATAACTTTGGAGACAAGCATGGACGTAGATCTCATTTATACTTGCCTTGGAGCTGAAAGATGCGTGTGCTCTAAGGGAAGTAAACAAGTGAAAGCAGAAGAAAAGAATGAAAGGTAAAACATGAGGTTGTCAGGGAAAATTAAAGAGGTGTGGAAGATCACTTAGCCAAATCTTGTGGTTCTGGTATAATAACACAAATACAATGCTTTGAGCATTTTGAAGCCTCCTTCATGATAATTCTACACCATATGCTGAATTTTCATATCTGTGGTTGACATCCCTTGGATCATCACACCTTGATCTATTTTAATGCTTTACCTTAAATATATTAGGTAGGGGGTTTGGGTGTTTTTGACTTTCATCGTCCTCTGTTGGAAGAGCTAACACTGGCAGAATATATAAAAGTTAAAAGAACGTGTACTCTCAATCTTTATGGAAATTCCAATTAGTTTCTGCTTTTGCTGCAAACTAGTGGTGGAATTGTTCAAAAACCAACACAGAGGGCTAAAGGTTTTTAAAACAGCTTTGCATTCTGTTAGATTAACAAAGAAAAAGTAAGTATGCTTTCAATTTTTCTCATTGCTGCTAATTCTAGGACAACATTATATAGCATACAAATAAGTAGGATAAATTTTCAGTGAATGGATAGAAAAGTGTATGTAACATTAGAAGATTATGTCTTAAACTTGTTTTGAAAGTTTGTATCTTTGCTGAAGAAAGACAATAGTATTGCATCAGGATTCTAGTAAGAGATTTGTGCTAGGTTCTCTGATGATGGATGCCGTCTTCATGCTGTTGGAGCTGATGAAGCTTGGACAATTTAAACTAGCAGTGCCTCAGCTTTTCTTTTGAAGTTTTAAGTATTCTCCTGTAATTACCAGGGAAAGTAAAGCTTTGAAATGCTGCTGAGTTAGGTTTTTGCGTGATATCTTTGGAAAGCACATCTCAAAAGAAAGAAGTTAATATTTGTAACGGGATAGCATCATAGCTTTCAAAATGAATACTGGAGTTTGCTTGTGCTGCTGAATTCAAATGCAGAAGAGTCTGCCACTGTGAGGTTTTTTTAGCTACAGGAATTAGTATACAGACTAAGTAGGAAATAAAACAGAGACACAAGCAGTCTTGTTTAATCAGTTAACCAAAAGTTAATGATCACACAAAAAGGGGTAGTTAATACCAGTGTGATTAAAACTGGTGGCGAGGCCTGGCCTATGGTTATTTGTTTAAATCTTCTGCTATTGAGAGTCTTCTCATGAAAGTACATAAAATCCTAAAGCCTCATAACTTAGCCTAAAAGTAGCACAGAATAACAGTTCCTTTTTCCTGTCAAGTAATTCACTACACTAATATTGCAGAGAGAGGACTAAGGTGGAGTTGTCTTAATGATCTGAGTAAATCCTAGATGTGTTCACTTTTGTTTCATTGATTAGGTTACGGGTGCTATCATATCCAGCATTTTTTAATATCTGTTTGACTATTCTTGAAAAACACGTTATTAATCTTTGTCTAAACTACTTACCTGTAAAGTTAGACTAAATTCATTAAGAGTGGCTTCTGAGTACAAGTTAAGGTTCGTAAACCACTGGTTCCCAATACTAACAATATTTTCAGAAAGCTATTCCTAGGAAGATTTGACTGCGAAATGCTCCTCATTCAGGGAACTTTCTTTGGTCTTACATTTTTCTTAGCATTTGTTAGCATGTGAGTTTCAGAGTCCAGCACTAAGTAAGGGTAATTGTTCTTCAACTGTTGCTATTATCTTACCTGAGATTTCCCATTGTAAAATGCTCTTAAATCAGTGTCTGTCAAAGATCAGATTAGTGCCTGATTAGATCTGTCAAGTTTCATCTTCCAATGTCTTTTGTGCCAGGTTTGGATTTGAGAATGAATACTTAAAGTATTAGAAGTTAATATATGATACAATTGAAAGCTCTGTTGGGTAATTACATTTTTCATTTTGAGTTTGTTACCCTAACAAGTACAGTAGGGCATGAATGAAAGGTTCTGATATCAGAAGATTTACTACATGATGTCATGCACTGCCTCCCTCCCAGAAGAATTCATGTTAATTGTCACACAGTCTTGCCAAACTCGTGAGCAGTGTGCAGTAATGAAATCCTAATAGCAGACAGCTGGTTTAAAGACACATTACCCAATGGCTTTAAAAATTTTCAAAGAAGATGCATTTCTCCTGCAAGAGCTGGCTACGAACTCATGTCTGATCCATGCAAGTGAGAGAAGGGACGCAGCAGCAGCTCTGCAGAGCCGTGCAGTCTCCACAGGTTCTGCGTGTGGCAGAAAAGGGGCAGCATGTGCATCTCCCCCCATTTCTCTCAACTGCTTGCCTGAACCAGAGCCAAATGTCTGCCTCTGTGTTAAGCTGAACTGCATCACAGATTTCTCATTATCCCTTACCTTCAGTGCCGTCACAGATCTTCTATTTTCCCAGGCTCCAGTCCTGGGAAGACATTCTCTGATGCATGCGTGTTTGTTTATTTATAAATGGGTCATTTCCATGTGGCTTTGACCTCTCCAGTTGGTTTCAAAACCTGTGCTGTGTGTGGAGGAGGCAATTTTCTACCTCACAGCAGACATATTAATTCCATTTGTTTCTTAGGGTGGGGAACATACCCCAGCAAGTATCTTCTTTCTTGAGACTGACTTGTGGATCACAGTGAAATTTATGAGTTCAACTTCCTACTAGTCATTTTGTTCAGCTTCACAGCTGATAGTCCTGAACAAAAGAGAAGGAAGGGAAGCTGTGACCATTATTATGGGATTTAAAAACAAACAAAACCAAAACCAACACACACAAAACACCAGGTTCTGGGGTATGGGCTACTGCCATCATGCTGAAGGAGTTTAATGTTGGCTCTCAGGCTGTCATCTTAACTTCCCATTTGTGGTCCAAAATTTGTAATATGCTGGTGTGTTCAGGCTGTGGAGAAGTAACTGCAGGCGGGTGTATTCAATGGTCAGAGCATCCATTCACACATCACTTTACTTGCTGCATTTGGAATTTGATTTCTCACCACCTGTTTATCACCTGATAGGGTGAGGATCTTTATTAGTATTGATATTCAACAGCCCTGAATGGACTTTTGGTAAGCACATGTCTGTTTTCTGTTAACAATATTTACCTTATTGAGATGTTGGTTACACCTTGTAGGAGACTAAAACCTTATACTTTCAAAAACTGATGTGAGCTGCCCACCCAAGAAAAGTGACAGCTATTGCTGCAGGGTTAAGACAAGTGGCAAGGGCATATATTGTCACTAGCAAAGGGACTTCCATATTCCCCCGAGACTGCTACCGTGCTATCTTTTCTGTTGGAGCAACAGGTGAATACAGCGTGGAGCAATGCCTCTGAGGTCCTGCGCATCATGTCTGTAATTTTGCCTTGGGTATCACATAAGGACATACAAGTGTATCTTCATATGAACCACTTGTGGAGGTGGTGACAATCCAACACAGACCTTGTTCTTGAGCAGGTTCGACACCCAGCTATTTACTTCCCCAGAAACAGCACAGACAGCCTCTGGAGAAAAAGCCTCTTCTGTTACAGTAGGGCAAATGAGTCTTTTGTTGAAACACTGATAAAGGGCATAAAGGCAACCTGTTAGTATGATGGTGAAGATCTAAGTGAGGGCTGCATATTGTATGCTTTGTCATGGGGGTAATTATGCTGCTGAAATCAGTGGATGGGTGATGTTAAATAGAAGATGCTACCTGAGAATGAATAGATTTCTCTAGGTCCATTAAAATATTTGGAAAAATAGGTATATTTGTGGGAATACCTGAGAAGCTGAAAAAGTAGATGAGTTTACTGCACTGTTTACTTTGGGCAAATAGATCCTTTCCTACACCACACATCCTGGGGAAACTGCAGTTTATATAAGCTTTATACATTTATATCTAGAGCCTATTGCATGTCTTTCATTCTTACATACCCAAAGCCTATGCTAGAAGTCGGAGGTATGTCAGCTTGGAGTGATACAGTGCTAGGAGATTGCTTCCAGCTGATGATGTCTTCAGGCTCTATGCTCTTTGCCAATAACAGCCATCACAGTTTTATACATTGTGTTTCTCAAGACAGTCCACATTCAAGGTAGTACAATATTAAATCAGCTCAGTCAGAATTTTTTTCTACTTCTTTTTTCTCTCTATTTAATAAATAATAGTGTAAACCTGCCGTGTTGCACATGCATCTTAACTATATGCATACTGTCATATTTCACGTTTTGTCATATTGATAAATGCTCAATTAAAACAGTACTGGAGCAGGAAATTCAACAATTGTTTTTAAGGACATACCCCAAAATTAAAATAATGAAGCAGCCACTCCATTATCAGAGGCTTAGTTGTATAAACAGAAGTTAATGTTAGATCATCTCTGAATTCTGTGGGACAAGAGAGTGGAGAGAGAATTTTTTCTTTTACACAGCACCAATGCAATAATTAAGAGTAGTAGCCTGAAAGAATGAACACATGCACATGAATAAGGTGATTAATTTTTCAGGGAAATGAGTGAGAAAAGGCAGAATAGAATTGAAGTACGAAATCTGTTCAGCAATAGAGCTCAGCTCCCAGTAACTGGATAGGGGGAGTAGAAAGATGGCTGCCTAGAACTCCTCTTTGTTTTTATGTTTAAAAAAAAAAGTAAAGTATGTATAAATATATATAAAAGTAGGTGTGGAAAGTATGGAACTTATCTTTCCTGTGACAGCACAAAACAAATGCGGCAGCTGGACATGGTGGGGCAGGACCTGCCCTTTGTGCTCCTACAATTTTTGTTGTGTATTGCCAATACAGCTGATTTTTTTTTTTTTTTTTTTTTTTTTTTCCCCAGCAGGGAAAGATCAATAGTATCCAGTTCATGGTACTTACTAAAATAGAAGGTTGCTTAAATTCCCTAAATTTCACTTCTATGATGAGAGTACAATGGTACTTTTGCCTCTCTTTAATATGAAGGATATCTTCTGCTTCCATAGCTGCCCTTTAGTATCTTTGTATCAGAATAATTAGTGGTATTTTAGTAAATGGGAGGTGGGGTGTATATAGTTTTCAAATGTACTATGATTGTCTTTATCTGATTTCTGTGGGTTTCCTTACAAACCACAGTAAGGTCTGGGAAAGGGAGAGAATTACTCAGGGATAAGAACAGCAGTGAAACATCTGAGCTTTTCATCAGGCCTCACAGTGCCACATCCAGCAAGGTCTGTCTGCCTCGAACCAGCAGGTGATAGTACGTGCAAGAACCCAGTTCTGTGTAGTGGTGTCCTAACAGCACCCTGTCTGTACTACTAATGAAATGTATAGTCCACCTCACTTTTAGGGCCTTCAGAAGAAATTAATGTGTGCAAGCTCAAAACCTCTATTTCTCCATACACTTCTCACCTAGATGCCCATGTTTTCAGTCTTAGCCGGTATCTATGCAGAAAGGTTTCATGACTTTTCCTGTAATCAGGTAGGGAGGTTGTTCTAGCTTGAAATGGTCCGTCTTATGGAGCAGCCTTGCCACTTGAGTCCAGGCATTAGTCTCGATCTCCTCTTCAGTGTGGGCTGCAGTACATCAGTTTTCCTTAATAAGCCAAATATCACCATCTAGAATTCGAGTGTTTCTAATCTCCCCTCTGTTATGAGCTGGTATGACGAGGGGGAACAGAAATGACCTCTGGAGTTCTGTGGAGCCTGATGCACTTTCACGAGGCTTTCAAATGCCATGAGTTCCACACAAATGACTATAAATAATTGCCTAGGTTGGCCTGACCTTGAGTTGTCTGAGAAGATGATCTGATAATGGCACGAGTGACTCTGATTCTGTTCTGAAGCTGAGATCCCATTTAGGATTATACTTACTTGAACTCTCTGTAATTTAAGAAGAAAGCTTTCTGCATGCGCCAGTACTGGAAACACATTCTGAACACAAAGGTCACTGATGCGGCAGTTGAAATCATCATGAAATAAGTCACTTGGGACATGAGTTTAAGCAAAACTGAAAACTTACCTCCTGTTTGACAGTGCAGTTTTCTTTCCCTGGTCTCTCAGCCCTGGTCAGAATTGCCAAGTTTCATATTAACTCCTCAGTTCTGCAGACCATGTATTGGGCAGATACTACTTTGCAGGACCTTCAACATGGAGCTTTGCACAGCCTGGGGTACACATCAATCTGAGAGCAGCCTGCAGAAGGGCGAGTTGGGTACCACCTTTCTGCCTTGAGGCATCCTTGCCTGCTTTCCCTTTCAGTTTCCAAGAATTACTACTCTGTTTCCCTGAAAAATAAGCCCTACCCTGAAAATAAGCCCTAGCAAGACTTCTCATGATTTTTGAGGATGCTTGAAATATAAGCCCTACTCCAAAAATAAGCTCTAGATACAGTTCATTTAAAAAGTCAAATTAAATAGTGTCCAGGCAGCTATACATGTAAGAAAGTAATAAGTTTTGGAACACAAATTAATGTAAGACCCTGTCTTATTTTGGAGGAAACAGGGTATCCCCTTTCATGAAATGTGGTCCAAGAAAAAAAAATTATTAACAAAAGCAGCCTTTATTAGGAGCTTGCTTAGTCACTTATTTCATTTTTTTCCTGAAAAATTATCAAGAACAAAGCTAACTGACTTGATGACCTGGAAGATCTTGTCCAACCTAAATGATTCTATGATTTTTTTTTTTTTCTTCTCTTAAACTACTGTTTTGCAGAATGCATGGTACTAGGAGTAGTTCCATTACTTGCTGTCAGTTCACCTGAAAGTGCTCAGAACTCACGGCATTTTTTCAGGCATGATCTTGATATATAATGAAGCAAATCAAAACAATTAAAGAATTATTCTGGTTTGATCTGTTACAATGCTCCTTGTCCCAACCAGAAAGATGTCAAACTTGTTTTTTAACAAAGTTGTCAATATATCTTAAAAAAAAAAACCAAAAAAAAACAAAAAAAAAAAAACACAGAAATGGAAAATAGTGCTAAAACATTAGATTTAGATTTAGTAGCAGTTTCTCAAATCAGTTGTGCCTGTGACTTGGTGTGTGATTACTGCAAATTGTTCAAGTTTTATAACAAATAATGATTTTTAGATTGCTGTAGAATGCAACAGCTTGGATAAAGTGATGAATGTACTGCGGGGAGTTGCACAAACCACTTCAGAATGGCACACAGTCTGGCAAACAAATGCGAGCTGATGCTGCCACGAAAGGTATTTGCTGTTGCTGATGGTTGTACATGTGGCAGAAAAGGTTTGAGAACTCCCTGGCTTGGAATAAAGAACTCCCTGAAGGTAGATGGTCTATGCAGATTAACTGTGGCCTTATTAGGCCAGATTGTTAATAAACTGTTTTTTTACTGGTACCATCTGAAAATCTTTAAACCTCATACAAGACTAGGAGAAAGCTCCAGAGAGATCTACGTATTATTTACATATTTCATTTATTCCCAAATGCTTGTAAAAGTAATGTAATAATACTATTTCGAGGACTCTCTGAAGAAGCTCATGAAAACTTCAGTTCTTCAATGCCAATCCCTTTTCTGAAAGACAGAGCTCTGCTTATCCGTTCTTTTGTTAGCCAAGAGCAATCCATTCAGGGACATAACTATGTATTTGGGGAAGCCTTGGGGCCGATTTCATGTTGGCTGTAGCATTAATATGAATCATAAGTAAATCAGTTTGCACTACCATAAACAGAACCACACGAGGGGGCGCAGATTTAATTACGAAGACTATGTGGGAACAGCAGAAGTTTTATACGTGTGAGAAGAATGACAGATGAGAAAAGGGCATTCTGCATTCCAAATTTCATCTCTTTGTACACTATGTTGCGAGCAATAATTTGTAGCCTATTAGCCGAGAGTTTCAAAATACCTGTAGGATTTAGTCACTTCTTCCATTGAAGTGTAATGGGCGATAAGTTTAAATACTGTGTATTTAGGGAAAAAAAAGACTGAAAACATTTCAGTCATTACTGAAGCGTACTATAGTACGTTTGTGTGAGGATAAAGAAAAGACAGGTGAGTTCTACTGTATGGGTAGGCAAGCTTCCAAGAACATTAATATTGTATTTTAAGAGATGAATAAAAGCCTCAAAATTGCTCTAGACTTGGCAGGTAAGGTTTGTTATGCTTCATCTTGCCTGTTGGCCAGAAAGCTCAGTAAGTGGGAGCTTGCCAGATACGGCAGTCTTCCCCACTACCTGAATTTAATTTAAACCATTCTCTGCAGCTCTGATTTTAATCCTTTCATTTTGGTTTTGAGTTACCGCATATATGGCACAATGGAAATATTTTTTCAAACTTAAATTAGAAACATATTTTAGGAGACAAAAAAAAAAGTGCCTGTCTTCAGTGTAGAATGAAACATCTTTAACTGTTAGATGAAATAGAACCATTGGAACATTTTGGTGGAAAAGTTTGATTTTCAGTAGAGAAATGTGGATTTTCTGCTTTTTGTTTCCTTCTCCCCCTTCCAGTTTGTACACACTGCACAAACTGTTTCTTCAGGATGGCCAAACTTTGTGATAGTTCACAACAAATGTGTCAAAGGTAAAAAAAAAAAATGGTGTGTTCATCTTACTTTATTTTCACCCTCCGCATCTAAAATAATGGTGGGGTTTGGTTTTTTTTTTTCCCCAATTCCTTGAGATCTTTTTATTTGCTATAAATGCTGGCAACATTGTTGTCACCTCCAGAAGTACATATTTCCAGGATGTGCTATCAACTTTTGCTCTAAATACAGTGCAGAACAAGAAGTGTAAGTGGTGTAACCATCTGAACCCAAGTAAAAGTTGTGGAAAGAGTAAGAATTGCACTTAAATCTTGAATTTTGCTGCCTAGGCTGGCCTTGTTTCTTCCACAAGGAAAAGTGATAGGCCTAACTGATAAAGAAGAATGATTTTTGGAATGTTCTCGTGATGTTTTTGTAAGCAGGCCAGGAAATTCAGATCTTTATGGAACTGCACTACAGCATGTGTGTGAGGAGCATAGTGGAAGCCTGTCTTGAAGCAGTTATCAGTGTTTCATTGTCAAATGGAAGGATATTTAGGGTGGAATTTCGCAGGGATCCTGGGTATGGCGCTGCCCAACACTTTCACCAAAACCATGGCTGCAAGTCTAGAGACTGTGGATTAAATCTGCAGATGACAGTTATAGACTGAACAAAACCAGGATTCTAGTCAAGAGGGATGAGTGTGAGGTATCGACCCTGGACAGGAGTAACCGATTGCATAAACAAGCAGCAGTCAGGGACTGATCCAGTGTCTGTTACTGCGACTCTTTCATCCTTATGTCCTGCTGAATGTAACTTGACATTATCATGCTGCTAAGAAAGGCCTGTGCTGCACTGAAGTATTGCAGTGTTATTGATGAGACTTGTGGAATAATAATTTTATTCCAGTAGTGCTGGAAAGCATCAGGCACGGTGTGTCCTACCCTGGACAGAACGTGTAAGTACTAATGGGAGCAATCCAGTTTGAAAAGCGTGTCTTTTGACAAATTATGGCTATAAAGTCTCTCGGTGAAATATGCATCACTTATTGACTGAGCCAAATAGTCCCTTCTTAGGTAGCCTTACTAGCGCTGGTTTGTTTTCTTAATTATGTAAATAGGACTACTGGGAAAGTGGCTTACTTCTATTGTGCATGGGAAATGGTGGAGTGACCAGACTTAACTGCAGCTTCCTTGAGTGCTGGTATGCGGAGAAGGTCATTAAGTCACCCTTGGGCGTTGGCCAGGATCACATCTGACACGCTTATGTTTAAAGGCAAGGCAGAATGAAAGAGAGGAAGGGACCAACGGGGTATTGCTAGTGAGCAAAGCTTATCTACGACACGCTGGCTACCCTGGCAAAGTGTAAAAAGGCCAATTAGCTCTGCTTGTCCTTCTCTTCCTGTGTTCCCAGCCCAGGCGTGAGCCACGCACAACTTCTTCTTAAGGCTTTGAGCAATGAGCTGCTTTTTCTGAGGATTGGCAGGAAATAATTTAATAAGCTGGGGGAGGGAGAAGTTTCCTGTTCTAGTTACTCCCTATATAATTCCTAAGATAAAAAGACAGTTCAGTGGGCCAGACCACCAGCACCAGTGTCCTTACATGTGCTCCTCTGACAGTGAAGGTCTAACCAAGCTGATTCTGTCCCCATGGATTTTTCCTTCGTCCCAGTAGGACCCCTGAAAGCTGTAAATGCATTTTGAAGAATGAATAAGCTGAGTGTATTCTTTAAGTTGCATATTAATATAATGGAACTCCTTTCAAGGCCATGACTGTGGGATTAGTTCTGTGCAGATGGGCTGGAGTGTGACCTTAGGACCCTTATTGGAACCTCACAAATATTTAATGAAAAATCAGTTTAAGTTCAAGGGAAGTCTCTTCTGCAATACATGTAAAAAGCATAACTGGCATTGATTGTATCTTCGTCTTGTTTTACATCATATAGTACTAATACTTTACTACTAAGAACTGTGAGTAAGTGGACTTTACTACTTTTAATCCTAAAGACATCAAGACGACTGCAAAGAAATTCACTCTATGTGTGAGTGCCAGTGACTGAGTGGCACATGCCCAAGTTAAACTTAAGGCAGTGAAAAAATCTCCAAAGCAAATGCAGATAATCCAAATTATGCTCTAAATATCTAATGCTATCAGATGGCTAAAATGCATAAGGTAGTTACATAAATCTTAGTAATGCTTTTGATGTGTTCATCTCCTGAGTTTCTCTCGTCTTATCCTTAATGCCAGTAAACTTGAAATACACTTATATGTTCACTAAAGAGTGTGTGTACTTGTTTAAAGTTGTGTAAAAACATTATTCTATTCATTTGAGTGTATGAATGGTAAACATAAATTTTGTCAAAACCCCATGGTAAATTCAGATATTTAATGCTTTAACAATCCTACTTAAGAGTTGCATGGACAGTGTAGTGTATTTATAAAACAAAATTGAAAACTACAACAGTTCTGTAGCATGTCTGATAAATGTCAGTTTCAGAAAGGAATATTTTCTAGATAGTATTCCATATTAAAAGTGGTACTGACTAAATCTGTGCTATTAATGAAAAAAAAAAAATCAACTCTGCCCTGCTTCCAAGTATTATTCAATACCTGAAGAAAAAATATTTACTGAAGACACAGCATTTGTTTTCTGAAAGAAGTGCATATTTGTTTCTTGAGCAGACATCCTCAGCACAGCTGAGAAACCTCTCGGAAGGCACAACCCTTCAGAAGGGTCCTGAGGAAGGATATGACAACGTTCTGCAAGATGTGACATCTGGTAGACAGCCTGCTTCCAGTGACCAAGGACCCTCTCAGGTACAGTGTCAACTTCAGCTTTATAAAGGTCTCTAGCATATTTCAGATTACTTGATTAAAATAATAAACATGCAGCTTTGTCCCTACCCGGCAGTTAACTTTTCTGTGCTGCAGTGGGCAGCACAGAAAACTTAAGTTCTATTTTAAATTTTGTAATTGTCACTTAAAAATGTTGAAGGATTACAAATTTGTTTTCTTCAAAATCTGAAAGAGAAATCTAGTAGGCCAAAGAGGTAGCATGTATCCTTAGACACTGCTCTCTTTATTTCCAGGAGAGGTGTCATGGACACATTCTCATCCTTTGTAGCTGTAAATTTAAAATGAATTTGTTTATTGTCGTAGTCTTATATCTGCATTTCTATTCTGTAGAGTTAGCCACAATTTTTTTGAAAAGTCCCCAAAATCATGAGACACACCAAAAATGTATTTCAATGCAGCATATTTCACTGCATTTTTTTTTATAATTTTCTGCTTCTAACTTTTATCTGCAGCCACAAGAGCTAAAAACCCTCAACTTTTAAGTGAAATAGTTGATGTTTCGCAATGTAGAAGTTGCAGTCTTCTGTGGCTGCAAGAGCTTTTCTCAAAAGTACTAGAAATGGCAAAAACAAAGAAAAATTTAGTTTGGTAGAGTTCATACTGGTATTCTTTGGTAAGACTGGAATTATTAGGCAATTCTTGCAGTGTTGTTAAGCTGGCAGTAGGAGTGTTTGGTTTGAAAAGAGGGTATAGGATACAGATGTGTGTGACAGAGGACAGGAACGCTACTTGGTCATCACTACATTAAAAACTGATTCCAGTTTTACTGTCCTGACTGTGTCCTCAGGAGAGACAGGTGAGAGAATATCTTTCTGAAAAGAAATATCTGCAGCCTGACATTGAGAATACAGCTGGTTACAAATGTTGGACTATTTCGTTTGTTGTTATGTTTTGCTTATGATTGTTTTGAAAATGAGTTAAAGGAAACCATTATTCTTCTGTTGTTTCTGGTATTTTTATTACCGATCATAAGTTCTGTTTAGTTTCAGCTTCTTCTCCCTGTAACTTCCCCCCCCCCCCCCCCCCTAGACAGGCCTCTAGTCACATCTCGTCTCAATCTGAGAGGCTCAAATTGATCTGAAATTAAAATCTGCAAGTTGAGGGGAAAAGCAGCTGAAAAACCAAGGTTTTTTAATTAAAATGAAATCTTTCCAAGCCCATTTATTTTACTTTGATTTTTTTATATACTGCCATGAGTATTCTGTTCAAAAGTTAGGGATTGTGTGTCTTTTTTTATTTGTCCCAAGTCATTCCAGTAAATTTGCTCCTCCTGTTATCTGTTGTGGCCAAGCTACTCAAACAGGGGAAAGCTTGTTTGCTTCGTATTGTTTTGTTTTCCTCCCGAGAAGCTCTGCCTGGAATTTCAAAGCAAAGGAAAATTTCTGTGTATGTGTAAAGGGGAGAAACTTCTGATGGCAAGAGTTTGAGTGGATATTTCAAATAGCTGCGATACTTCCAGCAAAGACTTATTAATTAATAATTGTGAAGATGTACCATCTGCCAATAGCTTGACTGGGACACAAATGCACATGTGTGTGTATTGGCTGAAATGTCTGACCTGAGCTTTTGTATCCAGAAATAAGTCATTGATTGTTTCCCGTGATACTGTCAAAATACCTCCACCACAAATATGTATAACCTATGTTTTTTCACCACACTTTCCTTATTTTTTCCTGAACTAAGTTCTTGTAAGTTACTCTGTTCTCAATATAAACCCACTTGGTCTGTCTTCCCCCTTAGCCTCCAAGGATTTAGTCTGTGAGGGGGAAGTGTTTAAAAATAATTCCAGTTATGGTAGAACAGCCTGTATCCTTTCTATAGAGTAACTGACATCAGACTTCTGAGTTCACAAAATGGTCAACAAAAGATCAGTAAAAACATCTAAGGATTCTGAAGGACAAACTTTTTTTACCCTTTCCTTTAAAGGGAAAATGTGACTTTTCAAGAAGGAGTAGATTTTCAGAGCACGAAAGCCTGAATGACACACAACTTTTATTAAAATTAGTATGACGAAATACTCTGAAGACCTACCCAACTTAAAAACTTCCCCTATGAGGATAGGTGTAGCTTTTCTGTAATGCCAAGTTAAAATATGGATTAAATATTAAAGGGTCCTTTGCATGAGTGGGGCTAAAGAGAAAAGGAGGATCCTCTGCTTACTCTTTTTTCTGAGTTACTGAGAGAGACACACTCTTGGCCTGGGTGAGGGTTGTATTTTAATGGTGTTAAAGCTGGGGGAGGTGAAGAGATGCAACATTAAGCTGCAGGTGGCAAACGATGTTAGACCAGAGAATACGTGCCTCTAGAAAAGACCCAGTGACTGGTTGTGGCTGTCGCATTGCTTTTCAATGTGAAAGAGCATAAAGCAAGGGCCAAATTAGAGATATGAGACAAAAGCTGAAGAGGCGGAGGCGGGGATGTAGGCAGAGATTGGCTAAAAGAGAGAGGGAGCTAAGCAGTAGCTCTGTGGTTTGTTTGCATCCCAGTACTGTGCTGAGGAGTCGTCGCCACCCAGCCAGGAGGCAGCAGGAGGCTGGGTGTGATTTGGTGCTGCCCTGCCCAGAGTTACCTTGCACAATTTTCTCATTGACGCCAAAGGGATTTTGAAGCAAGTGTCTGAAGTGCATGGATGAGGAGAGGGCAAGTGGCAGAACAGAATATTTCCTTAGGCCCTAATCTGGTGGGCTCTGCCATTTCAAGGCAGAAATTCTGCAAGGGACTTGGAAGAGCATGGGCAAGGAGTTGATGCTGAGCATTTAATGGCCAGGTCATGGTGCTCAGCAGTACCGGAGGCAGGGATGACAACAAATCTCTGCCTGCTATTTTTAGAAAATGTTGAAAGTGGCTTTGGAGGAACTCATTTGAAAGAACCACTAGATTATTTATAATGGTGGTATTTATGTGAATTTATTATCTGCTAGGAACAACATTTAACACTTGCCAAATCTATTGGCTTACTTTTGAAAGACTAAATCTTGAAATAATGATTTCCTTTTAAATAGAAACTTAAATTTCTTTTTTCCTGGCGTGTAAGATTAGACAGGGAAAATAATACACATTTTTCTCTGTTCATTTGATCTGTCGGACAGCCATGCAAAATTTTGCTAAACATTACGGGCATATTTCCTTTTGTTGCATGCTAGTAGACTTTCTAGCTATAAAGGTCCTTTGCTTAGTCAGAAGAGAAACTGCCGTATCTGTGCTTGGCGTTTTCTTAGTCCTTTCACTTTGTTTATAGAGCACAGAGTTCCTTGGGAAGGCCCAGTGAAAGCTCAGGCTCCTACAGGAGTGTCTCAGTTTGCCCTGTTGCTGGGCTGCAGCTCTCCCACACTCACCGTTTCACTGATGCCCCCTTCTGCCCTCCTTGCCACATATCAGGGAAAAATCTTAGTTGAGGACTACCCAGAAACCGCACAGGACACGGGACCTGGGTTTGAGTACTGCGGAGTATGTTCTGGAGACGGGTCCATCCTGATTGCTTTTGTGTTGGCGAGTCCTTCATTAGCCATTTGCTTTTTCTGTAAGTAGGAACTCTGTGAATGTGCGAGAAGTACACTGAAGGAAATGGGTTTGAATGATTTATCTATTAGAAATACCTGTGTATGTGTGACCAAAAAGCAGTAAAAAGCACATTTGTCTACACTCAGTTGTGTGCTCACCTGTGCATTTTTAGCTGAAGTATCACATCTGAAATAAGCCCCTCATTACAAAAAAAATTAAGAGGATATCTTTGAAAAATTAGGACCAATTTCAGTGGCTATTCTTGCTCACATAGTCCTTCCCTTTCCAAAAAACCCGTCAATGTGATACAAGAGTGCATATACCCTTTTCACTCTGGGAGCTTCTGTTTGCTGACCACTCTCCTTCTGCAGCAGGAAGGAGAGATCTGGTTACAGAGATGAGAAAATGACCCAGATCCATGTTCTTTGCTGGTGCTGCCCCTGTGGGTTCAGTTCCAGTTGGCTGCATTTCTGCAGCCCACACTTTGCAAGGGAAGAGAGTGAAATCGCCAGTTTTCACAAGGTTTTTTTTTTAGTTGGTTTGAGATGTGATCTTGGCACTGAACTACTTCAAATCTGAAGGTCTGCCTGCCCTTAGAAAACTGAGGAATGGCTCTTCTGCCATGAGTCCTCATGTGGATGGTAGTTGTATGTAGCACACCAGGGTCTATTCTGGAAGTGGTGGGGAACAGCCATGCTGGGAAACATCTGCATACACACAAGTCCTTCTCCTGCAACGCCTGTCCTCCCCCAGGGAATTCCAGAGAGCTCCTTCTGTGTAGAAAGCTGAGTCTCGCCATGAAGGTGTGGATACTTCTGTAACACAGACCACAAGTCCAAAGAGGGCAGCTGTAATAAAAGGAAAAAAAAAAAAAATCAGAAACTCTGTTTGCGGGATACTTTGTCAATTCAAAATGGGGATGAGAGGATAAAAGCTGCTTTGATTCAGCATGAAAATGGTGGGAGGTCCAAACGTTTCCCCAATTTTAGGAATTTTTAGGAAAAAAAGATGTCTGCAGAAACGTTTCTGGACTTTTCAGTTGCAATGCTGCAAGGATTGTGACACTGTTTACCAGCATCACTTGCAGTGATACAACACTACTGTGGAAGAAGGTTTCAGTCACTACGCTGTCTTTGTTTTTAAAATATTAAGTGCAGTCACTACTTAACATGGCATGATCTCTCTTTTAGGTTAAAGTCCTTCTGTTTGTGTTGCAATGACAGTTTAACATAAAATGCCTTAATGACTAAAACCAGAAATGGTACAATATTTCAATCTTTATATCGTGAACAATCTAGGAATTAAAAAGCATAACACAGAATTAATGTATTTTTGAAAAAAAAAAAAAAGAAATAACGCTCTTTGGCATCTGTTAACACTGTCATTTAAACCTTAGTTTTAACAAACCATGTATGTGCTTCCTAAGGAAAAGAAATCCAGCCAAATTTAAGTAAAGCCTTTGTATCTCAAGTTTTCTCCTATCTCCTGATATAGCTGTCCTTCAGAACAAAACTGTTCCTCACTGTAAACAGCAAACATGAACTGACAGAGCACCTTCCCACCACCTTCTGCTCAAGAGATGTTGACACATAGGAGTGGCAAAGAGGAAGGTGCAAACAGATGAAAATCCCAGCTGAATGAGTGGGTTTTTAATCTTCTTGCACCTGTTTCCAGGAGGGAGTGTGACAGTGATAGGGTGCAGAAAGGAATGTTACAACCTGGGCAGCAGGATGTGGGTGGAAGCACAGGTCCCAAGGGGGGAGAGGGCTGGGGGAGGGAGCAGCAGGAGCTTGCATCGGATTTCAGACCTTGAATTTGGAAGAACTGTGGTATTAAAGACAAATATATTAAGAAGTCAAATTATTTAAGAGCAGAGTTTACCAGGAAAGGAGAGGTATTTACTAGCACAATGTGAATGTAGCAACTTTTGAAATACTTTAATTTCCAAAAGTGATTGCTGTGAGGCAATAGTAATGAGACTGCTGCATGGATTTCAAGCCCAGCAGAATGTGATCTTATCTCCAGAGATAATTGCCTGAGCACAAAGTGAGTCTCTAAATGGTTAGTAGTAGTGTGCTGAAAATAAAAATTGTCCCAAGTAGGATTTGCTGTTGGACTAGAGGACAGTGCAGCCTCTGCAGAGGGGTCTGCCATGGACACACTGATACCCTCTTAGAGACAGCGGAGTGTGTGTGGGAGGAGTTGCTAGAAGTCTTTTCAACACCACTTTAAGCATCCCCAGTGGTATAGTCTACCTCTGATGTCCGCATGGTTAGTGAGCATGAGCCCACGCTTTGGGAGAGCCTGGCGCTCTATTGCTAGTGATGGCAACTCTAAGGCAGCACAGGTTCTGCTTAGTTCTAGTCCAGTTGCATTCACGGTCCTTTGAAATGATGCAGACCAGAGAGGAATTTCAAATGGTGTTTAAAATCCTATGTTATTGCTATAAATCCTTGGGTTTTTTCCCCTTTTGGTCTGCTCTGGGTGGACTGCTAGCAGGTTTGACAGGAGCATGGGACGTTTTTGATATACGGCATCAGGTCTGTTAGTTCAGAAACCTCACACAGAAGCTTGTTTTTAGAAAGAGAGAAAATAAGATTAAACAGGACAGGGAATGCTGTTATGAAGGAATGAAAATATTTTCATTACCAGAGTATTTGTATGTCAACAGCTGATAGGGAATGATGTGAGACATTCCCAGAAGGACTCCCAAAGTTGTTTTTTTTTTCCTTGTGCAATAGACCAATTAGCAGAGCCCAGATTAAATGAGCAATGTCACATTGCTTCTTGCATTAAAAAAGTGTGACATTCAGTCTCTTCATCTTGTAAATATTTGTTCTTCTATATCCTTGTGACTTTTGTTATACTACTTTCAAGAGCTCTCATTCCCAAGTAATACAGAGGAAAATGTTACCTTGAAGACACATAGATAGATTTTTCTTGTGTAGTGTATATTTTTAATTATTGAGGAGAAGCTCTGTACTCTCACAGAATGTGCACACATGTGAAAAGGAGTGGGAGATTAAGCTCTGCTAACCCAGAACTTGTAATACTTTTAAACTGACTTCATGAGTTAATAAAGGAGGAAATGAGCAAATTCAGTTTCAGACTCTGCCGCCCAGCTCCCCCTGAAGCAGCTCTTGAACCAGCCCGAAACAAATTATTTGACTTACAGTTCTTTCCTGATCTTAATGTGGTTTGGAGAAATTTCAATATTTTCCTAGAGAAAACAACTGAATAATTAAGGGTAGCTTAAAAAAAATAGCACTATTAAAAAAAAATTAATTGGTTTGCTGCATTGCTTTGTTTCCTTAACAGCTTGTGGATTCCACTGCAGAAGTGGTTGTGTTTTGGTGACAAAACTCTTTCCAGCCTTTACCTGCCTCTGATTTTATGAGTTAATGTTGGTGTCAAGTATGCAGAAGAAATATTACTATGGGCTTAAAGAGAATTAACATCAAATTTAATTTTGGGATATCTTTTTCATTTCAATGTGCTGGAAGATTTGCATGACTTTAATATTAGTTAATGATTCTGATCTTTCGTAGATAACAGACTAGTTATAATTCAGAATCAGATGGCTCCTTTGGAAGTGTTGTGATCTGCATTATGTGCCAGTTATAGGCATTCATTGAAAAAAGGTAGAAACAGTGGAATTTTATTCTGTTTTATATTTGCATTTAAGACTGGAATTCCACAAGGCGATTTTGTCCATGTAACTTCTTTACTATGTGTTCATCAGCTGATGTTTTCACCTCATCTTTATCTTCTCCCTCAAAGCCCTTTTTTTGCCAATTACCAGTTCTGAATATGAAGCGTGAGATCTCTCTTTCTCAGGTCAGAGGAACACTTGAGAGATGAACAGTTAATTCCGCTAGTGTTATTTATTAATAACATTGCAATAAGCTCCAGAATAGGCTCAGGATCCTACTGTCCAAGTCACTATATGAATGTGTTCTCATCCTTCTCCTGAAAAAGTTGACAGTAATGCCCAAGCTGAGAATTTCAAAAAGGATGTAAGTAATCTTGCATTTTCTGTCTTCACACAGGCACCAAGGGACCTTCTTTTGGAGATACCAAAGATTTGCTTCAGGGCTAAATGTTATTCCTTCTCCTAATACTTTTTCAGACTTTCTTCTGAGATTCATGGATTTCTTCCTTTTTTGTTAGTCCTGAGCTGAAGGCTTCCAGCTGACACCGTTTCTGGAAGCCAAATTGTGCTTTGCTACACCACCAGCTCTGAGATTAGGGTGATGATGGGAACCTGCTTTCTGTGGAAAAAAATTCATAAAATGTGTATGCTAAAAGGGAAGGTTGAATTGTGTCAGAAAACACCAGTTTCCTCCATTGTCAGCTCTGCTCTTCATACCTTAGGTTTTTACAGCATTTGTTGCTTCTCAATACCTATTTGGTAATGCAAATTCCAGTGCATCTGTGTGCGTCTTTTGCAGTTATTCTCTGTTTGGGGGGGGTGTGTGCGTGCATATAAATGTCTTCAAGAGAAAGCATTTTTCTTCTGCAATTCTTAAAATTATTTACCTGCTACTTATGGAGAGCACCCCTCTAGAGCAAAGCTGAAATAATACTAATAGAAGTGTTATTTCTTCTCCCTCCCTTTACTACTCAAAAGGTCCCAGACCGTGAGGATACTTCCCTGGCAATGAAAAAAGCCCCCTGGATATTGCTTCCTGTTGGGGAAGAGAAGCAGGCCTCTCTCAGGTGTCAAATTAATGGGCTGCTACTTTCCATAAAGAGAGACGAGTGTGAAAATAAAGTTAAATCAGTATCTAATTTTGATTATCTTATAGCCAGGCTTGAAATGGGCTATTCCCATCCATAAGTATTGCTGGGGTCACTTGGAAAAGGAGCGATTACAGGGATTACACTAAGGGTGGGGATCTACAAACAGGAATGTAATGAATAACTTGACAAAATTGTGCAGCGCTCTATCCGTTGCAAAGAAGCCTTCACCTCTTGCTGGAGTTTTTTTGGCATCTAGAAGAGCTTATCTTCAAGTAACATGTAGAGTGTAAGGTGAATTGCAAAAGAGGAATGCAGACAGCTTCTCCTATCAGCACATTGTTTTGGTTAAGACTCCACTGGAGTTTTGTAAAAATGCAATTGGGGGAAGGGAAACAAGACAAAGTCAGCATGTCCTCTGGGTTTCCTTGGTTAATCAAACAAGTTTATTAGGAAATTAACACTTCTAGGATTAGAAGAGAATTGTCTTGCTATTTTCGTTTTCACATGTCTCCAAACACTATATCCAGCTGTCTAAAAACAACCAAACAGGAAAAATAAGTTCTTGCAGCTCTGACTGTAAATCCAAAACTGGGGGACAGGAGCCAGCATTGTCAGCAGTGGTATGGCAGGTTTATTTTGAGAAAGGAATATTTTTAGGTCTGACCTGTTGTGGGTGGCTGTGGATCTTGCAGCACTCTGGGTGTTGGCAGGAGCAAAATTCTCAGCAAATCACCTATTCCATTTTTCTGCTTCGTTTTGGGGTTATCTGATGACTTCCTCAAATATTAACTGTTGTTTCATGTATAAGATCATAATTGTAAGAAGCACCTACTTGCAGGGCTGGGCGTCCTGTGCTTCCCTCTCCTGGCTAGGTCAGTGTGACTCTTACAGGATCCCTGAGGCAAAGAGCCTTCTGGGGGAAAAAAAAAAAAAATCAATCTTGATGTGTTGACTAAATGAACTGTTTCACAGCATTGGGAATCACTATTAGCTTTGTGGATTTCATCCTTTGCATGGAAGACATGGGACCTCTCTTCCCAGCGTGACAGTGGTGTTCTCTGCCCAGAACAGCTCTTGAGTACTCACCTTATTCTTTCTTTTACCAGACTTGCCACCATGCTATCTAGTTTTCTTCTTCCTTTGCTCCTGTCATTTCTGTCTGTGAATACTTCTTAACCAGCTTTTGGCCTGCAGGAGTTTCAATGGTTGCTGACTGTTTCCTCGACTCTCTTTACAGACTTACTGGCCTTTACATTCTGTGGCTTTGCAGAATCCTCTTAGAAATAGGACCATGTTGTACTTCTCAGATAACTGAAGTATGTAAAGTAAAGCCTCTCATTTCAAAATAATTTTAAAATGAGCTAAAATATAGGCTATCATTTGGTATTAAATCCCATCCATGCTTCATGGGCTTTAGAGTCTCAAACAGTCAACTGGAGAGCTCACAGTGTTCTGTGCACTTACCTGCTTTCTCAAAGAAAGGAGTGAACTGGGGGAGGTGTGTGCCGTTTCACTTTTTTTTTTCCTTAAATAATTGAAATGTTAAATAAGCAAAACAGCAAACATGAACATTGCTGGGGAGGAGAGGGTTGTAGATCTTTGCACTAGTTCTGTGATGAAGAAATTAATGAATACTTGTAAATGCTTGAATAAGGGGTGATGTGACCAAACATGCTCTCCCTTCCTCACAAGTATCCCAGCTGAGTTCTGTCCTTTGTCCATGGAGGTTGCCTGTCCTGGTCTTTGTTCTCTTCTCTAGGATGTTCACACTGAAACAGGCTCGCAATGAAATGAAGGATTATCTATTGTGGTCCAGTGCCTTTAATGAAACTATTTGAATGAGTAAAGGATAGTGTGTGGGTATGAGTCACCCTGGAACTACATGTTCTCTCCAGGACAACCTTCGGGAGGAGGGGGCGGGCAACATCTGCAAGGATACTGGGGAGAAGGTTACTGCAGGCGAACTTTGTTATTTGATCACTGGTGAAAAGACAGGGAGGGAAACTCTCAGCTCCACAGACTGGCAGTTGCTAAGCTGTATTTGGACAGGTACACAGATGATTATATCTGAGTAATACCAAGGAGCATTACAGTCGTTAACAAGACAAGATTTGCAAATTCCTTGTCAGCAAATGCCTTTAGGAAGTGTACAGGAGGAAATAAAGGAGTCCCTGTCTTGTAATCCACAGCCATTTCTATGTTGCCTGAAGACCTTCCTTTTACCCTGTGCAGTTGAGAGACATTTCCTGAGTGCAAATGCTGCTTGGGGACTAATGCGCTTGTGTCAGTCTGTAATAGCAGGAAAATAGACCTTACTGTGGCATGTTGTAGGAGCATATTTAATGCACAGGTTGTATCTGTAGCTGTGAAACTCGGAGTTGCAAAGGCTAAAAATTTAAGTAAATAAATACAGATAAAATATATAAATACTGTATGTTTCATGAATGTATTCTAGTCTTAAATCTGGATTAGACAAAAATGGAATTGTCGGCAATGAAGAAGCTATTTCCTAGTAGCTGATTTTAATGTCATTCCAGATGTACAAATATGCAACTCCCTCCTACCCATCATGTTATATAAATCTATATGGTTTACCAAAGAGCACTTGAAAAGCGAATGTTGAACAGAAGGAATATTTTGCTGCAGCAAAGTTTGATTACTCCTTCGAACTCTTTCTTTGATTACTCAAAGTTTAGTTCTGCACTTATTCTAATGATGCCTGTAAAAATCTCATGTGATCAAACATAGTCTTGTGGAAATCCATCATGATGGGGTCGGTCCCTTAATGCTTTTTTTAAGATCTTAAATGGATTTCTTTTTTTAAATTTTATTTTATGAGTGAGACTTAACAGATAAATTTCACTGTATGGCTCTACATTCAGAGGGAATCAACAAGGTTTCACTTCCCTTTTGCTGAAGCTGTTAGCCAGAGGACACCTCTAGTATTTCACTCTTTAAAATAAGTGTCTATTCAACTCTAGTTTAAACTATTGGACACATAAAAATGCAGACAGTCTAAAAAAGATAAATTGGGTCAGCACAATAGTGGCAATTCCTTCTAATTCAACTACTTTGACAAGGGGAAATGTCCTAAAATATTGAAGACCTAGCGATGTTATTCTTATCAATTAAATTCAGCATCCCTTTTGCAAATCTCTTTTCTTCTTCATCCTGTGAATAACCTGACTTAGAACAGCTGGATAAGGAACAACTGTCTTACAGATGCTGCAATTCAGATTATATTTTATTAAGCTGAAATGAGAGACATAGCAAACTCTCCTAGGGAGTTCAGAAGTTTCCACCCTTCTAGTAATTGCGTACTATACAGGAAATGGAGGTTAAAAAAAATTGCAAAAAGTCATTCAGGGTATCTCTAATAGAGTCGTTGCCTTGAAATAAGTTCTCATCTCAGAAATTCTAAGAAATGAAAGAATCAGGGAAGCCTTTTGGCAGTTCTTGGTATTTGCCAATAAAGAAGAGTGGAGGAAGGTAGCTGGTTCTGAGCTCTAGTGCTGTCTCTGGCCTCCCAGCCCTGGGCAGGGTACTGCGTCGCACGTCTGTATTTAAAACTGAGCTCTCTAGGCCTCCGCCTGCTCAAATCCCTGCACAGATGGATTGCTTTCCTCTCTTATCACAACTGCTTTCCCCCATAGACACCATCTTTTAAAAAGTGCCATATTCACTGTTTCTACAAAGTAGAATTGAAAGTATTTCATATTGTTAATCCTACATACAAACAGACAAGAGCATTATCAATGTACTGCTTTCATCTCACTGGAGTAATGTGAGATAAAAACTCAGCACTCGCCTGAAACCAGAGATTCGGGTCACTCTTGAACGCACCAAATCTTTCTCGCTCTGGGAGCACAGCTGTACTAGATGCTTCAGTCCAGCCACCTGGACTCAAACTAGATCTTAAAGGGAGAGCAACCTTTTTTCTCCTCCTTCCTCTCATTCTCCCTCATGACAACTATTAAAGAATAAAATAAAACCACAACTCAACAGTAAGTCTATGCTCTTGGCTCTTGAGAATAAGGTTGTTTTGGCAGTTGCAGATCATGACAGTCCCTGTAAAAAGGATGCTTTATATCCAGTTCATGCTCTGTGAGGTAATTATCAAAAAAACTTAAGCGTGTTGGGAGTGTTTCATCCATACTAGTGCCAGAATGATTGGTTTTCTCTCCTGAGTGGAGAGGGAGGATTATCTGGGAAGCTGAATGCTTCATTTCTTTTTTTCTTCAGTGTCTGAGTCATTAACAGGTGTATGGTTGAGGATCAGAAGGTCCTGTACCATGTTTGTATTTCTTCTAACTGCCTATAGGCTAGCTCAAATTGACTATTAGCTTCATGTACATTAAATGACGCATTGTATAACCTCTCAAAAGGAAGGAAGTAGTTGCTTGCAGCTTATAGATGAGATATACTTCAAACATAAGTTTTACTTAGCTTTATGAATTTGGACAGGTTAAGACTCCCCAAGATCCGATACATACCTTTTGTCCACTGGATTTTACAGAAATTGCTTGGTGCTTCTGTAGGAAATTGAACTCTTTGTGTAGCAGGGTTATGTGGACTTTGTTGTGGGTCAGGTACTTCACGATCTGTCAGTGAAAAAGGGTGTTGTGGATGCTCATGTGTTTTAACATATTCCATTAAAACACCTGTATTCAAGTTTAAATTATTACAAATGCAAAAATCTTGGGATGAAGAAAAGCTGTAAATTGTGAGATTAACCTAATTGTACTTCCTTTGAGGTTATGTGAGAATAGTAAATTAGTTGCATTACAAATCCCTATGCTGTGCAAAATGTTCTCTTTAGTTCTGTCTTTATAGTATACCAGCCAAAACTAGTCCATGATAGTCACTCTTATGAAAACTGAACAAGACATAATACATAAATTAACCAACACAGAGTACTGCTGGGATTACATTATTATAAGAAGTATGGCTATGTTAACTCTTGCAAAATTGGTGACTAGTAGGATGTTCAGGAAAGATTAATTCATACCAGTCTTAAGGTATCTTAAGTATATAATTAATAATGTAGATTTCAGATTAACATCTGGGAATGTCCTTAAATTGATATGAATACCTGATTTAGCATTCTGTCAGTAACATTAATATGTATGAATAACTATGTGAATAATTATCAACACTTATTCTACTTCTTTATTTTTGAAAATGTATGTGTAGTTAACACTAGTGTCATTGACAATCTGGAGGAAATTTGATTCTATATGAGTGGTAACACAAGTAGTCAGCGAATCTGTATTCATTTAGTTAAGTTTTAGTCAAAAATTATGTTTGGAGGTTGGCTGCATGGAAAAAAAAAAAGTCAAGCCAGGAAATACAACAGGTAACCAACACATAACTGCCTAAGCCAGATGAATGGACAATGCAGAAATAAACAGACTCAGTGCTAATAAATGCAAATCTGTGCACACTGAAAGTGAAAGAATGTTTGAAAGGCACGGGATTGACTTGGTTTACATGGTCTGAAGAGACTGTGTGTAAAATAAAATGTTATAAAAGGTGATATAAAAAAATACTCTGATTTGAAAGTTTATGCTTCAAGAAGCTAACTATTGTGCACTCCTATCTTCACATTTGAAGCAAGATGCATAGGAAATAAAAATCCTACATACAGTGTGCACTATATTTCCATCGTTAATGAATTCAATTTTAAATTATAGGTAATTATTAGAAAAAAAATGTAGCCTGCAATTTGTATCAACTGACTCACTTAAGTACTTGGAGCTTTTGTGCTCCTTTGACATGCAGCCAATAACCAAATTCTGAATGACTTAACCCTGACTCTTCTGTCCTCTTTGAATGCTAGAAATGGCTAATAAAATACTAAGTTGAAATCAACTTGCCAAATACTACCAGGACAGAGCATTCAGTCATATATCTGACAAATTCAGCAAAGGAGACAGATCTTGTGCACCTATATAACTAATCACATCTGATGGAGAGAAAAAAAGGCTGTGGGGGGATGAATCAAGATGGCTTGTTGCACCAACAGCTCTGGTGTACTCAAAAGCATGCAACAAAAGTTAAAGCACACGACATTGTGGGCTGGGACCTTCTGATTCTCGTGTCAACGAGATGTTTGCTGGCCTTCTCTATTTAGACAATGTATCAGTTTGGCATGTGTGGAGGAGAGGAAATAGTTGGCATGGGTGAAAGTGTTGCCTGTGGTGGTCTGCTCACTGTGTTTCCTATCTGAGGCTGCTTACCCTTTCAGAAAAGCTCATGTGAGCTTGTGGTTTGTTCTGAAAGATGGATCTGGAAAAAGCCCAAGCTGTGTGAGGAAGAGCTCTTTTCTTCCTCCTAAGCCAGCGGAAGAGTACAGGCTGTGTAGACCGTGACCCTTAGATCGTGGCCCTTAGATATTCCCTTGTCCCTCACATTCATACAGGATGCTCTTGCTGACAGGTGATGTACAAGACGGAGGGCATTGCAGGCAGAGGAAGAGCAGTGACAGGGTTCAGTGGCTCACAGGAAGTCCCCAGCCCTACACAGCACCCTGTGAAGGGACAGCATGAGTGCTTCCTCTGCTGAGCCACAGCGTGCACAACTGTGGCTGGAGCTGTTTGTGCCAGACTTGGGTGGATGTCACCAGACTTCAGGGTGTCTTCACTCCTCAAAGTTCCCAGAAGAAGACTATTCACACTGTACATGCTTTCTAGAGATGTAGGTGCAGCATTATATCCAACCCTTTGGGCCACTTTCACCTTTAGAGATATTCTTTCCATTCTTAGAGCTTCAGGAGCAGAGGAGAAAGGTCTTTTCTGACACTCAGGCAGCACAGAGAAGTTGTTCACTAGAGTTAAATTTGGAAAGATTGAGAGTTGTGCTTGAAGGCAAGACACAGGTTAGCACATGTTTCCTGGGAAAGGGCAAATGTTCAGATGGACAAGGAGGTCAGAAAGAACAGTTGACAGCTTAGGCTGGGTGTGCAAGGAGAGTTATACTAAAACCATGAATGTGTACAGAAATATTAAGATCAAAGTAGGGAGCAAGGAAGGAGAAAACTGAATTTAAAAGTTGCTGAACTCTTAGCCATCCTGGTCTAAAGCCAGGAGTAGCAGGACAAATAGACTAAGGGCTTGAGAAAGACACACATTGGTATAGGGATCCAAGACATACCTTGTTCATCTTCTCCATGCTGCTCAGTTTTATTTGCTTCATATTATGTCCTGCTCAATGGTGTCTTTTTCCTGCCTGAAAAGTCTTGGTCTATTTTGCGATTTCGTTTGTGAAAGGTACTACAGATCTTTGATCATTCTTCTGCCCATGATTGTGCCTTCTCTAGTTTGTCCTTTCTGAGAGGGGGCCAAGCAAAATTGTATTCAGTATGTGAGCGTGCTGTGGGTGTATATAGTGACATAGGATTCTTCACAAGTGCCACCCCATCCCCCTCCAGAAAGCATTAGTCTGACATCTGCTACTGCTGCTGCTCCTCTGCCTGTTATTATTTGTCTTAGAGCCTCTGCCCATTCTTTTGATTCTACAGCTGCTGCTGGTGTTTCCTCTTGGTGTTTCCTGCCTGCCTGGCCTAAGTTCCATCTGACACCCTCTTGCCCCTCTGGCTTTCTGCCCAGCTGGTTAAGAGCTGGCATTCAGTTGACCGCAGGGCTCATTTCTATAGTAGGAATATAAAATAATATTTGGGTTTAATTTTCTTTTGAGGAGCTCTTCAAGATCCTTTCATGAAGGTAATATATTATTTTTTCATGCTGACCCTTCAGTTTGATCTTTGATCTGCGGAGAATCTTGTACCCATGTGAGAGTTGTCAATGACTGTAAGAACTGCAAAGAAACTTGTGGCAAACTTCCTGCTTCAAAAACCACAATGAGTTGGTTCGGTTGGGGAAAGCGGTGAATAGACAGTTTTTGTCCTTTCTGCTCAGTTTCATAGTCAAAATGACTGCACAATCTTGCTCTGGTGGCATCCCTGATCTCTCTGCTTTTTGCAGCCACTTGCCAGTAGAGGAGGTAAAATAAATGAAGCAGGAATTCAGGCTGTGCCTTCTTTCTTGTTCTTTCACCTTGGCGTATCTCTGACAAACACCAGAGAGGAAGTGGTCCACGTTGGCTCTCCTTCACAGCGCTCTGGGAGATGCTTACTTCAGTCTTCAGGAAAAGGAAGAACTTCTTAGGGAGCTGATGGCTGCCTGGGCCTTTCCATCAACAAAGATAAGAGTTATAAACTGGACGTATAGGAGAAGAGGCAAGTAACTGAAAGTGCAGTGTCTTCTCCTTTGTCACCTTAAATTTGTCAAATTTAAGGCATTTCAAAGTATAGTACTGAGTTTAACTGTAATATGGGTGGTACAACTGAGATCTTTTGGTTTTTAAGAACTGACAAGTGAAAAATTCATCTCCGAAAGAGGAGACATTTGAAAGAGTTCAGAGCTTATGGCAACAGCTTATCAGCAATATCCCTATATTGCTGATCAATATGAGTTTTTTCTAGCTTTATTGGATCACATAGGAAACATTCCTATTCTCCTGTTGACCTGATTATTTGGGATTATTGACCTGACCTTCCTGCTGACCTGATTATTTGGGAAAGACAACTTTTTTGTTCTGTCTTGAAGCTACCACCTCTATTCTATTAATGGACAAAATAGATTTCTGAGGTAATATTATCTTTTCAACTGTGAAATAGCACCTATCCCATGTTGGGCTTTTTCATTTGGAACCAAAATAAATCCTGGAGGAAGAACTAACTTTGCTACACTGCAAGTAACCTGGCATTGGCTTGTGCGCAGAAAATAATGGCTTTCTAAAGCAACTAGAGTGAAGCACTACATCAATAATTTGATGCTCCCCACTTGTCTGTCATCTAAATGTTGAGCATCTCTTCGCACTGGATGGTTGTAAGATGTTCTCTTACAAGACAATGCTCTGCAGTCTAGTAAACATATTTATATAGATGAAAGTATTTCCTGACCAGCATATCAGGACCACTAGTACAGTGCAGAGAATTCCAGGGAAATATTAAGTCTGAACTGAACTTGAAGAGTGATATTCTAGCTGGTGCATGGAGTCACAGAATCGTGCTCTGCAGAATTGTGGCCGAGGACATATCTCTCAACCTAAAAACTAAAGACTCAAAAATGATAGGGAAATAGCAGTAAATTAAAAGGAAAAGAGCTGTTCCCCTCTCCCTTTCTCCTGAAGTAAGCTAGTTAGCTGTGTTGAAGGAGCTGAATGCAAGATGAGACACTGATCTGAAATGTGCAAATACCAGGTTCTATAAAGAAACTATTTCCAGGTGGAGGGATCAGTCTGTTCGGAGACACAAGGTTTGTTTCATGCAGCTGACCTTGAAAGATTATTTCTCAATGTTTTGCTGTTATCCTGCCCACACAACAGTTAAGCAGTACTTAAAACATTCTCAGGACTAAGAAACTAATGAACGTGGAAAAATAAGTTTGAACTTAAGGGGAAAAAAAAGTGTAGCTTGTAAAGCACATAATCCTTATGTAATTTTGTGTCAGTACCATGTATTGGGGAAGAGCATAAATAATGTTTTGCCAAAAAAGCTAGTCACTGAGAGGACCGAGGGAGGCTGCTGAATGCTGTCATATCACACAGCACATGTTCCTTAAATCTATATCTGCCATACTGAGATTTGTGACAAAATATAAGAAAAATACTGCAATGAATATCTCCAAGCTTTTAGGAATGTTTAGTAAAAACCTGAAAATGTAATATATTGGTAGTGGTGCACTGCAGCCCTGCAGAGATATTCTGGTGAACTTCCACTAATACATTTTTTGGTGACTCTCACACTCCTCCATTTAGCGTGTTGCTGAGCAGTGTCGTGGGCTTCAGAGGTAAATGCTACACAGGAAATTCTGTTGCCTGTCCCAAAAAGTAAGAGCAAGTACAAGAGGGGTTAATTTTAACTTCTTGGTTCATTCTTAGATGGTATCTTGGTAGTGTGCTTGACAATCTTAACTTGACACCTGCATATATATTTATTTTTATTGGAACATAGAATTACATTGGATTTTAAGTGATTCCGTTTGGTTTGTAAAACGATATTTTGTTTACATTGGTTCTTCTAGTTTGTTTTCAAAATGTTGTTACAGTGAATTCTTAAATATTTTAATTAGCAGCACATTAAAAAATACTGTCTTAATGGAATTAAGTTAATGGAATAGTTAATGCCTTTCTGTATCACTTCAGCCTGAATTTAGGCTGCTAATCCTGTTGAATAATAAAAACACTGAATTTCCCTCCCTGGTTGTACACTCAGAAAGATACTTGCTAGTGCACCTTGAATGTCTGTCAAGGGAAGAAAATCTAATTTTTTGATAAATCTCTAAAATATAAATTCACTCCGCTAGAGTGTCAATCACGTAGGCTAGTGGAATATATTAGATTCCTCAGGTATCTACTTCTGTTTTATATGATAATTTGGTCATGTCCAATGAAACACTCTAAGAATGTCCCTGCTATCATACTCAACCTGAAAAATGCTTTGTGTTTTTCTATCCTTATAAACACTTGGGTTTCTTGATATTATTATATGGATTTTAACATCATATATTAAAAAAAAAATCTCCAAAGCCCTTAGGTCTCTTCTCATTGCTTTTATTTAATGTATATCAAATTTTCTGAGACCACAGAAGTACCTCAACATATAAAAATGCATCATTTAGAGAAACGTCTGCAGATGTGGCCATTCAGAAGTCTAAGGTATATAATGCATACATATGTACATTGTGTACATATAGTTGGCCTTCTGTCTGGCCACACCAGATGCCACCTTCTCTTGGAATAGGCATCCTCCTTCCATTTTCTCTTCTCCATGGTTTCCCCTCATTGTTCTCTTTGCTATCTGTGCAGGTTTGAACCCTTCATCCAAATCAGTGTTGAGTTGTGCCCCTGCCTGTACAACTGACTGGTTTCTCCTTTTCCACAGCTAGATGCCAATTCTCTTTTTTTGAGTTAGTCCTTATCGATGCTAATAGACTAATAATTTGTGTCATTTCATTACGTCTCTTTAGGCTGATACCGTGCTGTGAAATACTGATTGAAATCCCTCCTTCCCACCTTCTCTGCCATTCCTTGGCACAGTGAACCTCTGTTATCGGCATAGCAGTTGAGCAGAAATATCTGAAAGAAGGAATTATTTTTATGAACAAATTAGTATTTTCTGTTGTTCTGTTGCCTTTACTGCTGTCTGGCCTCTTCATCTATTGCCCTTTTCAGAGCAGGATAGTCTGACCACCTACTTAAGTATTAAGCATCTGGAGTGTTCAGACTGAATTTCTGTTTGGCTACAACAGCTTTCTGGAAGAGCTGCCTGTTGTGTGGTGTGTGGGTGTTTTTTTTTTTTTTTCCTGACTGTGCTGAGAGCCAAGGCAATTGGCGTTCAACATCAGATGCCTAAAGCTTGTTGGTCCCTCGCATCGCCAAGATCTGCAGTTTTGCCAATGGCTTGTCGCATGTTTCAGGTTCGTGGTGCTGCTTCTTCTCCAGTCCCAGTGCCGGTGCAATTTTCCCACCCAGGGTCTTCGAGATAAAAAAGTACAGACTCAAAACCCCCAACTTCAAATAGCTCCATTATTCTCTGATGCAATTCAAAACGGCCCTTCTTGTTTGTAGGCCTCTCCCCAGGATTTCTTGGGTCAAGTCCAGCTTTGCTAAAAAACCTCCTCTCTTTGCCCTCCTCTGTTCAGCTAGATGTGGCCTTCTCTCTGACCCTGTTTCTTCTGCCACCTGGAGCAGCCTTCCTGTGTCTTGCTGGCTTTCTGACTCACCACCTACTTTTCAAATGCCATGTGAAAGCCTATAGTTTCAACCTTGCCTTGGAACAATCTGGAGCAGCTTAAGGAAAACAACTTCTGGCTGTCACCCGAAGAGGGTTCAATAATTATTTCTCTAACCCTCCTAAAGTAAAAAGGTTGGCCACCAAAAACAAATAGGACGAGGACCCCACACATATCATCCATATTGGATTTTTTTTTTTTAATCTGAGAGGTAACAATAAAATAAGACCTTAACAAATTACCTCTGCTCCCTGGCAAATAGCGCAGTACAAAAAAATACAGAGTGTCTATGCAAATAGAACAGATTTGGACATTGATTTTATTTTTGTTGTGTTTTCCTCTAATGCTTCCATCAACTCCTGGTTCTTAATAATCATTTAAGAATGGGGGGGTGTGTGTTAGGGAGTAGGAAGGAGAGAGCTCTTCAAGTAGAAATCAAGTTAAATACCCACCAAGTATAGGATAATTGGAAGGACTGACTTGATGCAAGTTCACAATTCTGTACTGCTGAAATGTAACGCTATCATCGCTTTAAACCCGCTGTCCTGTGGCAGTGAAGTTCTCCCTGGTGCATCACCACAGAACATGGGTGTGCTTTGCAGTTCAGCTCTTACATGAAGTATATTCTGTACAGCACTCTCTGGCAGTGGATGCAGCAGGACCAGAGACAAGGGAGCAAAGGACAGACTTTCAGGCTTCAGCACAGTTATAGGTAGTTTTACTAAAATGAATGTGGCAGGCGCAAAGCATTTGAGAACCAGCTTCTATCAAAGTCTGTGCTAGTGCCCTTGGGGGCTGGAAGCGAGGAGAGAAACACACCCTGGAAATCATAAAGTGATTTCCACTGTTTGTGTCCAGCATCACTTTTACTGACCGCTTACAGTTTTCCTTCCTTAAGTTCTTAAGGGCCCATTTTCCCTGTAACTTCAAATACTTTTTTCTCACTGCTGTTTGTGGCTTTGTTTGTGAATGCTCCTCCAACCAGCCTCAAGCACCTTCTTTCTGTGTGCTTGGGGAAGGCAACACCCTGCTTCTAATTAGCAAGGCAAGTTGGCTGCAAAAGCCTCTTTTTAACTAGAAACACCTCTGATGCTGCTTGTTTGTATTTGGTGCCTACTGTCCCCAGTCAAGCTCAAGAGACTGCTGTGCTTGGAGCTAGATATACAGATCTTGTCTTCATTAGGGAAAAGATGGCTTTGATGTCTCACTATAGTGTTCCAAAAGACTTGAGCTTAATACAAATCAGTTGCTGTTTTTCTAAAGGGGTTTGTTAACTTTGAATAAAAGAGATTAAAACAGCTGCTGTCATTGGTAAGACTGTAGCAATGGTTAAAAATCAGGAAATAATAGTTATGTGGTTCAGCCAGAAACTGCTGGACAGACTGCAGGCAGGTGGTGCAAGCTCTCATTTCTGTTACTGAGGCTAGTTAAGATTTACTTTCCATGCATGCAGAACTGCTTTGTGTGAGCACACACAGGGAAGCTTTCCTCACCTGGGAAGTGTTGTGTAAGACAGGGCAAACTGGTAAAATACCACTTGTAACTTCGAGCAGGTTCCTTATTTCTATAATTTTGCTGTTATTTACCCTGTACAAGTGCACAATGGATAGGAAGTTCTTTCAGGAATGTTGACGTAGCCACAACTTTCCCCTTAGGCCCCTTGGCACAGCCCTGCCAGCTGGTTGCCCCTCTCAGCTATTGCGCCCCTGTGCCCTTTCCCCAGCTAAGGGCTCCTGTACCCAGCCTGGCTGTGGGGTGGTATAGATGTGCCCCCTCATCCTGGGAGGAGACCTGAAACATGGTTGGACTACATGACCTTTAAAAGTCCTTTCCAACCCAAACTATTCTGTGATTCTACGACTTGAACTCAAGCCTACGTTGCAAAATTTGATTTCATCGCTGTTGTTTGATAGCATGTATTATTTCACTACCAAATGTGTCATATACACAGGAATGTAACTTCATTTTTAAATGGAAACTATATTTTACTGAAGTTTTATATGAGGAAGAAAAATTGTGCAACTGCAAGGGGAGAGAAGAAAGGTGTCATCAAGTAGGTCTGAGTGGTAAAATGAGGCATGTGTTTTGCCCATAGTAATCAATTTTTTTTCTGCAACAGACTAGCCAGCTTTATCTGGTTTATTTGTCAGTAACTGTCATTCACAGTATGGTACTCTTCCTGTTACTTGTATTGCTGCAACGGTTGATGTGAACAGTTGTTCATCCACCATTATATCATTTATGTTATTAGCCATAATATATGCCAGTTTAGCTTTCTGATTAACCTTGATGTGGATACAAGTCCTTAACATCTCTTTAATGTTTTCTTCAGATACTGCAATTACTTATTCTCTGAATTAGAATTAGCTTACATAGTGCCATTATATTTAAATACATAACTTGCATCTCTGTGGGTAAGTGCTACTTTGGTTGCAATTATTGCATTGCAAGCCTGAGGCTAGAGCAAAGTTATTGCTTGAATAATGTATTAAAGGAAGGAGGCCATTTGGCTTGTTTTGTTGAGAATCCTGGGGCGATGATTTGTATAAAACCACTGAAGGCTCATACAAATGACACCTGTATAAGCTCCAGGGAGAACGTTCTTCTCGGTCCGTACTAGAAACCCCAGCTTGAGAGTCATTAGTGAAGTAGGAGAACTGCAGAAAAATTCCCTCCTAAATATCTAGTAAGAGATTCGGCAACAGCTCAAGCAGCTAAGAAGTATCACTCATCACTGCTCCAAAATCTAAGAGGAGTGGGGGGAGTTAAGAGGCTCTTGGAAACTTTTGAAATCATTGCTTTCATGCTTTAAGGGTTATATTTAACCTTCATTAAATGTTCAAGTAAGTGAATATTTTGGTTTGTTTAGTGGGGTTCAGGTTGCAGTACAGACCACCACTCATTTCTGCTTTAATCTTTGCACTTGTGGAAAAAGTTTACTAAGTTTAGACACTATTTAATCTCTTTCTTTTAAGTCTGTTATTATAAAACCAGCAATAAAAAAGCAAACTTTAAAAGAGTCTTATTTACATCTGATATTAAAAAAAAAAGTTGGCATTTCAGAATATCTAGTAACTTGTCACTTTCTATTTTGATGGCTTGACTGTGATCTTTGTGGCTGGGAAAATTCCCAGTGTGCTCTTGGATTCCAGGCACGGCTGACACGCAGCAGCTACCTGCAGTAGGGAGCCACAAATCCAGCCAGCGCTACACAGCACACAGCCCATGGTGTTGCTTTTGAGGAGAAACCTGAAGTGGGATTGTTCACAGTGACACCCTCCTAGGGCTCGTCCCAGGATAAAGGCTGCACCTAGGCTGTGTCCCAGTCAGGGTTTCTGAAAGGTACACAGCAGTGTTTGGTTCCTGGAGGTCCTCAGTGTTTTACCTTTCCAATCACTCTACCTGCTGGAGTAGGATTTGATGGTGTGAGCTTGCAAACTCAGAGACATGAAAGCAGCACTGAAATTCTTTTAAACTAGCTAAACCCGCTTCCAAATAGCTTGTCTGGTGTTTTCATCCTGCCAGAGATTGAGCGCTATGCACCTCACAAGCAAATGACAGAGCCGTGGTTCTTGCCCTGAAGCAGCTGCAATCCAAGACCTGGTCCTGTGATCAGGCTGTTGCAAACTGCCACGAGCCCTCCGAGGGCTCCGCACTAGCGTGCTCAGGGCGCACACTCGTTCCTGAGACCAGATCCGCAGTACGTCAGAGCCAGGTTTCTTATGGTAGTTGATGACGAACTGCCACAGGCTGGAAGTTTCTGAAAATAACCCCCAAACTCTTGAGTCAAAAGTAAGGTGACACTCTGCAAAGTTTCCTTTTAGCCAGTGAGAGCTGGGATCTGCCCTCTGCACACACAAGGGCTGGATTGGCTTCGGCAGGAGCCAGCACGCTCTGGCAGAGACATCGTGCTGGAAACGGCGTTCTGCTCGTTCTTCTGCATATTCGCGTTAGTGATACTTTCCAAGGTGAAGACAGTCTGTGCTAATGGAGAGGGGAAAACAGCGGGTGAAGTTATTTTGGCCTGTGTTACTTAGGAAGTCAGACTACTTGTTAAGTCATCACCTTACAGTCTATAAAAACTACAGCTCATGGAGCTTACTCAGGTCACACATCTATTGGGACTATAAAGGTGTGTATGACAAGCCTGAATATGTGTGTGCCACTTGTACACAACTGTTAGCCTCTCTGTTACTCGAGTCTACCATTTTACTGAGCCTCTCATTACGCTCAGGTCTTTCTAATGCAGCTAATTTTCACTCATAAGAATGAAAACCTAATAAACCAAAACAACAACAAAACTTCTAATAATTGAAATTGTTCCCCATGTAAACTCAATATGCTGTCTTGCTTCATCCTTAGTGCTTTTTCTACGCTTCTAGAGGTGTTTGTGATTTCTTTCCTGATTATGGGCAGTGTTGTAACTAGAGTTGTGTGTCTCTTTTCCACTTGCTGTTATTATTCACCAAAACTGTAAGTTCCAAAATCCTTTACTAAATTTAAAGCTTCTAATGAATAAGAGAATAGATGTTTTTTTAAAAAAAATCTTGCAATATTTAAATAAAGTTTACATTTCTTATTTGCAAAGACATTTTTATTTTGAAATACAAAATTTTAATGTAACTAATTTTCTAGACAGGAAAAAACTACAAAATTTAATTGAAGTTTCACTTTGGGTGAGGCAAAAGGATGTATTTAACCCAGAAAAAAAGAAGGAAAAAAACCACTACAAAACAACACATTCCAAAACCAGAAAATCTTTTCTGAGAGCTGGAAAAAAGTGAAAAATCTATTTATAAACTTTTGGTTTAGTCAGTGGACAAAGCTTTTGTTCCAGTCATCAATCTCTACAGCTACTGAAGTGATGAATCTTCATCCAGTTTCTGTTCGAATAATTAAGACACATTTTCTGTGTATTGCATTTCCTGGTAATATGATAGCTTCATTTTTACATAATGCGACTTCAGGATTTATAAGACTGGAGGCAATGAATTCTAATGTAATTATTTGTTAGTGACTGGAGATCATTAGTACCTGCACAGACTAACAGGTTAAGTTCTTCAGAAAGCAAGGATGGAAACAATAAAACAATAAGATTTTTTTTTTGGTTGCTTTCATTAATAATTATTCATAAAATAGAGATTTGAACAGAAACTTCAAGTCAAAATAAGCTCTATCGTGGCAGGAGTGGGCACTGACTGCAGCAAAAATGCACTGACTTACACCACCTGAATAGCTATGAGGATTTTTAAAGATCTCTGCTGCAGCAATGGGGATGTAAGTTGCTCTCTGATAATAGATTTCAAGCAAATAAATTGTATGCATGAATAAATCATATCAGCGCAGCGATCGTGTGGAGTCCTGCAGCTCTACCCATAGCCTTGCTGAATTGTGTACCATCAGTGAGCTGCTTATTACCTTTAACTACTGTCTCTCCTTATATAATGCCTATTTTTAGCACAAATTGCTGAGTTCAAGAAAGCCTCAAAATACATCTAGTGATCAAGTCCTGATTATATGCTGAATGTGAATTCAAAGGTCCCGTTCTATAACCTTTATTTGACTTTGAAATGTGCATACCATTTCAGACGGCTTTTGAGTTTAATGCAATCTGTTTCCACTGAAGGCAAGCAATACTGGAAATATGATTACAATAATTGTATTATGAACAGGGTATTGTTGTGAGCAAGTGAGGGGCTCCAAACTGTAACTGATAAAATTGTAACTCTGACCTCCATCTTTAGCTTAAAAACTTGATACCATTCTGTATTAGCCTCGTTAGTGCAAAAGTGGGCCTAACAGTTCAATCCCCGCTCCCAGGAGTCACTTCACAGACAATATTCGTGCAAACAAGAGCTTGTGGGAGTGGAGAAACAGGATCCATCTTTTCATGTCAGTTTAGAGCATAAAAGACTGAATCATGCACTGTCACAGTTCCATCAATTCCCCGGAGTCAGAGCGCCAGAGAATTCGATTCAAAATTCCTCTGTCAACATGCTGGGGCAAATTCATTGTTGTTGTAAATTGTTGTAGCTTCCTTGATTTTTGATTCACTGCAACCAATGAATTTAAGGCAGCTTACACCATATGAGGATATGTTCTCTTAATAAATATTTATGCAATAAATCAGAAAGTTATAATAATTTGAAAAATATTTCAGTACGATGTTGCAAATCATACAGAACATGGACCCTTTCTGCTTGATTTTCTTATTCTCTGACTTCATTTGGGTCCTAATTTGAACTTCTCAGCTAAGTATGGAAAGAAACGTGTAAATTGTACCGGTCCAACCATTAGCTTCAGTCTGCAGAAGTGCCATTGATACGGACTTCTGCATTTATTTTGGGTGGAAAGTGTCTATTTAAATTGTGAGATCAAGCGTCAAATTAGATGTGTGACTGCACACATCGTTCCAGTGTTTATTTTCCTTTCTGGCACACTTGTGGCTCTTTGGGTTTGAAGAATGTAACTCAATTGGAATGAGCCTCAGTGATAAAATGGTCATCACATAAGATGTCTTTGTGTTGTTTTGAAATGTACTGTTACAAGGCATTTTAATAAACTTTGTTTTTATTTTCCTTGATTAATAACACATTTGCTTGTGAATTTTCTGGGATGTTTGATTCATGGTCTTTCCTTTCTTTTCCTTAGAACTCCTTGGTGGCAGCAGCCTACAGGAGGCCTTATGGGACTATCCCATGGCGATCTGACCTGGTTCTGGCTTTGTCCAAGTAATTTTAGTCGCACTAACACTTTTGACCCCCGGTGTCATTGATAAGCTCCAGAGCACTGAGTGCTGGGTCAAAAAAGTTTTGAAAGATCTACAGAAAACTAAATGCTTAAAGCCATGTGATTGATATTTATTTATTTTAATTATAAATATAGAAAATAATACTCCGTCACTTTCTCTTTTCTGCATACTCACGAAGACAGGTTGTTTTATCAGTAGATCCATTACTGTATTAAACACTGTCTAGTGATGTAAAGGAGGATAGTTCTGTTGCAATCTTCTCTCTTCAGTAGCTGATAGGATTTTTACCATCTCCTCAGCTGCATGATTTAGTAGAAAAGACACTGAGCATTGTGTAAGACATTAAGCAAGGGCAATTGATCACTTGTACTAATATGGTTTCACTATAAAATACTGTTGTCCTCTTTTGATTGGCATTTGCTTTTTGTAGAATTGTTTGGCTAATGCAGTGCTTAATAGTTTCATTATTTTTTCTTAGTTGAAACTGGCTTTTATCTCTGAAGTGTTTTTATAAAGCAGAAAACTGTGTTCCTTTGAACTCATCCTCTGATGTCATTAGAGCTGGGAGCTGACATGAATTACACTGTGAAAACACTGACATTTAGAGCTAGGTACCAGCATGTACTAAAATACAGTAACGCGTGTTGTGTTCAGGAATATTTTTTAACACACTATTATTAGTGGCAGGCTTTTTGGTTTGAATGCCTTTAAGTGAAATTAGCACAGTGTTTTTCCAGTCTATGTATGGTAAATTCTTTTCCCTTTTGGGGTCAAAAAATATAAATATTAAAGAAAACTCCAAGTGTCACTATTTGCAAGGTTACAATGTTTATTATTAGAACTGCGGAGCATGTTCAGTCTTTTAGGCAAGATAGTATGAGGGACCCATGAAAGGCCAGGAAACATCTATATTTGCTGGCAGCATGCCTATATTAAACATATTGCTCACAGTGCCATCCTGATGGCACTGTGGGGAAGGACAGTTCAGCTATGCAGTAGGAAAACATGCCATCATATCTGTATTTCATAACACGCATAAGTCAGTCATGAGTTTAACTTAATTAGATGAGGTTCTTTGCAGGAAGCCAGTTCTGCGGGCAGCTAAAAAAACTGAGGATATTCAGTGGAATTAGGTCCCTAATCTTAATCCCCTCCCAGGAGAAGCAGCAAAATGCAGGAAGCACTTTGCACGAGGCTTCCTCTGGGTCCCCCAGAGATGTCCCACAGAGAAGCCTGGTTTTAATGCTGCATTCCTTAGCACAAATAAAGCCCAGCTTTACATTGTTACTTGTGCAAGACTTTGAAAAGAGGCTCTTATTGTACCCCACAACACAGGTATAGCGAGGCAGTAGGGAGAAGTACTTTTTTTCCCCTTATACTTTTATTTTTTAATACAACACGATTATCTCTACGTGAAGACAAAGTGGACTTTTGATCTTAAGTAGCATAAGAAAATTATATAATGTTGTGCTTACTGAAAAGGAGGCTGACTTTAGCACAATTTATTCCACTTATATAGTATCGTACAAGTCCTCTAACTATTGCTTGTATAAACAGTTTTGATTCCATCAGGCAATTTCACCGATTGTGTTACTGAAGATTACTCTTCCCATGTGTATATAGAAAGCTTGGAGATGCTTTTAATCTCTCTGTTTGTCTTATCCAAAGAAAAAGATTCAACCAACTAGAAAGCCCCCAGCTTTTTATTTTTCTGAATCTAGGCCATAGCTCCTGGAACTAACTAAAACAAGAGAAAAAGAAATCCAATGCATTTGTAAATAATTCCAATTAAGAATAGCAGATTTGGCCGGCTGAGGATGCCTGGGCTGCGTATGGAAGCAGTTCGCCTGGCTCCGTCCACTCATCTGACCCAGTGAGTGCAGGCCGGTCCCCAAGGTCCCTGCAGGGCAGCAAGGAGGACAGATAGCCTGGTCTCCCTGGGGACCCTCAGTGTTAGGTGTCCATCCTGCGGCACACGGGTGATCTGCTTCCCTTGCCTTGGGAGCTGCAAGGGCCACCGCAGCCCCATCAGAGCACAGGCCATTAGGTTGGTGCTGCAGGCGGGGTCCAGCCCCGTTTGCTTTGGGATAACAAGGGAAGGCTCACGCTTGCAGCAGGGGTCTCCCATGTGCTTGTCACCCACACCCAAGGGTAGTCCCAAGTCCCAAGTAGGTGGGTGCAGATGTGTGAAGGACAGAGCAGGGGGCAGCAACGGGAGGAGACTGGTCAGAGGACTGAGCCACACAGCCCAGCGGTGCCCTCGCACAGAGCCGGGTCAGTAGCACCGACCAGCCCATTCAGCTTTGCCTCTTCCACGCAAGCTGAGTTGTAGCAGAGGGTGAGCTGCACCCCCTGAGCATCCCGGGGTGCACTGTGGAAAAGTAATGCCTAGAAACTGTGCAAATGTGTAGGTAAGAAGTGATACGGAGGGTGTATTGGTGTTTGTGAAGTAGGAATAATCATTTAAACAGTGACTGCATGGCCATTACCAGTCATCTTTACCAACTGCTTCTAGCTAAAAGCAATTATCTCTGATAAAGACTTCTGCTATTTGGAGGCAGGCCTGGATTTAAAACCACAAGATAAAGTGATTATATTCAAACAAAACTGTTGTTGCTAAAAGAGCCTACAGAAGGAGGATCTGATGCAGTGTTCTGCTTTTGTTTCATGCCCGATCTCATAGCATATACTCATCTAGAATGGCCCCGGCTCTTGAACGGTACTCAACAGGAGGGCACAAGGGTGCAGGGTTTGCTCATGAAGGTTTCCCACCCATCTATCTTCATCCTTCTGCCCATACCACCTCATCAGACTCTTTGTCACTCTTTTCTCCCCTGGTAGATTAATGCACGCTGCTCAAAAGAAAACACTTATGAAGAATGATGTTCTGTTAAAATATACTTCATTTTCTTTAGGTTCTCTAATTTTTACCTTGACTTTCTAAAATTCCATGTCAAAATAGTGTGAAAGACATGAGAAATTTTCATCTTTTTTTCTCCCAAAACAGAAAAAATAAAAGGAAGAAAATGCCATAAGAGAACTAAATCTAGGCAGATGTCCTTCAGCTTTGAAAAAGGAAAGGCAAAAAGAAAACTACTTCTGGTATGTTTTCCCAGAAATAGACTATTTGGAGGGAGAAAAGTTGCTTGGTTAGGAAGAAAGAAGGGTGGAAATTATTAGGAGAGAAGAAACAGTGAGTTAAGAAAGTGGGGGGGAAAAGGAAAGTTGGAAGAGTGTGATTGTAGAGATGTAACAGGGATGGAGCAAATGCACACTGGGAGACCCCAGGGTACCACATGTGGCTTATGAGTTCATGCTTTGACATCTTCTACCTCCCTAAGTTCCCTAACAAAGTTATTCTAGTGAGAGAGATGATTTTTATCTTCCCCAAAACACTAATAAGATTTTGAGAAAGAATAACACAAAAAGAAGAGTGAATAAAGGGGAAGAGGTCAGTAGAACTTGCAGGCTTGGTAATTCATAAGAAAAGAGGGTAAGAGAGGCTTAAGAGGGGCAAAGTCCCCCAAGAAAGGAGGGACATGTATCTATATTCAGTGGTGGAGGGAAAGGCAATACTGTGAGAATCCTTCCCCAGTAGTTTCTATGTCACAAATGTGGGCTTTAGGCTTGGGGATCACCTTCTGAGCCTTCCCAGCTCCCACTCTGGCAGAATCAGACCTTAACACACAAGTCAGCAAGTATTAATCACTACTAGTACGCTCACACGATTCATCTAAAATCATCCCACCTTGGCTCAGCTCTGCTGTTTACACCAGAGGTAAATTTGTGCTGAGCTGCTAAGCGAAGGGGATTTACAAGGTAGGAGAAAAGTCTGCGGGTTGAAGTGTGGCCTCCTGAGAGGCACAGGCAACAAATTGCTGTCAGGAATCCTGTTCTCCAGTGCAGCGGGTGGATGCCTCACGTCCCAGCTCCAGAGCGTTGCTCTGGACGGGTTGCATCCCGGCGGGGAGAACTGCCTTGAGTCTTGGCTCGTGAAGAGTCGCCTCTGGGGACTGGGAGCTTTTTCTTTACAGTTTGAAAACCTGTTTTGTGTAAAATTGTTTAATACTTGCTGTTCAATTGATTTTTAAAGTGGATAATCATCACTGAGCTTTAAATACACAGAGATTGTTGGAGCTACAGATTTTCTTTGTTAATACTAACATTAAATATTTATTCTGGATAAGGATAATCTAGTAATATGGGGAAGCACCTGTGACTGACTGAACTGCTGCGATAAGGATCTCTATTATATGCTTCTACTGCCAATATTTTCACAAACCTTGCTATATTCAGTGGTAAATAATTTTAATTCATTTTCCACTCTTTTTGTCTCACAAGTTTGAATGTATTTGATGTATGAATCTTTACAATAGGTTGTAAACCCCGATTTGTATCTTTAAGGACCTGTACTGAATGGTTTAAAGAGTTCTGTCTGGCAGAAGCCCTTTTTTTCCTTCAGCGCTAATTGGCTGATGATAATTGTGTCACTTTAGGACACATCAGAGCAGGAGAAGGCAGCTGGAGACAGTGTGTGAGGAAATCCAAAACCATGTACAGATTCAAAATTTTGTGCACTTACCGTACTACACTGTCTTTCTTCAATGAGTATTATCAACAGGCAGTTCCTCTCTGGTTGCTTCAACAGCCGCTTTTGTGTGGCTTTTTAAAAACCTATGTAGAGGATAAACTTTTTACTTGAGAAGTGGAGGACGAAGTGATGCGTTTCTCCCTCTGACATTAATATACTCAGGGAAACCGATGCTGAATAACTTCCTTACGTGTATATGAATGTTAGATGCTTCTACATCTGGTGTTATTTATTGTATTTTTTCAATGGGAAGTATCTGATAATTGTGGTTTTTACATGTCTTACTGATATACCATGCATACATTTAATTACTTAAAGTTATTTTGGAGCAAAATGCTATGTTTTTTTAAAAAGACCCTCTTGAGAAGGGAACAGTTTTGTGGCATTGATATTTATTAAAAAAAAAAAAAGCCTTTTTGCAACAGTTGTCATACATCCTTGTAAGCATCTGATTGGGCTCTTACCTATGTGAAACTACTGCACTCCAGTGAATTATTCTGAGCTTTGATTTTTGTAGAAATAGTAATTTCTTGTAGTTTTAGTTTAGTTGTTGTTAAGACCTGTGTAAACCCGGACCTCGTAAAGTCAACAGTAAATTTACATTTACTTCAGTGAAACTGAGATTTCTCTTTATTAGTGGAAAGAGATAATTCTCTTAGAGCCTTGTATAAAAGCCAGAGGTACCAAGTAATCTGTTGGGTGAGTTTAAAGCACGAGAAAGTGAACCGTGGTCCCAGCTTGATTCATCAGTGAGTGAGGGACCTAGAAAAGCCTTGTGTGATGAAAAGAAGCTCGTTCTTTAATTTCTATCTTTATCTGAAAACCCACATGATCAGGAACTATACACATCCTGAATTATTTCAATCCTTAAAAAACAATTGCAGTTCACACAAGGGGTGACATGTCTTAAGTCGTCAGTGCTGCCTGATTCTGGTCCCAGCGCTGCCTGCATGCATGTCTAGGCAAGAGCTGTGTGCTTTCAAAAAGCTCAAAATCCACTTTCAAAATAAGATTTTGCAGCAAAGCACATGTAACCTCAAACTCAGATAGGTGTGAGGGCTTTGGAGTTACAAGTGTCTCCAGCCTCTTCCCCTCTTGTGCTGTTTTGTGCTGCTACGTGAGTGCAACATAAATAGGAGCATTTACTTGCTTCCATTCAAGCAGTTTAACACCCACTGCAAATAGCTTTGTAATGAAGTCTCTGCTTTGAGTAGGAGTTCAGTTTTGACAGCAAAGAAACTTGATGCTTCTGTTTTCCATATTCTGTTAGCTGCATTATGATCCTGGAATGTATACAACACTGAAAGGCAGCAAATACTATTTTCATTATAATATAAGCAACAAATAAAATTTCCATAATAATTTCTGTTGCATTTTAAAGGGCTTTTTGATCAGGTTAAATTTATTTGAGATAAAAGAAATGTTATATTGCTGCTTAACCTATAGATGCTCTTGTTTTGTTTTAGTTTGTCTTAATACTGCTTTAAAGGCTCCAGTGAACTCTTTCTGTAGGCTACTGAATATCCAGGAAACTCAGTACACTTTCTCTTCTGGCTTCTAGTTCTAGTTAAAAGACCAAACTTGTCTAGCTAGAAAACATGGCTACTTAAAGAGTGCCTTTCTGCATATCGAGTCCTTCCTTCACGTACTAAACTGCGTAGTAACTATTGTTCTTGTAAATGATAAGTGAAGGTCAAACATTTTCTATTGCAATTACTTATTCCAGAGTTGTGGTGTCTGTATGTAGCCCTGTTCTTAAATGAGAAATAGGCAGATGAAACCTAATATGTAGAGGAAATCTAATAGTAGCATGGAGGTTCTTCTTTTCCAGTTCACTGAATTACTCTGTAACTGTGCTTGAAGCGGTTAAGTTGTCCTATGACAGTAGGGGAATGCAATGGAGTATTAGCTGGCTGCTTTTTTCTGTGTTTTTTTCTGGAGTAAGTCTGGATTTTTTGTTTGTTTGGTTTTTATATTTTTTTAGCTATTGTAAGGCAATAAACAGTGAAGTTAGAATTTCTCAAACAAAATGTGCATCTCGTTTAGGAGTTATTTCTCTGTCCGAATAGAGGGCTAATCTTATTCTTGGTCACATTACGGCCAGGTCCTTGTGGAGGAAGGGCAGCTAGAGTGTTCCCATAGCACTTAGGGCAGCAGTAGCAGCGAGTGAAGGGCACCGCATCTTCGTTCTGTAAGAGGGAGATAAGCTGCGTTAGGAAGCAACATCTAGATTGTGGTGTTCTCCAGGTGTCATTTGTTATGATTCAGAAATGGGTAAGTGTTCCACGTAAAAAGAACATAAAGTTAAAATTGGGGGCTTTTGAGGCGTCTTCTACAGTTATGATACACATTTACTGTGATTATGTTTCAGTCTGAAGAGGCCGTGAGGACTGCGGCAGTGTCACAGTCATGTTTCAGAGAAACCTTCTACGGACTCTCTTCTGTAAAGCTCTCGCTGCATGTCGCACCAGTTGTGTGCCGCCTCCTTTTGCAGTTTGCCATTGTTAATGCAAGCAAGTATGACAAATACTGAAGTCTGACTAAATAATTTATCTCCTGTATATCTTATTTAAGCTTTTAGGCTTGCGATATTTCACAGTAATAGCTGGGGGGTTTCCTGTTAATGTGAGGTGTTACAAGCCACCTAAACTTGAGGCTAGCTGGCAAGTAATAGACCTTAATCAACACAAACCATTTATTTTTAAGCAACAACTGAAAAAAAGAGGAGCAATGAAAGATGTGTTTTTGTAGTAAATAAAAACTCCAACCACAACAACAACAAAAAGCCAATAGTAGTGAATTTAGTACGCTTCAGTAACAGTCAAAGGTACCGTACAGATAGGCCTGTTTTCCTACAAAACTGGTTCCAGACAGGCAGGCGGAGGATGTACATGTAGTTATCACCAGGTAGAAACACGTACATTTGCACCTGCTTTTACCTTGACTCTTGCAGTCAGACGTGCTGTAGGATGGGCAGCGCAGGCGGGCAGTGAGCTCGGGAATTGAGGCAGTGAGCTCAGGGACGGGGCAGCAGGGCCCCAGCCCTCCTCTGCCTCACCTTGCCGTGGGAACAACCGAGCCCCTGCTCCCCCCTCTCCCCTCTGCTCTCCCCTCTGCTCTCCCCTCTGCTCCCCCCTCTCCCCACTGCTCCGTCCCCGCTGCTGCCCGGGCTGGGGACTCCTTCCAGCACACCCAGCTCTCCTGGGCTCCCATGGTGGCTTGGCAGGGCTCAGAGATATTACTTTATTCTCGTTATCTTTATCCTATTCTTTGAGTGACGACGTTCCGTTTTACTTAAACTGCTTGGAAGCCTGGAATACCTGCAAACACCTTCAGGCACATGTATGTGTTACACTGGGGACCAAAGTCCTGCAGGGGTAGCATTCTGATTTGACAAGTTTCTTGCTGTTGTACTGACATTTGCTTAAAAAAACAGCACGTTTTCAAAGCCTGCTTATAGACCCATCATTAAATGATCTGGAAATATTTGCTGGTATTAAACATTTTCTTTTCTTACTTTAAAAATGACAAGTTTGCTTATTCGAACTCATTTTTCTGTGTTGCCTTGGTACTCTTTTATATAGGAAAGCTTTAAAAAAAAGCGAAGATGTGAATTTAAACAAATTACTTTAACGACATTAAAAATGCTGTGTAGTAATTCTTTTTAAACTTTGAGTGTTCTAAACTGCCTTTAATTTGGTTAACTTGAAAGCCTCTTGATTGTAAATAAGTTGAGGACTGAGGCAAATTAATTTATCCACTTTAAACATTAATTCAGTATAATTTCCTGACTGTGTCTCTGTAGGTAATCCTGAGGAGCACAAGCTGCAGAAATGGAAACTAGTGTGGGTCATACTTTCTTTCAAAGGTCTGTGGTTCCCATCTAGGTTTGGTAACAAGTAGCTAAATTTGAAAAGAGATCAGCAGTTTAGATATAGATATATTTTTTAAAAATATCTGTTTGTTAGAGTCACAGTGGTACCAAGTGCTGAGCACTCATTAAAACATGTGTTTGTGCCTATCTGTGTGCATTCAACTCTTTAAAATCCAGGCCAGAGCTCTTTAAACTTCCTGCCACGACTGCATTGTTAGAGAGCTGGGTTTGTTAGCATCCTCTTATATGGTCTCAGTATCCTCTTAATCAGATTTTCATTGAGCATTTCACTAAGAAAATTAAAGTTGATTAGTGATGTTGCTCATGTCAGCCTTCCCAACTATTTCTGAGTCTTTTTTATAATCTAATGCAGTGGAATTTAGAGAAATACTGTAAGCTTTGTAGTAAATCTTCAAGGGAAAATTCTGTTGGCAGAATGTAAGGCACATACTGACCATCAGCATTACATGCTGCTTTGGTATAATCTGTACTGACCTTAATAATATATAGAACATAACCTAGTGGGTTTGCAGTCATAAATGCTGTGAAGTTGTGCATCGTGGTGCACAGTGTTGTGTGCAGCTTCTTCTCCAGTGACCACTTAGAGTCTTTGAAATTCTAATTTATTGTTTTTCCAGTATAGAATGTAATAGCATTGCTGTTAAAAAAAAAAAAAAAAAAAAAAAAAAAAAAAAGTTGAATTTATACCAAGTATTTAATGGCAAAATCACAATTTTTTAATTCCACTTAGCAATTTGGCAATGGAAAGGCCCTACTGTGTTCTTTCTTTGAAGTCTGAAAAAAAAAATCTGGCCTAGGTTTGATATTTGGGGAAAAAAGATTTGCTTTATGTAACAATTATTCTCTGAATGCCACGGAATGCTCACGATGTCTTGTGCTTTCCAGACACAAACCTTTAGCTCATCTTTTGTTTTTTATACCAATGGCTACTCAGGTGAGACTTGTAGAATTTGGAAAGAAAAGGAAAGCACCTTCTAATAAGGAATCATCTTCTCATTAACCCTATTCATTTTCTGTAAGGTTTTGCTTTGTGTAATGCATTATAATTATATGACAGGAGAATGGTGGAGAATATGGCATAGCATTTCCCATAGGTTTCCTTTCTGAGATAAGAAAGATAAACATATTCTGCTTTGCTCCTCCAAGAAAGACAAAAAAAAAAAAAAAGCAACAAACCCTCTGCAGTTTCCTGTGAGGCAGTTGGATGTGAGCTGCTTTCTGGAGCTGAGGCTTTCCCCTGCCAGACAATGATCTGTGTCAGGCGGTGGGGCTGGGTGTACCAAGTGAGGAAGCTCCCCGGACTGAGGTGTGTGTCCATGGCTTCCTGAGAATGTGCTTTATCACCCAGGGGTCCCTACGCACTCACGCCTCTTTATCTGCCCAGCTCCCGGGGCTGGGGGGAGAGCGGCTGTTTATTTTTCCAGGGCGCTCTCTGTTCTGGGGGAAACAAGGGAGGCCTTTAATTGGATCTCTTTTTTTGTCCCTGGATTGCTGCGACTTCAACGAAATCGGGAGGAGCAGGTCTGGTTTAGGGTATGTGTAGCTTGACTCTAAATGACCCACCTCTGTTTCAGCCGTGACACCCGGGCCAGGGAAATATTTTACTTAGGCTGGCTTTCCTAAAGCAGGGACAGAATCTCTAGTTACAGAATGAAACGAGCAGCAGCGATGCTTTCAGTTTGCTCTGCACTCTACTGCACTTCTACAGTCTGAATTGTGCAAAAGGGGAAAAAATACCCAGGCATCACTTTCCATACCAGCTGGGATGCATGTGCTGCAGTTCCCAAACAGTCTGAGTAGGTAAGAGGTTTAAAAGCTTTAGAAGGGTTCAACAGGAGAAGCTGTAAAATTGCAGTAATGTTCCCAGTGTTAGTGGTTAAGGAGAATGTTTCAGACACAGAGGGATGACCTCCTCGATAGCTTCAGAGCTCTGCAGTGCCCTGCATTTTTGCTTTCTTGTTTAACTTTGTCGTATGTAACTTCTTTTATTATGCTCAAACCAAGTTTTGTAATGCACTGACATCTGCTGTGTGTTTCACTAATGCAGCTGCTAAAGAACTGAAATAAGCCTTGCAGCCTGTGCATAACAGGACTCAAAAATCAAGAAAACGGGGAAGGAGAGTGGGAGAACCTGGTGGCTTATTATTGATACAAGGAAGTAAGAGGGAGCAAGCAACCCTGCACTTAAGGATCTTATAGTTGTGTTATTGGAAGAAAGGGCATAAAGACAGCTGATTTCAGTCATGCAAACAGCAGTTCTATTAATTGACTGTTTAGAAAAAGCTACATTAGCCCAGTTTTGGTCTAATCAGGGTTGCGGTGATGTGATGGCCCTGCTGCAGTAGGCGTATGATCCTGATAAATAGCTTTTCTGTGGATTTTCGGGAACACTGAAATTGAGAGGAAAACGTAGCTGAATAACCCCATTATCTGCACAATAACCACCGTGTCGTTTACAAATGTTCCGCAATGTGGGAGCAGCCTCTAACCCACCAGCAAATAATTGTAGTACTATGGCAGGAGCTGCTGCACAATAACATCACTTTTAAGATACGAGACCAAACGGTAAAAAGTCTCTTGCAGTTAGATAGCAGCAAAACTTGCTGCTTGTCTAAAGCTTCCCTGAAACTTTATATCTGGTGATTGATTTCTGACTGGGATGTGAGGCAGCAGAGGTGTGCCATGGCAGCCTGGGACAATCATCTCGCTGCTGTCAGGGGGCTGGAGGTAAAGCCACAAGTGGCCCGTACATCGCTCAAACCCTCATCCCAGCCTGTGCTCCTGCGCAAGATACATTTCATCTGCACGTTTCAGAGACCCAGGGCAATACTCATCAGAAATCTTTTATCAAAACTGTTTTAAATGAGAAACTGACCTCTGCCAAAAGGAATAGCTTAGCGGTTTTGCTTTTTGTCAAAAAATTGATGGTATTTCTCATGAAAAACTGAAGCCAAGCTGGGATTTCTGGTTACATTCAACTGAAAATAATTGTTTATAAAAACAGGCACTTTTTTTTTCTTCTTTTGAGAAACAAAGTGTTTTACTAGCTTCAGGAAAGAATCTCTTCTACGACAAAGGCTGAAAATCTAATGGTCTCTCTGGAAAGCAGGGACCCTCCTAGCAAATTGCTTCTCAAAAAACAGACTTACACCAGCTCCATGACTCAATGAGTTATGAGGTTGTCTCTCACATTAGTCCCTCTATAAGTAATGTTATGGTGGTAAGTCTCTGACAGGCTAGATTCTGTATGTAGACACTTGAGCAAGAAAGGATAGATGACCTTACTTCTTTTTTTTCTGTCCCAAAGCCAGCTGTAAAAACTTGTCTTGTAGATGTATAGTTTACTAGAAAAACTAGGCTTCAAATGTGTCATAAAATGTAGTTTCTCCTTTTTTTAATTCCCAGCAAGTGTGCAAAATAGCTGCAAGACCATGCCACCTCACCCAACAGAATGAACTGAAACAGGAAAGTACATTTTCATTATGAACACTCTTAAACAGCAGGGGAAATCCTGCTCCTCTTGAGATCAAGAGGGAAATTCCTTTTTTGCTTCAAAAGAACCAAAATTTGGCTTTTTATTATTCTGAAAGCCTGTTTAAAAGCACTGGTGTTTCTATCACTTGTGGTCCTCCCACAAGCCTGGAAAAGAGATACAGCTCTATACATCTTTATACAGAGACACAGCTCTTTATATCCTTGTATCAGTTTTACAGGTTGGTGGAGGGTTTGCTCCTGGGTGATACTCAGGAACATTTCTTCAAGAGCATGTAGTATCAAGTGATTGCTGACTTTCTCTTTTTTGTTTGTTTGTTTCCAAGGGAGTGATGTCTTCCTTGAAAGTCTGTGCTGAAGTGCTCTTCATTCGTTGTTTTTAATGCCTCTTATGGTCAAGTTCTAAATATCACATTTTCAGACTGAGATGTCTGACATTAGCAATCGCTATCAGTATTTAGACACATGAGTTCCCAGGTGCATTTAAAGATGTTACATATTACCTAATTCTGAGAAACCATATGTACAAAAATGTGACATAGAATGACCAGTGGAGGATACGATAGCAAGTAAGACTCTGCTTTATGCCTTCCAGCAACAGTGCTGTTTGTAAAATACTTGAAGTGCCCAAAACGTGACATGCTGCTTTAATGCCCTATGTTATTCCAATCATAACATCAACTAGTAGAGACTCATGCTTTAATCAGTTGTAATTGTTGATGAACTAACATAACATGTGAAGCTGAGCCTATTTCTCCTTGTTGGAGTGTAAGCCATGTATAGGGCTGCCTTTGTTCCTTAATAGGCACTGCACATTTTCAGAGCTACTGTCTGTTAGGATGCTAGCATACACAAAGCAGTAAAAGCTAAGAAATCATTCAAGGCAAAAATCTTAAAAAAAAAAAAAAAAAGACGACAACAACAACAAAAAAAACCCCACCAAAAAAACAACCAAACAAAAAAAACCAAACACCACCACAGCCAAGCCCCTACATTTCCCCTGCTATTTACTTAGGTCAGATAAAATCAAGATTTAAAAAATCCAGCCTTTTCCCTGCCCAATAAAAATGAACCACAGGAGAATAACTTTTTTTAAACTATTATTCCAAATTTCTGCGTAAGATTTCCGCATACGTTCAGTGCTATGCATGCTTCCATATTTAGTGGGCAATGTGAGAGCTAAGCCAAACATTAAGCCATTGAACACAACTGGCTCAATACAATATTCAGTCATGAGGCACACTGGCCTAGTAGCCTTCCTATACACATAATATTATTTCATGCTTAATATGAGACACCTATGGCACCAGGAAGATGAAGATTGATGGTATGGAGCTCACTAGGTACCTAATAGGACAAGGAAGAAGTGGGAGAGAGATTTATTTTGCAAATAATTGCATTTTGTTGTTAAACAACATGAGTGATGTTTATGTTCTGAACCTTGCTGTGTGATTCTGTGTGTGATTCTTGTGAGCCCTGAGAGCATTTACCCCCGTCACACCATGCCTTTGGCCAGGCTTCTGCAGGAGCTGCTCTAGCAAAGGTCTCTGGGAGATGGGCTGAATCTTGGAAAGTTCTGGCCATCCTCACCCTTCCCAGCCAGCACTGTGCCTGTGGGCTGTTCCAGCCATCAGGCAGATGTTCGTGTGTCCTGCCCTCCACGCGGGGTTTGTGCTGTCTGACCAGGTTGCGCTGGCTGGCTCTGACAGAACCTTCAACTTGAGCCCTTGGGTCACGGTATGGAATTATTTGTGCCTAGCATGGGTTGGACTCGCCTGTGGGGCTTGACTTCTCCTGGCAGCTATACATATACAGGGTGTATCTCTTTTATTCGTTGCAAGGGATAGCTACAAAATGGATGAAAAAAAGGAAAACAAGCTAAAATGAAATTATATGTAAGTAAACAAACTGTAATAAAATGAGCGGGCCGAACTTTCATCTACATCTCAACTGGATTTGAACCAAGCCCCTTCTGATAGTCTAAGTGAGTTTGGTGAATTATTTTTTTGTTTGGTCTGCTCTGCATTTCCTTGCTCTCATTGCAACCAAGAGTAGAAATGCTGGAAAACCGTGAGCAAGTCTGATATGTTGTTTCTGGCCAGGTCAAAAGTAGGACAAGCTGGAAATGTCATGTAAACTCCCATGGTTTGTTAGATTTCCAGTTCAGGTTTGCAGACAGAGAAGGTTGGAATAAGATTGAGGTAAACAAAAAGGCCTCGGGGTGATTCTAGAGACAAAAATCAACTTCCAGATTTTAGGTGGCTGCACTTAAACTGAAATATTCAGCTATTTTAAGGTTTCTGTTCTTGCTGTGAAGGGAAATTTAATGTTTTGGGATTGCATTATGCTTCCAAGCCCACTGTTGGTTGGGACAATGCAGGGACTTAAAAGGTGTCCGAGGGTCAAATCCACCTTTCACTGGCACCACAACCTATGTCTCCAATGAATGAATGCTTTTTCAAGTTATGCATTCAAGTTTTTGAGGGACTGCCTGTAATCTGAAGTTGACTTTGGCTAAAGCTTAGCTCTTTTCCTCCAGAAGGAAGAAAATCACTTCTATCACATCACTTTTAACCTGATTCTCTAGAGACTGGATGTGGTTTGATCCAACAAAACAGATTTGTTCTCAGATCAAACCTAGTTATGTGATTTGCAATCTTATAATCTTTATAGAAACATAGTAGTTACATTTAAAAGGAAACAAACTTGTGCTTTTAATTGTTTTAAAGTGCAGCATGTACTTGGTAGAGGCACAGCTAGAGTTCAGAGGGGGCTGATTGTCAAGTGCACCAGTTCCATCCAACTGGGGAGCTTAGAAAACAGAAATGACTTTACTGTTCCAGTTCATTCAGGCCGCATATACATCAGTGTGGTGGTGCCACGTATTCCTCCTGAATGTGGGCAGCATCTAACTCTTCAAGATTTTGAAGAGGTGGATGTAGTTTGTGGGCACATGGTGGTCCTCTCTCACCTTAACTCTGCCTTCTGGATCTGACAGGGTGTTCTCTGGGTGTTTCAGCCACGGCTTCTGTTCAATAAGCAAATGGGGGGAGAAGCTTATGTGTATATGGAGGTATTCACGAATTGTTTACATAGGTAACATGTACATAAACTCTAGATGTGGACAGTCTATTTTAAAACAAAAGCATCCTGTTCCTGGCTAACCTAGTCTCTTCTACAAGTTCTGGAAGACCTTGAGACATGACTACTTAGCTTTAACCAAGTCAAACTGCTTCTAGTTGCCCAGAAATGGAAAAGGAGCATGACTTATGTGGTCATAATGCAGACAGAAAACTCTGAGTGTATGTGTGGATTTTACAATATGTTGCTATATCTGTATAGCTTTGTTGCCAGAGCAGCATCTCCCCTGCAGGAGCCTGCAGAAAGAGGGCCCTCAACATGCCCCACACAAATTCTCAAGAAGCTGCTTATGGCAAAACTTGAATCCATAGTGCACCGATGTGCTGCCCAAATGCAGCGGCCTGAGTGAGTCACCATGAGCTGCTCAAACGACAATGGGCACAGCCGCAGACTTGAGTAAGCACGTCCCTGTCTCGCCAGGTCTGCTGTAGGAGCGGGAGCCCCCAGCTTGAGCTTGGGCATGAGTATCCCCGTATACTGCCACAGTAAAGCACCCGCGGTATGGACAAAGCTAACTAATGTTGTCAACTGCTAGAGCTTACTTCAGCCTCAAGCCTGTGGTATGGGCTCTACAGATTAAAACAGCTTGGCCAGTATCACTGTCTCTCTAAAAGGGTTTTTGTCAGCAAGTTGTATCAGCTGAGGAATTGCTTTTTTCCCAATCACTAATACTCTGGTTTTGTTATATTGTGTTGGCAGATCTATGTCTCCTAAATTTAGGAGTTTCAACTTGTAACCTGAGTAAGCTTTTCAAATATTCCTTCCTCAAAGCAGTAATGTCCTATACCCTAGAAGAAAACAGACATGAGCAGATTATATATGTTCAGAGAGAATCATGGCTATAGTTTAGGACCCATGTTCTCAGAGAAGTAATAGAAGACGTAAATTTTCTTTGTCCCTAGGTTGGCTGGAATAATTTTTCTTTAAGTCTCTTTTTTTAATATAATCTGAAATTTGTACCACTTTCCCTGCTTGGATCTTTAACAGCGCAATTTTTGAAACAGTCTAAACAAACATGCAGATTTTTTATTACCTAAAAATGATTTGTTAAACAGTGTATCTATGTAGCAACAGTGGGAGAAGTCTACTTTGGCTCTAATAATTTTGTTGTACAATGCTATTAATTTGCAACTTCAGGCTGATCCGGACATGAGTGGACTTGTACAGTTTAGGTTTTTTGTTCCTTTTTTTTTTCCCCACCCATGCTTTGTAGAAAAATAAGCATCAATTTTGAAGTGCTAGAAAGGGCAGCTTGCTTTGGAAGTTGTCAAGATTCTGATACAAATGATCTTTGCTTCGAGCTTCCTAAGGAGACATAATTTCTACTCTGTCTAAAAAGAGGAGGCTGGCTTGTTTGTTTTTATTTGCAGCATTCGGCAGCATTGCTGTAGGCCACTAACTGCAGGATGGCAGTAACACAGGATTATCCTGCAGAGCTGTAACTAGTGAATCCATAACAGCCAACCTGAACTCTGCTGCGGGCTGCCATTTAATACCACAAGAAACTGTTTGTATTTCATCATGTAACCGGTTGTGTGAATTTAAGAACCTTCCCTGGATCAGGCTGTGTTTTCAGATGAAAGAAAGGAACTACCAAATGGCAGAGTGAAATATAGAGTTTGTTTTCCTGTAGGCCTGTCCTCTAAGCATAAACAAATATACTGTAGTGAAGACTCTGGTTCAGACTACAGAAAAGAAACTGAGTAGAGATGGGAAGTGGGAATATAAGAGGGGAGAAAGATTGGAGCTACCTTTTCTAATTAGATAGATTTCTTTGATATCAAGGCAGTAGGAACAAGCTCAAAATGAAATGGAACAGTGAAAAGTGTCTTCATAGTGTCAGCTGAAGGGAGCAAATCTACTCTGCTAATCCTAAAACCTTTCCCTCTAAAATTCCCGTTGGAGTAAGTGTAGAATTTGAGCCCATTTGTGACTTTTCCCTCAGGCTCTGTTAGATGGGCTTTTATTCAATGTGATTTCAGTCCAGATCATAATAAAGTTGCTCTGTTCCTCATGAAGCTCATGTTGTGGATGTACAGTCATCATGGTCTATGGACTTGCTTAGTTTTTTCCTGTAAAAACAGAAATCCTTGTACAGCTGGGAGCTTGTGCAAACAAGCCTGAAGCTACCAGAATTTTTAGCTTTGCAGTATAAAGGAGAAACTAAATTCTCCACTGCAAAACATATATGCACCTATATATGCTCAAGGTTTTGACAATGAGACTCATTCATGCAGAAGACGACACTTTCCAGGTGAATATTCCCTTGTTCTGGCGTCACATGCCAAGTAATGTAATTAAAGAATGTTTGTGAAATATTTGGGACTGTGCTGCAGAGAATCCTGAACAGACGGGAAAGCAGGATATTGTGTGTGTCGTGTCCCTAGAAGAGCGAGGTGATCTGCAGGCCAAGTGAGAGATGAGGTTCTGAAAACGAAAGCTTTTTCCAGCCGGAGTTTAGGGTCTAAAGGGAGTGACATGCGTGCAATTTTCTCTCACTTAATGGTTGTGTTGAAGTCGCAAAGATGGTTATTCCTCGTAGCCAGTGCCGTGTCGCTAATCAGCACCTCCCTGCCTTCAGGTGTCACTTACAATGGGAGAGAAACGGGCACTGGAGAAGCAGACCCCGGGCTGGAGAGCGGGGTTCCGGGGCACCCCCGCCCCGCTCTGCCCGCGGGCTTACGGGGCTCCACGCGTGGGTAATACAGGGAAACGCCTCCGTCTTTCAGCATTTTAACAGATTAAATCTGATGAATTTTCCTCGAGGCCAGAATATTTGAGTTCTCGCAGTATACCTTGTTAATTCTTATGAGCGCCGGGGTGCAGGACAGACCCTCGCAGGCCGGGTTTACATGTAACCTTGTTTTCATGTATTTGTTATGGGAATAAATACTCCGTGATCTTAAAGACTAGTCGTATTTAGGAAGAGAAAAAAGGGAAGAAACTAGAACTACATGGTGACTGCCCTGTCCCGGCTTCTTTGGATGCTGTGCCGAGGAGGGGAAAGGCGCCGCGGGGACCGAGCGCGCCGGCCCTGCCCGATTCCCGGAGCCCCGCTCCGCCGCCGCGGCGGGTCGCGGTCGTCGGTGAAACGGGTGTCGGCACAACGTGCGCCTGTGGCCCCTGTTAGGTCTGTGTCTGCGCCGTTCCTACGCGAGCCAAATTAATGCGGGGTAATGTAGTTACCGCCGCGGTGAAGTGCGGCGAAGAGCGGTCCCGAAAGGCGGTTGCTCACTGCTGCACCGCAGCACCAGCCTTGTGTCCGTCCCCGGGAGCCGAGGAGCGCGGCATGGCACCCGGAGCGGAGTAGGAGCCGGAGGATGGACCAACCGGCTGTGTCTCCTGTCCCTGTCCGGGTGTCGGTGCGGGAGGAAGGAGCCCTGTCCCGGTGCCTGCAGGCAGGGGCTTGGCTGCGCTGGCCGAACGGGAGTGGGGTGCTCAAAGCTAGGGGCGTCTCGGCTCTCTCCGCCGGAGACACGTTTTCTTGCCAAGAGAAAAAAAAAAAAAAAAAACGTTTAGGAGAGGAAGCCTACCACATTTTCAAACAAACTGACTTCAAACCTTCCAGGTAGAAATCGGCTCTGCTTGCCTGCACGGCGGTGAGTACTTAAAAAAAAAACCAAAAAAAACCTAAAAAAATCCCGCAACAACCAAACCAAACCTCGGGCTAGCCGAGTCCTATCAGCGCTGCAGCTGAAGGTATGGCTTTCGTGGGAAGCCTTGCCCGGGCTGCCGGGACACGGTGTGGGGGCTGTGCCCTGCCCCGTGTCCCCCGCAGCGCTCCCCGGTGCCCTCCCGGCACGGCGGGCCGGGGTGCAGGGCTCTCGCCGCGCTCCTTGGCGGTGAGCCCCGCCGCTTGCCGCGTCCCGCTCCGCACGGTGCTTCGACCCGAGGGTACGGGCTCAGCCGCTTCCTAGCCGGAAAACCGGCCTTGGGGCGGTAGGTAAGGGTCCCGTGCTTTGTTTGGGAGTGGGGACCTGGCCCGGCTCGGTATCGGAGAAGTAGGGCGAAGCCCCGATAGGCACCCCTTCTCGGGGTGCTTTCTTAGCGGGGTTGTGCGGCCGGGGCTGAGCCCCGCTCTGCCCGCCTCCTTCCCGGCTTCTCCGCACAGCGAACGGGTTGGGGCCGAGGCTGATCTGCCCTCGTATGAAAAAAGCGAGAACCTTTTCCCTGCCGCCCCTCAGCGTCCTGTGGTGGGATCTGTCCCCCGTCGCAGTGGGCTGGAATCGGTGCGACCGGTGCCGTGAGCCCCCCTCCACTACTAGCTCCCCTCCTGCTTCCCCTACCCCCGAGGGCGGCTGCAGGCCCTGTCGGGGAGCAGCTTCGCTGGCTTCTTCTGCACTCGCTGCGTCCGGGTTTGTTCGACTCCTGCCTAGCCCCGCGAGCGGCGGCCGGCGGAGCGCGGGCTCGCCCGGGCGCACCGGCACCGTCAGGTCGGGCCGCTCCCTGGGGTCGTGGCGGGATCCCCCGCTCCTTCACCGGAGAAGGGCTCACCGCGCCCCTCTGCTCGCTGTCCCGACATGCCTGTGAGTGCTCTAAGACCTCAGCCCTCCGCTTAACTGCAGATTCAGTGTCTAGGCTCAGATTTAGTGGCACGCTCCTGCGTTTTCAGGTGGTTCTTTAATGTCTCCAAGAAGGGCTTAATTAGCACCGAGAAGAGAGAAGAGCCCGACAGCGCCTGCCTGTCCTTGTGTCAAACATACAAGTAGCACACGGGGCTGCGCGCTCACCTTTGCCGATGCCCGGCCCGATCGCCGCTCCAAGCGCTGGGCTGAGCTTCTGCCCCGGTGTTCATCCGAAATCCCCCTTGGTGGGGCTGACAAAAAAAAAACAAAACAAAAACAAAAAACAAACAAGCCCCGTGGATGTCAAATGTCCTTTGCGAGCGAGCCCTGATCAGGAGCTGTGTGCCCGGCTTAAGAGTCAAAAAGGAGGCATCTGCCATTTGGCGGAGGTGATGACACACGCAGCAGTGCTGTTACACCTGCACAGGCCCTCGCCGCGGAAATGCCGGCGAGGGGGAGCGCCGAGAGCAGCATGGGTGGCCGGCAGAAAGAAGCAGGCCGGCCCTGGGGAGCCCGGCAGCCCCGGGCGCGCTGCGGCGGCGGCACAGCTGGCTCCGGCTGCCCGGCCGCTGTGCGCGGAGCGGCAGCCGGCCGGGGAGGAACATCCTGGAGATCGTCTCTCCTGCGGGCCTCAGCCCTCCGCAGTTTCGTCTGTGTGCGTTAGGGGGGTGCTTAAGGGGCGGCGTGCGCTGTTCCGCGGCTCTGTGCGGAAATATAGAGGCCTCGTTTCAGTGACAGAATTTATGCAGGCGTATGAGTTTCTCCGCCGATGGGAGAGAAGGGATTCGTTATATGGCTATAGGCAAAGATGCAGCAACGTTATTTTAGCCGAGAAATATAATAATATATCTAAATATAATAGCTCCCCGAAGGGCTATTTTATTTCTCTCTTAAAATACGTTTCTACATCCTCAAGTGCCTTCACTGACAAATGGCCTCTCCCGGGTCGGGGGGGGAAGCAGGGACGGCGTGATCTTGGCTGGGCAGAGCAACTAGAGATCCGCGCATGGGATGCCGAAGCCCCAGGGCACCCCGACGAGAGAAGCCGGCTGCACCGGGCACGGTGTTCGAGAGCTGCCAGCCCTCCGGACTTGCGTTTGCTTACGAGAACTGATGTAGCGCGTAAAATCGGCGGGGCGGGGAATAGCGCTGCGCAGCGGTTTGCGTTCAAGAAAGGCAGAAGCGAGCCTGAGGGCCGTGACCTGCCGGCCCGCGGATCCGCGGGCGCCGAGCTGTACGTGTAGCTCTTCGAGGATCGCTTCTGGACATCCCGAGAGGGGAAGCACAGAGCTGTGCTTGAATACCGGAGGGGAGGTCAGGTCCGCGCGGGCCAGTCCCCAGAGCGGAGCTGTACCGGCAGCAGCGGGCTCACTGCAGCGTCGGGCCCCGAGGGCCGAGCGGGGGCCGCGGTTGGGGGGCACGAAGCTCGGCCCGGCTCCTGTGGCTGCCGACGCGGGGGGCTCGGGAGGAGAAACGGGGTCAGTCTTCCCCGCTCCCGGGGATAGGGCTGGAGGCTCCGTTAGAAATCAGCGCAAAGCATCCTCTGCCCGACTGCTTCTGTAACTGCGGTTGGAGCAGCCCCGTGTTAGTGATTTATTATTACACGACACCTCTTGTGCTTGGGCCAGCTGAGACTGCCTTCCTACTGCTAGGGAAGGCTCTACCTGAAGGCAGAACACGGGAAGGAGATAGGGACTGTTGGTGCCACATACGTTGCTACAGGAACCGTGTGAAAAAAGTCGGAGCCTTCCAGGGAAACAAGCAGGAAAGCTGCTCAGTGTGTCATCCCTTGCCTCGCCACCCTGCCACGGCCCTTGGGGCGTCTTTCAGCCCCGCAGCCGCGCTGGGTGCCTGCGCGTACTTTGCTCTAAGTTTTCTGCAAATAAGGGCTGCAAGAACCGACTTGCAGGCAGCGGCAGAAGCCTTCTTGTGCTCCTCGTGCGCGATCGGTTGGTGGGGCCCGGGGCCAAGACATATAAACGCGACCTCGTGCGCGGCTGGACGTGATAGCCACCGGGACGGGGTCGAGCGCCGCGGCTGCGGGCACACCTCCTCGAACCCACCGCCCCTCGCCGGGCGGGGGGGGACACCAGTGCCGCGGGCCCCGGCGGGCTCCCCGGGCGGGCGGCGGAGGCTCGTTCAGTACCCCCCAGAGTCTCCCCCACTCCCCGCCCCCGGCGGCGCGGCCGAACCGGGGCGGTTCCGCGCCGCTCCGCAGGGCCACGTCGGGCCGCGTGTGCGTGGGGCTGAGTGCGGCGCCGTGACTGCGGGGTGAACTCGGCCGTGCCCAGCGGCTCGCGGCGATAGGGGAGCGGGCTCCTGACGAAAGCGGAACTTGGCCGGGCCCATACAAATCAGAAAAGAGCCCGGCCGCCGCGGCAGAGGGGAGCGGAGCCCGCGGGGGCAGGGACGTCGCCGCCGCCGCGCTGCACGGACCAGCGGCGCCACGAGAGGCGCCTCCCGATCTCCGTCCCGTTCCCAGCTTCGACCCCGGTCTCGGCAAGTGCGGGGCGGGACGGCCGGCATCACCGGGCTGCGCGCACCGGGCAGCGCTCCGCACCGCACGGGGCTGCGCTGCACGCCCGGGGCGGCGGACCCGGGGTACCATGATGAGCGGCTACCCGGACGGCGAGGAGGACACGGTGGCGCTGCTGGTTCATGACACCAGCGGCAGCAAGGAGCCGGAGCGGGGCAAGGAGGAGCTGAGCGGCGACAAGGGCCCCGAGAAGCCGGATCCCTCGCAGAAGCCCCCCTACTCCTACGTGGCCCTGATCGCCATGGCCATTCGGGAGAGCGCAGAGAAGAGGCTCACGCTGTCCGGGATCTACCAGTACATCATCAGCAAGTTCCCTTTCTACGAGAAGAACAAGAAGGGCTGGCAGAACAGCATCCGCCACAACCTCAGCCTCAACGAGTGCTTCATTAAGGTGCCCCGGGAGGGTGGCGGCGAGCGCAAGGGTAACTACTGGACCCTGGACCCGGCCTGCGAGGACATGTTCGAGAAGGGCAACTACCGCAGGAGACGAAGGATGAAGCGGCCCTTCCGGCCGCCCCCGACCCACTTCCAGCCCGGCAAGACCCTCTTCAGCGCCGACAGCTACGGGTACCTCTCCCCGCCCAAGTACTTGCAGTCCACCTTCATGAACAACTCGTGGCCGCTGGCGCAGCCCCCCGCGCCCATGTCCTACACCTCCTGCCAGATGTCTGGCGGGAACGTCAGCCCCGTCAATGTGAAAGGACTCTCGGGCCCAGCGTCCTACGGCCCCTACTCGCGGGTGCAGAGCATGGCGCTGCCCAGCATGGTGAACTCCTACAACGGTATGGGCCACCACCACCACCCACACGCCCACCACCCCCAGCAACTCAGCCCGGCCAGCCCCGCGCCGCCCGCGGCCCCGGCGGCGAACGGCGCCGGCCTCCAGTTCGCCTGCGCCCGCCAGCCCGCCGAGCTGTCCATGATGCACTGTTCCTACTGGGAGCACGACAGCAAACACAGCGCCCTGCACTCCCGCATAGACATCTAGGGAGGCTCCGGCCGGCCGCCGCCGCAGAAATGCCGATGCCTCGGCCCCGCTGCCCCTCTCCGATCCCGCCGCGTTCTCCTGGGCTCTCCTGTCTCTCCTCCTCCTCTCTAGCTGTGGACTTTACTCTCTCTGTGCCCCAACCGTTGCGGTGGAAAAATAGTAGCCCTTGTCCGCGTGTAGTGTATGAGCCGTCCTACGGTGAGGAGAAGGCAGTGTGAGTGCGGGAGCTTCCCCAGCGGGGCTGCGCCGGGCGCAGCGGTGGCCGGGCCGCTGCCTCTACGCGAGCTCGGATTTACCGTTCGCTTCTCTGCTCGTGTCTTTGTTTGTGAGAGGCTGGGGAGGGGAGGAGGGAGCATGTAATTAAAATTAGCCCGTTTAGCCCTCAAAACTTTGCTCCACTATAATTCGGCCGGAATCTTTTCGGGCTCAGCCTTGGCAAGAGTGAAGCGGAGCTTGTAAACAACGGAGGCATTTCCATGCGTGGTGGTGCGGGGATGGCGGGGCCTAGACACGGCCGTGTGCCCGCGGTGCTCGTCCTCCTCTTCTTCTTCATCTTCTCTTTCTTCTTTCTCGGTCTGCAAAGCACTGCGTTTCTTCTGAGCTGTGGCTTTTCGTCAAAATAGTACTTATGTGGGGACTGCTGTAACAGCAGATGTGCGATATTGCTGGTTATTAGAAACCAACAAACAAAATCCGCCAGGATCACTCGTGAAACGTTTCGACAACGGTAAATATATTTTTTAAAGGAGACAATTTCCTCTAAGGTCTTAAAAGAAATTTTATACAGGTCTAAAAAAATATTTTGATGTTATTAAAAAAAAGACGGCTTCCTATAAATTTGAATATTTTCCCGTGTGCATATTGTTATTGATAATGAAAGTTTAAACTATCTGCGTTTATTTTTTTTGACCCCAAACCTAGCCCAAAATGGATCTTCCAGTAGGTTCTGCTTTTGAATGCTTGCCCTTTTTCTTAAAACGTTTTGATCCTTCAATTTTACATAGATTAATGTGGGAAAAAAAATAGCGTTTATAATACAGGGGCCAGTTCATAGCGATTTTATAAATGTTTATGTAAGCTGATAGATGCTGTGGCATAGTACCATTTTGGGACCAACTTTTCTAGAGTGAACTAGCACTTTTATTGTACTTTCTAGCCTTGTAAAGTCTCCAATAAAACGCCTTTCCTTCTTTCCATAATCGTTTTATTTCACTCCGCTCCTCCGTGCTCGGGTTCGAGCAGCGGCAGCAGAGAACGGGGCAGGCGGCGTGTGCTGGCGGCGGGCACCGCTCCCGGCCCCGTGTCCCGGCAGCGGGTTTGCAGCGCTCTCCGCAGCCGCGCACGCCTGCTCCGCTGCGGGAAATACGCCGGCTGTACTTGGGCGGTGTAGTGGCTCTGTTAAGTGCCGTGGCGGGCCGCGCACCGGCGGGAAAGGTGCGGCGGGGCCGCCTCTCGACCGCGCCGACCGGCACCCCGGTGCTGGCTTGGTGGCCGCCGAAGGGGCGCGGGGACCGTTTCGTTGGCGGCGCCGGTGGGCCTGGGAGCGCCTCCGCTCCGCTCCGGAACGCGGGCAGCCGCCAGCACTTTGCCCGTATGCCCGGCCCTCCCGGGGCGCTGGCAGGCAGGGCCCTCCCGGCAGTGCCAGGGGCTGTGCCCACCGCAGACCCCTGCTCCCCTTTAGTTTCTTCGCCGCCTGCTCGGGGCTGCGGCGCTGGGCGGCACGGCGCAGCTCCGCGTCGCCTCAGGTCCGGTCCGGCTGCGATGCGGCGGGGCTCGCGCCCCATCTGGGCCTCGGCCGGTGCCGGTGCTGGGAGCCGCTGGTGGGTGTCGCTTTCCCTGCTGGGCCCGTGGCTCCGGCAGCGGCGCTCCCGAGGCCTGGGCCTCGCTTCAAAGCCCGCCTGCGCTCGCAGGCAACGGCCCCGGAGCGGGCGCCCGGGGGCTCACAAGGGCAGGAGGCGGCGTGGGCCCCGCCCGGTGCCGGCCCGGGGCGCAGCGGGTCCTCTTAGACGCTGACCTAGGCCAAGTGTGCTGTCCCGCGGGCGGGAGCGGAGGTGCGGGTGTTCCGCTTGTTGTGAGTCGCGCCAGCAGCTCGCTCCCCGGGCGAGGGGGTGCCAGGGGCGAAACTCGGTACCGGGAGTGAGCACTCCCCTCCCGCGACCGGGAGTGTGCGGCGGGGCCCACGGGAGACCTGACCCGCGGGCGCTGGGTGCAGACAGGCCCTTGCCCGGCTGCGTGATGCTCTCCCTCTCTGACAGGGCCTTCTGCAGGCTCCTTGCACGGAAGGAAGCGGCAGCCTTCAGTTCGGTCGCAGAAATCCGTGGGGTGGACGCGGGGACAGCTCACCCCTCTGCCGCGGCGCAGCTCGGCGGATGCGGCCAGTGCAGAAGGGCTCCTGGGCCACCCGCCGGGCTAGCCCGGCCTCGAGGCGTGTTGGAGGCCCTGCTGTGCCCCCTGTCCCCGGTCCCCAGAGCCTGCTCCGAACGGGAAAGTCTCTGGGAGCGGTGGTGCGACCGAGGGGCTCTGCTCCCGAGCGGGCAGAGGCGGGAGGCTGCGGCAAACGGGATCGCTGCGACGCTCCCGTGCCCTGGCCGCTCCGCGGTGTGCACAGAGCGCTGCGGGGCCGAGCTGCTGCCCCGGCGGCTGGGAGGGAAGGAGCGACCCCAGCTCCAGCACGAACACCGATGTAACGGGAGGTGAAAGACCGGAGCGGGGCGATGGGCAGCCCCGGATCTGCCAGTGCACACGGGACACGGCCTCGACTCACGCCTTTGCTACCCGTGGCTCTGCCGGCCGCTGCCGGGAGCGGGGCACTTGCTTGGGGTCTCTGACCTGCCCGGGACCCTCAGGTGGGAGCTAACGGCGGAGGGGAAAGGCGGCATCGTTCACACGTCCGGAGGAGTGCAGGGCAAACGTGGCGACCGGCCCAGGCAGCCCGGCAGCCGCCTTGTGGATTGATGCCTTGCACTGGAGGGCTCAGGGCGTTTGCTGCTTTTTGCTTATTTCATAGGTAAGACTAGTCCCTCTTGTTTCCTTCGGGTAACGTCGTGGCTATGGCGAATTCGCAAGGGAAACCCCTCCAGCCGCCGGTGGTTGGCACGGGGCGAAGGGAGGAAGGGAGCGCCGCCCTGCGCCCCGCACAGCCCCGCCGGCGTCCCCTCAGGTCCCTTCCTGGGTTGCGCTGTCGCTCGGGTTGCAGAGCCCGTGGCAAACGCCCGGGAGCGGCTGGAGCCTCGTCTTATTTGCGTGAAACGATACCTGGCTGTACTTAGATGCAGAGTGGGAGCGACAGCAGCCCGGGACCGGGCAGTGCGGTGCGGACCTCGGGGCAGCAGCTCGGTGCTGCTGGTCAGCCGGTGCCGCCGTCGGGCCTGTAGGATGTTTTCACGAACGTTTTCCTTATTTTATAAACAGAGGCTGCACTGAATGTAAACTCGTGTGGCTTATTAAACAGCCACCGTGTCCTGGGGTAACGCTGCTACCCCTCATTTCGCCCTGCCCTCAGGGCCTCTCCGGCAGCCCCGGTGCAGACCGTTCCCCCGCTCGGATATGGAGGGACTGGGCTGGTGGGGCCCCAGTCTGCCTCCAGCCCGGCCGAGCCACCGGCAGCGCCGCCTCACTCTGCCCTTGGCCCTTCGCAGAGGGGATGGGAAATCAGAGCCAGAGCCTCACTGGCGTCCCGGGCTGGCCTGCCCACGTTCGCCGGGCTCCATCGGACGGCGGCGTGGGGCAGGTCTCGTCCCGCCGGTAGCAGCGCGGCCTCTGCCGCTGTCGGAAGCGGCCAGGCTTCCCGTTCAGGTCCCACCGGCCTGGGGAGGAGGGCGGCCATCACCTCCCTATTCGCAAGCACCGGGCCAGTGGGGTGCCGGGAGACCTCGCTGTGCGCTAACGAACACCCAGGCGCGGACACGCGGAGACTGAGTGTCCCGTGAGGGACTTATCCCCCCGCGTCCCTAAGTCCAGGCCACTGGGCAGCCTTGCTGCTGTGCAGTGACACTTGGCACGGCAGCTGCTGGGCGGGAGAAGGGGACTGTAGCGACCCCAGGTGCAGGCAACCCCATGGACACGAACGGGGTGCCCATAGCGGTTCAGCGTTCCCTCGCCCTGGGCCGCCGCGTCCTGTGGCTCCCGCCTGTCCCCGGGCGGCGCTGCCACCCAGGCCCGGCCCCGGAGGCCCCTTACGAAAGCAAGCGACCCGGTCTCTTGGCAAGAGTTGGGCTTCTGCGTTGTGTAAGGCCTTTCCCCGTTACATAAATGACAGCAGGAGGAACGCTCCGCGGAGCGCGCTGCGATCCGCGGGACGGCACCGCGGCACAGAGCCTCCGCCCGGCCTCGGGGCCGCCGCCCACAACGGGGCTGCTCCGGGGTCCGGAGCAGGGGCGCCCGAGGCCGCTCTCCCGGCTGAGCTGCCGTCGCTGCCCTGCCGTTGCGGCCCCAGGTTTATGCAATGCTGGCGAGAGATGAAAGCAGAAGAGCGAGCGCTATTCTCTCCCTGCACGGAGCGGGTGTGGAAGCAGTGTGTGTTGGCCACTGCCGGAGCGGGAGCGCGCTGCCCGTACCCCTCGAGGGAAGGGAAGGGTTTGCTCCCCGGGTCCCGTCGCCCCTGTGCTGCTCCAGTCCCCGGGGCAGTGCCAGGCCCGGGGGCTGTTTTGCGGCCGCAGTTTTTTTATCCTCTCTGGTCCTTTGCGCAGCCCTCGAGCTCTGGCCGGACTGGGAGGGTGGCAGAGCCGTCGGCGCCGGGTGCGCTTCCCGCTGGCAACGGCACGGCACGGCTGCCCTCTGCCTGCGGCCCGGCGGGAGCGCGGGGGCGGCTGCCCGACAGCTGGGTCCTGAGGGACTCCAGGGGACCGGTCGAGCTCCGAGGCGTCCCGGTTCCACTCGTCTTGTCCGAGGCGGGTGGGCGACGGTGCCGGTGGCTGCGGTCAGGTCAGAGCCGTGCTCCGAGAGGAGACACACATAGAGCTCTCACCTTGCGCCCCCCTCCCGCCCCGGCCGGTGCGGCTGTTGAATACCGCCGGATTCCTGGTATTCTTGTCCCTGTTTTAAGTGGTGAAAAAGTCATTTCCAGTCCCATGGTCCGTGTTTCACCCTGAACTCATTGAAAAGAGAGTGCGGGGTCAGGACTGTTTATTATACAACCAATTAAAACAGGAAAATATGCAAAGGCTTCATTCAGCGAGATCCGGCTATTGTTAAGCCGAAAACGATATTTTTGTTTCAAAAATAAAAAAATACATTTGTTACTTAAAAAATCTCCCCTCTCCATGTGTGACGGACGCGGCTCCCGGGCGCTCTCTACGGCTGCCGCGCCCCGGCGCTCGGGAGCGCTGCGAACTCCGGTGTCCGGGCTCGGGCCCTGCGCTGCCGGAGGGCGGCCCGACGGGACGGGCGGCGACCGAGGACCCCTCCTTCCCCCTCGCTGAGGCTCGGCCCGCCCTGCGGGGTCCGGTCCTGCCCGCTGGCAGGGGAGGCCGGCCACCCTCAAACGCAGGGACCCAGCTCGGCACAAGCCGGCGTGCTGCTTTAGGCAGTAGAAGACGGTGAAAAAAAATACTGCGAGAACGAAAAAGCCCGACATTGTTGTGAGCGATGGCCAGGGCCGGGATAACCAGACTGGAGAGCCCCGAGATGCGCTGCAAAGCCCCGGGCGCAGCGCTGAGCCCCGTCAGCACCGCCCGTAGCCCTGCGCACGTCTGGGCGGCCAGGAGCTGGGGACGGAGCCGGGCCTCAGGCAGGGCTCCGAGGTCTGCGGTGTCTCTGCGCCTTCTCCATCCACCTACGCACACGCCTTGAAGAGCCCATCTCTGGGTCTGCGGGGTATCCCCGCGGCTTGGCAGGGCTCTCTGCTCTGCGGCCGTGTAACATCTGCCCTGCAGCAGGGACGCGGCCCCGCGCAGGGCATGCGGGGGTGGGGGGGAGTCCTCCCGGCGGGCGTCGGCGGCCCCCGCTCCGCTGCCCGGGCCGGCACGGCACCGCCGCCCGCCCCAGGTAGCCCTCGGGGATGTGTTCAGCAGTGGGCTTGGGAAGCGCTCACCAAAACAATCGCTTAGGCTGGCCTGATCCAATGGGTTTATTTTAGTCCTTGAGCTGTATTGAAAACATTAGCTCTGCTTCTTGTGGTTGTTTACAGTGTGTTGGTCTCAACATCACAGCCGCCCTTCTGGAAAAGTCTTACAGAATTCAGGCAGAGGGAAACCAACACAGAAGTCACTCAGAAAGCATGATGGCAAAGGATTAATGAAATCAGAGACAGGAAGGCGGAGGTAATCAATGAGTTTTCACTTATAGTTTACTTGGATGGACATATTTTTTCCTTTTTCTTTCTATATGTTTAGAAACCACACGTGGTTTTATTAACCAAACAAGCAGCTGCAGGGTTTAGTGGGCTGGTGGGAGAGAATTCGTTCAAAATCAGCTGCATGTTGCCTGCAGCAGAATTCGGCTTTCGACAAATCCTCGTGCTTGCTGCCGCCCTAGCACACGGAGCCGGGCGGCGGCCACCGAAGCTGGGCTGCGCACCGGGGGCGCCCACCCGCTCCCCGCTGCGGGGAGAGGGCGTCGCGGAACACGGAGCACGGACACGTTGACCAGGGGAGCCTTGCTCTCCCTCAAGTTGCACAGAGAGCAAATGTGAGAAATCTCATGAGGTGGGATGTGATGGGGGAGCACTGGCTGTCCCTGCTCTGCTCGGGGAGGGAGCACACCCTGCCCTCGAGTCCCGGGGGCCCCGAGCGTGGTTTTCCCGGAGGGCGCAAGCGGACGCGGGCACTCAGCCGGCCCGGCAGCCTGCCCGAGCCAGGAGCCGCCTCTGACAGCGGCGGAGGCTCCTGACATCCCAGCAGGTCCCGGGAAATGCTACAGTTTTGCTGGCAGATGAGTTGTTCACCTACCTTCGTTTAATTTATTTATGTCTCTCTAGCGAGATATCACCACACAAGGCGAATAGCTCATTCAGAGCAATTACAGCCATGGACTATCACATTTCTCTTTTACACTGACTATTTTCGATTAAATTAGGCAGCACGATGTGAATGTCGGCACGGGAGCGGCGCAAGCTGCCCCAATCCGCAGTCTGGCCCTTGGGAGGGCATATTTCACTGACAACTGGTGAGAGCCCTGGCACTTGGCTGGGGCGAGGGTGTCTGAAAAATCCGTGAGACTTCGGTGAATGGGCTCTGGACGAGGGTGGGGAAGTGCTCCGTGATTTCTAGGCTGGCGGGGCAACGTCCACTTTTTCGGGCCAGCGGTGCGTGCAAACACCCGGGATTTAGAGGCTCGTTGCCGGCTCCGCCGCACAGAAAAGTCAGCGACCTGTTGTTTAAGATACCACTCCCGTTTCCGCGTTTTTTCACAACGATAGCTGTGATTTTTCTTATTACTATCGTTCTGCTCTGTGAAAACCCAAACAATCAATAAAGGAGAGGACGAAGCTGAGCACAACACGAGGCATGATGTCCTAAGTTATCAAAAGGGGGAAGAAACAAAAAGGAGTCACTCGCTACACATCTTTTTTCAGGTGTTGCTTTTAACAAGATGTTCAGAAAAAAAAAAAATCAGGCACATGTTGACGATGGGCTGAGTTTCCTCTGATCCTTACTTCAGGAAACGATATCGCTTGGTGCTTATCGTCGACTACGTCTGTGGCATCTGGTACATGACTCCTAAAGATTGCCCACGCTCAGGTACAAATAATTACTGCGGTGCAAAGCCGGCCCGGCAGCCAGCCCTCACTGCAGCCAGTCCTCGCTGCAGCCCGCCGAGCCCCTACGGAGAATGAGAAGCGGCGCCGGTAACGGTTCGCACAGCCTAGACAACGACCTCTTGTGAAGGGGCAAACGTTCCCCGCAGCTGGCTGCCTGGCTAACAACAGAACCCCCCGCCCCGGGGTGAAGCTAGGAAGGGTTTCGGGGAGAGGCTGGTTTCAGGAGGCTGAGGTTTTGGCGGCCCGAGGTCTCCCTTGATTCGTTTTCAACAAGATTTTTCAGCCCGTACCCATTGCGAGGTGGGCGCGCTGCCTCGGAGCGCGCTGCCAGCCCCTGCCGCCTGCAGAACCATCCCCCAGTGAGGGTACGCTCCGGCTGGGGACGGCAATGAGATCCCCAATACTAGTGGAAGATAGATCCCCGAAGCACGTTAATTCGTGTTCTCATGGATTGCTATGGCGACCATCTAATGTCCCCGGTGCCCGGGCAGGGGGGAGGCGGGGGGTTGGCGGCGGGGGAACGAGGCCGGCAGGGGCGGCTGCTCTGGCCCCTGGTCCTACAGACTGACTCTCCGGTTCCAGTGGTGCTTCCGGCATACAGGGACATTAAAAATAAATAAATAAATGTATTTACAGTTAGCAGGATAATTTGTAAGGTCTGTTAAAATATACATCATTGATCACATCTCCAGTAGAGGAGCTTCCTGCCCTGGTTGCTGTAGTTTCAGTCCCACGGAACAGCACTCGTCGTTTTTTACTCTTTCCCCAAAGCAGTGAGCTTGGTTTGGAAGTCCCTTGGTTTGCCTTTTTTGATAAACTACCGTTCAGTTCATCTCAGAGCAGCCAAGCGTTGTCTGGGACAGTCACCAGTTACCCTGGAATAGAAATGGGAACCACTTGTTTAAACATCCTAAGGTCCCAAAATCTCTACGAGCCATCACAGAAGGTTTTTTTTTTTTTTTTCCCTTCCAGGAGCGGGAAGGGAGCAAGGGGATTACAGGGAGGAATGTCTGCTCAGGCTGCTACAAGCACCATAAGATTTCGGTTTGCCTTTTTTTCTTTTTTCTTACCATCAGTTTTTCCATTCCTTGAGGAAATTTTTTCAATATCTGAATCAAAGTGCATTATTCCAAGATTTTTGTTGTTGTTTTATCTTAGCCCTTTTTCATGTTTTCATTTAAAAAGTGACAGATTTGGTAGAACTCTCAACTGTTTCCCATTAGAGAGGGAGAGTTCACCAGTGCGCTTTTCTGATGTTCCCCATTACACGTTCGGGAGTTTAAAGCAGGCACACATCCTAAGTGGTTGCAGTCGGGCCGATGTGGGGAGCCTCGATGGCGTTATCCCCTGCCCGAGCGCTCCCCGGGACTGAGGTGGCCCGGCCCGCCGCTGCCCCCTGCCGGCCCGCGCCGCTCCGCACCGCCCGGCACGGCACGGCACCGCCCCGCCCCGCATCGCACCGCCCCGCCCCGCATCGCACCGCCCCGCTCCGCACCGCCCCGCACCTCTCCGCACCGCACCTCTCCGCACTGCCCCGCACCGCACCGCTCCGCATCGCCCCGCCCCGCCCCGCACGGCCCCGCGCCCCCGCCCCCGCCCCGGCCCCGCTCCGTGGGGAGCAGCTTCGCGGGCAGCCCCGTGGTGCGGAGGGCCCTGCCGGGGCGGAGGGGGCTCCAGAGGCCGGTTTGCCGCCTGCTCCGTCCCGGCGCTCCCCGCATCGTCCCGTTGCCAGAAAACACCCAAAAGAGTCACGGCGGGCGAGGGGCGTTTCTCAGCCTGCAGGACGCTCTTCATTTGATCTTGCAGTGTGGGGAATTTCTGGGTTATAAATATGCAGTTGTACGCTTCTTCTTTTGCCCTCTCTGCTTCCCTCGCTTATTCTTCTTTTCACTTTGCAGCTGGTCTTGCCACTACTGTTGCTCACTCTCTGTATGGGTTGGGGTTATGTTACGGGGGTTACAGCGTTCCATCCCGACAGCAGGCTTTTACTGTTGCTCTGTTCCATATTTTTAACCACTAGTCTCTCCTTTAAGGAAAATCCCTGTTATGTAACAAGACATTGAATTCTTTTGCTTTGGAGTGTAGCCCTGTACAAATACTAGCAATGCAGTGTGCTGGGCAGTGCTTTGTGTGAGAGTTACAAGGTAAGAAGTAATCTTCATAGCCCAATTTTCTTGTAAATACATGCGGGATACAATACATATTTATAGAAAATCCTCCTTTGGCAACTGAGGCCTTATAACGGTAGACAATGTCTTTGTATGCATGTGCTGAAATTTTTGGTGATAAGCCTTCATTTTTTACTCCTTAGACCCCAAAAATCACTGTGTAGTCCATTGATCTTGAGCAAATGAGCACATTTGTGATTGCAAAATATGAAATGAAAAAGAAAAAAAAAAAGTGGGCTTTCCATACATTACTCACATTCAACAATACAGAGACGCAGGATAGCTGCTAGCTTATAGCGGCAGTTTGTAATTTATACAACAAAAGTGCTGCAGTTATGAGTATAGGAGTGTTTAAGGCACTCACAGTTTATTAGATCCTACATGAATTCTAATATTCGTTCTGTGATCATATTGCCCATATTGCCATTTATTTGAAAAGAAGTACCGAATATTTGTAAAATATTAGGAGAAACAGAATTTGCTAAAGAAAATCAATCAGTGCGTTCTAGAGAAACACAAGGCTCAGTGAAACTATTTATACCCAAGTGAGAAGGAAGTCCTGGTTTGATCTGTGCTGACGCGAGTTCCCTCGCTGGGGCCTGGCAGTGGCCCTTCCCCCTTTTGGTTCTGTGCTGGGGGATTTGTGCGCTGGCAGCATGACTGCCAGGGATTCCCCGCATCCCCCTTGTCTGATCTAGCCAAGGAAGAGCACAAAGATGAGGCTGATCCTTGTGCCTCAGCACTCATCCCAGCTGGCGGGTGAGCTGTGGTGTTTTTGCCTCCACCACCAGCACAGAAACGCAGACTGCGACTGAATCCCCCAAGTCCCTGGCCGCCCAGACCTGACACAGGTGATGTCACTGCCCCTTTCAGCGGTGCAGTGTGAACATCACCACTCTGATGGTAGAATGGCATTTTGCAATGGGAAGGACTGAGCTAGGGGGGTTCTCCACAGTGAGCAAATATATATGCCTAACTTTCCAGGATTGTTTTTTCTTTAGATCTTTCATCTTTCGAGTGACAGGTAAGGAGTAGAGCAGAGCTGAATTGTAGGCTCCTTGAGTGCCCACAGCTTGAGCCAGCGCAGTGGGAAGATGGGGTTCTGGCTGTTTCTGAGAGGAAGGCACTCTCCTCCCATCGGGAATTCCAAGAGTGGGAATTTTTTTTGTTTTATCTTTATAGCTATTGTTATATTTGTTTACTGTTCAAGCAAGAGTGGTGCGTTGCTGCAATACCACAGTATACGAAGCAGCCCCAGGTCCCGAGAACCCTCAGTAAAAATATTTCTGTGATGTTTTCAGACTGTTGGCTCCCTCAGGTGGAAGGGTGTCTTGCTCAGAGAACTTGCCAGGCCTGATACTTCACTGGTGCAAATCAGCACCATAGTAACAAAATCAGTGCAGCCCTATTGTATGAGGTGTGGATTTCTACTTCTATTGAAGTATTCGATTAATAATGCTTTTTTTATTTATCTTGTGCTTCATGTCGCTGTAGTACAGCACAACTGCCATGATTTAGCTTTTGTGCTTTTTCCCAGAGAACTGAGAAGCGTCATTTTCTGGTGGTCACTTAGTATTTTCTGTCTAGTAGTCAGAAAGAAAGCTCATCCACCTGAAACCCAGGTGGGGCAGGAGTAGGGTAGAAAAGATTAAGCACTGTGCACTGCTATATTCTCAGACTATTTGTAGGAGGGTGCCTGTGGATTTGGCACCAGTGGATCTGACACAATGTGAGAACTGTTTTTCTGTATCACTTACATTATAGTTGAAATGTGAAATGAGCTCCATGTGGCAGCAGCCAAAGGAAGGAAAAAGGGAAAGAAAAAAAGAAAAAGCAGCACTCTCCAAAAGTTTCAGTTATACCTTGAAGCTATATTACAACATATACTACTCTAATTGAATCAGTGTGAAAACTTTTCCCCTCCATTTACATCAGTGCTAGTCTCTGTCCTCTTGTCCCTGGAGATGCACACATTTGATACAAAGATGTGCCAAAGACACCCACACCTAGGGTAGGGGTTTAACATTTGTTTTAATGCTTAAACTGCTGAAAAGAAAATGTCAATTCTTACATGCCTTTGCCAGAATCCATTATGGCATTCTCCCTCTTCTCTCCCCTTCTTTATAGACTCTTTATAGCACCAGGGTGTGATGCAGGAGAGTTTTGTCTGAGTAAAGGCTACTAGATCTGCTCTGAGAACACAATAGATTAAATAATCATTTCTAGGGAGTTTGTTGAGATGAATCAATGAACCTTAGAAATACTGGTGGCATCTGTGAAGAGTTGTTAACAAGTCTGATGGTGATGGAGAAGGAATGTGGCCTCAATGCTGCTCAAACTCTACCACCCTATTAGCCCTGACAAGGAGTTGCCCGTGAGTCCTGTCCTTTTTCACCTGTGAAAAGACACCAGGCAAAGCCCACTCGGCATTTGTTACATTTTGCAGGATATTTTTGGAAGTATGGAGAAAATCTCTGCACATTTTGAAGTATCAATGCTATTACATAGCACAAAATTAATTGACAGTTCAGAAAACAAAGCAATTGATCCCGAAATACACGTCTGCTCTTTAAGTATTCACATGTGCGAAACAATATGTGATCCACAGAAACATATGGCTCTTGTATCAAATACATGGAATCAAGTTGAATTATGAAGACTTTGAAAAGGTCCTCAGTTTAAATGTACACGGCTTTCTGAAACGTCCAGCTAAGTTTAGTGAAGCAATTAAAAACAGATAGATTGTCAGGATGCATAGACCAGGGGTAGAGTTAATTCAGTATGAAAGAAATGAGTGACTGGGAATGAGAGAGAAGAGCAGAAGCAGCAGGAAAGAGCAAGAATGAGTGGAGAGATGAAATGCTAATAAGAGGGGTTAGAGAGAGCCAGGAATAGAAGGGAGGAAAGAAAGAAGTGGAAAAAAAGGAGAGAGAAAAAAATTAAGGAAGGGTATGAGATATGAAAGAGAAGGAGAGCAGCAAGAAAAATAATGACATTTTATTGTGTAAGCTGGCAGCTTTCACTTTAGGAGAACAAAGCCTGGAGCAGACCTAAAGGCTACTACTTAAAAATTGAAACTATGTGGGAGGGCTTTTCTTTGATGGTTATATACACATACGCATATAACTATATAAATAAAATTACATAGAAATTGCAGTCTTTTTGGAGATCTCACACTGTTCCCTGGAATCAGAGTTTTCCCCACCCTGCAGCAGTAACGCGCTTCGTGTGCCCCGCGCTGTGAGCCAGGGCTTTCTGTTTCACTTTGCTGTTTGTTTCTGTCCTGCTTTCTCAGAGCTGGAAACCGTGTCTCTGGCTCCCCTGTTCTGCGGCCCCCAGGGAGGTGACAACCTGATCCTACCTCGGGGCTGTCCGCTGAGATATCATTGTCGTTGCAATCGCTGGTTCCTTGTGTTGATATTCATGGCAACATTTTCATTTCACACTGGCTAATCCAAATTGCATCCAACATTTTATTCTTGATTTTTAAAAAAAATTTATTGTTTTTGCCTTGTCTGTCCCTCTACATGCAAGCTGCTAGTAAAATGGCCTAACTTATCAAACATTTTTCGGCTACAAAGTTAATTGGGTGATATTTTAATCTATTTACTTGATACTTTAGCAATGCTAAATATCAATCAGAATACATCTGCCTCCTTTAAAACAGGCCTTTTCTTATTTTAACATCATCTTCTGCCTTTGGCTTGAGGACTACTGGGACCATCAGTTACGTGGTTTTGAGTAAGACTATTTATACTCATGCCCACTAAACTGTGCTCTGTTGCTACATGAAGAATAAAACACTTGGCAAACAAAAATGGATTGGATGTGATCATTCATCTGGCCTTAAGAACACTGTCTCAGGGAGCGGGGAGCAATAGAAGAGGTTTCTGGCTTGGGCAGATTGGCGTGACACACATTCCTCTAGACAGCTGAGCATCCCAAGGAATTTCTGCTGCCTGCTGGAGCAGGTGAGCTGCCGAACCTCCCTGCCATCTACCTGCTCATGTGCTGGACTGATTCTTCTCAGTAAACCAAATACACGTTTTCTGGATCTTCTCAGCAGATCACAAGATTCATTTAAAAGCTGCCTGTGGTCCCTGTGTGTTCTTCTCTTGCTTGAGGTCAAACCATCACACCCACCACACCCTGGATGTTGAGGAAAGTGGAAAATTTGCTCATGTTGCACAGTCATTTATTTGTTGCTGGATGTCTGCATGGGTGAGCGTACCCACATAGCTGGCTCCTGGGCTTGCACTGATTCCTAGTTTTGTGTGAGCTATTCCAGCTCCATTTTGTCTTGCCTTAGATGTTCCCCCCAGGCTGTGAGCAGGGTCGGACCCCTTTATTAGTTTTTTTCCACACATTGGAGAGCTTCCTCTTCTACAAAGGTATCTTCAGGTCCTCCCATGGTTGCCTTTGTCCCTTGTTCCTCCAGGGAGGGCACCTTTTTGAGGACTCCAAGAGATCAGTACATATGTAGTTCAGCAAGGAATACTTTCTTTTCTGTTGCTGTTAAAAACGGCGTCTGTGCATTTTGTTAGTGACCTATATGCTTCATTCCTATGCCCTGTTACAGCTGGCATTGGTCAAAATACCTTTTCTAGGGTACAAAGTTTTCTAGTTTAAGCATGGTTCACAGGTTCATTAAACATTATATGGTTAATCTGTATTTTTTCTGAAAAAAAAAGGCTTCCGGCCATTGCTGGACCATTTCTGAATGTCTTTTCTGCTGTTTCAGATAAAAATCTGAGTTAATTTTTGCTATTCTCCCTCATCATTTCCCTGTTTCATTTCTCATCATTCTAATAGTCCCATTATGAAGACGAGAAGCTGAAACGTGGAGGTTTAACACTTAACAATGTCTTATTGTCTCATTGCTTTTGGAAAAGGGAATAGAAGAGGAAAAACCTCCCATATAGTTTTAAACAAAACAGAAGGAAGTGAGGTCACTATCCACGGGAAAGCACAGCTCTCCCACGAAGGAGATTTTTATTTTGGTTGAGGGGAAATGCACCGCTGCTCCGGTACCGAACAGTTCTTTTCAGCAGGCTGTAGTGCTGCAAAACTTGTCAGGAAATCCCAAATGTGGTCTGTGTACCTTGGGAGCATTTCTGCTGAAGATGGTGATGAAAGCAGCTCATAGTCTACCAGTGTGAAGTCAATGGCAAATTCATATTGAGTCCAGTGTTGCACACTTGGTCTTGCTAGGGAGAAAGAAAAACCACATCCTGCCTTTTCCAGAGGTGTCATTTCTAGTGTCCACTTGAGTCTGACCTCTGTAGTCCTGAGTACCTCCCCAGTTGTTGCTTTCCAACTCTTGGCCTCTTTAGAATCCCATGCCTTTCCATGTCTTGGATATTCCTTTATCTTGTCCTCAGCCCTGACTTGCCTCTGGGCATTATAATGACCTAGGAACCCAGCAAGGTCCAAGGGCAAGGCATCCTCAAGCCACTGGAGATCATGGCTGTCATCACTAAATATAGTAAAAATAGTGGAAGTTAGAACTTCTGAGGTGGTTAAAGGGAGGGATGGTGTAAAAAAATTCCCTATGTTTTAATAGAAGAAGAGAAAAAAGGAGACAGGATGAAACAAACCAACCAGATAAAAGCTGCTTATAGAGTCTGAGGTGGAATCAAAACAATTGGAGAACTGGGGATGAAATGGTTAAAAATCTCCCTGGAAAAAGTTTACAAACTTAGTGATCTTTGTGAAAATAGCAAATAAACAGCAAAGGGCTAACTGAAGTACAGCATTGTGGTCATTACTGCATAAGGCAGAAAATGAGTCATATCCTCAGTTTAGAGCCTCAAGTGAGTAACAGAAGTGGGTGTAGCATCATCACAGCATGAGTTTTCTTGGGGATACCTGCAATATGTCTCTCAGCTTGACTAGAGAAAGGGGTTGTAATAGATTGCTTAATGCCTTGAGTTTCATAAAGCACAAATATAATTGAGCATTCCAATTTTATTCCCTTCCTCCAGAAGATGGCAAAAGTTAGCTGGACTTAACACAGACAGATGAAGAAACCTGTTCCAAGACTGTTTGTGCTATGCTCCAGTTTCAGGACACCACTGGTTTAATGCTCCAGATGGAAGGGTTGATCCCAAACCCACTGAGATAAGCGGTTGTTTGGAGCAATCAGCCACAGCACGTCCAGCGTGGCAGCCCTGTGTGTGGTGCTGTGCTCCGGGCAGCTGAAGGGGCCGCTCGGCTGCGGCACGTGTGCGGCTGGGAGCCACACAACTCCCAGCTTAGGTCAGACATTTGCCTTTGTCAGGAGCAAAATTGTCTGTGACATCTCGTGGAGATCACGGCCAGAAATGCAGGTATGAGAAGTTTAAATTTCGTACACAAAATACGAGAGACGTGAATTGCAGTATTTGTTTGTGCTCACAGTATTGCAGACCTTTTGCTTGAAGAAAAGTCCCTTGAGACTCACGCCTTGAGTACCAAAGAGGTTAGTTGCCATTAATATAGCATATATTTTGGCTAGGACAGAGTGGAGAACTTGCATTTATAGAAGAACCTTGACTAAAAAAAGGAAAAAAAAAATAACAAATAAAGAAACATCAGATTAAGTACAGATTTGGCAGCAAGGGATTTTCTTCCAGCTCAGCAAGGAACTCTAGAAAAAGGGAAGAAATATTACTAATAAAATCAGAAGAGACACTAAGTAAGTGAACAGTTTGTTTATTTTGTTCCTATATTTAGCTGCTCTGGCAGTTTATCATTTCAACATTAGGAAAATGTGAAAGCATTTGGGAAAAGTGATACACTGAAGTCAAGAGGCTTCCTGCCAGTAGAGAACTGAGGACTGCTTGTTTAAAGGATGCTTCTGAGGTGGTTCAGCTTAACCTGGTGCTTATCCCATGGTGAAGTTCTAATTTGATTCCAAACAAGTTTGTCCTCACAGTTTTTTCAGCCTAAGGGTTTTGACAGCCGCTGTAGGTGACTGATCAATGGCCAGAGGGGATTTGTGCCCATGCCTTTGGAAGGGAAGGGAGCAATGAACCAATATGGAGGGTGTTACAGACACCTTTGCAAAAGCCAACAGGCCAGAAACCTGTGCTAACAACACAGCAGCCCACGATAGCTATTCCCTTTCTCGGATCTCCTCTAAAAGGAGGTAGGCTGCGTCCCTAATTGGCAGAAAGCTCTAACTGTCTTCTTAGATACCTTGTGTCAGGGCAGGACCTGCGGAGGTGCAAGGCCACATGACCTCCCACCAGAGCTGCCTTTACATTGAGTTCTGGTTTTGAACAAGGTGCTTCCATTGGAACACACATTTGCTCCTTTGGACAGTGTTCAACATATCAGTCACATTGCTTAAGACCCACAGTAAGGCAGTGATTGTATCTTCTGTTATGAGAAACTACTCACGTCACAGTTGATTTCTTCAAAGTCCTATCCTTATTATTCAAGCCAACTGGGAATTTTTAACAAAGTGATTCCCTGGCCCTCCACTCCCTGAGAAAATGCAAATTTATCAGAACAAAAACTTTTTTCATTTTGAAGACTCTTAATATGTCAAAATATTCTGTTTCCCATCCAGGAGGAGGGAATCTTGTTATCTCTCAGTTTTTGGCAGAGTTGAGTCTTCTGGGTAATACAAATGTGCAGAAGGAATATTGCCAACTAGCTGGTTTTAGCAACATGAGAAACAATACCAACCATGGAGAATGAGCCCACTTTGCTTTCATTTGAATGACTCAGCAAAACTGATTGTCAAGAACAGATTCCGATCAGGTTGGCAGAGTCTTGCAACTGCTGCTTAGTTCAATCCCAGCGGCTGCGTCACGGATGGTTTCCCTTGCTGTTGAGGCAGAGGAAGCAGTGAGACAATAGCTACAGCCGTAGGAAGTTTTCTAGCCTCACCCCTGCTTCCTCCTGGCAGCAGGGGTATTACCTGCTTCTCCGCTCTTCTCTCCTGGGTTCACCTCCCTATCGTCCCCCTGCTCCAGCAGCTCTGGTTTGGATAGAGGGAGTCACCTTCAAAACTCAGCAGAAATGAGGTTGTTCTCTAGGTATGTATTTAGCAGTGCACTGCTGCAAGCTCTGGAGAAGCTGATGCAGTGTTAATAGCTCTGCTGCTGCCAGATGAAAGGAGGAGAGTGTTCAGATCTTATAAATCAACAGACGTTAAAGCAGTTTCTGCCTTCTCTGTTAGACTGCACATCAACAGAAACATGGTAAAGTGCTTTTTTGTACCGTTTAGCATCTGACATTTCAGCACATCTTGTAAGTGTGCATTAGAAGAGTGGAATGTTGCTATATTTGTACTTGCATATTTGGAATGAGAATAAAATCTGGAGAGATGCAATGTGCACATGGAATGTTTTCCAGAGGGACTGAAGCTGAGGAAATCCAGCACAGCAAAGTTTGAGCTGCCTTGAAACTTTAGGCTGCAAATGCAGGGAAGCAAAGCATGTGTTGGTTTTGAAATGGAACTGAAAACTGTTGAAACTTGTAGCTGCTTCTCCAAACCCTGCTTAATTGTAAAATACTGAACTGATGTGTTTGAATTTTGCAGTTACTCTCAAAATGTGTTGTTTCTTCATCTTGTCTGCTAGGATACCAATGATGGCCCTTTGTCTAGTCACTTCAGAAGAGAGCTGTTGTCATTGCAAGTGTCATCTTTAGGGAAGCTGGGCTTTTACTGCTGAGAGCTGGCAGAGACAGCACTGTCTCACTGCAGCCATGGTACTGTGCATCAGCACGATCTCTCCCTATTCTTCTATCAACAGTTTCCTGTTAGATCCCTTCTTCCCTGTTAGTGAGGTCTCTGGAGTCACCACAAGCCTGTCATCAGCAAAACTACCCTCTTGATGAGTCAGGGCCCTTAGGGCACTAATAGATCCCAATGAGCCTGAAGAGCCTCACCTGGGGCCTCCACCCACCCCCTGCCTGTGGCCCAGGAGCCTCTTTCAGCTCATCCTGGAGCTTTCAGTCTTGACCTGAGCTACGTGACGGGAGTGTGGCTCTCCAGCCGTGGTCATACCTGTGCCTGGGTGTGGACCCTGTCGATCTGGACCCCAACCTACAGACTGGTGTCACAGCCTGGCCTCAGACCTGCCTTCTCACCATGGGCCTGCCTTGGAGACCTGCAGGGGACAGGTGTGTTGCTCGAATGGTGAGGAACCAGCAGCCTTGGCTGCATTTTTATATGGGAGGTGGGTCTAATGTTTAACTCCTCCATCCTTGTAAAGAGAAAGCAAGTTCTGTCCAGAGGTGAAGGAACTCATCTGCATAAGGTATAGAAACTCCTTCCTGGTAGCTTTGTGCAGGGAGGGTCAGTGTATTCTAGAAGGTGGAGGTGAATTGCAGAGGCACAAGTTGCAGAACTCCTGTCTGTCTTCCCTCATTTTCCAATATTTCTCCTCAATTAGCTTGAGTGTTGCCTCTCCCTTCTACATTCCCTTTTCTGCTCCTGCCTGAACTCTACTTTGTCTTTTTTAAGAGCAACATCAGCTTTCAGGTCTCCTGTGCTTCCATTTCAATCACCTGTGCTCCGCTGATCGTCTACTTTGTTTCCAGCAGAGCCTGCTAAGGCTGCCTTTAGTTAGTGGGGTTCCAAGGGGGTGCAAGGGCATACTGCCTTCTTTCCTTCCAGAAGGCCTTTAGACTTTTCCCTTTGATGGGAGGAGCTGAAATGAGCATCTTAGACAAGGCCACAGCTCTCAGGGGTTTTCCATTGCAATTCAGCCGCTTCCCAGGATACCCTGCCCTGTGGCCAAGCTACAGGAGGATGTGTCCCTTCCCTCCTGTAGTCCAGTCCCATCACCTTCACCCTCCCCTCCATCTGAGCTACAGAGGCAAATCGGGGCAGTGCTGCAGAGAGACTGCAGCCAGCTTGGCTTCCCCACCTGGAGTGTGAGCTTAAAGGCACTTGGAAGGAGATTGAGCCAGGAAAGGCTGTAGCACATGCAGGTGAAAACATAGATACAGGAGGAAAGGCTTTGGATCTTGCTGGAGTCTGGGTATTGTAAGAACATTTAATATGTCTCTTTTTTTAAGGAACAGATGGGTAGATATACCTTGTTTTATGGTAATAGACACTTCTTTTTTACCCCAGGCATGATAAATTCCTTTCTTGGTAGACCTGGAGATCTAGTGCTGAGCACTGATTTGCAGCTTGAATGTTAAGAAAAGGGCCAGCTGGCCAGAGAGCAAAGCTTTGGGCTGTTAGCAACTGCCCACCAGAGAGTGGTTGCATCCTGCAGTGCCTCTGCGTTTGGACCATTTGGGTGTTACAGATGTTGATTTGAAGGCACAGAGGCAGGTGATAGTGGGATCTAGCAAAAAAATGAAACTCTGCATTAGCGAGCTGCATGGGAGCCTTCATTGGACACAGCACGATGCCTTGACCCTCTCAGGCAGGACTTCACCGTGTCCGTGTTTGTATTAATATTAGTAAAGGAGAATCTTTCATGATCGTCTGCTCCGTGCTAATGAACATTTGGCTAAGGCTCCCCTGAAAAATCATTCTATTTCCAGACCGAGTAGCTGTCCCGGGCTGGGCATGCTTTCTGTCATGTTCCGCCGTCGTTTTGCCGTTTAGGCTGGTTTGGCGTGGTTTATTTCATTACCGAAGTGATTCCGTGTTGAAGAGTCCCGCGTGTCGGCTCTGCGGGCCGCGCGGCGCTGCCGCTCCCGGCCGCCAGGTGGCGCTGCCGCCCCGCCCCCCGCTGCCGGCACCGGCGGGGGGTCCCGGGGGACCCCGCTCCGCTTCCCGCTCCGCTTCCCGCTCCGCTTCCCGCTCGCACCGGCTGCCGGCAGTCACTCTTCGGGCGGCCCGTGGCCGGCCGGATCCCCCCGCGCCGCCTGTCCGTGTCCCGTACCTGGCCCTCCGCCCGCTGCGGCAGGCAGGTGCAGTGGTGGCTTTGCTGATGTCCCCGGTAAAAAAAAAAACCAACTAGACAAATAAATAAATGTTCAGGATTTTAGACTTAATGTGTATTTGTAAAGTGTAGAGGGGCCCTGACTCGGAGCTGCTGGACAATAAAAATACTCAGAATCTTAACATTCCACGAGGCCAGCGGGTGTAAGAAAATCTCAGTAACAGGCAAGTATGGAGTTATGCGTTACTGTGTCACGCTTGGCACATGCACACTAGTCAGAATTGCAGGTAAAGTCCTGAGGATGTTGCTGCCAGCTTCGATGGAGCTGAGATTTCAGCTAGATCCTTTGTTGAAGAAAAATCAAGTGTTAACATACAGCACTTGTGAATTACTGCCTCTTGGGTACATGGTGCTGTGTTTGTCCATTGTTGAGGTCCTTAGGCTTTCTGGCATGTTCTCCAAGGGGATTTAAAATGATAATTTACAAATATCTAACTAAATGTTTACTACCCTTGCCCCAAGTGGAATAAATATTGTTATTTTATAAATATATTTATAAATACACATCCAATCCTTTTTGAATACAGAGGTTTCTCAGCTCAATTTAAATCTTGTGGGAATGAGTTCCATAGCTTAATTATGTGCTGTAGGGAAAGGGATTTTATAATTTAAAATGTTGCCTTTCGAATTGTATTGAAGTTGTCTTGTTCTTGTATTATTAAAAAGGGGTTACCAGTCAGCCTAGGGCTGACAACAGGGATTTAAACAATATGTGCTAGTGTCAAAACACGTTAAGCATAAACAGGTTACTATCTTATCCTGTTAATGTCCAGATTCTCTCTAGACTCCCCGTGAATTCCAGTGTGAAAAAGTATTTCCCTTCTTCAGATTTGAGTTCTCCACCCTTTCTATTTCCTTGCCTATCCCTGTGTTCAAACATCAAGACAGGAAAGAGCCAAGCTCCTGTCTCCCATATTGATCCTATTAATTCCAGGGTGTGCTTAGATCAAGTCTTCTCTCATTAACTTCTCTGTCCTGAAAAGTCACAGTCTTTCAATCTTGATGTGAATTTTCCCAGGCCTTACATCATCAGCATCTTTGTGAAGACCAAGTAGTCAACAGCTTGAAGGTTAGTTAGTGTTTTACTCTGAAGCAGGCAGGGCTGTGATTTCCCTTCTTTCCCAGTACCTTTTAGCACGGCTCATGATTTTTTTCCGTAAACTGAAAGAGTAGCTATACAATTTCACATAATCACTGCCATACAGTGCCCACATATCTCAGGTTCCTACAAAGATATTTTATTTTTTCAGTGTCCCGTACCTCAAGCATCCAAACACCTTGTTGCCTTCTTTGACCATAGCTGTGTGTTCCCATGAAGGCTTTCCTAAGCTGTTTGTAGTAACACCCAGAGAGATTTTGTATTGGCACCATTAGCTGTGAGCAGCAATGTCTGAAAACAGCCATGCCTTATTACTTCACTGAAGTACAATTATTTCTTAAAAAGCCTAGGGTGAGCTAACCTTTATTTTATCTCCTGTAATTGAAATGTGGCTTGAACTGTTTCTATCTACAGCCAGTAAATAGAGACAAAACCCAGTGCCTCAGCAGTAACTCATTCACCCATTGCCCGACAATGTCTCCAATGATTTATTTGGTGACTGTTGCTTGGCCATGTACAAGATGGGGTGAGCAGTGAAAATGATATTCATTAGGACAGATAGGAGCACTGATGAAAAAGCAGGTTCAACTATTGCTGAATGATCTGGGGAGTGCGTCAGAGATGACCGTATATTGGATATGAGCTATATGTTTCTCAAAGCAGTAGGAGGAGACATCAAAATATGTGCATCTTTAAATAAGCTGGCACCCAGATTTTGTTACCTGTATTTAAAGTTATCCCAATAGGCCAACTCCCAGACTTTACTGAAGTTTGCTTATGCAATGTCTGGGGTTTTTTTCCTCTTCAAATTTTGTCCAGAGGAAGCAGGGAGCAGCTGTCAGTGAGCTTCCAGTAGTGTTCTGAGTAGAGGGTATGGCCAGCACATATGAAAATAGGATAGCATTACTCATTATAAGAAGCGGCAAAATCTGGCCTGTAGATATCGCCACTATTTTTCCACTTATGCAGAGTGTTGGTCGTATGCCAATAGAAGAAGCTGCCAACCAAAACGTTTTAAGAAAGGAAACACTGTTTGAAGCCTGGCAATAAATGCTTTCCTTCTCCTGAAATATGTACTGAACATATATAAAGAAGACTGAGAAGAAGTGTCTAGTGAGGTTTAACATTTTATAATCATCTGGGTGGACTTGTCAACATTTTCCACTCTTTGTTCTTTAAAGATGAGCACTGTAGTAAATACTATTCAGATAAAAACGGTTATTAAACACTGAAAACAATAGATAATGTAAAGCAGTTGGATAACCCCAGCAAAAAAGGCAATAGTATTACATTAAAATGCCAACACCGTGAAATCTTTGTTGGTTTTAAATGCCTTTGCTATTCTCCCACTTCCTTTGTTTCTTTATGCTACTGTTTTTTCTTGTAACTGAAAACATCAGATGACCACTAGCAATGAATACGCAGCAGTGCTGCTTCCCAGGATGTGTAGCTGCAGCCTCTAAGCCCAGTGTTAGGGCAGCAGCCAGGATCCACGTGGCTGATTGTTTTGCACACATAATGGTGGTGTATTTATGTATCTCTAAACTTGTTTTTCAGGATCTGTGGCTGCCTGCGTATCGTGAAGCTCGCTGCTTAACAACAGAAATAAAGCACTTGTCAGGCAGAAGCAATGCGTCAGTGCAAAATGGAATTCGCAAGACTAAAGTTTACACGAGGCAACAACAAAATCTACTGTGCCATTCTGTTAGGCAACAAAGGTAATTTGTTATGCAACATAATGAGGACTTGTGTGTGGTAGTCGGCAGCGGCTCTCAGTTACAGGGCATTGACATCAACAAGCACATGCAGCGTGCAGATATAAGAGAATTGCTATACATAGCAGAGAATTCAAAAGCTTTGTTGTTGTTGTTACAGGGTTTTTTTCCCCATCTTAAAATCACAGAATAAACAAACACACTGGGACTAGTCCTACTGTTCTGTATGGTCTGGGTAGGACCTTCATCATTTCCTTTTGGGTTGGTCTGTGTCTTAGACTTGACCATGAGCTTAGGGGCCACAAGGTCAGAGCTCACAAGAGTCATGCATTTCATGTGGCTCTGACACATTTGGCAGGTCTCCTGCCAGCCCACAGAATGACAAGGGAGGAGCAAGTGTGGGGGGAGAAGTACGATACACTCGTAATACTCTTTACAGCTGCCTAGAAATCCATGATGTCCAATCTCACACGCTCCACTGCTACTGTCAGTAGATACTCTCCAAAGCCAGTTCTCCTTCCTACAGGGAAGCAATGGTCATGCACCTACTTGGCAGGTAAACTGCCAGCAAATGGGCTGCGTGGAGAGCTGGAAATTGAGACATGGCTTCTAAAGCAGTGAGGTTCATCTGCTTTGCCATATCACCTTTCAAAACAAACCTACCTGCTGGTGTGATTTGGCCTCTTGTTTATGATGACTTAGGCTGCTCTCTGCCTCCAGAATTGGGACCAGACCCAAAGATCCTGTTTGCTGACATTCCAGTGCTGTCTCACAAATGCTTGTGTAACTCACTGCTGGGTATGTGCTCTCCTGGCCCACACTGAATGTTTCCCTTGTTATTTACCTGGAAGAGAGAGTCTGGGAGAAATCTCTTCCTGAGAGCTGCAAGGGAGTGTCTGTGCTTGAGTTTCACTGATAAATTCATGTAGGAGAAATAAGGAATCAAGACTGTGCCACGCAGCAAGTAGAGGACTAAGCTGAAGATGTGTTGGTAACTTTAGTCCTGGCAATCTGTGGGGTTGGTTCTGTTTCTTCAGTGTGCATGTAGCATTGTACCTTACGCATGATATTCTGGGATAGTCATGGTCAAGTAACAGTTTCATTCAATGGCTGCTGTGTTCATCTGGAGTTAGTGCTTGATTTTGCCTCAAACCACAGTTAAACCAGGCCAGACCACATTAGGGGAAGCTGCGCCTGTAGAAATGTCAAAACCCTCTGTTTCCTTGTGTGCTGTGACTTAAGCATCACTGTCAGTGGCAGGATATTGGAGTTGTTCTGACTGTGCCAGTGACTCAGCAGGGGCCTGATCTGTTTACTCTTACTCAAACAGCAGCTCAGCTACTTAGCACAGTTACGACTGCAGTACAGTTAAGAGTAAACCACTCTGTCAGCCACTACCTTGGCCAAGCTACTTTACCTCTTGGGTAACATGGGAGTATCATCACTATGAACTTACTCCCCAGTGCTTGAGAGTTTAACCAAACAGACTGAAATAGCTAAAGAAAAGCTGCTTTAGTGAGTAACGGTGTACTGTTGGGCATGACACCCAGGCCAAGGTTTTCAAACTAATATCTGATTGAGAAAAAATTGTATTTTAGGGCAAAACAGGCACCTGTACTTAATTTCCAGAGATGCCAGGCACCTGTCATTCTTCACTGGCTTCCTTGCATCATAAGGCAGATGGGTTTGTCTGGCCCTGGTTTTCTCATGTACTTTTTAAAGCCTCTTGAACCATAGTGATCTAGTCCTGACACAGATATTTTAGGAGCCACCATGATAGAAATACTTCATGATGATACTGTTTTTCTTAATTTAAACAAGGTTAATTTAATTACCAACCAAAGAAATTAAATTAAGCCTAACCAAATGAATATTGCATCATAAGAAGGAATAAGATTCCATACCGTGAGGATAAGAACCAAACAAACCAACCCTGACTTTCATGCAGAAGATGCTATCTGGCATTTGCATAGATATTGTATGTGTAATTAAAGCCGTCCTTAATGTGTAATGCTGTTAGTACAGCCCTTGCTATTTTGTAGCAGTTGGTAGACCTTGTAATGAACAAGTATAAAAATATCGCAGGGACTCTAGAAAGCATTAAAGTGACTTTGCAGACAATGACAGTTTTGAAGCAAACCCCACAAGTATCCTTGCTTTTTCATAGGGAAACATCTTGTAAGCACCTGTCAGCATGAATGCCACTTTGCATCAAGAAAACGCTGATCACGGTGTGTAGTGTGCACAGAAAGCTCACAGGTGAGTCAGCCGGCTGGCTCTTTCTGTAGAGCAAATTCAGTGTGTTTTCAAATTCACAGTGCTGCTTGGCTGAGCCTCAGGGTCATGCCGAGGTGAGCCGCCACGCTAGACAGCCCCACGCGAGCTGCCCTCCCAGGGGTACCACGCTTGGCTGCGTGGCGCAGCAGAATTGTGCAGCGGTAGGCGATCTCGCGTCGCATGTGCCGGAGGGTTCTCTTTCCACTTGAATGCAGCCACTTGCAAAGGTTCTGCTGCTTCGTTCCTCTGCAGCGCTGCTTGCAGGACTATTTCAAGGTCAAGGCTGTTAAGCGGGCTGTGACTGCAATGCTTCCACTCCAACTGTGAGGTCCACAGTACATGGCTGATTATTTACAATACGCTTGTGCAGTACCTAGTGCACTGAAATGTTACTTTCCTCAGCACTTGCAACCTGCCTAGGAGCCACATGGTTCATGTGCCTTTTGTGCATCTGTCAGCCCCACTGCCTGTCCCCCGGGGTCTCCAAGTGGGCAGCTGGGCTACCTGAGCCTTGGGGCTCTCACCCCACATACTGTTTGCAGGGAGCAGCTGGAGCGATTGGTGCTGGGGATTAAGGCCAGCTTTTTGGGCTTCCTTCAGCCAGCCTTTCCCTCTCATGTAGGCAGCAAGCGAGCATCCACCTGCCAGCAGTGCCAGCACCCAGAAACATTTTTGTCAAAATTACCTGTCCCTGAGGTTTCTCCACCAGCACCTCTTTCTCCCTTATTTATTCCCTTGTCTCCTTCCCCTGTAGCAGAGGATGCCCCACCACTTCCCTAGCCCTCCTTGCCCTGTTCTGTGGAGTCGGATGTTTCCTTTCCAGCACTACCTGAGTCAGGCACAGCAAGGTGAAGGAACAGCTTGGTAATGTTTAGTTGAACGAAATATCACACATATTGCTGCACAGAACTCACACGGTTTCCATCAGCAGCTTACCAGAATATGAATGAGTAAAATTGTTGAAAAAACAACAAGGATTTTCTCATGTAAGCATTTGAACTGAGAAGTGTTGTGGTGGCAGATAGATGTGTGGAGTCATGTTTCAGGCCTCTACTTTACTGTCTTCATGGTATTGTATTAGTGGCTGTCTCATCTGGTTAGAGATGGTGGGAATTTGCTCCTTTGCAGGAAGTTTGCCATCTGATTTCTGTGTGGATATTTTTTTGTGCAAATAGTGTATCTGTAGTGCTTTAAAGTCAGTGTTTGTGCTCAAACTGCGCCTAGATAAGCTGCTTCGAAATTCAGGAAATGTAGCAGGATTTTATTTTAACAGTTAGAAGAACCAAAAACTAATAGATTGCAACAGGCACTGCACCGCGTGAATGTCAGAGACAGGATGAGTAGGACTGTCAAGGACTGACAGGTGACCAACCAACTTTAGTTGACCAAATTGGAAGTTTTTATATTGTAATCTAAACTGAGTTTCACAGCAGGTGTGTTAGAGGTATTTACTAAGTGCTAGGGCTTGGTAAGTGCTGTTAGTAAGATGAAACTTGAAATTAGGCAATTTGAAAGTCATTATAGGTTGAGTGTCTAATGAAAAATGAAAGAATGAAATTAGCAGGAACAAGAGAGCTCCCACCAGAGCAATAACCTGGTCCCTGAAAGCAGCCGGCAGGCTCTGCGGAGGCAGTTAGCGTGCTCTCTTCTCACAGCTGCTTGAATCTTCTCCCAAGACTGTGGCTTGGCTTAGTTTGGGCTTTGTGGTCCACACAGGCTAATGTGAATATTGTCTGAGTAATAACAGTTAAAATCTCAGGATATGCCTCTGAGAGAATTTTGGCTATTTTTTCAGGAGTAGTCATGCATGTTGCTAACAGCAAATGGTTCTCTACTAGTAGTCAGTCATTTCATAGCCCAGTCTTACTTTCATACTTAGCTATAGAGCAAGAAACACTCAGAAATCTGCTGCGTTCATAATATGCAAAGATCACTTACTGAAAGGGTATGTCTGCGAGGAACATGCCAGTTTCTCAACCTGCCACCATCTTCCCTCTGCTCAGCCTCCATCAGCCCATGGTTTGCTCTAAACGCTTCCTACGGGGCTGCTTGCTACCTGGAGATTGCTCCTGTGCTGCTGCTTTATGGGAATGGTTGGTTTTGGCTGCCTTCTCCTCTTCCCACAGTGAAAGCAAAATGCTGAGCGCTCCCACTCCCCATTCACGGAGTTGCTCTGTGTGTGCCAGGGGAGTCAGAGCTCTCAGTGGTATTGCCAGATGCTACTCTTAGCACATCTGCTGCTGTGTGTGTGGATGCGAGGGGGGTGTTTTCTGGTTTTGAGCTTTCTTGTGAGCTTCCAGATCTTTGAAGTTATGTTTGTAAGAGAAAATATCAACCTTAAAAACTAAAACCACCAAAACCCCAATTGTCATCCTTATAAAAAAGTAAATAATTTAAATTAATAATACACTATAAAAAATATAATTTTTTCCCTAATGGTTGCATGAAAAAAAACCTTAGAAATGAGATGCAGCTGTAACCTAATAGTTCAGGCAGAAATTACCTGATAATTAATATGAAAACATCATACGTTTCAAGTCATTTGCATGATTTTTAAATGCCAAGTATTGGCAATATAATCTCTTTAACAGCTAAATTCAAAAGTACTAAATTGCTTTTTCCTCCAAATAATGTCATAACAATATGGAAAAGTATGTTTAATACTGTTACTTGGTTTGAATTGGGCAAGCATAGACAAGCAAGAAATATGGAACAACATAAACCCCATTCCTTGGGGACTTTACAGGACCATCAGGACATTGTCATTGCTTATCAAAAAATATGCAAATAGCTCCTGGCTCCATTACTTACTCAGGGAGTGAGGCAAGATCTTTTTCTGTAAGCCTTCTTCCAGGAAACTCACCCTCCTCAAGGTGTGTAACAAGAGATGACAGTAAAAAGAAAAAGCAAGAAGAATAAAAGGCAGCACTAGATAGTGACAAGAATACAAAAGATTCTGGGAAGTGGTGAGGGAGAGGCATGGATTGTCAGGATCTGAGGAATGCTAAATACGCTGATAAGTGACAACTAGGCGAGATGAAACTGTGTTCAGGAGTATGTAAGTTAGGCTGGGCAGACAAGCTGTCTGCAGACTGAAAAATCCAACTATGCTAGTGAACATTCAAAATAAGGTTTCTTCACAGCAAGGGCAAGAAACTGAAAAAGTCAGACTTGTCTCTGCAGTACCTTAGTGCCTCTTTTCCTCCTTTCAGGCGATGCTTAGGTGCTGTGTGCAGTGCGTGGGGAACAGCCTTAGATGGAGAGCGTGGAGGGTGGAAGAAGTGAAGTATTAGCCATGCTCTGTGGGAGGAAACTGGAAGTTTGGATTAAAGAACTGTCTTAGGGATACTCAGTAGAGAATTAGAGGAAACTGTGCTTTTGCTGCTGGTTGTTCTCTGGGATTTTTAAGTCGACACATTAACTCCCTTGGTGTAGGTGGAATTGTTCTAGTTCATACTGGGATGTTGAAAGGAAGTAGAGTCCTTTCAAAGCATGGTTTAACCTACAGTTGCCATAAAAGCTGCTGGTAAGGTGCTGTCAAAAGTCCTTCACGGAGAGCAGTACCTCAATCAAAGTCTGTCAGTTCTGATATAAACTCAAAAGCACCAGCAATCTTTGAGACTCACTGGTGGAGAAGTCACAAGTACATTGGGAAAAGAAGCAGAAAGCTCAGGTTTAGTCTGGATTAGTTCACTCATCCCACTCGTCTGGTGGGGAAGAAGCTTGCAGCAGTGGTAGGGAGGGGGCAATGCAGAGGACACAACCAGCGGGCAGGTGAAGGTGGTTTCTTCTTGTGGTGTGGTTTTATGCCAGATACATTTTTGTTTGAACTCTGGCTTTATTCTTTCTACAACTCCAGGTAGAAGCTGCACGTACAAAGTGCCCCAAAGCCCTTCTCCCTGTGGGAGGGTGATGTTGCAGTGTGGTACTATAAGTGGTAGGCAGAGATGTTTGTTCAGGGGAGGGGAACCAACATGCTGCAAGGAATGGCAAGGAAGCTACTGCTGGCTGTATTTTGTTCTCTCTCAGTGGAGAGGGAGGGCTCTGCTCATTCCAGGAGGCAGAGAGTGGGAAGAGCTCTGGCACTGTGGATCTGCAAAGCCAACCCATAAGCACGGGCTCCAGAGGAGCCTGGGAAAGGAAGCTCCAGGTGGAGGCAGCTTGGGGTTCCTTTGTTCTGTGACATTGGCCCTGCTCAGACCAGTTTGTACCAGTACAGCTGTAAGAGGGGTTTTGGCATTGCTGTTGTTCATTGCAAGCTATTGCTCATGCAAAGCATTAAAAGAATGTCAGGCTTTAAAAATACAATGTTGCTGCATTTTTAACATATTTTTCAACCTTGTATGTTTGAAAATTCTCGTTAAACCTTCCTCCAAGTACTATGATTTACAAGAGACCATTAACCCACGTTCTTCTGCTGACGACAACCATTCTTGCTGCTTATGACAGTCAATAAAACAGGAATACAAGGTTCAACTCGCTCTGTGGGATGTCCCAATCCTCCTACAGGGGCATTTTTTAGATTCAGGCTTTTCTTAGAAGCCACCTTTGTCTTTGGTCCCCATGATTGAGGCCATCCCTTCTGTGGGGGCTGCTTACTGTCCCCCTCTCAGCTCTAACAGTTGCCTTCTGTCTTCTAGAAGACACCCCCTGGTCTTCCCACCAAATATAGCCTGCAGTGGCAGAGCTACCGCCTGACATGTTGCCAAATGTGATGACTGGACTTGCACATCTGTGAACACTACACCTGAAGTTACAGGTTTTGACTCACTAAAGCACCATCTCCCAAGGTGGCCCAAAACTTGGTGGTTGTGTTGCTGGTGAAGGTCGGCATAAGATGCTACTGAAGTGTAGAGGATAGTGCTTTGGGTGAAGCTGTTTTGATGACTGGCTGGAGGTTGGTGAGGTGTCTGGGTAGCTGGTTGCTGCTCGTGCCTGTGAAGCATGCAGCAGTGCTGTGCTGGCTCAGGCAGGCCAGAGTGTCCCTCGTCTTGCAGGGTGGTGCCTGCGGGATGGCATGTGTCAGCCTGAGGGGCTGACAAGGGGCTCCTGCATGAATTTTGCGGTGGGCAGAGGCCTGTGGCACGCGTGACATTTGTGGGGAAGGCAGGCACTGTGGATGGATTCACCGCTTGTGATTCACCACTGTGAGACCTGCCTGGGAGAAGGAGGTGTGAGATGGCAGGATGTGGTGCCCTCAGTTGGCCGTGGCAGACCTGGGCCCTGCATCCCCCATCGGTGTCATGTATTACCTGGTCCTTTCCAGCCGGTTCCTCTGGGGGAATTGGAGACTGGCACTCAACGAACCAGCAGATTTTATTGCAATAAAAAGAGACAAAGGGGGAGAAAGCGAGGAACATCTGGATAGCGTTTAGCATGACTCAATATTTTACTACCAAGTCCAAAGTCATCACTGAAAAAAATCATGCTTGTAAACTTTGGGGGCTGGCCTGCTGTCCCACGCAGGGTGAAGGTGAGTTGCTGTCCTGGGGCACGGGCAGAGCTGGGCACGGTGGTGACACACAGGCAGGGCCGCCGCTGGGCTCCCTCTCACCCCGAGGTGCTCCCGAAGGACCAATGCCTGGGAAAAGAACAGGAGCTGTCCCGGAGCCCTTGGGTGGAGCGGGGTGCCAGCAGCCCCGCTGCAGCCTGGGATACCCCATGCCAAATAACCTTTAGGTATAAATGTGCCTTTGCTCCGGGGCCGGGCCGAGGAAGAGGAGGAGGAAGAGGCGAAGGAGGCGGAGGCGGCCGGTCGGCCCCGGGGTGGGGCGGGCAACCCGGGCCGGGGACGCCGTGTCGGTGCGAGCCTGCAGGAGACGGGCCCGCGCCAGCAGAGCCGGGTAGGACAGCGGGTCTTGTTCTTTATTGCACTTTTTACCTTTCCCCCGACCCCCTCCCAGCATGGAGAGCCCGGGGCGCGGCGGGCGGCTTTCCTCCCCGGCTGGGCTGTGCGGCTGGCGGGGCGGGAGCGGGGCTGAGCTGCCGCTGAGCGCTCCTTGGGAGAGGATCGCGGGGACGGCGCCGCTCTGCGCTGGGCGCTGCGGAAGAGCCCGGGCTGAGGGACCGGGACAGCCTGGTCCTGCCTGGTCCTCTGCCGCGACAGCCTCGGCCGGGCATCGGCTTCTGCGGCGACAGAGATGAGCTCGTCCCTGCTCCGATCTACTAACAGCCGGCTCCTTCCTGGCTGTGGGGACTCTGGTGTAGTCCCCTCCTTCTTGCTGGCGTCCGGGGCTTTTTAATTTTATGAAAGCTCCTCTGTCCCACTTCAGTGGATGCTGGTTGAGTGGCTTCTCAGTCCTTCACGGTGGTGCATCTCCAGGAGGTGAATCCTCCCTCCCTGGAGGTGCTTTTGGGGTCTCATTCAATTTTTTGAGAGGAGGGGATGAGAAGAGGGGTTGTGATTGAAAAAGGATCAGAAGCTGCTGGATCAAAAAGAAAACAGGGAGGAAAAAAAAGAATCAATCCTGCCAAGGAGCTGTGACTACAGAGGCTAATTTACCAGAAAGCAATGGGAACAGGGCCTCCAGGAGGGAAACCTCCAAACCTCAGGAAAGTCTGGCAGCTGCGGGGAGTGGGGAAGTGTGGCTGGCAGTGTGTCTGAGGCCAACACCTCCTGCCTGCCAGCATGTGTCAAACTGTTTAGGGTGCTAATGAGAAGAATTCACCAATTAAGCGACATTTCATCCTTTTTTCCTTGAATGTTTTCCAAATGTGCTGTCCCGAACTGTAACCTCAAATTTTTAAATAATGTGACGCATTAATATTGCCCATCTTCTGTAGCAAGGTGTTTTCCTTAGCTGTGATTAATCACCCTGTTTTTCTTTTCCAATTAAGCTGCTCACTTGGAGCACTGAGACAACCAGTGTCTCATTGTATGAGCTCGTCTCAAAATTATCAGCAAGTTTGTCTCTTAGATTGGATTTTTTGTTTTCAGTTTTGGGTTATTATATTTTACTGGCAATTGTAACATGTAGGAGGTTACTTGGGTCCATGACCTGTTAATGCATGGGCAGACTGGGAGGGGGCTGATAAGACCAGAGCCTTGATTGCACGCACGTAGGTGTGCTTGGCTTCTTGCAGACTTTATGTCCTGTAAGAGAGCTACTGAGTCACTATGGGTGATCAGTTGCCCCCAGATCAGATCTGTTAAACATTTGAAAGTGATGTTCCAGTAATAGTTTTTGTACATTAAATATAAAGATCAGCGAGTTAATCTTTGACGTTATCCGGATGATGCGCAACATTCCATGGTGAGCTTAGTCCCTTTTGGCAATAACTGTGGACGGGTACTGGAGCTGAGCTGCTTGAGGAGGGGAAGAAAGGGGAAGGAGCAGCCAAGTACTTGCAATTCTCAAGCATGGGAAGAGTCTGGAAGTGCTGGGCTGAGGCTCCTGTTGCTGGGGCCTCCTGTCTCCTGATGTAATTGGCTTCATCTTTAGCAGTGACAGCCTTAAGGGTTCCCAGAAGTGGTGAGGAGCAGACCTGATCACCAAATGCATTATTTTGCTGAAAATTTTAAAGCGAAGCATATTACTTTTGCCAACACTTGCAGTATATTTTTTTAAAGTTTTGAATGCTTTTGATTGACAGCTTTGACTCAACTGCAGACGGGCTTCCCTGGCTGGGCTGTATGTCCCCAGATGTGTCATCATCTCCCCTTTGGGTGATCTCACACCGCCTGGTGGGAGGTTGTGCTCTGGCGAGTGCATCCAGGGTGACTGAACCACAGCTCCAGTGAGGCACTGCTTCAAAACCAAGTTTTTGTTGAAAAACATAGTAGATCTGGTGGTTTTAGAAATAAAATACTGAAATACCGGACAGAGTGTTTTTAGTGGAAAGCTTTTTTTTTTTTTTTTTTTCCCTCTTCTGGAGAAAGCCACGATTTTCAGTAGGAAAACACCATGAAGGGAGTTTTTTCAGCAGCCCCAGGCAGCAGTTATTAAGGTTCAATATTAATGGAGGGATGAGAAATGAATGCAGTCAGTCTTGTCTGTTTCTCGCCTTGACAGCATCCATGAGTGAAACCCCAACTTCCACGTCATCCTGGTGTGGCACTTTCTTCTCAGAGAGTAGGTGGCTTGTATAAATCTTTATGCTTTGGTCCAAAAGCCTACGTGGTATATGTGCCAATACCAGTCCCTTTCATGCCTTGGTGGATTTTTGTATGCTAGTTGCCTAGTTCCTAGCCTAACAGAGCGGTGAGTAGCCAGGTTTATTTCCCACACTTTTGAGGCATACATGAAAGTTTTTAGGACCTGGGAGTTCTGCTGGGATGCTGTTTGCTGTACCAAGTGCTGTTTTCAGGGAAAAATGTCATGAGCAGGTTCTAAACTTTATGACTGGGGATGCCATGTTCCAAATAGTGGATCTTATTTTCTGCCTTGCATAATATTTGTCTAACTTGGTGGTGAATTTTAGCAAAGCTTTTCTGGCCTGTCCTGCAGTAGTTACATTTAAGTTTGTCAGACAGTGTGGCTGGGAACCTTCCTCTGTAACATCTGGACATGGGCAGTGCTGGAAACAGGATACTTGGCAAAAATGAACCTTGTCTCTGAACCATTGTGTTTTTTCTAATGGAATTAGTTTGCCACCTGCATCTCTCTGGGGTGTGACTTTATTTTAGAGATATTGTAAATGTATAAACAACCTTCTGACCTTCCTCACTTCCATCTTTTGCTTTCTTCTCCATTTCCTTCTCTTCATCTTCTCTCACAGTCCTGCGTCCTTGCAGATGTACCTCACTGCTGGCTTGAGACATGTTACCAATTGACCATTGTTTCACAGCTACTTCAGACAAGAGGAGGAAGGAGCTTGCTCAGTGGGACAGGTATACTCCAGGATTTAATGAGCACCCCCTAAATATCACATCAGCTAAGCTTTGACTTTTTTTTAAAATTTTATTTTATTTTTTTTTCCCCTGAAGGCATCACAGTACCCTGGTTCTCACCCTCTGACTCCTGAGCATTGTGGCAGCTCAGCGGAACTCAGTGCTGGGGCCCCTGTGCGTATATATCAAATCAGCCTCTCCATTTCTTGTACAGAACGGACCTTAAATAAAGAGTTGTGAGCAGTGAGACCGAAACTCCCCAGTGACTCTGTGATTCAGGAACTCAATTACCTTCGACAGGGTAATGCTGTGAGAGAGAGGTTTAGTAGTATTTTTCATGGAAGTTTCTCAGATATTTGTGTTCAAGGCCTGAATATTTGGGATTATATTTTTTTATTTATTGTAGTCAGTCAAAACATTGGCACTGAAACTTCTGTGGGAAGGTTGCAAACTATTAATTATTTTCAGTGTACTTGGCCTAATGAGAAGGATTATTAACATAACCAGTCTTGCAGGTGATGACAAATTCAACAAGCATTACTTCTACTTTTTAAAGAGTTGGGTTTTCATTATTATTAGTCTTTCACATAGATGCCCTTCTCCAGCTGACACAAATTCCTTTTAGAGCCAACCTGAACCTTGTAATTTGCCAGAAATTTAGGATTGCTTTTTAAATAAAATAGTTTCCCTCCTTACTTAATGTAGCAACTAAAACCAGGGCTTTCATTTTGTCTTCTAGAAAGCGAAATGTGGTGACACTATCTCAGCATTCCAAAGTTGCCTTACATTCAATTCTGTGTCTTACCAATCCATCTTAAGAGGAAGAACATGTCTGCTGAATCACAGGATAATTTTTGTCTTCTCATTCAATTAAACACCTTACCTCACCAATATGGCCAGGAGGAAAATAGTTTTCCATTGTTCCTATGTGTTTACTTTCAATATTGAGTGTAGCAGCCTGGATCACAGAGGCCAGACTGAGAATGGACTTAATGGTGGTGAAGAGGATATGGACATTTGGGACCAGCTTGCACTTCTGTTCTACCTACAGCCTCCTTCGTCGGGTCACTCACAGCTCTGACATAATATTGTCAGCACACGTGTAAGCATTAAATTGCTTTTGTGGCTTTGATGGACATCTGTTTTGGTGAATATATGTTAGTTTCTTGCTGGAACTAGTATCCAGATTGACATGAAAGACAAGCTATGTAATCTTACTCATTTTACTGCCTCCATTGCATGTATTGCAAGCGTGCGTTTGTTGTGCGGTACCGTATTACATTGACTACTAAAGTGTCTTGTGGGCTCAATGACTTTTGAAAATGGAGCAATAAAATATTAATTCATGAGAAAGTAATATAATAACGTGAATCCCTGTCTAGTATATCAGCTGAACTGTATGTGTGAGAAAAGTTAGCCTTCTAATAGCCTAAATAGGGAGCTGCTTGTGTGTACCTGTAGGAAAGAAAAAAAAAGTCCTGCCCCTGCATGATTTTTATTAATATTAAATATTTAGATTTCCCTCAGTGAGCGGGTGTGGTGATGATTTATCTGTAGTTAAAGGAAATTAATCTGTTCTGGGTTTAGCTACTCACTTGCTTTGAGGTATCAGAGGGGACAGGGTCACTTCATATGGTTAGAAGTACTCAAGTTTTATGATGAGGCACTACTCTTCTGATGAAAACATACCTTTGAGCATCCCACCCTTACGGCTCTCCATCAGTAACTTACTGAACTTTCCCCAGTCTAAGCAAAGCTTTGGTGCTGCTTTTTGTGTTAGTCGGTTTCATTGTTGACACCATTTTTTCTTCAGTTCCACTGAAATCTACCCTCTGATGGTCTTTTGACACAGGTGGCTTTGTGGAGCCTGAAATAAGCTGCCATGAAAAATGCTGGTTTTCCGAAGCTGAGGTTAAACACAGCCTCAGTGCTGGGAGCAGCGAGTGCAGGGCATACCCTACAGCAGCGGTGACATGTCATCTCCATGTGTCCCTAAGACTTTTTGCTTCCTATTACAAACACAGAAATGTGAAGCAATGTAAATATCTGCTTATATTCCTTTTCCCCTATGTGCCTCCCCAATTAAAATGCTGCAGACAAGTAAGCATTAAAAAGGAATGTCTATTTCTATCTTGACTTTTAACCCAAGTATTATTTCAATGGCAAAGATATTTCTGTCTTGCCATTCATCTTTTGTGACGTGGTCCAATGCGTAACAGTGTAAACTATATTTAAAAATACAATTATAGAGAACAAAGTGATGACTGAGAAAAGCTGGTGTTGTCAGTACCTATGACAGGGCTCCTTCAGGAGTACAGGTGACATCAGAAGTCAGCGAAGTGTCCTCTCAACTTTGTTTCATGTGATACAGATTCAGATGAATTGTCTTTGATAACTAAGCTTGCAAAGTGATGGTAACTTCCTCAGAAGGGCTCAAACCTTAGTTAATACTGTAGGGAACTTTCTTGTGAATGACCTAAGTGATTTTTACAGTCTTCCTTTCAATTTTTTAACCTGCCTTTCCCCGTCCCGTCCCCCTCCCTCTCCCGTCCTCCCTACCACCCCGATTTTTCAGCTGCGTGTTTTATCTACAGTATTTGCGCCCTGTTTTTGGTGAGTGAGATGGGAACACGGAAATCCCATTTTTCATGTTCCCCAGCTGCACAACGAGCGTATTATAGTTCCACCTGTCTTGGCAGGGATTTCCTGTTTTAGAAGATTAATTTTGTTGAGTAACTCTGAGTTCCTCTAAAAGAAACGCTTTTCTTTTCCTGTATGGCAAGGGAGATTGCAATCTTCTGAGGCTATAAACTTGTTTATACCTATCAGTAAAGCAGTTGCTACCATGTAGGGATACCTCACTGTCTTGTTTAAATTCTGTTCTGTTACACAGATGTAAGTCCAAGTAACTGCTGTGGCTTCCTTTACGTCTTTTAGAGATTGTTTTCTGTGTAGCCAGAGTTTTTCATCCAGCTAGAAGCTTGCCTCTTGCTCTCATTATTTCTTCTTCCAAAGCCAAAAGTCACTATCTATATTTTACTACATCTCAGAAAATTACTGCCTTGGGTTACTTCAAAACTTAAATTCTGCAAGTGTGCAAAAGTGGTTTCTAATGTAGCTGCCCAGTTTTGCTGGTGCTACATATTCATGTGGAAAGTATTCACGTGGAAACAGTTTTCACTCCCTCTCCTCTCCTCTCCTCTCCCTCCTCCCCCTTTTTTCTTTCCCTCCTGTTCAGCTGGTTAACTGCTAGTGCTTCTGCCTCACCCAGTGAGCTTGTTCTGATCGAGTTCCAAAAGTCAGTGCGTGAGGAAATGGCCTTTTTCCTACTGATTTTTGCCTCTGACATGTTGGCACATTTCTTACCTTGTTATGAAGTGCATTTGAACGTTGCTTATTAGGAGAGCTAGATTCTGGCTTCGTACTCATTTTGTTGGGATATCATTGGATATATGTGGTACCATTAGGTTTGAATATTGACATTTGGGTGCAGGTGCACTGTTTGTCTTCATCCCCCAGAGATGCACAGTCAGAGCCGCAATACAGTGAAGCCTTGGTGTACCAGGGGCTGGTAGCGACTGTTCCCACAAGGGTCTCCACCCTTCGTAGTGGGAGGAGGACATAATGTATACATGAGGCAGCACTAAAGCCTTCTGATCTAAAACAGGACCTAGCAGACAGATGAGACACCTGTGAAGTGAAGCAGTGGGGCCGTATGCTGAGCTTGTTTTCTGAAATATGTCATGGTGCTAAGTGAACCAGAAAGAAGAGTCTTTCCACGTGGTTCTGCCCGAAGCTCAGTTGTCTGCCTTTGCTAGGCTGAGCTTCACAGCCAAGTCCAGCTCCTCGAGCGGCGGTGGGTGGCAGAGGTTCTGTGTGCAGGCAGCCAGTGCTCAGGCTGCCGACCAAAAGTACTTTCTCTCCCTGAAGCTCTACAGGTTTGTGAAACCATGCTGTAGTAACAAAAGCACGTGGCATATGTGGCATGTTTTTATTTTCTTCACCTCTAAAATACAAGCAATTTTAAGTCTCATTATTGCATACTCTGTTGCTACGGTTATTTTTAGGCAGTTACTGGGAGGCATAGGCAGGTTGGTTGAGATAAAATAACGGAGCCAGAACCTGCAGCAGGGCTGATGCGCTCATATGTGCCCTGAGAGGGCAGCCCCGCTTCTCGGGATTTCTGGCACAGTGGTGTAGTTGTGGTTTCTGTGTACTTCGTAGAACTAAAATACTAAAAATAATCCTAGACAATTTAAGTTGCTTATGCCAGTGTAGTTTGATTGCCTTGCTTTAAACTGGGAACATTTAGGACACAACTCCATAATTTCAAGCAGTCTCAGGTTTTGCTGTTTGTTCTTTCTTCCTATGCTTTTTAACTAAAGCCTGGTTTGCAGGAGGTCTCTTCATAGCTGGGAATTCCCAGATTTCCAAAGTGCCAGAACTTGGTGCATCACATCTCTGAATCAAACATGGTTACAAGTGAACATGAAGCCAAGATGCAGCACGATGGGAATAGTGGAGAGACAAGGCTAGGAAAAAAATAAAGGGGACAGTGTATCATCCAAAATGAATAGGAGAATGTGGAGAGAAGGGAGGGAGTTCACGAGGGACATTGAGATTTTTTGATCTTTTTTCTAATTTAAGCACAAGCTATAAAAATATTTGTTCATATATCTCTCATATGACTTGCTTTGAAGTCTAGTAAGATTTTTCCATGAATAAAACTCTTTGTTCCTCTCTCTCTGACCTGTCATACTCGATCTTTTAAAATAGCTACAGTTTACCAGCAACTGTAAGAAGATATTGGAACTGGTCTCCCGATTCCACCCTAGCATCCAGAACCAACACACCAATCAGTGGTTAATAAAAGCCGTAAGAAATAAGCAACTTGGTCTGTGTGTGCCGTGGACACATCACTTATTGGAGATGGCAAGGCAGCACAATGAGATGTTGTCCCATTATTTTTTCACTGGATCTCATTAAGCCCAGATCTAGCCTTGTTAATTTGACACTACTGTTGATTTGAAATTAAGAAAGAAATTCCTAAGAAACAGTTGGGAAATACTGTTCAAAATATGTAGTTTTTCTCTCCCTCCTATTCTATGTCCAGGTGGAATTTTGGCCACAAACCAGACTTCTGTGTGTTTTTTCCACCATGTACTTAATTTGTCTCATGCAGTTTTAAGGAGTTAGACTAAAAGATGTCAGCTCTGCTAGAGAGCTTTTTTTTAAAATCTGATATAACGAAATCATTTGATACTGATTTTAAAACTCATACTGACAAAAACTGGAAAAATAACTTGACAAATGACAGTCTTCTGCCAAATACCTTTGAACAGGTCACACTCAGCTGGACAATTTGGAGAAACACTGTGGAAAGAAATTTAATTAAGCTAGTTCTTTAATAAATTTCCCCTTAATACCATTACAGTGTACATCAGATAGGAAAAACTGAAAGGAAAAAGGTGAATTTGAAACCTTGGAAAATCACAGTCAACTAGATGGAAAGGCTATAAACAGATGGGATGAATTGGAAAAGGGCAAAATGTACAGAACCCGATGTGCTAAGTGCAGACTGGTTTGGAAAAACAGTTGAACTTGGCAGGATTGCTTGTGTGTGTAAGGTTACATGTGTGGATATGTGGAATCGATCACTGCAGACCGATAGTGCAAAGCAAATGGTGTTTTTCTGTGCATTAAAAAGGCAGAATGTTAATTTACATAGACAGTATCTCGGTATCTGTCAAAGAACTTGAATGAAGCAACTGCAGTAATGCAGAACTGGCAATAAACTTGCTATGCAGGCATTCATTTATAGCCTTCAGACTTTAGTAGCCTTGAATCTAATCCTAATGTGTTTATGTACCATCATCCGCTAAGTGCAAAGCACTTTGCTAATATGCAGATTAGTTTTTTGGTACTGAGTGAATGTGTCGTGTGTATCAGCTGCGACAGCATGTTCCCATCAGTACGAAACACAGGTAGAAAACTCATTTTTAGTGTAGAGACTGGGAGGAGCAATGTTGTGATAGCTGAGGTTTCTGATGGTCTGCAGGCAACGCCACAGGTGCAGCCGGTGTGCGGTAGCACTTACATGTGCTCACTGAACACGTGTGCTTGAATGTTATGTTAAGACTCATCTTACTAAGGGTGTGATATATGCAGAGTTTGCCCAGAAGGACTTATTTCAAAATACTTTGTTTCAGGCAAGATGTGTAGTATGGGATACTGGTTTGTCCTTTTAAGCTACACGACAAAAGGACTTTTCAGGTATATCTTAGCAGGGAGTGGAAAAACAGTGTGACAGGATGGCAATATTCTGCGTGCTGACAGCGCTGGAAGGGGCAGTGCCCTGGAGGATCTATTACCCGCTGTAATGAGAAACACAGAGCATCTTTTGTTGAGTCTCCCTACATTGTTATTCTAATTGAGTTTACACACTGCAACAGCCTCACTTCTTTATCAGATATTAATTAGGATCTATTCATATTTTTTCATCTTTTGAGGGAGGTTATCGCCTGATCTTTAACAACTCGAAATAATCACATTTTTAATAGAGTTCACATGGCCAAGCCACTACAGAACTGCATGTCTATTCCCTCAGCTGTTGTCATGGGGGGAGGAGAGAAAACAACAAAGGAAAATCATGCTCAGTTTTTCAAGGTATGTTTATGGTAAATAATAATTTAGCTGAGCATCATCAATTCATAGCTTTGTGTAAAATGACTGAGACACAAAGCGTAATGGCATATTCTTTGGTAGAAAACCTGACATCCTGTAACAGCGCCTCATTTTCCATATCTGTGTGTATTTCTTTTTTAACATATATCTCTGAAAGATGGTAGTTTGAGTTGTGACTAAGATTAGAAGAGGTGAGGTATGCATCTCTAATACTAATACAAACATGGCACTTTTAAGGTGCACAAGAGATGATATTATACTTGACACTTTTTGCCATCCTGAAATGCCCCTCTAGTCCACACTGTGATTGATTGACCCTACCTGGAAGTTGTACTTGGCAAAAGGAATTTTAAATATAGTTTAATGACAAGGTAAGGATGTGTTTGAAGTTTGAGTTTAAATGATCCTGTGTTTGTACTAGTTGTATGGTGGCATGAAAAATGCTGTTGGATGTGCATGGGATAGTTGAAGGCAGTGTGCTCTCGTTTAATAGTATTACATCCCTGCTTTGCTTTAGCAGTTCACTGTAGTTCAAAATATGGATGACTGCAGCTGATATAGGCTTGCCAAAGTCCTCTGCTCGAAGCTCTGTGAGTTAGTGTACAGTAGTAAGGATACAGATCTAGGGGTAGACAGATATGTAAACATTTCCATATGCCAGATGTGTACAGGCTCTCATTAGCAACCAGTCTTGGCCTTCTCTAGTTATCATTATCTGCCGGATAACGAGTCTGCATCCAGCTGCCTGGTGGGATGTGGTATATAGGACTCATGCAAAGAGGGCTGGGAGGCTGTGCAGGGGCTGCTGTAGTCCTGCCAGACCCAGCTTTGGAACAACAAGGTTCCGGTGGATGTCAGGCTGAGGTCTGTCATTTCTTGCATGCATTAAAAGATAGAAGGCCAAATTGCTGTGAAGTTGCAGGCGGGTGAGGATTATATACATCTATACGTGTACGCAATGTACACAGTAATAAGCCTCCTCAGGAAATCCCCTCTCCTCTGCAGCACCGCGTCCTGCGTTACCCTGTGGGCTGCTGGTGCACAGGCTGGAGCGGACACTGGCCCCTTCCCCGGGGCCTGGAGAGACCTCTCTGGGCAGGAGCAGGGGACACGCTGCTGTTTGCATCTGGTCCTGGGTGGGTGGAGGAGAAAAAGGAGAGTGCAAATGCATTTCTATTGCTGTCATCACATCCCCTGCTGTATAGGGAGTTTATAACCTGAGCTTTGGTGCTCTGAGTGCCCTGAGTGAAAATAAACAGATTTTCAGTTGAATATAATTTCTTGAAAAGTCCAGAAGCCCCTGGTCTTTCTGAGAGTCCACTTAGCCTGAGCAGTAATGTTCTTAGAAGTCTGGAAATCAGTAGTTTTATTGGTCTTTCACCAAAAAAAATTATTTCACGGTATATAGAAGAATTAAGAATGCAGTGAGTAACTCTTTCTTAGGAAAGCAGCAGTGGCTACCCAAAGCTTTTTCTAAAGGTGTTTGCGGATGGTTTGGTCTTTCCAATAGTTCCTCTTCTCTGGGGGAACTAAAAGCAGCAGGGAAGTAGCATTCAAAAACCTTTCTTCAAAACAGTCCTTACTGAGCACTGGCATTCCTGTGATAGCTGTAATACAATCATTAACTCGTTGCTGCATTGCTGGAAACAATTTTATGAGCAGGACAGGCTCGTTCTGGCATGGTTTTTGCTTTGTGCCTGTCCTGATCAGCCCGGACATAAAAATAGGCCCACATCAGTTACTGAGGTGTGTACAATAGTTCTCATGTTACTGTGACCTGATTTTGCCATGGTGGCCATAATTCATGTTTTCCTATGCTTTATTTTCTTTGAACGGTGACTGATGCTGGTGCTGCAGTTATGCAGAGGTGGGGAAGCCTACTGAGACCTGGTGGCCTTGGGAGCTGTGATATTCAGTACCACTAATCCATTACTCATCCAGATCTCGTCCAGATGTGGGAGATCAGGCAAAAAAGGCTGCTGTAAGCAGGCGAAAAGAAGGGGCTTGGAGGAGGTTGTCCTCTGGTACTTCTGATTTCCATACATTGCCCAAAGAGGAGCACATTTCTTACTAGTTGCAGTTTGTCTATGGGAGCAGTCTTGTTGCAACTAAATAACAAAGCCAAGGGAAACTAATTTAACTTTAAGACAGTCTTCCAAAAGTTCTATTGGAGCCAAATGATCAGCAAATGTCAAAACAGGTGATTAATCTCCTGTTCTTGTGCTTTGTTATGCCACATTGCTAATGAAGCCCTATCAAAACCCCATTAAAACCCGGTGTTAGTTTGCCCTACTTTCAGCTTGGAAGATCAATTGAGCTTTTTCTTTTTCAAGCATCTTTGTGTACTGTGAAAGATGTTTCAGAATCAGTGAGACCCTTAGCTCTAGGTAATGTTTAGTGCTGCCGGTGTCATGTCCTCAGTTGGGCTGCAAGTTTGCCAGGAAAACGATTCATTTACACAAAGGAGAACAATCCAACTCAGTCCACAACTCTTAGCCCTGTGCAGTTAGCAGAAATTAGAATAAATAATTTATACCTGGAAAAAGTTATAGAAAATGCATGACTTACTTTCCCACTCAACAGCTCTGTTCAAAGTTTTTGCCCAAGCACTTTTCAGAGTGGAATTTGGTGATGTTTCCTGGGCGTTCCTGAGATACTTGGCCCTAGGTCAGTCTCTGCTACAGAAAACCCTTTGAGAAAGTATAAATTCCAGTGGAAAATCCCAGAAATTTCCTCGAGCAGCTCTCCCTTGGGACTAATGGTTCTCAGTCTCACTGAGGTGATTCAAGAACTCGTCTTTGCCCCAGTGATGTTTTAGCTTTTAAGCACATCCCCTGTTGGTTAGTTGGCTCAGAGCTGCATTTGCCCCTGTTGTGGAGTGTCATAGACAGTAAAGGAAAAGGAATTACTGGCATATGCTGTGCAAACAGTGTGCAGGCCTAAAGCAATACTAAATTCCAAGGGGATTTCCTCTGACAGATTGACAAGAACTGTAGCTTCCCAACACTGTGCTCTCACACCCTTGGGAAAAACATGTGAAAATACTTAATCTCAAAATTGGGGGAGGGGGAAATATAATCAGACAATTCATGATGGGAAGCCAGGGTGGCATGAGAAGAACCCAACTTGCTTCTGATTCGAATTTGTTAGTTGTCTTTAAACATGTTACCAGGATTGTAATATTCTGGGGACATCATGTAACCCCACTGCATAGGCTATGAGGCCAATCAGAGATCTTCAGAGGACACCTCTGAGTAAGGCTTCATTAGGTAAGTTTTCAAGGGGTTTAAAATCTATATTGGGAGATAGGGGAGGAGGGAGATTCCAGTCACTGGTTGGTAGGAAATGCTTCATTAATATTAAGCTTTAGGTGCAGAAAAACAGAGGAAGTTATTTTTCTACTATCACAGAGGGAAGTAATACCAGTTAAGCCAAGGCCTGCAGCAGAAACATTTACTGGAAATGTTTACATGTTACTTAATACCTTGACATGCATTATTCAACTTGTGTAATATCAGCTGAGGCGGAGCAAGGAGGAATGGCTTTGCAGAAGAGTTTGTTTGCTCCCCATGGAATACTTTCCTGAGCATAGCTGCCTTCTTTGGCAATGAGGTACATTCCAGGAATTAAAAAAATGCTCTTCAGCCACACTTTTATGAAGTGCTGGAATGTGTTCTCTTGCAGAGGTGACCTAACCTTGTCCAGATGGCTCGCCTTTCTCTGAGCAGTGATATCCTGTCAGTCTGTCTTCATTGTAAAGCAGAATTGCAACAAAAGCCCCCTGTGAGCCCTCTCCAAGCAGGGGAGCTACATACTAAATGGTGAAGCCATTTAAATGGATGCGCTTCTCATATTGGAAATGAAAGCCCACTTTCCCTTTCGGAGGTGCATGCAGCAATTGCTCTCTCCTGAGCAAACTACTTAGTGTGTGCTTCAGTTTTCCTCATGCACCTGAAGGACTTTCTGAACTGCAGCCAAATGGGCTGCCCTTGGGGAAAAAGGCAAGAATTTGCTCATGGTAGCAATGTCTCAGTGATACAGTGAAGGAGAAATAGATGGGGAAGCGTGAAGCTAAGCTGGGATCTCTCTGCTTCCCTCTGTGTTTACTTAGCATTCACACAGACAGTAATTTCATGATTCACCTGCTGAATGATTTGTTGCGCTGACAAAGCTGCGATAAATAGCGACTTGGCATCATCTGTATAGTTGTTTAATCTAAAGGCGTATGAGTCATATAAATGAAGCTTTCAGACTTGTTGTGATAGATTGCCAGACAGAGTGGGAGAAACACACACATATTTTGATTTGGTTAATCAATACCTGGAAACGTTGTAAAAAGTAATTTAGCACAAAGCCTGGAGTTTCCAAAAGAGGAAGGCAGGCTTAATTTCTTAGTTTTGAAAGTGATAATACACTTTTCCTCTTATGCTGCAGCTTTTTTTTTTTATTTGGTGGCACCTAGCCAGATTTAGTAACATTAGCTATTGAGGACTAAAAAATTGAGATGATGCACATATATCTCGAAGAAATTTTCTAAAATGTAATTCCTAGAAATAACACAAGTCTTTCTGATTCAGGATGACTGGAGTGTCTAGCAACAAAAGGCTGTGCGGAGCATTGCTTGGGAAGATGTACTGGCATTTTAGGAGTATTCCAGAATCTCTCCTTTGTTGGTTGTTTAGTGGCTGTCAGTAACACTTAATGGGTGCTGTTCTGAAATGTGTCACTGCTGGTTTTTCTGAGGGTGGGTTTCATGGCTTGCGATCACAGGAAGTTAAATTAACAGAACTGTGAGATCAAAGTTTTTCTGTTTGTTCCAGCAGAGCACTGAATATTCTTGGTTCCCACTGACTTCAGTGTGTCTTAGTGACTCTTTTTGCACTGATCTTAGTGTAGAAGAACAGCTTTATAGCAAAACAATGTTTGATATGATTAGACACATGAATTAGTATGAAAGGTTTCTACACACTTGGAACATCCTTAATAAGAAATCTATAAATGCCTTTTGAATGCCTATATGCTAGATATATGTATTTTTGTTAGTCCTTTCAAAAATAGAAACTCATAAGTGGTATTAAAATTGTAACACATTCACCAGGGAGAAGTTCAAACCTGAGATTTTTAAATAGGGTTTCAAAATAACAGTCCATTTGCAGCTGAGAATGTATATTTTTAGAGGAATGATGTTGCATGCATGTTACATGTAAAAATTTGTTATTTTTCTTGTGCTTACTGATTTTGAAAATTTTACATGAACTTTTTCAGTTTGCTCTGATATGTAGGTATCGATAGGTATAGATGTACTAGCTTTCTAGTAGTGTGTAATAAACAATGAGATTAAACTGATCATGTTTCTGCATGGGCTAGTGAAACATTAATGCAGTACTTGTGTTTTACGGCAGCAGTAATATATCACATTTGCTTTTATCTCTTTGGTTTGCACATGACATGTAACTTGTGTGAGAAAAAGAAAGATTTGTGTTTGAGCAAGTCTTTCATGACACGAAAATGGCACATGACCAAATTCAGAAGTGATGTTCACTGTGTACTGCAGGTCACTAAATGTATTTGACTCAAAGGATAACTACATTGGTGTAATTTAGGGGCTAAAGACTCCGTGTTTTCTGGCTCATGGCAGTTCTACACAAAACGAAGGCTTGCTAACCCTGACTTGCACCATTGTGACTGAACAATTAGCTTCTCTAAGAAAACTTGAAAAAACATCAGTTGAAAGTCTTCTGCAAGGCCAAATTCAGAACTAATATAGCATATTTCTTATCCATAGTCATTAAAAAGTGTGATAGATTCAATAGTATTTGTGATCATTATTCATTTTCACAGTTGTTGTATCTGTTCTCAGAATAGCCTTAACAAAAAGGCCAGCTAGAAAATGAATATATAAAGAAGGTCGGAGAGATATGGGTTTCTTTAAACCGTTTGTGTTCCAGTTCCCATAATGAATCTCTTCCTAGTCTTTGCCTCTGTCTGAGAACAGTAATACACCATTAACCCAAGAGATGTAAAACATGCTGTGCTGTGCTTGGAAGGGTGTCAGAAATTCCTCCTGTAAGGATGGGAAGTCTTTTATTGCCTTTTCAATTGTTGGACAGTCTAATCCTAGTACGCATTTTAGCAAAATGGAATTACTGAAGTAATTGTGAAGCTTGAGATTTGATTTTCATAATCAGCATATTGCAAAGATGAACTGGTAACACAGCTGTATCAGGGCAAGTATAGCAGCTATTACACTTGAAGTGCTAACACATTACAACCTGCTGGACATTGAAGCCTATTTTTAGTAAAAGAATAAATAAGCCGGCTGTGCCCTACTTTTTGTTAAAATGTGTCATGGGATCTTTATATTTGATTAGAAAAGTCAGCAGAAATAACACAAGGGAACTCAGTGCCTCATCTAAAAACTGGCAATTCTAACAATCCCGTGCTTCTCTTTATTACAAAAATATGCTAATATTGGGTATGAGGTCAGACCTATAAAGTGGGCAGAGGAGATAACAGCTGGTGGGAGACTTGCCTGTGTTGTGTGAAGTTATATGTGAACAGAAGTCCTGGTTTTATTAGGCACTAGCTATTCAAGATGCTTTCGATGAAAGAAGTTCGTTTTGTATTGATTAATGGAACTATTTTTGCAAAATCTGTGTGAGGAAACTGGAAAAATGAAAAACTATTTAGAGATATTTACATATAAAGAGAGAAAGTAGCAGCAAAATCAGACAGCTTGGAAAAAGTCAGACCTTATTCTTCTTAATTCTGAGCAGTTTTTTTGATCTTCACAGGCTGATATAAGGTGGATGTCCACATACCTCATGAACAAGCTGTCTTGTAAAGTACAGCCATATCTAGAAACCTCTGTTTGCTGTGAGCAGATGGAGAAAATAAGCAGCTACACATACATTTACTATTGTATAGAATTAGTGACAACTAAGTACTTTCAACCAGTTTCTCTACAGATAAGTGATATAAAAAATTGCTGATTTATTACAGTGGAGTTGGCATAGATTGATCAAGAATGCCACCACTTAAAGGTATCTGCGGAAGAGCTCCTGATCCTGGAGTTCCTGTGATTTGGAAGCAATATGACGATGTACCTTCTTGGGGTGGGTTTGCAGGGTAGGGGAGGAGGGTTCAGCTCCCAGCTCTCCCTGGCACACTTGCAGCCTCAGTACAGAGGGACTCTCCAATTCCCCCGGTCCACAACCCAGAGTTAGGAAGCCCGAGAGGAGCAGTTGTGCTCTGTGGGGTCACAACCAAAGCCGGTGCTCCAGAACTTTGGGTTAAGGCCTCTCTCCCACTGGGACCTGCTGCTGCACACCAGCTCAGGCAGCTTGTCTGAGCGGGGCAGAGGGGCAGGAGCTGAGCCCCCTCATGCCTGCTGCATCCATCAGCTGCCCTGCTGGTACTTCTGGTGTGGTACAGTGGCCAGGGGAGGTTGGGGGGTTGAAGAAGAGGCCCTCTATTTCAAGTGGCTTGCATCATTTAAGTTAGGCTTAAAATTTTAAAATGAGAAGCCTCGAACACTGAATTCAGTAGACAGAACTGAACAGTGAAGTGCCAGGATGCTGAACATTTGGGTACTGGTGCTGCTGGCTGTTTGAGGTGCTGCTGTAGGTTTGCCTCTCTGGCTCCCGTACATACGCTGTAAGTTCTCAGAGAACTTCTTCACTGAATATTACACATATTAAATAACTTGGCTTAGCAAAGCACTGCTAAAAGCTGCTTGCTCTTGCTGCAGGCTGTAGCTTCATTAGCCAAATTCAGCATCCGTTTTGTCTGACATCTGCATTTGCAGTCTGGTACTGAATGTCACTCAGTCCATTATTTGCTGCTGCTCCCCCTTCACCGGAGTCACTGTGAGAAACAAAGAGAAGCTTATTATAGACGCACACATGGGTGCAAGTGCAGGAAAAGAGACCAATGGAGTGTACAGACCACCTTTGAAGGAATGTTAAGCTTCCAAAATTGAGTTTGTGTGTTATGCTGAGTTTTTCACCATGCCACTAGCACTTTGAGTGTACTCGGAGAGGCCCTAATAGCAATGGCCAGCTTTGATCTCAGGCGTTGGTCTAACATCTGCAGAGATGGGTGGGGAAGGTCCAGGCCAGCTCTTATTTATCAGCTGAGGCTGTTATGGGATCGTGCTACTCTAACCTAGTACCTGCAATCAGGTATAGACTTAGGTAAACATACTTTTAACATATGGAATTCCTTGAGAATCTCAGAGTATTTCCTTTTTAGAAGCTTAAATATAGACATTGACAGTTAAACCTGATTCTTGTGATTTATTTTTTCTAAACATCTATGTGATTATCTCTGGCTTGAGATAGTCATGCCAAAATTATTTGCTTTTGCTTATTAGCACCTCTTAAATTTCAGTGACTAATGAGAGATTCTGTCCCCCAAATGGTAACAGCCCTACTACCTTAAGCAACAGGGAACATTTTTTTTTGCCTAGTATAGATGAAGGAGGGACTTAAAATGGAAAAGTTCTGTTGATTCCAGATAAGCTATATTTTGAATGTTACAATCCAAACTGGATTTCCTCTAGTGACTACTTAGGAGACTGTCATGTTATTTTTCATACATGAGATGTTCTAAAGTCTTTTATTTGGATGACAGCAGGCAGCACGCTGACAAAGGAATGACCATGCGGTGTAGAGTGACCATTATTCTCTCTACGATTGCTCACACAGTTTTTGAATACAAGTCTTTTTTTTCCTTTTTTTTTTTTTTTTTATTTTAGGAAATAAATACTCATGAGAGATTCTCATCTTATTCTGTATTTGCCACAAAATGTTCCTGTGCATTAACTACCCAAAGCTGATTTGGTTTGTAGATGTTGCCATTGTATCACAGTATCAGACACGAGGCATGTTACTATGAGCATTTAAGTTTTGTAATAAATGATTTCTAAGTGCCTCCTGCCCAGTATTCAGCTGTGTTCTGGATCATTGTCCTTTAGATTTACTAACTTGGATTTTTTTCACACCAGCTTTATCTACATTGGGCCAAACATCCTTCACATGCCATTTTGCACTTGCATGTTCTTTCTCCCTCTGTCCAGGTCCGCTGCCACAGTTCTGTGATGTCTGCAGATACGCAGATGACTTGTGCATTAGTCCCTTACTTCTGATCACTGCAGTGACACAGGGCTAAAATAATGTAAATTCAGAACGATGAAAATGACACATTTTCAAGTGACCAAGAATGTGCCCTAGGTGTACAGCTGTTTCACATGCAAAGACATGACTCAGATACGGCCTTTTCAGACAAAACCCTTTTGTTATACTGAGAACGCATGTAACAATAGCCTGGGGGGGTTGAGAATAATAGAACATTTGTTGTTTTGTAAAGGGGGCAGGAAGAGAATCAAAAGATGAGGAAATTGTAAATTAAAATGATATTTAAAGTCTGAGGTTTTTTTTCCACTGCCACACAGGGTATGAAAACAATTCTTTAAGATGTTTCAATACAAGTTCCGTATCCATATTGCACGCACTGTCCATAATGACTCCACATGTGCCAAGAACATCAATATTATGCAAGTTGATAAACTACAGCCTGAAATATGTTGATAACTACTGATTGAGAGGTCTTTACTCCAACTGCTAAATACTGATGATGTATTTAGAGGCATTAAAACACAAAATGGAAAGGAGATTTGAAGTCAGAGATTACAACCCTACAGAAAAAAATTATGTTAGCAGATTTCATTGAAGTGTATTCACAAATACAGGAGAAATTGACTATACAAGACAATTATTAAGTGCTTGCGACTTTGTGCATGACAAATGCCTCAAGGCATCATTATTCAATTGAAAAGATGGCAGTGTAGGAAGCAGATTTTGAAGTTTCTGGATTGTAGCTCTCTGCCCAATCTAGCAAATCACTCGCATCCTAGTTGATTTACACTTTACAAAGACCGCACTGGATCCTGTAGAACAACAACCTAATGTTGCAAGATCCAGAGTAAATAGCTCTTTTCTAAAAAACATTATCTAGCCTTTCCAGGCACAAAACCATTTGTCATCAGTGAGGCCAACTAGTGAGCCAAAGTTCGAATATCTAGGCCGAGACTATCTGGAACATTTAATGTCAAAACCACAAGTATTAGACTGGTTTGAAAAGTTACATATCTGGGACTTTTTGCGCTACTGGATTTCATTAATACCTTATTTTTCAGAACTGTATTCCAGTAGCAATGTAAACAAAATAGACAAGTGGCTCCATGTGCTGAACTGAACTTCATTATACAGGACACGATCCGTAGAGATGATACGGTCTTTGTATGATCTGTACACTTGCTTGATTAAACCAGTTACTTTCCTTTGCAATCTATTGACTTTTTTTTCCCCACCCCAGGAAGAAGGGAAGTCAAGTGAAGTTACCACACTCCTGCGGTACGAAGAAGGAACATGACGTTCAGAAACAATGCCTGTAGTGCTGAGTGGCCTTAGAACAGCTGGTTTAAAAGCAAGAAGAGGAACTATTAATTGATACAACAGACGGGCTTGGAAGGCAGCTGACACGCGGTAGGCAAGATTTCTCATTAACTTCAGCCCTTCCACTGAGATTTGGCTCGGTGTGCTCACTGTTCATGCAAAACCCCTGTTTGCTGAAATAAGTGGGGAGATCATTGTCCTTCCCATAAATTTCCTGTTAATCCATGTTGTGGTTGGTTAGTTTCTTTGGAACAAACAATTAAACATCCCCTAGATGTTTTCTAATCCAAATTTAATGAATTTTTAGTGCCTTGAGAATTGGTAAGTGAAGCTGGTGAGGAAGTAAATCCATGCATCTTTCTGTTTTCAAAACTGGAGTAACTGGAAAAATGAACAGAGGAAAAATAGACAAGACTAATAGTACGGCATGATTATTAACATGGAGATGTTAAAATATGCATAATATGATCATACTCTTTTTGAATGTGGACAAGGACATGCTACGCCTCGCCCTATTTTCATTAAAGGCAGTAGGAATGTTGCTGCTGATTTCAGTGGGTGGGAACGGGGCTAGCTGCATGCAAAAGTTGTTTCATTACTGTTTACATTCCACCTTGTTTTTCTTTGATTGTGTCTTTTAAGCCTTAGAAAACGACCTACTTTTTAATGTACTAGCTTCAATGCAATTATTCTTAAGAGCTCAGCACCAAGACTCTTAAAATGAGGATGTATCAGGGAAGTCATTGGCTAGGCGATAAGCTGCTATAATGAGGTCTTCCCTGCTGATTTCCAAAAGCCGCTTCGGGAGAGCTGCTCTTTGATGAGCCCTTTTCAGTGTGAGCGCAGGCGGTTCGGTCCGCTGCCAGCCGGCGGGGGCTGTGGAGCCGCAGGCTGCGGGGCGCCTGCGGTGTTCGCGACCACGCGTGAGAAAGGCGATGCGGGAGTGCCGAACAGGAGGGGGAATGAAACTCCTCCTGACTAAGCGGGGCTGGCAGGCGGCGGGAGCGGGCGAGTCCTGCTGTAGCTCGCAAGTGGGGTTTTCGCGCGGGGCTCCGCGGCCCGGCTCGCGACGGGACGCCCGTCGGGCGCTCCCCCTCGCTGCCAGCCCCGCAGCGCTGGCCGGGTGCGGCCGGGGCCGGGCCGTGGGGGCCCCTCGCCGCCGCCGCCTCCGGTCCCCACGGGAAAATGGGCCCGGGAGAGCCCAGCAGGGGCGGGGACGCGCCGCGCGATTGGCCGCCGCCTGCAGTTTGATACCGAAAGCTGCGCCCGGGTTGGCGGCCCGCGCCCAGGGGGCGGAGCGGGGCCCGAGGGCGAAGCGATTGCCAAGGTAACCCCGGCGCCCCCGCCGTGCCCGCGGAGGAGGCGGCGGCAGCGCGCGGCGCGGCCGTTAGCGGTGGCGGCGCGAGGGAGCGGGCTCCCGCTAGCGACAGCGCCGCCGCGCTGGCTGGGGCGCGGCGCGGGGGACGGCGCCGGCCGCTGCCCGGACAGGTGCGTGTGCGCGGGCAATGCGGGCCGGGAGGCTTGGGCGGCCCGAGTCGACTGTGCCGCGGAGTGCGCGCCGCGCTCCGGGGCGGGGGACGGGACGGACCGGTGGGGCACCAGGTCTGCGTGGCAGCGGGGGTGCGGCGGGGCTTCCCCTCTGCCCCCCACCGCCGGGTCGTTTCGGTCGCTCCCCGCCCCGCGCCGCCGAGCTCCGGAGGAAGGGGGCACTTCTCGGCTGCCGCTCGTTGCGACACGGCAGTTGCTCAACCGAGCGGGGGAAGGTTTCGGCGGGCTGCGGAGGGGGGTGCGGGGCCCGGGGCGGGCGGCGGCGGCCTCGCGGAGCGGGCGGGCGCCTTTGCGCGCGGCCGCGCCGCGAGCCGGCGTTGTGCAGGAGCGCGCGGCGGGAACGGCCGCCGCAACAAGTGGCTCCCGCGCCCTCGGGCCCGCGGGTCGCTGCGCCGCCGCCCCGGGACTCGCTGCTGCGCCGCGCGCTGGTTGGCGTCCCGCGCGGCCTCCGGGCTCCCGCGTGCCGGGCGCGGGCGGCGCCGCCTCGTGCCACCTCCGGTGCGGCCCGCGGGGCAGCGCCTGTGCGGCCCTTCCGCAGCCGCGGGGGCTCCGCCGCCACAGGCTCGGCGGCCCCTCGGGCGTTCGGCGCCTTCTCCTCCGCGAGGTTCCGCCGGACAAGCTTGGTCTTCGCCTGGAGCCTGGTGACTTTTTCGAATGTATCTTTCCAGGCTGGGAACTCTTAGTGCTCGCTTTGTGATTTTTAACGTGGCGTTTAGGTTACTCGATACTCCTGGCTGGTTTTAGCTAAGTTTCCGAGCACTGTTTTCCTTCTGAACCACAGGAATTTGCATGGAAAGCCGCGTTTGTGGAGTGCATTTCCAGTCAGATGCTCACTGCGCAGCCCGGAGGGGGCAGTGCGCAGAGCGGTCACTGGCAGCGTGCTGTCTTGTATGCTTTCTGAAGTGACAACTAAAGTCTGCCACAGATGAGGACTTGTTTCTGTGTAAGGGAGAGATAAATCTTGATGAGTCCTAAAGAGTTCCTAGGAGAGAAGCAGAAACCTTTCACGCCAGAACCGCTGGTCTGTCTCGCTGTAACACGTGTGCTCACAGACTGATGCTGCATACATTCCAAACTCAAGGAAACTTAAGTGTTTTTTTTGCCAGAACCTTTCTGCGTTTACCAACTTTTCTTGTCACCAGATACAATGATGAGTTTATTTCATTGGGACTGGTAAGTGTAGCCAAAGGAAATGTTATGTACTGAGTCAATGTTGCTGTTACACTGTCGATATTGAACTTTATTTGGGCTTAGGAAGTTTTTGAAGCTGGGCATTACTAGAAACCCCAGTAACACATTATTTATGTTTTCAGGACTGTAATTTAGGATTTGAAGTTCTGTGAATATGTGAAGGATGTCATACAAATTCAGTCAGCCTGCGGTTTGCAGTATTAGCTAGAGCCTCCCACAACTGTGGGTCTTCAAAAATTAATTAAAGGTGAGATAACTTACTTTTAGGAAAATTGCTTATGAAGAAATGTTGAATATCCATACACTTGTCAAAGGGTTGCGAAGTCTAGTGGAATGCATTAAGATGGCCAGGGAATCAATCACCAGGCACATTGGAAACTGTCAGCTGGAAGCTTCACACTGACGATGGTTTTCCAGGCTTTGGAAGATTCATGCCAGGAAGCAGTGCTTTTCATAGAGTTAGAGAAAGAAAAGAATTGTTGAACAAAAATTCTTTGGTAACTGGTTTTTTTGGCCTTTTTAAAAAGAATATCAGGGATATTGGTAACATCGAGAATGTTTTGTTGTGAATTGACTTGGAAATGTGTTTGGGTGGGTTTGCAGCTTGTAAATAAACATTTTATATATATATATTTTTTAAAAGGAACTTCCTCCATACATGGTCCTAAAATATTTTTGTCGATGTCCGTTTAAATATCTGGTTTTCTTCAATAAAAATCACTTCCGTTAAGTCAGGTTTCACTTCCTTGGAATATCTGATGTCATAAATTTGTTGGTTCTCCAATTGTCTCTAGACTTTTGGCAGAACTCCAAATTCTAGTGTAGGAAAGCCTTAAAGAAAAAAAAATTCTTTTTTTGATTCGCGTAATATAGTAAAGAGAGAATGTACCCTGTCTCTCCTCCGTGATTTCACTACTCTGCTACTCCTTTCCTATTTTTGGAAGTTGAACCTAGAGGCGATAGGCTTGTGAAATGTTGCATGCTTTTTAAAAAGTTTTTGTGTCTGCAGTATGCTCTGTTTCACAAATGTGAAATTTTAAAACAAAATGCAGTAAAAATACAAGCTGTCAAGATGTTATGTGTACACCAGGAGGGTGCAGGAAAAATACTAACTGTTATTGTTTAGAGACTGGGTGGAAATGCATGCTGGTGTTTTGGCTGTTTGGCTAGAAAGCTGTTTCAGTGACCAGAGGGAGAGAGTTTAAGTAGCATAAGTGCTTTTTTCATAGATCTAGAGATACATATGCAAGCTTTGCCATTGGTTCTCTAGAAGGTGCCACTGGTTAACTTATCTGAAAATAAATACTAGGTTGTTGGGCTGTGGAATGTGGCATTGTATTTTATGCAAGGTACATGGGGCTGCTTCAGTTTGAGGTGGACTTTCTGACTTGCCATGCTTGGTAGCAGCAGACCGTTAAACTATGAAGTTAACCCTTTTTCACAACTGGCAGTTTCTGTGAAAGCAGTCCTGGATAGAAAAATCTGAAATAACCATCATTTTCACAGTTACATAGGAAAGCTTGCCTTTTGGGGTTTTTTTTAGTGTATATGTGTTTGTACTCAAACTGATACACTTGGAATATTGACACACATGGTGCTACAGACTACATCTCAAATCTCAATTCTTGCCTCAGAATAGGAGGACTTTGAATCACAGAGGGCTAAAAAAATATTGAGTATTAGTGTCCGAGTGGGTTAAACAATTTGTTTTGTGGCAGTGCTGTTAGTCCTCACAGTCACTAGCCAAACGAAAGTTTCAGTGTGTTTTATTTTGATAACTCAATGAGATCTGGTGGCAAAAATAATCTTGCATTAGAAATTTAGCAGTTTTCTAAAATTAATTTTCAGAAATTGGAGTTGTAACTTGTAAGCCGGTGGTTTTGCTTTGAGTTGGCAAGGTGTATACTTATGGTCCAGATTAACAGCAGGTAACAAAGTGGTGTTTCTGTCAGCTATCACAAATGGGAGAGCCTGCAAGGTTAAGGTTACATCTATTTGTATAATGCCTGAAGTACCAGTTAGTTCATGTGCAAGGTTGACCTATCTGTTTTACAATCTATCAGATTTACATGGGTAAATCTTTATATCTCAACCTTTGGTGGAAATAAATTCAGGAATGTGGTTCCATTTACATATGTTAAAGTTGCAGAGTGAGGCCCTCATATGCAAATGCTTGTGGATATGTAGCTACCAAAATAATTGAATTTACATAGTGGTTTCAGAAGATTAAAGAAACAAATAGTGGTGCTGATGTGTCAAAAAAAAGCTTCCTTTGAGAATTAGGTTGGAGCAATTATACTGTATCTCACTGATAATTTTGTTGAGGGGGCATGCACATTGTTTATTTGTTTCGGTTTTGGCAGTTTTAGGTAACCAAAGTTTACTAGCATGCTACAGAGTATGACCTTTGGTTAAACTGGTTGTATGCAAATAGAGGACCCACACTGTCCTCAGGTACAGTCTTTGCTACTTCTACTTCAAGGCTTTCACTGTTTGGCCATGGGGGAAGAAAATGACCCAAATATTTCTCAGTTGCAATAAAAAGGGGAAAGAAAGGGGAGGGGGCGGTGTTGGAGGGGAAGGGAGGAGCTGTGAGAACTTTGATTATTCGCTTTCTTATCTTGGATACTCTTGACTTAAAATTGTGAATTAATTGAACTCAGGAGTAATTTTGTGTCTTCGGAGCTAAATCTACATATATAGAAATATTTTTTCTATTTACTTCAAAAAGAGTATAAGAATGATGAGTACTGTAATTTTTCTCTTGATGCAAAGTATACTTAATGTAAATTTGCTACTTAGAGCTTGCTTCTGTTTCTTTCAAAATTGTTAAACACATTTTTGATAATGTTGCATTAAATTTTCACTGTGAAACTGAATTGTAAAGGGTACTCTTCTGTTTCCAGAAAATCTTGCTATTATTTGCAATAGCTGTTCTGATTTTTAGAATAGCTTTGTGAATTCTATATCAAAATATCTGAAAGGAACTCTATCAGAGATATCGGTATCTAGTTTTATGCTTGTGTAACTTACCTTGTGTTGCTGTAATGCTGAACAGCTTTGCTTCCCATGTTAAGCTGATAAATGATTTTTGCTGCTTCACTTTTTTGTTTTGTTTGTTTTTTAAACAGAAAATTTGAACAAGTGAGGTATAGTTCCTTGGGACAGGGAGGAGTGAGTTGAACTGATGGGATAGATCTACCTCTGAAAATAAAGCACTTCTAAGAGATCATGAAGAATTGTGAATATTGCACATAAAATAGAGCTATAAATACACTTTTTTTCAGAAACCGACAATTGATTCAGAAAGAAATGCTCTGTAATGGAAGAAAAAAATAAATATTGTCAGTTTAATTTTTGTACCTGTATGTGATGGTATCTTTCTTCTTCCTATGAGTTTAGTCATAAGAGGGGAGGAGGTGACAACCCTGTGATTTCTAATTTTTTTTTCTGAGACCCAAGTAAGTGGTGCATTCTCATTACTGTCTTTTGAAGTTTGCTTTTGGAGACTACCAAGAGTTTTGACTGAGGAGTCTAAACTTCTTTTCACAATATTCTTCTGAGGCTTTTGTTCCCAGATTTCTTGTATCCAGAGGAGAAAGCAGAGGCTTTTGTTCATGCATTAATTTGGAACTCCCTGGGGAGCTTGAACGTTTGGTGTCACTTTGACTCATTCCTGTTCTCCCCCTGCCCCCAGACACTATATATCCACCGGATTTAAAGGGAAAAAAACCAAACAAACGAAACGCAAATGAACCAACAACAAAACCCAAAAACCAAATCAAAACACCAAACAAACAAAACAACAACAACAAACTGTAAGAGGGTTCAAAGATGAGTTAGATGAGGCGAGTTCTGAGTTTGCATCAACTGGCAGCGTGTGCAATAGCTCATTTGGATATTAGAGGCAGCTAAATAGTTCCGTGGAAGTCATGGGAGTGTTTGTGGTTTGTGTTGTCAGTTAACAAGAATTAATAAGAATATTAGTGTGTCTTTGGTTTTAGGACGCTGTTGTTATGAGGCATTTGCTAATTTCAGAGTTTCTGAAAGTCCTTTCTCTGAATGCACAGAAGATATCTTCAATGAAGCAATGAAGTATTTTAAAAATAAGCATAAGAATAGTTGTTATGCTTTTGTGTGGAATGTGCAATAACTGTCATTCTGTAGGATCAACCTGACATTTTAAGAGGCTCACAGTCCTGCTGTCAAGTGGGTTTGCGACAGATCTAATGAGGAAGACTTGTGCTTGTCAACAGTTACAGAGTACTAGAAGCAGTTTGAAAATCAGAGTGGGTAGATGGTTTGGAGAATATTGTAAAAAGTTGCTAGAAAATAAAATAACCGGTAACGTTTGTAGTGCTTGAGATTCTTGTGGTAGCAATCTATTGAGCAATGTCTGGTTTATATTTCGTAAATAACGCGCTTGGGAGATGGATTTTGATATCATTGCATTATTTTGTTTTCTAAGAACAAAAGGTGATATTTTGAAATGTGCTGTATTATTTTGAGTTAAGAAATTGATGTATGTGAATATAGAATGCTAATAACAGAACAATATAGAGCATACCTGATTTTAAAAACTGATTACATTTGTGTCACTACAAATAATGCCCAAAAAGACTGCTTTCAGGTAGCGCAGTATGATGGTTTTCTGTCAGTGATACGAATATTGCTGTTGAGTGTTGTGTGTCCTCCAGCCAGCTGTGAGTTAGCTTGTGGTTTGTGTATACACACATGGGCACAGGCACAGAGGAGAGCCAGGTAAACAAGGGTAAATGTTGTTAGTAGAAACTCAAAGCTAAGTACAAAGTTGATGTGGTAGAAAGATGCACATAAAATGTTATTTAAAAATCATATTGGCTACTGTATCCCCTTCCTGCCTGGCTTCATGAGTCAAATTCCTTCCTCTGTTTTTGAAAAGCACCTTGATCTTTATGCCTGTACTTTTTTCCACTTCACCTACCTTTCAGTATTCCTGTCTTTTGTGGGATTTTTAAACCTTTTTTTTTTTTTTTAATCCTATGATCTGTCTTTACATTTACTACTCTTGGCTTATTCCTTCTCCCCAGATCCCAAATTATTTCCTTCCCAACCCAAAGAAATTAAGGACCTGTGCGTTAACTATGTGAGTCCTCACTCTGTTAAGTGTCTTGTCTTTTTGGACTGCTGGTTCTTGGGGGCACAGGCTAGTTCCTTACTGTGCCCTGGAGAGCCCTGTCCTGAGGATGCATATTAGAAATAATTTATGTTTGACAAAGTATTCTATTCTGTCAAATGGAATCTGCAGAAGAAAAGAGTCTCTGATGACAGCTGTGGGAGGAAAGGAAAGCAGCAGTGACAGATGAGGTCCAGGCTAGGAAATGAGCAGACTGCCATGGTGAGGGCTCAGTGGTCTGGGACTAAAGGGACATGGGGGAGACGTGGGGGCTGCTGTGGTAGGACTTGTGATGCTGGGAGGCTTGCTTTTCAATACTCAGTGTTTCAGTGCTCGAAGAGGGCTCACAATATTGTTTGTTCTCTGCTGGTGTTGGGATGTTGATTTATTTTTTTTTCACATCCCTTTTGGACTTAAATGGGTGTTGCTAAGGGGCGCAAGGCCTTTGGGATTCTCCATTGTGCATGGTGATCTGAAAATCAAGTGACAAGCCATAGGACAAGAGGAAATGGCCTCAGGTTGTGCTGTGGAGGTTTAGATAGCATGTTAGGAACAATTTCTTCATGGAGAAGTTTGTCAGACATTGGAACAGGCTACCAGGGAAGTGGTGGAGTCACCATCCCTGAAGGTGTTTAAAAGACGTACTTAGTGATCGACTTCACAGTGTAAGGTTAACAGTTGGAACTGAAGATCTTGTAGGTCTTTTCTGACCTAAGTGGTTCTGATTTTATTCTTTCAGTTTTCTTATGTCAGGTTCGAATGGGAGTTTCATGTGAGTCTTATATGCACCATGACATTAGGATTGAGACATAGTATCAGGAGGTGAAGAATACTTGTCTGCATCTGCCAACATATTTTAAATTATTTACTCACAGTAATAATTTAAGTGTGAAGAGGTGTGTGTATGTGTGCGGAGAGGAGCTGTCTTGTTTTTCTTTTAATGGGAGGACTGTATTTAGAAATCTGTGATAAATGTTGACTGGAAAGTGACTAGTAGCAGTTGCTGAACCCTCTGGAGTGAAGAAAAGCATCGTTAGTCTGGCAGGTTGTCAGCAGCAAATGGTACATTAGTTTTTGGCACAGAACTCTTGCTAGCAAAAAAAGAGGCTTTCCTTTCTGTTGTTAATAATAAAAATGAGGAGGGACTGATTATCTGTTCTCAGCAGGCTGATATTGTTCAGCTTCTTTTCAATATCCACGTAAAACAAACTCAATGCTTTTGACAAAAGCACTTTTATATTTTATTAAAAATAAAAACATACTTTCTGATATCCTAATGATCTGCATCCCTCTACATAACCAACTTTTCTTTAATAATTTTATTATGATTACAAACTCTATGTAATCTATTGCAAAATTTCAAATGTTATTTAAAGATGAAGATATACCACTTTTAAGATGTGTATTAAACTGTGTGGAATATGGTGAATCTTCATCCTAGGCCAGTTTTATTTCCCTAGCACTTCAGAAGCACTGTTTTACATCTACTACTAGTGGTAGTAATATAAGGAAGTCCTATTTTTTAATTAAAAATGTTTTTCTACAGTTGAATTAGGTAATATCTAGCTATGCTGAAAATTTTAGTAAGCTCAACATGATGATTGCAATTGATTTCTTACCTGAGCAATAACAAAAGCATTTTTCTTTACTGAATTGTTGCTCTAAGTGTTAGGGTACTATTTTTTAATACTCAATGTGATTCTGCCTAAGTTCTTAGAGTTCAGCTAACATAAGTACATAAAAATTGTTTATTTTTATACAGTAGTCTGTTTTGATAACTACAGTAATTTCAAGTTCCTTGGGGTGCTGTAAATAAATCTGGTGTATGAAGAGCTACAGTGATTAAGAATAGCAGGAAAGTACTGCATAAAAAGGAAGGGTTATTTAGTAGGAATTGAATTCTTCAGCAAAAACAAGATTTGCAAGAATATAAATATGTAATTTAAAAAGTTAGAAGTAATGTTAAGACCACAATCAAGTCTTTTCCTCATCAGTTCTCATCTGAATTTGTAGTAGTTTCATCAAGATTTGCAGCAGCTCTGTATTTTTGGAAATCGAATGCGCATATTGAGTGCTTTCAGAATTTCTGTCACTGGAAATATACTGAATTGCGACTCACTTTGTATTCGATTTGCTGTTAACCGCAAAATGACAAAAGTCTTCATCTATTTCCACTTTTAATACTAAGAACTTTTCACTTTCAATTTTTTCCTTTATTCCATTTTGTTTGACTTGAAAGCTTCAACATTCATTCACTTAAGTGAGAAATACTGTGGGTAATGCAGTGGCTAGGGATTTGTAATAATTAGATTCTGTTTCCAAGCCTGTTTTCATCTGTGCGTTGGGGATGAGGTCGTTACTTTTTTCTTTCTTTGTTGTCTTTGCTTGGTAAACTTTTCTTGTGTTTATGTCCTTGAACATACATAATGTCAACTGTCTTGGACCTTGAAGTATGTGAGATGCTACTTCAGGATAAACGCAAACACTTAATTAAAAAATACTTTGTAGCAGCTCTGGTGGTTGAAATGGATAGCAAGTACGTTTTATGTGCTTTCTATTAGGATGGAGAGAAGATAAATGTATTTTTAAGTGGTCCCATTTAAAAAAAAATCCATTTGGGTGGCCACATAAAATCATCCTAGCTCATGTGCAGCCTCACTTTGCCTAGTATCTGTGAGAATGCTTTTGTTGAAAGAAAATCTCCTTTATTGTATTAAAAAAGGAGAAATTATTATTAAAAGTAGGTAGAAGCACTGTAGTATAACAGCTAAAGTATTTTTAAAGCATCATATTAAAAGATTTAAAAGTTAGAATCTTTAGTGTATTGTTGTCATGGGAATAGAAATTTGAGTGATTAACCCCCTTCTATTTATAGCTGTTTTCTCTGAGTTAATGTTCCTGTTCCAGTTAACTTCTAGGTAAATTTTACGAGAAGGCAAAGCAATTCTTGCCTTAGTGTGTCACTGCAACTAATCATTTCAGTGTCCTCAAGTTACTTTCTTTTTAATGTGAATTTCACAAGTCATGTTGCTGTATTTTCAGATTTATTTGTACTTTGATAGCTTGTCAACTTTTATTGCATGCAACTACAGAATTTAAAGAGGCCTTCAGCGTTTGTTGGTTCCTTTTGTCTTCCCATCGCTACTTGCTGATTTTTAATCACTGGTTAAGACTGATCTTCTGGGCTTATTGGCTCATGAGAATGAGAGCTGCAGGCTGTGTGTGCTATACCAATAAAGCTGGAAAGGGCCAAACCTAATATATACCAATTATTATGAAAATTTTCCACCCACTTGATGCCAAAAGTTGCTTCTTTGTCACTAATTTAATTGGGGCTTGTTGGCCAGAAAAGGAGCATGCTACTTTTACTATGCTTTTAAACTCTATTTGTGGAGCAATGAAGGGTATCTACCTGTTTAATGACAGTTTTCTTGAAAAACAGACAGTATGGTTGGTTAGACCCCTTATATAAGGAGGAGTCTTCAGAAACAGCAGCATTCCTGAAAATTTCAGCTCAAGCTTCTACATTTTGGTGATTAACAGACCCAGCTAATCTGTAGAAAGATTTCTTAGGGTGCAGTGGCAAATGAAATGGTGTGGTGTTTAATTTTCTGTTGTACTGTGATGTACTTTTTTCCTCCTGTGATTTACTTATGAGAAGTAAAACAGGATTATAGAGGGGCTTTGTTTTCTTTCTGACTTATCATGGGACAGAATTTGAAAGAAGTTAAGGCAAATATTTTTCAAGTCTTTCCTCAAGACTTGTACCCCTTGGCAAACCACACTTGTACTGTCAAGTGTGATGGTGAGAAATTTTTATCATGGTCAAACTACTATTGTTTGTGTGAAAACTGAAAAGCCTTTGCTTTCAATTTGCAAGAGTCAGTTTTTTATTTCTGATTTCATGGCATATTTGAAGAATTGCTTTCTTAAGTACAAATGCTGCTGCTCCAGCGCTCTCCTATGTGCCCGGGTTTATATAGCTTGTATACTACTACCACTATTACTGTTGTTTGGAGTTTCTTTGCACCTTGCTGTTCATGGCTTATCTCAGTGTGAGGAATTGCTTTGCAATTTGATTATCTTGAATATAGAATTAATCTGGTTAGAGCAGTTCTATTCACCATAGCATCTACGATACTAAGGGTCATTCACCTGTGTTAGAGATCTGCCAAGCAGCCTGCTCTCTTCATGGAAGTAGCTTATTTCTCAAGTATTTCGGTGCTCTGTTAGTGCTGCTGTCACGCGGGGTCATAGTTGTTGGTACTCTTAGTGTGAAATTCTCTGAGGGGAGTACACATGGCAATCACTGAAAAGGGTACTTAGGGCAAGTTACAGCTCTAGTACTGCTATAGCTCTGTTGCTTCTCAGAATATCGAAGTAAATTTCTCACTGCAGTGTTCCCTGATGCCATGCAAAGCTTTTACTTCTGTCAGAAATAAGGCTACAGGAAAGATAGTTCTTTACTGGAAGCTTTTAATTAATGAAGGAAGCTGAAAGATGCCATATAGTCTGAATGACTATGCTGAGCATTGCAGGTGATGAAAATTGAGGGTTTGAGGGTGTGGTTTTTTGTTTGTTTGTTTTTTTACATCAAGTGTTCTGTAATTTTAGGTGGTATGTCTAAAAGCTGTGTAAAACATCTGAATACTATTCAAATCTGACTTTTAGATCCAAATCCAGATTTAAACTATTGATTTGATGAGAAGAGAGTTGTCATCTTTTTTTTTTATTTTCCTCTCTTTAAACCAAGCACTCCGCTGCTTCTAGCCGGCGAGTTCTACAAATTTAGGGTTCTTAAATTATGTAATATTATGAGTTGTCATGCTGAAATGGTGCTGCTTTTTTTTTTCCCGAAAAAAACCCCAATCCTCGAAATACCCACCCAAACCCAAAGCAGTCTTCCATGAGTAGAGCCTGGTAGCCGCATGCTTGTTAAGTTATTCTTCCTATTATTGATATGTAGTAACTGTCATAAAGAAACCTAAGTAAGTTTATTAATATGGAGAGGAATTTAAAAAAATATGTTGGTGAAGCTAGGAATTACTTATCAGCTCTAAGAAGACAGAAGCTTTGGTAGACGTACACTTTTTTCTTTTTAAATAATGGATGTACCACATGAATGAGAAGATTATAGAACTTTTATGTAAAGAGGCATTAAGGGAGACAGTCTACCAATATATATTGCATTGCAGCTTTTATGATATTAATGGAAAAATATTTAATGGAAGGGGTAAAATAATCTTGCTATAAATATAATATTAATGCAAAAGATTATATTGGAACCTGGGAACTTGACTGTTTAATTTTATATAGAAAATTTGATCTCAAAATCACTCCCAGATACATTCTATATTTCAAACTGTGCATGGATTTCCATTGTACTGCCAATCTGAAATTCATACTTAAGGGCTAGAAGGAATCACAAAGCTGCTGTCATTTCAGTGTTTCAGAAGAAGTGCAAGAATTAAACCCGAACCCCAAATTTGTATTCAGGCTTGCTATTAGTTTTCTGTTCAGTTTTGCCTGTTTTTCCTCACCCCTTTAAACGCGTATCAGGTTTGCTGTTGAGCGGCTAATACGAGCAGGAGGGTGGCTGTCCTTGCTTTCTTCAAACTCTGCTCATCTCGCTTCCACGTTCCGCTAGTGATGCTCTCCCTCTCTGTTCTGAAACACAGTTGAGGTTCTTGCTGGGTTTCCATATGCACACTGAGAATCTGAATTTCCACATTCTGGCATATAGCATGCAGGTCCTTTGATAATACCCTGAGTTTTCAGCACTGGAGTATGAGGCAATAGAAGTCTCACTATGTGACAGAGGAGAGAGTAAGAGCGAATTAAAATGCAAAGTGTTTCATTACCTAAAAAGCTTAATAGATTTGCTGTTGAGTGTGAGGTGTAGCTGAAGGTAAACTCTGTCTGTTAGATGCTTGAATTTTTCTTTCATCACAAGAAATATTGTTAGTATTATAAATATTACAAAGTAATCACTATATTTAGTATTTACTATATTTATTATATTTTACTGGCGACGAAATAGCATTGATATTTCTCCACCCTTTGGAGTTTGTTTTAATCATAAAGAACACAGACTTAGGTATCTGGAGCATAGCGGGAAGTAACTTTACAAAAGGGCTCATAACAATTACTGAAAAATTGTTTAGTCTTGCTTAACTCTGCTAATGTGTTCTCATTTACATAAAATTAAGTAAGCACAGAACAAAAAGCAGAATTTGGGAACTAAGTAGAAGTAAATGTGCATAGTTTCACCATATTTGGCATTTAACAGTGTGAATAGGAAGTGAAACATCAGCATGTGAAAGCAGTGAAGAAAACAGACTACACAGAAGAGAGAAGAAGAAACAGAAGTACTGAGTTGTTCTATTAATAATGTTTCAAGTAACTAAATAATTGTGATAAGATCTTTGGAGAGACAAGATGAAGACTCAGTACTTTATTGCTCTGTTTAAAATGCAAATAAATATTTATTAATTTAGTAACTTTTGGGCGCCATCAGTAGGGGTTTTTGCCGTGTTTTTATATCTATGACACACTGGTGAGTAGAAAATGTATCAACAATAAGGGCCATATTCAGGTATCCTGAATTGGGAGGAAATGTCTAGTCAGCGAGAGCTGTGCACCTGAAGTCTTTCAGAGTTTAAGCCAATCAGAGGGAAATCATGGAGAAGAACTTCATAAACTTTAGAATTCTGAAAAATGGCCTTGATGTCATTAAATGAACATAAGATTTCTTTATCAAAAAATGGTGTCGAGGTAGTTTTGTTCCCTAACAAGTCCTTGTGTTCTGTGTTATACCCAATAATTAACTTAGCTTCGAAAGTAGGTTTTAAAATAAAAGTAGGAGGCATAATTGTGGTGTGATATAGGACTGAAAAAGCCAGTGCTTCACTGACATCTCGCTGGTACAGGAATTGTTGTGCTGCTGGCAATTAATGCCCCCTTCTTCGAGACTTCTGTTTTCAAATACTGCTTTAGATGTAATGAAAATCCATGCAGAACCTGTTTTAAAATTATTGCTTGCAATCTCTATTAGTATTCTGAAGGATTAATTTTAGTAGTACGATTGCAGACCAGTTGACTGGCAGTTCATTAGCTCCTGCAGACATCTCTGTAGATGTCACAAGGGCTTGTACAGGGTGGTGGATTTGTTTGCACCTGCCTGAACTACTGCTCAGTGGTTAAGTTAGCTCAGCCTCAAGCCTTTGAGCTTCATACTATGTGTGTGTCTGCATGTGTGTATGCATATAGTTATGGATTTCTTGGAAGAGGAGCACTGCTCTGTGACCATGGCTTCTAACTCTTCACTTGTGTAAGCCAGATTTAGTGAACCAGATTTAGAAAAGCTGCTGCACTGGCCTGGAGGTGTAATCTGTGGGCTCTGGGAGGAGATGGGGGAACTTACATCTTCACTTGGCTGAGTGTGTTCAATCTAAACTATTCCTCTTTTTGTCACCAGCTTTGAAGCTACTGAACCAATGGGATAATCACTTGTGGCCTAAACTGGATTGGAATTGGAAATGAGCTGGAAAGCATTACTCATTTGACTCTGTGTTTATGCATCAATATAAAGCAAACATAAGCACTTGTTCATGAGTCATCTGAAATCACAAAAACACTGCTGTTCTTATAAAATGGTCACACGCAGCCTAGAACTTTGTGCTTTTGACCTAGGGTATATTCTCAGATCTAGTACATTCTCCAGCCCAGAATCTCTCCTAGGATGTTTTGGTATTCTGCAGCTGTTGTTATAAGTTATTGGCACTGGCAGCCAGCCCTGTGTAATACTGAGCACATTTGTAGGGTCTCCCACTTAAACAGACTTTGCTAATGTTGATTTCAGCATATTCACATCACAAGAATGATCGGTTGCCTAGCAGAATGAGAGCGGAAAAAATTGCCATCTACTATAGTATTTTTTGTTTGTTAAGCTTCAGTATTAGTGATGTGTTCCCCTCTGTTTTGCCCAGGAGCATTTCTTTTGAAGGTGACAGAGCAGAAGAAAAACAGTTGAATCATTGAGGGACAATAAAAACAAACAAGGTTTTCGTTTGTCGATCCTAAGTTGTGCAGGTGATCCCTTGCCATCTGGAACCATCCGTCCTTTGCTCCTTTAGTTGAAGGTCCTTCATTTTCCAGTGCCAGTAAGAATCCTGAGCCTTTTGCTCTTTTATTGACTGTATTGTAAAGACAAAAGTTTGTAATTTGCCTCACAACTTCAATCATATTGACTTCAAAACTACAGGGAGTAGGAGGATTACTGGGTGACTTAACCCTGAACACCATCAGGAGAGATCACTCTGAAAGAGGGATCCTCTCCCCCTCCCCAAATTAAATTTAAATGTCAGTAACTGATACCCTGTTAGAAATCAGTATTTTCAAAATCAAGAGTTGATGAAAGCTTGCAAGATCTTTTTAGTATTGTCTTGCAGTTCTAAGCTGAAAGGAATTCAGTAGGGTGTGTAACCAAGCAAAAAAAAAAAAAAATCATAGAATTGTTTCTGTTGGAAGAGACCCTCAGGATCAACAAGTCCAACCATAACCTAACCTAACTCTAGTACTAAACCATGTCCCCAAGAACCTCGTCTAAACGCCTTTTAAACACCTCCAGGGATGGTGACTCCACCACCGCCCTGGGCAGCCTGTTCCAATGCCTGACAACCCTTTCCATGAAGAACTTTCTCCGAATATCCAATCTAAACCTCCCTTAGCCCAATTTATTGTAAAGCATATTAGTATGTGCTTGTGTGAGTATAAGTTTCTCTTAAATAAGCCTGTTGGGCACTGAAGGGGATTTCACAGAGGTTCACTCTGGGCAGAGTGAACATGACTTCACTGGGGGGTGATTCATAGCAGTTGAGGACAGAGCTCCTGCTCTGAATCACCCACTGGATAAATGTAATTATGGTATCGAGTTCTTCTTAATGAAGACACGTAACTGTATTTAGCTTCAAATCATGTTTTGAACTGTTACCCATTTAAATTAAACACTGACCCACATTTTTTAGTTATTCATGAAAATTCTTTGTGGTCTTTCTTCATTTTAAGAGAGGAAAAAGAAAGCCTGTAAACTGATAGATCTTTTTTTGCAACTCATTTAGCTTAGAGTTTGGTATTTTGCAGTTTCTGTCTCTGCTTGTGTGGTGTTTGTTTTTGTGTGGTGGGTTGTTTGTTTTTTTTCTTTTTCTGTGGGTATTTTTATGTGATGAGAGCTTGTAGCTCTATGCCTGTTTTGTTTTGGTTGAAAAGATTTTGTATGAGATAAATTGGTTTCATAGAAAAATTTCGTTCTGCATTTTAATGTGTCACTTTTCAGAAAAGGTTGAGCTTTTTTTTTTTTTTAAAGGATACTGTTGGTTTTTGACCAACAACCAACACCTGTGAAAGTGGAACACAAGGAAGAACAAAGCTGTGTGTATAACAGTATGCTGCCCATATCAGTGAAATATTTTGTCTCTTAATATTAGTGCAGAAATAAGTGCCACCTTTAAAAGGTCAAAACTGGTGTCTGCTGCTTAAGTGACCATGGGCACTGCATAATTAGGATGATGCTTCTGTACAGTTCTGCTGTTTGGATCTGTCTGTGTGCAGTGCTATGCAATATATAGGAAATAATTTTTTCAGATTCAGGCTTTAATTTGTATTTTCAACATTTGCACTAAGATGTGCGGTATGTGGAAGTTGGAAGTTGCTGTGATTTAGCCAAACACACACTGCTGCAAGTTCTTTTTCTCACTGTTTTAATTCCTGAACTTGGGTTGTAATGGCTTAATTACTGATAGAGAAAGTTCTTGAAGAATTTTGTGCCTATTATTGTTGAAACTTAGGGCTGATGAAGGAGGGAAAATAATGTTTCTTTATATTTCTCAATATTCTTTTCATTTGAAGATATTTAGTGTGTTTACTGATGGTTAATCCTCTTGTCTCAGAGCCAATGAAATGATGAGTTTCTTTGTTGCTGAGTGGATGCTACAGCAGCTAATTCAGCTCGACATTCACTTGTCCAGTCTTCAGTGCTATTGAGAGCATGAAATGCACAAGACAGCTTTGAGATAGCTAAAGATGTGAACCAAAAACTATAAAATACCCTGGCTGTATGTTTCTCTATGTATCGCTGTCCAAAACATCTGCTAGTGCACTCAGCACTTGTCCTGATGTCTTCCACAGAGCATTCTTCCAGAGTCGGAGATTTATTTGCAGAGAAGATACTCAATAAACTGCTATATCATGTCATTCAACCCACTCAGAGTTCCTTATCCTAAAGCAAACCCGGAGTATTCTCCGTAACAAACGGTTTCTTTGTGTGCTGTGGCTGAATTCACAGAGGAGTCTGTCTGCTGAGTCTAGAAATTGTTATAGAGTGGAAGACTGTAGGGCCACAATTAGTCCAGTAATTTCTATGTGGCATCTTGCATTGCTTATGATTTTCTTTTTCTCTCTCTTTTGTGAGTGGCCTACTTCCCTGGCTTATAATTGTTTCTGTTATATATATATATCAGATGCCACACAGAAGTTCTAGGCAAAAGTGTCATTTACATTTTTCCTCTTCCATTGTGGTCCATTTTTTTTGTCATACATTCGTAAGTGTTTCTGTGAACATAAAGACATAGAGAGGGCAGCTATATAACTGTAGGAAGTTTTACTGTACTGTCACAGGCGTTCTGATAGCCACCACATAATTTCATGGTTCCTGAATTGGTGAGATTGCTAATGTTTTTTCTAAAACAGTTATGATTCACATAAGAGAAGTATCTATGTAGTAAAGGTGTAATGAAAGGATTCACAAAAATTGTTACTTTGGAAAATACAACTTCTTGTGTAGAAGTTGCAAGCTGAAACAAAATAGGATTTCTGTGAGATCCCTGGTGGTATTTTCTGTAGAAGTGGTGCAGGTGTGGACCGAAGGGCAAGTCTCCAAAGTGGTTGGCATTGTGTTTTTGGCTGAGCTCACGGTCAGCAGAGACCCATGAAGGAGGTCCTGCTGGTGACATCCAGGTGAGAGTTCTATTTTTCCTGTGTTCCCCACAGAGATGCAGTGGGGAAAAGACGTGTGCTCATTGTGGAGTCCAGCTTGTGTTTGCTGCTTGAGGCAGTTGCTACAAGTCTTTCTGATCTTTACTCTGTTTCTAGAGATTATGCTTGCAGGTTTCTTACGTTGTTGGAGTTCTCACTAGCTGTTTATAGTAGTTAGAAGGCCAGCAGAGTTTGTACCTTGGTCTGTTAGGTAATATACTAGCATTTGAAAAATTTTCCACTCGTGCTTTAAAGGTAGAAAGTGTACTGTCATATGAAAGGTTGACCATGACCTGATCTGCAGTTACACTGATAACCATCTCTGTAACTTCTGTGCTGCTGTTCTGAAAAATGAGAAGGGTTGGTTAGCTAGAAAAATTAAGTTGCACATGGTCATCCTGTAATGAAGGATTTGTTTCTAATGCTTATAGTAGCGAGTAGTTCATCTGTATATATGAGAAATGTGTTAGGGTCTGAAGAGCTAGCCATTCCCCTAGCTATACTGCATATAGTTGGTTGCAGAGGACCAACAGGAGGCCTATTGTCAATGTCATGTCTGAGTTGCAGTGGAGATGCAAACTGCTGTGAGAACAGAGGGGAAAAACAACAGATCTGTAGGGAAGTGAGCGGAAGTCTAGCAAGCAAGCGACTGTGGAGAACACAGGGACTGTGAGAGGAGCCATTCACAATGTGCTGGCTTGTTAAATGTGTACAATTTGTGGACCCTAGATATTTGGGGGGATTTATGTGTGTGCCTAACCCTTAAATTGGATGCTAATGTGTGGACTACTGTGCTAATACACATTTCTTTTATTTCTCACCAAATTCTGAATAAGGCATAAGAAGCATTTGTTCTCCTTGCCTCACCAGTGCCTTAGAGGTGAATACAGTGCAGGAGGTTGACTCTGAGATAGGAATGATTTGAAGCATGATAGGAGCCAAGCAGCTGTGTCCTGTTCCAGGTCACAGTTTGCACTATGTGATGTGAAGAGGAAGGAAAGAATGAGACAGAAGGAGTCTTGGGGCAGAAATTGCAGCACTAATATGACTGCCTGCTTTGTCTTCTGGTACCTGAGGTATTTCACAAAATGCAGTTGGTTTTTGTTGGTTGGTTGGTTGATTTTTTGTGTCAGCCTTGTTTGGTGTTGGGTTTTTTTGGTGGGTTTGTTTTTTCCCAAATGCACTCTTAGTCAACAAATCTGGCAACACATCTGTGTTACACTTTGTTCTCATTTATGAACTTAATAATATGGGTAGATAGCATGGTACAGAGAATGAACAATGTCACAGTTTTTTCCAGTGTATCAGTGCTGATACTAGAAAATTAGTACTGTGCCTTTTGCCTGTGGTTCCCATGTTGCATTTGGGAGGCTTTTCTGTAGTTTGCGAACCTCTATGGAAATGGTAAATTTATATCATATATACCAGCAGTGGCATATGTGTGATTTCAAAACACCATTCTTTGCTATGTTGGTGCTGATAGGTTTCCTGTGAATTTGGGATGGTGTGTTAGGCTCCCACCATCTGATTTGTCATCACCTGACTAGTTGGCAGATACCTCAAGAAGGTTGAGATATCTAGTTTTTAGTTAAAATAACAATCTGGTTCTGCCCCAGGGTATGGTACAGATGGAGCAGCAACTATTTTTCTCTCAAAGCCACTGAAGAACTCTAAGTTGCTTCACTGTGCTCAACATGCTGATCTCTAGAGAGGTTCTGCTCTGCGTGGGAGAGGGAATAACAGCCCTTGTTCTGATCTCTGTGCTGCACTGAGTTCCTACAAGCAAGTGTGGAATACCTAGTGTGCTGTAGGAAAAGAATTGTTTATGGCAGGAGGAGCGTAGTTAAACACTTGTGTTTTGTGGCTTGGCCTACAAGCTTGTAGATAATATCAGTACAAACTGATAGCACTGCTTTGTTCTCAAGGGGGTTTTAATTCTTGTTTGTTTGTTTTTTGTTTATTTCACTTTGCCGAGAGAGGCTGTTTTGCAAGGTAGAGCTAAATGGAGATGATGTCTTTGCTCTGTGGAGCTATTTTGTCCTGTACATCTGCAGGATGTTGGCAAGAGGAGACCTGAACCTTTCTCCTGCTGTTTCACAAATTGAAATATGAATAGGATGATGGGATCACTTGTGTCGTCAACCCAAATTCTCCATGATAGAACTACAGATGACATGACACTCTTTTAAAAAAAACACCAAACAAACCCAAACGAAACAACAAACAACAAAACCAGCTTATAGCCAAGTGTAAAAGAGAAGATGTGGTTAGGAGAGTGAAGCCACTGTCCCTTTTTTTGTCTTTACTTGCAATGGGCATCTGCTGATCTGATCCAAACTGAGTGTATAAAAATTTAAAAATACTTGCAGCAGCTAAAAAATGTTTTTGACTATGTAATTTGTTATTATGATACTTGTGTTGTTAAAATAAATGACATCTTCTACATATATTTTTACTTTCCTTTTTTTCTTTCTGGTAACCTAACATTTGAGAATTTGACATTCATTTAAGTATTGGATTGTGTAATGTGAATATGGTACTGTAGTATTTGACGAGAATTAAAGTCTGTGGTCAGATATTCCTGCACAAAAAGTTTATGGAGCTATTAAACCCACTATAAATTGCTGATTTTTCTCATTTGTTTTGCTTTTTTTAGGTCTCATTTAGGTCATCTGGTGGAACTTTACGAGAAAACAACAATAATAACAAGAAAATGATATTTAACAGAAGTATCACTACACAGTCAGAGTGAAACACGAACAGGTTCTGTGGAGTAAGTATTTTACAGTGTGGTGTGGTGGTGGTGGTGGTTGTTTTTTCTTCTAAAGTCAGTAGCATGGTTATTAGGCTATTATTGTATTTAACCTTGTTGTAGTTGCAATAAAAAATACCAGTGGTTTCATACTCATTTCAGTTGATTGGCTGGTAATGGCCACTCTTTTGGACTCTTATTGAGATACAATTGCTTCCAAGATGGGAGGTATCTTATGAGATTTAGATGTTTCAGATTTTTCTCATCTCCTGTGTATTCTGGGTATGGTTTTGAGCAGGAAGTGGCTAAGTATAGATGCGATTACATATAACCCCCAATTTGCTGGCAAAAGTTAAAGCCTGCCTGTATCTTCCAGGGAATTTGAAAATTTAATTGGGTTTTTGGCCTAACTTCCACTCCTGGCACTTTCTGTATGACTTTGATATTTTTGTTGTCAGTATTTTAATATTTGTCTTGTATTGCAGTTCCATCATCCATCAAACTAGCTTAAGTCTTCAGTTTGTCTCAAATACGTCTTTTCTGCACAGTAGTTAACTTCTAGCTTTTGTGAATCCTAGGCTGAGATGTGTGTCTCATTTATGATATAAGAAGCTTAGCTACCTAGGTTGGGGACTGTGGATTGCATCGTTTGGTACTAGATACCTAAATATTTATATACTGATACAGTATAATTCTTCATTTCTGTGTGCTTCACTTGATTCAGATGGGAAATGTAATAATTTTTCTGTCACCTTGTTTGCATCAGATTGTAAGATGTTTAAACATATTCTTGTAGAGGTTAGAAACTGGGAAAAATCTGCGTAATTGTCTGTCTGATGCAGATTTTACTCATGATATGTGAATGTAATTCTACTGGAGTAATTGAAAATACGCTTCAGTACATAGTTAGGAGTGAAATAAATCTGGCCATAAGAACTGAAAGGAGGTGGAAAATGGTTTTAGTTTACAATAAGTGTATTTTGACATATTGCTTTATTGCCAAGAGGAAATGACTCTTCGCTGCTTCTTCAAAAAGAGATGTGTACATGGTGTCATAATTAAACTAGAAAAATGTCTGTGAAACCTAGTCAGACAAGCTAAACTTTTCCTACTTGGTCTTTCTTCACAAGTGTTTTTAACTGATGGAATAACACATGGATTGATAATTTTTTTTCTTTTTTTAAAGGCGGGAAACAAGTTGTTATAAAACATGTATTTAGAGAGGCTAATGTGTGTGTTAGTTCCCTTTCTGTAAGTACTTGAAACAAATGCTACAGCTTTAAGTCAGGACATGTAAATTTGTATCAGTTCCTGATCTAGGGCATATGTCAAGTGGCCGGTAAACATGCTTGCAAAACGTTCTTGCAGCACCTGATACTTGAATTCTGACTTGAGGGTTTTAGAAACTGTGTTGTATGAAGTGATTTGTCTTTTACTAACTTACTGTTAATAGACAACACAGTAGAAATGCAGGGACCTGTCACAGTGTCCAAATAAAATAATACCTGTTTGCTGCTTACACACTTATTTCGACAAGTTAATTCTTGACTCCAGTAATCAAGTTGCTGAAATAGATTGGTAATAAATTTGAAACTGAGCTTTCCAAACAAATGAACTGGCCATATAGTCTCCACCCATGGAGACTTTCAAAATTATCTGTACAAACCCGTAAGCAACATGCTTTAACATCGATGTTGAAACCAGTCTTGGGACCAGATGACTCCCAGACATCCCTTCCAACCTAAATTATTCTGATTTTTAGATAATCTTAATTACTTTTTGGTCTTTGTGTTGAATGGCCAGAACTACTTTTGGGTTTATTACCATTAACTTAATGACAAAAGTCTTGATTGTGTGCAATTTTTTTGATTTTTCTGTTCTACCAAATGGCATTATATTTCAAATTGTCTTCATAAATGTCGTGAAAAAGATGGATACAATACATCTAAATATTTACATTAGACTGGAATTGTTGGATTTCTTCAATACTTGTTCAGCATTGAACAGTCCTGTTCATATAACAAACAGCTGTGAACAGCCACCTCTGGATCTGTGTAGTGGGTGACAAACTGGTGTTGGAAGAAAACTAACTGCACATCTTGGTGCAGATCAGAAATCCAGACTAGATTGCTCAGTGTAAGAAACTCACCCAGTCGGGAAGAATGTCAAACCTGATGAAGCATGTAAATGTATGGTGTGGGGGTTTTTTTGCCTTAGAGAGCATCTTTCTAACTTTTAATATCCGTGGCATCTCTGTATATGAGACTTAAGCACAGTCTCTTTATGTGATAGCTCTGTGTTTTGGTCTATGTGCCTTCTGTTTAGGAGAAAAATTCACTCCTAATTAATTCTCCGCTGTTTTTAATGATTTCACTTTTTTACCTCTCTGTCTAGATGCATACAATCTGCCTTCTGGAGAATAACCCTCTCTCCTAAAGGTTTTGACTGAAATATCAGAAATAATTGAAAAGCAAATCTTTTAGTCCCTGTGTGAAGAGGTATCTATATATAGGAAAACCTCAGTTTCTGGTCTTAACTCTTTAGGGTAGAAAGTAATCTAGCTCATAATTTAGAGATGTAACATTTTAATAGCTGAAGGGAACAGTCGTCTGCTGGTGAAATTTGATGGTCTAGGTCCATTTGTGCAATTCGAAAAGAGATTGAATATTAACCATTTATATATTTAAATGTCTTGCAAGTGGAATGTTTACTCCTCCTTTCCTCTCTGTTTACAGTGGAACAATTAATTACTCTGTGTGGTAGAACAGGCTAGAAAACACCAGAGAGCAGAATTAGTATTGATTTACTACTTCCTGGTTTTGTTGTTAGATTATTAAGACTTTTTGTACAATTCTTGTATAGCAATGAGAGAACGGGGTCCTTAAAGTTTACTTGCTACAATAAAGTATTAAATCTCAACTCCTAAGTTTTTAATGCATCTTTTCTGATTCATGACACATGCATTATGTAGTCTGTTGAATAATAGCTTGGGTTGTTATAAAGCCAGACCTTTAGGCTCTAGTTTTATCTACAAGTTTTAAAATGAGCTTAAGAACTGTAAAGTAGCAAGCCAGCCCTGGGGCTGGAAGAAACCGTCCCTCTACCTCTGCCACTCATCTTGCTTCTGTTTACATCTCCACTTTGCTGGCACAAGGAGTTATTTGTAAGAATAAGCTTCGTAAGAAACTGTCTGACTCACCTGTGTTAAAATGACATCTTTGTTCTGGGTTAAAGTTCAGCTCTTTCTCCTGCTTTCCCCTTCGGTCTGATTGTCCAGTCTTTTCTTCCCTTGTGCCAGCTCCATTCACCTTTTTTGTTAAGCTTGATTTTTATTTTATTATATACATTTTTTTAATATCTGTGTGAGCATCCCATCATTTAAATGTTTGATAGAATTTTTTTAATAACAGAATTCAGCATATCCTAACATTTCTTGCTAACCTTCCCCTAGTACATAAAATATCTACAGTGATCTGGATTATTAAAAACAGATTATTGAGATTGTGAACTAACTTCTAACTTCCGGTCTAATCTTCTGCCAAATCTTTAGTCTTGTTTTACTATTCTGGAGTATGCTATACACAATGGATTGCTCTCCATGCTGGGTCCCACTCTGCCTGCTGCTATTTAAAACTTATTAAAAGTGTCTAAGAGAGCTGTTTACAGATTTTCCTGAAGGTGAATGTATTACCCAATTGACACACAATACTGAATTATTTGACTGGGCTTTTGGCTTCATTTAAGCTTTTCTTCTTGCCTCTCTGGCTCTGTTGCTCCAGGTGTCAAATTAACTGTTATTTTTATGACAGTGCTTTTCTAATCTACTGTTTTCTTTCATTTCTTTATGTTCCCTCTCATCTCGACCTTGCAGAACTGAATTCCCATGAGGTAAAGGGGATGTTTTCTTACAGTGGCACCAGCTTCAGTGTGATCCAGTGATCAAATACTTCTAGAGCTAATTTCAGACAGTAGCATTTCAATGTGAAAGTTTTTATTCTCCCTACAAGTTACTTCAACTGTACAACACAAAAAGATGACCTGAAACTCCTTATTTATGTATCTGTATTTAATGTATCTATCTAGTGATTTCAAGGTAGAGCAAAGGATAGTCATGAACTAGCTGTGACAAACTGTGATGTTACTTTTGTATTTTGTATTCATTATGAAAGATGTGCTGCCTGTGAGTCGTCTGAAGTCTTGACTTGCCTGAGACTTGAGTTTTATTCATTTATTTCGTCATGAATAATCTTTGGAGGGAGCAGGAACTGCGTTTACTTGCCTGAGTATAAAGTAAGGAGGAGAAAGAACTTCCTTTTCTCCTCATTATTCAAACCAGTTCTGGTAAGTGTTCTTAGTCTAGAATATCATTTTAATAGCGATACTCTCTACCTGTAGACTTGTTTTGGAGGAGTAAGTTTCTGAAGACAACAATCTCACCTGCTAGTTTTAAAGTTACACTTTAATTGAATCATAGAATAATTTTCATAAGAGGGGACCACCAGAGGTAGTCTAATCTGTCTGCTCAAATCAGGTTGTGTAAAATTAAATTTAATTTTAATTTGAAACAAGTTAACATGTTGGCATTTTTTTTTGGTATTTCTAAGTCATGTAGAAGTCAATTGCAAATTCAGGTGCTCAGCATTTTTTGAAAACTGGGCCACTTTTAGAGGCATTAATATCAAAGTAGAAACTCCATTCATTGTGGTTTTAAAATTCTAGCTTCAGTTTTTAAAACTTAATGCGTATTGCTATAGGTACAGCAAAGGAATAAAGTTACAGAAGGTGAACAGAAGAAGTAATCAGGGACCATGGGAGAAAAAACTCTATTAAATTATTTTTATGGAAAACTAGATATATTTCATGAGAAGAATTAGAGAATCTAGACTTGAATAGCTGAGACACCACTCTTGGTATCAGTCTGAGCACTGTGAAGGAGTGCCATTTAAATAGGGCCTTTAGTGTTTTCTATATGTGGATATTTTTAGAAAATGAAATGGTGATATTTTTACTCTGATTTCTTGAGGAATCCTGACTAAATGGACACTTAATTTTCCATTCCATAGGGCCAGTTTGTCTGGCAGTTGCACCAAACTGCTGGGAAATATTTATTGTACCACATGATCTTTAAAAATAACTTCCCAGGCCACACTGTAGATGTCTTGAATTCTTAAAATCTTTGCTATTGTAGCTAGCGGAAAAATCTTAGCTTTGCTGATTTAGGCCTTTGTATTTACAATCAAATTGTTTGTATTTCCTTTTTAAGATTGTAAACATTTTGAGACTGAAATTCAACGCCAGAACCTTGAATGGATTCACTCTTTTGGGCAAAACAGCAATTTCAGTGGCATGGTATGAAAAAAGTGTCATTAGTGATCCTGTGTGAGCTGTGAGGTCTATTGAACAGAAAATACAGTTCTTAGTAGTACGTGCATTGGTTAGCATGGGTGCCTTCTTCTGTCACATTAAACTTTTAAGCAAAACTAGGTTGCACTTCCACATTACACCTGATTTCATCCCTGTGGCTACTACTGAGATGTAACTACAGTGTTTTCAGCCCACCCTTGTCAGTATAAATACAGTGGAAGTCAGTCAGCAGACTGGAGTCCCGCGCACTGCTCTGAAACTGCTGCCGGTGCATTGCCTGCAGAACCATCGCCTTGGGCCTGCAACTCATAGGCTGTGATGGCAGCTGTGGATTTGTTACAATTTTAGGAACAGAAGAGGATGTAGTTTTATAGAGCCATGAACTGGCACACCAATCTAATGTCTATATTTGACTTCAGAGCCTTCGAAGAAATCAGAATTCTAAGTTTCATAGGATATGTCTTCCTGCATATTCTGACTCCTTTTCCATCTTTGCTGCTAGATTCTTTTCCCTTATCTGTTCTCAAATATTTCCTTTATAGCTTGCTCATCTTTTTATAACTAGATGTTTACGTAGTTAGAAAAACTATTACAATGATTACATTGTGTAAGTGCTTAGTGTTTCTCCTACTTAGACTACGTGATATGCGGCTGCTGTTTGCTAGAAAATTACTGTGGTCAGATTGTCATCTAGTCTGTTCTGGACAATAAGATATTGTTTAAACACTGTTCTTGTGTGTCTGGCTGGATAGGGTGGCCCTTTTCAGCTGCTTTCGCTGCTGTAAGACTTTTTGGGTTTTTTTAGCCCCTTGACTGCCACGTGACGGAGCAAGCAGTAGATAAAAAGCTGTATTGATCACAGTGATGATAATCTTGAATGTGGTGCTTAACAGTTGTGATATCTTATTATATAAAGCAAATATATGAATAAGCAGGGTGCTCTTAGTTTTTGCATAATCAAAATAAGCTAGTTTCTGATATTTGTCCTTTATGTAAATTTAATGTTTTTAGTGAAAAGAAAAATAAATCCAGGTTTATGTGAAACCTGAAGAGCTGTAGGTACTTATGTGCCCTTAAAATGCACACTTGTTTGAAAGAGGTGATGTAAAATAAATTTTTTTCTTAAGGAAACTGACTTTTTGATACACAAGTGATTTCTTCTCCCACTCCTCCCCCCACTATTCCTCTTTTGTATCTATTTGGGATAGCATACTTATTTCATCCTGAGAGAACTGTGACCATATCTTGAGGATAGGTGACATCATTTCAAATGTACGGTATCTCTTCTAAATAACTGTCTGAAGACTATATTTTCTTGGTGCTACGAGGCAGCCCAGGAGAATAAATGCTATGAGGGATAATAGGGCATCAGAATTTTCCTCTAACACTGTGTCATGTGGGTATTTATATTTACCAGCTTCCTTGCAGCTTATTGTCTTTTATTAATATTCTTTTGGATTGTGCTTTGGCATAATAGAATGAATGTTGCATTGGATTTTGCAGTGGTATTCTTTTAATAACAAAAAAAATACACCTCAAAGGATGAGTGTTAGGGGATTTGTGGCGAGTTCACAAATAAAGGAGAATTTCGAACTTAGTGACATAACGTGAAATTTCGTAATTGGTGCATTCTTCAAATGTTGGTTTAGAAGAACTCACCTGACACAGATTAATGTTGGACGTTCATAACAATCCATATGGATTTGTGAGTACTTTTTAATGTGTAAGTCTTTCACTGATATGATAAACTATTTTCAAAGGAAAGTTCATTGCATTGTTACTCCATGTCTAATTTTTTGTGGTGCCTCAAGACAGGCTCACTCTTTCTGAGCATGTTCTTGTTCTCTCTCATGCTTTGCTTTTTCTTTCATATCTTCTTGGTCAGCACTGTTTTATGTCAGATATTTGCACCTCCTGAGTTTAATTCCTTTACATGAGCAAGTTAACTACTCAACACAGGAAAACTGAGTTCACCAAGTCTTACAGCAGTGATGTGAAGCCTTTGCAGCTGGGTGATCCTGGGATCTTAGTGCTGTTTTCTCCTGAAGTAGTCACGGTGGAATTGAGTTTGCCACAAACTGGTCTTGCCTGCCTTCTCAGCAAAACGGGATTAGCTTCTGAGTGGATGGCTTGGTAAGGGAACACAACCCCAACTTGTAACCACAGCTTCTGGAATCCTACTGGTCTCTAGTTTAAAAGATAAGTCTTGTAATTCTTGAGGATGTTCTGAATGCCTGGGTTTTGTTAATTGATATCTTATAATGTTCCAGTGGCTCTGGTGGTGATTGACACTTGCTGAAGGCGTTGCCTACATTGTTTTTGCAGACTGCTTTTTACCTGCACTGGATATCCCAGGCACACGTGGTTCTAGTTCCATGTTTTGGTTGGGGGGGGGAGCGGGGGGGGGAAGAAAAAAAAGAAAAAAAAAAAAAAAAAAAGAGTGGGCTGCAATTCACAGAAAAACATTTGTAGCTTACTTTTGACTGTCATCTTTTCTGAAAACCTTTTAGGAAACAGTAAAGAAGCAGCCTGCTTCTGATAGCCCCCTGTTTTGCTTGTTTGTGTGGTGGTTTTGTTCGTTTAATTGAGTGCGTGTGTTTTTGCTTGGGTTTTGCTTGGGTTTTATTTGTTTGTTTTTCACTTTCCTAGTGGTCTCTTTGGTTAGATGATGAGATATACTTTTGTCGGGGTGGGGTGGAAGCTACAAAGTCTCTTGGCTTCTGGAATAGGCTGTTAGCACTAGAGCAAATTCTTCTGTCTGCCTAGAAGTGGTAAGTCCTTCAAAAAAAGGAAATAAGACGCACACGCCCCAAACCCCACAACATAACAAGAACAACAACTAAGAATCCTGTGTCTGGGAACACAGCTGTTGTCAATAGCTGTTCAGGAATTGTAGTCTGTGGCTGGTCTCTCCTGCTTAAAATGTCTGGTTATCTTGTGATCAAGGTTACAAACCAGAGGAAAGACAGAAAATTAAATCCTGTAACTTTCACATTGATTTCACAGAGGAAATTCTCACTCTCTGCAGGAATCCATAATGAAGACAAAAATATCTTACATTGCTTCTGTGGTGAAACGATCTGGTCTGTTGGTGTAGCAGTGTCAAGACAAGTGAATGTTTATGGAAGACATCAGTGATGGAAATCTGTATAACTTGCTGTATAGTTCACTAGAATCCTTCCTCCCCTTTTACCTAGCTGGAATTGTGTTAGTGTGAAGTATTAATTTTGCTCTAGGCATTTAGAATGTGAATTGTCTTTCATTTGGGAATTCTTTCTCCCTGTTGAAAGCAAATGAAAGCGTTACTTCATGTGTTGCTTAAGTTGCTCAAAAAAGGGCTGCTGTCAGAAGAGATGGTCGTGCCCTGTTCCAAGCCAAGTGTTACTACCACTTTCTCTCTGTGTTCCTGCAGTGTGCCTGCTTAGAAAGCTGTTTTCACTGAAAGCTAACTTTAGAGAAATACCTAAAATCTCAGTTGGATCAGTGCTCTGATCTTGCTGACAGGGCAGGATGATCTTCCATCAAATTTAGCCAGTTGTAAACCGCATTGTGAGGTTATGACACAATCTGGAGGCTTGCTGCTGATGAAAAGGGAAGATCCTGCTTCCATTCTTCTCCTTTCAGAGGCTCTGGCACTCTGTAGATCCTTCTGTGATTTGATTCAAGTAGACAATGTGAAAGAAAATGACTCATCGATTCCAGCTGGATGATAAGGTGAAATGGTTGGTGAGGAGACTTGAGGTGTGCTGAAGCAGGTGCGGGCAGGGGAGCAGGACAGGGCAGCCCCGAGCAGGGGGGCAGAAGTGGGGATGCTGGCTCCCTGCTGGCTGTCCATGAGCCTGGCACTGTGTTGCACAGCTGCGCTTGCACCGTCTGATGGAAACCCTATTATGGAGGTTTCCAACCCGCGGGTCGACAGCTTGCAGTGGTAGTTGTTCCACTTCAGTCCTAATGCTTGGTGCAACATACCGGATGTACAGATTCATTGATAGAAAAAAATTGCAGGCAGTTGTCTTGGTTTGTTGTATGGCTTCTTGTCTGTGTACTTTAAATGCAAAGATGGGTGTTACATTTTCTTTTTCTTTTCCTCATTCTGCAGATGTTCTACTAATGTCTGTTCCATTTCTTTCCATTAGTCTAAACAGCTCTTTCAGAACTGCTGGTGTATTAAAATACAAATTGAGTGTTTCTGAGATTGATTTACACATTTCAGATTTGTATGCGTGTGTGTATATATACACTTATATATGCACACACACACACTCAAAGTTCAGAGAGAATTTACACCTTACATGGGGAGGTTTGAATGCTCTCTGTCAATACTATGTACCTGTGACTTAGAAAAGCATTTAATATTGGGCTTTGTTGCTATTTAATTCAAATAATCATTGATTAGACACTTGAGTAGCCAAGTTTAAGTACTGCTTTAATTACTTCCTTCTTTTGTGCTAGAGGTTGTTTTTAACCTGACGGTAGGCAAGAATAGCTATGAGGTTAACAGCCTGAAATAACTTTTTATTATTATTTTGATGGTGGTTTTCTTTCCTTTAGCTGGAAGTTGTTTAAAAGGTCTCTGGTGTTATTGCTCCCAATCCAGATGGCTTTCTGCCTTTGTTTCAGTTACTAGATGTGATATTGTTAGTCACTAGTGCCACCACACATTTTACAGTTTAGCCCATGACTCATTCTCACAGCCGTCTTATGTTGGCAGTCAGTGTTATTCTCAGTATAAATACTTGTTCTTTCTTGACCCCTGTGATGTCAGCTATTGGTGGAAACTGGGTGCTGGCTGTAAAAGACACTAACCTGGTGCCTTGAGGAAGGAAATATTGAGTAAGTGCCTGAAAGCAAGAATAGCTTCCCAGCATGCTCAGATTGGCGTGATGATTGCTCGTCCTTTTTTAATTGAAAATGGAAGTGGTATTTTAAAATATTCTGATGCCTGTGTTGAAAGTCTGTGATTATAAGAAAGTATCTTACAAGAACATAATAACTCTGTGGTGTCTAGGTTATTGGTATGTAACAGCATTTTGAAGTGTTGCTGCTTTGATCATTTTAAACTCTAGTTGATGCACTAAAGTGGTTTCAATAATTGCACATCTTGTGGAAAAACTCCCGAAAGAGGATGACAATAGAGAAGATCTTATGCTGAATTAAAATAGGAATTTTGAACGAAATAACTATGCAGAACAGATTAATGTTTTCCTTGCTGCTGTATCTGTTAAAGTGATATCACTTTATTTTGCTATGATGCCCACGGAAAATAACTGAAAATATAGTCTGTCTGTGTCCAGGTATGAAAAATCATTAGTTTTACATAATTCAAATGATTTTTCCGTGACTACTATTGTCAGTTACAACAGAATTTCAGCCATGATTTTACAGGTAGAAGTAGCTGGATGGAGGAAAAGAAAGAATATCCTGTTTAAATAATAGCTTGTTAAAGATATACTGATTGGTAATGAGAAACACCACATTTTCTCTAGATTTTTTTGGTAGATGCTGTGTTATTCTAATAGTGTAGTCTGTGTTGCGTGGTGGGGTTACATTTTATTTTTTGCCTTTAGACAATTTAAGAGATTACACACTGTGCTTAACTTTCCACACCCATTGATGAGTGAAGGGATGGATTTGTCAAGATCTGGTAATTACGATAAAATATTTTCACACCTCATTTATTTTCGTCACCAGGTCTACACGCCCACCTCCATTTCTTTTTGTTTTGATTCAGTCTGGTGCAGTGTAGCGGATTTTTTGGGACAATAAGGACCCAATGCTGATAAACTATTATTCGATGATGAAGATGATAGGAGCTCCCTAATGGTTGCTTCCATTGGGGAAAAGTATTTTTCCTTATGTATTTATGCTTTTTGAAAGTTAGAGGATTTTTGTTTGCCTTTAATGAAAATTCCACTTTATTTTTATCTAGTACAAGCAAAATACTAAACGATCCACAAATTTAGTTTGGTAACAAGATGTATTGGCAGCAGTTGTGCTTGTGTGGGTCCTCACAAGTTTGCTAAGGCTGGATGGAAAGGTTTTGAAATGACTTGGGTCTCATTATTTAGTGTATTTACACGGCCGTTAGAGGTGAGACTTAAGTGTCATATCTAAGGCAGCTTTGAACTGGCAAGCTAATAGTAGCACAGCTGTGCTACCAAATACCTGCTTTGAGTATTTAGCTGGGCCCCATGTGGAGTTTGGACTTGCTGTTTCACTGGTCACTGGTAAGCTCTAGGAGATTTCAGTTCTTTCTAGCCAACCCTCTTTCTCTGCTGGAGATTTTAATCTCTTGAAGTTTTCTAAATGTCAGATGAGCAATTTTATATATTTACGGTAACTGGAGGGGTAGACACCAGTACTGAGGCAGAGATGGACTGCGAATATTTTACAATGATGCTTTAAATGGTAGTATTTGTTTAACAATGATGATCAGTAAAAGTTAGCACTGAACAGCCCTTTATAATATTTACAAAATATTAATAGCTTGTTTGTCAATAAAAAGTCAGGCTTATGTAGTAGTTGATTTTTGTGCTGCTGACGTATTCTCTTATCCATAGTAGGCAGATTCAGCTTTTCCCTATGCTTGCTTGCTCATTTATTTCATTGTAAGCTGCCTGTATCAAGCAAGGGATTACAAAGAGACTTTCTGAAGTCCGACTTTTGCATTTCTGTTGTCAGTTAGGGACAATGATGCATGTGACAATGGATTGTTTGATTTAAAAGCCTACCAATTTTAAAGGTTGAATTTCTGTAAAATGGAAGTATCAAACAAATTTAACTTGCTATAAATGAAGTGCTAACTCCTGTGTATTGTAAAGTTTGGATTTAGTAGCTGGTGGTGTGACTTTTCCCAAACTAAGCTGATTTGTAACGAAAAAAGCTGGGGAGTGAGGGGCGCTTGCATTGTGTTGTAGTTGGTATCCTGGAGTTTTGTGGTGGGTGCATTATAAAAAGGTTTCCTGGTTGCTTGTTTTGGTGGAAAATAGTAATAAAGTGCTTTGGGATTAAAAAACTGTATTCATAAATACATATGCATTTGGAAAGTTTGCACAGTGTGATAATTATTCAATGGCATGACCAATTTAAGCAATCTGTACTGTATCTATGTATACCTCTATACGTTTAGCACCTGTAGAAAGGATTACCTTTTGATAATGGATTTTGCCTAATGTCTTAACAAAGTGGAAAATATGTGTCAGACTTTTTTGCAATGTAGTCAGCAGTAGCAACTGAATTTCAGGAGGCTGTTGTGCTTTTTTTTTTTTTTAATTTGCTGATGAGCTTGTTTGAACCTGCTCTGTGATGTATAAAGAACAGCAGCCCAGTGGGTTGGTTGCCTCCTGCTTTTTTTACTGGTGCTGTAATATGGGAAATACCTTCAGTTAAGCAGAACAGGCCTGATTTCAGAGCAGGGAATGGATCTAGAAGAGAAGGGAAGGAGTGATAAAAGTAGTGGAAAGCTGTAGCGGAGTTACACATTCTGACTTATTTTTTTTACAAATGGTGATTTCCCACATGTTATGACGTCCAACAAGAATTAGAAAGGTGTAGGAGTAACTTATCTTTATCAGAATAGTACATTACCTTAGTGTTTTACAACATGTCTCATCCCTTTGTCAGCTGAAGACCATTGCCTGGATAAAGAGGAAGATAAATACTTCAGTGAATAGTGATTGAAGGGAAAATGTGTCTTCTGAGAGTGGTAATCAAAACATAGGACTTGGAAGGTCAGAAAAACTAGTTAGTAGCATTAAGAGTAAATAAAAAGTCTTGAAATACGAAAGACAAGTAATCAGAAAGCTGGTGTAGTCAGCTGAAGTAGATCACACCAAGGGTTTTCCCCCACCCTGCAGTGGATGTAGTTTACACAGTGGGTTGAATTCCTAAGAGATCTTTTTTGGAGGGTGAAAGCAAATGAGATAAATGTATTTAGGGGAAAAGTCACTTTCTAATAGAGCTGAAGTTGATTTTCCTACTATTAATATAGACTTTCAAGTTGAATATGTTACTCGGGCCACATTTGTGGACAACTAACAGGGAATTTGCAAAAACAAATTATGAAATGGATCATGTGTTTTCATATTAAATATTGCCATGTGTTGTCCAAGAGGTTTGCTTTGATTGTCTTTTATGCAGGTAAATAATTTTAGAAAAATCCAAAATGAATTTCTACCTTTCTTTTTAACCAACCTTTAATTAGTTAGTTTTTTCTCCTTTTACTTTGTTTTAATGATTTAAACATCTCAACAATAGTGCTTTACTAGACAAGTGCTTTTATTATACTAAATGGAATTAATGACTAAAACTATGCTTATGTGTTTGCAATTCTGGCATTCGAGACCTCAGACTTGCAAGCTGAGCTGTACAAGCAGGCTTATATAAACTTTCCAAAGGCTTTAAAATGTGTGTCTAATTATAGAAGGTTAAATATACTGAATTTTCTTTTTTCCCCCTCCCTAAGGCCATGTGGTTATGATTTTATCGAGGTTCCATAATGCCTCCTGCCGTGACAGACAGCCTTGACATCTGGGCAGTGGATTCACAGATTGGTGCTGATGGCTCAATATCTGTGGACTTCCTGTTGCCCACTGGAATCTACATCAACCTGGATGTACCGCGAGATGCCACCATATCTCATATTAAACAGGTAATACCAAATGGTCAAGTAACTTAAAAGTTAACTCGTATTTGGAATTAGTGCTGTGTCTGATTTTTATGTACCTTTTTGCATATCGATTAATGAATTTGAGCAGGCATAACAATAACTTACCGAAGGTGCAGGCAAAGCAGATTGATTAATAAAGGTGTGTATGTTTCTGTAGATTTGGAATGTTTTTGGGCAGATGGCAAGGTTCAGAGGTTCAGAGAAATTACTTCCTGATCATTACTTCTTACACTTCAGCAGAGATTGTTCTAATAGCTCTACATTAATACTGTATTGCAACATCTAAACCTTTTTTAACACATTGTTAATACATTGTATGTTGATTTAATATTTTTCTGACTAGTGTGCAAATAGGAGACCTTGTGTGTAATTTATTTTTTATTATAGAAGTCAGATTGTGCTCCTCCTTCTTTTGATTGACACCTGAGATGGATGCTTTATAAACTATGTATGCCACTTCTTAAAGGTTGTGTTCAAGTGCCTTGTTAGGGCATCGCTTAAAAAGTGAGGGAACACCCAAATAAAAGGAACGGGAACATGTAAGGAAATAATCACAGATATTAAAGAATAATCTACTGACCTGTCATTGGGTACTGGCCATGTGAGAGCATTTAGACAAGTTACTGTGCAATTAGGTAGTGGGTGAATTACAACACCAACTAATTTGCTCCTTAAGCGAATAAAAATAAAATAAAGAAGTGTGATTTCTAGTTTCATTGCATTACCTGGAAGATAAGTACAATGTTTTTCATTCCTATTCAGTCTGACAGTAATCACTTGTCTATAGAAGTTATTTTCTTTGTATTAGTAGTAGCTTCATGTAATTTACTGTACACTTAATTTGAAACTTTCTAGACACTGAAGTATTTTATTTATGCAGTGGACCACCCAGGATTTTAGAAGAAATAAGAATGCCACTAGAAATTGAAGTGATCTAAGAAATAAGTTTTGTGCTGTACTCAAATACTTGAAGTAATTCTGACTGGAAAAATGTCATTGTTGTTTCAGTAAAAGGGTAACCTGGGCAACTACAGGTTAGTTGGTGAGTAAAGTAATGGAATAGCTGATAGTGATTTCAACTGATAAAGAATTTAAAATCAAGTGTATAAATGACAACAGGAACGGACTTGAACTAGGCTGTCTGGTTTTCTTGATGGTGTTGACTTGTTGAAACTTAACATGCTATAAACAGGTACTGTTGATATTTGGCTGTTTTGCAAAGAAGAGGAATGTTGATCATAACTAGCGAGGTCTTTAATGAAAATAACCGTATTTGAAAATAAAACAATAACGAAGACTTTGTCATTCTGGATTAGTAGCTTTGCTCCACAACGTTGTTGTGATAAGACCTCATTTGTGGACCCTTGGTTGTATAAATAGAAGACTTGAGAGAAAGTGTAAGGAGTTTATCTTGTACGTGAAACTGTTAAGATTAAAATACGAGAAAAGAAGAAAAGTAGCCAATTGGTTTAGGCCTGAAGAACTTTTAATTTCTGTAGACTTTATAATTCTACCAGGCCAGTACTTTGGGTGATGGCAAATGGCTTTCAGTGGAAGTCAGGTTCAGAGACTTCATGGCTTTTTAAATTTTACAATCATTAAGAGATGTAATAAGTACCAGTAGTTGGAAATTGAAGTTAGACAACCCAGGAGGGGAGAAAAAGAAAAGTACAGACATTTAATCAATATAATTATAATAGCTATTGGAAAGGAACACAGAGGCAATAGTAGATTTAGTCTTTTGATACCTTTAAAATTTGAATTTTTGCTCTACACCAAAGGTGGTTGCTGGATTCTGCTCTTAAATAGGCAAAACATACTGGAATACATTTCTGGAAGACAGAATTCATTGTACAAATCAATGAAATATACACAGGTATATGCAGTCTGGCAAAAGAAGTTCAGTTCAGCTTCAGTTATTTGAGCAGGGGTTTTTGTCATTGCATTATTGATCCTGAAGCTCCTGTTTCGAAAGAAGGTTCAGAAACAAATCTATAAAATATAAATTATTAACATTAGGACAAAAATATTCTTACATATAAAGATTTGAATAGTATTTAGGTTGGGAGAGCTCTTTTTACTTCCAATTTTGATTTCTGCTAAGGATTTGGTATGTTTTATGTATTTAGTACATTGGTGTTACTTAAGGTATAATCTGCTATTTAAATATTCAGTTCAGTAAAGCTTATTTAGTGTTCTGTGGGTGAATTGCATGTCTTTGTGGTTTGCCAGTAATTTACAAATAATTTTACTTCAGGCTTCTCCAGAAAACAGTGAATTTTTTATTCAGGAATTGTTTCCATAGTGGGAACTTGCTGCCTGTGTATCACAATAATTACTGGAAAAAGAAACTATAGAGGTGTCTTGAGGGAGAAGAGTTTCGATAGGAAGCTACAGGAATGGATGGAGGAGAGTGACAGTGTGCTGGTCGGTGTCAAGAACATCTGCCTGCAAAATCAGCAAGTGTTTTGTTACTGTAGTGGCAACCACAGTCCTGCAACTTCACTGCAAATAGGACAATATTGGGTCAATCCCAGGAGAAGCGCCAGGATGAGGGTTAGTGCTGCCCTTCTCTCATTACGTCGTAGTCCTTGTCCTTGTGGGGTGTTTTACCCTGGGATATTTATGCACACAATTTCTGCTTAAAAATAACCTCAAGATAGAGACTACAAGCAAGACAAAGTAAATATACAGTGACGTATAGGGATAGAAATTAACGAGGTTACCAAATATGTTACTCTTATGTTCTTTTGGGAACATAAATGGAAATTAATGTTACTTTTAGTGCCATAAGGTATGCTCATGCTTTCTTGTTTAGTTTGTTTCTTTGTTTTCTTTGCAGCTGTTATGGAAGCAGGCACATTCCTATCCACTCTTTCATCTCCTCATGGAGATTGATTCTTACATGTTCTCCTGTGTGAATCAGACTGCTGTACATGAAGAATTAGAAGATGAAACACGGAGACTTTGTGATGTTAGACCCTTTCTTCCTGTCCTTAAACTAGTGACAAGGAATTGTGATCCAGGAGAAAAGTTGGATTCCAAAATAGGTGTCCTTATAGGCAAAGGTAATTATGTTTAACTTTTCTGAAAAATGAGGTTAAACTATGTTTTTTGAGGGCCTAACTTAGCAGGTAACAGTGGGGGGAAAAAAAAAATCAAAACCTAAGTATTTCTCTGACAGAATTTCCCTTTCTCAAGCTGTTATAATAGTGACATAGTTTTAAAAAAAAAATACTCAAGATGAAGCATTTGAAAGTTGTTGAAAGCCACATTCTGTATTATATTTCAGCAGTGTATTGTATTACTCCATCAATCAAGAGCAAATTTTATCTTACTAGATGAGGGGGAAAATTTATAATATTATTACTAAGTAAAGGAAAGCATAATCCCTGAAAAGTGTTATCATAAATAGCCTAACAGACACAGAAGGAACTAGAAATTATTGTGGTTTTGTTATACATGGGTTCTGAGTTGGTTAACAATATGATTCTTGTTTTTGCTCTGAATTGTGGCACTGATTTTCGGCAAACAATGAACAGCTATTTTTTAAAGGTTTCACAGTAACTTGTTCTTGATGTTATTTCAGAATTTTTAGCTTTTAAATCGACTCTGCTTGGTTATACAATCAAGATTGACAGGGTTGCGTGAGGTCATACCTCTTGTTTTAAAACAATGAACCGTTGTTAGCTATTTTATAAAGACTACAGGTTTTGTTTAGATTTCTGTCTGCCTATTTGTTAAAACTGACAATGGAAACAGTTAGCCAGTTTAACCATTCAGACATATTCTGACAGATTCTGAGAGATTCACATTCTTTGATTAAATATTTTCCGTATTATAGCTGTATGACATCTTTCCTTATTCAGCCCCTATTCTGCACCTTAGCAGTGGAAAAAATGTGTTCCTGTCTAAGCTTCTAAACTTAGTGGTTTGTTCTCAAGAGGTGTTCAGTGCTTTGTGTAATTTGGACAATGTCCTTCAAAGTTCAGGAGAAAAGAAAGTAACACTTGCAGGCCCTGTACTTCCTCAAGTACCGAGTCCCGTTATGTGGACTCTCCACTGTGTATTCTCTCTTTACATATTTTGGAAAAGAAACTTTACTGGTCTTGGATTGGTTAAAATTTTAGTGCTGTCATTTTGACTTGAATGGAAGAAGGAAAATTCAAGAATAAATCTATCTAGTTACAGTCCCACTAGCCTTCTTTTTTGGCTTCTAAACAAAATTTTAAAAGTATCTTATCTTTCTGTGGGATTAAAAAAAATAGCTTGCAAACACTTCTTCCCCCTATTTGCTGTGCTTTCTTTGCATTTGCTCTTGTGAGGAGAGACATAAAACTTTCCAAACTCTCTTGAGCTCAGCGTGAGATTGGCTTTTTCATTTAATAGTACCTAAAAGAGATGTTAGTTGTTGCTGTTTAAACTAAACTCTCATGCCAGGTTGCATGGGAATTGTGCAGGTAACTTTAGAAGTCCGCTGATGTACAGGACAACACAGAACTCAACTCACTTTTGAGCACCCAGTTTGGGTGGGATGTCTGAAGAAAACCACGTATGTAACCTTAACTTAAAGATAATAAAGGTTTGAGTGGGCTGGTAAATAGATGAGTAGTATTTGCAGAGGTGTGTATCCTTTTGCTTGCTTGAATTCTTTCAGGTCTCCATGAGTTTGATGCGTTACAAGATCCTGAAGTGAATGACTTCCGAGCTAAAATGCGGAAAATCAGTGAGGAAAAGATTCAGTCGCTTGTGGGTCTCTCCTGGATGGACTGGTTAAAGCACACTTACCCACCGGAACAGGAACCTGTTATCCCGGAGAGCTTCCAAGATAAGCTTTATAATGGAAATATTGTAGTGGCTGTTCATTTTGATAACTGCCAGGTAGGAATGGTCATTCACCACGTTTCATGTACTGTTCTTGATCCTGATCTCAACTAGCTTGTGATTGATCAAGGATGTAAATGAAATAGAATACTAGCGTTATGGTGTTGGCCTTAAAATGCAAATTTTTTCACCAGGATCCTTGACTCTTGAAAGAAAGTGAGGATGTGAACCTGTAGTTGTGAACTGAATGTCTAAAGTCAAGTTACAGTTCTACTTCTAAAGTCAAAACGTACAACTCGTATATTCTATATTATTTCATGTTCATTTAAATGTAAAACATAATTCAAAGTTGTCAGGACTTTCTTTGGCTAGGTGTTGTTACTGTGTTGCTTAACTAGAGTTCAATTTTAGGCTCAGGGGATGCTGATGAATTGGGAGGCACCATATTCAACACACTTCTCTTTGTGTGTTATTCATTGTTGAACGTCTTTGGGGTTGGTCCAGTAATTAGGTTGAGCGACATTTAAAAAAAAAAAAAAAAGGAATTGGTATTCCCTACACTAGAGATACATATAGACCAATAAACCACTAGCTGAGATTTAGAGTTACCTTTTTGTTTCAGCTAACAAATCCGTAGGTTGTTTATTTAAAACAAAACAAACAACAACAAACCAAAAAACACCACCCCAAACCAAAACCTTTAGTTTCCACCTAAAATGATTTAGCTTCATTTTTTTTTGATGTTGAAGTTTCTATGATTCTACCTGAGTTCAGCATGACCATCCTTCTCTTTGCACTGTCTTCTTTTGGGTAACAGTGAGGGATCAGCATTGGAAACCATAAAATCTCACAAGTGTGTCAATATATCAGGCTATATTTGGTGTCTGTTTTGACCCAGATGCTACATACTGACTTTTTTCTAATGATTCAGCTGATTTTACTTGCAAAACTATCGTAATTTTGATACTATCATTTTTAACTTAAAAAAAATAAAAAGTCCAAAATGGTAAAATCATATCTGACTTTGGAAACACTAATTGCAGAGGTGAATACTAAATTTGATCACCAGTAACACTAGCTGATGTTGGATGTATAGGTTTTTTATAACAAAACCTTTTTCCATCTTCTTTGGCTTAGTAGAGGCCGTGTAGTTGTCCAGGAATGAGAGTACCTGTGTGTTAGCTTTTAATGAAAATATTGTGTATATATATGTGTATGATAACAGTACAAAAGCAGTGCAAAAGTTCATGCTGGTGCAGAATCTATTGCCTTCCACTGTAATAGCTTAGGCTGCTGACATTTCAAATGTTTTGGATGCTTCTGCTGCCAGTTCTGACCTTCAAAGCTATTAACAGTTCAAATCTGAGCTGGTTTTTGGAGCAGTAAACTGTTCCAGGCTATACTACTTGCACTGAGTACTGGAGTAATCTCAGGAGAATTAAATAGGAAGTATGGGAACTGTCGTGTTCTTTCAGTAAGAATGCTGCAAGATTGAGAGAAAGGAATATTAGAAAGCTTTGTCTAGAATGTGTGGGTGAGCTGTAAAAGCTACCTAATCATCACTGGAGCACGAGAAAAAGACTGATTCTCTTTTCTGTGACATATGTGCAAAGACCTACAATTCGGAAGCAAGGCAGCTGTCCTAGAGCACCAGCTTCCCGGGGAGAAAAAGTGTCACTGCCTGTCTACTCGATACCAGTTATGATAGGAGAAGAAAGCCTTCACACTTTGGCAGCTTTCTGAGAAGTGGAAGCTGTTGTGAACCATGCAGAAACCGAGAAAATACTGAATTAATTTTGCCTGTCTTTACAGAGCTAGATTTTTCCATTAGGGCAGCTTGGCTTTTTACCAGTAAACTTCTATATAAATAAAGCACAGGTCAGACGAATATTAGCCAGACAACAGTTCACATTTGTAAGTAACTGCTTTTAGAATGCTTACATCTTCAGGAGTCTGTGTATGTAAATTAAAAAAAAAAAATCAAAACAGTAAAACCAGAACTTACTGAATCAGCCTTTGCAAGTAAGTGTGGCAGATTAAGGGAGATGCAAGATTTCACAGAAGGCCTTTTACATGAGGAGCTTTAAATTACTTTATTTTTGTTTTCTTTTAAATTTTAAGAAAGTAACTTTTAACCTTTTTATAATACATCACTATTAGAGATACTTTGGAAATATGTAGGTAACCTCTAAAGGTTTGATGAAAATTTTTCTTTGAAAATGCAGGGTCTCTCTGTTATATTCAGAATGCTACAGTATTGGCCGCTACCCCTCTTTTCTACACTCCTCCAAATGAAATGGTGTTTTTGTACATTGTCGAGGTTTTGATTGTGGGATGACAATAAACCATGGCAGATGTATTGTTAACCCCCTCTCCCCACTTCCCACTAAGGACAGGTGATTGGGAGGGAAAGAAGGACAGAGAGAAGAGAGTTGGAAAAATTAAAAATGTTTTACTAATGCTACCAATAAAAATAGAGAAAATAATACAAAATATACAAAACCAATCTTGAAAGTCCCGGCAACTGCTCCGGCAGATGTGGGGCCGGCACCCGAAGCCCTGGCCTGGACTCTGCAGCCAACCGGAGCTGGATTCAGTCTGTCACTAGGACTCAGTTCACAGGGACGACTCGCAAGGTCCTCTCCCAATGTGAGCCATAAGGAAAAGGGACGAGATCCTCGTGGTCTCCCACTTTTATATGAAATATGACATGAATGGGATGGAATACTTTAGTTGGTCAGTTTTTTGGTCACCTGTTTCAGTTCACTGGTTTTGCGAGATGTGCACCCATCCTTATCAATGACCTCGCATTCCATTGCCATGTCTACCAAAACATGTATCTCGCTTTCAGGAAAACTGCAGTTATTTAGAAGGCTTTAGCTGACAGGGAAATACACTAAAAGAGAAACTTGTTTTTTAACAAAACCAGGACATACATAAATAAACATTAACAGTTTCTTCTGCTTTATTACTTGAAGCTTTCTTTTTCTTAGTACAGTGGTATCTAGAAAGAGGATAACTTGCTAGTGGCTAGAAAGAAGAAAAATTAACACATCTAGTAGTGCTAAATACCTTGAAATATATGCATGATTTATTGTCTCCCTTATTCACATTCTAAAATACAAGCTTCTAGAACAATATCCTGATCTAGAAGTCTTTAAATCACTGAATCCCTTAGATAAAGTTCTGTGTTCGTAAAAGTACTTCTGATACTATACAAGTTTGGGAATAGAACATTTTGCAGCTTTTGGGGTGACTGTTGCACTGATTACACTGAAGATGTAGACATAACTATCTTATAATAGACTAGTTTTAACAGTTCAGTATTTCTGTCTGGTTTATTGTGTATGCTATGGTTTAAGCCTTGTACATCTGACTATAACAAGTTTGACATTCGGTATTCCTGTTTGTGTTTTGTTAGGACGTATTTAGTTTTCAGGTGTCTCCTAACATGAATCCCATCAAGCTGAATGAGCTGGCAATCCGAAAACGTTTGACTATCCATGGAAAAGAAGATGAGGAAGTTGATCCTGCTGACTACGTGCTGCAAGTTAGCGGAAGGCTAGAATATGTTTTTGGTGATCATCCATTAATTCAGTTTCAGGTGCGTACAGCTCTTTAGAACTTGGTGTAACAGTTCTCTGGTGCCTTTGCCAAAAGTTGACCTTGCTTCTTGTGCCACGGGATGGTCAGCTATGCTGAGCAGTAATACGCTTCCTCCTCACGTCTGCAGCCCTCTCCGATTGTAAAATACATGTGCACCATTTCCTTTGTATCTCTGTAATATATTATTTGTTTCGTTGATTTGAAAGTTGCGGTAGAAATACCCTGCTGGCTGATAACAACTGTTTTCCATGGGCTTTTAGTATATACGCAACTGTGTGATGAACAGGACTCTTCCTCAGCTGACTCTAGTTGAGTGTTGCACCATAAAGAAAATGTGCGAGCAGGAGATGATCGCTATAGAAGCTGCCATACATCGAAAATCATCCAACCTTCCTCTTCCTCTGCCACCAAAAAAAACAAGAGCAACAACTGTAAGTTGATATGGAGAATATCTAATACCCAAAGGAACAGTGACTTGTGGAATATAAATCACAGTGCCTGGGATTTGTGCTACTGCTGTTGTTTTCCAGTGCAGGTCACCTGGGTCTACTCAGAGTCTCCTGTTGCTTGTGAGAAGATTTACATCAGAAATAGCAGACTTTGATGCTTCCTGGAAGCTTTTTACCTTCTCTTGCCTCATCCATCCCTCTCCTTCGCCATTTCCTTTCCATTGCTATTGATTCTACTCTTAATCAGAGCCCAGAAAAGTGAGTCATGATCTGTTACCAGCAGCTGGAGAAGTTATTGCAGAGAACCTGGATTCTCCAGCTTCAATACAATGTGTGGGCTCCACTAGCTTGGGTAGTGGTGGTCTGTGATCTCTTGTATTAGCCCAGATCTCTTGCCTGGTGTTGCCACTTCAATGATGGCAAGTTTTGCCATGATATACACCTAAATATCTTTTAATATGGTGCTTCCTTTATTCCTAAACTTATGGCCTTACAGAACAATTGGAATTTATGTACTGTCATTCTAAGAAATCCGGACAGACTTTGCCTGTTACACACTCTATATATTCAGAGTGATCAATAATTTGAAAGGTTATTTCAAATTGCCAGCAAGTAACACCCAATGTGTTTTACCACCTCCCAACCTCCTCTTTCATCTATGTGTTTTTTTCTAATTTTTTTCCCTTTAGAACATCTTGTATGGTCTTATGATAATAAATTCGTTTGAAGATTTCAAATTTACGTTTTTAAAAATGCATCTTTTTAGTTTGTATTTATGACTTTGCTTAAAATGCTTAGCTTATAAAATAGGTCTGAATATGTTACATTGATTAAGAAAGAACTTGTAATCTTTGTTTCCCTTCTCAGAGTGTATGGGATATTTCCAACCCTTTCAAGATTATTCTGTTAAAGGGTAATAAACTAAATACAGAAGAAAATGCCAAAGTAAGTAACTATGCCTACTATCAGAAGATGTTCTCTTCATGATTTTAATAACTTTCAATGTTTAGTGAAGTCAAAATAATACAGATTTCAATTCAGCAAAAGTGTAAGAATTTTTAGTTATTCCCAGTTATGTTGGTAGTATTGGTTAAAATCTTGCATTATTGCTAAAGTATTGCTTTATTGTCTGAAGTTAGATATGCGCATTAGAACATTTTCAGTAAGCATGGGCAGTATGACACAACTGTTCATATGGTACTTGATTTTTTTAAGACGGTATCTGTATAGTACTGATATTGGTATGAAATACGCTTATTCAAACTAAACTGTTGTAAACATCTGACAAATTGAAGTAGATTAAATAATAAACGTTTTTCAATGGAACTTAAGGTATTCTTTTAGTCCAAAATATATTCTGTGTGTGTCTAAACATGGACTGCATGCTTCCATGCAATCTGTATTTTATTTTCTAAATGTGCTGAACACAAAGAAAAGCTGTAGTATCACTTCCTGTAAAAATGTACATGACTGGGCTACTGACTGTTTTACAGACCACAACTTGTTAACACATGGGAATTTATTGCACAAGTACTTAAAGACCTTACAAGACACTTGCCTGTGAGGTAGAACAACATTCATTTCCTTTATTTTGTTTGGCGATCAATAAGTTATATAGCCAGTCATGTACATTAGGAAGAAATTCAATTAGCCATTGAAGTTTGCTGTTCTGATGCTTTATTCAGGATACTCGGTGCATTTTCTTTCTTTCAAAACTGTTGTTAGAACCTCTTTGTATATTAGCCATACTACATTTTATTACATAGCTCCATGAGCCATAGTTAGGATTTTACTACCTGAGGTACTGTGCCCATGGAAATGGCTGTCTGCACAAAGTGAGGTTTCCTTTTTCTCTGTCTAAACCATTATTTAGCTAGGTGTGCTACCTTCTTAACTCTGCCTTCTGTGGACTCTTGAAGTTTTTAAAAGAAAAGGGAAGGGAAAAGAGAAGGTGGATTCCAGAAGCAATATAGCTATCAAGTTGGTTTGTTTGGTTTCGGTGGGGTTTTGGTTTGTTTTTCATACTTACAAGAAGTGAGTTTTGGCTAATTTCAGTATGCATTTAGAGGAAAAAGAAAATATATCGATTGTAAGCTTGAGGAGAAACAGGAAAAATTGACTATTCTTTGGTATTGGTGTCTTGTGGGCACTCTTAGTATTTACCAAAAACTTGTACCAAATTTTAAAGATCTCAGCATTTTCCTTATAGTGCTCAGAAAGAATATGATAGCTTGAAGGGAATGTTGGGAGGGTTGTCTGAGGAGCGCAGGGAAACCTGAAACATGAGTTCTTTTACTCATTTAACCATAACATGGAGAACTTCCTTTTGATGGTGACCAAAGCATAACATTTGTGGGTTTTTCCCTCTCTCTCTCTCTCTCTTTTTTTTTTTTTTTTTTTTTAAACCACTGATATTTTGGAAGGTCACCTGAAAGAAGTTGACGTATTTGTTTCTTCGTGGTTTTTGTTTGGTGTTTTGTTTTGTTTAGTTTTTGGTTTTTTGTTTTAGTTCCTCCCCCCACAACAAAAATAAAGACAACCTTGTCATTCTTGTTGAAACAGTCCAAGAGTATGAATACAGTTTTCTGCTATTAAACAGAAGTGCAGAAATGACCCACATCTTAGCACTGACCTGTAATGTGTTTAATTTCAGTGCCAATACCTCCAGCTTCTTTCTCTTCTTGCCCTTTTCCCTTCTTGTTCACTATTTTTATCATTCAAGCTAGCTGGTTTTTTTTGGTTTCTGGCTTCTCAAGACAAAACAGAATTCCTGGAAATCATAGATACTGTTCCTATTATTATTACAGGTGATTTTGGATGTCAGAGTCAGCAGTGTTCCTTTTATACATTTTTATAAACAGTTTAAGTAAAAATGGATTTTTTTCTTAAGCTGAAAAAAAACCCCAAACTTTTCTCAATTAGAAGCATAAATTGGTTCTACCCAGAGATTGGAATTTGTATTCAGAAAATTAGATTTACCTTTTCATTCTGCTTAGTTGTTTGTTTCCTATTATTTCCTACATGTTGTGCGTGTTAAGTTAAAAACATTTGTATATCCATATATTGTATTTGTTTCTACAAATTCATTACTACAAATGTTGTTATTATTAGTTGTATATGGTAATATAAGTAATTTGGTACTGAAAAAATAGGTAGCCAACATGATTTAAACAAACATATTTTGATTGGCCAGGAATATGAACAGCAGAGTAAAAAGAATTTGTTCTCAAGAATTGTTTGGTTCATTTTAAAACCTCAAAACGAGTATTTCCTTTAAGATATAAATATGGACAAAACACATTTGTGTATGTTCTGTGTAATATTCTATGTAGAATTTTGTAGGTTTCGTGGCAAGCTTAAGATTCCTCTTTTTTTTTTTTTTATTGCAGGTTCATGTTAGGGCTGGTCTTTTCCATGGTACAGAGCTCCTTTGTAAAACTATTGTAAGCACAGAAATATCTGGGAGAAGTGACCATGTTTGGAATGAAGTACTGGAGTTTGAAATAAATGTCTGTGATCTACCAAGAATGGCAAGACTCTGCTTTGCAGTTTATGCTGTGATGGATAAGATGAAAACTAAAAAGTCAACCAAGGCAATGAATCCTTGCAAATACCAAACTATTAGGAAAGCAGGAAAAGTGGTAATTATTTCATTTGTTGTTTTTCTTGAGTGTACCTCTGAATTATATAGAAATAAGTATTCAGAAATCTTTAATTGTCTTCACTTTTATGTTCAAGAATGCAAAATGACAAAAAAAATAAAAAGAACATATGTATTAAGAATGGTGCATCTTGATACGAAAAAGAACTTTTCATACTTCTCAGACACTGAAAAAGGCATGAAAATTTTGGTTGTAAGCCAGTTGGCAAATGGCTGCTTAAAGAATTGTATTTTAAATGGTCGGTTGTGTTCTGAACTCCAGATGAGCTGTGATTGGGAAAAGATGAAAAAATTAGCATCTAGGCTCATGTTCAGAGAAATGTGTATTTATGTGTGTTTTTACAGTGACAGAACGACACCCTTAATTTTAAGTCTTATTGTCCTCAGTGGCACTGGGGTTCATACTGAAAACTCTGCATGCGCTTAACTGCTTTTCTGAAAGATATCATCATTAAAAAAACCCCGACAAAACAACAAAAAAAACCCCAACAACAAACCCTCAACCCTCTTGATTTTACTTCTATTGTAGTGTTTGCTGCATAGTAGTGTTTACTGGCACCTTGGTTTCCATGTAAAAATTCTTTCCTTTAACAGCATTATCCTGTAGCCTGGGTAAATACCATGGTATTTGATTATAAAGGACAGCTGAAGAATGGAGAACTGGTACTGCACAGCTGGTCGTCATTCCCTGGTAAAGTTTAACTTCGAAGATTTGGACTTTATTTATAAGATCAAAGAAGAGTAGTGTCAAACAGTAGAACATTTTCTGTCTGCATGTTGAATTTTCTTGTCATAATCTCTTTACTACTTGTATTTTTTATGTGGATAAATATATGTCTTAATCTCTTTCCTGAAAGTATTGTGTATCAGGAAGGAGAAGGCCAAGAGTCTACTTGGAAATAGTGTTCTAAAAGTTTTATCTGTTATGGAAGGAAAATCACATAGAAATAGATGCATGTTGATATCTAGTGTTATCTGTTTTTACGATACAGTTTAGGTTTCATTTGGTTCCCTGTGTCATGCATGCTAAACTAAAGAGATAAGCTATATTGTATGTGATGATATTTGTGTCAGCAAAAAATGTGAATTAGAATTTTTTTTAAGTCTTCCTTTCCTGACATTCAGATTGATTAGTAAGAGTGTCTGAAATCTCCATGTCACTCTTCATTCTATCCTGAGAAACGGTGTATGAACTCTGCTGTAGTGCTGAGAGAAATCTGGCTTAAAACTCTGTTTTTTCATGCTGTGTGTTACATAGGCAGTGTGTATACTCGTTTAGAGAAGCTGCAGATCTTACTGGGATTTGGCTCAGTATAGGGGTGTATCAGCTTCCCGTGACTGTTACGTTTATTTTGGGAAGAGAAAATCAGTTTCTCATTGGGTGAGAACTGGTGAATGTAGGAGGTATGGGTAGTTTATGCTGGAAATGCAGTGCATTGTAATAAAAATGCTGTGCAGCAAAACTTGCTTCTGCCCATTGTAGACAATAAGCAATTTCTTATTGCGTCTTTGCCTTTCGGATTTTTTAATTTTAATGCATGTCTCACCTATAATATTAATTGTTCTAATGTTTCAGATGAACTTGAAGAAATGTTGAATCCAATGGGAACCGTCCAGACTAATCCTTACACTGAAAATGCAACAGCTTTGCACATTAGATTTCAAGAATATTCAAAGCAGCCTATTAATTACCCTCCCTTTGATAAGGTAATAGCTATTTCTTCTTTCCTTTCAACACTGCCTTTTCCACTGGATTCCCCACTTCCTTAGTTAACATACTTGAGTTTTTTAAACTTACACTGCATGAGAATACCTGTGCTCTGATTTGGGGGTCTTCAGACAGTATTATGAAGACATATACTTAGTCTCTTGAGGGTCAGAAGCATAATCAGTTTCCAATATCAATGATTTTACAAGAAACTAAACTTACGTGCCATTCTGGAAACCTTCAAACTCTGCTTGCCTGTGATCTATAAAGATCTGTTATTTCTTTGTACAAATGTATGTTATCCATTCTTTGGGACACTTTCCTCTATGAGCTAAAATACTTTAAGGATAAATAGACTCCAAATACTGTGTGAAAAGGGATTTCTCAAGGTCTGCTCTTGAACAAAATCCACTTCAGTTGCCCTGCAGTTTTCTACAGATATGGAATGTCTGTCTAGAAAAGAAATGCATCTTTGGAATACACATGGTTATGTCCGTAGTGTGAACACGAGATAGCACGTTGTTCACAAGCCAGCAAATAAAGCTGAGACCAGGAAATAAGTAATAAAATAAGTGTTAAAACAGATGGCTAATGATGCATTTTAAAAACAAGGTTTAACTCATACATACATTAGTCTGAATTTTGTTTTGGGGAAAGTTAATGATTGCTTAAAGAAAATGTCCCCCTTTGGGGGACATGGACAAAAAGACAGAAACTGCCAAGCTTTATCAGTTTGATAAAAAAGAGATTTTGGGTTTTAACGTTCATCAAAATAAGATCAAATAACAAGATAAGGTTTTTTTATTTTTTAGGTTGTGTGGTTCCTTCATTGTTGTTGTTTTGCCCCTGCCACCCCCATCCCACCCGCCTTGTATTAAAACAGCATTGGAAATACCTCAAGAGCTAAAACAGTACTTACTAATTGCCTTCTTAATGATGGTTGACCAGTTTACTCTTCATACTGGAAATATTTTAGTCAGTTTTGTTATTGGTTTATTTGCAATGCTTTATTTTTTTTCTCATTATACTTTATGTATTTAATTTATAAAGAAAAAAGCTGCTTTTATGTGCCTATTACAAACATGTTATGCAAAAGTATATTTCTTAAGTAATTGCATATTTGTTCTAGCTCTGTTATTCCTTCTCCTTGCACCTGTGATACCAATTTTTCAGTATGTTAAAATGCTGGAGTGAATACAGACAAAAGATTTTACTGAGCAAGTTGCCAGATGGTTTGACATTAAAGCAGTGTCTGATGGTCTTCGCCATCCCTTGTAACCTTGGTTAGCTGCTGGATTGTTTTATTTTGTGGCTTTGCCCCCTTCTTGAACTGTACCTGAGAGATCCTGTGTCTCAGAGGAAAATCCCAGAGCATCTTTATAAAGTGATTGCAGAGTTGATAATGAAACTCTCATTGAAAGCACTCAGCTTTGAGGAAATGCTACAAAATGGTTTTGGTTTTGTTTTCTTTTTTAGCATTTTTTTTTCCCCAGTAATTTTTGTTACTTGCAGTTCCCTAGAGTTAAAAAACTGTTTTGCAGTATTGCTGGGAAAATCAAAGCTCTAAACTCTTTGATAATTAAATCCATTTCTGTGGGTAGAGTGAAATTTCTCCCTTGGAAAAGAGAGTAAGATACCCGATCTCTGGAAGATTCTCTTGGTGAGGGTCCTATTGGATCATTGTAGCTGCTTGAATTATATCAGCTGAGAATCTGTTTTTCAAAACTGACTGAATGAGACTTGCCTGCTGCATGGCTGCTTCTAATTTTCCCAGTGTTGTTGTTTGTTTCTGCCAAGAAAATGGAGAATTGGATGCCAAGTTTTTATTTTAAGAAGCATAATGTGCAAAAATAGATGGATCTTTTCAATCCTAGCATCAATCCACTTGCAATGAATAGCTCTTTGCGGCTGAGTGAGCGGAAGTGCCTTGACAATGGATAAGAAAACTGTTATCTGATGCAGGAGCCATATATTGGGCTGGTTAATGATCGGTGCTGCCAACACACTGAGGGGCTCATCATTCAGATGAACACAGCTGGACTTGCAGAAACTTTCAAAGATTATTTGCAAACAGAGTAACTCTAAAAAGCACAAGGCGGCAAGCATCAAACACAGAGTTAGGACATTGTGGTTTGGTTTATGCGTGCTTTTATGCAGTGTATAAACAAGCTTTGTAGCCAAGTAGCAGATAATGCATCGTCATAATAAGCATTTCATACAGAGAAAGAAATAAGACAAGCTAATATACCTTTTTAAAGGATTTTTAGCTGCTGAGTATTTATGCTCGGATTATGGTAGTCTTTTGTTATTTCTCATATTGCCTGAGTAAAGACAATACAAGTCTTGCTAAATCTGTGTCTGGGGGTGGTGTTATGTTCGCGGGTGATGGGAGAGGCAGACCTCTGAGGGAAGGGAGGTGGTGTAGTTCTTTAGACTTCTTTCTTAATTGACATTTCGTTTTATGAATTGTTCCTCAAAGCAGCAGCATCTGACAACTGTAGATATACCTACCTGACCGGTTCAGCTTAGGCAGTCACCGTTCTAACACATCTCTGTTGGTTGCAGTAAGGGTGCAGAATAGAGTTTGTTTGTGTTTACAGCTGTACTTTAACTACTCATCATGATTTATTACATGAACTTCAAAAACTAAGTAGAATGTTCAAAAGGCCAAAAAAAAAAAAAGGAGCAACAGTAACTCAGAGCTAAACTTCCGGGGAGGTGTTGCTTTGCTGTTAAGAAAAGTAGCAATTCTTGTTCCTGAAGGTTGCTTTAATTAGCTGGTGCTGAGAGCTTGTTGAAGGAATCTTCACTGTATCATTAAATGAGTTTGCATTGGAAGCTGATTGTTCATGATGTTACACCATGGAAGATCCTAAATTTAGAGAACTGGAAACGCTAATTGAGATCATATGGGCGATCTGAGAGGATGGTGAAAGGCCTGAGTTTGTGGATTCTCACTGAAACAGAATGCTATAAGTGTGGATCTGTGGGTAACAGGTATGGGTCATGGAAACTGGGCCGCCAAAACCAGCAGAAGAAGAGATGAGAAAGCAAAGGATAATTTAGAGTGGAGGAATTGTTTTGCTGTACTGAAAAACAAGGAGGAAACACAAACAGAAACAGACAATGAGATGCTATCGGGAAGACGATTTAGCCTGTGAGTGATGAAGAACAACAACATTTAAGTAATCATGAGAGCTCCTATTCCTGATCTCCCTAGTCCTGCAGATTGGAAAAGGGACACGGCATAGAAGTCCATGTTATACCACTGTATATACAAAATAATAGTGTTGTAATTATCCAAAAGGTAGCAAAATTTCCTTATCTAGTTCATTTCTATGTTTATCCTTTCAATGCAGTCAGATTTGTTTTAAAATCTAATTTAATTAAAACCTTCTTTTTGCAGATACTTGAAAAGGCAGCTGAGATTGCAAGAAGCAGTGATAATGCTGCAATGACGGTAAGCATCTGCTAAAGACCATTTAAAAATTAATTTTCTGAGGTTTCTTGGTTTTTATCTTCTACATCAATCTAGAGATAAGTCAACTGCTCGGGTAACAACAGTTCTGCTGGCTCTGTTTTCTTATGTAGTTCACTTCGGTGAACTGCTGTATAATTCCACTTTTTTTTGGGTATATATCCACTTTTTCCGATATATTTTTGGACTTCTTGGCTGGTTTTTGTCAGAAAGCACAATTGCTTCACATACTCTGGATTTGGAACACAGCTAAAATTTACATCACATCTAGATCTGGAATACATTCCTAGGATGCATGAAATATTGCTGGAAAATTGCTCAGTTCTGTCAAGTATGATGATTTGCCTGATTGTCAGATGTTTCCAAATAAGCTCTCTCAAAAATGGTCATTGATGATGTTTCTTAAATATGGTGATTATATGCTGCTTTTGAGGAACTGGATAGTTCTAACTTAAGGACAAATTTTGAAAAGATCACCAAAATCTGAAAGTGTTTTCTTTGTGTTATATACAAAAATACAAAAAATTGCAGTTTAAGATGGTGAAATCACAGTTGGATCAACAGTAATAATAACTGCATTTTATATAAGAATAAAGCAGTTAGTCGAAGAATGTGTCAGTTGCACTACCAAGTGCTTTATGTGCTCAGGAAAAGTGAAAACTCAGTGCTACTTTGGGTGCAAACAACTTAGTGTGCAAATAATTGCAAATCTTAAATGGCAGCAGGCCAACTTGACAGAATTGTGACTTAATTTGAAATATTAACATTTTCAGATACAACAATCACCTTAATTTCAAGACTGTTTACTTATTTGGATACAGAATCAGAGTATGTGCTTAGTTTACCTAACAAGCATTGCAATTCAACCAGCTTTTTAAAGTCTGTTCGGTCCTAAAGAATTTATACTTAGGTGGTATTTTTACATGAAAATACTTACTTAAAACATTTCAGCATAATACAAGGCTCAGGCATTAATCATTCCTAGTAGGAGCTAAAGTTAAATTTTCTGTGCAGCAGATGTATTTTTTGTCAGGTGGGAAACCTGTGCAGGATGTTATTTCATGAGAGCTGTTTGTTTCTGTTATGGATCCTACTTGGTTTTACCTACCATTTCTTTTGAACTTTCCTTTTTTTAAAATTTTTTTTATTTTACATTAATGTAAAGACCTTTGGCCTACCTCTTAAAATTACGTGGAAACTTCTTCAGCTTTGCGAAGATAAAGTTGTCTTTGGTATTTAAAGTTTGCCATATTGTTTTTCAAAATATGTATTGAAAGTAACATATTCCCTTCAGCTACTAGTACCTTCTTACCCAGAAGCAGCAGTTTCGTTTACCTCCCATTAATTTGTGGAATGCTGTTGTTGCTGATATCTCTGCTTTAATTTCTGCCCGTGCAGTTATTAGCTGAGCCAGTGTGAAGACTCATTCATACAAATTGATTTACAGCATCAATACCAATGTTAATGTTTCACAGATAAAATGGTGCAAAATGTCTGGAAATGACAAGTCTGGACTAGAAGACAAATATGTGTTTATATACTTAGGAAATGTACTTCCCTTTGGTTATCATTGGAAAAGTATCTTTTGACTTTTAATTAAAAATAAATTATACATATATTTATTAAATTTGCTTACTGGAAAAACAAAAGGAGAAAGTATATGCATCCTAAACAAAAGTTCTTCATGTTAGAGTTGGAAAATGGAAATATTGCCATCTAGTGTCATTAAGTCTAAAGTTTTGTTACCTTTTCAGAAACTTCTGTATACTGAATTTTGAATCTTAGTGACAGTTCTTACAGCTTAAGAAATTTGAATTTGAAAGAAAGGCATAGTAGTCATTCCCCTGTGTTTCATGAGTTTTATCTGATGTTTTTCCTGGTGTAGGATTTCTAGTATTTGAGCTAAAATATAAGAATCATACTGAATATATCAAAACATTATAAATTTCTCATTTTCTAGGGTCGAGGTGGTAAGAAGTTTTATATTGTGCTAAAAGAAATAATGGAAAGAGATCCTTTATCTCAACTCTGTGAAAATGAAATGGATCTTATTTGGACTTTGCGATATGACTGTCGTGAAAATTTTCCACAATCGTTGCCAAAACTGCTGCTCTCTTTAAAATGGAACAAACTTGAAGATGTTGCTCAGGTAAGGGAAAAGACAATGACAGTGGAGAAAAATGCTGGAGTCACATAAAGAGTAGATAGGTTTTTCTTTCCCAAGTATAAACATTTTGAAATGGTACTATTGTGTAAACCAAAGTTCATTGTGTACGTTCTGTGGCCTGGACACATACGCAGCAACCTACCTTAAAAAAACCAAAACCCAAAATGCATTTCAGAGGTCCTCTGAATGAAGAGAAAAGCACAGCAATTATTTATACAGGCTAATTTTAAAATCTGGTGCTCAACTTTGATCTTAAAAGGAAGGAATTTCACGGAATCACAGAAGTCAATTAGGTTTGGAAGGGACCACTTGAGATCATCTAGTCCAAGCATCCATCTAGCTCAAGTATGATCACCTGGAGCAGGACTGTGTCCAGCTGGGTTTTGACTCTGGAGTCTCTCTGGGCAACGTGTTCCAGCATTTGACCATCCTCATAGTAAGAACTTATAAAATAAGGTTATTAAAAAGAAAACAGTTTAAGTTTGTAAATCAAGATCTGAAATAAGGCTTCTTATAAACGTCGTTAAACTGCTCAAAGATTATAAAAATCCACATCTCAGACTGGGTAATTAAACCTCATTGAGGCAGACAGGTGATTTTTCAAAGAGATATGATACCCACTAGTGGTAGAATGTACTTCCTGCTCATGGTGCTGACTATTTGACCAAATCGAATCTCTTTAAAGTAGTTTTAAATAATCAAGGACTTGAAGACTGGTGCTGTGATACAATATTACATTTTCAGTAAAACTGTATAATTTGTATAGATGTGCAAGGTTATTTCCCTATACTGTAAGGAAGTTGGTGTAGCTGCCTTTTGCTATATTTACTCCAATAGAATCCAACTCATGCGATGCTTTTTAGGAACAGGTGGATCCTTGATACGGAAAAATTATATGAGTTTGTAGTGAGACCATTCCTGCTTGGTAGACTGACTTAAAATTAATAAAATAACAGACCTCTCAATTTGTATTGAAACTTTTTAGGTTTGTGTATAGAGCAGGTTGAACAAAACTGTAAAATTGGCCAGTGTTAAACAAGCGCAATGCTTTTACTCTCAGATGTTTTGTTCATCTGCTTGTCCTCATGGAATTGCACATTGAAATGATGCTCAACTTCTTGTAGAGTGTTACACTGAGATGTTATTTGTGTGTTTCCACTTGGTTGCTTTATTTTTTAGTTTTAAACTAATTTTTTATATTTTCAACTATTACTTTAATCTTTAAAAACTTTGAGCTAAAAAGCGTTTGTTGTGAAGGATTATGATTGATAGTATAAATTTCTTTCCTAGCTTAGTATTCTGACCTTTGTCAGGTGTTCTACGAAGAAAAGGAAACTACTCTATAAAAACTCAACTTCCAACTATATTCATTGTGTGATTTTTATCACTATTCAGTCGGTCAGAATCTTGGTTTGCCTCCAGCAAAGAGTTTTTCTAGTCTGTCCTTCCTACCAGCTAGATGTATGTGTTCTGTGAACTTATAAAAATAAGTGGAATTTCATCCTAGCTCATTGTGCAACAAACACAACACTAACAAAATGTAGCACCCACAGATTCCTTGCTCACTTGTATTCTTTCACTTGCAAGAATCCTTTGTTTCTTAGTAATTCCATTATGCACTTTTGAATTTATTGTTCGTTATTAAAAGTTATCTGGAAATACAAACTGTAGAAATATAAGCAGATATTTGTTTACTCATTGAAGTATGTGAAGGAAAAGGTGTTCTGATTGCTTGCTATGGGCTTTGAAATATGGCCTTTGGTAGCAAAATTCTGAAAAGTTATTAGGTGTATGGATAGTAGCTGACAGCTCAAAGCCATTTAAATTTGGTAACATTAAAAAATATGTATAAAGCATTTTATCTAAACAGGTGGCTGAAAATATGTAGTCATCTTGCTTGTTACTGTGTATTTTCTGGAAGGAATGCAGTATTTACGTTTGCTTATGTATAGACAATACCGTGGTTTATATTTTAATATTTTTGTCAGCAAGAATAGTCTGTCTGGAAAATGAGATCTTATCCTTAATCATGCCAAATATTCCTGTAATACCTATACATGTAAGTATTCCCAATTACGTACCTTTTCAGGTAATGGAAGACAACCTCGTTAATTTTATGAATTACAAAACTAGCAGGACTTGTAATTTACCTCTTGTTAAAAGTAAATATATATAGTACTAGCTGTATGTTGCAGTATTTGTGCTGCTACAACATGCATGCCATGGTACCGCAAAGTTTTTTTTTAATGCCTATTGTTAGCTGCAAGTATTTCAGTAAAAGTCTCGGCACTTAAGACAAAAAGTTTTATAAACACAACCAAACAAACCCCAACCAAACACCAGTTCTTTATAAGAAAAATGAACTAAATAACCATATTCCTGTTTCTATTAATGCAGCTCAAAAGTAGTAAGTTGGTTTTTGTTTTTTGTTTTTTGGTTTTTTTTTTTAGAAATGGACTATTATATTTGATTGCAGACCAGGCCATCTTTAATCTAGTAGTGCAATGGTCCATGAGGTTATGTACAATGGATTAGAGCAGCTTTGTATTATTTACCTTACAGATTTAATCCAAGCTCTCATTGTATTCCAATGTTTTAGTAGAATAGTTGCACTGAAGGAAGTCTGAAGGTGTTTGCCTCTTACTGGTGCCATAACCTCCTCAGCTCAGCAGAGTAGTAGGGTGACAGAACTTGTTAGCAGAATTCACAGGCAGTATTTGTTCTCAAATCAAAATTTTAACCATTATTAAAAAAAAAAAAAATCCACTCACTTTCAGTGAAGTGACACGAGCATTAATGAGAAGTAGAGAAAGGACAGCTAATGTTCGAAACACTTGAAATAATTGGAATGCAAATACTGTCCTGTTTTTAATTGTATTGTCTCTTATAGTAAACTTGTCTTGTTAGGAAAGAAATTGTAGTTATTTCTTTATAGAAAAAATATTGATACACCGAGTTTAGAGAAAACCTTTAGATTGTTGTTGAGAATTGAAGTTTGTCATTTTCTCACAGTTTGTCAGGGGTTGCAAACCACGTGAGAGAAGTATGCACTAGTTCATGTATGCAGCATTTTAACATGTTTGATATTGCAGAGAAATTTTAAGAACTTGAACCACATATTTTGAAATGTAGAATTTCTTTACAAATGAAATACGCTTGGCAGTTCTTCCAAGATACCTGGGATGCGGAGATAGTTGGACTGCACTTCTCTCTTAATAAAAGATCCAAAGCAGAATGTGAACAGAGCAGTAGGTATTTGGGGACTTATCTTGGCTGTTTTATAGGTCATTTAGATCTTGCTTCCTCCAAGCTCACATGACTTAAAGTTTTTTCATTGTAATAACCTCGGAGATAATTTCAGCAGTCTGAAGACCTCTGAGAAGGCCTGTATGTTCAAAGAAACTTCACAGTTAATGTACATGCTGTAGACTATTACTTTCAAAATTCATTGCCCGATACATGAGGCTTAAAAGGCCACTTGGACTTGTCTTTTCAGATTATATTTCAGTTTCTCCACTCATTTTGATCATTCATTATCAACAAAATACTTCTGTATTTTTGTTGGTTCTGCACCTGATTTAAAGTAGGTTGTCTAGAAGTTCTGATACTTTTGTTCTGAAATTTCTTACTGTGTGTCTTACTGACAGGCAGAGCTGCTGCTTGCATTTGCAACATCTGTTTTATGGTATGAAGTATCTGCTCAGTGTTAGTATTCTCTTCAGAATTTCAGTACAAGTATTCATGATATGTAAGTGTTGATGGCTGTAGTTCTTGATGTAAGGACTGGTGTTGTTGACCCTACTGGGCTGTGGATTGAATAGATTTTTGCATGTATATTTCTGTGGGATTATGACATCTATATTTTAAAACATCTTTAATTTTACTTTATATCATGGTGAATCTTGCATGTGTTCATGCCAATATTTGCCTATGAAACCAGTTTAATTGATTCTTCCCTCCACCTCTGGAATTGTAGCATGGGTAGCTGCTTTGCTTTGTGACCGATCTGTGCTCATTTCTTGCCTTCTGAGTTTCACAGAACTGCACAGATGGACCAGTTCAAAGTCTGCCCGGCCCCGTGCTTAAATAGTGCTATGAACACATCTGTTAAGTGCCGGCTGAGACTGAACTCAGACGTGTTTGTCATACTTGAACTGGAAGCATTAGCTGAACTATGACATATAGTAGAAATAGAGATTTTCCACTGTTGTTGTAAAAGGATTACTAAATCGTGAGGAAAATAACATCTTCCTAATAATCCAAATTTTATAAGTTGTCATTTAAATATTTAATACGTGTATTAATTAATTTATAGGAATGGGTATTTTTATCATTTCTACAGAGAAGAAGAATCTTGTGCTGTTGATATACTGCTTTTACACATTCATGCTCGTTTATTTTGAGTAATAGTGTGCTGTTTCAGTCATACAACTATACACATATTAAACACATACTCTCAGTGGGTGGCTTCATTAAAATGCAATAAAACCAATTTATTTTATGAGACCTGTAGATGATGTTCTTTTTGGTAGTCCAAAATAATACACTAACGTTTTCTGTAATTTTTTCCAGCACATAATTGTCTTTGGTATTGGGATGATTTTTTTAATATCTAACCTGAATCATCCCTTTTGCAATTTAAGCTCATTACTATTCATAGTGCATGTGGGAAAAGGCTCCATCAGTTGAGGTGGATAAATATTTTTGGTAAAGATCTATCTCATCACAACCTTTCTTTGATTTTTTTTTTTTTTAATGGAAAACTTTAGCCATTCCCAAAATATTTATATATTTATGATAGCATTTATGGAACATTATCTAAATTTTATTGAAACTCTGTTTCTAAAACATATGTATCTGGGTTTACCTAATTTTTGTTTACTGTGCATGCAGAAACAGATTTTTCAGACTAAATGTAAATGAGACCTAGTGCCAAAAAAATAATCTAGAACATTTTAAAGGGTAAGAAACTTAATTAGAAGTTGGCCAGTTTTTTTCCCAGAATTCTTTCTCTCCTTCCTGTTCTCCTCCCGCTTATGAGCAGTCTCTAGCCTCCTTCTGTTAAATGTGAATGCTTTTATGGGCAGTTATACCCATCTGCTTTCTTAAATAGTTAGTTTACTTGTAACCTAACAGTCTTCTTTTTAAAACAGCTTCAGGCTCTCCTTCAGATATGGCCCAAGCTGCTGCCTAGAGAAGCATTAGAGTTGTTGGATTTCAATTATCCAGACCAGTACGTCAGAGAATATGCAGTGGGTTGTTTAAAGCAAATGAGGTGAGTATATTGTATTGCTTCACTGTGCAAGGATTTCTGGGGTGAAAAACTGCATTCTGTTTGTTTACAGAGAAAAGAAAGATTTAAACACATTGCCTGCCATGAATAGATGGCCAAATAAAGCAGTCTAATTTCTAGATAAGCATGTTGGCAGCCAAATAAAACCTTCGTATTCTGACATCTTGTATTCAATGATTATTATTTTCCGTGTAGCTAAGAGAACCTTTGTCCCAAAGAGGGTTGTGTGTTCGCCCCTCTCTTGGAGAAAGGGAGAGCAGGATAGTGTGAGAACTTCTTAATAACAAAGGCAGAAAATATTACAGTAATCGAATACTATGAAAATGGCCATCCAGCCACCTCACACTCTGTGTCAGGTATTTGCGATGTTATTTAGCAGAAATGTAAGTTGCAGCATATAATACAAAAACCAAAACCAACCAAACAAAAAACCAACCAACCAAAAACAACGACAAAAAAACCCCAAACCCGCAACAAAAAAATAAAAAAGAAAAAGAATTACTGTTTTATTTGTTCTTCACAGTAGCTTTTGCTATCTGCATTTCTTCCTTTATCTCATGTAATTTTGCCCTTCACTGTAACCTAGGGCAAGATTTTATAACATCATTTGCAGCATTACTGCACATATCCTGTCCTTGAATTCTAAATTCTCTGTGGTGAATAGCTTAATGATTTATTTTTTTAATGGTCAAGGCTAGACTTCTGGGATTTAAAAAAAAAAAAAAAAAAAAAAAAGGAATATTTTGACTTCTTTCAAATGCAAACAAGCAATTTAGCTGCTGGGCTGTCCTAATAATACTGAGTTGTTACATCTGGAATTATTTCCAGAATTCTTAGTTCTGGCTCCGAAACAAAACTGTGTTCAGTTGGCTGTCAGAAATCAATTTTCAGCTTCTTTAAAAAGTCTGATGAAAGCAGCTGGTAAAAACCATAACTTAAAGGTGATCTTATTAGCTGACATTAAAAAAAATAGGCAAAAATAAATACAACACAGCATAATTGAACATTTTTGCCAAGTTACTGAAGCTTTTCAGAGTAAGATGGAGAGAATGAAATAATTCACTGTGTGCATCTCCGAAGTCTTCAAGGGACTGACAGAAGAATTTCTGCTCTTTCCCTTCCATCTTTGCAGAGAATTTGAATTCTGCAGGCCTTTTGTAAGAGAAAAGATACTCAAATGTAATTAGCCAAGGAACGTTCACATTTGTTTTAGAGTAACATAATTGGGGTTTTTTTGGGGGGGCGGAATATAGAATTTTATAAATAATTATTGGAATTATTTTTATTATGTCAATAATACTTGAAATAGCATAGAGCTTTTCAAAGGTATGTTTATGAACTGTGGCTAAATACCTAAATTTGCACTTAGAAAGTAGGACTAATTTGGGCACTTTTTGGTTTCTTAAAGGTGATGTGCTTTTTCCTTATCCTCTAAAAACCTTCATGTTGTTGGTATGATTAAAACAAACAAACAAAAGCAAAAAAAACCCTAAACCAAACAAACAAGCCCAAACCAAAATATTCTGGCTAAATGGATCACTTTGTAGGTGTATCTTAATAAATTAACACCTGTTAACTGACAGGTAGTAACTTAAAGACATGTTAATTGAATTGCATTGGGTGGAATGAATACTCTCCTCTTCCTTGTTTATAAGCTGAGTGACTTTGAGTATGTGCAATTATTCCTTGTCTGTGCCCACTGCTGCTAACTCCTGGGTTACAGCGGTTATTTATGTGGTTCCAAAGGTCCAGCTCCTCAGTCAGAGGGAGCCAATGTCCAGTCTGAAATAATTTGAAATAATTAATGTCCCAGATGCTTAACCTAGCACTCAGTTCTTGGTCTTGTAAAAGCTCGTGACAAAACACCAGGTTTTTGCTCTATGCATTTGAGGGCCATGAAATTCTGTTAGAGGTATAACTTACTGATGAATTGATCAATCAGTTGCATTAAGTTGTGTTTTATTGTCTTTCTCCATGCAACTGAAAAACTGGGGGACATTCTTGCTATTGAAACAAATCTGACATCTTTGGATTTGCCATATGCATCTGAATTTCTGGAATATCATTGATCTAGTTACTCTGCTACTAACTGTATCTCATTCTAGCGATGAAGAGCTCTCTCAGTATCTTCTTCAACTTGTGCAAGTCCTGAAATATGAACCTTTCCTTGATTGTGCACTCTCCAGATTTCTATTAGAGAGAGCACTCGCTAACAGGAGAATAGGACAGATGTTGTTTTGGCATCTAAGGTAGGATTTTTTCCCTTATGTCTTTCTGAAACTGTTGAGTCTGTTTGGACTTTCAAATATGACTTCTTGAAGATTTTTCTAAATGAGCCATTATTGTAATCTTCTACAAGTCCGCTTTGTTTCTTTTCATTTGGCATTTATAGATGAGAGCAAGCCTGTAATTAAAAATATATTATGGTGGTTTGTAATCTACTGTTTGACGAAAACTATCCCAAAATGCATTCAGCTCTATCTGATAAGTTAGGCTTGTATATAAAGTTCTATTGTTTGTTTTGGCTATGCGTGCAGTAAAGGTACAATATTTATACCTCACAGTTGGGAAGAATGTCTATTATTGTTGAGAGTCTTAACGGAAAACAAAAGCAGTTATATGTGTTCTCGCTACTTTTGATAACCAGTTCTGTGAATGGCAGAAACCTTGCAGAATGGACTATAGGTTACAGATTTACAGAATCACAGAATGTCAGGGATTGGAAGGGACCTTGAAAGATCATCCAGTCCAATCCCCCCACTGGAGCAGGAGCACCCAGATGAGGTTACACAGGAAGGCATCCAGGCGGGTTTGAACATCTGCAGAGGAGACTCCACAACCCGCCTGGGCAGCCTGTTCCAGTGTCTGTCACCCTCACTGGGAAGAAGTTTCTTCTCAAATTTAAGTGGAACCTCCTGTGTTCCAGTTTGAACCCATTACCCCTTGTCCTATCATTGGTTGTCACCGAGAAGAGCCTGGCTCCATCCTCGTGACACTCACCCTTTATATATTTATAAATATTAATGAGATCTCCCCTCAATCTCCTCTTCTCCAAACTAAAGAGACCCAGCTCCCTCAGCCTTTCCTCATAAGGGAGATGCTCCACTCCCTTCATCATCTTCGTTGCCCTGCGCTGGACTCTCTCCAGCAGTTCCCTGTCCTTCTGGAACTGAGGGGCCCAGAACTGGACACAATATTCCAGATGAGGTCTCACCAGGGCAGAGTAGAAGGGCAGGAGAACCTCTCTCGACCTGCTAACCACCTCCCTTCTAATACACCCCAGGTACCATTGGTCTTCTTGGCCACAAGGGCCCAGTGCTGGCTCATGGTCATCCTGCTGTCCACCAGGACCCCCAGGTCCCTTTCCCCTACACTTCTTTCCAACAGGTCATTCCCCAACTTATACTGGAACCTGCAGTTGTTCTTGCCCAGATGCAAGAATCTACACTTGCAAGTACTTTATCAAAATGTTTTGGAGGATAATTTGCTCGGGTATAAGGTTCAGTGGTTTGTTTCAAAGTGTTCCCCCTCAGGCAAGTTTAGGCTTTTCACTTACGAAGATTTGAGAACACATGATTTAACATCAGCCCTGACTGTCAATATCTTCCATGACTTATCAGTACTACTTTCTTGAATAAAAGGGGTTCCTGAAAACAAATATACAGTTGCTACCTCTTAACATTACTGCCTCCAGAACAGTCCTAGATCTTGAAACGAGTGGCATGTGTTGAAACCAGGCAGTCTTCAGCACATAAGTGTTCTGTTATTTCTTAAGAAATTTGCCTTTTTATTTATGTGACCATGAGGTGTTTTGGTGTTTATTTTTTGTTTTGTTCTGTTTTGGTTTAAAATTTTATTTTAATGACTTGAAGACTGCTAATCTGTAAATGCTGTGGTCTGATGAGAAGCTTTTCTTCTTCTAGGTCAGAGGTTCACATTCCTGCTGTTTCAGTACAGTTCGGTTTGATACTTGAAGCTTACTGCCGGGGAAGTGTTGCTCATATGAAGGTGCTTGCTAAACAGGTACAGACTTCCCTTCTCCATGAATCTTGGCTTCTCCTTGCTTGTAACTCAGATACTTATTCTATTGCTCCTATGTGGCATATTTGGTTACCTTGACAAAGCCTGTCTGCTGGGGAGTGGGGAACAGAAGGAAGCCTCGGTGAGAGAGAGGAATAAAAGGGCTGACTGGCTGGACGTGGTCCCTGGCACAGAAAGCAGGTAGCGCTGTGGTGCCACGGAGGTTGGCAGCTGCTTTCCTGATGTTCAACATGTCCAAGATACTTTCAGCAGTGTGCAGATTTGGGATAGAACAGTAGACTGTCTGGATTATTAACTGAAGAAGGGTTTGTGTGCACTTAAAACTTGTGATGCTTTTTCTCCAGTAAGGGTAGCTTGTTCAGTAAAAACTATTTCCTTTCTATCTAAACTTTATCTAGATGAGTCCAGAACTGCTTTCTGCAGCTTTGGCTTTTGTTAAAAGGTGATGCAAAAAACCCCTGAAACGGTAGTATAATGGTAGTACTCCCTGGAAATAGAAGTGTTGAAGCAACCAAACACTTGTTTTAGTGTTAATATAGATGTGCCATTTACCAAAAAAAAAAAAGTGTTTGCTTTTAAAATGTGAGAGCTTTTCTTTTAAATACACTAACAAGTGTATCAGCAGATCGTTGAGATACTCTCAAATCATGTTTGAAGTCTCTAATGCAGTTTCAGCAAGTTAATTTAGATTGTGACCATAGAAATCTTTGAAAAATGGTCTCTCCCTGGAACTAACGTATTTGCTGTATCAGGGCACAAAGCCTAACTCAGTAGGTACTTGTCTGATGAGTGTTATTTCTAACAGTTTTGATACTGTCTACCTTGAAACTGTACTTTGAGAGGCACGTGGAACAGGAATGTACTGTCGTGCTTTTTATTACTGCAGTTCACAGGGCAATGAAAAGACTGTCTTTACACGAGTGCCTGTTAGTATTACCAAAATCATGAAAAGATTAGGTGATGAAATGCTTTAAGCGATAGACCTTAGGTCAGTAAAGTTCTTGTGCACTTCACAGGAAACAAATGTCAGTACAATCAAAGAAGGGGCAAAAAAAATCCCAACTGTGCAAACACGGAAGAAATTCAAAGTAGAAATACTTCAAAAAGTTCCTGTTTGTACAACACAGGTTCCATTTTGTTCCCTTGTTGCTGATATTTGTACAGCTCCTAGAATAGTGGAAAAGCAGAGCACTTTTGGTTTTGACAGATGGCTGGCCTGGCAGGTCTCCATTGCCTCAATTTTATGATCAAACTGCGTACAATTTCCACAGCATCCTGCCTGACAGGGCTCAGTCTGTCTGTAGAAGTGGTAAGTTTTGACTCAGCACCTTTTAAGTTAGACTCAAGCTTCCTTGTATAGAAATCAACTTTTGTAGTTATTAAATTGATGCTGTTTGCTAGAGAATATGTGTATTACTGAGCATGTTAAATGTGGCTAGTGTGAATACAGCTGATTGTTTTATCAACTATGCTATACTGAGCTAACAAGTTGTTTAGATGTAGATGTAATGTGTAAATTGCATTGGTTGTATGTGCGATCTAGGTTTGCTACCAAAGGGCTTTTCTCTGTTAGTGTTATGTACATTTACCTCACTAGTTTACCTGTTTTCTTAGAAATTATGTACCAGTAGAAAACTTCACAAAGCAAGAGGAGGAGGTAAAAGGGTTAAACCCACCTGTATTGATTGCAAATATTTGCCTTGCAGTTTTACACATTTTTAAGGTAACAGTATTGCTTAGATGAGATAGCGATTTGGAACACTTTAATTGATTAGAGTATTTACCTTATGCTTAACTTCAGCAGAATTTTAATGAACAAACATTTGAGACTCTGCTCTATAAAAGTTAAGTTTGTGTAGTTATGTATGTGGAAATTGTGTGCAAGTGGTCATACGGCAACTGAACAGGTACGATGAAGTATCTGCATCTATAGCTCATCTCAAGTAATGTTTGATTTTGTTAAGAGATATGAAGCACTCAGTATTTCTGTTGACTTCAATATGGGTAGAGGCGCCTATGTTATGTGCTTTGTTGAATTAGTGGATGAAAATTGTATTTTGAAGAAGGAATTTGTGTAGACTTTTCATACATCGCAATGCCTCATTCGTTTTCTTGGAAATGTTAACTTATGCTTTAAAAAGTGACTCTCAGCTTAGGACACTTGAGTGACTTAGAAAAATGCTGTTCTAATGGGTTTTTTTGGGAATGCCATCTTAATTGCCATCTATTATTTTCATTTTTTTTAAGTTGCAGAATTATTCAATACTGTTTTGTTTTGAAACTGGATTTTACATTGTGTTATGTGTAAAATCAGAGCAATAACTTTTAAAAATAAAATCCCTCTTTCAGGTGGAAGCCCTTAACAAAATGAAGACTTTAAACAGTCTAATTAAGCTGAATGCCATGAAACAAAGCAAAGCAAAAGGAAAAGATGCAATGCACACGTGTTTGAAGCAAAATGCTTACAGAGAAGCGCTTTCTGACCTCCAGTCTCCTCTGAATCCTTCTGTTATACTTTCGGAACTACAGTAAGTTAAGAATGAGTGAATAAAATTTCACTGTAGCTTTTTCATGGAAAAAGCAAAGCAGAAACACATCTGTGTTTTAACTTCCTTTGTCTGTATTTTCAGCAGACATGCTGTCACAGGGAACTTTTTCTATAGGCAGAGAAGGTCTGTTGAGTATCTTCCTGAGTTAAGTTAGAAAATTTTTGTGATCCACCGTGAAACTTAATACTCTCTTTGTCAATGCATTACCATAGCTAAACACATTTAAATATAAGCCCAAAAGTGAATTATACTGCATTCCTGCCTTCTATTTACAACAATAAGCACAAAACCCATTAAAACTTTAAGCAGCATTTAAATATAAAGTAAAAAAATTGATGAGATAGGATATAAAACTATTTTCTCTGAAAATGTGTGTGCTCAATTTAAACATTAGATATGTGTATGCCAGTCACAGTATCCAAAATATGCCATCTATAACAGATATGTTTGTCATTTTGTAAGTGCTTACAGCGTAGTAGCAGAATGAAAGCAGAGATAACATTTAAGTATTTCCGAACTGGAAGGCTATGTGTGCTGTTGTGTTTCAAACAATGTTTAGACCTTTTCAGTTGAATTACTCTTATTTGATTAAAACTTTTGTTGTATTTTATTCTAGTGTTGAGAAGTGTAGATACATGGATTCTAAAATGAAGCCTTTATGGATAGTATACAATAATAAAATGTTTGGAGGAGATCTTGTAGGGATCATCTTTAAAAATGGTGATGGTAAGCAATGCTAAAAATTTTAAATTTTTCCTTTTCCTTCTTCATTCCCACACTTGCACTGGAGCTATGCTGCTCTGTATTGCCATAATATAAACGTTGTTTATTCTAACATTGATAAACAAATTAAGCATCTTCTACTGACTGGGTTTCAAAGTATAGACATTATCAGTCATGATGATATAATTATGGTTAATCCCGCTTCAACCCTTAAACTTGATGAGTATTTTTAGATACCTTTTCCTGAAGGTGGTATAAACATTAGAAAGTTTGCCTATAACACACTGAGAAATTGAAGTAGCTCTTTCAACCTCTCATTATAGATCTTCGACAGGACATGTTGACACTCCAGATTTTGCGTTTGATGGACATACTTTGGAAAGAAGCTGGTCTGGATCTCCGGTAAAGATCTCTTGAGGGCTAGTTTATTTGGATGGAGAGTCAACTTCTAGCAGAAAAGCTTTCCTGTTTTTTAAATACCTTTCCCACTGTCTCCTTTCTAAAGATTGATGGCCAAAGGTTTCACTTGTCAAAGCCAAGGTCGTCAAGCTATAGAAAGCAGTTACTTTAACTAATTAGATGGTTTCTCTTAGCAGTTCATTCCCTTGATGACCCACATTACAAAAGAATTTAGCCATTAAAAGAAATAATGGAAGTGTGAAGTGAAGAAGTGAAACTTTGTGATTTTTGTTTATTATCAAGCAGAATATTTTTCCTTGTGCACCATCTCTCATGTCATTTATCTAAGTTGCCACACTGATTATAAATTCCACTTTTCTCATCTATAGTTTGCTGTTTTCATCCTTTGAAAATCATCTAGATAAAAAGCATTGTATGAGAGGAGGAAACAATTCTCGAGCTAAGGGTCCAGCAAGCAGGTGTTGTGCTGCCTGTTTGTGCCTGTGACCTTTCCAAATGGAGGTGTTTCTTAAACTCCTCGTGTAACAAACTTGCCTATTAATAGTTGCTGATTTTCCAGGCATATGCGAAAACAGAGATTGGGTGATTATGAGAATTGTGACTCTCAAGTTCTAATACATATGCGCAAGTGAGGCACAACTTTTGGCCAGCAGATCTGTTCCGTGTTTATCTGCTGAGGGTTGCATCTGGAATACACCATCAAGATTTTCTAATAGGCAGAACTCTCTAGAAATGAGTCAGCTATAAGTACTGGTAATTTGGGGTGTGGGAGTAGGAGGCTTGAGATTCTTTATAATAGAATTTCACTGTCTGGTTGAAAATTACCAGAATTGTGGAACAATTTTGTGGCACAAATACAGGTTCTTCCTTCTAACATTTTCCTATTTCTCTTGGTTATGTATGGTTTGTGCTGCCATGGCCACAAGTGAATGTATCCTGTCCAAATAAATTTTATACTTGTGATGTATTTCCTACAAAATTTAACAGAGGAATGTCCATCTTGCGTTAATTACATAATGGGCTTCGTGAAGATGAGGGTCTTGGGAGAGGAGAAGTTAGTGGCTTGTCCTTCTCTTCTAGGAGTGCTGCTGCACCAAGAAAATGGTGCTGATTTGGAACAGTCACTAGGGATTTACCGATGGTGATCCATGCCTGACTAACCAAATTGCCACCTTTGAGGGAGGGAAGGAGCAGTGGATGTCCTTCCTTTGACTTTAGCAAAGCTTTTGAGTCTGACTCCCATAATATTCTTGCCACTTGAGTTAGGATGTTACAGTCTGGATGGGTGGACAACTACATACTCTGCCTGGAGGCTGATGACAAGTGGATTATCGCTGGAGTCTATAGGGAGAATTTTATATTCTTAGCCTTGTCAGTATCCTATAGTGAAAGACTTTTATTATTTATGTATGTAAGAAAAAGCACTTCTGTTTTATGCTTACCACCTGCTAATCTCAGTTACTGCATGTTTTCAGTTGTATTTTTGAATCATGATAAATAGTGGATAGTCATTCAAGAGTAAGACAAGATTCTAAAGTAAGATGAGGGTGACAGGAAAGGTGATATATTTAGAACCACTACAATATAATGGGAAAAAATATGTTGCAGCTTCCTGATAATTACACTTTTAATGAAGTAATTCTAACCTAGCCATTATAAAGTCAGTGGAGAAAAAGCATAATGTCCTAGTGCATTTTTACTAAAGTGTTAAAGAAGTTTTTATCGTACTGAACTCACCTATATTTCATGCTAAAGCTTCTATTTCTGCTTCCTTTGTGCAGGTTTTGTAAGGTTGTAAACTTACAGTAGAAACGAAAACTCAGAACTTAGGTGTTCTGTTAGGGCAGAAATACTCAGTTGGAGAAGAATCTTCACATTTGCTCTGCTGTTCCTGCAAAGACACTTCTCTCAAAATGAAGTAATAAACCTTTCCAAGATATCATGAGTACACTGAGTTTCCAGCGTTTGGAAAACTTGTTTCAGAATGATGAGGAGAGTTTTGGGATTTTCATGTATTTACTAGTTAAGTCTTTAGGGCGATGTCTCCTCCCATGAAAACTAGTCACTTTTTAATTGATTGTGTCAGTAACAATGAACTCAAATATTTTTTTTTTGTGGTAGACACTCTTACCACTGTTGTTCACAATGACTTGCATTCTTTTCTTGATAAAACACTGTTTGGATGTCCGAAAACATTTTTCAGCTTAGAAATATCTTTGTATCTTCCAAAGTCTCTTGCAAAGCAGCTTTCTTACCTTCATTTGCTTGATAGGATAAGCATGAATTCTTTGTGGGAATACTGGAGTATTGCAAAGAGAAACTTTATTGGGCATTGTTCAGTGTTACCATCCAACCCTCTAGTACCTGGGGAACTTTTCCAGCCAAGTCTATGCACCAGTTTTAGCTCATATAATTCTCAAATTCTGATTTATTTTTAGAAAAAATAGTTCTAAAGATACTGGGTGTCACATTACTATAAACTATTTGGAGGCTATAAATTCAATTTTGTATAACTGAAAGAGCTGTAATCCTTTGTGTTAATTTTTTTAAGTGTTGTTTACAAGGCTAGAAGTACTTGTTTAAATATTACTTAAAATACTTCATTTAGATTCTTTGAGCTCATTTCAATTTTTTTGTGGTTGAAGCATAACAGTGGGAGCTTTGTAAGGCACATAACATCAGCCCACACAGATAAGTAAAATTATAAACTTATTACTTATGCTGCTTATGGAAAGATTCCTTTGAGTGAAGTATGGGTTAATGTAGGAATGTGAATAATACATTGTTTCTGGAAGTGTATGTTTGCGATGAGGTGGCTGAGTGTGTGTTAAGTTGAACACTGAGGAAACTTTCGATAATTTATGTAATTATAAATAGACTGTGAGGAGACTGATCCAGTATTTAAGGGCAAGGACAATCTCTGGCAGCTGTGGAATCCCAGATGAGGCGTTTTTTGGTTGCTGCCTTCCCAGAAGCTTAGTTTGTGGTTCCAGCCTGGGCCACACACTGTGCCTAGCAAACAGGAATAGTGATTAGGAGTTATCAAATATGCTTTTCCTGACTAAAGCATTTTTTAACCTGACAAAGGAAAACCAAAAAGTAGCTCTGATGTTCAAGATTTTTCTTAAAAGTCTCAGAAGAAAAAAAAAAAAAAGAGGAAGTTCCTAGTGAGAATTGAAGTTCTATAATTGGCCTCTTCCATTTATTTACTTAACTGGGAGCATCTTCCTTCCATTCATCCTCTCATAGTTTTGATTATAAAATAAAATTCTGGGATTGAGGCGGGGTTACAATCCTATGTCTATTAAAGGGACATTAGCCGGACAGTTGCCAAGGGAAGACTCTGAAATGGCCTTAATTGAAAACAGAATTGGACAAAAACAGTACTCCGACTGCCTGGAGCATGAGGATGCAGCTAAGTGGGTAAGACCTTGTGATCTCCATGTTTGCATTCTACACATCTCTCAAGAGGAGGAGCTCCAAAATCTATGAATTAGCAGCAGCAGTAATGGGTTCTGTTGCCTTGTTCATGAGTCAGGACTTGTTGACTTGCTTCTTTTTGCTTGGGTAAGAGCCATGGTGTCAGGAGAAAAAGTAGTGTCAAACAGAACTGCTTTCCTGAAAAATACTTCGTATGTCCATATCACTGACTAGAGTCTTTTCTTCTTGCCCTGTATCGTCCTTTGAGGCTTTAGTTTCCCTGAAGTTGTTGCTTCCCTTTTTCCTCTTGTGGATGCATGATGGATTTTGCGCTCTTCAACTTTTTCCACTACAGAAAGTCTGATAACTCCATTCAGGTAAAAGCAGAGCTTTGCACCTCTTTCACCAGTGTAAGAGCAGAAGCACTTGCTGTTTGCTCCTCTCTTCCAGTTGATATGTTGCCACAAGCAAATTGTACAGCTTCTAAGAAATGTGGATCAAGTGGCAACCAATGTGCTGCCATCGAGGAGCTTGGGGTAGGATCAGTTTCCTTATAATTGCACTGCAATCTGCAGTCAGTTATTTAGTAGTAATTTAAAATGAAATCTTAGCCCAGTCCGTGTCTAAAGCAAGCACGATATTCCTGGTGGGATTATCAGCTCTTAGGAGGAACATGAAATATGTGGTTTTGAGATCTCTAAAGCTGAAGAAGGAGAAAGGTTGGTTGGTTTGTTTGTTTTACTGTCAACTAATTTGTCTCATGGGTAAACTGGCCTCTTTCACCCATGGCGTGTTTTGTTGTTGAGGTTCCTGTGTGTGCATTCTGACAAAATACCACAACAAAGCCAGGGTTTGTATCAGAAAAAGAAATATGTGTAGGCGGGAGGATGCAGCAATGTGCTGCAGTGGTCCTTCAGCCTGGGCTGTCACTGGATGGACTGTGGAGTGCACAGGTGAAGAATACTTCAGCTGTAAAGTGCATCTGCCTCTCAGTCCAGACTCAACCATTAGACAGCAAAGATGGTCACGCCAGATGAACGCTGCTCTGTCATTTAGAACCATCTGGCTCGGAGTCAGTTTGCCTTAGATGTCAGTCAGCCAAGTGCCGGAAAGAAGTGATAAAACTGAAAAAGCATATGCTTTAGTTAATCCCCATGCCTGTTCATTTCTAAGACAAACTGTTACCTGAAAATTGAGCAGGAAATAGTTGGCCTAAGACTTTCTCAGTTCTCTCTGTAGTTTATCTCTAATTGTTTCTTGTACTTTAAATATAAGCAATTATGGAACAAACTTACTAAGTTAAATGCTATCTATATGAGGTTGCATCTGCAGAATGACAAAATGAGACTTTCAGAGTTACAACTCTACAAGTTTTCTTGCTTTAAAAAATTCTACATCTGAAGTCATGTGTATGGGCATGCTCATAGTAGATGACATAACTTTCTATTATTTCTGTGAGGAATGTTTAAAAATTACAAATGCATGTCACAGCAGAGGAGCATAACACTTGCCTTCCCAAGCATGCTGTGGGCTCTGCAGTGTTGCATTTCTTAGGAGAGTAATGCTTGTATCAAAAAGTATTTCTGCTGCTTTACCTATATTACAGCATTGGAAGTGTGTTAAGGGAGAAATTATTAATGTAACAGAGCAACATAAACACCTAAGTTTGAGGAGTTTGATCTATATCAAGTGACCTTTGCTGCGGTAAATTGTCATAAAAGTATCTGGTTCTTGGTTACTTTTTGGACAGATAGAGGGAGTTCTCGAAATTATTCTTTCATTTCACTGCCTATTTATAGTGAGTTTTCATTTTTGTCTCCCTTGATGCGTGTGAAGTCTGATGTTAAGCAGCTGAGTATGAATGAAATCAGAGTTCACAAACATACTGAAAAATGTATTTGTAACAAGGATGAAGAATGTAATTATTTTTAAACCATTGGACCTGAAGTCACAGAGAATGTGTTGATAAATTACTATAACTTGGTGGTGTATTTGGAAGGATACTGCTCTGGAGAATTAACCTTTTGAAATAAAAACCAGAATTAAATGGAGTGAAGAAGAAAATTTGTGTCCTGCCCAGAATTGCTGTATTGATCTGTCTGTGGTCTTTACTGGCATTAAAAGCAGGGAGCATACATATCCTGCTGACAGATGTTGAAGTTAGAAAGACCAGGATGGGATGGAAAGGGCCCAGAGGATTTGTCCCTAACTTGACTCCTGTCAAACTGTCTCTCTGACAAGGATGTTTTTTCCTCCAGTTGTAAGCGCAGAGTCCTCAAGGGGCTGAAGGCTTTCATCATTGCTTGCTTTTGAAGGGGAAGTTGTTGGACATGTGCCCAGTTAGGCTGCAAGGAGGGTGGGTTGAAATGCCGTGGAAGAAGGCCAGCGTGCACTTTAACCTGGCAATATTTGGCTTACATTTGTCGTGTCGTGATAAGGATGGGCAGTGCTTCCTTGTATCATGAACGCTGCTGTTCAGTAATTACAGATACCAGTCTGTTCATTGTGAGAACCCTCTTGGTCTGGAGTTGAGGTTTTAACTGGGAAGTAGATTAGAATAGAAACGGGAAGAAGGTTCCAAATCTGCACTTCTTTTTTTGTTTTGAAGTTGAGTGTTCACTAAATACCCCTTGAATCTGGTTTTCAGTTCACTTTGATGCCATTAGAGAAGAATCTCCAAATCTATAGTTACTACTATTTGTGCCACTTGAGTTGTGTGTTATTACTGAGGTAGAGAAACTGCTCAGTTATGTAATAGCTGTTATGCCAAGGAGTTCCAGTTGATTTCATCCAGAATTTTATTTTTCTTCCATGGCTTCGGATAATAGAGTGTGCCAGTTAAGAGATGTGGTTCTGCTTTGTACCAATCAAACTTGGTATCTGTTTTATACATAAATACTGATGACAACTCCACCAGCAATGCTTTTTTTTTCCTATATATACAGACATACGCACACACACAAGTATGTTAATATGTCCTGCGATTTTTTATACAGCTTCGTAAGTTAGTGACTGCTAGTCTGTACGTTTTTGTGTACTGCAGTTATGTTTGCATGGGCATCTGTTCTTTTATACATGGACCCATGACGAGAATTGAGACAATAGTCCTGGCACAAGATGCCCAGCATGAGAACAGACACCTCCGTTTGTGGTGCAATGCCTTTGAAGAGTTTCCTTTATGCTTCCATAGCATAGGTTGAGCTTCCATCTAAGTTGCCATTCCATTTAGCATTTTAAGCATTTGGAGTGAAGAAACATTCTGGAAAAATACACTTATCTATGTAGGCACATCTCTCCTTGATTCATATCTTTAACTGTCTTATTTTAATGCAATGATATTGTAGATATTTTTACTAGGCATAGTACATGAATGCACAGGTGTATTCTTACACATCAGGCAGATTAAAAGATGTATTCCTGTTTTTCATTAGGTTTCTATGCTTAAAATTAGTAAGAGTTGGAAAACATTATAGTATGTTTATATTTAAAATTACTTCTAGCATTTTAAGTTGAAATAGGAAGAATGAGGGAAAAGGATAAGATCCTCTTTTCCATGTGAACAAATAATTTAGTGTAGAATGAACATGAGACTCACTCTGTTTAGCCAGTAAATTAACAAATGAAAGGGCTCCCTCTATGGTTTCTCCTATAAAATTACAAGTAAATGTGTTCCCTAGTCAAAGGGAAAAATTGGGGTTGCTTATAATTTCTTTTTTAACATATATGTATGTAATAGGAAAAAATGTTTTAAATATATTGCTGCTATTTTAACTTTGCAAGCGAAATCTGTATGTTAACCTTCAAGAGTTAGCGCTCGAGTTCAAGTTAGCGCTGAGTATTCAGCCTGCTCAGAATATTGATACACTAATGAAACAGTCTTACTATTTTTGGTTTTAACATGAATTTGTGTTTTGTTTCAGGATATTGCCGTATGGGTGTTTAGCAACTGGAGATCACTCTGGCCTTATTGAGGCTGTTTCTAGTTCAGAAACCATTGCTGACATTCAGTTAAATAGTAGCAACGTTGCTGCCGCCGCTGCCTTCAACAAAGATGCTCTCTTAAACTGGCTGAAGGAATACAATTTAGGGTAATTTCTACAGTTATTTTCTCACCCATAGTGTAAGCTACAAAATTCCTGTAAGTTTCTATTTCAATACTGAGGAATGTGTGGCTCTTCTGGCGGGTTTGTCACTACTTATTTTTCTAGTGTGGTGAATTCTGACTCAGATTCATGATGCCTTTGCAATTCAAACAACAATCCAGCTGAAATTCTGGGATTTGCAGCATTTTGACTGCATGTTGTTGAGTAAGTCATACGAGATTTGGCAAAACAAACAAACACAAGAAAACTACATGGGACTCAAGTCTTGATGTTGTAGCCTTTCATAGTATTTCCATTTCTCCTGTTCTCCACAGATAACTTTTACTGTATTTTCTCTCAAATATGTACAGTTTTACAACATCCTAATGGGCTTCTGGTTTAAACAAGCAAAAATCCTTTTTTGAGGTCAAGGTATGACGTAAATTAGCAGTAGTATGCACTAACATTGTTTGTCTTTGTGCTTTTAGGGATGACTTGGATCGAGCCATTGAAGAATTTACTCTGTCTTGTGCTGGCTACTGTGTAGCTACTTATGTGTTAGGAATTGGTGACAGACACAGTGACAATATCATGGTCAGAAAAAATGGGCAGGTAAAAATCTCTTTTGTGTCTCTGTCTGAGAATTATCTTGAGAACCATTAATTTCTTTAGTGTCCCAGTAAAATGAAATCCATGCATTGTTGGAACTGCTGTCTTTGTTTACTGAGAATTGACGAGAGCTTCAAAGAAAGGAAATGTAAGAAGAGCAAAAGGACTGACCAGTGCTTGTTTAGTCAGCAATTGTGTATCAAGCGAGGCTGTTCTAGACAACTTCAGAACATCCAAAAGCCTGCTAATAGTTCAGATTCATTGAATAAAAGTAGTCTTAGAGTATCTTGCAAAAGACCTTCATTAAAAATACAGGAATTGCAGTTTTGAGTGGTATAGCTTTCCTGAAGTTAGTCTCTGCAGTCCCTCCTGCAGAAATTTTCTATACGGAACTCAGTACCAGCTAAATGCTGTGAGCAGAAGTCTCAAAATCTAGAACCTAGGTAAACTCTTAGAAATTTATTTCCCTGTTTAATTGCTACTTTTCACTGTAACATGTCTGATTTTATTTAAGTTATTCTGACTATAAAAGTAGCAAGGGTTATAAAAGTGAGAGTTTTACAGATATTTGCAACATTCTTTTAAGTTTTTACCTACTAGAAGAAAGCCGAAATGCCCTTATCTTTGATTCTAAATCAGGAGAACTGTCACAGATTCCTTGAGATTAATTTAAGTTCTACTAGCTTTGCTCCTGACTTTATGTAGGAAGCCCTTGGATATTATGATGTTGAGCCTCATGGGCTCATCGCTGGGCTCATTTCTCTATCTGATATTACCAACAAGATGTCTATTGGCAGACACCAGAAGCTTAAATCTGAGATAATCTTTTGCACACTGATTTGTAGCAGTGGTCTCTTGTAACATCGTGGATGTTATTGCTGACTTTAAATAAATCTTGAAATGTTTTAAAACTAAATACTTCCAAAGGGTTGAAACCATGGGCTATGGAGAGTAGCGTTATGAGTTAACTGTTCTTGATACCAGCATTTTGTAGAGATATAAGGGAAATATTTAACTGGAGAAATTAATTTTCGCTTCTGCTTTTTTAGCTCTTTCATATAGATTTTGGGCATATTCTTGGAAACTTCAAGTCCAAGTTTGGAATTAAAAGGGAACGGGTACCTTTCATACTCACCTATGATTTCATTCATGTTATTCAACAAGGAAAAACAGGGAACATTGAGAAATTTGGTCGGTGAGTATTATTTTGATTTCTTAATTTGTAACTGAGATGATCTCTGGTGATAATTTCCAGCACACCAAGAACCTGCCTGGGTCTGGTTTGCTCACTTGTACTTCTATGAAGGTGTGCTACCATGCATTTACGATGTTATCTACTACTCTACCTAAGCTAGAATATATATACACATTACTTCATACGTCAGAAACCACAGCTCTGCAGTAGAAAGCTACACTACCTTTTTATCTTGGGCAGGAGATAGCAGATTCTTCTGGGCTCATCTTTTTACCTTCAGCAGCACTGTGCACTAGGGAGGGATTCCATAGACTGTTGGTTCAAGTGAGATGAAGCAGTGGACTTAGAAACAGGCTCCCTTCTGCCCTTCCTGTCCATCCACGCACACTCAGTACGCTGACCAGTCCTGGCCTTAGATGCTCTGGCATCTACAGCCATCTGCTCAGAATCCAACACTGTTGCATGCCCCTTCCCAACTTGGGTTAGAGAGCTACAGTGGAACATGAAAGCACATGACAAGAAAAAACTACCCTCTGTGATCTTACCTGTTGAGATAGATTGATTTTTTTTTTTTTTTTTTTTTTTTTTTTTTTCCCCCCTCTCTCCTGCTTCTGTATCATTCTCACCAGTTGACAGGATGGGCATTGTGGATGTTTTCCTGCCACTTTGCTGTCAGTTTTCACAGGAAGAAGTTTTTGGTAGGCATGAAATTAAGTACCTGGATATGGCTTGACAAATTTTCTGGCTGCTTCTGGTAGAAGCAGCTGTGCATATATTTGTAATGGTGGGTCTAGAAGAATGGAAAACACCTGCCAGTGAACATGACTCTCCCGGAGAGTGAACAAATTAACCTGTAGCTCCATTTTTAAAACCAGTAAGCAAAGACTGTTATTTGACTGTGCTGTTGCAAGAGCTGTGGAATATGGAGTACTTTAAATAGCAGTAGGATTCCATTTTCTCTTGAAAAATGCCTCAGAAGAGATTTATTCTTCGAAATATAGACTGTCATCTTATTCTGAAGGGGTCTTCCCATTTTCCAGATTGAACACTGGACAGTGGCACATTTAGGAATATTGAGCAAGTTCTCAAGTGTCTGCATGATGGGTCTTTATGACAGATCTGGCAGCTCAATTTTGACCATGTTTTCAGGAAGGAATTACTGTACAGACAGGCTGGATTGGCAGGAGCTGCTACAGAGGTTCTGTTTTTCCATCGTAGGTCCACTATATAGGATCAGCAGGGCATTTCACCTAATTCATTCTCAGGAAGGTCAAACACTGGCATTACCTTTGGCATTTTTTGGTCTTTCGGAAGAATATGCTTTTTAAATTTTCTTTAAAGCTTTTGGTCCTGTACCAATGTTTTACGGGCTTGTTGGAGAGGCATGGGTTATTTTTGTTGGAATGCATTGGAGGTTCTGTAGACATCTCTGTTGTCCTTTCTGTTACCATGTTCCTAGGATATGTGTGTTAGGCCAATTTTTTTGAAATGGTTACATATATTTGTCAACAGTGTAAGTTCTCATGTGTTGTCTTCGTTGCATGTGCATTGTGGTTGAACATGAAGGTTCCGCCAGTATTGTGAAGAAGCATACTTGATTCTGCGAAAACACGGAAACCTATTTATTACACTCTTTGCACTGATGTTAACTGCAGGGCTTCCAGAGCTAACCTCTGTCAAGGACATCCAGTATCTCAAGGTAAAGTAAGATCTACAGCTCAGCGGGACTTAACACTTTTCCAGTACGTGAGTTTTGGTTCCTAGATGAATACATTTTGTTTCCTATTTCTCTCAAGATTGCCACACGGTGAAAGGAAACTATGAATATACTTTCTTCTCAGCCATTCTATAAAGAGCTCAGCATCCCTGCATCTTAAGTGTAGTCATTTCAGGGGTGTTTTATGTCTTGGCTCTTGCACAAGCATAGACCTGTAAAGGTGAAAATTATTTGCTTAATTCTTTACTTTTATCTTTAAACCCAGAAAATACTACTAATATATTGCTTGATGAATAATCAGTGAAAAAGTGTCAAAACAAACACAATGTGGTTTGTGTTGAAAGGTGAAGGAGGCTTTAACTGTGGTTTTTAAAATTCATAACAGTACTTGTTTTCCTGTCTTCTTAGGACTCTCTCGCCTTAGGGAAGAGTGAAGAAGAAGCACTAAAACAATTTAAGCAAAAGTTTGATGAAGCACTCCGGGAAAGCTGGACTACTAAAGTGAACTGGATGGCTCACACTGTTCGAAAAGATTACAGATCCTAGAAGATTTTTGCATTTGCACTAAGCTGAATGTTACCTTGATAAGTGTTTCTAAAGGGGACCTGTAGCATGGACCAACAAAACTTATTTTAAACAACAAAGAAAACAAAACAACAAGAAGAAATGTGCTGAAATAAATCCTGAGTCTTTTGCACTCTGCTTCTGAATGCTTGATTCCAAGACTGTCTCTACAAATAGCGAACATCCTGGATAATCAGTTCCTGCTGACTTTGCACGCTGAGAGCTACTAGGCATTTTTAAAAATTCTTTGGTACTTTATGGAGATGTAAATATTTGGTTTTATACGTTGGGGTAATGTGCCCTAACATACTCAGGAGGTTTGAAGACCTCTGACAGAACTGGTGTTTGTTTAAAGTTGGGACTTGAAGAGGAAATTTTTTTTTTATATCCTAATCTGGCTAAAAATGACCACATTGTGTATATTTTTCATAAGAACTCTGCCCTACTGGCACAGATGCATTAATTCTACTGTAAATAGCAACCACAGTATCATTGTATTACAGGGAGCTGCTTTCATGTCTTATACTGCTGCCAAAAGAAGAGCAGGTATCTGTAAGATGGAGAGGGGTGAGAGATGGGGCGGGGGGATGGACCTTTTAAAATGATGCAGTGTCCAGATGTTCAGGGTTGCACAATTTTGTTCCTCTGACACAACGCACACAGAAGCAGCCCTTCAGAAAGAGGAAAGTTAGGCCAATTCCGAACACGTCTGAGAATCCCTCGCTGGTGAATGGTCTCCCATTTGGCTTCTGGGGCTTTGTTTTCAGCTCCTTAAGGGGCACCTTTATTTCAGGTTCAGCAAGAAGCCTTACATTGAAATGCGTATCTCAGATTAGTTGTGCCATGTAAATGTACTGACTTATATATGGAAAATTTTCATTAAATATACTACACATAGTGATTTTTAGAGCATATGTACCAAAACCCACAAATGTTTGAAAAAGCAAGTGTTTATGGGTATAGATCATTCCATAAAACACCAATGAGAAGTCATTAATCTTTCCATATTTATTAAAAGCTTGCAGTAATGTTGCTTTACCAAGATATATATGTTGAAGATGGTTGCTGAAGAAACTGGATTTGTTTTAATTTATTTAGTGAGGTACCAGGCTTTTAGGTGCTTAAATGGAGAGCAAATTTGTTACGTGCAATAGGGAACTGCTGATAAAAGGTGTAACGTACTGTTTCTGAACATCAGCAAGATAGACTTTAACTACTGCTTGTTCTCCAAGGAACACTGGTAGCTCAATTCTCGTTGACATTTGGAAGAGAATTAAACATATATATATTTACTTTTTGACTAAACAGTTGTTTTGCATAGAATGTTGTTTTCTGTAGGAATTTAATTAAAGGTGGTTTTACTTTGTTGAGAGTGATGTATTATTTTTTGTTGTTGTTTGGGGGTTTTGTTATTTCTTTTAAAGGTCAAGAACCTGTCTGGAGCCAGAATAGCATTTTATGCTGTAGTTTGATTCTCTTGTCCTCACCATCCAGGCTAATCTTTGTATCTGTAGCTAAAAAGGCAAGTCTGTTCCATGTTCCACCCCAGACTTCTGAGGCTTTCAACAAGTCATTCCAGTGAGTGCCTTAGATTCCCATCAGCAAAATGGAGAAAGTAGCACTGACCTCCAGATGCATAAACACCTTCCCTCGGTTACCACTGGGGTACTGCACAGAGTAAAGATGGTTTGTAATGTGATTTTTTTTTTTGGATGTCAGTTTAATGCAGGCTATAAAAGTATTTGAGCCAGGCAATGTGATTTCCTTGCCATCTTCTTTAAAAGTGCTAGTACTCGGAGATTATTAGAAAATACTGCTTCTGCTCAGTATTTGTATTGGTTAATAGCCCTTGAATGGGATATGTTGTATTTGGTTGTCTTTACCTTCACTACATTTACTCTTTGCAATTTATTAGCAAGAATCGGGAAAGAAAGTTAGAGGCTTGTTAAATGGTGTATTTCCGTGTTTGGCAGCAAAAGAAAAGAATACATTTTCCTCATGTAAATTGAACTTGGTTGTCAGTTAGCTGAGAGGATAGCACATGTCACAAAAATGCTTTTCCAGGCTGACTTCTCGAGGGGAACCTTACATGAAGCTGTGTTTATAAAGTAACCCAGGTTAATTTTGTGATACCTTCAAGTTAAGTTTTGAGAGGAGTACTGTTTTGCTGAATTGTATTAGTAAATAGATAACCACTTGCCCTGTGTTTCTATCATCCATGCTACAGCTTGTGGCATACAGATTCTCATTCAGAAAATACGTAAGTAAATAAATAAATAAACCACTTCGTGAAAAGTAGGAGAGGCAGTCTGTCCTCCCCATTTTGTCATCCAAGAGGAGAACAGTGGAATTTTGTCACATCAGTCCATTAATTATTTCTGTACTTATCTCCTGAAGTAATGGTAGGTTAATTTGAGTGGGATCATATTGTTTTCTTCTTCTGAGCCATTATTTTAGACCATTGGCAGAATTCAGAAGGCATCAAATGGTCAGATTATAATATGAGAGTTTAAAGATTTTGTTTATAACAGTGAGTGAAAACATAACCTTTTTAAATGTGGAAGCTTCGGAAAGGATATAATTTTATGCAGCTGTAGAAAAGAAATATAAGCTACAACTTTAGTGTAAAACACCTGCAGTTCAGATAGTCTCATGTTAATTACTTTTCTCTAAGTTGACTTCTAATCTGGTCTGTGCATTTCCACTGGAAAAATTACTTAAACCAGCTCTGCTTCTCAAGACCTGCCTTGTATCTGACAGGGGAAAAGATACCTAGACTACTTAAGAAACAACAACTGAAATAGGGTATGTATAGGGTGTGTATATTGTATACATTTGTTCTGATGAGGTTTTTTTGATTGCATGATTAGTTGATGGGTTTGTTTTCTCTACCTTGTATAATTTGATTTGTGACAAATGGTGACAGCTGCTGCTTTTACACTGTTGCTTGTCCTGTATTTGATTTCCAAGGGAAAAGCTCACAGGGATTTGCCCCTCACTAGTGGAGTTGCTTTCTTCCCCTTTTGTGCTTTTATTGGTTTTATTGACAGTGGTGTGTTGATTTGTTAAGTCATTCACATCCTAGCAAATGCCTTGACAGAGCCTATTCATATATCTAATAGTCCGATATTCCTCTTTAATTTCCTAGAGCTACTGAAATCAGATAATTTAATAGTACAGGCTCTTAATAATTAACATGTCAGGCTATGACCATAGCTTTAGGAATTATTTCAAGCCTAAATCTTCTATGTATGTGATCAGTATTTCTATTATTCTTTCACAGTATATTGTATTAATATAATTACATGTCTGAGCTGGCTTTAAAATCGAAAGCTGAAATGCTGTACTCAGATAATGCATTCTGGTTTTTGGCAAGTTTTCTTAAAATAACTTTTAAAATAAGTTGTCTGACATAATACTGTCAAGAGATGAAGTAGTAGAGCTGTCTTGATGAATGCAAATTTTAGCAGGTGCTGCCACACGAGATGGCAATGCTGTATTGCTGGTGGACCTCACACTTTGCATATGGCTGTTGGATTTTTTTTTTTTTTTTTTAATAGACAAATGTGCCTCATTCTGGCCTGGCTCACAAGATGAAAGTCAGACTATGCTCAAAGTAATGGTTTTATTTCCTGGCCACAATACCACACTGACTACTGTTTCCAGTGCAGAACTGTTTTGTTTGAGGCATGTCTGTCTGCCACTGACTGTTGGTGGATATAGTCTGGGCATAAGGTGAGTGGTGAAATTATTTCTGTAACTGGAATAGCTTTGCAAGTCAGTCACAGTAAGATCACAATTGTAAAATCTCAAGTGATTAAATAGACATAGGGATTGCTGATCTTTCATATTTTGGCAGGTCAGTTCAAAAAACTAGCTTTGCCTGTCCTCAGAAAATTGGTTTAGATGGTGTGGATGTGAAAGCTTCCTCTGATATCTTCTGTGGGAACAGCATGCACAATCTCATGCCTACGTGGGTCACTTACTTAGGCAGCACAGGTAAGTGTCTGCTAGTGCAGGGGCTGGGGAGTCAGCAGAGCTGGATTTTTCTAATGTTTCCATGGGGACACTGGGGACTTTTTCATGTAAACCCGAGCGTGCAGAAAGAACAAACATGGTCTCGGTAATATGGGATCCCAAGCAGATCTCTGAAGCAGAGTTCAGTAGCCAATCCAAGAAAGGTGCAGTAATTTTACCAGTTAATGCTACTGAGAAAACTTGAGTACCGTGCTGCTCATGCTACCTCATTTCATAATAAAAATATTGTGGTTACTCTTTCCAAGCATGACTTCATGCCTGATCAAGAAGAGGGTATGTGCTTCTGCCCATGCTGACCAAGGAATTTATTTACCCTGCTCATATTACTAGCTGTTCTTCAAATAGCCTAGCAAAATGGCAGTAACTGTTGGTGAAGTGAGGAGGAAAAAAACAAACAAACAAACAAAAGCTATTTCCTTCACTGAGCTGGGCTTGCATGCTACTGTTACTGGGATGCCTTTCCAGCCTAACAGCCCACATGAGGAACTTACTGTCTGTCTTCTAGCAAACCAGAAGGGAAACTGCCAGTTAGATACTGATAGAACTTTACTTGTTATGTCACCTCTAGAACATGTAAAAGGTTAATTCTGATTTGCTGGGTATTGTTTGGCTTTTATGAAGCAAATGAGCGGAAGTGACAATTGAGCACCATGGAAATATGATTTCTGTTTGTGAATCCTGCCTAATGTTTTCTCCTACATATTTTACTTAACAGGCTTTGCCCTGTGAGCATTCTCTGGATGTGCATTTGTGATCTGACCACCTGTACGACATGGGCAAAGTAGCTCATTCTAGTTTCTGAAACTGTCTCTTTAGTTCCTTTGCATAAGGAGCATTGAGTGTTCATTTGACATCAGAAAAGGAGCTGAGCAGTATCGCTCAGGATACTCTGGATTGTGGGGATGCTGTATACATGGCTCTGAATTCCTCTTGTTGAAACTTTTCCATGGGGGCAGGGGGACCAACCACACAACACAAGAATGGATGATATAGCCCAGTTAAAGTACTCCCTAGGGACAGGAAAAAAAAAAAAATCTGGATTCTAGTCCCCTTACCAAACATGCAGTGGAACAAAAATGGAACAGCTCCAAAAGGGGAGTGGGAAGGACAGAGAGTCCTTTCCCTTGTGGACTAATGGCTTGGGAACTTAGGAAGAGGAGTGGTGAACCAAAGGTCCAAACTTCCTAGCCTGTGTTCTGTCCACTTGGCTTAATAAAAGAACTCTTAATGTCAAAGTGAGACGAAGTCTGTTTAGCCCATTCCCTACCAAATAGCAAGGAATTCATCCTGCATATAGATTTGTGCCAGTTGGCTTGGGAGAAGATGCATGCTGCTAAGTTTGGGCTGATATGCTTCAGAGGCTGCTTCCATGCTTAAGCTGTATTTATGAATTCCATAAAGGTGAATAGCCTTGTGTATGCCCAGACCTTAATGCTACCCACCCCTACCTGTGTGTATTGGCTAGTCACCGTGCTGCTCTCCTGGTCGTCACTGGGCAAGCTCTTCCATGCACTGTGAAGGGAATGGAGACAAACATCTCAAGGCGTGGGTTCCACTGGTATGCTTAAACTTTGAATACTGTTTTATTTGGTGCTGTACTACACAGATCTTAAACCCAAAGAAGATTTTGAGTTGCAATTGTTATTGTTCCTCATAAGGAAAGGTACTGGATCATAATTTAGGAGCTGAAAGACTGTAAAAGTTCAGATGTTCTAGAAGGGAATTCAAATGCAATCTGCAGTGTTTGTGGCCAGGATAGCCTTTAGAAACCCAGTTTCCCCATCAAATTGCATACCCATGCTAGTTAATTTAAAAATAAATGAAAAGTTTAGTGTTTCAGACCATGAACGACACTGAAACATACCTCGGCATTACAAATAAGTGTAATGCACCACATGGTTCTGCATTTAATATTCACTTTGTCTTTTGCAGCTCAATGGGATAATCTTGTTTCCTTGAAAAGAAAAAGAAAACTCTTTGAAACTGCTTCTGAAACCATTCCTGCTCTTAACAGCTCAGAAACCTTTAGCTCCAGCTTACAAATCTTTGTTTGCAGAGTTTATGCTAGTTAAATTAGCAAATGTGCATCTGCTATGCACAGTAAGTATGAACTACAATACGGTTGTAATTGCTGACACTGCATACAGTTTGCGCAAACCGGAGATCCAGTCAGCCTCAATGGATGCAAGCTTTAGCATTTTGGATATAGTCAGGTACCGACAAGGCACCCACGCCAAATCTTTAATCACCTCCATATACTTGACTTTCTGCAATCAATGCACTAGAGCTGGTGTCTCCTCTGTCATAGTGATCAAGCAGGCTGTGGGCAATAAAGCTGCTTTCTGAGTGTAGTGTCTCACATTTTCGGCAGACGAGGATTTCACATTTCGGACACATTTTCCCAGAGTGCGGCTGCCTTAAAGAGCATATTTCCTCCCGCGCTGGCTTCAGCTTTTTGGAACCTTTCCTGTGTAAACATCTCTTCTTGTCTTCAAAAAGCTGACTTCTTCCCTGAGGGCTAGAACAGTCAGAAAGGAAGGTGACAAGTTTAACCTATATGCTTCCTAGATGAATGAGCTAAGCAGAAGCAGTTAGTACGTGATTTATGAACTTGTTATGAGGCTTTACCTATGATACACTAGGAGCAGGTGCAATGTGTGGTCACCTGCAGAAAAGAGGACTGGACAGAAAAAGGAGAGTCTGGCTGTCGTGCTGTGATGGCACTGATAAGCCTTTAGTTTTAGAACATAAAATTATTTAAAAGGATTTGTCACCATTTAAACAAAAGCCTTAATCATAACTAGCTAGGTAGGAGCTTTCTACTCAGTTCTTCAATATGCAGCTTTTCTGTGGGTGACCATGGCATGAGTTTCCTGTGTTTGCATGAAGACAAATTTCATACAGCTCTGTGTACCTGAATTCCAGGCCTCAGACCTAGTAGACCTCGCCTGTACTAGGTTCTTTTTCCATTTGCATGCACTAATAATTATGCTGGCTCATAGATTGCCCTATATTGCACTATCCTTGAATAGAGATGGAAGGGCTGAAAGAAAAGCACTATTTACTGAATTATATACCATTATATTTTATATAAAATAGTACTTCAAAATCAAGACACTAGCTTACAATAATCCCTTACAAGAGCTTGCAAATCAGTTTTGATTTGTAGAGTGTGACAGTAGAGATGATCTGATTTGGCTACACCACTGTGAAAGTTGTGTAGGCCTTGATGCATTGAATGTTTTTTAAAAATACTGCCATGCAATGTCTTGGCGGAAATACATGCAGTGAAGTCTGAAGACACCTTCCCATTAATGTGAGAGTACTACGAGAAAGAGGATGCTATATTACTGTTTCAGGTTTTTTAGATCAAAGAGGAAAATCCATATTCATCACTTACAAATAAGGATCAAGGCCCAGAAAGCATGATTTTACTGATTCAGTTGCATTTGTCTGCCTTGAGAATGCATGTTTCAGTGAAATTCTGAACAACAGAGAAAATTCACAGCTCTAATTCACTAACTCCTTGGATGTTTGACTGTGTTTCCAGTTCAGTTCCTCAGCGATGCAGCAAAATGAATCACAAAGCAAAGCCCTTTTAGGTATTAGTTGTTCTGCAAGTGGATCAGTCCGAGAGAAGAATCTGGCTCTCGGGATCGTTTCTGGGTAGTGTATTTTAATCTTATGTCAAGCTTGTAACCAGCTGCTGTGGCTATCAAGCTTAATGTAGTTAGCTGAGTAATTGCTGGACTTGCATGCACTTCCTGCTAAGACGGTAATTTCATGATAATTATCCAAGACAGACTCTTTTTAGGAGCTTTGTATAGAAAACAGCTCTTGTAATGGATGAGAAAAGACACTTTTTGGAAGCTACTCCTGATCATAGCGTGATGCATACACTAAGTTTACCTCATGTTAAGAGTGAATAATGTCAAGTATAAAGACCAAGAGAATTTCAAGTCGCATAAGACTGATGACAATAACTCAAAGCTAATACATGCACAAAGCAGTAAGCTCAAACTCATTTTTGCCTCTTTGGTTAAAAAATGAATAGTTTTGCATTGCTTGTCCTTTTTTTTAATTATTATTATTTTATTCTCTCTGAGAAACAGTAAGCATAGAGACACTGTTATAGAAACATAAGCAATAACTGTGCTCTGATTCAAGAAACTTAGTAACACTAACTTTGAACAGTGATTTTGGCTGCTGCCCATACGTTCCCACTGTCCATTATACCCTGGAGCTGCAGAAATCTGTGCAACAAAAGCTGAAGCAATGTTATTCCCTGAGACAGCACCCTGGGTCATCACAACTGGTAGAGGTGCTGCCCATTTAAATCTCTCTTGCTGGGTGGGAGGAAGCACAGGGAAATGGTTGTAAGATAAACATGCAGACACACAAGGTTTGGAGACCTTCCTTTCATACCTACTTCTGTCTGTGACTTGCTTGTCACATTAGTTAGCCCATAACTGTTTCCTTGTTTGTGAAACAGTTAATATAGCAGAGGTAACAAAGGTGTCTGTGGCTCTTTTGCAAGGTGCTCTGGAAATACTTTAAAAAATTCTTGGTTAAAAAGGTATACAGTATATAATCTTGGATGTACTTACAGTTTATTCTTAGGAGACCCAGAGAAGAGGCTCAATCCAGAAAATCTTTTCTTAAATAGCCGCTCTCGCTTCTTTCGACTGTGCTTCCCATCTCCTGTGCTTTCTTCTGTGAGTTCTTTCTTTCCTTTGTGCCAGCTCATTTTATCTGTCATAAAAAAACACCTGCTTAGATGAAAGCAGAAGTCTGAGTAGCTTTACGGAAGTCTCTCCCTTACTGCGTTGCACCTGGTGATGTCTGGATCTGTTGCTCTACAAACCTGTAAGTGTCCTGGTTATGCAGGTTTAGTTAAGATCAGTGAGAAGCTGCTCTCCATCAGATGGAGCAAAGACCTGCTTTGAAAAATCCTGCAGATACAAGGCAACTGGATATTCTTACTCAACCGCTATTCCACGTAATTATGGAAAGTAGGCTTGGACATCTAATATAAATATTTCCCTCTACATGCTCTCTTTCATGATTGGGCTCATTGCTGAAAACCAAGAGAGGAGGCGGCTCGTTTGATAAAAGCAAAGAACCAGGAGCCAATGAAATAGTTTTGCGCAGACAACAGCAGCAGCGAAACAAATACGAGATGGAACAAACACTGCAAAGCAAAAACCAGAACCCTGAAAAGATGAAGAACCAACTGGGGATTTTAGTCAAGGCTTGGAAATTGTTTCCTTTTTCTTTTGATAAAGCAGTTGATTAGTCTGCATTTCCGCGTTGCATTGCTTTGTCTCCAAGAATTATCCTTTTGGCCTCTCTGATCGAATTAGTCGCTCTGCTCTACATTTGGTACTTAGTAATTGCATTAACTTTTGGTTGCTTGACTTGAAAGGTCACTTTCACCCCCTCCTAATAATTGCGAGGGCTTGTCTGTTCAAAATACTTTACATCAATTGTCTAAAACAAGTCACACAAAGTTTGTAGGCTTAAAAACAAAATTGACAACCATTTTGAACTAAGCACCTTCCTGATTTTACTCTTCATCTCTTCCCCCTCTGTGTGTGCCCCCCACATCCTAACCGCCTTTTAAGGATGGTTCTCCTTACCCAGTTCTTACAATAGGAGATACACAGGCACTAGGGACTCACTGTGCAAATGCTTTGCAGGATCACTCCCTGAAACAGTTTTTCATTGTCTTATAATTATTTACCAAAATTATATGTTGACATACATTAAGCAAGCAACTATAAATACCTTGAAGGAACAAAGAGAGACACACCTTGCTACTCATGCTTGGTAATGAAACACTCAGCTTTTAAACAGAACTTAGGTAAGCTGGACCTTTCTCTCCCACAGAAATGGCAGAAAAGATTATTTATGAAAGAAATTACAAACAGTTCATTGACCTGTAAGAGGAAACTGTTGCTAAAGAATTACTATGCTATTAAGGACTTAATAAAAGTTGTGAATGAAACAAAATTACACATCTCAGAATTATAGACTTCCCTCCAGTTTTTAATTTGTGACAAAATAATTTGCAAGTTCAAGACCCAGTTTAGGCATGTGGTGGTGCTGAGGTGAAGCTTTGCTGAGCAGAACAATCTGTGGGTAATAAAATCAGCAATGGGGGAGGCAGGAATTTACTGTACCTCTGAGAAGTGAGCTTCAAAGGTTTCTCACTGCAGGATATTTCAGTACGAATTCCACTTGCCTAAAAGATCAAGAGAGGAAAATGGAACATTGAAAGTACAGATGTAAGTATGTGGAAATTGGTGACAAAGCATTGGAGATACACAGAAGGGATCTTTTCTAAAGCCTTTTCGTCAATAATTTTAAAAAATGTGTTTTGGACATGTGTAGTATTTCATTTATCTTCTTTTGAAGATGAGGTTGTCTGGCTATGTTGAGTTTCCAGTGTAATTAATTCTAATGATGTAGGGGGAATTTTTCCTATATTTTAACTGTATGTTTAAATGTGTTGCCAGGTCAGAAGACTTTAATACTCAACATTTAAATATTTTTTTTCTTTCCTTCTCTGCTTAAATCTTGTGCAACTTGACTACCATTGCTTTCAATATACTGATTAATTGCCCTCACGTTTCTTACATACCAAGAGCAATAGTGGGATTTTTTTGTTTTGTAAGCCAAAGTAACCAGCAAAAGTGTTACTGTGGGTAGCCCTGAGATTTACTTTATTATGTGGTCAGTCTGTAAACCTATAGGTTACATAATGAGTCTTTAAAACTGGAATTCTACTTGTAGATCTGGGAGAAAATAAGTTTCCTTCAGATGAAGGTCGTGCAAAACCATTTTCAGGAGCCTCAGTGTTCTATCTGTAGGTTGTTAATTACAAGCAAGGTCTAGTACCTGCAAGACTTTAGATGTCAAAACTGATTTGCACTGATGCTTGCTGTTTTCTGCTTGCATTCCTGAACTACCTGAGCAGTGAATTGGGGCCTCTGTAACTACCTTCATATTTAGAAATATGATTTCAGGACAAAGTATGAATTATGGATGGGGTAAAAAAAACCCCAACCAACCAACCAGCAACAAAAAAATCCCAAACCAAAACCAATTTACAAACGAGACCAATAGTTTTCCCTGCCCAGGTCTGGCAGGTTAAAGATACAGGAAACTGTTTTCCAGAAACGGAGCATTTCCACACACGTTCCTCCAACTGCGGCAGCACACAGCAGCCCTGACCCGGCCGATGTCCCCTGGGATAAAAGAACCGAACAGAACAAGAGATAAGATCTTTGTGGCAAGGACCATCATGCAAGCACACAGGGCAAAAGAGGCCAGACAGGAAAGGAAGTCTGGAGAGAGGAAACGACATGACTAGCAACTTGGGAAAGATTTCTCTGTGTCCCCAGGATGCAGCTTTTCTGATCCAGTTCTGTGTCTTAACTAAAAAAAACTTAAACTGTTTGAACGAATTCTGATCATACTATTTTTACCACCACAGGGTGTCTCTGCATCTCTTCTTCCACCAAAGGCTTTGGTAGCCTTTAGTGGCAAGCTGTAATCTCAAGGGGATGTAGGGTTAAAGGAAAATGTCCCCCTGTTTAGCTGTGGATTTTCTTCAGGATCATGAGCCTTCTTGAACTGGAAGGGTGATGCCTTCGTTAGATGGTAGGAAATTATGCTTTAGCAAGTAAGGCCATAGTCCAGTGGTTTTGAGAGCTCACCTATATCAGATCAAAGCAAGCTGTGGCCATACAATGTGGTGCACCAACCTAGTTTAAGCTCATTCTGCACTATGTTCACAATGTTTGAAGCATTATCCCTGTGCTGGCACGCTTCTGCTAAAGCAGGCAGTGTCTGGCTGCTGTTTTACCTTTATGCTTATGTAGGTATTTCCTGTTCTCCTTCATTCAGGATAAAGCTGGCATGAAGTCAGCATAAACACTGTATCATGTGTTTTTGACAGTTTATATATAAAAACTGTTTCATGTTGGCTTTGGGGTTTCCCACAATTTTTTTGAGTCTTAGGAGCTTTGGTCTAGCCGCAATAGTTACTTGTCCCACCCTCCATATAGTAGAGACATGAAATTATACCACAAAAAGGCAGGAAAGTCTATATAGTGGGTCCTTTTGTCCCAGGAGCTCCTGGCCACACTAGCCATGCATGACTTTTCACTTTCTCAGTATTCAAACATGTTTTGGGTTTGAGGACTTAGAAGGTAATGTACCTGATAGCAGGTAGTCCCAATATTGAGCTTAAGTCTATGTGTAGGTGTTGGTGTGGCTGTATGCTATAGGGGCATCATATAAATATATCTTCGTCTGGAATGTCTGAAAAGTAAACTGTCCTCGGGAGGAAAAAGTTATGGAGGAATTCCAGGTGAGAAGTGGTGAGCTAAGTGGTTTGTGGGTGGATAAAGATAGTCAGGAGTCCTCTGATTGTCATCAGGCCATGTCAATTGGTTGAAACTCCAGCTTTTCATAGAGAAAATCCAGTTCGAAGTGTTTCTTCCATCCGGAAAAGTTTTCCAGGGCCAGGCTGTTATGAGTGCAATACGTGAGAAAGCCCCTAGTGATGTGGTCAAATGTAGAAAAATAAGGATCAAAATGCTGCCCTGAGTGATATTTATTTATTCGTGCAAATAACCAGCTTCAGTAGAAGAGACAGAATCACCCTCCAGTGACAATAGGTATGATGAGTCTTTAACACAGTGAATAAGCTCTCAGGCAGCAGAGGGAGAAGGAAGAGAGCATCCTGTGACTAAGTCGCTCTGAGGCGTTCCGCCTTCCCAAGGGGCTGGTTCACCTTCAGAGCTGATAGCTGGGAGGTTGCGTCTGAATAAGGCTGTGATAGCATCTGAGCCTGGATTTAGGCAATAACCAAGTCTCCTAATGTCTGGGCTGTGTACCACTGCTGTGGGTGTTGTCACATTCCCTGGTTACTTTCTTTCTCCATGAAAATATTCAAGTGGCTGATACCAAGTTTAGAAACTGACACTTTTCTCACCCCTAGTTACCTGCACCTTTGCCTGTTGCTTTGAGGAACAACTCATCTTTTCTTTGGCTACCACATGCAGAAAACATGGATTTGATCTGGTGATGCCAATGTACTTTATCCCCAAGAAGCACCCTAGGATCTGAGGCCTGGATACTTATAAAAGCTCCTCTGTGTTCTGGGTAAGCCCTTGCCTTACTTGGGTAGACACCCGGTTTTAAAGGCTTGTGCTAGCCGTCACTGAAATTGATGGAAAGATAGTGAAGGCAGTGACTGGTGGAGTATCTTTTTACAAGTAAAATGAAATAAGGTATCATTGGGGACAGCAATGTTAAGTTCCCACTTCTTGAAAAACTGACTGTCTAGACTTTATTCTTCCTTGGCCTCTGTTTAGAATATATCATGGACTTGGTTTAAATGCAAAGGAGCATGTTCTGTTTCACAAGTTTTGTTCTGTACAGGGGTGGAGGGTGTGCAAGAGAAGTGCTCATGTTAATGAAGGGGATTTAAGGAGGAGATCAGATGCCAGGACCTAGGCTGAGTATGAGGTAAGGCTGCAAGAAGTCAAAGCCAGGAGCACAGAGCCTTGGAAATGGCTATATTTCATCTGAGGCACACAATCATTTAAGAAGCAATGGTTGATCTAGCAGCTTATCTGCCTCTGGTTTTCCTCTCTGTTATGGGTGGGAATTACAATCCTGACAACTTGCTTTTTTTCATTTGCGAGTACTCACCCATGACAGCACAGATCGAACTGCAACATCTCTCGAGATTTTTCTGGTTTTTTCTTTTTCTTTTTTATTTTCTTTCTTCTTCTTTTTATTTTTTCTTTTTCTTCTTTTTCTTTTTTCTTTTCTTTCTAGAGAGGAGAGGGAGAAAGAAGGTGGTTACAGAAATACACAAAGGTTTTCATCTGAATAAACCCTCTAAGCCTCCTGGCTGGAATGAGCACAGCTCTGGCAACCACACCCCAGCGAGACATCTCCAGCTCGGCACGGGGAGGAGGTGGGATGCGGGCAGGAGCGAGCGGCTCCGTTTGCGTTAGTCACTCCAGGACTCTCTCCTGCCTGGCATGAGGGTGGGGAGGGGGTATCTCTGTGCCTTGCCTCTACTTCCTACTCTGTGATGTGAGGCACAGGCATGCTCAGTAGCTGGTGCCTACCCCTCCTATCTCAGCAACAGTGCCTACAACACTAGGAGATCGCTTGCAGCAGGAGCGGAGCCGGAAAGCCATCTTTGCTGGAGAGAGAGGCAGCAGACCCTGAGCCGCTCGGCACCCGCTCGGCTGCACACCATGTGAGTACCCGCGCAGTCCCGTCCGGCCCGTGTCCCTGTCCCATGTCCCTGTCCCACGCCCTGGCGCCCCTGCAAACTTCGCAGCCGCTGTGGGGGCAGGAGAATTGCTCTGCAGAAGTCTGGAGAAATAGCGGGGTGTGTTATCCTGTTGCTTCCGCAGCCGAGGGGGGATTAACTTCGGCGATCCGCTGTCGGTTTGGTGTCTGTGGGATGTGCAGCGGGGTGGGGTGAAGGGATGGAAACGGGAATAAAATGTCTGAAGCAGCCGTAGCCCTTGTGGATGGCATAGGTGCAGCTGCAGGCTCTGAGGAAGGATTTCCAGGGCGTGGGGCTCGGCATGTGTAATTCAGCCAGCCGGAGTCTGTAGCAAGCAGTATCGAAGTCTACTACTGCTGTTAACCTGTGAGCACTTAGACGGGGCTCTCGCTGCTGTTTATTCAGCTGCCAGGCAGCAGTGGAGAGGATTATTGACACATTTCTGACTCGGATTAATACTCAAAAGGAGATGCTGGGCCAAGATCCTCAACAGGTTCAAGCCAGGTTTGTTCGAAGGTCTGAGTCACTCGGTGCTGCTGATCCACAGCTGCTGGGTCCTGCTTATTTTCACTGTTTAATTAAATGTTCTCTCTCAAATACTAGCTGTCTGATCAATTCAGCTTCACCATCTCCAGTACCAATGGCTTCCTGTCAGCAGAGCTTGATAATAATCTGTTCCCTCTTGTTTGCATCTCTTCAAATATCCCTTCCAAGTCTTTACATTCAGCGTTAGTGAAAGCATTAACGTTCTCTGCTAGGCAGTGATGAAACCCTCAAAGTGAATTCTGAAACCAGAAGTGTGCTGAGGTAAGTAGGAATTGATTAGATCCTTGTTCATTCACAAAAGAATTCAGGTAGCTAAATGTATCATTCTACTATTGTCTCAATTCATTGCTCATTCCCTGTGCCTCCTAAGGGACAGCCAGAGACGATGTTGAAAACAGTCAGTCACTCACATGTGGTGTATGGGACCAAATATCTGCTGGTATTGGGTGGTCTTGGAAGAACCAGAGCGTGGTTGATACAGGCAAGATGAGGAGTGGAAGCAGTCCTGGCAATCTGTGATTAAATTACTTTAAAAATATTTCCAATAACCTACTGTTCTTCATGAGAGGTTTTCAAAACAGATTCTACAAACACATATTCTGAAATGTTGACTTTTTGGTTTCATGCTATTTCCTATATAAAATCTCAGACAATAAGATTTCGTTGTCTAAAATGTTTCTAAAGCAAGGACCTCTTTGGAAGTAAAATAATTGCTACCTAAAAGAAGATTTCTTACATAAACACTGAACTCTATCTGGTAAAAGCCAGTTCATTTTAAGCGTCTGTTGTGTTTAATCAAGATCGAGATGATGACATCCAATACTTTTATTTGTATGTGAGCTGTTCTTCAATGATTAATACAAGAGTTTGCTACTGTAGTATTATACAATCTATGCTGTTCAGACACTAAGTAATAACTCAGATAATGTTTAACTTAACCTGTGTGCATAGGTGTTCATGAGAGCATTTGTAAATAAAGCGGAAAAGGTGATGCTAATATAACTCAGTCATACTTCTGTAGTGAACTTGCATTAGACTTCTGACAAAACTGAGAAGTAAAAAAAGGAAAGCAGTTTTTGTCTGTTTTGTCAATTTACACTCTCAGTTTGATAATCGAAACAAAGCCAAGACAAATAAGCGGCTTGTCATTGGCAGTGTCAGTTGGCTTCTGTTTCATTGCTAGATATTGTAATGAAAACTTTTTCTTGAACATCTGCATGAACATCATGTCCCAGTAGCTTCTGAGTTACTGAAGAACAACAGAGATAAATGTGTATTAGCTACTGACTTGTAGCAGCAGCTGCAGTTGTATTTCACTGGACAATAAAAGCTAATTGCTAGTGAGCACAAAATACTCCGTAGGTGTTACTTCTCCTGCTGTTACACCTATAGAGTATTGCAAACATGGACCCTTCTCATGCGTGTATACAGACATGCATGTGAGACACGATGCTGTGTCTTCAGCTGGTGTGAACTAGTGTCAATAAAGAACTCCTTTACTGGGTCAAAATACAGGTCCACCTGTCCTGGTGTGCTGTGCCCTAAAGCAGCTTGCAGGGAGTGCTCAGGGAAGAGTACAAGAAAACAGTGGGTATGCAGTGGTATTCCCAGAATACTTTCCCAGCTTCCAGTGGTTTAAGGCTCGGGGAGTGTCTGAATCTGAAGAGAGTTTTTTGTATTCCATTACTGTTCTTTCAGGAAGGTGTCCAGTTGCTCCCTTTGCAGTGTCCTGTGGCAAGGACCTCCACAGCTGGACCATGCAGGGTGTGAAAGCTGCTCTGTGTTGGTTTTGAGCTAGCAGATAGCAGGTTCTGTTTGATCTTATACTGGAAATCAGAGAACAGTGTTCCTTCTTCACTGTCTTCTCTGTGATTCATGATTGTGTATCAACCCAGCAAACCAGCACTGATTTACATCAGGTGGGAGTCTGTCCCCATGGTCTTTTATCGCAGTGAGTACAGTCCAGGGCAGATAAGATACATTGACGTAATAGACATCTTTCACCTTCGTGCAGGCAGAGGAGAGGAAGCTGTGACATGAAAAGGTTGGATGAAAGGAGAAGGAAGTAAGAGGGATCTAAAGCAAGAACAGAGAAGGACTGGACCACACTAGTGCAGCTGGGAAGGTTGTTCTAGGTCTGAGGGAGAGCAAACTAACTTATTTGGAGGAGATACGAGGAAGAGTGAGGGGAGATGAGGAGAAGAAAATGGCGCTCAAAGCTGAGGCACTTATAGGCTTTATTCCTCTCTGGAAAATAGACTAGCAGCAGCAGGTGAAGTATATGGTTTTGGTTTTTTTACAGGGGTCACATGTCCATAGGTAATTACATATAATAGAAGATCATAGCATCATGTCATCTGTTGTTTACAGATAGGTCAATGACCAGACAGCAGGGTGCCTTTGATTACATTAATCCAATACAAATGTGCTCTATTGCAGGGTATAACTTTTGTGAGACAAGCAGCAAAGCAAAGCACCTGGTCGTCCCTGGGGCAGAATTGCCTTGCTCTATCTCATTCCTTGGGTAGCAGTTAGGGCTTTCTGAAAAAATTAAAAATAAAATAATCCTTCTGCCTGTTTTAGAGCCGGAAGGAGTACCTCCTGGAGGGGACAGATGGGATTAAAAAGGTTCCACCAATTGTAAGGAGTCTGTTCCAGCTGAATGCCTATTCAGGTTCTCTGAAAAGAATGGCGTGGATGTGGTCTCCTACTGTTAGTAGAGCAATACTCAGTCCTCCTTTTGTGGACATTTTACGGAACTCAGCAAAACCTCCCTACCCTGCTCTTCTCTTGTACTGATCAGCGGAGACAAACGGATTTAGTACTGATCCGCTGCTTTTAGGGAGTTTAGTGGCTTACAAAAGTGCACAGAGCCAGTGTGTGTCCTAGGAAAGTATAACCAGCATGAAATGGAGGGGTAAATTTTCTAAGTGGTGAAGCTGTTCCATGCTGGTTAGTGTCTGTGTTCCCTTAGAAATATGTTCCAGAAAGGCTTCAGAAATCCATGGTGGCAGGAAGATTTGAGTCTACTGGAGCTCTCAGGATTTACATCTGGTGACCAGCTGCCTCAGACCCAGAGAAGCTAGATTCAGTCTTGACGTTTTCTAACTTTCCCCCGCTTGCCCTCTACAGTCAGCCAGAGAGATCGATGGTTTGAAGGTCCTGTAGTATTGGTTCACACAAGCATAGGTGTGAAAGAGTGAGTTGTTCTTCTCATTTACGGGATGTAATGGAGCTTATAGTGAAAATAACCAGACCGACCATACTCAGTGGAGCAGGGCTGTGTACATGAGAAGAGGATGATGAGAAGGGGAAAGGACCCCATTTTCAGCATGGCTCTATTCTGACTCTTGTTTGCTGGTTTTAAGGCTCACAGCTCTGAGTAAGAGCCTTGAAGTAAGGGCATTAGGAATAGGAGCTGTTGTTTAGTTTGCTGTTTTCAGACTTCAACAGAGGGATGTATGTGTTCTGTTCATTGTTTGCTTCCCTTGACTTGCTCTTTTGTGACATGATGCAGGGAGGCACCTTCTTCATGTATTGCATTAGAAATAAATGCATCCAGCTCACATTGTTATTTCTGATACACTCACTTGCCATTTGAAATAGGGGTGGCCCTTAGGTCACAAACCTTTTGGATATTTGGGTGGTGAGTGTTTGAAAGTGTAGAGATCAAACTGAATGGTGTCTTGAGATCTCAGCAAAGAAAATAATCCCAGAATGGGAGCAACTGGGAATTATATGTGACAAGTACAGACAACGTGAATATTTGTCACAATAAACATTCTTCAAAACAGGCTAATATGAGATAAATGAAGCCCAAATATATTTATTTCAGTGGTCCCTTTCCTTGTGACTTAGCACTCCGTGCTGTTTTGCTGTAATTGAGTTAATTTTCTTCATAGCAGTTAGACTCTTTTGTAGCTAGCATAGTCTTTTGTTTTGGACTTAGTATGACAATAATGTGATCACACACTAAACTTCCCATGGGAAAGAGTTAATCTTATCTGGGACAGAGTTAACTTTTTTCTTTCTAGTAGCTAGGCTGTGTTTTGGAGTTGGTATGAAAAGAATGTGAGAACTGGCTGTTGCCAAGGAGACCAAGAACTTTTTCAACTTTCCAGCTGCAGGTGCATATAGAAGCTAGGAGGTGTTCAAGAACAATTGCACTGTGCATGATTTATTTAATATAGATATTACATTATTGTTATTATTGCTGTCTTATTAAACTTGGTATATCAACTGACAAGTTTCTGCCTTCCCTTTCAATTTTCTCCCCCATCCCACTTGGGGAGGGGATGGTGTATGAGTGAGTGGCTGCATGGTCCTAGTTGCTGGCTGGGGTTAAATCATGACAGGCTGATTCCTTCTGCTCTGCATTGGCAATAACTTGTTCCTGTTGACTTCAAGGCATTTTGCATAGATAGTTTCTACTGCAGAGTGACTTACAGGACACTTGAAGTGGCTGTAGTGGAAGCCAAATCAGTCTGCCAAAGAACCATTTCCTCTTTTCAGATGCTATTTACATAATTAATGTCTTCCTGAAGAATCAATAATTAAGCTGTGGAGCACAGGGCAAGCTCATGTTTGTGTGTGTGTGTGTACAAAATGCTCCCAGGGTGAATGGGCATGGTTGTGGATAGGGGAGCAATATATTAAACCTGTTCTCCCTTTCCTTCCACTGCCCTTCTGCCACCATTTGTAGGATGCAGAATGCATGGAAGATTCTCACTGGCAGCTTTAGACAAATGTTTATGGCACCCCAAAAGGAGCAGTACAGACTGTCCCAAATAAGTTCAAATTGATTGAACTGCTCATTTTAAGCAATCACGACTTAGAGAATATCCTCTCACCTATATCATTCAGTACTCTCTACTGTCATTATTCACAGCCATTACCAGCAATTAACTAGGCTGGTTTTTTTCGATGATGCAATTCCTTTTTCCCTGATGTCTCTACTTAAACCCTCTAAACTCTTTTCCATTATCCACTGAACAACCACCAAATGATTGCAAGCTGGGGTTTTTTTTAAACTGCTTGGTTATGACAACCTTATGTTTTTTCTGTGTAAAGTAGTAACTCACTGAAATAGATCTGTCTGTACATTTGCAAGTAAGTGTTTTGTCAGTTGCAATTATACTGTAGCTTCTGTACTGGATGAATAATTAGAATGGAAGCTTCCTGACCAAATTATGTGAATTACCTGATTAAGTTCCTTGATCTCTTCAGATGGAAAATTTAATGAGAAATATGCAGAAAAAATAAAATATTTCTGTTTCAGAATAAATGAGAAAGAAATGTATCAGTTGTTAAATTACACCTGCTGGACTCAGTATCAAAGGGTCAAAAGAGAACTCTTCTAGAAAACAGACACTCTCCTCTGATGACCTTTTAGAAGATCAAAACCACATTGTTTCAGGATTTTTTTTTTAAAGTATGTTCTCATCTATTGCAGTGCTCCCTAAATGTAAACTGGTAAACATGGTGGAATCAAGTGCTGTCACTGCATATTTGTACATCGGAGCTGTAGTTTGTTTGTGTTTTGGAAGCACCAAATAGCTGACAGTTTGTACTTCTTAGGAGCTGGTGCTATGAACTTCACTGGAGTTTTTATTATTATGAAACATATCAATACCATGCAGAATTGAGACAGCTGGAGACAGAAACAGAACTGATGGATGGTGGGAATATACCAGAGGCTGTGATGTGTCCTACTTCATCGAATGGTGTCCTTATGCTAGTGTCTAAGTAGGAAAGGAAGTGTCCACAGAATTTACAAAACTCCTTTCGTGGAGAAAAGAGTTGAAAAGAAGAAATACGCAGTGATAAATGTACTGAACTTAGTGCCTGATACTGGATAGATGCTGATTTTCTTCTAAGATGCTCACACCAGATCCAGATGGGAATTTATATATTGAACTTTAAAAATTTTAATTGGAAAATGGAATTGAAAAATTGAACAGTATTAAAAATGCAGTCATTGTAGGGAAAAGGATTTTCTTATTTCCCCTCCTAGATGCAGGAAAGTGTGTTATGTTACAAAATTATCAGAAGACTTCTTTGCATTCTTTGCAATTAAGTTGCAAAATTTGGTTTAAAATAACTTCTTTAAGGACTGTAGAGCATGTGTTCAGGAGAGATGGCTTGCAAAAGGTTTTTGGAGATATTAAAAGATCTGACAGGGTGGTGTCCTAAGAAACTTAATCTAGTGGGCCCTGCTTTGAGTAGAGGGTTGGACTAGATCTCCAGAGGTTCCTTCCAACCTCAGCACTTCTGTGATTCTGTTTGAAAAGGCCAGACAAAATTGCATATGTCGAAGATAATTAAATTTTGTCTGCTTTCCAGACATTCAAGATTTTGATGTTTTGTTCATGATAACTTGGTAGCTTTCATCTTTGACTTGTTGGTAGTGGATGCTGCAGAAATATCAGTAATAGAAGGGGAAAATATGTGGTATTTGGGAAGGGAGGAAATGTGGGAGTTTAAAAAAAACCGCAGGTCACTGGAATGCGTTATTAAATTTGGCTTGAATGCTAAAGTTCGTATTCCTCCCACAGAGAAAAAAATCCAGGTTCCCTGCAAGCAAGCTTTCTCATCTTTCATATTCAATGCAATCTTCCCTAGCTTGGTGTCTGCTCCCATCTCTCTATACCATGTCTTGCAGTAGCTTGGTGGTTTGGAAAAGACTATTGTTCTGTTCCGCTGTAAATGCTGTCTCAGTAGTGCAGAGTGCACATTTTAATAAAATATGTGCTTATATCACGTTAGGGCATCCAGATCTATAACAGAGGAGAAACAAATCTGACTGTCACATGCAGTGACTGGAAGAGATAAGAATTGCTGGTAGCAGGTGAGGTTACCAAGGAGTGGTGTGCTGACCAAGACAGGAGTTGTGAGCCACTGCTACAGAGCTGTGGCTTCTGTAGCTCAGTTTGTAACTTCTGGAAATGGTGGGGGTTTATCGAGCAAGATGGTGGCTGTTGAATTAGCACAAAGGACTGTGTTGCTTCAGGGCACAGCCGAGGAGGTGGATCCTTGTCCGTGGAGCTGTACAGGAGCTCTACGGGTGTGCTTGGCAGACAGTGCTCCTTATATCCATACTGGCAGCAGATGCTCCTTATATCCATACTGGTAGCAGGTACCTCTTGTGTTTGGGCTGTCAGAAGCAGGACAGATCCTTAGCCCAGCATCTTCCCTGCCTCTTCAGATCTCCTTCCTCAGTCTAGATTTCATGTACCCCTGGGGAAGAGGTGAGGGGTGAGCTTTTCCAGTAAGCCTTGTGAACTGCAGTTCTTGAGGGAATCAATCTCTGAACCTTTGAAGGGAGCAGTGCACCCAAAGTACTCAGCTCTGCTGACAGACAGTTGCCTATACAAGAACAAGTGTGGATCTGTGGAGGAAAGGACTTGAGAATTGGCTCCGTAGGCTTCTCAGCATATCCTCCGCACCCACAAAAAGGCTGGGGTGCTGCCTCTGGGAGGTGCGGGCTGTTGTAATTCACTAGTTGCCCGTTTAGACACAGAGGTCCTGAGTCAGGCAATATGCCAGCAATTTAGAAATATATGAGTCCTGGCAAAGCTTTCCTAGAAACTATGAAAATCATTAATTATCCCTAAACCTACTTGTTATCTACTTCAGGAGGTTAATGGTTAGAAATTACATTTGTTCATTTGAATTCGCATACAAAAATAGCTCCTTTTTATCATGCTAGTGAATCTGGACCTACTCAGGGCCTTAATTACAGTGTGCTGCAGTAAGGCAAAGGGCACTGCTGCTTGAAAGCATAAACCTGATCTGCTGTTATCCACCAGCTGTTGGCACAGACTATCACATAGAATAGTGTTTTGTGTGTTATCTTGGACTTAAGAGAGAAATTCTAAGACTGGACATTTCTTATTGCTCTCAGTGATCCTGAACAACACTGAAAAAAATGATACAAGCATGTCTTTTCCTCTTTCTCACACACACTCTTTAGGTTGACCTGTGGGAAAGCTTCCTGAACTCTAGCTAGGTTTGCTGATAGCTCCGACAGAGATTCATTCCCCCTTCTCTTTCCTTCATGTATCTCCAGTAGTATCCATTTCCAGTGTGTGCAGAGAGAATAGCTGCACCCAACAGCTGTCACCCATGGTGACAATTCAGGTGGGGGAAAGGGAAGGGAAGCAAAGAAACAAAGAGCTTTAATCAACAGCAGCAGAAACAAAGCTGTCATCTAACCCTGAAAGGCATAAAGCACTTCATGCTATCACCAAGCAGCTGAAGTGATTGGCATGGTACTTTGTGCTGCCAAACAACCTGAGTGGGATCAAATCTTACCAAACAGTTACCACAAGATAATTGGACCTGCCTATTGGTAAAAATGCAAAGATTCCTAAATAGGCATCAGACTGAGTACCAATAAGCAAAACCCTGGTGGAGTGACCTATCATCCGTTGTACAGGGCGAGAGTGGTGGATGCTGCAGGCCTGATTTGCTAGGACTGGTTCTGGCCAAGTACTCATATTTGCAGCGGACAGTTGTGTACGAATATAGCTTCATTTGTTTTCTGTCACAAGTGCACTGTGTGACAAAACAGTCCTTCCAGAAGGCTTTGGGTATCCGGTTGTTTCCTACACTTCGAAAGCTGACTGAGATTTGATGATGACTTATAGCCCATCAGCTTACCCGAGAATTTCAAGGCAAAATTCTCTGAGCTCGTGTCAGCGCTGCGGTTGAGAGCCTTTCATGATTGGGATCCAGGGAGAGCTCAGCTTGAAAGTGGGTACTGTCAGGATGAATCAGCAGATATCTTCCTGGAAGCAATCGACAGTCTGGATATCCCAAGTGTTTAGCAGAGATCCCACCAGGATATAAAAGTCTGCTTCTGAAATGTTTGACTTCTTCTTTCCAGCAAGGAGCTGTACAGTCATTCCTTGACAGCTGTGATATTGTCTCCCACACATATATGAAATCACACAGTGACATTTTTCAGCAACTTTGTTTACTAGATGATATAAATACAAAAATATTTCAAGTCACTTAACATTTTGGTGCTTTTCTCTTTGCATTGAACATTTTAGGGAGACTAGGAGAAGGAAATGGAAAGGCAGAGTATGTCTCATGTGTCTTGGCACGTCAACAATGACCTGCACATTTTTCATGTCAGTTCTTAATTGCCTCATGCAGATGAAGCAACATGATCTCTTATATTTCACCTTCACAGGTGATATGTGGCTACAGCAGCGATGTTAAAGCAAAGACCCTGGCATTACCATGTTCATTGTCTTTGTGACAATCAGTTCTATAGAGTTAACTCTGGGGAAGAATGAGCAGATTTGATTTTAAGTTTTGTGCAGCAGAGACTGAAATGTTTTAGCAGTAGAATGATCTCCTAACAGAAATCACAGCTGACAGGTGCTTTGCTTGTTTAAACCCCCACCTGGCAAAGCCAGTTACAAAGCATGCAACTTGATACTTCTCTTGTTGCTGGCTCCCAGATAGCCATTTGCTGAGAATCAACTTCACCAGCACAGTTTTAGAAATAAAGCCTGTTTTCAGGCCTGAGCCCCCTCTCCCAGCCCTTCCTTCATGAGCAGTGTGGATGGTGAAACTCGTCACGCAGAAAGAAGGCACTTTGAATTAGACTAAAACATAACAATTACATAACCAAACACTCTCTGTATTTGGACAGAGGAAAGAGCTTAACAAGTCAGATAGTGTATGTGGATGAATCAAGAGGGGGCCTGCACCTTAGGGAAAGGAGCATTGTACCCAGAGGGAAGAGCAGAGTTCCCCTCTTAGAAATACCCTTGTTCCTGTGCACTGTCGGTGAACGAGAGGTGCCAAGATTTCCAAGTAACTTGCAGTAGTCTTGGATGAATCTTTAGTTCTCATAGCAAGTAAGAGAACTCCAGAAACCTTAACCTTGATTGCACTTAATTGTTGCTAGTATTGGAGTCCCTTAGAAGACTAAGTGCTGCCCAGGAAAGGGAAAAGGAGTCCAAGAGGTCATATCTGTTTGGGAAGTTAAATCCAAAATCCTCAGAGAGGAAACATGGCCACTGGCTTTAGATCAGGCTCAGCTCAGAGCTAAATCATTCTGTACAAGGTACTTTCATTCTGAGATGCTGCAGGAGCATTGCATATCTTGAAGGAAAACATTAGAAAAGTAGATAAAATGTAGATCAGAAGGTAACTCCCAATTAATTAATCATTACACACTTTGTTGAGTGAACCTGAAAAATGCCCGAATATTGTAAAACATTTAACAAAACTTAACCAGTAACTAGCTAAATAATCTAGTCTATAGGACTGAATCTGGTTTACAGTGAAGGCAGCTGTTCTCCTAACCTGGGCCAGAATAGTTGTGCTTCAGTGTTTGGATATATACAACCATTTGCAAAACTCCTCTAGTTGAAAGGATTTTTCTCAAAGGCTTATATTTATTTCTGTAGTCTTTGTTTTGCTTTGAAACTGATTGTGCAGGTTGCTTATTGGATTATGCATGTCAATAGCAAAGGAAGGTACTTGATAAAGATTTCTTCATGTCTTAAAAAAAAAATATCATCTGAGATGTAGGATCAAAAATGAGAAACTCCTCTTATTTGAAGGATGGTGGGGAAATATTGTAACAAACGGGAGATAGCAAATTGGGGAGCGTATAGGGAAGAGGAGACAAATATAGGTGTTTACACTTGAGGCTTGCTGCACCGAGCCAACTTTCAGTCTCTTGACAGCACAGTCACATAGCGGTCTCCGTCAGCCAGGTGTCTCAGGCAGTGACTCATACACTGAATACAGTTTTCTGTTGTTTTCTCTGTGGTCCCTTGTTAACCTGCAGATGGTCTATCTTGAAATCTGCCTTTCCCTGCAGCTTCCCAGTGGTGGATGTGACTTGTCCGCCTATATTTGAGACTTTTCCCTTCCTGAGGTAGCTTGATTACAGGTTTATTATAGATTTGCCAACCAGCGAGCATCAGCTACAGCTCCAAGTGACAGAGGGCTCCTAGCCTAATTTCCCATGGAAATGGCCTTCCTTTGAATCTGTACTGGGATGGTAGCATGCGTTTTGGGGCACTAACAGCAGAAACATCAAATAGGCTCTCAGTGGTGACAGGAGACAGGGTTGCAGTAATTCCTTTGTGTTGTCAAATTTAAAAAAAAGGCTATCCCTCTGCTCTGAGCTACAATTTCCTTTAATTTGGTCAAAGTGGAATAACCTGTGTTTATTCTTCTTGGCTGTCTCTTTGAGAGAATAAACTAGGTAAAATTGGCTTTATTCTTTCCTAACAGAAAAGACTGGTTGTAGGCTGAGGTCAGAAGAAAATTAATTTAGGATATGTGAGGAATTAAGGCGAGGGCCTTAACTTTCTTATGCCAAATACAACTTTTGAATTTCAGAAAAGCTTTTGCATTTTCTGTTTTGCCAAGCTCCAACCTTGTAAATCCTTCTCTCAGGAGCAGTACAGAAAAATGAGAATTGTCAGGATGGAGAAGGCTTCTTTTATTTTAATATCGCATCATGCATTTGTGAAAATACTAGCATTTGTAAAAATATTAGGCACATGAGATGTGGTGTGACCTCTGAACAGACCAGACAGCTCAATAGTGTCTCTTAATGGAGACTTGAAATTTTAAGCAAATTTTTCTCTCTCCCAAACTCTTTTAACTAGCTAGTAGAAATCTAGTTATTCTTGCTATGTATACACAGAGGTGGAGAGGTGGTCATGCTACTGTTTCCCTGTTTCCAGTTAAAGAGCTTTTTGGACAAAGGCTGACTAGCTTTGTACTGAACAGGTACAGTGGGAGTGTGGTGAAGAGAAACAGGATCTCTGCCCTGCTAAAAATGAAGTAACATGATAAATCTCCATATGTAGTGTTAACGCGGTACCTATTACCTGCGCAATACCATTGCTTCTCCTCCTATCCCATGTCTGTCAATGAGCCCTACAGCAGGGCTGAATCAGGAATCACATGTCTTTGGGATGGAAAAGATTGCTTCTGCCTCCTTTTCAGAGAGACTGAATGAAGAGGACACAAGGATAAACTGGGATGCACAATCCACTGCTACATTAGACATCACACCACCTCACTGTTGCACAGAGAAGGAAATCAGTGCTGTCTCTGTCCTCCTGTCTTCAAAAGGGAACAAAAGGAAGATATCGTAGTTGGCTCTCCTTTCCATTAAAAAAAACCCAAAACCAACCAACCAACCAAACAAACCCAAATGAAAAACTAACCAAAAAACCCAACAACAACCAAACCAAACAAACAAACCAACAAAAAAACCCCCACCAAACAAAAAAAACCCCAAAAACCAAACACTGAAGGATTTTGTTTAGTTATCTTTAAATATTAGACCTCTGCCCAAGTAATGGGGGATGTTTGGAACTGGGAATTCCTTATAATTACTGCCATAACCAAAATAGGGTTCTTCTCAAGATGCCTTTTTCAGAATGTAGTGTATTTTGTATTTCCTAGTACAACATAGATTTTATAGAGAACTTGCTCTTGGGCGTATTCATATAAATGCTCAGGATGATTAACTCGGAGATCAAAAAGACAAGTAAGTTGACCTTACAAGGATTATGAGATAAGGTATTAATACTCTATGAGAAGTGTGAGATTTCTAGGTGAGAAAATATTCAGCACAGGAACAAACACCTCTGCCTAGGAGCGCGCAGATTTTTTTCAAATTGCCAGTGTTTTTAATGACAGCTGCTTTGTGCAAATGTCTACAGAGAATGCCCAATTTAGATATTTCCTTGAAGCTGTACAAGAGCTATTCTGCTTATGAGCGTTATCATGCAAAGCATGCTTTATTTGACAACTCAGTGTTTTACTCTGTCTTTAGAAATAAAATCCTGAGAGGCTGGCATTGTTTGTATGCATGTGTATTAGACGGGTTGTTTTGGGATAGGCAACTTGTTTTGTTTATTTTTTCAGACTATCTAAAATGGAGACGTTGTTTGCCAAAATGTTTGAAATCAGCCTCTCATTTCTGGGGCCTCATCTCCAGTTCACTGAGGTGGCTGTCTCAGTTTAGGCAGTCTGGCTTTGAAGAGTACTTGTTTCTTCCCAGTAGTACTTTGGTTTACATGGATGTGTTGTTGGTGCAGATCTTCTCTACGTGGAGGTATCCTTAACTGCAAGTTTAATGACAACAAAACAGTAACAACTATTTTAAGTCACGTGTCTACAGCATCAGAGGAACAGAGGGACAGTGTGTGGCTATTGACTGCGCAGGAACTAGCCCTGTTCATAAAAGCTAAACACTTTTGACCATGTAATACCACACTAGATAGAAGAGGAAGCATCCAGCATCTTTCTCATTCCTTCTTGTCCCCAGTCTGTAATATATATATATATATATGTATATATATATATATGTAAGTAAAGCAAACTGGTTCTTGGAATATAGCAGTAGTCCTGTACTAGCCTTATACAATTGACTGAAATCAAGAGAAATGTGTAAATGGCCCATAGGCCCTGGGTCTCTCACATCTGGTACACCAGGGCAGAGCAACAACAGGGATCAGACAAGCAGGCAGTGATTTGAAAGTTCAAGTGAATGTGTGAGGTTGAAGTCTCCTTGAAGAGGCGGGGGAGAGATTTCCCTCTATAAACATCTGTTTGCAAGACAGAGCTTTTTTTAAGCAGGGGAACAAAGAGTGAATTTTAATTAGGATAATGGTCTTAATAGGCTAAAAAGAATCAAAATACCCTTCTGTGTTTTAAAGACAGTGGTACTGGCAAGCTCAGCAGTGCACAGATTTACACCATATAAACATTGACAAATGTACCAAAGAAGAATTAAAATCTTGTTGGAAAACTAAGACAAATATAGCCCTTGTATATACTTGATGGATTTTTTTTCCTTCAGAATTAGCAACTGTTAATGGCGATTATGACAGAAGATAGAACATCCTAGTTTAAATTGAGTAGCATAAGTGAGTAAAAACGATTTATGCAGTTCTCTTACATGCTTATGACTGGTCCAGAGCTTTAATGAATGCTTTCCCTTTGCTGATGTCCTCCAAATTTGTCTCACGGAATTGAGTTAGTGTGGGATTGTGTCTCCACCACAGTACTCTAGAAATTGACGTTTTAAAATAAATTAAAACGTCTGTCCTCTTCCTGAATGTTTCTTCTCTCAAAGTACTAGGAAATAAAACAGCCTGTAACAACCTCTACTTATTGTTTGGCTGAGAAGGTGGCTTCAGGCTGGTGCCTTCTGATATTCAGGGTTCTTTGTAACCCCTTCAGGTGTGCCTGGTGTTTGGTAATACACAGGATGGTAAGTACCAGTTAAGTGGTAAGCAAAATAAAGGAGCAACAGGTTGTAACAGCGTGATGCTGGTTGAAGGAAAGATATTCTAGTCCAATGAGGCACATATAAAGTGGGTTACTAGGGTAAAACATAACCATCTCTGCCTTGCTCTTTCTTTTTTGCCTTTTTCCTCACCTTTGATCTATGACTAAGTCTGACTACCTCTGACTATCTTTGCTCTCCTGTAACTAGTCTGCCTCACAAAACCTTTTGTGGAGTAGATTTGCTCTAGTAGTGTGGGCACAATATCTGCCTTTTCGGGTTTTTTTGTTTGGTTTTGGTTTTTTGTTTTGTTTTTTTTTTATTAGAGGCCACATCTTGTACCATCAGGAATAAACTTGCCTGGCTTGAAATTTTGTTTCTTAAATGTTAATAAATTAAAAAAAAAAAAAAGAAAAAAGGAAAAAAGTGATCATGCTATGACGTGAAGGGAACAGAAGCTATGGACTGGGGAAAACATCTTCTCACTAGAAAAGATCTTTGAAGAGAGAAAATGAATTCTCTATGGAAAGATCAAAGCACATGAAGTTAATGGATTATGACAAGGTAAAAAAGATACCTGGAGAAAACAGTAGGATCAAACATAAAAGAGGGAAATAGGAAAGAGTGCTTTTTTTGTTGGAGATAAAGGATTGTTTAGAGGGCTAGCTAAGTACTTGAGATTATATGTTGTGGCTAAAGGGCTATTAGCGGGAATAGGGATTTTGTTCCTCATGCCTGGAACAGCCTCCACTTACACAGTACTCAGGTAGCCTTGGAATTGCAGTCCTGAATTCCTGCTCTATTGCAGTGCTCTGTGCTGGTGACTACAGCCTAATGCACCCTGTAGTGCAACCAGACCCTCTCAGACTGACACAAGACTGGTTTAACTGTAAGAACTCTTAAAGTCACTTCAATAGTCTGATTAGGTCCTGCTAGGACTAAAAACCAGATAGAATTTATCAAAGAAAAAAAGGCAGAAACCCTTCTGGTGAGCTATCAAATGTTCATGGATGAAGAACTCTGGAAAAAATTTTGTTCAGGTTGTTGTTATCAAAGATCATCTGTACTGCTATAGGTATCTGTGTGCCTTCTTCATAGCTGCAGTGTTTGATGCCGCACAATCATACAGAAATAGAGAACTGTGCTAAGGCACAAAACCAGATCCTCAAAGATCTCACTCTCAGTGGCACGCACATCAGTGGGGATCAGACATTTGAAATGCCTCTCAAGAAGCTGGGATCTGATGGAGGGCTGATCAATACTGGAGTGTATTTAGAAGTGCAGTGTCTTGTCTGTAACTGTATGCTGAGAGAGGAGTTGTTACCAGGTGGGGCAAGGGAGGGATTAAGGTCCTTGGAAACCCTAGTCTCCCTGACCCCTCCTTATTAATACTGCCTGTGCTTTGTGTATGCTCCTCTGCCATGTGATTCTTTTAACTTCCAAGAAGTGGCAGAACCGATGTAGGAGCTGTGTTGCTTCCAGCTCACAGGCAACTTCAAATTAAATATATTTAACTTAATTAAAAATAAAATTGTAAGACTTTCTTTTTGTTAGGCAGCTTCACTTTAAACTAGAAATTCTTTTTCCTTGTTTTACAGCAGCTGCAAGAGCAGTAGTCTCTCTTGTCTGTCCCCATGACGAGAAAGAGTGAGGTAAAGGAATAGATTCCAGTGGGTGCATAGTTCAGAAGGAACAGAGCAACATGAGTACAAAATTAAGTTATTAATAGCAAACCATTTCTATCATTTATTCTCTTCAAATCTTGTTTTGTTTTGTTTCTCTGGTCTATACTACACCAAAAGTGATGGGAACTAGATGCAGCAACATTAGGTTGGATAGAACAAGAGGGTTTTGGTTAGAAATGTTACTATTGTACCCTATTGTATCTAGAAACGAGAACATAAGAGACCTTGACCTGAATATTTGATATTCAGAGTTCTTGGTAATAGGATGCCAACATAATTTAGAAGCAGTAATTGAAGGACAGCTGCCATTGGGTGACTTATGCAGTATGTCAAGAACTCTTACAGTATTGAGGCCTTGTCACCTCTGAGCATGGGGCTCATGCTTTCTCCCACCTTTTCTAGGAGAACGGGTCTGTTACAGTTTTTTCTGTGCCATGAGAGAATTATGCACTTTATGTTATGTCTGGCACCACAGTTGTATCTTTTGCTTTTAGTATCTAAAATAGATACTTGGAGTTGTGGAGCTTAACCAAACTCTGCAGCAAGTGCTGCTCACCAGTTACATTCTGGGCTTATACAGATGTGTGTATATAAGGGCTAGTAGCCTGGCACCTCATAATTAGCAAATTCCTTAAATCTTTCGAAAGCAATAGACAAGGATGTTGAACAAAGGCGCTGCTTGTTGTTGTTGTTGTGGCAGTGGGTTTTTTTGGTGGTTGTTTTCTGGTTTCTTGTTTGTTTTTTGGTTTTGTTTAGATACTGGTCCTGAAATTTCAGTTTTCAACCTTTGTTTTATCATGTTCCACTTCTACAAAGTGGTAATAACAGTGATGTCTGTTTGGCACACACTGTTCCTGGCAGGCCCAGAGCAACTGACCTGCTCTGTGGAGTAAAAGGGAGCGCTACTCCCAGACCATTCATGGATACAAAAGCGCGATGTCTCTTCCTCTTCCATCTCTTCCTGTTTCCCGAAACTATGTATGGCTTTTCTTTTGTATATCGTTGGTTTTACCACCAATCATTTCCATTTCAGTGCTGATATATGGAAGATAACATACAAAACATTGCTAGAGTAGGGTACTACTATGAGATTATTCTGGCAACACATGCAATTAACCATATTAATTTATTCTCTTTCAGTAGATGAGAATAAAACATATGGAATTAGTAAGCAACAAAACCTCAGTTTTCATTTGAAAAAGGAAGTAGAGAATAATTCATTCTAAAGCCATACATTCCAAAGGAGGAAGATTTGAATTACTAACAATATATCTAAACATGATGGGTGCTGACACCTTCATCTCTTTTATTTTTACTGCCATGGATTTTCTTCACATGCAGTGAGAGAATTTACACTACAGGAAGTGTTAATGGTTTCACGCTTCCTATCCATTTTTAGCTGCCTAATTTATGGAAAGCCATTACTAGGTGAGTCACTGCTTTCACAAGATTAGTGTGGCTGAGATAGAACTTGGGTGTTTCTTTAATTTCCATATTTGCTTGAAAGGAACAACAGACTCACATTAAAACTGTTAGTGTTTGGTATCACAGTGGAGTTCAGAGTCTCTGAACTTGATCATGTACAAATATTGCAAGAGGTGCTCACTGTCCCTATAAGCTAACAAGCTAAACAAACAAGAGAGAGACTTGTCTGCATTATGGATGCCGTGAGTCACGGTGTCTTATTGTTCATAATTTGTGCCTAATTGGATGAGAGTTAAATATTTGCAAAGATTACAAACAGAAGCAATACTAGGAATCTCACTACAAAGAACTGTTCATCCTGCAATAGCTAATGAGGAAGCATGTTTACTCTCTTGTTGATCTCAAGAGGTTTTGGTTAGACATTCATAAGTTACAATGGTAAACATACAATGGGTTGAAATACATTTGGGCCGTCTGTATCACAAATGTAACAGGAGAAATGCACTGTGTAAAACTCTCAAGCGCTGAATAAGATGTAGATTTCATAACCATGACTCTTTGTAATAAATAATTCAGGAAGATTTGTTCAGTTCAGAGAACAGTCTCCAGCAGGCAGTAACTTAAAGGAAATCTTGAATTGATTTTTTTTAAACTAATTTACTCTTCTGTAAACCTCTTGTTGCAAAAAGCGCATGCTACCTATTATGAGCCTTCCACCCAATTAGAAACTTTGCAACATCTACATAGGTTTTTTTCTGCTACAGGTTTTCTGTACAGGTCTGCCTCCAGAGGCTGTTTGTTTCAGTTATGTGTAGATTTCTTAATTAAGGAGCCCATATCTCACTGCACAGCGCACACCAGGTAGTACATCTGTCCATCTCTAGCTTCTGCATTTGCCTCGCTGGGAAGTCTCTTGTGCAATTGAGTTAGTGTGGACCTGCAGCTGGGTTAACTTTGAAGTACTGTCCTAAAGAAATTATGATTTTTAGGTGCTCTCTGTAGGAAGCATCATTAGTTCTTCCTCTTTGTTTTCCAGTGGATAGTTTGTGGGGGATGAAAGTGGAGAAATGATGTTACAAGTAATTTAATTCTCAGGGCTCTTTTTCTCTCCCCAATTTCTTTCTATTTTGTCAGCTTCTTTTTTCTCACACCAATTATTCTGACTTAAGAAATTACAGTTTTTCACAATAGCGCTTGATGATTGGTATGTTTGCTCTATAAATTGAGGCAGATCTTCAGATGCTAGAAAGTGAAGTAACTCTCAAGCCACAACCTTTTATTTCAGCTAAAGATCTTTTGTATATGAGCTATCTACCTTCCCCCTGCCCCCCAGGGTTTTTTAAATGTTTGAAAGATTTTTTAAAAAGTTGAATAGCGAATGATATGCCTAGGATTGGGAGACAATAAGTTACTGGTGGCTTGTTAAATGCTAAGTTACAGAAACTAAATATAGAATGCATTAATCAATTGGGGTGTGTACATGTCTTTATGTGCGCACCTATGTGTATATTTTTGAAAGAGGTGTTAGAAAATAAGACCCAAATGACCCTTAAAATCTATCATCAAACTGATCACATGAGAATGGTTAATAAGTAATGTAAGCAAGTACAATAAAACATTCTTCAGCTACTGTTTTGCAGTATGAGTCTGTGGTTGGAATTTACTTTTATAAGAATATTCGAAGTACTTTGAGTATTTAGAATCGAACTGTTCCGTATATGTGGATTTTCAGGAAAAAAAAATTATTCTGAACTTAATATAAACATTTGTCGTGGATGCTTTTATTTGTACTTTCAAAATACCCGACATGTTTCACATTTTTGTTTCATTCAGGGCAGCTGAGTGACTGAATGCAGAAAAAAAGCAGCAACACCATTTGAAATCTGAATGATTACCTGCTCATTTGTTATACCACTTCTATGTAAAGTGAACAGTGTCTTCCTCTACTGGAGAGCCACTGACATGACTGGGGTATAACACATTTGAATAACAGTAGCAAAAGCAGAGACTAAAAAGTGGTGTCTACGTGCAAGGCTTTTAAATGGTGTTGGCTTTGGCCTGCCTTTTCTAGGAGATGCAGTTCGTGTAATTCCCTCTATTCTCTTAAACTGATAGAGTAGTAAAGACCTCATGGATTCAAATTCCTAAAAGCTGTTGGGAAAACAGCAGCTAGGTAGAGGCCCAAATTATTGTTGCCAGCTGAGGAAAGTCAGTAAGAGAAGGTCAGAAGCTGTTGGTTACTGTGGCTGGTTGTGTGCAGGAATGGTCTGGACCTCACCACACCAGTAAATGTTCTGACACTCACTAGAAGGGTGAAGTGTGGAGAAAAGACAGGGGATGTGGCAGAAATCGCAAGTATTATAAGTTACCAAGTCTTGCAAGATGGTAAGGGAGTTAAGCTGGATGTATTTTGGTGACTGGGAAGTGATGTAGCAATTTTTGATATGAAGCCAGGCTTTATTGGTTTGGCTCCTCATGGAACAGTTCATGATATAGTCTGCAAAGGTTGCTTTTTAATGAATGACCTCATAAACCAGGGAATAAATGGAGTAATTCTGAATATTGCTGATGTTTTACATGAGTAGAAAGGATTAGACTCAGTCTTGGTATCAATAAAAAGTCACTTGGGACCCTAACCATAGAAAAGGCAGAAACTGCGTACAAAGTGAATAAGTACAATAATATACCATGAGTGTTTGTTCTATAAATAAATAAGCCGGTAGATTGAGTATTTGTCCTGCTTTGATGCATTTCATTTCCAAGCAAACCAATGAACAAATAATAAAAATAAAGCAAGACATTACTAATACACTTGCATGTTTCATTCTGGGGTGTGTACCACAGATAAATTTGTGAGTCCAATACATATCTTCAAAGTAATAACTGACAAGTCAATAAAAGCAAGAATTACCAGACTCAGACCTGCTTCTTCTTTCTTTTGTTTGACTCAGTGCAGTCATACAAGGTAAGACATTCCGGAAAGTGTCTGTGTTTAATGGATACAGTCAGAATAGTTTAATGGATACTTTATTTGCTGCTTCTTATAACTGAATCAAGCAAAAATGTTATTTCCTTTTGGACACTGACAATTGTCTCCAGTCACACCACAGGACATCTAAAATGGTAAGATGGAGCTATACCCTACTATTAAAAGCCCCTTGGACATTGCCTGATACATTGTGGGGTTGCGACAGTAATATTTTACTATAATTGCTTGCTTAAGATGATGACAGAGCACTGCAATTGCTGTCATTTTTTCAGTATGAGTTAAACCAAATATGTGTGATTCAGGCACATTCACTTCACAGAATGCTCTGAATTTACATGATTAGAAAGCTCTTCAGATTAAACGCAATTCATCACGGCATTTCTCACAAGTAAAATACCTTCGTCAGGTTGGCCACTTTTCCTTTACGATGGTAGGAGAGTAATCTTACTGAATTCAAGAAAAATCTCTGAGCTACCTGCACATGCCATCAGGTAGATATGTCAATAGTGTCTCTAATTATTTCCAGATGTAAAACTGCATGTGCAAGATTGAAGGCTGAGTTGAAGGTCTTGCAAAAAAAAAAAAAAGAAGTACAAAGTGGGACTGCAAACCTCTGAAAAAGAGGCTTTTTCGGAAAATCAGGACCTTCAAATATATTGAATCTCCTGAAATGTTAGTCAAAATCTTAATAAGAAAAAATGCTTAGCAAAGAGTGTTAGAAGTTTCTTTATCATTGCAGTTGTTCTGGTTTTGATATCATGCTGATGTTTTAGTTGTTGCTGAGCAGTCAAGGACTCTTCAGCTGGGGAGTGCACAAAATGCTGGGAGGAGACACAGCTGGGACAGCTGACCAGAGGGATATTCCAGACCATATGACATCGTGCTCAGCATATACAGCTGGGGAAAGAAGAAGGAAATGGGGCACGTTTGGAGTGATAGTGTTTGTCTTCCCAAGCAACGGTTACATGTGATGGAGTCTGGCTTTCCCAGATATGGCTGAACACCTGCCTGCCCATGGGAAGGAGTGAATGAATTCCTTGTTTTGCTTTGCTTGCCTGCGCAGCTTTTGCTTTACCTATTAAACTGTCTTTATCTCAAGCCATGAGTTTTCTTACTTTTCCGATTCTCTCCCACATCCCACTGTGAGGGAGCAAGCAAGTAGCTGCATGGTGCTTAGTTGTCCACTGCGGTTTAACCACAACACAGTATCATTCAGGAAGATTGTTATATAGAGTATACAGCAGGTTTTCTGGAATGTTGCCATAAAGCATAGTTACGTGGTCTCAAGTTATCAAAAACCACTTACAAACTGTTCTCTTTATGCTAGTTTCAAGCTCTTTGCAGAAGTGTTGTTATTAATCCACATATGCACAGATGGCGCATTACATATGATGGCTGCTGGTAATCGTGTGAATGCAACACAATTGTTGCAACTAGTAAAAACTTGCATTTAGTTTTAAAAGGCTGTGGTACCATGCAATAACTCAGATGTATTGATATTTTTGAGGTCCTGATTCTACAGGAAACTTACTGGACAGAAACTATGAATTTGGTACAGCTTTATCCAGAGAAGATGATAGCAGAATCAAGAGTGGAGTAAAAAACTAGACAGGTGCTCCCTTGATAAAAGAAGTTAGATCATCTTTTTTCATTGTGTTTATTTCCCTATGTAAGCACAAAGTAAGAATTAAACCTGTTTTAACTATGCTTGGTTGGATGAGCATTGGTAAGATTGTGATAATTACTGGTTCATTACTGGAAACTGTATGCTGTCCTTTTGACTCACTAAAGACTTAAGAATCTCTGTTAGTGTTTAGTGACTTTGTGTAAGGAGAATATAAGCAAAATAAATAGAAAGCAAACCTTTAAAATTACCAATACCCCCGAAGATGAGGTTGTTAACAAAATTGTTTTTCTGCAAGTTACAGATCACATTTCATTTACTTGCATAACTTGGGTGTAGCAGTGTGGTGATTTTAGCCTAATCACCAAACACATACTTTATCCTAAATTTGATTTAGCAGTTATTGATAAAAATTGAATTAACTCAAATACAAGTTGTTTTTTTTCAAAAGAACTGCAGCTTGAAACACAGACTAAGGCCAAAATGCCATTAAATTCTGACTTCTTGTGTCACTGTTTCTGAGGTTTTGAGATACATATATAAAACACATGCAGATATACATATTCGTGCATACACATATGTGGAGTTACTTCAGTCTTTTAAATAGCCTGCACAACAAAGTCTTGAACTAGTAACTTTTATGATTTTGAAGTGAATCAATACTTCACAGTTTATCATTTCTTTGACTTTTCAATTTGGAATTGCCTATGAGCAGTCTGAGCACCTAAGATTTTTTTTTTTTTTTTTTAAAAATCGTTTGAAAGTAATCTCTAAGAACTGTTATTCAGTGGATTACTCACAAGCTGTTAGTTGTTTTTACTGGAAATCTGCTGGAAAAAAATGAAATGCAGTCTGTTCATTTAGGGTGGATTAATTCTGTAATTTTCTCCTCAAAATCTGTTTTCCCAATAACATTGTAGTTTATCTTTCTGATAATATTTTTCTCAGTTAACTCACTCATTTAAATATTCAGAGACAGCAGCTACTGCAAATTTTAATGCTCTTATGAGTATATTATTAATTATTTTAGGAAGCTAGACAATTCTATTTTAGAGTAAGAAACTGAATCAACCAGTTTTTAAAGAGAACAGGCAATGAGAGAACTCTCCTTTGATTTGAACAGGTCCCTTCACAGGTTCAAATGTACTTTGCAAAATGTTTTGTAGATGATTCCTCCAGACTCAGCGTGAATTCTGCCAAACTTAGCAAGGAAAATGACTTTTGTTAGTTTCCTGTACTGAATTGTTCTGTAGATGTTCAGCCACTCTAGGACTTCATGGATAAAATAAAGAGCTTGCTGTTAAGATTTTCATGCAGGCTCCCAAGAATCTTCATATTCACAAGTCACAACTCTTTTTTTTTTTTTTTTTTTCCTCTTGACATTCTAGTCCCTCAGCTGGTTCATGATGGAGAGGCCTATGCTATAGATACACTTTTGCCAGTCCTCACTTAGGGGGGCCCTAAGACTAAATATTGCAAAGCATACTTGCAAGGATTAATGGCTCTGTCTGGTGCCCTAAGAGCTTTGCCTGAGTTGAAAGTGCTAAATGAACCATCAAAATCTCTGATACAAATATCATTGGGGGGAAAAAACAGACAAGGCTGAGGCAGACAAACCTGTTTCAGTTCTGAAGTAGAAGTCAGTCCTGCCTGGAGATAAGGCAGTGGTCAAGATGAACTCCTGAGGCCTCTTCCAGATAAATTTTCTATCTTCCATTATTCTATTAGGAGAGAAAATCGAAAAAAGTAAAACCTCGGTCAAAAGGATGTCTCCTGGCAGAAACACTCCCAGTTATGTCAAAATCTGTTGCTTACATTAGGAACTGACTGAACTTGTGTGGTTATGCTCCACTTCCCTTTGCCTTGATTCCCAAATTTTTGACTATCAGAACAAAGCCTAAGGATTTCATATTGCCACCTAAATAAAATCTTATTTAATTATTGGCTAGTTAACTTTAAGGGAATACTTTATTGGTATGGAATGCTTAGTGCCATGTGTCAACTATGCATCTAACATATAGCAGTCTTATTTCTAGGCAAACACATGTATCTGTGAGAATTGTAAGGCATGATTTATAATTGTATCCTTTTAAAGGACTTGTAATTTATCAAGTTCTGCTGCATTCAGTGAGCATGCCGGTTATCTGGAAGCACAATGAGTCTGGGGCTGTGCATTGTCAGTCACTAATCTCCATCCTGCACTCAGCCTATCAGCCACATGAGAATGACTCATTCTCTGCAAACCTCCTGTTGCTTGGTAGCTCTTTGTAATGTGAAAGAGAGTTGGGAAAGTAGTGGTGAGGTAAGAGGAAAGGGGCTGGGAGGCAACGTGTTCCTGACTGCCTAAAAGGAACTTGTGAATGAGGGTATTATTTGACCTTATAATTGATGAGGAATTTTTCTGCTTCTTCACAGATATAAGGTGCATGAATTTACATGCTCTGCCCCTCTCTGTTCTCTGCAGTATTTAGAAAAGTTATCCATGCCTGCGGGCCTTTATTTTATGTCTTTATTTATTTACCACCATGGTACCACTTTCTCTTTTAACAGTATCTCTTTGTTACCTAGGGAACTGGTTCCAGCCCTGCACATTTCTTCCTCTCTTTGGTGCGTCACCATGCTCCTGTATTCCATACACAAGGTTCCCAACAGAGTTTGAAGAACTGTATGTCTGAAACCTGTTGTGCCAGGCCTGCATTGCAGCACTGGCACCAGCATGGTGACGCAAATAAACAAGGATACGGGAACCAAAGAGGAATAAAAAAGAAAAAAAGTAATAGCTCTATCAGTGCATTGAACCTTGGGGTTGGCAGACTGAATTTGTTGTGGACAGGTAGATTTAATTCCTGATATTCAGCTGGGATAGCTGTAGAAAGTTGTTTAGCTTTTTTTTATGGAAACAAACTGCATTAATTACATTCGCTTCTAAACTAAATATGTATCTGTATCCCAACCACACTAGCAGGAGGTAATGCTTTACCCTTCTAGGAATGTAACACAGATAGAAAGACAGAGCTTGAAAAGTAGCTTTGAGAGCAGGAAATGTTAGCTATGGGAACGCTTCAGTGATTGGACTTTGTCTTTATGGTTGGTTGTAAATGGATTGCTTTGTCCCAAATATGATTCTCACCAGTTTCTTTTTTTCACTTGAATAACGTCTGGACAGTTCAAATTTTGATTAAGTCTTTGACTTTTAAAGCATAACAGGTTTAAATTTCAAACATTTCTCCTCAGTCCTAATGAATTCTTTGTTTTCAAAAAATGAGATGAGGAACAAGTGGTTACTTTTGAAGTATTTTAAAAATAATTAACTTCTACGTTTCAGATGAATGCTAAGCAAAATAGCAATACTCAGCAGATATGGAGGAGAGTGTTTCCATTTATCTAGAGAACTCTTAAGGGCTGCTTATAATGATGCAACTCACAACAGATTTTCAGTGAAGTGTCCAAGCATTTTAACAAATAGCAAAAGGCAGTCTCCTGGGTGTAACAAGACTAAAAGACAGAACCAAGCTAAACTGGTGTTTACTGAATTAGTAGAAGTTTATGGATTTATCTGGGACAGGGCGGGGGGAAGCAGCAAAATCAAAGTTCAGTTTCTGGACTGTAGCAATTTGCAGATGTACAGGTGTGCACAACTAAATTAGATAATCAGATGCCGTATCTCAGCCTCAGCATTGATCCATGGAGTATGTCTGTAAGCTTCTGAAATCACATTAGGCGTTCTGGAAATGTGATTTAAACATAGGTCTTTGTGTAAAGCAAAGATGGTCATTAAAAAATATCAGAGTTTTGAGAGAAAGATAGGTGGTAAGAAAGATGGGAGCATAGTCTAAGGGGAAACTACAAGGCTCTCAGTGATCCCTTGAGGATGAAGAGTCTGAAGAGTCTAGGAGAGATGGCTGTAATGCTATAGACAAATCTTATTTTACATGTTTGAAGTGTTCAAAATGTCTTTCAATATTGTTTATATAATTTTCTTTTAGGCAATATTTAATTAATTCACATTAATTTGTCAAATGATTTATTTGGCAAAGTAGTCTTAGAAGATCTTCTTTAAAAGGACTTTAAAACTGGTTTTGTTGTATTCATAATGTTATGGGGTTTTTTCTTTTAATGAAAGTTTGAAATGAGAAGTTCTCTTTTATTGCTTTAATATATTTGATTGGTGAAATGCAATCTAGTTTCAGTAATTGATGGATGTTGAAATGGGAGAGAAAATACATTGCATATGATTCACAACACTGTGGGAAGGTGGAGCACCTGTGATAAGGACACCGTCACTTGCAAATGGTAGCTGTGTTTCATTTGTGAGAAATAAGTATGAAAGTTTGGCTTCCTGTACAGATACTTTTGCTATTCTCTCTTAACACTTGCACGTACTGTGTGACTGCTGTTTAAGTAATGAATAAGCAGGATAAAATGTTCACTGTCGTTTTCTTGGCCAAGTAGTTAGAGAAGATTTAAGCTTAATAAGCCTGCTGATAATTAAGCTTTAAAATAAGTAAGGATGGTAATTACCATATAAAATTCAGTTGTGATGAAACTGTCACTGAATAGATGTATATAGCAAGGCTACAAGAACATTTCACTGCTGATGGAAATGTGAGTTTCCTTCAGCTGTTTTGTTGTTGCTGGGGCTTTTTGAATTAATTTTTTTTTTTTTTTAAAGAGCGTGTTAATAGTTGATTTCCTTCTAAAGTGCAACAAGAATGCTGGGAAGTAATTTTCAGGCAAATGGAAATCCCCCCAGCCTCCTAGGTTTTAATTCGTGTCTCTCAAAAGGTGCAGAAAACATCCTTGATCCAAAAAATGTTACTTAAAAGCAGGGAAAGCATATCAATCTTATTATTCCTTTGAGAGTCTTCCTTGTTTCTCTGTATCAGAGTTAACTTTTAACTGACTGCAACCAGCCGCAAATGACAGCAGTTTCTTCTACACCAGTACATGAGTCAGTGAGTAGGGGATGGCTGAGTCAAACTCTACTCTGATCCTTCCCTCCCACTCCCTGCCCAGCTGCTGCATGTTTACTCCTTTGGGTAGAGCCCGCGATCCTGGAAGCCTACACAGAAAGTTAGAAATAGTGGATGCTCTTACTCCTCTGCATGAGAACATAAGTGAAGTCTAACCATAATGTACCACGTCAGCAGGAACTTCAAGAACATCAGCTCGTGTTCAGAAATAGGACTGAGGACTTTGGTTAAAGCCTACCATATCCACTGAGCAGTGTCCTTAGTGATTGCTCTCAAGGTTGAAAACAGAGGTTTGTGAATTTGGAATATCTAGCAGACTAGGATGTTTAACATCATTGGCTAGTTCAAATGTACTCTGGCTCTAGAGTCCTGAATTTTTGACACATTTCTCTAGCAATGTTATTTGGTATTTATATATTCCCCCTATAGTTTTCAAGACAGATTGTGTTTCTTATTTTTATTCCAATTTGGAGCAGAAAATAACAGCAATGATACTGATACTGCATTTTCAGAGTATTTATTGCTTTATTCTTGAGTTGTTTCAGACATATCTCACTAAGGCACTTAGTGTTAGGCTTTCTCTCTCCCACAGTCTGGTATGCTTTGGTGATTTTCTGCTTTAATCCAGTATTGTTTCAGTTTGCAATTGGTTGTGTCTTTCCCTAATTTCAGATCGGTAACTTAGCACAAGAAAAACAAAAGGCTTTGTGTTATCCAGGATTTCATTTCTCTGTTGAATTTCTTCTTTGTTTTTGTTGGAGTTTTTATGACCAGTAAAATCACTCTCTTATTTATGAACTAAAATTCCCTTATTAAAGGTTTTCTAGGGAATAAAATGCAACTCTTCCTCTGATGATCAGGATTTGTGTTATTTTTCCAGGTGTGTAAGGTAAGTTCAGTGTGCAAGACAGAGCTGCAGTAACTGGCTGATGGCTGCTACCAGTGCACCTTGCAAAGTCAAGGGCTCTCAGTGTTGAAGACCACAGCAGCTCAAATGGACTAGATTAAGATAGGAACATGTGGGGCTGATGGAGCATAAGGAGCTTTCTTTAAACAAAATTCTGGGACTTCTTACAACAGTATGTTCATTTACCTACACCTTTGAATCTATTTGAAATTGACAACCCATGCTGAGCAATAGATTTAATCTATATTCAACTAACTTGAAATAGTAACCATTTTATGCTAAAACCAGATCACAGAATTGATCTTTGTGCCAGTTTTATTGCCCTTAGCCCACATCATAACCCAGACACTCAAAGTCAACAGATTGAGAAACTTGAAAATATTTGAAAAGAAATTTAAAAAGCAAAAGCTTGTGTTCTTTCAGCTAATGAAGATAAATTACTACAAAAGCCTGAAACCTGCTAATTCTGAAATCCTGTAAGAAGTAATAGAAGGTATAGTCGATACCTAGGAACTAGAGATACTACTTCCTTTTACAAATTGACTTTTAGTGCAATACAGTGCTTTGGTGTTTTTCTCTGTAGGCATTGCACTAAAGATATTTTTTTTAGTTATTAACTATCATTAATATTTCACTTGATGGATTTTCCAGGGTTTTAGGTTTTTTTACTAAACAGTAATTTCTATCAAAAAGCAGCCAGATGCAAATTAAGAATTTAAACAAAATTTAGAAAAAATAAATTACATTGGTCTTTTTTTGCAATGTAATGTTAATATCAATATAAAAACTAAGACAAAGTTTTTTATAATGGCTTACACCTCTATTTTCTTTCATTCCCTAATTAAAATAAACCTCATTTAATATAAATATTACAGTTCATTTCAAATCAGCAAATAATGAGAATTAATTATTTTCTAAGAAATAAAACAGTATGGGACTAAAATTGGGTAAAGACACTGCTCAGTCTGAGGAAATGATCTCAAAGGGAGATTTACTTTAGAATTGTTTAGTTATTTCAGTTCTCTGTATGTAAGTATATAGATTTGCAGTCCTTGTAGCTGTGCAAAATACCTGTAATTTGATCAGAGATTACCCAGATCTGTAGCCAGACTAATGCGGAGGTTGGTCAGGGGCAAAGTCCCCTGTTGATGTGAGCAGGGCAGTGGAGGTTCCCCGCTCCAGTGTGCCTTGCTGGCAGTAGGTGAGCAGAGGTCCCACGTGCAGCGAGGTGCAGTGGGGCTGCCCCATGAGCCAACCAGCACCGTTGGGTGCTCAGCGATATGGGGCTCTTGCTTCCCTCTTGCAGTTGTTCCCAGAGAGACCCAATTTGCTGCTCTGCCTCTCTGGAAGAGACGGGGAACCCTCATCACTTGCCACTGCTTTTGGAGAATTGAGTGCAATGGTGTAAAAATTTAAACCCGTATCACAATGTGTTAGAGCCCAGGTTTGGTTAGTCTAGTCTGGGTGAACACAATTCCCAACTGTGGTTTAAGTGGCAGACTGAGCTCTTTTAAGTGGATCAGATGGGTTACAGGTTATAGTGGTGGCTATCTACCTGGCTACTGCCTTAGTTCCATACATTTTGTTTAAAAGTTTCTTTTGTCCAGTTAAATGTGAAGATGAGACTGGTCAACTGGGATCTAAAGACATGGTAGAATTAGTTTGTGTGTGCAGGTGCTTTTTTGGATAGGTGATCACTTGGCACTAGCATATGTTAAACAGTCGGCTTCTATAGTGTAGTTCTGAGTTTTTAATTTGTGAACCTAAAACCTGTACACTAACACTCTGAGTCATCTAACTCTTAATCATCCTCCAAGCAAATTCAAAGAAACTCTGCAAAGCATGGTCAAGGGTTAACACATGAATCAATATCCCTGCATTGTGTTGACTTTATCTCAAGCCTTTGCAAAAGATGACAGCAAGGGGAAAGAAGGGTCTAAAAAAATCCGTAGTGTTGATGTTTCAGAAAGGAATCCTGCCTTGTGTTGCTTTTCTGACTAACAGAAACCCCGCCTGAGTCACCACAACTGGTTGTTGTAAAGGCTACAGTTTAGAGAATTTATGGAAATAGGGCAACTCTTTCTGGCGAATTCTTACGTTTGTCATGAAAGTCATTTGACTGAACAAATTGGCTTGATTTAGAATTCGGGTGCTTTGAGCCTTGTAAGTAATACACATTTGGCTTGAACGAAGATACTGAAGAAGATAAATCAGTCAGTCTTTACTAGCATAACAAGTGATGATCAAATTAAAGATGATGTCTTAAAGTTCCTCTGTTTTTCCTCCGTGTGCATATTTAGCGCACCAGATGGTCAATGCAGTCATAATAAACTGGTGGGAATATTTAATTAAATGTGTTCCCAGGACATCAAATGTAGGGTATTATTCTTTGGCGGATGATCAGAGTAAATATTTTGTAATAAGGGAGAGTCCCTGTAGAATATTGTTGGTAGTACATGAAAATCACATTTGGGAACAGAAATGTGTTCAAAGCAGAACTTTCTTCACAAAATTGAGACATCTCAAATGCTAATTCCTTTTACATGTGTGTTGGGTTTTTTTCTACCATTAATTCACTATTACTCATTACTACCCAATTATGGATACCCAATGGATAATCACAGAATGGAATGAGTCTAAGTTTAAGTCTGTAGACATTTAATTGGCAATAGTCACATTTTTACTGAACTGTGAAGGGGTGAGATGGAACACTGAAAAGCACAGTTAAGAACAACATCTCTGTTAAAGCAGTGATGGTTGCCTGGTAGTGAAAGAAGCCTGTTTGCTCTTGGTGGGAGTTAATTCTGCTCCCTCTGTGAAATCTCAGAGGACTGAAAACACCTTCCCATAATCTGAAAATCCCTCTGCCCCCACATATGCAAATGTCCACTAGCCCAGCAGTGATAGTCCTCTGTCAATAACCTAATTATCTTTTCATATATCTTTTTCATATCATGGCCTTCTTTATTCCCATAGAGCAGCTTCTCCACCCCACCCCGCCTCGCCCCCGCCCCGTGAAAGTAAGATTAGTAGAATGAAAACAAGGATAAACTTAGCCTATTAAAATTAGGCTAGTTAGTAACTGGGAATATCAGCTAGAAATCTTAAATGCATACAATTAGTAGGCAACTGAACTGAAAAGCAAATTACTCTACTGAGTGCCTCTATCTCAAAACTGGGTAGGTCGTGCTCTCTAGCCAGGGTCTTCTTTTGAAGAGTCCTCTCACCTTACAGGCAGAGAACATCATTATCTCCTTGTAAGAAGGCTAAGAACATAATTCTGAAGGACAGTTCATTTTATGGGGGCATTAAAAGTAAGTTGTCTTTTCTCTGAACGTCCCCTGATAGAATTAATGTGTGGTTTTGAAAGAGTAACAAGACCTGCCGTTTGACACTATCTCATTTCACCATGGGAAAAGCAAAAATTTAGGTAGGAAATGTTGGAATGGATAGCTAATATCTCTTGATTTCTAGACACACACATCTGTATATTCCTGAACAGAAACATAATTGTCCACATGCAACTGTGTTATGCGTGTGCTATTGTTAAGTTCATACAGTTAAGGACACAAGGCTGGAAGGCCCAGAGCTTAAGGAGTTGAGATATCAAAGGTACCAATTTCCTTGAAAGAATGGCATGTAAATAAGCTAACACAGAATTTTAGTCTGCCCTCTTTGGTTAGACTGGATTTTGTTAGGACTATGTCAAACTGCACACAGCAAAACTTATTGTTAAGAAAGCTTTTGTGCTAGTGCTGGCTAAACTGACCTACTGCAGAAATAAAATCCTATGCAGTAGAATCTGATTAACAGAAAACTGGCAACTAGCAAATCCCTCCGGAAAGCTCTAAGAAGGCTCTAAGTATTGTCAGTAAAAGTCCCTCTTTGCAAATTAGCAATGGAAAAAATTGTTTTAGCTATTACTGCATAGGAATAAGCAAAGCAAGTTCAAGACTAACAGCAAACCCCAGTGCTATAGAGCTCCTTTATTTCCTTAGAGAACCTCCCTGCCTCAAAGCTTTCAGATACATCTAAATTCACAGATGAATATTCTCAGCACCAGGGACAGTGTGAGCGTGGTTTGTTTCTACACTTATTGTTAGGTCCAGGATCTTCACTGACATCTGTAGTCACTAAGGTAGTGTATTTATTTGCAATTGTAGCTAATTTTAATAATTGTTTTAGAGTTAAATCTCAAGAGCTATGGAAGTGTTCTGATTTATTTTACAATTAAATAAAGGGTGGTGTTGTTTTTTTGTTGTTGTGGGTTTTGTTTGTTTGTTTGGGCTTTGTTGTTGTGGTTGTTGTTTTGTCTTTGTTTTGTTTTGTTTTTTATTAATGCCTTTGGAACTAGACCGTCAAACTCCACTTAAGCAGTCAAGCCCAAATGGGTTGATGCCTTTTGAAGGAGTCCAAATGGAAGACCAGTGTCTTAAATATACACAAGTTTGGTCACAACTGTACATATTTACTACAGAAATATGGTACCCGGTCAGTAAAAAAATAGAGAGGAAGAGAGGCAGTGACATTTTGTGCTTTATTTGAACAATAGGGAAAGGGTTTGTGGAAAGAGGAATCAAACTGGGTTTCATTGCCTCCATTTCACTTTTTATAGGGATCATTAGTTGCATCTTCTGCTGCACTGATGCGCTTTCACTGCCCTCTCCTCGAAGCTTTGCCAGCTGATACCAGCTAAAGCTGTGTGATGTAATTCTCACTTTCCTCATGCTGTAAACTTTAACTGTGTGTTTCTCACTGTTTAAGTCTGAGGGGTAGAATATAATTCCTGCTATTAGAAATATGTTTTGAACTCTGATATGGAGTCAGTAGCTGAAGAAGAGGGGAGCAGAGGGATGTGAACAAAGAGGCCTGGGCTGCTTTGCCACAGGCTTCCTGTGCCACTGAGCAAGTCACTTAATTTTCCTGTACCTGTTTCTGAGCTATATGCAGGGATAATAGCTTTTCCTTAGCCTATGGCAGTGTTGTTAGGATAAAGACTTTGAAGGGATTAGGTCCCATAGCTGGAGGTTTTAAAAGCACCTCGAGTGGATGAAACAAGTTGTTGAAAGCAGCTATCAAGGTCCTAATGTAAACTGTACTGAAGTCACACTGGTGGCCTGGCACCCTCCTGGTATTCACATAGTGTATCTCCCTTCCCTAGCCTGACTAACACAAAAAAATTTCTCCTACGTAGCTCACACATACAAACAAAAATGGAAGTATTTGTCAGGCAGCTTCCCAAAACATTAGATACACAGTCATCCTTACTGTTCCTTCAGCCAGTACTGAAATGGAAAACAATAACACTGGATATCTCCAATTCTGTCTTAATTAGAGTTGCAGCTCCCTTAGACTGTTAGAGCTAAGTAGGTAAATTGTTTCCAAAATACCCAGTTGAGATGAGAAATCTCTTAGTCATGATTTTGACCTACCAGTTTCAGACCCAGCAAGTAACCAGGAGGACTAAGGACATATGAGTCAGCTGAGATCATGTTACTGAATCATTAGGATAGTCTCCACATGTTTTTTGTAGGTAGCTGTATGCATGCACAGATCCAGCACCTGCTTTCAATCAGTCAGATTGCTCATGTGCTAACTGAAGCAAAATCTGGCATGGTGGGGAACAAGGCTGTAACTAATGTTATATAAAGAACAACCTAACTACTAAAGCACTAAGCATGTGGTGCTATTGTCCTAAAGTAAGTGTACTTGTTGCTCTCCCAGAGCATACCCCAGTGCTCTGACATTGCAGAGTGGCTGCCATTTAAGAATATTTGCTAGGGATTTGTACCCTTTTTCACCAACAGCAATAGAGCTTTTTTCCACCTTCAAAATTAATTTGACCTGTTCCTGGGAGTGAAGGTTATCACCATCAATGGTAACTTTTTTTCCTGTTTCTGGAAAAAAAAAAAAAAAGTACACAAGTCTGACGGCTAGGGACCCAATGATGGAGCTTTTATATGGATTTTGCATTCTTTTGTAGCTCCCAAAAATCATGCCAGGCCACGAGAAATTGGACTTTAAAGTTGTGATGCTTAATGTATTTCAAAAGAAAGCCTCTCTAACATAGTGCTAATGTTTTGCATAAGTTTCCTTGAATAATGCTTCTGAGAAATGATAAGCTGCTATGACAAAGTACAGAGGCAATAATAGAATTATGTAAGTTGGACTTTAATTCTAGCATTTTTGCATTAGGATATCCCAGAGAATATTGGTGCTTTCTAGTGATGTAAGCCTTCAATTCCCTTCTTTACTAGAAAACTTGGTTTCAAAGACAAACTCTTAACAGACGCATTGTGGGAATGGAGACACATTAGCTCACAAAGGTCCTGCCTTCTGCTGCTGCCCAGCCAGGATGCTTTCTGCAGAGCTCAGACACTGGCAGGGCTGAGCCAGAAGCATGGAGAACCCTCTCTTATGTTCTGAAGTGCCGTGGAAGGCTGGGAGGAGCAGAGGTGATGCAGGTATCTTTGTGCTTGTTTTGTCTGTTTTAGATATTACATGCTGCCTAATGATGAGAGAGGGGTCATGCCTCATTAACATGTAAGAGCTGCTGGTGGTATTAAAGCCATGTGCTTAAGGACTGATTTGTAGGGCCTGTCTGGGAACCTGTGCTGTGCCTTCTGTAGTGGGTGCTGCATCTCTTCTGGTGAGCACTCTTCTGGTTGTGGCAGCTCATTGCTCTGACCCGTGAGGCTGTGAGCAAGGCAGCTGCTGTTACTGTGTAAGAGGAGCACAGCACCAGCGACAAAAGGTTTGGAATGAGTAGCTCTGCACTGCAGGCAGCACCCAGCTCTGGTTACTCTTGTATTAGATTTTATGTAATTAATTAAGATGGGTATGTTAATTACAAGCTTGCTGTACCTTAGCGTAACGATAGCCATCTCTCTTTGGTAGTTACAGTAACTCCTGCTGGATGGTCAGAGCAGCTGTAAAAACACCCAGTCTTCCCACCCACTCCTCCATTGCACAGGGAGCAGAGAAGCCCCAGGAAATACAGTTGAAACCAAATTAGATGGCAGCAAGGATGCTGGAAGAGAACAAACCAGCAAGTCTCTACTTTATGCAAAAACATTTTAAGGACAGCTTGGGAGGTGCAAAAAAATATTAAAATTACTGGGCAGAAAAGGTATATGGCAGAACACTGACCTGAGTTATCACATAGCTTTGACCAAGAGCACTGCTGCACTTAACAAGCTATGCTTACTAGCCAAAAACGTGTGGCCAGGAAAAAAAAACTTCTCATAGGCTTTCTTTCTGTATTCTTTGGTAAGGTAACAGTATATAGCTTAAGAGAAGAGCTCTGTTAACATTTGTAGTAGTGAACAGCGTGACACAATGTTTCCATAGGAAGAATTCTGCTGGCGTTGGTTCAGAAAAAGCCTATTTACTTCTCTGACTGCAAAGAAAAGTCACAATTTCAATTTTAGCTCTGTTGTTGTACCAGGAACTCTCTTCAAAGTTGTTAATGCTCCAGGGAGATCTTGTTTTGCATTGAGTCTGATATACATTATAGTCAGATTTTGATCCTTTGTGACAACAGCATAAACTCGGAATAAAGCCTGTTGGGATCTTGGCCCGTGGCTGTTCAATGGAGTAATTCCATTGCCGGTGGCAGCAGCATCATCTGGTCTTTTATATTTTTAATAGTGGATGTGGGGTCTTCAAAGGTGAGCAACTAAAGCTTGATAATGATGTTCTCACCCACAGTTGAAGAAGTGTAAGATGCAGCAGTGCTCTGGGTCTGCAAACAGCTGCTCCATCACTCGGAGTCTATGAGGGTCAGTGTTAGCTGTAGGAATCTCAGCCTGTGGGCAATACTGTCAAACTGAATTTTGCAGCTTAAGCTACCTTTGGGAAACTAACTGTAGTGCCCCTAGGCGCTTTGGCAGTGTATTAATGGGGCCATAATTCCAGCAGCATTAATCAAACCCTAGGATGTAAAAGGGAATGATTCACAGAGAAACACTGTGTTCTCTCAGTCTGTCACTGTGGGAAGGCATTGGTAATGCATGAGTGCGATTTGTGAAATTTTTCAGTTCACATGCTTGGGGATTTCCTCTGCAGCTTCAGAAAGGGTTTTATTTCTCTGCAGGAAGAAGTGACAGGAGTCCCTTGAAAGGAAAAGTAAGGTGTCACAGGTTAAAGCGTGGGTGTCAAGAACAACCAGTGATGGTTGAGGGACCCTGTTCAGGCCAACAGGGTGACTTGCCTGCACAAGCTTGTATGCTGAGACAGACAGGATCTGGTTTTGGATTTTAAGGGACTTTTGTTTTGTCTCTTGTTTTAAAGTAAGCTGGGGAAATTCAATGTTGATGCTTAAGAAAAGAGCCGATGCGCAGGAGAGCAGGGCTTTGTTCCCAGCATTGCTGCAAATATTCATCCAGGGTCTGTGACAGATGTTCAAGCCTGGCCAGCTGCTCTAGTGGGGTATCTGGTGACCACTGGTGGGGTGGTTAAGCATTGCTGAATGCCTGAGATTACTAACCCCATACTGTGCAAAATTCTCACTTCCACTTCCTCCTCCATTTCTTTCTCCTCTTTTTTTCTTTACTTGGTTAGCCTCCAGCCAAACACAGAGGAGCAGGGGAATGCATCATTCAGCACACTGAGGAGGAAGGCAGGGTTGCAGCTGTGGCTCCTATAGCACCAACACAAAATACCTGTGGCTGTCTGTTTCCTTAGTGAGATATAAGCTCTGCCCTGCTAGTCAGGTCCGTAATCAGTTTGGCCATTGGCGTAAGTTAGGGTAGATAATCTGAATTGCTTGCTGTTTAAAAAGGCAACAAGAGAGGCCCAAAGAGTTTGATATGGTCCTATTAAGAAACAGTGTGAAAACTAACTGCAGCATGGGAGGGAATGAAATACCAGGGTTGTGATCCAGTAATGGACAATGTGGGCTGTGAGACAATGGAAAACTCCTTTTAAGAGATATGCACTTGTGACTTTTTTCCTGAAAAGAGGTAGTAAACAAGTTAAAGATGGTTTCAGTCACTTTTTGTGTTCTCTGGTTTTGGTCTAGGTCTGCTCCAACTCCTACCCAAGGTCCCACCAGTGCTGGGGCTGCAGGGCCACCTCCTGCTACCAGTGTGTCAAGTAACAAACGGCTGCAGCAGACACAAGCTCAGGTGGATGAGGTAAGTGGTTCTAGGTGATTTGTTGCTCACCATAGGGGTGCTGATATGATTTTTTTTTTTTTTTTCCATTAAGATGCTTTCCTCCGTAGTGATCCAGCAACTCCTGCTTGTTTGAAGGAAATGAGGTTTACCAAAGGATGGCAGTTATGAGAAGGCAGATAGTACAAGAGAGGTTTTGAGTATGGATGTCCTTGTACCAGTAACACTTCTGCAGACCAAATGTGGGCATTGGTACTAATTCAGGAATTCAGCCCACACAGTCAGGTTAGGAGGCAATGTCATAGTGAAACCTGCTCTTTTAATGTGTTTCTGTGTTCCTGAAGGTTAGATGCTAATCTCACAGGTTGTTCCACATGGACAGACCATCAGCTTTTCACAGATAGGTTCAAGCCATGAGAATTGTACAGCTGAGGTCTGTGTTCATTAGCCAGAGCTCTATTGATTAATCATCACAATTCATCCCCAAAGAAAGGTACCCATACCTGATGTCATAACAGCATCTTAAACTAATCCCCACTCCTTTTGTTGGTCGTAGAGGACCACGTGCCCGCATGGATCCTTAAATTCTTGCAGCATACAGGCTATCCTGCCACCTCAGCTGTAATGCCATTGTCCACTAACTGCTGTGATAATGGGAATAAGTGAGCATACCACTGCTCATGGGTGTAGTCCCTGAGCCTACCAGCAGTACAGTAGCAGCTGTAGCATCCTTGCACACCTGCTGTGCAGATTTGTGTGCTGGGTATTAAGTACTGAGATTTACTAAGCCCCTACAAAGACTTAAGTAACTAATCGCTTACTGTCCATGGGGAGGTGGCCAGGGCTTCTGTGATTCTTTAATGCCAATTGAAAACAATATACATTAGAAAATAGTTATTTACATGCATAAAGGCCTCAATTTTCAAAAGCTCTACTAAAAATAGTAGAGATGATCTCACAACATCCCACTCAAATGCATTTCTTAAGATGAATTAAATACACCTGTCAAATTGAGATTTGTCTTTTTGAGAACTTACTTGCTGAAGATCTGAAACAGGGTCTTTCTGGCCTCCCCATTGTTGATGCTCAGAGCTGATCATAAGAACATACTCTGGCTGCAAAAATGTCTACAGAAATTTCTAGACCTGGTTCTCTCATTATCACTGATTTTCACATCACATTAACTTCATTGACAGTACTGGAGTGTTGCTCAGTGGGGAAAGGAATATTACAGTGTCTTAGGTCAGAATAATGAAATAAACTTCTTGTCCTGACCATATTACATCATGATGGTGCTGTAATTGTTTATGTGAGCTACAGCAAAAGTAATTGTCCCTTGAAGATGAAAAAGAATTGCTAGTTGTTGTCTAAAACGAGTGATGCAGGTCAGATATATAGGACTTTTCAAGTAGATCAATGGAGATGGCTCCAGTGAGGCTAGTAAACCCCTGCTTTGTGTTTAAGATATTCTGTATTCTGAGACTTTTCATGCAAGCCTGTGCAAGTTTGTCTTCTTGTGAAACATGATGGAGTAATTTTGGCAGGAATTCTTACCCAGTATGAGGAGACAGTGAGTAGTTCTTAGATTTCAGGATTATTGTGGGTGATAATCAGGGTCCACATTTTTTTGCCTGTAGTTTGAGAGGGAGGATTATATCGGTTTGTGTTTTGAGTGGATAGCACATGGTCAGCGGATTCTTATTTAACAGGGAAATCACAAATATAAGAATAGCCAAGGGACAAAAATGCCACTAGGCTTTCAGTACTATGAAATCACTAGGGTGGAACTGATTTATAGCACCGGAGGATCTGATCTGTTTCCTGGTTGTTTCTTTCAAGTCCTGTACGAAAGTAATCTGTAGGTGGCACCAAACACCACAGCACAGCGCTACACTCCGGCTATTCTGCCCCAAGTGCTGTTCAGCCCAGCACTTCAACCCCAAAACTCAGCAATACCATCACCACTTTGCTTAAGAAAAAATTGTTGGTCTCAGTAAAATGAATGACATTTTTAATGCTATATCAATGCTGATATAGTATTTCCTCTATATCCATGTTGGGTTTCCCCCTCTGATCACTCCAGGCATTCTCGAGCTTATTTGCTAAGGCTCAGGTCTCGGCTTTAGCCTAGACAAACGTTTGTTTATTTGACAAAAGTGCAGTCTCATCTGGACAAGTGTTCACTGCAGTCAGGTTAAATTCAATAGATAGGTTAAATTCAATAAATAGTTCTAGGAAAAAAAAAAAAAGGAAAGAATGGGTACAAAATGTTACAGCATTTTGTTTAAGCATTTTCAAATAGTTTAAAATTTTCCCTACAAAACATTGTGCCAAGACAAAATATAGCTAAATACTAGCTGAGAAATGAAAGCAAAAGTTTTTTTTTTGTTTGATATGAAGTGAATGCTTGCAAGGTTTTGGTTTGGAAAAGCAAGTAAGGAAATTTGGGTTGAGCAAAACATTTGATTTTATTTTAGGTTTGGTGGACAAGCGAAACAAATGTTTTGAGTTTTGGAACAGCATTTAACCCTATGCCAGTCCTTTCAAAGATTCTTTCACTACCAGTTTCATCTCACTGTACTTACATCATGTATTATTTTAAATAAATCTGGGCTTTGGCAGGTAATAGTTAAATTATATAAAATGCAAGCAACATAGACTTCTTTATTAGAAACTATGAGAAGTAACAGATCAGCAACCATATTCACTGCTAAAATAAGTGGACACAACTTTACAGAGATATGTATACTGACTAACATTTACATTAGTGATGAATTTATACAGGATTTCTATTTAGATTTATTGGCTTGCCAAAAGAGGATTTTTATCTAACTCAATGTATGAAATATATGCATGAATGGGCCTTACCTATTGTGTACTGGCTGTGCAGACCTTTTCCACTGAGGCTGTGCAATGGGGTGGCAAGAGCTCCTTGCTACACTTCAAGCTGAACTTTCCCAGGTAAAATTTTCTCCTCCTCCACTTTCAAGCAGGACTTCAAATTATGGCTGGGAAGTCGTCCAAGAAAGATCTGCAGAATAAGTAAGTTCTTTAGTCAGGAAATATATACAGTTCCCTTTAGAGTGGCCTTTATCTAGCCAATTTCTCCAGGTCAGGTAAGGAAAGTGTATTTAATATATAAGGAAAATAATGGCTTGGTCTTAGTGATGACTAGACAAATGCCAACAAAAAAAATTGTAGTATAAGTACAGGCCTCCATCAGGTTTTTTTTGTATCTCTAGTGAAGTAGGTAATTGTAGGCTAAAAGACATCAGAAGTTTTAAAGAAACTAATAATGGTATTTCATAACGTCCCTTTATTTTTTCCATTTAAGGGTATCTGAGCACAGTATAGGTATGTTCATCTTGCTCTCACTGTGTCTGTTTCCATAGGCATGGTTTTTGAGGCACTGTCCAAGTAACTGCCATCACATACCATAAAGGCAAATGGTTTCAGTATGATGTGATATTCTAGAGTGTGAACATATGGATGACCTTCGGCTTTACTTTTGTGGAATCTAACGTGAGGCTGTGCCTTTGCAGGTGGTAGACATCATGAGAATGAATGTGGACAAGGTGCTAGAAAGAGACCAGAAGCTGTCAGAGCTCGACAACCGGGCAGATGCATTGCAAGCAGGTGCCTCACAGTTTGAAACCAGTGCAGCCAAACTGAAGAGAAAATATTGGTGGAAAAATTGCAAGGTATGTTAATTCATGTCAGTTCCCTGTGTGAATCACAAAACCCAAACAGGTATAGTGAATACTAGTAGTGGGAGAAAAGAAGCTTCTCCCCTGTGGGAGATCATCAGCTTCTTGATCTTTCTTTATGATGGTAAACTACCAAAAAAATATTTGGTTCCACAAATGGCATGAGAAGTGAGGAAATGACAGTCTTTTTTAAGGAGGGGCAGATTAGGATAGAGCAGGACTTTTATCAAACAGCTCTCTCCTCTGCTGTCTTCAAAGTCTCAACCTTTCCCATGAGCAGAGGGAACATCACTGCTTTTTCAGACCAGCATTTCTCTTTTCTGGACCCAGAAACTTCAGCTCCTCTTATTCATGTAAGATCCCACATCCTTGCTTCTTTCTACTCATGCGCCACCAACACATGAAGACTATGCCAAAAGTTCAGTTTCATTTCCATTTCTCTTCAATACCATCTTTGCTGCTCACCATTCACATCCACCCAAATAGAACCATCTGTTCTCAAAGAAGAATCTCACATGTATCTCTCACCAGTCTGTTGCCTGCTTTGTCTCTTTAATCCACCGTGCTATGAAATGTAAAGCAAGGCAAAATATTCTGTGTCAACTACATGCACAAACACTCCAGAAATAAGCAGATCTGGGTTAGAAACTCAACTGAGCAGTTCCTCTGGGCCTTTTCTAGATGTTGCCTGTTGCTTGCCTGACAATGCAGGAAGCAGGGTTTTTGGGAGCTGCATGCACAGATTTTGAGTTAGGTTCACCCATGCTGACTGCAGTCACCACTACACTAGACCTTCAAGCCCACCCTCACTCTCCTTTCCTCTTTGTCCCTTCTGACAATCAGAAGCCCCCTGTCCTTCCTCAGGCTCCCAAACTCTGGAAGAAGGGGGAGAAATAAATACCTCTCCTGCAAGCCAATGGCTGGCTCTGTCCTCCAGACCTGTGTTGGGAGGAATGAAGGCCTTAATTTAACATGTCCATGTTTGTTGGTTTTCAGTCTTTCCATTTTCACTGGTGTATCTGCCACAGGTAATTACGGGAATTGGACTTCAGCATCTCTGGTGGCCTCATTAGCATTCAGCAAGTCTCATGTGGGGGCCTCTACCCCACACAACTCAGTGCTGTATGGTCTGTGCACAGCTGACTCTGATGTATCTGTTCTTATGGGAACAGATTTTGACTTTGCAATGAGCTATTTCCAGGCTAACAGGCTGGAAACCGTGCTGGCAAGCATGGGCTACCACTCCCAACAGCACAAGTACAGAAAACCAGCACAAATAGCTGCTACACATTAGACATCTGCAGCTGCCTCTTCCCTGAGTATGGGACTGTGGTGAAAAGCAATCACGTTACTCCAGTATAAAGTAGTACACAGCCATCCATGTGTGAATCGAGACACTTAAATCATCTCTGGAGTTGTTTTACTTCGGAAGCTTACTTTTTCTTTACTGCTGGAAATGGATGATGTGGGTCACCGAATCTTAGCTGATGGGCAAGAACTTGCTAGCTTTAGCAACAGGCGTGTCCATTGCTGGTGGTCAGCTCTTCCTAAAATTGACACTGAATTTGGGGCCTTAACAGGTCTGTAGCATTCAGTCTTTGCAAGAATTAGAAGGGCAAGGAATGAGCCACTAAGTAAAAGTAAAAAAATTGAGGGGTTTATGTCTTTCATGTGTAAACCTGACTTTTTTTTTTCTCATAACTTTCTTTTTATAGATGATGATCATCCTTGGTGTAGTATGCGCAGTCATTCTCATTATAATTATAAGTGAGTAATTCATTTTCTCTTTCATTTATGATCTTGGTAGCTTATGAGGTGTTGATGTATTAAAAACCAAAACAAAACAAAAAAAGGGAGTTACCATATTTAAACTGATTAATTTGTGAAATTCCCCTTCTAGTGTCATGCTGTTATAGTGAGAATTACTGCAACTTCTCTGGACACTTACATGGGTAGAATTTGTTGATATTTAATGTATTTTACATTAGCATGTTACATAACTTTCCCTAGGATTAGAGACTCTCCCTTTTCATGTTTACATAATTTTTTATGCAGTCTCAGAGATCTTCCTTTCATTACCACTAATGCCACGGTCCTGATGTTTTCTAGTGAGAACAGTAATGCTTGAATTACCTCATGCCTATAAAAAGAAGGTGAAGGTTCACAGGCAAAGGGGCACCAGACAAATGTTTTAAAAGCATGTAGGTGCCTAGTTCTCACCAAATCAGCTGGAATTTGAGATGTTGGTGCTTCTGAAAGTCCCTTTGCATCTTGAATATCTAAATATTGTTAAAAGATAGCACAAAGTCTTACTGATTTCTTATCTTGAAAGATCATCTCATTCCACACAGTTGTAATAGGAAAAATGGCACATGAATGAATAATAGCAGTCATGCTGGTTGGGAGCCAGGGATCTTGTAATGACAGGAACTGAACATTTTATTTATGTAACCTCTGTGTTAGCAACAGCCATTATGTGACATAACTGTAATATGGCATTAACTCCTAAAAGGGAGATTTCTTGAGCTAGACAGTCCAGCTAGTAATCCAGAAGAGATTCACCAGGAGGCTCGACCGTGGATGTGAATTAATCCCCAGCTCTCAAATTACATGCCTTGTATTCAGCATGTTTCCACTTTCCTCTGTTGATTCTGTAAAGAAGGCTTACAGAATCACCTGTAAACATGACTAAATGGATTGAGATACATGTTGCAGTTTATTAATCTTATGAATGCTGGCACAAGAATGACCCAGAATAATTTTAGGGTTTTGTAACACTGATACAGCGAGAATGGGAAGTGTCTAGATATTAATTAACTGTATTAACTGGGTACTCAAGGGGAAGATGGGCCTTTGTTCTGCAGTCTAGTGCAGCAACCTAGGAAGACAGATGTGCAGCCGTTGAACTGATTGCTGTGTATATAAGCATCCTTGTGCATTACATCTGTCTTAACAAGAAAGTAAAAAGTAGACAAGATAGCTCATAGGGTCTTTAATCACAACCTTGAGTGTCACATCATCAAACCCAGGTCATGGCTTACCATAGTGAGATCTAGTGGAAGTTTTGTGAGATTTAAATGTATATAAGCTCTGGATCCTAAATTGTTTTTTCAATCTGTCTGATCTTTCTGCAATAGTGCCTAAGGGCTGTAGCTTCAGGAAGGACCCTGTGCATTGAACTCCATTATGTATTTATTTACAGGAGCTCTAAAGAATACTTTTAAATTCTGTTGACATCAAGCATCCAAGTGCTGTCACAGACAAGGCCTGCATGGCTTCTCCAGTCACTGATTTGAAATGGAGGAATATCATACCTTTCATGCAGGGCTAAGCTACCATGGGTGGTGAAATGGCCCAAGTCAGGCTTCTTACCATCCTGGTAGCAGGACCATGGAAAATGTGGCTGGCTCCCTGCTGAAGGAAGGGTTACAACATGTGGGACTGCAGGTGCTGCTGGAGCTGGGGATGGCAGCTAACATCACCATAAGTCCTTGCCCTTTCTATCTTTTGAGCTGCAGTCTCCCCTGTTTTCTACTCCAGTTCCCCTTCCAAACTCTTTTTGACACAGGAGGAGCATCCCCATTCCAACTAGGAAGGTATACTGTGTGCAGGGCATATCATGCTCTTTCAACAGAGATGTGTTACAGGTGTTTGCCATCCCCTGACAGCAGATGCTTCTGTGAGATAAAACACAACAGTAACTCTGTAATAACTGCTGGTTTATGTCTTTCTTTTTTCTTTTATTTTCTTTTATTTTTTCTATTTTTTTTCCCTCTGCTTCCTTTCCCAGTTTATTTCTCCACTTGAAAAAGTGAAGAAGGAAGACTTGGCACAACCTTGTTCATATCAACCAATGATATCAGTGTTCCTTTGTTGAACTCCGCTTTTTAATTCCCGGTGTCTTGGGATTTTTGCTTGTAATAACCCATAAGCATTCAGTGTGGTGTGTTTTGGAATTCTGTTGTTTCCACAAGAAACTGTACCAGCTAAATACTGCCAAGTAGTTCCATACACTGTCTTATACTGTGTCTTAAAATGTGTATGTACTGACCTTCAGAAACTGTAGTATATGAAAAGCATCCTAAACATCTCAGAATCAGAGAATGCAGCTATGGGGAAGCTCCTCCTTAAAGGGACACTGTCAGGTGGATTGGACACAAACATAAGGTCACAGCAAACATTAGGGCCAAAATTTTCAATCTGAGCACCTGAAGTTGGGTAGCAAAATCCACTATCATAGGTAACTTTTTGAGGTAGTATCTGGTACTCTCCTTCAAGAGAGTAGTTACCAAGAAGTATTCATGTAAGATGACTTATTTCAACTTAACCAACCAAACACAGTTTTTGTGAGATTAGTCGTGGTATCCAAGCATCCAAGTCTAAATACGTTGCCTGTAGAAAAGTAATAGAACTTGACTATTACCTTCTATGGTTTAAAATTTTTCCTTATTGGGTATTCTGTACAACCAGAGTGGCCTCAATACAAAACCCAGAAAGAAAATTGTATTACGGCAAAAAAAGGCATTAGCTAGCACAATCTTGAAAAAGCCAAGTGAAATGCAGAAATGGTAATACAAGTGTCATTAAGGACCAAGATCCAGACTCTTGCTAAAAACTCAAAGTACGGTTTGTCAGACTTCATGGGACTCTCTTGAATGCAAATTCCCAATACTTACAGCCCTAACTTAAAGCACATGAACAACTTTGGTTATGTCTGTGGCTTCCCAGCACACTTGTAGGAAGCTACCTCTGCACGATTTTGCAGAATTGGTCCCCACTGTGAGGACCATTAAAAAATCAGGAAGAAGGAGGTATTGGCAAATAGAGGGAACAGTGGAGAGAGGTTGAGAAAAGGAAGGGTGCCTAGCAAAGCTTTCCTGGAGAAGAGGAAGACAGAGAAACACTGTTCCAAAGTGGTGGTGTTAATAGGCTTTTTAAAACTTTAATTTCTGTGTGTTTATAGTTCATGAACTATAGTGTGGTCTTTGTAAAGTCCTCAGCTGAGATAGTTTTCATATTCAATTAAACTAACATTTGATGTAATTAAGAGAAATTATATATTGCAGTTTGAATGTTCTTGTATGCTATTGTTGTAGGGTTTCTTCCAAATGTTGAATTCCTTGTTTTTTCTCTTTTAAGCACTGAATAGTTTAATCCTAGCTAACCAAACTAAAAATGAATTATCAAATTTTGAGCCAGGAAATTCTGGAGGGGTCTTTTTTAGGATAACTCTTTCAAAATTTCTAACAAGAATTTGTAGATTTTTTTTTTTTAAGGGTGTGGTGTGTTGTTTTTAGTTTGTTTTTTGCAATATAATTATGGCATAGGAATTGTGATAATAGTAGTGTAAATATTCCCACTGTGGAGAACGTCTCTTGACATGGTCTTACATTAAAAAACAGAGACCTAGACCAGTTAATTGCAGTGCATGTATATACAAATTGTGTTTAAGTAGAAATTTGCAGAGACAATAAGCAAAGATCAGTTGAAAGGTTCCGGTTGCATTTTTTCTCTATATAGTTAGCACTTCCTGTTCACATGTACTGTTTCATGCCATTAAGCAGTAGGTGGCCACCATCTTATTGAAATTTAACTTTCAAAGTTACTAATATGCTACTGGACTTCCTGGTATGCCCTGTTCACTTCAGTCCTTCAGCTGGGTGAGTATATAAACAATTCTAAAATCCCCCAGGCCCAGACAGAAAACACTGCTGACTCCATGAAATGCCACAACTAAATGCTATATATACTTGAGCTTTCACTGGAAAAGGAATAAGTTGTCCAACTTCAAGACCCTTTTTAAACTACTAAGATATTTGGCTAGCTGATGTGAAAGAATTACCTCCTAAGAGTGAGACCCTGCCACCCATACCCATGTTGAGCATGGCTTGATCCTCACAGGGCTTCTCTACAGAAATGCTGAAAGGACTCAGGAGATGAAGATAGCTTTCATCAAGATGGTACAGTCAGTAAAGTTATATGCTGATACAGACCCTTAATGTAGACAGTTCCTTCTCCTATGAGTCTGAACTGACTACTTAGCTGATATGGCAGCAAATACACATCAAAGAGCTACAAAGATGCAAAGTTTCCAAATGAAACTGTAATGAAACTGCTATAAGGATGCAAAGCTTACATCCTCCTAACTAATGTATCTCAAGCAAGTTAATAATCAAAGTGGGAGCTTTACGGCAGAGCGGAGAAGATAAACTGCTGGTTGTGGAATGTGTACTCATTCTCTCTCAAAACACTAACTGACAGGGATGACTGCTAAATGTTGGTGAGAATTTGCAAGGAAGAGTTTGGTCAAGAAACCTAGCCTCTAGTGGTTGTAAAATGTGAGGAGACTATTTCCTCCTGTGTGCTAATGAAATATGCTAAATTAATGTGTTTAACTCCATTAAGTTGTTCACAATAGTGTGCCTGTGAATGTTCAATGTTTGCTAGTTGTGCTGTGATGGTGAGTTGCAATCAGAAAAATAAGCCATGTAACATTTCTAATTCAGGCCAGGAAGCATGAACAAGTGCGTCCTTCCGTGATGTGCAGACCCAAAGTTGAACTGCTCCTGCAGAGGGTTAATTCTTCTGCAATGAGATTATGGTAATATAGGCCTGTCTGGGGTCACAGATTGTGCAACACCATCACCTATATGTAGACTGATACAGAGGACAATCTCTATAAACACAGCTGGAGATCTTATTTGCATTGAAGCCAGGATTGATTGCTTTCCACTCATTGCCTCTACATTTAAAATGTCCATGCAGTTACAACTGCCTACTTGTAATAGTAAATTTCCCATGAAAAGGTTAACTCATTCTTGTTTAGTCAGCAGTGATTTGAGTTTCAATTACTGGGTAGAATGTCCACTACTATTCTTCATCACTAACTACTGCCTAGGGTTGGGCTGGTAAAAAAGCACAAAGGAGCTCCCTTTTACCCACTCCCCAGCAAACCCTCAGGGGACTGCAAGGCTGATTGCTTTCTGACTGCCATCTTGGGGACTGAAGACTTCTCTGGCTGTGAGCAAGGATTTTGGTAGCTTTAGCCAGAGATAGACATTGTTTGAGACTTGCATGTTCTGTCATTATGAGAAGTGCTTACTCTTCCTTTGGTTTCTGGGCTAGAGCTGTACAGCTAGGATGTTAGTATGGTACCCCATTCAGAAACAGCATAGCTGAAATGGGATGGTTAGGAGCTGGTCTGTGGTTGTACCACAGCTGCTGTTCGGCTTGCTAATGAGTGCACATGAACTTCTGAGGCTGAAGAAGTGTTATTTGCATCCACTGTCCACAGGCTAGTAAGGTCCTGCTTGGAGTTACGTCTTCCTCCTTCTAATTTAGCTCACCTTGAAATAACATAAATGTGGCTTTAAACCTAAAAAATTGTTACACAGAGCTTACAGGAGCAAGTAGCGTGGAAGCCCAAACAGGGACACAGGACCTGATTTTCACTTGACAACATTATGTAGCAACACAGTCAATCCAACATAGTCCAACATAATCCAAAATTATTAGAAGAAGGGGAGAATCTGATAAAGATTCTGAATGTAGCTTGGGGTCTGTAAGACAAGAAGTGATTTAGCAATGTAGTCAGTTTGATTTTTAAAGCTGGCACTTTAATTCAATTGGAACCTGCATGAGGTTAGCCATGGGAACAGTTCAGGCATGTAAAATATGTGGCGTTTTTCTTTTTAAATAGTGATCTGCAATAATTGACTTAAACACTCACAATGATGGAAGAGTAGGACAGTATTAACTGTGCAAGGAATTAATTAGAACAGCCACAATCTGCTATGTTTTCGTCTGGGTAGCAAGACCTTTTGAATTCTCCTGTTTCTGTGTCTCATTTTTATCACTGCTCATTTGACACGGCTTCACATAACTTTGATTTTATGAACAGCTGAGCTACTTCTTATCTGAATACAATGGATTTTAGTTCTTAAGAGCAAGTTCATGACTTGACATTTGTGTTGGAGCATACCTGTAAAATAGTGATGTCTGCTTCTCAGAAGTGCATCTACCATGGCAGACTCACACTTTAGGAACTTTTAGAAGTTCAGATGTTACTCAACTCTTCTTCATCCTTTTACAGCTTTTTTTCTCTATGCCATGGAAGGTTATCCACACAGTAGGAGTATGTATAATCTATTATGTTTTTTATGATGGCACCCTGATCGCAGATGTTGGTGCTAGACCTTTGCAAAGAAACTAGAGAGAAGAGCATTTGGGTGTTATCCAGGATTTAAATCTCAACTGCCCTTTAAACAGGGAAGATGGCAAAAACAGTAGCCATATAAGGCACTGGGCTCTCTCCCAAAGTACACAGTGAGTCTTGGAGAAGGGCCTCGAAGAGACCAAAGTCTGTTTGGTCTGGATTCATGTCCTAACTTGAACTTTAGACCCATAACATATTATAACGTTTGGGCCTCCTGTGTAGTAAGAAGAGTGAGATGCTCTTGCAGTTATTCTTCTCACCTGATTTAGGTCCCTCTTGCTAGATAAGATACATTTGAGCATGCGTTTCTTCATGCAAGAGAAAGCACAAGCACTCTGAAATTACCTTATTTAAAAGCAAACCCCAAAAAGCTGAAGAGTGTAGTTTGAAACACCAGACTGGGATGTATGAAACAAATCAGAACCTCACAGCAATTGTTCTTTATTCATTTGGTCTCCTTCAGAAACGCTTTTCTATTCCACTTCAATAAAGGATTTTGTTTTCCTCTTCAGCTAATTTCCCTTCCTTATTTCATTAGTATATGTCTCCATTGATGTCCTCAGTAGCTTTTTTTCTCCATTGAGAACCAGAAGACTGTCTGCCATTAAACACATGCACAAAAAGATCTGAGCCACCCAAGGAGTTTACCTTTCTTCCTGATGCACTGACATTTAAAAGCTACATCTTATAACAAAGCAGAAAAACTGTGGCAGTCCGGTTACATGCAGTTTTGGTGGAGTAAACACTTGATTATTCAACAATGAGTCATTTCTGCAGTAACCTCATTCTGTCATGACTGTATCACATCTGCTAACTCTCCAAAGCAAAAATCATAACCTATACTGGTTTAAAACATGAACACAGCCTCATGGTTCATAGGTAACACTCTACTCAACCAAAGAAGCCATGAGCTATAAGTTTAGAAGAGCAAAGAACTTGTTCTCAAAGATAAAATGTCATACAGAACAACAAGGATAATTATGAAAAAAGCTTCTCTGTTCTTTAGCTCTTCTCACAGTGTCTGGCTTCTCCATTATTCTTCAAGTCTCTCTTTGTTCTCTTATAAAGCCTTTGTGGTTTTAGAGCATACTGTGTTTGGAACATACCATATTTGGGGCTAGGGTTGTTCTGCTGCCCTCTGAGTTGACACCCTGCCTTCTGTGATATTGTTTTTGTTGACCCCAACCAGAGCAGAGGCAGGCCTGAGTGGAGCAGAACCTCCTCTCCATAATGCCCTGCTGTCCTCAAACCAGCCTCCACTGATGGAATGAGAACACTGGAGGCAGAATATGGCTCCTGGATCTTAATTTTGTTCAAAATGATGTGATACAAAAGAAGGCTCCTGACTGCTAGACAACAGCATTTTTGCTACACTATTTTAATTGTAACACTGGAATTTTAATTAAATGTATTTAACATTTCTTGTAACAGATATTTCACCAGTTTTGATGGAAAAGAGAGGAAACAACAAATAAGGCTAGTGTGATGACAAGATAGTAAATTGGGAAATGGTGTAAGTGAAATATAGCCAACATTCAGTACATTCCTTTTTATAAATGGCTATACCCAAGAGCACCTTTTGTATGTTAAAACTAAGCAGTGCTAGCCTATTGAAGTGCATATGGACTACTACTTAAAATGAACTATGGCAAATGATAGTTGAATTTACTTCCTTTCACTTATTTCTTGAAAACACAGGAAATAAATGCAGGGAGGATGATCTAGTATTTTTGCAGAGCATGCCATTTGGGGTATACCATCCAAATACATGCTGCTGTTGTCAGCTGCAGAAGTGGTTGAGGACTTCAGTCAAATGAGAGCTCCAGTGTGCTTGGTGCAATAAAGATACATACTGAATGCCCATTCTGTTATATAGCACTTTGGTCTGCCAGTAAGGAAATCATTTTCACACAACATGATTACTCTGCTTACCCTTGTTCCACTCTAGTATCTATGCTTGTCTAACAATAAATGATCTAAGGAGAGGATGAAAAATCATTTTGCTGAATCCGTTACATTCCTGTCATGTATACTCGTGGTGGTGGTCTGAGCTTTTGTAATGAAAAGAGTTTGAAAGAATTAAGAGGTTTCAATATTATAATCTATCCTTTGAAATTAGTTTCTCCCGTGATAAGCTAGAGGTTTGTTTAAAGTAAGAGCAAATAATGGCAGCTGCTGTTTCCTTTGTAAGATCAATGTTTGAGATAGTGTATATAATAAAGCCGCAAATTCATAGATGCACAATGCATAATTGTTTTCAGAAGTTCAGTTCTTCATATTTATAACATTGACCTGAAAGGCTGCAACAATTTCTCCATTAGTCATAGCAGTGTTGGCTGGATGTGATAATTCGGTGGTCAGTGTGGCTACTGTGCCGCTAGCAAGCTACAGTTTACTAAATAATGCAAGTTCTACCTTTTGTGAAACTTAAAGGGGAAAAAAGATTCTGAATAAAGGTAGAAAAGTAAAGTCAGTGGGTATAGAGGTTTAACCGTGACTGATTTAAGTATACCTGCTAATTGCTTAAATAATAGATAAATCAAACAAATATTTGAATAATTAGCTTCCGAAGCCTATTTAATAATGAATTTTTTTTTCACATTAGAAATGCTAAGTTCCATCTATGTTCCATTTGCTTTTTCCCCAGATTGGAAATAAAACACTAATGTAGCTAAGACATACTCACGGGTCTGCACAATAAAATGTTATGGATAGCCCACCACTTGTCATGAAAAACATTATTACTTTGTCTTGTAAATGAAAAGTCCTCTCTCCCCCAACCACATACGTGGTAAAATATTAGTCACATTATGTATATCAGCACTACTGAAAGGTTAGAAATTAGTACCTCCTACTCAAGATCAAGAATTAAAAACATCCTTTGTCTGTTGCAAAAATACATTTTGAGGGGGAAAAACCAACTGTTATAGAGGTTCAACTTTTATTTGACAACTCCTATTCTTTTTTCCTCCCCCTTTCCAAAAGAAGTGCGTATATACATAGACAGACATTTGCCATTTGGGTGATAAGTTCTTTTTCCAAGTATGAAAGAGATGAAACACAGCCAGCATCTACCGTGAGCAACCTTTAGTTTGTTTTTCAGCATAAAAAGTTCTTTCAGTGGCAATATACGAACTCTCATTATAAACTCGTTTTCATCATTGCAGGAAATGAGTTTGTAGCCAGTTAGTATTTTCCTTAATGACCTATGCTTGAGTCTTAACACAGAAAATAACCCCCTGGAGGGACTATCTAAGCACTGTAGACTTAGAAATGGCAGATGGTTGAGTATTTCATACTCTGTGGCCACAAGTGAACAGCAAAGCATGGAAGGGACTTCAACATGTGCCTCGGCATATAAAGAATTTCCATTCCCTGTGTAAGACAACAAAAAGAATCCTCATTTGTCCTTACTAAATCCAGGCCTGATATGGAATCTGTGCCACATTCTAATTCAGGAGAGGAAAAGCTTTTCCTTTGAATGATAGAAAAATTAGATTGGAAAGGACCCCAGGGGCTTATCTAGTCCAATCTCTTGCTTGAAGCAGGGCCACCTTTGAGGTTGGATCAGGTTGCACAGGGTTTGTCTTAATGAGTTTTGAAAGTCTCCAAGACTGGTGATTCCACAGTAATTCTGCTATTGGAAATATTCTCTGCCCTACCAAGGCTGATAAAAGTGCAGTATGCGCCTTCCTAAGTGTATGCGGTCTATGTTTTTGCCTATTTTTTTGTGCACTGATCTGATTAAAGTCAAATTCAGATCTAGTGGGAGTAAGTGCAGCCCCCATTTTTCAAAAAGCTTCTACTGACTGCAAAAACTTTTCTTCTTTCCTCGTTTACCTGAGACCAAGCCAGATCTGATCCTGCTGAGGATATCAGTGCATTCTCTCCCCTGTGAAGCTTGCTCCTCTAACACTGAAGTTGAGGATAGCCATAGGATCAGGACATCTGGTAAAGTCTGGTCCTGTACTGAGGTCAGTGACGAAACCTCGACTGGCTACTAAGTTACTAGACAGGCACCTAAGAAAGAAGATGATTTACTGAGATTACTATTTCTCCTAATAAGTCACCTTGGCAATGTCACCCCTCTTTCAAATGCTGCTGGAATGGCAATGCAAAACAAAAACCTTTCTACTACCTCTTTCCTTTTAATTCTTCAAGCTATACTTCTTCTAATAGGAATAACCAGAAATTAGTTTTCAGTTGCCCTTTTAAAAACTAAACTCCAGACCAAATATTTAATTGCATGATTTTAAAGGCTATACAGTAGTGTTAAGCTACGTAGTAATGAACTCAGAAAGTACCTGAAAGTCTGTGCTGAGAACAGCATCTCTCACCTTGTAGACTCAGCTGTACTGAGCAAGAAATTGTGGTTTGTGCTTCTACAGAAAACATTCCATTTGCATCTTCTTAGAGCTACCTGGGGAGGAAAAATAATGTTATGGAGACCAGGAAATTTCTTAAAGTGCTTTACCTGGAGGTCAGTGGAATCCCATTTATAAATGATGAATGCATGAATTTTGATGCTAAAATTGTGATGACTTACAAAGTTTGATATTACTGTACTTTTCTGTGGACAGTGACTTTTTTGAAGTGGTGAACATATTTTCCAAGAATATTGTAAGCGTTTGTAACATGTATGTTTGTGCCAATAAATCTTGTTTTAAGAAGTTCCTTTTTGCATCATTTCTGTTCCAAATATACACAGTTTAAGGACAGTTAAGCAGCTTCGGCTTTCACTCCCTCTCAGTGTTAAGTGCTAAAGACTTCTGAAAATTAAGATTTTCTAAATCACACTGAGTTTTTATATATTCAGTCTAATAGAAAAGAAAAAAAACACCTACATTGTATAAAAAATAATGAACTGTACAAAAAGGGGGAGGGGACAGTGGTACAACTATTAAAAATTGTGAAATGGAGCAGATGGGAGAATGCCTTAAGTGCCTTTTACCTTATTCTTAACTTTCTTAGTAATAACATGCTTCCCTTTTAATAGGGCACAGTTAACTCAGGGAGCTCATGGCCATGAGATACTGTTAGTTCATAAGTCTGGTCTACTTTGGACACACTTTTTTGAATGAAGAAAGAAGGATTGTCTGTGAGAGAGATACAGGCTCTCTTGCAGGGTCACCTTCTGCCTTAACTTGAAACAGCTGATGCTGGCCACTGGTGTGATGACCTAATGGGGCATGGTAACTGTTGCCATCATTATTCATAACGAGTAATTAAGCTCTTTGAAGGGACAAGAGTTGGAAACTGCTTTTCTCCCCCTCCTAGTGATTACACCTACATTTTAAAATATGTAAGCATTACTGTAACTGCTAGGTAGCTCTGCACCTTCATGCATATAGGGCATTATTTGACAGCTCTTCTAATTTTGTTGCGAACCAACTCAGCACATATAAAGGACACACGCAAACACACCAAAGCCAGGTGATGTCAAGATGCCTTCTTGTATGATAGTGCTTTATTAGTAAAACTATATATTTTTCCTTGGTAACTCTTAGCATTAAACTAACATTAAATTAACTAATGCCAGGTAACTCCTGGCATTAAACTGGGGTCACTTCAAGTCTATGAGGAGGAACTGGGAAAAAGCAATCATTGATTTCAGACAGTGCATATTCTGGTCTACAATAGCAAGTAAGGACTGAGAAAGTGAATTGTGTTGATTGGTGCGTATGAATGTGATCTTGAAGAACAAAGAAAACTGACGAAAGCCAAAATGAGGCTTATGCTAATAATTAAGAGAGTACAATGGGCTAATATTGCATTAGCACTCTTGTAGTCACGTCGCTTAGTTAGCTCAGTTTTTGTTGAAACAAAATGTCCCAATTTCTGACTTCTGAGCTTACAAAGAATTCTAGCAAATGATAAAACCAAGTGAAAATGAAATTATGTGTAATGTAATGGAGATATTAAGGTGAATATGGCAGAATCAGGAAGATTATATGAAAAATCTGATGTATTTTTGCATTCTATTCAGATAGCAGATTTGCATAATTCATGGAAGTTCAGGGAGCAAAAGGAAGGACTGCTTCTTAGGGGCTGCTAAGTTAAGTGGGGTGAAGAGCTCCGGGGCTTGCATATATTTTGGAAAGTCAATAGAAGGAAGTTCAAAGAAAAAACAAACCTTGAAGTGACTGTCTTTGCTTATATTTTGCTTATACTTTGTGAGCTGAAGTACACGAAGGTAAGTGAATGAATAAGATGTTTTTAAGGGTTCCCGATGGATCTAAAATTTTTTTTTAAAGTCTCACGTGACTAAAGATGGTCAGAACTGCAATCTGAGAAGAAAAGCAGCTAATCTTGAGACTGCTAGAGCTCTATATGAGAGAGGTAGGCAGTGATGATGACTATTATGAAACCAAACCATCTTTTTTTTGCTTTCCTAGGTGTTTCAAATCTAGGGGAACATAACCTTGTAATACCACCTGTGGTTTGTGCAGCTATCATCAAAAGCTTTTACCACAATGTGGTAGACATATTAAATATATTTTCCTATGGGGATTTCCTGGTACCAAATACACTGAGTTATTACACTTTTAAGGCAGCTTTTAGAATGATTCTGCAGAAATAACACCCTTGCCATCTCCCTTACCATCTGCACAGTTTAATTATAATTTAGCAGCTGTTAGCTGAACTGCTTTACAAAGGCAAGTAAGCCTGGCTTTTCTACCTTCTGTTTGCCACAATGCAGCTTTACTCTGTTGAATGTAGTCAGTGAATTTGATAATTAAACTTCTAGTGCTTATCAAATAACTGGCAGGTTGTTCTTTTTACTAGAAGATGTACAATACAGCAACATGTTATTTACATATTCTCTGGATTAGCTTAGAAAACACCTGCTCCACAGCCTGGGAAGACTTCCCAATACCATACAGCATATGCCTCTCTGATATAATCTGTACTAAGACATAATGCCAGTGGACTGAAAAAGCTGCATAGATCAAGGGTGTTGCCAGTATCATATAGCTCTGCACCAACCCAGGCTTTGTTAAACTTCCTTCCTTATGATCTAAGAAAGCTATGGAGCAGAGAAAAAAAAAAGTTCTCCGCAGTCTGTGTCAAATGGCTGGGGAGTGGGGAGGAGTTCCTTTTTTCAGTTCAGAATCCAGTGAATTAGTTTAACTGCGAATAGGATGCAGAAACCAGGCATCTGAAACTAATGGCGCAAGGAACACTAGGTTTAATAGTGCTTGAGGAGCTGGGAAAATAAACCAGTTTTATATAGCTTTCTAAAAAAAGCCTTGAAATACGGGATTATTACAATGTACATATTGTACTGGCAAAGAACAAGGCCATCTCCTTTCAAACAACTTTGGAGACACCTACAAGTTCCAGTTACAAAGTTCAGTCTTTTTTATCACCAGGAACTGTTTGGATTAGTTTTGCCATCCTTCCACCTGCTCATCAGGCACCATTTGATAACCACATGTACTCATGGCCTCCTTCGGTCCTCTAGAAAGCTTGATCTGAACTTCATTCCTGAACTGGCTAGAAAACTCTTTCTAATGTCCTAGTTACTATCCAGGAAAATATTTAGTTCTTACTCTTTTGTTTGCTATTTTTCTTCAGTTTGACTGGCCCATGTTCTCCTTAGTCATCCTGACAGTCCATCTCTGCACAATCGCCAGTTCCATCACTTATGATCAGAGCAGCAATCAGTGCTCTGGTCCAAGTAAAAGCTCATGAAATGCTGTATATAGTGGCACAAATATTTTGTTGTCTGTGTGAAATAAACCTGAATCATCCTCCTACCATATTAGTACTTCTCTCAACTGATTTACCCTCCCACCTCCAATGCACCCATCCTAATTATCCTGTGTTACACCTGTTGCTTTTTTCATATTTTAGGACCAACAAAATTATAATTGGTGAAACAATAGCAAGCAATATCCTCAAGGATGACTTGATCCAAATTTTCCTGCCTCTACCACCAAAATAAATCCTATTGATACTTCCAGTGCTTAGTCAGATGATAGCTAGGTGGCCTGAGACATTGCCTACAGCAGGCAATCAACTCATACTTTCATTTCAGTCTTTTGTTTCACTCAAAAGTCTCAAAGTTCGAGTGGGTTTTTTTTCCCCCCCTAGAGGTGTTAGTATACCAAAAGTAAAACTGTTGCTTACTGCAACTACCAGCTTAATCAATTCTTGACTACTCAGACATCTCTGTTCTCTTTGAACACGTATGCCAGTCAAAAATACTATGGTTTTTGAGATGCCTAGGTTTGGCAGCTAGATGGAAAAAATACAGTAGCAGTCTCTGATGAGAAAAGGCGTCTCTGAGTAGCTGTAGGCAAAAGCAGTATCCTCAAGGTCTGTCTTTAATCTAGATGAAGAGCCAGCCCACATGCTCTTTGCAGCTGAGCCTAGAACTTGAAGCCCTATGAAGTGATAAAGCCAAGCTGGCTGTATAAGCAGCATTGCTGCATTTCAATGGTGCTGTGCCCATTATGAGTTTCCCTTGGCTGTATGTAGACTTATTGGCTCCCATATACGATATTAAAGTGTCTTCTGACACCATTAAGACAATGCCATCTTACAAGTATCCCTGAATCTGGATTTTATTAAAAAATGGTCTTTGGGCAGTTAGATCATTAATAAATGGTTAAGTGCAGTGTGAACTCTTCTTCAGCCTTGTATAACTGTACAACACATCATACTTACATGATGTGTGTCTGAAAAAGAAGCAGCAAAAAGACACAAATCATTAAAAGGGAGCCCTTCTGCACCTAGCCTGTCTGCTCCTATTTGACTAAGACATGAGGGAGGAATCAAACTGCAACCCACCTAAACTGGCAGCTTCTATTCCTGATTGTTTTCTCTTTGCAGACCATAGCAGAATCTGTGGGACCTTCCAGTAGAGATTTGTGGAACTGCTCTCCCCCGTTCTTAAAATGTGCTGACGAGAGGGCACATCTCTAAATATCTGCAATGCCAGAAAGCAGGTTGTCTTTTAAACTTTTTTTCCTTTAAATAAATAAGTAAATATTTGAAAAGAAGTCTTGCTTTTAAAACTGCCTTAATGAAAAAAAAAAGAAAAAGAAACAAAGAGATACACGTGTTCAGGTTTAGCTGGCGAACTGCGCAGTTGCCTGCAGTGCCCCAAGGGAGGTTGTGCCAGGCTTGGGAGGCATCCAGCCAGCAGACCTGTGACCAGATCACAACAGAAGCAGCCAGTGCAGGCAGCATCACCCTGGGATGGCACAGGCACTGTTGTTCTAGTGAATTTATTTCACGAATGGTGCCAATATAGACTAACAGTGTCAAGCTCAATCTCAAATGCAAAACAAGTTCGCTCACAATTTGTCTGTACAGGCTTAAACTACACTGTCCATCCCATTCTGCTGTAACTAGCATTTATTTTAACAGTTTTTGAGATCTCTCTTTGGCCTCCTGTAAAACAGTTACTTCAGCCCAGGCTCCAAATTTCATAAGCATTCTCAAACTTAACAAAATTTTGCCTTTGTGGTTTTGGCATTGTCTCATTCTCCCTCTTCGCTTCATCCCACCTGTTCTCTGTTTCATGGCATTGAATGAAATATTGTTCTCCCTCATGTCTACAAGTGCTATTACTCCTCAAATCATTTCATTTAACTCTTATTTTCACCACTTCCTCTATGGAAAAAAGAAATTAGAAGATTTGTGTCTATCCAAAACAGTTGCACACTTCGACTAAGCCGTTGAGGTCTTTGTATTCTTCTGATGCTTCTGAGGCTGCCTCCTTAAAAAACTCTTTCAATTCTTGTGTAAAAAACAAGTCTACAGTATAAATGCACCTTTGTCTTAGAAGGAAAGGCTCTAAGTTTCTCATGTGTTTTAGGTCTTTCTTGTACTCTTGAAAGCATCAGAAAACACCGCATCAACGTGGAGAAGTACCTGTTGATCCCTTCATGAAACATCTTTTAAGTCAGGAGCCAATATGAAGCATGTTGCCTGCAGCTGTCTGTACAAAGGCTCCCTATGTCATGTATTGCATGGGGATGACCTCACCAGTTGAACAGAGCTACTGAACCGGTTACAGATGTAGTCTGACAGTCATAGAACAAACATGACTCATTTAGGAGCATTCCTTACCTTCCCTTTTAATGACTGTTTTCACAAAAGTCAGTAAACTAGAACTGAGGGGAAAACAAAGAGTTCTTCAGTCAGCTCTGCACAGCGTTCTCAAATGCCACTTACTTCACTGCAAGAGTACATTTGACACATACTGTATATTTCAAACAGTTGTCCCTCCACAATTACATCTCCTCTGATGATGTCCAAGCTCTCACAATGTAATCATCTCTAGCAGCAGATACTAACATGCCAATGTCAACAATACTAAAAAATGAACAGATCTACGTCCTGAATTTAAAACCAAAAAGCTTTAAAAATACAAAATGTCAGTGTGTTGAGGAGAGTTCATCATCCCTGGTGATGATAATAATAATTGTGTTAAGATGAGAATAGGGTTCTGCAAATAAGGAGATTTGGGTCTATCTAGTCTGACCAAGGATGAAGGCTTGATCATGTGACTTAACACCCAAGAGTGCTCATCTTCCACACTCAGTTTTCTTAACAAGAGGCTAAGAAATTAATTCCTGCTATGCCTTTGCTTCTCCACCTTGTGGTATATCAATAATCACTTCGGTAAAGCTCTTTTTGAGAAAGCAGATAATAGAAATTATGTCAGGGTAAACTTCGAAAATTTGAACTTTATTTGAGATATATTTTAGAATTATAAAATCTCAACTCCACTAATGCCAACAACACCACCACAAAAAAATCTTGATTATAGAAGTGGAACTGAGGCTTCATCTCAGATTAAGCTATTACAGTATCCAAATAGCAGCATAATTTTCTGAATGTGCAATACACTAGTCCACATACTGGGTCTTCTGTTGTTTTGATTTGATTGTAATGGACTGATCCTACATAATTAACTGGCAGTGGCATCCTAAGTTGGAAACAATGGAGCGCATTCATTTCACCAGTAACGGCTGTGTCTAGATGGGCACAGTGCAGTTTTCAAGTATATTTTTTAATGGTGTCCCTATACAATTCTTTGGACTTTACTGTGTCTAGATGGGCACAGTGCAGTTTTCAAGTATATTTTTTAATGGTGTCCCTATACAATTCTTTGGACTTTAATCCACCACATGGCTGGGGAAAGAGTTTATTGAAATAGATTTGGCTGTCACTGACATTTGCCTTAACTCAGTGTGAATTACAAGGTGCATCATCTCAAGATTTGTGGCATGGTTAGTTGTAACGTCCTCATGACATATTATGGAGTGCCACGTCTCTGGTCTTGAGCACTGATCTGTATTTCTGAGAGACTTGAGTCCCACTCTAATGATCAAATTTGCAGTGAGGTAAGAGCTTTTAGATAGTGACACAAAGCACTTTGATTGCATTTTAGAGCTTGAGAAGAGGTGTTGTCTCAGTAGACAGTCAGTGTGTGACAAGAGAAGTTGATTCATTGGTTATTAGGTTCCAGTGAAGTATAAAATCTGTAATTTAAAAACCTCTCCCTTTCTTGGTTTGCTTTCTGAAGTGAGTTGAAGATTAGCACAGGCATCCTCCCTGACTAGGCCAAAACACCTCAAATTTTGCTGGTGTTCAGACCTATCTTGTTCCTTCTAGAGGTAAAGACAAGGAAGGGCTTAAATTGGCCTGAGTGATTTAAAAATTCTTTGACTTGCAGATAAGGGCAAACTGACAACTCAGTTTTAAAGTTATTCAGTTTTTAGTTTTGGTAAAGTTACTTAAATGCCACAGTAGGTAACTTTATATAAATATATACATATGTGTGTGTGTGTGGGGAAAATTCTGCTGAAACTCTAATTTGCCTGCCATGCTGCAAGAAGAGATGGACTTGGACTAATTCAGGTTAGAAGAGCAGAGATGACAAAACTTAGCAACTAATTTTGGTTAACAGCTGAAGTAGATGAGCCTAGTGTCCTTACAAGTCATTAAGTTTAGTAAAAACGCATGTTGCTTTTATCACTCTTCTTAACATGAGCTAGGTCTTGCTAGTAAACCCCAGAAAGGACCATATGCAGACTAACAAAGTGAAGGTATAAAGTTTTTCTGCAAAGAGAAATTATGCGATTTCTAGTAGTCGCAGGAGAACACATAAGGAAATAGCTCAGCAAACTTGTTAGGCACCAGTACTCAGGAAGATACCAGCTGCAAGGACTGCAGTAGGGACCAGCTTGCCCCAACCTGCTTTGTGCTACCCAGCTGGAGGAATGCTCCAGCAGAATGGGCTAAATGCCTCAGCACTGACTGAGCTCCTTGGGTGGGCTTTGCATCTACACTGAGTTCTGTATCTACCTAGGGAGCTTCTGCTATTTTAAAGCTGGCTTGGATATGCCTTCATAGGCAAACTTACAATGCAGACTTATTCTAAGGCTGTCCCGAGTCACTGTTTTCCCTGCACTGTATTAATTTGAAAAAGAACAAGAATGCTATTACTGCATGAGAGGAATCAGCCTCCCTGGCTAAGTGCTGCTTTCTTCAGTGTTAAATGAAGCCAGCAAAAGCTACCAGCATTATTAACAACAATAGCTGTTTAGTAATGCACTGTGAAAGAGCAGGGTTGGGAACACAAAATAATCACTGTAAATTACCCAGATCAATAAAAGGGCTGAAAGGCAGCTGAATATGTTTTTCAGACCCACTAGAAAAAAAAAAAAAAAATCCTGGTGCTCACCCAGTTTTCTGCCCAGGCACCAAGAAACCATGTACCCTACAGCACTTTTGTAATTGCCTACAGGAGGCATATCGCATGTGTCTGCTTTTTTAGCAAGGTAAGATTTCCTTCATTTTTTTTTTTCCCTTTAACTACACCTTTTTTCTCAAATATATTTCCTTAGCTTTCCTGTAGTACAGTGCTTTAGATGACAGAAGCCTTTCCTCTAATGAGCAACAATTAGCTAATATCACTTAGAATTACTAATTTTTGCTTCCCATTTATGACCTTTAACTTTTCTCCTTTAAGGAATGTAAGGGGTGAGGTGGGGTGGGGTTTTTTTGTTTATGTTTTTTCTTCCTTTTGACTGAATTAAATTGCTTGTTTAATTTATTTTATTGTTTATTTACACAATAGAAGCATTGAATTCCAAAGTACTCCTACTGCTAATGGAGTATCACATGTTATAAGTGGACAGAACATGTCTTATTATGACAATGCATACTATATTTTAGTGTTTTTCCTATGTAAATAAGGCTCATGTGATCACTTTGATTCTGTTTGCTTGCTCGCCTCTCCCCATTTACCCGATAATTTTATTTTCTGGTGTCTACAAATGTCCCAGATAGGAAGAAGTCCCAAGGATATTTTGGCCACATAATTTCCAAGAAATTATATACCTGGGAAATCAGGTAGATGAGGGAAGTGTCTCTAGAGCTGCACTGGGGAAAGGGCTGTAGTTAAGCTCATACCAGTTAAACACCAGATAATCCACAAAGATGGGAAAGATTTCTGCTGCCTTTGTTTCCATTACTGTCTTCTTTAGAACAAGTTCTTGAAGCTACTTAAATCAAAGGGTATTATCATAATAGAATTTGTATCAATCCTTCACTATGTGGTGCTGTGGATCAATGACAGGGTGTAAAGTGAGCTGTCCCTTTTCTTTTAATTTATCAAAGTTAAAATAAAAGAATTTCCATAAAACTTTATTTACTGAAGTATCTCAAATTGACTTTGTCTGGGAGGGACTTTTGCAGTGCCTGAAAGGCTTATTAAAATTGCTACTTCGTTTTCCAATAGTGCGGCCAGGTATGTCAGGCTGCTCTTCAGGGTAGATGCTCTTGCTGAAGCAAACTCAGCCACCCAGTATACACCCTCTCCTGAAAACAAAACCAAGCTTCCACTGACTTCAGTAGTAGCAATGTTCAGTTCAAAACAGCTCATGTCTGAACTAATGCTAGAATACTAACTGAGGCAGAACAGTAATGGGAAACTCAATCTGATAATGAAGTGGTTTTAATTGATACACTCTTTCAAATCATACACAAAGAGGCTCTTTCTTATTTAAAATTTGGCTCTGACTTCCTCACCAACTATAAATCACAGATCTATAATTAGTATTCTTAGAAGGAATGCCTGATTGTCTGGCTTAATTTATGCTTATGACTGGGATGAGGAGAGCTGTAGGTGTGTTGGAACAAATTCTAGCTGGTAGTTAGTTAGCTACTTAGTATCCAACTTCTTACAAATGTTTCCGTTATCTGCTAATGTTGTAATCTGTTTCTTAAAACTGAGAACAAAATAAGGAAGAAGTGTGGCTCTTGATTCCTAGTAGCTAAAAAGAGCAGCATGACTCAGTGGCACAATGTTTGGGAGTTTACCTGGGAACAAGAAAGAGTCTAGCTCCAATCCTGTGCCAAAATTTAGTCCAACATTTTATGTAATGATATTTAATAAAAATTGCATAAATGCTCACGGGTGAGGAAGCCAGTACCCATATCTTGTCTCTCTGTCCTTATTCTATTTTTAAAGAAAGATGTGTGTCTCACTCCATTTTTGTAAGAGACTGATAATGCTTCACTCTCCTGAAGTGAGACCAAAAGTAGATCATAAATGTGATGGAGGTTAGCAAACTGACTCAGGTCAGTAAATACAGAGTTTAAACCAATTCCAAGAGCGTGACAGAAATCAGTGGTTGTGGGGAGTCAAGAGTTAGGATACACTGTGTTACAGGCCCAGCAACAGGTCATAGACCCAGATGATTAGGTGTATGTTGAGGAATCCAGGTGTCTCAAGGACATCTGCTGTATGTGGCCATGTTTAATCCAGAAAGTAGTGTGCCTCAGGTATCAAAAGTTGTGGAAAAGTTATTCTGCTGTCTCACTGCCTTGAAAAGAGCTTTCCCATGCCCTGTCCATGCCATGCATGGACTCGGAAATGTACTTGCTCACCAAGGGATCAGATTTAGTTGTTTAACAGGCAGGAAACTAAGAAAGCTTTCTGACAGGTCAACAAATTGAACTGGCTTGAGTACCATAGTGGGCAAAGGGAAGGATCAAGACCACACCCCCACAAGTACATGGTATCAAGGCGATAGTGGTGGCAGGGATGGGGTGAAGAGCAGCACTGCCCCACTTTGATGAAAGCAAAATGTTAGATCAGCTCAGAAACCTTGTGAAAGCTGTCTTTGGCATCTAAGCCTGGATGGACTTGAATGGTGAACCCCAGCCTGATGGAGTCTCTTTCAGGGCAGAAGAGGGTGTGTAAATCCAACACAGTAGGCAGGAATGAGGATACGTCTTTTTGTTTGGCTTCTCTTACTAGTTCTCTAATGCTAGTCTAATAACATGAAAATTTCATTTTAAGTGTCTAACTCTGTAATTCCATGTACAATAGGTCTTGGACCCTCTGTTCCAACCCAAAATGTGTTCTTCCATTCTGTTTTGTTTTGGCTTTTGTGCACCAACAGCTGTGATGTGATCCAACCAAAAACTTCTTTCATGGGATGTTTTCATTCAAATTAGTTTCCTAATCTGGCTGATGGAACAGTTGCATAATCTCTAATTTTTAACTGAGTGGAGGTGGTATGACTGTTCCTTTTGATGGATGTGTCAGGTCTTTGGTCACCTTAGGTAGACTGTGAAATCACAAACTGGCATTAGGAGTTACACAGGAAGCTTAAAACCCCCTTTCGGCACTGTGGATTCAACTTCAGGCTCTCTTCAGCCTTCTGTGAGGCTGACTGCAAAAAATCAATTGCTCATACATACTAAACAGCAGGGTCACAGACTTGTAGTGCTCAGAGCAGTATTTTGCTTCTGAAATCACATTAACAGACTTGGGGATCAGCACCTGTAGTTACAGTGATGAGATACACGCCTTCCATTTTGTATCCTTCTGGTAATTTTAAACCCGAACAATTCCAGGCTCCTTTACATGTCACTTTTCAAGATATTTGGAACTTCAGATTACACTGAAGTTACCAACAGAAACTGAATTTAATAAAAATAACTAGAAAACAGTAAGAATGGGGATAGAATGAAAAACTGCATTCCCCAGAACTCTTTGGAATCTATCTAGGAAAGGTTTTCTGACAGCCATACACCTTTGCAAAGGACTTCTGAGCTGCTGCACTTTTCAGGAACTTGCTGTTCAGTTGGGAATTCTTTATCTTGGTTAAATGTCTTTAAAATTGTAATCAAAGACTTTTCAATACTGTATGGATATTGCTATCTTTCTGCTTGTTACAGTTTTACAGTTTTTTCCTATGCTGTGTAGTGCTTTTAGAAAAACCTGTCCATATATTCACTGGTAATGAGGAAATTGGGGTTTTTCCTTCTCTCATCCTTTGTACAGACAGTAACAGTGACGCGTTTTGCTCATTAGCAAAAATGCCTTTCCGGATCTTTGCAAGAATCAATGACTGTCAGCGTCACTGTAGATGATGAGGAATTAGACTTAGGAAATGAAGAACTGGACATGGGCTCCAGCTGCAAAATATTGATTTTTTTTGTTTTTTTGGTTTTTTTGAACACTATACAGTTCCATCAGTGCTGTGGTATAACTTTTAACAGGTCACTTTTGCAAATGGACAAGTGGATAGCAAAACATAGTTACTTGAAAAAGATAAGCTCTAGTTCTTTAACAGTAAGCAAACCCAAGCAAGCAATCATCAGGCAGATCTTCAGGAAAACTCAAGTGATTTTTTTTTTTTTTTTTTTTTGTTTAAACATTGAAAGACTTGATTTCTCCCCACACATTGATACTGCCAATATGTTGCTGCTTATCAGAACCAATTAAAACACTTTCGTTGAGCAAAAATTGTTTTTTTAAAGCATGCTGGGAAAAGTTTCAGCATTTGGTGTGTGTGTCTGGCAGGAGAAGTTCTGCTGATTTGGAAAAGTGTGAGAGGCCGGGGTGGGGGTCCTTTAAAAAAAAAAAAAAAGCTTTTCTAAATGACATTTTCCACATAAAATCCTTGCAGAAAAACAACCACCACCAACCAACGAACCAACAAAAACCAAAAAACCCCAAACGACACAAAAGAGGGGCGGGAAAAAAGGCCTAGCTCTACTAGTCCATCTTTTGTGATTTCAGAGAAAAAGCTAGGCAAGAATGAGATTCAATAGCATGAGGCGGCTATGTATTAGCAGTGCAGTTTGAGAATGCTATAATAGTTGTACAGTTCAAAGAAAATGGCAAGGCCCAAGGATGGACCCTGCTTAAGAAGACCTGCCATCTTCCATGCTGTTTCACACAGAACAGTATTTGCTTTGTGAAACCAAATGGGGAAGCCAGGTAGAATTTAAAGCAGGACAGTGCCCCACCTCTCCAACCAAAAACTCCTTTGGATGAATGTTACTGTGAGATGTGGTGTGTTACATGCTGAAACAGACGTATATCAAGAGCTTGCCTTAAACAGGAATGATCTGTTTTCACCATGCTCCAAGAGTCACAACTGAATAGGAAAAAAAAAAAAAACAATGCTGGAAAAATCCAAAGTAATTTTAATGTTTTTGTTATGACCTTTGTGTTCTTTAAAACTTCTTGTGTACACACACAAGCATATTTTACCCATGCTGTTATTAAAACTCTCATGCTATAGCTGCTTACTAGGTAGAGTGACCTTAAAATCAAAACAAACTATTTTGTCCAGTAGCATTTTGCAACCATTTTGTTTTGCTTTGTTTCTTAGCAGATGAGCCATTTTGTCAGTAGTAATATTCACTCCTCTACAAGCAACGTGCCTGCCTTCTTATCTCATACTGGTTGCCTAGAATAACTTGTACCTATATACACATGATTGTAACTTTCAGAAAATAAGCACAATAGAAAAAATTGGACTGAACTGGTTCAAGATGGACAATCACATTTTGAGTAACACTGTTTCCCCCTGTTTTGGTAAATGAAATGGAAAGCTACAAACACTAAAAAGTGGCGGGAATAGAACCTAAAAATTATTCCTGTAAGCTTCACCAAAGTAATTTTCAATATTCCTTTAAAATAAGCAAAAATCAAGTAATGCCTCTGGTAGTTACTGGGATGGAAAAGGTACTGGCTTTTTCTAGTGGTGGTGATTACTGTTTGCCTGCTAGAACTGGCATGCTCCGCTACAGTGATGAATGTGTCTCTTGTTCTGTTTGTTCTGGAAACTGATCCAGCCCTGGTGCAGAGCCACAGTTTGCCTCCAGCTCCTCATGCTTGCGCTCTTACAGGGTGTGAGGGGAGAACCTCAAAGTTTTGCCTTGGTTGCAGTACCTTACTTAAAATCTGTGGTAAGAGATATAGCCCTTAGCACACAGCCAGAGATAAGTATTTTTTGGTGCATGCCATGAAAAAAACATCCCATGGAAACCAAGAATGTCATTATACACCACTCCAACCCAACCAACCCTAAAGCAGAGAACTTAAACAGAAAAGATTATGAAATTTTGCATATGAAGTCCTAACAACAACAGTAAGTTGACTACACTGAGAATATCTAATTAGGATTAGTCTTTAAATTAGACTACTCAGAGGAGTGCAAACTAAGAATGCGATCCTGATAAGCTGACTTGAGCACCTCAACAAATCCAGTTGCAGAATCTAGTCCTAATGCTTCCGCTGCCCACCCCCTCTCCTCTCCAGGAGTTATTCTACAGTAATTTACTCACAGGCTGTTTCTGTAACAGTCATAGCTTAAATATCTAGGTACCTAATGGACTTATCCCTAACACTGCTGTGAGGGAGGGAAGCAGCATTAACCTCATTTTGCAGATAAACAGTGGAAGCCCTGATGCCTCTCTACTGTGTTACATCCTATGGAGCAATTGCACATATGCAGTGAGTGTAAATATGCTGTTGCACCAGAGTGCTGTATTCACAAGACTGACAGAGCTTTGGCATGCCAGCTATTTCTCCTTCGCATAGCCACGTATGACTATGAAGAAGACAAAGTTCAGAATATGGATAAGTTATCGTTAATTTCTCAGCTGCTGATTGCTCTGCACAGCCTTGGAACACACAGAGACTGGTACAGTGCAGCTCAACATGCTGAACTACTTAGCAGAGGGTAATCTCACTGCTGAACTGTAGCAACTCAAATCTCAGGTTCTCTCTCACAAACGAGGATGGTGCAGGGGCCTGAGCAAAAACGTGTGTGACCAACGTCACAAGAAACTTTTTAATTTTTTACCATATGATGAGAAATGTCAATACTCTCTGAATGTCTCACCTGAACAGGAGGGGAAAAGATTTAATTTTTTGGAATAAACATGAAAAATTGTTTCTTGTACAGGGTGTTTCAAAAAGATGGATCTAATTTCAAAGATACAGGGATTTCAAATTGGGTCCATATTTTCAAATGCCTTGTACATTTTGAATGGAAAATAAACATATGGTAATTAGTGTATGAGGAACTAGTTTCCCAGAGAACAGCATATACCTTTAATGCCTCGGAAACTCTTAGTTTAACCATTTTTGTAGTAATTCAAACTGATGTTAACTGGATGGTGCTGGAGAAACGTGAAGTTTTACGTTCGTCTGTCCTGCACTTTGGTTTGTGACCCGGCAACTTCTGACCACTACACGGGGTCAGTTTCGAAATTTCAGGGCGTGCACCCAGTGCACCCAGCACGGCTGGCAATACCAGGAAACGCGATACGGGCGCTTCTCACTTATGTAAGCGAACCGAGGCCCCGGCAGGCCATTGGCTGGCCCCGGCAGAGCAATCCCCGGAGGCTCCAGCTGCTGCTGCCACATCGCCAGCAACGCGTCAACATCCCTCTCCCCGGGAGGGTGAGGCTCTGCCGCCTGGGCTGTTTTCCCTCTCTCACCAGGCCGTTAGCGGCGGCGGCGCTCGGGAACCTCTTCCAGAGCGGCCTTTTCCTGCCGGCAGGGCGGGAGCGCTTCCTGGCCCCCCTCGGATGGCACTCGGCGGCCGGCCCGGCCGCCCCTCTTCCACCTTTCCGCCGCCGAGGGGGCCGCGAGGCAGCCGGGCGCTGTGCGGGGACTGTGCGCGGCGCTCCCGGGCAACGCTTTTTCCCTCAGCGGGGCCGAGCGCGCGGTGCGTCCGTTAACGGCCGGGCCGCGCGCCGCGCTCCACCTCTGCTGCCGAGCGCGCGGCCGGCCGCCAACGGTCCCCCGCGCGCCGGCCCAGCGGGCAAGCGCGCGCTGACGTCACGGGTGGCTCCGAGGAGGCGGGGCGGAGCCACTTCCCCCGGCGTGATGTAACCTCTGCCCTCCTCGGCCCGGCGGTGGAGGAGCAGCGCAGGCGGAGGGGAGCGGAGCGGCCGGGGGCTGCGGCGGGAGGCAGCGCGGCGCCGGCGGTGAGTGCGGGGTAGTCGCGCGGGGACGCGTCTGCGGCGGGGAGGAGGCAGGGGGGAGGGGCGGGCTGGCGGGGCTGGCTCGGAGGCGACTGTGGCTGCCGGTGGAAACATGGTGCCACACGTGAGGCTTATGTAAAGTGAGCGGCGTGCGGCGCGGCCAATGGGAGAGGCGTGCGTTCCGCCCTCGCCCCTGTCCGCCGCCGGCGTCACACGCCCGCGGCCAATGGCCGTGCGGGCGGGGCGGGCTCTCCGGGCTCAGTCACGTTTCTGCCTGTATGAAGTCGGTGCCGGGCTGCGCCGCGCTGGCTGGACGGGGTGTGCGCGGTGAGTCGGGCTCCGCTGGGCGCTCTCCCCGCGACCGGCCGGGACTCGGGGGCTGCTGGCGGGGCGGGAGGGGGTGGTGCGCGGCAGCCGTGCTGGGCAGAGGGGCTCCTCCGCCTTCCCCGCCCGCTGGGCCGAGGTTACGTAACCCCCGCGCCGGGGCTCTCCCGTTGCCAGGGAGACGGGATGGGGCCGCCGGTGGGGCGGGCGGCGCCCTAGGGGTCGGGCCCGCGGGAGAGGGGGCGGCTGGGACTCCCTTCAAGCCGGGGAGGGGGCGGCCGTGACGTGCCCCTCCATCTCAGACCGTAGCGGGGTAAGAGGGCACCGGCTTTGACTCCGTCTTCGGACCGGGCCGCGGGGTGGATGCTCCGGAGGGGAGTGCGGCACGTTCCCCGCCCGTCTCAGACCGGGACGGGGCGTCCGGGGATGGGAGGCACAGATCCCCCAACTCAAGCCGGGCAGGAGCTGAGTGCTCCGAGGGGCGCAGTGCCACGCCACCGCCGCTTCCCCTGCCCATGTGGGGCTGGGCCGGGGTGCCGAGGGGCAGCGGTGCCCCCAACCTCAGAGCGGGAGTGGGGCGGCTGTGCCCCGGGACGGGGTGGTGGCGCCGTGGGGCGGCGGTCGGGCCGGTGCGGAGGAGGAGGAGCGCGGCGGGGCGGCTGTGGCTTCCCCGCCCCGCGGCCTGTGGGGGCCCGGTGGCGGCGGGGCCGGTCCCTCGGCGCTGCCGCGGGGCTCCGCTCTGGCGTCCCTGGCGGCCGCGGTTGCAGGGCGCGGGCTGCGGCCGCATCTGTGCGGAAGGTCAGTTGCGGGGTTGGGAAGGAGCGAAAATAGACGCGGGGAGCGCCTTCGGGGAGCACACGTGTCCCGGTCCGGTGAGCATGGACCGCGGCCCCGCACTCCGCCGTCCCCCCGAGGGGACAGTGCTGTACGCAGCTGGCTGGGTGGCTTTTTTCACATGAGTAACCGTGTGGCAGTGAGTAGCAGAATCTCAGCGTGCTGCTGAGATGGGTGAGCTACAGGTAGAGTAGGCAACAGGTGCGATGGATTTCTTAATTTTTTTTTTTTGGGGGGGGGTTGCCCGTGGTTGCAAGAACGTTTTATTCTTTGAGACCTTGTGTTTGTGCTGCTGTTGTCATTAGTTGCATGCTATTACCTGCATGATTACAAAACAGTTTATGTAAGTACAGTTTCATGCAAATAGATGAGCAGTATGGTAACAGTCAAGCTGATACTTTACAACTGACTTTTTGTAATAGGTTAGGAGCGGGTACAGCATTTCTCTGTGTACTACAGGAGCTTAAAAAGCCCTCAGAGGGGTCAGGATGAGCTCTCTGGTACTCGGAAACTGAAGCACTTTGCAATTGTATTCCAGTGAAACAGTAACTTGGCTGAGACAATGCATATGAAGGATTTTGAAGAAACATGTTGGCTTATGTTTTTAGGCTGTGAGGTGTCTTTTTCTTTTCCAAACGTGAGACTCTGAGGTTTACCATCTTGTACAGCTGAGATCAAATACGTACCACTTATGTATTTACAAGTAAAGGGGGAAAGGTGGAAATTCTGTAATGATTTTAGTGGTAAGATTGGTCAAGTCAAAAGTAAAGAACTGGTTTAGTATAGTGAGAAACTGTTTCAAGTTGTCAGTATCATTTTAACTACAGAGTTTGTTTACAGATTATAGTTAAGCTTGGCTAGTTAACATTTGTCAAAATTGGAGCTGGCTTTTGCTTTTCATCAAGGTAAAATTCCAATTAATCACGATGATGGCAGTGAGGAATATCTACTTGAATGCAAATGGTTAGTTTTAACAATGTGGGGCTGTTGATAAAACTTAAGGGTGTCAAGCTGACAGCCTTGATGGTGTGGCCCTATTCCGTAAACAGGTCCCATTGTATATTAGATGATTTAAGGGCATTGAACTTGATAAAACTCAAACTTTTGTACCTTCTAGGGTACCTCAGTGTCTGTATGTGTCTTTGATCTTCTCAGTCTTGGGCACAGTGTTGTTTATGCACTTTACACAGTGGCACTTGAATACAAAATTTGTGAGCAGGGCCTAGAATTTGATTCATGTCAGAGAGAGTGCCCACATTGTTGTTCTGTAACATCAAGTTCCTTCTTGTTTGTCTGTGTTTGCGTGCTCTTGTGATTTTTCTTTTTGCCCTTTCTTACTGAAACTTGCATTATTTCTGCAAAGCGAGGAAGTTTCACTGGAGAACTGGACTGTGTCCTTGGTTCATCCAAGGCTTACTGTTAGCCTTCTGACTGGGGCACTGTCCTGAGGTGTGGAGCTCTTGTTCTGGACTGTGGAGGTTACTTACCTTGCTAGTAAGACATAATGGAAAAAAAGAGGGCCTTTGGCCTAGAGTAGAAGAAAAAAGCTATTCCCTTCAGTTTTGGTCGGTTTTTGGCAGTTTCAGGTGTTTACTTCAAGGCAGAAAGGAGAATGCTTTAGTTGGGTAGTTGGCATAAGTGTCCAACACTGTGCAGTGAAAGAGTGTGGCCTGTCCTGCACTGTGAAGAAGTGTAGTTCAGCTTGACCTAGTGCAGAAGGTAAAGGCACGGAAAGCAAGATTTTGGCTTTCGTGCGCTTTCCTCAGGTTCAGCAAGTTTTCTGGTTACGTTTATGATCCCAAGACTCTATGGTTTTGCTGGGCTTCTTTTTTGTTTGTTGGTATGACTTGTTGTAGGCTTCCTATATTTATTCTAACACATCAATGCGGTCTGTGAAAATCTAAGTAATCTTCATTTTTACAGTTCACTATTTTCCTTTTAGATTTCCATGGAGAGGCATTAAAGAGACAGAATATTGTGGCAGCTCTTGGAATAATACCTTTTCCACTTTTTTCCCCACAGCCATAAGATTAAAATATGTATCCACTCACTTTATCAAATAAGCTTACTTGAGCCTGTCCCTGGACAATGCATTTTTATAGTAATAAATTTCCCATGTGAAGAATCACATTTTTTGAGTAAACTGTGATTTTTTGATGGTGTTTAGCCTTGGTATGAGAATAGAGTGAAATGGGGAAACTGATTGCAAGTAGAGTTCTGGATTTTTCCTCTACCTCAGGCTTTATTATGACCAGGAAGTGTTTGGTTTAGATATAGACTGATAAACCAATTTTCTTTTTCCTGGCTCCTTGCCACACCTTTATTTCTCTAACATCTTTACACTATTAAAACGTGCTTTACTGCAGAAAAGTATTTTTTAACCCCTTAAAGTATAAGCACATGGGCAGGTTACTGTGGGATGAGGTATACTTGGTGTGGTTTAAAAGCAAGTAGACTACAACTAGCCAGTAGAACAAGTAAGTTATCACTAGTCTAGATCAACTGTACTATTTTATATAGGGTTGCTATAGCTGGCCTATCTTAAAAGGGAACATCATGTTCATAGCAGGGTGTTATGTAATACTTGGCATGAATGTCCCATAGACACTGTATTATACTCACAACGTTACCACATCATAATTACTAGATCATCAGGTGTTTCAGAAGAGGAATTTTTGTGTCCAGTTTTGGATGCGTGGCCTGGAATTCCTCTATGAGGATTGTGGATTACAGAGATTTTTAACTGTCTTGCTGCATTCACACCACATCCAGTTATATCCCTATTGTGTGAGTTTTGAACTGCTTGTCAGGCACTGAGCAGCAAATGGGTCAATTAATAGCTGTATTATTCTTTGTGATGTAGTTTTATTACTCTGAAGGGCTTTGAGTTACTTTAGAGTACAGATGACGTTGGATGCAGAAAATGGTGGTCTTGAATGTAATGCCACTGGTGTTTTGTGTACTGTGTAAAAGGTATTTGTCACCTCTCCTGCTTTAACTGCTGCCTTAAACTTAACTACTGCTGTAGTGGGAGCCAGACTGTTAATGTTGCATGCATCGCTGGTAGTAAGGCAAACCCTTTGCTTGCTAGTTGGTGGTTAGTAAATAAAACTCCACCTTCTGACACAGAGAGAGTTTTCCTGGGGATCATTTCTTTTTAGCTACAAGTGAGATACTTCCTTCTCTGAAGTATGTTTAAAGGGCATGGGAAAAGAGAAGGCATCTGTCAAAAACAACTTCATGGGCTAATGGTTTTGCAGCCTGTTGCTGGGATTTCGTGTGGCTTTGTGAAATACAGAATGGCAGAGAAGACCGAAATGAAGAAGGATCAGATGGTTTGGGTATGTCTGCAAAGGCTGTGGAGAGGCTCTGAAGCTACTCTTTAGAGCTCGTTCTGTTCATGCTGACAGTGAGCCAGCAACCATATGTAGTAGGAAAGCACCCGAACACATGGGAATCCACATGCCTGAGCATACGCGTGGTGATCTGGTACTCTAGTAAGTGGCTTAGTAGATCACCAGGCATGCTTGTGCAGCCTGCTTGTACTCTGCCTGCCAGCAGTGCTGGAACATGGGCAGATCAGGCTTCTGTGCTTCTGGTTCGTATTTCTAAGGTTATCCTGATGAGGTCTTTGTCTGAATGCCTGTGCCAACTTGTACCAATCCAGTACAGAGTCCTCCTGGTCTTCTCTGTCTCAGAGTTCTTGAGGGACAGCAGCAGTTTACTAAGTTTCATGCAAGTTGTACAGCCAGTGCGTATTTTCCCAGCTTATCCACATACACAAGTGTGGTTATGAGAGTTTGTGTGTGTGTGAGTGTAAGGTATTGTAAGGTCAACAAAAGATTTTGTACAGATGTTTTCAGCTGCTGCTGAAGTACTGCTGAAGTAGTGATAATTCTAGAGGAGCTTTCTGATTTCTCTGACTTTTGGTGGTTTGATTTAGACAACTTTGTTTGTAGGACACAATAAGAAGTGAGGCTAAATTTACCTTCCTCAAGATACATGAGTGTGGGGTATGATTTTTCCTTTTTCCTTCATTTTCTCCCAGTAGAAAGCAAAACTTTATTGGGTGGTGCTGAAGGGGTAGCGACTCAGCATGGTGTTTACATGAACAAGTGGACTGAAATACGCAGAGGGTGTGTTTCTTGGGGCAAGAGTATGAAGTTATTCTGCAGATTGTGTGAGTAGGCTGCAGAAGTTTGGTGCAAGCAGTACTGATATTCATCCTGAAAAGATGTGATGGTGGGGAAGAGAGCTCATTTTTATGTCAAAATGTCTGGAGAAGACTTTAAAATTTTGCTTCTGGAGTGTGACATGGTAATTCTTAATGCTTGACTTTTTCATATAGATAGAGTAGTTAGAGATTTCCTTGTATAGATGGCTTTTAAAAGTAGAACTGGCTTTTTAAAAGAAGAACTAAAGCTATACTGCCTTTCAAACATCCTGCCCTAAAACAGAAGTTGTTAATAACACCTGTAATTTTTCATAGTCAAAGCTTAGGGAGACAAGATGAAGTGGTGAGGATGTCCAGTACTTCTCTTTTTAGTTCATTTTGCTTTCTGTGCTCCTTATTGTTTGCAGCTTTTGTATCTTAGTATGCTTTTTGTGCTTGACCTTATGTCATGGTTTAACCACAGCGGGCACCACAGAGCCGCTCGCTACCTCCCTCCTGGCACAATGTGGTAGAGAATCGGAAAAGTGAGAAAACTCATGGGTTGAGGCAAGACAGCTTAATAGGTAAAGCAAAAGCCATGCAAGCAGAGCAAAACAAGGAATTCATTCACTCCTTCCCATGGGCAGGCATGTGTACACTCAGTCATGTGTAACTGTTACTTGGGAAGGCAAACACCATTACTCTGAATGTCCTCCCTTCCTTCTTCTTTCCCCAGCTGTATATGCCGAGCGACATCATATGGTCTGGAATATCCCTCTGGTCAGCTGAGGTCAGCTGTCCCAGCTGTGTCTCCTCCCAGCATTTTGTGCACTCCCCAGCTGAAGAGTCCTTGACTGCTCAGCAACAACTAAAACATCAGCGTGATATCAATATTATTCTCATACTGAATGCAAACCACAGCGCTATACCAGCTACTAGGAAGAAAATTAACTATATCCCAGCTAAAACCAGGATGCCTCATTACAAGTACTTTTGTGTTTCTGCTTAGTTTCTTTAATTGTACAAAGATCTTCAGTATATAAACCACTTCTTCAATTTCAATTACATCTCTACCATGGATTCCTTTGTGACTTGAGCTTTTATTTTTCTGTACTAATATAGCCAACTCAAAGGACAAGTACATCATGTTTGTTAGGTTGCCACGCTTTGTGGAGTGTATTACTGATGTGGTAGGGACCATATTAGTAATACTCGGCTAATTTTTTTGGTGTAGAGTCTTCCAGAGTGGAACTTTCATTCTTTAACGGGATGTGAACTGCAGCAATGTCTAAAGAGCAGCGTTAGTCTGGAACTTTCGTAAATGTAATACCCATGGTGAAATTCTCCACTTTTATTTAAGGAAGGGAAGCATTAGGCATGCAAATACACTGCTTAATGGAGATGTCAACAAATATTAAAGTTGAAATATGATGTTGTAGATACTTTAAATCTAGTTTCACCTACGATAAGGGTGAAATAACTTTAAATCTAGTTTCACCTATGATAAGGGTGAAATATATGACTACATGGGGGGACATGATAATTTTTTCCTCCTTTCTGTGACAACACTTCCTCAAATGTATCATTTTTGTTATTTTGTTCAAAAAGAACAAGAATCGACACATGCATATATCAAAGAGTTCTGACTACTGATCTCCTGCTTAATAATATTTCCAGTTCCACTCAGGAGTAGTGTTTTCTGTTTACAAAGACAAATATCTTTCTAACTTCCCATCTAATACAAAGAATTTTAGTTCACCTTTAAGAAGGTATGTATGGAAGGAAGGATGTCTAGAAATTAGCATGGGGCAGATGAAGGAGACTGTGTTTAGCTTCTTCACAAGATGTCTTGGCACAGGCTGCAATAATTTATCTGTCAGGGGTATATGTCTGTGCTCACGTTTTTTGTTTTTTTTTTTTTTTTTAAGTGGAGATTACTTTGGTACTTGGCTTCTTATATTTACCGGAAAGCAAATGATGAATTGGGAGCTGGCCCAGGTTGGTCAGCACAGCGTAGGTGAGATTGACCCTGCGTGAGGTGAACTTGATAAGTTCAACAATGTGCCGGTGCCGTGCTATTCATAGTAAAACTGAGTTGACTTTGTCCTGTCACCTCAGGCTAACTTTTTTGCTATTAATTACTCCATGGGGAGAATAGGCAGCTTCAAAAACAACAAAACCAATCTAAAACTGGAAGGAAATTAAATAATAGTGGTGCTGTGGGCGCTTCAGGAATAGAAGTGACTGGTGACATTAGCTTAGGTCCTTTTAGGAATCATCACTTGAGGACTGCAGGACTTATTTTTCCTGTTTGGCCCTCTGGGACATAGCTAAGGATGCTTCTTTTCCCCTTTTAAAATTTTTTTTTATCTGCTAAGACTAACTGGAATATGTATTTCAGTGGTGAAATGTTTTAAGATTAAGATCGTAATCTGTGGAAGAAGAAACATAACTTGAATTTAAATATATGATCCCAAATTTTATTCCAGATAATACTCATTCTTCTTGAATGCTCTCAGATGAGTGAATGGTTGATTTTGAAGTATGCTGTGTTGTTATCTGTATTATCTAAACAGTGTGCTAACAATAAATTAAGTTCATGGAGATTGAATTTTTGGGATTTCTTACGTTTAGAAAAGAAACGGAATTCAGTGAGTAGTTACTTTGTACATTGCTCAAGGAACTGATTTAGAAGTTAAGTTACAATAATAGTAAATATTTTTATCAGTAAAACTTCTTACATTTCCTCTCATTTTGTATTTGTAGTCTTTATAGCCATTATTAATCCATGAGATATGTATTTTATGTGGTTGGACTTGTATTACATTATCGTATGGACTTGACTTATGTTTCATAAGTAATTTTTTAAATCTTGCTTATACAACTTCCTTGTTTTTTAATAGGAATATACTGATGACACTTTAAGATTTGGAAAGATTGTGATTGGTACATTCCTTAAGGTAAGTGTCTTACACTGTTCTCAAGAAAGTGATTTATAATATCAGGTCTTTCTCAGTGAGTCTGAACTGATTTTTTTGGTTGTTGTTGCTGCTTTGTGTGTTTCATTTGAGCTGTAATGTCTGAATGCTGAAAAATAAAAAAATATTTGGGACGTTTATAAATTGTGAAGCAAATGGAAATGGTGTGACCTCTCTAAATCTTGAGGAAACTGAAATTTGTGTACCATCCAGTATCAAGTACTAAATCTGCATTGTTTGCTGTGCAGAAGTTTATTAATAAACTTCCAGTCTCCCAGTTGCTCTTGCAAGTGTTTTGAGAAATTTTAATGATGAGGAAAATTCTAGGGTACAGAAAACAAAGTTGCTAGTGCTGTTCAGATAAGCAGGGTGATAGCTCAGGGGGAGAAAAGGAAAATGTTATGCTTTGGTTTAGAAAGCAGGTCATAGCTTCCAACAGTATTTTTCGGTCAGTCGTGATCTGCTTTCTAACAGGTTGATGCTTACTCTAATCTCTGATTGAGAAGTCGAACAGAGGGCATCAGAGGTACTGACTTATATATGTTTATGTTCAATGTGTGAGAAGCTGATCACAACTCAGGTGCAATGTGTGATGGGTTAAGAAAGCAGAATAGACAATCAAAATTATGGTTATTGGAGCAAAAAAAAGGAAACAGCTGAGACCTTCAAGGAGAATGGTGGAGGCACGTCATCTGTGATGTGAAGAAAATTTGTCAAAGTCGTCTTGTTACATGTGATCTGATGATGGGACAATATTGGCCCAAGACAGGAAAGGGAAGGGTAGCAGTTCTGGATAGTACTGTAATATTGCAATACAGATGAAATAGTAGCTAAGATTTTGAGGATTAATGCTGTAGTGTCTGATTCGTCTAAATGATTGAAAAAAAAAAAAAGTTTTTCTGTGGCTACAAAATGTGATCTGAATAGGTTCTTAAAGCTGACAGTGTTCTCTTTTGAATGCTACAGGTGTGACTTCAGTTCTCTACAACAAGTGAAATTGGTTGGGATCCTGCAATACAGGTGTGTTCACTAAAGCAGGTTGTTCATTCTTTTCTAATATTTGAAGTCTTCTGTGCTTGGAATAGATATTTCTCAGTATCGAAGGAAGCATTGTCACAAGTTCTATGTTCTTTCTGTACTGATCAAATTAGACTTCCTTCTGTGGAAAAGACCTTTTTGAGATTCCATACATAGATGAACTCTTTTAGTTCTTTGGGATTTGGATATACTCAGTCACCTGTACATTTCCTCTGATAAATAATAGAAGACTAGAAGATATGACTGCCTCTAATTCTACTCAAACTGATAAAATTCCTGTTTTGAATGACTTGTATTTAGTTTCAGATAAAAATCCTTTTGGCTTAGATTTATCTTGGCTTTCAGTTAAATTGTATAAAGGCTTATCATGAGAATTTTAAGTAGTTTACAAGGACTGTTTTTTCTTAATGTCTTCCTAAATACATTAAGTAGATGAAGCAAATGTTATACCCAATTAAAACAGTACATGCTGCTACTGTGAATACCCTCTTCAAACTTTTTTCATTTTTTTTAATCTATGAAAATGTCGTGATGGAGGTCATCAAACTAGAAGAGTGCTGTGTCACTTCATTAGTAGTCAGGCAAGACTTCGTGGCTAATTTCTTGTAGATCTTGATTAGTGAAGGTAGACACTTAACTCCATCAAGGAAATATCAATTATAGGGAGATGAATTAATGTTCTTTAAGCCAGGATTTAAGTAGTGATGAAAGAAATTCTGTGTTTCTAGTGTCCAAGCTAAAAATTGCAAAATCTGTAAGTAGCTCTAGATAAGGCAATTTCTAACACTTCTTATGGTCAGAGATACAGAGCTTATAATTTAAATCCTGTTTTATCAATTTATGATAAAGACAGACATAAAACATTTAAAGAACCAATGCACACAGATTTGTATCACAATCTGAGACTTCTGGAACTCACATTGGCTTTATGACATTATGCAGAATGGAATGTTATGAATAAATTCTTCCTTAAGTCTGGCCAACACAAGTGTACTTTTAACAGTTGGTAGACATACAACATCTTAAATTAAGGCATGTTAACATGGGCTGCCTTCCAAAATGGTTGGCTTGCGATCTGAACACTGTTCCAAACGTTCCTTCTGCATGTTCACATGAAACACTTAAAGTGATGTAATTGTTTGCCACACAAATGTCGATCATCTGAACTTCTGATTGTCATTCTACTGTTTTTCTACTGTTTTATTGTGTTACGTGGCAGTACAATGTACCAATAGACTTAATTTCCTAGATTTAATAGAATTCTCAGATTTTCCTGCCGAAATTCCCAGTGTCTTTCTTGGGAAACTGTTTTGCCTAGGAAGAATAATGGTGTGGATGGACTTCGTTAGTACAGAGTTCTGAATGTAAGGAAACACTTTTTTTTTTTTCTTTTTTTTTACTGTGGGAGTGAGTGGGCACTGGAACAGATTGCCCAAAGAGGCTGTGGAATCTCCATCCTTGGAGATATTCAAGTCATCGGGAGGTGGTCCTGCGTAGCCTTCTCTAGATGACTCTGCCTGAACAGGGGGCTGGACAAGATGACCTCCAGAAGTCCCTTTCGACCTCAACCAATTTTGTAACAGCCTAGTAAACTCTTTAATGCTCATACTAAGCCTACAGCGATGTAGATAAGTTTAGATCAGGTGTTAAAGTTGTATTCTAACCAAATTTCTTAAGCACTTGGAGCTCCTGTTGACTACATCAGGCATTTTGCTCTGTTATCTTCTGGAGAGGTTGGCCCTTTGTTCTTGGTGGCTATGTCAGCCCCTGCAGACTGTATACATACTATACATGTACACAATATGATACAATACCAAATTGTGAACTGGAAGGGTTATTTTATCTAGTTTAGAAGAGTCTGTTATTTCAAAGCTCTATAAGACCCTACGTAAGACTGAAAGTATTTGAAATGCAAATTTTTATCTGGTTCCTCTGCTGGATGACAGTTTCATGTTTAACCAACATTTATTTGCGTAGGCGTGGCATATCTATGAGCATCTCTCTGCTATCTGTTTGAAGAGGACACTGTTGGGGGGCCCAGGTATTTCTTTTATATTTTATAGTTGTAGAGGTGTCCGGACTCTGTAATGGTCAAAGATTTCCAGTAGAAGAGGATGAGACAAGACTTAAATGCATGTGGGAGACTCTGGACCTAGGCACTTCATGCTTTTGATGCTAGCTGGGAGGGAGCTTGATAAACACTTTTACCAACTTTTCACAGAAAAACAGGTAAGAAAAATGTGCAATTGTTATGATTCATATTAGTAGAAAGATGCTTTTCCCCTACCCCGTAGGGTTTATGCAGAAAATATATTGTTCTGTGTTGGTTTTATCTTGGAACTGTGATTTCAGTCATATATATACTCACTCAGAACTATATTTTGAGTATAAGATGGGGATTACCTTATTTGAAGCTTAGATGGTTTTAGTCTAAAACCATACTTATTCTTAAATTCAGGTTTTGGTTTCTTCACTGAGGAAACAATCTGGTTGGCAACATCCTTGCCATGGTTGCAAGGACCCTGGCCTGGTGCTTATGGTGACCTCTTCCTGTATAGGTGCTGCTGTAAATTCAGGGTGGCACTTGAATGGCTCTGGACCAAGGCTATGTCTTGGTCAGTTCCTCTGTTGTAATCAGGATCACCTTTATAAAGATATTACTAACGTTTATGTAACTAACAGTCCTGCGTACAGGATTCTCTTGAACTGAAAGAGGAATCCTTATCAACAAAGTGTGAAATGAATGCTGTGAAATCCAAATTTTATGGAAGCACTTGTGATATTCTAGATGTTGTCGATAATTTCATTGGCATAAAATTGACTTACACCTCATTCCTTGTTAAGAAAAAGAAGAAAAATTTTTATGATGACTTGCAGTGAGATGATGAATCTATTAAAGAGTTTTAATTGAAAAAGTCTTATAGGAAATTTTTAAGCATCTTTTGCTGTTTTTTTTTCTCATAGTGAAGTCTGAGAATACTGCCGCCTCTTTTTCTTTTTTTTTTTTTTCCTTCGTTGCTAGAAAGTGTCCTACTGAAGGTATTCTGTCAGTTGTTCTGTCTCTTGCCACAAAAAAAATGAAGCTCTTGGTATTATTGTTGGTGAAGTTGTACAGTCAGACAAGTCACTTCTTGGATTATTGTTTTTCAACATTTTTTCTTAATGTTTTGCTGCTATCAAGCATTTAATTACTGTCTAATTGCACAGGGAGAATGCACACATTGTAGATGTTAATTTTCAATTTTCTCTGGAATTGCATGATGAGATTAAATCCCTGCTAGTTATTTGTCATACACATGAGATAACTCTTACCATTTTGCAAAGCAATCATCCAGAAGACATGTGGAAACTCTTCTTGTTGATGAGATCTTCAGTAAAATTGAATCCTGACTATTAGAAAGGTCTCCTGTTGGTGTTGGTACAGTTAAGAGTCCCCAAATATTCACGTCTAAAGTATAGTCATAAACCGTGGTGTGCCTCTTGCTTCATTTGTGAATATTACTAAGTTAATATCAGTTGCAAATTTAGACTCAAATTTTTAGTTGTTCTCTTCTAACTCAGTTATTGAATTAGATAATTTTGACTCTGGATTTTTAGTTTTTGTTCTTTAAATGTCAGTACTAGACATGATATTTTTTGTGTGAAAAGAAATCTGGAAAAATCTGTTCTCTGAATGTAACCTGATCTCTGCTGAAGCAAGATTAAGTTTAAATGTCATAGTTTTAAAATAAATTTGCCTCCTTGATGTTCTACAGTCCTTATTAAGAAGACTTTTCAAAAGCATCAAAACCATTATTTTTTCAAGGGTTTGTCCATACATATTTTGGCATGTTTTTCTGGGGACACTAAGGTCCAGGTTGTTTCCATTGTCTTACTGCAAGATAAAGGGGCTTCTGTAGCTAATGAATAACATCTAACCTGTCTGCATTTGTCCTTAGTGCTCAGTGGAAGTATGTTGCCCTTTTCATACACTGCATCAAGATCTTAGAGAGTTCTAGTCTTTGCCAGAGTGACTTTGGGAGGTTTGCTCTGTATAAAGAGTGGTGAGTGAGGTGCCTTAAAATCAAGTTTAACTGGTGCCAATTTAAGATTAAAGATAAGTTTTTACTTAGAGTCAAAATAGATAACCCCCCTTAAAAGTTTAGAAAGATGTAGCAGAAAAAAACCCCAACTGGCTTAATGTACTTCTCTCAAGATCAAACCTGAAAGAGTTATTTTTCTGTACCCATGTGACTGTCTGCACTTGCTTGCCAAATTGGGTATGAGATGCACTTACCTCACTTTAACTGTGGTAACAGGACAGGTCATCAGACTGGGAAAGCATGCTAGCTCTTATCTTTTCATTCTTGTTTGGTTATTGATTGGAAATTTATTCAAACATATAAGCGGGATGAATGTGTGCATTTATTACGGCACTTTAACTGAGATTAGTTTCAACATTAATTAATCTCTCTGGGATGACTGACCCTCTGTGCTCCTGAAGTGTTTGCGTGGTGCTTGTGTATGCATGCAGATATTCCACTTAAGGTCGTCTTCTGTCGGGAAGTAAAGTCTAGCCAGATGCATCAGTTCTTATATAAAATTACATGCACAGAGCATGGTGTAGGGTCATTGCTAGTCTGTTCTTTTATTCACGGTTATTCCAATCTCTTTGTACAAAATATCTCCACATTTATGGCATATATTACCATTGCTGCTTTTGGGTATCTTGGTGTTTTTATTTATTACACAAGCTCTTGTTTTAGAAACACTCCTCTCCCATCTTTCCCTGGAAGCTCCTAAAAGTCTTTCATAATCTTTTTCTTGTTCCTTCCTATTTGTTCTTCCTGTATTCCTTATCCTGGTATGTGCCTCTGGCACTGAGGCTTTTGAAATTTTGAAACAGAAAAACTTTTGTGCCAGACTGACTTTCAGTGACATTAATCTTCCAGTCCTGCCTAAGAACAACATTCCACCTCAAGGAGCTGAGCCAATTCTTCTAGAAAGATACTTTTTAAAAGTTCAAACTTTTATCTTCTCCATTATTGAGATACTCATTTTTGTTTCTGTCACCGTTGTCCTTGGGCTCCAAATTCTAGTCACCGTAATGTAGTTATGTATTAGGTTGGTGCAAAAGGAATTGCAGTTTTTGCATTGCTGAAATTTGTCATTTGATATTGGAATACATCCTTAAATAGATGTGGTTATGTTATACATAATTTTAATGCACTTTTCTCACTGTAAGTGGGGGTTTTTTTGCTATTGACTTATTACTTGCTGTTTCTATTTATTTTAGACTATGGCAATTATGTTAGACAAAAAGCAAATATGAGCAGTTTTCTTATTTGAGTTCAAAATGGGTCATAAAGCAGTGGAGACAACTTGCAGCATCAACAATGCATTTGGCTCAGGAACTGCTAATGAACGTACAGTGCAGTGGTGGTTCAAGAAGTTTCATAAAGGAGATGAGAGCCTTGAAGATGAGGAGCATAGTGGCAGCCATCAGAAGTTGACAATGACCAGTTGAGAGCAATCATCGAAGCTGATCCTTTTACAACTACACGAGAAGTTGCTGGAGAACTCAATGTTGACCATTCTATGGTGGTTTGGCATTTGAGGCAAATTGGAAAGGTGAAAAAACTCCCTAAGCGGGTGCCTCATGAGGTGACTGAAAATAAAAAAAGAGCGTCATTTTCAAGTGTCATCTTATTCTGTGCAACAACACCGAACCATTTCTCGATCAGATTGTGATGTGTGATGAAAAGTGGATTTTATATGACAACCGGTGACAACAAGCTCAGAGGTTGGACCAAGAAGAACCTCCAAAGCACTTCTCAATGCCAAACTTGAACCAAAAAAAGGTCACGGTCACTGTTTGGTAATCTGCTGCCAGTCTGATCCAGTCCAGCTTTCTAAGTCCCATTGAAACCATTCCATCTGAGAAGTCTGGTCAGCAAATCGATGAGATGCACCGAAAACTGCAGTGCCTGCAGCCAGTGCTGGTCAACAGAAAGGGCCCAATTCTTCTCCACGACAATGCCCAACCGCACGTCACGCAGCCAGCACTTCAAAAATGGAACGAATTGGGCTATGAAGTTTTGTCTCATCTGCCTTATTCACCTGGCCTCTTGCCAACCTACTACCATTTCTTCAAGCATCTCAACTTTCCGGAAGAAAAATGCTTCTACAACCAGCAGGATGCATAAAATGCTTTCCAAGAGTTTGTTGAATCCTGAAGCATGGATTTTTATGCTACAGGAATAAACAAACTTATTTCTCATTGGCAAAACTGTGTTGATTGTAATGGTTCCTATTTTGATTAATAAAGATGTGTTTGAACCTAGTTATATTGATTTAAAATTCACAGTCCCAAACGGCAATTAGTTTTGCACCAACCTAATACAAACTGCGTAGGTAGTTACTGTGGGCAAAGCTGCAGAAGCTCTGGCGTATTGCTAGTTAGAGAAAGAAGTAACATAACTTGAGCAGTTCCTGACACAAGTTTCTGCCAGGTGTCAAGAGGAAGAAAATTCGTGTGGTATCTCCTATAGGCCAGTACCTGTTTCTTGTCTGTTGGTGATTCTCTTAATTTGAATTCATTGCTTAAAGTAAAAAAAATCCTGAAATCTCGACTGCCTTTGAATTACTCAACTCTTGTTCAGGGAGGCACAGGAAATTTCTCAAATGTTATTGGGCAGCTTATATATACATGTGTGTGTGTATGTATATGTATGTATATATATATGCATGTATGTTTAGGGAATTATTCTCTCCCTCGTAAGGAAGCACTGTTGAAGTTTGCTACGTATACCTGGCAGAAGCTAATGTGTCAGGGAAAGAAGGGAGGAGATGAGACAATAGATGATACGTGGAGGTGGAAAAAATTACTCATCAGTGATTTAACAGCTCAGAATTTCAAACTATAAGACTCTACATGCTAGCTATGGTGCAATTTCATTGAGTTTTAACTTCCAAAGGTTACAGAAAAGACTTTGGGGAAATAGTTTTCCAAGGAAAGGTTGTTAAAAAAATATTTGCAGACAGCTCTTGAGGCTGAAAATACTATGGCATATGTAATACTTTGGCTTCGGAATTCAAAAGAAGAGGTTTCTTGTGCTTAAAGACTGAAATACAAAATGTTTGCATTCAGACTTGGAAAGCTGTGATACAATCATTGCTCTTCCCATAGACAGCACAATTTTCCTGATATGTGTGTTACTCTAGTATTGGGCTAATTATCCTTGGAGAATTTAGGGCTATGCTAAGAGCCTTGTCTGCTGGAAGTTCATGCTTATGAACCTATCAGTAGTGATTTATGTAGTTTTCTTTAAGGGATTTAAGTTTAGCAGTTTTGTTGGGGTTTTTTTTGAGAATGTGTGGTTTGTTTTGGTGGGTTTTTTTCCCTTCTAAAGAAATCATGTAACATAGTTTGCTAGCAGATCATGTTGTATTGGTTATGGCAGTATGTTTTTCTTTTGCAACTAAAGCTATTTCAAAGTAGCACGTGGTCAGAAAAATAGGTGGAAATGCCTACCTTAGGCACAGAATATAGTATGAGGAATGTTAGATCTCGGTTTAAATTCCTACATGTCAGACCTCCTATTCAGGTGATGCTGTCTTTTTCCAAAAGTTTCATTTTAATAATGATGGGGTTAATTTGTGTAATTCTTGTGTGTAAGGCATTTATTTAAGTGGACAAAATGCTGTATATGATCTCCAAGGTTGTCTCTAACCTTTACAGGGAAGGTAAAAAGCCATTGCATTGCTAGCTGAGTACTTTGCTGGAGTACCTTTACTCACTGAATCCTCTATAGAACTTTACAACCTCAGCTCCCTCTGAGAAATAATATTGCAGTACAGGCGACGCCTGAAAAGTGGCTTTGAGCGTGGGTTCAGTTATTTAACCAGACAGATGCTCTTATTTCTGCAATACTTGAAGTAGTAGTAAGAGCATTTCCTGGGTGAGAATGGATTAACAGGTTTATAAATCACTCCTTACCTTTACAGTAACAGGAGGTTTGTCTAATGTGCTGTCCATATAGGTATTCTCAGTACCACCGTCTATATTCGTTCTTGAGCCCTTTGACGTTTTCAGTCGCTCTCAAACAAAATGAGTCATGGTTAGCCCTGCGTTGGTAAGCATGGGCTGTGATGCTGCAGGCAGGATTAATAGCATGGGTACCACTAACCAGTCAGGCTCATTAGGAGCATGTGTGGTGAGAGTGGGCTGTGTACAGGGACAGAACTTCATTAAAATGTCCAGCTAAGTTAGGCGAGTGAAAGTGTGAGCTCTGTCTACCAGAGAGTTTAAATCAGTGATGAACTGTCTGATCTAGTTAATCATTGGCCACCAGAGTATGTGCCATTCTGTAATAATACTAGAGTTTCATCTAAGAGTAAATATTATTGCATGTTCCAATTATAGATTTTTTTTTTTTAGACAAGTGGCTTACTTAGTCCAGAAAAAAACTGTTAGAGCTACTCAAGTGTAATTTACTGCCTGTATCTGATGTTCAGTGCAACAGCATGACAGTATGTCTGTTTAGTCTGGATTAGAGTACTTGAAGTGAATACATGCAGAAGTGAAATATCAGTATATTTTACTCTATCCAAAGGGGTTGTTGTATTATTACCTATAATGAAGTACTAGTGAATAATCTTGTAAAGAAAAAAAAGTATTTATATTTGTATGCTATTACTGATAGCTTAAATAAATGTCTTTAAACTACACTTCCTCTTTCAAATGAAAACAGATATCTTGCATATTACTTTGGCCAAACAAGGAGACGAGTAGTATTTTCTTCTGAAAAACTCAAAATAAATGTAAAATGTCTGGAAAAACAGCAATTAGGAGGGTAAGAAAATAGTTTCAATGGTTTTTTTTTTGGGAGGGAGGGGAGTTAAATCATAATGTGTTTTAAATTAATATTAAGTTAATGTTTTCTGTTACGGGCTTTCCTTAAAAAAAATACCTATTTATTTGTGTTTAAAAGGAAGCTGCTGCAGTTAATATTAGCAAAACTTAGTTGCAGACTTTATTATTCCAGTCAGAGGTTTATTAGTCAACAGTTGTAATCTTGAGCATTTTAAAGGAACAAAAAGGAAGGAACAAACATGATTCTTTTGTTGTAAAAACAACCTTTTTTTCACCTGATGATGAATTATACTGTTCAGAGAATCTTAGTTCAGGGTTTTGCAGTACTGTTGTCTCTGGGTTGCTGAAATAGATGAGGAAATGAGTCAGGTTAAATATCTTCATTTTATTCATAAATTTGAGCTACCCTCTAATACTACTTCTTTGGCTCTTCAGTATGTCTGTTCTTAATTCACTTGCATGTACACTTTGAGTGTATACGTATACACTTTTGAGTTTGGTGCATTAGAAATTGCATTAAGCAAGGATCTTACTTTTCTAAACAATGGAGAATTCCCTCCCACCCCCCACCCACAATTAGTGGTGATCAGCAGATAAAATGATTTTCAGGCTCATTTGTGTCTCAGAATTTTTGTTGTGGATAAACAAGTGGATTTGTGTACTTATTTTCCCTGTCCCTACTATATGTTCAGTCTACCTATGCGGCTCTTATACAAAGAAAGAAATGAAGAATTGGTCAAAATGTCAGAACACACTATATTTTTAAAAAATACCTAAAACCCTAACAACCTGCAGACCAAGTGTGAAATCCTGTGATGCCTGGATGGAATCTTGGTTTTATCAGGGTAAACTGGAAGCCAGGGAAATGGTTTCATGAAAATAATAATTAGCGTCCAAATCCAGGCAGTTAAATTGTCAAGTATTAAGTAGGAAGGTAAAAAAACAGCTGAATATTTTCATGTTTGTTTCACTTTCTCTTTCTGTGGTGTGTGTTTTTGTTGTTGTTTGTTTGTTTTTACTAAAAAAGAACTACCTTTTCCACAATAAAACATTGTTAGGTTTGCAGTTATTAATATATGAAACTTTTCACTGTTCAAATGCTGAATATATTAACCACTGAATATCACTTATTGCTTTTAGCTTCATCAGTCAGTGAGAATCTAGCTTTTCAGCAAAGGCAAACAAGAACTTTTTTTTCTTCCTTCCCTTCCTCCTCAGATTTGTGGGTCTGTACTTCCGAACTGAATTTGTACAGAGAGAAAATTCTGAATATGGCTTGATTTGCTCTTGATCTTGGCATTGTTTCTAATGAGTATCCCATGGACTCTATCAAGTTCAGAGGGTTCTACTCTAGCACTGAGGAGCAGGACCCTGAGCAGCAGCCTGGTATCAGTGAAAACGTTTCTTTGTCGTTCTCTTTAAAAGAGCAACAGAAAATGAGTGATTATTCTGGACTCGCAAATAACCATAGCCAGATGATTGCTGAAGATTCAGAAATTCAGCAAAAGCCTGAACACTCTCATGGAGTTCTTCAGGAAGATATCGAAATGAGCAGTGGGTCCAGTGGAAATGACTTCAGTGGAAATGACACAAATGAAAACTACTCGAGTGGGCATGATTCTCATGGCCATGAATCTGATGAAAATGGGAAAGATTCAGCAATGCTCATGGAATCTTCAGACTGTCATAAAAGGTAGTAGCTAATATTAAATAAATTTCATTTTTATTTTTGTCACTGAATGCTTTTTCCATTTGAATCTAATTTCTGAAAAATAACTATGGGCTAATGCATATCTTCAGACTGAACCAGAGTGCTCTTTTCTGCTTAGTTAACTTGTGCTCTCATATGATGTAAATTATGCAATATATTATAATTTGTACAGAGGCCTAGTGTTCTGTGAGGCCAGCTTAATTTGCATCTTTCTTCTCATCATCGTGTGTTTAATTTGCCTTATTTATATATTTTATTGTAAACCCATGTCTATAATTGTATATCAAAAAATGTCAGTCTGTTTTTATGTGTAAGGATGCAACTGTGCTATTTTCATCTTTTAAATCACAGCTTAGTGTATAGAGCAAAGCTACAGTAAGAAGAACCTTCTTACACAAGTGTGTAAGAGCTTTTAGTTTCCATTTGTTGTACCAGGCAGAAGCTTTTAAAGTTGTGGGTTTTTTTGTTTTGTTGGTTTTTGTTTTGTTTTTGTGTTTTTGCTAGATAGTCATTAATAGGAAAATATAAAACTAAAATGAACTAAAAGTTGTCTGTTAGGTTTAATAATATTAACCTCTTTCTGTCTTTCCTTATTCTAGTTCAAGCTCAAATGCATTTAGTCTGATGATTGCAAACTCTGAACACAACCAGTCTAGCAGTGGATGCAGGTAAATTAATGTGCATATATTTTCAGTAATTTGCATGTATGTAATGCTAGATGCTGAAAACTAAATAGTGTTGTGTTTTGCTTTTTTCGTTCTGGCTAAACCTGGAGGAGTACACAAGAAATCCTATGTTTGATTGTCTTTCTGTCCCTAATCATTAGTATGTCCTATTAACCACTTGATTGATTTAGAGCTTTTTGTTGCTGTTCATGCAAGTTGTGTGATAACCTTTCAAATCGTCATACTTTGTTTTGATTTGGTAGCTTAACTCTGTAATTTTACTTTGCATATTGCTTCAGCTCTAGTGGCTCGTTTGTGTGTTTTTTTGAAGCTCTGAGATTTCTGTTCTTCGTAATTTAGTCTGAAGCCCTTATCTGGGGACAACCTACTAGTGTTTTAACATCAGAATTCACCCACTGAGTTGGATGTGTTCTGATATCCAGCAGCCATATAATCTGCCACTCCTGTGTTCCATTCACCAGGATTGAAACCTCAAGTCTGTAAGGATAAACGAACATCAGCTGCAGGAATCCCTCTGTATGAACTCTGCTTCTGACCCTACTATACTTGTTGGGGGTTTCTAAGTCAGCTTCTGATCAGGAGATCAAAACCTGATCCTCAGTAGATCAAGGATATCTAGCTATAGCATCCTGATGTTAAAACCCCCATCTACTTGTACTGACCTGAAAGTGTTTCTACCTGATGCAGTTCATAGAGAAGTGGTAAATTAAGATGACCGCTTCGCACCATTTGGTGCTCGATGAACTTATTGTCTGTGTCTGCCTTACAGGCACCTGGAGTTCTTGTTCCATGCTGTATTTTGGAGTGTTGCTTAGTATCAAAGATGGAGTGAACCAAAGGCATTTCTTAATCTTACTTTCCCATTGATTCAGTTTTCACTGCGAGATTTTTGGGGCATTACTTATTACAGGTTTTCTGATAGCTCTTTATTTTAAATTCCATTAATAGCTCTGCTCATAAATAAATAGGAATTGGATGGTACAGTGTGTCCCCCAGTTGTCAGGCACAGTGCTGGGGGTTACAGAGTAGAATCCGATCATCTTTGGGGAATAGGAGACTAAAGAGATCTAGAGAATGATCTTTAAAGAGAACACTAAAATAGGCTGATAAAGCTATAAGATTAGCCTTTCAGAGGTTTTGGATTCAATATTGATACCAACCATCTACTTAGTTTAATATCTGTTGGCACCTTTCCAGTTTGCTGACCACATAAAGCAAAATGGAAAGCTCCTATTTTTATAGAAGTTGCTTATTCTGTCCTCTGCAAGTCAAGTCTTCCCTGTGGTTGGCTGCTCTGCCTAATGCTACTGATATCTGGAAAAACATTTTCAAGTTATATAACTTACTTTCCAAAGAGGCTTGTCTTCTATATTTGCTGCTGCTGCTGCTGTAAGCTAATTTGGAAAGGTTTCTTTTCTTGCAAGAGAGTCTGACTGCTCTCATGACGCATATTCAGAGAGTACAAAATGAGCAGCATGCCCAGTTGTTTCATAATAGTTTCCCTTTCTTTCCTTCTACTGCCAGCATAGAGGGTTCTTCTGTTAACAAGGCCCTGTCTGATTGCATCAGTCCAAACTGTCAAGCCATGTTGTAGATGTGATTTTAATACACAGCATGAACAGAATGTTTCCCAAGGGAGTACTATACTTTTTCGTCTTATCCCTTGCCATTGTTTCTCAGTACAAAATGACCACTGGTTAAGTGAATGCTACGTTTATCGTAGTACATTGTGAGGTGAACAAGAACAATTCTCCAGCACAAGCCAGCTTTGTCACTTTCCAAGTATTTTTGGTGAAATACACCCAACACCTGTCAGATGATTGATCTACCCAAAGAACTTTTCAAACTTCCCAGAAAAATGTTCAGAAATTCTCTTGAAAATTGCCTGGAAGCTGAAGCCACTTTATTGAGCACTTCAGACAGAGCAGTGCAGTTTGCCAAGACTATTGTTTCTACGGTAACTTTTTAGAGACTACCAGCCGTGACAATCGGCTGCTAAGAGAAGGCCATTCTTTTAATGGGAGAGAATTTATTTTCAGGAAGGTTTAAGAAAAGCTCTAGAATTCTCTTGGTTGTTGTAACTGATTTCTATTCCAATGGGAAAGACATGGTGATTTTTCATTTTGACTGCTTCCTACTTACCTGCCACCCATCTTTGTCATCTTCTCCTCCCTTACCTCCTTTCACTTCCTTTTTGATTTTGTCAGCACCTCTCAATAATGGGGAGAGAGATAGGAATTGCAGAGACAGGTGATAATTTCCTGATGTTGGCACTGATAATCTCTGTAGTTTGACCTTCTATGCTGAGACAGCACTTCTGAACATGCACCTGAGAAAAGTGAATGCAATTTCTGTCTCCAGCCTCCTCTGATTCTTTACCCTACATATTTAGTCAAGTTTCCTTATTTAATGTATTGCCATGCTTAACTGGGATACGTTGTTCCAAGGATTTCTCCGTTTGTTTTAACTTGATGCTCTCCCACTGCCATTCCCTTTTCAGGGACCTTTCTTATGAGAACCTGCTCGAACAGGAGGTGAAGACTTGACTGGACCTCCTGCTTCTCTCCTTTGAAGTCCATGAACATTTCTATGAGTTTGAATTTGAAAGGAACTAAGGAAAATACCACTAAAAAGGGAGGAGGGAGACTGGCAAAAAAAAAAAAATCTCTGGTGCTTGGGTATATGTACTGTTGCACATACAGGGTATATTTTACAATAAGACTTCAGATGGTGGTAAATAATTTCATTTTAAATGATTCTAGCTAATTCAAGAATTATTGTAAGTTCTGAATGTTGATACTAAGTACTGGAAAAGTTCATGTGGCTAGTTGTACAAATTTAGGTATGTGGCAAGTTTGAGTGTATTTGGGCTTCTATGAGGATGATGTGTCCCTTCAAGCATTCAAATGACATCTTATTTTTTGTTTTTAATCTTACAGTAGTGAGCAGTCCACTAAAGCCAAAACACAAAAGGAATTGCTGAAAACATTACAAGAGCTGAAAGCTCACCTTCCTCCTGAAAAGAGAATTAAAGGCAAATCTAGTGTCCTAACAACATTGAAATACGCCCTTAAAAGCATTAAACAAGTTAAAGGTAATCAAGTATGATACTACCAAGATAATGCCAACCTGGATGAAATTAAACATTTAAAATAAGAATTTAAATGTGATTGTCTGTGTAAAGCTAAGTTTGTTAAGTTTGAAAACCACTCTAAACAGATGTTTGTATGGTGTTCCCATTTGTTGGCTCTGCTGTGTTCCTTTGGGAGCTAAAGCAGATTTCTAGATGCTTGATATTTTTACTGATATTTGTTGGGTTAGAAAATTAATTTGAAAACAATTTACAATTTTATACTATTTGAACTGTCAAACAGACCGAAAAATATGATCACACAGATGTGGGTATATTAAGATGGGTAAATTTATTTGGGTTACTGATGAGGAAGCTCTACTGAGGAAAAACTAATTCAGAATAGTACCTAGATTTCCTGACTGCCCATTCCATACTTATGGCAAAAAAGATTTTGTCCCTTTACCACTTCCAGGCTGGATGTTTATTGATGAGATTTTCTTAATTCTGAATGTAAGTTGTTTAATGTTCTCATGTAGCCAATGAGGAGTACTACCAACTGTTGATGATTAATGAATCCCAGCCTGCTGGACTCAATGTGTCATCTTACACAGTGGAAGAAGTTGAGACTATAACCTCAGAATACATCATGAAAAATGCGGTGAGTATGGTGACTCAAGTCTACAGTGTGTATTGAAAATGTTTTCTAGAACTGGAATTCTCAGGCATGCCTTCTTTTTACAAGGTAAGAGGCGGTACTGAGCCAAATAACCTAAAGAAGCTTTTGCCTTCCAGGGAATGTTGAGTAGAAACTCTGAGCCATTGCAGACTTTGCCAACAGCACCTTGATCTGAGTTTTTTTCTGCAGTTAGGTGGGAAATAAGGAGTCTAAACTCTGGCCCTGTGAATTGTACCTCATGCTTAGAGATGATGGTGTGACATATCTCAGCATCCATGTGATATAATGCACTGTGAGACATCATTAATTTTAATTTTAGAACACCTTCTAAATATAGAGAGTAACTCTTTCCAGATTTTAGTCAAGGCACATTGTGAAGTGTTTTAGCTTACCTTTATCAGTAAGGGTTACTTGATGTTTCACCAGTTCTTTGTGTTAATGAGGCTGAAAAGTGATGCAAGTGTTGGAATCACTGTGTAGTTTGTCCTCTCTGGTATTTGTCTAGTCTTTGCAACTGGGGTAGGCTTACGGTGTGATCCAGTGATACTGTGTCTTCTCCTCTAGATAAGAACAGCTATGATGTTCAGCATAGTTTTTAGCAGTAAAATGACAGTCTGAATGATTTTTAAAAAATTATTATTATTAATTTTTCACATTCCCAGTGTTTTAGGGATATTTTAAGGAGTTTTCAAAAAAAATAATTACATATAAACTTCTTAGACTGCCTTCCACTGAAATCAATAAAATAATGGCCTGATGGGAGATGTTCCCTAGTTTGAAGTAGGTGGGGTTTTTTCTATCTGTGAATAGTAAAGGTTGCCCAAAAGGTTAAATAAATAGGAAGTCTAAAGTACAACTGAGAACTTCAGCCAAATATCATAAACATTGTTAAATTCATCTGAAGCATCTGGGTTTGTGAAACTGGTGTTCTGACGACAGCTCTTAAGTTTGTATATAGCGTTAACAGATAGAGCACTACATGTTATGACGCAGGAAGCCCCTCTGTGTCAAGAAGAAAACCAATGTGGAATGACACAAGTGGAGTGTGTTTATGGCTGTATGGGACTTTTTTCCACCTGTCATTATTTTACCAGGTGGCTTAGAGCGCTTTTTTTCATTTTGCAGTGGATGGACAAGCTAACATAAACATTCTTTTGAAAAATAGTTGAATTTTGTAAATGTAAAATATGCCTGTAACAAGCACAAGGAAAACGGCAGTTTTATAGCTGGAAGCTCTTTAATTTTTAATTTGTAAATTCCTTCTGCATCATAAAATTCTAGGCAATGATATTTAGAGCTTGTAATCCGGTAAGATGCTAGTGTGTCATTGCGTATTTCAAAATGTGTACTGTCTGTGTCTACTTCATCAACAGATTAACTTTATTGCTCCCTAAACACATGCTGTTTAACACTGCTTCCTTAATTTTTATTTTGAACTTATTAATGATTTATATCTTAAGTGTTTTTATAAGTAGTAGATACTAGATTGAAGAATGTTTTAAACTGTCTAAATAATTTGAGATTTTTGTTTTTAGGATATGTTTGCTGTAGCTGTTTCTTTGATTACTGGGAAAATTTTGTACATCTCTGATCAAGCTGCTTCTATTCTCCGCTGTAAGAGGGGTTATTTTAAAAATGCCAAGTTTGTGGAGTTCTTGGCACCTCAGGATGTCAGTGTGTTCTATACTTCTACTACCCCGTATAGATTACCATCGTGGAATATTTGCAATAGAGCTGGTGAGTAGTCTCAACAGCAGATACTCTTCTGACTTTCAGTCATGCAAATGCAAATACTTGAACTGATTTTTTTTTTTTTTAGTATCCTTTCATCCTTTTCCATCACTTTCTGAGGGTATAGCACAGATGCACTATTTGAACATCTCTGAACAGTACTAGATGTCAGTCACATTTCTACAAGTCAGTAAGGCTTGTCTGTTGGCTAAAAGTCTTCTGAATGTCATGGTTTATTGGTTCTCATGCCCCTTTTGTCCAAATGAATGAAAACAAAGTAGGTATTCATGCTGAATAGTGGATTTGCTTTCCACTCTTCCTAGCAATCAAATGACCACAGTTTTTCTTTAAAATTCACTTTCTTCAGATATAAGGGAGATAACATTCCACCTCCTTCTTTTTAAAATGGTTGATTTTAATAATGGACACCTTGATTACAATGTAGAAAGATGCACTTCAGCTACCATCACTGTGCATTCACCAGGTGTAATCATCTCTCTTTTATTTTAGCCTTAGAAAAACCGCGTTAGGCATGCTAATTTTGAAGGATGACATCTTGAGGCACTTGATACTTGTTTGTGGGAGGATTGTTTTACTAGTGTAGCTAGAGCTGTTAGGAATTGAGCAATAGCTGCCAACTATTTTAACCAAACACTTGAAATTCAAGGTCTGCTCTAAATGGTTGCAATTCCAAGCCATTGTATACTGAGTCAGTGAATCTAAGTCAGAGTATGAACCATATTTAATCTGAAAAAATCATTGGCAATAAATATATACTAAGTAATGCATACATAAAGCAGGTCTGAAGGGACCTTGTGAGGTCTGTAATCAAACCTCTGGCTCAAAACAGGGTCAATAGTGAATTCTGACCGTGTGATCCTAATTATAGATATTATTCTGTTATGCCTGTTTTGGGAAACATTTTCTGTAGTTTAATTATGTTTGTGTATAGCTTCAAATTTCAAATATGCAGTAAGTGGAACTACACGCACTATGCCGTGTCACAGAATATGCCATAGAATATAATATCCAAAAGTGTTGTGCACTGACTGAGACCTTTGAAAGACCAGAGTTTGCCTCTAAAATTAGTCTGTGGTCACTCTGGAAAAGGAAAGAAATAGGCTTAAAAGGTGAGAGGAAGCCTTCATGAAAAATACTATTCTTTTGGAGGGGGGTTCAGTAAGTGGATCTGGTGATCTAACTGTCCTAATGCCATTCTAGGTAAAAGGTCAAACTTTGGGGTCCCAGATAATCAAACAAACATTTTTGGTCAACATTATAAAGTACAGTAGAAAAGCTGATAAGAGTAAACAGCTCAAACTGGAGAACTGTTTAGAGATATTTTTTGGCAAAAGGCTTAATAAGCAAGCAGCTGTGATTCACACACCAGCCTCGGAATCTGAGCGATATCCAGATTTAGTTGCTTATGAAATACAATGTTTAGCAAATACACATGGAGAATTTAGGGAACAAACTTTTTAAATAATTCAGCCTTTATCACTTAAGGAAAAAAAAAATCTTGCTTTGAATATGATCTTGAAATTTTAAACTCGTTATGAAATATGTTTACTATTTCTAGAGTCTTCCACCCAGGATTGCATGGAAGAGAAGTCGTTTTTCTGTCGCATCAGGTAAGACAATATTATAAACCTTAACATTGTATTATGAAACCATGCATTACAAAAGTGTTTGACTTTTCTAAGAACCATATGGTATGTAGGTCTCTTACTTTTCCATAATGTGAACATAAGGTAAAACATGCGCATGTCCTCTAGTTGATTAATTCCTAGAAGCTACACAGAAAACTGCCAAGTGGTTTCAGGAAGCTGCATCTTAGAAGTTGAGCAGTGTTAATATTGACCTTTGCACCATGAAGGAAGCTGATAAGGTATCTCCTACTGCTATGGAAAGTCTCATGTTAATTGAACTGTTCTGTTCAGCACCTGCTACAGAGTCTCTGTCATTCTAGAACACTAATGTCAAATCTTAAGTTTCTCTCAAGTGTCCTATGGAGAAAGATCCATCAGGGTAACTTGTCTCTTTTACAGTTACTAGATGACACTAGTAATTTGGTTTTGATTTTCTTCCTTCTTTTCCTGCCCCCACTCCCTTTGGTTGCTTTTATTTAGGAAATGCTGGCAACTTACTCAATGTTCGTTCTTGTGCAATTTGATTTCTTGCTGCTCATTGTCTCTGGTAGCATTTCTGAGACTAAAAATTGTGGATCCTATTACTTAAGTACTTATTTGCTCCAGAAGTAATTATCATTAAGGTACAAGTAAACTTTAAACATATTGCAGACAATGCACTACTCCAGGCTGTTGGATTGTATGTACTGCAAAGGTACTGCTGGTATTATTGTAGACTCTTTTGTCCAATTAACGTTGGTTCCAGAAGCTTTAGCTTTATGAACCTGCGCTGTTATAGACTTCTTACAACTGAAATATTTGTGTGTGTGTGTCACTGAGTAAATGGCTGTTGTTTTCCTTACTGTGCTTTGGATTTTATTAAGTAAACAACTGTTATTATAGGTAAGAATTTCTGAGTCTTTGTTCTTTTTAAATCAGGGTAAATATTGAGTAAAAGAAGGTCTGTTAACTCAGGGGATATAGCTATTTTCATAAAATAAATTCGTCCCTCTAAAGGGCATAGTGTCACAGATTAAGATTATTGGATCAACAAGATAACCTATCATAGGAGGTGGGGTTTTCTTTTTCTGTCAAATTTCCATTTAAAGCAATTGTGGTTGATCTTATTTCAGGCAGTAGAGAGGACAACATATTCTTTACTGCGGTTGGTATGCAAAGGGTGTTGTCAGAATTAGGTTCTCTTCTACCAAAAGAAAATAATTCAGACAGTTAAATTCTTGGGTGCTATTTTAGGAGCTATCATGCAGTCCTTGTGTCATGAGGAAATTACAATAGATATATTAAAACTTTGTTTAGCATAAAATGAAACTGTCGAAATAATTAACTCTGTTTAATTATTAGTGCGGGAAAGGAGCGTGAAAATGAGATTTGCTATCACCCATTTCGGATGACTCCTTACCTTATCAAAGTGCAAGATCCAGAAATAGCAGAGGACCAGCTTTGCTGTGTGCTGCTTGCGGAAAAAGTACATTCTGGTTATGAAGGTAATCCGTTGAATACACAAAGACTAATTTGGTTTCCTTAAAATAAGAACTATTCTATGTTCTGCTGCAGGAATTTCCATGTGGTGTAGCACAACTGAATTTCAGCCTAGGATAGCCAACTGTATGAGCTACTGTCAGTGTTCTCAAGTTTTATTACAGCGAAAGATGTTTCTGTTCTCTGCCCTTGCTGAGAGGCTGCGAGCTAGCAAGCTGCTTTCCTATATGCTCTTAGACTTTTAGACTTTACTCAGTATTTAATAGAAGCATGTAGCTTGAAGTATTTTACATATGCAAAAAACCACAGTTGTTAATCTGCTTTTCTTTTTCTCTCAGCACCCAGAATTCCTCCCGACAAAAGAATTTTTACGACTACGCACACACCAACCTGTTTGTTCCAGGATGTAGATGAAAGGTAACTTACAAAAAAAATTCTTTTTCAATTTATTGAGAAGCAAGCTATCCAGTATCTTTACAGGTATTTTTAGGATTTAATTAAGATGTCTGTGTAGAGTTAAAAAATTATGTGACTACCGAAGAGCGTTTAACCCAAGAAAAGTACATTCCCCCAATTTTCACTAAGCATGAAAACACATTTTACTGTGGTATTTAAGTGGAAGACAATTTGCCTACTAATAACTTGTTTGTCCATTTTTCTTTCATCTGGGGCAAATCTGGACATAAATTCAAGGAATGAAACCCAAGGTCAGGAAAATTCCTGTGCCAACCATTGTCACCTGTACGAGGATTTTAGTTTTATTTTAAGTTTATCCAATTAATAATAATGTGTGCTGTCACTTTCTGCTGGCTCAGATATAACAATATAACAAGAGATGTGTCTTTTAAACAATGTTAGATGTTAACTAGGAACACAGATTTTTTTTTTTTTTAAACTACGGTCTTCATATTTCTTGCTGTTGTCTGTACACAAAACTGCTCAGATTGTACTGTCTGAAAACTTCACATTGCTTTGGCAATCGTGGAAGCTGATTAGAGTAAGTATTCACATTTCAAAGTAGAACCAGATGCACTGCCTGTGATCTGAAGGCATACACAGAGGCTCAGGAGCTAAGGTGTAAACCCAGCTTTCCTTTAGTATTCTGAGTTGTGTTTGTCTGGGGCCTTTCAAAGGGTGTTTAGGTGATGGAAATGTGAGGGCTATAAAAGAACAGGAGATATCCCTTCAGTTAGGAGCATACTTGGCTGAGGAGGAGACAGTAATTTCAATAAGCTTTTAAGGGCAGGGGTGCACTTTGGAATATCTTGGTGTTTTGAAGACTCGACTGAGAATTCTCTTGATAGAGAATTCACTTGTTCATGAGTTGAAAACACAGGCTTCCTTTTTCCTTTCTTTCTCTTCCTTTCCCTTGTTTTACTTTATATTGTTTTAATTATCGTTTCTGATGGGCTATATGTGGGATTTTATTTTGGTGTGTGTTGTGGTGGTTGGTTTTTTGTTTTTTTTTTTTTTTTTTCCTCATTAGTGAAAACTAAGTTGGCTACAATAGTAGCATCTGACTTCTGAGGTTCTCCTCTCCCCTTGTTTTTAAGCATTCTAAGAATGCTGAAATTGTCTTTGTAGGTCTAGATGGGGGGGATGTCTGCAGACAAAGTAGCAGTCTAATGGATAATTTTGGATTCCTATGGTATCTTTTGGGTGGGAATCTTCATTTTTCTGAAGAAATACGCTGTTCCTGGGAAAATCTTTAACTGCGGCAGAAGAGAGGGGGATCGGGGGAAAGGTGGTTATTGCAAAGTTTGGCTAAGCTGGAGTCAATAAGGTAAAAATTAGTTTGACTTCTGAGACAGTTTATCTGTAGAGAGGTCAGGCACATCAGTATTACTGCAGTGTGCATGTTCTGTATTAAATGAGAATTGGAAAAGGTACCTATTGGAGATTACTGTACAAGGTCACAATGGCTAATCAGTGAAGATAAGCTTGAACTTTAGGGTACAGCTATTTTTGGCTAACTCGTGGAGACATTGTAGATTAGCATGGAAAGTTCTTGCAGGATAGAAGACAGTGTCATGCTGACAAACTGTTTTTCCATGGTATTATTTATACAGTCTCTAAGCAAAAGAACTACTTAGTCCAGTATAGTTCTGTCTTCTTCATGGATTTTCCTCTCTCCCTCATTCCCACACATGCTGCAAGCAAACTCCAACTTTGCAGGGTGGATTTACCTTTTCAGATAGGTTGATGGCACACGGTAAAGCTTCCCATCCTCCATGCACCCCCAATTCAGTTATTTCCAGTGGTCGCTTAACAGGAATGGCAAGATTACTGAATGGAGAATTTTGCCCTTATTCTCGGGCTTGGGTGGAGTGAGTACAGTAAATCCCTTTCTATGGAAGCTTCTTTCCTGTTAGTCTGTTGTTATCATTTATTCTCAAATACCATTTCTGAACACTCTGAGGGTTGATTACATCTTGGTCTGATATTAGGGCTTTGCTTCATTTATTTTCTGTTCTTGCGATCTGTGTGGTTGATTTTGCTTTTAATTATTTAGCTCCTGAGAGCATTGGCAGCCACATAAACATTTACCAAGATATGCGTATGCAGTTTATTACTCCAAAGCTCTCCAGCGTTAGGTGGAATACGAAAAACCATACATTCTTAAAGAAAGCAGAGTCTGATATTTAAACATATACAACTGAACACCTGCTGTTGAATGAGAATTGTTCATAATATAAAGCTGAAACTGTTGCCTGACTTGCATAAAATAAAGTTAATTCTTTAATCAGTATGTGTTCATGGGTTGGAAAAATGCTTATTTGTCCTAAATCTGCAGGTGGATCACTGCACAGAATATATTAAGTAAATATAAATATTCTGCTGAAATTAAATGGTTCATTCCTGTATATATTTGTCTTTAAAATGTATTTGATACTTGATGTGTGCGATGGGTGCAAGGAGTTCTGCATAGTTCACAGTGGAGTGATCTTAGTAAATGAATTTAAAGCAGTTTCCTATTTAACTTGCAATAAGAATGTAAAGAGACTTCTTATTCCAAGTTGTTTTGACACTTCAAATGTCATTCTATAAAACACAAACTAAACTTGCTGCCTCTCCTCATCAGCCATGCTTATGCCATATGTGCATTTGCGTTCATAAAATGAGTTTAACTTAAACTCTGATTTATTTTGAGTTATTCATTATGAGGAAGTATAATGATGCTGGGGTACTGCCTCTAGTAGATAGTAAATCAAGTATTCTCAAATATAGCATTATATGATGACAGAAATGCTGGTTGGAAGGGACTGCCAGAGGTCTCTGTTCCATCCTTCGCTTGAAATAAATCCTTGCCCAGTTCTAGATTAGGTCAGCTGTGGCCTTGTCTCAATAATGCCTGAAAACCTCCAAGGACAGAGATTACACAATCTGTACGGGAAACTTGTACTGTGTTGCAGTACTAACTTTGTTAAAAAACTTTTCCTAACTTGCAGCATAAGCTTTCCAGACAGCATTCTGGGGCCATCGCCCATAGTTTTATGGTCTGGCACCACAAAGAAAATTTAACTCCGTCTTTGTAAATCCTTTTTCCAGTAGTTGTGGGAAGGTCCTGGGTAATCCCTTAGTCTCCTCTTCATCAAAACAGGCAAGCCCAGATCAATCTCTACTCATTGGTCCTATATTCTAGATCCCTGACTCCTCAGTGTTCTTCATATCAATATAAAAATGTGTAGGAGTTGTGTTGTGGGTTTTTTTTGTTTGTTTGGGTTTTTTTGTTTTTGTTTTTTTTTAATAGAAGTGACTGAATTTACATCTTCCTTTATAACTAGCTTGATAAATAACAGTTTAAAATTTTATCCCTTTTAGGGTAGGTGTTGTGTCACAGCATAAATGTGGAGTTTGCCAGGCTTTCCTAAAGCAGATGGCAAAGAATAGGAACAGCACTGAACAAAACCTCTTGTTTTCTTCTACTACTTACAACATTATTTGATGCAGTCCTCCCTGAAGTAATTAAGAGTTGACTGGTATTTTAAACTCTTAGTGACATAACTTTTCTTACATGCTTTGAACTTGGCAGCATTTTTAAATGTTAATGGGTCAAAATGATATGACTTGGTATGAGTTTCATGCCGGTTTCAGCTTTGTAAATTTTTTGCTCTAGATCATCCACAAGCTTTTAATCCTCATTATTTAACTAACTGCTTCAATAATAAGGTATTAGTTGCTATCCTCATTTTCCCCTGAATGTCTCAGCTCCTTTGCCAGAAGGGTATGTTTGATGTTTTGGGGAACTGATTTAATTCCATTGGGTTATTGGAAATGCTATGTTGAAGGCATTTGCCCCATAATGTTTTTGAGTCTGAACACAACACAGATCCTGTGTCTGTGGTGCACTGTGGCTGAGTTCTTCATTAAACCTGTCCAAATACCTGAGTATCTTTCTGCTCCTGGGCCTTTCTCAGTGAAGGGGGCTGGGGAGGAGGTGTACAGCACCAGGTGTACAGGTCCAAAGCATATTTTTGACAATTAGCTTTCAGGGTAGGGTGCAAACTGGTATTTGTGAACTTTCACTCTTTCTCCTTAATATGAATACTTTAAGTGATCGATGAAAATTATTTCATCACAAAAATTAGTCGCTCACGTCATTACAAGTGGTCATTGGTGATGTGCAGGGATTTGGTAACATTACTTTCATTTCTCTATTTTAATTAATAAGCTTGCTTCCTTGCAGCTCCTTTGAGTTGAACTGTTAACCTGCCTGTGAGAAAGTTTTCTTGAATCCTGGTCAACTGCTCCGTTGCTAGTTCAGCTACAGGAATCCTGTGATCCTTAGCCTTGGCTTGCAGCCCATAGGTTGGGGTACTGTTTACCTTCATCAGTGTTTTACAAGACTAAACTTCATTAATGCTCTTTTAAAATTAGGGTAAGTGTTTATCCTCTAGAGGCAGGCAGCACAGAAAAGACAGAACTGCTGTAGTAGACTTTTTGATTTGGTGTGATCATGTTGTTTTGTAAAGTTACCAAAAAAACCCAACCATCCCACAAACAAATAAAAACCCTCTTGTTCAAAGACTACTACTGCTAATAAGTTGGCACTGCTATTTGCCTAAATATAAACTTAACATTTTTTGTTCTCTTTATAGGGAAAAGAGCAAAGAAAATGTAAAATGGAAACATTTTAAAGATTACATATGCATTTATTCCACTTTTTTTTTTCTTTGTTTTTCTTTCCCCAGGGCAGTACCTCTGTTGGGATACCTACCTCAGGACTTAATAGGAACACCAGTGTTGGTGCATCTTCACCCAAATGACAGACCCTTAATGCTAGCAATTCACAAAAAAAGTATGTAATCTCTTACCGTGGCAGAAACGTATTTGTTTTTCTGAAAGTTACTGTAATAATAATGACTAAAAGACCTCAGCAAGTAAGAGGTGAAAATTAATTGTGACTATGAACTTTTCTGCAAGTAAATACTGAATCCTTTACAACTTGATTCTTAATGCATGTAGATGAAAATGAGAAATCACTCAATTTCATGTTTGATATGAAGCATATGTGTCTGCTGTAAACAAATTGACTGTAAATGAATATTTCATACATAAAGTTTCCTGAGAATGCAGTGATGGAAGTTGTCATACTTCAAATGGTAGTCTGACTTATTTCATGGGGAAGAAAATAAGATCCATTCTGGCAATGCTAATTTGTTAAACTTTGAAAACGTAAGGCTATTCAGTCAGCTTTAGCTTGTTATGTTCTGAAGGTGATTTTCTTGACATAGTCCAGTAAATTATGAAGGTCTGCTTATTCTAGTAGCCCAGCATTTCTGAACATCTAGACATAGCAGGTATTTTTTCAAATACCATTTTCCTCTTTTGCAATTCATTGTAAAATCCTGAATCTTTAAGTAGAATTGTGCAAATATTAATCTGAATTTTTTTGAATCCTTCATTACAGTACTTCAGTATGGAGGGCAGCCTTTTGACTATTCACCCATCAGGTTTTGCACGAGAAATGGAGATTATATAACCATGGACACTAGCTGGTCCAGTTTCATCAACCCTTGGAGTCGAAAAGTTTCATTTATTATTGGAAGACACAAAGTTAGGACGTAAGTCAAACTTTTGGGACTTAAAGTTATTTATTTATTTATTTATTTTTATTTTCCTCAGATTTACATAGTGATCATTAAGAAAGATATAAGAGATGTTCAGGGGTAAAAAAAATGACATAGATATATTGCTTCCTTTTTAAATTTGGGCTTTGTGATGTAGTAACTGCTTTAAAAAGAAATATGAAGTCCTTAAATTTCTGCCAGTATTGTCGAGAGTTGCTTCAGAAGAGAGAAGTCATGCTCAAAGCAAGTAAGAGTATGTATTAGATTCAAAGGTTGTAGATGCAATAGAATAAGCATCAGATTCTGTTTACTATATGTAAGTGGTAAATTGGACTTGTAGTCTCTCTGTGATTGAAGAACTTGCACTTGTAATGAGCTGGGATATGTTTGGTTTATACAGAGGTCCCTTAAATGAAGATGTCTTTGCTGCCCCCAACTATACAGAGGATAGAATCCTTCATCCCAGTGTTCAGGAAATCACAGAACAAATATATCGGCTATTATTGCAGGTACAGCATGGGCTTTTATGTTACCATTTTCATTTCCCACTGAAAAAAGTGCGTTTATCTTTGTGTGACGTTTTGTTTAGCTGTCTACTACTGTATGGGAATTTCTGGCCACAATCCTGGAAATTACTTACACTCACAATTACCAGACAAGACTTACTGAAGTACATTAAAGGTCCAGTTGGTCTTTTAAGGAACTATGGAGTCCTCACCAGAAAAAAAAAAAAAAGGCAAAACAAACCACCACCCAAAATAAATCCTTTTTTCCTCATATGGAATTATTAGTAACAGTTTCAGTTTTGTTTAAAGCTGGTGTGCTGGGTTATGTGCATATATATTTTTGTTGTTGTTAACAGCCTGTACACAACAGTGGATCCAGTGGCTATGGAAGTCTGGGTAGCAACGGTTCACATGAGCACTTAATGAGCGTGGCATCCTCCAGTGACAGCACAGGAAATAATAATGAAGACACTCATAAGGATAAACCAGTAGGTTTTATTTTTCTTATTCGAGTATGTGGCACAAAACAAACTAGTAAAAGAGGATTTTTTTACTTTTAGCATAACTGTTTGAAATTAGGATTGGGATAAAGGAAAAATCATCTTAATTTTTTGTTTAACATGGAAAAAACCTTTCTGTGTAGAGGACTAAACTCTTCTGGTGTAGATGAAGTCTCAGGGTACTGAAGCACAGTTATAGGTGTGAAAGTTGGTGTGTATAAAGAATGTAAAGATGTACGTTGTGTTAACTTTAGTGTCCATTATATGTTACATGCTGTGTTTCTGGGAAAAACAGCTTGATACTTGAAAGCAGTTTCTTTTCGGAAGGGAAAGTCTGTAATTACCGTTTCTCAAAGCCGAGAAGATAAAATGCAGTAATACCTGCATAACCATGTGATAGTTTGACCTTGATTGCTTTTTATGTTGCAAAGATATGCTATATAATACGTAATGAAATAAACTTTTTTTCTGAGCTTAAAACTTAACTGTAGATTTGGCCATTGCTACATCTAGTTGATAATGAGAGAGAAGTTTTAAAATTCCATTAGTCTGAACAAAGCAGCAGCATTAAGCTTGTATCTATGCTTAACAGAACTATTCCATGCGCAAAGTAAATCTGACAGACAGTAACATACTAAATGTGGATGCAGTCGAAGGAACTGCACCTTTTAACATCTCTAGTCATTTTGGCTTTCCTGTTGTTCATCCCAAATTTGTTGTAGTTCCCCAAGCTGTGTTTAATTCTGAAAGCCAAATTTTTCTTGCACTTAGTTATATTGCTTACAGGCTAATTCTCCCAAATCTGATTCATGCATCTGATCAGTCTTGCCAAGGTGGTCATTGTCCTGGCTTTCAGTCCTTGAACACTAGTGGCTTAAGCAGATGGAGTTTCTGGATTTTTCTGTTTAACAGATAACTTATTACATTTCAGAGTTCTGCAGAAAAGTAATGTTTAAGGAGATCTGAGGGAAATAGATACCTATCTTACCTTCACTATTTCCACAAATAGTGAAGACTGATATAATATAGTTCTGTAACATCCTATCAGTGCTTGGTTAAACTTCTCACACAAAAAGTTCTCAGCAGCAATATTTTGTTTACCAAGTGATACTGCTTTTGTTTTGTTTTGTTTTTTCTGAAGTCATCTTTGTAATTTATCTTTATATTTTCCTATCCAAGTCAACCAACCATATTCAACAAAATTCAGAGTAATTGTGTACAAAAAACATACTTTAAATTTCTTCTCTTTCCAATTCCCAAAATTCTGCTGTTGCACAATAAAAATCTAGACATCAGGATTTCACCAGTGATCAGACTAATTTTAAGGTAGAGATTAACTAAGATTAGATTTACTCTGCTGAGGAATCTCTGTGCATGGTATTTTATGTCAGAATTTCATAATAACTCTTCAATGATCTGCTTTCAGGAGGTTTGTCAAGATGCCCGTAAGGTAAAGAATAAAGGACAGCGCGTTTTCACTGACAATAAAGGAAAACTGGGATATAAGAGAGAGCCTTTTGCAGGTAAGACACTAGCAAGTTAAGTATTAGTCTATTGCGCTGGTGCCTCATAGTATGACGGTAGGATTTTTTTCTAGTTTAGTTCTAATGAGTGCAGCATTTTTATAAATTAAAATTATATTATCCTGTGTGTCTCCACTGCGTTCAGGCAAATATTATGTTCAGCTGTATCTCAATTTATAATAGCGTAACACACAGTTAAAGCATGTTCTAGAGCTGTTGTTTTGAAGTACTTTAATTGCAGCTCAAGTTTTCATACAAGTCAAACTTCTTTTCTGTTAGGTGAAGGAAAATGTTATGGTGGTTGTCTTTCCTGTTTGTGTTGTAACCTCACAAATTTTTAAGTTGATAAATGAAAATCTTACTCATGAGATTGAAATTCTGCATGTGTTAATAGGTTATTCTTCTAATAATTGGTTATAACTTAAGAGCACTAGAGTTCTCATGCTGAGTATGTTTCAACTCTAATAATATCTATTATCTAATAGCCACAACATCTCTTCCCTTTGGATCCATGTGGATCAACCTAACTAAGCTTCATACCTCCAAGAATCCATAAGGACAGGAAAATATTTACACAATGTTCTTCTGTCAGTTTGCAAATTTCTTACTTGCTTTACAATGGTGAACCTGTGACTTGTTGTTACTGTTTAGCCCTGGGTGATGGCCAAAAGAGTAAACAGCTGCTCTCTTTCTTGCCTTTCCTTCCCTGAGAAGGAAGGGAAAAGAAGGAAAGGCTCATGGGTTGAAATGGAAACAGATTTAATAGGAAAATGATAAAAGAAAAGTGATACAGAGCAATACTTTGCTGCTGGAACACGTGCTCCCAGCAATGAATGCTAAGGGGTGGGCACTGTGAGCATGGCGCATCCAGTGAAAACACAGAGATTGGAACGGGCATCAGGAGCAGGAACAGGAGCAGGATGCTCCCGGATGGTGGCCATCGAGGAAAGAGGGCAGTGGCTGGCAACTTCCCATTTATATACGGAGCGTGATGTTCACGGTATGGAATACTCGTCTGGGCCAGCTTGGGTCAGCTGTCCTGGATCTGCTTCTACCTGGTGCTACCTTGCACCTGCAGCTGGGCAGTTGGAAAGGCCTTTTTGTCCCTTGGCAACAGCCAAGATTATATTCTTTTCTAACCAAATCCCAAACACTGGAAAGCCACTTGGAGAAAACATTAATTTTATCCCAGGGTGAAAAGTTTCTAACTGTATCAAGAAAATAAACTTGATTTCAGTCAAACCAGCACACCTGTTAAGAAATATGTATAAATGAGAACTTTTACCATTGCTTTTAGAGGAATTTGCAAGGATTTAATGCTGTCGTTGCATAATAGTGGTATCTCTCTTCACAGAAAAACAAAATGATCCTGGTGGTCAGGTGAAAGATGTAGTGGGAAAGGATACTGCAGTAACAGCTGCTCCTAAAAATGTGACTACTGAAGAGCTGGCTTGGAAAGAACAACCTGTATATTCTTATCAACAAATTAGCTGTTTGGACAGTGTCATCAGGTAAGCAACCAGTGTGTGAATTACTCTTGACTTCTAGACTTACGTCTTGCATATCTAATATTATTAAATCATTGTATTTTAGGTACTTGGAGAGTTGTAATGTGCCTGGTACAGCAAAAAGAAAATGTGAACCTTCATCAAGTGTTGCATCGCTGAATTCTGGAGTTCATGAACAAAAAACAGCTGATAATGCTATACGGCCCTTGGAAGGTATCTCTACATCACAGCTGCTTCTTGATTTGACTTCTGCTAGCAGCCAGTTAGATGTTACTTCTTTGCAGAATATTGACAAGTGTAGCTTAAGCATGACCTCATAGCTGTTTTCTCAGTGTTACATGTCGATGATCTAACTTCCGGCATGAAAATCTTCCGTACAGTCAAAATACCGAGTAGTTGATTGGATAACTGAATTGTAGATGCAACAAGCTTATTTATACTGTAAAAAATACTGCAGGATTTTGAGTTTTAGGATTTGAATCATTATCAAATGTACAAAGTGTGTTTCAGAGTTGTAACTTGTAAGAATAACCAGCTGAAGAAGCTGGCAGCTGATTAGTTGCAACAAAAATATGTATCTAATGCTTCGATTTCTTCTTTCTGCACATTAAAAAAAAAAAAGAAAAAAACAAACAAACAAAAAAACCCAAACACACACAAAAAACAAGAGAGGGTAAAATGCTGCATCGGGCTGCTCTCAGTGTTGTGCGAGGCACAAGAACCGATTTAAAGGCAATGTCCAGCCATTAAAAGAAAAGATGGGAATTATTGTGGATAGCTATCTAAGAAGTCTGCTGTGGGCAAAACATTAACTTAGTTAGGATGTAAGCATAGCACTTGATATGGTCCCTGTCTGGATGGGGAGCTAAAGTAAAGGACAAAACTGTTTGGTTAGTACAAAAATTGTAATATTGGTAAAGAACTATACATAAATTAAGATACTTGCTGATTCAACCTTGTTGAATGAGGCTGAAGGGGGAGTTTCTGGTGGAGTATCTCAGAAATTGGTCTTGGGAATGATCTTGTCTATATTTCCTTTGGATAGGCTTCAAAGAGAAGTTCTAATGCAGGTTTTAGAATCAAATTAGAGGGTGGCCATGTACATAGGAGCAAAGTGTCCTGTAGAAGGAATTGAAATGCCTTGAGAACTAGAGAGGAAGAAATGATGGAACTAGCATCATGCAATTAGGAACACAATTTCTGCTGTCATTTGGAGTCTGTACAGTTCTGGTTGACAGGAGAAGATGCGGGTTCAACAGCTTTTTGGTGCACCGATGGCTGGGAACGACAAAGCCACCAACGTACTCTAGTCAGAAAAAAGGCAAACTTCAGGTCTTATGTGTTATGCCAAGCATTCTTACTAGAGAAGTAATGTTTTAATGCTGTTTTATGAGGCACTGGTATGACTTCTGCTGGATTATTGTGTGTAGCTTTCAGGTGCAAGAATTTAAATAGGCGGCTGCTATAATAGGCAGCAAAGCTATAAGGATAACCAGCTAACGACAGCGATGAGTGTGCAACAGTACGGGAGCTGGGTGAGATTTAATCTTAGGCTGGAAGAGGCCAGAAACTTTCTTCCAAAATGGTGCCATGAAGGAAGAGGGAAGACCAGGAAATAGCAAAAAGCCCTTCGTTGAGAAGTTCTGTCTTGCCTCTGCGTGAAAGTAGAGGATTGGATTTGGTTGCTCAGAAATCGTTCTGTTCCTAAAATGTTCTTGGTGGAATGCATAGAGTAAACAGCTCATTTTGTGTCTTATCAAGCACAGTTTAGCCTCTACAGTTTTGCAACCCTAGCAGCATAAAACTTGCATTCGCTTTTGTTTATGTTCAGTAAACTACAAATTTATTTTTTTAATAGATCCTGCTATGTTGAAGGCATCTGGTAAATCAAACGGTCCCCCAGTGGTTGGTGCGCACTTAACATCTTTGGCTTTACCTGGCAAGCCTGAAAGTGTTGTCTCTCTCACAAGTCAGTGCAGCTACAGTAGCACCATTGTTCATGTTGGAGACAAAAAAACGCAACCTGAATTAGGTATGATTTTTCTAATAAATTTTCTCCAAAATGCAATTGCTAGCAAGTTGAAACCTCAGACATTTGAACGGCTCGTATCTATTTGTGACTTGATATTTTCTTGCAGCTATGATGTTCCTATGGAATAAATAAGGTCATAATTTCTATCTTAAACTTACAGAAAAATTATTACGGAATTGTAATAGCTTAAAATGCACATACAGAGGCTTCTTTTACTTCCTCTTGATTTATTTTTTTTCTTCCTGTTTCTGTAGAAATGGTAGAAGATGGTCCAAGTGGAGCAGAACTGTTAGATGGCCAACTTCTTGCTCCTCCATCCAGCTCTGCACATGTAAATCAAGAAAAGGAGCCATTTAAAAAACTGGGACTTACAAAGGAAGTCCTTGCAGTGCATACGCAAAAAGAGGAGCAGAGCTTTTTGAATAAGTTTAAAGAAATCAAGAGATTTAATATCTTTCAGTCCCACTGCAATCACTACTTACAAGATAAACCAAAAGGACGGCCTGGTGAACGTGGTATGGCAATTTTCATGATAAAATTTGTATTTATATAGGAAATAAATCCTGTTGCGAGGATGTTTCCGTTATTAGCTGTATTTTGGGGCCACTGTGAATAGTGACAGTTGTATGCTATTTTTAAAGTCCCACAGAAAAATTCTTTCTGGTAAGTCTTGCATGAAAATTGAGAGTGGAATATAGCGTTTAATGTAATAAGTGACATTTTAGTAACTAATATTTTCATTTTTATCTGTTCACTATAATATTACTGTCATGCAGCTACTTTCAAGGGACAAAAAAATATGCTTTTGCATGTTTGCTTTACTGTATATGTGCCTGTATTCCCTTGTTTTTCTTTCTGTCTTTCCATCTGTCTCTTTTTCATGTTTGTGGTTTTGGCTTTTTTTCCAGCCCCTTTTGCTTTACATCCAGTTTCCACCATTCCACTATTGTGTAATCAGTGAAACAGTCTGATAATTGCTTGGTTATCTTTAAGCTAATAATATGATCAGTGGGATGGAACCGGCACAGACTAGCTCTAATAGTGAGATTGTTTTGTTTATTAAGACTAGGAACTCCGTGTGGCATTTTCAGAAGTGCTTGATACTGATCTGACTTTGTTCCTGTTTCATTCCTGACTTGACTTGGAACACAAATCAGACACTGCAAAGCATTTTTTGCAGATTCTTATCTTTCATTTTTTATTTAAATAGTTGTGCAGGTCCTTGATTTAGGAAACCTGTTTTGGAACCCTGTAGTCCCCTTGTGCCCTTTGTACTCTAAGTTTTCACCTATCTAAATAAGCTTTAGACAAACTAAAGGTTTGAGCAGCTTTTAGTGCCAGAAGATTTTTCATGGATTTCCTCATGTCTGTAATCAGATGAACCTGACAGCCTTTACCTAGGGAAGAGTCACTTGGTGCAGACTTTGCCTAAAATAAGGTTGTAAAGGTAGCATGCTTTTTCCCCCCTGCCTCAGGAAGTTATTTTTATGTGTACTTCCTCTCCTGGTGTGTGTGTGTGTGTTTTGGTTTTTGGTTTAGTTTGGTTTTTTGGTTTTGGGTTTTTTTTGTTGTTGTGTTTTGTATTGTGTGGGTTTTTTTCTTACCTTTTCAGTTATAGACCTGCATGACCTTAACTCTCTAGAAATGCTTTCAGTCATGTCCCATATTGCTTTAATTGTAATTGCTGGAGTAATTAGAAGTTTGCCCCTCTGGGAGCCATTGTTCTGCAGCTTTGTGCTGTTTGGGTGATGCACATTTGAGCCTGAACTGATCTACTGCTGCTGTCTTTTCTTCTATGGTGTGTCAGTATGGTTTTTATTGCCCAGTTAGCTCAGCTCTTGTGCTAGAGGTAAAAGTCAACCTGACCCATTACCAAATGCTTCCATTTGGGTAGACAAAGTCAAGAACTGTGGTTTTGAGTGACTTGTAGGGATGACAAGGTGAAAGGAATCCATCAGATTGCAAATAGGATCCTTCTTGACTTTTTTTTTTTGCAGGTGGCCGTGGACAAAGAAATGGCACTTCTGGAATGGATCAAGCTTGGAAGAAAAATGGAAAGAACAGGAAATCAAAGCGCATGAAACCACAGGAGTCTTCGGACAGTACAACTTCTGGAACTAAATTCCCCCATCGGTTCCCTCTTCAAGGTTTAAATACTACCGCTTGGTCACCATCAGACACTTCGCAAGCAAGCTATTCAGCAATGTCTTTTCCTGCTGTTATGCCTGCGTATCCTCTTCCTGTTTTTTCAGCAGCAGGGACTGTGCCACCAGCTCCTGAAACTTCACTCTCTGGTTTTAATCAGTTGCCAGACTCTGGAAGTAGTTGCCCTATGCAACCGTCTCAGTTCTCTGCACCACTCATGACACCTGTCGTAGCTCTTGTGCTCCCCAACTATGTCTACCCAGAGATGAACAATAATGTACCTCAAACACTTTACCACAGCCAACCCAACTTCTCTGCCCATTCCACTTTCCCTTCGCAGACAGTATTTCCCACACAGCCACCATTCACTACACCCAGCCCTTTCCCACAACAGGCGTTTTTTCCGACGCAGCCATTCCATTATAACCCACCAGCAGAGAGTGAAAAGGTTCCTGTCACAGAGCCACGAAATGAGCCATCCCGCTCCTGCACTCCGCAGTCAGTGGGTCCTCAAGACCAGGCTTCCCCACCTCTGTTCCAGTCAAGGTGCAGTTCTCCTCTGAATCTTCTACAGCTGGAAGAAACCACAAAAACTGCTGAAACCGGAGCTCCTGTGGCTTTACATGGAGGTTTAAGTGAGGAAGGAGCCATAGGCCAAATCATGACAACCGAAAACTGTAGTAGAAAGGGATCCTTACCAGTAAGTATGCTGGTATTGGTTTCTTTTTTAAGTCTTTGCATTCTTGAATGTATCTCAAGTTGTTAATATGTAGAGATGCCTAAAATGCATATTTTTCCCATCTCTGCTACATTGTTTGCAATCCTTTCACTTGTGGAACCTATTTTTTAATGATAGAGAGTAATCCATCAATAAAATGCCGGGAGATGGACTCACAATTGTAGTTAGTAAAATCAAACCTCAGCAGACTGAATAAAACATGAAGTCCTATCATTGGAATAGTCTTAACCTTTAAAAATTAAAACCACCTTGTTGTTCTTCTAAAGTTACACCAGGAAGCTTGGAAATACATCCTGAAACAGTTTTGTTCCACTTTTTTTTTTTTTTTAATATGAATATGGATAAGTTTTGGGCCAGTGAATTTGTGTGGAGGGGGGAAACAAGCTATAAGGGGTCTGAAAGAAGCTGATTTAAAATAAAATCACATTTTTGTTTACAAACAAGCAACTAAAGGAAGAATGAATTATTACTTGCAGACCATAAGGTTTTGTTTGTTTTATTTGGTACACTAAAACTATACTGAGCTATTTGGTAACTTATGGGTTTTTTTATTTCCTGGCTCATTCAGATTTGCCAAATCACTTTAATGAATAACCTTCCAGAGACTTCCGATGGAGTAATATGTCCACAGAGGTTTCTATGACAAAAATATATAGGCTAATATTAGTGTTTTCTAAAGGCACCATAGAGTATCTTGGTAAACGTTAAGTCACTGATGGGATGGAGTTGCAACCTAAACCTTTTAGACTGGCTGCTTCCTCCCTGCTGCTTTTCTTGTGCTGCGGTTTGTAACTGGTCTCTGCATCTAATGGTGCAGTGAAAAAGTATAATAGATCTTGAGTTCCCTGCGTTGGAAGGCGTGGCTTTTACCTTTAGGCAAGTCTGAGGTCTAAACTACTGTAACAATGCTTTTTACAAACTACTTTATGTTGATGCTAGCAGTGGACTAGATGACTTTCTTTGTGCAGTGAGTCATAAGCATGTATCTGTATTAGAAGTTATAAAGGAGGAAAAATGAAAAGCTGCTGAAAATGCTTGTTCCCCACACTGTGGGGAACATTTAGATCTCCACGTTAAACTTTTGGTTTCCAGATGATTTATTTTATCTAATATTCTTGATACTGATCCTTAAGGTGGACGAATGGAAGGAGACCGGAGATAATGGTATTTTGTTATCTATGTTTTTCTAGAGAAACTTCCAAAATTGATATAAGTGCAAAAACTTGTCAGATTCTGTTGTTACATGCTTGTTAACTCAAGATCTTGAGAACAAATACATTTGGTTTTCCTGGAAAGATTCTCTATCATATTTGTTGTGCAAATGCCACTTATGGAGAAATTTTCAGGGATGTATGCATCCAGTGCCATATTTTGACTAGCATATTCTGTGCACTATATAATATCTCTGAAATCTTACAAGTACTGCTGCCTGCTGTGGTATAACAGGGCATCTGTGACAGTCTGTAACCTACAGTGTGCTCCAAGATGCCTCTGCTGATTTAAAACAAGCTCGATTAAAAAAACTTAGTAACAATTTTGCTGGCAAATTCTTTTGAATTTCCTTGAACTGTTACCTACTGTTCTTTAGAAACCTGCAAAATGTAATTTTCTATAACTTCCTCATCACTTACTGGAAAATGAGGACAATAGAGGCATTTGTTCAGGAATGTGTTAAAGATAAAGCTATTTCTTTCCACTCATGTATTTTGCGAAGTTCCATCAACCATAATTTCTAATATTTAATCGTCAAGCTGACTTGCAGTGAGGTTTTGCTAATGTTAGATATAAGCGTAGTCAGTGCTCTTTCCCTTAAAAACATACAGATAAATGATCTTGCCTAGCAAGCCTGCATCTGGGAACACCTTCTTCCTTCTCATCATGCAGAGAGTAGAAACAGTGATGGACTGTTGATGCAAATCTCTCTGAAGTAGATTATAGTAGGAGGAACTGCTAGTGTGTCTGAGGTGGCTTGGGTAAATTCAGACTTGCCCAGAACAGTAGGGGCAGTCAAAACTGAACAGCAAATGCCTGCCTTCCTTACTGAACTATATATGATTTTAAAGAGAAACTGAGTTGAAATCTGTCTTACTGACGGACCACTTGTCTGCCTATCAGGCCACTTTGTTATTCTTCATTTGGTCTTGGCATGTTATTGGTGGTTGTCTGTCATTGAATAACGGTTTAAATGTATTAGAATATAAAGTGAGATCGATTAATATTAAATGTAAATGATTAGTAATGAAATAGCCTTGTTGTTTAGGTTTGGTTTTGTAATTTCTTTTTTTTTTTTTTTTTTTTTTACCTCTCCCCTTCTTATCACTAGGCTGAATCTCTGATGGATGCTCAAAATAGTGATGCACTCTCCATGTCTAGTGTCCTGCTTGACATTTTACTTCAAGAAGATGCGTGTTCAGGCACTGGTTCAGCTTCTTCAGGGAGTGGCGTGTCTGCAGCTGCTGAGTCTCTGGGGTCTGGATCCAACGGCTGCGGCATGTCAGGGAGCAGAACAGGTAACACTGGCAGCAAGTGCTCTCTTAGCGTTTCAGAGGAGTGGGAGATATTGCGGACACCACTTGAACATCAGATGCTTTAAGAAAAAATCTTTAATACTCATCACACAGTTTATTCTTTAGTTTTTTTTTATTACATAACATGAAAGTTTCTATTGTGCTTGATTTACAGTATAGAACCTTTTTTAAGTGTGTGTAAAATAGCAGTTAAGATATTATATAGGTGTGACGGAATAATGAAGAGAAAATAGCATACCCTTCGTGTTTAATTTCAGAGGATTTAATTTAAGCCAGCTAATTATTCTGTTGGAATTTAATTTTTTTAAACGTTAATGCAGTTACTTGAGGATGGAAGTTCCCTTGCTTTGTACTTCTAGTTCTCCTTAATTTTTTCTGGTTTAAAAAGCATTCAGATAACCTATATATTTGACAATTGATAATGAAACTTTAAATTTCTTTTTAAAGGTAGTAGTGAAACTAGTCATACCAGCAAATACTTCGGGAGTATTGATTCCTCAGAAAATCATCATAAAACCAAAATGAAGGCAGAAATAGAAGAAAGTGAGCACTTCATTAAATATGTCCTTCAGGATCCTATTTGGCTATTGATGGCAAACACAGATGACACTGTCATGATGACTTACCAGATACCTTCACGGTAATTCCGATGTCATAGTCCTTCGTGAACTGTGTGCGTATGTTGGGAGGAGCAGGGTGTACAGAAGGAAAGATATATGTGGATCTCTGTCTCAATAGAAGTAAATTGGTTTTAATGTTTAGCTCAGTGTCAAGAGGAGTTGTTGCTTCCTTTATGTCTTTTGTATACTACACAAGAAGTTCTCGAAAAGTAAAAATCATTTTATTAGGTTTACCTGTATTTTTAGATCAATTATCTAAATTGAAATTAACTGTGTTTGCTTTTTGACAGTGTTTTATAGTTAGTGACTTGTAACTATTTACCTAGAAATCCTTGTAGTCTGATTAATAGATCCTGGCAAGTATTCTTAAATCTCATGATGGTCTGTAGCATGGAAAAATCTGTAGCCCCTGGCTGTTGTCCTTGCAATGACACATTCTGTGGCACACTACTTTCTCTGTCTTGTGGGGTTTTTTTTCCTGGGTTGTTAACTTCCACATGTCTGTTATTTTCCATAAATTCCCATTCAAATAGGACAAGGAAGTAGAAGGTAAAAATAATAAGATTTCTAATAGAAAAATCTTTACCAAAAAAAAAAAATTAAATGCTTCCCTGCTTTGATAGCAAAAAACAGATATAGGGGGATAGAGGGTGACAAGTCTCCAGATTTTTTTTTTTTTTATCTTCTTGTTTATATTTCTTGGGAGCAGTGAATGGTATTTTGAAAGGAATAGGAAGTTTCAGTGAAGACAAGTCCTTTGAAAGGAAAGGAAGACGACAAGCTTTCAAAATAGAGAAGTGCAGGGATGATGAGCATGGGAATAGAGAACACATCCTAAGAACTTTAGAATTTTTCCCTAGATTTAAAAATACCTTGGCATTTCTCATTTTTTTTGTAGCCTGAAGGTTGATAACTGTAGCTGAGAATTCCAGTAGACTGTAAGAGTAGCAAAGCCTGCCAGAGAGAACATAGTATGAAAGAGAATACTGTGATAAGAAGAGTTAAGGTCACTGTGAGAGTGTGATGCCCAGGAAGAGATGTGTAAAGCCAACCTGTTCTTAGGTAGGCTGTAAGGAAAAGAAATAGTACTGGGTTTCTTAGAACTTGCTTTCTATTGTCATCTTTTATACAGGTATACAGTTTGTTAATGTTTCCTGTGGTGCAGGGTTTCTATAATAAGTTTCTGAATCGAGTCATTGAGGGGAGAGAGAACTTTGGCTGCTGAAATAGGGCAGTGTTTTCTAAGTCTCTCCCTCTCAGTCCTGAAGTTTAATCCATTCTTGATAACCTTCTTAAACACATCTTACTTCTTCTGCTTTAGTAACTCATACGTGAATCTAGTGTCTGTTTTGAGTTGTCCTCCCAGTGAACGGGAACTTGGAACTTCTCACAGCAGCGGGAAGCTGGAGTTCTTGGTGGTTTCACCGTTGGTGCTGCCCGAATAGCTTTAAGAAAACAGTTTTCACTGTGATGGGATTTGAAAAGACAATGAGCCGGCAGAGATATATATGAAGGTTGTCTGCAAATGCAGAAAGCTGCTGAAATAACCACACTTAGTTTTCTTCCAATATAAGACTTGTAAGCTTAACATTCCAGGACAAAAAGAGTCTTTAAAAATGTTAGTATTTGTCTGCGTAACCTTATACAGGCATGAAGCCCAGAAACTGTTGAAGCTCTATTTCTTAAATACATTTTGTTTTAGAGATTTGGAAACAGTTTTAAAAGAAGATAAGCAGAAATTAAAGCAAATGCAGAAACTACAGCCAAAATTTACAGAAGAACAAAAAAAAGAGCTTATTGAAGTTCATCCCTGGATCCAGCAAGGTGGACTGCCAAAAACTGTTGCTAATTCTGTAAGTTTAAATGAGTTAGTTACTTTTGCATGTATAACAATGCTTAAATTACTAGCTGCCTATGTTACTTTCCCATTGCTGTTCGTATGAAAGCTTGGCCGGTTACACACAGAAAAATGTTAATTCAAACTTCCATGCAGTGGTTTCCAGCTTGATTTAATTTACCATAAGTCGTCTTTCCAATGGGAAAGTCAAAGTAGTGGTGAATACAGTAGAAGAAATTTCCTTCCTATTTCTAAATTTCTGTGTATCTGCTTGAAATCCTTTATCAACACAGCCAGAAACTTCACTACATAAAAATCTCGTGTGCAGAATTTGTGCTCATTGCTTTCTAGAAAGTACAAAATCGATGGGACTACACTGTTCCTTTTTTCTACCAGACTTCTCAGAGAGGACCATCTCTTGCATTGATTCCGTAAGTGGATTAATGGCTTAAAAAGAAACAAACAAACAACAAACCACAAAACAAAACACCACAAAAAACCACCACACAAAACAGAGCATCCTTGCAGTCTGTTTTACTTTTGCACACATGAATACCTGATGGCTTTATCTTTTCCCTAAGCTTTCCGTCATCTGTAGCTTTTTTGCGCATAAGTTATCAAATGCAGAGGAACTTCGCAGATTAGTATTTCAAAAGTCAGTGTAACAGAATTGCAGTGGAATCCTAATCCTGATGTTAGTGCAACATTAACACTACAGCATCCAACTTGTGTATGTTGCTTCAGTCTCTTAAGTACTGCGGCTGACATCAATATATTGCTGCACGGTTAGCAATCAAATGGAGGAAAAGGTGATTGGAAGTGCATGTAAAATGTCAGTATTATAAACGATCTATGACATAACGGCTTCCAGTAGAGTTTTCAAATACTTGTATTGATTTATTACACATTATAAAATTATTATGTGGGGGAAAGTTGGAGAGTGGACTATTTCTGATACTTGCAGCACAGATATAAAGGTTTTCTTGGAATCAGGGGTCACATGCAAACAGACTGTTTAGAAAAGCACGGGTTTATTTTTTTCCTTATGAGTGTTTCTATAATTTTTTTTTCTTTTTAGGAATGTATTTTTTGTGAGGACAATATACAGAGCAATTTTTATACATCCTATGGTGAAGAAATCCATGAAATGGACCTTAATGAAATGATTGAAGACAGTGGGGAAAACAACTTGGTTTCCCTGAGCCAAGTCAGTGAAGAACAAACATAGCCTTTGAGCCTGTTGTTTTCAAAGCTGCTTCAAAACTACAGTGATGATCCGTAAAGGTTTTAATCTTGTATCAGCGAGATGAATGCAGTTCATAAAAACAAATGTGTTTTTCTTGCTCTAGAAGAGTCATTTGTGAATGAATCTCTCTGTTTAAATGGTGGCAATCTCTTCCCAATAAGGACATTGTTGAAGATGGTATAGCTTTTCTTTAAAAAAGACACTCATTTTGCACTTATATGCCTCAAGTATTTCTCTATAAACTATAGAAACTTTCATTGATGCCTACTGTTTTTTGTAGAGTGGGTTAATGAGTACTGAAAATCCCATTATGTACATACGGTTCTTGAAATCTCCTTTTGGTAATGATTCAGCATTATAAATTGTTCTAAAATTTTGCTTAAAGGTTCTTTATTATTGTTCTTAGCATTTGAAGTGGTCCAGAATACTAGAAGATAAAACCTTCAAGCAAATCAGTTCACACTTGCCCTTGTCATACCAGTTGATCCCATCCTCTTTGTTTCTTATAGTTTTGGATGTAGGAACCTTTTTTGTCTAAGAGAAATGTTGAACTCATTTTGTAAGATGGTCTTGGGTTAAAATATTTCTGTGAATGTGTAAGAACGTATAGATGAGTGCTGACAAGTTTGTAGCTTTTTATTTAAATGGACACTGCAATACTATGAACTGTTTATTACCTTGAAGCATCATTTCTGAGAATTTATACACAAGAAATCTTTATGCTTAAAGCTTTTAAAAACTAAGACCACAGAGGATGACTGCGTGTACTCCAGTGACTGTTAGACAAAGCTTGGTATAAATTTAACCTTTATTTCTGATTTGTTCTGTCAGGAGGTTGGCCATCAATTTTTCCTGTGTGGCTAAACCAACATCGAACTTGTATGTGGCAAGAGAGGATTAGACATTTCTTGTCATTTGAAGATAGTTCTTATAACAAGAGTGATTTTGAGAATAGCGTTGACTTTCACTATATTTGAATTGCATTATCTAAAATTTAACGTGGCTGGAATCCTTTGTCAAGGGTTTAATTTTAATGCCTCTGAGATTGTATGGACTTGAATATGTGTACTTTACGTTCTTGTGCTGTTTATACCTGCTGGATGTGGAAAGACATCACAAAAGAGCAACTTTCATGTATTGGTTAGTTAAAGGACATTTAGTTGTGGTGTTGCTAGGTGTCAGCTGCTGGTCTTGGGGTGAAAAACATGGAGAAATTCCATTTACTTTGATATGTTTGTCTCAAAATATTTTTCATGGAAAGCATTTCCTTTTTTATTCAGACAACATTTCTGTTCACCAAAATGTTAAGGTTATGTTCATTCTGTAAAAATCTTTATCTTCACATATGAAGAGGATGTGAAGTTAGATCTGACACCACCAAAACATACAGAAGTGACTGATATTTGTGTCAAGTCATTTGTTATTAATTGGACAGTGTCATGAGGTAATTTGCGCTGGGGACAGGTTCTACGGATAGCAGAGTGTGTGAACTTGTGAAACAAGTAGAATCACAATTTAAAAAATATATTAAATGTAGTGCGAAGCACTACCCAGCAAGATCGGTTCCTGTCTTTAATAGTTTAATAAGGTCAAACTTAAATATGTGTAAATATAAACTGAATGAGGCATTTTTAAATGTTGGTGTTCGAGTCTGATGTATTAAATGTTTTAATCATAAATGGAACAGTGCAGCTATACCAACATGTTGAATATATTCCATTTTTACATGTAAACACAAATAGTTTCAATTGGACCAGGGTTTGGGGAAAATAAAAGCTTTATATGAAAGGAGTGCATCATAACTATACAAATTATTTTCAGGGACTTCTAAACCACTTTGAACTTTGCTTTAGCATGCTTTTTTTTGGCTTTTTTTCTTTTTTCTTTTTTCTTTTTTCTTATTCCTTTTTTCTTTTTTTTTTTTTTTTTTTTCAATTACCATCTTGTAACCATAACTTAGTGAAAGGAAGAGAAAAGTATATTTAGAGCATTTTGTGGATGTGCTTTCTTATGGACTTAATCTTGCATCCTTAAAGTGTTTGCATTTACAGGGTGGTATATAAATACTTCCCTATAACTTTAAATCTACATGCCTCCATTTATAGATAAGATTCTGAAGCTGTAGTTTTTCCAAACTGTTGTAAGATGATTTATTTGTGACAACACTTTGTCAACATGTCAACAATGTTTTCTGTACACTGTGCAATATATTTTGGTTTTGCCACTTGTGACTAATTTTTATGACTTTGCTTTTTAGAAAACTGGTAAATAAAACAGATATATTTTTAGTTGCCTTTTTGTTCCTTGAGCCTTCTACTCCATGTAAAAAGCAAAAAGATATACATTTCTGATAGTGTGTGAACTGATATTCAAACCGAAGAACTTGTGAGCGAAAGTTAGTTGTGGCTTACTGTCCTGAAGTAAAATTGGTGCCAGCTTGTCTGACCTGTAAGTTCACTGGACAAATGGAAGACCGAATCTTTATATTGACTAGTCATTCCGAACGCGTACGAATTTACTGCCTGGAAGAGTGTGTGCAGCTGGCTTCTGTGTGTGTGTTTGTTCAAAGTCATCATTGTCCTTTTTGCTTTGTTTAATGCCAGCTGTGGATGCCTGTTCTCCTGCAGCCCTCTGTGGTGTTATGCTGGTAGCTGAGAGGTAGAGAACTCCAGTTATGCCCCTTGGATTTGCTTTGTACAGTGATGATTAATCTCCTGTCGTGAAGCGTTGTGTCTTCTGCAGATTGCCAAAACTTGCCAAGCCTAGCGTACTTTCCTGTTGGTGTTCTTGTTTTATACTCCGAGGAGAGAAAGTAGTGGAGGTGTGAAGATTTCTATTTTCTCACTTTGAGCAGGGATGTACTGTAGTGGGTGTGGGATGCTGCTTTGGACCACTGTTTTGAGAGGTTTGTTGGTTTTTTTTAAAAACACAAGCAGCTAGTGCAAGCCCTAGTTTGGTCAGGAGGGACCCAGATATTTCTGTGAGCTGCAAAATCAAGGTGTTTCTGTACCACAAAACTGTTCACCACACAGGTGAATTGCCTTCACACCAACAGTAGGATTTGTAGTGTTGTGCGCTTTGTTCCCAGACATGCATATTAAAGCATGATTGTTCAACACATCACCCAAGTCCCTTTGAAGTCTTATGTATTTAGGGTCAATTCAGGAGCAGTTCTATGTACGTGAAGTGTGAAAACACTTTTGTCCTAATAGCACCTTGGTTCCTTGTTCAGCTAAATATGCAGAGGAGAGATGTATTGATGAAGCCATTTACAGAACTACAAATCTGAGTGTCATGCACACGTACAGAGTATCTGTGCAACTCAGCAGAGGCATTGTGCTAGCCTTTGGGTGCAAGTTTTGACAACTGATATATAATGTTGGGAGAACTTACGCAATAAATTGCCAGGTAATGTTTCACAGTTATTTCTGCTTCTGGTAATTTTTTGGAATTGTAATAAGAGTGTAAGTTAAACGTGGCTTCAGGTATTCCTGTACTCCATCTCGGTGATGTGCCTTCTGTCAGTGCTCGTAGATAATGGCTGGTGTTACACTGCAGAACTGTGGGGAAGAGTCTTTGTCAGAGAGTTTCTCCCAGCCCGGTAGCCCCTAGGCGTCACTGCTGTCCTGTGATTATGTCTGGCAGTTTTGCCACTCCTGTTTTGCCTCTATTCAGCTGTTTGTATTTTAAGGGCTATTGAGTTTGCTATGACATTATGTGATGTAAAGGGAAAGATCCGTGGCTTGAATTTCAAGTAAGATGTTGGAAAAACTCATAATGATGAGGTGTTGGCACATAGGGGATGCAGATACAAACTTCATGGAGAACACGGGAAACAGACTATGCAAAAGCATCAGATTTTAGTCTGCTTGACAGCTGACATGAATTTGGAGGGGGAAAAAAAGTGCTTTACTTACTGAGAATTAAGATCCTTGATTGTTCTTTTGTCTTTCTAACAAGGGTGGAAATAACCTACTGCATTGATAAGCCTCTGACTCAAAAAACATGATGAAATGAGTTGCGTGCTTCTGGCAAAGTGACAAATGGGTGACTTGAACGGAGAATAATGTTGATAGGTGTAATTTCTAGAAATTCCAGTGTTTATTTGCTCATGAGTGCTTAGGAGCTTGAGAAATACATTCGATCTGTTGAACAGGGTAATGAACAGCTCATCAGCTCCTTTTTCTTAAGGGCTGGGGAAGAGGACGGCATTAGTGGGGGTGGTACACGAGGTGTACAGTAACTTCGGGCTTCACTGGTGCAACTTGGGGCTGAGGGGGAACCAACAAGAAAACCAACTTCTGCCAGGCTTCCTAAGTGGAAAAGAAGTATAAGACTGGGTAGAAACTGAGACAACTGAACTCTTTATCATGCATATTTCTCTTGGCATTTGCTGAAAAAATTTGAGGTAGATTAGGCTGCCACGTGCAATAGCAGCGCGTGTGATGGGGTTTCATTCTACAGTATTTCTGGCTCTGGATTATATCTAGCAGTTGCAGACAAAAAGAAGCTGCTGTCGTGAGGCACCGTGAATGTGCAGTTCAGGTGGCTGCCCTTTGCTTCTGGTGTTACTTGTGTAACTCACAGGACATGTGTTTACACCTGTTATAAAGAAAGGGGGGAAAAAAGCCCCAACCCAACAAACAAAACCCCTAACCAAACAAAAAACCCCAAACCTGTTGTCAGCACTGGATTAACCAAGGTGAGCAGGTGCTGTGGCGTAGCTGCGATGCGTTTTCAGTGGTGCGTACAATGATTTCTGTGTAATACAAATGGGGAAATCGTAGTGAGGTGGTTCTCAAGCACCTGCTGCAGCTGCGTAGGTGGCTTGGTGGGGGAGGCATCACACCATCAGTGCTTTGCACTTAATTTGTTTTAACTAGGTAAAAGGAGACACATGTAAGGATGGGTTAAAATTTCCTTGTAGCCCAGGATATGTCAAGGTGTACTTCTCTGTCTATAGTCTGTGCATTAATACAGTAAGACAGAATATAGTGAATTTATTACACTCTTTAAATTGTTATAATGATCTGAAAGTAAACTGCTTGTGTTGCTGTTGCAGTGTCAAATTCAAATCTCTACTTTTCTCCAAGAAAGTATTTGCTGTATTTTTTTTTAATGTATTTAGCTGTTGTTTGTCTAAGGTAAGGTCTACTGCTCTTCCTTCTGTTGTCACCAGCTGACTCCCTTTGAAATCTCCTGTGGCCTTTTTGCATAGGGGAAACAAAAGAAAACCAAACTTGCAAACCAGGAACCCAATCACAGAAGTTCTGGACAAATTTATCAAATGCAAATCTTTAATTTTCTTAGCTGCAGGAAGCAGAAGGGTTGTGTGGCCTGTGCTTACCTCTGCTCCGAGTCAGCCGGGCGCTGGGACTGGCGTGGCTCGGTTCTGCGGAGTCCTGCTGAGACAGACTCGGTTCCTTCAGCTTCCCAGGTAAGAGCCGCATCCACGGTGCGGTTGCACGCAGGCATTTGTACCGATGTTTTCATCTGAACCGTCAGGCCGTTCTGTATGCTGTGACTTGGGTTCCTGCTCACCGCATCTGTCCAGCCTTTAGGTGTTTGCAGTTTTGCTGGGAGCCATATTCAAAATTAGTGGAGCATACAAAGACTGAAGCCAATACATAAACTGGGCTCAGTGTTTGTCCTGTTCCTGTGATAATAAACTTCTGCCTCCCTTAACTTTCAGTTTGAATTTTGAATACTGACAAATCTGTTTTCCCATATTTTGGAAAAATGTTTTTTCATGGTTCAGTTGCATTTCTAGATTTGGTAAAACCATAAGTTGATGATGAAAATGACTAATTAGATTGCAGATCAACTTCTAAGGAGTCGCAATAGCTGCAAAGCAGAGGTACTATTGCTTCAAGAGTCCTAAAATATGTAGTTTGGTTTTGCACCAATACAGAATTCTAAGAAATAACATTTTGTTTTTCTCTTGCAGTGACAAGTGTAGTTTACTGTAGCAATCAGTATAGTTTAGTATCAGATGGTATTTAAGTGAACTTTGTTGTATTCTTTTATTGTGCAATGTAATAACTATCTGCTAGAGTATTTTCTCTTCCTGTTTGGGCTAAATGAGGTCTTAATTTACTTTCAAAAAAATAAAATCTCTCTCCAAGAAATAATGGAGTTGAAGAAAAATGTGTCTGCATCAGGGTATGGAAAACGCAAGAATGATCTGAAAGCGCTCTGGCTGCAGGACGATCTTTGCAGTGGTGGGGGGGGCTCGGTAACAGCCCCAGCCCTGGAACAGAGCTCCCCCAGCTCTGGGGCTGCTCCGCCGGTGCCTTCAGGCCTTTGTACAGAGACTCCGCTACCAGCCTGGGGCCAAAAGCAGCATCTTACCTGTTGCAATTTGTGCATTTAAAAAAGCGTGTGGTGTGACAATGCAAAGAACGTGGTGTTCAGGAGTTATTTCTAGTGTCCATATGCAGTTGTCTTTACAAGCCCCTCCTTTTTTTGTGTTCGGAAGAGCTGCTGCCCGCCTGTGCATAGTGAAGACTTTGTCGCAGCTGCTCGGTGCAGGGCAGGATGAGGAGGAGTGCCTTCTGCTGGGATCCCATTGCTAGGCAGATGCATACCTCTCCCTAAACCCCACCTGCTGCTGTAAGCTGGAAGGCTTTTGTTCACTGATTGCCTTGAAGTTCTCTTTCGCCTCCCCTCCTTTCAAAGACAAATCCAAATATAAATATGCATATTTTAGAATTGTATTGAAATTTGTAACTGCCAAAATCACATGGCAACAATGAAGGATTCTCACATAATGTAAATAACTGGGAAATTATCCTCCCATTGTCTTCAGTTATGTGCATACAAAAAGATGGTTACAAACTGCTTCAAATGGAGGCTCCTAAAGCTTTGGATGTAGTTAAGCAGTGTATTTAATATTATTTTAATAATAATTACCTTGCCTTACGTGTGCAGTGAATTTAAATGAGATCAACTATAAAGCCCTTATTATGAAAGCAGTTAGGCACTACATTGTTTTATTAGGCCAACCAGTCCACCTGAAGTCCCTTCCCTGGATTGTACTCTGCCATTGGGAGGTGATGCTTAAGTCTTAAATTTAAATAATATAATTTTCAGAGATTTCTGGTTTGGATTTTTGAGGAAAATCTGGTTGGTTGGTTGGCTGTTTGTGGGGTTTGCTTGGTTTTTTGGTGTGTGTTTTTGTTGGGTTTTTTTTTTTTCAGTGGGTTTTTGGTGTGTGTGTGTGTGGGCGTGTTGGTTTGTTCTTTTTTTAATTTAAAAATTTGTCTGATAGTCTATTAGCCAACTAATTAGCAAAATAAAGGTGTCTATATCCTAATCTGAGTAAACTCTTTATAGTCTTGATTTCACAGCAGAATGATTGAACTAGACCGCATACTGTAAGTTGGTTTACAGATTTCAAACTAATTCTGTCAGTGAGTGAAGTGATAATATGACTGCCTTTGTCACCTAATCGAGTGTTCATAGGCCTGTGAAGTTTACAGTGTTAACTTTTACTCATTACGCTGACAAAGTGGCTTTACAGGTGGAGTCTTTTTGAACGTATTTGACAGGATCAAAGGGTCCAAATGCTCAGGAAGTTGTTGAATGGTGATGCTGCCCATAGTGCCTTCTGAGGGGACAAACTGAAGTAACGCGAGGGAAGATGACGACGTCTTGGCCAGCGTAATGTAAATTCTCCGTGTGTCTGAATGAGCCGGCAGTAAATTAGGTCCAGGAAGCGCAGCAGTGCGATGTAATGTGTTGTAAGAAGTGCTGATAAATTGAGATGGTATTTATCACCTAGTTGTTTTATACAGCCTAACTTATTCAGGCATTTCCAGAGATGATTTTTAAAACTTTTAGATATAAAATCTGTTTTTCAGTTGAGAGGAGAGCGTGTGAGAGAGAAATCTGTATTATTTGTTCTGCAGCAGCGTTCCCAGGCGTATGGATGCTAACAGCCTTCCCCAAACTTCACAGACTCCATCAACACGCATAGTAGTGACTTGAAGTGATTGCCAAAACTTACTGTGAGTAAATTGCTGTAATTAAATGTATCCACAGCCTTCCAAGCATTGTGTGTTGCCATACCTCTAAGCCTGTTAGATAAGACTGGGGTTGAACTGTGACACCTGGGCTATATATAGAAGGTGACAGTTTGCTGCTCTGGAAACATTTGGGTTGTTGCACTCTGGTTTGTGACTTTCATGAAAGAATTGGAGGAAGACGATAATAACACAGTTCCAAAGGGCGCTGCTTTTTCTTTGAAATCGCCTGACACTACCTTTTTAAAAATAGTTTTATCAACAGCAAAAGACAATTTTATCTTTCTCTGAGTGAGATGTAGTGTTTCCTTGTCAGAGAGAATTTGAGAAAGAGATGAAGACAAATGTCTCATGAGTTGTGGATACTTGGAGCTTTACAAACAGTTCAGTTGAATGGAGATACGGAGCTGTTAAAATAGAGACACAAAAGGAAGGCACTTAAATCCGTGTGTCTCCATGAGCTGTGACCGTAACAAATGAGAAAGTTGTCAAAACAGGCAAGGCTGGAATTGCCCAGTGTCTAGACAAAAATAAGGAAAAAATGAGGAGGAGATAAAATTGCCGTTTAGAGCTTTTGGCAAAAGAAGTTCCGGCTGCAGAACCAGACCCACGAAGGGCTGTGTTTACCTGGGTTCTCTGATAAACTACATTCCTGAACCATCAGAGTCTCAGAGCAGAGCTGAACTCTAAGGTAACATTTAGAAACCGAGTCAAATCAAAATTATGTTTCCAGACACTTTGGATTTTGCTGTCTTTGAAAACCAAACCCCAAATATGTAGTCGGGCCACTTGAATCTGTCTATGGCTTTATTCAGAGCGATGTATAAAATGACTTTGTCTAAACAGTTTATTAATATTAATTGTTCTCTAAAGCCAAAACAAGTAGGTACAAAACATGTAAAAAATTACTCTTTTGTTTCAGGGGAAGGACAGGGGAAGTGGGAGCCCTTCCGCTTTTGAAGGTGCGTGTTTTTTATTTCTCACTGCTCAGATGCCATAGTTACAAGCGCTACGGAAAACAAACCAGTGGTACCACGTAGGCTCACCCTCTATTTTCCAGCAGTCCTGATTTCTCTGCCCATTAGTGGGATTCTAACAGGAAATGGAGCAAGGCTGAACCCTGATGTGATTCAGCAATGGAAAAGACCAGATGTGCAAATCTTCTAATTTGGGCCAGAAGGCTGAATCCTCCCCATTACATTGTAGGGTTCTGCTGCATTTCTAGGGGGAATGTATTGTGAGCAACAGCTTTGTTTTGGTTTCTCATCAGCAAGAAATGAAGGGAAGGTGAAGGTAACACACTTAGCTGGAGAATTCCCTACAAACTGATATGTTTTCCTAGAAGTGGTGAAATGAACTGGGATCTGCAGCTAAATCCCTTAGTTCATGCTTGGCCAACCATCGCTGTCGTCTTGTGACAAGTACCTGTTCGATGATTCGGTGTGTTGAGCGACCATGTAGTGACTGTCTGTATATGCTGTATTGTAAAAGTCCCTAACAGAAGGATTACCAGAATACAGAGTCCACCTGTTTGTGTATACAAGATTTAATACGTGGCATCTAATGTATTCAAGGAGGGAGATAACGCTTAAGAATTCCCTTGATATTGCTGGCACTGCGGGGATCCGTTTTCCCAAAGCGGGCCGGCAGTATGCTCGGAAGCGTGTTATTTGGGCTCAAAAAGGGAAGAACAAAAACCCCACAGCCAAACCAAACAATGCCTCAATGCATGTAACTTTTTTCTTTCCTGATCTACTTACTTTACATGACACAGATTCTCTTTACATTTGTTTATTTCATTTCCCATCTGGCCTATGTCCTTTACATCTTAATTTTGCATGCAGGTATGTGGCTGAGTCAGAGTAGTCATTGCAAGGCTGGCCAAGGAGAAGTCATCTCTAAAGTGTTCAGGTGATCAAATAAAGCAAGAAAATAGAGCATATGCATCTGTCATTCACCCTCGATACCTCGACACTTGCTATTTGTGCAAAACCTTAGTATTTCGCACAATTCCCGAGTCTAATAATATTTCAGTCAAAGGAGACCTCAGAACATAAATTTTGAGGAGGTTTTCCTCAGCTGAAATGGCCAGTTAGGCAAGAAAAAGGGTACCTTTAGAGACGTGTGACCAGTTCTTCATCGTGGTAATTCTGGAGTTGAATCCAGACGGCACCAACAGAGGAGTGTCTGGCGGCAGACTCCGACCTAGGAAACGGCATAGCAGCCACTCCTGCGACTGGCAGTAAGAGACTTGATTTCAGGGAATGCTTGACGGTTTTGAGAGATGAAGAAATGCTGTGGCCTTAGAGATTCATTCTCCCTGTTAGTCTAAATTAGAATTCTGCACTGTGGGCCCCTTCCCTTTTTTCTCTGGCAAGTAGGAAAGCTTTTTCATCAGCTTCTTTGTAATATTTCATTCCTTGAGTCTGTGCTATAAATTGATTGATTAGAACAGCTGTAAATTGCTGTGTAACTGTATAAACCCATCAAAGACACAGACAATTTGTTGGCAAATTCTCTTTTTATCTCTTCTTCCCCGCTCAAAATACCCTGAGGTAATACTCCTCCCTTCTTCATGAAGCCTTGCAAGAAGTATACAAGAGCAAAATGCTATTGGTTGTTGTTATAACAATCGGTGCATCAGTATAATATTATTTTAATTGCCTCTTTTAAAATTAAAAAGAACAAAAATTAAAAATTCCAAGGTGTTAAAGTAAGCAGGTATTATACTTGTCCTCCCTGGAAATGCAGCCAATAGACCTTCTAGCAAAAAGCTGAGAGGTAAGAATCTGTGTGTTGCTTTGTTGGGTTTTGTGTGATGTGGAAGGTTTTTTTGTTTGGGGTTTTTTTTTTTGAGGATTCAAGAAGTAGATTATTATTTCACAAATAGAGGAGCGGTGCTTCTGGGAAGGAATGGGAGTGGGAACAGACTCCTAAGCACAGAGCATCAGGATCCTGAGTGTTTGCATTGTGACTCCCTTTGTCACTGGAGTTCTCTAGCCTTGGAGCAAAGCTCTGGTTCAGCGTTGGCTGAAAGGATGTGAATCATTTTTCCTGCTTCCTGCGCAGCCTGTCCCGCTGTTCCTGAGTCACCCAGACCGGCTGTGCTCTGTGACAGCCAGCGCGGCTGCCCCTGAGCAGCCCAGTGCTGCTGATAACACCCCGCAGCAGAGGAGCAGTTGCGTAGACCTCTTGGGTGGCTTGGTTGTCCTCTTTTTCCCCATGACACTGCTGCTCTGGGCAGGTGCTTCTGTGCGTCCACACAGGGCGTGTAAAGTATGATGTGGGCGTAATTGTGCCCTTTGGGTCCTATAACCCGCTTTTTGAGCCCAAGCACATTCAGGAGCTTTCCAAATTATGTGCCACTTGATAGAAAGTTTCCCAGGAACTAGAGGACGTCCTGGGTGCAATGTACAGACACCCCGAAGCTCCCCAGGAGCACATCCACGCCTGCTCGCAGGTTGCTGTCATGGGCTTCACTGAGAACCTGTGTTGGCTTATTAAGAAACTACTGATTTGATAGAAGGGTTTAATGAGTGGGAGGCTTCCAGCTGCTATGAGAGAGTAGAAGCTACTCAGTAGATATTTGCTTCATAATCCTAGATTTTGGTGAGATGCTGTGCGCTCCCTCTGCTTGGATGAGGGGATTCAATTACACTTTTGTCTTCTGACTGGTTAACCTGTTCCTGTGAAGGACAGAAAGAACCCAGACCAGGCTCAGATGCGTGTAATGTAATCTCTGAGTCCGGGTACTCTGCAGGCAACTGCTGAGGGTCCGTTGAGGGGCAAAGGATTTTGTGTATGTTGTTTTGGAAGTGGCCAATGTGTAGGTAGATACCACCCATGTTGGGGGTCAGCCGTGAGTAATGAAGACACCCTTGTTTTATGAAGGTTGGTCATAAACACCAAATAGCATTTACAGGCCCGAAGAAGGCAAATTTGCTAGAAACTTGCGTGTGATTCAGGCCTCGGTGTGAGGCACATGGGTGCTGTGAACAACCTCACAGAGCTGGATGAAAAGTTTGGCAGGGCTGATAATGGAGTTGATGTGTCTCTTCTGGGCTTTTTTCCCCCCTTCTTAATCTGTGGAACACAGATTGCAAAGGCTGTTGCATGGTGACAGTAGAAGGGATTTTATAGTGCCTTTGTATAGCACAGGTTGGTTTTGATGAACTCAGTTTAAGGAGCATGAAAATCAAGAGTTTTGCAGTGTGCCTCTCAGTTTTGGACTGTCCAAACCCAAAACACAGCGAGGCTTCCACAGGGGCCGCTAGAAGCTGACACCCATTTTGAAACATATCTGAGTGGATTTGCAGGCTTGGGGTGATGCCCAGTAATTTATGTTTCCTCTCAATGGGCATATCATTTTAAGGATACTTCTAAAGTGTGCCTCTTTATTGGTGATTTTAAACTAGGCTGCTTTACATTGTATGTAAATGGTCTAGGAGCTTTTCAGAGTTCAGCTGAGGGTGACTGAATCTGGGCAATTCCTGAAGCTATCTGCAAATGTAGATTTGATGCCCTAGGTCTGCACTTTCTCAGTTGCAAAGGAAACTACTGACTATGCTTTCAACCTATATTTTAGCTTGAGGTGAACGTAAAAACTAAACACCTACAAACTGAGGTAATTTTATACTTAAGGAATCTAAGGCCAGAAGGGATCAGCTAATATAATTGCTCGTATGTTGTTGTTTGACTAAGTAGTTTCTGTTTGTAACCAAAGCAACTTGCATTTGCTTCTGGAAGGACGTTTTGTCTTGCATGACCTGATGACATTTAGAGAAAGGAAATTCATGGCTTCTTCTAGTGTCTAATTTCAATCTTTTTTCTGCTAATTTCAGAAAGCTTGGAGCCACTACCTAGCTCTTGGCACTAAAGGCTCTTCTTTATTAGATTAAAAGACCTTTTGAACCCATGACTTCCTCAGCGGGTAAGTATGCAATGTAACATATGTATAATATAACATATGCAGTATAACTAATCAAATTATCCTCAATCACTATGTTGTTTAACTACATTAAGCTTAAAGTCTCTTGCTGTAAGGTGTATTTTGAATGTTTTCTGCACAAGCTTTGATTTTTTTTTTTTTAACCTGTTTCAAATGAGAACCTTGTTCAGAAATGAGAATTGTATTTTCTGAAAACAGTAATGGAAGTATTAATGTTGTATAGGGAGCTAAAAATTCCATGGAAGCAGAGAGACTATTTTTTCCCCTTTTCTTTTAGCTCAGCTTATGCAGAAACCTGAGAGGCTTGATGTACACAGTTTAGTGGCACTATCCATGTAGATAACTCTGGGCTCAGGAGATCTCTACAAGAAAGAGTATAAATGCAACATGGAGCCAGGCATCTCATGCAAGAAAACGAAAATATGTCTTAGAGGAAGGATAGGCTTCTGGTGAAGCCAGATGGGTTGGTGTATTGTTTTGGTTGTTGAGTTTTCCATATATTTCTGCAGGACCTTGCTCAAATTATTATGCCCATATGTGGAGCAAGATGATGTTCTCCTCCTGGGTCCCATCCATACTGGCTTGTGCATTTCTGTGGTCCAAGTGAGCGTGGCCCAAGCTGTGGGTTCAGCTCAGTTGGTTTTATCAGCAGAGAAAAGGAATTGCTGCTTGGGCAAAAGTCTCGGCGTGTTCTGAAAGCAGAACACCAGACTTGTAAAACCCATGTGTCCGCTCCAATGTCCCTGCAGGACAGAGGAGTAGATAGGGCTGGAGGCTGGTGTGTGTGAACATAGCTGTGCTTGGAAATGGGGCCAGAAATTGGGAAATCCTGAAACTGGGCTCCAGCAGCTGGAGATGTCAAGACTGCATGGCCCCTTGGGGGTGTTATCTGTGGGGAGTTTACTGTAACATGGTAAAGCTCTGGATGCCAGGATTAGCCAACATTTGTTGCAGCACACTTTTCATAGAAATAAATTATTCTATTTGTGATTTGTTTCACTAACATTCTGCTAATGACAGCACATAGGATGGTAAGAAATGTAAGCTCCCTGTGTTACAGAGAGGAATGAACTGTCTGCTTAGTAGAAATTTCCCTTGTGATATGTCTGCATGCATCCCCTAACCCTGCTCCTGAGAGCTGGACTGAATATCTATTCTTCTGTTTTAATTTTTAATTGGAATAGAGACCAAAACATTTATTTATTTGGAGGAGATAACTGCAGAGAGCTATATGATACTTGCTAGTGGGAGACAAAGGAAGGTGTGAGCTGATGTGGAGAATCTGAAGGCCCGATCTTGCACCCTGGCCAGAGGGCTCTGACAAAAGACCTGGTGCGTGCTGCCAAGGCGTTAGGAGAAGGCTTGAACTGTAAGTCATCCCAGCTGACCTGGTCTAACAAGGAGCAGTTTTTCCCTGCAACAGGTGTGAGTGACTGACATGCAAAGAGAGAAGAAAATGAGCTCTTCTTTCTATTATTCTTCAAGTGCATATCAAACGAGAGTCCCTGTGTTAGTGTGCTACTCCTCTCTCCTTTTACAAGGCGGTGCACTGTCAGATCAGATAGTCTGTATTACTTTGGAATGGAAAAGAATAAAGGCGGTTTCTAAAAAGAACTTGAAAAGACTTCACTGTTTTTTCATCAGAGCTGCTGGAAACCTTCCTTCCCCCTCCAGTGCCCCCTCCCCAGTCCCAGCCCTGAAATGCTCACCTCTTCCTGCCTTTGTCAGGGAGGTGTCAGATTTGACACCTTTGCAGAAAGGTACAGAAATGCAAATGGAGAAATCCAGCGACACCTAATCAGAGGATGTAAACTTTCTGTGAACCTAATTTGTGGATTTTAAAAAAGAAGCCTTATTGCTAACACATTTCTAAAATGCTGCTGACACTTAAACTTGTATTGGGACTATTTTGACCTGGCTTTTTTCTTTCAGCTGATACAGGACTGAGAAGTGCACCAGGGAAAGGTCTGTTACCCTCTGCTGTGGTTCTTCCTAATCCCCCCAGCACTGGGAGAGCAGCTGGCCGGGCAGCCTGGCCCCCCAGCTCACAGCCCCTCTGCCTGTTCCCTTCTGCAGCGGCAGGGATGGGATGGTGGCAGATGCGCAGGGAGCTGCGTGGGTCACCAGCCTGCGAGGGTACCCCAGGTGTGGGAACTGCAGCTGCACCAGCAGCAATGTGCACAAGCATGGGAAAGGGAGCAGGTAAGTGGTACGGCCAGCTTCAGCTCGGATTCTCCACAGCAAATACAGGAAAAGTTAAGCAGCACATCTGTGATGCTACTTAGCAGAGATGACTCTGCTGCTGGCTCCCCCAAATCCACTGCTGAACAAAAGCTGGCACTTTTGTGTTGACTCTCAGCTGTGTTTCTGTTACTGAAGTGTCAGGATTTGCACTTGCTTTCACAGGACCATTACAGAAGAGCCTTAACCTGGGGGTCTTTCATCTCATGGAAATGAAGCAAAGCTGAGCTGCCTCCGGTGTTCCCGCAGCAGCAGAGGGGCCAGAGTGGCTGCGCCAGCCCAGGATCAGCCCTGGATGTCATGCACCCATGGACAGGAGCTCAGGCAAGTGTCTGCAGCCCAAGGCTGCCGTGTGTGCTGTTGTGAGCCACAGGCTGGGCTGTGGCTGCTCTTGTAGTGTTAAGAAACAGAAACAGGCTGGGGCTCTACCTCCCTTGAGAAGGATGTTTTCTAAGATGTTAAAAGCAAGGTGCTCTGTCTTAGATGGTAACATACTGCAATGTGTAATGTGTGAACTGCTCCTGGTGATTACAGTGAGGTATTGCAATCTGGGCTAGTTAAACAGGAGAGTGCAGTATCAAATGTTGTGATAGCTGGGGAAAGTAGCTTTATAAAAATAAACCTGGCCTTGTGCTGGGGCTAGAGCGGTGCAGGCTGAGTCTGAGAGGTCATGTTGTGTGAGGGGTGTTACTTCTAGTGCAAGTGACCCAGGCCCCTCCTTCATTTACACTTCAAACCGCTAACCTCCCTCCCTAAAGCAGAAAGGTCACTACAGAAGCTCTCACCTCCCTCTGCTGAGCTGGCTTTGGCCCTTCTCCCCCTCGTTCAAAGGGAATTCAGCACAAAAGGGGATGAGAAGACCAAACAAATCTGATGGCCATCTTTGAATAAGAACACCCACCTCAGGTAACTTAAAGAAAATTACAAAGGAAAGGTCTTACCAGTCAGTTTCCATTTTTATTATTCCATAGGGTTGTTAACAAAAGAAAGTTACATGTCTAGTCCCTTGGTAGTAGGTTGCTTCCTTTCTTGCTTGCTCTATGTTTAGGAACTTCCATGTATTCAGCAACTTTACAATCCTTTTTGTTTTTCTCTTTACAATGAAAGCTCTCTGAAAGGTATTAGCATAAATAACCTGGCATCTCCCAAAAGTAGGAACAGGGGAAGCGTCAAACTTCAGGTAGAAGGATGCTGAGGGCCCCCAGCCCCTTAGAAACATTTAAGGAATACTTTCCAAATTTCTTGCACTCTATTCGACTTAGACTCTATTCGACTTAGCATTCAAGAGCCAAAAAAACCCCCACAAACCTCAAAACAACCAAAACTAAAAACCCCTGAACCCACACCCCCAGTGAAATCGTGGCCCAGGACAGGATTTGCCAAGCACTTCTGAACTCAGGACTGTAGATGCATGAGCAACACTGTAAATGGGAGATCAGGCAGAGGTTTGAGACTGGCATCCAGATAAACTAGCCCAGAAATCTGTGGCCTAGGACCAACCCAACACCAGAACAGCCTTGGTCATTGCAATAACTTAAGTGTCTTCTAGTATTAAACAAAAGAAACATTTGAATTCCAATACTTGGCTAACAATGCCTAGTACAAGAATTAAGTGCCTAATTATCAGCATTGTTTCCATAACATATACATTATTTTGTTAGTAGTTAAGAGGGAACTGTATTACTGGTTAGAAGGGCTTCACACTCCACGATACATGTGATCAGTTGTGAATTCAGTATTTCTTTATTAAAGATAAAAAACGTTTGATACCCTAATATACATAAAGTCACAAACTCCAATGTGCTAAAAGCAAAATGTGCATAAAGACGCTCATTTCGAAAAAGGCACCCTGCCACCACTATCTTTTAAATGTTCATCTAATTCCAACAGCTTTCTAGTTTTCCTTCACTGAAGGTGAGACTCTAGACCGCTACCAAGTACAGATGCTAACCACGCCAACCCCTTTCAGGGATCTTTGCTATCACTAGAACACTTAAAACCGTGCATGCAGACTTATCTGAGCTTATCATGGAGTTAACCGCCATGATTTAAAACGCACCAGGGCTTTTTCTTAAGAGAAAAAGGTAGTGATATTTGGGCCGCTCATAAGGGCCAAGAGAAAGAGACAGGGTTATAAAATAACTGCTGTGTATCCACCAAAGAGCTCTGCTATTAAAAGCCCCCCAAACCTCTCATAGAAACAACCCCTAAAGTTACAAAATGCCACGCACACGCACATACACACGGATGAAATGTTAACACGTTTCGCTATTAGCCTGTCAGGGCGTGACAGTGTCAGAGCGCGGCCGATGCGGTTCTCGGGTGTCCGAGGGCGGCAGGGACAGGGGGACCGCGCTCTCCCCGCCGGGCAGGGCCGCGTTGCCTCCTGCGCGCTCCGCCGCTACCAGGGTCTCCACATGGATTTGGGTAAGCTAGGCGAAGGCAGGCTGCGCGTCTGGGAAGCGTCCAGTGTGTCCGGGGAGGTCTGGCCCGGCTCGGCCTCCACCTCATCCGAGTCGGAGCAGGCCTCCTCGCTGGGGCAGGGCGAGGGTGCCGAGGCGGGCAGAGCCAGGCCCGGGGAGGCCGCGGCTGCTGGGGCCAGCGCCGCCCCGCCGGGCCAGGGCCCGAGGGTGGGATCTGCCAAAACGTCCGCGATCAAGTCCGGGAAGCCGCCCTCGTCGAGGGGCATGGACTCCAGCAGGTGGTTGAGCAGCTCGGCGGCCGTGGTGGCGTCGATGCCGGGGCAGCTGGAGACGAAGGTGTGCACCTCGTGCATGCACTGGATGTAGCCGGCGGCGAAGCGCTCGCTGGCTTCGCGGTGCAGCCGCCCGGCCCCTGCGCCGCGGGAGACACAGAGAGGAGCGCGGTGAGGCAGGGGCCGGGCCGGGCCCCGCCGCCGCCCCGCCGGCACTCACCGAGGGAGCGGCGCTCCAGCACGGCCTGCACCCGCCGCACCGTCAGCTCCAGCACCTCCGCGTTCTCCAGCTTCGCCTGGAACTGACCCGGGGCGCCGCGGCCGTCAGCGCGGCCCCGGGCCCCCGCCCCGGCGCGGCCCCCGCCCCGCCGCCTCACCTCGCTGTCGGCCAGCAGCAGCCGCAGCTCCTGCAGGCTCTCGTTGATCCGCGCCCGGCGCTTCTTCTCCACCAGCGGCTTCCTCGTCTGCGGGGGCAACGGGGACAACGGCGCCGTCAGCCCCGCCGCCCGCCCGGCCCCGCCCGCCGCGGCGCCCCCGTCGCTCACCCTCCTGTCGGCCCGGGCCTCCGCGCAGCCCTCGTCCCCCCGCGGCGGGCGGCCCTTGCCGAGCCGGCAGGCGGGCGCCATGGCGCGGTCCGCGTCCCCCGGCAGCGCCGCTCCCGGCCCGCGCCGCCCTACTTATCCCCTCCGATTTGCATGTCAGTGAGCCCATTGGCCGCGCCGCGCGGGCAGCCGCCCGAGCGTTGGCCGAACGGGCCAATGGGAGGGGAGCGCTTTGTCTGCGCCGGGGCGGGCGGGCGCGCCGGGGAGGGCCGCGCTGCGCTCCCCGGGCTGGTCGCGGGCCGGGCGGCAGCGGGGGGGCCGCGGTGCTGGGGAGGGAGCTGTGCCCCTGCCCGCGGTGTGGCAGCTGCCGCTGTGGCCTCAAAGCGCTGGGGTGCATCACTCACCTCCTAAAAAAACACCCCCCAAAAGCGCAACCCTTCCCAGTCTGTGCGCTCAAAGCCTTAGAAAATGCGAGCAGCGATTTGTCAGCCGGAGAGCACGCTGGAGGCCATCGTTGCCCCTTGCTGCTGGCAGCATGTGTGGTTATGGCTGCAAGCAGGGACAGCCAGGCATGAGCGACAATCTGGGCGTGAAAGAGACAAATTCACCCCGAGCACGAAACCGGCAGGGTCCAAGCCTGCACAGCCGACCATGGGCACCGTGCTGTTCTGCTATCCCCATCCAAACGGATGGGCAGGCTTTTAAAGTTGGGCCCTCCCGTGACAGGACAGGATTTGGGTGCCTGCCCAGGACGACACCCTGGTTTCGGGCCGTGTAGCAGTGCCGCGTTAGCACCGTGCCCATTCTCCAGTGGCTGGCCAGGTGGGGCCGTGCAGCCCTTCCCCAGCCTGGGGGGCTGCTCGCTGGCCCGGGGGCTGTGGGGAGCTGCACCCCAAATGCTCGGTGCTTTCCCTGGGTGCGTTGCAGCCCTCCGCCTCCCTTGGCTGAAAGAGCCGGGCAGGCCGGCTTTGTGCGGGTAACTTGATGCTGATGACAGTTGGCAGCTGCAGTTCCCCCAGCAGACTGAGGCAAATAAAAGCATTAGGGCTCGTCCTGGAGGAGAGCGACAGGTGTTCGCTCCCGCTCCTTTGTTTCCCTCCTTTTATTCTCCTTGCTAATGCATGTCATATTTTTACCGCCCGAGGAAACGGGAGACACGTCTCCCGCTTGAATCAGCATCGCCGGCGTGGAGCCGCACGCTTGCCTCCCTGTACATGTCCGGCATAGCTCCCCTCCCGCTCTGTTATACCCCTGTTTGTTTCGCCATCAAGAACCCTAGGGAAAGACCCTCTGGTTTTGGTGGTGCTGAGGTTTTCCCTGCTGAGACATCCCACGTGAGCTGGTGTGCCCACAGCTGTGCAGCGCCCCGGGACCCCCAGCTCTACTACTTCTCGTTGATTCCCGTCTGTAAGTTGGTGTCTCATCATCCCACATGGTGCAGCAGGTAATGGCACGTGCGCTGAGAAGGGCTGCAGTAGCTCTTAGTCCCACTATTACTTAATGCAGCTTTTCATCCTCAAGGCACCGTGGCCACAATGTGCTAATCTGTGTCTGATAAAAGAGCAAACCGGGATAGAGATGTTCTGCATGGTCTTCGCGCAGCCACTGCAGGGGAGCACATCAGAGATAAAGCTGGCATATGGGACATGCTGGAGACCCAAGCTCAGACCACTCTGCTTTTTGTACTGCAATGGGCAGGAGATTTTATTTTCACAAAGGTGCTTCCGTTATGTTTCTGCCTTGTATTTTAAAGAAATGATGCTTGGATTTTGGCAAAGAGTTTGCTCTGTAGGTGGCACATTTTGTTGCACCAGGTGGTACAAGAGTGGGATGTACCTGGGGCTGGATGACTAAATCTGTCCTTCTGCTTCTGATGCACCCAACACCGTGTAATGCAGTGTGGAAACTGGCTCATTAATCTAGGAAAATGTGAAGTGAAGGAGCTCCCGAATTCCCCTCAGCCGTGGTTCAGATGCGTCAGGACTCAGGTGGTGAGACGCTGATGGCTGCTGAACAGCAGTGATGTCTCGCAAGCTTCATGTCTGCATGGTTTGGAGCAGTGAGGAGCCGCAGGCATGGGGTGAGGACACACAAGAAGAGGAGATACCGGCAGTGGACTAGCAAAGCTTGGCCAAGGGTGGTGAGAAAGAGTCAGCCATGGCTGGAATGTCCAGTTTCTGTTCTGACTTGGTGGGCACTGATGGCAAGGTATTAATATTTTATACATTGCTAGCTCTTGCTCTGCAGCATACCTTTTTGTATTTTCTTTGAAAAGCTGCAGGTCAAATGAGTTGACAAATACTGGAGCTGTTTGTGCTGAATGTTAAAAATGTACGTGCCATAAATATCGGGGCATTACTAGAGCTGCCGTTCTGGAGGAAGAAGCCACTGCGGGCTATCTGCTCTAGCCTGCAGGGATAATGTGACATTTTTGTGCCACTTTAAACAAGCTCCGTCACATCAGGTGAAACGATTCATGATAACCTCATGCATTTTAATGGAAACGTCAACTGCAATCTAGTAAAAGAAAATGTTCCTTACATACCTTGTTTCATACCTCAGTGCTTGCCCATGCATGGTGGTTCCTGAAGGAGATTTCGGTAAACCCATCAGCTTAGCCGTGTTGTTCTTTCCAGGTGTTGGGGAGGTGGGTGGCCCCTGCTTTCTCCTGCATGGAGCGTGGGCGTTTAACCTTTGGCAGAGCAGGGAGCTCTGTCCTGCCAGAGGCTGGTGCTCCCACACGTGATACGAACTACAGCTTAGCCGAGGAGCAGCATGGTTTTAGCAGAGATAATGGGATCAGTGTCTTCCTGCAGGTGTTTTCCTGCAAGTCCATGAGTAGAGCGGTATAACGCACCATATAATAACAGACTTTAACTATTTTTAGATCGTGCATGATCACTAATGCCGCTGTGGTGACAGTGGCAAAGACATCTGTGGGGAACAATTCTGCAGCCTCAGCTACTTGCCATGTGTTTTGGTGGCCCAGGTAAGTGACAAACCCTCATGAGATGGGGGAGTCTGCCACATAATGCCTTGCACACTTCCGTTTGAGCTATCAGGTGCATTTGAAAGGTGGAGCATACTGCAACATAATGCAACTCTGAAAAGTTTTAAGGACTCTGCAGGCAAGTGCGCTGCCGTCCGTGTCTTTGGGCTTGAGTCAGTAGGTCACACAGGCTCTCCGTGGATAATAGAATCAGAGCACGGGATAAAGACATGACGAGCATGGAAAAGGTCCATTGGAAATGCTTGAGTAGTTTCTTTCATAAATGGTACAACATCTGTTGTCGTTGGAGACACAAGTTCCTGTCAAAGAGATGCGTCATCCTTATAAATATTAATGGTGCATATAAATGGTGGTGGGTGTGAACTGTGGCGGATGTTCAGTTAACGGGTGAATTGCTCCTTACGCGTCAGTTTGCTGTCATCATGCTTATTTCTACGCTAACAAATACAAACTGTTTAGGTGGCAGAGCAAGCAAAGACCTGTTTTCCCATTCCTTCTCTCCCTGGGGTCCCTTCACAAATGTGGTGTGTACCGTAATTAGTCTCCTGCCTTGTCTCTGATGAAAATTAGTCCCGCTCACAGAACCAAGGTAGAGGGGAACGTGCCTGGAGCTGGAAGAGCCAAGGGCTGTAGTGATAAATGAAGCGAATGAGGAAGCCTGCTTGGAGAAGTTTGCAGCATTCCCCATCAGCTTGATCCTAGTAGCCTTTAGTGCTATTGATATCTCTGCTGTCAAAAGCAAAAGTTTAAGAGGAAAATCAGGTTGAATATCACCTCTGAGATGCTTTTGGACACGAATCTGTTTGTTGCTGCAAATTGTGTTTCCTGCCTTGAGCACTGAATTTCTGTTGCCCCTTTCAAAAACCATAGGGCTTTTCCTATCTTGCTTTATTTATCAGCGGGCTTGGCAGCCGCGCTCGTGTTCATCGGCTGGGGCACAGAAGAACAGTTCCTGCCAGCCACAGCGCTAACGAGCAGCATTCAAAAGGGTCTTATGTCCATTCACAGAAGAGCCCCAAGACTGCGTTTGCCGCCTGCAAAGGCTCGAGTTCTGCTTCGAGCGAGAGGACGGGCCCCGCTTTCTGCTGTTTCAGAGGTACTCAAGGTGATGTTCAAGTGCAACACGTGGTGGGGGCTGTGCTGAGCGAGTAGCGAGGACAGCAGAGCCTCTCCCCACGGGTGGGGACGGGGGGGTGATGTGCGCCGTGGGGCTGCCCCCAGCAAAACCCTGTGCGCCGCTTTTATTACCTTGTCATTCTTTCCTCTCCGCCTGTTGGGCTCCAGTAGGGATGTGTCTACACTCGCACATAATTGCAAACTGCTTCATCTCGTACCATTTAGTCTGTGGTCCACTGTCAGTGACTGTGGCAGGGTCCTGTGTCTTGTAAGGTTGGAGAGACTGTCGCTTGGTCACATTGTGTTTGTGGAAGTTATTTCAGGGAGGGGAGAATAACTATCTGAAGCAAGGACAGAGGGTTTTTTCAGTGGGATTATAAAAAAGATAATCTGCCTGTAGTGCTTCAGGGAGCAGTTTTGTGGTGTTTCCAGGGAAGCCTCTTGTATTTGATTTCTCTAATGTTTTTGGTATTTGAAAGTTATCCTAGTTACGGGGCTGACTTCATCATAGGCTTTATCCTGTCTATGTAACAGTGATGCATATGTCACTGGTCCTCCTCTGCGAGATAGTTTTACTACTTCCTAAATGACTTACAGGCATTCTCGTTAAAGTACATTTTCTTCAGCGAGGTTGCTGAATCCCTTTAACACAATCCTGGCTAAGGCCGAAAGCTTTTTTAAGTGTGTGCCCTTCAGAGCGTATTTCTTCTGACATGCAGTGCGTGGCTGGGGTAACTCCCTGTCTGTACCTCTGGCAACGACACTCCAAGTTTGTTGACAGGACACAGGTTTTATTTTTATCAGATTAACATGTACGTAATCAGGCTCTGCACTTTGCTCCTGTGTGTTTTGTGAAATGCTCTAGAAAATGCCTGCTTTCGTAGCCTCTCATGGGTTTGCATTCACATTGCAAATTACATATCTGTAGGTGGGGGAAAAACCCTGTGCTCTCGGGGGATGTTTGTGAAATCCTTTTTAGCAGCAACGTATTTTGTGGTCAGTTTTGGTAAACACTTGTCTTTTCTAAATCAAAATAAGAAATATTTTACAGGCAGAGACCAATCCCTGCTACTTCAGAGTCCTGGCCCCCATTTTGGTAGCTCATGTTTTGTATAAACACTGAGTTTGACCCTATTGCAAGAGATTCCTCAGGCTGCACAGATGTGTTTTCTGGAGGTATCCATGGATAACCTGGGACATGACCACAGTAAAGGATATTTGTAGGTCTTGTCTTATCTGTGCCATGCTCCTAATCTGGAGCTGGTCATTTGTCAAAGGAGATGATACTTTATAGCCCAGACTCCTTATAACAGTACAAAAAAGGACCCTTCTGAGTTCTTGCTCTATTGTGTTCTACAGAGGAGGTTGTCTTGTAACTAAGTTTAGAGTGGATTTCAGCCTTGCCGTCCTACCCAGCTCATTTTCTTGGCATACTGCTCAGCTGATTTATGTTGGTGTTTGAGTCCCTTAATCCACTGCAGAAGCTTCTTACGTCTGTTTTGGTGAGGAGCCATCATTTAAAGCGGTGCTGGAAGGCACCGATGTGAGGTAGCGCGAAGGGAGATTAGCAAGCATGTTTGAAAGAGGTAACGAGTGCTGTCATTCCTTCCTCTGCATTATGTGTCTGCCCTTGTCTCTGGAGAAGCCGAGCCAACTTTAAGAGGAGCATAATGGCTTTGAACACTTGGTCTGAGAAATAGCTCTGAAACTTCAGCTCAGAGAAACATAACCTCTATGAGATGTTTCTTCACAGCTTTCTGCTCCAGGCAGTGCACAGCTGAACCTACTCAGTTACGGAGCGAGGGGCTGCCGCTGGCTGGAAACCCACTGCCTCCAGTTCAACTGGGAGACCAACAGGGAGCTGGCAAGTCAGTCCCAGTAAATGTTTGGGCTACTTGGGGGTGTCAGAAACAGGGTGGAAACAAAAACCTTAAAAAACAATGACAGGGCCAGTGAGCGTTACCTACCTGGCTCTCCTGTTCCCAAAGGCTCAATGGGTTCCCAAGGATCATGAACGTGATGTAGGATTGCAACATGCAGAGGAGAATGTAATTCCTCTGCTTGGACAGTTTTTTTTCTTTTTTTTTTCTTTTTTTTTCTTTTTTTTTTCTGATGGGACATAGGTATTTGCAGGAGAATGCAAAACATCTTCCTGCTGTTCTCTGCGCTGATTCTGATCATGTGGAGCTGCTCAATACTTCCACTCACCTCTCAGCAGCTGTGGGGTGGTGATGGAAGGGACCTTTGGAGGGTTGAAGTGAAGGTGCTGTGCCTCTAAAATCAGTGGAAAATGATTGCTGTTCCCGTGATTACGGTTGTGTCAACAGAGCATCGTAGGCAGCTCGTGTGACTAGAAACAAATCACATAAGAAAAATCGCTCAGGAAAGAGCAATGGAATCACAGGAAGCCAGGAACATGCAGGCTCATATTTATGCTACATAGGGTGACTTAAAATAGAAAAAATAATGCTACTTCATACGATATTATGTTATTTTTTCTAGAGAGTTAAAAATGCTCCATTCTATTTTGGGGACTGGTTTGTTTTCTTAAGCTCTGGAAAAATTGCAGTGCTGTCTTCTGCAGCATGCCGTGTTTTATGGAGCATGTTGGGAAGGGGTTCATTTACTTGATAAATTCAGGACCCAGTTTAATTGGACTCTGAAATGCTAGTTTGGGGGGAAGCCATTTTATTGGCTTCTGGGTATTACTTGAAGTTCTCTAAACTCCAGTAAAAATTTCTTAGTACAGCCATACCTTCTGTGTCCTTGCAATTAATGGACAAAGCAAAAGCCAAGTTTGCACACAGGCACAAACAGGGGCTTGTGAACAAAGTGGCAGGACTAGATCCATGAGCGGTTAGTGCATGTTGCTGTGTCAAATAAAAATCCCAATGATATACAGCCTAAAACTGTAATTAGAGGGCAGCTCTGAAAATTGGCGTACAAACTGAAAATGCAGGCAGCTTTGGGACACTGTCTCAGTCACTCTTCTTGGTTTCCTTGCTGCCACCCTTTTCAGAGGTGGGCTATGTGGTCTGCCAGGGATGCACGGGAGCAGGGGTGGCTTGTCCCCAGAGCTGCTGAGCTGTCTGGATCACATCAAGCTCATTTGACAACTGTACCGTCTAAACCATCTACGGATAAAAGCAGGGCAATGAGAGATGGGAGACCAGGTAATTGACGAGATACTTGTCCCTGATCAAGTGTTTGGTGAGTAACAAGGAATTCAAAGAGCAGATGCTGGGGAGCAAGAGTTCTGGGGTTGCAGCTGGTGACTTCTTATGCACGTTCCAGTCACAAGAGTCACGTGCTGGAGAAGGTGCAGAAGGTGGCCCTTGCTCCAGGTAGTGTATAAAATGCCCTTGGCTTATAGAGGTGTATAGCACAGACTTTGTCAGGAATGTGGTTTCAGGGCATAGCAGGAGAATCACTAAACCTTGACTTTAGAGACACCTCCTGCTCTGCTGACCATCTACTCTGACACCTCCCTTAGCTTTGGTCTTGGAGGCTTTTTGGCACAGCTTTGCTAGACTTCAGGATCTGAGAAGAAATCAGCTTGTCAGTCCCGCACCTCCGTGCTGTAAGCCTGGGATCAAACCATTCACCTGCAAGACGTAAGCTCCAGCAGTTGGCCAACACCAACCCCACAGTTGCCTGGTCTTGAGCAGAGGCTGCTTCCCATCTCCAACACCCGTAATTAGAGACAAGCCCAGAAGGAGGAACAAGGCTGATTCCTTAAAGAGCTCATCTGGAGAATCAGGAAGGACAGAGCGGATGGCTTTGGTGAAGGCTCTGAGGCAGGCTTTGGCTGGGTGGAGTCAACCCTCAGGCTTGACCCTGGATGTCAATGTAAACACATTCTCTGGGGACTTTCATTATGGAAAGCATGGGCAAAACTGCAAGTCCCTGCCTGTCCGTGCTTGAAATTCAAACAGCCCAGCTGGGGCAGGTGGGGCTGAGCTACCTCGTGCAGCTGCCTGGGAAAAGCCTTGGCCTCACCTCCACAAGGACAGAGAAGTCGGTCAGCCCCGGGCATGGCAGGGACCTGCAGCACGGTGGCTGGAGTGTGAGGCTGCTGCAGAGCGAGGGCATCAGCAACCACAAGGCGAGGGCCCTGCTGTTTGAGCGGGGCGTGCGCTTGCCATGCCACCTGCCAGCCCGCCTCTGGTGAAGAGCAATGAGCCCAGGAGGGCAGGGGGTGACATGTAGTAGCGGCAGATGGCTGTTCAAGGTGTCTCCACCTGGTGCTGTGGTTACTGCCTCTGTTCTGGGCATGGCATGTGTTTTGGCATCCTGAACTCCTTCTTTTTCATGTTTCTTCCTCCCATCTCTCCTGGACAACTTGACACCCTCTGGAGCTGGGTCAGGCGGGTGTGTGGAGGTTCTAGTAACGCTCTTACTCTACTTTTCCTCAATCAGCTTGTTGCTTAGGTATTCTGCCAAAAGCATGTGATGTTTTTCAGTAGGACTCTTCTGGCAATAAATGTGACCAAAAGGGCTGACAGAAGCAGCTGTCACAAGTTCCTGTTGGCTGTCAGGTGGGTTGTGTTTAGCAGGTACTGCAAGTGCCAGAGCGTGTGGTTTCCTTCGGAGTCTTCCCCACAGCAGTGCTGACACAGTCATCTCTAAAAACCCTTCCTGTTTTCTAGGATTTTCTTTTCTAGGGTATGTTCCTTTATTATAATAACTGTTTTGGTTTTTAAGTATTCATTTATTTCCTACGCGTTTATGTAGAAGAAAAGGGCTGGGAAGAGTTGAGCTCCAAGAAGGAATTTAAGCATCTACCATCTAAACACAGTGTCTGAGAGTCTCTTGAAAGGGAGATCTAAGAACCCCATGTGCTTAGCAAGAAGCTGTGTGGAAATTGGTGGTCGGAGACTTTGTATTGGTTGTATCTGAAACCTTCCCACATCTGGAGATGATTTAAGGCTTCAGAGAAGTGTCCATCCATTTGGAATCCAGACCCATCTCATAAGGGTGGGCACCTACAGTGCTCACGAACAGCACTGCATCCCTCAGGATGGGAACTGCCTTTGCTTCATAGTCACTTGGTGAGTGTGGTCCTGTATCAAGCAGGAGACTCGCTTTCAATTTGCCTTTCGGGCCAGGCAAACCCTCCTCTCGGGACTCTGAAAGCAAGGAGGTAAGGGGAACGTGGGCGTTGGGCTCAGAGAGCGGAACTGTGGGCTCAGGTCCCGACTCCAAGGCCTGCTTTTATTCATTTTGTGCTGTGTTTCCCAAGAAAAAGCTTTATGATGTTTGTGTTCAGGCCAGAGTGGGGAGGGCACTTGGCTGGTTTACTCCAGTGACGTCTGTCTCTGTGTTGTATCAATAAAGTTATTTGCACAGAATTCATTAGAAGGAGGAAATGATCTTGAAAGCTTCTGGTCTAAATTAGAGTTTCTTGCTCCTTTTCCAAACTGACCCCCTACCTGTGGCTCCCCAAGGCGAGGGGGACCCCATCATGGGGTGCAGGAGGTGCCTGGGGAGGGCAGGAGAAACACAGGTTGGTACTTGCAGCAGATTGCTGTCTGTGTGCAGTACAATGAGTAGGGCTGACGTCCTGCACGCACACGCTTTGCATTTGAGCAGCTCGTTGCTGTATGATGGAGTAAAGCTCAATGATCATTTTGCTCTCTATTAAAAATTATTAAAAGTTCTTGTTTCATCCTAGACTGCCCAGTATTTCACTGCAACCCATCTTCCATGGTCCTGCTGGATAGGAATTGCCTGTGTAAGACTACCCAGCATCAGGCTGCTTCTGAGCTCTAGCAACGCTGACTGCTGGACTATGGACCAGACTCTGGATTTGTGCCAACAGTGAGTACAATAACGTCCAGTTGTGGGACCCCAGAGCGAGAAGGGTTGTGAGAACGTGGAGGAGGTCTGGTAGGGAACTACCAACATGGTCAGGACCTGGGGGAAGTCCTGGCTTGTTTAGTCTGGTCAAGAAAAGGCTGAGGGGAATCTAGCAACATCCCACAACTACTGGAAGAGCAGTTGTAGAGCTGGTGGAGTCAGACTCTTCTAATAGTGGCAGATAGTAAACCAAGGAGCAGTGGCCACACACTGCAGCTTGGAAGGTTCAGATCAGATATTGGGAAACGCTCTCTCCCATAGGGGTGGTGCAGCACTGGGACAGGTTGCCCAGAGAGGTCAGGGGGTCTCCCTCCTGGGTGGTCTTTGAGGCTCAGACAACCTGATGTGCTGTTGGCGATGTCCCTGCTTCAAGGAGGTTTGAACTACAGACCTCCAGAGATCCCTTCCAACTAGCATGTTGGTGACTCTGTTCGTGCTGGTAAGACTGTCAGCATGCTGTCAGAGTTCTCAAGGAGAACTTCTGGATCTAAATATCTGGTGGTTTTTGTAACCCGGGTCTGGATGGAAGCTGTCTGCTCCAACTCACTAGGATAGTGTGATCTCAATATGAAGAGAATCATTTTGGGGAGTGGGGTAGATGTGGAAACAAGTCACTGTTGCCCCCTGACCAGGAGGTGGATGTGAGGGGAGGGAGCTGTTCTGGCCGTCCAAGGTAGCTGGAGTTTTGTTTGAGCCCACTCCTAGTTTTGCAATAGAAGCAAGACAAAGTTTGCTGTGGCAGCAGAAAGCCTCTTGTTGTGTGCGTGCAACTCTGTGCACAGGAGACCCTGCAGCAGTAACAAGCTGCCTCTTTAGCAGTTGTGCAGTACCAGTAACCAGTGGAAGAGAGGAGGGGTGACATGGAGCTATCTTTAATATCTTTTGTGATGTACTGTGTGCCTCCAGGAGGAAATCTCCTTCGACACTTGCCACCTAGCAAGCTTTTCTGGGAGCGGTGAAGCTTGATTCCCCATGGCTTTGTGTCATCTGGTTGGATCCTTTCTCCTTCATGTCCATACTTTGTTCCTCTGCATCTCAGCAAAAGGTGAATTCCTGTTGCAGAACCTCTCACCTCGGCCCAGATGCCCACGTTCACAGAGTTTACAGGACCTTCATTTCCTTGTAGTGGTGTGTTGTGTTTTTTTTTTTTTTTTTCTTCCTTGGTCCTCTGTTAAATTAAGTTAGAGAAGCTGAATGTTACTGGGGAGGACTGACAGGCTGAGGAAGAGACTGACGTTGCAGCAGGATTGTTTCCTTAGGGAAGGAGAAAGAAAAAGAGAGTCCAGGGAACCCAGCAGTTTATCTGCGGATCTTGAACTTAATCATCACAAATATGTCATCATTGCTGAAGTCATAATTAAGTTCAGCATTTTACTGTCAGCATAATTGCATTAACCACCTTACTTTCTTGCTACGTCTTGAAATACAGTCTGTTTTATAAACTCTCTGCCAAGTTATTCAATTTTAATGTGGTTGGAACTAGGTTTTTAAAATGCACCTCAAATACAGTAAATACACCAAGTTCCCAGGGCCTGCCTTGTTTTTGTATATGAATGAGATCAACTAAACAAGCCAACCGTGAAGATGTTGTGTGGTTGAGCTCTGCTGAGTGGCTATGTTCTTGGTGGCACGGAGCCGCCTCGGTGTCCCCTGGCTGTACTGCAAAGGGCTGCTGACACTCCAGCTTTTCCAGGAAGACCTGTACAACTTTCACATTTCTCTCTTAAAATCCAGGTTGCCAGAGGAGGCTTGTCCTCTAGCAAATTGCATTCCTTCAGCCTGAATATGTTTCCACAGCATAGCCTTGTCTTCGGGGGATGAAAAAGAAAGGGCTCCTGGCCCTGCAGGGTGCTGCAGAGGGTGTCTGGGGGGGTGGCATTAGGGCTACCCCCAAGAGACCCCGCTTGTCCCTCGGCTGCTCAGGAGCTGGTCTGGGATGTGATTTGTCTGGACAGACAGACAACTCCCTCTGCCGGGATAAGCTGTAGCTCAGCAGGGGGCTTTTCTGGCAAATGCTGTACAGCTCTAATTAGCCTTTGGTTGGCCTCCAGCGTGTGTGTGTGTGTGTGTGTGTGTGTGTTTGTTTGTTTTTGTTGCACCGAGTCATCTTGTAAGGTCCGAGCAACATGTCCAGCCAGTGTCCCGAGCTGTCTGTTTCAGACATTACCCGTGTTGTTACTGTTATAACCATCTCATAAAGAAAAGAGGCATCATTCTCATCTTCCCCATTAATGCCTGTCTGCTTTTGAAATCCTTAAGGAAAAGAGCTGGGTTTGTAACACAGCTCCCTCTGCTTCCCCCTTCACCTCAGGCAGCTGCACCCTTGTGTGAAGCACACAGTGGAGCTGAGGTGCAGCGAGAACACCCCCTGGTCTGTATTCCCTCCCCGTGTGCTGGGATTTGATGAGTAGGGACACGGTGCTCTTCTGTCTGCTGGACCTCAGACACCTGAGCAATGATGGTGGCCAGAGAGCCGAGGGACGTGAGGGTATCTGGAAGGGGCGCACACTGCCGGGTCCTTGAAGTGAGGGCAAGAGTGATCTCTTCCAGATTACATCCTCTGGAGACTGAGGGCTGCTGTGCATGCCGTTTCCAACGGGACCGGCCATCTGAACGTGTGCTTGCTGTGGCGTACGGGGAGGATGAGGCTCGGAGGAGCGCCAGCGCTGCCTGCTGCAGGCTGGTTTGTCTGCTCTGGTTTGGACCCCAGCATGCTGACTTGTTCTGGCTGACACGGGACCAGGAGGAGTTGCGTTGTCTGACCACGAGCTCTCAAAAATTGCATCTGTTGTTGCAGGAGGTGACAAGAGGAAAAGCAAAGCTGAGGCAACCTGCTCCTTCCAGAGATCTGCAGCAGATCATGAGGTTGGACTGCATCCACAGATCATGGGCCATTCGTGAGGCACATGTTTCTATTGGCCATGTCCTGCATCCTACGGGAACTCTCTGGAGATCACACCAAGTAGGTGAGCTTTAGAAGTGTGATCTGAATTCATTGCTACCCTTATGATCTGACTGAGTGACCCTTTGCTTGCCAGTGTATCAATGCTATTTGTGAAACCCTATCCTCCCTTATTGCTGGATTGTTTTGTTAGAACACTAAAATTGGATGTCTCGTCTTCTGTCTCGCAGCAGCCGTCTCTGTTGGATGATTTGTCAGCTGCTGTCTGACGTCCATCCTGCCATTCCTTCCTCTCTGCCAAGAGCCATTGCATTACAGCGTCAGTCACACCTCTGTGTATACAGTGCCATTGATAAATTCCAGTCTGGCCGGAGCAGGAGGCATGGTCCTGAGACAGCCCTTTTGAAGGTCTGCCATGATCTCTCTCTGCCGGCTGGCTCGGTGGTATGTTCTGTATTAACGTTCCTTGATCTGTCTGCTGGTTTTGACACCGTCGATCGGGATGTCCTGGTGGAATGCTCTGAGCAGATGGTGCATCTCGCTGGGGCTGCTTCAGGTTGATTCAGATCATGTCTCCGGGAGAGCTGCTTGTTTGCACATTCCATTCCTTCCAGCGGCTTTCAGTCTGCTGCGTTGCTTTCTGAGGGGACCCTCCCATTTTAGGGCCTATTGATTTATTTTGGCTAAGCTGATTAAGCATAACATTTGCTTGTGGCTGCCTTCAGGCACACCCCACACTCCTTGCTCCTTTCCCCAGCCTGTCACTCCAGCAAAGCAGGGACATATTTGCAGCTTTTTTGAGGGGACATCAGTGCAAGTAGTGTTGGTCTTGATGGGCTGGTGCCCTAAGAGATGAAAGCAATGCCCAGCCTGTCTTAGGAAGGGAAGGGTCTGAGTGCCTTCTGCGTGTACGTTGCTCCAGATGTGCACACCTGGTTACTAATATCTCTGCTACTATCTCTGCCACAGTGCCAAATCTGAGTGGTGCTGTCAGCCGGATTTGATTGTTTTGCCAGGCCCTGTCTCTGCTGTTGAAAATCCTCGGGGGATGTTAGCCCAGGGGTCACTGTCTGATGGAGAAATGCCAGCAGTCCCAAATTCTCAGGCTGTACAGTTGCTCACTTATCACCTACTTGTTGGTATAGTGTGGAGGAATTTTTTGCCCTCCGTGGTATTTGAATGTCATTCTCTGCTTCGCTGTATACATCAGTGGTGTAACATTGCAAGGATTGACAGACCAGTATACACCTTTGGGCTTCAGACGTGTGTAAGAGCTGTGGCCAAAGAAAACAGCCCTTTTCTGGATGCAGCAAACAGAAGTTACTTGGGCTTGAGCAGACCTATTTTATATATAGTGCTTTTGTTCTTCAGTCTGTAAATACTGTCATCTAAATATTTCCATAGACTGGAAAACTGGGGTGGAGAAACGACACGACTTCCCGCAAAGTCACACAGTAGACAGTTGGCAGATGCAGTAGCGCCCCAGCCCTGCTGTTGCCCTACCCGCTGGAGTGCATTGCTGCTGTACTTTTCCTTCTTGAGACACGGCCCATGACTTTCCTTTATGTATATCCCCTTCCATTATTCTTTCTTCCTTCCAGCCTGTTGGGTGAGGTGGAGTGGGGTTGGATTTGGAAAGATGGAGTTTCTGAGTTCCATCTGGAAGACAAAGCTGCACAACTCGCCCTATTTGCAAACACCCCACTCCGAGATTTCAACAGACAAGCCAGCCGTTGGCAGGAATAAACCTGATTGGTATAGTCTTACCATCTCCAGTGCTGGTCTAAAAATCTGCCTTCTCCCCAAAGGTGACAAACACTACCTGTCATCACACCTTGTGTCTGCGCTACAGAAACCCTCGTGACCCAGAGCAGTGATTTCGGGATGAAACTCCAGAGGTTTCTTCTTTATGGGCTACACATTGTACCTGAACTTTATCATGAGCGAGGTGATCCTAGCCTGCCTATCATTACATTCCCCACCTGGAATTCACCACGTAAGCAATAGCGGCGTAATAAAAGCCAACAGACATGCTGCTTGCTTGGCTCAGCTTTGAAGTGGGAGCATTTGGCTCCTCGCCACGCTCCCGTTGGGGCTCTGCCGTGCGTCTGCCCGGGCCGTGGCGCGAGCAGGTGGGTTTGGGTGCTGCACAGCCCCTGCTCAGCAGGGCTGGAGCAGCTGGCGGCTGGCTGGAAATAAAGAGACCCCGTCTGCATCCCCATTGCAGGACACTGCGGTGGGAGCTCAGCCCTTCTCGGGCAGCAGGGATCCCCACACCCTCCTGGCACGGGTCCACAGATGCTTAATGGTTTCACCATTCATAGAATCACTTTGAGTTTTTTTTCTTTTAGTTCATCCCATTTTTTCTTGGTGAAATCTCTCTCTTGAAACCACTTTAGGGTACACACTAGAACCAGTGGATCCTTTTGAAACCTTCATGCATTAGCTCTGACTTTAAATTACCTGTTGTCCCGTAGAAATCTGGGCAGTGTCTGTCACAGCTCCCGAGGGGTTGTATTTTGGCAGCTTTACTTGTGAATCTTCTTTTACCTGGTGTTTCACTGAGTTTAGCTTCACTAAATTTAGAAGGACTTTGTGTGGACTATACTGCTATGCACTGTAATTTGACAGAATCCGGCCTGCTAAGAACAAACCCAGGTAATTTCTCTCTGTTGCTCTTGATTTGCTTAAGTACAACTCCACTGCATAAAAGCCGGTTCCAAGATGGTCTGAAGCCTGGCCAGCATCTGGAGCTTGGCATGATTGCCTTTCACACTTGATGCAGAGCGCAAAGGAGGGTGAGAGAGAAACTGATCATTCAAACAGCAGTTATAAATACCTGGGGGAAAGTTAGTGAGGTTTTGTTTGGGGTTATGTGAAATAACCTCTGGCTTCCACTTTTGAGGAGAATGGGGCAAAGTAGTCCCAGCCTCACGCACGCTGGCACAGGGGCAGGGGCGAGGGGCAGCGCCAGCCCTGCTGCACCAGGGAGGTGGGAAAAGGGCTGGAAACACAGGAGACAAGCAAAGGGAAATTGAGGGACACCAGCAGCATCACAGGGGAAACCAGCAGCAGAGCTGAGGGCACGGCCCAGCTGTCCTGCATGGTGGTGCAGGACTGCGTGTTCTCCCTCAGGACACCGGAGGGTTGCTCTGCTCTGCAATGACTGTGTTTCTCCTTTCTCCAGATCCCAAACCAGAATGGTGTCTGCGCACAATCCCTCCACCAAGCCCACAGCAGCCAGCTCGTGCTCAGTACAGAGGTACCAGCCAGAGCCTCGTGTGCCCGCACTGCCTCGCAGCAGCCCACCTGGGCTCAGTCTGGCTTTGCTCAGCTCTTAGAGGCATCAGTTGCTCTTGCAATCAGTGCTTGCAGCCAGGCTGTCAGCAGGAGGTTTGTTTCCTAGAGCTTGGTCAAGTGTGATTTCAGGTTTTCCGTAGGCTTTTGCAAATAACATGCTGACTTGAAGGGAAGAAGGAAGAGATGCAGCTTTTGGAAAGGAAAATACCCATGGGCATCATGTTTTGGTAGGTCCCTCCCAGAGAGCCTGGTCCACACTGGTAAAAAATCCCTGTGCTTGTGCCCTTCCTTCTCAGAGCCCAGCAATCGCATCGAGCATTTGCCCTGGCTGCCAAGCCAGGTTATCCTATACTCGGTATATTTACCTTCCAGGTGGTCTGGGATGCAGGGGACATGCAGCAGCTGTTGTACTGTGGTGTTGTACAAACACAAGGCAGGTGTTAACTGGCATCCTGTCTCTCGTATGTCGAGTGTAATTGCAGGAGCTGCTGCGTTTCTGCCAGCTGGGCGAGTCCCTAGTGTAATCTTGTGGATATTGTATTCCTATAAATATAGATTGTCATACCACACCGAAACACTCTCCCTGTCAGGACGTTCCCCACCAGTTACCACTGTGGGTGAGCCCCTCGCTGCGCTCTGATTTCGGATACCAGCAGGGAGGTGTCACAAACCTTGCCCACTCCAAGGCTCCGCAGCGGGTCATCCATGCGGGCGCAAGGACCTGGACTGTAGGGCTTCACAGACCAGTTGACCCCTCTGATCCCAGTTTGGAAAGGGCTGCCCATAGTCAGTACCTCAGGCTCTGGTTGCACCTGGAATTTCTGGCTCGAACGCTCAGGGATGGGGATGTGGGGCTGCTCAGAGCAGGTTGTTCCTAAGTGGAGCACAACCTGTCTGGGGAAGTCTTCATTGACAGCAGTCATTCCCATGCTTGTTTTTCCCACAGATGTGTTGTATGTGTATTATTTTTGGCCTCCCAAAGCAGGTTGGGGGGTCAGCGATGCCAAATTTAAACGTGAAAGGAGGGCTTTCCAAGAGACCAGCCTGGAGTTTCTCCTCCCCTGGCCTGCCTGTGCCGTGCCTCTTCCAGAAGACGCTTCACCTCCTTTTTTGCAAGTCTGTGTTCGTGCAACACAAATGGGGAAACCACCCAGAAAGCAAGTAAGGGCTCCCCATGGGGTGAGTTGATGTAGGTGACTGGGGAATCAGCGGTCTGGTAAAGGGTTTTGTTGTGTGGACATTGGACCAGATCATAGTCCCAGATTATCAGGGACTGGGGAAGGGGTGGGGCAGATGAAGTGCCAAAACTAAACTCTGAAAATAGCTATTCCTCGCTGATGAATAGCCACTGCTGATGTGAGCTGAGAAGAGCTTGTAGTCCATGGGCAAATGAGGTGAGATACGCTCCTGTCCCGGGGGCAGATCTGCGAACGAGGATAACATGGTGGGAGCACCAGGTGTGGCAAAAGTGCTGGAGAAAATGGTCCCCGGGAGTCAAAATGGGAGTTTGCCTGTGCTGCAGGCATCAAAGCAGCCCCCGAGTGAGGGTGGGAGCCTGAGCCAGCCCCCGCGCCACGGCCAGACTCCACATGCCTCTGATTTTCTTACTCACGCCTTAATCTTTTTATTCCCTTGGGGAAACTCATAAAAGTAATTGTAAAAGTTTTGGCAAGGCAGTGGGAGGAAAGGGGAAGCACATGGGGAGATCTCTGCCCCGGCTGCTCTATCAGTGCCAGCAGCTGCTCCCAGGCAGAGCTCCCCCTTTCCTGGGGGCACCTGTGTAGGGGTCTTATGTCCTTGATCACCCATCTGCTCCCTTTTAGCTGAGCTGACTGCTCAGGAAACCTCCCCTGGAGACAGTGGAGACCACGGAAACATAATACAGGTGTCCTCAGTAATGGGCTTCTAGAGATGGAGAGACACCTCGGGGAGAAATGCTGCTGCAGAGACCAACACTGGGGCTCGTGTCCCTGGGGCGGCAACGAACCCCAGAGACAGGCTCTTCGGAGAACATCTCACTCGCTTTGAGGCTGCACCATCGCTTGGAAAATGAGATGAGGGCGAATACTTTTTTATATCCTCCAGACAAGAGCACTGAGCTGCTGGGTATTTGATATGCCAGAGGGGTTGGTGTCGCAGCTCTCCGCCCACTGTGGCAATGGGCAGCTAAGCCTGGGGGCTCAGCATCAGGAAGTGCCTCGTAGCACAGCAGGCTTTGAAGGCAAGAGTGACCCCGTGATGGACAGCTCTCAATCTGACTGGACCTAAAATAGGAACCTCAGCACTAGCTCTCAGACATTCAGGTCTCCATAATCTTCATTTTTTTGGTCCTGCTCAATCCTGATTTCAATACATAGGGATTGTAATTAGGCAATCTGCAAATGGAAACAAACAAACAAAAAAGAGGGAGTGGTGTGCTGTGGAATAGCAGCTCCGTGCTCACTCCTTTTGCTCTTTCCCTGGCCCACCAGAGACAGGATGCTGTGTTAGGTGGGCTCCTGCTCTCATCCAAAGGGATTCTTACGCTCATACATCCTGACAGGTATTTCAAGTAATGGTGCAAACAGGGAAAATTCCTGTCGCTAACCTGGCTGTTAGACACCAAACAGCCCTGCACACATAAATCCCACAGCTCAGAGGGTCTTCAGGCCACAGACCAAATACATGAGTCCCAGAGTAACGGTGGGAAAAGCCTCATGCTAAGAGCACTTCTCTATTTCTCTGTCGTCCTCCATTTCAAGCTGCCTACAGCATTTTTGATCGTTTACCTTGGGCAAAGCATCTTCAGCGTTAAGCCGCTTCTGTATTTCACCCCAGAGATGGGAGCTTCCCACTGGCAGTTGAAATAGTCCTTTGTACTGGCTTTGCAGAGGACCCCTGGATCAAACAGCCTCACAATTTCAAGCTTGGTCAGTGGCGGAAAAGGTTTGTCTGTTTGATTTTAATTATGCTGCTTCACTGCAAAATCCCTACCAGTTATACCAGCATAAAAGTGCCAGGTAAATGAAGCTGATTTTGCTTGTCTGATGTGTTGATTCCACCGGTGGATTTTGCTGTGGTGGGGAATTTCACCTGCATAGCTGCTCCAGCAAAACTGGTAAGTGCAGGTGAGAGGAGTTGGATGCATATCAATTGATTGGCAGCCGATATGCTGTTCAGTCGCTGCTGGCTCAGTGATATGAAGAGTGAGGGAGTTTGGTTCCTAAGCCAGTATTTGATGCATTGTGGCTAAGGTATGGCCAATCCCTGCTCATACATGGAAGCAGAACGCGTGATGGGCTTCCCATCACTGGGAGCGGAGTCTTCTTCAGGGAACCCGCTGTGTGCTTGTGTGGGGACCCACGCTCACGTGCCCATACCCCATCGTACTTTGAGGTTGAGGGTTTCCCTCGAGTGTGCCTCAGGACCAGATATTTCAGCACCCAAAGCCTGAGCTGAGCTCTCTGTGAAACCCATGTCCTCCAGTGTGCAGGAGCCCACAGACCATGCCATGGCCTCTCACTGTGTCCCCGGCTGGCTGCAGGAAAGCCTTCTGGCTGATCATTTTTACCACCTTCACTTGCATTCAAGCACTTTGAGAGTCATCTGCTGGGGAGCTCCTATTCAGCTGCTGCTTCAGTTTTGGTCTGGGCTGTGCAGACACACTGGGGAAAGCATTGCTCCCTGCTGCATCCTCATCCCCCCGGAGGAATGCAGCCTCTCCTTTGTTTAGTGTGTTTCCACGGTGCTCTGTCGCTAGAAATGACCAGGGCAAAACAACCTTTTGAAAGGACTCTTTTTGAGTTGGGGGACAGAGGGATGCTGAAGAGGGACTGATGCTTTTGAGGGTGCTGGAGGAGGGGAGCATGGGAATAATTTGAATTTTTATCCTTTTTCCTGAAAATGGTGGTTCTCCTGCTTTCATACCTGTGCAGTGTTCCTTCAAAAAAGGCAAGTCCCTGCAGCAAACAAGCCGTATAATCTCAAAGCCTTCTCATCCCGCCTGCAAACGCAGTAAATCTTTGGAAGCCTCAGATGAAACCTGCCCTGTCCTCCCACCCCGCGCCAGGCCAGCTGTCTGTGCTGTGCGTGAGCGTTTTCGCAAGGGGCACCAGGATCTCATCTCTGACTCTTTCAGAATACCCAGGATACACCAAAAAATGCCACGGTAGGGCTCTGCCGACAGCCTGTGAGGGGCAATTTGCTGCTTGCCTTATGCTCCATTTATTTCTCTGTCTGTGGTTGTTTCTCTCTGCTCTACTGCTGCTGGTTTTCCTCTGCTTTGGTCTGGTTCTTTGGCCATCAGTATTGTTGACTTTATTGTGCAAAAAACTTAGGGACGCTCTTGGAGAAGCAATTATTTTGTGTAGGGGCTTTAGCTTCCTCGTGTTTTGCTGCCTCCCAATCTTTCTATTTCCCAAGGAGTCTGACAGATATTTCTATATATTGGTGTATGTGCATGCATGTTTGTACATACCTGCATACATACACACAGAGACATGCACACATATATATGGTGGGCCAAAGAAACTCTATTAGTTGTTGAGTTACTGCCATGTTCCTTAAAGTGAGTGGGTATTACCTTCACGTATTTATTGAACGGGGCCTTTAATATAATTTTGAAGGAATTTTAATAGGTGGTGAGTGCAGAGCCCTGGCGTGGCTGACCACCAGGTCAGCAGTGCAGACACCTGGGAACTTGATTTGACCACAGATGTCTTGTGGCTGTGAGGGAGCCAAAATCTGCTCCTCAGCCCTTTGCCTCTCCATGAAGAGGTGACAAGGCTGAAAAGAGCATTGTCGAAGCTATGGAAGCCCAGCTGGGACACGGTCATCTCGCCATTGAGGAGGCAGATATTGTCCACCTCACTGTGATTGCCATCCCAGCTGTGGAAGAACTCAGGACTTCTGGCTGGGGATGGAAGAGACACATGGGTGCTGGAGTGAGCCTGCCCTTGTTCTAAAACATACATTTGTCCATGTTAATATTTCCCTGTGCACTTCCTCTTTGACTGATGAAAGCCGCTGAAAACAGTATTTCCAATTTCAGATAGAGTCCTGCATAAATAGAGAATTCTGTCCTCTCAAGCAGCAGCAGCTGGTCCGTCTAAGGGCGATCTCACAGCCCACGTTTTCTCCTCTGCCATGGATGCTTTCTGAATGCCTTCCTCAAGCTCCCTGGCCTCTCTCACAGAATCACAGAATGTCAGGGGTTGGAAGGGACCTCAAAAGCTCATCCAGTCCAATCCCCCTGCCGGAGCAGGAACACCCAGATGAGGTTACACAGGAAGGCGTCCAGGCGGGTTTGAATGTCTGCAGAGAAGGAGACTCCACAACCCGCCTGGGCAGCCTGTTCCAGGCTCTGTCACCCTCACTGAGAAGAAGTTTCTTCTTAAATTTAAGTGGAACCTCCTGTGTTCCAGTTTGAACCCATTACCCCTTGACCTATCATTGGTTGTCACCGAGAAGAGCCTGGCTCCATCCTTGTGACACTCACCCTTTATATATTTATAAATATTAATGAGATCTCCCCTCAGTCTCCTCTTCTCCAAGCTAAAGACCCCCAGCTCCCTCAGCCTTTCCTCACACGGGAGATGCTCCACTCCCTTCAGCATCTCCGTGGCTGCGCTGGACTCTCTCCAGCAGTTCCCTGTCCTTCTGGAACTGAGGGGCCCAGGACTGGACACAATATTCCAGATGAGGTCTCACCAGGGCAGAGTAGAGGGGCAGGAGAACCTCTCTGACCTGCTAACCACCCCACTTCTAATACACCCCAGGTCCCATTGGCCTTCCACCCTGACCACAGGAGCAGTTGCAGAGGCATGTGGTGTGGACTAGAACCCCCCATTCACGACAGGAGCCTGGCCGGCTGAGGACAGGTAGGTGCCACCCAAAAGCATCTCAAGGCTGTTGGCCGGGTGGCGTGTTGGGCAGAGGGGTGTGCCCTTGGCAGGCGGCTCCCGTCCCGCCCAGGCTTGTTCCCCATCCCCAGCAGCACTGCGGGATGGCTTTCTGCTTGCAGCTGGAGCAGGACCGGCGCCCTGTTCAGGGAAGGAGAGCTGTCTGTGTGCCGGGCGAGGCCTGTCTGATCTACGTGCCAGGAGCTGGATATAGACACAGGCAGCTGGATGAACGGTGAAAGGTGTGTAAAATCCCCCCCTTAGGGGCTAGGATTAAAGCTGTGAAACCAAAAGCTTATGGAAACACTTTAGGCTCCATCTGGGGTAGCTGTATTTAACTCCAAAACCAGTGGGAATTGAGAGATCATAGGCTCCAGCTCCACTGGCATTTCATTTTGGAGCAGTTGTGTGGTTTTGAAGCAAATTTCCTAATTGTCCTCACTTTCTGCATGCTGTATTGGTTGGTGGTGCAGTTTTTGTAAACACAAACTGCGTTCATTTTGGTGGAAACTAGATCAGAAGTTCTGCTCTGAGCTTGCACCAGATGTTCTCCAGCTGCAGAGAAGGACATGGTGGTTGGAAGCAGCAGCTGGTCCTCTGGACAGCTGTGAACCATATGCATGTCCAGGGGTTTGGTCCAGGTGACCAAGTCTGGCTGGAAGTAACGTCCTTGAGCTGCATACATGGTAGATGTAGGAGTCCCCAAACCAAATGCTTCAGCCAGCTGATCTCCTCTGTCACGCACAACTATTTGCTGCTGTAGACACTGCCCTTGAGCCTATGTGACCTTGAACCCTTGCTGAGTAGTGGCCTTAAGTGGATGTTGAAGTTTAGCTCTTCAGGGACCATAGGTCATCACACTTGTGTCCCACACCTACGACTGCAGTATGGCTTATGCTGAAGTGTTTGCAGGGTCCACACTGCTGGGGTCAGGGCTAAGTATTCCCCCTTTGTGGTGGGGTCAGCATGGGCCATCAGGAAGAACACAGGCTGCTGTTTTATACATTAGGTGTTTCAGCGAAGTGCCAAAGCGGTTTTCTTCTTTCATCTCTATCTGCTGAGACCTCCATCAGGACAGATGTTGGGGTTTCCCGCGGGTTGCTGTGGTCTGGAAAGTAATTTCAGCCATCTCGGCATCCCTTGGGAAGGCCCCTGCCACTCTCTTCTATTGTAAAATCACATCCACCGGAGAAGATCAGGGTGTGGGAGGCAATGGGCTCGCTTGTTGGGAGGCGAAGGTGCTCCAGCCTGCCTGACTGCCGGCAGTACCGCTGGCTGATGTTCTCAGCTGCGCTGAAGCAGGGCTGAGCAACCTGAGCAGGAGCTGCACTGTGCTAGTGAATACCCCCGGGAGTGCCTCCAAGCTCTCCCTGTCCTTCAGCTACCCCTGACCCGGGTATGGCAGCATAACGGGCCAATGCAGTGCCCAGCAGTGCCAGTTTTTCTGCAGCTGCCAGAGGAACAGCTGGAACGGACTACAGCTTTTTCAGTCTTCATGTCAAGGCTTCCCTGCTCCTTCTTGCCCAGCTGCAGGTATCACCTCAACTCAAATGCTTCCCAAATGAATCAGTAGTGCCTGGAGTGACCAGGCACCACCTCTGGCAGAAAGGGGCAGAGATGCTGAGCAGAGCCCACTACTACGATATGGGCATCACTTCCCAGCCTGTTGATAAGGGCTAGAAAAAATTCCTCATGAAAGAAACAGGGCATCTCCCAGCCACAAGTTAATCTTCCCAAGCATAACTTCATGTTTTGTGTTGCCTTTATGGCAGCTGCAGGAGTACAAGCATTGTCTGATCTGGCAGGGAACATGTGGTGACTTCAGACAGGACCGATGTTGTGGATCGTGCGAGCCGGGCAATTTTGATCAGGTAGCAAGACCTGGGTTGACCACATCATTGCCAACACAAGGGCAGACGGGCGGGAGGGCGGCTGGGTGGTGCAGGTTTGGAGGGGAGCGTGGATCAGACAAGGGTGAGAGCAATGGGACGGCTGGGCCAGGCGCTGCCCGCACTGTGGGGAAGGCCCCAGTGGTTGCAAGGGTGTGTTTGTGTTTGTGCAGAAGGACTTGGAAGAGGTGAGTGCTGGAGTTGGGAAGACAGTGGAGAAGTGATTTGTGTGATGGTTGGTTGGAGAGATGCTTTTGGAGTCCTGCCTCATCTCTTTAATCTGTGCAATCCCTGGCATCTTGCTGGTGCTTTTCATCTAGAGATCTCTGAGATAAATACAGTCATCACCCCTAGGTAGGAGACTGGAAAAATTCAGGTGTGGAGCAAGTAGAGGTGAGAGTTGGGCTTAGAACAAGATCAGCTGTCTTGTGGGGCCACTGCTGCTGCCCTACACTAGGCTGCTGTAACGGCATCTGCTCCGAAAAAACATGGGGCAATCGACACCAAGTCCAAAGCTGTGGGTGGATAAGTTGTACTGGTAGACCTGGGGATTTTCTGCAGTGTCTCGGGTCAGCGTTGGAATGTGCTCTCTGCTCATGGGTTCTTATGGATAAGGGAGGACAAAGCCTTGGGCTGCTGCAGAGGTCTTCTAGTAGGTGTGTGCTGGTGTGCGCAGTGTCAAACCATGGGAAACACTGGAAGGCATTGGTCTGCTTTTCCCCAGAGGATTTTGACAGCAACATGCCTGGTTTGGAGAACCTGTCTGTCCAGGTATTGCTTTTCTTGTGTTCAATGGTCTGGATGGTTCTTCTATCACACCTATCAAAATAATACCTCAGCACCTTTCGGGTGTGCATCAGGTGATGTGATTTCTATCCCACGCGGGTTGCTCATTCTCACAGTCTCTCCAGTGGGAAGAATGCATATCTTAAAGTGCTTGGCTTTGTACTTTAATACTCACGTCGCTTACTAGGGAAGGGCAGAGAGCAGGAAGGTTTGAGGTTATGTGGTTGTTCCTGAGGGACCCAGCAAAGTCCCAGCTCCTGTGCAGGGATGCTCTGCCCTTGCTGTGGGAGCTCCTCTGTCCTGAGGAGCTCCGCCATGGCTCTCCTGGCTCATTTCATCATCCTAACATCTGCTTTTCTGCACTCCGTGCAAAAGGTTATTTCTCTCTTTCTCCATTCTCAGTCCACAGGAGGTAGAAAGAAACAAATTGAGCAGTGGGAGGTGGTATGACCATGCGGAGAGGTTGCTGGGGGGAAGCGAAGCAGTTCGCTAAGCTCAGTTTTGTGTGCGACTGGTCTTGCAGAAGGTTACCTGCTCTCTGGCATGATCCATACTCCATCCGCTGGCTGTCTGGAACAGAAAGGAGTGGCCTTCCAGAGCCACTCTGGGGTTTTTCCTCACCTTGTAGTTTTGTGTTTGTGCAGGGCTTGCCTCTGTCTTTACAGTTTTTCAGCTGAAAAACATTTTTACTGTAGCAGCCTGAGGCAAAGGGTGAGAGATGTACAAGGGCAGGAAGGTGCTTCCAGCAGGGTTTGCTCCATTTTCTTTGGCAGCCACCACAAATGATGCTTGTGGCCCAGAAGGGTGTGAGCTCCACCTGCCTATGGGAACGCACTCCTGGTGAGCACTGGGGCTTTGGAAAACACCAACATCTCATCTAAAGCCTGGGGAGCTGCGGTGCGCTGTCTTGGGAGGTGGCCGTGACAGACAGCTCCTTGGGGACTGGCTGGGTCCTTGGATGACCTGTCAGGGTGCTGGCCAGAGCCCAGGGCTGATGGCCAGGCTGCGGGAGCGAGCGTGGTCCCGACAGAGCCTGTGCAGAGAGGTGGAGCGGACGCCACGCCAGGACTGTGGGAATGCCTGCATGGTTTATATAAAGCCTTGTTTCATACAGCTGAGTAAGTCCTGTGCTTTTACATACACAGGGTGTGCCAGGAGCGTGCGAGAGCTGCTGTAAATGGCTATATCAATACAGGATAAAAGTGGAGAGGCGAGCACTTTATTAGATGGCAACAAAAGTCAGCAAATCAGCTCTTTACAGCACAGGACAGCATTTCTGACGGGGCAGCAAGATCAGGCGCTGGGTTTCTCCTCTCTGCAAACAAATGTAGGGCTGAACTATAGAGGCCTGTTACGCAGAGAAAATTTCAGGGCAGTGGGTTTAAATCAAGGTTGCGTTGTTATGCCAATTTGAGTGAGAAGTTGTTCTGCAGCAGATTCCTGCTGCATGGGTATGCTGAAGGACGAGGGGCACTGGGCAGGGGCAGATGGAGAGAGGAGGGGGCTTTAGGAAGGTCCTAGAGAAGGAAGGGAGAGCTCTCCATCCTTTCTCTTATCCCAGCAAAGCTGTTTCCTGCTGAGCAGCTTTCCCACAGCCGCAGAGCTTCTGCCCTGCTGGTTCCCCTGGCCTGAAGGAAACCCTGGAGAGGAGGCATCGTTCCCAGCTCTCCTCGGGGGCATTTGCTGTTTGGCAGAGGAGATGGGACGGTCCTCCAGCCCCAAAGAAGAGCGCCTTTGAGCTCTTGCTAGAAGACCAGATCTCTCCGTGGCAGCAAATGTGGGACCAAGTCAATAATTCCATTTGCTTGATGGTGTTAGCCATGGAAAACTTCATAGAAATGCTCTAAGGCGCTTTTTAACTCGAAGTGTGTAGTAGGATTTGTGACACCTAACGCAGGGACCGTAGGAGAGTCTCAGCAGCAGAGTGAGTTCCCAGGCTCTGGTAGGTCTGTGATGATGCCTTGGGCTGCAAGCCACATTCTCACCAGGGCTGTGACTTATACATGAAACATCTCAGCAGCACAGATCTGATCCAGGGCTGCTTCAGCTTCTGCTGCATTATTCACGAGTATGCGAAAGCTCTGAAAAATGTGACAGACTTTGGTTTAGGTTCTCAACTCAACATTACTTCTCATGAGATGGAGTATGAGCATGTCCCTGTTAAGACAGGAATGTATACGCTGGAAGCTGTGAGATAATGGCATATATAAAGGGAAAGTGAAGTCTTTGCTGTTCTGCTGACAGTGGGTATGTTTTCACTTCTCTTGCAACAGCAGCACTTTGCTGGCAAACTACAAGCAGTCACAACCATGGCAGCGTGGTTCAAATCAGTCTGAAAATGTTTCGCCCCAGAATTGCTTTTGCACGGGGTTTTGCAAGGAGTCGCTTGTGGGCATGGATGATTGGGAGCCCCTCCACGTGTGCTTTGCCAAAGTGAGCACTCAACAAAGAGTTCAGCTGAAAATTTGGCTTGTGTTCCCTTTTTAAGCAGTGTGCTCAGTGTTTTGGCCTGGCTGCTGTGGGTGACTCCCATGGACAGATAGGACACTCTCTGCAGAGCTGTAATTTCTCTAACATACTCAGGAGCCTCTGCACTTTCCTAATGGGACAGGATTCAGTCTTGTTTCCTGAGAAATAAGTGAGAGTTTTCCTGTTGATTTCCATGAAAGCTGATCTGGGAGTGCCGTTTATATGAAGGGAGCTGCTATGCACGTGGATATTTTGTCCACCTGGGCTTATGTTATTATATAAATCTGGAATTTCTTTTTATTGAAGGCACACGGGGGTCCCGAGCCTCGGGTCCAGCCTTTCCCACATCCTTGTGTACATAGCAACTGGCCTCTGCTTTTTAATGCTCTGTTCACAAATATACACTTTGGTGTGTGGGGGGGCGCAAATAAAGCCCAAATCTGCACCGGGCTGTCCCAGCCCTGCATGTGCTGGGTGAGATGTGACACATCTTGTGAGCGCTTCTAGCGAATAGGTCTATCTGGCCATGCCCACACTGAGGAATCTGGTCTGGGTGCTTGTTTCGGCTGTTTCCACTCTGCGCATGAGATGCGGACCTGGGCGTGCAGCATCCCCGCTGTCTGTGCCTCCAAACCCCTGTGCCTGGGACATGCAGTCCCTGCTGGGGTGGGTGCTGCAGCCTTGAAGGTGCCTTATGTGGGTGCTGGGGACGGAGCCCTGAGCTGCGCTGCGGCACCCCCAGCAGCCAAGAGACACAACTGGCGGCGCCCGGTGCAGATGTGAAAACAGCATCTGTGCGGACCCTGCCGCTGTGTCCCAAGCGTGTGTGATAGTGCAGCTTCAAACACCCGCTTATGAGTATGGTGCTGGCTGCTCTGCATTAGCTTGGGGAGGTTTTCTGTGCCGCCCTTTCCCTGGGGAGAAGGTGGTAGCAGCTGGCAACGCGTTTTTGGTTTGTCAGTGGAGAGCTGCCTGTATTGAAGAGCAGAGTATTATTGCTCTTGTACAGTACTGGTTTTGATAACACCGGATGGGTTTGAAATAAATAGAGTTCCTATGTCAAACACAAGTAATAGCTGAAATACATGTATATGAAGTGCTATGAGTAGTCTTCTGCATTTCTGAAGAAATGTTTTATTTACTGAAAACCAGTGGCTCGCAACGGATTCCTGCAGCATTAGTTGTTGTACGTGACAGGGAGATCATTGAAAAGGTCACCATTGGTTTGAAATGAAGGCAATGAAAAACGAGTGTCTTGTACTAAAACTGTTCCTGGAGATGTTGGCCAAGTATTGCAGTCTTGCTTTTCTATTTTTAAAACTCCCTTGCCAGCTGCAATGTGACCCTTCCCTCCACACCCACAACAGAAAAAAACCTTAATGATTAGAAACAGGAAGTAATAAAACTCACTAACCACAAACTATTTTCAAATTTACAAAGTAAACAAGCAGAGATGGTGAGAAATACACATTTCCCACTGGTCTCTTTTCAGCACGGTAACCATAGATGATAATTATAGTCACCGGGGATTTACAGCTTTTAGGGGGAAAGTATGTTTTTAAGTTGATACTGTCAAACCACAGTAAAATATTTTCATCACAGCCTCTCCCAGCACAACAATGAGGTGGCCACAAGTGCCATGAGACTAATCACTGACACTCTCTGGAAGTAAATGAAAACCTCAGACCCCATCTGCTCCTCTCACCTCCCCAGTGATGCGCAGACCCCAGCACTGGGCAGTAGAGGTTCCTCTGATGGGAGCAGCCAGCGGGGCACATGTGGCACAGGGGCTTTATCTAAACTCAGCAATATGCATGATAAACTGGGAAGGTCTTTAATGTCTTTTCTCTTCCAGGATTTTGCAGTTCGCTTTGCCAGAATGATTTCCCTCCCCATGAGTATTCTGTGTGCTTTGCCGCGGCTGTTTGCTCGGGCTGGCCCCAGCTCCCACCGCAATCTGGATTTTTGCAGTGGGATGATTTGTACACGTTCTCTGTATTGGTGGTCACTCTGGAGGTTCCCATCAGCAAAGGGGGAAGTCCCAATTTTCAGGCAGCGGGTGGAAACCGAGGTTTCGGTAGGATTTGTGCAATCCCGTGTCTTTACCTGCCTTCTGACCCCGCGGCTGAAGAAACCTGCTGTGCCCCCGCGCAGCCGCGTGTAGGCCAGTTGTTTCTCCTACTGTCCTTATGCCACCTCTTCTAATGGCTTTTCAGGGGGGCTGGATAAAAGGGAGAGCTTCACAGAAAAAGATGCTAAACCCAGAGGTGATGGTTTTCACTCCTTTGGCACATCATGAAATAGATCTCGCTGCATAATGAGCCTCTCTGAACTAGGGGTCCATTAATTAGGATGCGTGGTGTTTGTTTAAGAGCTCCTTGCTCTTTTCTTTCAACTGTGAGGAACTTCCAACTGCCTTTGACATTATAAAACTCTGACCAAATGTTGCCGACAAGCTGAGCAGATTTGTCCCGGTTGTCTTGGTCCAATCTGCAGGGAATTTTACCTTTTGCCCTTTAGATTCTCCCTGTGATTCCCTTATAAAGCTAAAGCATTGATCCAAGCTGATAAACCAAACTCCTAATTTCTTTCATGACTTTTAAGCATTACTGTGATCCAGGTGATTCTGTGTGTGTGCAGACTGCTTTTTCTACAAAGCATCAGGGGAAAAACCTCTTTCAAACCCATCCAGGAAAAATCCTTTGTGAAAGAAGAAAACAAAAGCAGATCCCCCAGTACTGTTTATTCAGAGCAGACAGGACAAGGCTGGGAGAAGTATCTTGCAAAAGTTTATTTAGAACTTTTAGTTATGGAAACAAAAAAAGAGTCCCTAAGTATAACTCTATGTAACATATATATACATGTAGCTCACTAATTGAACAGTAATGTCAGGATGTCCAGGTGGCTGGGAACAGCACAACCAGAGTGAGCAACCCAGGGAGCATTTCTACACAGCCTAAGAAGTCCAAACCAAGTCTCTCCCTTTCTTTCTCTCTCTCTCTTTTTTTTTTTTTTTCCTAATCACTGCAGCAATCAGAACCGGAATCTCCTACAGCTGCACAGGGTTAATAATAAAAATAAAAAGTGGAAGAGATTGGCCACTTAACCCTTTACCCAATGAAGTCATCTCAGTGGCTTATGTGAGATCTGAGAGGTAAACTTGATGCCAAGGGGGGTCCTTGCTTGTTGGCTTGTATTTTTATTAATAGGAAGTCAATTATTTTAAGAATGTAAGACAAGAAAGCTATATAATTAATATACACTAAAGAGGATGAGAGAGTTCTATACAATAATTTAGATGTATTAAATAAATAAAAAAATAATAGCAGCCTTCTACAATTCAGGCTACACATAGGTTTACTTCGGCTTGAAGTACCCTGGTCTTTCGTACACCTACAGGAACAGACTTGCTCCACAAGTGTTTTAAAGAAACATATCTATAAGATACATACATAAGAGTGTCTAAGGTTAGGAAAAAACATTTTATAACACAATTTACCATGGCCTCCACATATCTAATGACCCCATTCTAGGGTTGTTATGGGAAAAATTTGGCTGCAGGACCTGTCTGGGAGGTGCAGTATCAACCTGGCTGAAAACTGACAGCGATGGCAGCTGGAAGGAATTTTTCAAAGCCTGCTTGTTCTCCGCAGGGTAGAAGCGCTCCTGTGGTGGGTTTGTGCCCCGAGTGCTCCCCTTAGAGCTCAGCGGGCTTTTTGGCATGAGAAGAGGCTGCTGAGATGGGCTCGAAGACCTTAATGCCGCTTTGCAGGTGTCTTCGCCAGACCTGGGTAAGGATTTCAGCAGGTGGTTCAGCAGGCGCGCCCCGAGGGTCTTGTCCATCCACTCACAGGTGAGGAGGAGGTTGTGCACCTCGTGCATGCACTGGATGTACCCGGTGCTGTACCGCTGCTGGGCTTCCAGCCCCACTTTGGAGTCGGCTGTGTTGGAAAGGAGACAAGGGGAGTTGGTGAGTGAGTAAAATCTACCGGGTGTGTTCCTGATTAAAAGCGTTCACCAGGTTTCCCGTGTGCACAGGCTCCTGGGGGCTCCTTGCTGGAGCCCACTGGGCTTTACCATCAGGTGAATCATTTGCAGGGCGAAGGTGATGCAGGGTGCAAGGCCCTGCATCCTCCTGCCCACCACCAAGGGCAAAATTTAGATCAAAAAGCAGAGAGCAGCTCCGGAAGGAAAAACACCTTCTGTGGGTTAACCGGTGCCCAGCTCCATCTCCCCACCTAGTGGAGAAAGCCAAAGCCGAGCAGCAGCCCGGGCCTCAACAGGTTTGGAAGATGCTTTTGCCAAGGTGCCAGTGATTTAAACCTGCTGGCACCCTCCTGCCCCAGTGCTGCCCACGCTCGTGGGGTGCGGGGACCCGGCACTCACCCATCAGCTTGCTGCTTTGGATGTTCTGGAGGTGCTTCACCGTCATTTCAAGGATGTCTGCTTTTTCTAGTTTAGACTGCTGATGAGGAAAGAGTGCAGCAGTTAGAGGCAAGGAAGGGTTTTGTACCATGCCCAGTTTCTCGAAAGAGAGAGGTGCCCCCCCGCCCCAATCCAATCCCCCACCAGCAAAAGGACAAAAATCTGCGTAAAAATGAGCACTTACATCCAGATGAAACGCGCCCACAACGGTCTCCTTCAGCTGGTCCAAGCAGTTATTAATCCTTTCCCTTCGCTTCCGCTCAATGAGGGGTTTCCTTAACTGGCAGAGGAAAGAAAAGGAGGAGGAAAAATTTGAGCTGGTATTTTTTCTTCTCCCTACTGCAGTTCAGCGAGGACAGAGAGCCCCATCCCCTGCGTGGAGCCAGCGTGGGGTGACGTGATGCTTGGCAGGGACCAGATATATATGGAGAGTGCTCCATCTCCGGCTCTGGTCACGGCCTGTCCCTGAGGTGGTATCAGGTCTCAATTCTCCCGCTTCTGCTCATTTTAAGCAGAGTTTACCCAAATGAAGCAAACAGAGAGAGAACTTTCTGAGGCGGGAAAAGGAAACAGAAAAAACACCAACACGGGTTAAATTCAGAGAAAGCATCTTTATAATAAGAAGAAAAATAATTGCCCCATTTCTCAGTGCCTGTAGCCCCGGCATTCGCCATTGGCGTGCCCAGTGGGGCTGCGGTCACAGCAGGGCGCAGGGGACCTACCTTCCTCTCCTCCTTGGTGCTGGCCAGCTTGTGGGTGCCGCTGGCGGAGGCTGCGGCGGTCATCGCAACCCAGGCTGCCCCGCCGCCGGGAGGACGGGACACAGGCACTCGGGCGGCGGGTCGCTCCCTTTCCCAACGGGCTCTTTGCTGCTGCGCTGCCCCTCTCTTGCTGTATTTATAACCCAGAATTAGCATGTGAAAGGAGATTTTCCTTGGCGGGATTTCTTTTCCCACATGAAGGGTCGAGCCCGGAGGTTTGTGGCCATCAATCAAAGCTGACAGGTCACTGCTTCTTTTCAATGACCACGCCAGCCCCCCCAAATGGCGACAGATGTCCAGCCTCCGACGCCAGGCTTTGGAGGGCTCTTTTGTTAAGGAAGAAGGGAAGGAAAATGGGCGCGCTCTGAGCAGCTTGCATGGCTCCCCGCTCAATTTGCACAGATTCCCAGGGAGGAAAACAATAGCCGGCAAGCGGTTGAGTTACACCTGGGAAAATGCTTGCCTTCTATCCGTCTTTTTCGCCTCTATCTCCTTAAAGCAATGTCTGTTTTTACCTGTTAACGTGAGCCCCAGCCATTTTGCATTTTTGACGCAGCCTCTACATTTAATAATAGAGTACTTGAGCTAGGAGTTCCTGCTCCCAGGAATTGTTATTACAAGGTAATGATGATCGATTAAAAACTGTTGACAGCAGACACCCATAGGAAGGTAGTTTCCATCACAGAAGTCCTCTAGGGAAAACACGGGAACTTTATTTACCTCTGGAAACCCTAATTCTCCATTGCACACAGCCGGATGTAGGAAATATGTAACTCTTCTCGTTTTGGCTGCTGTGTAGACTTTAATATTAAACTTACAGGCCACTGCAGATGCAAACAAACCTAGAGCTGAGTTAGTTCTGTGGGATTTTTACCGCTTTGGTTTTTTCCCCTGCGCTGCGAGGACTCGTGGGTGGCTTTGGGGGGAAGGGTGTTTTTTGGTTTGCCCCTCTGAAATGCTGGTGCAGAAGCAGCTGGGCCTTTGGAGGAGACTTGGCACAGGGTGAGAATGCACTTTTATGCTTCCTCACTTCTGCCTGGTCTGGGAGGGGGGAGTATGAAGGCTTTTTTTCATGACGGTGCTTTTGCTTTCTGACGGTCGCTTTGCTAATGAGCAGGATTTGGCAGTGTCCTGTTGAGTCCCACAGGTGAAGCCCTTTGGGTTGGTGTCGAATGTGTCACCTTATTGATATGGAGAAGAAGCAGCCGCAGCGGTTCAGAAGCACCGCGAGCTGCCCCGACCCACCGCTGTGGTTTCCCAGCACCTGGCGTAGCCCCTTGGCGGCAGAGCCCTCTCTCCCCTCCAGCCGTGGGTGGGGATGTACCCCAGCTATAAAAGCCAGGACATCACGTCCCTTGCTTAAACGCCGCGTGGGTGTGTGTTTGCTTGCGTGTAAATGCAAACATACTTGCGGCATGTCTGTACACCTGGCTGCCTGGGCTCATCGTGAAATCCTGTCCTCAGCCATGGTATCTTCTTGCAGGCAGAGGTTGTTTGTCAGTCAAATGCAGAGCTGGGGTGCAGTTACCTGGTTGTATAAGCATCCTACTTGGCAAGGGATCATGAGGGTGAGCCCGAGACGGGCCGGTGTGGCTGTTGCACTGGGAGCGGAGGGTTTGGGGTGGGAAGGTTAATAACTTGTCCTGTGTGCCAGGTAAAGGGATGGGCTCCTTATCTCAGGTGCAGCCGCACTCAGACAGTGAAAGGACATCCCCACCGCCCCTCACGTCAGCCAGCCCTGGCTGCACACAGGTGAAGACCCCTTTGTTTTTTCAAGCTTTTTCCAGCCCATGAGGGGAAGTGGTGAGTTGCAGGTATTTATAAAAGGCACAGCTGAGGCACCCGTGTCACTGCGTGACTCCAGCAGCTCGGCGTGGGAGGGACAGCAGGAGGGCTGGGGTCGGGCTCTGCCCTGTGCGTGCCAGGGGGTGCGGAGTGGAAGCACCCACAGCTCTGGGCAGTCTGCTGGGGTGCTCGGGGCTGCAAGTGTCTGCCCGTCAGCTGGGCACACAGCTTCTGTCTGGGTTCAGCTGGTGGATGGGGAAGAGCAGTCACCTCCTGTCCCCCCCAAATCACCCCTCTGCCACCAGCACCTTGTGCAGAAAGAGGCACCTTCCCAGGGCAGCAGGGGGAAGCCTGAGACCATCTTGGCTCCTGACCCAACTGAGCATTGCAGAAGTGTCAGCAAATTGCAGAACTGTCTAAAAGCTCTGAAAAACACATCCAGTGCCTGTCGGCATCACTCCCTGGCCAGGTATGGCTGCAGGGTGCTGTGTGTGCCCCCGCCAGGGGCTCCCCAGCACCACCAGGAAAGGTCTCTCTGGTCTCTGTGATGGAGGCACCTCCACCCTCGCCCTCCCTTTCGTCCTTGGCCTGGACTTGCTGCTTCTGCCTCACCCTCCCTCCCGCTTTCCTTGTCCTGCAAGGTGCTGCCGAGCTCCTGGGAGAGAGGGGTGCTCTGTGGGAGGGTCACACACAGGCTTCCCCTGCAAAGCGGCTTCCATGAGGCAAGCAGGCAGAGGGGTGCTGGTGACAAGGCGGTGGCTACCGGCGACAGATGAGTGTGATAGGGGGGCCAAGAACAACGCGGTGGCCACCGGCACCCAGCCACGATCCGTGCCCAGCCTGCCACGGGGCAGCGGAGCCCCCAGGCTTGGCGGGACAAGCCCCTGCGCAGCCCTTGGCTGGTGTCTGCTCCGGGTGAGCTCATTTCAAGGCTCGTTTGTAAGACAGCACCACAGTGAAAAAGAAGGGCAGCTTTTGCTGTAAACAGTTATTTTACACCTCTCAGTCAGGGCAAAGGCCTTTATTCTGGAGGCAGGAGGGCTGCAGGCGGGAATGCTGCCCTGGCTTTGGGGGAAGGCTGACATCTGTGCTGGGGATTGTGGGGACTCAACAGCCCCATGCAAATGAGCATTAAAGGGAGCTTTCTGCGAATTCCCGCTTTCCTTTTGCATTGGCCACTGCCAGGTTTCCCTGAAAAGGGGATTCTCCTTCATAAACAAAGCCTGCCTTTTTTTCCTGGGCTTTCTGAGAAAAAAAAAAAAAAAAAAAAAAAGAGGAAAAAGAAAAGGGTCAGCACTGCCTGGAGTTTTCTTTTTTTTGCTATTTGTCTACATTTCACACCCTGGAGAAAGAAAACAACTTTTAACATCTGTTCCTGCACTTTTTAAGAGGGAAAGAAAGGCTCTTGAAAAGAGGGAAAGTGTGGCAGATGTTGGCAGGTTCCCTCTGACGCAGATGTCTTGCTCCGAAGAAAACTTTCTTTGGGGCTTGGCGGCCAGGGCTCCTCTTTGACTCGGGACACGCGACTGCCTAGCGAACGAAGGGACGTGGGAAAGTGCTGCTGAACAAAAGAGCTTATTCAAACAAACCTGAGAGCCGTGAACAATCTAATAACCAGCAGAGAAATGGTCAGCGGCCCCCAGCCCTACTGGGGAGGAGTTCAGGGCAGCCAGGGGCCACGGGATGAGGGAATTTTGCCGCGTCCCCAGGGCTGTGAGCAGCGTTGTCCCCTCCTTAGCCCCACCTGCTCCCTCTGGGGCATCCAGCGTAGTGCTCTGGCCAAGGACTGTCCTTCTCGAGGTGCTAAATGGTCTCAGCTGGTCTGCAGACCCCATGGCAGAAGCAGGGGAGATGGAAGGCAGGTACCTGCCAGGCTGGGCTGTCCCACACGCACCGGCCAAGGCAGCAGGAGAAACCACGGGACAGCAAGGATGTGGCAGGACACAGCATGTTGGTAGACAAATTTAACTTTTAAATAAGAGGTTCTGAAAAGATAATAATTAAAAAAAAAAAAAATCCCAACCCTATCGATTAGGACCAGTTGAAAGATGCTTGTGAAACTGATTTTGAGGAAAGAAGATTTTTTTTAACGGAAAGCAAAAATATTGAGGAAAAAAAGTATTTTCTGTGAACCTTTTGTTCACCCTTTTGCCTTCTCTCTGGCTAGTAAAATAAAATGTTTTAAAATAAATTTTTGCCATGAAAGCTGGTAATATTTCAGTTTAGGCACTTCATAAGAAAAAGTGAGACGCCTAGAGAAAAGGGAGCAGAGCCAAGAAAACTCCTATAAGAAAGTAACTAATTCCAGTTTGCTGTTAAAGCCGATGAGCTCTGTGACGATTCCTCCGATTCCTGCGTGCTTGGTTCTGCCTCATCTCTGTCCCAGTCCATTTTCTCTGCAGGAAGGATGCTGCATGTCACCAGAGACCCATGCACCTGCCCAGGCTGCTGCCTCCTGCCTCTTGCCGCTCGGGGCGATGCTGTGGACACCAGCTCACAACCTGGCAGGACTACCTGGTGGGCAGCTGCCGGGTGGGTGGACGGGATGCTCAGGGTGTCCTTCCTCCTCCGGCCCTCCCAGCTGTGAGTGGGTTTGCTGGCTCTGCTTTTATCACGGGGGCTTTGCCTTTGGCACGCACAGTGACACGGGGTTTGTGAAGCGAGGAGCAAAGCGCAGGTTCGGGAGCCACAGGAGTGAGCAGGCGGCGGGCAGGGGCATTGGGCAGCGGGCAGGGGAAAGCAGGGACAGAGGCTGCTGCTGGTGCAGCTTCGGTGCACCCCTTGCACCCTGTGCTCCCTCCCTCGGGGACAGGTCCAGACCCACCTCGCCATAAGCGAACACTCACCAAAGAAATGCTGTTTTTACAGGGGCTTTAGTCATTACGAATAAAGAGTATTTCATCTGAGGTTTTTCAGAAGGTCAGTTCTGGTTCAAGGCCGAGGTTTAAAAATGAGGGGTGAAGCTTTCCAATAAAAGGTTTCAATCTGCAGGTTTCTTGATAGCTGTAAATCCCAAGCAGCCCGTCCTGAAGCCCTGTGTTGCCCAGGGGTGGTTTGCTCCCAAAACGTTGCAGCAAGAGAGGAATGTGAGGAGCAGCAGGACATGCCGACACAGTGACTGGATGCGCCGGGTCCGGAAGGTTCAGGCAGTGCCTGGGCAGGCAGGCTGGCTCCGGTGCTCAGGCACGGAAACCGCAGCCGCTCGGAGATTACTCACTGCTGGATTGCCTGGGGGCACCGGGCTACATCTCCAGCCTGGCCTCAGCTGGGGACCCGCGGCGTCCCATCTCAGGCTGATGCAGCATGGTCCACAGAGGGACCACACGTCCAGCAGCTTGGCCAGGACAGGATTGCGCAGGAAATAAGCTGGGGCAGATTGAGTGGTAGATTCCCCATCCCTGGAAACATTCAAGGCCAGGCTGGACGGGGCTCTGAGCAACCTCATCTAGTTGAAGATGTCCCTGCTCATTGCAGGAGGTTGGACTACATGACCTTTGAAGGTCTCTTCCAACCCCAGCTATTCTATGATTTATCTGTGCTTGGGGCATGGAGAAGAGCATTTGCAGTTGTTTTCTATTATAAGGGGAGTTGTCCGAGAGCTCAGCCCTGATGCAGCAGATGCCATCCATGAAGAGATGTGGGGCCGAAGGCACCATCAGAGCTTGCAGCGAGGGCAGCTGCGGCTGTGCTGGGGAAGGCTGCTCCAGAGACCCTCTGCATTGAAAGGTTGTATTGGTTAAATCCTTGGGGCTGGAATGACACTGCCTGTACCAGGTCATGGTTTTGGGCAGAGGGCTGCAAGGCATTGTGGTTTGTGGCTGGGTGAGAGTTGTGTGGCAAGTGGGGAAGAGGCAGAAGGGATCTGGAGATGAGTCTTGATGTCTGTGGTCAAGTGGTGGCCTGTTTAAGCAATGTCCTACACAATTCACCAGTGTGTAGACAGGGCTAGGAACACAGTTGGAGGTTCACCTGCTCCAGAGACACAGGTGGAGAGAGAGAGGACATACATGGCATTGGACAGTGCTACATGCAGTATTTTCATCATAGGGGGAGTCCAGCTCCAGAAGTGGCACTGGACATTTTCTGGAAATATCTCTGTTTCTCAATCCAGCTCCTTTACTGAGTGCACCAAACCTTGCTAGCCCTAGCTCAGCTTCCTCAGTACCAGCTGGCTCTACCACCTTTGGGAGTGGACTCCTGGGATAGGAAATAATTACATGGCTGGTACCAGCTGAGTGGCTCTCAGCTTTTCTTTAACAGTCCCCCTCCAGCCTTCATGTTAAGGATCAGCTGATGCTCCTGCCGTTGCTCAAGACATCTCTTGTCTGGCAGGTTAGCAGTGCTCCCGGCCCCAGAGGACGCTTTATCTGCTGCTTCACAGCCAGAAAGCTGCTGGTTGCAACGTGGCTCCTGAGCCAAGAGGCCTTATAGGAAGAAGAAAATCTGATAAGCCATGTGGGTGGCAACACACTGATAAGGGTTAGCCCCTCGCCTGGGCCAAAGCCATGGTATGAGGGGCAAGAGCCAGGCGTGGTGGAGAGGGCGTAGGGAGCTTTGAGGGACTATTCAGGGGAGTTCTTAGTCTTACCCCACCAGGCATCCCAGGAGTTGTTTCATTCAGTAGGGCAGCTCTGGGATTTTTCACACTCTCTCTGTGTGTAACGTTACCAGATGTCCCCTGATAACAAGCCTCATCTATAATGCAGCAAGTGCTTGGTTTATTCAGTCACCTTCATGTGGACAGCAACGTCCGTGTGGGTGCCTGGCTCCAAATATCAGAAACTGGGGCTCAGCGCCCCACACCCCAGCTCCTGTACATCGCACACAGCCTGTTTCTTCTTAGCTTCTCTGTTCCTGAGGCGGCAGAAGGGTCTGGGTTAAGTTTCACCTTTGCGAGAAAAATATCTCTTCTCTGACTGTGAGTAAACGCGGCTTTGTCCCGGCTTGGCCACGTGCCAGTAGCAGCTTTCTTTTTATAGTATGTGTGCATACGTGTACTGGTACTGACACCACATCCTGACCCCCTGACACAAAATACCTCGTCAGCACGACCAAGGCAGCGAGGCCGTCACTGTGGATGCTCTGCAGGGAGAGGGACGTGCAGCCCGGCCACCAGCACCTGGTCCCGGGCCACGGGCAGTGGCTGTTGCTGTGGGGCAGCAGGATGGCTGCGGGGGGGCACTGGGCTGAGCAGCAGCATTTCTTACATGCTGCTTGTTTCTGGTGCTGCGGGGCTGGGATTGCAGCACCCCAGGAAGTGGGGAAATGCTTACTTGGGTTTTTTATCACTTGCTGGTTCAGTCTCCGTGCAGCCTGGCTGCTGAGGGGACAGCAGGAAACACAAGGGTTTAGGATGGGAGGGCATGAGCCACAGCGGCTCTGGTCTTTGTGAGCCAGCTCTGGCCTGGATTGTACATGAAAATCACATCCTTCTCTCTAAGCTATTTCTTTTTTTTAATCTGTATCTTTATATCTAAATTTTTCACCTATCAAAGCAAGAAGTTTTACACCGCTTTTTGTTTTATAGATACTCTCTGGTTTTACCCGAGGTTCCACTTAAATTTGAGAAGAAACTTCTTCTCAGTGAGGGTGACAGAGCCTGGAACAGGCTGCCCAGGGAGGTTGTGGAGTCTGCTTCTCTGCAGACATTCAAACCTGCCTGGACGCCTTCCTGTGTAACCTCACCTAAGTGTTCCTGCTCTGGCAGGGGGATTGGACTAGATGATCTTTTGAGGTCCCTTCCAATCCCTAACATTCTGTGATTCTGTGATTCTGTGATTCTCTCTCTCCAATTCCTTTACTTTTTTTTTCTTCCCCTCTTCAAATATATCTAGGAGGGTCTATTTTTTTTTTTTTTTTTAAATAGGGATGAGGGTTTCTTATTCCTCTGGAGGAACCGAAGGGGGTCTTGGGAGGGGGTGTTGGGTGCTCTTGGGGCACACTTGCTCAGTGGAAGGAAGACCAGAGCCCCGATGGGGTGAAGAGCAGCCAGGAGCTGTGAGCAGGTGGGTGATGCTTCATGGGCTGCTCTGTGACAGGCAAAAGCAGAGCTTGCTCTTGCATCATCTTCTCCATAGCAAGGCATGTAAAAATAATAACAGCCCACTGCCATAACCTTTTTTTTTTTCTTGTCTTTTCTTTAACACTAGGGGCTGTGCCCTGGGTTTGCTCCATCAAAAAGCAAAAGAGGCCATGACACATGTGAGCTCCCCAAGGAGTTTTCCAGAAGAACACTTGTGATCAGCTGAGTGTTCTGTTGTGTTTTAAAGGTGATGTTTCCTCCCTTTTTACCATTCCTGGTGTGTACATATACACACGCACAGACAGCAACTTGCTTGCACACAGAACATTTTCAGAAGATACAAATTTCACCGTAGAACATAAATTAACTCTCTTTTGAAGGTGAATCCAGCTGAGCTGGGTGAAAGGGGCTCAGCCTTTCTCCAAACCAGTGCCTGGCTTGGAAGGTGGGGACAGGCAGAGCTCCAGAGTGCCCTTCTCCTCCAGAGCCAGGGATCCCATCAGGAGGAGGAGGAGGAAGAAGAGGAAGAGGACAGGCACAGAAGAGCTTTGGAGAGTCTCAGGGAAGGTCCCTGCACATATTTGCTGGAGTGGCTCGACATAGATTTAAGTGTCAAGTGATACGGCAATGGTTCCTGTGTTAACTCAGCCCCACGGCAGCTGAAGAGCAGCGCTAAGCCCGTGCTGAACAGGGTCACTGCAGCATCTTTTGGCTGTAAGAGCTAATTAATTCGTTTCTGCAAAGTCCTTTGAAGGGGTAAAGTGCTAAGTAAGTGCATAGCAGCATCATCCAGAGGGTGTGGGCTTCAAAGCTTAACAGGCACTACTTAAATATGAACCGAGTTAGTAAACTGGGTTCATAATTTCTTTAAAATGTAAAATAACAGGGAAAGCGTCTGGAAAAAAAGAAAACACCACCAGTCATTTTGGTAGTGGTGAGGCTGAGGAAGACTCACTAAAAGAAGCCAGCTCCCCAGAGGATGAACAATTGTCTTCCAGTTCCCCTTCCCTGGCTTTCAACCTTAACCTGCTGGCATAACCAGGAAAAACCTTTATCCTTCAATAATTTTCTGTTTACCTTTATCCTTCAATAATTTTCTGTTTTAGAATTGATTCAGTAAAAGCGAGAGAATAAAAGTGCTGAGAAATATAGAAGAAGAGCAGCCCTTTTGGGAAGATCGGTGGGTAAATCCAGGTCGGCGGAGACAGTTCCTGCGGCACCTCTGCGGGAGCTCAGCCTCTTCTCCCAAAGCCTCGTGAAATCTGTGTGTGGCAGCCAGCCCTGGCACGGACACGTGGAGTGCGGCCGGCTCACTGCCCTGATGGTCCTTCAGGCACGTTGGGTGACCGGCAGAGCAAACTGTCACCCACCGAGAGCACCCACGTGGGCAGGGTGAAAACTGAAGGCTCCTGCCAATATATGGAATATCCTTTTTAATTGTTTCAGCAGTGTTCACAGCGTCGCGTCTTTCCTGCATGATTTGGGATTTGTAGATGTATTTGCTTCCTGTTCAGTTGAATTAATGGATATATTTTACTGTTTTATGTTTTGTTTTGTTGTTAACTCGGGAAATACATTCTTCTATGGTGCTGTTTTTCAGGGCGACTTCTGTTATTTCCTTCCTGTTTACCGAGCTGATGGAAATCTGGTTTTGACTTCAGCCATAGATTCTTGCTGGAATGGATGCTGCCCTTTATAGATGACTTTCAATTGTGCCACAGTAATAAAAATTTTATTAAAAGGACATGGTTCTGCAGAATAATACGCTGCTCTTCTTGCTGTCCAGGAAAGGAACTTGCAGCAGATTATTTTCCTATGATTCTTCTGGCAATTTTTTTTTCTTTTCTGACAATCTTTACTTGCTACGCTTAGTTTTTGTGATTTGCACTAATATTTTAAAAATGTGTTTAAATTTTAAATGGCACCTTGAATTGAGGATCATAGCATCCCTGTGAGAAAAAACAAAACAAACCAACCAAAAGATCAAAACCACCCAAACCAAAACAAACACAAACAAGCAAACAAAAAACAAACCACAAACCCCTGATTTGGATGACAACAACATTTATTTGTGCTTTCTGCTGTAAATAGGTTTTGGAGGCTGTGAGTCTGTTCATAATGTATTAATTGAATGAACTGAAAGGTAACAAAACGCTCACCCAGAGATGTTTCTTTGGGAAAAGCTTCAAGAGTTTGCAGTGACCATCTCCAGCCAGGAACAAGTGAAATGCACTTTCAGGAACAGTCACAGGCACTTGCAAAACCTGGGTGATTAAATTCAGCCACTTCAGCTTGATCCAAAGTCCACGGAAAGACTCAGGATTCTTTTTCTTCCAGACTTTAAGTAGAGGATATCCAGCATAACTGCAGTTATCCCTGCTCCTAATATTTTCTCCCCGAAGCCTTTTCCCTTTCACTTTATCAGGGACCAGGAATCCGGGCTCTGGTCTCTGAATCACACCAGTGCATGCCCATGCCTAATTAAAACATAAACTAACGTTCGTTATGTTCTTTCCTCTTTGTATATTTGTCAAGACCGCTGGCAAGAAGACTCAGATTATTTTTTTCAGATGGTCCATGTCATGCTTAGCGAGATGGCCACACAGGTGGCAGAGGAGCAGCTCCATCCCGTCGCCTGGTGAGACGGGGCCATGCCTGAGATACGGGCAGTGATTTCTGCCTCTGTGCTCCCTGCCCCGCTTTCCTGTGATGCTTTGGGCTCTGTGCAAATGGGGCTGGTGCTGGGGAGCTCTCACGGGCACCACTGCCAATACAACTCGGCGCAGGGTGTTTTGTAGGAGTGACATTTACCTTGCTTGGGCTTGTTCCCATTTGGGCTATGGGCAGTGACATCCAAAAGCACATGGCAGTCTGCGGGATATGGAGGGACACTGGGGGGGACATGAGAGGCACTCGGGACCTGGCCCCGCAGCAGGGCAGTGGGGAAGAGGAGGAAACCCCCTCCAAAGGGCAAGGACGTGTGTCCTACTGCATTACAGCCCCGGGAAAGATAAAAGAGAAACCAGGTGTTAAGATACTTCCCCTGTGTGAAGTACTGAGGAAGAGGAGGGTGCAGCAGAGGGATTAAGAAATAAACCTTGATCCCTGGGGATAGGTTGGGAGAGAGACCTCGGGAGCTGCTGGGGACCCATTTTGAAATCGTATTTGAGAGGCAGTTTTGTCAGTTTTGGTGGTGTCAGCAGCCTCCCTGTCTCCTCCTGCCCTTAGCCTCAAGGAGAGCCGAGGAGGCTGGTCCTAGAGCCGCTGCCGTGCAGGACCCACATCCCGTCCAGGGCACAGCGGCTCTGCACAAGGTACAGTCAAAGGAAGAAAAGAGGTGAGAAAAATAGAGCTGCTTCAAGGAGGATAAATTTCATAGGGTAGCATAGTATTTTTCCCCATTTTCACCATTGGTTTGTGTAGGGTGGTGATTAGAGGAGCTGAACCTGAGTTGCAGAGCTCCCTGGGACCCCAGACCAGCAGCAAAAAGCCCAAGGATCCCATTCAACTATTTGTCCCTCCTGAGCAAAGCACCCAAGTCCTTGCCTTTCTATCTATATTTTTTCCCCCAGTGAAGTAACTTGTATTTCAATCATGTTTACTTGCTTCCTAATTTGAAAGAATTAATTAATTCACAATGAATGTCTCAGTCACGGCTGTGAATTAGTGAATTGCTAGTGTACTGAGAGCTCTCTCACATGTTGAATTTAATTCCTGCTTCTAAGAGCTTAGAAAAATCATGTGCTCTCTGCTCAGGGATTTCCCTGCAGTATACTGCACAGGGATGGTAATTGCACCAAACCCGTTACTTGCGTGATCTTTTTTCCAACGATCATTTGTAAAGCGGTAGTGTCTTTTTTTCCAAGAGCTGGTGTTGAATCCCTGTATTAGTGCATGCCTTTAATTCCTCCTTCTCTCTAGTCAGTACCCTGAACACTATCTGTTTAAACTTGAATGTTTTTAGCATAATTACAGGTTAACAGTATGAACTCAGACATACACACCCTTTCCATGTTGGCTTTGAAAACAACTATTCCCAGCTCACGAGCAGGATATATGAACTGCCAACGTTTTGCTGACTGCACACCGTGGGCCCAGGCAAGCTTGGCAAGCTGTTCCCCACGTCCTGCCACCCTGTGCAGGCAGCGTGCCCCCCTGCCTGCCCCAGCTCCAGAGCTGCTTCAGCTCTTGTATCTTGATATAAGAGCAAGTATTTATTTGGGGGAGATAAGCCAAGTGCAGGGAGCCGTCAGGGTGGGAACTGGAGGAGAACAAGGAGACTCGGAGCAGGAAAGCCAATGGGATGCTGCAGGTGGATGATGTGCAAAGGGTCCAGGAATGAAAATCTGTCTCACAGAGGTGAGAAGTTGAACTGTGAAATACTGGAGTTTGCTGCCAGGCTGCTGGAAGACACAGCTAGCGCAGAGTACACGGGGTATATATCCAAAAATGTAATACCAGGCCACTGCGTTTTCTTGGACAGCTGAGGACGGTATTTGTTGTGTGGGTATGAAGCCTATTTTTGCTTATGTTTGATTTTTTTTTTTTTAATTTGGTAAACTTCCAGCTGGAAGGAAGGGAATGCCTGCCGGGCACGGGGGAACAGGAGAGACCCTGCAATCCCCAGGGGAGCGTACAGTTAGGTCCAGCACCCTATGCAAACCCCATTGCACTAATTCAGGTGTTGCTACAGAAGTTGCTTTTCACCCACCCTGTCCCCTCACTTTGGCTAGATTAAATTCTCACTCTGTGCAATATGAGCTCGCTTGGCTGTGAGTACAGTCCAGAACAGAGGAGCTCCAGCCCGCCCCTGCCTCGCTGCCCAGGCCCCCAGCACAAGCTGCCACGTCCAGCACAGTGTCCCCGTGGGAGCCCATGAGGCGCAGGAGCAGCTTTGCCCACCCATCCCCACTTGCTTTTTTGTCCAGCAGACAAGCCAACCACAGCACGTGAAGTTCAGAGCAGCAACACGCTGCTGCAGGAAAAAAATACAGCATTGAGAAGCCCGACCCAAACTCTTCCCAGTGATGTGACGGGGAAGTGCAGGAAAGGGATGTGGAGGCACGTCATTAAAAAGAAGTTGGGTAGAAGCTGTCAGCTGGAGCTGTACAGTGCAGCAGAGCGTGAGCAGCTTAAGGACATTTCAGGAAATCAGGCCAGCAAGTCCCACGCTGCACAGCAATAATGCATCAAACCCGGGGGTGCGACGTTTCACCTTATAGCTTGTAAGAAATTCATGACCTGTTCCATAAAAATATATTTTTCCGCTTTAAAATCACGTTGTGTATTATACTGCAGTAATGGACAATTTCAACTTGATCTATGTTTGGAGACTTGTGGGTTTTTTTCGACTTGGGCTAATCTGCATTTGTCACGGCGAGAATAATATATGGATATTACCTGCCAGGGACACAGAAACAGCCCAAACCCCTTTGACGCTGCGATGGGAACCAGCAGAAAACCTTTGGACTATAATTCACTGGCAACCTGACGGCGGGGCCAGCTGAAGTCCAAGCCCAAGGCACAACGCTACGTCACGAGCCTGCGTCATGACACAGGAAAACGGTTTTCTGACAGTGCAGAGGGTGCAAACGGCCTGCAGCAGCTTAAGGCAATGAGGAGAGGGGTAATAATGCTAATAAATAATAAGAAATAATACATATAAAATAATAAAGAAATAGATATCAACTAAATAATTAAAAAGAATAAAAAGGAATAGACAACAACTAAATAATAAAACAGTTTAATAAAAATTAAAAGTAAATAATAATTAATAACAATAAAAAATAATTAATAATACATAGCCGCTGGGGCGGGGTGCTCAGGCACCAACGGCCCCTCCCGGGGGCGACGGCGGGGGAGGTCCCCTGCACCTCGCCGCAGGGCTGCCGCACAGCGGGTTTCCCCGCGGCCCCAGCGCACCCACCGGGGCGCACACGGGGCTCACGGGGGGCGCACACGGGGGGCGCACACGGGGGGCGCACACGGGGCTCCAAAACGCCTCCGCTCCCTCTCCCGCCCGCTGCCCGGGTGCCGCCCTCGGCCCTCCGCGCCGGCAGGGGGCGCTGGCTCGCGGCGGCGGGCGGAAGCGACAGCGCGCTCCGCCGCCCGCTGCCGCCGCCGCCGCGCTCCGCCGCCGGGCGAGGGAAGGGCCGCTGCGACGCAGCAGAGCGCGGGGCGGGGGGGGGGGAGGGGGCCGGGCGAGCCGGGGCCGCGCCGCGCCTCTGCCTGCAGCCGCCGGAGCCGCGCCGCCAGCCGCCGGAGCCGGGCCGGTCGGGCCGCCAGGGGCAGGCCCCGCCGGACACGCCGCCGAGGAGACGCCAGGCCGCGCTCCGCACCGAGGTACCGAGGCGGCGGGGCAGGGGGAGGCCGGCGGCGGGCGGTGCGGGAGGTGAGGAGGGCGAAGGCCGGAGGGCCCGGCGCGCATTGTCCGCCGCGGGGCCGGGCCGGGCCGGGTCGGGCGGCGGCGCCGCGGCCGGTGCGTGCGGGGCGGCCGCTCGGGGCAGGGCCCGGCCGTGCCCTGCGGCCTGGTCCGGCCGGTGCCCGCCGCTCTCCGGCCCCGGCTCTCCGCTCGGCGGCAGCCGGTGCTGGAAGGGACCGGCCGAGTCCTGCCGGGCAGATTGGCCTGGGAGGCGGCGCTGCCGCCGCGGGGCTCGCTGGCGGCCGGCGGAGCGGGGCAGGTCCCGCCGGGCGCTGACTGCACCGGGGGGTCTGTGCCCTTCGGGCCGGGGGGTGTCGGTGTGTTTGTACGTAGGAGCCGGAGGCACTGGAAGGGGAAGGTGCGGAGCGGTGTCTGGTTTAGGCTGGTGCGGCAGCGCCTTTTATCCCCGAGTTCCTCAAACGCTGTACCCGGGGACCGAATTAACGTGCACAACTGCGCCGGGTTTAACCTCAGCCTGCAGGAGCGGAGCCGCAGCTCCCGGGCCGGGCAGCGGGGGAGGCTCCGTCCCGGGCAGGGGAGCGCGGGTGGGCGGGCAGGGGGAGCCTGGTGGCCGGGAAAGCACCCAGCTAGAATCTCTTCTTTGTTATGTCCTTTATTACACGAGTTGGTTGGAGGTGCGGAGGAGGCACTACTTAGCGCAGTCCTCTCGATGTCCAGGTCTTAAGGCTTCTTCCTACAATTGTTACTTATGGTCATAGTCCTAATAGGCCTCTGTGTAGAAATAACTGTATGTGAGGACTGTTAAGATCTTGATTTTTTTTTTGCAGACTACCCAATAGAAAGCTAACACAGCATGGTCTCTGTGTTCCATAAGAGAAAAAAGTTTTTTCATTGTTTTTTCCTACAATTCAGCATACTGTATACTACTAGTATTGAAACTAGGATGTATTCAGGTGTTTTTTTGTATTAGAATTTTATGAAAATGTAATTTTTGGTTAGTGATCATCTAGGTGCGTAAGATTTATTTAAAACCTATATGCTGTCTTATGAGAATGGTGTGATTTAATTTGCATGATGAGTCAAAGATTAAATTACATGACCTAGGCTAGTTAGTTTCAGTGAGGCGAGTAACAATGCTGGGAACAACAGTTTAAATGTAGACCAGAAATGAAATTTGATTAGTGTCAAAATGTTGTCAAGTTTTTCTTGTGTGTCTCTTTTTTAAACTTACTTGTTAGAAACTCTAATTCAAGGCCCTGTGTTTTCCTTTCAGCAGCATAGTTCATCACCAGGAAATGTGTCTTCCTTTATAACGTGAAGAGCTCATGAAATCATATACTGTCAGAGGAAATTTAACATCCTGAGCTTGTGTGGTGGCATCTAAACTTTTAAAAAATAGATTTTTACTATTTAAAACGTCACGTACCTTTAGTTAATACCTGTTACCTAATACCTGTTGATGTGACACATTCCTTTAACTGCAGAGGGGAAAAAAAGGCCAAGAAACATTCTGTGGATTAGAGTAAGCACGGTACCTGTTTTGGGGTCAGAAATAACTTGATGGTTTTTTTCAGTTGTGCTGTGCAAATTGGCAGTTTATCTGATCTGTAAGAATGGCATGATGCCTTATGGTTCTGTGTCTTGGTAGGGTTCTGGCTGTTGTGGACTTGCTGCTGTATTGCTGTTGTATTTTACAATTAGTTGCATGGTTGTCTTGTGACATGAGAAACTATTGAGTCAGCCAGGTAGTAGACACTGGGCTTAAATTGTGTTTAAACTGTAATCTCAATGGTCGTGTGATATACGTGTTGGTGGGGTCTTTTCCTTGGTCAGACAAAGAAAGTACCTTAGTACGAGAGGAGATTGTGTCTTCTGGTATTGGGAGCGAGCTGAGTAAGATCTTGTAATGTAAGTTTGTTTGTATGGACTAACATGCTGCCAAATATTTCTAAATACTGATAGCATTGATTTTTTTCAGGTTAATTGCATTCTCTTATTTACTTTGACACAGAGTTCTGAAACTTTCGTGTGTTCTGTAGGTATTTAGTGCATATTTATAGATGGAGAATTATAAAACAGTCTCCTTTATTTGTATACATACATCTATCTTTACAAATATGAATTCTAAATAAAAGTGCCAGTTAAGTAATACTTTGTGGCAATATGTCTTTGAGAGATAATTATGCTCTCTGGGTATTATCAAGTGCAGACAAATGTGTATTCCCAGTGGGGTGTGATAATATTAAGAAAACTCCACCTCTTGGAATTCCCTGATTGCTTTTATGAAACATTTATTCAGGGGGGAATGGTATATATTTTGCGTTCTATCATAGAAGCTAATACATTAGTCTCTTATTAATTAGTGGATGGTTGGCAAATGAAACCTTACTGTTGCGCTGTACATGCTGCGCTCTCTAGGTTATTACGGCATTTTTATGGATGCTGGAATTGCTGTCCAGTGTCCTCACTTCTGAGTCAATTCTCTATTTAGTTTTTGCAGATTTTTTTAAATGAGATGTTGCCTTAATGTTTGTGTAAAATCTTCGTGAAAGTGGTTATAATCTCTGTAGCATGCTCTAGACACTTGTTAAAATGTCTTTTTTTGTGTTGCATGTAGAGTTTTGGAATAGCTTAGTAATAGTTGATGCTGGTTTGAAGCAGGGAGCAGAAAGGAGCCTGGGTGACCTTTTGAATTTCCTTCTGGCCCTGCTTTCTGTACTTATGACACTTTATAACATGGTTTAATTACAAGAGCAGCTATTAAAGTATGATTACCCTTGTCTAATTGGAGGCATCTTGCAGCTTTCTATCAAAAATAAAATTTGACTCATCTGCTCCTTCAAAATTAATAGTACCACAACAGCCTGCAGTTATTTTATGTGAATAATGTGCAAAGCAAAAATAGGAGTTTAATTTAAAATATCATATTTTATACATTGTACAGTTGAAATCTTGTAAATTTTGAAGTTTCTGGTAAAGAAATTGTGGCCTATGTGCACTTTTACCACTTCTTCTTAACTGCATGTTGAAGCCAGATATTAATCACGTTGGACAAAAACCTTTTTAGTTGTTCAGCGATCCTAAGATGTAGTGTTCACTGTAACTGTGTATTTTTGTAGCTGTCGATATACCTCAAGCAAAATGAAAAATTGTTTTTGCTATTAGTGCCCCAAACTGTGCTGTTCTAACAGGACAAGAACTTTTAAAATGTTACTTCCCCAATTTGTTGCCTAATTTAGGGTGTGTATTAGTCGGAATTGTTTGGCAGTTCAGCTCTCATTCCCTTCTGTCCGGGCTCTCAGTGTCTGACTTCTCGCGCCACAAGCTGGGAGAGGTGTGAGCCAGAAGGAAATGGAATGTCTTCAGTTAGAAGGTGGAACTTTACACTGAGATCCTTCCCCACCCTCCAAGTGCAAACACAAAGGTTAAATTAGAAGATGATGCTGTCTTGAATTATTTTAACAGACTTGAGCTAAGCTTTTAAATGTACACTTCAGGGGTACCTGGGGCTCAAACCGGTGTCATGTGAGTTTGGTCTTTCTTGAGCCTGTACAGATTTATATGCTTTTGTTATTCCACCTCACAATAAAATGGCACGTTCATTTGTCCCTATTCAAATAGTCTTTATAAAGGATCGAATTCAGGATTGAGCCAAACTGGAAGCAGCCAAAATGCTGTGTATTTACAGGAAAAGCTGTGGTTGTTCCTCAGCAGCCTTCATGGCCTGTGGTGGTGGTTTTTTTTTGGTTTTTTGTTTTTTCCAGGCAACATTAATTTAGAAAGTAAATTTCTTAGGTTTAAACAAACAACTGCAATTTGCTCTCTAACTGGCTTCTTTTGAGTATGCTCAGTAATGCTTCAAATAGTCAAAAGGCACTATAAGAAGTTCCTGACTGTGGACTTCAAGTACGCTAAAAGGAAGCAAATTTTTAAGCCTGTCTACAGGGGCATAAAATTATGGGGGAAGTCGCTGAATGTTGTAGCTAATTTTTCTGTTTATTAGAAATGTGCTACTTCTAGTAAAATGCCCAGTTCATTTCTTAAGATCCGTTTGCTTTCTAATTCTTTCATCCCTTTTGAACACTTGGGGAATTCATGGCTAAAAAGATAAATATATCAAGACAGTTCAAAAATTTATAAGTTATACTTAGTACAGAACTGTAATATTTGTATAGCGTGTTTTTCTAAGTTCAGAAACATCTTCGGCTGAAATTATTTCAGAGTTACTACTTGAGTTATTTTAAAGTGTTGAGATACACTGTCAAGTGTTTCACAGTGAAATGGCTGCATCAGTGGAAAATTGCTGTGTGCTGCTTTTGATCCTTATCCCATTGTGTATTTTTTAATCAATTTGTATTGATAACAAGTTCATTTTTCTTACTAAAGGAATGTAACTAAATGTTTAACTACAAACCCTACAAGATTTGAAACTTGACACTTAAAATAGCTAAAATAAAACTTGGCTATAAATTAATATGTCAGCTTTTCAGGGAGTTGAATACGTGTGATTGTGAGAGAAGTACTTATGTTCAGTCCTTCATGTGTGCAAAATGTCTTATCTCCTTTGAAGTTATCTGTGCTAAAAACATGTAATGAAAAAATTGAGAAGCAGTCCCGGAAATGTGGAACACGTACTTTTTTCTGGCTGGTAGACGTGCCCAGGCAGACAGTTGACATCTGAAGAAATACCCTTCTGAAAAGTTGTTATGGTTTTATTTACTGAGTTTTAAGTAAAACATGCTGGTGCGTAGAAATCCAAAGAAAGCCTTTTGAAGAGACAGCTGTGGAAGGGCCCTGTGTCTCACCGTCCAGCCCTCATGGCTGGTGCCACTTCAGATCTTGCCAGGCAGAAGCCGACTGCGACTTTCACTATTGCTTTTTTCTCTTTACTCCCCTGGCCAAGAGCTCACCTGGGAGGCTTACCATGGATGATTTTTTTTTTTTCCTCCAAATATTTATTCAGAGCCATGCCAGCTTCCCAGCTCATCTGCTGAGGAGGTTGCTTTAAAAAAACAAAATCTGTAACCACTGAATTATCAGTAACACCTTGTATGGTGGGGTAGATGTGCGTGCTGATAGCACACATTCAGAGCATCCTGCTGCAGTGGAGTCTCTGGTTTCTTCCCCTGGGTAAGCAGTTTCAGGAGTTTTTGCTACAGTTGTAGAAATGAGGCAAAAGTTACTTGCGTCATTATCTATTACTTTGACTATTACATGTAAAGTATGCACTTTACTGCCTTGGCAGATCATACTCCTTTTAATATATGTCAAAAGGTATTTTTGCCTGAGGTATTTTAACAATTTATAAAATTAAACAGCATATACCATTTTGACTTTGTTGAACATTGTGTCTAGACAAAGAAAGAGCAAAAGCAAAGTTTGTTCACAGAGAAGTAAGATTTTTAGAAAATAAAATGGGAATTTTATTCTACCTCAGTAAGCCCTCACAGACACTTGCGGAGTGTAACACACGTGAGCACTGAGAAGTCACTCCCACACAGTTTACGAAGGCATCGTTCTTCTAACCTGTAACACCTGCTATTCAAGTCCCAAGCTTCTTCTGACTGGAGATTGGATGTGATGGAGAAACTTTACAGGGGAATTTAAAGAGGCACCTTGTAGGGGAAAGGGCTGAGGCACGGTTCTTGATAAAGGCTTTGTATGTGCTCAGTACTAGATTAGAAAAATCTTGAAAAAGTGAAGTTAATATTTCAAAAGTTAAGAAATTTTGATAACCTCACTTTGCTTATACTGACTTGGTACAAAAAGTTAGGTTATGAGTTTGTTTTCGGGTTTTGTTCGGCAGGAACTTTCTTCAGTCAGTGCACAAGAGAGTGCTCAGTGAAGGGCCATCCTTGGCATGTACTTGTTTAGTTGCAATGTAGTATTTGGTCTTCTGATTTGTTGCATAAAACTCCGTTCCCTGAAGACAGGAGGATCCAGATTCTTGTGAGTTTTTCATTGGTTCGCAGATACTCATGAAAGTACAGTTCACACCGGTTTTCAGCAGCATGATGATTCTCCTCCTTTTTTTCAGGAGACAGGGAATTTTCACCTGTGTTCAAGTGCTTGACATTGTGTTGTCTGGTGGAGCACTTGAGAGCTTACACTTCCAAAGCTTTTATTCCAGTGGCATCCGTTGGTGATGTGAGATTCAGTTGCAGGAGGCTTTTGATTTTCTACAGGGGCAGTTGGAGACCATCTGTGCTGTTACAGTGTATTTGCAGTGGCATTTGTCATTCAGAGACCTGAACTGCTGCCTTGGTATTAGATGTTAGCTTCAGAGTCTCATTTTGGGCTCCCAAAAGGGGACAGATACTTAAATAAAGACCACATATTAGACACTTGGGTTATGTGTTGCCTAATGAGAAAGGAAGATTTGGGATGAAATTCAGCTGGCCAGGGCAGTGCTTAAGAGTCTTGACTGAGGGACCTGGTTTTGCTGCCCCCTGCCTGGTTGCATGCTTTCCAACTTTAAAATCAATACGGAACAGCTTCTGTGGAAAATTATGATTTTTTTTTTAGCCTAGCATAGTATGTCAGTGGAATGAACAAAGACTTCTCTTAAAGTGTAATTAAGAAACGAAAATAGTCAAGATAATTAGAAAACCTTAAATCTCAAAGAGTTGGTTGTTGGACTTGAGGGCCTTGCTACTTGAACATGAGAAATTCAGCTTGTCTGAAAATATGGTCTGCAAGCGAACACTGTCTCCAGTGACCACGATAAGCAGTCTTTTTCAATGAACTTCATGGATAATAATTGACAAAAAAAGCTTCTTTAAAATATTCTAATTTTTCTAAACAAGTGCTGTTCTGGATGTGATTTTTAATCTCCAAGAAAAGCAGTACATTGACTCATCAGCATTGACTAACATAGTTCCGTTTTACATCTATAATTGACATTGAGCAATATTTTAAACTCTGTAATAGGGTGGAGCTGGAGTAGACAGTTTTTCTGTGAGGAGCTGCATCCATTCACAGCATTTTGGCCAGTCCTGGTGTGGCTGTGCAGTGTGACTCGTGTTCCTCCTCACCCATGGGCTATGGTGAGGGGATTAACATCCTTAGATCCAAAAGAGCCTTGTTGTTTCAGGTTAATGGAATATTTTCTAAATAAGTCTCAAAAACTTCAGGATATTTGTGCATGAAAACAAACTTAGGAATGTATCGAAGTTTTAAATTCTGCGAAAGAATTGTGCGTCGGTTTTCTTCTTTCCTTTAACTTGGAAAAAAACAGTCTCCAGCCCCCCAGCTTTCTGGCTGGTAGTTGTAGTTATTCCTTCCTACCTGTGTATATACATTGTTATCTGTCTTCAAGAGAAATGAACTTCATTTAATGAACTTTCGTTCTTGTTTGGGAACTTACGTATATATACATGTATGCATATATATAAATACAAATGTTAACAGCCATGTAAGCACAGATTTATAGGGTCCATCCAACAGAAGATAGATGATGTTTTTTCCTTTGAGACTAACCATGCAAAGCTTTTTTCTTCCCTTAGGAATTACACTGAATAAGGTCTCAGCGTTGCTGCAGCTGAGGTGTTGGAATCTGCAGAGTAGATGGCAGCCGCCTCTCATATATTAACGCAAGCCGAGGACTTAATGGTATCAAATCTAGGAAGAAATGTCAAATCTGTGTTTTTAGAATTAGCCGTTCTTGAGCTCTTTAGCAAACAAGAGGAAGGATTGTTGGCCAGAAATACAGCATCTTTCCTTTCTTAAATCGGTTATTTTTAACTTCCAGAATTACTTACAAGCATCGAAAAGTCTTAATAAGTACAGCAGAAGTTTCTACAACCTGTCACTTCTATTTATTATGGTATTCTAACTTTCAGTGTTGTGAATTCATGCCTCCAAGATTTATACCAGAGCTGAGAAAATCTGGCCTTTCATCCAGTCCCTCAATTAGATAACTGGACTAAACTAATTTTAAAGTGATTGTGAATGGGAAAATTAAAGTCTATATTTTAGCAGCTAAAAGTGAAATCTCAATAGTTTCAAAAGCAATCAAGTATTGAGTCTTTCACATTGTTTATATAAATCTTGTTTGACTTAGTAATGAAAAACATTATTTTAATAGATATCTGAATTCTGTGAAGTCCCCTGATTTACTTCTGTGTCTAATGGATGGTTGATCAGATTCCAAAATTGTCACTGCATGCCTTTTCTTTTTGTTATTTTCAGAAACTTTAAAGAATTTATAACCAATAGTATGTTTTGACTGCAGTCAAGCCTTAGGTTATAGTTTTAGACCACAGGATCTTGAAAGCATAACCTTACCCGCTCCTTAAATTTATCATTTTACTAATTTGTGAATAACTTCAGAGTTTACCAAGGCTGTGAATTTTGATAGCTGCAAATTTTTATTTCTAGAGTAGTTGATTGTTTAAGGACTCTTGTTTGATTGAAGCTTTTTGGTGATGTAGAAAGCAATGGCATTATACTGTTGTGAACTCCTGTCAAAGTACTTTTTATAATCCCGTATTTAAATGAAATTAGTGTTAAGATGTTGCACCAATTAACCATTTTAAAGTGTGGTGTGTGTTTGTTTTTCCCCCACGTAGCCCTAAGAAAGAGAAGGACTTGACAGGATACTGATGTAGCTGAAATACTTATAATTCTACATTATATGTTATTAATTATCAGCTGAAATGCAAGCATTTCCACCTGAGCCTGGTGTCAGCCCTTTGGAAGATCTGCTGTCCTTTGGAACAGTATTTTCAGTAGTTGCAAAGATGATGTGTGATCTTTCCTTGGGTAAACTTGTAGAGATGATAACAACTTCTTCTGGTGGTGTTTAATTTTCTCTTGGTAGTGTTACACAGTAATGGCGTTGAAGTTGGGAGCTCTTATTTTAGTATTGTGAAACAATTTGACAGTTCCTTTTTCTAGTCCAGCTCTTCTTAGCGGGTCAGATAAGGGAACTCTGTCCCTCCAAGTTTTTCCACTCTGTTAGTTGGTGTAATATTAGTTGCTTCTTGTTACAAGCCTAGTTTTTTTTTTTACTTGCCGTCAGTAGATTGGTAGCCCTCTAACATTTTTCATTTGTGGTCCTCTTGGCGTGTTGCTGGAGAGATGCTGACTCCTATATAGAAAACGTAAACAGTGCTGGGGTTATTTGTGAACCTTCTGGAGAATCACATCTACAATAGCTATTGCTAGCTACTTTGAAGTAAAATCAGTTGGGAAATCTTCCTTTTGGAAAGGTATCTTTCCGCTGTGGTATTCCCCATTCCCTCCTTTTTTTTTTTAATGCAAAAATGCTTCTTGAAACTTCTGGGCAACCTGTCTTAGTTCTGGCAAGCAGAAACTGTAAAGTATTTCGCTTGGAGTTTTTATTGGAATAAATTTGAATGTTAAACTTTTTATGAGGACCTCCTACCCGCCTGTCCCAAGCTGTTTATTTTCTTGTATTTGTGACTCTGATGGAAGTAGAGAATTTTGCTTGCCATGATGGGGTCTGCCTGGAAAGATAACTCGACTGTTCCCAGGAGGGACATCCAGATGAAATGTAACATGTATGTGTATCTGATGGATCACCACAGACATCTGGCACGTTTCTATTCTGTTTCCATTTAATGTACAAGTAACTCCCAGTAACTGGAACTCTCAGGTGGCATCAGGAAGGAAAAGGACTTTCACATCGTTTTTTCAGGAATACCTGGCTTTTCAGAGTGTGTTTGCAGACATATCCTGCTGTATCTTAGGTCTTTGGACTGTCAACCTGTGGGTCATCGGAAGGACTCTTAGGTTGGCATGGCAGGAGGTTGGACACGTTTTAGGGGACAATCTAGATCATTCCTCCTTCTTGATTCCTGTGCTGCAGAGCATTTCATAGCATGGAGTTCAAGGTTACACTGAAACTTTTCTCCCTCTGCCTCACAATATTTGCCACAAAAGGAAAATACGATGGCATGGTGTTAAAAGTTCTGGCTCTTGCCTCGTCTCTCCTGAAGGTTTGTGCCATGGCGAGTTCTCCTAACCCTGGTATGCATCATCTCTGCCCTTAAGTTTATCTTTCTGTGATCTGCCTTGCCCCAAAGGAACACACCTGTCTTGGCAGTTGAGGTGCGATGTGGTTTATGTGTCAGAAGTCAAATCTATTAGTGACTTTGAAGATGTAGACCAAACATGTGAACTGGCAGGAGAATCAGAGGTGGTTTGAGGGAACTGTGTGAGGGACACTTTTTTTTTTTTTATAACTGCTTTAGGAATATTGTGATCTCGAAGTTATTGATGTGGAATTTCTGTATCACTGTGGCTGGTTCTTCTCTTGGGAGAATTTAATGAATTGTCATTTAGGCTTTTGTTTTGTTTGCTTGTTTGTTTTTATTTTTTGTTATCATGGCACACAGTTTGATCATCAATTCAGTAATGACTTCTACTTTAGTTGAAAAGGGAGATAATATTATCAGTGTATTTTCTCTTTCCTGAACCTGTGACAGTTTTGTTCATGCTAAACTTCAGGCAGCTACTTCTCATAAGTGTATTTCTTACAAACACACTGGTGTCTTGGTAGCAATGAGGTATATATCTGAGTATCTGTGTGTGCTCTGGCCTATAATGTGTTGATTTTTTTTTTTTTTTTTGGTCTATTTCAAGTGATTCTTGATCTTGAGTATTTAGGGAAAAAGAGAAGTTTCTGCTGGCTAGCCTCGGATTTTGCTGATCTTTGTGCAATTTCCCCATCTGCCGTATTGTCCTTAGTACAGCGTACTAGGGAAGAAGCACGCATTTTCATCTGAGAATAAGCCGGGTAAAAGTTCCATGCTAAAGGTACCTCCATACAGCTAGCTTGGGAAAATCATACTTGACACTTGATTTATGGTGGTACTGGTGTTGATTGTCAGTGTAAAGGAAAGAACACTCTCTGTAAAGGTACCTAATCAGTAAAGCCCTGGCATGGTTGCAGTTACCGTGGTCAGAGGTTGTGGTTTAACTAATATAAGCTGTATCTGCACTAGTAGGATTTACCAACAGAGCTGTGTCAGTAAACCCTTTGTATTGTCATCAAAACTGTATTTTAAGTGCCGGGGACCATGGCAGAATAATAGTTTGACAGCAAGCATGTTTGTCAAATGGATAGTGACCTTATGGATCAGCTCAGATATTTCCTGTACATTAGCTCCTAGTACTAGGTAAGAGATAATTTAAGGAAAAAAAAAAACCTCTTGAACACCTTCTTCCCTTTACTGAATGAGGATGTAATGAACGAGAAGGAAAGGGTTCACAGTAATGTTGGGGTCATGATTCTGAGTTGTTTATTGATTGTTCTCTCCTGCCTTCTCTGTGACTCAGTATATAACTCCCCTAGGCTATGTCAGGAACTCCCTTTTGCAGAAGAGATACGTAATCATTGAATAATGTGCCAAGTTCTTTCGGTTTCATGTGGCAAGAATCAGCTTGGATTCATGAGAGTTGATCTCAGAGTAATTCACATTTTAATCTTTGTGTCATACCAGTGGGCTCTCTCCATAAAGGTAAAAATGGCAGAACTGAGAAGTCGTCTGTGGTCTCAGAGTCACCTCCCAGGAGTTTGACCACTTGACATCTTTTTGCAGCACAGCTTGCCGTGCCTGTTGGTTTTGGGTTTCTGCCCTAGTTATGTCAAACTAATGCACAAAAGTAAACCCATGCTTGATTGCATGTCATCTCAGCTGGTTTCTGAAGGGCTGCTGGGACTGAGGTGAATTGTGCAGTAGTTTAACATAAATAGTCTTTAATTGTGAACACCCAAATTGATTATTTTGGAAGGGAAGCCTTAGCAGGTGTAATATGTCAAAGCAGAGACTGATGTAATTTGTTATACCCTACCTATGGTAGGGGCTGGTAGTCATCAGTTAGGGAAAATGGATACTCCTTGATATATCTTCCAGTTCTCAAGTCAATGTTTTTAGGATGTTCCTGAGCTGTTTCGATCATTGTTGAATAACCCATTAACTTAATACTTTGATGTTGTAGGTTTTTTTCCCTACCTTTGTTACTTGTGCTTCTAGAGAATGGCCGGTGTAGTTTTTTGTTTATTGAGGGAAAATTATCTAAAGAAAATGGCACCTTAGAGGATTGCACCTGGAGCAATCCCAGGACCATTCTTACAGTTTAATTGTTTTCAACTTCTCTTCAAAACAAAACGCCCAAAAAGCGCACGTGCGTTTCCCATCCTATCTTGTGCTAGTATGTAGGATTCTCATCCTCCTTACATAACTAATTCATGTGTTAGATAATCTGTTTTTCCTCTGTCTATTGCACCAGATTTCTGGTTAAAAACTAAATGCCAATGTTGTGTTGCTAGTAGGTTTTCCTGTGCCTCGCTTGTGCAGTTTCTGATATTCGTACAGCTGTCTTTAGTTATTGGGCCACGTTAACTGTAGACCATAGTGCACTATGTGAAATGAAGTCAGAGATTGAACTGCAGTGTACTTTCTGCCTTCACTTTTACCACTTCTTCACTCTCAACATTAACCCTTAGATCTGTATCAGAAATCTGATGCAAAGGGAAAACCTCTGGAAAGGAATGGGAATAATTATACTCAGGAATAGAAGCAGTTACAGAGGAGACTCTTTGGGTTTGCATTTTTGCTTCCAAGGGTGGGTAGAATGGCACATACATAATTGCAGTGTTTTTTGTCATGTAACAAATATTCTGGGTTTTGTGATGATGCAGTAAAGGCATCTGAGCCAACAGGGGGCTGACTGTAATGCCAGGTTATGGGAAAATTATTTGAACCTCAACTTGGCCAGAAGTGGGCACATCGTCTGACAATTTTTCTTGAAACTTGGAGTAAGTTTTTCTTTCTTCATGTGCAGTGTGTTAGAGATAGTAGTTACTTTTTGTGATGAAACTTGTGATTACTATTTCTAAAAACATATATTTACCAAGGAATAGGTGAGGCATTTACATGCTTGTCTGTATACCATATTGCAATATAGCAGTAAGGTTTGTGGGGAAACAAATGGGTGGGGTAACTAAACAGTACACCAGGGAAAGAGTCTGAGTCATAAGATTTCCTTGAATATGGAGAAAGAGCTGGGATCTCAGACACTGAGCATTAGTATTAACAGACTGTTGTGCCTATTCTGGATCTCTGAAGCCCCTCTGAAGCAGCAGCCTTATTTAAAACCTATTTCTACTTAAGTTTCTGCAGAAGCTCTGTAGCTGTGTGTTAAACTGCAGTGAATATAATGATCTACAAGTCGCCAAGTATAAGGTGGTTTAGGAGGCTGCAGTGAGCTTGTAGAGCCTGGTGGCAGTGGGTGCTCTGCTCTTTCCCCCACATGGTGCAGGTGTCTGCTGGAGAAATAGGCTCTGGGAGAGGCAGAAGGATCAGTAATTGAATGGCAAGAGAGAAGCCTGCTTGATGAAAGGAATCAGCTGGCATTTGCAGGGCTGTGAACTGCTGGGCTCTTAATTCCTTGGAAATTTTCAGAAAGCCATAAGATGTTTCATATGATGTGTTTCGTTTTTATGTAGAAATTTATTTTCCAATTTCCTTTTTTTCTGAATCCATTGAATTGATCTTTTTTGTTCACTTAATTGTTCATCTGTATTACAGCAGAGAATTTACCATTCTTAGGTAGGGGATTTTTTTTCCATTTTAATCTTTAAGTGGTTAGCACCACAAATGATTCTGTGATGCAAAGTTGTGAAACTGCTTTAGAATCAGATTAAAGTTTTCATACGCTGCAGACTTAATAGAACAAATTAATAGTGAATTTTAAGGAAGATGCTGGTGTTCAGTGATGGGTGGGACATGCCAGGGATGAGATGAACATGCCTATGTTGAAAGAAAACTTACATGTATGAATTATGTTCCTCACCAAATATCACAAGAGACCCAAGCAGATCGTTGGCTACTTTAGCCATGTTGTGTGTCAAAAGTTTTACTGCTTATATGTGAGACAATTGGTTGAGTCCTTCTATCCGCGTTTTAAAGTTATCTTGAAAGAAATGCTGAAAAGGTGTGCAGAAGTATTTAGAGGACAGCAAAAGTGCCTTAGAGCTGGAGTATACTCTTAAATTTTGCCAGTTGGTAGGAATTACCATTGACAACTATAGCCATTCTGTTAATGGTGTGCTTCCGCAGGTAAAGCTATGGTTATACTAACTAGCTCATGCTGGAGCCCTGAAATAGACTGAGGTGTGGCTTCTGCTCTTTATCAGTCTCCTTTCCTCCATGATAGAAAGGTTTTATCTGGGAGGTTGTATTAGTAAACTACGCTATTTAGACATGAATTTTAAATGAGAGGCTGTCATGTTTCAATTTGTTTAGCATATCAAAAAGAAAACCGAAAAAATGTTTTTGGTACAGTGCTGAGGCTCTAGAAAATTGTTTAATCTAGTGGGAAACTACACATCCAGAACCAGGGCACTGAAAGATGTAGTAGACAACAGCACGTGAAAAGTGTGGAAGAATGTTTTAATGATGAATATGAGTACCCCGTTTAAATATCCTGAAGGAAATGATGGATGCTGCCTTGGGTCAGCTATACTCGTGCAATGAGAAGCGGTAAGGCCTTTCAGGAGGACGGGCTAGAGCCAGGACTGGCAGCGCTGGGCTGGCGCTGGCGTTTCGGATGCTTCTGAGTGGGACCGGCCGCTGCCCGGGCCCTGCTGCAGCGCAGGGGCTGCTGCTCCTCTCGCTCACGCCGCTTACGGAAAGTACAGACAGTACCTAAAGTATGGCGAAATACTCAGATAACCAGTAAAACTCTGTAATCTTGTACAAGAGGGCTGAATAGCTAATATGATGTCTACTTCTGCCTTTGAAGTGCTTGAATGTTCTTTTCCCAAGCAGCATGGTAGCTTGCATAAAAAATGGTTCTTGGATCAAAGGAGTGGCTGTCATTCTTGCTTTTGGATGCTGGGCATGTCTGAGAGTGAGGCAGTGCTTTTAAAAATGCATAATTTCTTGATCTATTTCTAGTTTTATCATTCTAACCAGCCTTCACAGCGGTGAATTCTGGCTGAACTAACAGCTGCTTGTAACAATAAGGCCTGATGAAAACTGATTTATGTTACTGGTTTCAATATTGGCTTAATGATCCTTGTTAATCCAAGAGGCATACAACAAAAGAGCAGGTTCTGAGAGGAAATCAGTTCTATCAGGACAAGCACGTGCTCATGGCGTTATGTTTTTAATACAAACATGCCTCTCTGGCGAGATGCAGCATGTTTTTTCAGGAATAGACTGATAAATTGTCAATTAAAAATGCATATACAGAGTAAACCCAACTGTTTATTGTGAATCTGGGTATTTTGCCTTTGCAGACTTATTGTTATTTTATTGTATTTGCTTAAGTCAATCTCCCATGTGTTATTAACACTGTTGAATGTAGCTGGCACATGTTGAGGATTTGGGGTTAGTGGTGGGCAGCCTCCCTGCCCCTGGAGGAGATGAGGGGGAGATGCTGTGCCCTTCAGCCTCCTCCTCGCCTTCCTCTCTTGGGCTGGCTCTGCCTCACACCTGGGAGTGCCTTGTACTGGTTTCTCTGAAGAACATTTCAGAAATATTTTATTTTTTTTCTCTTCCCACCCCCCCATTTATGTTTGGGTTTCTCTTCTGCCATTTTGTTGGGCTCAGTCAGCATTCTGGGCATTCAGACAAATATCCGACCACCCCAAATAACTGAGGGAGTGTGACCTTCCCCCTTCAGCCCTGCGGTTGATTTGGCTCCCGCCTTACCGTGAAGTGCCCCTCCAGTGAGATCATGAGAGTGCTGATTCACAACTATTTGCAGGTCAAAGGGATGCTTTTTTTACATTCCTCACACTTCTCATTGCTTACTTTCCTTTTACGTGTTTGGTTTCTGATAGCTTAGTGGGTTGAATCAGCTGAGGGGCGAGTCAGCTGGCCCTGCTGTCAAGGCAGGGGAAGGAGCCCGCTGCTGGGAGTGGGGGAATGGGACCTCCCTACGGGAACCTTATTGTTAATGTGTTGGTGTTATTCAAATTGATTTTGTTTGATCTTCACCAGTTTTCTTTTTATGTGCACATTAACTGGGTGTTACATGTGCTTTTTCACTAGGCTTGGATTTTTTTTTTAACATGTGCAATTGTAGCCAGAAAGTGAATTGTGTTTTGTTTTTTTTTTTTCCCCCTCCTCTTTTACTTGTTAGGAGCTTACTAAAAGCATCTTAAACTCTTTGTGCCTGAACAAGGCAACAAGATCTACCTTTAATATAGTGCAGTTAAACTGGGAAGCCTACAAAAGAATAAGAAATTGAGTTTATTGTACCAGGTTGTTTCACGAAATTGGTAATGTAGGTGTTTTGTATGTTGTTTAAGTAGCATTTTGCATGGGGGAAAGGTGGACATTTTCCCCCCTGAGCTGGAATAATGTGAATACTTGAATTAATTTGATGCTTTATTTATGGATTATAGTTCTACACAGAGGAAAAAAGTTACAAGTTTTTTATGATGTAGTAATTCACGGTAAGTGATAAGCAGAAAGCCTGACTTTGCTTTTTTTGTCTTTGCCTATACAGCTAATGTTCCCTGAGCTTCAGTATAGCTTTAAAAGCCTGCATTGCCGAGACTTCAGCGCTGGCAATTTATTTGTCTGTGGAGTAACTCTGCACGTGCCACTGCAGTCATGAGTCTTGGGTACCAGAATTATCTTGAACATAGTTGTGCAAGCATCTTGCAATATGCTTTATTTAAAATAAACACACCACCACCACTGAAAATCCCTTCTATTGTTAAGTAATCAGGGTTTACACTGTAGCACATACTTCTACTCTTATAATAGGTAGCACATTTTCTCACAACAATTACACTCCAGGGTAGTGAATCTCTTCTGCAGAGAATTAAAATTTATTAAAAGAGAGGGATTTGTGTATCATGCTCCTGTATTTGTTCTTGCAGCAATTTTTTGAAAGAGGGCTGTCCTTACAGTGAAACACTTTTAAGTGTTACCTGCTTACTTGAAAAAAACCCAATCTTATCTATGATACACATTAGTTTGAAATTGGATGTTAATTGATTTGTATGGTCAATGCAGTGAAAAAAACCATAAAGCCTTATACATAAAGCAAACTGTGCACGATTGCACACTGCATTGACAGAGCTAGAAATGATATACTATGTGAAACAGCGGGACTACTGTCCCTTGTTATCACAAAAGTCCAAATGTCCCAGTGTGCCCGAGTGTGTGTCAGCCGCTCTGTGTCAGTCGTGCTGAAATCTCTGGGTGTTTGGCTGCATGCCATATTGTTGTTTGACAGTCCATTTGGATTTATAATGTCGTTTAAGATTTCTAAATGTGGCTGTGACACCAGTGCTTTGAGGACCTTTAATTTTGTTAGGTTTGGCATGCTTGAATAACGATGAAATAAAATGGCATGCCTAAGAAAGCCTGAGGTTTGTGTAATATCATTCATGGCCTCTTTTAACAAATGGATAAAAGCAGCGAGGTTTCTAGGAAGGTAAGATAAAGCAAAGCAGCCCAGCAGAGCACAGAACTGTCGATTTACTTGTGCAGTTTAACTCTTCGAAAGTTCCATGATCGCTTTCTTAAGCCATGATCAAAATTTTATCATGAATTTGAAAGGCTGCCAGGTGCTAGTAATGTGAAACAATTATCATTTGACATGATGTAAGGTCTGTTCTTATTTACAGCAAATGTCATTTGATGTTGTTTCCTTTTTTTCCCGTTTTGCAGATGCGGGTGCTTGCAGTTCTTTCCGATCCCACACAGATGTTGTCATTGTCTATTGTGCACAGGCTGCTGCTTGGGGTGGTTTTGCAGGGCTGGAGAGGGAACAGCCTGCCTGTGTTCTTGCTGCATGAGGTGCAGCTCTGATGAACAAAGGACTGCTACTGCTTTTTCTTAGCAAGATGTGGCACAGGTTCTTCAGTAATAGAGTTTCGCGTCAGGGTTGGTGGGGTCTTCGGTCTTGAGGCCCCACATAATGTTCCCGGCAGTGCCACTGCATTCTTTCCAGTAACAAACTGAAATAGCAGAAACAATGCACTTATTCCATTTTGTATAATAAATGAAATACCTTGAAGGAAAATTTGTCACCTTCAGTAATCAAGGATTTCCTTCTTACTGGTGCTGGCATTCTTGCCTGATTTTTTCCGAAGTGCTCATGAGAAATTTAAACAGGAAATTACCTGAATTGGGAAAAAATGTTCAGTATAAATATATGCTAGTATAAATATATGCTAATGAACTGTTATTAATTGATTATTTTCTGTTAGATACGCTAGTACATAGAATAAAACTCGTGTATGACTTGTGTATGTATGTAGGCGTATCTGATTTATACAGGACCTGGAAGGTTTCATGAATAAGTTAGTGGTAGACTATTTTTAATTTAAAGAAGATATTGAGCACTAACTTGAGGGAAATCAAGTTTTGTGAATCTAGATGTTTGACACACCATGAGGGTTGTTGTTTGTCATTATTATATATTTCTATGTTATATATGTTATCCATGTAGTCTTTTAGTTTAGAAGCATCTTAGTTCTGATCTAGAAAATGAGTATACAGAGATATTTTCTTGGTTTTGATTTCTTTTCTTTGTATATTGCTGTAATACTATATTTTCTGATTCCATATAATATTTTTATTCTTTCAAATAACTGTTTGGATTCCTACTGGATTTTATTCTGTTTTAACACATAATCCAAGGAATTAAGACTAGCAATTTTTTGAGCCAGTCCTGCTGTTACATGGGCATAGCCATCTTCCAGAATGAATATGCTGAGTAGTTGTTAAATGCTGTTATTATCAGTGATGATGTGCAAGCGTGAAAGGATCCAGCTTTGTTTTCAGGGCTCATCTGAATTTGGCAGAAAGGGAGAGATAAAGGGAACATTTCAAATGTTACTGTGGTGCTCGAGGTATGTCATCTACGTTGTGGGGAAATTGCACTTATTTTCATACCTATCTCTAGAAAAATAAATCCTGTGTGAAAATACTGTAATTTTCATAGAACAGTGTATTAAATGCCGTGACATTGTCATTAAATAACAAGGAGTAGTCACGCTTTTCTTAAAGGTAGGTTTCTGTTCCACTACATGTGGCAAAGTTGAGGCATAAAATTCTTTTGTCCAAGGAATGACACATGGGCAGCTTTTTATCTCTTTGGGTACCAGTCTTGCATTTGTATTTTCTGTGTTACAACCCCTTCTTTGTGCAGATGGTGAACGAGAGATTACTATAGTGAGACAATTATAGTACAAAACAAAAGCAACAGAAAGTCCTCATGATCTAATATAAGAATGGAAACAGCTAGTGGAAGGGCTTGTTTCAACCTTCGTGCTGATACTTTTATCTGAAAGTAATCTGATTAAGAACTACCTACCTTTATGCTTTTTGTCAGCTGTGTTGTGTCAGTTGCAGGCATGGAACAGGGAAGGTATAACCTCTGTATCTGGTTATCTGAAATACCTATTTATGGAGATTTTCTTGGCTGGAGATCTGCGTGCTTCTGGTCTTCACCTTTAAATTGTTGCCCTTGTGCCAGCTCAACTTGTGTTAAAAATCATAATAACTCAAAGATAGCATCAAATTGGTATTTTTAATTCTCGATCAAAACATGGTTGATTAAGATCAGGATTAACGTTTTGGAGTTCACGGTGAGTGAGCTGGTGTTTTAATCAAGAATCAAGGTGTGTGGTATTAGATAAGAAACTTTATTATGTACTAGTTATGGTTGACTTTTTACTAACTTCATGGACATTGTACGGAGATAGAAATTACTAAATTTCAAGGTAATATCCTTTCTTTGTAATGATGGTGTAAACTCCGCTATGTCAGCTTCAGCTGTCTTTTGTGTCCAGCAGAAGTAGCATTGTCAGCATTCTTAATGTAGGATTTCCTGTTCTTTTCTGTCTAGATTAGAGTTCTAGAGGTATGCTTTATGGAATTCACTTGTCAGTTTTTATTATTGTGTAAATGGGGGTGTATATGCTTAGTAACAAAAGCTTTGTATGCTCATTTGTGCTAGTAACACTTTTCTGTTTTGTACACAGAAGTGAATATGTATATGTTTATGTGTAAAAGCAAATATATGTAAATATACAGAGGAATTAATGTATTTGGATTCAAGAACCAAATATTTTTAGGGAAGGAAAATTGCTCCCATAAGAGAAGTTTCGTCTTCTTGAAAAGATACATACCAGGTCTATGGTTTTAATGTTTTCAAGTGCCTTATTTACATCCTTGTTGTTGGTGGCAAATTTTGTTTCCCATAAAATGCATTGGGGTGAGGCTGTATTTCAGCATGAAGTTACAGTAAGATTGATACAAAACAGCCAGGACAAACCAAGTGTTCTGACATGGGAAGAAGCCGCCGTCTGTAGCCTCGTCTGCATCGTGCTCGTAGCTCCCGCGCTAAGGCACAGGCTTTGCATCTGCTTTGCATTTGTTATGGAATGAATGTGGGTAAAAGCTTCTACCTGGACAGTCACTACAGAGCCACTGAGACATGATGGCTCGTGTGTCAAAGACCTAACGTAAGAAGGCATTTTGCTTGATAGCATTAACTGGAATAATTTATCCTTGTTAGTCTTGCCCGTATGTGGCATTTGTACAGTATGTGGTTTTGGATATAATTAATGTACTCTTTAATTTGTTCCTGGAGCGTAAGATAATAACCTTAATGTGAGTTCTTAGATGCTGTATCTTGTGTTTTAAATGAATTAGAAACACAAGCATTTAAGTTTGTCATGGCAAGCTCTAGTTGAACTTTCAGGGATGGTTATTCCACATACTAATACATTTGCTACTCTCTTCATCGTCATGTGTGTTGTTATACCGACCTTGTGTTTCTATTTTTTGACATACTTTTTTTCTCCTCCTTTTTCAGGTGAAGCAGGAGCTGTAGAAGGAAAACCTCGTGGGTCGCAATCATGCCATTCCCTTTTGGCAAGTCTCACAAGTCTCCTGCAGACATAGTGAAGAACCTGAAGGAAAGTATGGCAGTTCTAGAAAAGCAAGATATCTCTGACAAAAAGGCAGAAAAGGTACAGTTGAGACTTTCCTATTGCTAGACAGTAATTGAAAGGGGGGAAAAAGGCAATTACAGCTGTTGAAACTGAATCAATTAAGAATTAATAATTGGGGTTTTTTACTGTGATAAAGGGTAAGTTATTACGTACCTTTGAACAGGTGTGTTTCATGTTGGTTGCTTTTGCATTTTTCTGCTACTGGCAGCTGACATGATATTTAAAATAATTTGATTTGGAACTGTAGGATGTTGAATTGTTTATTAAGCAGCTCACAGCTGTACAGTGTTGTGGTGCCTGTGTCCACCGTAGTGGCTTTACTACTGTACAGTAGTTCTGTCTGTGCTTGTCCATGCAAATGTTGATAGGGCAGAGTGTCTGTTACTGAAACCAAGGAACTTTGTGTCTCCATGGATGTCAGTAGAGGTTATACTTTTACCTTTCCTTACCTTTTCTTCAGCCCAGAGGAAGATGTGGTGGAAAGTTCCTGTGCTAGTGCAGTTTCCTTTAGTGCTACTTCAGGATCTGAACCTGTCAACTGTAGTTTACTTCTCAACTAGTAGTCTCGATAGCTTTACTAAAAATTACCTTCAAGTTCAGCCTGTGTGCAGCTGCATCCCACCTGGTGACTTGTATGGCAGGGGTATTTACTGTTTAGGTGAAGTTTTTCCTGGTAAACTTAGCACAAGGGCATAGATTTCAATACTTAAAACACCAAAACGAAGCACCAAATGAAACAGATAAACAAACAAAAAAAGAAAATAAAGCATCTTCCTCACCAGTCTACCAGCTTTTGAAGCAGGCTGTGATACCCTCCTTGGATCCTCTCCCAGCATTATTTAACTGTTCTGTGCCATTCTTGGCATCCTTACAGAATCATGTGTAGGAGTTAAGTCACAGTCTTTTTCACATTCAGTCTTTTTCATGTTCACCAGTATTTTTAAGCAGTGTGTTTCACCTAGATTTGGCACTGCTGCTTTAAGTGCAGGGAATCTGGGTCTTAACCGAATGGCCATCTTGATCCTGATAGTCTTTGGAATCAGTGCATTCTACCCCAATGCCAGCATGTGGTATGTTCCAGGTCTCTTGCATTGTACCACAGAATTTTTCTCTGATGGTTTTTTTTCTCTTGCTGGAGAGAAAAATGTTATGGCCTGTTATGCAGGCCTGCATGGAGGCTGGGAGGATTTTCATCTGCTGCTGCTTATTTTCTATCTCTAATGAAGACATCTGTCAGGAAAGGAGTGGTAGGTGCATTCTGAAGAGTCTGTTATGAGACACGGCTCTGCCTTCTTCATCTCAGCCTTATTATTAATTCCTGGAGGTTTGGCTTGATCTTGAAATCTCTTTTGTGTCATCTTTTTCTTTTTGCTTAGACCTCTAATGGGGAACAGGCCAGCTTCATTCCATTGTGCATAGCTGTGCGCTGTATCACATGCCTGTGTTCTTGATGCTGTAGATGAAGATTATTATGTACCATTTGCTTCTTACTGGCCTTTAATCCCATACCTCCATCTTCTCTAAAGACCTCATTTATGGGAGGCTGCTGCTTTCACAAGGAATATGCTAAGCCTGTGGAGTTGTTTCTCCTGTGTCATATAGAAAGGAACACATTCTGCTCGAAGGAAATAGGGCAACCCATGTTCTCTGGGTTAAATGTGAGCAGGGTTAAATACTGACATTCACAAGACTGAGCTGGATATGGTAGTGCTGGCCTCTGTCATCCTCGTTCACAAAGGAGACCAGTTGATGAATCTGAGCATTCACAACAGTGTCTGCATCTCCATACAGAGATTCTTCAGGATATAGTTGTTTCATTGGCAAACCAAAACGTCCGTGAAGATAACTGTGGTTGTGGCAGTTTATCTCAGGTTCTCAGATTGTTTCCTAGAGATAGAGGTGTTCTTTGATAGAGAAAGTTCTTCAATACCTTATGGACCAGTCATCACGTCTTTGAGAGTGCAACTCTGATTAAACACTCTGAATTTGTGCCCTCTTGCTGTGCAGTCTGTAGAAATTACTGGAGTAACTTTGGAGTTAAAAGTCAGCCAGAGTCTGAGCAGTAGGCATTATTAAAAAGAAGACAATATTGTACATGTATTTAGGCGTATTTTTATCTTTCACTATCCCTTTTATTATTATGATCCTTTCTGCAATGTAACTTTCCAGCCTCCTTTGGAGAGGAATTCTGTTCTGATGAAAAGGTGAGGTCTGTGGCTAGTAGCGGAACAGAAATAGAAAAACTCACTGCGTATAAAGCACAAAAATTATTACCCTTTAGGAAATGGGGAGAAAAATGCCAGAGTTTTCTTTTTTTATAACTCCATTTTATTAGTGATTAGACTTGTATAATATACACTGTCTCTCTCAGAAATTTCTGCTCCATTGCTGCTGTTTCATCCAAGGGTGTGCTGTTGTAGCCTGTCAAATAACAGCAATAAACTTCCAAGGCTAAGCAGCATGGTACATAATTCAGTGTTAATTACTGTTTGTGCTAAAGACACTTTTTTGGGTGCACGGAATGTTTACTTTTCCTACAGTACTTTGTTTCTTAAAATTAACTACGCATAGTTACATATTTTCTTTACTCTTGAACATAATTTGAAGTGCGTATGTAGATTAGATGAAAAAAAATTCAGCACATGTTGAAGTGAACTGAATGTTTCAAAATTTATTTTTTGTTTAAAATATTTCTTCCACAAAGTGAAATTAATTGTAGATGTCCTTTTGTTTTATACCTTATGCCCAACTGAGGTTCCAGAGACAAACTAGTATTTTTGTACTGCAGTACCACAGTGGGGTTTTTTTTATGTGTAGTTCACCTTATTTCCTACCATGTGGTAGCAGGACAATGCTGTTAAGAACATATTTAGTTTGCTCCTATGTAGAGGATGCTCTTCGGCAGTTTCCTAACACACTTGGAAATACAGATTTGTAAGAAAATTAGACAAATAATTCTCCCTAGAAATTAAAAGTGGAATTACTTATGGTTGAACAGAACACCTCATTTTTTTTCAGTGTTTAGACTGAAATTTAAAGCCTTTAATGTTTTGTGAGAGGAAGAAAAATCAATGTAAGAAAAAAAGGTTTTTAAAACTTGGATAGTGTGTGTTCCTGTACATTCTTTATAATCAAAATGGAAGAGATTCTTCAAAGCAAAAGATGTAAAACAACAGTAGTGTTCATCATGCATCTTGTTCACTTATGAAACATTCTGCCTGCAGTTCAAAAAGTGAATTCTAGTTGCATGTTGATCTACCTTAGTTTGAGCTCTGTGAGTACTGGAGAACAATGAACCAGGTAATTCTCCAGGTCATTTTGAAATGTTCCTGAAGTTGGTGGTCCCTGCTTGGGAGCTGAGATGCGGAGTGGCTGTCAGAGCTGGACGTTGTGTCCGGTGCGGCGCAGCTCCGGCTGCACGCTGGCCGCAGCCTTTCGCTCGGGACACAGGCAGCAGCTTGTGTTTTGGAAGGGAAACTTGAAACGACAAGTGCTTTATGACTGTGAATGTGCTTATCGCCCATTACTTGTGTTTTTTCAGAAAGGGGGGCTGAAGGGAATGAGAAGGAAAGCTCCTTCATATAAATGGGACCTACCCATGATCTAGCCCATTAATGAGTCTCTTATTTGCATCTCTTTCTCCTCTTTGGCTGACATCAGCATTTATTTTTATACTCAGTTTTGTGGCACGCATTTACTGTCGTGAAGGTAAAGATTTACTCACGTCATCAACTTGTTCTTCCCTACCCTCTGACCTGGGGTTAACCTGCTTGTAACTGCTCTGGTTTTGGCTTTCAGATAATTGTGGCAACCATGTTGTTAACCCCTGCGGGTTGACTGTTGCAGGCTTGGTTGGTCTCCTTTAAGTTACCAGCTCTATACAATGGACAGTATATTCAATGTAAGGGTTAAAGCCATATGCTGGTTGGATTCAGCTGTCCAAATGTAATATTATGTCATGTTGCCATAGGTGTAGGTCACATTTCATTCAGTGAGTTGATGCTGTCATTTACAAAGCAGTAACATTTTGAGTTTGTTATGCGTATTTGTACAATTAACTCCTGGTTGAAAGAAGGCCAGAGGTTATGAGAGCTGCCCTGTCTGCTGCATGGGGCTGGTACCCAAAGGGTGAAGTTGGGATTTCCTGTGAAAGTCATGGATGAGAAGACGACATGCTTCTCTAACTGATCTTAGCTCTTGAATGATATCTTCATGCTAGATATCTGCTGAAAAAGAATGTAGTCATTGTTGGCCTGTAAAATAAACTAGTGGAACTGACGCAGATAATCATATATTTACAGATTTGTATGTTTTTTGTAAGTGTTTTGAAATCCAATCAATTTAAATAGAGTGGTGTTTGTTACTTATGAAAGATACCGGTCTAGTCTAGTGAAAATATTCACCAAGTACAGGCTCAAAATTATAGCTAGGCTACCTTTTTGATGGATATTTTAATTCATAGTGCAAATTATGTAGCTGCGTTGTCAATGTGGGTAGAACCCCTGACCATAGACCCGGAGCCTGCTGGGCTCATCTCAAATTCTTAAAGACTAACCATGAGTTCTTTTTCTACTGTTTCTTTAGGTAGAGGCAAGTGTTGCTTGGTAAAACTCAGATACTCCAGCTGTACAAATCTATATGAAGTATTTGGTATTTGCATTGCTTAGCATTTAAGGAAATAGTAAATTTTGGAAATATTGGTGAAATATCCTAGAGACTGGAATAGACCATAGTGGTTCATAGTTATAGAGACATGCAGCTGATTCTGATCTGACAATCATACGTGACTTCATAGTGTCTCTTTTTATTTTTAAATAATCTCTTCCTATCTTTGATAAAAATAGAGAAAAAAGTATTTTCTTTATTTTACTTACTTACATCTTACTTTTATATTTTGACTTGTCCTCTAATGCTATTGATTGTCTGGCACCATCGAATTTCAAATGTGATTTGTCCCAGAATTTTTATCAAAAACTGATTGCTCCATGGTTGCTCCTTCTCAGTATTGAGAATATATATTTATAATTTTAATATATAAAAATATATATTAATATAATTTTAATACAAAATATGTAGAGACTATAATACGCAGAATATATAATACACATTTTGTGTGTATTCTGTATACATAAAATATACCCTGCTTCTACATTGTATTAGAATGTTTTATTTATATATACATGGTGTCTGATTGTTAATTCTACTCTTGATCATGGGCTTTTGGATGAACTTCCTTGTGCATTTTCATTTTCCTCTACCCTTTTTTGTTCCTGTTAAAAGAAATCAGCACATTAGGCAATTACTTAGATCTCAGTACCTTAGGAAAATTTGCAAGTAATGCTGGCCAGCCTTCTCTTATCTTCTAGGTTCTAGGTTCTCTTATCTTATCTAGGTTTTCACTTAGGTCTTAACATTGATCTTTATTGTAGCATTATATTTTTCCATGTAGCTATCTAAATTCCATTCTGCATTTGAAATGGCAAAAATAGCTCTGCACATCATGTATTTGGAATATATTTGAGAGTTCATGGAATAGGAGAGTAGAGATCACAGAACCACAGAAAGTTAGGGATTGGAAGGGACTTCAAAAGATCATCTAGACCAATCCCCCTGCCAGAGCAGGAACACCTAGGTGAGGTTACACAGGAAGGCGTCCAGGCAGGTTTTGAATGTCTCCAGAGAAGAAGACTCCACAACCTTCCTGGGCAGCCTGTTCCAGTGTTCCGTCACCTTGACTGAGAAGAAGTTTCTTCTCAAATTTAAGTGGAACCTCTTGTGTTCCAGCTTGAACCCATTACCCCTTGTCTTGCTGTTGGTCATCACCGAGAAGAGCCTGGCTCCATCCTTGTGACATTCACCCTTTATATATTTATAAACATGAATGAGGTCACCCCTCAGTCTCCTCTTCTCCAAGCTAAAGAGACCCAGCTCCCTCAGCCTTTCCTCATAAGGGAGATGCTCCACTCCCTTCATCATCTTTGTTGCCCTGCGCTGGACTCTCTCCAGCAGTTCCCTGTCCTTCTGGAACTGAGGGGCCCAGAACTGGACACAATATTCCAGATGAGGTCTCACCAGGGCAGAGTAGAAGGGAAGGAGAACCTCTCTCGACCTACTAACCACCCCTCTTCTGATACACCCCAGGATGCCATTGGCCTTCTTGGCCGCAAGGGCCTAGTGCTGGCTCATGGTCATCCTGCTGTCCACCAGCACCCCCAGGTCCCTTTCCTCTACACTGCTCTCTAATAGGTCGTTCCCCAACCTATACTGGAACCTGGGGTTGTTCCTGCCCAGATGTAAGACTCTACATTTTCCCTTATTGTATTTCATTAAATTTTTCCCCGCCCAACTCTCCAGCCTGTCCATGTCTCGCTGGATGGCAGCACAGCCTTCTGGCGTGTCAGCCACTCCTCCCAGCTTGGTGTCATCAGCAAACTTGCTGATAGTACACTCAATTCCCGCATCCATGTCGTCGATGAATATATTGAATAATACTGGTCCCAGTACCGACCCTTGAGGGAATATTCCAGAGATATTCTAGAACAAATTTGTAAGAGTTGATTTCTACTCCTTTTGATGTTGAGTTTTAAATTAGGAGGGAATATAGAAATGTCATATTTTATAGAAGTGCAGTGCATCAGGAGACCTTGGGTATTGATGATAATACTTTCAGAAAACCTCAATTTCTATATTTATAGTATGTATCCAGAAATGGTAGTTTGGCTTAAGTTGCAGTGATACAAGCAAGTCTCTTTTTGTGGTGACAGTGGTCAGGCATTGGTACAGGCGGTGGGGTGGTGGGGTGTCTGTCAGGGAGCTGCTCAGGGCATGGTGGGCTGTGCGCCTCGTCAACCTGATGGGACTTCAAGGTTGGCCCTGCCTTGAGCAGCTGGTCGGACCCTGATGTCCTCCTGAGGTGCCTTCCAACCTGGGCTGTCCTGTGTTTCTGTGTCTCTGTTACTTCCCACTAAAGCCATATGTCATTCCAAGTTCAAGTGAAGCACATTCAGATGGCCTTGGCAGTTGTGAAGAGCACGAGAAATAAATTCAAGTCCTGGTGTGTGTCTCTCTCTTGTTTGTTTGTGGTTTTGTTTGTTTGGGGTTTTTTGTGTGTGTGTGTTTTGTGTGGGGGGGGGTTTTTTAAGAAAAAAAAAAAGCACTCAGTTTGGAAACACTATTTTTTCTCTCTGGTTGGTAAGCATTTCCATTACGAGCATCTGTCTTGGGATGGTGGTGAGGGAGAGCCTTTGAGTGTGATTATTAAGCTTTTGGCAGGGTTCTGATTTCTAGAATTTTGGTATGAAAAACTCTCCACCGCCATTCTTTTAATTGCAGGAATCCCCTCAGCATTGCCACCGTCTTACTTAAAGTAGGTAGTTACTCGAACCTCTGCCTTTCTTCCTCTTTCATCTTGTTGTCTAAATGAGTGTGCAGGGACAGACTGCAATAGAACTTTTATTGCTGCTTCCTCTTTCCTTGGTAACCTTGCATCAAAGGCATCTCTTCATATCTCCACGTTTGGCAGATGTTCCTGTTTTTTTCCCTAGTAAAGAGAGATTTCTTCTGAATTTTAAAGAAATAGAATGCTTGTGTGGTATCACACTACTATAGTACGGTGTACTGGCTTTCTCATTTTACGTCTTCAGGAGCTGTCATGGATCTAAGCAGTCTTACCAAGCACCTGCTTCTTGCTGTCTTACTAAAAGTGTTCAGAAAATCCTTTGGAATTTTGATTAAGGAGGAAACTGGGACTAGGAACTGCAGTTTGCAAGTAGAGGGAGGCGGCCGGGAGTGGAAAGTTGTGGAGGAGCTAAAAATGATATGGAGCCTCCTTAAATGTCATGGAATCCTCACTTGCATACCTAGCAAAGCTGGAAGGGCTTTGGCTTGGACAGTGCATGGGTCATGCTGATCTTAAGCCCCTCTAGATATAACACAGAAATGAGAAATCTTTTTACATACGTCTTATAAGACAGGCAATATCTAGAAAGTGATCATTTTTCACTTCGTTAATTTTCCATATGCTACCAATCATACATACTTTACATTAAAGTGTATGCATACCTTGTTGGCAGGTTCATCTAAGTACTAAAAATCAGTGCACTTACAAAGCATTCATACTTTTTAGGCACATGAAGAACTAATACAATATAATTAAAGCAGCTGTTTATGATTATCTTTTTCAGCATTTTGTCCCCAAGCTATGTAAACATATATATTGAAAAGAGTAATTCTTTTTTTTCTCCAAGATAACTGTGTTTTAAGATTTAGAAGTTAGTGTTTAGAAGTGTTCTTGTTGATTTTTTTTTTTTTTTTTTTTTTTTTTTTTTTTTTTTTTTTTTTTTTTTTTTTTTTCTCCTCCTTACTCATGAGAGAACTCTGATTCCACTGCTAAATGCTGCTCCAGCCCATCATGGCAACTTGGGAATTCCTTATGCTGGATTCCTTAAGTGAGAGGTCAGACCTGCCTTCTGTAAGCTGGACCTCAAATGGGAAGCATCTTAGACTTTTGTTTCCTGTATCACTGTGTCCTTTTGAGTGCACCTCTTTCTGGGTCTGTTTGCCACTTTGTTCTTGTAAGCTGAGATAACCTGAACATTAAAGGAGGTTTTCTTTGAGGTTTTGTTAGTTGGAAAGGAAAAATTTTATCCTCACTGACTGGAATAGGAGCCTGACAAGTGCAAAATCTGTAGGAGGGGTACGATTGGTCACTCTGAGCAGTTCACTAGAGACAGGCATGTGTCTCCATGTCATGTTTTCCAGTCTGATCCTGCCTACCTCTGTTATACGGAATGGAAATTTCATTGGGTTCTTTTCAGCCCATTACTGTTCTTAGGGGATTTTTGAATGGGAAGTTTAAAGGCAGTTAAAAGGAAGAGATTTTTACTTTTGGTAACTTGTCAAATAAATTGCGTGTGTCCTGGCTCTGCCTTTTTTTTTTTTTAAATGAGATAAAACAGTATTATTTGAAGAATGATTATCTATTGTGTTTTATTTTTAACAGGTTGTCGTTTCCTGATTTTTTTTTTTTTTTTTTTTTCTCCTTAATGGAAGTTTGCAGATTATAAGAATAATAGAATGTGCAGCTACAAAGGCAAATGGCATTGTGCTTTAACTGTAGTATTTTCCCATTTTCTTTAGGCCACTGAGGAGGTCTCAAAAAACCTTGTTGCCATGAAGGAAATCTTGTATGGCACAAATGAAAAAGAACCACAGACAGAAGCCGTGGCACAGCTTGCTCAGGAGCTATACAACAGTGGTCTCCTTAGTACCCTAGTAGCCGACTTGCAGCTAATTGATTTTGAGGTAAGAAAATAAGTTTGACATTTCTTATATGGCATATGTTAAAAGAAATACATCTGAATTCCTGACACTTTAACTGGTTAAGGCATCTTTTGATCTTTGGTCGCCTTTTTTTCTTGGCTGGGACAAAACCATTAGAAAACTCGTTATTCTGAACTACGTAGAAAATTAAGCAAATATAGGATGTGAAATCTGTGAATTTAGGCACATAAACCACAGAAAATTGAAGTAGATTAACCTCTAATCCTGATGATACAGTTCTGCTAAAATTATGGAATAATTCTTAATTGTGTACGCAGAAGAGTTAATCTCTTAGTAGTAATGCCAAAGTGAACATATGCTATAATACTACAAGGCATATCTATATTCTCATCTTGTTAAATTAATTTATGAAGTATTTTAAATATTTAAGGTAAAGCTGTTAGTTTTAATAAGTCCAGTATTTCTCTCTCTTTAGAAACAAGTGATGAAATCATTTTTCTGTTTTCATCATTTTTTTCTGTTTAAGAAAAAATCAACAAATGCGAGTTTTTATTGATTACTTCAAAATAGCAATACTACTTTGTATTCAAACATACATATATACAAACCTCTAACTGGCATTTGTCACTACATCACATGGAATTATTCAGCTTTCCAGTGCCATAATAAAAAAAATCACCCTACTTCTAAGACATTGCAGTACAGTAGGATTTTCCTGTTTTCCCTGAGGTCCCACAAGAACCGCGTGATTGTCTAGGAAAGGAGCCAAACCCCATGTATCTCACTCCACAGCCTTGACCATAAGACCATCCCACTTCAGGTTGCTTCAAAACAGTATTGTTCATAAACAAGTTGTTCACAATGCAAACACGTTTAAAGTCCCGTTGTGGTATGACATTCCCAAACAATGGCTTTCTTCCCTGTTCGTTCTTCTCTCCACTCCACCCCACCCATAACTCCCTCTGATTTGTGTTTAATTGTAATATGGTGGTACTTTTTCCCTACCCACACAACTGTTTATATCAAACACAAAACATTCAGGTTGTTAAATAAGCAAAGAGACCTGGGAAAGCTGAGAGGGAATGCTGGAATGTGATGGCCTTTAATTGCTGAAGAAAGGAAATCATGAAACGTCATCTGGTTTCTGCTGACCTCTGGATTCTTATCAGCTTGGTGTTTACTCAGCCTGGTTATTAGTGAAGGAAGCCTTCATTATCTCCTGGTAATGAAAAATGATAACAATTTGTACAGGCTTGCTCTCATTAAGGAGAACTATTCATTTTATTCTAAGGGGACTTTAAAAGATTGCGAGTAGTTTCCTGCTTGTGGACTTTCTGCTGCTTTGTTACATGAGGATATGACAGTTCCCCCTTGAGAGAGAACAAGTCGTTCACGCTGCTTTCTAGGCCGGACCACGTCTGCTTTTCAAGGATGGGACCTGGCAGACTGTCCAGCTGTTGTTGGTACCTAGCATTAATGTCTGCACACCTGTGCTCCAAACCCACACGACCTTCCCAGGTGTTACAAAGTCCACCAGATGTTGGTTTGATATTCCACATCCCTGTGGTTGGGGCTTTACTGCATTGGAAAGGATTTATCCATTATCAGTGGAAATATGAACTTGATTTCCTGTTGATTCTTAAACTTGAAGAGTAGGTCAAGCATTTATTCCTTCCGGTGCCCCATCAGAGCTTGAGGTCGTTCAGTGATGAAGTAAACATAACCTTTTTGTCAAGAACTTCACTCTTGTGCCTGAAGGTTTCCTTATAGAACACGGATAGAGAGGTCATTAATGGACAAGGACTGTTCACTCTGACTCTGAAACTGTCTCAAATGAATTTGAATCTGAATAGTTTTGTAAAAAAACAAAAAATCAAACCAAAACAAGTAACAAATTAAACCCCAGAAAAGTAACAAATTTCATGTTTTAATTAAGAAACTGTCTGACTGTCCAGACCTTGCTGTATGTAAAAGCCTGTTTAAAATTATACCCTTATCTGGAAGGTTTCTTTCCAAGTACAGCAGTCAACACAACTATCTGCTTACCTTTCTTATAAACTTACCACTTATCTCCCTGCTGGTTTGTGCTGGTGTGTCTACAGGAAAGATGGTATCTTTTGGTATCCCTTGTGCAACCTTTGGGGTTTTTTGTTCGCATTTACTTTGCGTTTTGTTGTGGTTTGCTTGTTGTTGGTTTTTGTGTTTGTGTTTTTTGTTTGCTTGTTGTGTGGTTTGTTTGTGTTTGTGTTTTTTTTTTTTAATTTAAGTAAAAACAGAAAACAAAAATGCCTTTTGCATAAGGGAGCCTGCTCAGAAAACAATACTGGCCCAGTCTCCTCCTCACCTCTCGCAGTCGTGACTGTGGGCACAGAGTTCAGTGTCTGTTTGCCCTTGTTGGACCATGAGATCACTCAGTAACACGTCCTTCCTACAATAACCCGCTTTGGTATTACTGTGTACCACTATCAGTTCAATTATGTGCATAATAAGGAAATGCCGTTCTTGCTGGTGAATCCAAAGCAAGTTGTGAGATCCAGCGCAAAATTGGCAATGTTAGTGAATGAGAGTTGATGACTATATTATGTGGAGTTTGAGTAAAGCAATTTCTGGAAACACTGCTCTACTCATTTCAGAACAAAGAGTTGTGGTGTTGCTTTGGGCTGGCTTTCAATGGAATTGTAATTGAGAAAACAAGCGTTTACAAACAAACTCTTATTTCCTGAAAACAACACTCTAACAAAACTGTCCATGGTAATTCACAAACATGCCATTTGTAAAACTACAGTCCTCCTACATTTTTAAAAACATCCATTTTTTTCTTATGCAATCTTCTTGACTTTTTTCTGTTGTTTTTAAAGTTTTTCCTAATACGCTTTGCATTTTACTCAAAAGCTTACTGATGTCACTCAGGACATTTATAGTACAGCTAGAGATTGTCAAGAAATGTTATCTACATATTTTTTTGTGTATAGCGTTCAGGGAACCTTCAGGTGGAGTTGCTTAATAGGCCTTTATTTGTAAGTCCAGGCTTCGTGCAAGTTTGCCTAGGCTTTCCCTGGATTAGATCTGATAGCAAATAGTTCTGAAGTTGTCTTTATGGCAATCCAAAATAGAAAGTTAATTGCAGAAATCTGTCTTTTAAATGTTGCACGTGAACGACAGTGAAAAGTGCTTATATTTATCATCAGCTTTTTGTTAGATGTCTGTACCAATTTGTCATCTTTAGCTGTGGTCTGACAGAAGAAATAACTCGGAGATGTATATATATTCAACAAAGAACATTGCCAGCTCCTTATTATACTGTCTGGTGCACTTTCTTTTGTGTAGTCTGTTCTGAATTCCGTCCTAGTCTTAACTATGCTTCTTTTGTGCATTGAAAAATGTGAGATTTGCATTTTAGGTCAGTGGAAGATTTATCTTTGTATGTTTTATTTATTTATTCAACTTCCATAAGTTGTAGTTTTAAGTTTGATGTTAACACTACAGTCAGAAATGCTCTGCACACTCTTAGTGGTGGCATGACGTGTTCCTGGGCCAGGGAAGAGGATAATTGAGTGTTGAAGAAACACTTTAGTCAAGAGCATGGTTAAAAACTGGTACGTGATTAACAAAAACAAGTATAAAACAAGCCCAGGAGACTGATGCTACATAAAAGTATCTGATGAAACATCGACTGTCTTTACTTCTTAATGTCAATTACGTGTGATCTGCTTGCAACATAATGTAATGTTTTGAGTGCTTTGACATATTTGAAACGGGTATAAAGAAACAGAATATTTGATCTGATTAAGATCAGAGTACAGAGACTGACTGAAGTGCAGAGCTCACACAGTGTGCATGCATGAGATGATGATAATGTTTGTTACTTGCCTAGTGGACTTGAATATTATGTGTTTAACTGCTAATGTTTTTGACAGGGCAAAAAAGACGTTGCGCAAATTTTCAACAACATTCTCAGAAGGCAAATTGGTACAAGAACTCCCACAGTTGAATACATCTGCACTCAACAGAATATATTGTTCATGCTATTAAAAGGGTATGTACACTGTGAAACATAAATATGCTTTTACATTAAGTATGTTTCTGAATTCATGGAGAAGCAGTGAGTTCTGAAATATTTTTCTTCCTTTGCAGTGTGCTTGATTTATCTATCTGTCTCTCTATATATATATGTATATTTTTTTTGTCTTGGGGCCTCTAAGTAAAGGAAATTTTGAGTAATAGACTACCAAGAATATAGTTTTGCATGAGATATGACTGTAAATTGAGGCCTGTTAGTAACCTAAAATACTCTTAGTGAGGTAGTGCAGGCATTTTCCTTTGAGAATACTATTTGATCCTATTTAAACTATTTCCTTCGGAACTTACTCCTTCATCAAGAGTTAAAGGCAATTTTTTCCTTTAACCATCATCATTTCCAGTTTTCTGTCCTATCTCCTGGTCTTAGTTTGGTCTTAGACTTTATTCATAGTGATTTATATTCCTGTAGTGATACAAATGCACTAACTCAGACTTGACTAAACAAAGAATGATTTGGGGCATATGGTGCATGCCAGACAGCTTTTTCTTCCTCCATTCTTGTATTATCTGCTGTGCTGGATATTGGAAAATCGCGCCATACTGAATAAGCGATTTACATGTAGAGCTGTGGATCTCAAACATGAAAGCAGAAAAGTGGTGTTAACGTTTTCATGTTAAAATAAGATTTTTTTTTTTTTAAATTAGAATGTGCTCTCCATTTAAAAATAACTCCTAACATTTCTTCTAACGTTAATTAAGAAAGTTCTGGAAATTGCAATTCCAGCGTGTTATTTTGGGATAGAAAAGTTCATAAGACGTTAATAAACTGTTTTAAATATGCATCTGTTTCAAGTGCTAGTTTTATAATTTGTCAAAGCTGCTGTGTAAGCTCACTGCAGTTGTTGAGTACTTATTCCACCTACTGGGATAGCTAGAGGATGTGTCACAAGGCCATGCTTCTCACTGAGATACTTGCCTGTGTTTATGTTGGTGGCACTGAGATGTGAAGATAATCAAATATATGTTTAATGCTTAAACGGGAAGCTTTGTTGCATTTTTCCTTTTCCCTCCTCCTAGTTCATAGTAGTCATTGGAGTTGCTGACTAACCTGCCACATACATGGCATCTTGGGCTATTTTATTGTAGCATCTCTCCGTTTACCTCATCTTGGCCATTTGTGTAAGCCCCTGGAAAATGGATCATACAAGAAACTTCCTCTGTGGAGAAAGCAGGAGTTTTACGCCTTTAGGTTCCATGCTGATTCCAAAGGTTTAGCACTGGGAGCAGCACGGCATATTTGCTTCAGTTTGTACAAGTGTAAGATAGACACTCGTCTGCCAGAAGTGCTCTGTTGGTTTTTATTTCCCCCCCTGCATTCTAGCCCTGATTTTGCGGGGAAGCAAGATTTAAATGTTAGCAGGACAAAAGGATTATTAATCGTGGCATAACACAAAAGAAAACATTGATTCAGTACTACTTCAAAATAATTTACAAAAGAAGGCAAAGACATTCGAGGTGCAGAGAGATGAAACTACTTTCTCAGCATGCTCTCGTTGATATGTGACTGAATGAGGGCTGTAACACATTCGTCCTAATTTTTAGTCTCTGTTGTTGCTCTTCAGAGAGCATGATTCTGACAGGTATTTTTGAAACATTCATAAGTAAGGATGTTTGAAATGGGCATTTAGTTAGTTTTAGTGACTTACATGTTGTATCCAACTGAGTCAAATTTATGCAAATTTAATCTATGGGATGAGTTGCAAAAAGTTCAGTAGATTTCAAATCTCCGTGGCAGATTAAATGGGAAAATATTGTAGGATTAAACATGAAAATTAATTAATAAGAAAATGTTTTTGTATGGTAATATAGTTAGTGCTTAGTATGCACAATAATACTTTGCTTCTGAATTATTCTGGTGAATTTAAATTAGCTTCCAATGGTATAGGATGAAGGATTCTTTAGGTGGGACGCAGGAAGGTACATAAGAGGCTTTGATCCAGGATGAGGTAGGTAACAACAGAATTAACTTTCCTCTAGCCTGGGGTACCTTATATTGCAGCATGCTGAGATGAGTTGTTGGTTTGGAAAGGCAGCCCCATCTCTCTCCAGGTTCCAACTACTGGCTTGCTTGGGAAAACAAGGAGCTAGTAGCAAGTACAAAGGTGTATTTCTGTTGAACGTGTCTGTTGTGAGATTTTGGCAGCTGCTGTTGGTACATGCTAAAATGAGCTGAGAGAAAGGACCCTGTACTATTTGAATAAGAAAGCCTGCCAAGGAAACGTAGGGACAATTTCTAAATGAAGCCGTCGGGGATGGCATCATCGGGTCCATCAAGTCAGCGACGGACGTGTTCCAAAGGTCTCTTGTAAAGATGGTGCAGATACTTCCCCAGAGGCAATGCTGGGGTGCAGAGGTGTTCAATACTATCGTTACAGAGAACACTTGCCAGCGTTTCAAGCTGGAAGCCCATGGTGTGTAGAGTAGCCAGTGACACTGAAAAATGCCTTAATGAAAGAGCAGGTGTGAATCTGCGTCAAGCATTATTAACCCTTCATCCTCAAATTATGGATAGTTTTATGTAAACTGCTGTCATGTTTAAACAAACTGCTTTGAAGACAGAAATCACTTACTGCTTTTCCAGTTATCTGCAACCCCACCAATATGAAAAAAAGAAAACTGATTTTGAATATGAAGAAAGTATTTTTATTTACTCTCATTTCTCAGTTTGTGAAAATCATTTGTATTGGCTGTAATTTGGCATTTAACTGTCAATGATTTCAATATTTTGTAGAAGTATGTAAAAGAGTGGTTTAGTGCAGAAATAAGTTTTTGAATTTTTATTTACTTGATAGCACTGAAATCTGTAATATGCAGTGTGGTGTGGCAGTGCTAATTTGTGAAAGTATTTTTAAAGAATCTTTTTTTTTTTTTTTTTAAACAGGTACGAATCTCCAGAAATTGCTCTAAATTGTGGAATAATGCTTAGAGAATGCATCAGGCATGAACCACTTGCTAAAATAATCTTGTGGTCAGAACAATTCTATGATTTCTTCAGATATGTGGAAATGTCAACATTTGACATTGCTTCAGATGCATTTGCCACATTCAAGGTAATTTATATACAACACTCGAATTACTATTTCTGTAGTTCTCTGCTGTGTGAACCCACATGATGCGTGTTACATCCTTGGGCAAAACAAGCCTTGGGAGAAGGGAAAAAAAAATATTAAAAGGTGCGATGCAAATGGGTAAGCTGGACACTGTTCTTCCTTATTTCTCAGAATGCAAGATATTCCTTTAAATAGATATACCATGTTCCAAATAACTTTTATTCTAGAAAACAAGACTCAAACTATCATGCATTATCTGAATACATGTGCATTCCATGCCAGGGGCTTTTAAATCTGTCTCCAACTCCTCAAGTGAGCAAACTCCTTTTCATTCTGTTACGAACTGGCGTATATTTGATGCTGATGCTTTGTCTGGGGAAATTTTTTGTTTTCTTAAAACAGCCAGTTATGGGACTATAAGCGTAATATTCATGAGTAGTAAGTAGTGGGTCTTACCCTTGGTTGTGTATAGTTGTGTGCAGAACAGAGCCTTGATCCATAAACAGCATTCCTTGGTCATAAGCGTACAGACTATTTACTGGTGTGATCAACATGGCGCATCGCAAACCTTTCCTAAGTGATGCCAACATCTTCAGCAATGTCCAGATAACTGTTCTGAATTTCTTCATTTAAGGAAATAGCAAAGTTTTCTCTTGGACATCTTGTGTATACTCACTGTTTAATGAGAATGTATATGTACTGTTTAAATATTTTAGTGAAAATACTGGTTTTGTGCTCTTTTACAGGATTTGCTTACAAGACACAAGTTGCTAAGTGCAGAGTTTTTGGAACAACATTATGATAGGGTGAGCAGATGCGTTTTAATATTCAGAATTTTCTAGTGCTTTGTATCTTATTTGAAGAAATCAGTATATTTCATTCCTTGTTTAGCTTCACTTTTGGAAATTTACATACGATATTAAACCAATTGAATATACAGTAATTTCTGCCAAGCAGTAAAATTCAGTTCAAGACATTATTGTTGAATGTAAGAAAGGTGTAAAAGCAAGAGAAGGCGGCAGAAATCTAGATCTGATTTTTCCACTAGAGGGAACCCTTTCCTTGACTTTTTCTTTTGTCCGTGTTAACCGGTAACAACCAAAGAATGCAAGACAACCCTCCTCCACCTGCTGGGGACTCCTGAAATTAATGAACAGTGTTCAGTAGCAGGAACTACTATAGTTTAAGAAATAACGAGATAACTACATTGCAATCTAAACACTGAAGGCTCGTTAAAGTGTTGTGGTTTTTTGTGTTGGTTGTTTGTTGTTTTTGGGGTTTTGTGTGTGGTTTTGTTTGTTTGGGTTTGGTTTGTTTGTTGATTTTGAGCATGTACAATATTTAAACAGTAGTGACTTAGAGGAATCTTCTGAGATTTCAGATTTTGTTTACATTTTTGTTAGGGATTTGCATGCCCTCTGCTCTGTTACAATCATTTGGAAGAAAAGTGTGTATGACACTTGGAAAGGTCCTAACCCTTTTCTTTATTCTGTGTTTAGTTCTTCAGTGAATATGAGAAGTTACTTCATTCGGAAAATTATGTGACAAAGAGACAGTCACTTAAGGTAACACAAATATATTTTCTTCTTAAATGCAAAGTTAGAGAATTCCTTTAATTTCAAGGTGGGTTAACTTTAATTGAAATAACTTCAGTAACTGCCTTCAATAGTGTTTACTTTAGTTTTTCATGTGTTTTAATACTTGAGATTAGCTACTTTTCTCTAGTACAGTTCTTCCATTACTTAGTGTCCAGCACACACCAAGTAATTTCTCTGCCTGTGCAGAAATGACTGTATGCAATATGTTTATTCTTGTTGTGTTTTTTCCGTCAACAAATCTGGATGCATTTAAATAATTTAATAAATATTCACATGGTGCGACTAGAGCAATACTAGTCTTACATTCAAGTAGGTCAGAAATAGTGAATATAAATATAATACATAATACATAATACATAACTTGTAGCAAGGGTGGTACTTGTAGGCAATTTCCTTTTACTCTCCTCTGGACAAAGAAGGTAGCAAGAGAAGTGTAAATATTTCTCTTTTGAAGTATTAACTTTTTTTTGTGGTGTGTGTGGTTGGTTTGGTTGTGGGTTTTTTGTTGGTTGGTTTTTAATACCACATTCTTATTGGTGATGTATAGCTTCTGTATAAATGAAAAAATACAGAAATCATGGGGAGGAAAAAAAGGAATGAAAAAGACTTTTCTTTCAATTCCAGTTCATAACAAGGGGAGGGAACAAAAGGCGATTTTCACTTGTTGAGAAAAAGGAGAAAATGCACCCTGCACTTAGAAATTCAGGACGTTTGAGTTCTGTTGTTACTGTATTTACAGACCAGTGTCAGCTCCTCAGTGTGTTTGAAAGCACTTACGAAAAAGTTGTTTCTTATGTCCAATGTCAGTCATTTTTCATTTGGGCTTGTTTTCAACTTTTAGCTTCTTGGTGAGTTGTTATTGGACAGACACAATTTCACAATTATGACGAAGTACATCAGTAAACCCGAAAATCTCAAGTTAATGATGAACCTTCTACGAGACAAGAGTCGTAACATTCAGTTTGAGGCCTTTCATGTGTTTAAGGTACGTTTAAAAAAGCCCACAATAAAACAAAAAACAAAACAAACCCACCAGAAGTTGTTTGGCTGAGTAAACTACTTAGCTGAGCCTAAATGAAGCTTATCTTAATGTCTGCTAAGTGGTTAAATAGAGTGCTAATGTTCGTCCTTATTATGATCCATCTTTACAAATAGCTATCTTTGTATCTTTTGAAAATTGTTTAGAAACCACTTAGGGACTTTTGTATGATTTTCAGTGTAATCTGTCTTAGAAAATTTTGGAATTAACAAAGATGAAGTGTGATAAGGAGGAGTGCGTGATTTCATGTGAAATCATGAAGCATCTCTGAGCTCAGAAGTGTTTTCCTCATTCTGTGTGATCTTTGAAGGATACCAGTATTTTAGTCAAGTCACCTAAATTTCAAAGCCTAAATAGTAATTTGCACATAACAATAGATAACTTCTGACTTTGCAGCAGACAAATAGCTAAGAGTTTGGAGATATGAGGTATAAAAGTTTTCAGTGAACTTTAATATACCCATCTGGTGCTGTATATAATATGAAACCAAGCATTTACTACAGAATTTAACTGTGAGGTGTCTTCAGTGCTTTCTGCAGAGAGTGTTGTGGCTCATCACCTCCCACAAACTGAATTTACTTTGGTACTGGTGTTCAGCTTATAATTTAAGAAGCTGAGTGATTTTATTTTAAAACTTGCATTTGCTCCATTATTTTTCCTGTAGAGACACTGGCTTTTAAAACATGACTTTAAGTTATTGTCATCACTATTTTGTTGGCTAGGTTTGTTTTTTAACTTAGCCTTCTGTTTCCTGCTGTTACGCTAAATGCCTTTTATTTTCTTGCAGGTGTTTGTAGCCAATCCTAACAAGACACAGCCTATATTAGACATCCTTCTAAAGAACCAGACCAAACTTATTGAGTTCCTCAGCAAGTTTCAGAATGACAGGACCGAGGATGAACAATTTAATGATGAGAAGACCTATTTAGTTAAACAGATCAGGGATTTGAAGAGACCAACACAGCAAGAAGCTTAATCTCCAATAAACCCTTAAAATATTAAACCCAAATTCAGCATTTGCTGTTAGATATTCAGCATCAGGCACTCTTATTGATTCATGAGGAACATTACTGCTAATCTGCTGTTCAGTGAACGGTTTTTGTTCTTCTCTTTTCTTTTTTAGTCCAAGTTGAAAAACATAGCTGCTGCTTTCTTGCACAATGTGGACTTTCTTGATATTTGTGTCATTTCAGAATTCAAAGACACTGCTTGTTTTAGGAGTCCTGAAAAGAAAGATTCTAGGTTCGTGAAAGCAAACATATAGATACTAGTTTGGTTTAGGAGAGAAGGTATTAATGTAGTTAAGTAACAGGTTGCATGCTTGCAAATCTGAATAAATCTGTATGTTTGCACTTACCTTGTTTGAGATATGAGCACAATGTGACCTGTGCATATCTGGCACCATAGTATAAGATTATATGCCTTGATTTAAAAAAAAAATGTGCAGTGCTTTATTTGTAATCAAAGGGGAAATGTATCTAAGATGTGATCTTATTGGGATTAACAGTTGTCTTGCAAATAAACTGATACTGAAACTTAGCAACTTTTAAAAGAGTGAAATCTCAAGGTTGATAAGGAAAATGTATATATGCCTTTCACTGCTTTATAGATTTTTTTTTTTTGACATGATTTGATTTTTCTGAGAATTGACTTGTAAACTTGGAAATATGTTCTAAGGGGTTTTGTTAATTTTACTTTAAAGGTATTTCAGACAGTAGACCTAGCAGTGGCATTTTGCATTTCATTTCAACAGTGCTTGCTGGTTTCTTTTGTATATAACTCCTAGGCTGCTCATTTCTTTAAAATATGATTTAATTTGTACAGCAGAGGAATGTTATTGTATTAGTCTGTAACTATTACCTAATATTGAGTTTTGCAAAATGAATGCTCACATGTAATTGAATACTTCAGATCACATGGAAATGCTGATTTAACAATCTTCAGTACTGCAGCATTAAAAGGAAAAAACAACAACAACAACAGAAAGAAAATTATTTGTATTCACTTATCTGATGGGGTGCCATCACTTAGGGTAGGCTGAAACAGAGAACTGGAACCCTTTATACTACATTCTTACTGGATAATATTGGCCTTATTCAATTAAACTAGCATTGTGCTCACCAGCTCTGCAAATGGCAAAGGTTATGCTAAATTAGTATCGATTCCTCTAACTTCTGGCGAGCCTGCAGTGCATCATTTCTTACAGTAAATAACTCAGTACAGTAGTTGTGAAAGTGAATGATTTAATTCGTTCCAACTTCAAGAAACAATTTCATAGACGTCCTAGAGTAACAAAATGATTTAATTTTGTTGATTTTGTTCTTTAATGCTGCAAACTATCAGTATTTATAAAAACAAAAGACCTAACTGATTTTGCACCATGTTTTTGTTACTGTGACCATACAAAAGGAATCTACTAAGTATAGCTAAATGATGTTATTAAAATTGTATCTATCCATCATATAGTAATGCTGACAACCAAGCAAACTTAGAGATTGGAGTCTGAAAGTTCAAATTCTGCATGGCTGAATCTGACTGAGAATGCTACAGAAAATGTTTGTTGCTTCCTGTCCTCTTCGTAATTAAAATATTGCAAATATCAGCAAAATGAAACTCCTAAGTGACATTTAAGCTGATTTGAAAGCCTTCACAAGGGAAGTCAGGCCAGAAAATTGCCTGTTTTCACTCAGTTTTTTAAAGTTGCTCTTAACCTTGTAATTGGTCTTTTGAAGGTTCTTAACCTGTCCTTTGCAAACCAATTCATTTTGCCTACAGGAAAGGAAATAGCTTACCCTGACCGAGGATCACTTGCACAGGCAGGCAGAATTGGCTGTGAAGTGATATTAGAGTTCAGTACTAACAGTCTATTATATTTTGGTTTATCATAGCTCAGTGGAGGAAAATATTATTTGCCAAGTTACTCACCATAACATATAAGGCTTCCTCTTTAGAAAAATGTAGACGTGCTAAAGATTTCTATATGTAAAGAAGTGAAAACATTTGGACTGGGATAGAGGTTACTCTATATTAGGCCTCAGAAACAATGGCTATGGTGACTTTTTTAATATGTGAAAACATTTGAATGTTGGCTTTCGAAAAGAAGTTGTGTTTAAATTAAAGCTCATTTGACGTGCTCTTCGTATTGAAAAACTATTGTTCTGGAAGTGGTTTCTTATCTGCTTGAAGGCTTAAGGATATTACTAAAAGTTATTTAAATGTGAGCAGGTTTTGGTTTAGCCTTTTTTTTTTTTTTTTTTTTTTTTTTTTAATGAGATGTATACAGTTGTAATTCTACTTCCGTGGTAGCATTTCATTTCTCCTGAGGAAAATGTGTTTCTTATCCAAAAAATCTGGCTGGCCCCATAATTTAAATTGAAATAAAATTTTGAAGAAAAATGTGTGTTCTTTCCTGTGTTACTGGAGAGGGTGAGTTTCTCGTGGATGCGTATCTGTTCTCTTCATTGCCTTAGAGGGGTTCAGCTTTCTCACTTTTAAATGTGAAATAATTTTAAATCATTAAAAACTCTGGCTTACAAAAGCATTTTTAAGGGATTAAGACAATGTGCCGTATTAGAGATGTAATCAGTTTTAATTAATTGTTGGTAGCCCCTCTTGCCCATTTGTAGCATTATGTGCTGATTCAGTTCCTTTTTTGCATGACTGAGGGCAAAGAGGGGAGATGCTATTTCCTGCATCATGTTGAGAGACAGGACCTGATAGGTCATTTTTGACCCTTCTCTAATTTCAGGAGCCGACAGTGCATGCAATTGGTAACTCTTTCCTTAGGAAATCCTGTGGCCTTTTTGCCTTTGAAACTGGCTGCCTCTGTTTGTCGTAGGTAACATCCCAAGCTATTCAATGTGGCAAACACTGAGAGCGTGTTGCATTTAGAAAAACAAAACGAAAAAAATCCAAACATCTGGGAGTTTTTGATGCAGATTCTTCAGATGCTTTTGTTTAGCAAAATTACTGAAAAATCTGCTTTCCTGCCAGGAACATGCTTGCAGACAAAAATATTTGGTCTTTTATAGCCCACCCCAGTAGAGGCTACACCTGCTTAAGCCTCTATGTAAAATGTTAGTATTATTCTCCCTCACTGTTAGTAAGATCACAGGTTACCAGGGGAAGGAGCGATTGATACTTGTAGTCAAACAAATTGCAGATTTTAATTAAAAGGAAGAGTGATCAAGTCGTGTAGTTGGCGGGGTGTTTGGATGAGATGGCCCCGGCGGGAGGAGGTGTGGGCAGCGTGGGGAGATGCTGCACTGACCTCTTGCAATGTGTTTTCCCGCAGAGTGCTCAGCAGGACCTGCCCCACGTGCTGCCCCCCGGGACCCACAGCGGGAGTTGCAGGTTGTGGACAAAGCTGCTGGCGGTAAGTTTGCTTCTGTTTATGCCTGCCAAGTCATGCCGAGCAGGCAGCTTCATCGGTTTTTCTTCTGCTGCTACCCCTTTTTCCCCCTTTTATCCTAGACATTTGCTTGCTGCTTTGTTGAATAGTTTTCCTGTCCATATTACTTTCCCTTACATGGATATTCACTTGAGCTGATGCCATCTCATTGGGTGCAGTACCTTATTTTCTGTCATCATTTTGGTTATCATACATCTGTACTCGTTTCTATGAAGGTTTTGGCCTTTGTGAGGCTGCTTTTAGTGCTGTTTCTTTTAGCTTTTCAGCATATTGTAATTCAAATCGATGGTTAGTATAATAATGAGGAAAAAAAAATAACCCTTCTTTTGCATGTTCTCTTTAAATCAGTGTTCAACTTAAGCTGAGCACATTGAACTTGTGAAGAGTTGTTTCCAGTGTATGTAATCTGTATTTACAAGTGTATCTGGGTCGATCCAGTTTAAATCCCATCTGACTGGAGGCAGGTCAAAATAACAGAAAAAAAATCAAAATATGGAAAGAACTTAAAAGGAGGAGGGAGAGGGACACTTCAGTATATTGAACTCTTTGATGAAAATTGGTTATTTTCTGAAAAGACCTGCTTCCAACTTAGAGATATCTGCTGACTTATCTCGATTTAAAAAAAACACCACCACAAAACCCTGAGTTATACAGCCAACATATAATTAGGTTTTTGATAAGTGTGTTGTATTCATAACAAAATCTAAACGCAAGCTGGTTTTTATTGGGCTTGTACTGCAGATTCTGGTTTACACAACAAAAGTAAGGATATTTTGTTTTCTTGCTCAAAAATGCACTGGCCAGAAGTGGTTTTCTGTCACTTTTCAGAAGCAGACCTTTCATGCTAAAGGTTTCCTCACCATCTGTTGCAGGAGAGTTTTCCAGTTGTGCTGCGGTGGGGCTGAGCGTAACTCCAGTACTCCCCATGGCATCCAGTGTGGGAGAGCATTGCACATCTGGAGGCGACCCTGCCAAATTGCCCAATGTGTTCCTAATAGTGGTAAAACTAAAGGACTGATCAAGAGGGCATGTTTGGAGGGAAGGAGGATAAAGAATATGCTGTACTATAAAAATATACTTTAGATATTGCAGGGGGAGTGGATCTGTTTGATAAATATATAAATGCTACTTTTTCTATCTATTGAAACAGCTATGCATGTGCTATTTAAGATAAATGGTTATGACTGGAGTTGTTTGCTCTTGCCTAAAATTAAATCAACAGTAGATGTTCTTGTATTTCTTCCCCAGCAAGTGCCTTGTACCGAGCTGTCATGGAGGATCCCGTTACAGTTCTCGCTTCTTCCTCTTGCAGCTTTGGGAACGCCTCACATCCCCCGCGCAGGAACGCGGCAGGGATAAAACTGTGAGTGTTGCTTAACAAGGTTCTACTGTTGAAACAGATGTTGAACTAAATTTAATATTGCTTAGTGCTATTTAGAGACAGCAGAGGATTAAGTTTGTATTTAATTTGAACAAAAATAAGAGTAGAAGCTTCATAGATTGGGGTGGGGGGGCTGTTTTGGCAAGTTTAAGACTACTGTGTATTCTAACATTAATAAATAAGCATTCATAACTATAGTTTGGGGCATATAATAAGGCACGCAATACATGTAGTACAGTGTTTAAACAACTGAGGTGTCAGCAAGCCAAATTTTTGGGCTCAGCTCTTTAACAGACTCTGCAGATTATATGGAATTAAAAGAAAATGTGTGACTAAGAGAAATCAGGCTGTATTGCAGGCTTCTAGGCATCTAGACAGGTTGAGAAATATAGTCTGGAGAGACTAAAAGGTGCAAAGGTTCACATGGCTGTCAAACTTAGCTTGCAGCAGCTGAATTTCCTTATCTTCTTCCACCTCTGGAATTACAAAGTGCTGGGTATTACCACCTAATATCCAGTTACACGAAAACAGCATTTAAGTGTTTACAATAATGCTACATTTTTTACATAAAACATTTTTGCCTTAGCCTGTAGTTTCTTAAAGAAGTAAGAGAATAATCTCACAAACGAAACCAGCATATTGGCAGGGCAAGGTTTTTGTAATGTCTCTTCAGGCTGTTAGAGCAGTAGGGAAATCCTTTGGGCTTAACTTTGCGTTGCTGCACACGCTTCATCTTTGAGGAGCACTTACGAAACACTGATAAGCAGATTAGGGTCGAATCTTAGTTGTAAGTCATACCAGAGCAATGTTGTAGAAAGAAAAAAAGCACAGATAAAGCTAACATAACAAGAACACTTACATACTTACAGAGAAGCATAGGATGAGTGCATTCGAAGTCATGAATAGCTTGTAAATACCTGTTATTTAATTTAGAATATGAAATGGTTTGTCATACTAGGCTGTAGGCCATCAGAGTACAATGTATAGAATAATAGAATCATTTTGGTCGGAAGAGACCGTTAAGATATGTTATATGGCACACACTGTACAGACAGGATTGGAATTTTGGCTTCAGTTTATCTAATGTTAGAAACAGATACTTTACAAAGAACGAAGAGTGAAAGAGCTATGATGGCCAGTGGCTGAAAGTATTCTTGCTTCTCAGTGTTACTTGGGAAGCTGGAGCCCAGCTCTCCGATTTCTAATGCCGATATTCTCATCTCTTGGGTATTCACCCAGTTTGGGTGAAACCTGTGTATGGATCGGGAGAGACATGGTGACAAAACCAAAGTTATTAAAATATCAGGGAAAAGCACATCTCTTTCCTTATTGCTCCTTTACAATTTTAAAATGTTACCCCTTTATATCTTTGATACGAGAATAAACTGAAAGCTGGCATGAGGTAATGTAAACTTCTGTACGGAAGCTTTTTAAAGGGCATTAAGCTGTGAGTTCATTTCTGTTAGCTGAATGCTTCTTCTGAGCTACGTTTTCTTTTCTTTTAGCCTTTACTGGTGTAAATTAAATATCCCTTGGCTATGCACTGCACTCTTGGTAACTAGTAACACTGGCAGCTGTGTGCATGTGGTTTTATAATTTGTAGTGTGCTCTGGTATAAGCTTCATATGTGAAAGAGCTAACTAGGCTAAATTTGTGGGGACAGTAGGTTATTGACAATTCTCGATGTCTCAGTTCCAAAAAGAAAACCCTTCTTATTTTACTAATAAGGTTGTTCAAAGCCTAGAAATTGCTAATAGTTGTATTGATACTTATGTTGGCTGATGACTCTTCAGAATGAGTGCTAAACTGCAATCTAGTTTTGAAAAACGTCTCCTAGGCAGGTAACACCCAAGGTGAAGTATTACTGTGTGGTTTCAGCCTGTTTCCACCTGCTGTCCAGGTGCTGCTGCCAGCTCCTGCACAGGAGAACTGGCACCGCGGCCGCTACAGCTGCCCTTGCCTCTGGAGTCAGCTCCTCCTGGCTGACCTGGCTGTGCCTCATCTCACAGACTTCTTCCACATGGGATGAAAACCTCCAGGAAAAAGAACCTGCAGCAAGATAGGGCAGCGAAGCAAAGGGTCGGAAAAGATGGGGTTTTGCAGCAGAGCTGCCGGCATTCTCTTAACACAGGACTGCAGGGTGAATGGTGGTTTTGTGGTACCTGTCTTTGACTCAGATAACTGTGTGTAGTCAGACACATGAGCTGAACTGTTTCTGTTCTGGGGATATGATGGTTTGTAAATCTTATCTCTTCTGGTGCTCCCACTCTTTGTGTCTGCACTTCCAAGTCCCTAAAGGATACTTTCTGCAGCTCTGTTTTCTGTTAGTTAATCCCCCTTTTACCGAGTCTACTTCTTCACTTAAAAAATCCCAGTCATTTTGGCAAATCACTTCTTTCCACTCTTGCCCTTCCATTCGAATTTCTACTGTTTGTCTTTTCAGTCCTCTTCCGAGGAGCTCTTCTGGATATTTTGGGAAGTGTTCTTTAATTGCTGAATCTCATGGAAGAAGTGCAGTTATTTATGTCTAATCACTTTTCCCCAGTTGTAAAGGGTTTATCATCCGGTATCATTGCTGCAGGCAACGTGGTTTCCTATAGGCCAGTACTTATATATCCCTAGAAAATAGTGAATAGGCAAAGTGGGGGGGTCTGATGAGTACAGCACATGCGGGGCTCACAGAGCTGTGTCAGGCACGTGAGAATTTTGATGGTGCTGTGGTGAGAGATGGGAGCAAACAGCTCAGTTTGACCAGGGTGAATCTTCCTAATGGTCAAGGTGCCAAGGTTTGGCACAAGGGTTGGTTGACCAGGTGATGTTAGGAAGCCAGGTGCTACCAACACCCACACACAGCTGTGTGGGGCACTGAGTACCTGGAGTTGGTAACAGATTTATAAAGCAGACAGGGGTTTGCCTCTGCTTTCAAAATGCTGCAAAATGCTGCCCTATTTGTATAAACCCTTGTATTAGGGTTGCTGGTGTCAATGACAGGCTCTGTCAGTGAGCGAGCTTTTGCCATCTTTCCCGTCACTTCTGTGCTGTACGTAGGTGGCTGGGACAGTCTCCTGGTCTCAAGCTGGCAGGCAGGGTGCTATTACAGGTGAACCTTGCTCTCCAAACAGTCAAATGGTATCTGTATCATCCTGTGACTAGACAGCAGTCTGCACTGAATCTTCTGAACTCAGCAGAGATCAGATCTTTGGTTTCCTGTTCTCTCAGTCCATTAGTCCTAAAAAGACTGTTTCTGCTGTAGTGGTTTGATTTGCTGTGCTGCTACCAGACATGACAGGTTTCAGGACTAATCTATGCCCTAGTGCCCAGGTTCTGACTGACCCTTGCAATTTGCTTGCAAGGTAAATATCTCCAACCAGACCCTGTCTCCTTCCACTAGTGTCTTGTTTATTAGCGCACTCAGGACAAGAAAAGGCAATTGCAAATCAGTGTTTAAATTGGTACACCAAGGGGATGAAGGAGCTCAAAACATTACCCAGACAACAGCTTCATGGCCTGATGGGAAGGTTGTTCTCAGGACTGGCCTGCAGCTGCTCCTGGAGAGCACTGGGTGATGATACCCATGCCACTGTTGTCTCTTGAGAGAAAATGCTTTTTGTGCCAACATTTCCACCCTTCTCCAAGCTTATCCTCTGGCATAGTTTAGCGCTGATTGAAGGCTGCTGGAAATAATGCTGTCTGGAGCGATTGGCTGGAGTAGGGTCCTTCAGCCTGTAGCTGCTGAACCTATGGACACGTGTGGTTTGCTTCTGAGGGGTCTGCAATGTCCACAGGTTTACATTCACTACACAGGGAGGTTTTCTGCTCTTTGTTGGGGGAAAAAAAGTCAACAGATTATGTATGGGTCAAAAGTCCTGTGACAGCCAGGAGATGGCTTTAATTTCATTGTTCTTATCTTACAGTGTGGCCTTTAACTTCAGGAGGCAGAAGATAAGTGAGAAGGTATCTCTACCCAGGGAGAGCATTGGAAGTTCTCGTCTGAGGTTCTCCACACCACAAAGAAAACTCCTCTCCCAAAGTGGGTAGTTTTCTGTCCATTTTTGCCTCTACAGCAGTGGAGGACACAGAAGCAGATCTGAGCCAGACACTGGTTGTTCCTGGTGATGAACAGTTCAAGGTTTTGGATCTAGCTTCCTTGATATTTCTGTGCCTGATCCAGAGCCCACTGAAACGTGAAAGAAGATTACTGGTGGCTTGGAGGGCTTTAGAGCTGGCCTCTAGGACAGTCCAGGTCTCAAGGCATTCCTGAGCAGTACTGAGTGGGCAGAGGAATGTCTTCTTTTAGCCAAGTACAGGAGCTCAGGCATTATTGTTTATAATGCAAAAAGAAACAAATGAAGACAAAGCCTTGAGAGCATTCCAAGCTGTAGGAGAAACTTCTGCTCTATGAGCCAAGGACTGGAGCAAGTCTGCTTTCCACTGGATTTGTCTCCCGTTCGTGTTGCCCATGACAGGTGGGAAGCAGCACGGAGGTGGCCACTGTCGCTCTGCATGGGTGCGTTGCCCGGTTTACTGGCGCCAAGGAGAGTTTGTGCCTTGGTGTGGGGTGTAGGCAGCCAGCAAAGGAAGCAGGATGGGGAGGAGGAGACAGCTACAGCTATTCCAAGTGTCAATGTGGAGCTGCTGACAGGCAGCATCCAGCAGGTACGTGACTCTGGAGTGGGATTTGGGGTACAAGGGGCAAGGGAGCAGGGATGGGAGAGATGAGGATGCTGTCCTGCAGGGTGGCTTGGGGCTGAAGGGGGTTGGGGAGGAGGAGGTGGTTCCAGCAGAGAGGAAAGGACATGGAGAGGGAAATACTAGCTCAGAAGGCATCTGGAATTACTGGGAAGTGCCTCCTCCCTCACTGGAAAATGTGAGTCTGGGCCGGTGTCTTGCAGATGGAGATCCCTGCACGGGGCTCCTGTAACCTTCTACGCTGCCCTGTAACTGGGGAGGATTGTTGAACATCACCCTCTACCCTGCCCAGCAGGCACCGGTGACACTCATGGCTGTCAGAAATGCTGCAGTCACGCAGGGCCATGTGACATTTGTAGTCGCAGCCCTTGCTTTGTCTGATACTGGCTCTCTGGATAGCTCTCTCCATCTGAAAGTATCCAAAATTGTTGGGGATCCTGTGGGGCATTGCACAGTTTGGTTAGTCCAAGTCAATTCAAAAAGAAATATTGTGTTTCGATCCTCTTTACAAACCAACCTTTAAAAAATTTTTTGGCAGAAGCAACCTTTTTCCCCTCATGGAAAATTTCTGCTTTCTCAGAAACAGAATTTTCGTTCAGAAGATGTCCCCTATGGAAAAACCCAGTCAGGTCCAATTCTAAAACTCGATGCCAGAAATCATCTAGCAGGCGTTGGCAGAGGGTGACTCGGGGTGTTATGTATAATTTAATCCTAACTGGGGCAACGTAACCACATGAATTTGAGAATACGAGCAGGCGCTCAGCATCTCTGACTCAACATGCAGTAGGCAATCCACCAAAACCACACACGCAGAACAGAGGAAAAAGAGTTATAATCATTTTTCAGTTTTGAAAGCTCAGTTCTACCCTGAGAGAGAAACTGGCAAAATGTCATCAGATGCACCATATCTGCTTCCTCTTACTGACTTCCAAATCCAAAGTGTTCGCTTTCGAATAAGAAGATGCCTTTTTTTTCTTTTTTTCTTTTTTTTTTTTTTTAGCAGATAGTTTCACCAACAACCAGTCTGAGAAACGAAAACGTTTCCTCCTACTATAAGAAGTATGCTGGGGAGAAAATGATCTGGCATGTTGTTTGCAGGCACAACAGACTTAAATGTTGGAGTTGGTTCTGTTGATGCACAAGAAATAATAGTCTCCAGCCCTTCTTCCACAGCTCTGCTGCTGCTTTTCCATTCGGAAAAGAGACCAGCCAACTGAGAAAGTACTGTTTCCTTCAGCAGAAAAAGGATTTGGGATTCAAGCCTATCTCAGAAGGTAATTTAAAGTCTATTCATGGAAGCATTGCCTGATTTAGCACACATCCTGGGAAAAAAGCAGGCTTCTGGGCAGGAAACATGGCTTTTCAGGGCAAGAAAATATCATGTTGGGAAGGGAAAAGGATGGAGAAAGGCAGGTGTGAAGTGCTTCAAGATGTGGTAGTCCCAATAACACAGGAGCTCTTACCAGAGGAACAAATTGATTAGTCCTTTTCCTAAAGACGGACTTCTTCCAGACACACCAGGAGAGACTGTCAAAGACCGAATTGCAATAAATATCCAGCCACCAACCTATCCATATAAATTATTGTGAAAGGCAATGAAAAGATGTTTTATTGATCACTAATTTCACTCCAGGTATCAAGGACAAGTTTCCTCTGCTTAAGGATAGCTCTGATTTTTTTGAAGGCTTTTTTATTTTTTTAAGCTAAACCATTAGCAATTTAAAGATGTTAATTTTTTTCCCCTTTAAAAAAATATTTGTTGCAGCTGAACTAGATTGGGTTTAGTTTGGTTTCTGAATGCTCAGATTTGTTGACTTTTCATCTGCAGCCTTGAGAATCCAGTGCACTAACCAATGTCCTTACCGATGTGCTTGATTCTGACTTGTGCATGTCTTTGAAGTTCTTTGCCTCAGAGCCTTCAATTCTAGACAATTTTTAATGTAAAGAGAAGCAGGAACAAAAAAATTCCTTTTAGAATAAGAAAGAACTACTGAAAAAACCCTTTCATGTCTATGCATTATAAAAAGGGGAAAAAAAAGTAGTTCAAAGGTTCTGTGCCCCCTTCCATTGTAGGTCTCCTTTGATCACTTTGTTCAAACAGTTGTGTCCTGTTTTGGGGGTTTTCTCTAGTGGGAGCCTTCCCCTCAAAGAAACAGATGAATAACCTTTCTCTTGTTTGTCCTTATGTAAAACACGAAGCTTTACACTGCTGCCTTTCAGATGCCATCATGAGCTGCTCTTGCACTTTGAAACAACAGACAAAATCCTACTGGCTTTTCCTGTTGTCGCATCTTGGTTTTGAGAGTGATAAAAATGAAAGTTAAACCAGGATGACAACATTTAGGACCCATCTCGTTTCTCAGAGTTGCAGAGTTAGGAGCACTCAGCATGTCACTGCTCCTGCAGGAAAGACCTTAATGAAGCGCTTAATGAAGGAAGTCTTGTTTCTCAAGAGTCGAGCATGGTTGCAATCTCATAATAGCAAGATTTCCACCTAGGCAGCTGTTGGCAGTTCTGAAATGTTCAGTTAACCTGTTATCTCTTCTAAATATAAACATGTATTTAAAAAGAAATAGAAAGTAATAGGAAGTTATGTCATGCAGGGTGATAACGCGAACCCCAAACATTCCTTGTTGATCTTGTCTTTGCACTGAGTGTAGGATTACTTAATGTCACAAGTGCTGAATATTTTTGCTAGTAAAGTGATGCATTTTAATTAAATTCACTGTTTAAAATTCAGTTATTCCTTAAAGGTACCCAGTTGTCCAGAAGGACATGCTGACCTTAGATATGCAATCCTCTGAAGAGGACTGTTGGAAGTATGAACTAGAAAAACATGCTTTCATATAATTCACACACAAAAAACCACGGAGAGTTTCTTGGCCAGTTAACTACATAGATGTATGCCGTTCACCTCGGTTAGTTCAGCTGGCCATTTCAAACTGACACTGTTCAGTGTCCGATATCAACAAGTCAGGGTGTGCGTGTCCTTCTGTTTCTCTCTCATGGAATCTGGACTTTGCTGCTGTTAGTTGGCTCTGGCAGCGCGGGCCGAACCTCAGCCCCCCAGGCAGCTCCAGCCTCTCCTGTGGCCGGGGTGGGAGCCCCTGGGAGTTCAGTGGCTCACCTCTGAAGGGCGTTTTCGTGACGGAAGCAAGCAAATATAAGAGCTTTGCAAAATTCAAGATGCATTTATCCGCAACAAAGAATGTATAGTTCTCAGCAAACAATAAGCATTTATTCATTTCCATGCTTGGTTGGTTGGTTTTTTTCCACTGCTCAAGCGTTCTCTGTGTTGAGGTTGAATGTTTCAGGGTCCAGTAGTTCTCTGCCAGCAGATGTCTTCTTTCCTGAAACAGAGAGGCCCTGTTTTCTCCTAGCATCTTTGCCTTTGCCTAGCCTCAGTGTAAAATATCCTTTGCTGTAAAAATGTGTTTCTTATTTCTCTCATCTGCCCAAGGTTCCTTTCTCTCTGAATGTTGTCTTTTATCTTCTCAGATCCAGCACTGGTTTGATCTTGCTTTCATCTGCCAGTATTATCCCATCATCAGCTAGCGAGAGAAGTGGACAAAAAAACCTGGCTTTATCGGGAGCAGTTATTCTTTTGTTCTCCAGAGTTCCGAAGGGCTTGGCTTCTAATGGTCTCTGTTCAACCTGTGTGTGGATAAGGAGGTAAAAAACACCATGGTCTTTACTCAGCATAGGAACATGGGGCGGTAGGCAGTGAAAGTTGGTCAAAAGATAAGGAAGCAAACACTTAGGTTTCAAGCAAATAAATATGAATCAAGAGGTTTCCCTACCTACCGCAGTGTCAGTGAAGCTGTGACAGCTCACTCCTGAAATTTTAGACTGCGGTACAAAATGTGAGTGTTCTTTGGTAAAGGTAAAGGCTTGAAAAGGTATGGTATTTTTTGTTGTTGTTGTTCTGTGAAGACAATGTAATCTATCTAGGAAAGGGTGATCAAAGAAACCCTGTCTTGGGGGGTTGCAAGTACCTGCTGGGCAAGTAAAGTAAGTGTTGCTTAAAGGTCAGGGCACTCTGTTGGTAAGAGAGACGTATTGAAAGGGCAAAAGAACCACCGTGGGCTTCCTGCGTCACTACAGCAAGTGCTGTATGAGGTTGAGAGAATGGCTGAACAAAGCAAACCACAATGATGACAGGATATTTAAAATAAAATGGGGAAATAATGAGTCATCCCCATTTATTAAAGTGGAGGGCAAGAGATTTCTGCCTCACTTAGTTTATCTATGGGATATAAAGGCAGCCTTTAACAAAAGGGGGGGAAAAAATCCCAGTTTCATTCTCTTTAACCCAACCAACTAAAATCTTTTTATACTATGGAAGTTACCAATTATGTAATGTTATTACCAAAAAATCAGTATTTTTCAGGAGTCTTGGCTTTAGTCTTTCATTGTAATCCAAGTGGTATGTTGCTTGGTTGTGAACAAACACATCATTACTCGTTGCCCAGCCAGTGGGTCAGGGCAAGCTCATGAACTGCTCTGCTGCTGTGTTGGGCCAAGAAGACTTGCTTGCAAGGCCTTAAACAGATAGAGAGCACAGGTTTATCTGGAACGGATTATCGCCGTATAATAGATAATGTATTGATTTGGGAATTTATTTTATTGGATTTTGTGTTCCTTAGTGAAAGTTGGACTTCCCAAAAGGAATGCTTATTTTGGGGGAAGACCTTGCCAATGCATTTTCCAAGAGATTCCTGCTATTTTGTGCAGATTTATACTTCAGACCCTCTAGTACGTTAAGCGACCTCTTTGTCCATCAGAAGCTTTTTCCTAAGAGCTTTTATGCAAGTTCTGTTGCTACTTATTACTCTGGTAGTAAATCAGGTTGCATATGTTGGATGCCTAAGGTGCCCAGCTCTGACACAGGCGATGTCCTCCGAAACAGTCCTCCTTAACAAGGCAGGCCGGTGCTGCCAGGAAAGCTCACTCCTCTTGGAGAGTCTCCGTACAGTCTGTTACTATCCATCTGTTGGTATGAAGACAAACATCTTGCAAGCAACGGAAGTCTGATAATGTGCACAGTGTGAGTGCGTGTGTAGGGATCGTGTGTGTAGGGATTGTGTGTGTTGACATCATTAGTGCTTGGTCACCTAGGTGATGGATCTTGCTGCTATAGTAACCCAGAGGCTACATTACTCATCAAATACGAATTTCAACAAACAGGAATGTTTAAGGTGTTTATATCTTGTGTCCTCTGTAACCCCCTCAAAATATTTACAAGAACTGTAAAATGAGACCTAAGTAAAGGTTTTATTCCTCTTTTTTTTTTTTTTTTTTCTCAGGACTATATCCTGGAAAAGACGTGATATTTATGCCCAAGCATCAAGGTTAGGATAGATATTTTTGAAGAAAGGTAATGCTATTGCTTATTGCCTTCTGAACTGATTCAGACACCAGCATGTTTTGGTGTGTCTCACTGAGATCTGTGAAAGATGATTCATGAGTCACAAGAGCACAGAGTGGCAGATCAGCTCATAAGATTGCTGATTTTTCTTTTTGATGACTGTATAAAAATCAGGTGTGTTTCAGGCATCCCACAGTTTATGCCCTTCATTACCCACAGTGTGTCACCTTTTTCACTTGGACGTTAAAGTTAGGCGATTTTTTTAAAATTCCTTAATTCCTATATGGTGGCACTTAATGCAAGAGAGATGTCATCTTTGCTCTCTTGTCCCTGAGACCTTCTGAATAGGAGCATGGCAATTACTGGACGTGTTGAATTTGCTTGCTCTGGCTTTTATTTCATTTGAGCTGCAAAGCAGAGGATACTTACATAGCAAAGGCTAGATTGATCTCTGCCAATTGCTGACGCTGAGCTTGCTTGAATATGTATAATATGTGCTGATGCTATAAATAAAAGCAGCTCTGTCCCTTGCACCGAAAACTCTTTGTCAACCATGCAATACTGAGATTTTGTTAGGTATTAATTAAGTTATGAGTACATACAGGATGCCATGTATTGCTAGGAGGGATGGCAGATTCTTTCCATGTGACCCAATTTGCAGTAGGTCTGGGTATGACAAACAGGATATCCGAACAAAAGGGTTTTTCACCGAGTCACCTTCCCAAAGAGGTGATGAAACCGAGGATGTCCAAGCAGTTGTTTTTGGCTTGGGTTCTCAGTGAGACATTTTTGTCTGCGTGTCTGTTGAACATGGTGGTCATGGTTTTATTGTTCTTATTTTTTCTTCATCTTTTTGGTGTGTGTTTTCAGTGCTGGGTTCAAAGGCAAGGCACCAAAAAGAAGTACTAAATCTAAGGAACCAGGGCAAGAAGGAGGGTGCCTGCTGTGCGAACATTTTGGGCAATGGCTGGGCATCAGGCAAAAATTTCAGTAATGACAGAAGAAGAGAAAGAGGGGAGAGGAGATTCGGGCTCTTTCTTGCAGAGTCCTACATCCAGTTAACATTGAAGTTTCCATCTCGTAAGGTTTATTATTAGTATTATAGTGTTCTGTGGTACTTCATCCCTCATAGGTTCAAGATAATGGTGGTTTTCTGAGCACATTACGTAGAACCCTGAGATGTTCATCAAGATCTGCTGATTAAAGAGAAGGAGCAGACTCATTTAGAGGATGTGGCTGTCACGAAACACCACAGCAATTATCTCTAAGCTTTGAAAACTAGTTCTTCAACAGTCAACCTTCTGGAGAGAAACTAACTTTTCTTTCCTGCTTCCCTGTGTAAAACCTGCTGGTGCTGGTATTTCATGTCATGCTCCTTTCTCTTCTGTGTGTTCTGTTCTTGCCAGAATGTGTGCTATTCAGGCTGAGCATGCTCACCCCTAGCAAGCCCTGAAGAAGAGAAAAACTGAGGTTCATATGGTGAACCTGTTGGTTCAAATGCTGCTTGGGCAGAGCTCAAGATGAGATGAGAACTGAGGAAGAATGCAGCTTTTTCTTGGAGCTGAACTCTGTGGGACTGAGACCTCCCACCTGCCTTATCCCAGAATATTACTTAAATCTATTCTAGTCCCATGCCTTTAATCGCCTTTTATCTTCCTCAACCAGCATCTCCTCTAGGTTCCCTTTCTTCTGCTTTTGTTCCTAATCTATATCTTAACACTTGTATTCAGATGTAAAGATGAGGAATAGGGCCCTTCCCACTTCCTGGGCTTTCTTGGCTTTCAGGCTTAAATCCCTTTCTTTGCAGTAGAGCTTTCTCACCAACTCCGATTCCCTCCCTGCTGCTCGCTGCCTTTCCAGAAGTTATACAAAATTCTCTATGTGGGTTCTTCCAAAGTATTTTGATTTGTGGAACCCCTAACATGTTTCCAGTTAAATTGTGGATACCGCTATAGAAAAAAACACCCTCCAAATAATAAAAAAGTATAAACTGTGCGACAGTTCTGGTGGCTTTGTTGTCTCTGGTATGGTCCCTGCTTATCCAATGACATAAAAATACAGATTGGGTATTTAGGGTGCTGTCTCCAAGCCACCTTTTTCCTTCCCTTTCTCACCATCCCTCCTCACTTTTTTGCATATACCTGTTGGGACGTTTTTGGTGCCACAAACCAAACGTGAACAAGCATCCTGGCTCTGGCTCCAGACAGTCCTGCCACCACCGCGGTTAGCTGGATGTAGTGGTTCGGGTCAAATCCATTGCACATCTGGTCTGTGCATACTTTTTAAAATGTGGATACTTTTTTTTAATACTGCTTGAAGGATGCTAAGTTTTAGCCTATTATAGACTAGAGTTTATAAAAGAGAGATAACTGAGATACCTGGAGCTCGCTATAGTTTTCAGGAATGTGACTAATCCAGTATAATTCTTACTATTAGAAGAAAATTACTCACTCGTTATTTTTGAAGTACATAATGGTAATAGATTTCCATTTACCTTCCCAGGTGGACAAGGGCTTCCCGCTGCTGCCTAACCATCAGTTTTGTTTCAAGGAAGAGAAAATAAGGAACAAAAGACTCGACCCATGACAGCTGTAGTAAGGATGGACATGTTACCCCAGCTGGAGTGGCAAGAAATTCAGCTCAGTTCAGCTACAGATGAACACTGTAACTTCCCATGGAAACTACTGGATTGCTTCTTTACCTTTGGCTACAGGTAACTGTTTCACCTCATGCAATTATGTAGGGTAATTGGACTATACAAGGAATAGCAAAAAACATCGGTGCATCCTCCACATTTGTGCTTTGCTCCTTTAAGAGTGATTATGGTTTTCTTCTTACTTGATTTTTTTTTTTTTTTTAGCCCAGCCTGTCTTTTTGCTTTCTTCCCAGCCACCTGGTATGGCATAGGAAGGGAAAATAAAAGTATACTTTCAGCACATTATTGAGTTCTGCTCATTTTTACAGCTCACTATCTAGTACAAGCCCTTATTGGAAGTGCAGTGGAAAAGCAGAATGATTTAAGGACTCCAAAATTCACATTGTCTTCCAGCCTGATATCGTGAGGGACTATTAATACACCAGGCAGAACTCTGAAATAGATGCAGCTCAGTAAATGACAAACACATTTTGGTTGGCTCAGAATATATTAAGGCATTCAGCATTAATATATCTTGTGCTCTCTATTATTTTTTTTTTTCTACATGAAGTGGTACTTTTCAAAAAAGTGAAAAGTGGCAAGGTAGTGGGCAGTTTCTCTGCTAAAGCTTTATAAATTTCCCACTGATCTATTACTTGAGAAGTGCTATTGTGCTGCTATGCTTAATGAAAGATCTGTTAAGTAAATTGTTCCTGGGTTTCAACTTAATTACATGCAAGAGATGGAAACTTCGTTATCAAGGGCTAATAAAATGTCAGGTGGCTTTAATGAAGGCAGTACAGTGGCAGTTTTAAACTGAAACCTGCTTGCTTAATAATAGAAAAGACGGGATTTGGGCAAGGTGCTTTATAAGCAGCGTGTCACTTCACTGCAAAGCAAGAGACACAATTTTTAGCTGCGTTAGCAAGAAACGTAACATTTGTTGTCAGTATTTATCCTCTAAGCCTCGGACCGAAGAGCCTATAGCTGGAGAAGATTTCGTATTGAAAAATTCTTTTAGCCTGAAACTCAGCATATGATGACTAGGGTGATTTTTCTTAATGCTTGCAAAGCCATTTATCCAGCTAGGTAATTGAAATCAGGACATGTCTCAGAATGGCATGGCTCTGACTGGTACTAAATTTTGAAATGTTAAATAAGTAAAGACACTTAAAGTTTCAGACCTTTAATGCTGACCTATTTTATAATCATTTGGATGGTCTCCTATCAATTTTTATAATACATGTTTTGGGTTCATTGTTATGCTGAGAATAACTTGCCTTCCGCACCAATCCTGCCAATTTTTTTGTGGTACAGTAAAATTAATATGAATATTCCAGTTGTATTCACAAATTCTGCAGACTGGTAGATTGTTAAAGGCACTTGTGCCTATTTCCATTATCAGAATTGAAAAAAAAAAGAAGAAAAAAAAAAAAGAAGAAAAAATAATTAAAAGAAAAAAAATGTTAAGAGCACATGTGAACTTCAAGAGCATCCTGCAGGATTCTGGACCTCATGTGGGACAGTCTTTGCTCAGCGATGCTTTTGGGGTCCACTTCATGTTTTACAGGGTGATGATGTTTCAGCCGTGCCTGGGCAGGAGTTGCAGAACCAGCGGCCAGGGAGGGCAGTGGCCTCTCAGGTGAGGCTTCCTGATGGAGAACAGTCAAACTGATCCACACACATGCTCTGATGGCTGTCTTGCATATCTGATCAGTGCTACTTTCCACTTAAAATGGGAAATTAAGCGCTGTACTCCAGAGAAGACCTGGTTGATGCAGTAGTTGACAGGCCAGTACCTGCCTTGCATAGAAAGAGCAGAGCCACTGTCAGTGCTGGCTGGTGCTCTGCTGCTGGCATGGGGTGCTGCTGCCGTTCAGTCCATTCGCCACTCTGAAAATCAATAATCTAGTTCTGTCAGTAGCCTCATGCTTATTTCTCTTAGTATCTTTCACATATGGCCTAAATATTAGAAGAGGATCCTTTGCTCTCCCAGCTGCAGGCTTGTCCCACCAGTCCTGCAGACCGACTGGTTGGGGGTGGGAGGTGAAGGCATGTTTGCCACAAATGCAAAGAACAAACCCCGATTTTCTACAACTTCTGCCTTTCTTGTCAAGCTTTTTCTGCCATTTATCAGATATACTGAGAGATTTCATATCACTTCTCCGCAGCTGGCAGCCTGGCTTTAGATTTCTTCTCTGTGATGAGAGCTGCTCAGTGGACCATTGCACTGGAGACAAAGGAAGTAATGTAGCATTTCTTGTACAGAAAGCAGGATGCCATGAAGAGTGTAGCAAAACAATCTAAAGAAAAACCAACCAAACAAAACCCACAACAACAACAACAACAAAACCCCCCACAAAACCAGGGCCAAATCTGTGAAAGCCATGCCCAAGAGTGATGAACAGGGTAGAAAGCAGGATAACCTGGTGGATCAAGTAGACTGGGGCGCAGGAATTTCTGCCCCTCTGCTTCTGTTCTGGACATTTCCATGCTCTAAGGCATGTCATTTAGGATGAATGTTATTAGAGTAGTTAGCAATTGCTTTGTAGCTTTTGTCATGGAAGATCCTAGTGTGGTGGCTCTCGGTTGGCACGTTGCCTGTGAGATATTTGGATCTGGCTGTAAGCGTTCCTCATGTCAGAGCTTGGGACCATCTTGTCTCAGTTTGAGCTCCTAAGATTAGGGGCTGTTTTGGAACTGCTGCCCCTTATCTCTGTGCGAGATAAAACTTGCAGTCCTGATACGACTTTTACCCACGCAGCGGGATCCAGGAGGACTGAACGGCTCTAAATACTGAACAATGGCAAGTCAGCACTATGAGCAATTGTTGTTGTGAGTCAGTGTTGAATACCTGCCAAAGATGCCTTTTGCAAATAAAATTTAGCACTAATTTATCAATGGGTTAGTTCATAACATGAGGTAAAGCACTCAGTAAATAATGAATCCTCCTGGATCTAAAGAAGATGCTCATAACAACTTTATTATAAATAAATACTATGTTTAAGTGGACCAAATCAACCTAAGCGTACTGCTGGTTTCTCCACTGACAGTTTGCTGCTTTCCTTACAACCCATGTCTGGTGGAGAGGGTTTTGTTAATGCCTTTTTCCATTTTGTTACCTTGACAAAGCTGTCAGCATGTGTCCTTTACTCCTCGCTGTGCCAATGCTCCGGTGAATGCTGCACACAGCCCGGGGATGCGCCGCTGTTCGAGGCAGCCCCTCGCAGGCAGCGCTGCTCCCCGCTGCTCCCCACACGCTGTCCAGTGGCAGCAGACCAGAACCAGTGGCACAAGAGCAACCTGCCTAAATTCCCTTCTGCATGCCACACTCTGCTTTTGTCAGGAAGGACTTTTTCTGGATCATTGTCCCCATTATGAAGATAATCCATCTGTTCTGATGCGCAAAGCTGACTGTGGGAGAGAGGCCACCTGAATAATTTTGGTTCCTCCACAAATTCTGGTTTCAGGCCTTGAAACCAACAGCAACTGGCTTTTCTCAGCTTCCCCAGAGGAACCTCTGCTCCCTGTGTGCATCTGCTCTAGGCTGAAACGTCTTCAGCCTTGGTAGCTTGGTTTAGGTGTGTTTTATTTTGTTTTTCTATTTGGTGACCTGATTTCAGCTGTGCCGCTTGCAGTACTGAGAATTTAGCACCGCAGGGAGCCAGGGCTTCCTGGGGCTGCCTCTGCATCCTCAAACCTCCCGAAGGGCCGAGGAGCTGCAGCAGAAGCCTGCTGAAGCAAGAGCTGGCGGGGGAGCAGAGCTTTGGCTGGGCTTGGGAAGCACCCGCGGTGCTGTTGGCAGCAGATCCCCCGGGACAGGTGTAATTGCCCGAGACTGGGGCGGCGCTTCGGGCACAGCCCTACCGCTTGCAAACCCCCGTTTGCCTTCACAGCCGTCCCGGAGGACACCCCCTCCCGGAGGACGCCCCCTCCCCGGTCCCAGCGGCGGCGGGCGGGGGCAGCGGAGCGTCCCGGGGTTCCGCCGGGGGCGGGGGCGGCGCCGGCTCCTCCCCGGGGCGGTGCCGGTGGCGGTGCCGGCGGCGCGGACAGCGGCGGCGCGGGGCCATGGTGAAGATCGGCGTCCAGCAGCCGCCGGCGGGGCTCAAGCCGGAGAAGGCGAAGGCGGGGGGCGATGGGGCGGCGGGCGCCGTGCTGCTGCCCTCGGGCGCCGTGAGTGCGGGGCGGGCGGGGTGGGAGCAGCGCTTTGTGCCGGGTCCTTACCCTTTTTCTGCTAAGTTGGAGCTGAAAGGTGCGTGCGTGGGGCCAGGTGTCTGCTCGGAGCTCACCTGCTTTTCGGAGAGCTGCCCTGGGAAAGATGAAAGTGTCCGGTGCTCTGGACATTAGCTCATGTCCTAGGAGGTGCGTAGGCATCTGAAGTTGGATAAGTAGGGAAGGGATGGAGCAGCGTAGTTGCTTCATTACGGGGACCAGCCATCCTTGGGCACTGAAGTAAATGGCCCGGGGGAAAAGTGGCGTTATAATTCATCTCTTAGGTCTGGGTGGTTTTGCCTGGGGGAATGTCATTTGGGATTGATCATTCATGGGTGGATTTCAGATTCTAACATCTCGGAAGCCTTAGGGTTGTCATGGAGAAGAGATGAGAGGAACAAGACAGCTGGTGCTGGAGCAAGATGAGAAGCAAGGGGATAAGAGCACACACAGCTCTCTAGATGCTTTGCAGTTTTCAAGATGGGAGTTGACGTGCTGAAGTTGAATTGCTCTGCTGGCTTCAGGTGACGGGCATCACAGGGGAATATGCACTCGTGCCTGCAGAGGCTGGGACCCGGCCAGGCATGAGGCGAATGAAGGCGTTGGGGCATCCCTGGCAGATGCAGAGCATGGCCGGGGCCTTGGGGTATGGGTATGTCGAGTCCCACCCGGACAGTGTGAATCACGGGCAGGCAGGGCTGGGCATGTACCAGGGGCGGTGTGGCTGGTGCCCCTCTGGAGGAGGGGCAGGTGAAATGGGCGCTGTTGTGCTTGGCCAGGAGTTGAGTGTTTCTGAAGCCTCTTGTGCTAGAGAACCCTCAGCTTGCGAGCTCTTCTGTGAGGGTGGACCACCCTGCGAGGGGTAAATAACCACCCTGCGTAGTGGGAGGGTGTTGTCCAGAGAGGTGGGCTTGGCCCATGTCATCAAGTCCACCTTGTTACAGTGCTTCTGTATCAGAGCAGGAGACTTAAGTGGCATTCCTGAATTCCTCATAAATGCTTCAGACTGTGCGTGCATGTTGATCATATATCGAACCCTAACATCTCCCTGACTCAAACAACTACACGGGAGCTGTGGTTTTGCTCTGTTCCTGCAGCAGTGCAGAGTGTCTCTCTTCATGTGCCTTGCTGGGTGAGTGGGGATTACCTGCCCCGGAGAGCTGCTCTGCAGCAGGGGCGTTGGGAGATTGCTCAGTTCTGCAGAGAGTTCAGGGAGTCGCTTGTATCATAATGATCTCACAAAATGCACGGATGTGCTTGCAGCTCTCAGCTGTGCTGCCAGTATCTGAACATACTCGGTCTGTCATAATTGCATCTATTAATCTAATGTCTAGGAGCTGTACAGAAACCTGTAATGGGGGAATGTGGCCAGCTGTGGTCTCTCAGTGATTTCCAGACTCCATCTTTCCTACTTACGAACAAAAGAAGGCAGTAAGTTTCTTCCCACCTTTGATATTCAACCCTGAAAGTTGAGTATTGTACTGGACTTCCACCTCATGCTGCCATAAAACCAGTTTTCCACAGCAGGGGAGTTGGTCGTTCTGCCGATGCTGCATGAGTTTGGGCAGGGTCTTGTTCCTTCTCACATGCACCATGAGAAAAGGAGTTTAAAAAGCCATAAAATAAAAAATAAAAATAACAGAAGCTTATTTCCATTATTAGTGCTGCCAGATCCCAGCAATCAAAGTTGTTCCAATTCAGATCCTGCCAGATGAATGAAGCTGGCTTAAGTAGCAATAAATTTTGGGTTCTTTACATTGCCTTGAGCCTTTCTCTGACTCCTGAGGGGCGTTGTGTTGTTCTTTTAAGCCCACAAGAGCTGCAAAGGAACATAAAAATGTGACTGTAAAACAAAGATCCTTCAACAGTCTCTTAATTCCAGCAGACGGGCATGTGAGAAAATCAGCATAAGACCCACGACAGAAGGGCAGGAGCAAGTTGTGGTCAGTGCAGCATGAGGGTGTCCAGGGAGCAGCACGTCACTGACAAGCAGGTGGCCTTTTCCTGATGCTCTTTTTCAGGGTATCTGTGACGCTGGATCCTTCGGTAATGGTCTTTTGGTTATGGTTTAGACTTAGCTGGACCAAGAGGATGTGCTGCTTCGTAAAATGTCCAAGCTGTGGGGTTTGTCTTTCCGTAGCCAGGCATTCTTGCCACGCTTTCTCCCGCTGCTAGTAATTCCTGTCTGTGTGTGTCTTGCTCTAGCTGCCTTGCAGCAAAATGGCATTGGTGACATGCAAACAAGATGCTCTGCATTCCTCTCCTCTTTGATCTCACAACTTCAATCCCGATGAGAGCTGGGAAGTGATTCAGCGGCGGCTTCTGCAGCCTGTGAATTTTGGCAGGTGCTCAGTGAATGCAAAGATATGGCAGGCAGGAAGATATCTCTGATACTAATGTGTCCCAAAAAGTAGAAGGTGAGGAGTCCTGATGGCAAGCTCGCATGTGCTGAGCCTTGTTTCTCCCCTGTGCAGCTCAGCTTGAATTGGAAAGAATATACAGTTTGAACTGTCAGAAAAATCCATGTAATTTTGAGGCAGTTGCAACATTTTAAGGACTTATAAAAGAAACAATCTTGTCGTTAGTAGGAGCTGGCAGGATGTAGCAGCCTCGAGCAGAAGGCAGTTTGACGTTGTGCAGTCAGTAAAATAATTTGTTGTTGGAAAATATTTTCCCAGATGCAAAATAGTATTCAGTGAGTTTTAATTGAACTCCAGATTTACAGTCAGAACTGGAAATAAATACATACGCTATGTCTTTAACTGCTCTGAGAAATATGGTCCTTGCGTTTGTGGTGGATGTTGAAATCCACAGGAACTGAGTAAAACTGATGGCTGGAGCTCTCCAGTCAAAATTTGGTTTGGGGTCTTTGTGGGTTGTTTCCTTGTAAACCTCTGTAATACCAGCAGCTAGTTATTCTGCAGAGACAGCGCATGAGCCAGAGCAGAAGGGGTTTCATTAAAATCTTCTGCTTCAGGAGAGGTAAATTATAAGAACTGGAGGGAAGAGGCATCTCTCCTCCCTCTTGCTCTGTACGTAGCAGAGATCGGCTGCTCAGCTGCCCTGGCCAAGGGCTCTGCAAACGCTCCTCCCTGCCCACCCGGCGTGAATCAAACGCTGCAGCGCAGAGCGGCATCTGTGGGGACCGGCACAGTTTGCAGACAACGGGCAGATTTCTGTGCTTTCACAGAGACCTTTCGGGAGGGGAAGCAGAAAGCAGAACCTGTTGTCTTGTATCTGGGAGAGGCTGTCCTGAGATGGCGCCTATGATCACGTTCATCTTCAGCCTGCCAGAGCTGTGCTGGGCTCCCCAGTTTAAGAAGGACAAGGAACTACAGGAGGGAGTCCAGCAGCGGGCTAAAAAGATGATTGGGGGTCTGGAGCACCTTTCTTGTGAGGAGAAACTGAGAGAGCTGGATCCGTTCAGCCTGGAGGAGAGAAGGCTGAGAGGGGATCTTATCAGTGCTTATAAATGTCTCAAGGGTGGGTGTCAAGAGGATGGACCAGACTCTCCTCACTGGTGCCCAATGGCAGGATGAGGGGCAATGGGCATAAGAGGTTCCCTCTAAACATGAGGAGAAACTTCTCTACTCTGAGGGTGCCAGAGCACTGGAACAGGCTGCCCAGAGAGGCTGGGGAGTCTCCTTCTCCCGAGACATTCGAAACCCACCTGGGCACATTCCTGTGCGATCTGCTATAGCTGAACCTGCTTTAGCAGGTGGGTTGGACTAGATGATCTCCAGAGGTCCCTTTCAACCCCAGCCAGTCTGTGATTCTTATCAGGCAGACAGTGTCTCGCTGCTGGGGCTGTTGCTGTGCCCCAGCTCCCCTGCCTTGTCAGATGGCTGGGGAAGGGGATACGAGGAAATGTCTTTTAAACAGGCTTTTTCACAAAGCAAGCTGTAAATGCAGAGAGAAAAACTAGCTGGCAGCGATGTGGATTGATTACGCTCATCGACATTTTTGTAGGCTTGATGCTCCTGAGCTGCGAGTATTTTCACCATGTTGAGGTCTTGATTTAGGAATCTAAACATGGTAGATATTAATTTGAAGACGCTGCCTCCTGTAACAGAAGGTTATTCCTGGCCTTTGCCCAAGCCTCCTGTATCCATGTGGGCTGAAGTGATGACTTGTTTTTGTGTCTTGTAGGGAGTCATCAGCTTAAAAAGAAGTGTCGTCTCTGGTTCTTGGTTCTCCTTGGTTTGGGGATGCCTTGGAAGTGGAAGAAAAGGGCTGAATTGGAAAAAATATCTCCAGACTCTTACAGGATCCACTCTAGTGAAATACTAGACTTCAGTATCTTCCCGGACTCTGGACATGAATATTTGATATTCCAGCTGAGCATGACAAAGGATCTGGCTAAAAGTGGCAGAGGGATTAGGGGAGAGAATGGCTATTTCCAGCAGAAATGTTATAAATGCAACTGAATTTGGAAACACGGAGCTCTCTTTTACCAAAGAGATGTAGACTGAAGAGCTGGGGATGGAGAAACTTGAAATGTGTGTGTAGAGATGTACATTCTTCCAAAGCTGGAGAAGAGCCAAAGCCAATGCAGCTTTGCATGTGGGTGCTCTTTACATGGGAAGAACCTGTTGCATTTACCTGCTTTGAGTGCAGCAATTTCCTTGGCAAAACATAGAAAACCAAGAAATATCTTTTAAAAGAAGCGGTTTTAAAGGGTGCAAATGAACCGAAAGTACTTATGAGGCGGAAGCTTTGCTGCATACGCTGCATGTATTATTACTGCAGCGCTATATGTCCCGTCCATAGGACAGGAGCCCTCCTTGCTTTGCTGTAAGGAGCCCTGTGCTGAGCAAGGATAAGTGGAATGCTGATCTTCACCCTGTTATTGCACCCTGCTGCTCATGGGGCCGTTTGGGAGAGGTGGCCCGACAGGTGGCTGCTCAGAGGAGGGAGCCCCTGGCTGCAGAGCATCGCCTCCAGGTCTGGAGAGACGGAGCGTCCAGGGAAGATGAGGTGTCTTTGTGCACAGTTTTGCAATTCCTGCTTTTGCAGATACCAAATCTTTGCTCATTAATGGGTTTACAGGAGGTGGAAGAGGCATTTTCACTTCTGGATGGGTATTTTCTTCCAAGGTGATGTGCAGGAACCTAGAATGTCCTGTGTTGGAAGGGACCCACAAGGACGATTGTGTCCAGCTCCTGTTCCTGCATATGACAACCTGAAGTCAGTTTGAACAATAAAGCTGAGAAGGGCAAATTTGGCTCCTTTCTCTTGCTGTTGTTAAACTATACACCATTTTTTTCTGGTGAATTTTTGACTGTAGGACTGATTGTCAGGGTTTTCTTACACTGCTGCTGAGAGAAGAGGTAATGGCTGTCAGTGTTTCTGAAAGGGAGTGGTGACTTTCTTTTATGGTGCGATGCTGTGTAAGTCCTGATTTTCAGGGAAAAGGCAAATGTTGCAGCCTGAAATCTAGGTCCTTGTTAAGATGCTTCAGCCTGAACTCCAGGAAGCGCTGCACTCTGACCCCTCTGCTCGGAACAAACAGCAGAGGTTTACAGCTCCCATGCCCTCTCCTGTCTGCAGAGCCAGCAGAAGGCAGTACCTTGGCTGTTCCAGCTCCTAAGCGTCTTGGCTGTGGCTGTGCCCTCCTTTCTGCCTACCTTTTTGGAAGGGTGAGGTGGGACAGCGATGGTATAATTGACCACAACCAGATCAGCAGTGCTTGGCTTGTCATGGTGACATCCGAAATGACTAATTTGCTCTTGACCATCTCCGCCTGCCTGACTGTAGAAGCTTGGAGGCAGGTGCTGTAGTTTTCAATTGTACATTTGTTTGGACCCCCAAACTGTCCGGAGGCGGAGCTCTCTGGGGTAAGCAGTGGTCAGAGCCCAGCCGTGGTGTTCAGGTGAGTGCTCTGTCCCACTCTTGTTCTGTTCTGGTGCTTCATTAGCATCCAAAGCCATCACTGGTGGTGAAAAACTCTTCAGGTGAAATTGTGTGAAACATTTTCATATGTACAAAGGTCTTTTCCATGTCACGTTTTCTGCTTTCAGGCATGTTCAGATAGCATCCAGTCCTTCGCACCTTTTGCAAAATTAGTCTTGGCTTGTGCCCAGGACTCCCTGGTCCTCTTGCCCGGGTTGGTAGGTGTGTTTGTTTTATATTGGAGCAGTTGTACAGTTTTAGTCTGGGAAAAGGTGAGTGTGTGGCTGTCAGAAGGGAAGTCTGTCGTGCTCCTTCCCAAGTGCGTGGTCCCGCTGTCCTGCCATAGGACAGGCCATCCCTTTGGTGGCCAGTCAGGCTTATGTCGTGCTTCTTCCCAAGCCACATGTGAAGGTGGAATCAAGCAGGCTGGTCTTGTGGGCAGCCGGTAGCAGCTGCTCTTCACCTGGGAGAAGGAGGACACTACGCTGAGAACAAGCTGAAAGTTGTTGGCATTTCCTTGCATCAGTTTCTCAGTGTTCTTGAACATTTTTGGCATTGATCAAAGGTCTTTTAAGGAGTCAGGTGTCTGCCCACCTGCATGTGTCTTTACCTTTGAATCAAGTCTCTTTCTTGAACTTTGCCAACCCCTTCATTTAAGAGCTTCCGTTGTTCCTGGAGCAGCTCCGTTCTCGCTTGAGCTGCCCTTTGTCTTTAGTTGCTCTGGGCAGGTTTTGAGACCCAATGCCAAAGCTTAACCTTTGTTCTTCTCCTGGGGAATATTCCCTTTCTTTTAATGCCACTTCCCACTTTAGGGTTACAAAAAAATAAAAATTAAAAAAAAAATCAGCCCTTGGCTTTTACTTGGCCACGCGTGCTTCCAGGTGAGGTCTGCCCAGGTGCCCCAGAGCCTTTTGGCTGTGGTGGGGGAGCCTCCCCAGGGCAGGGACCGTTTCTCCCTATTGTCACAGTGAGTGACTACAGCTCCTTTTGATTTCTGGAAATCAGGCCATGTATATCAGACTCCATGTTTTGCCAGTTAGGCTATTAAACACCCAGGCTGGGACATTTTTTTCCTCTTTATCACAGCCGTTTATTTTTCTTCTGCCTGCCTGTCTGTTCAGTACGACACTCGGGGCTCTAGCTGTGTGCCTGGTAAGAACAGCCGTATTTTCACAAGGGGCTTTGTTGGTTCTGCTAATGGTCTGAATGGTTTTACTCCTGGGAAAGAAGAGAGGGAGGCTGGAAAAACTCCAGCTGGAAGTTGTTGTGCCTCTGCCAAAAAAAGAAAATAAAATAATATATGGAAATGAATTCCTCACCCCTGTGCAAAGAGGGAGGAGAAACAGCCCCTTAATTGCAGAAAGGGATGGAAAAAGGAGAAAAGAGCGGGGTTTATATCTCTCCTGCTGGCGAGGGAGAAGAAAAATATGATCACTGAGCGCTTAGGAGCTCCCACACGTGAGGCCGCATTTTTAACATCCTGCTGTCTTTGTCATATAGCAACAAAGCTGGGGGTTTTCATTAGCCAGTGGTTGGTTTTGATATTCTAATTTCCAGCACTGCAAAGTGACTCCTGAGGCAGGTGACTTTGTTTCTAATCGCGTGCTGTGGTATCGTTTAAAGATGTGATTAGATTCATTTATTGCAACCTTTTTGCCTTCAGCTGTGATAGTCTCTTAATTACAGACTTGCTTTTTTTTTTTTTTAGCTTCCAGGCATCTTTGAGTCCAAAAGCCACTAGTTGTGTTCTCTGTGGAAATGCTTCTGCGTGCCCTGCACAAGTGCTGCTCAACTGCTGCGCGCAGGGAGTTCGGTTGCCTTGGAAACTGTGTGCCAAATATATATGTGTGTATATATACCTCTCCATGCATGCACACTTTTTTTTTTTTTTTCCCCTGACCCTAAAGCATTAGAAATGCTCTTCAGCCTGGAAGGACTCTCCTTGCAGGTAACAGGCTCGTTCAGAGGCCTCTCACTGCTGGTGCTGAGCACTGACCCCTGGGATTCCCTGCCAGGGCAATGCCCAGGCACTGCTCCCCCTTGGTGTCACTGCTATTTCTCCTCGTTTCACTCCCTCTCCTTCCTCCAGGCATAACTGCTCTCGAGGACAGGACTCATTTCATGTTCATCTGGCAGAGGAGCCTTTGTTGGAGTGTGGGAGATGCTTTGGTGGATGCAAGGATGCACACTGCCTTTGCCGCGATGGTTTATCTCTCTCCATTCCTCTCCCCCTTCTTGTCTGCTCTCACTTTCCTTCTCCAGAGCTCTTGCTTGGCAAGTGCTCCAGTTCGGAACCCTGGCTGGCCAGTCTTGCTTGCTCCGGTGTCCCCAGAGGCCCTTCACCACCAAGCTCCCCTGCATCTGAATGCCTAAATATGGGAGGGGTTGTCTCTGGGACACAGATCGGAATCTCCTTGCTCTACAATTTATCCCACAAGCTCCCTGGCGCTTTTTATCATATAGAGGGATGCTGTCTGTGGGGTGGGTGGGCGAGAGGGCTTTGATCCGCATGCAGGAGCAGCAGGCGGCAGCGGTGCGGACATGGGGGTCACTTTCCTGAGAGGTGACGCCGAAAGCCAAGCCCGGCACATCAGAGGAGAGGTCAGTCCGTACCAGCTGACACCAGTGGCAGCGCTGCAGTTTGCCAGCAGTCAGCCACAGGCTTTGGCCATCTGAAGTCACTGGAGGTGTTGCTATTGCAAGTCTTCACATCTTGTAAAGCAGTTACTGATTTTGACTGTGAATATGGGACTTGATGTGTTGAAGGTAGAGACCTTGAACTGATTTTTTCTTTTCCCATGGTCTGTATTGGCCTTTGGTTAACAGAAGTTAGTAAACGGCGAGATCAGATTAATTTTCTTATGTGGGTTTCTTAGGTTTTGAGCCTGCAGCCTTTGAGCAAGCCGTGGCTGCCTGTGGCAGTGGCTGTAGTTACATCAGTACATCATCTACATCAAGAGCTCAGGCTGCTGCTCCCTTGAAACAAGCAGCATCCCAGAGAGGGATGACATATTTTACTGCCTTTCAGATAGCACTCTGCTCCAGACTGCATCCCTTTGAGTATTTACTCTGCATTGCGTTTCTCACCTCGTCAGTCATCAAGATCACATCTACTATTTTTAGTTGCTGCAAGCCTCTTTGCCTGTTGGAGGTGTATATTTAGACACTTGCCGAGCTGTGTCCTCTGTTTGTCAGGCCCTGCTACACCTAAAATGAAAGATTTCAAGCCTGCGTGTTTCAGAAATGCAGGAAAAATGGTTCGTGGAGAACTCGGAGCTGTTTCCAAAGCTAAAGAAGCAGGAAAAGGGTGTGAGCTGAGCCCATCTCTGCAACTCAGGAGGGAACAAGGCAGGACGTGACACCTTTCATTTCCTCACTTTGTCAACTTCAGGAAGACATAAGCGATGAAAGAGCGATATAATCAAATATCTATTTTTCACAAACCTGTACTGTATTAATGAGAAATACCAAAGGCAGCACCTCACTGGGTATGGTTCTTGCTTGCAGCTCCTACTCACGTTGTGTGTCCAAAGGCTCAGCACTGTGAAGCCGGGGGGTTTGCTCGGCAGGCGTTGATGGTTTCCCTGCTCTGTCTTGCTCTGGCCTTTGGGCTTGATTTCCATGCCATGGACTGGACATTGTGCCTGTGAAGCACAGCCAGACTTCTGTCCCCCACCCCTGCAGGAGAGATGTTCCTTAGCCATTCTGTTACAAACAGGGATAATGAGACACCAGCCATTTTCATCATGTCCTCAGCAAGACGTGAAATTCTGAAGGAAATCCCCAAAGACTGAATTAGGACTTTTTTTTTCCCCCCCCTCAGGCTAATTTCAAGCCTCCTCTACCAAATGGTCTGTATCATAACTTCATCCTCTCCCATCTGGGCATCCGCAGCCTGTGCTGTTCCTGTACCAGCCCCCTGAGCAGGCAGGGCACTGAAGCGTAGCGAAGAGCCTGTTTTATCCATGGAAGGATATTCCTTTTTATATTCCAATATCCTGTCTGCTGCCAGGTGCTGGGTAGAGTGTCTGTGAAGCAATCGCACCTGCAAGCTGGAGCTGAGTCAGCATGTCTGGTTATTTAGGCGCGTGCTGGAGCTGCCTCTGTCTCTTGCCCGGAGGGATGATGTATTAGCAGGACAACGCCTGGCAGAACACCAAGACGCGCAGGTGCTCTCCGTGAGAGATGGATGCTTTCCCCCATTGCCCATGAGGGGGAGGAGCGAGCTGTGCCTTCCCCTTGGGTTGTGTGGAGGAAGGAGCTCCACCTGTGGCCTTTCCCAGTTTTCCCACTGGAAAGGGAGCTGGACCGGCCCTTTCTGTAGGATCAGCAAAGCGGCCACATCCACTGCCTGCACCGGCGCTGGGGCATGTGGTGGGGCCAAGAAATACACAGCAAAGAAAGGGTCATTACATGGAGTGGCAGGGTCTTCCTGCCCTGAAATCACAGTGGGATACACTGCAGATCTGTGCGTCTGTCTGGGCATCCTCCTCGCCTGTGCCTCAGTAGCACCTGGACCATGGACATCGTGCTCTTCTGCTGCTGTCACTTTTCCATCCATTCATTCATGGAGAAGCAAATTAATGTTCATCTTTTGCATAGCCCAGTGCGGGGAGGAAGTACCTTATGTTCATTTTTGTGGAAAATAGGCCCATCTGTTAGAATACTGTGTTTAAAACAAGAAAAAAAAAAGAAGAACCCATTTGATGAACTGAAGTACCTGTCCATGCCTTTGTCCAGGGATGGTTTTGACTCCAACCTTTCCCGTTTCTCTTGGGCAAAAAAGTCCCATAGTTGTTTGAGAGAGAAAACAGTAGGGTGGCTTGTTGCAAGAATAGCATCTGGTTAATGAATTCATAGGGAATATTGTTAAGCATCTGGTGAACGTTGTTAGACAGCATTGTTGCATGTTAATATTTTGATTTTTGTCCTCAGTGAAAATGCATGTGTTGAAGGTGTGATCTGCTCTTCAGGAGAAGCGCTCTGCCAAGTCTGTTTCTCTTCCCCACCACTGAAATTCATGGAGGTCGGCAATGCTGCCAGATCTGCAACAACTGCTGTGCGGCATGAGCACGGTGCCTGGTTTGGTTTCCTGGTTGGTCCTGGGGGTCTTTCTGGCAGGGATGGCTTTCCTGCAGCTTGCTGCTGGGACCGCCTGCTTCTCTTTATGATAAGGTTAGCTCAGGGGAAAACTGCTCCCTTACTGGGGAGCCAGCCCGTCCTCCGGCAAGAACAGATGGAAATCAGCTGCGTTGGATTTCTTGTTTTTTTTAAAATACCCACATTTCTACTGCAGGGAGAGGTGGGCCTGTGGAGAAGGGGTACAGTGTGGCGTGAGCGGGGCAGCAGCCTGTGGAAGAAGCTTGCTGGATTTTTCCAGCCTGGGAAGGTTTCTTATCGTGAGTGAAATGCTGTGAAAGCAGGTTGTGCACTGCTCCGTCCACAGGCTGCCAGCCCTGAGAATGCCTCCAGCCCAAAGCCGATGTGCTGGCGGGTGTGTAGTTGCTTTTAAATTGTAGTTAATTCATAGCGACAAAGGCTGATGGCCTTTTAATCTACTGGGCTGGAGGAGAGAGATGCGTGTTTCAGTGAAGGTTTGCACAGGTGATTTTTATTCAATATTTTGCAGGGCTGTGGTTAATTGTTCCCCTTGACCTGCCTGAAAGCATCATTAACCTCACTGTCTTAACTTCTGCTCCATCAGAATAGTTGCTATTGAGCTTTTTCTTTCCTCCCTTAGAATTTGATGGGTTTTTGTGTTGTTTTTTTTTTTTTTTTTCATTTTTCCTAGTGTTTTGTAACTTCTCCCGGGGCAAAGCTCTGCATCACTTCTCCCACCCTCTCCCAAAATGCAAAACTGAGGCATTTTTCCCAAAGCCAGGAATGCTTTGTAGGGAGCCAAACTCACCTCCTTTGTCAGTGAGGGATGGGATGTCTCCCTGTGCCTTTGGCTGTGCAAAGAGCACAGAGCTGCTCTAGCAAATAGCAGACCAGTGAGGGCTTATTTGCCCCTCCCTACCATTCTTCAAACACAGGTTTTAGTGGGAGCAGCTTTTTTCCCCTCTTTGTATTGCTGTGTCCTTCTGAACCCTCTTCCCAAGCTCTCCGTGGAGTTTGCACGTGCAGCTCACCGAGGAAGTGAACAGTGCGTTATCCATCACAGGAACCTGACACCTTTCGGATGTAATTCACTTGCAGAGCGTTAAACATTTTCTCAGCCGTGCTTCAGTGTCAGTAGCAGGAGAGCTTTTCGTTCCTCCTCACCCCCACTGTCTACACTGTGTATCTGATGATAAGTATCTGGGGCAATCTGTTTTTGTGAAACACTTGACATATAGCATGACTTCCCTGTCTGAGCAGTTCGTGTCAGAGAGCTTTTAAACTTCCTCTGGTAATATGATTTTTTTTCTTCTTTGTGGCTTTTCACAGTTCCTGTCCCTCATCTGTAGAAGGAGAGGAAGGAAAGATTGGAAATTAACTTAAAATGTGATATTTTTCAGTTTGCTCATCCCTTTATTTGCAGGAGGAGCAGCAACAAACTGATTAAATGCTGATCCTTCAGTGTAAGGAGCTGGTGCTGAATAGAGGTGCTGTGGCTCTTTCAACAGCTGGGATGAAGGAGAAAATAATATAGATTAATTTCTTCTGGAGGTGCGCTGGAATTGGAGCTCTCCCAAAGCAATTTGCTTGTTGCAGTTGTCAGTCTGAATGTGGCTAGAAAAGAAGAAATCGATAGCAGGAACAGTCGGCGTCAGCTGGGAGGGGGGCAGGTAGCAGAGAGGCTGCAGGATCCCGGCTCTGCCCTGTTCTGCACCTCCGTGGAGCTCAGCTGGGCATCCTTGCTTGATGGGCTCCCCAGGAATGCCTAGGGATATTGGGGTGCCCTTGCATCAGGGGCAGGAAAGACATGTTAAGTCTGTTCCTCCAGCTTGTGCAGATCTCTGGCTGGCTGTGGAGAGAGCATCTTCTGTACCGAATGTGCCGGATCAGGTGCTGCGCAGAGGAGTTAATCTGCAGGAGCCCTCCCCGGCGTCTCTCCCCGCCTGCTCACCTGAGGGCAGCTTTCAGCTCTTCTCTGTGGAAACTGGGGCATCTCTCAACCGGCTTCTTTCATCTGCTTCTGAAAGGCCTCACATCCTCCTGCTTAATGTTTCAGAGGGTTATTTTGGTCGTAAAAACAAGAGCATCGTGGGCTGGGATGAGCGGTCCCAGGAGGTAACCCTGCCTTTGTATTGCCCTCCTTCTTGAGGGCTGTAATGAGGTGAGCTGGCTCCTGTCTGTGTGGATCAGGCAGTGCTCTAAGAAAGGCAGATCTCTTCTCTTTTGAAGCTCTGACTGTGTTCCTGGAAGGTGTGCGGGAACCTGCTTGAAAACAGAGTTGAGGTGATCAACACAGATGTTTAGGTAGGCTCACTCCAGCGTGACCAGTAGGTTCTTCTCTGAGAACAGTAATTTCCACTGCAAAAATTTCCCCTGAAAAATGCTGCAGGATGGGTAGCATTTCAACAAAGCTTTTTGAGTATAAACACGAGAGAAATGCAGTTACATTTAGTAGCCAGGAACTGCAAGTTCCTGATTTCCTTTTTTTTGGTCAATCCTTATCGCCCACTGAAACAAAGCTTGACTTTGTTCTGAGCAGTTAGTGGGAAGCAGAGTGTACATATATACGTGTATGTTCACACACACGTGTATTTATTTATTTTTATATATGTAATATTTATTTATACTTTATGTCAGAGAGAAAAATGCACAAGAAGTGTTTTACTCTTGCCCGAATGCTGTTGGATGTGAAGTCACCTTGCAGGACGGTGCCTGCCTTCTTCAGTCACACACCGCAAACCTGTTCATGGCCTTTGTATACAATATAGTTGCTTTTCAGATCCCTCGCAACGGCAGCTGACCGATGCTCTTGGTTTTGTCTCGCAGGAGGAGCCGGTGCCCGTGGTGCAGGGCCGGAGGTCATCGCTCAGCGGAGTGTGCTACCTGACCATGGGTCTCCTCGTGCTGCTCCTGGGCTTGGTCTTTGCATCGATGTATGTGTACAGATACTTCTTCATCACCCAGGTAGGGGCAATTGGGAAGGTCTGCTGGCTCTTCGGTCGGGGCAGACAGACAAACGACTTCACCCTTTGAAAGAGGTGGTGCTGTTATTTATTACTTTGCACTGCTGTAACTCGGGAGCTGGTCCTCTGGGCACTGCAGACGAGGCACGTCCTAAGTGGTAGGTTCAGACTCACCTCCATCCCGACTGCCAGGATGGGCCTTCCAGAAACCCTCCTCTTCCCATTCCTGGTGGCTTTGTTTGGCCTTTTTTTTTTTTTAATCTCCTTAAAAAATATCCTGTCGGCTCTACCTTTGAAACCCAACGTTACTGCTGTCAGGGTAAGGCAGTCTCAAAGTGTGGCTTGTTGTGAGGGTCAAGCAAGCCCTGGAGAGAGCAGGGAGTTACAGGCAAGGGAACAGCTTTTTGCAGTAGGCTTTTTAGGCCACAGCACAGCAAAGCTCTGTAGGTGTAACAAAAATAGGTGCTGCTATTAATAAAGCAAGTGGAGAAGTGAAAAGTGGGAGATGGTATGAAGGTAAGCCTTCAACCTCCATTAAATTCAGCCTATTTTCTTCCATGTAGTCTTGGCAAAGCCTGGCCTAGCTGAGGTGCTGGGCTGGCAGTGCTGTGGTGGGTCAGAGCATAGGGAATGAGACAGACAGAATTGCATTTTAAAGGGGAAACTACTAAGCTGTGTGTCTTGGTGAGTGTTTAGCCAAGAAACCCCAGAGCATCGATTTGCGCTGAAGCCCTTGTTCTGCTGCAAAGCAGCTCTTAGTGAATGAGTTCTCCCAGGACCACCGGCTGCCTTCGTCTCTGCAGCCAGTACCTATCCACTCAGCAATGCAGACTGTTTATACACTTCCTTCCTCCATAAATCTCCTTGCTGCCAGATTAATCTGCAATCTTTGTTTTCAGATACATCTGTTTGTTCTTACCTGTGCTGATTTGTACCTGATCTGAAAACTCTGTGACAACTGGAGGGCTACTTGACCCCACACACATCCGTGTGTCAGTGTGATGGGACCCTGTGCAGGGATTTCGGTGTAGGCACCTGTTTATGAAAAGGTGGCAGCCCCCAGCATTGAGGGTAGGTTATTGACTGGGTGGTGGGCAGCGTTTGGTCCATCACCCAGTCAATAACCAACCCTTGGTGTGTGCTGAATGGGGCTGGGAAATGCCCACTGGTCCATTTGGGGCCACCTATTGTCACCCGCACTGGCGACCTGTGATACCAAATGGCAGCTTTCATCCAGATAGGTGGCAAACCTGTTTGGTGTGCTCAGAGATGCTTTGGGGACCAAGGTGATGAGGCCTTTATGTCTCAGTCTCCGATGGCTACAGTTTGTCCCTGTGATCCTTGTGCTCAAACTTGATCACTCACCCTGCGTTAGCTCTCTCGCCCATACGTTGTTCTTCTGGAGCCTGGGAGAGCAGCAGCTGCTGTTTTGCAATGAGGTGAAGCTGCTCTGTTTTGGTGCATTTGCCATATCCAAGCTACAAGTGCCTTTAGAAATGATGCTCTGCTCACTCTGAGGTTATATGCCTTATGTAGAAAAATGCAGTTACAGGAAGCCGTGTCTATGGAGGGATTTGAACAGCCTGGTTATGAAACATAAGAGCCTATAGGCAATCGGTTTGCCTTTCTGAATTATCCCTTGTGAAATCCCACAGAGAATCCTTTATTCTCTTCAGACCTGGCTAGCAGGAAGGGAGACATGAGGGTGCTTTGAACTACCTCCATCAAGAACAGTTTCTGGTTAAAAGACTGGTCTTGAAATATTCTCAAGCATCTGTTTCAAAAGAGTGTTTTTACCCAGTCTGGGTACATTTCTTCCTGTGTTTGCTCTAGTTGTTAGTGGGCTGTATGAGTGTTGTGCCTCCACCCGGGTCATCTTGTCCCCACAGCTGCCCCGTGAGAGCGTGTTTCACTGCGGAGTCCTCTACGAAGACTCGCTGTACTCACCATTCAAAGGGCAGCTGGAGTTGCACGAAGACGTCAAGATTTACATTGAGGAGAACTACGAGCAAATCAACGTCCCAGTGCCCCAGTTTGGAGGGAGTGACCCTGCGGACATCATCCACGATTTCCAGAGAGTAAGGAGCTCATGGGACCCTTGGGGTTGTAGCATGGGGCTGGGCTGGGCTTCACCAGCCTGATGCTCGCCGCCTAGCACTATTCCTGTTTTCACGTATGTCGATGATGGTCTTGTTACTAAGCTGTCCTTGGACAGGTTTGTTGCTTACAGCAGTTTCTTCCCTGAATTCCCTCTTTTCACCCATCTTCACAGCCACGTTTCATTGCGAAGGGCTCAATTCCTTAATTTCTCTGCTTGGAATGCAGGGTCTGACAGCTTACCATGACATAACGCTGGATAAGTGCTACGTCATCGAGCTGAACACCACTATAGTGATGCCTCCTCGCAACCTGTGGGAGCTGCTGGTTAACGTGAAGGTACAGCTGCAATCCTGCTTATTCTGCATGCTTTTCTCGAGTTGGCTCCTAGGTGCCAGCTAGAAGCTTGTGGGAAGCCAGACTTGCTGTGTTCGTGGAAGTAAGTCTTGGCCCTGGCAGAGCTGGGCCTTCGCACAGAGCAAAGGCTTCAGAGAGTTTAGCTGAAGTATTAATTTTGCAAACATCACAGTAACACTGGCATGGCAGATCAACCTGACGAGGGTGACACAGAGAAGCAGCAGATTCCTTCCCTTTGGTGTTTACTGATTGTAGGAATAAAGGGGAAAAAATAAAAATTTCCCTCCTTGCACTCTTGCCGTGGTTACTGCTGCAGTTTGCCATTTGCAGAGCCCTCAGTGTCCCCTGGGGTGTGCCAGGCCTTCAGCCTTCACCGTTTTGGGGAGGAGTCTGTGCTGCCCTCCCCACTGTGCTGCGGGCTGCAACACCAGACTTGGGCTCATGCAGTTTTGTTCACAGCAGGCATTAATTTGGTTTAGTACCAGCGGTTTTGTTCGGTCCAAAAGCCTGTGCCACTATTGCAGTGACTGAAAGCAGTCTTAAAATAGAGTCCTATTTAATCTTAACAGCAGGAAAAAAAAAAAACAAAAAAACAACAAAACCAACAGGGTTTTTAAGACTGCAGAAGGCGCATATCTGTCTTGGTCTTTTGGAGGTAAAGCAAAGCACTAAGCCTGGGTCTCTTACTCCCTTCTGTGACAGTCTGTTTAAAAGAAAAGAAGAAAAACTCACCAATCTTAACTCTTGTAAATTCCCTGCACTCAGCCACTCCTACATGCAGTGTGATGAACTTTGTAGAAGTTAAGTTCAGAGGCAAAAGGTTGTGCCTTGAGCAATGCCTGGTCTCCCATCCTTGTCTGACTCCCCATTTATTTCCTGGCAGTCCTTGCAATTTCATGCACTGTGACCATCTGGCAAATGCGCTGGGAACCCTGCTGGGGTACGACACACATGTACCTACAACTCGCTCCAACCAGCTTCTGACCATGGCAGCTGACCAGTCTCTGGCGCAGAGGGAAATGGAAAAGGTGGGATTGCACAAGCTGACAGCAGAGCCCCAGGAAAAAACTGAGGGATTGAGAATGCTGGTCACATCCTAAAATAAGAGATATAAAATCACAGTCAGTGAAAATTATGCTTTATCAGGACCTGAATTCAAAAGGGGATAAAATACAGTTAAAATGGTCTTACATGTTTGATTCTTTAAAGAGAGTACAAAGCAGATGTGGGTTTAAATAACTTTCTGATTATTGGGATAAGTAAATGTCCAGTCTGTCTATGGAGGTTTTAACATGTACCTTAGAGACATTGTTCTGAAGTGTTTAGCTTGGTCTTGAGGTCAGAAAAGGTTTTTTTGCCATGTGGACGTAAACGGTGGAACAAATTGCCCAGGGAGGTTGTGCTACCTCCTTGAAATCCTTGAGGGTTTTCACGACCAGACTGGGTAAGCCCCAAGGAACCTGGTCTGATCTGATAGCTGCCCCTGCTTTGGGCAGGAGGTGTGACTGGAGACCTCCTGAGGTCCCGTCCCAGCTCAATTGTCCTGTGAACCTGGTGTCCACAGGCGCAGCCTTGCTGGTGGACTGTGTCAGGCAGAGAGGACAGATTTCTTTCTGCTGTCGAGAACCTTCCTCACCTGATGACTTGGTCCCTGCTCTGAAGTGCTCCTGTTTGGATGCTGGATGGGCTGTGTTGGTCCTTGGACTTGGAGGCTTTTGCCTCGCTCCTCTTGCTCCCCCTTTTGCCTCCTCTGCTTCTCTGCATCCAGTCAAGTCCCTAACGAGTAAGACTACTTTCCAGCTGAATGTTTAGTTTTAAAGATGTTCAGTGGCTTCAGTCCTGTTTCTAGGACCAACACAGATGTGTTACCAGGCCTCTTGCATCTGATTTTTTTTTTTTTTTTTTTTTTTGCTTCTGAATGCCAGCTCTGCTGCTTCTTGCAGTGTTTATTGTGCGTAGGAGTGACGATTTAGTGGACAGGGCTGCTTAAGTATCTGAGAGAAAAGGATGCAGGGATGCTCCCCTCGTGCAGCACCAGGACCTTGGAGATGACCCAGTTAAATGGTGGACAATCCTCATCTGCAGAACCCAAGATGCTCAGTGCTCCAGTTTTCTTAAAACTCCTGGTGGAGAATTGAAGGTGTCATGCTTGTTGCACAGTCCTGCAATGGTGGGGCGATGATTCCTGGCTACTTCAACTGCCACAGCTATTTAAATCTAAAACAATTAAGAAATTGGATAGTGTGCATGTGCGGGTCTCTCCAAGCCCTGTTGCCGTGTCAGGGATATGGCAAATCCTGAGCCCCAGCCCCGGTGTTAACACAACGGCTCCTGCCAATAACTGCACATATCACATGCTCTTTCCTGTGCTCTCCCAGAGAATCAATAATTGAATTTCTTGCAGAACATTGTGTTAGTGTAGTACAAAGTTCCACTAATAGTCTAGTCCTCTAGCATTAGAGGAGAGCTTTATCGATCCAGTCGGCTATGCCAGCCCAACAGCACAGTGCTAAGTTAAGACAGCATGTTTCCAGGTACATCTCTATGGAGATAACCAGTCCTGTGGCGGAAACTGAAGAGGCGATATTTGAAATTGTGCTGTTGTTGCTTGCATTCCCCTCTGATTATATTTGTGTTGGCCCCATGATCTGCTGGTTCTTTTATTTCTTTGACTCTTCTAAAATGGAAGGGACCAGAAGTAAGGCTTTGCTTCATGGCCTGCTCAGAAGCAGCCCAAGCTGTACTTGTAACACACCCGCTTATTGCTGCACTGATGCCCAGACAGCTGCAAGATGCCCTGAGCATCCAGGGCTCAGCTTGCAGAGGGTCCTTGTTGCTGAGCAGATCTCTTTCCTGCAGGGCAAGAGGCTGCCTGCATCCCTGCGGTGCGCCCAGGTCCCCCATTTTCTCTCTCATTTTTTCTAGCCTCTGCTGCCTTTCTGCCATGTCCCCTACCAGTCACCCCACTCATCACCCTGATCTTCATAGTGGCCTCCCCCCCAGCAGCAAGGAGCTCAGGTGCGCTGCTTGCCCAGGCTCACTCCCTGACACGAGCCGCCTTCCTGCCCTGCCTCAGCATCACTGAGTGATGTCCTGGGCCATGAACTGTGCCAAGAGCTCGTGTTCTCCTGAGTGCCCAGCGCTACCATGCAGGGTCGTGTTTCTAGATGTGTGCCCATGGCCCATCTCTGGTCCTCGTTCCTGTGGGCTGTAAGGGCAGGAAATCATTGTGGCTGTGCTGAGTGGACCAAGGAGGAGGGCGAAATGTGGAAAACTCAGGACACTCTTGGGATCTGAGCAGGGCTGGCATTTTTTGGTTTTGCCTTTGAAGTAAATGTAAAATGCACATTTTCGGTAGAGTTCCTGGCGTTTTGGCTGAACATTCGTCTGTTTCCAGATGGGTTCGTTGTGCTCTCAGAGGTACAGCTTTGTGTACCTTCCTTTAACACTGGGGTTAGTTTATAACAGGAGTGGCTTCATTCCCTATGTGAACATTCAATTTTTGGATCTAATCTGTTTTAGTGCCCTCTGCTAGTAGTATGGGACAGTTTACTGCAAGGACAGGTTAGCGCATTAACCAGCCTCAGTAGGCGGAGTTCGAGCCTCCAAACAGTGAATTTTCCACAGTTTGGTTGTCCTTGGTGCTCTGTGTGAGACAGTTCTGTTCGAGCAGGAGGTCATGGCACAGTTGGTCTTTATTTTTGTGGAAACTGTCATTCCAGAAAGGAACATACCTGCCTCAGACGTACATAATCCAGGAGGAGATGATTGCAACCGAACACGTCAGTGACATGGAGCAGCTCGGCTCCTTCATCTACCGCCTCTGCAGCGGCAAGGAGACCTACAGGCTGAAGCGGAGGAGCGCCAGGAGACGTAAGAGCCTTGCTGTGTTCAGCTCTAACTCGCTTTCCCCCCCGCATCACAGTCGTTATTTCTGCTGTTACAGCCACGCTGGCCTCTTCATGGCGAGAGGGGAGGTTTCCCTGTGGGTGTAAGCACACAGGAGATCTTTTGAGGTGTTTCCTGTCTAATTTATGTAAATCCAAATCTGTGATACTGCTGCTGTAAATGAATGCTTGCTGCTGTGTTTTATTGCTGCCTCTGTCAGCCTAATAGAAACCTTGAGAAAATGGTTGCAGGAGCCAGCAATTCATTTACATGTGGGCTCCTGGGGATGAATTAATGCCAGGGCTGTTGGGAACTGTTGGGAAACTTTCCCTAATGGAGACACTTCAGTGGCAGCTATTCTGAGCAGATTACATCTGCAAATTGCCTTTAATTAATTAAGTTCCTAATAATATGGAAATAGTTATGAAGAGGGAACATTGGACTACCTTAAAATGATTTCATGTAAACCAGCAATATGTATTATATACAAGTGGTAATATTGCTGAAAAAAAACTTCCTTAATTTCAGTATTTCTATTTATTTATTTTTAGATATGGGTGTACTTAAAGGCTTACCTCAAGCATGAAGTTTAGGCTTGGATCTCTGAGGGAGCTGCAGGGTGCTGAGAGCATTGGGGTGCAGAAGTCACCATGGCTGGGGTCCATGGTTGCTTTCACAACAGAAGCTGCACAATTGCACCTGGGGCTGCCGGCCGCTGCGCTCGTGGAGCCCTGGCATGGTCCTGCTGGTCAGGGTTTGCTGTGGGAGGGGAGCAGCTGCCTGGCAGAGCTGCCCAGAGCTGAGGTCCTGCAGGCTGAGGGCACGGGGAGCATTATGTGTTCCCCAGAGAGGCTGAGGCCGTGGCTGGATTCATGCATGTGGGGATACAAACAGGCAGAGGGGCTGTTTTAAACCCTCCTTGGCACATTCAGAGCTGTGCTCTGTACCAGCCTGTGACTTCTGTTGCTTTCCTGGGGCTTTCTGGTCTCTGAGATAACACTGAGATGCTGTCAGCTGAAACCAGCTGTTTCCATGCAGCTCCCCAGCTCATGGCAGCTCTTACTGCACAACCATGGCCTACAGAATATGGGTGTTCTTCCAAAGACCAGATTACACTGCTTTTCATATGGGCTGTGCTGTTCCTGCATTTCAGCATTCAGCGGTAGCATCTCATCTGCTTTTCTTCCCCTGCTTGCTGCAGCTGTTGCGGATTATCACTTGTTGATTTTCCTTTCTCCTCTCTTTCAATCACTTCTAGGTATCAGTCGACGTGAGGCTGGAAACTGTCATCGTATTCGTCACTTTGAAAACACTTTTGTGGTCGAAACTGTTATCTGCAAAAAGTCATGAAGCTGCTGTCCCGACATAACCTTCCCTGGCTTTGCTTGCACACATACGCACACACATGCTCTCAACCCTCTCTTCACACATGGCAACCTGTCTTACTTTTTTTACGCCCTCCCCTGCTTGTGCAGCTCTAACCTTTTGGGTCTGTTGTGGCCCCATAGTGGATTCTCTTCTCTCCCTGCTACCTACCTGAGATGTTTGCTGGGCTTAAATTTACACAGTAGTCAAAGTCTGGGAGTAGATGCAGCTTTTTCCACACCCCAGGACAGAATCTCTTTTGGGAGCAAGTTTAGGGTAGAAGGGATGGCTGAGAAATAGGAGTGCTGGGAATAGGTGCTTTTTTCCTGGCTGAGTGATTTCAGGCTGGTGTGGTGCTTGGAGGCTGCCTTGGCACCGGGACAGAAGGCATATGTACAAGAGGAGGGTTACCGTTTTGATGCTGATACAATGACCAGAAATACATAACCAGATGCAGTTAGGAAAAGAGCAGTTGTGAGGATACAGACAGGGTGATTCCAAAAGCTCAGCAGAAGGATCGTTTTTGCCCAAACCATACTGTGCTGGTCCCAGCTTGCTCTGTGCTGTCCCCCTGAAGACTAGATTTTCAAACAATGAAGGCAACCGCTATGCGTTGCATCTGTGGCTGGTTCCCAGGCTCACCCCTCACCACGTCTCCTCCTGAACATGATGTGGCTCAGTGTGACCCACTGAGCAATGCAGGGTGTCCTGGTGGGTGTTCGGGGTGGGCAGGAGGCCTGGGCAAGGGGCAGCGAGGTGGGCTGGGAATGACATGGGTGACACAGCATGTCCCTGCTCCCAGGCCGTGAAGCAGAGTGAAGTGCAAGGCTGTGTAGCCTTTAACACGCAGTTGCAGCTGCTGTGGGTCCTGGGCAGCTCTGCTGTCTGTCTGCCCCAGTCAGTAAAGAGGTGAATCTTTGATGCAAGGTGGCAAAGCTCCACTGATGTCCCACTGTAGGCCATGGCTACGGGTGGAGCTGGTGGGTTTCTCCAGCCCCGTGTCCATCCCAGCCGGCTCTGCTTGCCTGGTAAGCTATGTTCGCACTGGTCTTTCTTTCTGAGTTCTTGAGATCCCATCTGTGTGCGGACGGGTACCATGCCGACGTACAGAGTGGTGTCAGCAGCAGAACTGGTAGTTACTGGCAAGTGCAGAAGCAGGGGTTTTTTTTTTTTTTTTTAACAGAATGTGTATTCTTGCATAACTCCTGATGAAAGCTGTTTTAATAGTAAGTAATATTGTCCAGCTGTGTATCACATTATCTGCAGGCACCATTGTAGTACAGATATTGATACAAGGCAAGATCCAGCTGATTGATACACTGCAGAGAAATTGTGTGAACAAAACTGCATTTCTATTGATCATCAGACAGAAAAATTGCAGAGTAATTAAATATTCTTCCCTCTGTTCCATAAATATAATTAAAACTAATTAGGTTCTTGAAATGCAGGCAGTTTTTTGGCTTGAAAGAACAGAGCGAGTTTCAACTTGGCATATTTTTGTTAACTGGTTTCCAGCAAATCTGGACTTGTTCACCATCTGTTGAAATGAGCTTGTTGTTTTAGAAGAGGAAGGATAAAGTAAATGCAAGTACAATCATTAGCTCAGCAGAACAAAAAAAAGTGAATATATTTTAGAATAAAACTTTTAAGTAATAATGTTTTCACATAATTAACTCGTAATAAAACAGGATCTCAAAATGGTCATGTAATGCAATAGGAATTTTTATGTCTTACAGGCTGAGGTGGTTTTTTTTTTTGGTGTAAATGTAGAGTCAACTATAAACATTAAATTTTACCAGGTAGAGGAGGACAGATTGATCTCATTCTGCTTTAAGCTTGATGTAAAATGAAGAGTTATGTGCACTTCATGCAGGTTGGTAAGGGAAGTTTCTCACTGCCAGCGCGGTATTTGCTTTTCTGTGGTACCGTTGTGTTTTTCCAGTGATAACTTGCTACTAGCGCTGGCCTTTCATTGTGAATGGATGACAAGAAGTGGGTCAGAGAATTGGTTCACTTACTGCAAACTGGTAAATTTAAGCCCTGTGCTTCTCCTTATTTCTTGGGACCTAAGCCTGCACTCAGGTGAGCATACAGACCTTTTTGCCCTTCCTTCTGATTCTGCATGAATTAATGGGTCATTGAATATGCTAACTCTGTGCAATCCTGCAGCTGTAAGGACAAACCTTGGTTCTTTAAGGTGAACTAACATAGTCACTGTTTCATACGAGAATGCAGTTGTCTAGAAAGAAAACATAAAATGCTTTGTATATTTTGTCTGGTAGGACCCTTACTTCTTAGGAAATATCCATGGGATAATAAAATCTTTTACCTCTGATATGTAAAATGTGTGTTTGTTCGGAATGAAAAGCACATACCCTCCTTGGAGCTGTTGCTTGTGTGAGACGGCAGCCGGAGGGACCATCCTGGTGGCATCTCGGAGCTGGGCAGCAGGAGATGCTGCGGGGTGGAGACATCTCCCCGTGGGTGATGGCAAGGCTGGGTGGGGATGTGGCTGAGCCCCCCGTGTCAGAGCCTGCCTGTGCCTGCAGGCTCTGGGGGGCTTCTCCCCTGGCCCTCTGCTCGCCTGCGAGCCCAAGGGCAGCCCATGGCGGGGAAGTCGCTGCCGAACACAGGTCTGTGAAGCAGCAAGCTGCTTCTGTTGCTTGGGTGGCTTGTGGGTGTTGGATCTTCACGCCCAGCCTTGCTTCTCCAGCTGCCTTCTATGCAGAAATGTGTCTGTTTGCCTGTGGCCTGAGCCTGCTGTTGCATTCTGGCGGGCTCTGCAGGGCTGCCCTTTGAGGGCTGCCCTCATTGCTGCACACAGCGATGCGGGGCCCTTAGTGCTCTCCCGTGCTTTCTCTCCCCCTCTTCTATCCTTCAAGGACAACAGAAAGAGCTTCTTCAAATACATGGCAGATAAAACTAACACCAGAGGCACTGTAGGCCCACTGATGAATGGGGTGGGTGCCCTGGTGACAGAAGATACAGAGAAGGCAGAGTTACTGAATGCCTTCTTTGCCTCTGTCTACTCTGCCGGAGGCTGTCCTGAGGAGCCCTGTACCCCTGAGGCCCCAGAGGAAGGCAGGACAATGGAGGAGTTTGCCTTGGTTGATGAGGATTGGGTTAGGGAGCAATTAAGCAATCTGGACATCCATAAATCCATGGGTCCAGATGGGATGCACCTGCGGGTGCTGAGGGAGCTGGCTGAAGTCATTGCTGAACCACTCTGCATCAGCTTTGCCAAGTTTTGGAAAACGGGAGAGGTGCCTGAGGACTGGAGGAAAGCAAATGTCACTCCGATCTTCAAAAAGGGCAAGAAGGAGGACCCAGGTAACTACAGACTGGTCAACCTCACCTCCATCCCTGGCAAAGAGATGGAACACCTTATCCTTGGTGCCATCTCAAGGCATATCAAGGATAAGAGGGTCATTAGGGGCAGTCAACATGGTTTCACCAAGGGGAGCTTGTGCTTGACCAACCTCATAGCCTTTTATGAGGACATAACGAGGTGGATAGATGATGCCAGTGTGGTGGATGTGCTCTACCTTGACTTCAGTAAAGCATTTGACACCGTCTCCCACAGTATCCTCACAGCTAAACTGAGGAAGTGTGGACTGGGCGATGGGGTAGTGAGGTGGACTGTGAACTGGCTGAAGGAAAGAAGCCAGAGAGTCATGGTCAATGGGGCAGAGTCCAGCTGGAGGCCTGTATCTAGTGGAGTGCCTCAAGGGTCAGTTCTGGGGCCAGTATTGTTCAATATATTCATCAATGACTTGGATGAGAGAATTGAGTCTATTATCAGCAAGTCTGCTGATGACACCAAGCTGGGAGAGGTGGCTGACGTGCCAGAAGGCTGTGCTGCCATCCAGCGAGACCTGGACAGGCTAGAGAGTTGGGCGGGGAAAAATTTAATGAAGTATAATAAGGGAAAGTGCAGAGCCTTACATCTGGGTAGGAACGACCCCAGGTTCCAGTATAGGTTGGGGAATGACCTGTTAGAGAGCAGTGTAGGGGAAAGGGACCTGGGGGTCCTGGTGGACAGCAGGATGACCATGAGCCAGCACTGGGCCCTTGTGGCCAAGAAGGCCAATGGCATCCTGGGGTGTATCAGAAGAGGGGTAGTTAGCAGATTGAGGGAGGTTCTCCTCCCCCTCTACTCTGCCCTGGTGAGACCTCATCTGGAATATCGTGTCCAGTTCTGGGCCCCTCAGTTCCAGAAGGACAGGGAACTGCTGGAGAGAGTCCAGCGTAGGGCAACGAAGATGATGGAGTGGGGCATCTCCCTTATGAGGAAAGGCTGAGGGAGCTGGGTCTCTTTAGTTTGGAGGAGACTAAGGGGAGACCTCATTAATGTTTATAAATATATAAAGGGTGAGTGTCACAAGGATGGAGCCAGGCTCTTCTTGGTGACAGCCAATGATAGGACAAGGGGTAATGGGTTCAAGCTGGAACACAAGAGGTTCCACTTAAATCTGAGAAGAAACTTCTTCCCAGTGAGGGTGACAGAGCCTGGAACAGGCTGCCCAGGGAGGTTGTGGAGTCTCCTTCTCTGCAGATGTTCAAACCCGCCTGGACGCCTTCCTGTGTAACCTCATCTGGGTGTTCCTGCTCCAGCGAGGGGATTGGACTAGATGATCTTTTGAGGTCCCTTCCAATCCCTAACATTCTGTGATTCTGGTAGGGAAGTGTCAGAATATTGTTCCTGAACTTGACTGTTCCTCTTTCCAAAATTAGTCTCTGGTCAATGAGTGAGGAAGTTCACGTTTTACTTGTTACAGTCATTTTTGCTGCATTTTGCATTTACCTCCTCAGTATCTGGATGCTTTTTCCATTACTGGGGATCTGCAGAAGAGATCTGCACCTGACAGTAACTGTGATTGCCAAAGCCTCTTCTCCCAGTATCTGCTGATACTAAGAACATGACTCATGCATTTCAATGAATCTCATTACCTTTAAACATAGTCAGCCATCTCAAGACTTGGCCAGTGCAAGGAAAACCAGCTTGTATTATGAAATTTTGCATTTTCTTTTGAACATTCTCTCACGGCTCAGTTTTTCATTTCTTGTGGTTGTGTTTGTTGCCCCTTGGTCTTAGGATACTTGAAACAAGTCAGCTCTACTTCCTAATTGAACTTACACTCCCTGGTAGAAGGCTGATTTATTTAACTCTGTGGTGGCACATACAAAACCTTGACAATAAAGCTTGCTTTAGGAGGACTGTGTGGCAGAGGTGCGGTTGAAACCCCAAGATGTGGGTCACTCTGACAGCAGCTAGCACCGAATATAATTTACCTTTTAGTATTGCATATTGCAGTGTAGCTCAGGGGTTGTTACTAAGCTTTGCGAGGCAGTGTTCAAAGTTTTGGTTTAACTGTGGGAGCATCTGCTTCCAGACTCTGGTGGATTTTTTTTTTAAGTGTACTGGAAGCCTATTAAATTAGCAGTTGAGGGGAGGGACCTCAGTATCTCTTCTAACGTGTAAATGAGCTCTTGATTTGTTGCAAGTTTTTTTACAGCTACATTCACAGTCCAGTCTCATCCTGTGAAATGCAGCTGACTGGGATTTCTACAGACTTGAGACAAAGAATGTTTCTACAGTGGGAAGCTGCTCTCCGCAAATCACCTTTTGACTTTGGGGATGAAGAGGGATTGTTGGGCCACTTTTATGCTGTGAAAAATGAAAATATATGTCAAGTGTTACCCTGTGAAATGGCTCCCTGATTCATGAACCTGAAAAATGAGCAGTCCCCATTTTATTGTGGTTTATAAGACTTTCAGTCATCTTTACTAGGAACTGACTAGAACACGTTTAGCTCAACATGAACAGCAGTCTGGTACATTATGTTGGTGCCAAGCTAATGAAAGCATGTTCTTGCTCTTATACATGCATATGTGCTTGAAGATGTACGAGTTGTTCCCAAACATTTCGCTGCCATCATTCTGATTTTCCACCAAGGACATTATAAAAGTAAGTATTGTGGATGCTGTCACAGCTTCCCAGAGAAAAAAAACCTATATAATCTACCAAAATTAGCCTTCCAAGTTAGTTTTCTAAGTCTAAGGAAACTTCCAGTTTCTCACCCTTTTGGTAAGTACGGTTCCTGATGGTGGCATTCATGTCTTCATGAAATCAATGAGATGCTGCAGCTCCATTGGTGGGAATGTTTTCTGGATTAAATGAACAGAAAGCAGAGTTTGAGAGGAGAGAGTCACTAACAAATATGAACTGACCTGTAATGAATATTTTCAGCCAAGAAGAAATCATAGCCTAAAAAGGTGGGGAGAACCATCTGAACTTCCTAATGTTAAGCTGAAGCATTTGGTTTAATATTTGAGTAATTAAGTTATTGTTTCTTGTTTTGAAAGTTTTTACCTAAAAATGCCAAATTAAAGTGGTCAAGTGACATGGGGATTGAACAAACACTGTTTATTTCGTGTTTAAAGAAACATTTATGTTGACCAAAATGTCAAAAAAGCATTACTTTTTTTTTTTTTCCTTCATACTGGAAAAAGCTGACATAACCTAATTTTGGTTTGATCTGAAACTTTTTTGGTTTTGTTTTTCAATTTGCTTCATACCCCAACAGGAAAAGTCCCTAATTTTCTATCCAGTGTCCGGCCTTATTGCCAGCAGGGCTCAATGAGACTGAAAAGGGAACTGGAGCTTGAAGCAACATTTGGACCATCCAACTTGGCATAGTGAAATTAGGAGCCTTTGCTTCCTAGAGAGTAAGAACATCTCTAGAAGGTGATTTTGAGTGCTCAGCTTAGAAGTCTCTGCATACCTTAGTTTTCTAAATTAGACAACCTGAAACTCTTGTGGGTCGGATATTTTTACTGACTGGTTGTATATGCTTACATACCTCTTCTGTATGACGGGCTGGAGCAGGGTGCATTAGTCAAGCAGAAATAGCACATAGTACAAGGACTGCTTGATAATTCCCAGCACTTTTAACTCTTTCATTCTTGGTAAAATTGTAAAAGAAATTAATGGGTCGAAGAATCAAGAATTGGATGTTTCCTTAAGTTTGCTAAGAATATTTGCTCTGGGAATATTATTATTCATAATGAATGTGGACTGTGTTTTGTGCCAGCTCTAATTAACCATTCTCGCTAGCACAAAGATGTTCTGCAGTGGAAGCCAGTATGTTATTGTATTCGTTTGGATTAATTGATGTGAAAAGACCAAGTATGTAATTTCATACTTGAACTTTTAGATCTCTATTTGAATTGAACTGAAATCATGTTATGCAATGATTGAAATATTCTCATGGTTTGACTGGGGAAAGAAGTTTCAAAAAAGAAAACAACTTCTTAATGTTGAAGAAAACCTCTCAAATTTAAATTTGTCATCTTTTAAAGAGACTTATCTAGGATGTGACTCTGTTCTCCCATTTGTAAAGTAACAGTAAAGGCTTTGGTTCAGGCCCCAACTCACTTCTCACTCTTTTTAGATGGTGATTTTGTGGTTGCCACTGCTAGAACAACAGTCAATCCTCATGAGCCATTCTCCCTTCTCCAGAAATTGTTGGATGTTAAAACGCAAAGAAGCAGCTATAGTCTGACTTTGGTACTGTGGATACACGAGGCTGCCTTCTGTCAACACCCTTATGTGAGCAGCGTTGGTCAGAGCATCGCTGTCTGCAAAGTCTGCAGAGGTTTTGGGGGGTGCAGCCTGCTCCTGGCCCCCAGGTACCTTCTCCTGCGGTGTGGCTGGGTCTGACGGTACCGAGGAGGCCTGGGAGGCACCCATGGGCAAGCAGGCAGGGACTTAGCAATGCACATCATTAAGAAATTTGGCAAGCTGGATGGTGAGAAATGAAAGAAAATTATAGCTCAGTGTTTTAGAACATATAGTGGCCTTTGTGGTAATTCAACCAGCAGCACCGTGTTAATTGTCTCTGTGGGGGAGTACTGGAAAATACCAATGCAGTTACCCTTTAGAGAAGCGTTTGGACCTGACACAGCCATGGTTTCGGTTTTGAGTGCTGAAAATAGCAACTTTAGGCAGCATTTTATGACTTGGCTGAGTTCAGTTTGGTCTCCAAATGGACCGATCATTTTGTAGGTCGAATATTTAGGAAAAGTGTAGTAGGCTGATGTGGTGGTGTTATACATGCTAAGAATTAAAACTGGAGGTCATTACAAAACTGTCAAAAAAAAATAGAAGAAAATGCTCATGGAGGAATAAATCATGTGCAGACACCTACATCTATAGGCTGGCTTTAAAATTAGCTGTGACTGGCTTTGCACGGCCCCTGCAGCCCCAGGTCCTGGTGCGGTAAAGCAGGGCAGGCTGTGTGGGTTGGCAGCCTCACGCTGCTGGCTTGCTCATGTTGCAGGTCGTGCAGCTGATTTCTTTTGGTTTTGCAATGGTTTTAGCAAGATCTCAGAGCTGCCAGACTCATTGTGGAGGCAGGGCGCAGGGGGCTCGGTGTATGGGGCTGGATGCTGGCTCCAAGTGCTCCCCATCCTTGGCCTCCCCCAGCACTGCTGAAGAGTGGCTGCTTTCAGCAGCTTTCAATACATAATTCAAACATCCGTTCGGATGCAGCACAGTACGCATGCAGCTTGTCAGGGGGCTCACGTCCCTTTGTAGGACACATACCACAAAAGGCTTGCAGCATGCTGCCTTTGAGGCTGCCCACTGGGGTCTGGGGTGCCAACAAAACCTCCTTCTTAAAAACTAACAGCACACCCAGTTATTGAGCAATGCTGGGAAAATCCCATGGCACCACCTGCAAGCACTTGTTTGTGCACTGGTCCCCACAGTGTAAATGAGGCAGGCACGGAGCAGGAGGGTTCACCTGCTCCTCCCTCGGGCAATGAATGTGGCTGGGAACAGCAAACAGGTGATTTCCCACTCCACTGCTGGCAGAAACTCTGTTTAACTGTGTTGTGTTTCCCTTTGCGGGCAAGGTCATTGTGAAACTGTCCCCTGCGTCAGGGGTCTGGGTCAGGGCAAATTCAGTTAGCCCCTGGGACCAGCTTGGATAGCCGCAGTGAAATGGCATATGTTTTGGGCCAGACTGTCACGCTTGCCTCTGTTATGCCAGCTGATCGCCGGTTGGGAACAAGCGCTGAGCTCATCCAAAGCGCCCACACCTTGGCTGGCGGTGTGCTCCCTCCCTGGCCTGCCAGCCACAGAGACAGCCCTGGCGTAGGTCTTTGGCAGGCGATTAGTTGTATTTTGGGGACCGTTGCATGTTCGAGGGGTCACAGCTCTCAGTCTCTGCTTAAGCCCAGGACCTGAGAAGGAAATGAGTGCCAATTAAGCGTATTCTGGCTCCTGCCCTACTTTGGTCGCTTTTCTCCATTCAGTTGAAGACATCCAGGTCCCCTGCACTGCCAGGAGGGGCTTCTCTCTTGGCAACAGCAGGCTGGGTTGCTGAGCAGTGAAAAAAAAAAAATTGCCTGATAAAAAGTGCTTTGGGAAGCATTTTACAGTATTTGGGAAGTAGGCATTTAAAACTGATGCTCATCCACCTCTCCAAGGAACATGAGCACTACTAAAGTACAGACAATTGCAATGTAGCTTGGGCCCCTCTGAAATGTGAGGCAGGTTTGCAATAAGCTTTTGGATCATCTCGCTCTGAGCTTTATAGCAGCTTTAAAAAAAGATTCAATTAAGATGTCATGGATATAAATGCTTTCCCTTTCTCCCCATCCCAGTGGTTTAGTGTTAGGCCATGAAATGCATGAGCAAACAACAAACAAACTCCAACATAGTTGCCTTTATAGCAGCAGGTACCAAATAATGAATTGGCTGGTTGAAATGTTAAGTGAGGAGAGGAAGGCATGTCAATTCTGTAATGAGGTTTGCAAAGGAAATGCACTTTGCTTTCATTTTGTGCCTTTGATCAAGTTGTTTAATTGCACTAAAAGGTAAATATTTGGTATTAATCTCTGTGACAATCTGAATTCATCCAGCATAGCTGTTTCTGAAACGCTGCCTCTCTGCAGCAGCAGTGCTCTGTGCTTGTCCATAGGGACCTGGTGGGTCTTTGCATTTTCCATCACTTTTTTTACCCAAGATTTTCATTAGCAGTAGAGGCTCGACTATTTTTAAGTTATGACTGCTGGAAGGGCAGCTCTGTGTGGGGCTGTTTGCAGAAGCTGTAAAATCAATTAACGCCTTCTAATATTTGCACCTCTCAGCGTGTTCAGTTTGTTTGCTGTGAAACCTGTGGGCAGCATAACCTCAGCCCTGTGCAGCTGTAACAGATTTGGCCAAAAAGTGGATTTTGTTGAGCAAGAAGTCTTTCTGTATCTGACATCTGCCTACGAGGGCTCGGCAGCCGTTGCCATCATGGCTCTGGTCCCAGGCAGTGAATGGGGCTGAGGGCTGCTCAGCACCTGTGCCATAGCATATGGGCTGCTTGTATAAATTAGCATCTCATTAGCTCATCAAATGATGCCCATGGTTGAACAGGTTTCCTGGCCGTGACCCCCTCAGCCGGCCGAAGGACGCGCTGGGGCAGTGGCTCATGGCGGCAGCACTGAGGGAAGGCGGGAGCCACTGGCTCAGGCCTGCCGGCCCCTGGGCTCTATCCTCCTCACCTTTGGCTTCATATTGACTTGTGTTAATGACTTGGCACTCACCCAAACGCAAAGTAAGTGGAGGAAGCTTAAACAAAAAGTTTAATGTTGAAAACGGCATTGTTTCCCCACAGAAACATGGCCCCGTGGGCAGCATTTTGTCGTTGGAGCTGTGGGCGTTTCTGTGCAAAATCCTCCCTGAGTACAGGAAACTTTTCGAAGTAGTGCTGCTTTTCTGACTGAAACTATTTTCGAATTTGGCAAATAGCTTTGAGGAAAAAAAAACTTAAATCCTTAGCTGCCCATATTTAAAAGAAACCCTCTGGCCACCATGTCAAGGCACAGTCTGCCCGCAGCTGCGCTTGCCCTCCCGCTCCCTTGGTCTCTTGTCAGGGGCCATCGCAAAAACAGGATCCCCGGGACACCTCAGGGAGATGAAATTTTAAATGTGGTACTGTATTTAGGAAAGTATTTTAGGGCGGTTTGGTTTTTGTTTTGTTTTTAAGCAAAGCAAATCAGCCATGGTGGAGGGCGTCAGGAGGAGAAAGGGCTGGCGCTGCAGCCTGCTCTCAGGGGATGTGAGGCTCCATGCGGAACAGCGTTTCTTTGTCATTTGTCATTGCTTTCTTATTTTAACAAAAATGTGATTAAAGAAATAGCTGGCATGGTCAGAGTCAGATGCTGGGTGGCAGCGAGCCTTTTCTGTCATGGATGTTGGACTTTCTCTTGCTGTGCTCCGATGTCAATGGTGTAATTGCAAAAAAAGAAGAAGGAAGGAAAAAAGCTGTCGTATGTCACCAGGGCTTAACACAGAAAAAAACCTGCAAAGCCATTGAGAGAAATACATGCAAAACGCATGATTTATTCAAAGACCTGTCACTGTATATACCTTTTCTTGGTGTTTTCCCCTCTGTGGCAGTTTAAGGCTAGAGTTTTCCCCATTGATGCAGCAGTGCTTTGCATGAGACCTTAAATGCTCTCAGCCTTCTGCTGCAGGTGTTGTCAACAGCCTTCGTCAGTGCTTGCTCGCCTTGGGTCAAGGGTGTTGTTACCAACATCTTCCAAAGGAGATTTGCACAGCCAGCACCTGCTGAGGAGAGCTGCTGCTGTTTGCCACCGCTCTTCTTTTTACTGCATTTTTCTTGCCTTCTGTATTTTATTCTTTTTTTCTTTCTCCTTTAAAAGTTTGGTAACAGATGTTGGAAATTGTTCCCATCTAAGGGTGTGAATAGGAATTAAGTGACAAAAAGAAAGTTAAAGCAAATCGGTTACTTGCTTTTTGTTGCATCTACCAACTCCCACCTGGGCATGCAAAACCAAATCTAAAAATGCTCTGAAATTTTGCTTACAGTTTAAAGAGCAGCTGTTACCTCTTGAAAAACCTTCAGCATAGAAGGATTCTGTTGCTTTGTCTCTGACTTTTATTTCTCGTTTGTTATTCTTCCTAGCAAATGCTATTTGCATGAAAACAGGACTTTTTGTTTTTCGAGAGCTGATCCATCCCAATTACTTATTCCTCATTTAGACATTAACCATTGGAGTCTGGGTCTGTCTAGGGTGTGCAATTAAATCAGACCCTCCAGACTCTAATCCTCAGGGATACTGGGCTCATTTCCACAGCAACTGAATGTGATATAGAAAAGGGTTTCTAACATCAGCAGGATTAAACATGCAGCGGAAGTTGAGTGAATGTGGTTGTAATGAGAGTGGGGTACAGTAAAAGCGAAAACGTAAGTTACATTAGTAAACTACCTTTCTGACAGGAATGCATCCCCAGAGTCCTCCAAGGGACACATATAGCTGTTTAAGAACAGGAATTTGCATGTGCTCTTCTGGCAATGTTTGAAATCCCACTTCTCCACCAGAGGCTGTGAATTCTGGAGCCACGGGTGCCTGATCTGCTGTCCCTTGGCTCCAGTGGACCATCTGCAACACGGCTCTGCTCCACAGCCACTTTGTCACCTTCCATAGGCTTCTGGTGCCACTTTTTTGTCTTGTTGGGTCTGGGAAACTTGCATAATGGTACTTTGTATTGTCTTCATTAATACTCAAAATGTCGCAAGACTTTTCTAGGTGTCATCAATCTGGCCAACAAAGTGCTTCCTTCCTCTTGGCTCCCTGTCAGGATGACCTTCAAGCTTTCCTACTTTGACATTTTATATTTATCCAAGGAAATAATAATTTGTACCCTGAACAGTTTTACCAAAACTTTGCTAAGAGAGATTGTGACCTATGTGGTTCCGTTTATATCTGTGTTGAAAAGACTTGTAAACACGAGGTGGGAGCTGTGTTGGAAACCTAATGAGACTAGGAAGAATGTTGAAAATAAGGTTGCTGGACATATGCAGCTGAGTTCTGGAGAGACAAATACTTCATCTGCAAACAGGGTTGTTTTCAGTATGGGATTCTGGCTGCCTTGTTGTGCAAGTTAGACAGCCTCATAGACTAAAATTTAGAATGGGTCTATTTACCCACAGGATCAGGTTTTTGATTGCCAAAAAGTGGGACAGAGATTTGGAATGTCTTTTAAAGCTGTTTTGTGAGAGCTGTATGTGGGCATCCCAAGGCAAGTGACACAGGCTGCTTTGAGAGAGTAATAACCCACAATAACATGAAGTATAATAACAATGTGGGTGGTGTGATTATCTCCAGGAATGAAATCTAGGATAAGACTCAGTGATACTGCTTGATTTCTGCCCCGTTGCTCCAAAACAAGGGAACACATTATTCTTGCCTCTGTATTTTGTGTAGCAAAGTCAGGGGGCATTAAAGGTCTCACTACTGCTACTGGGTGCAGGGTTAAGTTTTGTCTTGCCATTGCATCATGGAGTTGGTTACAAATGCAAATGTGTCCAGCCCATTGCTTTACCTCCTCCCACTCCTCATAGCCTTAATGTGTTTTTTCTGAGGGATCATAAGGCGAGGTATGTCAGGCTGTGTGCTTGAATTATGTGTGTTCTGCCTCCTTTCACATGACTTTTACAATGAGAGACAGGTAGAGGTGAGAGGGGCCCGGAACAGCCCATCCCCGTTCGATTTGGCAGCGGAGGCTGGTGGGATACCCCAGGGCATCTCAAATGGGAGCAAACACCCCTCGTTGCACAGCAGGGTCCTGGCCCAAGGTCCCAACAGGTCCCTGCGCAGCCACGGGCAGGAGCGGCAGCAAAAGCCTCAGCTCAGAATGAGATGAAGTGCTTTTTATAGCTCAGACTTTCTTTTATCATCTCACTAGTCATATAAAATGGTTGACATAAACATATTTATTATTAATACCAAGTTATTTTACTCTGCATGGGGGGGGGAAAAAATCTATCTGCAGGGTTTTCACAGCAACACCACCCTTGGTCTGTCAAAAGTCCCATTCGTTTATTTCTGCCCCCTTCCAACGGCAGCATTTTCAAGCCACTGCACTTCCTATGAGCGTGAATGAAGTCAGACTGGTCTCTGTCTGCAAGTCCTCGTGCTTTCCTAAGCTCTGCTTTAAACTGAGTAAAGCTATTTCAAACAGTGTTTTTCGTTGTCTCAGATAGTTTGGCTGGCCGAGTGAGACCTGGTTAGATGCTGGTCGCCGAGAGGTGGCTTTACTTGTAGTCACAAAGTTAATACTTAGCAGGGAATGTTTGGGATTGTGTTGGTCTACTCTGAAGTGTAATCTAAACTGGACTTCCTGAGTTCGTGATGCTTAGTTTTGGATTAACTATTGCGTGGCGGTGTTTACAACTCTAAACTGCTGATACTTGCTCTCAAGTATGATCCCAGTTTAATACCTTTTTTTGTCTTGGAATAGAGAGCAGGATTAACAGGAATCTGTAGCATACAGCAGACGTGAGGTTTTACATCCTTTGGTGTCTGCAAATGACACTGATTCAGCTTTTCTTCCTGGGAAACATTTTTGGTTCCTCATAGATTTTTGCTTGTATCAGTATCCTTCAGCAACTTTTTAATCGCATTAGATGACGTGGTAACTGTCGTTCTCATGGAGTGACTGGGTATAAAAATCAGAATAAGAAAAATAAATGAGATAAAATGAAGGAGAAGTAGAGAAGTTGTAGGTGTTCTTTGCCTTTCAGACTAGCTAGAGACACTGATTCATTAGAGTTTGTTGCCATGGCAGAAGTTTCTCAGTGAGCAAGAAACCTGACAGAGGGAAAAGTCTCAGCTTTTCTAGAGAAGTCAGCATCTCCAAAAAGCCGCAGACAGAGGCATGTGAAAGGGCAGGAAGGATGAAGACAGGGCTGAGTAAGGTGGGCTGCAGCACTTGGCTGAATTGTAGCTTTGCACTGGCTGGTTGCAGATCTCAGAGCAAACAGCACAGGTCGAGTTTGAGGGTTGGAGCACCTTCCCACCGAAACCGGGCACATGCAGGACTCTGCGTGTCTCTGTCACGCCAAGGTCAGCAGTGGGAATGCTCCATCACTATATGGTGTCACTTAGGATATTTTTGCTTCTCTATGAGACTTACATCTCATACTATCAGTAAATGCAGCAGATGACAAGAGCACACAAACAGCTTTGCTGTGTGGGGAAAAAATGGTGAAGTGAGCTGGGGTGTGATTTCTGCACGGGCCTCTCTGTAGTGCTTCACTTTCACAGCAAAATTAACTGCTTCACACTTCTTGTCTGTGTGAATTTCCTCTGAGGGCTTCTCCCTTGTATCTACAATGCTACAAATTCATCTTTAGCTCATGGTGCTGTTTTTCTGCAGAGAAGACAAAGAACAATTTTAACCCTCTTTAGAGGCAACAGAAAAATAAACCACTTTGAGAGGAGCATATGCATATGAAGAATTCTGTAAAAGCCTATGCATTTCTCCGGAGACTTGCTTTTCTGAGGTGTTTCTCATTATCACTGACCACAGATGTGGCATTGCTCATGGTAAATACTGCATTCCATTCATTGTATGTGGACATCTTTCATAAAACATAAAAGACAATACTGAAATCTGTAGGAGATACTGCATGCCTGGGACCTGTACTGAGTCTGTCTTTTTGGGAGATGAATGCTTTGGCTGGGGTTTTCATGGTTATATGCAAATATCATCAGTGATGTTTTCTGATGGGTGTTTTTCCTTCTCAATCCAAACAGATACTCTGGATCCTGAAGCACAAGGTAATAGCTGTACTAGAAAAAGGAAATTCGGAAAGCAAAGGACAGATGTGCAGAGTTACTGGATAACTAAGTTTGAATTTTGCTGCTTTCTCAGGTGAGTGAGGCTGCAGGAAATAGAACATTTGGCTTGTTTAAGTGTGAAATATCAAAGGTGAAGGAACACATGCCCAGTCTTTTAATGAAACCTGCAAATAAATGGGTAGGAAAGCTACCCATGTGAATACAATACATGTATGAATGTCTGCAAGACAGGTCTCTTGGCAAGAAACCTGGCAGGTTCAGGGAGAGTTTTATAAAGGCCTCTCAAATGAAGTGGGTTGGTTGGCCCACAAAATTGCATCTAAGGAGGCACTGTGCTGACCTCCGTAGATATGTCTGAGGGATATTAAGGAAGGGAAGCAACCATTTCAATTAAGAGAAATATTGAAATAAGAGAAAATGGGTGAGAACTGTCCCTGGGTAATTCTCCATGTCCATTAGAAGAGGTGTGAGGAGAAAGAGCTCTTTCCCACCTCTCCATGGGGACAGGTGGACTCTTAATCTACTGAATGCTCAGGGGGTTGGTGAGAACAACTGCCTGAGGGGTTTTCTTCTAGCAGCAGGGATTTGTCCTGGCATATCAGGTGCTCCCTTCCAGCGCAAGTTCCCAAGACTTGGGTGAAGTCCCCAGCCAGGGCAGCTTCACCATCTCCCACGACTCGCTATGCTTTCAGTGCAGGCTTAAACCCTTTGCCTTTCACTATCCAAATGCAAAAACAAGTGCAAGTGGGAAAAGTGCTCTCTAACAGCTCTCCATCATTCAATCTTATTCTCTCAGAATAAACTAACTTGATTTTTAGCTAAGAACTGTATGTGTTAGTCCTCAGTTCTTGGGGGTGAATAATTTCCAAACAAACCCTGGCTTTTACTTCCTTTTTTCCCTCAGATGAATCGTTACCTGTATTCTGGAAAGCCTGTGATGGCTTTAGATTGAAGGTTCTCAGATTTTTCTTTTTCCTTTTATTTCTTAGCACTTTGTCATTAATATTCTCTTGGTGCAAACAGAAATCTCTGTAGTCTCACTAGATACTCAGTGTCACGATTTGGATATAAAACCCTACAAATGAATAAGCTGTTACAACTACCCACCTGAGCAAAGAGAAGGGATCAGACCACACCAGATTTGACCTGAAACATGTTTGTTCAGAGATCTAGAAGCAATAAGATCCAGCACAGACCTTTCGTGTTGAAAATGTCACCTTTGCAAAATTATTATTTCTCCCAGAAATCTGGAAGCACGGTTCGTCACCTGAAGAACAAAAGGACTCTGTAAATGCCAGTACACACTTATATCTATGTTGGGTCAGTGTTTCCCTCCTCAGCAACTGGACTTCTTTGGTACAATCTCCTACATAGATGGTACAATCTCATACATAGATGTAGCAACTTCAAAAAAATTTCGCTTTATCTAGATGCCTGTGAGCTCTGATAAGAAGTAACTGACTGACATGTTAGGCTCCTGCTGGTGGATTATTTTTATTACCTTGTTTGTTTGGGAAGTGGTGGTGCTCAGCTTGCTCTAAGTTCTAAGAGGTTGCTGGGATCCTGTGTTGCTGGCTGCCGCTTTAGGGATCAGGGCTGCTCTTCCCTTATCTCCCAGCAAGGTGGGGCTTGTTCCTTTGGATTCATGTGTTTGCTGCTACGTTGGTCTTGGGCTTTGTATTTCATGCTCTTGTTTATTTTGGCTCTGTTCATGAAGCTGGGTTTGTAACCAAGCAGGAAGGAACAGGTATGTGAAAAGCCTGCAGATAAGATAGGAGCTGGTGGAGAAGCCTGGAACTGGGATAGTCAATCTGAGCTGTCCAGGGACTTGAGCTAGTGACAATATCAATTAGAAATGCCCCGTGGTAGGCATAGAACTATTGCTAAAACAAGCGTTGCACCTTGCAGAGCAAGTCAGCCAGTGAAGGGATGGCATGAAGATCTTGCTATACCCATGTTAACCTAAAAATGCCTTCGGATTTAGAGTTACAATAATTTTATTCTTTAAATAGCATGTGCAAATCCAAACCTGACAGATGCGCATGTATGTAGGTAGAAGCATACATGATCACGGCAGGGGAGGCAACAGAATTTAGTCTGAAGCTTTTTACTATAAACTCCAAGTCACTACAGCCCAAGTCTGTAGTGACTGAAGTGCCGAGGAAGGTTTGCAGGTGTGGTTTAGACACGGAGGCTGCAAGATGATGCCACATGTAAGTGAACAATTTTTTTTTTCAAAGTATAGAGGAATCACATCCAAAGAGATACGCATCACCATTAATAGAATAATTCCATTTCTTTTTACCCATAAATGCTAACACAAAACATTATGGAAGGATATTAAAAAAGCGAGGAGCAGTCTTCTGGGAATAGACTTAGTTCTGTTTTTTATGAAATACATTCAGATCTGAATATTTAAAGTAAATTGCTTAGATAAGTAGTTCAAGACTCTGTACTTTCCATAAAACTTCTCCACATATCATCCCAGGTAACTAAGACGCAGCACGTGGATCAAGGCTTTCGTGTGGCTGTTTTTTCACTGTTTTGTAACGGGACTTCCAAGGACTCTCTTAAAACAAAATAATAACACACCCCATCAAGACAGCAGTTCAAGTTTGCCCAGCAAAGGGTCACCTGAACGGTGTCTCGTAGCACTTGCTGAAAACTGGTGTGAATTACATTATTCTTCACCAAAAAATACAGCAAGTATGCCACATGGTAAGGCGTGAAACAGACCAAAAAGGCCACAAGGTTTGTCAAGACTATCTTCTCTGCTCTGCTGGTGTGTGTTTGGGGGTTGTGTGGTTTTCTGTGCTTTCTCAAACACCGAACCGTCTGAACAGTGCAGAAGGTCATGGCTGCCATGCTGCTGAAGAAGGCAATCTCCAAGGCACCCAACAGGCCTGCGTTTTCCCATGTGCTCTTGGAGAAGTTATGGAAGCAGGAGGAGATGTTGTGGCCCTCTCCGTGCAGTTGGAAAGTAGAGACTGTCCCAGCCGAGGTGCCCAGGCAGATGACAGCACAGACCAGAGCGGCTTTCTTGGTGGATCGCAGGGTGGCAGCTGTGAAAGGGTGCCGGATAGCGATGTACCGGTCCACGCAGATGCAGAGGGAGATGAGGATGCTGCCGTACATGTTCACAAAGTAAAGACTCTCCAAGGTGGAACAAAACACAGACCCCAAGTTCCAGTTATTCTGAAGGTGGTAGGAAATTATTTTAAAAGGAAGAGTAAACAGCAGCAAAGTATCCAGGAAAATAAGGGCTATCATGTAGACTGTAGATTCTGACAGCTTTTTAACCTTAAAAAACAGGAATGACAGGGCCATCACATTGAACAGCAATCCCAGGCTCAATGTGGGGGTGTACATGATGAACTGGAACAGTTCCACAGTAGTGCTGATATTGCTCTTGGCACGGGTGTCATTCATATCTCCAGGTATGCTGAAGGGAAGAAAATCACTTTCACCACAAGGAAGGATGCAGATCATATCTAAGACCCGGTACAAAGGCCAGTGAGGTCTCTGTGTGTCCTCAGGCCTGGAAACACTTTTTCCTTTCAGGCTGCTGTATGCTGAATTGCAGTTCCCAGTAACATAAAGCTCCCCAGTGCCAAAGGATCCTGGGATGAGGTCGTGCCTAAAGGAGCAACAAGGCTTTCTGGGGTCCAAGCCTCACTTGCACTGTTACCTGATACCCCAGACAGTGCTGCCCTATAATTTAGGTTAGGCAGAGTATAGATGTGACTGCACCATCCCCTTGGAGCAACACAATCTCTCTGCAGGCCCAGGGTGGCAGCCCCTGATTTTAGGGTTACTTGGGTTGTGGGGATGGAGGCAATTAGTTGGAGCAGATTTTCCGAATTAGGCTATTCTAAGAGACCTTGGGGAGCCAAGCACACAAGGGTCCCCCATATTTATTGTGAAGATCCCAAAGAGTCATTGTCATCCTGTACCCTCTCCCACCATCACCGGGCAAAGAGGGGCTGTGATTACCTCTGGCCCTTCTGAAGAGCTTGCTAAAAGGAGACAGGCAGGAGGTTTTAAATGGGTTATTTCTAGCAGAGGTTAAGTCTTTAGAAGAAGAATGAGATTTAAGAACCCAGCTTTTTGCTTAAACCAGCCAGACTTACCACAGCGGATAAATTTCTATCTGAAGAGACAGGAGCTGCAGAAAACATGCAGCTGGGTTCTCCTCTGCAATGTCGAGGCAGACACCCTCTGAGCAGGGGTCATGAAGTAATTCTCTTCTTTAGAGGAAGAGTGCTGGCTTGATCCTGCCCTCAGACTCTCCTGATAAGGACCGGGAAGGCTCTCATTGGTTTCTGCGATGCTGATCTCAGCCGGAATCACTTACAAATGCAAACGCACAGGGATACCTGGTCCTTTTTTTCCCAGCCGGTTCTGTCACAGCAAACGTAACCTGTAAATAAAGCCTTTTAAAATATCTTTATGTCAGAGCTCGGAAACTACTTTCATCTGCTGTTTTGTAATTGTTACTACTTTGACCTAGTGCCTTTCCTACACGTTACTGATCTTGATGCTGTTTCATTTCAGATTTGTCAAACGATTGTCAACTGTGCAGTAAAAGTTCCCGTTCTGCAGATTAAGTGACTCCCCCAGTGTTTCAGAGGTAAGCTCTCCCGTGCTGTGGTTTAAGAGATTAGGATCAGGAAAAAAAGGAAATTTGTTACTTACTTAAAAATGAGCAGATATTGTTATGAAGAAAAAGCAGCTTGGCTGTTTGCCTCTTAAGGACACACTGATGCCAGGTAAATGGTTCTGTAAGTTACCAGTCTGCCTTACAGAAATGAGAAAACCAGCTCCAGAAAGCCAGCCCGGCGAGGAGGACGGGGCGCTGTCAGGGCTGTGGGTGCAGCCGAGCACACCTGTGATGGACAGGTGCGGGGATCCATCCGCAGCTTCTGTCCTGCTGTAGCAGGTGCAGGTTTTATTTGGGTGCCCACGGTCAGCAGTGCTGCTGAGTGGCTGGAGGGGAGAGGCACCCCTTGTTATGCTGCAGGTCATTTGCTGCCTGTGAGTTCAACCCTCCCGCATCCACGGGGCTTGTTGGGAGCTGGGTTGGGTCCCTGAACCTCTGGATTCAGGTGGCCCGTGGCAGACGAGGGGTTACGTTGGTGACCCAGGCAGAGATACTGCTCAGTACAAGAGAGTGGCCCAGGCTGGGCAACCACATGTGGTCCTCTCCTGCTGAGTCCCCCAGGGAAGCACGAGTCTCATGCTGGGAGTGAGCCCATTACTGAGAGCCAAAGGGATGAAAAGTTAATTAAGGAATTACTGAAAAGTAATAAATAATGAAAAAGTTATTTTCTTCATTGCCTCTGTAGCAGATTTCATTAGTCTTTCTTTGTTTGTTAGTTTTATTTTGGTTTTGTTTTGTTTGATAGTGTGTTTAGGAAATGCTGGGTCTAGAGAAATAAAATTTCAGCTTCTTACTAAGATTTTTACCTGAGAAAAATCTAGTTTTGAAAAAAAGCATTTTAGACTAGAATCTCTTGTGTAGATTCATAAACAAAACAGAAAAAAAGAATATTTAAAGCATAAATGCAAAGGGTAGCTATGTTCATTCTTAACAAAAAAAGTAGATATGCTAAAAGCAAAACAAGTTATGTAAAATTTACTTATTTTTCAGATCTTGTAGCAAGAAGAAAGCTTTTAGGGCAAGGTTTCACTACAATGAAATATTCTCTCTTGTTATCTTACCTTTGGACTGTCTCTAGCTCTGGTTGTTGACTTTTCCTCCTTCTCAGCTTGTAGAGTTCTTGAGTCTTGCGTGAGTGGAGTGAGCTGCATGCAAAGTAACTGCTGGTCAGGGTGTCAGAAAGCATGACGTGCTGCTGCTTTTCATTTCGCCACATATTTCCATGACAACATCGGTCTCCTCACGCTGTGTCTGCATACACACAGTGTATGTCGTATGCCACACAGAACTCATTTAAGGATATAAACACATGACTTTGTGGGGCTGGTAACTCTCTGAGTCACCATTCAAAGTAGTCTCCAGTAACAGAGAAAGAAATTCTGGCCCTACAGACCTTTCTCTGATTGTTTTCTACAAGACATGATTTTATTTGTTGTATTTAACATCCATGGGTAGAGTATTAGCTGTCAAAATGTGCTAATCTGCTAATCTGCTAAACAGCTAAATCCTGAGCTGTCACTGTTGGTTTTTCCCTTCCTTTTCATGGCACCAAAAAGGAAAGAGATCATTGATTTTGATTGGTGATGTGATATGTTCACTCTGAGTTGGTATTTTAAAAAAAGGTAAAAGTCACTCTGAAATGTGTTTTTACTCCTAGGGAGCAGAGAATGTACCCATAGAGAGTGTCAGGTGCTGATTTTGTCCAGGGAGGAAGGGGAAAAAAAGATATTTTTTTTTTTCCCCCATTGTATGCATGTTTGCAATCTTCTTATCAAAGGGGGAAAGAAAGGCCAAAGGGGTAGTTTTGCTTGATTCTCTGTGTACTCCTTAAATATCAGAACTGAGGATTGTGTTGGCTGAATTGAAATTGTACAACTGTGAAAGAGATGGGGGGTAGGAACTGAGAGAAAAAAATAGTACTTGGGCTTCCCCCATGGTATTTTAGTTGAAATGACTCTACTTAAGAAAAAAGAAACACCACAAAAGGGGAAAAAATTATAGGGCTGAGTGAACAAATACCTCATGGCATCCCTCAGCAAGGTTTCGGTTCTGTGTATCCAGTGGGGCTCTTGTGACTGTGTTTTGGATGTTAACAAAAAGCCCCACAAACACATGCCAGCCTCCCTGCCATGGGGAGACATTTGGGGCCTGGGCCAACCCTGGGCAGTGGGGACCGAGGCTGCCAGGAGGATGGGACATCAGCCCAGCTGCCAGAGCACTCTGTGCTCCTGCCCTGGGGCTTGCCCATGCCACTGCTCATTCTTCCCTTCTCTTCTCTCTCTTCTCTCACACACTTGGAGCTTTCTCTTCTCCTTTTCTCCTTGAGACTCATATTCTTCTGCCACCCAAGCGCTGCCCACCTCGGCAGAGGCTGCCCAGAAGCATCTGTCCCTGAGCGTGCCTGCTGCTCAGAGCCCTGTGTGGCTGCACATCTGGAGAAAGATGCTTTGGAAAGGGAAGGATGAGGAAGCAGCAGTGCCGGGGTTGGCATGTCATTGTCTAGCCACTGCCAGCCGTTGGTCTGCTTTTTGCTTTTTTTTTTTTTTTTTTTCCCCCCAGCAAACAGCTTCGTGAGTTTGTTTGGGAGGGATCTGAGGAGAAATGGCCAGGAAGGCATGCAGGGGATACTAAAGCACTTGGGACAAGGCTCCTCTCCCTTCAAAATCAGAAGGTTGAAGAAGGATGATGCTGAGGGCTGATGGTGAGAGGAAAATGAAATGGAGCAAGCAGCATAACAGGAAGGCTGGGATAGTCCATGAAGGATGCTCAGACTGTTGATTAATAACTTAACTTGTGATACAGGGGTGAGGAAGCTGTGGGCAACCAAGGTCCCTCTCTTTTCCTGCTGCAGGCTCTACTCTGTTCTAGTGGGACCTGATGTCACTTCACTAAATCCTCCAGACCATGTGTGCTGTACCTTTTCTTGCAGAGTGGGGAGAAAAGGGCCACACCCTGCAAACTCTGCTCTGCCCTTGGTGTCTCCGTGTCTGTCATCGATGCTGCCAGCAGAGTCTGACCAGTGAGAAAAATATTTGCTGTGCTTGAGAAGAGAGATCATCCACTGCTGTGATCCCCTTGCTTTCTTCCTTGATTTCCCCCAGATGCCCTTCAAGTCTTCTCCACTCTCCAGTTTCATTCGCCTCTCCTCTGCCCTCCCATGTTCCCAGCACTCTGGATTTTCTCTTTTTTTGAAGGGCTTCTCTAGCTCAGTGCTGGGGAGGAGGCTTCGGAAGCCAGCCAGAAGGAAACAGCAGGAGGCTGAGCAACAGAGGCCACAACAGAGCAATGTGTGGAGCCTTGGGATGGTCCTGGAGAAGTTTTCGCTGCTAGAGTGTGCTTGGTTGGGGTTGCCATTAGGGGCTGAGAGCACTGCTGAGCTCCTTGGACCTGCTATGAGGTGGCACCCAGGAACACCATCCTCTCCCTGCATCCCACCTAGAACATGGGCCAAGAGGCTATTGGAGCTTGCTCCTTCTTGCTCTGGGCTGCCAGCCACATAATCGTCTTGGGCCACCGCAGCATCCCATCAGGGCTGCCTGCAGCTTCTGCATGAGCCAGAACTGGGATGAAATGTCCCATCACCTAAATCCTGTGCCTCTGCGGAGCCGTTTGTTATTGAGTTGCTCCACCTCGTGGCTATAGGGGAAGTGAGAAACATGGCTTCTGCCCTGTGATGTCTCTATCTGTGGTTGACCACCAGGAGGAACAGCTTATCCTACAACTTGTCTTAATGAGCCAAGCACTAGACTAGACTCGTTGTCTTCACTGGCCTCTGTGTTTGCCCCATCATCCACACCGTGGACAGCCCAGGAGTGATGAGAAAATGAAGAGCCAAAAGCTCTGATGGTGATGGGTGGAGAGGGATAAAGCACAAGAACAGCTGAAATGGAGCTTTTTGGCAGAATACGTGACTGTCAGCGCTGCCTGTGGGTTACTGCTGAGGCTGGAAGGCCAGGGCCAGGAATCTGGTGTGTCGGTACAGAGGTCTGACCCCAGGTGATGGCCTTCTCACTGGTGTTTAGTGTCTTCTGGAAGGACCCTACAGCTTGAGGGAAGCACCAGCAAACCTTGGCTGTGCACCAGAGCCAAGAGTGTTGCAGCAGAAAAGGGTCCTTTTGATGTTGGAGGAGCTAAATCTGCTGCTTGGGAGAGCAGGTGAGCTGATTCCTCTGCCCTGACATGTTTGGTTTTGAAGTGACCTAGTATTTCTTGAGAGATGTGTCTCAGTTTGCACACAGAAATCAGCTGGGGATGCTCTAGTGGGATTCCTGAAGCCAGGTCAGCAGGGTGGGGATTTTCTGTGTCAGTGCTCTGAGACTGGTGAAATTTGAGACTGGTGAAATTTGAAACTGATGAAATGTGAATAAACCCAAAGGAAAATAAATTCTTTCCCCCAAATCTTCTACTACGTTCTGATCTAAGTCCCAAGCAATTCAGGCATTCATTCCTCTATATCCTTATTCTGCTAATTCTCAAGCTGCAGCACCAACGGCAACAACTTTGTGGAGATCTGTCTCCTGTGTTGCAGCTTTTGCACTTTTAGTTATTCTCTGACTCCACAGAGCAGACATTCAAGAGATGCTCACACACACCAGCTGAGGGCCCTACCTACCACATCACAGAATATGCCTCTTTCCAGTCTAATGACTGAGTCATTTTGACACTTCTAAGGTATTTTTATAATTTTTTTCCAACTCAAACCATTAGCTGCACCAGTCTTCAACTCATAATTACGTTTGAAAGACTTGAGAGACCTTTTTCGTAAACCAACTGTTTCCCAACAAATCATAGAAACCTCCAAACCATAAGTCACCCTCCCCCCCTGGCATGATGAGACAAGCACTTCAGCTGTAATTTTGCAAGGTGGGAAAAAATCAGTTACTCAAGATGATAATGGAGATCTCATTTTATTTTCCACAGTGCTGAAGTGTATAGAAACTGCATAACTGGATCTCCTTTCCGAAAGGCACTTGTACACATTTTGAGCCACCTGGGCTTCTCGTATGGCCAAGGAACCGCGTCCTTCTCGGGTGCACCCCGTGGTGACTGGGATAGTCTCCATCAGACCCCACATGGCTCATGGCTCCATTTCTTCTAAGTGGTAAAGGTCAGTTTTCCTTACCTCTTTTCTGGGCCCTGTGTAATGACATAGCGTGTGCTGTGAGAAATTGTTAGGCATATTTATGGCAGCCCTCACGGCAGGGAGAGAAGTTCATTGAATGTCATTACGAGAAAATAATTAACTGAAGAAGAACAAAAGAGTCATTTAGGCAAGAAAACGGTGCATCTAATATGGCATCCTGTCTTTGATTGAAGCCAGTGGTGGATGCTTAGGGGAAAAGCCTAAGAAAATGCATTCCCCTTGCTGACAGTGCTTCCAGCAGTAAGCAGTTTAGAAAATCAGCAAAGCTTGAGCATAAAGGCTCCCTTAGTTATGTTCTAGAATTTCTTCTTCCCGTATCACACAGTTGTTTTCTCCTGAAGCTCTACAGGTACATGCCATGCATAAACATGATATGCACATGTCTATTTAGCAGACAATTCTAGCATCTTCGTGCTGAAACTACCAAAATGTTTTATCCATGAATCTTTAGTATTTAGGGAACCAGTTGAATATTACCTAACCACTGCTGCTACAGGAATATTTCTTAAAAAAAACCTCGAACAAGTAGTATGATACTACAACTTAAATTTTCCAATGTTTAGCAGAGGTAGTTTGTTAGAACTGCTTAACAGGAAAAGCAGGTAGGTTGCCAGCTGAATTATGGTTTCTGGTCTTCCTAAGGTAGCAGAAATTGAAAGACAGCAAACCTCTGAGCTTAGATACTTAACATGAAGAGAAGAATTAGTTAGAAATGCAGTAACAGCAGGCAGAATTTGGCAACGCTACTTTCCCCTGAATTTATATTGACAACATATTCCTCAAAGGAAATAATTTTACAAAATGATACATTTCTAAATGAATTATTTTGGAGGAAAAACTGAAACTACTTGAAATATTTTTAAACTAAAATTAATTTTGCTTTCTTTATGCTCTGCTCTATTACTTCGTTACGTAAACTGTGTTCCGTTCTTATGCCAAATGTCAGCTCATGGTCTACTATAACATTATCAGGCCAGCAGCAATGCATATCTATATTATTTCATGATGTACTAGCTTTGCTATTGCCAGAGAGAGGATTTGGCTGTTAATGAAAAATCTCTCTCTCCTTGTTGTACACATAGTTGGACACATCAGTTTGGTGCTGCACTAACCTTATAATCTGTTTAGCAAACATTAGCTCTGCCAAGCACTGTGCGGATGAGGCACGGTGGCTGCTGTGCCAAACTACACCACTTTTGGGACCGTTTGGGTGTCTGCAGAGGACATGGCAGAGCACCGTGGCAGGCTTGCCTGCTTGAACCTGTCAAGTTTGGGGTTTTCTGTCCTCTCCTAAATGTAACTTCTCCGCTGTCATCGTGGTGGTGTAGGTAGGGTCTGTTGTCTTTTCCATTTACGTGTGGGGAACTGAAGCAGAGATGAGAAAAAGGGCTTTCCAAAGGTGATAGAAAACACTTGGAGCATGGTTTCCCAAATCCAGATACCTCCTTCCCAGTGCCAAAAAGCCTGTTCCTTCCTGGGGTCCAGCTCCCTGTCTGCAGCCTGGGAGAGACAGAATTGCATCAATCATGCCTGCATCTTCCCGCCCCTTCTATAGTAGAAGTCCTACATTCTTCAGAAATAATTTGTATGTCTGCTTTTTCATATTCAGAATTAAATATTTTTGGTTGGTAAGTGTTAAAACTGTGTTGAAACTATGTAGTAACATGCAAAAGAAGTAATCAAGAATCAACATGTTTTTCATGTAATTTTCCATATATATGTGACCGCTTAGTTCATTTGAAACTTGAGGTCTTTCTGTTTAATTTCAATAACATTTTAGTTAGACTGAGACTGCGTATATGTGATAAGAACATATAAGAACAGCCTGTGCAGATTTCAGCAAGGATTAAGAGTATCTTTCTCTCTCTCCTTTTTTCTGTAGCTGAACCCAGGAGGTGGTAGCCTTCAAGCAGATCTTGCACTGTTGTAAGTCTGATGGTATGGTGTTTGTGCAGAAGCACTTATAGTTTAGTTGCCTAAATTATGAAAATTTGCTGAGCACTCATAATTCATAATTTCTTTTTTCATTATTCCTTTTAAGACAATGCAGCTTAGAGAAAGAATCTGTACTTCTAAATATTTGGTTTCTTGGGCCAAGCCTCTCTTGTGCATTTAGCAGAAGGCTTTCTTATTTTTATGCCTTGCCTTGCCAGCACAATTTTTCTCATGACAGGCACAGGCGCTGAAACACCAGTCTGGTTATGCTAAAGCCTGTTTCAGTGCTGCTAATGGTTTTTAGACTACTGTTAAGCAGCAGGGTTAAGCATTTGCTTTCTCCTATGTGAAACGTGTGTGCGGCATCTCACCTGTCACCAAATCGTAGAAAATAGTCTGCACATTTGTGTTTCCTTTTCACATGTTTGTAATTTGCTTACCTTTGATACAGTATTTTTTTAAGTGTGGGGGTTTTGTTGGTTGGTTGGGGTTTTTTATGCTGATTTTTATAGCTTTGGTTGCTACCAGTGAGAAGTTCGTGCATAAGGAAGTCCATTCCCTCATTCCTTTCATGTTCAGATGAAAGGCAGAGGAAGACTTCTGATAGCATTGTGTCCCTTGTCATTGTTACCATTTGGCACCAGGTACCATTGCAAGAGTGAGCTGATGAGCTGCCTGCTCTCCTCAGGAGGGCTACTGTGCAATAACTGCATTTGTGTGCAGAAGGAACTCTGAATTTCCAGCCCTTTTTTGAACACCGATCCCTTTAAAAGCTGCTGACTGATGACCTCATGGACATCTTCCCATTGCCTGGCATCGCGGCTGATGGGAGGAGATCTCATGGGATGGGGCACAGAGCGGCTCTTCTGCAGGACAGTGGGGACAGGGACACTGGCACACGCATTGGCCAGGACTGCACAGGGCAGTTTGAGCAGCAGTCGCTGGCTTGTTCCTGTACCCCCGGCTGGCACTGGTGCTTGTGGGAAACCAAAGTTGCGGACAAATGTGCCTGAAGAACCTGGTCAGCCAGGACCCTGCGATTTGACAGTGTGAATAATCGCCTCAGTGTTGGTTTACCTATAAAATGAGGAATGTGAGAGGTTTAATGATTGTGGGGCAATACGTACAGAATAGTTTCGCTGTCACATTGTCCTTAGAAAAACGTTTGGTTAACCACATTCAGGACATCACTGACAGACTTAAAAGTATGTTCAGGAAAGCATCAGCAAGTGGCATGTTTAATCCTCTGAACCCCTCATACGCCAGAGTCTGGAGAGAGAAACGTTCAAATCTTGTTTGAAGAAATAACCTGTAAAATAACCTGATTTAAGGGAAGCAGTTCTTCCTAATACCTGTTGGTTTATATCGTTGTATTGTTCCATTGAATCCTACTAAGTTCTTGGCTTTGAGACAAGAAGAAATGCGATTTATTATATTATTTTTTTTTTTTAAACACTGTGGAAGTGGTGGGTTTTGATCACATTTGCAAGTAAAGGATTTCCATATTATTGCTTATGCTGATATTTCCATTATGCTGTCTTGCAGCCCTAATTGTTCAGTAAGGCCAAATTTAGGGTCATTTTTTAATTATTTATTCTCTCTAGGACAGAGCCTTAGAGCTGCAGGAGGCTGACACAGACAGGAGTGTTGGAGCCTCTCCTCGCTGTCTGTCTGTCTGCACATACTTGTCGGGAGAGACAGGACATGATGGAGAGGGAGAGAAAAGACGGAGGAAAGGGTTTTGATGGCTTTTTCACGTTTTTGCAGGGATTCATCTGAAATCATGAGGAGTTTTTTTGTCCTTATGTGCTTGCTTTGCTTTTTTCCAGCTGTCCTTACTGCAGGTGTGTGCAGGGTGTTCCTGCCCTGCAGGAACATCTGTACTCTAAGGCAGCCTTTATATCTGTATGTAACTATATGCTACAGTATGTAGGCGTATTTAAATATGTTGGCCCCATAGAAAGGGGTGCACATGATACCACAACCTGAGTTTCAACCAAACGAAGGGAGAACCCAGCTCCTGCCTTCTCCTTCATGCCATCCCCGCATCCTCTTTCCACTGGCCATCTCTTGCTGTCTTCAGAAAGTTGGTATGTGGGGGCTGAGGCCTTCAGGGAAAGCTTTAAAGGGCTTTTAAAAGACAGTATTTTCTGTGAGTTTAAAAAGTCTCTCTTCCTGCCTGAAAACGGAGCTTATTGAATGGCTAATTTTGTACCGGGATATGTGAACACTTCAGACTTCTCACACTTATTAATTCTTAGTGAATCAAATTCATATAAATAAGTACAACACTTATGAAATTGTTAAAAGCATTTACCAGGCCACATCCTTTTCCTGTTGTTTTCCTGGCAAGCAGTTCTAAAGTCAAGTATTTAGACATTTTAGCGTAAAATTTCTCTGGTCTCAAGCGTTTCTTTGTAAATAACCACAAGTACTGAAGAAAAACTAACTAGGGCTATAGCTTTGATGCAGATTTAGCAGTCAGGCTTGTGATCTGAATTAATGGGGGAGGGGGAGAAAGTGTTAGAATATATTTTTCTTTAACTACAGTATTTTTAGCTTTTAATATTCCTGTCATAGTTCCTCTTTTTTTTGCAGAGTTGATGTTTGATTCATGTTTTGCAGTGTTGACACCAGGTTCTTCTGAGTTAATTTTCCAGGATCCACAATATTGTTCCTTCCATTCCTTCTGTATCTCTTTTGGGAAAAGTTAGATCAAATTTGAGATCAAGGGGAGTCCAAGCTTCTAAAAATACAGTTTAATAGCATATACATAGTGCGCCAAATCTCTCTCTGGAACTATAACTAGCGGTTTAATATTTGTTCTTCTCGAGTAGGAAAAAAGAGTAACGTTCCTAAAGTAACTATTTGTTGTGATTTCTTTCTTCTTCTTTTAACCTGACCTGGTTTATCAAACTAAGAAATACTGGCTCTTTCTGTGTAGGAGAACTCTTGCTTACAATTCTGGATTGAGGAGAAGATACATTTGGAGGAAAACCCATGCGTGCTAATTTAATTGTAATTCCCCCACAAACAGATGGACACACTATATAATTGTGACTTACCACTGCTCTGCTCATTAGCACTTTCCATGCCAAAATCCAAGTGACCCCTGGCAGAGGGAGCTGCTGCTCAGCAGGACAGAGATTTACAGCCTGGTCCTAACAACACGTAAGCAACAGGCTAGGAAACAAGAAAAAGATGTAGGTGATGCTGTTGTAAAACCATTTGTATTTGTTAACTTGGTGCTAGTTACACCACGACACCACTTTTTGTACTTACTGGAACCACAGAGTGAACGTGAGAGCTGGGCTTTTTTTGTCTTCAGCCGAGTTTTCACAGCCAGGTCACGCATTGCCATGGCTCATGGACATGGAGGGAGTACGGTTTACCTTTTGTCCCCCTTCAGCTTGCAGGGGGTCCAAGGGCCAATTGCTGTCCCACAGAAGGGCAGGAAAAGCGGCGGACCGCAGTACTGACTCTGTGGAAGCCTAAATATTGTCGTCTTGCACCCTCCTCCTGATGGGCTGTGCTCAGAGATGGGCTATCTCCTTTTCAGAAATCTCTCTGCCTGTGATAAAGGGCTGTGTTTTAAGGTGTTTTCATTATTTAAAGGTATTTATTTTAATTTCAAATATGTCCATCTCCTATACCAAGGTACAGGAGACACCCTGGCTGGGTCATGCTGCTGAAGGAGAACCTGGGTGAGTGATGGAGAAGGGTCTGGGTGCTGTACAACAAACCTCCCACCAAGAAGAAAACCCAGGCAGGGTTTTCATGTTGCACACCAGTCATTTCACTACTCCACGTTCATTACTTATTACTTAGTATTAGGTTCTCCACCCCCAGGTTTGCACAAGGCCCTCAGGTCTCCCGGCTCACAGAAATGAGAAAAGTGACTCAATCCCACACCTTTCAATGTACAGGAAAAAACAATCTTTTCTCACTGCTGAGGGAAATCTGCTGTGGGTTCTCTGAAGAGTCCCAGCTGTGGCTTTCTAGCAAGTGTCAAGCCTGAGGAAAGAGCCCTGTGGACACATGACTCCCTGAACGGGCAGCACAAGGTGCAAGAAGGTAGAGGATGTCTGCAGGGCAGGAGGAGGGGGCGGCTGCTCGGGGTGACCGCTGTGGGTGCTGGAGGACGGTTCTCCTTTTCGCTGGCCTGACGATAACTTCCTACCTTAGATGGAGGTTGGAGGACAGTCAAAGTGGGAGAGTTTGCTAAGGAACCTTATTCAATTTAAGCAACCTAGCCACAAACCAGGTTTGAGAACTGAAATGCAAGGGTAAGGAGCCAAATTTTAGGTGCAAGGCTTGGGAATGGAAGAGAGTTTGCATTTCAGCTGAGGCCATGCTCAGGGACAGAAACATGTCACTCAGAATGTTAAAATTTGGAGTAACTGCTACTGCCTTAGGATCTGGAGGAGGATTATGATGTATTTGGTACTCTAGATGGCACAGCCACTTGAAAAATGGAAGAAATTTTGGTTGAAGAGCATAACTAGCCCAGCATTTGTCTCATAGGAAACTGCACTTGCTGAGAGACTGAAAGTGCTCCCAAGATCGCTCTGCCAGTGTGTGTTGGAAGCTTGCCTGCCTGCGGTGATGAGGAACAGACAGTGGTTTGTTTATATTGTTTTATAATATGTGGGGTTTTTTTGACTTACTCACCTTTGCAAAGGAATTAGTTTGAAGCTGTGTGCCAGGTCTTGTCAATGCAGCGAGTGTGTGTTATGCACTCTGTCTTTAGGGACTGGCTTTCAACACACCCCAACTTCAGTACTGCTTTCCAGGCTGTGCTTGTGTTAAAGAATATGCAAGCACATCACAGAAAAAGAGTGGAGTTGAAATCTTTAATCATTTGAAAACTTTTCAATACCTATTATTCATGGCGGTCTGCTGTTAAAGAGGTTTCTGGCCACAAAGGTGAGTCAAGGACAACATCACCTGTATGTGATGCGCTAGCAGGCAGGATTAGAAGGATCACAGCTCAGCTGCAAGTGTCGCTGTCATGGTCCTGAGAGCACCAAGGGGCTCTGCAACCTCTTCCTCTTCTCCAAACCTCTTCTTCAAATGGGGCTCGTCAGTGGGTGCCTAAGACAAACTGTAACCCAAAATCAGGCTGCTGTGGAGGAGCAACATGAGGCAGAGTTGGAGGACAATTGTACCCAACCTCCTGCTTTGCTGGTGCTGCCCTGAGTGCTGGTACAGCCCCAACTCCAGCCTGGCTGTGTCCCTGCAGCCCTGCAGGGCATGGGGGCTGGGACTGAGCCTGGGTCCCCAGGGATGCACCTGGCACAGGTGCAGCAGGATGTACCCTATGGGGAGGGTATGGCCACTTGATGCTCCCAGGTGCTGCCCCACTGCTCCTGACAGCCTGCCAGAAAGGAAACAACCTGCCCATTCAATGATGATGCCTAAAATTAGGCTGTGACTTCATAGCCAGCTGTGTTAAAAAGCTGAGTGACATCTTTGATCTTGGTAGGTGATAGTGATGTCTGTACATCTTTGGGCTAGTCTTTTGGTTCCTGAGTTCTAGTTACAGTAAGAAAAAGAGCGAAAAAGCCAAATCCTGTAGGCACCCACTCTTAAAAAGAAAAAAAAATAAAACCACAACTATTTATAAGAGACTCCAGAAATGACAGTAGTCTGGAATTATTTTGAAACTTGCGTGCCTCCTGCTAATGTATTTCTGATCTTTAGGCATTTACAGATTTCACTGAAGCTCACGAGTGCGCTCTCCACCTTCCAGTGAAATGCATCGAGGGAACAACTCACTGTTCCTCTTTTAGCAATGACTGAAAAAACAGGGATGTGGAGACTAGACTAATGATGGTGAGTCCCTGGTGTGGATGGTAACTCTGGTGTTGATAGAGATTGGCGATGGTATCAGCCACACTGAGCTCTAATTGATTTTGAAAAAACATTTTGTGTTGGTATTGAAAAGATTTTCCATTTGTGGGTGGAATGGGTGCAAACAGGATGAAAGATTTATCTGATCACACCTCTTGATTTGTTCAGGGGTTGAATTGCAGGAAGAATGCAGCAGGAGATAGAAAAACCATACCATGACTGCATGACCAAGGGTATTTCAAGGGCAGAAAGCTGGAGGCAAGATGCAGACAAAGACTGAAAGTAAGGAAATGTCTCCTTGCGATTTCCCACCTACTGGATGCTGGGATACAGAGTGTGAACTACGTTCTCTGTTAAAAAACTATATGTTAGATCTTGTCAGCTTCTCACAGGGGAGACTTGTCACTGATTGGTTTGCTGGAGTCAGGCTGAAGGTGGTGATAACGAATTCTGTCCTAAAGATCAACCTGAACATATTTTCTGAATAATGGACCTGGTACTTGGTGCAGTTAGGAGATACCGGAGTATTTTTATTTGATGGTAGGACTTTTTACTTCTCTTTGTCTCCTGTCTGCACTATTGAGCCAACCCAGGGGCAGCTTCCACTGAGTTGGGCTGAAATCTGCAAGTGGTGAAGAATTAGGCTGCACTCTGAATGAACAGTGGTGTAAGAGAGGGCAGGAGTTTGCTTTCCAGCATGAGCAGGGAGGAAGCTTGTGCTTGTTCTCACACAGTGAGAGCAGTGGAATGGACTTTTACAAAGTTTAGCCAGCACAGAATTTGTTTGACAGGGATGTATAAATAAGAAATGATCCAGCTGAATTCCCCAAGCTGAATTTTCAGCACCAGAAGTCAAAACAGGAGAAAGGAGGCTTTGCTACGTAAATCAGGCAAATGTGGCTTAGATTCATTTAGAGAAGTTTGTGACTCAAAAGGAATCATGCTGTCTACTTTTAAGAAAAAGATTGATTTCTCAGGATATCTTTGTGTTTCTATTACTAAAGCCTAAAGAGAAACAGGTTTTGGAGGTGACAATTTCTGTAATAATTTTACTGTCTTTACTGAGGTTAGTGCTTGGCATTATGTAAAAAACAGTAAACAAAAATCACACTTTCCGCAGTTTGGATTTTGTTTTTTTAACCAGTCAAGTGATCTGCTATAGTTTCAAGGCAATGGTGTCACAGAGCTATGCTTTGCAGTATGATCCCAGTAAGTTAGGACAGAGCTGGAGATATTCAGGTTCTCTGATTTTGCTGGAATTGTAATGTGCTGGGCATGCTTAAGAAGATATGATGCAGTGGAAAAAGAGGGACAGAGATTTGCAAGAATTCAGTGTTGTTATTTTGATTTCAGCGTTTTTATTCAACTGCTGTAGGAACTGGTAGTGAGTTTTGCTTGCACTGAACTGGAATTTTTTTGCCTTTGGAAAAGCCTTTGTGCAGGAGCAAAGAAAAGGCAGCATTCTGTAAAAGGTTCAAAGCTGAGACATTAAGATCTTTTAAAAGAAATGGTATATTCTGCATGTGTTGATACAGTTCTAGGAAATACTGAGGAAAATTCCCCGGCTAACGTAAACTGGAGCAAAGGGGAAACAAATCATAGTTATGTTTACTCAGTAAATAAACAGATCAATGGCTTCAAGAAAACACCAGAATCTTCATTTTTTCCAGTAACACCAGGCAATTAGTAGATTTAACGCAGATACTAATGACTGACTAACCTACAGAGGCAGTCATGCGTGGTCGCCTTCCCAGAGCTCGGATAGCTTCTCATGTAATTATTGGCTGCATCTTTTTCAGTAATGAGTTGATTGGGGTGGCAGAGATGTTTAATAGGCAGTTGTATGGTTTCATCTGCAAGATACAGATATGCAAGTATCTGACAGATGTGGAGTACAGAGGTGATCTGAGAGCCCAGATGTCTTAGCAGCCTTCTCTTCTTAGGGAGGATGGACTGGCTCTTGTTGAGGGCAATCCAGATGTTTAAAAAGTTGAATTGCTCACTGGAGATGCCAGAAAGTCTTCACTGACTGTTGCAGGAGCTTCATTAGTTTCTTTACTTGGCACTGCAGTGGGTGCTTCACTTGAGGTGGGAGCAGTTGCTTTGCGAAGCGGACAGTGTGACATATTTACAGTGCGGTAAAATGCAGCTAGGAAATAGAGCTGCTGAGGGGACCTCTGGAAACTGAAAGGTGACACTGAGCCCTGACACTGGAGGACAAAATGAAACCGTAGTTTCATTTCCGCACGTGATACAAAAGACTTAAAATACATATTTTTTTTTATATATATATATGTCTATCTCATATGACTGGACAACCTACAGCCTTTCTCTGCTCTCTCTTAGCTTTAAGTGGAATATCTGATGTCTTCACTTAAAGCTGCATTTTTTAAAAGGAGAACAGTGTTTTTGGTCTGTGGTCTTCATGCGGCGATCCTGTGCATCAATGCTGTTGTTTGCAGTTTCCAGAACTGCAACAGGACGTTGACCATGCACTGAACGAAGTGAATGCAGTCTTGGTTAGAATGAAGATTTATTGTGGAACAATGTCTTTCTCTTACAAGTGTAGTTTACCAGGTCTCAGGAAATATGAAAAAGGAAGTGATAGACTAGGGCCTTAAAACTGACCAAAAGAAGCAGCTTTCCTCTTATTCTTTTAACATGGAAATCCACCTGTCATTCAAGCTGTTCTGCTTCAGTAAATGGAGGGAAAACCAACTGATTTTTCAAGCCTCTCACAAATGTAATGGCTCACAAGCAGCAGCCTGCCCATGGCAGCATTTCTGGGCATGAGGTGGGTGCCACAGAGCGGGCTGTGAGGGGGCTGTGATTGTGGCAGCGCCCATCAGCCCAGATGGGGTCTGTCCTGCCTGTGGGATGCTCCTTGCCCCATGGGCATCTGGTCACTGCATGTCAGTCCAGGGCTGGGCCCTGAGACGCTGGCTAATAGAGGACTTGCAGAAGTGCTGAGCTGGGGTGAGGAGAAGACAAATGTCAGGACGTGGTTGCTTTGAAACACCTGCGCCTCCGGCAAGGTTTTTGCAGCGTGCCCTGCCTCTCCACGGTGCTGCCTCTCGTGGTTTAAATGAGTGAGCACTGTGACCTTCAGCACAGGCAGCATGTGTAAAAGCAACTGGGCATAGCGTGGAGGAGGTTCCAGATGCTGGGTGAAGGTTTTTTTGCAGTAGAGTGTGTCAGACAACGTAGATGGCATCCTGGTATCCCCGAGCAGATTTACTGCAGGTCTCTTTGGCTGAGGTGTGTGCAGTCCAGCGGTGTATGAGTTCATTTCTGGGAGGATGAGTCCTCACCTTGGAGTAATGGGTGCCGAGGAAAGCAGTGCCATCCCTGTGACCTGTTGGTGATTTATAAAATAAGTAAATTAAAAATTCATGGTTCCAGCGTGAATTTGGCTCTGGTGATCCCTCTCTTGTGTACTATGCTACAGTGAGTGCTGCCAGCATTTATTTTATAGATATTTTAAAGTGAAATAAATGAGAGCAGAATTTCTAACAGAGCCAAAGGCAATGAATTATGCCACTCCAGGGACACAGAATCGCCTCGCAGGACCTGAACCACACCGGCTGCTCGACTACTGCCCATCTGGTTCACCCTTTTGCTTCCCGTGTTTCCGGCACTAGATGGAGAGCAGTCAGTGCAGTGGAGGATGGTGTCTCTCATCTTCAGCCATTCTGACTTCCTCAGATGAAAGACACGATATAAATACAACTATTCTTAGTATGGCAAGATGCACTTCAGTGCTAACGCTTGCTCTAGACTGTGTATGGGCCTGATGCTAAAAAGATAAACAGAAGATTGCTTGTGTGAACTTGGCATGTCTGTGCTGAAGGGGCGAGTTTTGTCTTTGGAGCTTTCCAGCTAACACTGAGGTAACAGAACTGCAAAAGCTCCTCATGCAGTGATATTTCATAGCAAGCAGTTCCTAGGGGTGATATTCCAATGCAAATGGCTCTTGCCAACAGAAACTCATTTCAATTATGTATTTAGAAGCAGTGCAGGATCCCTCACCTAATGTTCTCCATAGACTAATGTTTCCTGATTTTAAAAAAATAGGTGTTTTTTTGTTTTGTTTTCTTCTCTCTACCACACAGCTTTACAGGAGAAATAGTTTTAGCTGTTTGCAAAAGCAGTCACTGAAGGAAGCCCCAGCCTGTGCAGACCTGTCTCAGCACCCATCCCCGTGACAGTGACCACCTCCGCTGGATAGCAAGGTGGTCACCACAAGGTGTGCCCAGTGCCCAGCCTGTGTCCTGCCTGGGGACCAGGCTCTGTCTCCTGTGCGAGAGTCGGGTGGGAGCCACGATGTGAGGTGCACCAGCAAAGGGCACAACTTTTGAGACTGCTGGGCGGGCACACGAACACAGCAGCTTGGGGATACCTCTGAGGAGATACACAAAATCTGGCCTTGGGCAGGAAGAGTGCTCAAAGGGGATTTTTGTGCCTCCTGTGGTTTTTCTACCAGGGCCAGGTTTGCATCTTTGGACTGAAGCCACCTCGGGCTGCCCAGGCAGATCTTCCCACCACAGCAGGCTCAGCTCAGCCTCTATGATAACCACTTTCCACCACACGCTGCAGCATCCTCTTTTTCTCTTCCTCTGGGCCTTCCTTCCCCCATACAGAGAGCGTGGGCTAGACAGGCAGAGAGGAAGCTGCTACCTCTTTTGGTAAATGAGCCTTTGAGCTAGTGTCTCCATGCTTCGTATTTTGGCAGTGCTGGGAGAGCAGCCTGAGCGGAGTACGTGGGTGCCTTACCTTTGTATTTCTCTATGTGCTATAATAATTTGAAATCTAGCCAAGCCAGCTTCCCCATTTGTACTGGTGTATAAATAACAAAGACAGGCAGGTTTATTTTCAAGTTGCTTAGGGAAAGCACATTTCTGCCTCTCTTTGTGAAGACAGTTCCCTGTAAGAAAGCTGCAGAAGTCCCTTTTGCTGTGCAGCAGCCAGGGTCCCATTATCCTTCTGGCTCCACATAGGGATTGTCTGAACTGCTGCCATTTGACACTTTGGTGCTAGGCAGCTCCCTGCAGTCTCTCATGGTTGCTGGCGGAGTCATCTCGGGAGGCTGGAGGCTTTCATGCAAGGCTGGTGGGCTCTCCCCTCCATTTCACCTGCTAGACTTGCCAGTTCTCAAAGGACACTGGAGGAATTAGTCTAACATGGAAAATACTCTGAATGTCAGGGGGGAAAAAACCTGTAAAACCATCTTGATTAGTTAGGCAGAACTCTGTATCTTTGGGTAGCATTAGTTTATCTTTCATTCATTTGCATATACTGTGGACAGGATAAGTTGTGGTGTTGGAGAATAACCTTTGAGTGAAATATTGCTTAGACCAGCATTCAAAGATGTGAAGTTAAGGACAATATCTCTCTGAAGATCAGTTTCAGTCTTCAAACCCGTTTCAACTTCATTTTGTGATCTGGAGGCTGCCTTAGCCAGTCAGGTGGCCGCTCTTCACACTTTTCAGATTTCTGAAAGCTTGAAATGACTTGATACGATAAACTTCTAGAGTGACATTTATTAGGCTTTCTTTGTGAGCAAAACTTTGGAAGAAATGGTGGCTGATCATTCTCACATTTGAAAACTGCCTGTTTTATGTTTTTAACTAATGTGTTTAATCATAATGAAGGGATGTTGGATCATCTTGATAGGGCACATGCCCATCTATGCTCACCATGGCCCCTTGATTGAACGCAGGAGACCATCAGAGCTTTGATCTAGGCTTGGATCCTCCCTTGGCTGCCTTCCAGCTTGTAAATCGTGTAGCATCATACAGGCAGTTTCATGAAGGCTATAAAAAGAAATTCCGTATTAGATCTCCTGCTTGCTAGTAAACCAGTTGAATTTACTTTTTTTTTTTCTTAAAAATCATTCAGATATGTTATTTCAAAGGGACTCCTGCAGCAGAATTACTTTTCGAAAAGTCCGACATTATTCCGACAGTACTTTTATTGCATTAGGAGTTAAAGGAGCGGCACTGATATGAAGTTCAGTGCTCAAGCAGGCATGAGAAATGGAAGATGATATAACCCACCAGGCAAAGACACAGGAAAAGGGTTTGGGGATTTGTTTGTTTGTTGTTGTCCAAACTACTTCTATGCTTTATCAGTTGCTGCATAAGTCTGCAAAATACAGCTTGGTGATCACATTCATGACTGAACAAATGCTAATCGTAAGATGTTGATGGAGTAATCTGCCATGATAAAAATGCCCTTGAGAGCAGCCAGCCCTCTCTTGTGTTGTGAAGACCTGTGGAGTTTGACCCAGCTGGAAAAGCCTGACTGGATAGAAACAAAATTGCTTTTAATGAATATTCTCACCTGGGTGTCCCGAAACAGCCTTGTCCAGAAAAATTGAGGTTAAATACAGCTGCTCTTTAAGGACTGTGGTTAATTGCATCTCGTTTTGTTCAATTCACAGAAGAGAGCAGAACTGAAAATGTAATGTTTAAGGCATTATTTTGAGTGTTTTCTGGTAGCGCTTGATTTCTTTTTCCCCCACTAGGACAATGCTTATTTGACTTTACAGTACAACTGAGTCCCTGGGAGGAGACCTGGGTATGTGAGAGGGGTTCATGTTCAGGTTTCTATGATTTTTCTATGTATTAAGAAAAACACCAAGAGAGAAGAGACGCCTTCTGTTGTGCAGTCTGAGAATAGAAATTGTGAACTTGTGTATTGACTCAGGAAGTCTTTTGTTGTTGTTTTTAAAATGTCAAATGCTTTTCAATTTTATTCCTTGACAAAATTGTTGTGCACCTTCTCAGGCTGCACAAGGTTTTAATTGCATTTGTCCTGATATAAAAACACAACTGACTGGAGATTCTCCAGAGTTAACAGTAAATTGCATAGAGGAGCCTGTATGTAAAATTCTGGTTTAGAAAGAACTGTAATCTTAGCTGCAGATTAAAGATAAAATGTAAGGTTATAATTTAAATTTAAGTTAATCTTGAAAAGCAGTATATTGAAAGTGACACTTTCTTGCTCAAAAGATCTGGTCTTTTTGAGCTAAAAGATTTGATTATTGTAACAGGCCTGTAAAACCAACACAGCTGGGCTCTCTTCCTTATTTCTCTTTTTTTTCAGAAATCTCAAATATCCTTAGAGAGGCTGCTCTCATTTATATATATAACAGGCAAACTTTAGACAAATGGAGTTATATATAAAATCACTTTTGGACAACAAAGAAGTGGTACTGATGGCAATGACTGGGAAGAAATTCCAATTTAACTTTCAGATTCTGTGCTCTGAGTTTGCAGCCATGCATGACATGAGCAGACCGAGCCTGTAAACCAGTCGTGGGTCCCACCACTCCCCATAATTACAGATTAATTTCATAAACTGACTCCTGTTCCCTTCATTGGGAAAATTACATCGATTTCTTTCTGTAAGTGAAAGTCTCTCCCTGCCGGTGCTGAACTCTCCTGCTGACTGAGCACTGGCACAAGTGGGTGCTCCCTCCCTCGCCTGGCAGATCAAACTTTTCCCCCACCCACACACATGAGACTCCCTACGCATTCTTCCTCTCTGCCTACTTCGTATGTGCACTTATTCCTTTGAAGGTTAGAAAATTATCTTTTCCAAGTCCTTAGTGATAAATGAGTTGAAGACAAAGTACTGCTTTGTTAAGTGCTGACTTTAAATATCATAGCCTTTTGTGATGGGTCACAGTTGCTGTTGTCCAATAATTTTTAGGCAGCTAATGCATTTCCTCAGTCTTGTGTTGTGCTTGCAACAGAGCTGTTGGCAACCCGTGCCACAACATCAGCAGCACTAAGAGGTGATTTTTGTCTTGGAGGAGAAAAAAAATCAACAAATTTGCATTTGCTGAGAGGTAACAGAGCAATGGAAAGGGACCTTCAGAACCAATCTCCTTCTCCAACGCTAGATCAGATCAGCCATGACTTTGTCTGACTCTGTACTGGAAACCTTTGTGAGAGATTATCACAGAGCTTCTCTGGGTAACCCTTCCAGCACTGCATTGCCCTCCTAGAGAAGTAGTTTTTCGCAATGTTGAACCTGAACCGGGGGCCATTATTCCCTGGGAGCTACTGGGCAGCACTTGGCTCTGTCATCTCTGTCACTGCCTTCCAGCACACTGGATGAAACCAGTCCAGCTCCCTCGACCTGTCCTTGCAAACCTGTGCCCAAGATTCCCGACCAGCCTGCAAACCATCTGCTTGAACCCCTCTGGTTTCTCCCCATCTTGAACTGGCAGGCCCAGAGCTGGACATCTTATTCCAGTGGAGCCTCACCAGCTCAAGCAGAGGAGGTTACTAACATTATTTTGTTTTCCTTTTCTTTGCACTGACCTCATTTTTAGTGAGTCATGGTATCAGTTTTGTCATATTTACACAGAGAGGGCACCACTGGCTTTTGTAGAACCTGGTGTTTCCTGTTGCCCTTTTGGGAAGACATCGATGTCAGCCCTACTTTCCCAGCCTGTGTTTGTCCTGCCCTAGGTGCAGTACTCCAAGTTTCTCCTTGCTGCACTTCAAGAGGCTTCTTCTGCCCTGTCCTGGAGTTTGTAAGACCCCTGGAGTGAGGCTCTGCCATCTGAGCCCTACCACAGGTTTGGTGGTGTGCTTGCAGAGGGTGTCTGCTCTATCACAACCCATTGTGTCTGCATGAAAAGCTTTAAACAAAAAGGCCAGTATTATACATTGTACCTTAAAGTGCTGTGTTTTTGCAGAGTCGTGAATTACACTGGTAATGCAAATTTTCAGAGAGTTGGCTAATCATAAAAGCAAGAGATCAGAGTATTTTGGAGGAAAGATTGTGGGGGATTTAGCGAAGGATTGTCAAGAATTTATGGAGAGGGTTTCCGTAGAAAATGTGTTAAATTATCCAGACTGCCGGGTGTGATCAGCTTTCCTGGTTTTATTTTTTCTGTTTATTATTGTTTATTCAGTTGTTCTTGGATGCCATAGTTACAAACCTGAAGTAGCTCCTGGGAAGGGAAATCTCCAACTAAGTCTTGGACTGGTTTTAAGGAGACAATGGTAAAGGTTTGTGATAAAAGATTGGGCAACGTGATGTCAAATTGGGGAATTAACATGTATTTTCAAACCATGCACTTATATAAAGTTTATTTAGTAGAACGTGTTCTTTCTCACACATACATTTCATATGTAAAGTAATGTGAAAGGTGCAAAAATGAAAGGTTAACTCATATTCAAAAGGCTGCGAGTTTCTGAATGATTGAGGCAGTAGCAAATAATGTTTTGAAAACCAACTGTTTCAGAAAGCTCTTCTTTTTTCCCCTTTGCAGATAATGGTGAAGATGATGATAAAAACCTTTCTTTGCCTCTGAGCCCTTACGTGCCTCAGCTGTGGTCATAGTTTTAGTAGTAACAAGTTTTAAAATACTCGTATATTAGGCCCAGTATTAGATACATGCAGCTGCTCAGTTGCACAGTCATTTCTGTGGAAATTAATTGACAGCAAATTGTATTTTCAAAACTGGCCCTCTTTCTTTTTAATTTGCTCCAGACAGGAGATAATTAATTTTCACATTTTGAATAAAGGGAACATCTGCCTCAGACTTGATTACAAGGAATCTTAGACTGCTTTTACAGCTGTTTTTAAAAGGCACAGAAATTGATTTCTGGATGTGAAAGTGTTTCTGGCTAAGAGCATGAACCATGCCAACATAGGAATGGTAGGCTTAAATTGCAACAAGAAAACCTGTAGTTTAGACTCAGAGCCAAACTTGCAAATGGCATAAGGTTGGTGACACACCAGAAGTGCTGACCGAGAAGGGTTGAGGCATGTCCAGAGACTTTTTGTGAAGCACACGGTACAGGCTAGCAGGGCTTCTCTAAGGAATGAGATGGGTAGAGCTGGTCCGGCTGGGAGCGAGGAGAAGGTCCGATGGACGCTCCCTATTTTTCTGTGATGCAGGGCTTGCTTCCCTAATTCCCCTCCTCCAGGAAAGATGAGAAGACAGGCAGAAGAATTTTATACATGTGTCATGTTATATCTTTGATAGAAATGCAGTGATGTAGAAATACAGTTCACATACAGTTTTTCGCTAAATGCCGTATTTGAAGGGGTTCTTCTGGTTTACATGTGCAAAAACAGTTTTAAAATTGCAGGAGAAAATTCTGCTGATTCCTCAGCAAAGTTAATCAGAAATGTTTGTTACTCAAGGAACTGCTGGTACCCAAGGTACTCTGTTAGGGTTGTATACCGGGCAGCTGGCCCTCCATGAGAGAGACGGGGCTGCTGCCCAGTGTAGCAGCCCCAACCAGTGTCTAATGCTTACAGGAGTAAGGATCCACTATTGTCCCAGGCTGGCCCAGCTGTTCAAGGCAAATGAGCTCCAACAGTCACCTTCTGTAAGATTTACAGAACGAAAGAGCAGAGTCAGACTTCTGGCTGGAAACTGCCTTTTAACTCTCAGATACTTTCTGAGTTAGAAAGAAGGTTTTGGATAGTTACTTTTATGTTTGGCCCTCAGCGACAACTTTCTGATCATGTTGGCAAAGGAAAACTGGTGCAGCAATGAGAAAGGCTGATTTTAAGTGGCATTCCAGCGATCTGGGTGGTTTTCCTCTGGCAAGCCTTTCGCATGTAGTAGATACCATCAAGGCTAATGCTTCTTTTGGTGTCACTCTGTCACTTTGCTAATGCTAGTTCTTTTTTTCCAACATTTTTCCTCTTTCATGTTTAAAGGGAAGAAAAATACGGAACAGGTTCACATTTACTGGAAAAGCATTGTCCTCTCCTGCATCCCCCCTGCCACAGCCAAGGTGACCGTACTGCTCTGTCAGGGATGATGCTGCTGGCCTCCCGTGAGGCCAGGGGGAGCAGAGGAAGGGCTGTTCTTCCACCGTGGGCCGTCCCATTGTGTGGCACAAGGCTTAAAGACAGGACATAGTTCAATAACCTTTTTCAGGTGTGTTTTATCACGAAATTCTTTTGCGGCAAAGTAATAAAAGATGGCATCCAGGCAGCAGTTCAGGTTGGCTAATGTCATTGACATCTGAATGAACAGGCTGATGGTTTGTTTCAGACTGCAGTCCACTATCACGTTCTGTCTTACCAGGCACTGTAGGCAGATTCCAAGGTGGAAGGGTGTGAAGCACACCAAAAACACCACGAGGTTGATGATAATGACTCGTAAGCAGCCACTGCCTTCTACCTTCATTTTAGCTTGACTTTTGTGATTCAGAAGAATCCAGATGTTTTGGGCAGAGCAGAAAATCATCGCTGCAAGTGGGATCAGAAATCCAAAGGTTTCCAGAGAAACAATGAGGGGGACGCTCCATGTCTGTTCTGACATATTGTAAAAGCACTGAAAAGAATCTGTCTTGTGAAATACATACATTGGGATACTGCAAAGCCAAACTACTGCCCAGATGATGCAGCAAATCAAGATAGCCCATTTGGGGGATTGCTTAGCTCGACCTTCAAATGGGTGCCTTATGCAGATATATCTGTCAACAGTAATGCAGACAATGATGAAGATACTGCCGTACATGTTGATAAAATAGAGAGACTGTATGAATGAGCACAGGAGTCCAGGCGCTTCTGTGACAGAGTAGTACAGCTTGAGCGGGAGCGAGAGAATCAGCAAGACATCTGCAAGTGCGAGATTGATCATGTAAACTGAGGTTTTGCTCTGTTTCTTCCAAAGACAGCAGAACACGAAGAGGGCCAGGGCATTGAGAACCAGCCCGAGAATGAAGGTGGGGATGGAGATCCCCAGCTGCAGGGTCTTTGCTAATCTGTCGATATCGGTAAAATTGCATTCCCCACTGCGGTTGGTCATTTCTCCCCTAAAATGACAGAAAGAACAGGTTGGAAATGTGTAAGGTGCTCAGTTAATGCCTTGACATATCAGAGCAAGGTACTTTCTAACACAACTCTGCTTTTTTGGTTTTGAGCTTATACACTTGATCAGTCTTGGGCTATTATTGAAAGTGAATCCTCATTTCAAGCACAGAGCTCTCTATTTCCAGTTTGAGTGTCTTGATCTATTATAAAGGAGCCTTTTTCTCAATGGCAGGTAGACAGCATCCACTGACTATCACACCCTTTAAGATAATGCCATTCAGATATTGAAGAGACTGACCTGTTTAATCAGATGTTTTCAAAAATTCTAAAGTGTACTGTCTATCTGCAATAACTTGTATGTCTATTGAATCTTCCATAACATGTTTGGTTCCTTCGCTACACAGAAATTCATGGAACTGATAGCTGGGATTTTACTCTTATATCTGTGATTCCCTGTGCATCAGTAGCTTTTACTGATGTGCTTTTACTAACCCACATTTATTTGTATATTTTAATTTCACATAGTGCTTGTATCCAATGCAGTTTTCCAGAAGGTCAGCTTAAGAAGATTGATCTTTCATCTAGGTGCAAATTGAGTAAGTGTGTTTTCTAGCTTGTGTTCAACTTGCAGCATTGGTTAAATTTTGGGTTTCTAAGTACTTTAAATTTTAACTCATTATCTTAGATAATCTGGAAAAGATTAGCAAGTGGACATGACATCTCAATAATGCAGTCATTTTTAAAAGTATAATTTATGTGGAACAAGTGTTATCACCGTTCTTAAAAATATGCTTTAACAAACTATGCCTTAAAAATGCTTTTTGACAACCTCTTTAAATCAAAATCAGAAAAAAAATCCTAATGAAGGACACAAAATTGGTAGCTAACCTTCCCAGTCCAGCTTAGCCAACCAAGTAGCTCAAAACAAATTTTAGGAGTAAGTGAAGAGGCTTTAAGAAGAACTTGATCAAGAGGGGAATCTTTGCTTTGGAGGACAAACAGTGACAGGTAGCTCATAAGCGCTACCAAATGCAGCTGAACTTAGCTAAAGAAACAAACAAACCAAACAAAAACAATTAGTGAAAAGTTTTTTTTTTCTTTACATGGCTAAAAAAACCCCCAAAACAACCAAAAAAAAAAAAAAAAAGAGAGAGAGAGAGAAATGTAGAGTAAGTAGATTTGCTAAATATTAATTGAAGAGATGGTCTTGTGTTTTGCCAAATCTTATACCTCTGCTTTTCAAAGGGATGCTGATATTGTGCTGGAGGTCAGAGGTGGGATGACTTACAGGAATCACTGAGTGATAATGGAAATAACTGTACTGAACACAGTACACGCTCAGAGCTTAACATGTTCAAAATAGGGAAAACAGCTTATTTCCAGCTCAGACTATGGGAAGAAGAGGCACATAAAGCTGAAGTTCCAACCCAGTAATTGTTATGAAGTATGTATGTTATTAGCATATCTGGAAAAAGATCAATCTAGTGCATCTGTTGAAGGAAAGAGTGTCAAACATGATTAAAGCAATTCTATAACTGTTGAGTCAAGGCTTCCTACAGATTTTTAAAGAAAACTACTAAATAATGCTTTGACAGATCTTACCAGACTTCTTTGAAGAAGTGTCTGCTTTTTCAGATAAGGGAAAGGCTGAAGGTCAAAGGCACTTGCATTGCAGTGAAGTGTACTAGAAATAACTAAATAGCGCTAGAAAAATGGGTTTGGAACAAGGCCTGTTAAGGAGGTGGGGAAATAGTTGCAAGAAAGCTGAGGGGGACTACAAACAGCCTGGATGCAGGTTGCTGGGGGGAAGCACAAATTCACCAAGACTGCTCCTTGGTGGTGTTTCCCCTAGTGACCCCAGCGCAGGAGCGAGTGTGACCTGCGGGGACGTGCTGTTGGTCAGCGGCCAGATCCGACTGCCACTTCCAGAGAACTGGGCTGAGCTGCATGAGTGAGATGGCTGCAGCTTTGTGAACTCAGGATATAGCAAAAGGAAATCTGATGGTTATCAGCGGATCAATCTGTCAGAAATAAGAAGAAAAAGAAAACCCTGGTTTGTTAGTCAATCTGAGATCGAGTCAATCCCTGTGAGCCAGCAACGTGTGGCGGCTGCGTAGAACATCATGTGGTTGTGGTACATAAGAGGTGAGATAATTCCACTAAAGTTGGAGACGCGTTTGTGCTGTGTGTACAAGGGAGGCAGCTGTCACTGTCACCTGTGGGCAAGACAGGTAGGAGGAAATAGGAGTATTGTGCTGTTGTGTGTCCTATGAGCAAGAGCACCCATTTAGCTTGGGAAAAAAATCAGATGACTTCAAACATTTGGGGGGAGTGACAACACCTGTTAATCCAGCACTTTGTGTGCTGTATAAATATACCAGAAAATTGGTTGTAATGTCTTTTAAAACTATGAAGTTTGACTCTACTTTTACTGGGTTTCTATTTCACTGAATGCTTTTTCTTTAGAATTCATTAGTACAAAATTACGTATAGCATTATTCCTGAAAATGGTTAATTTCAAGAAGATGTTAGCCAGCCTTTAAACTGTTAATTTCATGTACTCAAATGTAGTACCTGATTTTCAAAAACTTGGTATTTTTTCTCATTTTGCCCCACATCAAATTTGAATTTTGCATTTTGAGTAATCCAAGGAAATTGTTTGCGAACAGTTCACACTAATATGTTTGCCCCAAATTATTTGAAGATTAATTTTAATTGACAAATAACCTTGCAGTTGTTTCATGAGCACCATATTTACTGCATTGTCCCAATTATTAATAAAAATACTGATGATACTGAATCTGAAAGCTACTGAACTGTACCAAATACATGTTTCCTGTATGGTAGACATTGATTAGTATCTCAGTGGGTACTCACTAATCATATAGAAGTTTCGTACAGATCATGTTTCCTTTGCTTATGAGAATTTCTTTAGAGACAGTGTCTGAAGCCTGTTTCCCCCTCCTACACCTCGTCCCCCAGTGCCATTACTGTCACAGAAGAAAGTCAAATTACTTATATTTCAGTCATTCTCAGATAAATCTGTGCAGATCACTACTTACGGCTGCGTTGTCTTCTAGGTGCTTGCAAACAGATTCTCCAGAGGGTGATTCCAATATTTTTCCAAATACTGAAGCCAGGCTTAGTGATCTACGATTTTCCACCTCCTCTTTTTCCACCTTCTGCACAGACAGGCACCACGATTGCTCTTTTCATCTTCTGAAGAAAATTCCTCTGTCCTCCATCAGTTTCCTGAAGGAATTGTCTGCAGCTCTAGAACTGTTGCAGACAACTTCTAGAAGCCAGAAGATAATGTAAGAACCTGAAAAAGTCTATCTTAGCTTGTCTAGAGCCTGTGTCATCACTGCTTCATTTGTTCTCAATTTCTCCTACTGAGCGAGGGTTTTTCACTTCCTATGGACTAGTTAAATGTGGGTTTGCCAATAGCCAGGAGCGTGTGGTTAAGCCAGCAGCAAGGAAATGGAACAGCAAGGTTTTTACCGTATTGGCTTCGCTGGTTTTTTTGCAGCACAGTGGTATGCATGAAAGGTTTCCTCTTTGTAGCTTGGGTCTGAGTTCATCTGGCTCCAGCTAGGATTCACACAAGTTTGTGTATTAGCACAGATGGGGGATGACTGATTAGGGATATTCTTATCCATGAAAGCTGCCTTAGCAGGACCATCCTCATAATAAAATCTATAACTTACTCTAAGTGCGGGTGTAGCCTTAATAGTAAGGAAATGATAATCAAATGACAGAACACCGCAAACCAAACAGTCTAGCTATACTATTAAAGAGTAATGAGGAGAATTCAGGTCACTGCTTCAGCAGGGACTTTTACAGCATTTACCATAGTTACCCTCCTAATCAATACAAACCAAGTAATATTAATGCTATGAAACAGTCTTTGTTTATATCTATTTTCCTGAACATTATTCATGTTGGATATAAATTATTCTCTGTGGATACACAGGAGAAGAGTAAGATGGTTTAGTGCAACGAAGAGCAGAAAGTCCCACATCTGCCATATATTTCATTTGTAGTTGGATAATTTCTTGTTTTATTCTAAGTATTTTGATTGCAACAGAATGTATTTATGATTATCACTAACGCAGAAATCTTTCTGCTTTAAGCTAAGCAACACTACATATTTGATCTTATTGTTTGATCTTCATAAGAAATAATCATCCAACTAGCTTAAAAACAGTGCTCTACAATCAATTGAAAAAAATAAGTTATTAGTTAAAATAGGAATTATTTTACCTGAACACCAGCAAAGAGATCAGCAGCATTGCTTCAGTCCAGGTTGTTCTACAGAGCATGAGAGCATTTGCTTACAGACCATACCCTACCAGTACTCTTACTAAATGGTATAACCACATCCTTCTTTTCTTTTCTTCTCTTTTTTTTTCTTTTTTTTTTTTTCCCTCCTATTTCAAAACAGACTCTACGTTTCTTTATATAGACAAGTGAAGGTGAAAGAGTGTAAAGACTTGAATCCTCAGCTGTTTCCACTCAGTAGTCAAAGCAGGGTGGAGAGCAGGGTTGAAGCCAGGGTTGGGTTTGGAGTGGACTTTACGTGGTGTGAAGCAGCTGAGAGCTTTTATGGCTACTTCCAAATTTCCAATTATTCCTTGGGCTGAAAGGGAGATGGGGAAGTGGAAAGTTGTAGGAGAGAGGCTATCGTAGAAATAGGGTTTCTTCCCCCAGTTTCTGTTCAGTTTGCATACTGGAGACCAGTACTTTAGCACTCAGATGCTTCTGAAAGATACAGCTTCTTACATGCATGCAGCTGTTAAACTATTTAAAGTGCATGAGCCAGTTTCAGCCATCTCAGGTGTCTGATTCATAACTGCAAGCTGGCAAACAAATGTTTATTGGTGAGAGGAGTGAGGTATACAGAGCACTAAACTAGTACCTTCTATGTGAGTGATATAGCAGCCAAGACACACTTTTCTTGAAATGAGCTTTTAAGGCTTTTCCATCAATAGGACTTGCCTGATGGAGTCTGAAGCTCTCCCTCTGCTCTGGGAGGTGTCACGCAATGTGCAATGTATACCTTTTGGGAGGTAGCTGTGTTCGCAAGGAGTGAACAGCAGGAATATGGGCGCATTTATCCACCGCTGTCCTCAGGAGAGAGCGGACGAGGGTGGGATGTAGCAAAGCACTCAAAGCTGTTGATGTCCTCAGGTCCCAGCCAGCTGTGGCTTTGGTTGGGACTGGCATCAAGGAGGTGTTTGTGGTTACATAAAGTGACAGAAGTTACTGAAAAAAAGTTGATTATTGTTTGATGACAATGTGACCTTCTCATACATAACAATTTTATCTCCAAGTAACAGTACTGGCAGAAGAATAAAACCCTAAAAGGGGCTCATCTGTGTACGTCATATGGACACTTCGTTCAGATGAGCGCAAATGGTCTCTCTCTGGAACCCCTCTGCCTGAAGTGTGAAACGCGCTAGTGTGGAGAGCCACTCTTCTGACTTGTGGACTGCTCTTTTAACATACATACTGCAACCCTTTGCTGCAGCAGTAAATACAGAAAAAAACCCAACAAAACAAATGAACAAACCTACCAAAACAACCAACCAACCAAAAAATAAAATATCAACCAAACAAAAAAAACCCGCTCTAAGTGACATTTTTCAAATATTCAGCTGGCTTTGGAGGTAACTTGGTCTTTCTGCACAACCTGCAGAAAAAGTAGCACCAGCATTTGTACCAGAGGACTTGGAGAAGAAAAAACTTGCAATTTCTTAACACTTTTTTTTTTTTTTTGCCTGTCTCATCTGAAAATGAGATCTGAAGAAAGAAGAAAAAACAAACAAACAACAAAAACAAAGTTTGTGTAAACCTTGTAAGAAAATGATGTGGCAGGAGAAATGAAGGCAACATGATTCATATCGTTTGAGGAACATGTCGTGGAATCAGGAGTTTTCAATGGCTTTTCAACTTCTGTCTTCTCAGAACTGTGGGCTTGCTACAAGTCTCAGCAATGGACTGTAATGAATCTGGAGTCACGAAAAGAAATCTAAGAGTGCAATGAAATATTAGCAGAAAACAAATACTCCACAATTATGCATGACCTTTGAATGAATTATTCTGTGTCATGCTGCAGCTGAAAAGGGCTTGCTTCTTTAATCCGCTCACTGCAGGCATATTTCAGACTTAGTTTAAAAATGCATTTTAATACTTCATGCTACCACCACTCCCAGCACTAGGTTCATTCCTTGTGGCTCTGTGAACTTCCCATTTAGTATCACTTGGTGTAGCAGAGCTAAACAAAAAAATCAGCATTTCTGCACACATCAACCACATGTTTGCTAAATTGGCAATTTGCTTGTGATATGTGTGGGTTCAGAATTTGTAGGTAAGCCTGCAATTTTTTGATGTGCATATAAGTTGTTCTTTTGCAGGTTGGCCTTTTTGGTTTAAATTAGGACAACTTTTATCTAGAGCATATTTAATGAGGGCAAGTTATGAATGACTCACTCCCACACCAGCAGAAAGATTACTGGCTGAGAAATTAGAGCTTGTTTGCCCCCTGTCTTTGGTGACTGCTTTTGTAATTTCTCCCACCAGGTGCTATACATGAATATGCTTGGCAGGAATTATTTCAGTGAGTCCTTTGTGCTCTCAGTGCCTTTAACCCCCAGCACTCCTGCTTGCTAAATGCTGAATTCCAGGGACCCAGGTAGCTGCATGGCTCTGAGGTTTTCAACAAGACAGAGAAGGGCTTTTTTTGTTTCGGTTCTTTTTTTTTTTCTTTTTAATTAACCATAGGAATGTGCTGGATATATATTGTTTGTACTGCATAGAGACAACAATCTTATCAACCTTACCCTTTTTCCAATATTGTGTTCCAACTAGCAAATGAATAGTGACTGGAAGAAACTAAACAGAACTCTGAGTAACTAAAAGGAAGTGTCTGAGCAATAAATTTATAATGCTTATGGCAAAGATTGAGTGGGTTGTTTGTTTGGGTTTTCTTGGTAGAGGTTGGTGAGCTTTTTCCATCTTTTATCCTCTAGCTGCTATAAGTGCTGCTATTGCTAAGTCAGGCAACAGCAGGTAGCACTTGTCATCTTCAAGGAATCGGTCTGTTTCAGAGGAAACATGTTCATACAGTGCAAAACCACATTTATTTGCATTACAGCATCATGAATTCTGCTGTTCTTCTTTTTAAGTGGAAAATATATCAAACCAGCTTTGCAGTTCAACTTTCACAGATGTCTAAAATATGTTTGCTTGTACTTAATGGCCATAATGGGTAAGTTTGGTCTCTAATCTAGAATTAGGATGCTCAAGTGCAAATTAATCATATTTCAAAGGTGGAGACCAATGTGTTTCTGTGCCACTCTGAAGGCATGTGTGACTTGTTCTCCCAGACAGCTATAAAATATTGACTCAGATAACAAGATTTAATCACCCAGAGCAAAATGACTCAGGAAAAGACATTGCCCAGTATAGAGCTAGGAGGAGAGCGAAAAACTCTGTCGTTGTTCTTGTGAAGAGTGCTGGATGCAGTGAGGAAACAGAAGCCTTATCAGCCCAGACCTGAGTCTAAGTTATCTTTTATGTTGTGCTGTGTCTGGTTTCTGATATTTTTGTGTGTGTTTAAAGGCTTCAAAAACTGGATGGCCAAAGTGAGTTAAGCTAACAAGTAGTTTTGTTCTGAGCAGGCTACCACAGTTTGCTACCACAAAAGGGCTTGGCCTCCTTCTTTTAAGAGATGCTGAGGACTTCACCTGAGTCCAGCTGAGCAGCAGCACACTCCTGGGAAGGAGAACTACACAAAGAGTTTGTGATGCTATCACCTGCCCGAAGGTGCACCTTGATGCTCTTTCTGTTTAAAGAACAGGTAAATTAAAGAATAAGGTAAATTTTCCTTGGTGACTCAGAAATTGTTTGTACTTGGGTTGGAACACAAACTGTTTTACTTATCTGGAGGCCTTTCGCTTCACATTAGTGCTCTTCAGGTTGCTCAGTACTCTTTTCCTCGCCTTCATAAGTAATCAAAGCCTGGCTTACAGTGAGCTTTCTTAATTGCACAGCTGGGAACTTTGGGGGTTGTGTTTTCTCATGTAACCACTTTTTTGCAGCAAATGCAGGAGACTGCAAAACTAGAAATCAGGAAACCTGGCAACTGCTGTATTTTATGGCAAACAGTAACACTCAGTCTCTCCAAGATGAGGCAGAGATCTTTAAAGGCAGCCCAGGACAGTGCAAAAAATGCAGTTCTGCTTGGAGCTGGCCAGGGTGTAGATTTGATTCTGACTACATCTGAGAAACCTTACAAAGGTTTCTTAGGGTTGTATGTTGAGAGGAAAGAAACTGGCCAGTCTGGTGAGCGGCCAGTCTGGTGAGCGGCCAGTCTGGTGATCAGCCAGTCTCACACAAGTATGGTTGAATGAGCAGAACCGTGGGAGTAATATGTTAAGGTACAGGATATCTTAAGTGATATCTGATTGAGCAATTCACCAATAGGACACCAAGCATGCAGGGTGGCACCTCCATCATGGCTTCAGAGACCCACAGTCTACAGCCGAGCTGAAACTATCTAATTCGCCGTAGTTCCAGAGCCGGTTTCCAGAGCCAAAAAGTCTGGTTAGGCACAGCCGGTGTCAGCCAGGTGCCAGTGAGGAGGACATGCATTTCATGGCCAGTCCATCCCTGCTCCGTGGCAGAGATAGAGCAGCTTGCGTCTGGCCAAAAGCAATTCTGGCCGTGGCCGTACAGATAGGCTGTAACTTTTTGTGGGTTTTTGTAGGAAGGGGCAGCCAGTCAAGCTGCCAGCTCAGCTTTAGTGAAACTGTGTAAGAATAGACACAGAACTTCCTGCATGAATGTGCCTTGCAGTATCTCCACAAGGTTCACCAGCACACCCCACCTGTGCCAGCTGCTCAGGCAGAGGGTTTGTGGTTGCTGAGCGTCGCTGGGCTGGCACTAGTGAAGCACAGCCCACAGCAGTTGACATCCACCAAGATGCATGCAGTTCTTACAGGTGTTTCCACGAGACCTATACAGAATGCATCTTTTGAGGAGACCCCTGGAAAGGGGTAAACGTGAGACTGCTGTGTTGATCTCTTAAAACAAGAGAAAAGCTTTCGTTTAATGAAGATGCTATGCTCACTGACCAGTGGCACTACCAAGGGAAATGGTAGGTTTGAACAAAACTAAGGTTTTGAAGGAAAGCACTGGCTAGTTTCACAGTCATCCAATAAAAGGGACTAATGGTTAGCAGCAGTGTGCATACACACCTGGGACCTGAGCAGGGAGATGACATTGCTCCTTGACAGGACTCCTGAGCACTCAGGCTCCTGTGGGTTATAGCATCATATTGCAGGGAAAAGGGCTATTTCTCTGCCCTGTCTCACCACTCCAGATGGCAATGTGTGGTTATTGCACAGTATTCTTTTTCCTGGCACAGACAGTGATCAGATCAGAAAGTCATGTTGTGCTCACCCACCTACACTATATGACATAATACTCTGGTAAGTGGTATACCTAGATTTATTCTTTTTCTTAGAAAACTTTTTTTGGTCAGCCTTTGTATTGCATTTGGTAATGAAATACATAATTAAAAGTTATTTCCTTTGCATTTTCATTATATGGAGTATTACCCGAGCACTTTTGACTGGACCATCACCATCTTCTATCTGGACTGATGGAAGTCAACAACCATGACTACAGCCTGGCACTGAGGATGCCAGTGCAGAAAAGCAACAGCAGTCGCACTGCACACGCATGCCTTGCACAGCCATTCCTATACCTTCAAGCAGACAGCCCTGCACAAAAGGGTAGGAGCTGCCTCATCTGCAAGGTGCTACAACTTTCTGAGAGACCCATCTCTGTCAAATGGCTTGGACTGAAAAAGAGGTGACTTCTGTGAAAACTGTTTTTTTCCGATTTCCTTTAACCTCGCCTCATCTATCTCCCCTCAGTGAGATGGACGGGCATTTCAGGACAGGAAGCCCTACACACTCAAGCTTATACTTGCAATAGATTAGAGTCAAATGAAAATCACAGGTTGGCCTAAAAGTAACATCTTCCCCATCTCTGAGGTGTGCCCTCATGATGCGCATGTCATCTTTCATTCTGGGTCTTTCCCACTTTAACTTAGGTATTGCCAATTTGCCACTACCTTTTTATTGTTTTACAACCAGCGTGTATTCAGCTGTGCATTAGTGAGTCTGATCCAGGATGTCTCAAGGGATTGCAGAGAAGTGAGACCAGCTCTGGCCCCTTGCAGTACGGCCAAAATGAATGTTGCTGTCCCAGGGACAGGGTTATTTAAGATGTGAGTTGGGGATTGTTTCTCATACTGGTGTTGCCTGTGGCTTACGTGTTTGCTTAGCTTGGTGCTTTTCTTGAGGTTTCTGCAGACTGTAGCACAGGTCGCTCCACCACAGCCATGTGTGCTGGCAGGGTGCACTTGTCCGTGCAGACTCTCCAGCCTGTGTTGCCTCTTCCTGGCACTTAAGTCTGAGGGTGTGAGAACTGCATTCAGCCTCGCCGCTTCCATCAGGTGTCCTGAGAGATCCCAGGGCACCACAGTCCCAGTTTGAATCACTGAGTAACTTAACGTGAAGATTCAGTGAGTGCTGCTGAGAAAAAGAAAGTGCCAAACAGAACAAAAAAAAGAAAAACCCAGTGCTTGTAGAAGAAACGCTGCCCGACAGTGCCATCTTGGGGTAGTTTATGTCTAAAAGTTGGACAAAAGGCATCAAAGTGGAACTTGACTTCTCCTTAGTGTGATGTGCTCTTTCCTCATATGAGTATATGTAAATATATATATGTGTGTATCAATGTCTTAATGACTTATTAATAGTCATTATGTTGTACATGTGGGTTGTATGCACGCTTACCTTATGAGCTTTGCTTTGTTCTCATCTCTCCTAATCTGTCCTGGCCGACTGCTTTTTACTTTAATAAGATAGCCTCTGAGAGAGAGCGAGCTCTGTTTTATGCCGCTGAAAAAATATCTCTCTGTGAAAACATGGCTTTGTCCGTTCTCCTTTGGAAAGGGCAACTGAGCAAGTTTCCTTATTTATTCCAGTGCAGCAGGGGTCTCTGCCCTGAAGATAATTGTGAATCCTTGATTCTGGCATCTGAAGAGGATGGTAATGCAGGTACGTTCAATCAGCTGTAGTTTGTTTCTTCTTTGTGTGTAGGTTACCTGTCTTTGCTATCAGCATAGGATTAGTATTTATAATATAAAGGTGGGCCTTGGTCTCAGGTTCTTGGGTTCTGCAGAAAGGGGGGTAATGTGGGGATGCTGCAATGTGCTGCCAGCCCCACCAGCTCCAAAGAGGAAAAGGCTTCCTGACTTGTTTCCGTGAGAGTGGGCATTTACCTTCCTTTGTGTGCAGAGAGGTTGTGGTGTTTGAGCCTAACAGTGGCTAGATATTTATTTCCTTCTGATCTGTAATGTTAGTCTAGCTTGGTCAATATGGTTGTCTTTGTTCTGGCTGCTGCTGTAGCTAAGTGTCTTTATACACAAGTTAGAGTGAGTGAATGGCTTCGGAAATAAAACTGCACTTCATTTGAGTATAATCAAGCCACTTACACTGATAACCTTCTAGCTTTCTGCTTCCAACCAAGTACTAGAGATTTATTTGAAATGCTGAGAAGGTCCCTTCACTTTAGTACAGGTGCATTCCTATAAATAGCTTATATTGAAAAGCCTTGTAACATGAAAGGGATCAAGAAAGCAATTTGCAGGAAAGTGAAAAACCTCCAACAGATGAAACCATCTCAAATTAACTAATGTTAGAACGGCAGAAACTATGACACAATCAGTTGCAGACTTTTTTGAACAAAGAGAAAAGCTAAGATTTTCTGAAAAAATCTTAGGGGACAAAAGTTTTGGCAAGTAAGTTTATCAGGTTACTGAAATATCAGCCTGAGCTGACAGCTTTTGAATTTGTGTGGACACAACCTGTCGTGGGTCCGACAGGCAGCCTTGGAAAGACCCAGCCATTATCTAAGCCCAGAGTGGTCCAGCCTGCCTGCGGGGCTGGTGGGCGTATGTCTGTTTGTCTGTCTGTGTCTGTCATGGCCAGGATGTTCTACACTTTAAAATGCACTTTTAGCACTTTGCATTCAGCAAGAGCTGTGTCGGCCTGTATTGGCTGCAGAGGTTATGTAGGGCTTTGTTGTGCTGCAGTGTCCTGGGCGCGGGGGCCTTTGAGGAGGCAGATAAAGGCTCTGAATAGAAGGACTGCCTTTGGATTTTGTGCTAGAAACCACGCTTGGCTTAAGGGGCTGCCTCATCTGTTTGGAGTAGGATAAAATCTGCATGAGCTGAGTACAAGCACCAGTCTCTACTAAAAACCTATAGTGCTGTTATGATGGGCTGCTCTGAATAAACCCCATCTCTTCCTGCGTTGGGTGGGAAGGGTGATTGCTAAGACCCAAGGTAGTTGTACGGGGATTGTACTGAGGCAGCTGAGAAACTTGTGAGGGTAGGTCATCACACAGGAATTCAACTATAGTGTTGCCTTGAAGTCTTGTGCTTTTGGACTCTTCGTAAGGATTACCTTATATGCGTCCACCAACTGCGGTCCATTTTTGTTCTTTGCAAAAAGGGGCTTTAGATGTGATGCCGAGCTTACATTTTCTAGGGCAGAGGAAGACGTTGCTTCACAAATTATTTCACTGAGCCTAAACCTCCAATTGGGATTTTTCTGGAGCACCCAAATGTACAATGGAAGCTGGCCAGATGTGCAGATATACCTCCACATCCACCTTAAATCTGCAGTATTCCTCAAAGGGCAAGCCTTTACACCCCGGATCACAACTTGGGCCTTTGCCACTCTGCCAGAATGGGTGCTGGGGTCTTCTCGAGGTCAGACCTCCTGCATGGGTGAAATTGGAACCACCCAAGGGGCCCCAGGGTGCCTGGCTGTGACACTACACTACTACACTGCACCTCTCTGTGATGCACATCATTCACTGTTGTTTGACAAAAAAATCTTAAACTGAGGTTCGTTTCAAACCAAACCATGTTGCCTCTCATCTTTGGTATTCTGCAGCCAGGCAGCAGTGTTGCCTGTGTTTGCACAGCTCGCAGCTGGTAGAGGTGCAGCATCTGCCGTGTCTCTCTGATCTCACACAGCGTGGCTAGAAGTGCCCAACTTCTGCAGCCGGTGGGAAGGGGCTTTACCTTCACACTCCCTTTCATAGACCTCTGATAACGTACAGTCAAGAAACTGGTGCATGTAGTAGAGTTTTCATGAGAAAGCAGTAGTATTTCCAGACTTTTGTGTAGGCTGTCTACTAATAGGGACTAGAATAATTCATAAAAGAATTCGATGAGGCATTAAGACACATGCAAAGTTTTGCACATATGTAGAAATAGTTGTGAGCCCAAACGAGACACGTGTGAGCTTGATATGCTGCGGATCTGGAAAAGGGGATCTGAGGCTTAGAGTAGATTGCAAACTGAGTATGACTGGAAATTAAATGGAAGGTTATGCTGTTGAAGAAAATAGTCAACATGATTATGGGGTGTGCAATTGTTTAAGGCATTAGAATAACCATATTTGGTCTTGGGTGCCTTTTTCAAAAATGAAAGAAAGAGAGAGGCAAAGAGAGAGAAAGAGAGAGAAGAAAGAGAGAGAGAGAAAGACAGACAGACAGACAAGCGCAATCCAAGAGCGAGCCTAGAAAATATGAGCTACATCTGAAGCACAGAGGTAGCTGGGTATATTTAGAGCACAGATGTTGAAGTGTGGAGGGCATAAACAGGTCTTTGCATACATATATGGCAGCTATGAAGGGAATAAATGTTTTGCTCTATCCACTGCAGATGGGAAAAGAAACAATGGATTTATGCTGCAGCTGGAAATTAAAATAAAGCCTTCTAATGCTGAGGACAGATGAAAATAGAAATACCACTTGCTGTGAGGTGTTATTAAAAGCAGGTTAGACAAAATGCTGCTAGTTATAACACAGGAACACTTGAGCTAGCCTTTCGCTAGGTGGTCTCTTCCTGCCTTTTCTGCAAGTCTGTGCTTTCACATGTGAAAGATTGAGGTGAATTAGAAATCACCTTGGATAACATGACAGCTACATGTGTGCTAGCATTGAGGGCGGCAAAGGTCCTAACTGATTGCACACTTCGAGTATAAATCAATGTAATCTCAGAGTGGCACAAACTCTTACCTTTTTATGAGTCCTCTTTATTTGCTGCAAGTTGGCAGTAGCTCTTTAGCAGGTGGTATAATCACTAGGTTGCTTTACTCCATGCCTAATTTAGCATATATTTGTTACCTGATCTCAGAAGTGGCTACAGCTGACTGAAAATCAGGAGTTGCCCCATACCTCATTATGCTCTATAAAAAGAAACCCAGCAAGAGAGCTACAAAAGAGGAGGAAAAAAGAATGTGAAAATAATTAATGTGCTTTTCTTCAGATGCTTCTTTGCCATAATGTCATCTACAGGCAAGAGTAAACTTCACTGAAGTAGTCTCTTTTGGGTTATTGGCTGGAAATCGAGGTAAGGGAGCCTGAATCTTATTCTATGTTACCATTTTCAGAAGCTGGCTAAAGGGTATTCTAAGTTTCGCTCCTAATTCTGATGTTACAAATAGTATTATCTATTGCATGGAGCTTTGTCTAGCAAAAGAGGTTACATAATTTGTGTATCATTTTGTATCATTTGACTAAACAATGTCTTAAATGTTTTAAAATATGTTATTCTGCCACAAAATCAGTAGCACTGTAAAAGAAAAGGGTAAAAATACCATCCAGCTGCAATTAATATAGATGACAAACCTGGGGCTTACTACTAGTTGTTGACTAGGTTGCCTTTCTCCTGGTTGTCTACAGTATATTGTATCTAACATGGAAAAAAATCTAATAAATAGATACAAAAAAGATACCTGCTTCACAGTAAAAGGAATGCCTTTATTTTCCTGTTTAGGAGAACCACAAACACTGTGAGATGCCGCTCTGTTGTACCGAAATTTAATTATGAGAGCTCACCCCAGCATGCTGCTTGCATTGCAAGTGAATTAACAGTGGTCAGAGCATTACCTTTAAGTGTTGCATTTCCAGTAGACCCTCAGATCCAGATCACATGAGTGAACTGTTATGCATATTTGTAGGAGAGCCAGGCTTAGAGCTGGGGTGAGTGTTTGGGTATGGAGAGGTGCACGGTGCAGGCTGCGTTGGAGCTGGCAGCAGGGGTCACTGGTTCACAGTGCTGAGAGCTGCCAGAGCCTCAGGGCTAGAGAGGCAACGCTGAAAAAGGCAATTTAGTAACTCACCTGAATGCTTTCAGCCAAGAGCCACCCTGCAACAGGTTAGGGGCAGGCACAGGCTGCTGTGTGTGCTGTGGGCAGGGATGGTGAGTGTCCGGCCGCGGGCAGGTGGAGGCTGGGAGGACGTCTGTCTGTCTGGGGCTGCATTCCTGCACATGGTGTCAAATGCATGTCCCAGTTGTCACTTTGCTGAGGTGTGTATCTGTGGTCCCAAGTGTCAGAGGTGGAGCCAGCATCTAAGTAGGCTTGGAAATATCACTGCCAGCGTTTCCCTTGTTAATTTGTGAAGCCAAGAAAGAAGACTTATTTACGTGTTTGGTGGGGTTTTTTGTGGTTTTTGGTTGGTTGGTTTCTTTGTTTGGTTTTTGGTTTTTTGGGTTTTGGGGTTTTTTTAAAATCATATGGACTATGAAGTGGAAGCAAGTGTGATATGCATTGTTGGGTGAACTCTTCAGGCATGTACAAAGGACATGATACCACCACACTGACTTGGGTGGTTCATCCTGCAAAGTCGCTTGCCACAAAACACCCCTGTGGCTGGGTGCTTTTGCAATTTGGTGCACTCACCTGGCCAAAGATGCTGAGTCTAGTGACTCCAGCCCTCTGGAGCCAGTGCTGTTGCCTCTGGCCCGCGCTGGTGCTGGTGCGGATGCTGGCTGAGGCCACATGCATCACTTCAGCTCACTGCTGCCGTTTCAGCTGAGGAGAGCAGCCAGGTTAAAATATTAGCTTCAAAGTCTTTATCTCCAAAAACTCCAACATCCCTGGTATCTCTAATAGCGTACACAACCCATATCACTGACAATAATAGGAAAGTACCATTTTTGTGAGGCTCTTCTCAAGGTACAGCAATGTGCCGTGCCTTTTGAAAACTACTTTGGTATTTCTTTTTCCGTGTGCAGGATGTTTTTCATCCCCGACCAAAGCTTTTCCAGAAGCCAAACACATCAGTTTCCTCTCCTACCCCAGGAAAGGGGAAGTTTGCGGCCAGTTGCAATGATAGCACATGGGGGAGGTGTTGCCCTGGTGAAATGGCTGCACCCTTCCAGGAGCCTGTCTCCAAAAGGAGAATTGCCCTGTGAGCCAGAGCGCAACAGGAGGAGCTGCCCTTGCAGTGAGTGCCCATCCCCGGAGAGGGATGGGGAACTGGGGACTTAGCACCTTCCTTCTTACCAGTAGGGCTGGAAATGTGTGTGAGAACTGTTCCTTTTTTTTAGATTAGTCCTCTGAAACAGAATGGGAATTCCACTGACAAATGACATTTCTTGGTTAGGGTTAGTCCTTGCTTACCATCTCATCGCCCATGCAAGTGAGCAGAGTGAGAGAATGAGTATAAAGGCATTTCAGAGGAGCTGAAAAGTATAAAAACTTAGAGTAAATGATGATTTGCCTCACACCCATGGATTTTTACCCCTTCCCTTTCACTTAACCCCAACTTGGGTTTTCTTCTTCCCACAAATCCCATTTGCTTGCTTTGAAGTCAGCTGAGCTCTCCCAGGCTACCTGCATAAATGCCTCTGGGAGTGAAGAAACTGGCTAAAGGAGGATGAAGAAAAGCACTTAGGAAATCAGTTTTCAAGCAATTTTTCTCTTCTAGATGTGTTACACATGTTGCTGCATGAGTGTTTTTAAATGACTGTGTAGAGACCTGAGCAAAGGTGTCAGTTCCCAGGGACACTCTCTTGGGCAGCCCAGCAGAAGTGTGGCCCAAAACACCTTTTTCTGCTTTCTAAGGCCACCTTCTACCCTTCCTCTCCCAGGTGTGCTGGAGACCTTGTTGCAGGCAGAGGTCAGGTTTCCCTCTAGTGGTTTGACACTTTCTATGCAGCCATGTAGTATAACAGCGTAGCTTGGGCCTTTTGAGTTTCAGAGTTATCTTTAGCAGGTCTAGGTGCATGCAGATGTTTTCCATTTGGAGCAGTAGCCCGCTCAAGATTTACCTGGTAGGCACTGGCTGCAGTTGGCTCCTTTTCTTCTGCCTGGTGTGATGCTGCACCAAGCTCTGATGGGTACAGGGACATGCTGACTTCACTGTGAAAGCTAGATGTCGATGCTGTGGTTAGATTTTTAATTTTTTAAATAATTATACGGGTATAAAAAGTGATTCTGTGTGCTTATGGAAGGTGGAAAAGCCCCTGATGAGCCATTTTGCATAAAGAAACAAACTCTGGTTTAGTAGGTTCCTAAACTGCAGGTTGCAGTAACCTGGGAAGGGATCTGGTGGTCTTCCAGCCTGCCACAGCAAGGACAGACTTCCAGCTTTGCAGTGTAGTGCCAGGGCCCTGCAAACCCAACCTTCTGTGTGCTTCAGATGCTGTAGATATACAGCACTGCAGCATGGGCTGGGGCAGTGTGAGGGCTGCTGGATTTCTGCTTCCTACCAGTCTGACTACAGCTGTCAAAACCCTCATTTGGAGGTGACCTGCGCTACGAGAGGGTGATTTCCACACGTGACTCTTCCTCACAGTGCATGGGTGAGGCAGGGAGTTCATGCACTTGCACTTTTTCTCCGTACTGACAGGGAAGCCCAGAGGCTCACAGAAATTGCTGGTACTGGGCAGCAGAGTTAAATCTGAGCCAAAGGAGGAAAGTCTGGCTACCAGGGACTGAAGACAGTTGTTTTCAAAACATCCAGAGAGAAGCGTGGGAATATAACTCCTTCAGATACTTGAAAAGGCAGTTTGGCACACAGATTAATCACTGTATTGGAGAAAGAAAAAAAAAATTACTTTAAGTCCAAAAGTCCCATCTGGAGAAGATATACTATTTACTAAACCTTCTGATTCATATGGAACATCTTAGAATCAGGAGTTCAAGAAAATAAAGCAGTTTATACAAAAAATATATATATTAAGCCACCCATGCTCTCTGCTCAGAAATATTTACTCATGGGAAAATCCTAATTTCTCTAATTTTACAAGCCTAATGCATCAGGAACTAAATTTATGCAGAAGTTTTTGTTTTCCCTTCCTGCATGCTGCAGCCACTACCATTTCTCCATCTCTGTGTCTCCCCTAGATGCTTACTTGCTTTCTGTCCCCCTTACTTCCTTTTTCACACTGCTACTTTTTGTTACCAGCACAGGGAAGCAAGCAGAAAACTTTCAACTGGAGACTGACGGTTGTGTTCACAATACTTCTTCTCAAATCAGGGTTTTAGAAATGATAGAGGATGACTCATGGAGACTTTTTCTTTTCCTGTTGTCTTAAAATGAATCTTCAAATATTTTTCTCTTCCTTTATTCTTTTTATGACAGCTTTCTGGTTGATTGACCCTCACTAACTTACTGGCATCTTGGGTTTGTTGCTCTTGCACGGGTAATTTATTGAGTCATCTGCTAGAAATCATTTAATGGTGTAGACTTTGTTGATCAGAGACAGGCTACTCTGGCACAAGGTGGAGAAGCAAAAGGTTGGATATGGGAGGTGAAAGATGGTTCCCTCTGTGTTTTTCAGGTTGGTGCTGAGTAGTCTGTGGAGCTTGGTAAAAAAATGGGTCAGTGAGGGATGTGGGTGCAGAGCTGGGGAGCTGGTCCCTGGGGCTGGAGACTTTCTCCTGCTGGGCAGGTTGTTCCCACACAGATGGGCTGGAGGAGCAATCCTCAAATAATCATTGCACATTTGGGGAAGAGGATTGCTAGGTGGGGTCTGTTAGCAACTCACCTTCTTCTCCTGCCTTTCTTCTCTCCAGTCATGCGCTGTTTTGTTAAGCCGTGGCAGTGAAGGGACTCCACTGAAGACCAAGACAGCCTGATTTCCCAGTGCCTGCTTGAGCCAAGGGTGATTAATGGTCTCATGAAACAACACTGGCCCCGCATTGACACCTATTGGGAGGAGTTAGACCAGCCTTGGCAGTCACTGGAAAGGTGGGTAAGGTTGCACCAGAATTAGCAGTAAATGCTGCTTTTAGAGAAAAGCACTGGATTTTCATGAAACCGGGGCTTCCTACCATCTGTGTCAGCATGGCTTATAAACATGTTTAACAAAAGGGTAAATATAGGCCCAAGGAAAGCTCTGGTACCTACTGCTCTCATCTGTGAATTTGCCTTGCTGGCAAGAGAAAGTGTGTGTTTTTCACTTGCACATATGCCCCCCAAAATATTCCTGTTTGCCAAGCCTGCTGCTTATCCTTCCTCATGCCCCTGCCTCACAGCAGTGCCACAAGCCACAGCACCTGTGGAGCACCTGGTGGCTGGGTAGTAAAAGGTACTGTGGAAAAGAATGGGCTCACACAACTCAGCACTTTGCAAGTTCACGGTTTTAAAAAAAAAAAAAAAGGAAAAAAAAAACCAAACCCAAGATGTAGAAAGGATGAATCCAAATGGCTGATGGAAATAGTTGCATGTTTTCTAAGGCACACCTCTTTCCTCCCTGTTTGGTGGCCACATCTCTGCACACCCAAGAATTTGTCACAAATGAGTCACCTTTTCTATGGCTGCTATATAGGTTAGTGTCATGGTTTAACCCCAGCCAGCAACTAAACACGACACAGTCGCTCGTTCGCTCATGCCTGGTGGGATCAGAAGAGTAAAAGTGAGAAAACTCATGGGTTGAGATAAAGGCAGTTTAATAAGTAAAGAAAAGCCACACAAGCAAAGCAAAACAAGGAATTCATTCACTCCTTCCCATGGGCAGGCAGGTGTTCAGCCATCTCAGGGAAAGCCAGACTCTGCCATGTGTAATAGTTACTTGGGAAGACATCCATCACTCCAAATGTTCCCCCCCCAGCTTCCTCCTTCTTCCCCGAAAATATCTACTAAGCATGATGTCATATGGCATGGGATATCCCTTTGGTCAGTTTGGGTCAGCTCTCCCGGCTGTGCCCCCTCCCAGCTTCTTGTGCACCTGGCACAGCATGAGAAGCTGGAAAGTCTTTGACTGCTCAGCGACAACTAAAACATCAGTGTGTTATCAACATTATTCTCATTCTAAATCAAAACCTCAGCACTATGCCAGCTACTAGGAAGAAAATTAACTCTATCTCATCCAAAGCCAGGACAGTTAACTTGCTTGTTGTTGAGGTTTTTTGGATTTGTGTGTTGTTTTAGGTTTGGTATTTTGGTTGGTTGGGGTTTTTTTCTGTTTTTATGTTGGTTTGGTTTTTTTCCTTTCCCTCTCTTTTCCCTGCATTTATGGAAATTCTTGTGGGGTGTGTGCTTCCTCACTGAGAACTGTGCTAGGTACCCTCAAGATGGGTTGGGGATATCACAGGGCTTCTAGAAAAATCTTGTCCTGCAGGTGTGGGACATTGGGTTTTGCTGGGGATGAAGCCCCTCAAGGAAGGAAAACCTCTGAGAGGTAAAAAGGGAAGCAGAGCTGTGCAGCATGGTTCACTCTCTGGAAAGCGTGGTAAGTAGCAGTTTCTGAAGCTAGATATTCATGCGGATCTTGTACCCTGACTTCTTTCCCCCATCACAGGCATAAAGACAGTTTCCAGTTGCAGCAGGATCCTGGGGCAGGCTGGGCATGGGGGTAGTGCTGGGGGGGAATTCCCATGCCAGAGCCTGCAGCAGGAAGGACAGGTATACGCTCACCTCCTGGAGCCAAGGGAGGGCATTCCTTGCATTGCAGATGGGCCTGCAAGATTCCCAGAGCTTCCCTGCCCATCCCTCCGCAGAGCAGAGGTTTGTGGGGTGCCCCTGGTGCCGATCCAGGTACAAACCAGGCGGAGGAGAGGACAGGCCAGTCCCTGCACTGGGGACACGGTTTGCAAACAGGCACCATCAGCACCAAAAGCGATGGAGCAAAGAACGTCTGTTTTGTTGCAGTTGTGTGTGCTGTGTCAGGAGGCTGCATGTCCCCACTGCTCCTCCAACACCTTTGTGCCATCAGGGCACTCACCAGCTCTATGTGCTCTTGTGATTTTTTTCCATATATACCAACTGTGCTGTGAATTTTTGCAGTTGAAAATTGAAGGAAGTTGGCCACACACTTTAACATCTGGCTTATGCAGTCCTATCTGAAAGCAGAGAGCAATTTTTCTTTCAATCACTTTTACTAAAAAGACAAACGTTTTAAAAAGCTAGAGAACTGTTTCAAGGGCAACTAAAGATGTAAGAGGTTTGTGTGTTTATGAAGAAGAGGAAAGTGTTGAAATATACCAGTGGAAATAAATCAGCCTGGGGTTTACTGTCAAAAAACAAAGTGAAAATCAAAAAAACCAGAAATGTGCTGGATTTCACAATTGGTTTCAGTATCGTTACCTCAGATCTGCCTCATGATGATCAGGCAGGCAAATTGTCACCAGCAGCACAGTCTGAACCTAGGGTGTGCCTCTAAACTCCTTTTTAAAACAAAGTGCTTTTTCTGCTCTGCTCTCATCTCCATGAGAGACCTTTTGTATTTTAAAATTTTATTTTATGCTTTTGGAAAACCAGTGGGGGATGCTGCCTGGTTAGGATGCTGTCCCAGCAGGCAGGTGGTGGGATGCATTTCCCTTTTGCTGGGGGAAGGCAGCAGGGGTCCAAGGGGTGCCAGGGTGGTCCTGCCCTGGGCAGCCCAGCAGGAGGTGGGCACCTGGATGCAGGAGGGTGCATGGCCTCCACAGGAACCTTTTGGCAGGGCCTTCATTCCCTAGGTTGTGCTTTACCTAGCATGGAAGTTGATCATGGACCTACCTCTACTGAGATCTCACTGCTGGGACTGAAATAGCTCTGAGGTTCCTGATGTGAGAGGAGAGAACAGAAAAATCTTAAAACAAACAAACAAAACCGCAAACACAAATTTACATACCTGGAGTCGTGATGCTGTATTTGAACTCCCCTGTCTCTTCTTCCACAGCTGGAACCGCTGCAGACCACCATCCCTCCAGGAGGCAGGAGGGCGACATCAACTCTTGTTGATCTCTGCCCACTGAAAATGTCATCTGCTCTTCCCAAAGGGAGAAAATCTGCCATTTGTGTCCAGCCAGCTGTTAAAAGAGAGAAACTCTCCAGGTATGCTGTTGAAGTCAGATATATCTTTTATCATTGCACACTTCATCGCAGCTTTGACATTTCTCAATTTTGACATTTCTTTAAAGACAAAACCCACCCTCTCTCTAAAATTGCTAAACCACTGTGTTTATAGCCATATCATTTGAGATGAAAACACATAACTGCGGTGGTAGAGAGCAGAGACCCTGGTGATGGTAAAGAGCCATGGCTGGCAGGTGCCTCCCCCAGGCACAGATCTGGCTCTGCCCCCAGCCCCTGGGCACCAAGCAGGGTGGCACCATGGGTGCTCAGGGGCTGCATGGCAGTGGGGCTGGGATCCAGGCCCTCAGGCCATGTTAAATGCCAGTCAAGTCTGATATGGTTGGTGGCCAGAATCTGAAAAGGGGCAGCCTGGAAGTGATAAAATAAAGGGCTTAATTCTTCCTGATTATTCAGTTGCCACTGGGAGAGTAGAAAGGTATTGAACATCAGCTGCATTCTTCCATTCACCAGAATAATAGCAAGGAATGGAAGTGTGCAGCAGTAAAAGATCTAATTTACCATTAATTTCTAGCTTAAACAAGAATCCCTTCCTTCCTGCCCCAAGATAATGCCTGACCTCTTTCTGCCTGCGCTGCCCTGACCTACCCTGCCTACAGAGGCTGCTGAGCAATTGTCCGTTATCGCTCTTCTGCTGTGAGACCGGATTAAATTATGCTGTCTCCTTCCTTCCACCACCCAAGACTCTTCTCAGAAGAAATTATTCAATAACCTTTGTGACAGGCAGAAGCGGAAATGCGTTAACTTAAGCAGGTCATTAAATAGCTGCAAAAATGTGGAGATGTGCAGCCCATGTGGGGTGTGTGTGCTGGTGTCCTGCCGTTCTGAAATGGCTCATCTCTGTGGTGAAGAGACGATGTAGTATCTCTTTGCTGGGGTACTGAGAAAAGCTGGTCACTCTCTGGTCAGTACAATCTGGTGGAAATGTGATGTTTCTGGAGCCTATTTTAATACAGCAACATAGGATGAGGGTTAAACAAGTGACTGTGGGCTGTGGCACCCACTGAGGGCAAGCGACCTTTGGACTTGCTGTTGCAATTTTGAAGCTTCTGGCAGATTGCTGCCAGAGTTTCTGATGGCCAGGGTTGCAGCTGCCTTTTAGCACCTTGGTGGACATAGAGTGCATGGTGTCAGACACTATCCCCAGCGTTGTCCTCACGGGACCGTTGATACCATCGGGGTGACCCGGCGATGCTTCTGAGCCTTCATTTAGAAGCTGAGAGGCATGGGAATGCTTCTTTCTCAAGCTAACAATAATGAATCACCCTGCTTTTCACTTCCCCAAAAGTGCCCTCTTTCTGGCTTTTATGAAAGCATCTTTGAAGTATGTCATGGTTTTTTGGTGACAGCTTTCACACTTTCCCCCCACATCTGACATTGAGCTGAACTCTTGTTTTTCAGTCAGCTGCCCTGGTTCAGTACTTGGCAGCAGGGTTCAGTTTAAATGTGCCAGCAACAGCAAATGGGAAGTCCCAGGCAAAAAAACTGGTGTGGGACGTTCATGCTGTTGCTTGCAGAGGTCTGGTAAAGTTAGCAGGAGTTTTGGATGTGCTCCTGTACTATGTGTGTGTGTCCTGCCTGTGCCACCACCTCCAGTGTGCTGCAGCAGCTCCACTTGTGCTTTCAAGTGGTCTGGTGTGGTTGGTTTGTTTGTTTGTGAGGGTTCTCTGTGTGGAGTTTGTTTGTTTCATTTTTTTAATGAGTCCATTCAGTGCTTGTGAAAGTTGTCAAACTGGCTGTGTCCAGCTCTATCATCAATTCATAGAATTAGTATAAGGTAGGAGATTGCAGTGCAAGATATTTGTGCCCAGCTGTGTCCTGCAGCTGCTGGGGGGGCACGATGCTGTCATGTGTGGTGTGAGGTGTAGCCTCCAGCCCTTCTCACTCCTCTACTCTCATTGCTTGGAAAATGTGAGGCTGGTGTTGTCCAGATGTGGCTCCAGAGGAACATGGGAAGTGTGGAAGACAGAGTGTGTCTTATGCTAAGAAGGTTAAGTTGCATATATTTGAAAGCTTGGTGGATGTGGTGAGATTGCCAGGTTTTTGCAGCCAGATTAAGGCAAGCCAGGCATGACCTGCTCCAGCTGGACAGTCATGGTGTGTCTGTGCGTGGGTGGGGGCTGTCTGCCTTCCAGATGGTGGTGAAAGTATCAGTACCTTGTTGGTGAGTGCTTGGCTCTTCCTTGTCTCCTAGAGGCTGCTGAGCCCACCAGAAATGTTAGGAAATAGTAGATTGCTGCTGCCTCCTTGCTGCTTAATACATCCCTTAGCTCTTCTCTGTACAGCATGGGAGAGCTTGGCTGAATGAGTTAGGAATTTAGAGGATACTTTTACTAAATCAGTCCAAAAGCTCTGGGTGGAAAAAGCAAAAAAAAGGAGCAAACAGAAGAACACAATCCAGTTTTCTAGCTGGGGAGCCTGAGGAGGCCTCTCCGTCATGCCTTTGGTCTCTGTTTCACTTGTTTCAGCCCCAGCACATACAAATCCCTGACTGCCCTGTACGTGGGTAGACCCTGCTCAAATGATGAACAGAGGTTTGGTCCTATGTCAGAGGAATAGTTTATCACACCTCTTTTCTGAGAGTGAAACATTCTCTCCTGCCTCTTTGCCCTCATTAAGCAGCTGCCCCTGGACAGTCATTATGAGCAGCCATGGTCCTGCCCAGAGCTGCTGTGGCAGTGACGCCCATCCCTGCGCTCCCTGCCCAGCACCATCCTGCACTGGCACAGCCCGACTGTCCCATCCGCAGCCCCCCTGGGGCTCCCTCCCTCTCCAACCCCCCCAGTAAGCACCTGAGGACTCACTGCTGTACAGGGCCTTTCAGGTGAGGTTTCTGTGGTGAGGATGTTTGTCCGTCTTTGGCCAAGCGTTCATGGTACGCATTTCACAATGAGTGGCTGGTATAAGAAGGGGTGTTACTCAGAGCGAGATGGTTTAGCAGAATCTGCTCAGAAATGCTTTGTTTGTAGGTAGCTCTATATCTCCTCCACCCATTTAATTAGTGGTTATGGGGGGAGGAGTACTTTTTCCTGCTGCATCTAAAATAGCAGTTTGGTTTGTGCAGAGGTATCACCTCTAAAGAGTTTGCACCCATGTTGGTGACACTGGAAACATAGAAAAAACCGCACTGGCAGTCAGGTAATCTCTCAAATCACTGTGCTGTCAGCACACAGGTCCCAAACTGGGGAGGAAATAAAGGAGTTTAGCCTTATTTGGGAGCAGTCCATCAAATGAAAGTCACAAAGCTGCATGTGTTACTACGGTGAGGCAGGACTGGGGAAGGCAAAGTGTGAGCTGGGCTGAGCATCGTGTGAAATCACTGCCAGGGCTGTGCTGCGCCCTGGGCTGAGCTGGGGAGGAGACACCCTTCTCTGCATGCACAGCGCCATTTGTTGCTGTTTTCATCTTTTCAAAGAAAATATAGGAGTAGAAGAGAGGAGAAACCAACCTCCTTAACAGGTCCTTTTTGCAAACAGAGCCTCTCCTCCTCCCCCTCCCTATCATGTAGTGAATGAAGGCCAGATTGCACTCCTGCCTGAATATCTGGCAAGTGCAGTGAGAAGCCTACATCCCCTCAGGAAGCTATCAGGGCTTTGCTCCTGTCCTGTGCAGGTGGTGTGGGCTTTGCTGGGCAGGCAGATGGAGGACTCTGCTCAACGCTTGCCTGCAGAAAGGTCTTTCTTTAAGGGTTTTCCTCCTTTTGTCACGTACCTTGTGTAGGAGGAGATGCAGAGGCTAAGCTGGACATGGGGCTGGAAGGCTGCTGAGGTACCAGAAGGGTTTGGCCCAGCATATGCAGGTAGATGGGGTTGGGAAATACGAGCGGAGGTATGTCACATCCCAGGGCACATGGCTGCTGTCTGAGCATTCTTACAAAGGCGCTAGTTAACAGTTTTACCTACTTAGCTGTTTGTGAGTAAGTGCATTGCAGGGTGGCATGCACCACTCTGCCTTTGAAAATCCCAGACTTCATTGCAGCTCATCTGCCCCTAGTTTAGACAGCCAGGGAGATGAGCCGTCCCTTTTGGGGACAGACAGCAGAGCAGATCCTGCACCACCTAATTCCCCACCTTTTCCATTTAACTCACTAAGATACTGCACTCTGTGCCAGTAACATGACTTTATTTATATTGCATGCTTGGGAACAACTCTCTGCCACCTTCTTTAGACACTCCTTTACATTATAAAGTTGAATAGACCCCTCATACAGAGTTCTTATTCCCACCGCCACACCCCATCTCTTTGGATAGTAGCTTTAATGCCATTTTACTCAGAGGCTTTCGATGTAAAGGTTTTCCACAGTACAAGCAACTGCGGTTTCTTCTGACCTTGTATTGCAATTGACGACCATTTTGTGGTGCTTTATTACCGACTAAATAGAAAGACGTTTGTGACTTATAAAAGCATCCTCCTTTCTTTTTCTGCACTGGTTTCACTTTGACTTTTTTTTCTTTTTTGATCTTTGGAATAACCTCTGTTTCTTTGTCACAGCTACAGCTGCATAAAAACTGATCCAGGGTGGGGAGGAGGGACAAAAACTCCCTTTTCCACTAGCCGTACTTGTTTTGGGCTTTCTGGGAAGAGGAAAGACACTTTTTCCAGGGGAAAGCTGTCATTTTACTCAAATTTACATAAGGCAGAGAATTATCAGTGGCAACCTATATCGTTACATCAGGGTCTGGACTGCTGTGGTTGTCTGAATCAGAGCTGATTTTCATGTGTCTGAATCATTCCCATTAGCAGAAAGTCCCTCCATCCTACTCACACAACAAGAAAGTGTGAAGGGAAAGCCTGATGTTGAGTCCTAGTTGAACTGGAACATAGCAAGTATAAAACGGGTGCTGCATGTGTTTTGCACTAATGTGTTATGCATGGGAGCTGAATTTCAGCTTCTTCAGTGGCTTCAGATTTGGACTTAGCTAGCTTGGGAGATGCTTCCTTAAATTCCTTGTTGACAAAGTAGTAGCAAATAGCATCCAGGCAGCAGTTTGTGTTTGCAAGGACCGAGGCGAGGTGAACAAAATTGTTAATGCTCTGTATTGCAGAGCAGTCAGAGCTGGTGGAGTCCATTATGAAGCGAAGGAGATGCCCGAGGTAAAGAGGCAAAAAGCATATGATGAACACAGCCATGTTTGCAGACACAATGTAGACAGCCTTCCTGATAAACTTTTCCTTGTGGTAGTTTTCATTTTTCTTTCTCATGAGTTCTGCAATGACTTGTATGGAGCAATAACACACAATGATCAGTGGTATGAAAAACCCGACAATAATAGCACACAGTGTGATCACTGAGGGCTTAACGGAAGATTTTTCAAAGCAAAGTTCATCTTGTTCTCGGTCCTCTAACTTTTTAATGAGGGATATCACAGAGATGATGACTATCCAAAGAAATCCAGAGGCAAAAGCTGCCTTCAGCGGCGACCGCAGCACCTTGGCTTTCAAAGGGTACTTGATTGCAAGATACCTATCAGCTGCTACAACAGTGATGATCCCAATGCTCATTAAGCGGTTTGTGAAATAGCCACCTTCCAGTGCAAGGCACCATCTACCTACCTTCAGCTGATGGAAATGGGATAAAGTTTTAAAAGGCAAAGTAAAGAGCAGCAAGCAGTCAGCCACGGCCAAGTTGACCATATATACTCTAGTTTCTGTCCATTTGCCGAGTTTGCAGCAGAACACCCACAGCGCCAACACGTTCAGCAAAATGCCCAAAAGCAAAACCGGGATGTAAATACACAGCTGGACAAGCGGAAAGCTTTCATGGGCTGTGATGCTGCAGCTGCTGAAGTTCATTTTGAGGGCATTAAGAGGCACAGTTCCTGCAAGAGCAAATTAAACCTTTTAGAAGCTAGAATCTTGACTGGATCAGTGATTAATTCAGATAGTTCAGGGCTTTATCAACAGTGAAAACCAGAGCAAGGAGATGACTCTGCAGAGCAGGGCTGTCTGTAGGGTACCTGGTGAGAAGGGAGGGAGAGGGACACGAGCCTGATCAGTGGTGGAGGAGTGAAAAGTTCACGTTCTCACTGAGTCCCATGCGGGGAAGACCACTTGTGGAGAAGAGCAGGGGAAAATGCTTGTGTCTCTGTTTTGGGCTAGACTCAGATCAGGCAGCAGCAGTTATGCTGCAGCTTGAAGTTATGGGAGCTGTTACAACCCATTTGGAAACAGAACGGGGATACCTAAGCACACCTCTCATCCCTCTGCTTAAAATGGTGCTTAGGAGAAGCCAGCCAGCATCCTCACAGCTCAAAATGCCCTGGGAGATGCGCTGCAGAAGGACAGCTGTTCTCTCCTTCAGTCCTTAGCTGTCTTTGCATCACTTCTTGTTAGTGATAACAGTAGTTATTAGTACATCTCTCATTATTTTTGGCTGCCATTGAATCCTGTGGTCAGTGGTAGCATCTAGTGGTCTGCAGCAAGAATCAGAGTACTGGGGGCTGCATGCTGCACTTAGTGAAAATCGGGCTTTGTCTTGGAAGTATTAGAGCAATCTGCCACATTCCAAGACAAAAAAAGCCCATCAATGTCACGGCAAGAAAAGTGATCAGCAGCCATGTGAAATGGAATGATGAGCTGTATCTGGTCTAGTGGGTGGTTTTATCACCCTAGATCTAAGGGCAATATTGCTGTTTGCCCTCCTGCTTTGAAGGAGTTAATACAGAACTTTATTCTAGGTGCAATCGTTCATGTCAGGAAAGACTCAGGAGGTTTGAGATGTCTTTGGATTCTCCCTGCAAGGGAAACACGGCTCCAGGGGTGCATGTTCTTGGGGCTCAAAAACATCCTGAGTGAGCAAACCATAGGGCAGTTCTGCAGCATCTCTGTGCAGCTGCACCTCTCAATTAGCTTTGAAAATCTTGCTGCTGAGGAATTGTGCCAAGGGACCTCTTTGGAGGTGAGGGAGTGTGCTACAACTGATACCGGCAGCAGCTCTGTGCTTTGGACACACAGAATAAGTTATGAGCCCAGAAGAAATAAAGGTAGATCATAAGGACAACAGGGAGATCTAGCAAAGGCGGAGACAGTGCTTAAGCTTCCAAAACATGCCTAATGCGGCCAGTATCGAAATGAGCCTTTGAAAATACACAGGCTCCAGCTCTCTCTCGGTTCGTCTATGACCAATGTGGTGTCCCACCATGGCTGGGGAAAGGCAATGCCTTGCAGAGCTCAAATAACCAGGTCAGCAAATATCCAGGAGGAATTACCTGCTCACTCACTGTCCTTGGAGAGAGTGAATGTTCCTCCAGACCAGCTGTGGCGCGGCATACAAGTGCGATGAGCCCTCCTGGCGCTGCCCCGGCACGTGAACAGCGAGGTGTCCTGCAATGACCATTTGCTGGTGGCTGTGGCACCAGCAATGCTGGTGGAGGAAGCACCCCCACCCCTCCTCAACGCATTTCCCAGGGGTTGAGCTTCCTCTGTCACCACTGGCATGGCTTGTACCACCCCCTGTTGACTGAGGAGCCTGCAATAGCCCTGCAGTGAGGTGGGAGCTTGTCTGCCATGCAGCCCTGCAGCGGTTCCTCTGGCAATGGAATGGTTTTGAGTTTTTCCAGTGCCTGATGTTTCACTGGGCAATGCCCTTCCTCGCCAAACAGTCTGTGCACATTGCTTGGAGGGGACCTGTTGCCCTGGAGGGTCCTGAGGTCTTCTCTGCGCCTTCTAGACTGTCGTTCCTGCTGGGGCTGGAGTGGGGACTGCCACCTGTTGTCACACTGCTGAGCCCCTGGGACAGACCAGTCCCAGCAGGCCCCCAGTCCCATTCACAGAGCTGTTGGAGAGGTGAGGGCTGTGGTTTGCAGGTAGTTTTGTGATTATTATAACTGGGTTTCACTCTGAATCATGGTAATTCTCTCATTTTCCATAGTTCTCATCAGCCAGCAATTCTGAGAAAATGTGGCACCGTGACCTTGTGATGTGCTGACTTGGTGACTGCTCTGCAGTTGCAGGTGCCTGCTGGCCAGGGGCTCCTCCCTGGCTTTCCATTGCCACCTGTTCACAAGAAGAGGTCAGACAAGTTGGTCAACAAGCTCAAAGGTCCTTGAATTGCTGTCTTGGGCAAACACATTTCCCCTTCCCGCTTTCCAGGTTGTCCGAGAGCAGCTTCAGAAATTTTTCTGCATTGTCTGTCTGTGTGTTACAAACCAGCCTTTAATTCTGTTGCACTGTATACTCAGTACAGAGTTTAGCTTAAATACTTCTGAGTTTCCAGGGACTGCTTTTGCCTTTCTTGTGTTTGCTTCTTGGTGTGTGCTTGTAAGTAGCTACTGACTTATTCATACACCCAACTCATTGATCCCCAGTCACCATCATTTTCACGTCATGTTCCTTGTTAGTACTTTAGTTTTCAAAGTCATCCAGCTCCTGGGTTTCACCACTGTATAGAAAACACTTCACTTTCCATCATCCTCAGGTGTTGTCCACAAACTCCTGTTGCCTATGACGAGGCTATCACTAGCAATATTAACCATGAGCAGTCAAAATCAAGCCTGGAGGAAGCTCGGTTCCTAGCATCTCTCTGTGTGATGCTTCCCATCCACAGCTTGGTGCTGTGGTGGCCAGACGATGGCAGCTGTGCCTCCCGCCATCCTGGTGTGGCTTCAAGGGAGGGACAAACCCTGTCACCAGATGCAAAGCAGCTGGCTGTGATCAGCAGATTCACCAGGATATGTCAGAACAACTCAACACTAGCTACCAGTAGGCAAAGCTACAATGAAGTGTTATCTGTGGAGAACTTACGTGTCTCCTGGTGTGGCTCTGAGGTCCTTGTCTGATTCTGGATGCTGCTGGGTCAGGATCCTCATGCTTCCCTTCTCTCCATCTCGGCTCCCCATCAGCCACCCTCTTGGCTCTTGCAGTTGCTTATGGCCCCCTCCTTCCATCCAGTCGCAGGTTTTATTACTGATGATGTGCACTTGTATTTTCCCCTTCCCCTGCAGTTTTCAGCCTGTGTCAGCCCCGCGAGTGCTGTCCCCATGTGGCGCAGTGCAGGTGACACTCCGGTTGTTTTCTCACTTCCTTGCTGGCAGCTCTGTGGTGGGGTTGTCTGGGGGCCTATCCAAAGTGCATTATCACCCGCAACATGCTCCAAAGGACATTGTACTGACACCAGCGTCCACCACACCTTGGCTGGAAAGGGGGTTTCCTTAGCAAAAGAAGCCAGTGAGACAAAATACTCCTGTAAGGTGAAGCATCACTTAAATTCTGCCTTTCTGTTTGTTCCCTCACATTTAATGTTGTTCAGACGTGTTGTGAAACTGCATGTTTTTCAGCTCTGAGCATAGTAGAGCTGTTACTGGCCAGACCTTTCTTCCCCCGTCCTAGAGAAGGGACTTGTTTGGTGGTCCCTGATCCTATTTTGGCTGACTTATTTAAAAGCCTTGTTGCTGGTGTGAGTTTTTGTGTGCCAATTCCTTTAAAATTCTGTACTACTTAGGTTCCTCATCCTTACTGAAAGCTGGGAGAAAGTAATCAGGTAGTTTTCAGGACATACATGGAGAATTTTGTCGTTCCTATCAGTAGCAGTACTGGGTAATCTCACTTTTTACTTGTAATTTGTGTATATGTGTAGTGCTTCACATCTAAGAGAAGAATTTGCTAAAAGTCATTTGATCTTTACGCTTCTTGATCTCTAAGACTTATTTCTGTTCTGCACAATCATTTTTCCTTCCCTTGTAAGCTCTGCCTGATGTCCTGCTTGAGATTGTTTCCCAGCCAAAGCAAGCCCTTCTCATGGGTTTTCCCTGTGCTCCCGGTACAGATTGCTGGTAGACAGGACAGCTCAGGCTTGATGGGCTCCTGCCTCCTTTCCCTGCCAGGGATGATCTGTGTCTCCTCTGCCTCCCGGAGAATGTCCCCTGCCGGCTGCACGCCACAGCGGGACAGTGCCCCTGGCCAGATGAGAGTGGTGCTGCTGTCACCCCACACAGGGGACACCGTGCTGCCCTGTGACATTGGGGCTCTGCAGGAACTCTGCCTCATGTGGCTTCTTTCCTGGCTTTCTCACGGGAAGACGTGATGTTGCAACAGCAGATCTTAACCAAGACAGAACTACAGGGTTGGGAGCAGAATGTGTCAGTCTTATTTTTAGCACGGAAAGCCTGTGAAATGCCAGTGTGAGGCTGACTGCATCAACCTCACGCTATGACCAGCCCTGCCGGTTGAGACTGTTTCCCCTTTCCCCTTTGTTAGCACTGCACAGGAACTGAACTGTGGCAGATAACGACCTCGCAGGGCTCTCTGTGCTCTCTAGCCCTCTCTGTGCTCCTACAGCATCAACGCTGAAGGGACTGGCCATGTGTCTGTGCAAACATCGCAGGGAGGCCATGGCAAAGCTGGTGCTCCCCAGCTGCCTCCCTACCACTGCTTCGGGGCTTGCAGAGTCCCCTGGGGGCTGCTGGGCAATGCTGCGTGTGGAACAGCTGCGCTGAGAAACCAAAAGCACAGAGATACCGCCAAATCCTGAAAGCAGCACCCGACTTGCTAAAATGCAGAACTCCCTGACTTGTGTCTTTCCGCCCCTGGGAGGGGAGTGCTGCTGGAGCCCAAACCTCAGGTGAGAACTCACATTTCAGGCCTACCCAAATGCCACCAAACAGCAAAATATTGACTTATGCCAGGCTCTGCCTTTCCTGCCTGGAAGGGCCAAAAATGCTAAAACTAATGGCTGCTCACTTAGATGCAAGCTTCTGGATTACTTTGTGGGCTTTTCCTTGCCTCTTTTTTTTTTTTTTTAGCCTAAATTTTGACTGCAGCATCAATTTGCTCATTTAAGGTTTAAGCCATTGCTAGCATCTTTTTCTTTTAAGGGACAGAGAGATTACATCTTGCTTATGTGTTAGCAGAATGCAGTGGTCCAGCTCTTCTTGTTGGAGCTGCTTGTGGACTGTGGTTGCTGTTCCCCACTGTCATTAGCTCAGGTCTTGTGCGAGGAAATGGGAAAGATTTGCAGATAACATGTTGCTGTGCTCATGGATTGCTATTCCAGTGCTGTATGATGGCTGGTAATTTGTTGTGGCTCAGGAGCTGATAACTCATCTGTTCCATTTACCTGGAGCACTCAGGGAACTAAGGTTTTGTTCAGACTGAAAAAAGGTGTCAGAAACCTGTCATAAACATAATTATAATTTGACATGTAAACCAGATTTTCTTTTTTCCAAGGTAGTACATACATTTTCAGGTAATCAGAAAGTTCCTTGTTCATCTTTAGTTTGCACTGTAAATATCCTATTGTAAGGCAGATCTTCCTTAAGTCTCTTCTCACAATCTCTACTATAGGTTTAACATTGATAATAGAGAATTCTGATGTATAATGGTAATAAATAAGTATTTACTTAGAGATATTTTACTATGAGATAGCTTTATTTTCACTTGCAAAAGAATGTTTTCTTTTTTGTTTTTGTAGCATTCAGTCCACACAACAAAAAATATTCCTTAATAATGACACGGATTGTGAAGTCAACAAATTTCCACTTTACAATAAGAAAAAGGAACACAATTCTTTAAATTTAGAATGTGAACAGTAAGAGACCTCATTTTGCTTCCTACAAGAAAAAGACATTCACTTCATACAGCTCTATATGCAGTAAGCTTGTCTGTGTATAGGGTTGCCAACTATATAATTTTTTAGCGCAGCTGTTGTACTGGTTTTGGCACTGCAGGGATTGAGTGGGCAGGTATGTTACATTTACCTGCTGGCCGGGCTGAAACCATGACAGCTGTTTAGCTTGACAGAGCACCTTGTCTGTGATCCTTCCTTGGTTGAAAAACTACTGGCTTGGGTAAGAAGAAAGTGCTCTGAAATTGTTTGGTTATAAAACAGTAGCAAATGGCATCTCAACATCAGTTACTGTTTGCTATTCTGTGTAGAGTAGACAGCCTCATTGGAGCCCATTTTAAATTGGACAAGGTGCCCCATGTTAACAGGGATTTGCAAAAAAGTTGTCTACTTTCTGGATTAATGGTAGGATAACAGGCTGATATGAATCAACCTTCATCTTTTTTTTCAAAATAATAAACATATTCACAGTAGTCTGTTTGGAACAGGCATTCATTATAACCAATGAGATGCAAAATCCCAGAAGGGGATCTCAGAGCCAAAAGTGTTTTTGAAGACCCTCTGCACCGTTTCTGAAAACGTAAGTGTTTTTCCTTGCTGAACACCACTTGCCTGGAAATGTGAGTGATGCCTGTCATGAAGATTGACAGCATACCATAAAGGAGAGTGGGCTAACAGAGACCCTAAGCCTCTTGCTCTCTGAGGACAGTTAATTGCAGCATATTTGTTGACAACTACAAGGGTGGAAACTCTCGTGCATCTCCTTAAGCAATAGATGTTTTTTAAGACTAGGTACTGTTTGTCTTTATCTTTTTCCTGTCTTTGAAAAGAGACTTTAAAAGGCAGAACAAGGGCCAAACAACAATGTGCAATTATTAAGTTGGTTGCATACACATCGCCTATTTGCTCTGCTTGCAGTGAAATACCAGTAATGCCAGAGCATTAAATAATACATCAAAAAAGAAATTCAGGATATAAATGATCAAATGTGAATACCTGAGTAGTTTCATCTGTTTTTATGCTGCAGTTGCTCCCTGCGACTTCCGTCATGCTGGCACCTCTGCCAAAGTATTGACACAAAGCAGTCTGGATGGGGAATACTTTCTGCGATGGGAATAGTTTCCTATATTGTTCGATCAGTGTCTAGACAGTGGTTTAAGCATGTGGTCTGCAGACACTAGAAGGTGATAGGCTACTTGTAGGGGAACTATTTGTAAGTTGTCACTAATAAGGTTAATTATCTGCAGGTTTAAATGAGCAGAATATGGGTTTTCATTCCCTGGAGGAATTTTTTAGGGGTTTACAAGTCAGAAAACACCAAAAGTCAGGGACCCTGTAGCTAACTGAGATACAGCTATCATGCACGCTTCAAAAACTCCATGTTTCCCACGCTGACTTTAATTTATTGAAGTGATCGCGATAAACTGTTAGATGAAATTTTTATGCAGATAAACATGAAGTAGTCACACCCTGGCACTGGCTCCCCTCTCAGCCCAGGTTTCTCTTTCTGTAGCGTCCTTCTGGTGTCCAGAGACCTCCCTTTGTGGCCTGTTTTGAGCTGCTCACTTGTCACTTCCCTGTGGGGTGGGAAGGTACATCATGCATAGTCAGCAAGAACAGATATTGTAGAGGAATTTGGTCCCTGGAAAGCCAGACTTTAAAACTGATGCCTGGTGTGGAATTCAGCTAGGATAGATCAAGGGTCTCTGTATAATGCATGGAAAGAGTTAAATGTCTCCAAATGGGGTGCAGGAGAGCTGCTGAATCCCCACTGCGCACTGTCCTTCCCCCTCTCTAGGCAGGGACAGGTGTCTTTTAAAGAAGCAGCTGAGGGAGAAAAAAACCAAATCCAAAGCAGTGCTTCATCACACAGGGCAATGCCAAGAAGCCCTCAGCTGTGGATCTGCCCTGTCTCTGCAGAAGGGCCTTGCAAACCCCACCTGCACCAAACGTCCCCTGAAAACTGTTTGTGGGTGGTGAGGCGGGGATCAGGGCTGCATCTGCTTCACGTTGCTCACTTCTGTTTTCTGGGCATCAGCGTTCCTACAGTGTGAAGCTGTGACGACTTGGGCAGATGTGATCACCTCTCACCAGGCAGGACACCCATTGATGATTTGATCCCAATAAAGTACAACAACAAACCTGTCACCAGATTTTATAGTAGTTGCTTGAGTGTGATCAGCTCTTCACAGTTTTATGCCTACACAATGCTAAGGCCCTGTTCTGTGGTCCACAGTGCTTTGCATAGCTCACTTTCTCCATGTAGGAATGGCTTTATTTATACTCACAATTATTTTAGTCTTAAAAATGCCAGGGTGATGCCACAAGCTAATACAAGTGTTACACGGCAGGAATGAGACAATAGCATCATGGCACTGCCTGACTCCTGCGGTTTGCACAGAAATAGCTGCATCCCGGCAATAGCTGCAAGCTTTAAAATTATATAGGTTGGCAGGAAACTCTCACTGTATGGGCAAATTCTTTGATGTGAGCAGCACAGATATATTAGGTTTGGCATTGCAGTACAGCGGCTCTTTCTTGGATTTAAGTGACTCTATATATATTACAGTAGCAGAAGTGGATTTGTATATTACTGTAAAGGTGCTCAATTTCCTATGTTTAGCTGCAAAATACATACAAATAAGCACGTGGTGGAAACAAGGGCCTTATCATCTATTCTCCACACCACTTGGATCTCTCTCTTAATCAGAAGACACCTGAAGCTATGGTAAAACAATACAAGACAATAGTCAGAGCTGGACTCAAGTCAATGAGGACAGAAGGATAAAATTAAAGTTAATATCAGACCTTTTGAAGGAGGTTGCCCCTTTTTGTAGATATGCCTATACTTACAATGATTGCTAATACTGTAGATGGTCTCATTCCCTCCTCCTCAAAACTTCAGCAGCCCTGTGGCTTTTAACACCTGTAGTGCACTACGTCTTTTTTATATCATGACTTGATCTGTGGGTGGCTGTGACTCTTGGCTTTGGTTCATCCTGCACCTCTTCAATATACAAGTAGGGAACAGAGAAGGAAATTCCGGAAATTCCTTGGCTGCAAAGTAATAGCAAAATGCATCCAAACAACAGTTAGAATTTGCTATGCATGAACATATCTTAATAGAGATTGTAGCTTCCAAGAGCAGAGAGCAGGCTCTATGAACATCCACTGCAAACCGCAAGAGCAGTGCGATGTGGAAAGGTGAAAAACATATTACAAACACACACAAATTCACAGAAACAATTTTGATTGCTTTTTGGATCAACTTTGTTTCATGAGGGCTTGTGGTTATCTTCTTTTTGAGACATTTGATGACTTGTACTGAGCAAAAAATCACAATCCCTAAGGGAATAAAATACCCAAAGATAATGGAGAATAACATTGAATAATTAGGTTCAATAGATTGTTTCTGAAAACAGAATTGTTCCATTTCTTTTTGAAATGCTGGACGCAAGAAGGAATAAATTATCAGTGCTATCCAAAGAAACCCACAGATCGAAGCTGATTTCAGTGGGGATCGAAGAATCTTTGCTTTTAGAGGGAACTTGATTGCAATATATCGATCAATTGCTATCAGGGTGATGATAAGGATGCTCATAGGCATGTTTGTAAAATAGATGTTCCGTATGATGGAACATAGCTTGTCCGTGGGATAGTCATACTTGGTGAAATATAACAGGAAAGGCAGGGAAAAGAGCAGGAAACTGTCTGCAACCATGAGGTTGATCATGTACACCCTGGTCTCAGTCCACCTCTTGAGTTTGCAGCAGAAGATCCAGAAGGCAATCATGTTCAGAGGGATCCCCAAAGAGAGCACTGGGATGTAGACAATCAATTGAAATAGTGCGACGCCATTCTGCAGTGTGTCATCGTCTTCCGTGCAGTTATTCATGTTGGGCCGTCTCTGCAAGAAAAGGGTGCAGGCATGAGAGCGGGGACAGGTCTTCTGGGCTGTCCTGCTGCAGTGTCCCTGCTCTCATGGCTCTGTGGCCCCTCACACCCCTGTGCTGCATCTCGAGGCAGCCCCAGGAGGGGCTTGCTGGCTCATCAGCGCCGTCTGCCCCTCAGCCAGTGAAGTAATGCTGCCACTTGCCACCAGCTAACACAAAACCAGAGAGGCAACCCTCCCTTGCAGCTACTATGGGGTTAAGCCTGCCTTGTTCTCCATCCAGTCCTAGTTTGCACAGTTTGGGTAATAGCGAAGGGTCTGCAAAGCAGAATGATAATTTTTGTGATCCCTTATCTTTGCTGCTGCTGTGGTTATCCGAGAACCACTGGCTTTAGGGCAGCCCAAAGCAGAGCTAGGTAGCATTCCCCCTTGGCCCTCCAAGGCCCTTGCTTTGCTGCTGAAGCCACTCCATGGGTTTGCTCTGGGTCTTGCTAAGCCTACCAACCTCCACAGGACTTGAGCCCTTCCAGCTGTGGAGTAGCTTAGGTGGCTTTTTTTTTTAGTAGCTTAGGTGGGGGTAGTGGCAATGCTGCTGCAGGCTGCCCCCAAGCACAAACCTGCTGCTCTTGCTGGGGGATGCTGGGGAGGAATAGCTCAGCATGTACCACCAGCCCCAGCAAATAACAGGTCTCCAAAGAGAGAAGGGAAAGTGAGCACACGTGTCTGATTTCACCCTTCAAAGACAGGAAGCCAAAATGTTGCTAGAGCAGAAAACACGAATCCAAGACTGTCTCCCAGTATTCCTTTAAATATTTCAGGGCATCTGCTACCGGTAAGGGGGCTGTGGATGATGAATCAGACTTAGTCTGCAGCTCATAAAGGAAGTGTTTATAGTGAGGCATAAACAGCAAACGCCCAGATCCCTGCTCTCTCTTATAAATACATTGCCTTATAAGTCAGCAGCTTCTAAGCATCAACATCTAAACTGTAGTGAAAATGTCTGACTGCATGAACTAAGCAAAACTGTTCCTAGCGTCCAAGACAGAGAGGCAAATCTAGCAACCGTGGAGGAAAGTGCAGCACCTGCCTGGCACCAGAACTGGTATGGCACTACTGAACCACTGGGATATGGTCGTTTTTAGGGTAGAATTTATGGAGGAACTAACATACAGCCGGTGTCCTGGTTCTCTTTGGCATTCAGCCTCACAGGTCCTTGGCTGCAGTGTGGTGGCACCTATGCTGCAGCTGTTTCCTACCAGCCTACTGCAGCCATCCTGCAGTGAAAAAGCCATTTTTGCATGCATAGCACTGCCCCAAGGAGCAGCTGAGCCCCTGGACTGGGCATCCCAGCTCCATCGAATCCCCCCATGTGAGCACAGAGCTGCTGGTTCCCAAGGTCCTGTGCTGCAGCGTGCCCGGGTGCATCCACGCTCATGCAAGAGGCACAGTAAGAAGTGCTGGTGTGAAACTGCAGCGGGGGACGAAGATACCCCTGAATGACACATATGGCCGCAAAACAGTGAGGCATAACAGCTGTGGAAGCAGGAGGAATCTGAAGCATCTGGGTACACCCAAGGACTGGCAGCAAGCAGCCCTGGCTAGCCCTTCAGCTAAGAGGTGAGAAAGCACACTCTGAAGTAATGAGCAGAGCACACTGCCACAAACCAGTGTGGCAAGAATTAAAAGACATTACCTGCTTCTTGTGGGGCTGTCAGGTAGGGTTAATCCTCAGACAGGTTGCAGTGTGGATGCGGGTGTCCTGGCAGGGGAAGGGATCTGTCGGGACGGCAGGTGCTGGCGCAGGGTGCTGCTTGTGCAGGGCACAGCTGCCTGGGAGCCTGATGTCGACAGCCCGGGAGCGCTGAAACACAGCAATGAACTCTTGTTCCCCAAAAGTGCTTCATTTATCACCTACTTTTGGGGGCGGTCGAGTCTCTGGTGCCCTCTGTTGTTTTACATCAGCTCAATGCTTCACTATCATTTTTCCCACCCAGTTTGTGCTCCCCCCACTCACCTCACTCAAACTAGCAATTAAAATTTAATATTTTCAGTCATGGGAAAACAAACAATTTCTGAAATGAAACCCACAATTGTTGTAAATTGCTATTCTGGCAGCAAAAGGTCTCCCAGAGAGCACAGCAGCTCCTGCAGCCTCGGGTGCAGTAGCAGAGCATCCCCCAGACAGGCGGCTGTGCGGGGGCCGATGGCCTTTCTGAGGGGGCACGTCGGTGCTCCTGCACCCTGTGACAGTGAGCCCAGGGCGAGGGGACCCAGCATTCTTCTCTTCGGTGTCTTTACAGGAAAGGTGACAGATGTTATGGCCCTGCTCATCCTCTGCAAAGCAGCCGGGTGTCTAATACTGCTGATCAGCATTGCTGGAAAGCCCATGACAGTCGCTGCCAACTGGGCATAGGTGAGTGTGGCATTGGCATGGGCATGGTGTGGCAGCGAGCACACGGTAGGTGTCAGGACCTTTAGAAACATGTTTAAGAACATGCACCAGTGGTATTTTACAGTTATTTTTACAGCTTTCCTGTTTGTTGGCTGCAGCAGTTGCAGTCCCATCTATGTAAGCCAGCTGACAGGAGCCAGAGTCTGACTTCCTTGGGATTAGTCCCATTAATTCGTGTCTCCGGAGCTTGTGGTCCCAAAGGTGACAAGACCAGATTACCATGGTGTAAGCCCAGGGAATAGCAATGCATGAGTGGTAAAGGTCTAGACAGAGTTAAAAGGGCTATTTTGCAGTGCCATGTACTTAGTAATATGCTGGTACCATCTGAACTCCCCCAGCCCACCAAAGGAATATGCTAAAAATAAACTGGATTATTTTAATAATGCAAACAATGTGAAATATACAATGAGGTAAAACATGCTATATTCTTTTGTACATGTTGGAAATAAGGATCAATTGACTTTAGCTGCAAAATGAACTAAAATACGAAGACATACATAGGTCACTTGTCTTCCTGTAAAAGTAGGTGTTGGTAGTTGGAATGGACACATGTTAATGATCAGTGATTAAATACAGATTTGTACATATCTCTGTGAAATAACTTATTTGTTTAATAGAAGCATAGAGTATAAATCGCAATTAACTTAGTAATGCTAAACCTAAGAAAGCTCTCCCTGGATAGAAAGAGCTGTGGGTATCACAACAATACTGAAGCTGTATCTTCTCTTGGTGTCACAGAATTGTTGTGGGATTTTTTGGGTTTGGTGTTTTTCGTCCTCCTGCCTGCCCACCCACCCCCGACTTCCTTTATCAAGTGTGTGTCTGCAAGGAGTGGATTTGATCTGTTTTTTCAGTGCTGGATTTGGGCAGCAGGAGAGCTTCATGGAATTCCTTGGTCACAAAGTAGTAGCAGATGCTGTCCAGGCAGCAGTTGGACGTGGCAATACACCTCGTCACAGAGGAGAAGTTCTTCATAACCTGGATCAGGAAACAGGTAGCGCCAATGCTCTCCATTATGAACCTGGCAAGTACCCCAAGGTAGGCTGGCAGAAAACATATTAGAAACACAATCAGATTTGCATAAATAATGTAAAGAGCTTTCTGGATTAATTTTTCCTCTGGTGAATTTGTGTTCAGACGTCTCTTAAGGTTCCTAATGACTTCTGTAGAGCAAAAAGTCAAGATCGCTAATGGAAGAGTAAAAACAAAAAAAATGGAAAGGAGGTTCAGAGTAGCGGATGTGGTGGTATCCTTCTGAAAGCAGAGAGCAGCGTGTCTCTGCCGAAACTGTAAGGCAGCACCGATTATCACGGAGAGCCACAGAAGCCCACAGAGAAGGGCAGCCTTTGATGGAGACCTGAAGGTCCTGGCTTTCAAGGGGTGCTTTATGGCAATGTATCGATCAATGGAGATAAGTGAAATTACGTAGATGCTCACAACCATGTTGATAAAATACATCGCCTCTATAAACTGGCAGAGCTTATCTCGGGTTGACTTATTCCAGAGCAAATAAGCCATGAAAGGTAAGGTGCAGATGACGAAGAAATCTGCAAAGACTAAATTTATTGCATACACCCTGGTTTCTGTCCACTTCTTTATCTTGCAGAGAAACACCCAGAGGGCAAGGGCATTAAATAATGCTCCAAAAAAGAAAATTAGGATATACAGAGCAAATTCAATGAGACGAACATGCCGGTAGATTTCTAGATTTGAGACACTGCAGTTGTTGGACACATTCATTATCCTGATATGTAGATGTTGTACGATGTTCTGAGACCTGAAATGGCAAAAAACATTGTAAGACTTTCCTTCTACCTCTTAATAGATGCATGGCTCCTATAAAAACGGATATTTGAGTAAACATTTACTTTGTTATGAATGTGAATTTGAGTCTACAGCGATGGCCTTCTCAGTCAGCCTGTAACTGGGATGCATCTTTCTCAAGCTTTGCTTATGTTTATTCAGTTTATGAGTTAATATCTCATGGTACACTTCCAATAGGACATGGCACCCAGCCTTTATTAAAGAGAGAGATCCTGAAGGTGGGAGGCACAGAATAGCACGTAGAAGATCCTCCATAAGTAGCGGAGGCATCCTGTGCCAATGTGAACACTAATTCCTTAAGCCAGACTGTGCAAATGAGGTAGAATTACTCTTAGCTTGGTTTTGAGCAAGGTAAGGATTGCAGCAACCAAAGCTAAAGCCCAGCACAACCCATGAGCAAAAGCTCTTCTACCGGTTCTGCTGGTCCGGGAGACAGACTCGGGTGGTGAAGGGCTGCAAGTGCACAGCAGATGTCACTTGATAGACATCCTCATGCTCTGGCTCTAACTGGGCAGGTTTCTAAGCCTTTGGGCGGCCTTGGGAAGCTGGAGCTCCTGCTCTAAGTTGAGGAAAACAGAGCTGAATCTGAGTTCCTGCATCCCGAAGGCATGCTTGAAACTCTGAGGGAGTGGGTAAGGCATGCTGCTCTCTACCTCCTTGGGAGGGGAATGTGGAATTGGAAGGATTATTCTGATTTTAAGCCCATTTGTTCCACGAGAGAGTGCAAGTCTGCAGATGTAAAGCAGAAAGACATATCTGAAAGAGGAAACATCAGTGCAAAAGAAGGAACTTCCCATTAAGGGCTGCATTAGATGGTTCCTGCTCAAGGCAGGCATCCTGCCACCCTGGGAAGCCGAGGAGATACGTAAGTAGTAGGTACTGAGCCTCTGTCACAATGATAAGTAGATGTTTTGCAAGGGTATCGGTCGTGTCAAGGGTGTGAGTTCACAGGCTGATAAAAATCAGCTTTCATCAGACTCCATCCTGTGCAAAGTGGCTCAATGTGACATGCACATGGAACAGTTCTCTGAAGTCGTGATATGTAACGGAATTTCTGCTTGCATCTAAATGCACTTTGGAAAGAATTTAACCTTTAAAATAAGTTATTTACCACTCTAACAGGAGAGCAAAGTGGTGAGTGAGTTGGTGAAATCCTGCAGCTTTCAGAGGTGTAGCAAGGGATGCCATAGCGGAACATGCCTCATTAAGCAGTTATTTGCCTCTGCAAGCAGTTCAGACCTTGTGGTCAGGTAGCGAGGGCACTGCCTGCAAAATCAGACTTCAGTTGTGAAGTAACATATAAATAACTCAATTGCTGGGGGGATATGTAATTGCTTAGGCACTAGCAGACACTAACGTGACTCCTGTGTAGAGCTCTCTCCCAATTTTTGTCTGCTCAGGTCTGGTTTCCTAACAGAGTCTTGCTGCTGGCTACCTGCACCCTGGGAGGAGTCTGACAGCTGTCACACAAGGAAAACCTCTCTGAACTATGGTAAGCAGGCGAAAAGAAACACCTTCCACCAGGGGCTGAAACTGCCACATCGTTATGCTCGCTAACTGCACGAGGCAGGTGCCTTTGCTGGTGTGGCTGATGGCCAGGTTGCTTTTCACTGGCCCTGGTCTGCAAGGCCAGCAGCAGCCTCTGTGCTGAAGTACAACGTGGGCACACCGCGTTGGTGTGCTTTGCAGTGTGAGAGGGCTCTGGCTGACACTGTCTTGGAGATGTGGCCCCAATGCTGTTCCCAGCGTCCATGACCTGCCCTGCTGTGGGGCTTTGGTGCAGCTCAGGGCTCACAAGTGCTCCAGGCCATGGGTGGCCCAGAGACTGGGGCGAGGAGGGAGGAAATGAGCAAAGGGTTTCAAGCAGGTCACATAGCACAGATAGGATATGGCTGAGCACAAAATATCTTTAAAGAGATGAAGTTTGATAAGCTAGCATATCCTGTGGCTGCTGGAAATGTTTAAGGTGGGGTAAATGAGATGGCTGCAGCATCAGAGAGACTGGGCAACTACCTACAGCTTTGAGAAAAGGATGGAGACAGCTGTAAAACAGCATCTTGCTGCTGCTGGAGGACCAGGAACAGGCTGGGGCTTGACAGACAAGGTCACCAGTACTGTGGAGTGTGGTCTGCTTTTCCTGCCGTCATAGACCAGGGAGAGCTGATAAGTAGCTGTCTCCCACCAAGGAAGCTGGTGACCTTCGAGTAAGAACAGAAACGGAAAGGTTCAGAGATCACAACCTAGTGCATGGACCTCTGCACTGCCCTGCAGAGACCAGGTGTCTGAGCCTCTTCTGCCTCCTCCAGCCACAGCAGGACCCTGAGCAGCAGTTCACAGAAAGCAAGAGAGAATGAAACAAAGTGATGTTACCTGTAGGTTTAACGCCACAAACTCAGCAGCAGGTCCCACCGGAGGCAGGGCAGGTAGGGGCTGTGCAGCTGCGCATCCTGGCCGGGAGCGGGGCCGACCAGTGGGGTGGAGGATGCTCACGGGCTGTGTGCACAGGGCAGGTGCTTGGAACTGACAGCTCACTAGGACTTGAGGGTTTATATAGCACCTCCTCCTCCTGCGTAGGAGAAGGTTTCATGTCAGTTTGGCCTTGAATGTCAATCTGCTGACCATCTGATGGCAATACTTTCCAGTGAGATCTAGCACCTCATCACTCAGCACTTTCTAAAATTGTGTGTTCAATGGCTGGCAGTGGTGCTCAGAAACTATGGATTCGAAATGCCGTGCTGAAACCTAAGCTAAGCAAGGCCAGGAAGATGCAATATCTGGTGCAGGACCCTCCAGCTTGCACAGGTCTAGGCGGGGAGGTGTGCACACCAGGCGGATTGGCACATAGCACAGGTTCTCTCTAGGCTGGAGAAAGTCTCCCCAGCCCTCCTCAGATGGAGACGGCTGCACCCAAATGGCCGCTTGGGATGAGTTTGGTGCCTGGGGCAGGGATGGAGCAGGAGATGGCCACGACGGGGCCAGTGGCAGGGCTCCAGCCTGCACTTCTGTTTGTGCATGGGCATGGCCAAAGCACCCGAGAGCTTCAGGCCAGTGACTGAGGGGAGAGAGCTCTAAGTCCCAAAGGGCTCAGTGATGGGCTATTTATTTGGTGTCAATAATCAGCATGCAATTAACTAGTGGGGAATTGTCTCGCTTACCCTTGGTACCTGACCAGCTGTAACACTTCTTCATTGCAGTGCTGCTAATGGTGGTTGGATGCTCATAAAACATGAGGATGGCACTCCACTGACTACTAAAACGTGTGAGCTGTGAGAGAAGAGAAACAATCCTGCTGGCTCCAGCTCTGGGTGAGAGCACACAGCACTGGTGTGGTGAGTGAAGGACAGCAGGATGCCAAAGTGGTCCAGGTGTCCCTGTCTCAGGATGCATCGCGTGGCATCAAGCAGAGGAAGCGCTGCAGCACAGCTGTCCAGCAAGGCTTGGCAGAGGAGAGAACCCAACACAAGATCCTGAAGATAAGACCTACTTGCTCTGCTCCGCCACAAGGCTTACACACTTTATAACCACAGAGATATTCGTGCTGATCACAGCCCTCAGGAGGCAACCAGGCATACAAAGCCCCCAGGTTTTTCTGTCATGGAGAACAAACCTTCAGTGCATAAGGTAAGGGCCACGTCAAATGATTCTTAACCACATGCTGATAAGACCCTCAGATAACATCTGGCATTTGTGAGGTGCTGTGCAGAACAAGGCAGGAAAGCGCATTGATATTTCATCCATCTCCTTCCCAGGGATCAAGGTGAGACTGAATGTCATGTAGTTCTGTGGATGCTCCTTCCTGCCTTTCCTGAAAAGAGGGGTAATGTTTCAGTAAGTCAGCAGTGTCAAAGGGAAGAGTACACTAAGAGTGCCAGCCACACGCAGACCTGGCTGTAAAACGAGAGGAGATAAAAGCAGTAGAAAATTTCTTAGGGCAGAGAAAATGAAAGGAGCAGGCTAAGCTTTCCTATGGAAGATGGCAGCTCCACCTGTATGTGCTGCTGTCCAAAAATCTGGATATAGTGCCTGGGACAGGAGCAGTTTCAAATAGAAATACTGCACGGAGTGTGCTTGTTGCAGCCCCTAGAAGCTGCAAAGTGGATGCACTGACTGCGAGGAAGCAGAAAGGCAGGGGCACCCATCTCCCAAACAGGCAGAGAGGGTTTTGAACTCTGAAATGCTAAGTGGACAAAAGCCACAGGCTAGTGGGGAAGGGAGCAAATACCTCCCAGCGTGAGGGGTGATGCTTTGGGGAAGCAGTATGCTTCAGTGTCTGATGGTGTGGTGTGATGGAAACGATGCACAGGAAACCATCAAATCGTGGTGCTTTCCCTTCCAGGGGAGCCTTTTTGATAAGCATGTTTGTGTCCACAGAGCGAGACAGCATCGAGATGAGTCACACGAGTGTCGGCTCTGCAGAAACGCAGCTGTCAGACCCGGGAGCCAGACTGTGCCTTCCTGAGAGCCCACTGCTGGGGACGTCACACCCACAGCCCTGCCGCAATGGGGCCAGACACCCACCGTGGGAAGAGGCTGGTCTACACCACTGTGTGCAGGTGAGCTGTCACCTGGGGGAACTGGGGACTGTGGAACCCCTGCACCCCCATGGAGTGGCTGTTGCCCACCCTGTTGCAGGGAGAGTTGTGCAGCAGTGGAGCGTGGGGGTGGGAAAGGCGGCAGCCTTTGGTGTTAGACAAAGAGGACTGGGAGAAGGTAGGTCTGTGCCAGTAAGCCCAGCGGCAAGCAGGATGTCTTTCCTGGAGACAGGGATTTGTTCCTCTAAGGAGGACAGAAGAAGGCTGTGCATGTCAGGTCCTCCTGAGGACCTGTATATTTTCCTGATATTTTTTACCAGTCTCCTAGCAAATCCCAGTGCTGGAGGATGCTAAACTAACACACATTACATCTGTTTGTTTTTTGTTAAAATATAGTACACTAAGCAGGACTAGACAATGTGATTTTGATTGTGGTGTGAAGTAGGGGCTGCAAACCTCCATGAGACAGCCTGAGTGACCTTTGAAAGTATCATCTTTTCCGTGGAAGCAAGGCAAAACCACTTTTAAACTTTATCTTTTTTTCCTTCCCACCCCTCAACCACAAACTTCTCTTTCCTACATTATCAATTGGACAAGTCACTTTGCTGTGCAATCCTTTGGGTGTGGAAGGTCTTCACCTTTATTAAAATTCCAAAGTCAAAGCTTAATTTATTTACAATTTGGGCTCACACGTCCAAGGAGGAGGAAAACAAGATGTAAGGATAGCACTGTTTGTAAGGAGCCATGCTGCTGGCTGCAGCAATACCCAACTTGTGCAATGCTATAGAAATACGTCATACATGCCTTTGTTGTAAATGAATTTTACGTATGACCTGCACACATACTGGAACGGATCATTAGTGCTCTTTGGGCTGCACACCAGCCTATTCAGCCTCGTTGATGCTATAGACTCATATTATTGATTTCTTGAGCTGAAAAAACCCCTTGTTCTTACATAAATATAAGAACTATTTTGTTTCTGAGTGTCCTGCACTTGGTTGGAGACACCTGATATGTGAAGAGTTCCAGTAGATTTTTTTTTTTTTCTCTTTCTCACAACTGCAGGACAAAAAAAAAAAAAAAAAAAAAAGGAAAAAAGAATTGTTTTTTGCTAATGGGAAGCAACAGAGGAGACCAGAGGTAGGTCTGCTAATTGAAACACATGCTCGCCTGACCTTGTCCTGTTCCCAGGAGAACAAATCAGTTTCTCCTCTGCTTTCACCAACCAGTGTGTAATTTGCTTATAGTTATCCTCCCCATTTCCATGTTTGAACAGAGGCACTTTCAGACTAGGAGGTGCAATCACTCCCGCAGTGTAGCACATGTCAGTTTTAGAGGCTTTTGCTTATATTTTTTGACTTTGCCCATGGGACTTTTTTGTTCCTGGTCTTCTAAGCATTACTGGCATAGACTAGGTTGAAATGTATATACACCGATTTCCTGAAAAGTGTCTTTAAAATTCACTGCCCTCTGGATTCATCACCCGTCATCTCCCATGCTTGTTTTTCCACTTGTCTCTTAAACTATATTACATCTTATTTTTTATAAATGCATATGAGAACATGCAGCATAGCTGAGAAGTTTTCCCCTGCAGAAATGGCTCTGTTGCCCCATGTGGGGGCATTTTCTACAGGACACACAAGAAATCCCCACCCAGCCCTCACCGTGGTATCCAGCCCTGCTCTCCATGCAGGCTGACAGGGGCACAGCACCCCCAACTGCTGCCTGGCTCAGGTGCAGGGGGGTAATGAGCACACCATTGCTTTTTCAGGTGCTGAGGTGGCTGGTGGCTCCAGCAAGGCACAGCTCAAGGCCGTGAGCAAACCTGGAACAAACAGTGAACTGTACATCTGCAGGTACGATAAATGGAACAGATAGAAACAGCACAGGAAAAAGAAAAAAAAAAAAAGTCAAACCCAGTGATATAGGGCCATTTTTCTCATTTTCAAAGTCACCACTCAGGGTCCTGTGTCCTCGAGCGATCCTGCCTGGTTGAACAAATGACCAGTCCCTGCTATACAGAGGCAATACACCCAATATATCATTAAACTGCGAAGGCTTTGCTGTGGGAGGCCAGAGGCAGAAAAGCAGCCAGAGGTATGGGGGGAAGAGTTATCCATAAACATGATTTTTCAGAAGGAAAATGATCCCATCATTTGTGAACTAGCAATGAATCAGGAAAGGAGTGGTGATAAATTAGACTCAAATCCATCTTGCATCATTTGTGAAAGGTGAGAATGCATCTGTGCCAAAAAACTGCTGGTTTATTACAGATCTCAAAAACATTCATGAGCAAATGTTCCATCTGACTTGTTTCCATTTCCTGAAATAGAAAACAAACTTAGAGATACAGTTTAATAAGTTTAAGAAATGAAATTTCAGGAGTAACTCATTCTTTGATTCAATATTTTCAGAAGGTCAATGAGCTCACTGACTCTAGAGAGGGCGGTTAAGCAGAGATTATTAGTGTCAAGGAGTTATATTTTGATCTCTTCTCCATTACTGTGCACCAGATAACCACGCATGTTTCTGCTGGAGAGGTGAGCCATGCACAGGAAGGCAGCAGATAAGCAAAAAGTCGCAGAACCGTGTGGAAAAGCGTAACGCAGCGTGGCAGCCCAATTAGCGATACAGTGGCTGATAAAGCAGCGGTGTGGCAGCATCACACACAGTGCCGCCTGTGCTCTGAGCCCATACAAGAAGGGGTGAGCATGTCCCCGGGGTGCCCCAGCGCCCAGCCCCACACCGCAGCCCCCGTGCCAGGCAGGGGACGGGTACTCCAGCCAAGGGATGGGGTCACGGCCCAACCGGAGGGCAGGGGCACTGCCAGCAGAACTCACAAATCATCACAGCACATGCATAACAGAGCTCTCGCCATCTGTAAATTAATCTTAAAATAAGGTGGGGAGGTGCAAAGTTCTCAGGAGAAGTGTATGATTTCTTTAGTCACGTGAGGAAGGATGGAGAAGATCTCTAGCGGATGATCAGTGATGAAGGTGAGAGAGAAACTATCAGCAGGTACCAGCTCTAGCCTAGCTTTCATTGAGATAATGCATTTAACATTGCTAATACCTTTTGTCTGCCTTTGAAATCCAAGACTAGCTCCTCAAAGGAACTTCAGCACCTTGATATTTCCATCCAGCTGAAAATCAGTAAGATGCAGGCTCTTAGGGAGCTTACCTAAATAGATTTCTGGGCCATTAAGTTCCCAAGTCAATGACAAGAACAGAATTTAGGAAAGTAAGTCCCACAGGCTGTATTGCAGTGGGATACAATCAGGGGATTAGAACAGCCAGGGATACAGACTGGACCTCCAAAATGAGAGCAATCAAAGATGCTCCGCTACAGGTCCTGTACAGCGAGCCCAGTTTTCCACCTCTGCAAAGCTCCTTTGCTATCTTTCTGCCTTGCCTAACTCTCTCATTCCCTTGCTTCCCTCTTCACTTATTATTTAAGGCAGCATAGGGACTTCGCATTTCATTTGCAGGAAAGGTGCTGCACAGCAGCACATTTGTTTGTTTGATCATCTGGGAACTTGGCTGAAATTGCATAGCTGCTCATGAAGCTTGTTTTTCCTCTGAAAAATGGGTAGCAATTAACTAGAAATAAATGTGAAATCTCAAGAGATATTTTTAATGGATTTACTTTTTAGAATACAATTTTATATCCAATATATTCTCTCTCCTACTCCACGATATTCACCTAAAAAAATCACTTCACTTAAAATGGTCAGTTCAAAGCAATTGTGTATTATCAAAATGATTATTTGACACATTTTTCAGTAAATGGTCTGAAACATCTCAAGCCAGTGGAAACAACCTGTCAGCTTTATTGCCACCAGAGGCTGCAGCTTCTAATCAAAGTTCCCTTTAAGAAACATATTGGTCCTGAATTTTATTTAGACCAACATTTATTTTACTTCTATTAATATTTATAATTATGTTATAATTTCCACACAGATGATCTAGTGTTCTTGAGCATCCAGCAAGCCACCCGTATGTGAGCTCTGCCTATCATCTTCGTTTTTGCATGCAAAGCAAGCTCTTTGCCTGCCTGCGCAGGCAGCACCCTCTGGACACAGCCACCCTGAGTGCTAGACCTTTTTTTTTTATAAAAGCAGACAGAAACTTGCATCTTTCGGGCCCCCAAAAAGTAGACCCATCTGCAATAATTACAGAAAGCTGTCTGAAGTGAGGTGGCAGGATTTTATCATCCTCCAGTGCAGGTGTTTCCCAGTATCAGCCTTTGGGAGGCTGCACTGGACAGAGATAAACGCTGTAGACAACACCTTACCTTCATCAGGACTTAGCTTTGGCCTTGTCTGTCTGATTAAATCAGATTTTTATAATCCCAGCCATAAGCACATTAAAATCGTACAGACAGAGGATTATTTTTCCAGTAAGGTTTGAGGATCAGATACTTTCCATACTTCTTTATCTAAACGCAAACTCTCAGGTAACCAAACTGACTGCTAGTGCTACATGCCCAGTTACATTCTTGGGCTTCAGAAACGCTGATGAGAAGACAACAGCACTCTGCTGGACTGTGCCCATCCTTAACCCAACACACTCTTAGCATCCCAGAGGGAAGGCAAGAGGCAGCCAGCTTTCCCAAAATCCAGATTTTTTCTTTTTTTTCTTTTAATAACTAGGAAGTTCATTACAAGCACAGATACTGTCTCCTCCTCATAATAAGCATCCAATAAAAATAGAAAAAAAAAAAAATCACGCTTCACACCCTCCTTTTCAATTCTAATTGCTCCTAATAACCAAGCTGCAGGAAATTAGATAAATTCACTTTTTTATTTGCAAATACAGAGAAAATCCCCTTATCAGCAGAACAGCGTAATTTCTGCCCCCCTAGGATGGCACATTCAGACATCAAACAAACTTCTTTCCGAGGAGTGGGATACAGCCAGAACCTGCCTGTGTAGTAGGAAGTGCCTTATAGATTTTTTTAAAGAGATTTTTAATTGCTAAGAAACAATTCATTCTGTGGCTGGTTTGCAGTTCAAGCTTTACCCTTTCTGTTAATGACAGGAGCTTCTGGACCAGCCCGTGCTCTTCATAGCTTTACTCTGAAAGGCTCTACCTGTCCATGCTGAGACATACAAGTGCTATAGCTACATGCAGCTACTCAGCGCCCAAACACAGCCAACCCTTTCCAGCTGTTCTGAATTTATTTGCATTCCCAGCTTTGCAGCAGCTCCTTGCTTGACAATGAGACCCCCCCACCAGCTTGGCCTCTGCTCTGTGGAGGTCCCCAGGCAGCAGGTGGGCACGGCAGAGGGCACTGAAGGATGCTCTGCCCCGGACCGCAACCCTGACCCACACCTGCGATGAGGTTGTGCCCAGTCTCAGCTCTCTGGGCAGGGAAAGGTGAGGGACCCGCTGCTGCTGGCCACACGGTGGAGCACGGCAGCGCGAACACTGTCCGGCTGCACAGCGCACGTTTCTCGCAGTTGCTGAAGAAGCAGGCTGCTCGGAGCCTCAAGAGCTGCAATTTCTGAAATCTCGTGGCTTTCAGAGCTGAGACCAAGTCTGGGATTTACTGCAGGTCAGGAATGACCCTGCCCGCCTGGACACCCCAAGGGCACTCTGGACAGCCTTGGGTGAACATATCCTGAGGCTCCTACTCTCCTAATATTTGGTTTTATATCTAGATATCACATAATGTTTAAGAAAACCTCCACTCTCAATGAGAACGTGCTGTCACACAGCCATTACTGATTAAAGCACCAAAGATGCAGAAGGAGGGGAACCAAACCAGTGTGAACATAAGTAGAGCTGAAGTATTTTCGTATTCATTCTCACTGACAGCTGTGCTATGCAGATTAATAACTCCAAAGGATATGCATCCTTTGAACTATAAATATTTTGTGCTTTACACAGTTAAGCACCCCAACACCTAGAATTGCATCCTCCACATTACATAAAATTCTGTAGGAGAAGGAGGAGGCAATGCTTAGAATGCAGAAACCTCCTCAAGCTTTTGCAAACATCAACCACACAGAATTGTTTTAAAATTCTTAAGTCATTCAAAGTCCCATCTCTAGCTTTGCCCTTCCCTGTCTCTCCCTGTGCCGTGCTGCAGCCTGACCTGCTGGGTTCAAGACTGTTACACTGATGTAATATCTGTGTTGTGGAGTAGAAGCACAAGGTCTGCCAGGAGCAAAGCACTTCGCTCATGGATGAGCATTAAAATGGATATGTCACACAAAGTTCAAAACTTGCTTTTCTCACTTTCACAGCAAGGCATGGAATGCATGGAAATTTTCAGAAAGCCTAAGCTCTGAATCAAAAATTATATCAAAGTATTTTTTTAATGAATGTGGGTTACGTGTTTCTAGGTTTTATGATTGCAGTGAGAAGCTTTTAAGCATGATTCAAAGGCTCAGATGTTAAAGACAGAAAAAGCTTCCTTAAAAATAAAATCTAACTTGATCTTGCAACATTTCTGGCTGGTAGCATCAGCCATTTATTTTCTTTGACAAACATGATTATTTCCTCTCCAAACACAACTTTTTTTTATTATTAGGAGAGACCATGAGCTACTATTAAATGAGCCACCGTTTCAAAGCTTCAAGGAAATTCTCATTAAGCCTCAGCAGTAGCTTCCCAGGCTAACTTCCTCCTTTTCTGCAAGCACCCTGTTGATTGAAGCTTTCCTGCAATTTAATTGCAACTTTATTAGGTTATAGTCTGGGCTTCTAGTATGTATTCAAGTAACTGCAGCTATTAATTCACCAGGGCAGAGTATAACTGGGTATATCTGATTTCATAGCCCTTAGGTGCTATTTCTTGATGGACAGGCAGTGATGGCCAAAGGTGTTTCAGCTGCTGCCACAGCTCAGGGGTGTCTGTGCTGCCTATTTTAGAGAAATTCAGCAGCATTGCTCACATAAGCCGGTGGCCTCAGCCAGTCTGCCAGGCCATCACATACCCAGTTTGGTTCATTTTTTTCCCCCCTCTATCTCCATTTATTCCAACTTCCTAGTCCTGTGAGTGTCCTTGTCAGCTTTCCAAGGTCTAAATACAATGGTAGTTTAAAAAAAACCCCAACACATTGAAAACAGAGTCAGTCAGCTGAGATTTTTAGATCACCCCGGGGATTCAGGAATTAATCTCAGTGGGAGCTTCACGGCTGAACCTCCCAGGTGGTCGCAGGTATAATCAGCTGTGCTCTCTGGTCCTGGATATTACTGAGCAATTTCCATATCCATTGCTGAAAAAACATATTTTACTTTCCTAGCAATGTGATGACTCTGTTATTTCTGCACAGCATGTGTCAGCAATATCAACCAGGAATTTGCTGTGTCCACACTGACCTTTATTTAAACCTGTTCTTACTGTTCATTGCATTAGTCTCTCAGCCATGTCCTTCTCCTGTCCGTGACAATCAGTGTCACACCATACAAACACTGTCTTTGTGAGCATTTCCGCTCCTGCACTAGGAGGACAGATGTGTAAATTCCCAGTTATGGCCAATGAAAAAAACAAAGAGAAGAAAATTAATCACTTCTGCAGGCTAAATCACCATCTAGAGGTGCTTCTCTGGGGTAGAAAACATAAAAGCAACTTAGCGGTGAAATGATAGATCTCAGACTGCCCTTCTCCTGTGCTCATGGCCATCTCCACCATGGATCCTGTCTAACAGCAGAAGTTAATACATGGCACAGGCACCTCATGGTTTACAATGTCCCAGGGACATGCAAACACCAGCTCGGTGCATGGCCAGGGTAACCTTGTGCTAAATTCCTGCAGCAGCATCACTGCTCTTAGCCCTAAGCCAGAAACAACCTGGGCTGACATTCCAACCTCTACAGGCCAGCAACTATGGACAAACTACACAGCCAGCCTTCTGCTTTTACTTTCCCTGGAAGTTATCAGGATATAATTAAGGTAAAAGCTCACAGCATCACCTGTCAGCATCACACAGCTCTCTGCTTCTGTCCACCTACAGAAGTCGATCTGACAGCAAAAGCCTGGGCACAGCCCTGGAGCTGTGTGGTGTCTCCAAGTCCTCACCTGCTGATGATGTGCCAGCAACATTTCAAGGCTGCTGAGTTTGGTTACTTTTGCAAAAGTTTTCTGCGTGTGCCTTGAATATTAATATCAAGGTCTCTGGTTTCCTTGACTGACACGGGGAGCCTCGCAATTAAAAGCAAAAATGCTGCAAGAAGAATTATAGGAGGGGGAAGATAGTCAAACTTTCTGGCCTTATAGGATAAAAAATAATAATTTCCTGCTGCTGGCAAGGAAATTAAAACCTTTCCTTGCTTACCCATGAAGCCATTCCCTGGCAGCATCAGTTTGAAAACTGCAAGCCTTTCTTTTTAAAGGAAAGGAGAAAATACTTCAAAAATAAAGAGAGTAATACATGATATAGGTTTGCCTGAGAAGGGTGCATTGCGCTGGTAGAACATGTACCATCAGAAGCGCCCCGCTAGCTTTATGTCATTGTTCAATCCAGTGACAAAAAGCAGCCTTTACTCCCCATTTAACTGTGTCACACAGCACCAGAATATTCAGAAAGAGATGTGGAGACCAAGCACTACACTAGCTGCCCTGTGACCTGAACTCTGCTAAAGGTTATTAAATAGGAAATATCTCCAGCCTTCTCCTCTCACATCCACCCTCAGACTCAGCTGATTTTGATCTGGAAAACATCCGGAAAACATTTGTCTTCTCTGACCTTATCTGAAGCAAGCGGGAATGGTTGTCATGTTACCTTCTCTAAATTCAATAGATTAAAATAAAAAAAAAAAAAAGAGAGCTTTGATTTTCCTTAAGATGTGTCACTCACAAGCCATCGCCCACCACCTGCCTCGGGTGTCTCCTGGTATGGGAGGACAGACTGGAGGGTCTCAGGAAGGCTGGGGATGACTTTCAAAAAATCTGCACACCGGGAAAATGTCATACAGAATTCATATCAACTGCATGAAATAGAAGAAGATAAATGTGAGCTTTCTGTCTGAGATGTCTGTGAACAAATCTGAGCTACTGATGCCTGTGGGTGTCTCTGAGTGAAATATTCGCTTCTCACTAACGGCAATATTTTGATTAACAACTTCGTTTGCCTAGTGCCAAATACCACTTTTTTTCTTTTAAATCACGAAGTGTCATAAAAGATTTCATTTGCACATTAACAGGATATATATAAAGTACTTGGTATTAGAGTTCTCTCAGCAGGCAATTATAGATACGTTCTGCTTTTTGAACAGTTTTGGTTTGGTTTTTTAATTAGTCTCAAGGTGACTTCCAGCACACAAACACATCCTGCTGGATTCCCCATAAAACTGCTGGTAATAGTTGGTTTCTTGTGCTTACTGCAGCACTTTGCAGTGCAGGGATTACACGACAATCTGTAAAAGGTCCAATTTTCAAAATATACTGAAAACTAAGAAGCAAAGGTGAAGCACAAGACATCAGTATTGAGATACAGTATGATTTACTTACGAGTACGTGTGAGCCCCAAGACCAGAGAAGGAGCCTGTTGTAAATCGGTCTCATTCAACTGCTGACTTTTCCAATGGATTCAGCGAGGCAAGTTCTCTCAAAACCTTGTTCTTCATGTCCTCAGCTGTCTCTTGTCCTGCCCCAATGGCCTCCGGTACGGAGCATTTCACCCCTAGCTGGGAGCATCACTGCCAGTAGGACTCAGACGAGAAGTCCTGGGAGCTCTGGGACCAGTTAGACCAGGGCATGTTCCTCCATCTTCCCTCCTGCCCAAGATACATGAAATGCTGTGATTTAGAGAAAGCTGGAGAAAGCTATTCTAGATGAACAGCACTATCGCCAATCCCGTTCCAGCTCTTACATACACACCTTGGTGACCCTGGGGTGCCAGGCAGACTGATGGTGCAAACTGGAGGTGCTGGGCGCCCAGATAACCTCCTCCAACACTAACAGCCTTCCTGATGATATGGAAATCTATAGTGGGTGTCTTGTTAACTGACGCAGCTTTCATTTCCCTCTAATTTCATGGTGTTTCTAAAACAATTCTATGTCCAGGCTTCACTCCCTGCTTTGCTAAATGCTCAGAAATCTCTAACCAGGTTGGTTAAAATCAGAGAACAGGTCAGATAAAATAACATTCACATTGAGCAAATGCCTCCAGGTAAGGGGTAGGTGAAGGTTAAACGGATAAAAGAGATTCTTCGGCTGGAAAAGAAATTTCCTGGAGATAAGGCAGCTACAGAAAGATGGCTGATAAGAGGATCACCCACCCACATGAACTTGGCCATGGGGGGTGGGGGCGAAAGCAAAACCCAGAAAAATAGACAATATTCCCCACAAGTTTTCAAGCTGCTTAAATATTTCAACACTCAGTGGTGAGAGGCTGACAAAAAAAAAGTTGTGTGGTGTAATTTTTTTTTTTTTTTTGTATGAAGAAAGTCTGCAATTCCTGAGACATTTCAGTTTCTCGTTAAAAAAAGGGAATTTCAGCTGACGCAAAAATTGTGTGAAACTTCTCAAAAGCTGTTTTCCTCCAGCAACGCATCCTTGTGCCGGTCCTGCCACAGGCTGCAGCGGGCATGACGCGCCCCCCCCCCAAATAACCTCAGTCTGTGGCTTTGTTTCTAATGAAAACTCACTTGTTTGCTTCCTTCGAGGTTGGCTTCACCAATAAGCCATTTCCCTGTTTCTCAAAGACTCTTCACTAATCAAATGCTGGGAGGTTTATGGGACTTTGGAAGAAAACAAAATAATAACTATAGATGCCACTAGAAAAAGGTGTTTAAAAAAACCCAAAAACCAAACAGATGACAAAAAACCCACACATGTTCTGAGGATTTTCTGCTAAAAACCAACCAAACAAAAAATCCTGAACCCAAAAAACAGAGCACCTTGATGCAGAACGGCTCCAAGAAACAACCTACACGCAAAGCAAGAAGACAAACAGGTTATTCTCCAGTAGGGAAATGATCAGTGTGAAATGGTCTCTCTCTGGTTTGCATTATACTGTACCTTAAAAGTCTCACTTCACTTTTCAGCACAAACCTGAATAAATTATGAAGAACTGCAGTTATGAATTAAAGCTCTGCTAAAATGTAAAGTGCACATATTGGGTATGTTTTAAAGCATAGAAATTCTAGCTGAAGCATGAGAAACCAAGTATTTCAGGGATTTTTTTTTTAATTACTAGCTTACAAAGTTATTGTATAAAAAAATAATTTTCTCATAACACCCAGCAAACATACGGATCTCCAAATATACAGCACTTAGCTGGGTAAAGCCCTCACCTCTGAAAATGTGCCAATTCGCAAGTGTTAAGACAAAAGCAAGACGTGTGATTATCCAAGTACTTGTGGAGCCAGAAGGGCCAGGCTGTGAGCCGTGCAGCTGCATTCATATCTACCAGATGAAACCCTGTGGCACTGAGCAGTAGCAAATAGATTGTATTTTTACCCAGAATAGTCCCAGTGACCCCATCAGGAAAGCTGGTTGGGGACCTTTTACAGGATTTTCCTCCTGGACCATCTTTGGGAACTGAGGTGACAGGTGGTATCTTTACAAACAGAAAGGTGTTGGAAAGCCTCCAAAGAACAGCTGAAGGAAGAATTGAAAACAAAAAAAACCCCACGAAACAACCTTCTCGCTCATTAACTCCGATCACAATCCCAATATTTTGACAATATTTGTCATCCCAAATGGGAAGGAAAACGTGGAACAGCAACATTCTGTGGAGAATTACTTTTCAAATCCCATCAAGCTACAGGGAAATGTCATCTTTCAGATGAGCTTCCCACCGCAGCGTGTCCACACCACTGCAAGGCAGCTACCGATAACTGCAATCACAGTGCTTTAATTACTTGGCATTAGCCAAGTCAGAACTGGGAAATGCAGCCGTGCTGGGTGAATGGGTAATATGGGAGAAAAAGTTAATTGGATTTTTTTTATTACTGCTTGAGTTGGATCCATTTCAAATTGCCCAAGTTAGCTCTTTCCCTATACGCATGTCCATACACCACATTCGGGAATAAGCAAACCTGCAGCTGCCCAGGGGTGAGGATGCTCTAGCTGCCTGTAATTCTTTCCTGCCATCTAGCCGCAGACCAGACCATCGACAACCTGAACACCGAGTATTGCATTTAAGAGAGGGCAGCAGTGAGACACGACTGCTGCAAGACCTTCACAGGGTCCACAGCTTCCCCAGGCAGCCCATGCCGGACATCTCCAAGGAGTCCCCGAGGACAAGGCACGGTTTATGCTGCACCACCTGCACCTCTGCCTCCCCTCCAAGCCTGCCAAATGCACTCGAATCCATCAAGAGCCATTCCTGTTCAAAGGCCTTAAACCTTTGGGTTTAGCCCAAGCACGGGCGCCCCTCGCGTGCCCCCTCGGAGGCAGAGGGTGTTCGCACAGCACAACCACGTCCTTCCATCCTCATCTCCTTGCTGCCACCGAGCACGCCGTGCACATCAGAGCCCCTCTTTCAAACAGAGTCTACTGATTTCTTACAGGTGGCTGTAAGCTGTCTTTTCCTTCCAGGGATGTGGGTTTATTTCTCCCCTGCAATGTTACCAAAAGCCTTCTCATACTCATGCGTTACTGCACAACCTGCCAGTTCTTTTTTTATACCTAAACCACAATTGTAATAATAACCTAAATAACACCAAATGTTTTCCAATACAGAAGCTGAACCCATGAAGTGAGGCTTTTGCTGAGGTTGTATTGGTGGATGAAATCAAAGCAATGGATGCACTTATTGCTATGAATATACCACGTAAATTATTTATTCCCAAACACACATTTTTATAGTGTGCTTTGTTATTTACAGATTACAAAGCACGGCAGGAATTTTTCAGCTCATTTTTTTCCTTTCCTTGATTTTGTCTCTGGGTGGATTATCCAATTTCAGCATGTGTTTCAACATTAGTATTAATTTAACAACTATGTGACCGGTGATTTTCATATATGCAAGAATCTGTTCTATCTTCTTTTAGTATACAAATTTGGCTTTGGTACACGACTTTGAAGTGTTAAACGGCATGTGGCTTGGGACACAGATTTATGTTTTCAACACAAATGGTTAGTTCCATTATCCCTGTAACCTGGGTCAAACGCCACTTGCAACTCTGCTCCAGCAAGCAGCTTGTAGCTACACTGAGCTGTTTGGAAACAAGCAGGGCATTGTAGCTGTAAACAAAAATATTCTCGTGCTGCACCTTGCTGGCCTTATTTCTTATGTGCAAGCAGAACAGCTTGGTCTCTCCATGCTTTCACAGGTAAGCTGTTTGAGGGAGGACTTGAGGCTGAGTTTCACAGTAGCAATAGTAGTGGGAATATCAAGTTGAGAAATGGAATTGCCACGACTCAGCGTACTCCAGAAAGAATATCTGTAAAACATTTGGGAGGCTTCAGCTTTCTTCCCCGGCAAAGATTTTGGCAAAACTTAGGCAGAAATAAATTTCCATTGTTGGGTGCAGTCACAGCAAAAATCTGCTTTCAGAAAACGATTCAGCTTTCTCTGTCTACATCTGGCATTAATTTAATGATATTTAGCCTCTCAATAGAAGAAGGAAGTGCTATGGATATGGAATAAGTGGCACTGGATATCAGCTAGCGCATGCAGGTATGACCCAGGTTAATAGCAGGTTCCAGAGGTTTTTTGTACTTCTACAAAATGTTTTTTTCATGCACACACCCCCTTTGGCAGAAAATGCATTAAGCACAGTCCAGTGACCATGCAAATTGTTTGTTAAACACACTTGCATTGCCCTTTGTGGTTTCCAAGCACACGGGAAGGGAAAGGGAAGGGTTGTGCTGGGTTTGCAGCACCGCACACCAGAGTAGTTTAACTGGGTGGCCGTGGGCTGTGCCCAGCACCGGTACTCCTGGTATGGTTGGTTTATGGTGAAGCAGCACGAGAAATTCAGCAGGAGCCCAGCCCTGCACATCGAAGTGTTCAATCACATCATTGGCTACCATGGCCTCCACACAATTCCCCGTGCGTGACACCTGAGAGATGGTGGCTGCCCAATAGCTGGATTTCTAATACTTTAACCAAATTGCTGGATAATACAGTCTTTATTTAAAACAAACAACCAAACAAAAAACAACCAAACAAAAGAGCAAAAAGGCACACACCTACCAAAAAACCCAAACCAAAACAAAAACACACATAAAAAAACCAAAACCAAACAAAACCCACAACAAAAACCACACAAAACCTGAAAGAAACAAAAAACTCCAGATTACAATTTACACCTCTAAAGTGAGGTATAAGATTTTTCTCCATCAAAGGAGGTACAGCTCTCACCTGTTTGGGAGAGTGTACAGCCCTATGCTTTCCAGTATTTATGAGAAGCTTGTAATTTCATTTCAGAAAGTAAATTTGCTATCTGCAACAGCTGTCGTTAAAACACTTCATAACAATTTACTGGGATTTTTTCCTAAGCATTGTAACAGTGTGACAAGCAGTATTGCGGGGTGTCCAACAAGAAGTATTCATTCTTATCTGCTCTTCAGCACCTCCAACAACTGAACAATAGCTAAATGACTGAAAAGTTGCTCCTAGAACTATTTTGCGTCCGTTGTTGTTGTTGTGATAAGGAAAAGCTATCTAGCTTTGCAATTATGCATTTCATTGTATGTAGAGCCAATCTCTACTAAACCCCTAGGACATCCCAAGAGAGACTTCACATAGTATTTGAATATGAATCGAAGAATCAGGTTAGGATCACACTAAACTGATACAAGAGGAAATCAATATGCAACAGTACCAAGTAGCCCTATTTTGTTTAGAGGTCTCTCTTCTTAGCATTAGCCAAGAATAATGAGGGATTATTATAGCACGTACCTGCAGCACAAACACCATGTTCTCAGCATGCACACAAATGAGCCTTGCGTGGACCCATGGGACACATCAGTTGTCACCCACCAGAGGTACAAATCACATCGTACTTATTAGAGAAAAAGCTTTTAAATACTCTTCCCTTTAATATCTGGGTTGAGTGTTGGCCCATTTCAGGAAGAAAGACAGAGCTTGAGCTGAAGTCTCTTCAGCTGATGGGAATTTTCTCACCAACTATAAAAGGACTTGCTTCAGGCCCATAGTCTGCACCTGAATTTTAAGCAAATCTGTTCTCAGTCGCCCCCTCTCCCACCTTGAATTAAACATAAATACCAGCTTAGCTTTAAAAGACCTAGGTCCCACGTTAGAAGCAGAAAAAGCAGAAGTCCTTTGGGAGAAGGATGAAGACCTGCAGGAGATGCACAGAGGTATCTCCCATGGAAATGCGGTTTTACTGGTGGTGAGCGAGAAGGGACAGCCAGCACCAAGTGCTCGCTGGCGAGTTATTCTGCAGACTTTATGGCAATAAGAAACCAGCCAGTTTCGGTCAGTGGGGGAATCAAACAGGACAACACCCAGAAAGGTAGCAAGCTGACACACAAGTTACTTTTACACTGCACAGTGCCAGGGGAGAGCTATATTTAGTGTGATTAACATTTACTTCAGTTGCTATAGTGACTGCTTTTATTTGTCTTCTACATGGTCTAGATGGCTATTTTCTCCTACAGGCCTTAGAGCACAACACCCAAAAAAGCAGTGCTCTTTGGTCGCACAGCTGGTAATGGCAATAATACCCAGTTCCTAGAAAACGTTTGTAAGTTTTCTGGTTTTTGCCTATCAAGCTATAAGCAAACTCAATAGTAGATGGACAAATTACAGCAGAATGACACCAGCACCTCAACCAGGCTGTAAAGGGCTCTGCAGTGGTTTTGTGCTGTTCTGGCAAGCAGAGCAGAGAGAATATACCAAGTGGCCTGTTTTCTTTTCATGAGATAAGTAACAGAGCCTTGTTTTTGAGATGACCGAGCCCCAGCAAGTGCTGCTGGCAGGGCTGGTCAGACTTGCAGTCCGTGGCTGACTTTTTCACAGCACTTATTTTATCCCTAAGTTTTCTTGCAGAAGTTTTCTTATCTTTTCATAGAAGGAAAGAGGAGGCAGCATCAAATGCTCTTGCTTTATCCGCAGTGTTTACATGTAATTTCACTTTAAAACATATTCCCAGTTCTATGCATTTTGTCAGAAGGCTTGGCAGCAACATGGAGATAAGTGTGAGCCCGCTGTCTCTCGTGTAAAGTGTAAGTTATCAGTTGTGATTCAAACATAGAAGTAACACAGCAGCAGCAGCATTGAGACTGCCGGTGAAATTTGTCACCGAGATGACAGAGACTGAGACCTTCTCCAGGGTTTTCCACAGGATTTTCCAGTTATAAGTGGAGGCATTAGCAGAGCGTGTCTTGTAGACAGTTTTATTTACAATGGTGGTTTTGATCATAATATTCTATTTATAATGGTGGTTTTGATCATAATGTACAATGTATGTTCCTCAGCAGGGAGGAAGGCTATTTCCAGCAAGAGAAAAAGTAAAGATGAGGCAGTTTTAGGCCATAAAAGTCCTTCACTTAAAAGCTGCTTCTGCTGGGGGAGAAGTGCCATGTTAAAGGACACTGGGGCCTGGACCTGCCTGCTCAGAGACAGAGGGAAATCAGTCTGAGTTAACTAATAGGTATGGATCTAATGTGAATTGCTTAATCTGCATTAAGCTGCTTTAATTCTGAATAAGCAGTCTTTACTCTACTTCAAGATATAATTAAGCTGAGGTAAATTACAGTAAAGCAAGACTATTTGAAATCCAAGTCCACACGAGGGCTTAATGCAAGTTAAACGACCTGCTTTTATAATAAAAAGTTAATTCGGTCCAGCTTTCCTGAATATCCTCACGTAGCCAAAAGTCCTCCAAAGAGCGAACACTGGACTGTCAACAGAGTCAGTCCCTACCCTGCTAACACCTAGACCTAGCCCTGAGTGCCTGCTCATTAATCTGCAAATTGCACCACAGCTCTGGACACATCAAGGGCTGTCGAAGGGCACGTATCCGTCACAGACCTCCGCTTTCACCAGCTCCTTCTGAGGAAGACATTTTTTACACTGAGGGTGGTGAAACACTGTCCCAGGTTGGCCAGAGGGGTGGTGGATGAACCACCCCTGGAGACATCCCAGGCCAGGCTGGATGGGGCTCTGAGCAACCTGATCTGGGTGAAGATGTCCCTGCTCATGGCAGGGGTGGGACGGGATGAGCTGTGAAGGCAGCACTGGCCTGCCCCAGCTGCTAGAGATGCCCCAGACCCCCAAAGCCTTAATGATGTACCACCACGAATTTGTTGATGGCTTCTGTAGAAGACAGTGTGACCCAGCTGCACGCCTACCGCGCTCTATGCCACATCTATAATTAAAAATGAAAACGAAGCCACAGATCTGAACTGAAAGCTCAAAGGATGCCTGTTGCTATGTTCTAACGGCAGCACATTTGCCATGTCACATTTGATGCTGCTAAAAGATGAGACTTACCATTGCTTTCAGTTGCACAGCAGCCAGCACTACACACGATAGCCATGTTTTCACCAAATAAAATCAAAGCCTGCTGCTCATGCCTAATGAACCCTTGCAAAATATCTCCCAGGTATGAGATCTAAAAGCCTGAAGTGCTTTTGAAGGCAAAGACATGGAAAAAAGCTCCACTGATGAGGGTTCATTCAAGTGTCACGCTTTGTAGTAAAAATGCACTAGGTGCCAGCCACAAACAGTTCTGGCAGCAGTCACTGTGATCCAAGAAGAAAAACATCTTTTCAAAGGAGACATGAGAGGATCCTATTTCACTCAGTCTAAATGATCAGCTGACACAGTTACACAGCCCAAACTGGAGGAACAATGGAGCAAGAATTTCAGCATCTATAAAAAGAAAGGTACAAAATAAAAGATAAAAGAGGATTAAAGTCAAAGTGCACACAATCCCGTTTCATCATAAGAAGTGGGAATAGACTTATACAAGCATTAGATGACCAATTACTTCCCTTGCTTTGGGGAGTTGCCCGAATTTGGTAATTAATTCACATCAAACTGGAGTAACCCCTACAAAGAGGAAAAAAGATCCTATCTTGCTCATCTGCACAACAGTCAGTAACTTGAGGTATATGGCCTTCTTTAATGACCTAATAGACAGGACTGCCTGGGGTTTTTTACATTTATTTATAGTAATTATATTTATTTCTGACCCTTGATGCTTATTGTCACAACGCAGAAGCATTTGCTTCCACTACAAAACCTCTGCAAGTGCGCTGCCAAGCAGAAGAAGGATTTAACTCTCAGCCTCAAGGTCAAAAACCTCAGATCCAGCCATGCTGCAACTTCTTCAGCATAACAGAAACCAAGCAGGAAATAATTGCATACTGAGTAGGTCAGGTATGAAAACTAACTTCTCCAGCATAAGTTGGTTTTGGTCCATGAGCATGTGTGTGGTCTCTTCCTAACTTTTCAGAGCATGACAGCTGGAGATCTTCATGCAGGAAATAACTCAACAGCCTCGTTTTCGGAGGGTGTGGATTTAGGGGTACTGGAGTTTCTCAGTATCTCTCACCCCAGTCCCACACACATACATGGCTTTGCTTGAAGGCTTTTGAGCAGCTTCCTCAGCATCAGTATGGTCAGCCTGAGAACGTTCAGTTAAGAAGCTGCATTAAGCCTGTGCAGGATCCAGCCTGTTTGCTTAACCGTACATTTGAATATAAAAAAAATATTACAGACTTGCATTCCTGGCCAGTCTCCCTGGGTGAAATTCTCAGGCCTGCTCTACAGAAGAAGTCCCTCTGGGCCTTCGAAGAGCCATCTCGTCTATAAATAGCCCATGAGAAACATCTTAAAGTTTAAAATCAGCACGAAAAACAGTGAGATCTCAAATATCTCAGCAGAAAGTTTCACAATCGTTTTCTGTGGTAAGACCTACAATAACCTCCCCGCAGAGCCCTTCCATGAGCTCCAGGTCTCTGCTCCCGGCCACAGCACGGACACCAACGGCATCGTCCTTGGGCTCAGACGAGGCGCCCAACTCAGCTGCAGGCACGACGTGCCAAGGTCCAAATGACCCCTTTGTGCACGGCACAGGGAACAGCGGGTACTCCTGGGTCACATCAGAGTCAAGCCCCCAACATCAGCCGTGGTTTTGTGCTTGAAAGAGCTATCTGACAACTGAAATACAAATGAAGTAGAGGAAAACAGAAAAGAAAAAGCCAAGATAACTCTGGGTATTATTGGGTAAATAATAGGAATGTTTCTTTCAATCCAAAAGTTGAAAAAGTCTTATAACAACAGCTTTATTTTCAATATTAATAAAGATGAGAGTTTAAGATGTTTTTTTAATTGAAGTTTGAGTTATTCCTTCCAAAGGGATGATCGTGTCTTATAAGAGGCTTTTATGACTTACTATGTAAGCCCATTTGATCCCAGGCTACTGAAACCATCCCAGTACTGTCTAACTCTTTTGGGCTGCTGTTAAAGCTGTCTCCAAACACCCCAGGAGTCAGTTAGAGAACAGTTTTATTAGATTTTAAACTGTTGCAAACTCTTACAGCAGGATTTCAGATGCCCATGAAATCCAATTCCAGGCTCAAGAGTAGGAAGGGGAAAAAAAATCTCAATGCATTTTTGTTCGTATGATCTTTGAGAACAAGGGCTTAGCTGTTAGCAACACCTCCAAATAAGCTGTGCTTGAGGGAAAATTAATGGTGTTTGTAGGTGACTGTCTATGGACTACCAACAAAAGCACTGAGAAAAAAGTGTCAGGCAGGTGTCTGCTGAAGGACTCTGTATTTTCTACCCTTGTTAACAATCTCAGGAATAACTGAAATATAACTAACGCTCTACTGCTACCAGAGTGGCTCCCTGAATTTTAGCAAGCATTTGATTAACCAATATAACAAAAGCTGTTGCTTTCCTTCAACCTGTTAACAATCACTCTCTTTAAAAACAAGTGGAAGTGCGGTGTTAAAGCAATTACAAGTCAAAGCCACTCCACTCGCCGGTCACCTGTGGTAAGCTCAGATAAAACTTGTTTGCTTGGACTGTTTAATCAAAACATGGAAACACATTCAGTTATAAACACCAGAATAAAAGCATAGGGTTAATCTACTACTATACATAACATCTTAATAGCAAAAGTAGCCTCATCTGATCAACACCTACTGGAGCAGAAAACAGGAAGGATTCGTTTATTAAGGCCTATTCTAAAACTTGCTATCAGGTTCAGGCTTTGAACTTGAAAGCAAAGTGCCTACCAGACTGCCCCACACTCACCAGGTCTCAAAAGAGAGCCTGCTCAGCCACCGAATGTGCAGATTTGGTCTCAGGTGCAGTATTATTATAAAAGCCCCATGTTTGACTTGCCATGTTCCTTGAGAGCAGCAAGGCATTCAGTAACACCGCTTTTGTTTGGAGGCAGACTTCTCTAACAACTCCAGAAAAATGCAGGAGAAACCCTAGAGCGAGCCATCACCACTTCAGATATCTCTATAGGCAGTTTCTTCTTAATTCATATTTACCAGACATTGCTGCTCTTCCTGAAGCAAAACGGAATAAAAAGATTTGGAATAAAATTATTCAAGTCTTAATATATTCTTGTTATCCACATCATTTTCCAGCCTTTCTTTCAGTGCAGCTAATTTTTAACGGAAAGTCTTTCTGTTTGATCAAGTTGAAGTCTACTATCTTTCACTGTACTAAATGAAAGCATTGCTTCTTTTACTGCAAAGCATGAAAAAGGAGGGCGATTGTGCCCACATTAGCCTTCTCATCATTGCATTCGATAGCTGGATTGGTATAAATGCAGTACAAACCCCACATCTTTTATAATTATTAATAGCTGGTTATTCTATTGAACATACGTAAGATACATCTCAAAAGAGTATCATAAGATATCCAAGGTCTAAGGAAAAATATAATAATGTTTGAGAGCATGCAGTCAGGATGACTAACAGTGCAAGAGTTCTTTATTATCAGAATTACCTAACATAGCACAGTAATTTATCATAAAATAATTTCACTTTGCAAAAAAGCATAGAAGATGACAGAATAAAACTATGTTTATGGAACAAAGGGAGATTGATTAATCAAAGCAACAGGAAGAGTTTGATTCAATCTTACTTCTACATATTTAATATCGTTTTCCTAAATAGATGACACTTTCCATTTAAAACAAACAAACAAATTAAAAAGGCAGACTTTTCAGTGCCGAGATACGTGTAGCTGAGTCTATAACTGCTAATGAAACCAGGAGCACCGGCTCCTGAGCGAATGTCATGACCCAGCTCAGCACCAACACTTCACCGCTCCTGGAGGGGGCACTGGCCCCTCACCCCATCACTGCCCAGACCCCACACCGCGGCACTGTGCCCCACACAGCTGCCTGATGCAAACACCTGGATCAAGCCTCTTCGTGGCTGTACAAAGCCCATCTCAGTGGGAAATGCCTCCATCTAATGAACTTTCCATCTGATAGCAAACTAGAGGAGAGGTTTACTCCCGCGCTGCATCAGAAAGTTGCTCATTAACCTGGAGGGTCGTAGGCGTGTCTGACAAACAGGGATCTGTGTTTCCGAGAAAAGAGAGGGGATGTTTATTTTAGCTGTACTTCTCCAAATTTGGGTCCAGATAAGAAGTAAATAAGACATGGGGGACAGAGGAAATTCATCTAGACCTGCTGGACCAGATCAGAAGAGGGAAGTGGTTACAGTGACTAACACGCTCTGCAAGGTTGTGCTTCTCTTGAATGGGTGCAACCCAGTGAAGGGACCCAAACCCATCAATTAGGAACTCAGGTCTGACCCACGTGTCAAGGCAGAGGTTTATTTACAGAGTAACCAAGATCCAGGCAAGCAACACTACAGCTTCCCAAACAATCAGCTGTCAATGAGCAGCTCCCTAGGTCAGACATCCGTTCTGTCTTTGAGTGATGTGCAACCGCATCATGGGATCATCCTCATTGGAGTTCAGGTGACCCCAAAGGGATTTTTGGTTATGTCTTTTCACTGATAACCCCGACTATACCACAGCTTCACGTGCCAATGCCCTACAGATATCTGCTTACTGACTCATGAGATTGCTCTGTGGTGGCAGACAACCCCAAAGCAAATGACATTTCCCCTTTTTTCAGGCATATGATCTCACCACAGGCTTTTTCAGGACAACCAACTCCCTTGCTCCAGTAGATATTCATGTCAGTTAGTCAGGAGGGCAGGGACTTGTGTGCAGAGCTAGATGAAACTGTCACCTTGAAACCTGGAGCACGATACCCGCCCCAAAGCCCAGCTTCCAGCTGCGGGTGTCCTTACGTACCGCAGATCCACCCACATTCACACATTCTGCCCTCATCTGCTTTACATATCTTGAGATCTGAGATCTGGAGTTGTAGGACACAGCTAGGGAGGACACAGATGCAACAGCTCATCTCGTGTGTGAGGTGAGCCCAAAGACAGCCCAAGCGCTCTCAAAGACAGCTCAAGCTTCAAAGCTTATTGAGCAAGACTATGGAAGCCTGGAAATAACTGGAAATAACTGGGCAGAAAAAGCAAAATTGCCATAGCATTGCCCGAGTTGCTCACTAATCTTCCTACACAAACAATGCCTAGAATTTGAACTAGGAAAAATAAAGAGACCACTATGCTTACTTATTGAAGTTAGAACCTTTACTCAATCATTAAAAATAAGGAAAGAGTTTCTCTAAACTAAAGGTCACAATTAGCCTGGTCAGGCTCAAATTATTAGCCATGACAGTCCTACTTTAAAAAGATTAAGTTGCTTCTTGTTAAAACTGCTTTGAACATCTTAGTCCTAACAAATAAAGGCATATGATCTCACCACAGGCTTTTTCAGGACAGCCAACTCCCTTGCTCCAGTAGATATTCATGTCAGTTAGGCCAAGGTTTGGGCTACAGACACGGCAGATTTCAACACAGTGGAAACTACTAAAGCTTTTGAGCCTTCATTTTCTCCACTTATATATTTTATTTCTAGCAGCATTTTCTTTTCTTGAATTACAAACAGATAACTATTTGCATTTTTTTCATAACCAGGAAAGAACGATCTCAAGCTACCCAGATAACAAGTAATTTCTTTTGCAAGTTTGTGGTCAATATGTAAATCAGAGCACTGGACACCTTTAACAATCTGTATCGTCTCCTGAATAGGTTAGCAGGGGGAAAGCCAAGGCCAGTTTGAAAGCTGGCATCCCAAGAGTCAGGAAGGAACACGAGGGGGAGAAGACACACACCAAAGCCCGGGGGAGTTCCCACTTGCACACTGCAAAGGTCGTTGGGGTACATCAGTCATTGCATTTCCCCTGATTGCCTTCCCAAGCATCCAGCATGTTTCAATAAATATACCCCTCACGAAGCCGTACTCCAAATATACACCACAGATGTGCTACATCTTCCCTTCAGCAAATTTTGGTCTGAGACTTGGGTGTTTCTTGGTACTGCTCACAGCAGCAAAGAGCAACACTGGATAAATTAATATGTAATTGGAAAAGTGACTCAGAGATGAACAGAGGCATTCAGTCCTGGGAGGATAAACGTTAATAACTGTGGCTTCCAGGAAGAAAGTATGTCAGAAAATTATAATTAGAAGAAAACATCCAAGAGGGGGAGAGCCATGTGCACATATTTAAATGGCTGAGATGAATACTAAAATGGTAAAAGCTTTCTCCCAATTTGTTAAAAATAGACAGGAACATGAGACTCCTGACCCTGTACGTCAGTATCTCCTGTGTACTTGCAGCAAGGCAGAGGGGAACCCCCGGCCCGACGGCCCCTTGCAGCCGGGACCGCTGCCCCAGAGACGGGGGAGAACGGGCTGGGGGGCGGGGGGCAGCACCTCCCCTGCTGCACCCCCTTCTCCCACGGCAGAATGCAGAGGAATCCACGGCGTGTTATTTCCTCCCACCAATTGGGATTACAATGATTTCAGCATTTGAACTAAAACTAGTAAACTAGAGACAGGCAAATTCCTCGAACTAGCACACCTGCTGTTCTGAGGTAATGCTAAATTTCTTCAGAAGAGAAAACCATCAGGGTCCAGGTTTTTCAAGGCTCTCAAACAATTCAAGCGACCCTTCATTTTAAATACTTGATTCCTTAGCTTTGTAATGAGAAAGTGGCAACTGTGAAACTTTTTGTAATAGATATCAGAGACTGTTTTCATTTAAAAAAATATTTTAAAATACTATTTTTCTCTGTGGGAAGTATCTACTTGTGGTTGTGTGTGGGGGGAGACTGTGGTTTTATCCCATTTGATATATTTACTCCATTGCTTTGGAGTTTTCTTCCAGCTAGAAAAGCAGCAAATGATCAATCTTCAGAGAGAAACTGAGGAACTGCTGTGGTAACAGACACTAGAAATGTAGTTTTAGTCCACACTAGCAACTTCAATGACTTCAAACACTACAAAACTAAACAGTCTTCGAAGCTGTAGTGAAAGCACCAACCAAGCTATGACAACCTGATTGGATTGAAAAGCACTGACATCGGGAACTCAATTAAGGCAAGCGAAATTCATTAAATAGTAGCTGAATGAAAGAAACTTAATTTTCATTCACACGTCTTTTAGTTTAAGTGTGAAAATGCCCACTGATTATACCTGCTTACATTTTAAACGTGTGTAAATGTTTCCAGTACCCAAATTCCAACTTGTGCTCCATCCTCATAATGAAATACTGAATCTGCACATGAGAACAACACCTGGAGACTTCCATCCTATCCCAAAAGACAAGAAAGGGAGGCTACGCATGGCAAAAATAGAAATTCTTATGTATTGACAACACACTGCCATAAACCACAGAGAATCTCAGCCCATGACAGCCCTTCAGCTTGTGAGTCTGAATGTAGCACACAGGCGCTTATTCGTTATCGAGACAGATTAATGACCTTTTCCAAATCTCAGCATTCTAATATAAATGTACACCAGTCTAACAAGTATCACAAGTATAATACAGAAGCGCAATCTGGCCCCATATTGCAATATTATGCGAAACTTATGCTGCAGGAAGCACATACAATAGCAAAGCCCTGCAGACCCCAAAAGTTACCCCCTGTGCCAGGAATGCCCCTCACTGCCACTCCTGCTTAACACGCTGCTGCTTCGCTGTGCAGCTTTTTGCCTTTTTCCCTTGTGCAAGTGTAAGTGCATATACATATAGCTTTCTCTATATACCATATGGTAATAAAAGTCAGCAGTCCCAACAGTACAAGAAGAGATTTCTTAAATCACGCTAAATGTCATAAATCTGGTTCAATGAGAAGCAGCCCAGCACATTGGCACAAAATTGCTTCTTGCAGTCTCCTCGTGGAGCAGCGGGTCCTCACATCAGTTACATGAGGGGAATCGCTCCAGTTTCTGCACCAGGCAAGGGCTTATTGGGGTTTGCAAATGGAAACAGGTTCTGTAGCACTACAGGATTTCGGAGGTGCGCCTGCATATTTGTTCCAATAGAAATGCCTTAAAATTGTAATACTGCAGCAAGATCACACTGACTTAAGACCCCCATGACTGCCAACTGGGACTCAGAGCGTCAAGCTACAAAGTTGCATGTCAATCACTTTCCCATTAGATATACGGCCAATAGGATTTTTTTCCCTGTTTTTTGTTTGTCGGTTGGCTGGTTTTGCGTGTGTGTTTGTTTCTCAGGTTTTTTAAAGTTTTGTATGAAGTTTTTTTTTAGTGTTTGACAAATGAACAAGTGCCAAGCACTGCCCTTGGTGGAGCAAATGCCTACTTCAAAGGAAGATATATTTTTAAGGCTTATGTTCTTGGAAACTGCTGTAGTCAGCTCTGAGAGATCACTGTCTTCATGCATTAAAGCAAAAGGTACATCAGCAAATAAATACAGAGCAAATTTTTAACTTGAAGGAAGTCAAGCAAGCCAGTGATGGGGGACTTTCCAGAGCACAACTTGAGCAAACAAATTCTATGACTCCTGATGGGTCTTCGTTTGTGCACGGGGTCAGACCAATGTCACAGACTCCACGCTTCCACAAGCACTGCAATTCCCAACGTTGTACTGAGAAGTTCCTGCAGTCTCAGCTCTCCTTGGAAGCAAACAGAAAGTGTTCCTGTTTTTTGCTGATCCAGAGAAGAGCTTTGAAATGCAACTTCATCACAAACCACAAACTTCAAGCAAAAAGGTAGTCAGGCATTCCCAACTGCTTTGAGGAGCCTGGAGTGATGAAGCTAATGATGTAGTATGGGGCTTTTGTAAGAAAACCCTTGGCACAGACAGCTGTATTCACTGCCATATTGTTTGTACCAGAGATGCAAAAATCTACCCTTGCATACAATTCCCTTATGCTGCAAGCAGGGTACAGATGCTGCTATGCATATTTGTTGTGCACAACCAATACCTCTTCCTCAGTACTCGAAAAAAATCCATTTACAGTCATAACCCTTTCCCCACCCTTTATAAAGATCTCACTGTGTTACCACCTCAGTTTGCTGAGGCAGATGAAGCTACGAGGCTGACCTTTCCTAGACTCGCTTTCAGAATTCTTCTCTATTTATTTATTGTTTTTTCTTTCAGCAACTCCCTTGTGACCACCCACTCACAGTTACAGCTAGGCACAGCAGGGAATTTAAGACCTCGGCTAACAGAGGGGTATGCTGGCAAATTACGCTTTGCGAAAACAAAGCACGACTTCAGGTGATGCTACCAGCTCAGCTGCTATTAATTTGTGTATCAGTTTTTCCGAAGATGCTTTATTGCTTATGCTGGAGGATTACTGAATAAAGCATGCACATAATGCTGAGGCTATGGAAGTGTCAAACACGGATCTACAGAAACCATCTGCTCACTACATAGGATGAATAGCAAATGATGACGGGATTAGACCACGACATACACACAGGTTTCATAAAGGAAAAACACACCCAGGACGTTCACCATTCTCTTTCCAACTCCCCACAGAGCTTCCAAGGCAGGGAAAGGTGCGGTGGAGTGAAACACGGCTCCTCGTGGGGCAGGAGTCCTGGCACCCGCAGGGACCACGAGATGCAGCGCAGCCATTCCCACTCATGGGCTGACAGGTGTTGGTCAGAAAGAGGGGAAGCAAGAGACTATGCAAGCTTTGCTTTAATATTAATAGCTATATAAGAGAACTGAAAAGGAATTGAACTTAAAGGTCTGTCCCGTATTGTCCATCTTGCAGCAAACTGCAATGAAAATAGCTGATTTCTTGGCATACCACTTCCTTGTTCAGGCATAACACCAAGGCTACTCATCTGTGCTTTTTTTCCACCAGAGTAAAAAAACGTACATTCTCTGCTACATATGAGAGTGCTGTATTATAGCACCATCAAGTTTTATTATTAAATAAAAGAGCAAAATTAAAACATTGAGCAAATGAGAATTTGACTGGTTTGGGTGCACACAGGTGGGAGGATGTCAGGAGGGCAGGGACTTGCGTGCAGAGCTGGATGAAACTGTCACCTTGAAACCTGGAGCACGATACCCGCCCCAAAGCCCAGCTTCCAGCTGCGGGTGTCCTTACGTACCGCAGATCCACCCACATTCACACATTCTGCCCTCATCTGCTTTACATATCTTGAGATCTGAGATCTGGAGTTGTAGGACACAGCTAGGGAGGACACAGATGCAACAGCTCATCTCGTGTGTGAGGTGAGCCCAAAGACAGCCCAAGCGCTCTCAAAGACAGCTCAAGCTTCAAAGCTTATTGAGCAAGACTATGGAAGCCTGGAAATAACTGGAAATAACTGGGCAGAAAAAGCAAAATTGCCATAGCATTGCCCGAGTTGCTCACTAATCTTCCTACACAAACAATGCCTAGAATTTGAACTAGGAAAAATAGAGAGACCACTATGCTTACTTATTGAAGTTAGAACCTTTACTCAGTCATTAAAAATAAGGAAAGAGTTTCTCTAAACTACTGGTCACAATTAGCCTGGTCAGGCTCAAATTATTAGCCATGACAGTCCTACTTTAAAAAGATTAAGTTGCTTCTTGTTAAAACTGCTTTGAACATCTTAGTCCTAACAAATAAATAAGTTTTCTTCATAATTTTCCTTAATTTATTTTGTTTGAGTCCCAGTTGACAGAGCACATACAAATAGCATGGAATTGGCAGCTGGGACAAGACAGCACCTTTGAAACTGCCTAGAAAACCACATTCCTATAACAAAAAATTGCTTTGCAGTCTGTCCTAGACACAGGAGGTCCAGCTCTAGCTGCTTGCTCAGCCTTCTCTCTAAACTCAAGTGCAAACACCCCTAAACCACACATTTTCTTAAGAAACGTGGGCCTTTAATATACCTTTGGTAAACCAAGAGAGAATCAAATAGGACAATGTCCATGAAGACAGCTGAGGAAAAACCAGAAAACAGAGAGGAAAGAGATCCTCAGTTTGTGAAGATGATTTACAGCTTCCACAAAGGCAGGATACCTCATTGGTTTTTTCCAGTTAAAGATCTGGCCCAATTTTTGAGAAGTATTTTAAGCAGTAATGCATTTACGAATAGATGTGGAGCACTCAGCCGAGCATGGAAAAGCTAAGTTAGATCCTCCTCTGTACGCTTGTTAAGATTAGGGTTTACATGACACTTCACACACCATAAATAACATCAATTTTGTAAGATATAAACCACATGTTGAGCGTGCAAATCAGTTTTCCTATTTTTATGGTGCTGGATGCACCTGAAATTGGCTTTTAATGAAATGCAGCCTACTTTCACACACATTAGTGATTTTATTTTCTTTTGGGAACAGAAATAAGTGCTACAAATGTTAGTACCATTTTCACCATCCAGGGCCTTGCATTTCTTTTTAGCCTCTCAATTTTCGAGAAGGACTCAAATATCCCACATTTTGACAGGTTAGATTTATAGACCTGAGGGGCACTTTAGCACCACCAGAGCGGTACAAGGTGAGCACCAGCCGAGGGCTCTGTGTGAATTCACAAGGCTTGGCACTGGTGATAAGACACACACCAGAGAGCTGTTCTGGAGCAGGATTAGCAAAATCTTGGCTGATTTAATCACCTTGCAACAAGGTCCTGTCTTCTGAGGTCCTGCACCGACACAATGGGACACACGGAAGGATTAATACCAGCATGGGCCACCTGCGCGTCCCCTGTGCTGAAGGGGGTAGAAGCTCATCCCTCGGTTCGCCCCAGTGCCCCATGGCAGGGACACGGTGGCCAGCGTGGAGAGGATGGCTGCTGGCACAGCAGAGCCAGGGCCAACGCAAACCCACACAAGGTTCTAGAATTCCTCGAAACTGTAAATTACACATCCCCATGCTAAAATCGTAACTTCTTCTGACATGCAGAACAGCCATCGGCACCTACCGAGAAGAGGTTTGTCACAGGTTTGACACGGCGTGGGCTCATGGAAGTGCCTCGCTACTGTTTTTTGTAAAGGACACCAGGGACAGGCAGGAGAAGCACTGCAAGATGTTTGCATGAATGGAAATAAAGATATTCCGAGTCGGTTTTGTTCGCAGAGGCACAGCTTTCAGTGCACACTGACCTTCAAACCAGCAGCACGCTCGGAGCTGGCGTGGAGACAGCAAACCGCGTTCACCGCGTTTCGGGAAGTATCTGTTTCTGTTTGAAGAAATTTTGTTTCTGCCAGAAGTTACTCGCACCAAACCAAACCACTTTCAGTCGACTCTCTCTGCTCCTCCCCTTCTCTGGCTTTCAGAGTTGTTTGGATCACACCAGACACACACTTTTCCAAACCATTTCAGAGGTCTGTTTTCCCCTGTTCACCTTCCATTCTGCCTTTGCAAACACCCATGCATCTTCCCAAAACATGCCTTGGACAGAGGATTTTATTTTTCAAATCCTAGTTGCTTAGATTTTCTGCCTGAAGTAGTTTTGTTCATTGTACACTGAACACAGGTTAATGGTAGAATGCTTAGCTTCAAGTCTGACCTAGCTGTCAAAAGATACAATTGATATGAAATTCTCCCTTTATCGCACATGGAGCTGCAAGGTAAGTTTAAGCAAGTGAACAAACAGACACAAACTCATCCAGAATGTGAAGATGTAAGTATCCTATTGTGTCACCTCACCTTCGGTCACAGTCTTCTGTATTGAACCCATTTTCCCTAACTTTCACAACATGAGGCTGCTAAGCAGCTTGTTCAGTTTAACTCAAAAAGAGAAGCAGCATTTGCTTATAGAGCAGAGGGCCACTTACCAGTTTTTTTTCATGTGCATTTTCAAAACAAGCTAGAAACAAGCACATCCTCTTCCTGGCAAGTTCTGTCTTCAAAATGGAGTCCTGATCTGTGGCTCCTTCTCACCTGGAGCGAGGCACAAAGCCAGCTGAGTCACGTTGTGCTCCCCGCGTTTCCCAGGGAGCTCATTACCTCCAGGTGACACCATGCTGAACGTGGTGACTGCAGGCAGCTTCCCTTCCCAGGACACCAGCTATTACACCCACAACCCCACAAGCTCTTTCCCACTTCCATCTCCCCCTATAATGTCCCTGTGGCACATCGTTTCAGGAGCATTTGCTAGGATCTGAGATATGTATGACCATGCACACGAAAATTAACTGCTCCAAAATGAAGCCTGATGCTTCTGCACTGTGCCTTGTATCATCACTCAAAGCAAGTCAACGTGTTTCCCTGCAAGGCAGGTACAATTCACCAGTAAAAACAAAAACCTGCAGTGCTGGACAAGAGCATCAGACTTCATGGTACACAGCAGAGAAGAATAAGCCATCTTGCTTGTGCCAGCACCTTTAGTTGGGTGCACACAGAGAATTAAAAGAATATCTGGCTGGGGTGGCTTGTGTTTCTCTCCAGGAATTGCCAGCATGTACCATTTTAACCATTGCTGTTGACAGACTAGTGCCTTGTCAGATCTAGTTCCCTCTCAACTACTCTATTCTTCTCGGGGAGGTGAGGAAGGGTGTGTTGACTCGGGTGCATACAATTTGAATTTCTGGGACTTCAGTGAAAGCAAAACAAACGACAGGCAGTTTTGTCAGCCCAGACAATGAAAGCTCTCCTTCAGAGACAACGAAGTCCAGTGTTCCTCTGCCAGTAACACTGAATCATACAATTGTGTGGGTTGGAAGGGACTTTTAAAGTTCATCTAGTCCAACTCCCCTACAATGAGCAGGGACATCGTCAACTATCATTGCTTTTACATTGCCCGAATATTTCCTCATGCAACCATAAGACCCTGACAGCCGGACTTGCCTCCTCTGGGCTTTCGCCCCACCAAATAATCTCTCCACACCCACAGCCCTTGCTCTCTAGTGCACCAAAAGGCCAAAGGGCAGAAACACTTTCTAGCTGGAGTGCCAGATCAAGACCGATCTTTGCTCCATATCAGACATTAATACATCTAAGACTAGACTCTTTTGTAAGGTGGGTGTGTTTATAGTGTGGATAAAAAAACTGTTTCACTTCCTACTATCTTAACATCACAAATCAGTTTCTATCGCCTTGCCTAAATAAATTTTAGTATTCAATTATCACGAGTCTTATCAAAGGTTGAGATTTCCTCCAGAAACTGTCTTCGGTTTGGGAATTCTAGGTCTCTAAAGCTATTTTTAAAATCTGGATCAGCTAGGTTTTCAAAATGGCAAGCAAGGACCGATATGTGCTCCCAGGAGCCCACACTTAGAAACGAGATATCTTGACAGTGTTTATCTACCAATCCACTGTCATACTAAAAATATACTTTTTGCCAACTAATCAGCACAGATGAAGAAATAGATGGAATACGGGATAATACAAATTTTAAACTTGAAGTCAGGACCATTCAAGGGTGATCTCTCTGAAATTAAGGTAGAGTTCTCAACAGCTCCCAGTATTTCCCTCTTATTCCCTTTCTTTTCAGCACCCCAAAGACTGTAGCTTCCGTGAGTGCTATAGATTAGTTTGTCTTGCAGGGAGGAGTTACGAAGTTACAGCTAAGGAAGAGTAATTCTAAGCAATATTCAGAAATAGAAATAACAGCACAATCAAGGGGAAGAGATCTCTCCTACATCAAAACCTAAAATAATCCCTTCATTCTCCTCCTCCCCAGACTTGCTGACCTTCCCCCACAGCCTTTCATTATGGAGGATTTTTCCCAGTACTCGGCCCTTCAGTGGCTTACCGGAAAGGGCCGTGTTGTTCTCTTCCCGCTTTCCACATGGATAGAAAGCTGTTCACACTCTGGAAATGGTTAGAGACTGCGGGAGGGATGAGGCTTTTGTTACAGTCTAGCTATGACTGCCCACTAACTTAAACTTGGCTCTTCTAAATACCAGACTTGTCATTATTTGCAATTTGTGTTTGACTCAGATCTATGCAGCCAAAAAGAGACAAATAAAAGGATGGCTAACACTGGCCTATTTTAAGCTCTGTCATAATTCCTGTAAAACCCTGTCTAGATTGTAAATGAATCACATGCTGGATCTAGCTAAAACTGTTAGCATCATGCTTGATATTTCACACCCAGTGCAACACTATTGTCCATCACTAACTGAGGACTCTGGAAGACCCTGGGAAGCCTGTTGGATGTTTTTTCTTCTTGCAGGAGCACTGTAGAGGAGACGGTTTGGGGGACCCCCAGGTGAAGAGCAGGCGGGCTGTGCTGGCTCTACTGCGGCAAGGTGCCAGCCACCCATCAAGGGCCCAGGCGGTGGAGGGTGCTGGTCCAGTCACCCAGGTCGGGGAAAACAACATTGCGAGAAACAACAAACGAGACAGCCCAGGAAAAAAGGCAGAAGCTATTTGAATCCAAACTAAACACATACTAAGATGGCAAATGGCTGTGGCAGATAACTCGTTGATCCAAGGGCCAGAGGCAGGACTGTCACAAACTAAGAGCGGAGATGGAGAGAGGTTCGCTATGGGTCTCCCGGACAACCTCTGCTGGCTTTTCCACGGTAAGCTCTCCTTCCCTATCAGTGAAAATGAATGCTTAACAAGACACCACTGCTCATGGCCTTCATTGCATTCTTGTCCTAGTGCCCCCGAGCAGTCGTGTAAAGCCTTGAGGTTTTTTACATTTCTATATGACACAATATACAATTTGTAACCACGGGCAGATCCAACGCGTCCCAACGGATGGGTGTGCAGAAATCCACCTCCGAGCCGAGGAACTGCTCCCCAGCAGCCCTCTCACCCAGACTGGGCAGGAGCTGTGTGCTTACTGGAACCAGGAGGGGAGCAGCTGCCCTCCCCGCTCTGCCTGCGCGGCTGCAAGGCTGGTACACGTCCCAAGCGCCGCGGAGCAATGACATTTACACTGGTTTCACCGAGGCAAGAAGAGGCCAATGACTTCACGGGATTTATTCAAAACAGGAGAAGAAAAAGCTTTCTTTACTGACATCATGAAACACACCGGTACGGAAGAGGACAGGGAAGGTGTTCTCACAGACAGACAGAGATTGCAGAGCTACTGCTTCTACCACACTGCTATGGGAAGAGACCCCTTGGGCAGGGGAAAGCTGCCCTCCCCAATTCTGCCCATTTCAGCACGAGAAGCAGAGCACACCCACCCTCCCCGCCGCTCCTGAAGCGCGGGGGCAATGCATCCGCTCCCCACCTATTTCAAAAGCACACAGCAACCGGGAGGTCACCTCGGTCAGCTTGCAGGGACTTGCAGGTCAGCTCGCCAGGAGCTACGTGGCATTTCTGTTACCAGAGACGAGGCAGCAAGTAATTTGCCAATAATTGCAAAGGTAGAGCAGCAGAGAGCTGGGAAGAAGTACCGACTGCCAGTGAGTTTGTGCCTCAGAGCATCTTCCCCAAACTGTTTCTGAAATAAGGCTGCTTCTGTACCAAGCACAGCATTGTATCAGAGAAGTAAATGTTTACTAAAATTTATTTTAAGAGATTAAAAAAAAAGTTAAAAGATTAAAAAGTCTTGCAAGAATCACTGAATTGTGAATTGCCTCCCTCTTCCTTTGCCAAAAATGCCACCTGAATGATTTCAGAAGTCTTACAAGTCGAAAGGAAGTTCCCATGGTTATTTTACAAACTGTTTATAAAACCAAATATCTTGGACTAAAAGTTTAGCTTATCAGTACACAGCTTTGACAGTATTTCCATAAATCCAAAGAGCTCCTAGGACTATGGGAAGAAGTGTTAAATTGTTTTTCTTGTTTCACAATGCACCAGGTTTTTGGCTGTCATAACCCCTTTGAAGTAAACTGAACTATATTCAGCACTTGATCCCAACTTGTGCAATTTCTGCTTAGAAAGTATCTCCTGCATCTCCCATACGCCATCTTCGGTTGAGATGAAGACAGATTGGTCCACATGCTGCATGAGCCCAGCTCCATCAGGAGTAAATTTATTGCAGTGGCTCATGCAGATACCGCGTGGATGTACCACAATGTGTTAAGATCGCCTTACAGCTATGAGAAATTAGGTAACAAAGTCCTAAGAGCAAGTGTTGCAACATGGAAGAGCCGTCAAAACACACCAGTGCTTAGACCTAACCAAACTGACAACCCTGATTTTAAAAAAAGTGCTTTGACAGTCAAGAAAAATTCCTAAACACACTAAAAACTGATCTGCTAGCAATGCACATTTCGGAAGCCGGGCAAAGTAACTTTCCCATGCGTATAGATGTCCTCATCTGTGCCCTGGTTTATGTGCTTCACCAAGTTTTTCTCAAACAGGAGGGGGTGGTAAGCTCCCATGGTACAGGCACGGTCGTGAAACTTCTGGTAATAGTGGCAAACGTCCGTCTGCCGTTTGGAAGGGAGAAATTCGTACACGTTCACTTCGTCACAGAGCGTCATCATGATCACAATGCCTAGGGAGGGAGAGAAAGCAGACATCCCCATGTCAAACCAGGGAACCGATCAAGCATCCCAGCGAGACAGGTGGTCAGCAAAGAGCACCCAGCCCAAAGGCGAAGGGTTGCCTTTCGGAACATACAGACAAGAGAAAACAAGAAAACAAGTCTGGCCAGACAGGGCTGTTTTCTGAAGCCCTCTCTTGCAAAGCAGATGATCGACTGCTTTAGCATCTAGTCCAACCCGCCTTCTTTAGCAGGTGGGTTGGACTGGATGATCTCCAGAGGTCCCTTCCAACCCCAACCATTCTGTGATTCTGTGACTTGACTGCAGCACTGTTTACAGCGACAGCCATGCCAAAAAGCCAATTTTTAAGAGCGCAACCGTCCTCTGTGACCTTCATGGAAACTTGTGTGTCTGTCAACCATGCACCACAATTAGGTGATCCAAACGTCCCATCTCAAACCTGCCTGGGTAAGCAGCAATGAGACCTTCACCTTCTCCCCACCTTCCTCTTGTGAATGCAGGGGCTATAAAAGCGACCGTGCTCGGAGACGCTCACCCAGAGCGAGCAGACTCCGCTCCTCAGGACCCCCAGCTGCCCCACAGCAGAGCAGCACATAATGTGTATCACAGAAAATTCATGCAGTATCCGAGACATCGGGGACCGTGCATGATCAGAGGAACACGGTTTACAAAACGTTAGAAGAACCCATCCGTGAAACCACTTATTTAAACCAAGGTGCATTTTAAACACATTTTCATCCACCTTTTCAAATGACAATTTTCATTCACATTTAGGCCTTTAAGGAAACCCAGACGTGCAAACTGGAACTCGTCTGTGCCCCTGAGCCTGGCGAGGTGACTTCTTTTACAAAGCAAGTAACTTGTCCTGAAGTTAGGCCACAGAGGAATTTGCTGTCTGCCGTGGCCCGGTGCCTGCTTTCAAGCCCTGAACTCCAGTTAGCAACAATTTTGCTGCTGAAGTCATTGACTACGCTGTTACGCAGTTGTTCTGCACGTACCCCAGTAATGATGTAAAAGGTGCTGGGCAAGAGCGAGGCTGTGGCAGGAAACTAGATGCTTGGGTGGCAAAAATAAGAAGTGACTCTGTTCGCATGGACATAGCAGGGCACCTGTGACCCAGCAGCGATGGGAGCAGAGATGGGAGCTGAGGAAGGGATAAAGCAGAGCGGCTGGACATCCACATGGCAAACAAAGCCATACGCCCATGCTGCGACTTCAAATAGCTGTGAACTTCCCCAGAAGTTCACTCCTTTTTATTCAGCTGATCGTGAGATCTGCTCTCCGATAAGAAGGAAAAGCTTTGCAACAGCAGAATGAAAAATGAGCCCCTTTGCTGAGAGGCTGGATTTAGCATGCTGACAAACAAGACATTAGCATGCTGAATAAGGGGGAATACAACTGAACTTTCTTCAGGACAGCTATTTCCCCTGACCATCCCCAACCCTCCAATAACTCTTTAGCTATATATATTTTTCCATATATCTATATTTCCATATTTATATATTTTAAATATACATACATACGTATGTTAAAAATAGGCAAGCACTGAGATTTCATCTCCAGTAACCAGATTTATTTGCCTGACAAGGTCTGAGCCTGCAGGAGCCTTATCCTTCCTCTCACGCCCCATGGGAACTGCTTTGGTGCTAGAAGTGAGAAATCCTAGAGAACATCTCGATGTTGCAATCTGCTTTCCTGTTTCCACGTGGAACCATGCCATGCTTATAACTGCTGTTCCAGAGGAGTGCTGCAAACCACTTACTTTGACACAACTGAGCTGCTGCTTTAAAGACAGGAAGCTTAAATTTTGGCATAAGACAAACTCTGTAAAAGCAACTCTAATAAGCAAAAGAAATCTGTAGTTGTCTTGGAAAAACGGCATCCTGGAAGGTTCCTGCAAACCTACTGGGAAGTTTAGAGGGCAATTTTCTTACCAAGCATTCCTGATGATGGTGGATTAGGCTGAATAGGCTCCAGTGAATTCTCCTGCAGAATATCCCAGAGTTGCCACTGCATTTTTGGATTCAGGATATAGAAGGGCTGCTCTGGATGTGTACTACGATACAACTTATAGCTTTCAAAAAAGTCATAGTCTGGTTTTCTGTACCACTGGAAAATAGAAACAAGAAGTCAGACTTTTTATTTCTAGCCCACTCTTTCCCAAACCCATCAGGAAATGAGGACAAGTCAACCTGCTTCTGCCAGGGGCCAAAGGTCCTGCTATACCTACACACACCCACCCTCTGTCCTCCACAACCACATCTGCCCTTTGGGTCAACTGTGGTGACTTGACTCAGTGAACAGAGCAGGAATAAAAACCAAATCTCCTCTCTTTGGCAGTGAAGGACCATTAAATGAGATCAGCCACCTTGTATAATTTCATTCTGCACCCCCCAATAGCAGACAATGTTGAGAAGTCTGCCTGAAACATTACAGACCCTGACCCTTCTGTGTGTTGGAGTGCGAAGCATCCTATTCTGCAGGCAGGTGTCCTCAGCATAGCCTCCTAAAACAGGCTGAGCTGATTTGCATCCCAAAACTTCCCGTCAGTAAAAACACTTATGAAACGTTTATGATTCCTTAACGTAATTTTGAGATTTTTATTTCCTATGCTTAAAATATCTCTGGTTTTACTGACACGTAAGCATGCTGTGCATACGCCCTCGTGTGTCCTGGAGCTGTGGGGCTAGACACAAGAATAAACATCAGTGAGAAAACGGGAAATGCAGTCCAGAGAAAGGAACGCAAAGACCTCTCAGTTACAGAGCTTAAAATAAAAGAACGGACTGCTCACTCCTACCTGCTTTCACCCTGAGCCTCCAAAGCTCACCACTTATCAAATAACACCCTTTTGTACTCAACGTGAAAAGTGAATGCTAGAGGGATTGCAACACCCACAAGTGAGAGTCCAGCTGACAGAGAGGAGACGTTTGCGAAGATCTTCAGAGGGTTTCCCAATCCATTCATCATGCATTGAGTATATCTCATATCTGGCTGGTGCTTGCAATATCCAAGCATCGACCATCTGCAAATCTTACAGCAGCTGTCAGGAAGAGGAGATCGTCCTCTGAAGAGATGACAACTGCTGCAGCCAGCAGTGACCTCCCTGCAGCATCAGCCCCAGGGAGAGCAAAGGTGGTGACCCCTTACACCTGGCCTGGGGCTCTTCACAGGGATTGGGAACAGGCAAGTGTTTCTCTAGGAGCACACATGCACGAGCACCCAGAGGTACACAAGGATACATCCATGATAACTAAGAGGTAATCAAGAATGGCCTTAAAATGAGTGATTGCTCACATTAGGAGGAAGCAGGTTAACAGATGCACTTCAAATCATATAAATCTAATTTTATTTACAGAAAACTCAGCCTTACCTCATGAATTTCTGCATGATATGGTGCTGGATCCCAGACAATTAAGATTCCAGTGTTATATAGCTCTTCTCTCAGGAACTGCTGCTCCTCAACAGTTACAAGCTTGGGTAACAACAACAAATACAATAATATATGACACGCTGTCAGAATCAGCAGGCAGCCAGACAGTAAAACATACCTGAACACAGCCACAGCCACGCCAGTGCTGGTTACTGGGCATCCCCTACCTGCATGCAGGCAAGGACACAGCTCCCAGTGATGTCCTTCCAACTGCTATCCCAGTCCTATCTAGCAGCACAGGCTTTTGTGGAGAGAGCACTGGGATGCACCTCAGCCCAGGGAGGCTGGAGTCTTGTGAAGGAAAGCAGCACAACAGCAGAGCACATGGGCTAGAGACACTATCAGCAGAGAGAGACTGCTGCACCAGACGCTTCCCCCGAATGAACCAAACCAGGTGGTTCAATCACAGAAGTTGGCCTCTACAGTCTGCACACAACTGTCCCAGCCCGTGACACCCAAGGGCAACCCGGGTCTGCAGCAAGAAGCGAGCAGTCAGAATCGAATGAGACAGGGACTGATCTCCTGTCCTCCCCACCCAAAGGCATAACCCGTATAGACACAGCTTGTAAACATCTGCTGAAGAAAAGCACCATCATAAAAACCAGCTCCCATTTGTGCTGATTTTCCCCATGGATCTAATTAAGAGCCAGCCGGTTTATCCCCAAGTACCCCAGCAGCAGGCTGACCTCCCGGCTGTCCCCGTACCAGAGCACAAGGACACTCTTGCCAGCCCAGATGCGAATTACTCCAAAAGCAACACGGGTCTCCGCGCATCTGTTCTTAACTCTGTGGGATTAGGCTTTGGCCTTGACCACGTGTCCTGCCTAGGCTTCATTTCCTTACAGTAGCTAAAACATCTGGGCCACTTGCGAGCTGGAGCGTGCGAGGCTGCAGATGCGAACGTCTGCTCAATCCCCAGACAGCAGAGCAAGGAGAGGACATGGCAGGTGGTACCAGCCACCCCCATGCCAGGTACGGTGGGACGGAGCACCCCAACGGGACAGGAACAGGGCAAGGAACAGTGGCAATTTATTCTCATTCCATTGTTTCTATTTAAAGGCTAGAAACCTTTCAGGAACTTTTCTGATGGGAAACATGTGAAAGGAGGATTCGAGAGAGATTGAGTATCAAGGAATGCAAAGGTCAGCCAAGCAAAGCCATGTGAGTTGGCAGAGGCACACAAACCCTACAGAGCTGTGACAGGCACAAAAACCAAGGGTAAGAAACCAGGTGGGGAGCACCCGACAACCACAACGTGTTTGCTGTTTCCTTCCACAACACCAAGAGCTGGGTCCTGGCACTACTAGTTATCCGTTGCTCACATAACCTGTTTGCTGGAGGAATCTGGCTCCCCAGATAACTTTAGTGACTATTTGTTCTGTTTAACAGCGACCGATTCTTTCAAAGTAGTTAAATCCATGTAAATTGCTACATTACTTATTTGTCTTGCTCAGATTTTTGATCCTAATTAGTTAACTGATCTATTGATTTCCTAGTTAATTTGCTCTTTAGCCAATTTACCATTTAACAAGTATCTTGCTAATACAGCTCTTACCCTCCTGGTATGTTTATTGACCTTATCAAAATAAGTTTCTTCTCTCCAACTACCGCAGCCAATTCCCTGTAATCTAAATGTGCTCCCCTTTCCCATCACAATCTCACTCTATTCCACCGATGTGCTATCTCCTTTCTCTTCCTCCCTGCAGACTCATTAGTGCCAATAACAGCAAACACAGCCAAAGCAGAAAGGGTTCTCCATGACAGCGAGAAGCTGGCCAAGGAGAACCATAAACAAGGACTGGGAGGAACTCTGGTCCTCCATCAGCTCTGCAGAAGGGAGCTGTGTCCTACAGAACCACATTGGCACTCCCCCCGCACACTCGTCAGCCCTTATTTTTGCAAGATGCGAGCGCTTTCCCAGGGCAAATCGATGTCTTGCATAAGACTGCAGGAAAAAATGCCATTAAAGGATGTGGTACTGATGAACCAGTGAAGGTCTAAGAAAACAAGCAAGGCAATGTTAAAGAATATCTTGCTTTAGAACAACTACCAAGCTTGTGGACCTACAAGCCTATCTTCACATTTCTCCCCCCTGCCAGTATCAATCTACTAATCTTTTCTTGTGCACACAGATGTAAAAGATACTCCACTCCACTGTTAAAACCATCCACCCCCTATACATGTGCTAGAGACTGGTCAGCAAATCACAGAAAAATATCTTAAAATAGTTATTAAGGAACTTATGGCCACTGGCCAGACACACCAAAGGGACACCACTCAATACAGACTAGTTCTGACAGATTAGACTCAGGAGATCCCGTTTCCTTCATTTTGGGAATAGACGGAGGATTGATCAACAGTAGGAGCCAAAACAAGAGCAGCTAAGCCACAATCCCATCCCTGTTCCAAGTGACCACTTAGTACATAAGAAAAGCCAAACCTAGAACGAGAACAAACTACAGCTTGTCCGGCCAGCGCCTGATGCCTGCAAGCAGCTGAAAACAAAATGCCACGAGGCAACCCCACTAACAAGAGGGTTAAGATGATGTCACCATGACTAGAACAGCACCGAACCATTAAATGTGCATATAAAAACACAGAGGAAAACCAGGCTCCCAATCCAGTTATCCCTGAAGATAACAGGGACTGCAATTAGAGCTGTTCATTTTACAAACTCCAGAAGAGAGACTCCTGCACTGTTCACAGGGAGAGAATCTTTTGCTCCGTTTAGCAGCTAGATCACCACTGCATTTTTAGTCTCAAAAGCTACAATAATTTTGCTCTCTCTGTAACTGAAATTTGTAAGCTGGTCTCCATTCAGAGGGGATGGTAGCAGATGAAAAGTGTCACCCACAGCTGCAGGCTAATCTGCATGGAGAACAGAAGCACTATGAAGGTACACTTAGTCCAAAATAAGAGCATCCACACAGGAAGTTATTACTGCTGTATCACAGCTGTACAATCACATGGTTACCCTCCTCCCTGTGCAGATAACACTGGTACCACACAGGTCATGTACATGGTTTTGCTGGTAAATGACTTCATATCACAGTAAGTTTGGCAACAAGCACATCCTCCAGGGAAAGTTTTTTTAAGTGATAACACCTATCTGACATCATAAAAATACATACGGAAGGAAAATATTAAAAAATAGAGAGGTCAAACAGGGCAGAGGAAGGAGGATGTCAGCAGCCAGATATGTCTGTTAAAAACACGTTGGTTCAGAAAGAAGAAACAGTCCCACACGTGACTGGTGGTTTAAGGCAGGGAAATTAAGATGCAGCAAGCAGCACAACAGAGTACGGCAGCAAGGAGAAAAGGCGAGACCCAAGAGCAGAAAGAGGCAGCAACAGCATTTGCTAAAGAAGCAAGAACACTCTTCAAAAGACATGCAGAATGAACTAGGGAAAGCTAGCTCCATATCTTGCCTTTGAAGAGGATGGCCAAGCTCCTACTGCTGCTTTGAGAAACTTCAAATCTTGTTACAGCGCAGCACCCACGAACCTCTCACACAAGAGCAGATGAGAAAACTCTGGGCCTATAAATCTCAGCTTTGGGGTGAGGAAAGGAAACTGCCTTAACAGTTCTGGAGAACAAAAGCTACACTTCAGTTCCCCATCTCTCCATCACTCACTCCATCAGTTTTCATGTACCTACAGCCTCGTCCTCCTCATGGGCAAGGAGGTGCCCATACTCTGCTCTGCATTGCTGCACCATGTCTTGCATCCAATGACTTGTGGCTTCTTCAGTATTTTACTACCTCACTCCACTCCCTCACCAGCACACGCTACTGAGATTTCCTCTTCTCTTTGCATGTCTACACTTGAAAATTCCTCTCCCCAAAAGGGGCAAACATGAAGGCAACAGCTCTATGGAAGGAGGATGCAAACACTCTCTTGAGATGTACCTAGAACAGTCACAATTTCTGTTGTGGGTCTCACTCCGCTCCTGAATAGGTGGCACCCTAACTCTGATAATGTATTATTAGATGTGGTCCTAACCATTTAGAGTCTGCGTCAAAGCCTATTGAACTCCAAAGAAAATCAGCAGAAGGACAGCCTCATACCTAGAAAGAGCTCTCAAAGAGTCAGGGAAAATTTAACTAGGTAAGCAATGCCTTTTATTAAAGGTACTTTCTGTCACACTCTGCAATGAGGTTCTGGACCCTCCGACTCACCCACCAGAGTCCATGCCCTCTCCTGGCTGTGTGCAGGATACAGCTTTAAAGGTAGGTCCTTTGACAACAGTCTTCAGGCATTTAACAGTCCTGGTTAATGTGTCATCTACAGTCTGCAGCATTGCTGGGCAGAAAAGAAGAACTGTTCTTTTATCAGAAGCCAAATAAACTCCCTTCATTCTTCCTACCCATCTGTGGGGCAGGCGCAACTCATCTCTTGGCACCGCTTGGTTTGCTAAGCAGCATTTTAAAGACCTCCCAGCAGCAGATGAAGCCAGAAGCTCTGCTCCCAGGCAGTATGAGGAGGTTCACAGCTCACTTGGTCCATTTGGCACATATTCATTAGACCTACCTGGGAGTTCACAAGACGAATCGTTGTCTTTTGCCCCACATCTTCCTGAAACCCCTTGATTGGAGCCCCGTTGAATCGCAAGACGGCATCGTGACTGTCTGAAATCAAAATAGAGTAAAAACCTGTGAGCTAACAACCAGTTTTGGAGTGACAGAAGAAATGTGTAGTAAGTTATTCTCCTCCATTTCTAATAAACTCTGGCTAGCCCGTGGCTTTCCATGTAACAACTACAAGTATCAAGCCAGATTCTATGGAAGAAGTCATTAGTCCAACTTCATGATAAATAAACTTTTAAAAATCCAATTTTTTATACCACGATGCACTGCAAGCTGAGAGTGCAGCCCTAGCATTTGCCCTGCACAGCGGAATGCTGCGTCTCCCTCCCTTTTCCTCTTCTTCCTTCCAAACACTTAACCAGGAGATAGAGCGATATACAAATAATTTACCATGTGGCCGCCTGCAAACTAAGGAACTAGGAAATAACAGTGAGCCAGCATCCTCTCTTGCAGTCTGGAGGCTGATCAGCCTGAGAAACATGTATAATAACCACAGTGGAAAACAAAGCTGGCTTCAGCCTGCCAGTGTGCCTCCCACATTACAGAAATAAAACCACCGCTGTGCATTTAACAGGCACAGCTTGTTACACGCCTTGGGATTCACTGCATTTTCCTCTGCTGGCATCATCTCTGAAGATAGCACAGCATTCCTCCAGCATCCTCCTCTGGCCCTGCATGGCCGGCCATGCTGCTGTAATGGCACAGAGCCAGGCTGCTGCTGTGGCATATATGCCTGGCACCATGGCTTCTCCATACCTAATGGCTAGATTTGCATAGGAAACCTGTTATGGGACCAGAGGTGTTCAGCTGCTGAGTCGCTAGCCAGGGGAGGAGGGCTCACCTGGTCCAGAACTGGGACTTTTTGAGATCATTTTCTCGAAAAGAGGGGTGTTCTCACAAGCAATGCTGGAAGATCAGTGATCACTGGCAGCAAAGACTAGCTTCTCAGCTACTTTATTCTCATAGACATGTGGATCTCGTTTAGAGCCCTTCCAAAGCAACACACAAAACCCAGAGAGGTGATGTTTAAAAAAAAAAAAAAAAAAAAAAAAAAGTGTCCATGCTGAGAAGCAGTTCTGTAGTTACCACTACAAACCCTTAACTCCACATCCTACCTTGCATCAAGGGAGTACAGGTCTAGAATTTCCCCACGTTATATATATTCAACCAGCCACCAAGCATTATTATGCCCCAAATTTGCATTTTAAATGGGTGTTTAATGACTGCACAGGCAGAGTAGCTGGCTCTTAAGCACTCTGTCTCCAGGTGGTTGTGCTGCACTCATTATTTCCCAGATCAGATTTTTTTACTGGCAATTCATAACCTCCAATAACACCAAGAGCCCAGTATGAGAGGAGCTGCCTGTTTACGAACCTCTCCCTGTTCTGCTCTGCCAGCCTCCCTCACATTGACTAATTGTTCACTTGATATCTTAACGCGATTACACAGAACAAATACTTCCTGGCCATTTAAGGAATAATAATTCAGCAGTCCACCATGTTCACCCATGCAAATGCCTCATTTTAAGCCTGTCAGATGGCATCTTCCTCCAAGACAACCATGGCTTTTCCTACAAGGCAATATGTCAGGTGAAAACCAGGAAGAAAACATGCATAAATACACTGGATACTCCAACGATATTCACCCTGCCCAGCTCAAGGCTGCAAGTGCCCATAACTCTGCAGAATCACTAGCAGAGATGACTGCTTGAGCAGAAAGGTTAAAGCGTGGGACCCAGGCGTGAGGAACGGAAGCCAGGGATGCCAGCAGGGGTTGACAGCATTAATTACAAAGTGACCTTTTCAGCTTCCATCCCTTGTGATCTGGAACAAACTGGTGCTTCAGCTTTGGGGACAGGCTCAGAGACCGGCTGTAGGAACAATGACGTCCTCTCAGCTGTGCCACGGCTGGAGCAAAGCCCATCACACTTCTTGGCTGCTCCAATACCAAACCCATGGACTGTGTTATAACACCCCATAGACACCACCCTCAGCTCTCAAGAGCATCTCTTTATGGAGGAGCGAGTGGTTTTATCAGTGTGCTGGAGTCTAACAAAGACGCCCTTGGGCACACGCCAGCTGTTTCAGGGGAGGGTGTTCTACAGAGGGTCACTTCCATGGAAACCTTTAGCTACTGAACTTCAGGAGGCACCTGAACAAGCCAAGACAGGTACTCAGAGGAAAAGTCAGAATTGGCTTAAGTCTTGACCCACTCTGGACTCAAACACTCCTAATAGGCAGAAACAACTACATCAACCAACTCCCACTGGTAATTTTTACCAGGAGGCAATGTTATTCTAGTTCATACCACCACTATCTTTTTCATCCCATCTTTTATAGCATTTTAATACACTTCGGACTGTCCCACCTCATTCTAGCACATGCCTACCTGCCCTGTGGAGCATAGAGGAGTCTGGGGGAGAACATCTAAACAAGTACCAGAACAAAACCCTGACCCTCGCACGAGCCCCCAGGAACTACGATTCTGAAGACTTTGCCCAAGTTGTCCATGAATAATGTATTCCATCTCCTTGTTTCAGAGGATGGAGGCTACTTGCAGCTTAGTGCAGGCCAAAGGGATCTGATCCAACAGATAACTTACAAACAGACCAAAGTCTGCAAACTATTTCCACTGGAGAGAAACTCCTAGGCTATAGAACTTCTTCAGTGAAGTTGCAGGTTAGCAAAGTGTGCATCTTAACGGAGCCTCAAACCACAATTAATGAAGAAAGTTGAGAGAACTGCAGGCACATAAGAATTTCCTGCCAGGCGCAGAATCCTGAGTTGAAGGCTGGAGAGCTGGTCTGCCCTGCATGCTGCTTGCTTAGAGAGACAAAACGCGTAAGTTATAAAACAATGTCATTTGACTTTATGCTAATGCAAAGATACCAACCTATCTCTTGTCCCAAATGAGATGATTTCAGAGACCCTGCCGAGGACACGACAGCACAGCGACCCAGGCGGCCCACTGTTTCATTGAGGCTTTTCCCTGGTATGTATTGCTGCCATTCAGAGGTATCAAAAGGACCATCCGATCTCTCTATCATGGTCACGTTCACCCTGTCCCGTAGCTGGCAGAGCAGCTTCTCTGGGCTGAGTTTAGCAGTGTTCCTCTTCCCGTTGTAAGTCACATTGTACTTGTTCATGGATAAGTAATTTATTCTGACCTTCTGGAGCCTGGGTATGAGATTTCTGGATGAGCTGTCCTTATCCCATACCTTCACAGAGTCTGCTGCTTTCTTGGACTTCTCGGCTGTTCCAGAGGTGCTGCCTTTTACTTTGTTGCGGTTACCAAATGATGTTTGGGGTATCTGACCCAATTCACTGACTGCTTCACGGAAAAGGCCCTGTGATTTAAGCGAGGTCCATTTTTCCGAGGTCCTGTGAACCTGCAAATCATCGTTCTCGGTCTTGAAAGGAACATAGTAGCTTCTCTTTGTCTCTCTCCACAGGCACACCGTCAGCGCTACCAGGATCACCACAAGAACACACATCAATTTTTTCAACACATTGATGTGAACCATAGTGTACAGTGCAACCAGATGGGACACTGAACACGGGGCAAGGAGCTGGTCCTGGTGGGGAGGAACACATCTCAGTCAGGGCTGCGTGCACAGGCATGTGTATATATACAGTTATAATCTTCAGCGTGTGGGTAATGGGAGGGGAGAGGGGAAACACAGGAGTAATTTTAAAATTTCAGGCTGTTTAAAGATCTCATTTGAAAGTTCACCACCTTGAACATCACACAGAAAGACGTAAGCTGGTTGTTGGCCATCATATGCTATGTAACAGTGATCTGAGCCCACTGCCACCCAAACTTTTTCTCTATTCCCTTCCACAAGTGACAGTCAAGTCTTGTTAGACAGTATCATACCAGCGGCATGGCAAGTCTCCACTTACCTTCACCTCCCATCCCAGCCAGCCGATATACAAATCCCACCACTAGTATTTCCAGAACAGAACTTCTACTTGACCATAGGCATGAAGAATAACAAAGCACATAATGAGGCATGTAACTGTTGAAATAAAAGCTGTGAGTGCACAAATAGCAGGAGTTTCACCAGCCTGGTACCGACACGCTTGGTGACTTCCCAGGGAACTCCTGCATGCCTGCGGTGGGCTGAGGGCTCTCCCAGTGTGAAGCCTCACTTAACAGCTGCTGGCACCCAATTAATCCACAGTAGCATTTGAGGCATGTTTGGGTTCATAAATGCACTTTGAGAAACACTACTCAAGGTATGTTACCCCTGGAAAAAGAAAAGCCAGACCCTGTTGTACTGTACCTGTCCTCTTTTGCACTGTCTCATATTAGCAGACCCCTCCAGCTTTTGTCCTGTTATAAAAGGGGGCAAGTCAACAGGAGGAGTGCCCAAAGGGCAGCTCAACCTAGGCAACACAAGGAGGTGGTGAAGGAAACATGTGCTGAGGCATAAACGCCTCGTGAGTGGCACAAGGGGCCAGAGAAGACAGGAGGGCAACTGCTCGTGTCCCTGCGTGGATGCTCTGGGATGCAACCAAGGACACCAGAGTGGTATAGAGATGCAGGTGCCTCAGTGCTCCTCAGGAGACAAACACATGCAGATCACCACCCATCCTAGAGAGAGCCTAAGGACAACTCTCTCCTTGGGCAACTTGCCGAAAGCAAGCACTGGCACTGAGAAGTTACTGAGCTACTGACACACTACCTGGCGATACAGCAGCAGCCCTCCAGCTCAGGTCATTTCTGGCTGTTTGCAGATCTTCTTCTGAGGGTTTAAGCAGGACATCTCAAAACATGACAGTTCTGTGATGCACTGAAGAGTTCAAGAAACACCTGCAAAAAAAAAAAGAAAGAAAAAAAACTATTATGGAAGAACCCTGCAGTACCAGAAAAGCTGTTACACAGGCACGGAAGGGCCAGCAGCAAACACATTAACACCACATAAGCCCTTTACACGCTTAAATGCCTACTTAAAATGGGCATCTTCCTTCTTAGTCTGAACTCTACTCTCAGCTAAAGCAGGCACCCATTTGCAGGCTTTTGGCTCTATGCTCCGGCCAGACCGACAGCCTTCTCCGTGGAGAACACTCTGGGCAGTGGATACACCCGTAATATGCAAAGGAAAATTCCCAGTGCTGATGCTAAACATAATGAACAGAGGAAAGGAAAGAAAAAGCTAACTTTTCTTAGGGAAATACCTTATTTTTGGAGCAAGCGAGTCATATGAAAAGTTCTACCTTAATCCACAGGTCTTCACCCTCCAACCACACTTTGTGCAGCCCCCAATCTGTCTTTATTCACACTGTATTTCCTTACACAAGATGAGGGTCTGGCTTCCAGGAAACCTCAGCCAAGACCTTCTGCACAGGCAGAACAGAGCCTCCACACCACTGCCCCACAGAGCAAAGTTCTTCGCTTCGGGCCCCTCTCCTGAGGGGTTTCCAGGTGCAGGTGACAGCGGAGGCATCTCGGTACCATCAGCTTGCGTTTCGCATGGCTAGGATAATCTGGAGTGGCAGGTTCATTGCAGTAGAACAACCTTGCAGCTCACTGCAAGTTCCTGCTGGGACACTCCTCCCCAGGCCACAAAGCAGAGGATGCCCAACAAGTCGCAACACCTCCTCTCCTCCCCAGGCCACACACAGGGACCCGGACAACTCACCTTCAGCACTCTGCCCAATGTGATCCCCACCTCTGATTACTGTGCACGCTGCTGCAACGTGAACAGTCACTTTGCTTCAATTTGTAACTTGAGAAAGTAGGTTCTGCAAGCAAGTACATTTTAGCAGAGCCACAACATTTTAAGGCACCTTTTGCTCACCACGGATTCACTGCAGTTCAGTTTATTACTACTACTTCACATGATACGATTTTATGTCATTTGCACAAGTAGTGTCCTAATGCAAAGTCCCTCCCAAGCATTCTGCCACCGAACCTTTACGGTGGAGCACCAAGGCAGCTACCATTCCAGATAAGGCAGGACAGCCCTCACTCAGTGGGCTCTTTTCCACACCTTTATTCCGTAAGTCATTTGTGTGCACTTCTGTATGGCAGCAGTTAGCACCAACGTGCTCTTCAGGAAGTGACAGAAACTTACCACCTACACACAGCACAAGGTGTCAGCTACGAATACTAAAGACGAAAGGACAAAAGAAAAAAAAAATCCCCCAAACCTACAAAAATACTTAAATAGCTGCTGCCTTCTTGAAACCTAGAGCTGGACATGGCTGTGAGGTGCAGCACTGGCAGGCTGAGCCCACACAGCAAGTCCTCCGGGGATAAATTAATCCTGTGTGGAGAACAAGCAAGTGATGCGGTATCTTCAAGACAATCAGAGAATTATATCATCTCCACACACTCTTATACTTAACCTTTGCTGTCCAAGTATCTCATTGGACTCAGGTCTTAATCATCAAAGCAGAGGAGAGTGTGAAAGTCCTGCCGCCTCCCACATCCAGGCGCTGCCGTCCACCCCGGAGCTGCAGGGAGAGAACACCGGGCAAACCCCGCTTCCACAACCCACAGCAGATTCTCCCTAAAACTGCTAACAACAGTGTCTTCACCTCGTTAAACAAAAAGTCTGCCAAGCCCTTACCTGTCTCCTATAGCGACCGACAGTGGATACACAGATAAACCACATAGGTACGGAGAAAGGAATGAATATATTTCTCTTCCAGTAAAAGCACACAGCTTCCAAAAAGCTGTGTCATCAGCTGTACCAATGCCCATCCTCTGCACATTTGTTTAAATGCTTCTTGAAACCACTCGCATTTCCCAAACAGCCTGAGGCAATGAATTCTGCAATCGCACACCATACAGAGACAACCCCTCCTCTCCTGGCTTCACGCTGGCAAACCTGATCGCACCGACAGTAATCCTTCTGCTGTCATTGTCTGCACGTCCTTCGTGGTTGCACCACCTCTCCTAACACTCTGCTTTCCCCACTGGTTGCTTTTCCACGCTGAATCCTGCTTGTTCCGACTGCTCCTTGCACAGCAGCTTTTCCATACCTCCAACTCTCTCGGTCAGCTTCCCGGGGACCGTTGGAGCCGGTGAAGATCGGCGCACCGGGACACCCCAGCCGCGCTCGCTCAGGCCACGTGGTCTGGCAGCAACATAACAACGGGGCTGCTTTGTTCTCCTTCCAAAAAACTTCCTCCACTTCTGTTTCCCTTCCTGACCACTTCTAAGCCCTGAGCTCTAAGCTGTCAGTAATGACTTTGGGATATTTTGCAAGCAGCACTGACTCACCGAGAGTTCTCCCAGCATGGGGCGGAGGGGCAGGAATAAAATACGACTAAAGAGCATTACCCTACCCCTGCCGGCACAGCCTGCCTTTGCCGTTGTGCTGCCCAGCCACCCAGGATCGCCGGACCCCTCTGTAGCTGCTCGGTGTTTTCTCAGGTCCCGGCAGCCCTCTGAAGACAAAGCCAGCCAAGCCCATCACCTAACACCCTTCCTCCTCACCGTTGCAGATCCGTTATCGCCGCTCAACACTGGAGATCTCGGAGAAAATCCCTGTGGGACTTGTGTGATGTTGTGAAACCTGACCGGTTCGTTGCCTACCCGCCAGGCAGTCACTAATCCAGGACAGGAACTTTCTCACCCCACAACAGCTTAGGCTTTTTCTGAGGCTCTTGGCGAACAATCTCACCAAAAACTTGAAAATTCAGGCATGCTGTTTTCCCCTCTCTAGGCTTGCTGGCTTCTGAAAATGAGAGAAGAGGAATCAAGCAGATAGATTTGAAATGTGACTGTCTTCTGCAAACAGATGATGAGACTTCTCCATTAATTCTTACGCATTCTACACGTGGTAGTTATTTTTGTTCTGTTTGCTGGTCTGAAGCAACAGGCCCAGCAGAGTGAGTCCCTCTGAAACACAGCAAATCCAGCACCGTGTCTGCCTCCTTCCATTTTTCTGGGTCAGAGCCTGAAGTGAACAGGTCCCACACTGCAATAACTCAGGATTACCAAACCCGACCTCCCTAAAACTGCTGGTGCAGACCAGTTGTCTCTAAAAGGTTTGGCAATCATGTCAAATAACACCTTTAATTTACGTGATGATTTCAGAAATCCAGCGCCCAGGGATGGGCACATGCAGGGATCAGATCCACCTGTTCTACAAGGCCTTTCCTTGGTCCCTCCATTCATACATCAACATCATTCACCCGCTGCTTTTTTGCCTCTGATGTATGCACTAATGCTTTTTACCGTAGAGAGCTGTTCCTCAGTCTTTTTTGGGGGGGGTAATGTGATAATGATTTCATATTCAAACTTAGAGCATTTTCACTTCTTTCCAGGTTTCCTTCATTTATGCATTTCCATCTGTATCCACAACTGTGCCATGACCTAAATATAATACAAAGCACTAAAGCTTCGTTTCCAGCTTTTGCTGGTGTATTTTTGAATGTTTTTATGCTCCCCCATCTGAAAATTTTATACTTCAACTACATCTTTTTATTCTTTTTTTTGTTCATTTTCTCTCAGTATTGACCCATTCTTCCACCCAGCACCCTCTATAAAGTGCCTGTGAAGAGAACAGTGGTTGGTAGCAGAGGCAGAATGAGTTCACGTGAAAGTGTGTGAAAAGAGGGTACCTGAAGGGGAAAGACATGGAGGTGTGGGGCAGGAATCCCTCCATTCAAAATAAAATAACATACCCAAGGAAACCGAAGTAGAAAAAACCTGAGATTTGAGAAGTAATCTTGAATTTGCATTCACTCTTAAAATTCCCTATTCCTGTCCTGGGAGAAAAAAATTCTCAAGAAACTTCACAGTTTTAAATAAACTATGATCATGCCATTTTGCAAATGAAGCAGTTGTGTTTTTCATATATTCAGTACATCAGACGAAAGGTAATGAATAGATTTATTAAAGCTAAAGATCTGTCCCTCTGGAACTGAGTTTCAGAAGATCTCTCTGATATTTTATTTAGCCTGGCCTGTTAATTCAACTGTGTGTATTTCAATTTTGTAAATATATAAACAGGGAAGACTCACTTATAGCAACTCTTGTTTTTTTTTCTAAATTACCAGTGTGCTGTGATACTAAAACTTCTGTTGAGCCATACACTTAAGTACGTACTTCCGATGCCACCAAATAGAACAACGACAAGAAAAAAAAGTGGAGAATGAGGAATTTTTATGTGGAGAATGAGAAAAATAAGTGTTTTCAGTGAGGAAGACGGTTACATTTCCAACAACGCAGTGAGGAGCAGCTATACAGGTCACTTGCTAATGAAATAAATCATTCCACTAGCCTTGGCTGCATTAAAAAAAAAAATCTCTGCATGTGCCAGAAAAAATATGCTGCTGTCACAGCTGAAAAAAAACTTCCAGGAAAATGGGAGAGGCAGATTTAAGGGGGGCGGCACGGATGAAAAAGTTTAAGCATGTGTTTCATTTTGGTTTTGTGTTGTCAACAAACACTGGGATTTAATAAAGGTAGAAGCCTTGATTTCTGGCTGTGTCAGCCCTTTATTCCTCCTCTTTTCTGAGGTCCCATGTTGTTTTTGGAGGGTGGCTCTGCACAGCAGCGCACAGCCCTAATTAAAAAGCAGCAATTTTGCTTTTGCTCACCGCAGATGCTCCGCCAGGCACCTGCAGAACCGCAGTCACCATCGGCCACCCAGACCCACGGCAAGAAGTGACCCACGCGGTCCTGGCTCCCCATCTCCAGCCACCCCGGCAGGATGCCCGCACAGCACCAGGGCACGGTCTTATACAAAGCACACGTTTGGAGCTGTCGGAGCTCAGCTCTAATAATCCACTTTACATCAGTAAGTATGACATATGTGATGACAAATCTGCTCCAGGGCACCTGAACCAGGCAGCCCATGCAGTTAATGACACGCCAGCGGCTCTGGCAGCAGCAAGCAGCGGGATGCCCAGCGGCACCTGCGGAGCTGAGGAGCAGCTTTCCCAAGACGTGAGCTTCTGTTTGCTTTTGTGTTCCTGTCCAGGCTGGGAGTGAACACAAAAACACACACACAGAGACCATCTTCAACACCAATGTATGCAGAGAGGAAGGGAGGGCTTCAATAAACAGTGTCACAGCACAGCCACACTGCTCTGATAGCTGGTGACTGTCAAAGGGACGGTCCTGCTGTCCCGCTGCCTGCCTGTTCAGAGACTGGCATCCACAGAGCAATGACCTTCAGCTCTGACAAGTGTATCACATTACCTCCTTTCACTCCAACACTGTCAGGAAAGTGGTGAACACCAAATAGTGTATCTTCGCCTTCTGCAAAGCCAGAAGCTCTCACCATCGCCCTGGACCAGCAGTAAGAGTCCCTGACCCTGCTGTCTCAGGGAGAAATGGGCTGCTGCAGGGTCCTTTGCAGACACATGAAGGTGGAAGGACAATTTAACACTTAGGACAGGAAAAAATAATTATCAAGGCATGCCATGGTGCAGAAAACCACATACATGTTCCTTGCTTGGTGGGTTACTCACCCAGAGGGATGGCATGTTCATGAGCTCCAGAACAGGACCAAGCTCTCGGTTGGTGTGACCAGCACCTCCCCATCACAAAACCCCGCTTCCTACCCCACAGACAGATACCTGCTGAATATTCCTTGTTAACGGTAATGGACAGCAAAGAGACCCCAGCTGTGCAGGGTGCCAGCATGCCCCAGGCAAGCCCTGGGCTCCGGCTGTGTGTTCCTGCTCGGATGCGGCCAGCCAGACACCACGAGCGCTTTCAGAACACAGTCCAACACAAAAGCCATTCCACTACGGGCACATGCCCAGGGGAGCCTCACCAGTAAGATATTTGTAGACCACTGCTGGTAACAAACCTTCTCAATTTCTAAGATTGCCAGTTTCATGTTCAAAAGAGAAAGAAAGTGCATCATACCATGCATGAACAGCACCAATTCTCAAAAGCTCTGCTTCTCCTCCCATACCCAGACCCTCCAGCGTCATGACTTTACAAGTGAGGTTTTCATTATCAGTCAGTTTTATCATAACCGTTCCCACACTGAAGCCAACAGTAAAAATTCCCCCCTAGTTTTAAAGACCAGGGTGCGATAACTCATTTCGGACTATTTACTTTACATGGAACATTATACCTTCAGATCAAACAAATCACTTCTTTGTTCCCCCCTCAATGATGTGTTTCTCTAGGATGTTTATCTTTTGAAGTGAGAGGGGAGCGCTTCTTTATTTTAAATTAGCAGCATGTGCCAGGTCAACACTTAACGCCTCTGAAAATATCCCTGCATGCAGAGACATGTAATTGGTATTCCACGGCCCCAGGACAATAAACACACTTTGTGCCAGCTGCAGCTATGTTACCCTTCAGGATAATATTCTCTGACACCAGCCGTTTGCAGGTGGGCGTGATGTCTTTCCATCTCCTCAAGGACAATGCAATAACTCTTTACGACTTGCTCAGAGAAGAATCTAATTCAGTTTGAACTAAGACAGGGAAATAAACTCGCAGGACTGTGCACCCACCACTGCTAGTTTTGGGTCCAGCAGCACTACTGAGATTTGGTTCTTCCCTTCATACCCAGAGCTCACCCCTGTCGGGGATGGCAGGGCTGGTGCTCAACAGCAGCTCTCCACCACACCAACTTCACTGCAGGACTGGCATAAAACGGCAATTCTGGCCACTGACTTCAGAAAGCACTATTCAAACCCCTCTCTGTTAAACAAAACACTTCTTGCATTACATTTAAAACAGATTGGTTTTCATTGAGAAATCCCCACTTTATAACATATGAGAGACATACAGATATCAAGAATTTTCATCAGAAGGTATCAGGTGCTGAGAAAAAAGGCACATCCCGACAGCAATACAGAGAATTTTAGAATGGACATCTATTAGAGCCCATCAAATCCAACAACTGTCACAGAAATTGTAAGAAAAAGTATTTAACAGGCACTTCAATTACTTATCCGGCAAAAATCAGAATAGTTCCTTTCCATGCAAGGAACTTGAAGCACAGAAGACAAATGGAAACATCAAAATCACTTTTAACTATTTTGTCAGAAAAAGAGGTGGGGAAAAAAACCCACATCTTACAATAATCATGTTTTTCCACAAACCAAAAATACTTGCTTTCACTCCCCGTAGCCACAGTGTTCAGTAAGCTAAATTGATACCACTTCTGCCACACACCATTAGTTCCACTAGTTAAACTGAGACCGAAATGACCAGAGGAAAGCCAGGTTTAACTCAGCAGAAGCTTTCAAGGAAGCCCTGGTCCAAGTTCAGTGCCAGGCTGCAGCAGAGCAGCTGAGGCAGCAGATACACAGGAGTCCAAATACCCCAAAGTCTCAGATATCGCTTATTGCTGAGGCAGCAGCCGGGTTCTCAGAAGTCAAAATATTTGCAGTAGCAGATGTCAAACGTGCATTTTGCCAAGACACATCAGTGAGTCATGTCCTCACACAGGGAGCTCATGGCGTGGCCGGACTTCATAGAATCATTTTGGTTGGAAGAGCCCCTCAAGATCAAGTCCAACCGTAAACCTAATTCAAACTAACCTTAACCATACATTAACCTAACTTCAGACATTAATAACAGTAAGTGCTGCCCTGGCTTTTAAATACAAGTCTGATTTACTTATCTGGTAACACTGTCCCCTTGTAGTATCATTTCAAATCTATCTACCATCAATAAGCCCACAAGAGCATCCCCAGGGAAGTGACCTTGCTGGAATAAAATTCAATTTTATTAGTCATAGGCAATATAAAAGTATAGCACAAAATCTGGGTGCCTACATATATTTAAAGAGCTTAAGACACTCCTCCTCCTTCGAAGTTTCACATGTGTATCTATAAAAAACATTCGTGAAACCTTCCTGATAAAGCCTTCATTTAAAACCTCCTTGCTATTTTCTTCCCTCAGCATCCCCCCCAGATGCTCAGGAAAGGAAAACAGGTTCGATGGTTCCTCCTACCCAGAGAATACTTTTGCAGGAGCAAATAGGCTTCTCTCAAAACGGCATGCAGTGTCCACTTTTTGGTGGGATGGAGGACCTGGCACAGCCTTGCTCCAGCTGCAAGATCCCAAACAGAGCGTGCCATGCATCCGGCAGCTCCATGGTGCCAGGTACAACCTTCCAAAGAATTCCTGTCTTCTTCTCCACTTGCACACCCTGTCAGCATCTCAGTGACAGATCTGTGAGGTTATGGGCATGGTATCAAGCGATCTGAAGTGCAACAAATCTACACAGTTGCTGGAGGGAAGAAAACACCATGCTTGTGAAATGGAAACACATTTAAAGTTTACTAAGGCTCAAAGTGGCCAAAAAGGCAATAAAGGCCATTTTAGTGTCTCTCCACTCCAACAACTCAAAGTGGTTTTAGCCTGCTTGTTCCTCTATCAGAAAACCAGGTGTAAAGCCTGGAAAGCACTACCCAGCTCCTATCCCCAAACACATCGCTTGCTTCCTACGGTTGACACTTCAGAAACAAGCCTGGCAGCAGAGCTTGCAGATGGCAACTAGATGGATCCACCACGAATCTGAACCTCCCCTTGAAGCAGGCTGCTCTCTCCCCTCTGGTATTTAGGGCCACAGAAATTTCACGCACACGTGAGTTTGCACCTCCACTACAAAGGATGCCAACCCCCCCTGCCAGCCCCGTGGCACTGCCTCGCTGGCACCAGCAGACCCGAGTTACTGGCACGACAGAGACGGGCTGAGCGTGCAGGGCTCGCTGCACAGAGCCCAAACAGCTGCACGAAACAGAGAACAGGCTGGCCGGGAAAGTGGAAAAAAAAGCAAGACATCCAATGAATCTCAGCTCAAATGTGTTTTTCATTAAAGCCAGGTAGCAACTTACAGCACGGAGGAAGAGATCTAGACAGATAATTCCAACAAAAACATAACTTTCTCCCTAAAGCAGTGAAGGAGGCCCCAGACGTTTTTGTATCTCCTCCATTCAGTATTGGCTCTCATACTGCTTTTAGCACAACGTGTTTCAGCAGTCTTAGAGAGCTCTTGTATGGCCTAAAAAAGCTCTCTGAGCTTCTCAGAGCAATGAAAGGCCCCTGTCTCCCCACAGGACCAGCCAGCACTTTGCTGGAAGAAGGGATGAGATGCTGGAGGAGGGATGAGATATGGGAGGAGGAGGTTATTGCTGAGAGCTCGACTCCTGCACACGAGCATGCAGGTCCACTCAGTGCCATCTGGCCATGAAGACACCAGACGACTTCTTTCGTGAACAAAACTCTCCCCAAACATAGAAGTCGGGCATCTGTCATGCATAGAACAGATGGCTTCGGAGGAGGTCATTCTCAACCACGGATAATTTCCATTACTATTTGCAACACTCCACTCCTCACCTCCTCACCTTGTTTTCTAAACATAACTTCTGAAAATGGAGCCATTTCCTAGCACATAAGAGCTGGAGGGCCCTGAGATGAGCACACATGTAACAGCATTAACTCGCAGAGTTGATGCCCAAGAGAAACCCAAGTTTATCTGTTTTGCCATTTTTCTTTTTATAACTTCACCAATTGGTACTATTTAAATACTGAAGCTCAAAAAAGCACATGTAAAAAATCAGGGGGATGGGACAGGGTGTTCCTTACGACTTCTGTTGGTGTCCTGCTGCTAGAAAATGCAGTAACCCAAGTAGCTGATGCAACCACTAGATGTTAGGCTATTACTGGAAAACTTCTTTTTGTTGGGTTTTGCCTGACTCAAACACTCTTCAGTCAGAAACTGCTTCCCAGTACGGACAGAAACATGGTATATGTGGGGGTGATCAGGAGGTCAGCTTCAATGGCGCAATCCTGACTCAAACTGCATCACTGAAGCAGATGCCCTCAGCTTCAATGTTAATCAAATCTGCACCGCTCTCACTCAGGAAGCTTAATCCCCAAATCCACCCAATTCTTTCAAGTACCATCTCAACTTTGCTGGGGCTTCCCCCACCCCAAAGAAGGAAACTGAGATGCAGCAAACATTTGATATTGGGTTGAAACAAACCTTTACAAACCAGGGAGAAGGGGCAGAACACTGCAGAACTTATCTCAGAGATGAGGCTGTTCAGCGAACACTAATTACAGTCATCTCTTACAATTATGTGCCTCAATGGACCCCACGGGTCAGTACAAGTGCCCAAACGATCCACATCCCAGCGGCAGACAGGCTTCTGAGCAGACAAGGAAGCTGTCAAAATCCAGCCGAGATGCTCTACATGCATGGCAGTGGCTGCCAGCTGCTGGTGTGACGCACAGGACATGCCGGGGGGACACCAAGCCCAACTGCTTTAGAGCAAAAACAGGGTGTTTCCACCCAGCAGAGACCTCATACTCCGTGACAGCCCGCAGGGCGCTCAGGACTGCGAGGGTGGTCTCGTGCCACCTCCAGCACATGCCCCGTCTACCTGAGACGAGCCATTTCTTCTTGCCGCTCAACATCGGATCCAAGCTCAGAGTAGAAAAGTACTTAAAGTTCACTGAACTTTAAACAAGGCTGACTTTTGATCTGGCTCAGATCAAGCTTTAGGTTAAAAGGTACTCATTCATTGTATTTAAACAAATCTGCCTACTTCTACTCTGGTATGCCTTTAAGTCACAAGTTTTCAGGTTTTTTTTATTGGGGAATCACACCGTAGTCTCGTGGGAGCAGATCCTAGATGACCCTTTGTCTCCACTCTCCTCCCTCTCCTTGCTAAAGGGATCCTTACCTGCAGTGTCCTTTGCGCTCTGGTCCAGCATCTCCCCCTCCAGCTTCCCAGGATGGGAGCTCGGCTGTGACCACACCACACTTTAAACCTGCACAGGCACCTGAAGGTACACAGTCCTGGCCATCCTGGGGTCTCCTGCACACCATTTTTTCTCCATCCTCACGCCATCATACCAGCAGCCCCTGAGGCAAAACTGGCAGAAAACCCCCAAGCCCCGGGTATGCTGGTTAGAGTATCTCCTCTCATGTAGAAGGAGCTGCAGCACTCCAATTTCAAAGCGAAGAAAAACAACAGAGAAGCCTTGCAAAGCCCTCTCATGCTACTTTGGGATTATTAAGTTGCGTTTCATTGGTGGTTTTGCTCTTTTTTTTATTTTCAAGAATCAGGCCAATTCAGCTAAGGTCCTTCTGCTTACAGTGTGTATCTCTCTATAATATATAACAAATACATATACTGTTGTACTTCTATACCTATTTCTACCTATTTTTAAATTAAGTAATAACACATCCAGGATACCAATAAGGAATTGATATTGCTGAAATAAAAGCTTTTTTATAAGCTGTCCAACACACATATAGGTCAGAGTTGTATGTTGTCAAGGGAAATTACTTTTACAAGTCATCTTCTCTGAATTTTGATTACTACTTCTGAAGTTACTAAATATAGAAAACACTATTTTTAAAAAATGCATCAGTCTGATCAACATTTTAAGTCTGTTAGGAACAATAATTTTCAATTTTTTTTCCCCAAAGCACAGCGGTAAAAACTATAAGCCTGCAGTGGATTTTAGGTTCCTCTCACTTTGGGTTGTGTATAAAGCCTTATCTTGTCTGGATCTCCATAAGGCTTTATCTGTAACCATCTCAAATAAGATGGAGCACCAGTGCTTCAGAAATGAGCACACTTGCAGCTAACGTGTGCAGCCAACCTCCTCTGCCCTTTTTGGGAGGTCTTTAAAATACAACCAAACATCAGAGCCCTTTCAGAGACCTCGGCAGGTTACACCCCAAAGAGGCGACAAACCGTTTGTGTTAGAGCAAGGAAGCTGAGCGGAAATCTCCCACGCACCTGTCGAGAGGCGCCGGCTCTCCCAAACCCTTTGACTTGGCCGGGTGCTGCTGCTGCTGGAGATGAAAGCCCTGTGCTCTACACTGTCTGATCAAACCCTCGCACGGCAGCACTGGTGGTTAGCGCCTGGCAAAACCACTCCTCTGACTGCAGCTGTACTTAAAAGAGCTGTTTTGAATAGATCAAGGATGCACAGCACAGCGCGGAGAGGGGAGGAGGGCTGGAGATGGATATACATGTTACCTGTGCGGAACTGGTGCCTTCCTACTGTGTCTGCATCTCCAGGACTCTCCTCTTCCTCTTGGGAAATCCCCCCTATTGCTCTTCACAGCCCTTCCAGCATCAGCAGTGCACGAGGGGATGCTCTAGTTTCTGTAGTCTTTCCCCACGGAGTGGTGGCAGGCAGCTGCCCTCCTGCCTTGGCAAGATCCGTATCCTACCTCCAGCCCTCCTCAAACCTTCCTTGTTGGAAGTCCTTTCCTTATCCGCATTTTTTGTCAGCTTTTCTCCCAGATCCCCTGTGTGCAGAGCTGTTCTGGGTTCATGTTCTCTGCTCGCCAAGGTGCTTCAGAGCTGATGTCCCACAGGATGCTTCAAGTGCAAAGCAATGTCTGAGATGGGTGTCTTCTTGCCATAATGTACCACAGCATGGACCTTGTGCATGCAAGACAGCAGAAGCCCTTGAACATATAGAAAGAGGCTGACACCAGAGTGGCCGCAGAGCCACATGTGCCAGCAGCCAACTCCTGATAGAGAAAGCTGCCCCAAACCGATAGCGCTGGTGGGACCACCTCCAAAGCATGTGCAAAACTGCAACGAACACAAGCAGATGGGCTGGCACCGCAGTTCAGCATCAAGTCTGCAGAATTAATTACTCTGTTAATCTTACATGATACGATTACATATGCATCATCCTATTATAATTAAAGGGAACTGTATTTTAGTGTGTGGTCCAAGGTTTTGCTGAGCATGCTCCACCACTCTGGACACCCACTTTGGAGAACTGTTGCTAAACCTGGATGCAACACACCAAAACACATCCCTGTCCTTCTCCACCTTCAACCATCTAGACCCACCACATCAGCAGTCCCTCTTCTCCAACAGGCAGGCTCTGCTCAGCCACCAGTCCCTTTCTATAGAAGCAGCAGTCAGAAGCTCCCACACAGCTACACGGAGCACTGGAGGGGGGGGAAAGGGTGTGTGTGCCTATTTTTGGTTTTACTTCCCTATTTCAGATATGCCCAAAAGGAGGAAAGAGAAAAGGTCCTACTCTATTTCAGATATTAACATATTAAGTAGTGTAACTGCTGACAAGAGGGTTGGGCAGACAGAGATACAAATACATCACTTCGCTGGTTTTCAAATATTCAACTCCCCCAGCAGCCTTTGCATATTACTAGCCTGAAACCGTATTTTGTAACAGGGGATTGGGTTTGGCTGTTCAACAGGAAGGCTTCCGAGCATTTCAAAAGGGGCTGAGGATTTTGTCCTGGCACAAATGGAAAGTAACTCTTCAGTTCAGTGTTAGCAAAGCGCGATAAGAGAAGGAATATCTCTGCACTAAGGGTGAGCCTATGCTCGAGAGGTTGGCTTGGCCTTGGATTTCAGCTGTCCCAAAGGCTGGCATCCAACCAAGGCCAAAATAAGAGTAATGTGTCACTGCTGCCTATCTGTACTTTGAACATGCACACAGAGCTGTCCTCTGCTCCCACACCTCCCAGGAGAGGCTGACTCCACGTCTACACGAGATACTGCTATCTCACCAGCCCACCTGGGGTCACACCGCAAGACACATCCTTGTCCAGCGAGCAGAGGATTTCTACAGAGGAACAAGGAAGAAAAACAAAACTAAAACCCACCTTTGTTTCAAAAAAAAAAGTTTTACAGGGGTGGAGCTCCATTGCTGACCTGCTTTTTTGATCCTCTGTTGTATACCCAAATCCAGCAACCAGAAGTCAAGCTGTCTCCAGCTTAGTTTCCTTCTTTCCCCATGAAAAGAGCAGCTGCCATAGATGCCCAAGGCAACGTGCCACACTCTTTCTTTTCCACTCACCTACCTCCAGCCAACACTCCCCAGGCCCCATACTGCTCCATCTTGATATCCATGCAAATTCTGGCTGTTCTCTGCCCAATTTGGGGATGGAAATCCAGCGGCCCCCAGGCAGGCAGGCTGCTGGAGCTCCACCAGCCCAGCCCAAGTGTTCCAGTTTGCAATGCTAAAGGTAATACAACACTGGGAGGGAGAAGCATTCCTTGGCCAGAAAGGAAGAAAGGGTGGTGCATTTTCTGTATTAAAGATTCAGGTTTTAAGCAGAGAGGCGAGATTAGCATGTTTCCAGCAGAGGAGGAAGTGGGGAGCAACATCTGGCACTCGATGCCCGCAAGTTAAGGATATAAAGCAGCAGCTATACACTGAGGTCTTCCCAAACCTTCTTCACACATGAGAACAGGCATAAACCCAGTACTGCAATGCAGTCACCTCTAAAAACGTCCCCTGCCAAGTTTGCTTTCCCTTGCACAAGGGAACGTGGACTCCGGCAGCACCACCTTCCCCAGTCACTGCAACAGCTCAGGCTGCCCAAGAGTCTTGCTTTGCATGATCAAAACCTTATCGTGTACAGTAACTGCATGTCAAAGGGTAGCAACCACCACACAATACTGGACTAATTACGCCCAAAATTGAAGCAGAGAGCTCTAGGAATATTCAATACGTGATACAGATCTTTGGGACTAGCTTGTCATCCCAGGAGGCAGCTGCCAACAGCTCAGTGCTGTGTTAAGGGGCAGGATGCTGGCAGGAAGAGTGACAGAAAGGAACAGTAGTGGCACGAACAACACAAGCACTTCAGGCATCTTCAGCAGAGGTCAGCTGTGAAAGCAGCTGGCTGATTACACTAAGCACCACCAGTTATGTCCCCAGAGGGTTTCTGGGGAAAGCCCTGAGATGAGCCGCAGCGTACATCTTATATTAATTTTATGCAAGTCAGAATAATCATTGGATCTTAGACATGTATCTCTGGAGCATAACCAATACATATCAACATGGGCTCCCACAAGAAGCAGGAAAAATGTTTTATTTTGCTTTAAAAGAGAAATACAGGATAGTTGCAAGGGGAATGGCAGAGGGCCCTTCCCACTTTCTTTACCATCCTCCCAGCCCTGCATGCAACACAAAACAGCCCTGGTGTAAACAGCAGTGCCTCTGAATGCATGTAGCCTCATCATGCCAACAGCAGTCGTGCTCATGCTGCAGGCATGTGAAAAGGAAAAGATTGGGAAGGGATGAGAAGAGAAAAGAACCAGAGTCATCACCTTCATCTCCAGGTTACTTCGCAGTCCACAGCAGTTCCTCCTAAACCCTTCCAGGCAGAAGCAGATTGACAGGTAAGATGTGTAGGAGATGCTGCCATGCGGAGCACATCTGTGCTCTGCACACAATTCGTCATGCTCCCATCTCCCTTCTAATCGAATTCTCTAGCCTAGGAAAGAAATTAAGAGGAAGACGTTAGACAGCCACAGACTGATCAGAAACCAGCAGACTGGGGACTACAGCTGCCTGCTGGCACCACAGAGCAGCGACGCAGAAATGCCCAGAGCCTGCAGATGCTACTGCACCCACACCACAGGTCAGGGTGTCCTGGGTAAGACCAACAACCGAGCCACCAACACTTTTAAACATTACTTGTGCTCAAGTAAAACAGCACACAGAGTCTTATTTTGAAGGCTGGTGAAGACCTGCTGGCTGCAGAACACCCCAGAGTCTAACACTAGGCGCCAGACCAGGGAGAGCTGGCAATGCTGAGATCAGGGCAGAACTTGCCCTCAGCACTGGCGATCTGGGTCCCTAAGGAGATCTCAGCAATGCAGCCTGTACAAACACATGTGCAAAGCCCCTCTTGGGGATGCCTTTGCCACTGAACCATTAATAGCAAAACCCCCTGCCTGTGCTGATGCAAGGGAGCAGTGATGCACTGCACTTATCTGATGACCCTTGCTGGAAACACAAAAGAGCCTTTACAGAGTTTACTTTTCTAACCTTTCCCCTACTTCTAAAAGAAGCTCAGTGTAACTGCAGCACGTGTCCTAAAATCCTCTTAAATAAGATATTAATCACAAGACTGTTCAGCAAGTGAGAGCACATTCGAAAACGCTGCCTCCCATAATTATCCTGCCCTGGGCAAGTTTCCAGCGTATGTGCATGGCCTGGCATATGTTTCACCCCTGAGTCCAGCAGCTCAGCTTTCTGCTCTCAGCAGGGAACCCAAGTGTTCACAGCTTCAGAAGGGACCCTAATATGCTGATTTCCCAAATTATTGCCAGCTCGCACCATTCAAGGACCCTAACACACTGCAGCACACTGTGGTAGGGGAGGGAATGCAGTGGGAAAAGGCAAGCTTAAGCTTTACAAAGTTTGCATGATGAGGAAAGGGTGGAAGATAGAAAAAAGAGAGATAAAAAGCAAGAAAGGAGGAAGGTAGAAAAAAGAAGAGGGGTGCAGCTCGGTGCAAAGCAACACTGGCACGCAAAGCCTTACCATGACGCTGAGATCCCACCAGGGCCAGCTGGTGCACGTTCTTTCTGGGTGAGAAATAATGAAACTAAAATGCCACTTGAGGCTTAGGTTAAAGGGGAGGAAAACAGAAAGAGCTGGCTGCTACACTGCAAAATAACATTCTTTGCTTCTCCCAGCCGCGATAGCTCGGTGTAGCTGCCCCTTTGAGAGCCACCTCACCCAGCAAGGGTGAGCCATCACAGCGAGCAATCACAGCAGGACACCCTCGGGGGATGACATTTGGATAGGCAGACCACAGGACAGCTGTACTGCAGCACAAGAAGGCTGGATGAGTAATGGTGAGCCTGAGCCCCGGCACATTCACATGCCAGGCTAGGAAATCCCCAGCCAGCCAGCTCAGCAGTGTCCTTGCACACCAGGCTTTGTGGCCTGCAGTAAGGGCACATTTAAGCTAGAGAAATTATGCAAGCAAGAGAGGAAAGGGATGCAGAAGAGCACAAGTTGTTGAGCAAGCCCTGCATACAGGTTGTCCAGCCACGGAGCACTTCTTCAGGGACACCACTTTTAAAAACGTATGACAATCCACCTCTGGCTCCCCGCTCCCTTCCCGAGCCTGCCTTTATATGTGACTGAAAAGTGAACCCAGAGATGCCACCAAAGGTGTGTGCCTTCTGCCACAGCAGCGCCTGGGGCAGCCACAGAGCTGGGAGAGGGATTACAACAGCCAGGCTGGGACCAAGGGCTCAGCCGTCCACCTGTTGCATCCCACAAAGGGGGCACACGGTGCTCAGAAATACCCACCAGCACCTCTGAGAGGTAAGAGAGTGGAGGGGACATGCAACCCTCACCACAGCAGGACAGTGAGATCACCTGCTCAGGAGCATCTCTGGTGGGCCAGTTCCTTCCAGATGTGCACAGAGCCCATGCTGGGAGCCACAAGCTGCAGGGTGGGCAGCATCCCTCAGCAGAGCTCGAACCCTCAGCACTCATCCTACAAGCCATGAGCATGAGAGTGATCAGGCCTCCTTGCCTTCTGGTCAAGCCTGAGTTTGACAGATTAAGCAACACAGCATTTCTACAGGGCAAGCATCTGCACCGCCAGGAAAACCAGTAGAGAGTTACCGGAAGAGAAAATACCTTGGAAGATACCAAGTAATGACCCAAAATTACCCCCTCACGCACAACAATGTTGTAAAAATTATCATTAATTTATCATTAATTATTCTTTCCTCCTCAGACATAGGATCTGTATGGAAAGATACTGGAGAATGCTGAAGGTCTAGTACCAGCCCAGGTGAGTTTATCTGCCTAAAGGAAATTAATTAATACCCTAGTAACATCCAGGCTCCAGTATGGAAGGTATGTGCACTAACAGTCAGGAATCACAGACTGTGGGACAAGGAGGCGAGAGAAGGCTGCAAGCCTCCGCTGTCATCCAGCACCCCTCCCACGGCAGCTGGCAGAGACATATGGCTTATCTTCTTTCTATGGATGAGAAATTATTTCTCCTCCCACCTTATCCAGCTGCAGCATAACCGATTGCCCGACAGATGCTGTGGCAGAGGAGAACATCCTGCTGTGTGTGTTCTTGTAAAAGAAATGGTATTTGTTTATTGCTTAATTGTTAATGCTGATTCATCCCCAAATTAGAAATCTTGCCACCACAGCTCTTCTACAACATAATAATCAAAACCCTGCCTGTCAGGTTAATTACGGCTAAACAGAAAATCACGGAACCACTGCGGAGCAGCGTAAAATCCCTGAGTGCCCCCAGGCCACGTGGTGCAGCAGCTCAGACCAGGGTGCCAGCACCGACACATGCTGCTGCAGGGTGTCCTGCTGGGGAGCAGGGACACAAGCACATGCCACCACTAGCAGACAGCTGCACCCACTGCTCACGTCTGTCGGGTGAGGAGATGATGGGAGGAGGAAAGAACCCTGGGTAGGACAGGTCTATCTGATGCAGGAGAACGGGATGTGAAGCCAAGCAAGGGCTCAGCCAGGAACAGGAACGAGATGCTGATGAGCTTCAGACCAGGACTGGTCAAGAAAGAAGACTAAGGCAAGGACCGGGAGGAGGTCTGGGAATAAGCTGAAGAAGAGGCAACGGCTGGAGCAATTACCTGTCTCTTGGGCCACTAGCAGAGCCCACAGTTCCCCAGGTCACCAGTGCCAGATGGCCAACAAATCCTCTCCGCACAACCTATCAGTGAAAATATCTTACTCTCCTCACCAATGGTCCATAGATAAGATTGTTTCATTACTACCATCTGCTGATCACTTGAGTGGCAGAAGTCTGTGTGGTAGACTGAGGATTCCACCCCCTGGCAGAACAGCCTTCTCTTCTCCTCACACATCACAAAACATCAAAAAAAAAAAGATGATATAATCCTGCACCTCATTTTGTCACAGCATACTTCCTTCGCACAGCAGAAGCACTCTGAATGACAGCACTGAAACAAGGTTCTGCCTTGGTTTTTTTCCAATAAGTTTAAAAAAAAGAAAAGGGGAGGGTGTTGTAAATAAGGCACAAAGGCCAGAAAAAGTACCGTGAGAGAGGTAAATCAAAGCTGCCAGAGAGAAGTGATTCCTGCCTTGCTTCTGTTAAAGCTGCTACGAAACCGAACAAACATCTTAAAATAAACTTTTCACATCCCTTATTGCCAGATCCTTGCATAAGGTCAGACCCATGACCAAGTCTGCACATGGGCTGTGTTCTCAGCACCACAATAGCATTTCACGGGCATCAGAAATTATTAGGAGAAATGAAGTCTTGGCAAACTCCCAGAAGAACACCCCAAATTGGCTGGGTACCTTGTGCACGCCTCACATCCCCATTATACAGAGATGTTTTCCAACAAATGCATTGCAAATTGCAGATGCTCAGACGTTTATGAGGAGCACGACAGAGAAGCATACTGGTTTCTGTCTTCAGGGCAGGGTTTAAGTGCACAACAAGTAAAGCACAACCTCAAGCAGCAAAAAAACGCAACAAAACTAGCCACAAATACACATTCATTTTGCACAAGAAAGGCAGCATCACACTGGGAAGAAGCTGTGAAACCATTCAATCAGAAGCTGCAGTGCACACACAAGTCGAATTTGGGCTATATAAGTAACTTAAACACTATTTTGCTTTCTGAGAGCCTGGCTTTGCAACCCTTCCCTCCTGCTATTAAGGCCCAGTTTGAGAGCTTAACAATTCCACAAGGTCACGATAATATTTGATAAACCTGCCATCTCTACAGCGTAAACTGTTGCATTTATACATTTTTTTTGGCATGGTTGATGCTACTAGAATACACCTCTGCTACAAAATCGAACTTTCTTATAAATAAATTATAATAAAAAATAACATCAAAGGCATGAACATAGTCTGAACTACAGGAATTCCATGAGTAACATTCATTTTGATGGGACAGAGCTTTGTCTGGTTTTGAAGCCTTCAGCCTAACAAGCTATCGTTGACCTTTACTCAATTCAGTTGCTTCACAATACTGCAGGAGAAAGACTTTGGACACCAACCGCTGCTGAAGCTAGAGGAGCAGAAGGCAGCAGTTTCCAGGGGAAATGCTAAAGTCCCTCCACTTTCATTAAAGACACATTTATTAAAGCAACTTCTAGGACAAGCCTAGGGCTACTGCTGCAGTTGCTTTGAGGTACACGCAGAAGTTGGCTAGTTTATGCTTAGGCAATGCAACTTGACTCCAGAACAAGTCTTTGTGAACACTGGACAAATTCAGTGGCATTGCAGAAGACACAGGACACGAAACACCATACCTTGAGCAGAAGAGGGGTTCAGCGGCCAAGAAAGCAGAGACCAGTGAAGGTACTAAGGTGACACCTTTGGTGGGGATTTGGGGACAATGCAACAACCACTGCCAGACCTCAACTTCTGCTACCCAGGATCGGGGTTAGAGCCCTCAAGGGCAGGAATTGATAATGCAGTTACTGATCACAGTCCTGGCCATACGCCTGGGGAAACACATGCCCAAGTTGTGACATTACCAGGATATGCTGGCAAAGAAGTCCCCTGCTGTCACATCGCCTTCCCATGAACAGAGCTGGAAACTCCTCTGTGGAAAGGCAAGTTCAAGCAGGACTTTCTGCTCCCCACACCTCACCAGGACACAGTGCAGCAGAGACCCAGCCAACCCACACAACAGCCATGGTTCCAGCAGGAGCTATGTCATGGCCCTGAAGAAAGATTAGCTGTGCAAACTATGGCTAATCCTATCTCTTCCACCCAGCAGCAGCCTCACCCAGGCAATACCTCAGCAGGATCCTTCTTCCACACCTACCTACCACAAACATTTCCATGTCAAACCCATCTTGCTCGAGATAAACTCAACTTCTTTGATCCTCCTCCCCAAACCAGAGCTGAATAACTGCTCTTCTTCCAGTGAGCAACACCAAAGTAGCTTCCCCCAGGCTTTTTTTAAGGGGGTAGTTTTTTTGCAGCTCATCTGCTCTGAACCAGTACACTTTTTGATACAAACACATAACTAATAGTTTCCTGGTAAGTGGCCGTAAAAATTTTCATTAGAACTACTGATAAAACCAACAGCTAAGTTCAGTTTGGGGAAAGACAAGAACTGTAACTACAGAGAAGAGAGGCAGAACGTGTCTGGACATTTGGAGGGGGTTTTGGTTTGGGTGGGTTTTTTTGGTGTTGGAGGGTTTTTTTGTTGATTGGTTTTTTGGGTGTTTTTTGGGGGGGGTTTTTTGTTGATTGGTTTTTTGGGTGTTTTTTGGGGGGGTTTTTGGTTGTTGGTTTGTCTGGGGTTTTTTTGTTTGGTTTGGTTTTTTCCTCCCCTTTGTTTGTTTTTTCTTTCAATTCCAGAGTTTGTTTTCGTGAAATCTAAGAGAACAAGAGCAAAGGATGCTGGGGGGCTCAAAGATGCTCAAGGACTAAAGAAATACAAAGTTCTCTGGGAGATGGCTGCTAGGAATCTGGCAGGAGCTGAGAGGGGCTGGAAGGAGCAATAGTGGAAGGAGGAGAAGGTTTCTTGAAGCATATGGTTAGCCAGGCATTTGGCCATGGGAAAAGGTGTGTGGATTCAATATTCTGGGCATACCTGCAAGGTGCTCTTTAGGCTGCCCATCTAAGAAATGCTTTAAAACGACTGAAAGATTGCAACACACAGCATTAAAACATGCAATAGCCGGCGGAGCAATCTCAGACAGGGAGAAGCAGGATGAGATTACCTTCTTGCCCAACCGGCGTGTTTCACTTTAGAAAAGCTGCCAGTGATGGAAAATCTAGCCATGAAAATACCACCAGCACAGCCTGCAGCTACCAAAATCCTGACAGGTGAGCTTAGGGTAGAAATGGTGGGCCAGGCTCTCCAAAAGGCATCGTCACCATCCCGCAGCCCCTGGGACAGCACATGTTGGGGCTGCAGGCTCAGGGGACACGGCGGGCTGGCACCACACTCGCAGCTGCTCCCTCCACTTACTGGGAGCCCTGTGTAGTGTTTAATCACACCCCGGATTTGTTTTCTTCCAGATTAGGGAGCTTGGGCAACCAGGGGAGATCTGCATGGGTGGAAGCTGGTAAGAAAGACCTGAGATCTCCTGACAGCAGCTATCGGTTTTATCAGCTCGGCTGCCAATCCGACCACCGCCGAGGTGCTGAGAAGGCTGAGCACTGCCCGATAAACACTCTGACAGATGAGCGGTCTAAGACTTGGCCTAAAACCCTGCCGATGGTGGAGCTGAGCCCCGGGCAGAAGCGGCTGTGATAGAGCCGGCCCTTGCCTGCTCCTGCGGCCCCAGAGGCAGCCGCCACACCGGCCTGCTTGGGTGCACGCGTGCGGCAGGACGTGACATGAGAACGCTTCACAGATGTGAAACGCTCGCACCAGCGAGATGATGTTTAGGTGCAAAAATTAAGCATTTGAAACATTACAACTGAATTAAGCATTTGAAACATTGTAGGAGAAAGGGACCTGGGGGTCCTGGGGGACAGCAGGATGACCATGAGCCAGCACTGGGCCCTTGTGGCCGGGAAGGCCTGGGGTGGATTAGAAGGGGGGTGGTTAGTAGGTCAGAGAGGTTCTCCTGCCCCCCTACTCTGCCCTGGTGAGACCTCATCCGGAGTATTGTGTCCAGTTCTGGGCCCCTCAGTTCCAGAAGGACAGGGAACTGCTGGAGAGAGTCCAGCGCAGGGCAACAAAGATGCTGAAGGGAGTGGAGCATCTCCCGTGTGAGGAAAGGCTGAGGAGCTGGGGCTCTTTAGCTTGGAGAAGAGGAGACTGAGGGGTGACCTCATAAATGTTTATAAATATGTAAAGAGTGAGTGTCACAAGGATGGAGTCAGGCTCTTCTTGGTGACAACCAATGATAGGACAAGGGGCAATGGGTTCAAACTGGAACACAAGAGGTTCCACTTAAATATGAGAAGAGACTTATTCTCTGCGAGGATGACAGACACTGGAACAGGCTGCCCAGGGAGGTTGTGGAGTCTCCTTCTCAAAACCCGCCTGGACACCTTCCTGTGTAACCTCACCTGGGTGTTCCTGCTCTGGCAGGGGGATTGGACTGGATGATCTTTTGAGGTCCCTTCCAACCCCTGACATTCCGTGATTCTGTGATTACCTGCAGTGTTTTACTCGCTGTCCTCACCCAGCAAAAAATCTCAGCTCGGAGGCTGCGAAAGGAATAGGGGTGTGAAAAAGGTATTTCTGCAATACTTCAAAAAAAGTCAAGCTTCCAGAGTGTTGTCTGCATGGAGACACATGGGAAAAATCAAGCCAAATCATTGGCAGGCATGAATTTTAAAAGTATGAGCTAATATGCATTAATGACCTTGGTACATCCTCACATCTGTAGCTACGGCAAGCTTAAATCTCCTTCATTTCCATTCACTTTCAGCACAAATTAAACTAAATTTAATCAAGAGTACCCATGCTGAAACTTAATACCATTTCTGACATCATTTTTATAACTAATCCTTAATTAACCTTTCTGAGTTTTTCTCCTTAGATTGCAAGTATATGGTCATCTATCCATCTAATTGTACAATCCATGAATATCTATTAAAATATTTATTCAAATGCACTCCCCTACTAACTAGGAAAACATCTCAACCTCAGAACATGTAGCCCATTGAAATGCATCTGTGTTGTCCATCTGAAAGAGATAGGTGCTTTGTAAAGTGATTTACAAAGCACTAAGAAATTTCCAAAATTGAGAGAGGAAAGGCAGAAGGGAGCTACACCACACTTGAAAATTAACTTGATTTTTACCCCAGGTGCAGGCTTGAAGGAGTTCCCCTCAATTTAAATATGCACTCCTAACCACATTTGAAATTGCTGAGCCGCATCCACAGGACCTAAAATATTCTGTCCACCCCCACACTATGTTATAAAAGAATTCAATAGAAGACAGCAAGTAGTGAGGGCTCTGAAAACCAGCAGATAAATCTAAATAAAAGGAGATTCCTTCCAGCTCTCTGCGCTTTCCAGATCCCTGATACAGAGCCTTGCCAGCTTGGCATGGTCAGCACAGCAGCGGTCCCTGCACATCACACATGGGGCCACTGCTCAATGCCAAGTCCTCATTGCCTCTTCAGGCTCCTCAATCCATACATGAGCTGCTCATTTTGCCAGGTTCAAGATGACTGTTCTTTAACACACATTAAATTAAATTTGAAGAGCCCGAAAATGCCAATGAACCCTCAGTCCCCACTTTGTATTGGGAGCAGAAAGTCTGACCAACACATCATGCGAGCCATTCTTGAATTGAAGTGTCCTTCCAGCATCGCTTTTCTTTCTTTTCCAGCTCTCGTGTCTCTCAAAATACCCTTTCATGTTACAGGCAAGCAATATTTATTGCTGTCGATTCCACTTTTGTCTTCGGGAATCTCCCTGCCTCTAACACAAAAGCGCATCCTTGGGACTATTTCCTTCAGCTCTGTTCCCAGTTCATCCAACCTGAATCCCATCTCCACTAAAACCAGCCCCTGCAGCATTTATTGGAGGTAACCCATAGCATGTCACTTACTGGAGAGGAGGTTCCCCTCCAGGATGTGTTTCATTCGGAGGCACAAGGCAGCTTCCTAAGCAGAGTTACAGACTCCATAAAATACATGCCAGCCAGCCCTGGAAGGAATTTGTTAAGGCACAACTGGTCACTCTTTTATGATCTTCCCAGGAAAGCTCCACTCTTTCACAGACGGGAGCATTTGTGAAAAATGAATTTCAGGATTGCAAGAACAGCTGTTAATAGGAAACAAGCTTCAAATTCACAGACGCAATTGCCTGGATGAAAGCAAAATCCATCCAGGACCTACCAGAGTCTCCTAAAACGTATACAGCACTTCAGTCAGACTTGTCCGTGAAAAATCAGCACACAGGAGCCAGAACACAAGTTTCCATCTCTGCTCCATTTCTGCTAAAGGACCTCACTTAAAGTGCCCAACTCCCCAACAATTCCTTATACTGAATCTCTGCTGGGGAAATAACAGCTGGGTGGAGTATTAATATAAATTTATATTAAAAATGTAAACAAAACAAAAAGATACACAGTTTGATCCCAACAATTATCATCTTGTACATCCAAACCCCTTGCAAGCACAAAGAACGGCAGAATTGCAGTCTGATCACAGGGACAATCAAGAAATAACACACTGATTATCCATCCCTGGACCAAAGCTAAATACTTACATTATGCAGAACTATAGCTTGGGGGCAGGAGAAAAAAATAAAAAATAAAACCAAGCAAATAAAGAAATATAACATCTCAACTTACCTAACAAAGAATCATGCTCAAATTTTCAGTCTTGCTAGGCAATGCAACTCATAGCATGAAGGTATATTCTCTGAGCAATCGGGGAAGATTTCTTTTTATTTATTTATTTAAAATACAAACTAATTGCTTTTGAGATGCTCTGTGCCTAAGCCACTCTGTCCAGAAGGCACAGGCTTGCAGAGTTTCCTAAGGGTCTTACAAACAAATTCAGAAAAAACAAACTCATTACTCTGGTATTGAGAGTTAAATGTTATTTTGAGATAAAAAGTAGCTCCTTGAGATTAGTCATCTGCAGGGGGAAACCATAACTGTGGATCTCCTTTACTCCCCAGGAGATCCACTTTAGAAAGTAGCTATCACTGCTGCAAGATTGCCAGGACAATTTCTATTGTCGTGTCACCCCACTGAGTGTCACCCTATTCTCCTCAAGGACAAGGGACTCTGCTGGCAGGGTACCTGCAGAAAACCCAGCGAACACGATCAGGCTGATTTGAACCCTTTTGATTTGCTAATCGACAAATGCTGTGTTACAAAGATTAAAAGGGCAAGCCATAATAATATTTTTTAAAAATTTTAAAAAGTAATCAATCACTGCTGTCAACAAGTTATATTTTTCTGCAAAATTTTACAGTTGAAAAGGCAAATTGCTTCATGCATCGTAAGCAGGAATGGATGCAATATTTATGACGGGAGCATTAGGTTGTTCCCAGTTTCTCTTAGCCCCGGGAATCCCAGGCACAGCCCAGGCTCCACGACAAACACGCCTGCCAGCGCCACAGGAGCTGCTGAACGGACATCAGCATGCAACAGACAGACAGACAGACTGGCATCCCGTGCTGGGTGCATTCAGGGTCTCTGCTCCCTCCAGTAGCACATGGGTACACACCGGCAAGCAGTTTTGCTCAGCTGGTTTTCAGTAGCTGCCAGTTCCCAGAGGAAACGCATCAGGAGCAGAGGGAAGCGCTAGCACAGCCTGGTAACCCTCTGCCCTCCTGCCTGCACAGACGTACTGCGCCCAAGCAAAGGCATCCGGGGCGCAGGAGTAAAAGTGAACAAGCAGAGGCCTCCCTGCCCTTCAGCATCCTGTTGGTAAAAGGCAGGAATATTCTTTGCATTGTTTCTATTTTAAATAAAGTTCTCACGAACAGACTTTCTGAGCTACGAGGAGGTAAGAATAAGCAAGATCCTGTGTTCCTGTTTTCTGTGTAACCTTTGAGAACAGTGTTGTGGTAACTGTTGAGCAACAGATCATGAGCAAATATTTAAGATCATCTGATGACTTGCTGGCAGAACTGTAAGTTCAAGAGACACCCCAAGCCAAGCACCCAAGGCAGAAACTCAGCACGCAGCTCCCAAATGCTGCTGAGGGGCCAGCAAACCCCAGCTAAGTAAAGGCACCACTTGGGACCTGCTGAAACAAAAAAACTAGAGGACAGACCTCCCACATTGCACAGAGGTGCTCCATCACACAGCCCCATTACTTCTTTTCCAGATGAGCTCCTAGCAGCTCAAAGACCAAACTGGATTTCATACCCAAGACCTGCAGGTGAACATGCTGCCATACACACACACCACTTGAAAGGACCTTTACCAGCCCTGGCACCAGGGAACACACACGTTTCAGAAAGGCAACAAAGCTTGATTTTTACCTGTAAGCAAGAGCCTCAAATATTTTCATTTTTCCAAGGTTTTTAATCACACAGGTGATTAGAGAATCTGATAACAATGCTTCCTGCTGGCTAGACATCTAAGAGCACTTCATACTGAAAGCATCTCATTTCATCTTCTAGTTTTTCAATCAGCACAATTATAATTAAAAGAACATACAAAGGAAGTATACTTATATTTCACACTTCATAGACAAGTTACCAGTGAAGCAGTGCAGACTTCAAGCACATCTGAAGTCATCAGGAATTTCAGTCAATCCCTATGTAATCTCGATGAAAATATTGTCTGAACACAAAGATCTCCAGCAGCTGGGCCATCTCACACTTGGAAGCAAAGCCCATCCTCAGCAAAGCAGTTCCAGCGAAAGCTATAATATATAGGTCAGCAATCTAAGAAGGGCTATGGTTAAGACAAAGTATCAGACTGATTCATAATACTCTTTGATTGCTAATCCTGTGCAGAATTGTGATTTACATCACCCTAGCAAAATACGAGGGCTATGATAAAGGTCTATGCATTTCAGAAAAGAGCATCAAAACGATTCTGTAAGGTCTTTTATCGTGATCTTTATGACTGCTGAGAACAGGAAAATTACATTTTCACCAAGGGCTGCACAAGCTGCTTAGCCTCTCCTGTGCAAAGGGAGCAGGACCACGACTCTGCTGCATCATTTCTGCCCTTTCAAAAGCTGGCAATGCAACAGGTCCAGTGGGTCTGGAGAAGCACAAGAGGTGGAAGAACTTGAGGTCGAACATCTCTTCCATGCCAGCCAGCCTGAGAGCACAGGGCAGGACAACCTGACATGGGTTTTGGCCAGCACCCACTATCACTCTCTGCCTCTTGGAGCAACACAGAAGCAGGGAGAGATATGCGGTTCCCAAGTGTCTGCGGTTAAGATGCCTGCGTGGCAACATCACACACCAGCTACCTTTGGCAAAGGGCTGCCCTTCAGCACACCACCTATCCTCTGACAGAGGCAGGCAGAGAAATAAGCCTCTGAACATACAGTAATCTGCTCTGCAGCCAAGCTCCTCTTGCATCACAGTCTCAAGGACAGAGTTAAAGATATGAACCATTACTGGCTGTGTCCACTTTGCTATTCATTAGACCATCCCTGGCCATCTCGTACAGGCACCTCCAATTCCTCCCATGCATTTCCAGCTCCTGCAATAGAGGACCCTACCAGTAACCGCTTCAAATCAAGACTTTAGTATTTGCTAATTTTGTCCCTAGCAAACTAGGTCTCAGCAAACAACGATGTACCTCCATTTCCGTGGTTTGGTTTTAACCAAGTTACAGAGTATTTGCAAACAAACAGTAGCCACCAGAGCAAGCTACCTGCTTATCAAAGCCCCATCAACAAATATTTGTTTGCACAGAAATTAACTAGAGATGATCATGTGTATTCCTCCTGTTTTCTGAAATTTAACCCTGCATTTGCTGACAGCAGGAGATGCGTACGCACCCAGTGGAGCAGTGCAGCACCGCTGATACTGTGGCAGCTCACTGCACGGGGTGTCCCTCTCCATTTTCAGACCAGCCACAGCTTTTGCCGGAGGCACACAGGCAGAGGACTCCACGATACGTCCACAAAGCCCACACTAAGTTACAGCTTTGCATACGAGCACAGCGCAGACCAGAGCTCCTTCCACAGTATTTGGCCTACCTAAGAGAAGAAACTCTAAAATGAAGGAAAGCAAGCCAGGGGACAGAACTGTCTGGAGCCAAGCCGCAGCCCCACAGGGCTGTCCTGTCCTCAGCACCCACAGCAGCTGCACCGGAGCTCCCCGAGCACACACACCCCTCAGCGCCACGGAGCTGCGTGTCTCTGTAGTGCGATCACCTCCAGCAGCAGCAAACCCATTTATTAGCTTAACAAGAAGAAAACTGATTATCTGTCTAGACTCAGCACCTGTATCACCTCCAAAGCAGCAGCTTATGCTGAGGCGAGGAGATCGGCTGCCCAGAGTAGAGGAGACGTGGAGAAAGGCTGCCTGCCCTCGGAGGTCCCTGTGTCTGCTGACTCCAGCCACCCAAGCCCTCACTCTCCAACAGCAAAAGCTGCAGCTAATAGGAAAAGCTTGCCTCATCAGACACTCTTGGCCTCTGTCCCAGGGGCCTTCTGGGGAAGATTTTTCCTGGGATTATTCTTCCTCCTGGGGAACATTCAGCATCACTCATCTCTATACAAACTCCTCAGTTACTCAAAGCTTCACTTAAACCTTCCCTGACACCATGACCCAGGCACAAGGCAAGGTTATGAAGTGTGAGGGATGTGTGCTCACTACCTCATCTTGTCCAGGTCTGTAGCCGATGAGGACAACCCTCCAAGACACAGGCAACCGAGGCAAATAACCAGGTTTTGCAGCAAAAGCTGAGGCCAGAAAGCCATCCCTTTCCCCCTCAGTAACATACTTTAGGTAAGCCTATCCCACGCTGCTGGGGTCTCCTTCCTCTGCCTCCCCTCTGAGCAGAAGCATGGTACAGATGTGCATCACAGTGCTCTCACGTACCTGAGGTTATCCCAGCTCAGGAAAACCATTCCACAATCCTTTGTGTAAGGACAGTTATAAAATCCTGTTAATTAGCTACCAACCTTTTAGGCAAGCAGTCCAGTGAGTATGCCACTAAAGAAGGAGTTGCACATTGCAAGCTATATTCATTCCCTGCACATTAATAGGCAGCTCTGGTTTCTCACTCCCTCACAGCCAAGAAAATCTCCTGCTACATCCAGCTGCCCTGCAATGGCACCTTCTCGCTCTCAGATATTTTTGTTTTGACACTGTCAGTGATTAGATCCAGTTGCAGCAAGCAGTTACGGAAAGAGCATCAAGCAGCAGCAGTTCCCATTCCTTTACATCCCAGCTCTCCTTCTATTGCTCTGATTGGCAGGGGGGACTTGTAAATACAGCAAACAAGATTTGCCCTGAAAAAAAAAAAAACAAACTACGAGTGTATGGCCACACAGAAAACAGATTAAACATTATTTTTCTTCTCTGTAGTCTGACCTGCTGTGAGCTATTAAAAACCAATCTACCTACTTCTAAAATTACTTACAGGGTACATCCCTTGCTACAACTTGCAGGTCCGTGCGGACTGACCCACGCCAGCAGAGATCACTTAAATTCACATGAGAGCAAACACAAATACGAGGAGAGGAAGGGGCTGGAGGAACAGGGTACGTTTTTCGTTCGCATTATCTGCCTCATTCCCCGCCCAACCTCCCTCGGAGGCACCCGAGCAGGCTCCCCAGCCAGAACCGACCGGGTTTTCTGCTGGCGAAGCCCCGCCGAGCGGCTCCGGGACCGCAACGCTTCCCGGGGAGCGGAGCCCGGGCAGCGACCGGGGGGTCTGGCAGCGGCAGAAGAGACACAATGCCCGGGCAGCTACGGCCACGAACAACTACCGCTTAAAAGTTTACGTTTATGGGGCTGTAAGAATCAAAAAAAAAAAAAAAAAAAAAGGAATGAATAAAGTTAGGCGGCAGCGGAGCTGGCACTTGTCACCCGCGCCGCTCACTCGAGACCCTTCCCGCCCCGCCGCGGCACCTGCGCCCCGGCCCCGCCGCCCGCGCACTCACCGCCGCCGCCGCCGCCCGCCTTTGTTGCCGCCGTGGCCGAGGCATTTAAGCGCGGCTCCCCGGCGCGGCGCTGCGCTGAGCCGGGGGGAGGCGGGGGCCGCGGCCGCCGCGCTGGGGGTGGCGCCGCAGCCGCCCGCCCGGCTGCCGCCGGCGGGGAGGGGGGCAAGCGGTGCCCGCCCCACCGCCCACCGGCGGGCGCTGCCCGCGGCCGCCTGGGTTGTTAGGCGGTGAACGGTACCGGGGGGATGGCACCGCTAAAGCCTGGTCAAAAAACTCAGGGCGGCTGCTTCCCTGGAAAGAACCAGTCATTCAGAGCAGGGCAGCGGCTTCCAGAGCATCCTCATCCTCCTCCCGCCATGGCAGAGCTGCGGAGGAGAGAAACCGCTGCCCATGAGCAGCAGACCCCGAGCCTCCCCCGGGGTGCCTGCGCACCCGCACCTCCCTCCCCGTACCCGCCGTAACGGAGGTGGCCTCGCCCCGCGGAGCCGTTAGCGAGGCCGAAGCGTGACCGGTGACACTGTCCTGACGGAGGAGCGTGCCAGGGAAGAGGGTCTTGCTCGGTGTTGCACTTGCCTGGGAGAAACTTTCCCCATCCGCCTTTCAGCAGTAGCGCACAACGCCCTTCCCTGCCCGCCTGCCTTTAGGGAGCCTTTTTCTAGAAACACACCCCTATTATAAACACATCTTACCCCTATTAGAAACACAGATAGAGACGAACTCCGACAAAACTGCCATCTGTCTTGATTACTACAGCCTTATTCTGAATATATGACGCAGACATAGCAGTATGTCATTAGCGAGACACGAGGAGCTTCCCCCTGGCACCTTATGTCACTGCCAGCCCCGGGAGAGCCTGCTGGCCCACGGCTCCCGTGGGGCCACCCCAGCGCCCGTACGTCCCAGCAGCACAGGGTGTGTGCCAAGGGCTGCCCGCAGCCCAGAGCACAGAAAACGGGGCTCACGGCTACTTTCTGGCTTAAACTAGGTTCAGCCTTTAACTGCTTTCAGCCTCTTCTGTTTCTCCTGTTAGAGGGAGCTAACAATTGAAGGGTTAACCACATAGCAAGGGCCTAGAGCTTTGTGTATTATATTAAGAAACAGGGCCTCATTAAATGCAAAGATAATAAGTTTTACAGCATCCAGCTGTATCCTTGAGGAGACAAGATAATGAAGATTTTGCAAAAGGAGGATACTTTAACAGACTCAGCAGTTGGGGTCCCAGCCAATTCAGCATACTAAGCCAAAGATAAAAAGTTCATGATCACCAGGTAGCACCGTGCAGGTGCAACAGGGAGGGCCAAGGTCCTGGAACTCATTTTAATAAGAGCTGCCCTCTCGAGGAAAGGTTATGAATATGTATAGGTGTTCCTGGGGTTATCATGAATATGTAACACCTTGCTGTATTTAAGCACACCTATTTTTAGAAGGCACATGCAAGATTAAAGGAACAATCCTTCATGCGCCCGACATCATCGAATAAACATACCTACTTTATAACCTTGTGAGTTGTAAAGTTTTATGATTTTATAGGTTGTAAAGTTGTTTCCGTGCATCATTCCATCAAACATACAAGCATGAGCAAGGACCAGTGTAAACAAATACATTTTGCCAAGTTATGTGCTAATTAGGCAAGGTAATGTGATTAGAGTTATCATAAAACCTTGAATTCTGGAACAGGAGAGGCCCTGCCCACGCAAGCCAAAACAGGGTCCTGCTTAAATTGGTGCTATTCCCCATGAGGGAAAACCAAGGCCACAGGACATAGTACACTGTACCTACCCTGGCTGCTGCACTTCACTGCTCAACTGGGAAGAGCAAGCAAACAGTTTCTGAGGTGTGTCAATGTTTTTTTACCTTGAGAGGAGTTGGCTTCTGGTCTGGGGTCATCTCCTCTAAGTGTGTGCCCAAGCTTGGCATCTCGCTGTGCCTTACTGCCACCTCAGCAGCAGGTGACATTGCCCTGCACGCCACCCTCTCCACTCCCACCCAAGTAAGGTCTTCCCAAGGGCTCTCTGACGTCAGAGGAGGTAAAACATCTGCAAGGACTTATAAAATATTTTGAAATAAACCCCCAGAAAAGAAACAACCCACAGCGCGATTGCAGAATGCAGGTTCACGTTGCAACACTGTGCTCCCTCCAGCTGCTCCCATTACGGCCGGTACCAGTCAGAGCCACGCACCTGGGGGACACCCAGGTTTCATGTGCAGTGCAGGCGACTCCTGGTGCCTCTCCTCTGCTGCAGAGGGGCCGGGTAGGGTGCTCCTCAAAAGCAGCGTGATGGGAGCCTGGGAGAAGTGGGGAGACAGAACCTGCTTGCCTGGGCAAGGCTGGGGCAGGGGGCTCAGGTTTCTGTACGGTACCCCAGGTTCTTCAGGACCCTTGGCCAAGAGCACTGTTCCTGGAGCACCAGCACCAGAGTTGGGTTTTCACAGCAGGCAGATGCTTTTCTACATAGACAAAATGGTTTAGGGCACTTCCCACCATTTAAAAGCTGGTTAAACCTTATGCTGAACCTGAAGACAGGATGAGTTTGCACAGCTGTTGAGTAGGGACATAAGTGAGATGGGCAGCTGGCCAGCCCACATTTACCACTAATTGTGATATGTTTATGTGGATGTTTGCTCAGAAAGGTCTTAGCCTGGGCTGAGATCCTTCACTGAGCATCTTCCCAGTCCTTTTGCACTTAGACTGCAGAGAGGTAGGTACCTGCTGTCAGTGCAAGGCGCTGGCAAAAGCCTCCTGCCCTCCTCCTTGGGGGCTGCAGGTCAATAATATACAGGCTCGCCTTCTGGCTCTTCCTCCACCCATTCTCCTCTCACAGAAGTCCCCTTCTCACTGGTCCTCAGCTCCATCTCAGATTCCCCTTGTGCTGCACTGCTTGCAGGAAGGAGCATAACTTAACAAGTTAACCAGCCTGACTGGTATAGCAAACCCCAAACCACTGTAAGCACTCCCCCCTCACCTCCTGACACCATTCATCCCTCCCCTCTTGCTGTACCAAGGTTTCAGATCATGACAGTGCCTGAAGAGGGATCACCCATGGTGGAGGGAAACCTTCCCCTACCTTTGGAAACTATTGCAAAATCTGCAGATAACCCAAAGCAATCTTTGCTGGAGCCCAGGATCCTCCGCAGGGTGAACCTCACCCACTTGCCTTGCCATGCCTCTGAGCAGAAAGCAAGGGAGACCACAGGGGGAGCAAGGGAGAGCATCCAAATTCCAGAGGGATGTCGTGAGCTGCACTGGCTTTTTCAGGATCATGACTCCTACCTTCTGGCCATGCTGCTTTCTGGTGAACAAAGCTGGTGTCAGCATCTTCATCCAAATAATTTTTTTCCTTACACTGCAGAAGAACAAGCAGTTACAGGGTAAACACTGGGAGTCATAGTCACTCCTCTCCATTTGTCACTCTAAAGAGGTGGGCAGCCTTGAAGAGGAACAGCACAAAAAGGCAGCTTTTGTCCTAGCATGCTCTTGTCCAGCCACGTCCCAGGCCAGTTTAGGGACCCTTGTACCACTCCCAGCATTGGCAGCTGCTGCTGCATGTCCCAGTGTTACCAATTCTCCATCAGGTTCCATTTCCAGTGCCCTCGGTGGCTTTAGGGGAAAGAAGCAGGCAGGTCTGCAGACTGCTGGCTGACAGCTTTGCCCCCGTGGCTACATTCCTGCCACTTCTGCTTATGGCTGTCTCTGCAGGGAAGGGGCACACTTACCTGTGCATTGCTGGAAATGTTACAGACAAGCACTCAGCCGCTCAGTGAAGTGATTAATATTTATGCTCCATGGCTGCTAATATTAGAAGTTCAGGAACAATAGTAAATGCTTTTAAGGGGCTGCTAAGAGGAATCTTTCTCAAAGGCTCCTTTACTTTATGTGCTGGGCAGACCAGTCTCACAGAAGTCCCACCACACTTGGGATGTGTATTAATGCCTTTACCCTGTGCAATGGCAGAATTTTTCTCATGAAGTTTCTGGCTTCAGCACAGTAAAAACAATTAAACAAAAAATATTTAAATTAAGATAACCCCAAATATCCACATTGTCCGTCCTTGCTGCCCAAACCTGCATTCTTTACAGAGGTTTGTCTAACCTGGTCTTAAAAACATCTATTGGTGGAGATATCCCAACCTCTGTCTTTTCCAGGGCCTATTTATCCTGTAATTGGAAAGTTTCTCTCAATGTCTTTTCAAAAATATTATTGTCATTTTTCCCCTATTCCCAGGGGGAGAACAATTTACTGCCTTACTCTGTGGTGGCCTTTCGTATACTTAGAGGCTTAACCCGTCTCCCTAATCTTCATTCCTTTCTATTTGCCAATGCCGATTCACTCAGTCTGCCTTCAAAGGGCATGTTTCCAAGTTCTCCAGTCCTTGCCGCCCATCTCTGGTTCCTCGACGCTCAGGCTTCACCTCTGATGTCTGTCCTGATGTCTGTCCTGAAGTCCGCCCTGAGCAGAGGGAAAGGGTTGCATGGCGCATACATGCACTGCTGTCCATATCCTTCATGTCACTTGCTCTTCCCGCAGCGCGATGGCGTTACTGCTTGTGTTCAGCCTGGCGCACACTGCACTGACCAAGGCTTTTTTGGTAAAACCAGCACCCAGCCAGCCCCTCGCCAGACCCCGCAGGCAGCGGCAGCAGCCAGCTCCGTCCTCGGAGAGGGACATCGGGCAGAGTGGAGCGTGAGGCCACCCAGCCCCCTTGCCTTCCCAGGCACATTCCTCCTCCTGGCCCGTTTGGGATCCTGGATTCTTGCACAGGCAGGATGAGTCTTGTTTTCTGAATTCCCGTGGGTGCAGTTTCCAGGCAAAAGTGAAGAAAAACAAGAGTTAGGTCACTGTGTTTCATCCTTTGGCCAGCTCCAGACGGTCTCCTGGAGTTGAGCAAGTCTACCAGAGCCCATGATTCATTATGCCCATGTTGTATTTCTGTCTTTTTAGTGTTGGGACATTGCTATTCAATAAAAATAAGACATATTTAACTGGTAGAGAAATGGCAGACCCCAGGCAGCAACAGCAACAAGAGGAAGGATGTATAATCCCCACTGGCACACATGCAGCATATGCACACAGCTACAACTAGGCATGTTTAATTGTCTCAGATTGTAGTCGCAGACAACCTTACAAATGCAAATCCACACACAGCCCAAGCTAAAAAAGGCAGATACATTTTTTTTTGCTGGAAAATTCTGTGTCGCTGATTTTCCACACGTGGAAGAAAGCAAAATCTCACTTGGAGACAGGATTCTGCCCAGGAATAGGTTAGCACAAACCTCAGCAGCCTATGGGCCACGTTTTCTTCTCCAATTTCTATCCACACAAGTAGAGAGGTTAGGATGGTACCACAGCCTGTGAGCTTGCATCTTCCTTTCATCCATCAGAGAAGGGAGAGGGGCCAGATCCCAAACCGGGACGTAGCTCATCTGGGACCCTGCTCTGGGGAGCAGTCCAGGTTTGCTGCTGTGCACAGCGGGACTCAAAGCATGGGGGAAGATATCAGTTTAAATACCTGGAACATATCGAAGGCAGCGTTCACTCTTTGCTCTGTCCAGACACAGAGTTTTACCAGGGTCTGGCGAGGCACTGGATTTATTGCCAGATCTGGCCCCTAATGAAGGGTGTGAGCAAAGCCCAGCGTGGCGGGTCACAGGGGCTGGCGTTTCCTCAGGTGTGGTTTTAGTCAGGGTGACTGACCACATCACTCCTCTGCTGCCGGGGCCTCACGCCGTGCCCTGGGCACAGCACAGCCCCGTGTATTCTGTTTTATAATCTGACTGGGCTGCGATCATCATTTTCCAGCAGCCCTGTAGGTACAGCAGCGGGGTGGAGCAGAGAACGCACAGACACAGGTAACCCAGCCCCGCTCCCTTCAGCCTCCTCGCAGGCTGGCGCAGGAGGAGGTTGCTCCAGAGCCAGATCGTGATGCACAGCAACACGTGGATGAGAAAAAAAGAAAAATCACACCATTGCCTTTGCTGTTTTGTTCCAGCCAACCTAAAAATAGCTACTACTCAACTGTGGGTAGCATTTGCTTTGTTTTCTTCACATGGGAGAGAAGGTTCAAGTCTGAACAATTAACACCTAGAATGATTCCTGCAATCCACACCTGAACACGATTACGTACGCTGCTAATGTCTTCAGTTCCTTGTAAGTATAAAATGGGGAAGAAAATGACATTGAGCATTATTTAGGTAAGAGAGGGATTCGTCTACTTTAAAGCTTAGCAAAACCAGATTATAGGAATTAAGTTTCTTCCCCCCAACCATTCTTATTATCTTGATTAAAAAAAAAGAAAGGAAAAAAAAGATAAATTAGCCTTTCTAACTAGGAAAACAAGGAACTCCTTTTCTGCAGAAAAGAATCACGCAGGTTACACAACCCCAACTGGGGAACTTGAGGTCCTTACTCATTCTACAGAACATGCTGTGGTCCAAAAACCAATTTGTAGTGATAAACTTCACAATGCAACTGAAACATCTTTAAAATTACCTCTTAAGCATCTAGAGCAATATCATAATTCTGGAAGAAAATCCAGTCCCACTAGCCCTGCAAGCCATACACCTACCAGGGTAGCAGCAGGAGGTAATCAGATTTTCCCATGCGTATCTGTTCTGAGCAGAAAGGGATGGGGGAAAGATGGGTGATGTTTCACAAACTCATTTCCCAGAGGTCAGGCATACCACAGCCCCATCAACATTCTGGAGGAGGAGGAGATCTTCCCTGGGTCACAGCCAACAGTCTGGGAGGTCAACAATGAGCAAGAGGAATTTCCTTGGACAAGAGCCGCATTCCCCAGCCTAAACTCACAGGCAAGAGACTCTTCCTTGGAAAGCTCTGTTTTATTTCTCATGGAAGCTTGTTTTTCCAGGCCAGCAGGAAGAGTGTGGTTGCCTGCAGCCGCTACATGGTCCTTATTTGTTCCTTTGGGTTAACAGATGTTGGTGGCCACCCTTTAGAGATTTCCTGCCTGCAGAAGAGCTGCCCATCACTCTGCAGACACCGGAGTGCAGCTGTCACATATGAGATCTGACCATCAGCGCTCCCCAGTCAGGCTTTGCTTTAAGCTAGCCCCAAAACTTCGCTTTTGTTACAGTAATCTAGACTTTGGCAAATAACGTACTAATTTCTGCAGTCACTCATGCTGCTCCCTGCTCCAGCAGGCCATGGCTGAGGCCACGGTCAGGTAATTGCTCCAGAAGGAGCTGCCCACAGTCTGCCTGCACCCATCACTGCCCGCACCCATCATTGCCTGCACCCATCACTGCCCACCCGCATCCATCGCTGCCCACCTCCCTGGCCCAGCCGGGGGAGCAGCCCTTGGTTTTCTTCTGTGCAAAATCAGCCCAAATTTGCCTGAGTTTGCATTGAAGTAAGTGAAGAGCTTTCACAGGCTCTGGTCCATAAGTGGATGGGGTTTCTTAGTGTTTGGTTATGGGGGTTTTTTTGGGTGGGAGGAGATTACAGTCTTCCCCATGAAGGTGAATTGCACAGCACCAAACCCCTTGCCGCTCCTCTCTGAGCTCTAAAGCATCACAGGTCAAAGATAAAAGCACATCAGGGCATCGTGACTGTGTCAGAAGTTTTGCAGGGTCTATTTTTCTTTTCCAGAGGAATATTCTGAGCCAGAATCTGCTTTTACAGGCAAGTTTTAATTTTGTCCTCTTGTCCCTTGTGAAATACAAACAAACCACATGGCTCAAAAATCAAATGCGCTTGGTCTGACGCTGGCTGAGTCATCCTGTTTGATTGTCAGTCTATAGTAATTAAACTGTGTGCACTAAACCGTTTCATTACAATGGACTCGGAGTCAGATCCCTGAAAAAAAATATCAGACACTTTAGCCAATCCTGTCAGCACCTGCCATTAGTGATAACGTTACATTTTCACAAAACCCAAGAACCCCCAACATGGAAACCACTCAATTTGAAGTGTTTTTCTTGATGGAATTTAATAAAAATATTTTTCTTAAGTTCGTTAAGGGAAAAAACCACAACACCAAAACACTCAGAAAAAGCTTAGTCAACTGAAAAATAAATTCAACAAAACATTTTCGAGGAGTTCTCATCATGACATACAACTCACCACCACTTCTCAGAGTCCCAGACAAGTTGCAATGGGGCTCTATGAGCCTCCTCCTGTACAGGAGATGTTCCAGCTCAGAATAAGAAACAGTGGATCCAGCGTAGCTACTTCATACTCCACCTGCTGCATGTATGTGCGGAGTTGAAGAATTAGGAGCTTATCTGATCTAACTCAATGCAGTAAATCTAAGAAACCTTGAAAAACACATCAAAACTCGGCACATACGGAACAGAGCACGGCAGCCTCTGCAGAAACCGCTGTTCTCAGGTTCATCTGGACCGTAGAGTGTTTTTGTACCTACCATGCGATCACGGTGTACAGAAGGAGGGCTTTGGGTTGGACCAGAGATTTGGGGTCTCCTCACGAGAAGGCATCGGCTTCTCCCAGTTCCTCGTCCATAGCAAAGAGAGCAGCGATGAGGGGCATTACACAGGCTTGCGTACTTCTGCAGGGTGTTCTCATGCCAATTAATCAAGTTGTCTGACTCCCTGCAGCAGGGACAAAATTAAAGGATGTGTTAGACAAGCTTTAAGAAAAGACATTATTGCTTCCCTTCCTTTTTAGTGAACTCATGACGAGCCAACAGACCTTAAAAGTTCCAAATGTATGCCACTCCTGCCTGCTTCGACAAAATCTGCGTAACTCTATGACCCCTTCTTTCCTTTAAATCCAGAACTGTGCTTTGAGTACATGAAAGTGTAAAATTTATTTCTAAAGTAATCGGCTCCATGATGTTGTGCAGTGCTGTGCTGGAAAGGATACAGTTCTTGCAGCATCCCTAGCAGGGAGGCGGCAGGATGTTCTTGCCGTGTGTCATTCACATTAAAAGTCAGCAATTTCCCCTTGGTCCTCCTGCGTCTAGTTCAATTATCAGACCTATATCTGCATCCTTAACACACTTTGCCCCTTGAGACCCTTAACTGATCTGCAAACTAGCTAGCTGCATTTTCAAGTTGCAAAAGTGGAAGTTCAGGGGCAGATTTCACAGCCCTTATGTGTGTTGACCCACACTCGCGTGGTTGGCCACAGTCACAGCAAGATATTGCTGAACACAGTGACATGCCACAGATTCTGCATTTTTAAGATTTCCAGAGAACTGGTGAGGTAGTGAGAGATCTTTGGTCTCTCACTTTGTGATGGTTCATTGGAAACTCAAGTTTACTTCACTCTGATTCTGGAGCCTGCTATTTGGAGGGGGGTTAGATCTGCAAATAAAATTATTTCATGTTCAGCCTTGACGTTGGTTTTCTGAAGAAGTGCAAGAAGAGGTGGTTGTAAAGGTGCTGGAAATGCTGATTACAGCATGCCCTGCGTCCATGTTATGCATAAGGTGACAGGTAATTTGAATCCTTGCTGAGAAAGTACAGTAGGAAGGGCAAGGTATCCAATAGGACTCAACTATTCAGCCTGCTGGCTTTGAAATCTACATCCAAAACAGGATTAAAAAGAGCTCACACAGTGCCTACTTCAGCAGTGCCTGGAAAGGCACTTTCCAGGTGCTCTGATGCTCGTGGCACTTGGTTGCACTTGGAGCATCACAGCAGAATTTACTCCAAATGAGCCCCAATGTGACAAACTGGGGACCAGGACTGACACCATGCTCACCCTGAGCCCTGCAACCACGTGATTTAATAAAATATCAAGATTTTTTTTCTCCTCCTAGAAGCACAGCATGGAGGTCTGCAGCACAGCTTGCCAGACCATTACTGTAATTTAACAGCAAGATACACTTTTTCAGGGCTGATTTCCAAAACACTTCAAGGGCAGAAGTCTGCAGTCGCTCCAGTGACTGGCAACCATGCAACTCCTGCAACTCTGAAAATAAACACTCTGCAGCTACAGACGGGTTTGCTGCCCCAGCCCGGTTGTAAGACACAGCTCTGTGCACACGAACACCCTCCCAGCCACTGGTAGCCCCCTCTCCCATGGGGTTCACTGCCTGTAGAGTGCTGATTAAGACTGCAAGACAAATGGCAGCGGATTTACACAAGGCAGCAGCATCCTCTAAGCCAATGGCAGTTCCTTTGCAGCCTCTCCCAGCAGCAGAGGGAATACAGGGTTTGCCTTGATGCCATTTTGATATCACAGCATCACCAGCCAATTTGGGTCTGGCACTTCCCTGGCCGGTGCCACGGGAGCAGCCAGGCTCTGCCATCCTCTTACACCAAAAGGAACAGGCTCCTCTCTGCTGCAAGGGGCTGCCCTTCCTGCCCACCGTGCCCAGAAAATTCCCCAGCATTGCCCATTATATGACAACTATAATTAAAGTTTTCTCTCTTTAAAATTCACAGCCTGCATGCTTATTTAGAGAAACAGCAGTCCTTCACCCTGCTTACAATGGACTCACCCAATAGCACTTGTGACTGCTGGGTTTCTCAGGAAAAAAAAGAAAAAAAAAAAAAAAAAAAAAAAGGAAAGAGAAGGTGAAAAAAACAGGGAAAAAAACCAAACAACAAGCAAAAAAACCCCATATCCAGACAGATTTTTAATCCCCCTGTCAGAAGTGTAGCCCCACCATACACCACCATACAATTGGTGCAGCACAGACCCAGCAGATACTCAGCGCTTCCCTTTGAGACACCAGCAGGTGAGCTAACCCAAGTAACTGAAATATTTGAAATCCAGGTTACACTTGGGATCAAAAAAAAAAACTCTCACTCTTTCCGTTGCCCTGCACACCACAGGCTGAGAGCCGGGCTGTCCCTGCCTCGGTCCTCCGGCATCCCTGCACACTTCCCTTCTTCCCAAAGGAGGTGAGGGGATGCTGCGGGGGAGGACGATGAGGCATCAGCTGCAGCCAGGCTGTCTTAGCGCCGGAGGGACTGTTCCCCATGCCGGTACAGGAGAATTGCAGGTGCATTCAAGGCACAGAGGAGAGCTCTAGCAGCTGGTGTAGGGCAGCGCTGCTGAATGCTGCCGATGGCAAACCCTGCTCTGTGGCACGAGCATCAGCACCAGAGCACTTGCTGTAAAGCGGAGTATCCCTAAAAGAACCAAAATTACTCAGGCGACCCACAGCCCACTGGAAAGTATGCAGCTGAGGCAAGAGAAAAGTGATGTTTATGCTGCTGAAGGAAAACACATAGGAGGTTCTTCTCTGGCATTGACATCCCAGATAAACAAGGAGTTGGGACAAAGATGTCACCAGTCAATAATATATACACAGGAATTTCCAGGAAATTATTTGTACCAGCTCCGATATATTTGCCAGTGTAAAAATAGAGTCACAAGCAAAACATTTGGGACACAGCCTTCACTCTTCCTAAACAGACCTTGCCCAAGCCATTTGCTCTAGTTTGCTATAGAAATGTTTAAGTAAGGGTCTGCGGATGCCTCCCAAGCATTCACACAGCATCTTGTCAGCTGGTAGCCCTTAATGCCTCACTAGTTTTGTGCACAATGCTCAAGAAACTGAAGTACAACTTTCCAGTTAGTACTGAAGTGCAGGACAAACAAAATCCCCATTATTCTGCCAGCATGGTAGCAAAAGCAGGAGAGCAGAGTGCTGGTGTGGCCAGTTAGGGCACAAAGCTGCCTTTGCTTACCAGGAGGCTTTTCAAAGCTACCTTATTCACGCCTCCTCATATAGAGGAGGGACCACCTGACGCAGAAGGTTTAAACACACCTTGGAAAATAAAAGATGCCGGCTCATCTTGGCATTGAAATAAAACTATCGCCCCCTTTCCAAATTGCTGAGCATTGCAGGAGCCTCCCACCCTGCACATCTCTGGTGGCAATTATCACACTAGGAGCACCATGTTGCTGCTTTTTCTTTAATCCTTCCTTGGAAAGCCAAAGAAGGATCTTTATAAGGTTGAGGAGGATGGCAAACATCTTCAATTCCCTGCGTATTTCCTACCCTACTTCGCTTTTCAGCCACTGGAGCATGAATGGTCCATCAGAAGAACTTGTTTGTTCTTTAAACAGTCTCTGTCTCAACCACGGCTTTCTGCAAGACTGGCCCCACTTACTTTCACCTTAATTTTTCATAGTGCTGATAATAACCCTACTCCTCTACCATCATTTGGATGTATAGGGCCATATTTCTTCATGATTGCTGGATCTATTGTCTTTCACCATTTTTTTGGTACTGCCTGCTTGTTCCATGCTTTCTTGATACATTTTATTTTTAATGCCATGTTGATGTTTGTCTTTCCTGCATTTGGCACCTTAATTGTCTCTATAGGTATTACAGTAGCCTTCTCCTGTCTCTTTTATTGTATTTTCCACTTCCTCCAACAAGGGATGCTCCAGCTCCCGTGCCCGCACTGTCTTGCAAAGTGCTTCTCCTATCTCTGCCACTTGCTCTCTTCCTGTACTGTCTGGACTTGCTCACCATTAGCTTCTCAACTGCTTGTGACTTGATTGTATCTCCATACCACATAACCCTTCCCCATGTTGCAAAAACACCTGCCTTCTCACCACCCCTTCAGCTGTGAACATTGCTTTCTGAAGCGCTTTACCGCAGCTCCTTGGCGATTCCTCCGCTGCCCTGTGCAGCACGTTGCCCACACCCCCCCTGCCAGGCTGGCTTCACTGCCTGCTCGTGGCCCGTTTCAGCCTCAGAACGGCCCCATTTCCATTTGGGATTGAGCAGAATCCCTGCCACATAATTTTCCAGCACCAAGCAGATCCTCCCCACCAATGCTTCCAGCACATCTGCACAAGCACAGGTCTCCCACGGATGAGATTTGCCCTCAAAAGGTAGTGCTGAGACTAACTTTCTAATTAGAAGAGAGGTGCGGAAGATCTGCCTTTGCAGCCTGCCCAGCTCAGAGCACAGGGAACACAGCTCTCCCTTGTCCTGCATCCTCCATCACCTTAATTTGCTTAGAAATCCCCTGGGCCAGAGAAGAAGAAAAAGTACATGCTTCTGAACACTTAACAGGAAAAAAACTCAACCCAAGCCTGGCTACTCCAGTCTGTAAGGGTATCCTTAGGGGTGTCCTTCTACCTGCAAAGCCCACAGACCCATCACAGGAGCTGTCTGTCCTTCTGGGTGCACAACACCCACTCCCTTGACGCTGGCACGGTGAGGTGTGCTGGCCTCGGCATAGGCGCTGTCCCTTGACACGCTAGCCGATGCCGATGAGACTTCTTTCCTGGTAACTGTCCTCTCCACCTGTTCTGGAGCTTTATCCTTCCATCTGTTGCGATACGGACACCAACTGCAAATCCACAAACATCACAGCTCTAAACAGGAGTTATCCCTGATCCCCCTCAGCCCACGTCTCCCGCATCTCTTCTTTTCCAAGGCACGACTGCAACATAGGATGTGACCTGAGAGCTACTGACATAAAAGCGTGCAAAGGGGAAGCTGTAAATCGAGAAAAGATCTCAAGGAAATGAGGTTCACAAAGGAAGACAAATTCTGCATTACCTACAATAACATAGTAAGCAAAAAGACTCAGTGTTAGATAAGAACAGCAGTGTCCTTGCCAATGGCAGGGGGAGTGGAACAAGGTGATCTTTAAGGTCCCTTCCAACCCAAACCATTCTATAATTCTATTAGTCCATGAATAGGACTTTCTTTAGTTTGCCAAAAGGGTGCATTTTACGTAGTGTTCAGAAAGAAAATATTAGAATCCTGGGTAAATGACATGTCGCTGTCATAGTCTCTATGTAATTACAGTATTCTGCTGCTGGTAGAAGTAACTTTATTGACCGCATAGAGAACATCGCAGGAAGTGGTACCTGACCCAAACTTTGCCTGGTCAGAAGAGAATTAGACAAAGTCTTTCTTCTGTTGAACTTCCTTGTATTAGCAAACACCACACTATTGAAATTGACATGAAGTGAAAAAGAGGGAGAAATTCTCTGGGACATAGAAGTAGTACAAATTCATGAACATGAAATGGGGGGAGAGAGGAGGGAAAAGAAGGAGCTGGGGGGGAGAGAGGGAGTATAGGGCAAGGGATGATGTTTTTAAACTAAAAGAGGATATATTCAGACTAGATATAAGGAAGAAGGTTTTTTATTATGAGTGATGAAACAGTGGCCCAGGTTGCCCAGAGACGTGGTAGATGCCCCATCTTTGAAGACATCCCAGGTCAGGCTGGACGGGGCTCTGAGCAACCTGGTCGAGGTGCCCAGTCAGCAGCCTTTGCCATACAGAGGGAGCACTACAGCCTCCTCCACATGTCCGTGCAGAAAGAGGGATCTGGCTTTGGCAGCACCTGCCTTGAAAAGAAGGTCAAGCTTTTCTCAAGTCTTCTCTGAATGTGTCGGCAAAAGGCCACTTGCAGTTGTTGGCCTTAGTCCCTCATGCATGTGTATTTACTCACAGGAGCTCAGCGAGAGGGCCAGGGTTAGCAGAGATCCATATGTATGGATTTATAGAAGGGGCTGTTGTTTGCAGCCCCATCTGCCAGGGGTTTGGATTGCAAACGCTGGAAGGCTCCAGCTGGAAAGTGGTTCGAGTTTAGAGCAGCTGTTGTTATTTCAGTGGCAGAAGCCTGAGAAAAACATGCAAATCTTTCGCTATATTCTATTAACGACTCATCCTAATCACATTGCAAAGTCCTTCCTAGTGACTGATGCTGCACGGTACTCAAGGTGCAGGTCTAAACACAGAAGATAGAAACAGATGGGAAGAGCAGAGGTGGCAGGTGCAGAACGTGGAAGAGAGTAGCTATAAAAGCCCAACTACCTCAACCTCCTCAAAATACTTGTGACAGCTGGAAAGGATTCAAGCAGAAACTACAGCTTTTCAAGGAGGCAGATGGAGCCTGAAAGTTGAATAAAAGCCACATTTTTTTATTTAGTACCTCTGAACAGGCCTACTGCCTCTGATTTAGAAGTGGAGAACAGTAAGCAGGTTATTGTACTGTGCTACACAGATTTTAAATATATAGAATTCATAAATTCAACATTTTTCAAAGTTTAATCTAAGAAAAACAAAAGGGGCAGGAAACTTGTGCAGAAGCTTTTATACACAGCGCAGAGCCAGCCAAATTAAACATGCTCTTCTGGAGGACAGGGGAATCCATCATTCGAGCTGTAATGAGCTCGGAAATGTGAAAGGGAGGAAGAGATTGCCAGGATATTCCTTCCTGAGTATAGCAAACCACAGCTGGAACACGGCAGCATCCACACCATGGGAATGAGAAGGGCTGCAAGGCTGGGTAGGAAAGCAGTGTGATATCGCAGCAGACTGGTAGGGAAACCACAGGAATGTGCCAAATGAGGGCAGAAATAGGAGCTCTGAGGAAATGCTTCTTGCAAAATCCACACCAAGCAAAAGGGCAGGAGGTGGTCAGGAGGAGCGTGCAGATGGTGGGAACAGAGACGGGCCAAGGCAGAGCCCACCTGGAAGGCTGATTTTCAGAAACATGAAACAAAATAGAGAATTTTGCTGTGAAGAAATAAATCACATGTATGTAGCACACCGGGAAAAGTCTCGTAGCGCTCTGTACGAGGAGGGATGAGTGGGGAGACGGGTATCACCAACAGCAAAAGAAATTTCCTTGAGATTTGCTCAAGGGGAGGTTGCCTCCTTCAATGAGGTGTCCACCCTGAGCAAGGCACAGCTTAAATATGGCAAGGGAAGGGGAGACAATGCCAAGGTTTGATGGACACCACTCATCCTTAGACAATGTGAACTGGAGATAACTCCTGCTGATACCTACAGAGATGAGGTCAAAGGGAGCTTCCAAATGGGGAGTCTGGTGCTGAGGAGATGCCACAGCCCCACTGACACCCCCCTGCTTGGCACAGGCTGTCCCAGGCAGTCAGTGCAGGTGCCACTTCTCAGGTCTCCTGAGTGACAGGAGAAGGTCGAGAGACCTTACCCAGCCTGCCTGATACGCACGGCCCCTGAGAAACGTCTCGCTGGTGCCTAGACATAACCTGAGGGAACGATTAAAATACACAGCTCAAAGAAAAGTCAGAGACAACAGAGAAGGTTCATTTTCTATGGAAAATAAAAGGATGTGTCCTTTGCCTGTGTTCAGAGCTAAACAAGTATGCAAAACAGACACATTTCCCTATGCTTAGAATAAGAGGTATCCCTAGTGATGAGGCAAGTGCCAAACCATTTTCCATGCTGGAGGCTTCAGCTGACTTCCTCTTGGGGGTAAAAACAACCAACCTCACCCCAGTTAGGCTCTCCGTGCTCCTAGGAAGGCATTGATTTAGGAGACAGCCATTTGGACCTTATCCTGTGTCCAAATCATACATAGGTGGCTATAATGGACACCAAAAGCCTTAAGGTTCATATAAATGACATACTGAAATGCCAACAAGAGGATATAACGAAAACTTCACTGGGTTTACAAAAGACTGCTTCTAGTTTATAACCCATCAGCAGCATTTTAACAACCTTCTTAGAGAACAGAGTAACCAAGCAGGGACTGCAGGTTAATTCCTGTCTATTGCAAGGAGTTAGCAATAGGTCTCCCCCTTCAAAACCAGATTCACTAGGAACCGAGAGTTTTGCTGAGAAATGAAACATCTCCAGTCTCTCTGCTGCAACTCCTCGCTCACTGGCTTCCCCACATAAAGAGGAGGGGATGTTACGGGGGATACTCTTGGGAAAGCAGGTTCCCAAGTTCAGAAGCAAGAGAGGCTGCGGAGAAGCCAATGGGTCAGAGAGCCAAAACAGAGAGGATGGAGCTGAGCAATAACAAATCCAAAATACAGCAAAGGTTCCACACCCTGCAACTGACTCACCGGCTGACTGGGAAGGTCGCTGAGCCCCTGGGTTTCACAGCCTGCCTCTGTAAGGGAAAAAAGCAGGAGATTTTCTGTACCCAAGGAGGGGCCACCATGCAGCAGCTTCGGGATGTGCTGATGTAGAGGAGCTGCAGCCGGGACAGGTTCCCACCCACGCTCCTTTACCACCTCTGGTCACCAGCATTTCCCAACCCGCCTGTTATTAAAATCTGGTCATACATAAGGTCTTGACCACAGCCCCATCATTAGCTACAAGGGCCAACTTGTGCTGCCCTCCAACATCAGCAGCAGAAAATAAAATTCAGATGTTGCTGGGTTCGTATTCTGCTCAGGAACATGTGCACATAACAAACTGAACATGCAGGAGGTGGTGGGGGAAACAAATATCAGGTGAACAGTGTAGAAGACAGCAAGAAAAGTAATAAATTCAGAAAAGCTAGGTAAAATAAACATAACAGAGAAAGAACATTTCTTTAGGGTGATGCTACATGGTCAATGCTTTTCTTTAATAAAAGTGTGTATGAAACCCCCCTGCAGATCACAGAGCTGCTGTGAGGAGGAGGAGAGCTGGGGACCACAAACCCATAGAGCCAAGGGAACCCGAATGTCATGCGTGAGGGGGTAGGGGCCTGCTGAGGGAGCAGGTGAACTGTGGTGAGCTTAGTCATATGTATTTCACTTCAAAAAGCAAGTAATCTCAGCCTCAGAGAAACGCTAAGCCTGAGCAATGGCCTTAGGGCTGCTCTTTCTCTCCATTGCTCTTTCTCTCCATTTTGGAGTCATTACAATGCAGCTCGAGCATGTTGTCCCGAAGGGAAAGGCTGTTATAATACTTTGCACTCGGAAACTGAACAATGCGATCAAGGTCGAAAATGCTTTGCCAGGATGGTGGCAGGGTCTGCTGGGGAAATGTTGTAATATTTTTAATTGAATCATAACGACACACTGCACGAGCAGCAATCACTGAGGAACGCATGCAGAGATGCCACTTCCCTGCATTTCAGAAATAAATAGAAAAATTTACCACGACATGAAGTCAATTATTTTCAGAGGCATCAGAAAAAGCACTGCACACCAAAGGGAAGGTGGGAGACAAACAAAGAGCAGAAACAGAAGCAAGGGAGTGAGAGATGACAGGGCCACTGAGCACAAAAGCGCCCTGATTATCTCCAGCAAACACACGCTGGCATTTCCAGGCTCAACACAAACCCAAACAGCAAAGCTGTAAGCGATTATTTATGCTTCAGCCGGACGAAAATATCTGTGGAGAGCAAGCCAAGAGACAACAAACGAGCTGTGGGGCTCGGCGGCCAGATTCTGCCCTGTGCCACAGCGTCAGAGACAGGGATGGCACCAGTGCCACCTGCCCACACTGGTGCCAACTTGGGCGAGTGAAACCTTTGTTTTTGGAAGGTGGGGTAATGCTGTGCAGCCACGCAGCGCGGGTGACATCTCAGCGCCCATGTGCCACCAACGGTCCCCTCTGAAGCCACTGACGGAAAGTTCGCTCAAGGGTTTCCCTGCTGAGAGAGCCGGCTGGCTGGGAGAGAGCCCGGGGTCAGCACGCACCGGTGCTCTGCCCTGCCTTGGGAAAATGAGACAATGCCACAAGTCCTCATTCCCGCCTCAGGTCAGTAGTCTTGATCAGGCACAGGAATGGCTTTTGCCGTGACAGAAATTACACTTTTTAGCTGGACCACTTGTAAGGTCAGTACAGGCCCATTGCAGTCCCAGATAGCAGGTACAGGGGTGTATCCTGTGATGAATACCTGTATCATGCCTCATTTTGATTCTTTGAATTTCCTTAATCTTTTTTCTTTGCCTGTGGGGCAGAAAAAGCCCTATTCTCACTGCTCCTGTCAAAGAGACTCTCTCTGATGTCCCCATCTCCATCAGCGAGTCAGCAGTGTGCTTCTGTGAAGCTCAGGCTTCACAGACTGAGCCGCAAGGATGCAAGCATGTGAAAAGTAAAACACTGGGGCAATTTTCCATGAGATGGATACGTGTAGCTGCCTGGAGAAAGAAAAAAAACCCAAACCAAACCAAACAAACCCAGCTTAGATCCTTTTTGTTTTCTCTCTTTGCTATTCAGAGAACCTCTGTGTCATCTGAGACACAGTGGGGAGCTGGTACTTGCTTTGCCAAAGCAATGAGAAGGCACAGTCTCTGTTAAGGACACCACCCTCACAGGGATTATAAATACAAAAGGAGATTAATTTATCCAGTTGAACCTAATCCACAGAAAACACTGCATCAAGGAGCAGGAGGATGGGGAGCGCCTGGCTGTGGGCGACACGCCAGGCAGGGACATACGAATCACATTAAAAACCTATAAAGGAGCACCAGAAAATGTGGTTTAATATAGAAGAGCTTTCACTTCTGCCTGCCTGTCTAGCTCCACAGCTTCTGCTGGAGCAGGCTCTCGTGATGCCGAGGCGGCAGGATCTCAGCCCAGCACACCGGGGCACCCCGAGGTTGATGGATGGGGGAGGCAGCCCGGGGGGCATGGCAGGAGGGTTCGGAACATCTCGTTTGCCTGTGAGTTTGGTGTCTGGGGGCCCAGTCCTGCAGGATTTCGATGTGGGCATGGGTACTCGGCCGTCTCAAGCCCAGACGAGGAGCACAAAGGGTCTCACGGCTCCTGTGCCCCATCCAGAGCAGAGTCCCGGGCATCCAACTACCATCAAAGCAGCCACTCAGGGGCACTGACACAAACCACTGCGTGTTTTGCATGTGCGTTTTTAAAGGTTTTGTAAAACATCAGGTCTGCAGCAAAAGGAAGCGTTTCCTCCGCCCAGGCTGACTTATAAGGGTGAGGGAGGAAGCTCTAACAGGGGCCGCAGACCACCACAGCGAACACAGCGCTTTGAGTACATCACATCCAGTCCTGCAGAGCTCCTCACCATGTCTGCAGCAATAGCGCGTTGAGGTCCTTGGTCTGCTCTCAGCTTCCAGATCCGCTTCACCGGCTCACACATAAACCTCCTGGCAGGCACAAGGCAAGATGCTGCAGCCCAGGTGGGAACGAAGGCTGCTGGGGCAGCCAGAGCCTCCTGCGCTGCCAGGCGGAAAGGTGCTTCCCAAAGTGAGAAACGTATAAAACGTTGTGACAGCTGAGAGTGAACTGTTGTCTTGCGCGTGGAAGAGAGGCAAAGCCTGCAGTGGAGGCAAAGTCATTCGACTCCAAAAAAAAAACCACAACAATTTACTGCTAAAACCAGTCACAGTGTGGTTTTGGCTATTCAGGTCAGGAGAACAAGCACTTATAAAAATGAATAATTGAAGACATCATAAGTCTTTTATTAGCCCTACAGCAGGCATAAATGCCTCCTGCTAAGCACAAAGAAATGCCCTAGTGAAAGTGTCGCAGATGTATCATTCTCTGCAACTTCCCAAAGAGCACTTTATGATGATTTATACAGTGAAATGCCCAAAGTAAAAACATATAGTAACCATTTTTATCAGATTTACAGTTTCTTGGTGAAATATGCATGGCTCAATTTCCATGATGATATTTCATTCTATAGCTAATGTAAGGTTCATAATGCCTTTAATTAATCATGTCCTTGCTCATAAGTGATCTCATTTTATAAACAATGGGAGAAACAAGCAAACTGTTATCCCTTAGCATCTCACTGCTGTTTTGAAGCAAAGATTATTGAGCTTGAGCGCACACCCTCTGCAAGGCACGCAGTGACTTGTCACCTGGCCTGAGGGTACAGTGACTCTGTCACTGGCAGTTGAATGACAGTCCAGGAGGGTCCTGTACTGGGAAGACAGACCCGCCTGCCCCACCACCCTGCCTTCACATCCATCACTCTGCAAACAGCAAGGACGCAGCTAATGCACGGCAGAGATTACCAGAGCTGGTGGCTCTGAATCGATACCGCAATGAATGGAAAAACCATTATGGTCAAAAAATATTCTTATGCATTTACACAATGCAAAGAAAAGTGTGATGGGAGGGCGTTATCTCGCTCATGGGCTCCTGGCTTTCAGCCCAGTGGTGGGGTGGACGGGCACATGAACGGCACTGGGCTGTCACCAGGCAGTGCTTTCAAACACAGCAGGCGAGGGCTGTGGTTTACAGAGCCAAGAGGAGCCCTGCCTGCACCTGCCTGCAGCGAGAGCAGCCAGAGGGAAGGACAGACAGAAGGAGAGGAAACCCTTCTGTGAGGGTTCTCAGCAACCAAAAGTGATGAAAAATAGGGGACTGGGTGGAAAACACTCCTTTGAAAAGGCTGGAAGAGTGACGTGGAGCAGAGAGCCCAAGGTAGTTGAGCTGGGATTACATCCACCACGTTGCACCAATGCCACAAAGCCCCCCCAAAGAACCCCTAAATTTTTCTCTTCCATTCAATTTTCAGCTGGCTGGGGTCGGGGCTCCCTTCCACCCCACAGCACACACACCAGTGGGGTAAAGAGCCTGGCTGGACCTAGCAGATGGGAACTGCAGGAGCATCTCTGCCGATAGTATCACCAAGGGCAGGCACCATGTTGTCCAAGACCCCCGAGGGAAACCACCACACACTCTTCTGCTGCTCTTGGCCGGAGTGATGGCTCTTCAGGGAATCAATGCAAGGCAGCCTCGTGTCCCCCTGGCCTCGGTGGTGCTGGGCAGTGAGCTCCATCTATTGTCCAAACCTTGCAGCCAAGGGACCTGGCTGGCTTGGATAACGAGGAAATTCATGTGTACAAAGGAAACCGCTCTTCTCCATGCCTGAATTATTCAGAAATGCTTTCCTAATAAATAATTTATCTACTTTGTAAAAATGTGCTTTCAGTGAATGCAAGTAGGCTTCAGGGGGCTGTGTGATTATTAGCTGCAAGTTCTCCTTCTGCACCTGCATTGAGGGATTCATTTTAATGGGCAAGTAGAAATCTCATTAAATACCTCATTAATAGGTCAGTCTGTGCAGCAAAGCTGAAGGGCAGAGCCAGGCAGAGGCACATACACTCTCAGGTGCCTTGTCAGAAAGACATGACCACTGCTGGGAGTGAAATCTGGGGAGGACATTTCAGCAGGTGATGCTGCAGGGGGATGCTCCACATACCAGATCACTGAGATTGTTATCCTGTTCCCAGCACAGCCTCTTCCCAGACCAGAATGAGCCCCAAAACAAGACCAGCCCGTGCTAAAAGAAGCCAGAACCTGTCTTAGCTGCGAGTTGGCACGAGAGCAGAGGGGAGCTGGACAGTCATGCATAACCCCCTGCACGAGACCTCAGCTGCGTTTCCCCCGCACAGCCCGGTAAGGCCAAAGCAGCACCCCTAATTTGCAGTGCAGAAACAAGTGCCCTGGGGATGCCTATAACATTAATAAAGGAGCTTTGAGTAATATTTACAGGGCTCTGTTTCCTGGACAAATATGTCTCAATGGCCCTTTCGGCATGAGAAATCCTGCTGTGCCAAGATCCCTTGCTGGCAGCCAAGCGGGGATCCCCTGAGGCTGGGGACATTTATTACCAAGAAGCAAAACATGCTGTTGCCCAAGCCTGTCAAGGAGCTGTTCTGCCTGAGCTGCCCATTGCAGGGAAGAAAAGAGCTCATTTGTCTGTGTGAAACGGGCCGAGAAATCGGTAACCTTGCTGCCGAGAAGCAGACCGGATTCATCCAGCGAAGGCAAAGGCATCAGGCAGCCCTCTTCGCTTCTGGTGGTCCCCAAATGCTGGCTCAGCATCCCCACCATGGCACACACCCCTGGGGCTCCTGTCCCCTTCATCCCCCTGGGTGAGCACCCACCATGCACAGCCCCATAAAGTCCTTGTGCCCTCTTGTGGGCTGACCCGACCTGCATCGTGCTCGCACAGCCTGCCTTGGCCACCGCTGCCAGCTCTGCCCGTCCCTGCACCTGAGCTGCCTCCCTGATCTCATGTAGGAAAATCCACTGGGGACATCAGGCTCCGTGGGCTTGTGACAGGCACGGCTGCACCTCGTGCTGTGCTGATGCCCTCGTGCCTCCCCGCTGGCACTGTGAGGGATGTGAATGGCCACAGCAGCCCAATGCCATGCTGCAGAAGGTGCACCTACCAGCATGGTGGACCTCATGGGAGCCAGGCTGCCAGAAAAGGGGCTGAGCAGCCCCCAAGGGCACACAGGACCAGGCTGACACCCTCCAGACCCCCGCAAGGAGAAAGCTCCTCTTTCCAATTAATAATTAGCTACTAGAGGGAAAAGAGATGCTGTACAGGGAAGGGTTTGGGCACACAACGATGCCCAGGGTCACAGAGAATTCCAATGTGTGGCCAGGGTCCTTGCTGACAGTGGCACCAGCACTAAATGCCACTTTTCCTTTGAAGCTGGCTCCTCAGTGCTCACCACCACTGTGCACCTGACGCAGGTGCCCGTGGGGTGACAGCGGAGGCAGGCATGGGGTCTGTAAGCAGATTTGGCTGGGTTGCAGTAGAGGAGTGAGCCAGCTTGGCGAGGGGCACTGGCGGTGTCCAGGGACGGAGCCAGAAGCGCCCTGGCACACAGGCTGCGGTCCCTCTGCTGTGCACGGCCCCGAGCAGCACCAAAATAGCCTGTAACGGCCCCCAGCCAGCCTGCTAAATGGCATAAGCAGCTTTTGCCATTTTTAGCAAAGTGGGGAATGTGTGTTGTTTCTGGGACGTGCGGTATCCAAGGCCAGCAGAAAGAGGAGGGAAGAGCTAGGCAACCCTGAGGGACAGCAAACCGGGACAGGGCAGGGGCCAGATCCCGGCGGAGGAGCCCCAGGGTAGGGGGGCACAGGAGCTTCGGGAAGTGAAGACCATGGGGACAACAGTTCCCATAGGCTGGGCTCCACGGTGGTGGCTCAGCCCCGCCGGGGAGGGACAACGGTGGGCAGGCAAGGGCTTCTTCCCCCAGCCACACGGCATGGATCCTGCTGGCCTGGGCAGCCCCTGACCTCCTCCTGAGGCAGCCGTCCCAACACCGCGACCTCCCCATGGCCAAGGCAGCTTTTCACCCCTCGGATCGCACCACTGGGGACCGTGACCGCACTGATGGAGCACAGCTGATAACGAGCCTCCTGCTCTATTTTATTCCTGTTTATAGATGGCTAAATATAACCTTCTGCTTATTTTTAGTTCCTAGTGAAAACCGTGATCCACAATCCATCAAATTGGGTTTGTATTTTTCATATTTACAGGCTTGCATCACATTCAAGAGAGAAAACAAGCTCAGGCTCAGCGCGAGGTTTGTAGCCAAGTTAGGTACGGGCAGTGTGCCCTGCCCTGGAGATCTGGTGACCGCGGTACAAAGAGGAGCAGGTCCTGCAGGACCTGGGGACAGCAGCTTTCTCTCTGTGCCAAAAAGCCCCCTCAGCCCCAGCCAGAGCTACTGCCTCTGAGCGCTGCAGCGGCAGGCACTGCCGGTCCAGTCCGCATTTGGTGGCAGATTTTGCTTGTCAGCAGGCAAAGCAAAGGGCATTTTAAATGTTTTCCTATCACACAGCCAGAAATAGCTCAGTGGATTGTACAATATCTCCCTCTGCAGTGGGAACAGGAGCCAGCACCAACCTGCAAACCGAGTGTGTATGACAACATAACCACAAGGGTCATATCAGCTGTTTGTATCCCCAGAGATAAGCCAGGCAGCCAGCGCTGCCTTCCACCTGCCTCCTGGGAGGCAGAGATAACATCTGGGAGGCTGTCTGATGGACTGCTGAAAGATTTTTCGCTGTGATATTTTCCTAACAGCTGAAAGGTGGTGCAGTAATTGCAGCATTACCTATTGAACACATCAGGTCCAATTTTCAAATATTGTCAGCCTAATAAATACCTCAGTGATACATTTTGGGGTTCAAGCCAAGAGCTGGCAGGGAAAACAGCCTTGTCTTGCTCACACCCTGGGCAGAGGCAGCCAAAAACCTGTCATCTCCACTGCAGAAAAAGTTCCTATTTCAGTTCCAAGATCGTGCTCCTCCATTCATTGCTCAGGAGATGAGACTTCGACATATACATTGGTATCACACACACACAAACACACACAGGGCTCTAGCAAATCACATTTATACTATAAGACAACAACAGATCCAACTAGATCTCTGGCATATTTTTCTGGAGTTGCACAAGGGATTTTTTAAGTCTCAACATTGCATGGAAAAACCATCATTCAGAAAAAAAAAAATCAAATTCTTCAAATGCTGGACTAAGGGCTTGACCAAAATAAGGCAGGCAGCAAGCAGCCATCCTGCGGCTCCTCCCTTCTGCACCCTTTTCCTCATGACTTCAAAACTCACCCTTGCCGACTGCCAGCTCTACGTATAAGAAATTATTTATGTGTTCATTTATGCATCCTTTTAGTCTTTTCAGATAGCCAACAACTCAGTAATTCAGGATACTGTTCCACTAGCATTCCCCTCTCCCGAGGACACCAGCTCCCTAAGCCCAATTGCAACAACACACATCACGCTATTTTTTCCTGGTCTGATTTTACAAGCCCAGGTTTGCCAAGGTCCCACCTAACTAACCTTGAACTGCCCTGGAGCGGCTGGAGAGGGAAAGCCTCCTCTCTCCAAGGTTCATCCTCTGTTTTAAAAGGAGCGAGACACAGGGAAAAACAGACTTTGTTTTGACCTAAAGCCAAAATGTGTGATAGGTTGAAAGCCATCCGTAGAGCTGAAATTATTCTCATGATTTACAATAGCACTGGCATGAGCTTGGCTGGCTTAAGACAAATCTTTTCCCCAGCACTGCCCTTCTCCTCAGGCAGCTTTGTCCTTCTTTGGTGCGGCAGCAGCCTCCCAGCAGGAATGGCTCTTGCCATTAAAAGGAGAAGCCAAAAGTTCTCACATAATCATTCATTTACTAACATGTTGAAAAAAAAAAAAAAAATCCCACTTGAGTGCATTAACGCAAGGCTGTGGACATACTTTCTCCATCAGCTGCTGACAACATTTCCCAGTTTCCAGGGAGCAGGAGCTTGTGCTGTACGAGGCAGCCCTGGATGAACAGGCATTCCCATGGGCTTCTCCAGCAAACCACTGCTCCTCCAGTTCCCAGCCAATTCCCAAACCCCTCTTTTCCCCATTAAGGCTGTCTTCTCAAGCTATCCCAGTGTCACCGGATTATACAAGTGGTCCAAAAGTTAAGTGATGGCCAGGAAAAATTAATGGGAAAACCTAACTTTAGGTCAGCATGCGCAATAGCAAATGGAAAATGCAGTGCCTGAGCTGACAGCTCCCCGCGCCCTTAGGGACAGCTGTGTGGTAGCCGGGCTTCATTTCCAAAGAGACTGCAGCAAGCCAACCAGGACTCAAAGCAGCTGGTAAGCATGATTTATTTTTTTTTTCCCCTCTTACTAAGTTCAGGATTTTCTCTCCTTTTGGGCTGAAACAGACAAACAGAATTTTCTATTTGCGAGAAGTTTCCTTTCTTAGAATAATTCTCAGAATAGCCAGCCAGTATTTTAAACCAAGAATAACGGATCTCCCTGAGATTCATACCCCTGTTTTTGGAAACACTATTTAGAGATCAAAACTCCTAAATCAAAAGTAGTCAGGAACAACAGTGAAAACCCACATGGCTGTAACAGTGAATACTGCACTTGCATCTTTCGATTCACCTCTTTCCTTGAAGACTCCTGGGAATATTTGGTTTCCCCAAATCTCCCCTGAGTCATTTCAGCTCCTTACCAGGAACCTGCACCACCCAGATTTAAGGTGTGAGCCCCCTGGAGCAAGTCACCACTGGAACAACAGCAAAAACTATGATACAAGCAATAACAAAAAGAAAAAAAGACCAACATGAGCCAAACCCCTGCATAATAGCCTTTGAAGAAAATGCTGAGTTGGAAAAAGAGATGGATTTTTTTGTTCTGTGTTTTGTACACAGAGGTGTGCGGTTTTAAAAAATATATATATACATATATAATATTTATATAGTGTTACGTGAAATTTAAATTCTGAATCATGGTCTGAATCACTATGTAGCACTTATGAATGGCATTGCTCTTATGGATGATATGCTGATTTCTGCTGTTAAATGAATAATCTTCATATAACGCATATGAGCTTTTAATATAGTAGCTGCCAGGGCAATAAATGAAAGCCACCAAGTGTACTGTAGCAGATTATTTCAGGTCGCACTGCCAAGCATCAAATGAAAGACAAAAAGAAATGGGAAAGATCTAGTGAAGGGATATCATAGCTAAACCAGAGTTTAAACTCGGAGCTGGCAGACACAACTTAAACCTTTCCCTTTGTATGACATACCTATGCCAGAGAACTGCTGCGTTTCTCAAACAAGCAAACCACTTGTGGTTGAGTCAAACTGTGGCAATAGAAGTAGCTTTATATTTACATATCACAAGGCTTTTCTCATTAGAAAGGCAAAAACCAGATCATTTAACATAACGGCTGTGAAGAGCTGCCCAGGGATGCTGTGTGGGACGGGCATCACTCCCAGCCCTTTGGAGCAGCTGCACGGACTCTGCCAGGAAAGCTGCCTGCAGCCCGGCTTTGGGCTGCCTCAAATTTGCACCACTTTTCACCTTAAAGGAGGGTTTAACTTTGCGCCAGCAGAAGACCTGGCTCCTGGGCTGTCTGTTGATCACATGTCACTAAAATTGTAGTGTATTTGAGTTCTAGGCAGCATATGAGAAAGCAGAACTAGCCCCAACAAAAGCACCAAAACGCAGCTCAAGAAATGCAATTTTGAGGCAGATTTTTATTGAACACTAGTGTGTTTTCGTGCAGTTATTATAGATGTCCCCAGACCGCCTGTGCTGATTTTGGAGGGGTGCACGCATGGAGCTGACCTGGAGGGGACCCAGGCAGGGGGACGCAGGTCCCTTCACTTAGTGCCGTCCACCGGGGCACGGCAAAGTGGCCACAATGCGCCCAAACACACATACCCTTGTTTCCCAAACCAAGCCACTTTTAGGATTTATAGACATCTGTTTCACTCGTCCACCCGGGTTTGTGGGTGATCACTGGACCCCATGGCACCCTCAGCCCCAGAAATGTCCCTGAGCCAGGGCCCCGGCCCCATCGCAGGGTGCCGCATTGCTGCTGGATTGCTGGAGCTCAGTAGCGTGGGTACGGTTTTAGGAGTTCCCTGATCTTTCCTACCCACCAAAGTCATTAGGCAGAGCTTTGAAGTTTTCTTTGAAAGCTGAAATCATGGTAACCTCTTTGTTATTTAGCTTCGTTTTCAAAGGAATTGCTTCAGCAATTACACGAGAGCTAAGACGACATTATTTAAAATCTGACATTTAAATAGCTTGCCTAGGAAAATCAACCCTGCAAAGGAATTGCTCTCAACTATTATTTTTCTTGGAAATTACAGAGCTAAGGGACTCTAATGGCCATGCTGTTACTCACTTTTTATTGCCTATTATGCCACTTACAATGCTCCTAACAGGATACCTTTGTTGTTCCAGGGTATAAACTCTGCCCAGAGAGCAGTATCACACAATAGTAATTTTTAAATATCTGTTTCCTAAAGCTCTGACCCAAACCCACCACAGTCCCACTGATTTTTGGGAGCATCAGAATAAAGCTCCAGGCCGGTCACAGGGTGTCACCACCAACCTGGTTCTGAGGAGCTGCACTAATTGCTCTGACTAGCAAGGAAACTAGATTAAAGGAGAGTATGACCCTACAGTGCCTGAACACCGTGCAACTTGTCTTCCTGTAATCCAAAGCCATAATTTGGGTGGAAAAAAAACAGTATCATAATTTCATACAGTTGCTCAGAGGAGATGGAAAGCCTGGCTGTAGTTCCTGTTCACATTAGATGGACTCAGCTTAGCAGGCTGGATTTGCAGTGATAAGCTGAGCAGGTAGTTTAAAGGCTTCTGAGGTTTTGAAACGGGCTTTGCCAGACCCGCACTTCCCATCAGCTGCAGAAGTTGAAGCATGTCGTGGCTAACTGAGCAGAGCTTTGCAAAATCAACCCTGGCATCTGCCATGCTCTGTGCCAAACTGCGTCTGTGCCCACGCAAAGGGCCCACGAGCTGTTGGGGGTAACTCTGGTGTTTGCTCCCCTCTGTGCTGGATGTGCTCCCGGGCTGAGGTCCACACTGCTCTCAGGAGCCCCATCCTGGTTTGGCTCATGGAGCTCATGCCAGCACCATGCTGGATGAGGAGAGGCCCTTGGGAATTTCTTTCCTTCAAATATACTAATTCAAACATTAGCCTTCTGTGCCTCCTCTTTATTCAAAGGTGGGAGGTTTCTTCTTTTTTTTTTTTTTTTTTTTTCCTGTTAACCTTTAAAGTTAACACAGTGATTGTCCATATCAGGAACCAATGATGAGTGGCCCAGCAAGCTTCCTCCTTTGCTCGCTGCTGCTGGTGGCCCCCCATTGCACAGAGGTGGCCACCCAGGAGGTCCAGCCCGACCCCAAAACGCCGTGTGCCAACTGGATGGGAGGAGCACCTGGCTATCCCGGCCACAACGGGCTCCCCGGCAGGGACGGGAAAGATGGAAAAGACGGACTAAAAGGAGAAAAAGGAGAGGAAGGTTGGTGAGGAACAGGGGTACATCGGTGCTGGAGCCCTGGGCAGCCCCAGCACTCAGGGCCAGCCTCAGGAGGTCTCACATCTGGTGGGTCCATGCCTGATTTTTGTCCACATGGCTTTTGAATATCTCCAGGGATGGAGATCCCACAACCCAAGTCAAAGAGTTTGTTCTGGTGGTTGTTTTTCCGATTAATTATGTTTTTTCAGACGTGCTGCTCTTGGCAGCTCCGCACATGGCTGGGGGCTGAGCGGGCTTTCCGCTCGCTGTCTCAGCTCATGGTGGGTGTTGGGGTCATCCAGCCTTTCCTCAGGGGACTCCTCTTGCTCCACGCTGCCAAGCAGATCCTCATGCCACAGCCCCCTCTGCGTTTCGGGCCGGTGGGTAGCGGCTGCCGGCACAGTGCAAACAGCTCTCTGTCCCCACTCTGTCACCCAGGTCCGCAAGGTCCCAAAGGCGACCAAGGCGAAATGGGAGTCCCGGGACGGGAAGGGCCGAGGGGATTTCCCGGATACCCAGGGCAGAAAGGGGAGAAGGGTGAAGGCAGCTTTGTCTACCGCTCCGCCTTCAGCGTGGGGCTGACGGAGCGAGCCCCCCACCCCAATGTCCCCATCCGCTTCAGCAAGATCTTCTACAATGAGCAGAACCACTATGACGCCAGCACCGGCAAGTTCCTCTGCAGCATCCCTGGCACGTACTACTTCGCCTACCACCTGACGGTCTACCTGACGGACGTCAAGGTTAGCCTCTACAAGAAGGACAAGGCGGTGATCTTCACCTATGACCAGTTTCAGAAGAACAACGTTGACCAAGCAAGTGGCTCCGTCTTGCTCCACCTCAGCTCTGGGGATGAGGTCTGGCTGCAGGTGTACGGGGAGGGAGACAACAACGGCGTCTACGCCGACAACATCAATGATTCCACTTTCATGGGCTTCCTTCTGTACCCAGACCTGGATGTCCATTAGAGCAGCGGGTGCTGCATGGGAGAGAATGAGGTGGCTTGACCCTGGACAGCATTCTGGGGCACTGGCGCTATTGCTATACTGTATTTAGCAGAAAATTGCCTTTTGCAGGGGCAACAATTGCCAAGGGTGGACCCTATTACCTGAAAAGTCAGTGAGGTAATACACAAGTGACTTCCACGGGACCAAGAGTTCATTCCTACCTCTGCTCTTGCTCTCCTTGTGGAAACCTGGGCCCAAAGTCGAACACCACACCTGCTGCATCATGAAAGAGTTAGATAGCCTAGCCGTTTTTTAAATTTAAAAGCAACAGGAGAAAAATTTGCTACATTTAAATATCATATTCTAAATTTCCCTTTTTTAACCAGTTAAATTCATTTAAACCAATGGCACACATATCAGCCAGCATTTTAACATTTGAGTAGTAGAGGAAGAAGACTATTTACGAAAGCTACCACTGCTGTTGTTTTCAGCTCAAACAAATGGCTCCCTTTTTTTCCATCATAACTCCCTGTTTTATTATGATCTTTGACTTCTACCCATGGTTTGTTGTCTCTCTTCTTTAGCCCAGATCTTTAAATATATTCAGATTATTAATTTTCATTTATTTTAATCCTTTGATTTTCCTTTTATGTTCATCCCCTATCGTTATGTCTAATATAGACAGCATGCTTGGTTAAGGCAGGGATCTTCTCTTTTGATTTATCTGAAAAGCCTTACAAATGCTGGTGAGGCTATGCAAGCAGCCACTGACCATGTGGCTTTGGGGGTCCTGAAGTGGACAACACGGACATGTTGGCCTCACAGTTTTGATGCTCGGAAATGCCAGCAGCTCCCCTGCAAACACCTGCCTGAGCGGGGAGCAGGATGTCCCTCAAGGCTCCTGGGCAAAGGGGACCTCAGGATGGAGATGTGCCTTCCCAAATCACCCGCCTGGCACTGGAAGCGATGGCACAAGTACTTGTTCAGCCCAGAGGCCATCAGCACAGTGCACACAAGCAGCATCTTACAGTTCCCACCTGCAAGCTGGCAGCATCCTGTCCCATCTCCCCTCAGAACAGTTCCCAAGCACAGCCAGAAGTCGAGTGCTAGCTACCATGTTTTTATTTTTCCATGCCATGAGCGTGCCAATAGCACTGGTTGGCACAGCAGCTGGGCAGAGCTTCAGGTGGTGGTGCTACCTCCTGTGTTGAGCAGGCTCCCGGGCTGAACACCCCCAGGACCTGCCCCAGCTCTCGGCAAGCTTAGCCCAATGGAGGAAGAGTATCAAGGCTGAGATTAGTAGCAATCCCATTAAACTGCTCTCCAAGGAGCTTGCTTGACTTTTAGCTAAAAGAGGATTTGATGGCTTCTCAGATATGTTCAAAGAAGACTCCCATTAAACTTCAGAACAAGCTAAACCAGATCAGAGCTAATGCATTATTACAAGCACAAAACAGCATTAAGAGCTTCCACTGAAATTACTTCCAAGAGCAGTAGTATTTTCTACACTCTGGTGCATTACCACATTACAAATAGTTACGACAATAAAAAACTCACTCAGAATGCTCACGCTTTTTTTGTATGTGCTGTTGGGAAGGGTTTGAAGAAAGGGACATTCTCCTAGCCTCATTTTCCAGCAAGGTGGGGGCACGCTGCCCTGGCAGACACAGGGTTACCCCTCTTTTGCTTTCCCAAGAAACTCCCAACCCTCTAGCTTTCATCAAGGCTTCAGCATCTCACCACCTCATGCTATATTGCCTCCTTTGGATAAGATGTGCTCTGGTTTCTAGACTATTTCCCAAAAACCAGCCAGAGTGGCTCTGCTGGCTCAGGAGGATCCAGGCGTACTAGATTTAGCAAGGGCTAAACTGATGCTAAATCTGGTCATGCTGAATTCAGAGAGCTGGGAAAAACCCTGCTCCTATTGTGTGAATTATTGGGAAGGGAATGGGGAAAGAAAAAAAAACAACAACACCGCCACACACAAAAACTCAAAACCACTAATCCATAAACAAATGGAGATTTTAAAATGCAGCAGTTGCTGAATCAAATGGCATAAGAGGCTTAAACTGAAAGGAGCAAGTCAGAGGTTTTGCGGTGTTGGGGTTGTTTTGCTTTTTTTTTCAAATATTTTCATGTAGATTTTCTGAAGACAGGGAAAATTGAAACTTTTGGGATAAAGCCCAGGAGGAATTACTAATTTAAAGACTAGCTCCCAAGAGGCAGCCAAAACAAATTATTCCCTTCCTTGCTGCTACGCAGCAGGAGCGGATATGCATAGAGTTTTATCCCACACCCAGGACTCAGAGGCTCAGACATGGCTTTTCGCACTGCCACACACATCCGGTGCCATGTGCTTTGGGCCAGGGCAGAGCCCAGGATTTCTGACCAGCCGCTGCAATGGCTCCATCAGCAGTGTGACCCATATTGCTACAACTTCCACCCAGGCCAGCAGCATCTCCCATCTCAAGTCACCATGGCTGTAGCCTGAGAAACGTGACATGTATTAGAAACTCAGGCCACACGGCCCTTATGGGAAAGGCTCATTGAACCCCACGCAGTCACTAGCTCTCTGCATCGTCCCACACCACAATTCACCCCGTTTGGGATGCTCACAGGTGCCTTCAGACCTCAAGGCAGATGACCAGCACCCCAGGAGAAGCCCAGGGTCACCATTGACTCCTGGGCAGCCTCCTGGCCACCATGGCAGTAGGGTGGCTGGGGGCTACACAAAGAACCTAAACAAGCCCCACAGCAGAGACCCAGCCTGGAAGTCCCTGTTTCAAAGCCTGGCTCTGGTTTTGGTCCTGGGTCTTCGCCTGTCCCCACCGTTAGGGTGCTCCTTCTGGATACAGAGCCCTGAGAAGTTTCACCTAATATTGCAGTCACTGTTACATTCATATATGAGCAGAATATATATCTTATATGCACACACATGCACATTATCACAAACCATGAGATAACAAAGCTCCACAAAAATGCTGTATATAAGATATTTTATCTTATTTAATCGTTAAACACGTAGCCTCTTTATCACCCTGTAAATGGCTTTTCCAAACTCCCCTGTAAACAGCAGCCTCACACGCAGGCTTCTGCCTCCTTGCCTGCTGTGTGGGAACATCAAAACCAGGGTCCCAGGGGGCTGCAGGGCTCTGTTCCCCAGGAGCAGCAAGCAAGGGTTTGGGACCAGAGGTGTTTGGGGACTCTGGCTCCAGCCCAGGGAGCTGCAGGGCCAGCACCTTGCCGTCAGGGCAGGAGTCAGGTTGCTTGCTGAGGGGCATATATGTTTCGCCAAAAATAGAGGCAGAAAAACAGAAACACGGCTTCCCTTGAAACCACCCCAGTTGCTCCTCAGTCACTGGGCTTACGAGCCATCCCGCAGACTCTCACTGTGGGGGCTGGCACCGGGACCATTTCTGTTCCTCCCACTGGTGCACGACAAACACAACCATGGCAAGTAATATATAAAACGTATGCTACAAGGAGCACAAGTACTGCTGCCTCTGTAAGCAGTGGGGATGCATAAAGGAGAGGGCAGCCCAGCTCCTGCAGGATCTGCCTTAAAGAGTATTTGCCTATGCAGTAGCCCAGGACAGGAAGGCAGCAAAGCACAAACCTCCTCTCAGCTCCCCTCTGCCTAAGCACACTAGGGGCTTCTGTCTTTTACAGGACATTTTCAAACACATTTTAAAGGGTTAAACCTCAAGATTTGAATCCCAGGCTAAAATCCTGATCAAGCAGAGATTTTCTACTCACCAATTACACACCCTTCCTATGCTAATGGTGTGTTTTATCAAGAAAAAGAACAACAAACAAAAAACCTGTAAACACAATAAGATACAGTACTTAGGAAGTTTTAAAGAAAGACATCATGGCTTTCTGTGTACTGGTTTTTCTCCCTTATCATGGTATAAATACTGAAACGCAGTTTCACCAGGGTACTCACCCTCAGGGATGTGAGCGCAGAGACCATCTTCCTCCCAGCACTTGCGTCAAGGATGCTCCAGGCAGCGTACCTGCCATCGCACAGTGCTTGTCGCTACCAGACACCTCAAAAACCAGCAAAAAACAGACCAGCCCCCCCGGTTAGCCCAGGCAGTAGGCTGTGAACAAGGCAAGGCCCCATTGCATGGAAAGAGGGGCCAAAAACTTCCCTTTAGGGATTTGGACTGTTTTTGAAGTCTTTCACATCAAATCTGTGTAAGATTCTTGCTCTACAGAGCTCAGCTAGAGACACACACTGACCTCCCTAGCAGGCACCAAATCCCAGTTTAAGCCACCAGCCACCCAAAAAGCCACTTTGCACCCCCAGGAGCAGCAATCAGGCCCCTCCCAGCTCTCCACTGGGGCAAATGCTCCCAACAGAGGCTCACCCCATCAGCCAAGCACCCACAGCTGTGGGGCAGGGCAGGCAGACCCCTACCCCACTGCAGCCAGGGTCAAACCCTAAAACTGCCCTTAGCACCTCCACTATTGCCCCCTGAGGCTGCCCAGCCCTTGCAGGTGTCTGCATGGGGGGGGGGGGGTCTCGATGAGCCAAAAAAGGACTGAGGAGCCTCAGGAGCAGCAGCTGAGCATGGCCAGTAACTACCCCACCAAGCTGTGAGCCCCAGAGGAGTCCTTTATAGCCCAGGAACCACCCATATCCCTGCATGTGGCTATCAAACCTCCACCTCCCTGGTTCTGCCCTGCCAGGGCACACTCCCAGGTTGCCCACAGTGGCCCAAAGGCAAGGAGCTGCAGAGCACCATGCTGGCCCCACTCTGCTTTTAGGGGAGAGCTGCAAATAGGGCTTGGGAGGGTAAGGAGCTCTGGGGGGATGAGAGCGGGGCAGCTCCTAAAGAATCCAGCCTTTTTTCCATTACTGAGTTGCTGTGGTTTTACTCTCCCTCTGCACTTCATAAACCTGGGGACTGGGAAAACCTGGCCAAAATAGGCACATATCCAAGGCGTGGGCTGGCTCCTAAGGACTGCACAGTGCTTTGAACACAGTATTGTCTTATAACGACACTGGCATGCTGAAAGGGCACAGAATCACGTAATTGTCAACACATTTAAACGTTTTGCCTGGGGTTGTTTTGTTGTTGTTGGTTTTGTTTGTTTGTTTTTTAAACCAACTCTGACAATAGATGCCAAGTACACAGTGAGGTCTCACTACTTGCTGCCACTCTAGCTGTGGCAGGTTTAAATGGCTGGTTTTCCCTTCAGAAACTGAAGTGCAGCTGCAGGTGCACAAATGCTTCTGGGCATAAACATTGCCAGCAGCTCCTATCAGATAGCAACCAATATGATGAAGACACCACGAACAAGGTCTTATTTGCCCCTTTGTAATTAGGGCAGGTTACAAAGAGAGCACTTGGCTCCTTTGATCTTCATAGCTGTGCTTGGCTCTTCCCTCACTGTACTGCTGTTCGGGGAAAGGCAGCAGGAAGGCAGCAGGCTCTCCTGATAGCAGAACGCAAGAACACCCCCCAAAGAAAGTTTTAAGTCACTGCACTAACAATTAGGGATAAATAACGTGGCTACAGCTGGAGAGACAGGCCAGTCCCGTACAGCAGGTAAACCATCTGTGGAAGCATCCGTGGCCCTTTTAAACACAATTATAGGCTAAGCCTAATTGTGCCTCAACCCCATGTAATGGCTTGTGCCAGTAATTAATTACAATACAAATAGCAGCTGCATTAAACCATGAAGAGCAACAAGAAAGAGATAAATTGCTTGCAAGACTGTATCATATTTATTTGTGAAGTATAAACTCACTGGAGACTGTTTGGCATGGAAGAAGGCAGAGGGATTAGGAAAAAGCCCTACATTTAGGTAATCGGCCATTGTACTTCCCGTGCAGGAAATGCCATCAGGTTTAAAGTTTATCCTTTGAAATACTCTGTAGGAAACCAATCCTGAGTGTACCCAAGCTGGGAGCAGGGCCAGCACATGTTTTTATGACATTTGTACTAGATGTGGGTCTGTAGTCAGCAAGCCCTCAGCTCATCCTTAGGCTCATCCCAGGAAACCATCCCAGGATAACGCCATTGCTCTTTAAGGACAGTTGTGTGACCTCCTTAGGAAGCTTTATTGGGAACCAGGAGTGGGGGCACACAGGAGGCTGTCAGACAGGATGGAGTCCCTGTCCCCTGACAGGAGTTCCCTCTGCAAGTGTCCTCACAGAGGCATCCTCAGCTGGGCTCGGACTCCCCGGGGAGGGCAGCTCCTGTCTGTACCAGGGACACTTCGTCACATCCCCTTGTTGATGCATATTCCCTTGCTCAGTCGCCCACCTCGTACACGACATTCTCAGCTGTACATCTGTTTACTGACAACAACATACAGACTAGGGTCTTTTCTCTCAAGAGGCTGTAAGTTTACATGGGTTCACATAGGATTATTCAAGCTTCAGACGAGGTGCTGTGAACACAGCTAAAGTTAGAGTGACTGGAAACTTGCTACATGCAAACTAACTTTTCCATAAATAAGAAAAAAGTATTCACCAAGACGGCCCTACTTGTCAGTTTTAAAAGCTTTAGAAGGTGCTGCTCCTCTCTCCCTCTGCTCTGAAGTCCCTGTAGTACCTTGGGAAAAGGTTATAATTTGGATTAGGATTCTCACCCTGATGCTTCACAAAGACAAACTGGAGCAAATACAAAAAGCCAACTGATAAAAAAATTGGAATTAAAACCACGGAAGCAAACCCTTATCCTTAAAGCCACCCCTGCTGCCAAGGACTGACTTGCATTGTGCTAGAGCTTTTCCAAGAGCCCTGATGTGACAGTCGCATTCCAGCCCCATCTCCGAGAGGGGGACTCGCAGGGAACAGGGCTGCACTGTCATCTGCCCAGCGGGCTTCCATCTGCTGAACAACCGCACATTGAGAGCAGGAAGATGCCTGCCAGCTTCCCAACACCCTGGGGAAGCAGGAAGAACTCCATTTACTCATCTAAATCAATTCCTTCTTTATTAAGAACAGAACCTTCCACCTCAATTATCGATGAAAAATATTGAAATGAAAACCCTTTATTTTCATTCCCTGGGAGTTAACTAAGAAAACTCCCCAAAATCCGAAAGAACCAAGGAAATCCCACTGCTACCACACTGAGCTCACCTGTTCTCGCTCACATGAAGAGCAGTGGAGCCCTGGGTTCTCCTGCTAGCCAGCTCAGAAAAGGCTCTGCAGAGATATTAAGCACAGACAACTGTGCTTCCTTTGGCATGGTGACTTTCTCCCTCACAATGACTTTATTATATTTAGCTCAAAATAGATTGCACATTCTTAATTCCTAAGAATATACTGTGACAGCCAGCAGTTTCCTGCAGAGAACTGGCCTTGTGAGTGTGCCGAAGGGAATGGGCTGACATTTCAGTGTTTGGAAGCCATTCCTTTTCATCTGTGCTGCACAACTGGCCTCACCACTTATACAGTATTTTAGTACTTGAGATCTCATCCTGCCAAGACTCGGGTAGAAAATCAGCTTTATACACTGCCAGCTGCCCCACTTCAGTCAGTGGGACAATTCGCAATACTAACCCCAGTACCTCCATAAGTCTATTCAGACTAGATCCTTAATTTGGACATTGAAATACTGAGCAGTACCCAGCAGCTTATAAAGTAATATACATCAGACTAAATGTGTGCAAAATGCTGCTAGAACAGGCTCATTCTTTCATTCAGAAACACATATTACGAGTGGTGTCAGTCTCCACAAAAGGTATGGGAATCAAAGCTCAGTAAATGAAACAGTCAAGGCTGGCAAATGCCCTTTAGATTTTTTTTTTTTTATTAGAGATTTTTGACATCTTGTTATTACTTCCTGACAACAGGCTGATTGCCTGAAGACTAATTAGACTGAAATGCTTGACAAATGGTAACACAGAAGAAACCTAAAGCTGAAGGGCATTTTCTTCTTCAGATTAGCCCTTCCATATTAATACTGTCCCAAAAGGGACCCAAACACACTACAGTTCCTCATGAAAGTTCTTACACATTGACAGCCCTCTTTAGAATGAGGAAGCTATATACACACTCCTCACCCAGGCTCATTGCAGAGAGAACTTTAGACTCCACACTGCTACAATATGCATAACCTTGACACCATCTCACTCCAACTCTAAAGAACATTCCTGTTCATTGTCATGTCATGTTCTCTCCCGAGAGAACAAACCCATGGCACTTATCGGATTTAAGTGTAAGCTTAGCACCTGGGAAGAAACATCCAAGAACCACTCGGTTCTCGTGGTAGCTACAGCCAGAGTGGCATCAGCTGCACACCAAAGCAGGTCATGAAACTGAGCAGCTTTCCTCAAATGGAATTTTACTAACCAAAACTTTTACACACTGTATAAAGTTCCTTCCCTACAGACAGATATACCATACTTCCCAGGTGCCATCAGTACTATTTATGCTGCTTTTCCACATGAAACGTTGAGATTCTAGACCTGTTCACGAAAAGGAGTTAGCTATACCCACCTTGAACAGGCAGCTCTAGCCTACCCAGGATGAAAATTCTTGAACTTTAGGCTGTGCTGGACCCATGAGGATTATTTGCCCTCTACCCAATCTCATTAAGACAGGTTCCATGTTTTGATCAAGTGAAATGATGTTACAAAACTAGAACTACTCACCATTAGCACTTCCGAAGTGACACTTGGCTGAGGTTTTGAACATCTCTAAAAAGAAGGTGGAAGGGACTATAACACCATTAATATTGAAGAGCAACTATTCAAGATGCATGGTATCACAGAATATACTCCTGCTGCTGTGATCAACCTAAGGCAGGCAAATGAAAAATGAAGGAGAAATCTGTATAACACAATGATGAGGAAGTATTCCGAAGCCAAGGTGACCATCTTGAGGAATCTGGACATCAGCAAAAGAAAGTCACTAAAAGAACAGAGGAGGGAAGTGTTGCTTCTTAGATCTGTCATATTTTGCACCTGCCCAGAATGCAGCCTCCATTTACTGGCAACAGCTCATTTCTCAAAATTCAGTTTGGAGAAAGCACAGCACCAAAGCTAGGAACAGCCCAAATGCAGTTGCTACCACTCAGTCAAACTGTTTACACTGGTTTGAAGGAGGAGAGCTAAAAACATGCCTGTTTCAGCACAGTGAGCACTAAAAAAGCAACTGTCTCAGTAAGACTGTTCCTTTGGGGACTCTCTGTAATGTCAGACGCTAAGCAGAGTAAATGTCAGAATGCAGATTTAACATATGCTGCACGATGAAACCCAGGATGCTGAGAAATCCACAGGAACACAATAAAGAGACACCCAAGTCTTACTGATTTTATTGCATTTATATTTTTAAGCTCAGGGACGAGCATGCTTACTATTACATCTAAAATTTTCTTTTTTAAGGCAAATCCAAGGAAAAAAACCAACACATGAAAGAAGTTTGAGAGGAAAGGGTTTCACTCCAGATGAAGTTTAAATTGTGTTAAGTCTTTAAAGAAAGATCACAGTATTATTTTTGTGATCAATTTATGGAATACAGACTGTATTTAAGATCAGAGAGGATTAAACTCTCGACTCTGAAACATAATAAAACCTCACTTGTTCCTTGCATTGAGAGTCACTTTGGTCACTGAAGGGTGCAAAAATCAAACACTTCTAAAAATGTTCTAAAAACTTGTGTCAAAGTCTGAATTAATATCTGACTGATTCATATACACTATACATAAAGGTATGAATGATTACATTACCTGCTGCAGGAGAAATGAATCCCAAAATTATTTGCTTTCTATAGCGTACAGTTTCAAGAATTAAATTAGATTTTTAAATCAAACAATTCCCAGGGCCAGAACATTTCTCTGCTTAAAATATCAAGATAAAACTACTTGTTCTTCCCGTGCTCCCTGGATTAAAAGTTAAGTACTGATGGTAGCTGAGTATCTATCTTGACACAGAAGACAAAGCACTCTTCTTACTGTGACTGGCAAACTAGAGTCAGACCATTCAGAACAAGCAACCATCTTAGCCTTGGATAACCCTGTATGGTGGGATAAACAAGACTTTTCTAGGCAGGAATATGCCCTGACGAGTATCTTTATAAAATATCCAAAAGTAACAGTGAATGATTTAACAAAAAAAAGCATTCTCTAAGGAAACTCAGAACACAGCAATATTTACTTCCAAATATATCCTAGAGAGTGTTGTGTTTTTTTTAAATACTTTATTGAATGAGCACATCAGCAAGTAACATTTTAAGAAAAATCTAGCCACAGCTTCCTAACAAATAACAGTCCACAGTTCCCTCCTTAGTTGTCTTTAACCATCTGGTTTTCATATTCCCCAAGCAGCTTATGCAGGTTTTCTCCCCCTCTGTGATTTTCCTGTTTTGATTATTTTAATAAATAATAGACACCACAGGTGATCCTAGAGAAAAATCCACATCTCGGCACTGCATAGCAGGACAACTAAGTTCACTGGATGTCATCATCATCAAAGAGATCTTCGAAATCTAGTCAGAAAAATAAGATAAGGTAAAATTAATCTTAAAAGTTTCAACTGTTACATATGCATATACTCAAGTACTGTTCTTCATTATTTGGATTAAAGACAGAAATAAAGGTGAATTAAGTTAACGACAGTTACTGCACCATCAGTTACTAGAAATGTAACAGCAGGGTAGGAAGAGACAGAGAAGAAAAGCAGGCAGACCCATGGATATGTTCTCTATTATACATAAATTAAGCTGTTTCACCTGTACAATACAAGCTGTGCAATTAAATCCACAAAAGCAAAGCTTCAAAGGAGGGGCTTTTATAAATGCTTTAAGTAGCCATCACACTCAGAGTGGATCAGCCACAATTCACAGACTCCAGAACTAAACAAGTACTGGCTTTACGCATGCAGCAAGTCTCAGGGGTAGCCACTCTCGCAGAATTGTGGCTTTAGGTTGTAGTATCCAGGCACAGAGTCATAAATTTTGCAGATTGACATTTGCATTTGTGATTTGCTGCTAAAAATCCCCTTCTCAAAAAAAAAAGTTTAATTGCTGTGGAGGTGCTAATAACATTCCTCTCTCAGAAAACTCATTTCACTCAGACCAGTGAAATGTGGCCGGTTAATCACAGCTGTTCTAGTCACCTTTGGGAAGCACTTGGAACTCCTCGGCCTTGTATCTTCTTCGTATATTGAGCATAAACTGACAACATAACTGAAACCAAATCTTTATTCTTACAGAAGGTAATGCACAAGTACCATACAATAAACTGAGGATTAATCCCCATTCAGAAGAGTCCTACCAACAGGATATAATATCACAACTTAATGGTAGAACTTTATGGAAATACCTACTTCAGACTATGCTGGCTCCAGCCAAGAGCTGGGTCCCTCACAACTCTTGAGATCAACACTGAACTTCCTTTTCTCCTGTATTCTGACTTCTGAGCAACACGATTTCTGTGACATCAGCAATCAGATTTAATTACACATCTGAAACTCACTGTTGAAATGTCTAAAAGCATAAAGCATAAAAACCCCCAGGTGTTTTATATTCTGCCCCTAAGAGGACATATACATACAGTTGACTTTCAAACACAAAACGTGCATAAAACCCAAAGTTTTATTTTGCTTTGGATAGATATGCATGCATACTTTCAGAGACTAAAGAATTATCTATAAAGTAGTAGAACCCACAAACAATTCATAAAGTTCTGTCCATGTTTTTACGTGTATTTTCATTGCTTAATACAAGCTATTTGTTATGCAATCAGATGAAGGCATTTTTTCTTGTAGTGATTAACATGCCAATTCGCCTAAAACCTTCAGGAGCGGAGAAACACACATTCTATCATTCCCATCTGCATCACTTAACACCGAAGCGCTTTTATGACAGCGCTCGCTACAAGTGTGGTTAGTGAGCACGTTAGCGACGACCAGGCACCAAAGACATGGGATTAGAGAGGCACATGCGAGGTTTGTTGCAATAATCCCCCGTTTCTGCAGCTGGTACCAGGCAGGCCCAAGGCGTTGCCACCTGAACGCTCACCCCCCGCTCCCGGAACGCCACGGCCCTCGCCGCTGAAGGCCCTTACCGTTGAAGAAGTCGGCGTGCACCGCTTTCTCGTTGGCAGCCAGGTCCATCAGCAGGCCCGTACTTCCCCCTGCCTGGGAAAGCAGGCGCTGAGCGCCGCCGGGCCACGGCCGGCCAGCACGGCGCCACCAGGCCTAGGAAACCCGCCGACAGCTCCCCCAACACCCCCTCACCTCATCGAGATCCACGTAGGGACCGGCTCCCTCAGGGAACATCTCGTCCACCGCTGGCTTCATGACTGCAGCTCCACTCGGCCCCTTCGCGCCGCCGCTTCCGGCCGCGCCGCGCCGACTTCCGCTATAAGGCGGGCCAGCGGTGTGCCGCTCTGCGCGGCTGGAGGTCTCCTCTCTATGGTAGCCTGGCCCCGGGTCCCGCCGTTGCCATGGCGAAGGGGGCGGGGTCAGCAAAATGGCGGAGCCGGGTACAAAATGGCGGAGCCGGGAGGAGTAACCCTGCAAGGGAGGTGGCCGCGGGTTATACTGGAGGTCCTTCCAGTCACCGAACTGGGTGGACTGGTATTTGTCTGCTGTACATACAGAGATCAGTTTCCTGAATCAAAGCTGCAAATGTTACGTGTAAAATGGATCTCCCCAAACTGCACAACAGAATTAAGGAGTTTATTGATTTCACACAAAAGCGTAAATCACAAAAAAAAATAAAGCAAATTTAAAGCGTGAAATGCTATAGCTGTCTTAATAAGTCACGGAGGGGCAGCTGAGGCGCGTTTGCCAGCAGCCACGTGCTGAGTGAAACGCCCGGCGGCAGCTTCAGCAGCAGGAGCGCGGCGGCTAGTGCTGGCCCACGGGCATGCGGTAGCCAAGGCGGCTCCCAAACGGGAACTGGGCAAAGAAGGTCCTGGCCATTTCTTCAATCCTGTCATAGGCTCCCAGAGTCCGGAAATATTCCACGTAGGACCAGAAATCGCTGGATGAGAAGGGCCAGTAGGGCAGGGCTACGGACTCCCGGTAGAGCGCTAAAATTTAAACAAACAAACCAAAAGAAGGCAGATTACTATATTAGAAAGAATTTTTGTTGAAAGCTTGGGCCTAGGAGCCAATGTGGTTTGGCACCCTATGTCCCCTTGCAGGGCTTGTGGGCTCCTCTGAGCCACCGAGCACCTCGTGTCCAGCTCCACAGAAGGTGAATCCTCCCCTGATGGAGCCAGCGTCCTCTGCTCCAGCTGCGCCAGGAGCGACGGAGTGGGACAAGACAGCGGGAACGAAGGGACGCCGCCGGCATTTGGGGCAAGACAGCGGGAACGAAGGGACGCCGCCGGCATTTGGGACAAGAGAGCGGGAACGAAGGGACGCCACGAGCATTTGGGACAAGAGAGCGGGAACGAAGGGACGCCACGAGCATTTGGGACAAGAGAGCGGGAACGAAGGGACACCACGAGCATTTGGGGCAAGACAGCGGGAACAAAGGGATGCCACGAGCATTTAGGACAAGAGAGCGGGAACGAAGGGACACCACGAGCATTTGGGACAAGACAGCGGGAACAAAGGGATGCCACCAGCATTTGGGGCAAGACAGCAGGAACAAAGGGACGCCACTGGCATTTGGGACAAGACAGCGGGAACAAAGGGACACCACGAGCATTTGGGGCAAGACAGCGGGAACAAAGGGACGCCACGAGCATTTGGGGCAAGACAGCGGGAACAAAGGGACGCCACGAGCATTTGGGACAAGAGAGCGGGAACGAAGGGACACCACGAGCATTTGGGGCAAGACAGCAGGAACGAAGGGACGCCACGAGCATTTGGGGCAAGACAGCGGGAACAAAGGGACGCCACGAGCATTTGGGGCAAGACAGCGGGAACAAAGGGATGCCACGAGCATTTGGGGCAAGACAGGAACTCCCGGGGCTGCTTTAATTTCCAGAAGGCAGCTGGGTATTTAAAGCAAGGCACAATTGCAATTTAAAGCCATATTTCCCCATTCCTCATCCACACCATTTCCTTTGCCTGATATAAAAATATAAGGAATGAGACACCATCATCTGCGCTGTGCCCCTGCAGCTGCCTGCTCTGCCAGGGAAATGGCCGGGCAGTTGTTCCCCAGCACCCCAGAGTCGTGCCCCTTCTCAGCGAGCCGTAGGAAACAGGCTGAGGAAACGGAGAAGAAAGGCATTGCCACTTGCATTTGTGCCAGCTCTAGGTGTATCTGAGAAAGCACAAGATTCTCATGGAAACGAGATTTCAAATTCAGCAGTAAAAGGAAAACCAAAATCGATTCTGAAAATGCAGGAGCTGACCACCCTTGGGCCCAAATCTGGGCAAATACAGAATTATATGTAAAATGTGAACACTTGCTGAGACCACATAGTTACAAATGTCTTTCTGTGCAAAGCTAAACCCAGTATTTTGATTTTATTTAAAGCCCATTTAAACAAATGAGAGCCATTCCACTCACCAGGCTCAGCTTGAGACCAGGGTCTTTAGAGGGAATTAAGAGCCTTCAACAATTCTATTGTCAGACCTTAATTTTACAGAGTAAAGTTTGCAGCATGCAGGCACAGATGGCACATAACAAATCAAATGAATGAGCCAAATGCTGTCTGCAGAGGGGTATTCACTGTTTATACCAGCTGACCTTAGATTCACTTTGCAGCCTACTGCTTAGCCCAATATGAAAGGAAACCGTAATTTTTGGTAATGAGCGCAACAGGATACTGCCTGAACAAGGTTTTATTTTCAGACTGACACACACTCTCCTGACTAAGATGTTACTGTGGAAATATTTGCCATACACAAATATAATAGTGCCCTTAAACTTGTGAAAACACAGCTGCTGCATTCAAAAGATTTTAGAGCTGTTAGAAAATATAACGGAGTGTACGGAAAACCTTTAGAATGAAAAGTAATCATATTAGCCCTTATTCTGTATATATATTTCTACTTGCCATGTATGTTATCACACTCTGTGCATATTCGTATCTGCACACTCAGGATGCTGCTGGCTGTCCTGCTGGTTATACTAACCGAGATGGACACCAGCAATAGCAGTACCTTGTTATCGCAGATACTTCTATGCAACTTCGTTTTCAGAAAAAATTCTGTCTGAAAACACCAAAGAGCGGTTAAATAATATAGTCATCAGTAAGCCAGCGTAAACATCATTAGGATGCTGAAGGTTTTTTTTAATCAAAGGCAAATATTAATCCAATGGACTAATCACGCAAGGTGACACGAACCACCGGATAGCTGCACTAAGGGATTTATTCCAACACTTATTTAATTGGATTTGTGGCAATTGGTAAATTTGAAGCTTTTCTCATAGAAGTCAGTATTTCTCGTCCATAACTAGGCACACATATAGTATTACTGTTCAGGACAGACAATCCTCAGATGTCTAATACGTTTATATAAGTCTGGTGCTTTCCAGTTATGTTTCATACAACAGAATTAGTGACTTTACCGTAAGGCATTTTTACTTTAAGACTGGAAGTATATCTGCTTTATTACTAGACATTAACATGTCAGCTTTTAATAAATTTTAAAGAAATTTCTAAAAATTCACTTTTCTTTCTCCACCAGAACTAGATGAAAGGATTTCCACAGCCCACTGAGGTTAGTAAGTGTTCCTGGCAAAATCGCTGCTGGGGATCAGGTCTGGGAGTTATAAATGACTCTTCTAATTGTTAGTGATACAAAGGAAAAAACGATATTAAGAATTACCATCTCCATCATGGATTGATCGCGCACCTGTAAATAAATAGGAAACTCATCAGTACCAGCTCCCACACAGAAGGACTTTCTGTTAATAAAAGGTTTGCTGTGTAGCCAGAAGCCAATAAATTCTTTAATGCACATGTAGGATCCTCTATATAGCCAAACTTTTTTCTGTCTTGAACAGCTGAATAAGGAATTCCCTGTTTGCACTCAGTGTTACAAACCAAATACTCTTAACTAACAGCCAGAGCAGTTGTGATTAATACATGAGCAATATCTGATACAAGATAGAATATACTGTATTAGTAACAAAATATTTTTGGCTGCTTGAAAAAAAATAAAGAATAAGTTCGGCGGTAATCTTACCTGTTAAGATGTTCGTCAGCATAAAGAAGAAAAGCAAGCAAATGAATGTCATCTTTTCTTCAAGATACTGCTTGTGCTTCTGAAAAATAATCTGTTCACCTGAGGATTACAAGCTATTAATATTTATGCAAAGTCTATTATTTCTTCTTTTATTAGTATAGTATCTTCCAAAACAGATTCTGATTATTAATTTAGGCACAACAAGTTCCAATTACATTTCATTACAGTTTCTAAACTCCAACACTGAGTATTAAAAGAACGAGAGTTCTGAAGTGAGTATGGATACTTTTAGGTGGCATAAATCCAAAATGCTCCTCTGAACTGACATTAAATTAAATGCCTTTGGAAATGTTTTACTTTGTGGTTAATTTGATTTCACTTTAGAAATTACCTCTCTTTCCTCTTCTTGCAGTAGTAAAGGTCTGTAGCTCCAAGTCAGCTACAAAACACTGAGAGGATTTATGTTGCTGTAAAATAGCAGCGCTGTTTAAAGAAGGGTGGGGGGAAAAGGAGAGAGAAACGTCACTGAGTTACCACACCAATCTGATTTTGTTACCTTCAGGCAGAGGTAGTTTAACTGCTCACATTTGCATTATATTTCAGCACTGTCCATGAAAAAGACAGTGGGCAGTTTTCCAAGAAGAAATCGGAATCAACTTGGGCAGTTACACTTTTGTACGCTGAAGACAGAGGGGGAAAAATCCAGAAGCAAATTCAGTGATTATTACCTTTGCTGCCCTCCTGCTTTTCTTTCTTTCTCCCCTTTCAGAAAAAGATTTTAGAAACATTATTTGAGCAAATTGCTAAGAGGATATTGAGTTCCCTCTCTGGCTGAGCCACAAAACCCACAAACGCTTGACACTGATTTATGTTTTCACTTGGGATCCTTAAAATCTAGATCTCAACACGTACATGGTCACCAAGCGCTCACTGAAATCAAGTGGCTTACATTGAGCAAAAGCAGGTCCCCATAACTTCAGCCATGGTCATGGTGCAGGTGCTGCAGCCTTCCAAGAAGGTCAATAAGGTACATTGAAATGCATTTTCACATTATCCTGACTTCCTGGAAAAATTCCTCTCCCAATGCCAAGCAGGTGCTTTGGGTTCCACCCTATGCAGGTTGCTGAATGGCTGCAGCACTACAAGACGCCTGGAGAGAAGACACAGTCTGGAGAACACTCAATCAATGTGTACGTCTTGATCAAATCTCTTAGCACAAAACTGGTGGCAGCAGGTGTGGTCAAGGACTAAGGCTTAGCAGAAATTTCTCTGCAGCTCACGAGGAGATGTGGAAATGTCCATACTCCTGGAAGACGTGGCTGTTCAGGTCGTGTTGCCAAACCTGGTGGCCGTTTCCAGATGGCTCTACTCTGGAAAGGAGCTACTGAAACTCTGGTGAAGAGCTCGCTGCTCACGTTCACACTGCGATGAGCTGACTGTACAGTTGCTGTGTACAGTACTCTCAGCTGTGAGTTTTAAGTTGCTTTGATGGTCTACATTTATCTATCTTGATTCTAGGCACCTGCATTTCCTAATTTTGTGTGTGTGTGTGTGTGTGTGTGTCCTGATGCTGGTGCCTTTGCTTTACCACATCCACTTGTCTGCCATAGGAGCATCACACCAGGAAAGTCTGTGCACTCACACAGAGTCCTGAAGCAGAGAGACCCAAGCAAATGGCCTTGCAGGAGGCCCCAGCTTTGCTGGAGTTTATTCCTATCTACAAGCAGAGTTAGATAGTCCTGCCAAGAATTAAAGACATCCTGAGAAAGGGAGAGGAAAAAAGAATTTGCTCTGTAGGACACCAAGCTGTGCCAACCTCTTGTGGAGACTGAAAAGAAAAATATTATGAAAGCAGAAGCTATTCCATCTTTGAAAGGCTTTAATCCTCCTGATTAATGTTTTTGAAGCCTGCAGGAGGGGTCCTGCGTCAGCCCTGTACTGCTGGAACTTGTGCACACTGGTCAGGGCTATGGCAGCTGCCAGTGGGACATGACCCTTCCCTGGCCCAGGGGAGCCCTGCGGTGTAGCTGAGCACTCAGGTGCCCCTGCCAGAACCCCCTACGAAGCCAAACAGCACTTTACTTCACTGCCTCATTTGTATATCCTATTCAAATAAACTATGAGAAGCACTGACATATGCCAACACACACACAAATCAGTCATTAGCTGTAATTAAATAATTCACATAAAGAGGCTTCTGTGCACATCCATCAGTAGCTTTTGTTTTGGCAGTGGATCAGGGAGGTGCAGTTCCGAGCGGGAGGTGAGCCAGCGTGCTTTGAGTGGTGAGAAAGGAGAATAATGGTGTTCCTGACACAGCCACATCCCACAGCTCTCCCCTGGGCATTAAAGGAGGACGGCAAAGTCACGAAGGTTATCAGGTTCATGGTCACTTGAGTCACAGCATAGTCTGCTACAACACTGGATGATCTTAGAAGGATTCATGTTACTATTGAGGCTCACGCTGACATACACCTTTACATCTACCTCCTTTACAGCTGCTTATTTTGTCTTTTGAAGCTTGGAGTTACCTGCTTCCAGAGCTAGGAGGAGCACAGCTCTGACAGTGTGACAGTCTTCCAGCCATTACAGGCTTTCAGTTTAACTCATATCAAAGTTCTGCATTTGCTAAAGCACAGATTGAAGATTTAAATAAATTCTTGGGGTTTCTGTGCTAAAGGAGGCCTAGGAAATTATAAAAAGATGAGAATTAGCATTTTAAATAGTTATACCAGAAGTGACAGCCAAGAGACACAGTTGTTTTAAATGTTAATTTTAATCCCTTTTCTACCAAGGCTTCTGTTACTGCACATGACTGCTTCCCCCCACCAGGTCTGTTTTAAACACAACATTGAACTGGAGAAGAACTGGTGAGTTCTCATCAGTTGTTCAATGGACTGTGCGTGGTGGGCTCCATGTGCCAGGCAGAACACCACATCTTCCGGGACCAGCCCGAAAGCACACTGTGTGCACTGACTGGCAGCGTTTGTAATAAGCCACAAGCACGTTCATTCCATCTCCTCAACTCTTTGCTCTAGGACCCGTTCGCTTCTTCTCAGACTCCACGCAGAAGGCAGTTGAAGTAACAGTACCCAACACTATAAGTGCTGGTGTGGAGCAGCTGGCAGAGCCCTCCACCCACAGTCACTGCCCTGCAGGCTTCTTCACTGCTGAGCAGTGACTGGCAATGCCCTGGTGCCCACAAATGCAAACTCGGCTCAGCAGCAACCACATTTCAGTAGATAATATAGCACTTAACAGGGCAGCTGCTGAGAGAGTCCAGTATTTTAATTTATACTCATTTTTAAAATAATTCACTGCCTTACTCTTCTCCAGAAAGGCTCATTAGTTCGAAACACTCATTTGCTGGCAGCAAGATTTTCAGGTATCTTATTCCCAAGTTTGCTTAAGGTTTTTTAGATAAAGGCCACTGACTCATAAAAGCTTTGCTACATTACAGAAGGGGCTGATGGCAATGAGCTTATCCCACCCACCTGTCCCAGGAGGATCCAATCAATACACGCTTTTTGCAGATGGGCTCTCAAGGCCAGAAAAACCCCACATACAGGCAGCTCTCTCAGAGACAGAAATCAATTGGAGTATAGAGGACATTCCCGTGGGAACAGGGGAGCACAGTTCGGGCAGCACCGTTGTTTGTGTGACCTGATCCCCGGTGGGGGACAGCCCTGGAGCAACCACCCCCAAGCCTGCCCTCGGGTGGGCCCAGCACTTATGGACTGCTTGAGACAGAGCCAGCCAGAGAAATTCAGCTCTTCCTGTTGACTAACTAGAAACAAAGACAAAGCAATATGAAAAAGCAAGCTTACTGATGCCTTCGTTGTCTCAATAGCTATACTAGACTGGTATTCCACACACAAAATTCTATAATCCTCCAGGCACTAAAAAAAAAAAAAAACAACCAACCCACCACAACCCCTGTATATCACTTTAAAGAACAGATTATTTTCTGTTTAATCAATAGGAAAAAGCACATGCATGCAGAGCTCTGTTAGAACTTATTTAAGGCACTTACAGCTGCATTTGAAGTGCTTTGCCCTGGGGTTGAGCCAACAAAATGTTCTCTATAGGTGTGCAACAATTTTGCATCTCAGAAACAACCAATAGCAGTGATATATAGACCAGGTAAGCACAAAAATTTGATTATTTCCTCCAGCAATTTGGTCCAAATAGTACAGATCAAAAGGAGATTTATGTGACCAGGATATGCTGTGCTCAGGTGTGAATTGCCCTAGATCTTTCAGGCATTCATAGCTTCATTTTCTTTCCTTCAAACACTGCTTTGCTTTTTGTGAATACAGAAGCCCTAAGATTATCTGCTGATGCTGGGTTGCCCAAAATGGCAAATATTTCCAGTTCTCGTGAACAGAAATTTATCCCCACCAGCAGCTGGTTTGATCATCCTGACTACAGGAGTTCCTGAAGACAATTGAAGATAGATACAGCAGATGGATTTTGATAATTACAAAACTATTAACAGAATAACCATAGTGCAATTAGAGATAGCCAGGTTAAAATGAGCCACTTTCACATGTGCTAGAGTTAACTGTCAAGGTGAAGGTCAGATTTACAAACCATAGAGTTAAGGAGTAGCTCTACACTTAAATCAGACTTGAGAGCAAACAAAAAAGTGTATCTGTGCACATATATTTCAATTTACCATTTTAACCTCTGTCTGAAGAAAGGTTCTATTTGTAGATGCAGATGAGTTCCCAGGTGTTCACAGAGAGCAGGCAGCGATACCAAAGCAAGGAGCAGCTCCACTGGCAGCAGGACTGGTGCAGCTTGGCTCCTGATGAGATGTTCCTGCCAGGTACTCCAGTGCCTCTCCCCAGGAGCACCCTGGTGTCCTCAGCTCCTGCAAGGGGCTCTCATCTCTCCCTCCCATCCCTTCCCCTCCCAGAGGGGCACTGCCAGCTCCAAGCACCAGGTTTGTCTTTCTCAGGGGTCCATGCAAGGCTGCTTACACTGGAGGCTGGACCACCTGCTCACCACTCAAACAGCTGCTCCTGGGCAAGCAAACAACAGCTACAGGCCAACTTCTCCCATCCTGTCACCAACACATTTTCTCTACAGTCTTATCTGCAAGTTTTCACATGAATTACAAGAAGTCACATCTAGGCTACCACCAAAGTGGCTTAGAATTTGCTACTGGTTTCAAACTATTTTTGCTGTAGGCAAAATAGAATATTAGACCCAACAAGTCCCCTTAGTTGCCTACATCTTGTTTCCTCAGGAGATAAGCTGGCAATGCCTGTTAGCACCACAGAAGGTGCATTGCAGTGAGGAGTGTTGGCTTCCAAGCAGCTCTGCTGCAGGGATAATGGGAAGCAGCATTATCCAGAATCTGGTATCAAAGCTACCTCTCCCTTCCTGCACCCACATTAGGCCTAAGTTTGTTTCCAAGGCACCTTTTTTGAGAAATTGGTCAGTTCCTGGTCTTAGCCATACTCAGTTATTAAGGACAGCCACAAATGACTGTGAACTCAGCAGGGAATCTAACAAACTGGTCACTGAGCCCTTTCAGACCTCTCAGGAGAAGATATATTTTTCCCATTGCCATTATGGTTAGATGTATCATAGCAATAACCTCCACCATTTGGAAATATACACACAATAAATTGCTTTTCAGATTGATTGAATGCCCCAGTACACTTAAGCTATTAAGCCATCAGCAGCTGTTTATTGCTTTCATTTCACAGAGGTGTTTCTTTAAATAAAAGTGCATTAAATATTTTGTTACCAAACAATGTTAAGATCTTAGTAGGATGAACAGAAGCTTCTTTACACTCAGGGTCTCTTCTTCCCTTTGATTCATGCTCCAAGGCTGCTTCAATATCACTAAAGCCATACCTGCCCACAAACAGCTCTGCCCTATGGACAACAAAATTGATTAAAACAGATTGATGAAGAGATGGGCTTGATTACAAAAAATCCATCAAGGAAATCTGAGCAAGTTCCCAGTATATTTGATACTAGCAATCAATGAGACCGCATTAGGGGCTGTATCACTGTAGCAGTTGTCAGACTGACAGCCACGTGTGAAGGGACAAGCGTTGCATGGTCCCCCGCCATGCTGGCAATGACCTGGCTACCCAGGAGTGGGGCATTAGCCCAGGGAGACCATCCAGCTGTCAGGAGATTGTTGCAGCTGCAAATGGGGATGCCTACATTTGAAAAATACCAAGGAGGCAGCTTTTATCAAGTTCAATATATTGATCTGGATGATATGACTGAAGAGAGCAGTCATGCTATGTGCTCACTGCTCGAAATGCTGCTCAGCACTACAAGCAGCACCCACATCTTACCTCCCCTCAGCCTTCCAGCATTTGGTGAAACAAGCTCAATTTGTAAAGGTTTAACAAATACATTAATGCACCAGGGAAGAGCTACCTTCCAGCATAGAAAGCAGTGGCACCAGGTAGGACAGTGCTCCTCCAGGACGAGACTCAGACACTTGTGTTCTTTGTCCTGCAAGAGAGGGAAAGAAGCCTTCCGTAAAGGCTACAAATAGGGTCAGGATGTTACCACAGCTTTGAACAGTCACCCAGCCTGATCAGTGGTAGGAAAAAAACCCAAGAACTGTAAGAGTCCCAGTTTGTCTCAGCACGTAGCCTCATCTCCCATGGTACCACAAACACCACGCTGCAGGTTTGTACCCACTCAGCCATGGGGAGAGCTGGGCTGTAACTCACCTGCAAGTGCCATTACAGCCGGAAACTTGTACTCTGCTGGGCATTGAGGAATAGACCTGAAGAGCACAAAGGAAGACCCACATCTGCAGTCAGGCACATGATGGCAGAGCTGAGCTTAAATAGGCTTCTGGGCCCATGGGCAGAGGTGTGGGTGGAGGCTGCAGGTGAAGCTGCTCAGCGCTGTTAAGGACTATTAGCGCCCTCAGGGCCCTGGCAACGTGCCTGTCTGTCAAAGGGAAAAGAAACAAGCTACTGAACCCATTCCTCACCATACTTCTTAATAAATGGGGATGTCTGTCAAGATCTCTATCAGTTAGTCTTGTTTCCCAATTTCTAGCCCAAGGCACAGACTTCTCTGTAAACTGCTTGCTTCCTGGTGTTTGTATGACCTCATCAGTGTCTCTGCTCCTTTCACCATTTCCCATTGTGGGGAAGGCTGACCACCAGCAGGTATTGCAAGGATTACTCTACACCACAAACCTCTCTTTTTCATCGTAGCCAACCTGCTAGGTTAGTTTCTGACTCCCATTGAACAAGCTGCCAGAATATCCCTCACCTTTAATATAAAATGTCCCAGCTTACTCTGCAACTTTCCTTTCACCTAGCCTAGGGGCAAAGATCTTGCATTATCCTCTCCAATCCCCAGTGTCCTTCCTCCTCTCATTACTGGAAACCCATGTACGGGAGATAACAGAGAGTCCCATCACCTCCCCAGTGCCTGAACCAGCACTGTTCCTAATGCCTCTGAAGATGCCAGGGAAGTTGGAGCCTGACACACGTAATCCACTCCTGGCCTTGCCAAAACACTGCAAACGCGATCAACTGTCCCCACCACACACACCTCCCTTCTCTGCTGCTCCGCTCAGTGAGAACCTGCAATATTGCTCCCCAAACAGCTCCCACTGCTGCACCTTTGCCATCATCTGTGAGCCTACCCTCGTGCCAGTGCCTTTTCCCTTTGCTTTGAGTTAGGCCCACCTCTCCCTTTTTCTTGTTCTCATATGCCTCTTCATGCTTTTATCATCACACTGATGATAAAATGCCCATTTTCATCTGTATGAAATCAGAGGACCCAGAAATACAGACTATAAATCATTCATTATAAAGCATTTTTTACTCTGCGTGTGTGTGAGAGCTTATTTACATGTTTCTTTCTTCCCGCCAGGAAGGAACACAGCTGTTATTTTTATATCAGCTGTGAAGCAGCTAATATTTTAAATATTGCTTCTTAAAAAAGTGTGGATACAGCAAATTTATGGAGGCTCATATGGCTACATTTTAACGTTTACATACAGCTCCGTGTGTAAAGATATGCTTCATTGGTACAGTGCTTTTTTTCGGAAGAGCTCAAGATGCTTGAGAGATATGAAGGGCTCAGCCTTCGAGGTGCTGCCTCCTTTGACCCTGCTCCAGCACAACACTTACACACATGCTTAACTTTAAACACAGGCAGAGGAACACAGCAAAACCAGCGTCTCGGCTCGCATGCCTGGCAAGAAACACACACTTTAAGTGCTCTGCTGGATTGGGGCCAGAGAGCCCCGTGCTTGTGAGGATGGAGCCATAATTAATTCAGGCTAACAATGCCCCTTTGAGGTACGTAGCGCTGTCAGAGCTGCTCGAAATGTGGAAATGCCATTCTGTGGGAAATTCTGTTATTTGATTTTTTTTTTTTTTTTTTGCTAAGGGTGAAGTGATTGTGGGTTTTAAATAAAATAAAAGCCTTGTTTAAAGCTTTAAAATAGAAATTATTTAATTGTGCTCCCCCTCCTTCCCATTCCCTGGCTTCTTCTCTTCCTCCTAAAGAAAAGATTAAAGAGAAATAATGTTACAATGGACGTAAACTGGGTGTAATGTAAAACCTTTGACTATCCTCAACTGTTCTGAAGCTGCAAAAGTAAACTAAGATTTCGCCAAGACACCATCGCTTTCGTGCCCTGTGTTTATATCACAGGGAACTCAGAGAATGATTTATGGAAAACAAAGAGGAAAAAAGATGGGAGTTTGTGGTTTTTACATTCAAAGATTCTATATCCCTGGACAGCAGCCTTGCTATGAGCAGGTGAGAGCTTTCTGAAAGCACAAGAGTGTGTAAGGCAGGTGGCAGCCAGGGGCGATGCCCAGGCTTACGGACCCGAGGGCGAGGGGGGCTCTGCTGCCAGAACTGGGAGAGGCTCCAACCAGCACGGCCAGGACTCCGAGTCCTCCCATTGCAGCGTGGCCATAAATCTTTGTTTTGCCTGGAAACAGCAGCACAGTGGGCCAGAGCCAGGCAGAAAGTGTGCGGAGTATTTAACCTTCGGTAACAGGGCAATTAACAGCTATTCCTGACAATACTGCAAAGAAAGTAAGTTAAGCAGACTTTCACATGCCTTATTGACCAGGGATGGGATAAGTTGGGTGTTTTAATTAAGTACATGCTTTAATGTCTACTGAATCATGGCTTGTGCCAGGATTTAAGCCAGAAACAACTAAAGTCTTTAGACTTGCACTGTTTTCACCCTGTGAGACATCAGGTAACTTATCCGGACGATTGGTTTTAAGCCTTGCAACAACTCCATTCACTTTGGTTGGATCGCTGCTGTGTGCCAGCTCCTTGCAGTCAGCTGTGCCAAGTTTGAGCTTGGGAGGCTGGTAAAGATGGCACTAAGAAGAAAAAAAAGAAAAAAAAAAAAAAAAAAAAAAAAAAGCAGAAAAAAAAAAAGCAGATGAGACCCAGGAGATCCAGGCTGTATTTAGAGCTCTGTGGCGGCATTCTTGTGTAACCACAGGCAGTTCATGCTGTTGCTCTAGGCATCAGATCCACATCGGTGTAAGTGCTGCAAGACGATAAACATAGCAGAAGAGCTGGGAATTATTATTAATAACACAAGGCGAGGACAGAGCCAGCAGGAACCAAGGATGGGTGGGATGGCTCTTGCCCTCATCCTGACGTGGAGGTATGGTAGCCTCAGCAGTCTGTGCCAGACTGCAACAACAACATAAGATAATTTTTAAGGTATTTTTGTGTTGCTCTAGGTCAGGGGTTGACGATGTACTGAGGGGAGTTTCTTTAAAGTTCGGCAAGGGCAAGGGAAGGCAAGCATGAACGTGATAAAAGGCCAGAGAAGGACTAAGCCCCTTGCTGGCTTCAAACATAAACATGTCCTTATAAAAATAAGGCTATTTCCTTGTAACTGGAGTGTGCAGGAAGTTTATTTTTATAAGTAGAAAATAGAACCTGTTCTTAATGAAGAACACTTGTCCATGGTCAAACATCTTGTCGACAATGATAATTCTTTCAATCTCCTCCACGCCTGTGACATCCCAAAAAAATTATCTTCTAAGAAATATGATCAAAAAGTCCATAAAACCCAAACAAGGAATTTACTGGACAAGATTCTAAAAGCAGGAAATTGGAAAAATGAAAGCACAGTTGAAAAGGAAACCTACCATAAATGCTGCTGAGCCATAGCAGCAAAAAGTGGTGTATCAATTACTTAGGGAAGGCGGGGAGAACCTTCACAACAGGAATACATATGCATTTCATTATTTGGTTCAGCCGTTAGAGAATACTGAGTACTTCTGTTTTCGCTTTTGTCCTCCTGATGCTGATGTGAACAAATTTGGGAAATATGGAAAACCAGTCAGAATGGGCATCTAGTGCAGGGCAGAGACCCCAGTCTGTGTTGTCATCCCACTTTCTTCATCCCCTCAGAGAATTGTGCAGCCCTTTTGCCCTGCTGTCTGAGTGACCCACGGTGCGGGGCAGGGACCGTTTGTAGCTTGCTGCCTGCATCGTCTGCATGAGTGACATAAATCACAGAGCATTTTCTAAGGTCTCTGATTTCATAGGTGCTGGCTGTAGACCAAAAAAACGAATGTTGTCATGATGTCTGTGGGTGAAACTGGTAATGGGCAGAGTACTTTCAGAAATAATTTATATGATTTATTCACAAGATTCAACATATTGCTATGCTCTTCTCATCGAAACCCCTTTTCAGACCTTAACTCTGCATAAGACCTGCAGAAAAAAGGGTAAACTTATGACGCAAAAGAAGTGGCTGCGTGAAGGTCTCAAGTTTGCTGCCACCACATAACCAATTACACTGGGGACTGTGCACTCAGGACTTAGCACATTATTATTTTTGTTACTACCTCCTATCTCATTCTCTGAAGGACAGACAGAAATTCTGATCATACTGCAGTCAAAAGGAGATTCGCCATTAACCTTGCTGAGGCCAGGATTTCATCTTCTGTATCAGTCTAATGCTGAATTCCGTAAGTTTGCAACCCGGCTAATGCTCCAAGGTACACTTTCATCAACAGAAGCACCACCAGTGCCATCTCTGTTTCCTGAAGCAATTTAAATTAACTCCATAATGCAATTCAGAGTGGGAAAGGTAATACAAGTTTAAAATTGCAGCAACATGATTCAGCTCAGCTACAAAAATGACAAATAGTCCCATCTGACTTGGAACTATAGGAAAAGTGCAGTTTCTTCTGTATTACACCAAAACAGCCTCATTATTATTTCATGAGCTAACTGGACACAGTGTCAACGGAGATAAACAAACATGGGAAAATCATTTTGACCACTTGTCTGATTCTTACACTGTGAAGCATTTGTGAATGTAAATATTAAGGGTGGGAAAACCTCAAAAGTCTCTGACCCTTATTTCCAAGATCTGGGATCTTGTGAGATTTGGTTACACAGTGAGAAATTTGAAACTTTGACAACTTGGCTTCAAAAATATTTTTTTAATATACACATTTTCCTGTTTTTAATACTAAATAGAAAAGAGACAAGCCTCTTCCTCAAAGCACAGGTCAAGATAAAAAAGCACCTCTCTGTAACCATGGGAAATTGTAGACCAAAGTGCTGCTTTAATTTAAATAGTAATAACTGTAATATTAAAAGATAGAAAAGGCATTTTTATCTTTAGTCATCTCCCTAGGTCTAGAAATGGTGCTCATTTCTGTCAATGTGTTTATGCAGAACTTAGACTGATTTCCCTGGTTTCACCTAAATTGTTGCATTCTGCTTCTCTTTCTTGATATCATTATGCTTCGTGTTCTTATTCAACTGTTCGGGGATGTAAAAAATATACATCTCTGAATACAAATAAAATCTTTTGCAGCTTTGATTCTGCTTAAACAAAAAAGAATTGAGAGCAACAGAATGTTATAGGTTTCATCAGCTACTGGCAATTTGCCCCAGACATCATGCACTTTGGAGCATGTGTCCATGTGGTAGGACTCTCCTGGAAGGGACCCTGGTCTGGGCTGTAGCAGTGCCATGTTCTGTACACTTCCCTTCCCAGGAAAAGCACTTTTGTAACCTGGCCTGTCATCAGAGCAAGTATCATTTGCCACAATCGTAGATCCCAATCTTGAGACACATTTTGAAAGTTGCTAAAATGTGCTGCATTACCTTGCTTGCCACTGACAATTCTAGCTGTGCCCTGTCTATGTGGGACACTAAACCTGAAGGTCATATTTGTGGGAAAGCATTTCCCATCATCAGTTATGATTTGATGGAAGGAAGAAAGGAAGAAACAAAGGATGAAAGAGAAAGATTTTTACACACTTCAAAAATTAATGCAGAGAAATACTGACAATGAATAAGTCTTTGCAGAACTGAGACCATTTGGGGACATGCACTTCTGAGCATCTCTTCTGATCTGCTGATTTTGGCGTGATACGGAGCAGTAATTTAGAGACTCTTCCAGGTGGCTTAAGGCTGTTCTTTGAAGAAGACAACAGACAGCAGGTAAAGATATAGCTATAGTCCTTTCCAGCTTCCAGATCTACTGAACTCATATGGGATGAGCTGGGGAGAAAAGTGGAAGCTCTACAGAAGCATAATGCCGAACAGCTGAGACCAGAGCCTGTAACTATCAAGCCAAGTTGAGAAAATGGTCAGGTACTGTCTAGCACCTAAGCTGTTCTCCTGCTCAGCAATATTTTGTAGATGACAATATTCAGGAGTAAATTGAGCCCAGACAGGAGAATAGCAGTGCACTTGCTTTTGCTGTTTCAGTCTGTATGTGCTTTGGGTACAAATGAGCTTCCAATAACTCTGGAAAGGTCGGGTAGGGCAGGCACTGTTTCACATTGCTCCAGCACTATACGATGTGTTATCATAATTATGTCATACACAGCAATCCATGTAGGCAATGTGTTTTAAATACAAGCTGGAGGCATGAGGCTGGAGTTTCCCCTCACATATATTTGGCTCCATGCTAGCGTTGCTTCATCATTTTCAGTGCAAATTCACACTGGTTTAGATCAGCAAGAATGAGACCGGAGAACAGTTATATTTGCCAGATGTGTACAGTCCCCTTTCTCCTAGATGCATGTCAGGCAACTGTTTTTTCCCCTGAGCCTCAGAAAATACCTTTTTTCCAAGGCAGTACATGGTGGTTAAGGCAGGCTTACAGCAGGGTGCCCGAGCAGACACTGGGGTTTTCCATTCCCCTTGAGAGAGGCAAACATGGGGACAGACGGGTTAAACCTGTTGCTCCGCTGATAGCAAAGAAGGAGTTGTGCACAGCAAAGCCCCTTGCAACCTGCTGCATGCGACCATTGACACAGGAGGGACCAGCATTTCCACCTTCTGTAGGTTTCCCTTCACGTACCTGCAGAGACATTTGTAGCCCGGGCACCTGCCAGATATGCGCTGCACCGAGGGTGCTCTTAAAGGGTCACGGCTTTGCGTTTCTGTTCACCTCCCTTTACAGAACATGGTAGGTGTCCAGAACATCCTCACTGGGCTCATTATGGCCAACATTTGCTCCCAATGAACTCAAGCTGGGGGTGAAATCTTTTCTCCTTCCGCTTCCAGGCAAAAGTCTAGCTGTGATCCAGTTCCCTGTCTGGGAAACGGGGATAGCAAGTGCTCTGTTTGTCAGTACGGACAGCAAATAGCCTTTGAAGCAGGAGATGTGTCTTACAGTCTTTCTGGGCATAATTCACACAAGGTCCAGGCCTTGGTTGTAACAATTCTCCACGATGAACTTCAGAGGCTGGATGAATGCAGTTAAAGAACTGAAGTATAATTTTGGCTCCGTTGATACAACAAGAATATCAAGATGTCCTACAGGTCATCTGAAACCTGTTGATTTTGCAGAATCTGGAAGTGATACTTTTCTATGTACAGGTATGACAGGAATACATGTTTCTGTGACAGTGGCTCAGTATTTCTGTCCTCTGCTCTGATAATCACAACTGACTGCTGGTATGTGAATAATACAGAAAATATCCCACAGGATAAAGCTGACCTATGAGAATTTGAATTCAGCTGACCTGGAAATATCTCAGTCATGGGTTTCACAAGCTGCATTGTCAGAGTAGGGCAGAGATAATTGCAGTTAGGGCTAAAAGGCAAGGGGGATAGGAAACCATGAGGTGGTGAGCATGAAAATAAACAGCCCTCTGTCACAAGAACGGCCCCATTGAGGGATGCTGATTTTGAGCAGGAAAAAGAAATAGCCTGGGAGGAGACTGGATATGTATTGGTTCTTCTCTTCTCATGACCCCCCGAGCTGCTCGCTGGGAAACCTCCTGCTCCCCAGCCCCATAACCCCCCAGCCATCCCTGGCTGGGTTTCGGGAAGCCCTGAGGGCAGCCCTTTGCTGCCCTGAGCAGATCGAGCCCTGCGACACATCCCTCCAGCCTCTGCCTCTGGTGCCGGAGGTGAAACGTGGAGGACACGTGTTTGGGCACCCTCAGAACATAGAACTGTGTGAGCTGCAGTGGTCTGTGCCTCAGGGCTGCCCTCCGGCGATAGCGGGGTGGCAGGACTGATGCCCGCCTCGTTCCTCCACAGCAAGGTACAGCTGACAACAAGGAGGTTATTTTGGTGATCCAGTCTTGTTTGCTTCACCTGTAGCAGGCTGAGAGCTGAAGTGTGTAGTGACCATGGCTGACAGGCCCCTGGATCACGCTGAGCCATGGGTCAGCTCAAAGCAATGGACCTCCCTCCCTGATCCTTGTTTGGGGACTGTTAATATCTTTGGTTTTTACCTTTACTAAGTCCTCACTAGGACACTGGCTAAAGGGCAGGTGTTGCTTCAGGTGCAGCTGCCCTGGGTGCCTCTACTAATTAGCACTGATTACGCCCCAGGGCTGCTGGGAATGCAAGCCCTTAAAAGCAGGATTAGGAAAAAAGGGTCTCTTTCTACTTCTGGGGTCTTCATCTATGCTATGTGAGTATTGAAGAGGATTTTTTTCTAAAAGAGAGAAACTTTGAACCCTGAACGGCCAAAAGCTTTAGTTATTTCTGTCCCATGGCTTTAATCCCTGGGTATATGTGGTGTAGGCGGGTATCTCCCACATGTTGGTATTACTGGGTTGAGCAGAAGGAAAGGAGGGATTTGTCTGTTATTTGGGAGTGTTTTAAAGAACGTTTCTGGATATGATGTTTTTCAGACTTTTCTGTTCAGTCCTTGTTTTTAAGAACAAAAAATATGTTAGATGAGTATTATTACTGCTTGTGGTAACTTCTACTTCGCAAGTCAGTTATACTGTGAAACCAGTGAGACTATTTGTACAACCCTGAAGAGCACTGTTGAGTATGATTATCCTGAAGAGGTGGGTGCCTTCAATACTTTCAGGGCAACTGATTTCAGTTCCTGCTGGGGAAAGCTGGATAAGAGGACCTGGAGCCAGGAAGGTCAGAAGGAAAGACCGACGTGGGCAGTTACTGTAGGTGTACATGTAAGCTTGCAACCCTGGGGAAGCACTGTATTTTAGGAAGGTGGCCATAACAGACTGTTCCCCATAGTTAACTGACTGACATTTCCAAATTAAAGTTCTGTGGCTAAATTAGTTAAATTAAGGTTTTGCTTGTGGAAATCTACGTCTTCAAAGATGTGAACAAAGTAGTCCTTTTAACATCATTTGTCTTCAACTAGAGGCAAAATTAGAAGTATGAAGGAAAACTTGGGCATGAAGAAAGGAAGATAAGGGTGCAGAAACTTTAGGCACAGACCTTTCTTGAGACAAACACTTTTGAGGATAAATTATGTTAATTGTGAACTGTGTCAGAAAATGGTTTCTGTGTATTTCAGACGTCTAAGGGTAGCAGGTACAGGCATGTTTATTGTTCCACACAATGGACAACTCGATTGTAAAGTCAGGCATCTGTGTAACTGCAGCACCATGTGAACAAAGTCAGGATTGCTCTTTGAGAGGGTCAGTAACTCTGGGTACTCTCAAAAGGACTACATCTGGGTCTGTGCAAATGCACTATTGCTTTAAGTATCTCTAATGAAAGACAAGGAATGTGTTTGCAATTAAACTGTAAGATATTTTTCAGTTGATGACTTTCAATGCTTGACACCTTTTTGTTTAGACATACAAATACAAACCGCATGTACCACCTACTTGCATTCCAGCCCAGCTTGATTTCCAGGGTGTGAGAGGTCTCTCTCAGATGTTGTTGAGGGATCTTAGTATACAGACAGAAATATTTTTTGGTGGAGACTAATGGAGTGACTCTTTTCGTAGAAGTCTGCAGTAAAAACATGGGAGGTCTGGCATTTTGTGTTCATAAATTTCAGTAAATCTCATTCCAGTATTTTAACCCTTCACCAAGCTGCAGCCTCCTGTGACTTCCCCATGTTTATCAAATATTCTTTAATAAATATCTCTGGCCGTACTCATCAAGGAGGGTGGTCCTAAAGCACGTGGCTATGGGTGATTTCTAAGATGAGAAAGAGCAAATGTCCTCCATCAAGGTCTTTGAAATCACAGACCCTCTTGCCAGGGCAGTGTCATAGCACAGCTGCCCAGTTTGCTGGAGCTGGTAGTGGCTGACACTTGTGTCCCTTCAACAGGGATGTTCCTTGCCTGTTTGCCATCGCATTGTGACACGTGGCTTTCATTGCTATTCTTATTTTTCCCTTAATTTCTCCTGGTATGTGGTATAGTGAGCTGAGGGCAGGGCTGGTCTAAAGGCTGGCAGACTTCACCATATGTCCCTTGATCATGACTCAAATGTTTAAGCTTTCTCAAGGTCTGGTTTGTAAGAGCAGTTCCTCTGTGAGGAGGTGCCCTGCTGTGCTGTCCGTGGGCCTGGTGGGAATGCAGGGGCCGCCATGTTCCTGTCAGTGGGGAAGGCCACTTCCTAAGGCCTGGAGAGAGGCGCACGGCCTGGGCTCTGTTTGAATATACCGAGGCTTTCTCTTTTTTTTTTTTGTATTGTTACATATATTATGACTTAGAGGGATGGGATCTAGAAGAAGATATTCCCTTAAACGATTTATTTTAGTTTTACACTCGGGGATCTGCAGGCCTGAGCATGAGTTAGGCCTTTGCTCCCCACGCTCCTGGGGAGTTCAGCTGTGCAAAATATGAGGAGCCTGGTCACTGCTACTGCTTTGTAGCCTACTGTATCCCTGAACTGGCATTTCTTTCAGAGGAGCTGTGGAATATGAGGAATGCCAGCTATTCTGGCCAAAGGGAAGGTGTTGGAGTGGTGGTTGTGACTGGGGACTGGCTGGGTTAAGCTCCATTTCACTACAGCCTGTTCAGCTGGAGAACTGATAAGGCGCATCAATTGTGAAGGAAAAAAAAATGAACCAGCAAGGTAATAGTGTCAGAAGCACCTGGGATTGAGAGAAGATTGTAAAAAAACAAGTTACAAATGGAGAATGCCCCCAGAATCTTTTTGTGTGCAGTTCCTCATTGTATCATTCCTTGTCTTGTCCCTGGCCCAGACTCCTTGGGGCTATTTTCCATAAAGCCCTGGCAGGGCAAGGTGGCCTTCTATGTTGCAAGGTTGTAATGGCTGGGCCTGAAAAGAAGCTGGGTTTGGAAAGAGAAATGCTGCTAAAGCAATGTAGTGAGCATATGATGAAGTGGCCAGGCTGTAAAATGTTTTAAGCTCCTGTTTTCACTGTCTGCCATCTTCTATTTTTACAGCACTTGTCCAGAGGGTTCCTGGGCACAGGCTAAGCCTCTGGAGAGACAGCAAGGCATGGAGTTGCAGCTAAGCCTATGGGTTGGACTAGATGATCTCCAGAGGTCCCTTCCAACCGCAACCATTCTGTGATTCTGCAAAACGTGAGCAGTCATGGAGGATCTGGTCCTGTGTGCTCAGACAGCACTCCAGAGGAAGAGGTAGAGATAAATTCTGGGCATTAAAGCATGCATCAAGGTATTTTTCTTTTTAAGCTTGATGGCTGGAAGCTGATTTCAATGTGGAATTTCTCTTTCAAAACTTCCTTTGTAACTTCCAAATAGATATGTGTAATGTAGCTTCTGGTGGCCTATGTGGCTGTTAATTATCAGTGCCTCAACCCAGTGAAGCTCTTGATCATGACAAACAGCTCAGCCAGTTAATTGTGGATTCCTTGAAATATAATTTTGCTAACTTTGAATTTGCCATGTTTCACCTCCTGACTTTCTGTTCATTAACACATTTGGAGAAAATTTTGTGCTGGTAATCTAGGTTGTTAGTAGTTTTTTCAACAACTATGCAAGAGATGTGTTAGAATTCTGACTTGGAGCGAAGTCTTGCTTCCAATTGCTTGCGTAGTTGTGGATATAAGATAAAAAGTATTCAGTGGTGGAGCTAATGTGTAATTAACGTCCATATAATTCATACAGAAGGGACTAGTAAGTAGTCTAATTCTGAAATTCTGCTAGCTTAAAAATAATTAGAGAGAGATGCATTTTAAATTGGCTTTGCTTTATAGAGGGATATCTTTGAGCTCCTTCTGTGCCTTCCAGACTAGGACTTTGCCAGTACTGATCAGCTGGTCAAAATCCCAATATTTTATACAGTAATTTTCTTTACAGACTTTCAACTTGAGTATGATTCTGTGTGGGGTAACATGTACATCTTCTATTATTTTAAATCTCATCATTTGCAGCTACCTGTCCTAAAAATATTTAGCAAATTCAGAGATTTAATTCCCACTTCTGGGAAAAGTTACCAGGCTGAGACTTCTCTCTTTTTAAGAAAGGTTCAGAGAAATTTTTGTGGGTGTTGGGGACTTTATTTGCGTGACTCATTGATTGAGAAGTTCTAAATGAATTGAAAGGCTTTTTTCTAATCAGAAGCGTTTCACAGAAGTATTTGTTTTTCATGAGGCTAAAAGGTATGTAACAAAGACTAAACTGTCCTTCTGCAGAGCAGGAAGCTTTTATTTTCCACAAAATGTTAATTTAAGGAAACGTCCACCAAGGAAAGAGGTAAAACCAGTTATTCTATTGGTACATTATGCTCATCTGATATAAAACTATATTTTGTAGTGTATGGTTTAATTATTTTACACATAGTGGTGAAGATAACGGTTGAGGCTGAAATTCCTTGGCTCTCACTATCTAGCCAGGATTTACCAGGTCGTGTCACCGTTGGTGCCAGGAGAGGGCACCAGACAGCAGCGACAACCCCGCACTCAGTGCTGTGTCCCTGCAGAGACCTAAACCGCTCCGCAAGTGAAGAATAACCTTCCCTATTACAGCAAGATTTTGTGGAGTGTGACTGTACATGTAATCAGAAAATGTGAGTGCTTCTGTATAATGTTTAAGTTACAGTTCCTGGAGACTGGGTAATCTGACTTACGTAGATTTCAGGAATTGGTGTTTGTGTATGAAGGCATGATAAAAGTGCTGCAGAGCTTAAGCCTGAGAGTTTCAAAGAACTGCAAAGAAACTAGGAGATGAACTCTGCCTGCAGAGGGGAGCTGTGTCTCGTAAGCCCCTGTGGAAATCCCAGGCTGAGTCTCTGTGTTATGTCAGTGTAGTGATGCTCACGTGAAACCTCACCTCTATGTAGAGCCAACACATGGGCAGAAAGTGGAGGAATGCCCAGAGGACAGGTGAGGGTGACCCCAGATGTGTACCCGGGGAACACTCCCTGCCAGGAGCAGGGGCTCACTGCCACCAGCTGTGCTGTCCTGCCACCTTTCTGTCCTGCAGCCTCAGCCTGCCCTTTGTGTCTCTTCCTTCACCTTATTAAGGTCTGTGGGAGCTTGGTGGACTTTTCCTGTAACCCAGTCAATGACTTCTTGAACAGAGTATCTCTTTAGAACTCTATGAATAATTAAACTGTAATTTGGATCCTCTATTAATGAAAAATAAATGCCTACGGAGATGTCACAGCAAAGGCTTAATTACTGTACAGAATACTTAAAACTGCCTTCTTTTTTTGCCCACCTATTTAGAAACACATTGACAACATTTAGGCTGAAATACAGAATTTGACTGCATATAGTTTCCTGTATTATCTGGAATGAACTATTAGCTCCTATTATTGGCTACCCTTCTCCTCAGAAGCATTAACTAGCCGAATGTATCAGGATTTCATAACATGGTAATTGCCCGTTTTCTAATATACTCTGATCCTGTGCCTTTATGGATGCTTTGACTCTCCTTGATTTCACTGGGAACTGAGGATAGCCAGCTCTTCAAATAGTTAGCCTCATTTAATTTGCATGCTGAAATTGGTATTTGTATTAAATTACAAAAGCAATCTTGGTGAGACCTGTAAAAGTTTCTGCATCATGAGCAGAGCTCTGAATCAGCTACAGGACAGAGGTCTGAGTTTAAGAGCTGATTTTAAAAAGTGTAAAAAATGTATTTATGTAGACCCTCTTATTCAGAGATGTCAAACTCTAAAACTGATTGCCAGCTGCCAGAGTGCCTCTCTGGACGTGTTTTTCTATTTCTGAGTATTTTGTTTGAATTTCTATTTTAACCAATATACTGCCCTTTTTCTGACTTCGGTGGCAACTGTTTTAGCTGCTTGTTTTGCTTCCTGGACAGCACCTTCCAGCCAGGTGTCTCAAAGTGTTCTGAGCACTTAAACTTCCAGAAGGTGGTTATTTTTCACTGCAGGGATGAAGAAAAGTCAGCAGCTTCCTGAACAAGCAGCTTTCTGTGTCTGCAGAACTCGTCTCCTGTCCTCGGAGTAAGAACTATCTTCTGTGATATCTTTGTCTGCTTCAAGTAGTGGCACAACTTCTACTAATGCATTTGTCTAATGGTTTTTATACCAGCAGGATTAATCTGATAGTCTGCTTTCCTTTCTTCCTAATTAGGTGGTGTTTCAGGCTGCCGGATAATTATTCCCAAAACCAGGGGTAAATATCAGGCTTAGCACTTATTCTTGAAAACACTGAGGTAACTGGAATGAAATTCCACCCCGCAAACCCTGCTTTTTCCTATCTTAGGAGTCAAAAGCAATGATGGCACTATTGCCTCAGCTCTTGCTGTGAGCATCTCTCTCGGTCTAAAATAAAGGACTGTGCACTTGCCCATCATCCTGGTATATCAGAGCTGCCTCTGTGTTCTGTCCTTAAACTGGGAGGAACCCTCTGCCAGCTTTCCTCTCTTATCTGTTCCCCTCCCCAGCCTCTTCTGTGATCTGGAATTTGGGCAGCAGCTTCAGCTGAGGCTGAGCCATAGCACTTACTATGAATCCTCTTGCATGCAACTAATAAAATATTCCTGGCCACAAGTTGTGTGAAATACTGCAGAACACCTGCAGAAAGGAATTAAAGTAACCCCTCCTGAACTGTGGTTCTTCAATTAATCTTTACGGTGGACACATACATCAATAGCACATAGTTCATACTGGATGACAAATTCTGAGAAATTGTAAAAAAATTAGGACTGGTGCAGGACTGAGGTTTTCATAAAGAGGAATAAAGCTAGGCATGAATATTTACTTGTTTTCTTTTGTATTTTGCCTGACCTTGGCCCAAGCCTTGAGTATCTCCATGAGACCTGAGATCTTCTTGTCAAACCCAAACATCGACTTTTGCTGAAGAGCTTGAGAAAGATTTTTTTTTTTTTTTTCCCTGTCACCTGTGTCTCAGTTTTGAGACAGCTCCTGATTTCTTCCATAACATTTTCCTGGCCTTTATTAGCCACAAGATCTTAAAGGAATCGAATCCTATTTCTGACTTTGGACGCACTTCAACTATTGCAAGGCCCCAGCACTGCAGGAGGTGCGATTATGTAGTATGGCAGGCTCCAAGGGTCTTTACTGCAGTGTAAAACCAGCAGAGCTGGGAAGGAATTGTGGTGTTTACTAGGTCATATTTATGTTGATGGTTGCAAGAGGGAAAATGCATACTGTCTTCATTCAGCAAAGGCTTTGCAGTCCCTGCCAAAATTAAGAAGAGTTTCCTTACTGCAGCTGTCAGGCAAGAGCCCTGTCTGTACACTGTAAGGATGACAACTGATCACACTACTGGAAAGGAGACATCCCTGGGATGATACCCCTATTCAGTGACACACTGAGACAGATGTCCTGAATCGAGCAGCCTCACTCATAAGTGTGAAGGCTCTGGGCTGACTTTGTTGCCCAGCCTATGTGCTGCTGAGCAACTGATGCATGGCTCTAGCTGGGTCCACTGTGTAGAGTAAGTTTTGTCTTGACTTTTTGATGGGTTTTAACCTGAAATATTCGAAGTTTATTACCTTATGCAAGCTGCTACTTCAGGGTGATAAAACATTCTTAGTAGTTGTGGGGAAAGGAATCTGCAGGATTATCAGGTTCCCTCTGAAGAGAGGGAGCACTTTCCCTGTTTGTGTTTCCAGGTTGCTTAAGCCCACCTCACCTACTTGGAATTATTGCTGTTTTAGAGGGTATAGGGTCAGGACAAGTTCATTATCCTACTCCTTAACCTTCTTGCACCAACAAAATGTGGAGTTATCAGTAAAGATCACGGCAGTTTCTTGTAGGTTAACAGCCTGAGCACACAGGACAAATGCAGTATTTGTGCTCATGAACACCAAAGCAAAATAGATGTAACCTGAACTGTGAGGGCTAAGGGTCTAATCCCAGTTGCAGCTGACTACAATCTTAGCATGAAATTATGTTGTGCCTTCTGCATGTTAGTTTTTGAAGAATATATATAACTTATTGGGGTTTGTCTATCCTTTTAAATAACCTTTCTGTACTTTCAGGCTCTGTGGCAGAATTCATTCCTCGCTGACCTCATGAAAGCTTCATTCTCAAACTGACCATATGGCGTCTGATTATCCAGACTACCTATGTAACTCCCACATGTTTTTACCCAGCCTGGTTGCTTATTCTTCCTTCTGCTAGGCTAATTATGCCATCCTTAATGCCTCTATTAATCTTTCTTTCCTCCACAAGTGCTACTGTTTCTAGTCTTATAGCATTTTCATATGATGTGCCCTATTAAGTCATTCCTTTCACCATCAAAATCCTGTCCCAAACACTTGATCTTTGCGGGTAGTGTTGAATCTCTCTTCCCCATGCATGCACACATGCACGTGGGGTGGCTCGTGTCATTTTGAAGCATGAGAACTGACTCCCCTGCTTGTGGTTGCCCACAGCAGGGCTGTTCCTAGTGCTGCATTCTTACTATGAGCTTCTTCCTGTAGCTCCTTGCTGTTTGGCTGTTTCATGTACAGCCAGAGCTGCGTTTGACCTTGTCTGATGTGAGGCTTACAGCATTCCTGCTGTGCTCCCCAGAACAGCAACAGCCCTGGGAAGAAATAGGATCACTGATTTCAGTGGGTTGTGTCACTGGAGTGCAAGAGGTGTAAGGTAACCGCAGGGCAAGAGCACTTCTGTTGGATGGTTTTGTGTCAAAGTCTCTTGGTTTGACACCAGGAGACTGAAACTGGAGGTTTTGATAAAGTGAGGGGAAAGTGGGGAATGGCTGGTAAAAAGAGAAACTTGCAAAGCTTATGGTTGATACATCTCATGCTGCTTTACTGATGCTTGAGAATTTTGTCTTCTGTGCCTCAAAAAGATCTAGAGATCCTGTCTGCTCCTTGTGTGGGGATGAGATATATTTCATGACAGGCCACAAGCTCCCTGGGGGAAGCTGTGACAGACAAGAGTTTAACATCCCCTGAACACTGTCCTAGTTAACCAGTGCCCATGTTTTGCCTTCTCTGCATGCGATTGCCTTTGGCTCAGCACTGCTGTGTGCTGGGATGGGCCGTGTTGCCCTCTGCTAGCGCATGGCAAGTTACTGAGCAGCAGCAAACCAGGGTTAGCTGTGGTGAGAGGAAACTAGGGCTATTTTCAGATAAATATTGTCTTCAGTGTCGCTTTTGTCCCTGAGAGACTGACTGGGAAGCCAACTTTTTCTGCAGTTGGTTGAAAATCGCAATGCATCAAACAAATAAATGTTCTGGCTGTGCTTAGTGCTATCCTGGGGGAGGAAAGTCAATTAGGCAGCAATAAAATAAATGTGGAATACTTTGACCAATCTGGCATGAAACAAGAGCTACCAAAGGTATGTGTGAGTGTGTCTTGCTAGTGATGTTATAACACTGTGTAGCACCAGAGGCATCAGTATTTGATGTGGGGAAGGACAGGCTAATGCTGGAATCTGTGCTTATTCAAAGGCAGACTCAGGTCCAACACAGGGGAGGCAGCTTTGTGAACCCCGTTCAGACACAGTGGTCCTGCAGCGCACATGCAGGCTGTCTGCGGGCTCTCTGTCAGAGTATTTTAAGTATGTTGTCGTTTGCTTTAGTTTCGTGGATAATTTTAGAAAGCATATGTCTGGGTTTCTTATTTCCACATTACTGCTGCTGTTGCATGTGTTAGATGGTATCTGCTCTTTCCTGACAAAACTTTCTCATCATCACCACTGACACTCAATACTTCAGCTCCAATGTTGCTACTTTTAGTTTATGGGAAAGTTGCAGAGCTTGCTATCCTGACTGTGCATGTGGGAAGGGAGGTGGCAGTGGAAGCGGAAGCGCTTTTTATATGTTTGTTACTTTTTACCTATTTTGCTACAGAACAGCCTCAACCATATTTCAGCACAGGATAGTAAAGGGGTGTTGGAAACATCAAAAGCCTTCAGTTCAAACCTAAGAGTTTGCAAGTTCATTTTAGATGCACAGTAGACAAATGGAACCTGTGAGATATCAGTGCTCTTGAATCCAGTTGCTCACAACCCATGCGCAGATGTTAATTTGAGTTCATTGGTCTCCCTTTCAGCCCCTCTTTCATCATAGTGCTGACATCACCATTGTATCCATGGCAACCAGGTCAGGCCTGTATGCCCAGCCCAACTGCACCCAGGCAGCAGTTGGGAGCAGCTCTTGGCAGCGTGGGACCCTGGGGCTGACCCCCCCAGCCAGCAGCAGGCCTGCCCAGGAAGCACTGTGCTCATTTGGTCATACTTCAGTGGTTTAAAGCAGCTACTTCAAACCGATTATCTGCAGAGTTACAGGTAGAGCTGGAGCAACAGGCAAAGTGACCTGTTACCCCTTTCTTTCAAACTTCATCAGAAGTTTTGATGCATATCTGCATCAAGCTGGATGTTTGGGGAAGATTCAGGAAGAATGGCGCATGTATTTATACAGGTACTGTTAACATTTATTTTTATAAACTTTCCTTTGTAAATGTCTAAGACTACTGGGCTATAGACTAAACTTTGCAGTATAGAAAGTTTTGATTTAATGGGATGGCCTCTGCTCCCGGAGGGAAGAGCCATCCAAACCTGACCAAGTGAGAGGTTTTACATGTTCTCCAGTCTTGCAGGCTGTGAAGCTGTTCAGTAGCTGCTTCCCAATTCATCCTAGATATGACTGAGCTTAGCTCCTGGGGTGCATCAGCATTTGCCTGGATACCTGCTGTAAAAGTAGATACATAGTGGGAGCAGAAACTTCAGTGTGCTTTCCGCATCCTTTTCTGGTGGCCATGTAGCACCCAGGAGCTGAAGGATGAATGTGGCTGGCCGGCCACAGAGATAGGAAAAGAATTAGGAGTGAAGAGTCTCAAGTCTTGGATATGGAACAATAATTAGTTTTAAAACAGGCAAGTCTAGGCAACTGCGCACAAACAGGTGAAATGGTGAGGTCTCAAAGGAGAAAGCAGTGTGTTACATGGTGAGACAAAGGCTGCCTAGGGAGCTTTTGGCCCTTTGGGTGCAAGATCGGGGTACCATTTCCAACTGAGTCTTCACTCTTTCCCTGCGCCCGGTTGGCTCAGAGAGTGGCTGGTCTTTCTGCTGCAAGAATTGCTTCACACCTGAACCTCCATGTGGACATGTGGTAAGGAGAGTCCAGGAGAAGCTGAGAACTGCAGGGAGAACAGGCAAGCTTTGTGGAAGGGGAGTTTGAGCCTTGCCTTTCAAACGTGTTTATCTGTGCCGACTGTGGGTGGCTGTGGAAATGAGTCATCAGCATCTGCTATTTGTAAATTCATTATTTTGGAGTCAGTTTTGCCCAGTGCCAGAGTCCCAAACAGTTTCTTAAGCCAGTTTGAGGTATGTTAAGAACCAAGCAGAATGTCAAGAATTTTGAAAATTGGTCTTAGCTGGCTGAGATGAAGGTCTGGAGTGTGTTATCTTAGGTATTGAGTCTCTTTTGTGTGCACATAGTGAAAGCACCTCATCTCCCTGTCTTACTGTGAAAAGATATTCATTAATGTCTGAAGTGCTTGAATGCAAGAGTGCTGAACACTGGAAAAGGCCATAAAGAAACATTTTTTTCTTTTGTGCGTGCTTTGAACAGTGTGCAGTAAATAAGACCATGGGGTAAGTACTGGTCACAGAAGATGAAACAGAATATTGTCATTTATTCTGTGTCTTGAATGAGATAGGCATCTTCTAGGGAAAAATAGGATATGATCATGCAATTAGACTGTATCATAATACAGGCTTTTCAGGAAGCAACACAAAGGCTCAACAGATATCTCTGAACTATTGAACACCTGGCTTTGCAACCTTGCTAAAGTTCTTTTAATATAGATGGGCATGGTATAATACCTCCTAGTGAAATAGCTCTAGTTGTTAGGTTTGACCTTTTCATTACTTGTTCAGCATCTCTGCACCAGTTAGATGTGTTACTTCTATAGAGATGTTAAAATAGAGTGAAGAAACAATTTCCAGAAGGATTTTAAGGACTTTTTGATAGGGACGGTCAATCCTTCAGTGCTTCTCAAAAATCCTAGTCTAAATAGTTTGTCTCTAATTTGCAAATACCATGAAGTTTGGGCATTACAGGGCAATTGCAGTAACCTACACAGCAATAATTTAAGAACTTCAGGTAAGCCTGCAATCACACAAATTTGCTGGTAAAGTCTTTCATGTAATGTGTTGTGGTCAGATGTGTGAAAAAAGCTGTGGAGTGTGGTGTACCCCAGCATGGGCTGTGCTGTTCAGCTGTGCTGGTTAGAGAGAGCTTATGGATGTCTTGTGGCTGAACTCTACTTGTGTGCCAATTATGGATGCTGTGGGATCTTCCTGAGATGGAATAGAAGGAAGAGGTGGTCTGAGTCGAGCAAATGGGGTCATGGGAGTGCCAAATGTACAATATGTAGCAATGGGTCCTTTCCTGGGGAAGAAGGGGCAGTCAATTAGTTGAAGACTGCAGTCCCTCCAGCAACAGGGGAGGAGAGATGGACTCCCTCAGCTAAGGGAAGGAAATGTTTGATTGTGTCCTTGCTTGAATAGTCACCACAGTTCAGGATTGTGAAAACCCTGAAGCATGCTTGAAGGAAGATTGTTGCAATATGAAGTTTCCGCTTTGTGGTTTTATGAGAGTTTTTTGTTTGTTTGGGTTTTTTTTTATTTTAAAAGTATGTTGAAAGTAGGCTTTAAAAATGGATTTGCCTACATATGTGTGCATACATCCTCCTTCTGATCATTACACAGAAAAGCTCATACTTTTTCAAAGAAACAACACCGGGGGCTGACAACATTGTAATTGCAGGACACCCGTTATTTTCAGTGTTTCCACTTGATCCCTTTGAAATTATCTCATGTTGCAGTCTAATGCAGGTCTCATTCTCATAGTGTGTCCACCATTTTCAGACTTCACACTTTCTATACCTGTATATCTCACTGCTGTTCTTTACCCATAATTAGCATCCCAACATGCAGCAATGGGGTGAGTCATATCACCTGCTCCTTAGCTCTCGGTGATGCCGTCCCTCAGGTTGTATTTCTGGTTTGCTCTGTTTTCCAAGGCGTTGCTGCTGTGTTACCTTGAAATAATTGTCTGATTGTAAATGAGGCTACAGTGGTGTAGGTCAGAGTTAATTTTGTGGAAGGCTGGACTTCAAAACTGTGCAGCCTTACAGCTGCAAGAGCTGTCCTGGGCAGTGTGGGCAGGTATGCTGCCAGCCCAGCTCTTCTCCCTCCTCCTGTCAGGTGGAGAGCAGGGGAGGCTCCAGCCTCTTGCATGCCCTGTCCCATCTGCTAAGAGAGGAAGGACACCTAATGGAGACTGAGAGACTAGGACATTACCTGTATGAAGTGTGGGGACTGGAGAAAAGAGTCTTGCTGTCCTTGTCAGTTTTTGGATAACATCAGTGAGAATTAAGCTTAACAAAATAGCAAAATGTGTCTGTTGCCACTACAAAGGGTCTGCAAAGGAGCTGAGATAGTTCAGAAACAATTATCCTCTTTGACAGCCTGTATTTTTGATCCCTCATGGGGAACAGCAGTGGTCCAGCCGTGACAGATCCTGGGGTTTTCCTGAAGGACTACAGGGCTGGTGCAGGTACTCTGGCCTTACTCAAGTGAGTACAACAGGACTCAACTGTTGAACTTTTCTATTGCTATACAGGCTTGCAATTCTCTAGATCCTATATTTGTCAAATGGTTTTACTACATAAACAGGCTGATTTGTTTGTGATTCCTCCTTAACTTGGGTTTAGTAAGACAATTGTGTAAGTGCATTCTGGTTTTATGAGGCTATAAATAGTGCTTGGCATTGTAGCTGGTATAGGAAAGACATTGCAGCAGAAAAGATGTAACATTGGTTTATGTGCCAAGACATGATTTTGGGGGAAAATGGCAGGAACAGAACCTTCAGCAGCCCTTAATTTTGACTTTAAGAAGTGCAGATGTTGGGAAGAGCTTTTGGAGAGATGTTTTTGTGATAGTTCTGCACAGTATGTACTACAGATGAGCTGCATCTGAACTACTGAAAACTTTGTGGGCTTGTTTTGTAGTCTAGACCCTGTGCTGCATCTGTTACTGCCACTAACTAGATTTTGATGTCAGTTTGGCCTATTTGAAAGTCTTTCAGACCTCAATTTGAAAACCCGAGTGTGGCGTACACAAGACATGCCCCAAAAATCTCACAAGGCTGAGTTTTCCTTTTCTGTCAACAATGTGAAACTTGGAGGAATGAGAGAAGAACTGAGGAACCCTTACCTCAATGGTTCCTTTTATCAGGGTGAAAAGACTGAAAAGGTCTTCCTGGAGCCTTGCAGTTTGTTCAAAGGTTTCTTGCAGCTGAGGGTCTGCATAGGAACCCATAGTCCAAGGTTCCCCTTGGGAAATCCTGGGGTTACAGAGGAAGCAGGGGCTGGAAGGGGGTGCAGAGGTGATAAACCAGCACAAGTCCCTGAGAGCCCAGTGTCTCCTCCTGAGGTGCCAGTGCAGTATCTCCTCAGCAAGACTGAACTGGAAGGAGTGGTATATTTGTTTTAAAGCCTAACAGGAATATGTGATATAACAGAGTAGAGCATTTACTGGCAAGGAACATTGGCTGTTTGAGGGAAGTTACATAGGTCACTGAAAACATCATTTTTTGTGCTTTTTTTCTTTGCTACTAAGGTTTGAAGTTTCAGAATTCAAAACTAAATTGTTCCTTGGGATGAAATTGTCTGGGTGGTGTGAAGTTGACCACCTGGAGTGCAGAAATCCAGTGCATCAACAGAAAGAGGGGTTTCTTTTTTCAGTGTAATGAATATTTACCAGTCAGCATGTCTGACAGGCTTTTAGCAGTAAATATCACTTGAAACCAAATGCTGGAATCCCTGACTGTAATAACAGAAAGGAATGAATGGAAAAGGGAATTCACATTCCAAATCCTTCCAGAATAAGTTATTAAAAATAACAAAGTTGGAGTAGGGCTGGGAACAAGCTTATCAGCACCTGGAGAATGATGAATTTCATGATTGCTAGAAGCTGTTTGTGCTGTTATAATTAAGGTCAGTATCTGGCACATGCTGACCTTGGAAGCAGTCACTGGTCCCAATAAATATTTATTGGGAGGAAGCTGACTCAATTTCTTGGATGTGTAAACCTGGGAATCTCAACTCTGAACAGTTTGACAGCTATCGTATGCTACCACCTCTGAGTTTACTCCCCACTGTCTTATTTTTCTTCCTTCTTCTCTCAACCTCATATGTGGAAATTTATGTGCAGAAATAGTAACAGATAGTTTCTACAGTTTTTCTATGGAAAAATCACAGATCCTATTTGAGAGAAGAAAGGTGGGTCTGACTGAAGGTCTGGCTGGGAGACAGGACTTGACGTTGGCCCAAGGCTCAACTAAGGGCTTTTGAATGGTTTAGAGACAAGCTGTTTAATCTGTCTGTTCCCTACCTATAAACTCAGAGCATCAGGGATCCTGGAGGCCTTGATTTTTATCTTGGAAAGCCACTGTACTAACTTCTGCAGGAAAAGCAGCAAGATAAGATAAACAGATGGAGCACCTTGTTTATAAGAGTTTGACAGGGCAAAGCTTTAGTCCATTTGAGGGACAGGATGAAGGAAGGCAAGAGCAATTGCACTCAGTCTTTTTTGGCTCTATTCACTTGGGACATCAACTGTATCTGCTTAACCTTTGCAGCTGAGGGCTCCTGCCTGAGCTATGGCAAGTCCTGCTGTTTTATCACAGAAGAGTTCTTTGAAGTTCTTCTTGTGTCTGTATGTCAAGGTGATTACACTGAAGTGCAACCAGCTGAAGTAGACTTCAGGGACCAAAAAAGTATGTGGATAACCACTTTAACACTTGTATCTGGTCTTGACCAGTATATGCTCCAGTTACTGTTCAACATTCTGCAGCTACAGCACTTCAGTAAGTTGCAGCCAACCTGGCCCGTGCCTCCAGGTCAGAAGATGTAAGGTTTTTAAGTACGTAGCTCCAAAATGTAAAAGCTTAACTCTAGGCCATAGCTTACTGCACTGTCTTGGAGTGCAGCAGAATGAAAGAGGAGTCCTGCCTCAGGACTTTAGCGTGCTGTACCAGATGTGCTCCCTGTAGGTTAGAGATGCAGCATATGATTATGCATCTATATTTTGACAGTGCTAAAGGCCCATCTGTTTAGTGTTTTCTCAGGCTGGGTGCTGTATAAATGTATTGAAAGCGATGATCTCCGCATAAAGAGCTCTTAGTCTCAAGTAGTAACAAGAGAACAAAATAGGCAACAAACCAGAAATTAGATGACAGGAAAAAATGTGGAAACCTTCTTATTTAGTTGAGATCAGTAACTGCAGTCCATTTGGAAATAACACAGGTTTCTAACCTCCCCCCCACCACACTTAAAAAAGCTTGCTTCTCATAGCAAAACAATAACAAGTGTTTGATCTAATTCCATGCTGCTGTGGATTAGGCATGTCTACATTGCAAAGACTAAACAATTTATACTTAACCAAACAAGCTTTAGATGAGCTCCTTTGGAGGCCATTAGCAGGCAGGTGAGGACACACCACAGGCTGCAGATGGCTCTCAGCTTCTTGGAAGATGTGTAGGGTTTCTGCCCATCCTGAGCCTTGTGCTGCTACGTGAGATGCAGCACAGACAAAACAAGCACTGCTCTTTTATCCTCTCACACTGGGAGCCGGGTCTGGACCAAAGGCATGATGCTGTTTTTACAGCAGTGACAAAGCATCTGGCCCATCACAGATGGGCTGGGATATTGCTGCATAAGCCTTAGGGTGAAGGGAGTTTGGGGGGCCTAAAGAGGTGCTTCTGAGATAGTCAAGAGGGTGTTTCTTATGCAAAGACAATTAGGAATTTTGAGGCATGCAAAAAGTGTAGTGGGGAACTTGGGAAGAGCAGAGATGAATTGAGGGTGGAGACTGGTGTGCTGGGGAAGCTGTGACTCAAGCTTTCCTTGATGCTGTATGTGGGAGGTCACTGTCAATATTTGAAAAGGGACACAACAGTCCTGTGGCTTTCTTAAGGGGAACCAGATCCTCTTAATGCTTCCTTGCACTGGAAAACATGTGGGAGATCAGGCACTGCTACCAACTGAGTAATAGCAAGACTCCTCCTAGTTAAGATAAAAGTGGATGTCTGAGAGAATCACTTGAATCCTCACATCCTTTAGTTCTCAGATTGTCTGTGCTTCCTTTGTAGCAATTGACACTCATTATGTCACAAGTGCAAATTGCCACAGCACGTTTCCTGAAGTTTGATGTAATGAGGAAAGAATTCAGATAGCATCATTTTGCCCTGATTGTTAGTGGGAACCAAGAAAATCAGATGCAGCCTTTTTGTATTAAGTGTACAAACAATCCATGAGATCAAAACCGCTGACTTCAGTCGTGTCAGATTTTCATTATTAAGTCCATGTTTCTGGGACAAAAGGCAAATGCAGTCAAGCATCTCAGGCAGCCCTCTGTTCTAAGGGGGCATTGCTGCAGTGCAAGGTCTGACTGGTCCTGAAAGGAGTGGGGTATACTGGTTTGGGAAGGGTTCGTGCCTTGGTGACCCCCTTCTATTAAGCCACTGTTTCTCTACATTTGACTTGACGGTTTTCCCTACCCTGTTTTGTACAGAGTTGTGTACTAGGAGGTTATTGAGACCTGATCTTGTCTGCCAGGGAGCCAGTACTTTCCCTGGGAGATATTTATCCACAATGGCTGGGGAGCACATTCTCCAGACACAGGAAAAGGCATGTGGGAGGCAGCTCTGGCTGCAAGCAATGGCCTGAGCTCCACAGGGATCTGCGACTTTGGGAATCTCTTCTGTGGTGGTCTCCTGTTAATCTGCTAGCCGTATGCTAAAAATGTATTTGTTCTGTGATGAAAAGTGTAAGGGAAACCTCTTAGAGTCTTACATGATACTGCTTGGTTCGAGAGAACTAAAATGGAAACAAAGCACTTATTTGCATAGTCCTGTGTAATACTAAAATGAGTCACGAGATGGGGCTATTTTAGCTAAATCTCCCCAGTTCGGTGTCTGGGAGACAGGCACTGGCTGGAGGGGCAGTTGGATGGGAATCCCCGGGCATGTGAAGATGTCCTTGGTGGACCCGGCACCGCGAGGTGCACCTCTGCTCCTTTGTGCAGATACAGCTCCCATAGAGGCTTTACCTGATGTGAGAACCCAAAACAGTGTGTGCAAGCTCAAGACAGGGGTTTTCCTTCTCCCTCCCTGCCCCTTTGTACAGTGCCTGTTGGGACACAAATTTCATTGTTATCCCCATGTGCAGGGCAGATGAGTGTTCCTCGTGGAAGTCTCCTGGTGCATTTGGCAGAGATCCCTCTCCACCGTGCAAGGAAAGGGGTTAAAAGCACACCCAGTTCAGTGCTCAACATCTTTAAACAGTCATCTCTTCTCTTTAAAGTGTATAAAATGTAGCTTTGAATAAATCCTCATTCTTCTACACTGCGTGTTGCTAGATGCAAACAAGCAGAACTTTCTCCCCAGGTATTGTGTGCCTTTATAAAAAAAGGCTGAAATAAGAGATTTCTGTGACCTGAAACACCTAATTTAGGCTCTGTGGGACTCTGCTGTCCAATAAGCTCTTTGCTCCAGAGCTCAGAAATATTTTTTAAAAATTGCATTAGAATAGCAGATGTTAAAAATATGTGGCTTGGGAGAAGGAAAACTCCCCCCCCACTTCCCAAAGGCAGAGAATAATAGATAACATTAATATATAACATCTGAGTCTGCGCCTTCGTGCAGTCGATCATTTCACGGTATCTGGACTAAGTGATGATAAAGAAACCAAATTGAATGTGGCTTGGAAGATTTTGTCTGCATCTGTAATTCATCTCCAGTTTTCTTTTTCACTTTTGGGGAAGAAGAGCAGTGAGTGCTGTAACAAAAGCACCAGGCACTACAGTTTGGTTTTAGCCTTACTGTAAGCTACCACAGATCCTCCGAGGTCAGAGGAGCTGCATGGTTGCATGCCTGCTGAGAATGTGTCTCAGGTCCCTGCTATATGTAGATTAACAGTCAATGACACTAATTGTGTTCCCAGTTCAAGTACAGAATCAGCCAATGCTGTTTGCAACTGTTTGAATATCAGCCCAGTGAAACAAAAGAAATGTGCAATATCTGTGAGGCATGTGCAGAGATTTTTAGAGGATACTCATAAATTGCTGATACTCAATGCATCATGTTCTTTGCAGAATTCCTTGCACAAGGAATGAGCTAACAGAGAGCTTACTGCAGGTTTGGCCAGGAATAGTAGATGGCAAGATATTAGCAGAGTTGCAGTGGTTTTTTAGATATGTAAATAGTTTCTGCAAACTATGGTGCTTCACAAACAAGTTCGGGTGACCTTGTAGCTTTGAGTTGTCTTGAAGTATGGTCATTAATCCATGAGTTGGATGGCCACAGTTTCTCCTCTGTATAAGCAGAAGAGGAGGACAAGGCTACCTGTAAAACTTTTGGAATGTAAAATACTACACAGAAGGGAGGTTTTGGTGAGAGGAAATGCTGGATTGAAAGCAGGAGGAGACTATGGAAACTGGAAAGCTTGCTGTCTTGGATTATAGGTTGGGACACAGGAATTCCAGGCTCCTGTTATGGGCATGAGTCATAGTTATGTATGTGTGGTTACAGCAGAAAAAAAATGCAGATGGCTGTGGAAAATAATGTTTATAAAATGCTCACTTAGAAATATGTTCTTTCCAATGGTTAAATTGCTTGAAGCATGAAGGGTTGAGAAACATGAACATTCTTCAGGATTTGTTCACAAAAATGTATTGATAGTTCCAGATAAACTCAGGTCTGTGGTGTTTTTGCAGTCAGCTGCCCTGACAGGAAGCTTGATCGCTGCATTTCTGAGGAAAAGATCACAGGGAAGAACCGATTTTCTGTGCCAGTCTAGTCCCACTGAAGCCAGTACAGTCATGCCAGTGTAAATGAAAGAAGAATTCAACCTGTCATTCTTTATAGTGCATCTCAGGACACAGTATGTGGCAAAATGTGGGTGTTGTATGGATGCATACAGTTGTGTACCAGTATCCAGTGTATTTCTCTGGTTTTGTGTTTTAGCACCTAGTAGCTTCTTGAAATATATTACTTATAATGCTTGGAATAGTGGTTTGGGTTACCCTAGTAACTCAGAAGTAAAATATTTTCATTGCACTACTCTAATTTTCCTCTTAAAATATTAATAAATGGAATGTTGTGTACAACACCGAGGCACTAGATGTTTTCTGAAGCTTCCCTCTGACTCTAATTGCACTGTAAGGTGTAAAAAGGCTATCTACCAAATTTTCAAAAGAAGCCCATTTTAATCCTCCTTCAGAGAGTACAAGCACATTTATTCACAGGTCCTATGTTAACTTCTAAATGAAAGGAAATCTGATGCATTTGTGCTGGAAGTCTGGGCTGTTCTTGTTGGGTGCATGCTAAGGATCAGATGTGTAACATCTGGGTTTTTTAAAAGGGGCTTCTCAGTGAAGTAGTGCACAGTTCATCTTTTAGTGTCAGCTTTGTAAGGACAGGGTTAATGTCCTACATTGCAGGGAGAAATTCCACCTCTGAGCTGAGAGAAGGGCAAGGTAGGAATAAAGGCAGTGTTGGCAGATTGAAGGAGAACTCACTGACCACACATGCCAGGGGCTGCCTGCTGTGGTTCACAGGGTGTGGACACTGTCATCTGAGTTTAGATTTTATAGCCATAAAACTCTACAGGGCTTTCACTAGTTTGGTTAAGAAGATGAAGTTTTATTAGACATACTATAAGACCAATGCTTGATGTTTTGGGTGTGACATGCCCTTAGAGGGGAACCGATGCCTTTGGGTGCAGCTGCAACAAAAGGATGTTTCCCACTGGAGTGCATTTTACACTGAACAAAGGCCCAGCCATGCAGGAGAGGGGGAGAACCTTGGTATGGAAATGCTGCTGTAATGTGGTAATATATGATATGGAAATCAACCAAGTGCGGATTAATCCTAGAAGTTATATTCAGGTTGAGTTAGCGAGTGATTCATTTTCAAATTTGATCCATTTCCCCTCTGCAAATGATGTACCTTTTGTGGTTTTGACTGTAGTCACTGAAGTGTCCAGTCTTGAACAGTCAGGTCCTGAACAGCACAAACCACATGTCTCCCATAGGCACTGGTCCTTTGGAAACTGCCTGGGTAGATGTTTTGGTACAATGCATGTGAAAAGCATGAAGATGAGGTACTTTATAGATTGCCCCTTTGTAGCAGGGCGCAGTCATGATGGACTGGCACTGGTAACATCTGAGGACAACTAATTCCGCAGCTTAACCCAGCCAGTCCTTTAGTATGCAATGAATAGTGGCCTTGCATTCACTTTCTGGGGTACTGAAATACCTACACCTGCCCTGATCACTGAATCATACAAGTCTGAGAAAGCTAAATACTGTGTTATCCTTTAAAATTAAGATAGTTCATATTTTAGTGCTTATGAAATGGTTGGCAACTGATGTACACATAAATGTGAGCTATCTTACCGGTTGTTGCTTTTAATATATTAACCATGGGAATTATTCATGGACACTGAGCTTAACCTGGCACAAAATACTGCATCTAATCATGGAGAAAAATTCTTCTACTTGCTCATGTACAGTACTACAGATTTAAAATCACATTACCTTGTAGTGTTATATATAGACTGTAGGCTGAGAAGTTATTTCAGTCCTTTAGGATTCTGGTTGTCCAGAAAGCTATGCAGTGAATTATATGCAAAAAAAAAAAAATCTTGTGAAATATGACAGTAAAATGACAGTTCTTGAGCACTTGGGTCAAGAAACAAAAAATTCAGGTTTTCATAGTGGCATTTCTCTGCATGGCAGTTTATATATTGAGGCAGCCCCAGAGACAGGTCTGCTGTGCGGTAATTAGGACTGTAACAGAAGGTCTGCTCAATAAAGAACATAATTTAGGTAGCTTATACAAAAGGTAGGAGGAAGGAAGCAAAATAACCTTGTTTTTCAAATGAGCTCTCTGAAATTGTGCAAGGACATCAAAGCATAGTAAGAGGGGTTTGAGTTGTTAAATGTTCCTTTCTTACTGAGGTAGCAATACTGGAGCCAGATTTCAAGTGTCTCATCTCCTAGTGACATTTTAAGATGAACCTCTTGAGACAAGTTCTCTCTGGGGCTTCAGCTAGAGATAAGAATAAATTTAGTGAATGATATGGAGCTTTTTTTTTTTAATTTTTTTACCTAGTTGCAATGTAGCTTCTGTTCCTGTAAGATCTTCCCTGATCCACAGTAAGGAGTGGTTCAGGTGCTGGGCCATCACTTCTTTATCAATTGTAATGAATCTCATCTGTAGGTTCCAAAATATACCTTCAAGGACAATAAAACAATCCTGGTGATGAAGAAAGCCACAGCACTCCTATATGACCAGGACAGGTTACAGGCCAGGAGGTAATTGTTTTAAAATCCATGACAGTTTACGTTGGGCAGAGGCTGAAGTCCTTCTATAAAGCTTCCTGCCAGGCATGTTTTTGAGGGAGAAAAAGCTACATAGCACATGTTCCTCCACCTATTTAGGAGACTTTGAAGTTGGGAGAGGATGTTTGTTCAAACATGTTAGGCTTGATAGCTCTGATACTTAGTATCTCTGAACGATTCATCTTTTTCTAATGCCAGAGCATTTCTTCATGTGAGACTGAAGTGCCCAGATCATTACGGCTTTGTCTGCCTTAGACTCCATGTGTGTAATATGCAATACAGTACTTGGTGGGCACTGAGGATACTGCCAACTCCTCTTTGTGAAGCCACATGTAATAAAATTAGTAACAAGAGTTAACTATGGAAAAATAATTTAAATAAGGAAGTTCCAATCTGGTATCTGTTACCTATAAATGTTTAATTCTTCTATTTTATCATGTACTCACTTTTAGTCAGTAGAAGGGCAAGATATCAGGCATTAGCCATGCAAGGTTTCCAGAAATAATAATGTGGCTGAAGTTAAATACTTTTGCACTCAAGTCTTATTGAAGTATCTTCTAATTAGTACTGCGTGCAGGATAAATTTTGATTTTTTTTAATTGTTGATTATTTATGCAGTAAGAAGGGCAAAATGATCTTGGGAAACTATCATCTCCTCTGTCTTCTCTGTAGGCTTGTATTCTTGTGTCTTTGCTTTTTTTTCTTCTTATTCCTGCTCCTGGAAACTGGAGGCATTTTGAGGCATCCAGCACAAATTTTTAGAAGTGAAGCCAGACTCCTCCAAGGAAAATTCCCACTAAGAGTTAGTCCATCTGCACTTGCTTTAGAAACCTGTCAGGACACTGGTTGTTGGTTTGGTTATTTTTTTTAGGAAGGCAGGACAACATTTCCAAGGAAATTTTCAGTCCTTAAAGATTTACCGTGGCTCCAGTAAGCAAACACATGGTTATGGCATGGTTACATTTGCCTTAAGGCAAATCAAAGTAGAAGGGACTCTGCAAGCATAAAACCAAGAAATATAATACCTGGAAAATGAGCAGCAAGGTCAGGGGGAGTAACTTATGAATTACCAAACATAGAATAGATTACAGATTCCAGAGGATCTGGAATGAAGTCAAAGCTAAATACATATAAATGCAGAAGCTATTCTGCTTTACACCAGGTGAGGAACTTGTCTTTATATCAAATTGTTGTGCACTTGATATGATAGGAGTGAAATGGCATTTAACCTTGAGGATGTTAATTTTTTTCCGTTGTATGGGAGTTTTAAACTATCAGGGCTGTGTTCCATAACAGAGCTGTTACCTTTTGTACATAAATACATTGGCATCCCCACAAGTAGAGCCAAATATCATTTTAGGAACACTTTAATTGTTGTTGCTTTATCAGAGTTGTCAGGGCACCAAAGGTACTTACAGCACAACCAGCCTTCCAAAATGGCTATTAATATTCCAGCTCAGAGAACACCTTCCTCTCTGCCCAGTTCCCTGCCTGCAGGTACACGTGCTGCAGCAGAACAGATGCTGCTGCTATGAAACCTGAAGAGGAGTTGTGACTAGAAATGTGCTTTGTTCTTAAAGAGATGAGGAAACTCTAATTTAATTGGATAATACCTAGTCCTCAAAAACTATATGGCTCTGGATTTTTCTTCAGCTTTAGTTTGTGTTTGGAGCAAGGCTTCTAATGTAAATATCAACCTCTTTCCTTGTCGCAGTTTCTCTGGAGTAAATTTTACCAGCATGAGGGAGAGTCTGAGATAATACTTTGCAAGCTGAGCTACTGTTTAATGGACATGTTCTAGTTTTGCTAGGTTTTCTCTCTGTGTTGCAAAAAGCAACAAATTCTGCTGACAAAACACTGCCTATATAACATCACAGGAGAAGCTGGCAAATAAACCTTGTACCAGCCCATTCAGTGCAACCAGTTGGGCTGTTCTGTTTATTGAGCAAAACCTATATGCAAAATGGAGTTCCCCATAATTTTTTCCTTCTGTTTCATTTCTAAGTTGAACAGATGCATTTACTTTAAATATGAAAGTTACTGGATGATAAAATCCTAGTTAAATTCTGAGGCTCTTCTTAGTGTTTGCTTCCTCTAGATCAGTGGAAACACCGCGAATAAGGATGGCGTAAATTGCTCTCCAAGATGTTAATCATACTTATTCCCCCTCAATGGGAGTTGCTTCCTGTCATTTAGTTCAAGATCTTACATAAGAGTTCCTCATGGTATTCCTTTTTAATAATGAGTAGCCAGATTGTTGCAGGCAGTAGGTGTGTTGCAGATTCACTCACTGTCAATCTTCCCCACCATCACTTTTTGCCCTGCTTTTTTTTTTTTTTGTTAATCAGCTAAATCAAATTATCATTGGCTGTTCAAATGGTTTTGCTTATATGTTAGGTCAGACCCTAGAACTTGCTGTGTAAAATCCACAGCTCCTGCCCTGCTTTTTGTTGGGTTTTACCAGATCCTTCCTGGGCTGGTCCAGGCTCCGTGACAGGCTAAGACCTTGTACTCTGACAGGCATCCCCAGTTACCTTGCATCTAATTTCCTACATTGTTGTTGTTCCATCTTGTTTGATGAGTACTAGAGGTTAATTTAAACTGCTAAACTGGGGATTTCTTCCCAGTAACTTTATTACTAATTTACATAATGTGATGTTAGACATCAATGTGTGTGTGGTAGCTCCACACAGGTCGTAGCTGGTCTCACTTCCCTTCAGAGCTGGAGGGCTCAGCTTTAGTGTCAGTTCCTGACCTGATTATTGAGACTGCAAACATAACACCTGCAAACATCTGTTGTAAAGCTGTTGGTGGCACAGACACCTTCTCATTAAGAGCTGGACTGAGATCACTGCCTTATTTCCCAAAGGTGACCAAAGAGTCATCATAAGACAAGTTCAAATTTAATTTGGAAAGAGAATTAGAGCCCTATTGGGTGTTATGTAAACTTTCCATTGCATCCCAGTTAATGACTGTTGGTACAATGAGACCCAAGTCAGAGGAAACACCTACTGGTGCCCCCTTTCCCAGTTAATAGTAACTAAATCTTTTTCTTTCACTTTGTTGGCAGTGGACAGAGGGGCAGTGTCGGAGCTTCGGTAAAGGTCCAGAGAGTTGAATACCTGATTGCCCACATAGGGAGTTGCGTATTTTGGTTCCTATCTAAGTATCTGATGAAATCCTTGTGATGAGCACAAAGCTGGGTTTCTTTTGGTTTAATGTAGTGGTTTTCTGTATATCTCATAACTTTCTTCATTTGCAAAAGCATTTATTTGGTGGGTTTCCTATTTTAGTGTCTTTCCTCCTTTTAGTAATGAAGCATAAGCAGAGAAGCCAAAAAATACAACACAAATGCTCAGAAGCTCTAACTATGATTTATTTCATTTTCTAGTTATCTGTAAACCTGTCCTGAACAGGTCTGTATCTTATTTGGTCATTGACACTGAGATCTGAAAATTCAATTTTTAAGCAAGAGCTGGATTTTGGTTTCTCACCTGCTTGCCTTAGGATGAATCTTAAGCCTTAACAGGGGAACTAGGTGTCTGCAGATGGTAATCCAATGTGAGATCGGTGGTAAGTCTGTCATCTTGCTGATACCTCAACCTAAAAACTGAACTGAGTGGATGATAAAAACTTGAAGCTGTTTTTGGAGCATATGAGCAGCATAGAAGCCTGACTCATCTCTGCTGTGTCAGGGTGTTATAGGGAAACTTCATTAAAACAGGTTTGGGGGGGAAGTTGTTATTGCAGCAAATGAATGGGGACCAGTGATAAACTACATTTGGTATCAATTGCACGAAGAGGATTGAGCAGGCAGGCAGGATGTGTATAGGTGATTTAGCGGTCCATGTTATTAATGTGTGAAGAAGCCACATGTCACAATGTTAGCTTTGGCAATCGTATTTCTTGCCTTCTTCTGTGGTGATTACCTGCTCCACTGTCTTTGTGCTGAGGATATTTCTAACTATTTCTTCATTACGTGCTTATTCAATCTGCACTAATGGTTTGGTTTCTCTTCAAATAATCACTTTCTTTATCCATCAACAAGTTGTTTGCCCTATTTATATTTTGAGTGGTGTTTTACTCTGATTTGCATCAATTGTGAGAGACATTTTGAACTGTGAATTGCTGTGAACTTGCTATGCAATGACCTCTACCACAATGAGGCATTGTCCTCAGCCAGTGTCTAACCCATGTCCCATTAGTCAGCTGCTGACTTTGAGCCAATGCATGTAATGGGCGAAGATAACAAAACAGATACATAAAGTTATTGGAGCAGCTAAGTGTGGGTAAATTCCTATCAGGGATTTGCACAATTTAACAAAGGAGGCTGTTTTTCAGTGAGGCAAATCTTAGATCATTCAGGTGAGTGTTTTTGTAAAATCCATTCAGCATTTACCTATATATTTAGGTAATACTCTGGAAAATCTAGGCTTGATCCCTCTAGTTCTCAGAAGTGAGTTTGACTTCCAGATCAAGAGGTATTCTGTTCAGTTTTTGCATATAACCCATATATACACACACATATGTGTATACAAGTGGATCCCAGACCTCAGTTGTTACTATCCATAAACTGAGTCTATTGCTGTAAGCTATTTATCCTTCATGTGTACATATGTGCAAATTCTAGATCTCAGCTTTTATACATTAAAAAATCTGTGTGCATATATGCACACATCCAGAAACCCTTACCTTCAGACTACATCTGTGACAAGCTGAATTTGACCATGATTGGGAGCAAGAAAGAGATTCTGAAAGTTCTATTGACAGCATATAAACATTGTGTCCTTGATGTATATGAAATATAGCTGTTGACAAATATAAGTTAAATTGTGGCATTTGAACCTAGCTTGAACTGGATTATATGTTTTTGGTTTTTTGTCAAATGTGTACTTTCATTTTTGACTTGGAAGAAACAGACAGTTTTTCTATCTGTGGCCCATGTAACCTTAGTTTTGTCTGAGATGGAAAAAAATTGGCAATTTCTTTGTATCTTGTGGCTCCATTGCTTGTACTGGAATTGCACCCAAGATTAATGTCTCAAGTTTTGGGAGTGTTTTGTTTTTTTAAATTGGAGCACGGAACTTGTGGAAAAATTAAACCACTTCCAGCATGGGAGCCAGCAAAGCTATTAACCCATATGGTAACATTCAGGTTGAGATCACTGACATGATCTCATCCTGCAAGTAACTTTTGATGTTTGCATGTCAGCAAGAAAGCCAAAGAGCAGAATAATAAATTCAGCATCAGAAAAGTTACTTTGCCTCTTGCTGAGAGTTTTTGTGGTGTGAAGAAGCCTTCATCTCCATTTCCCAGTAAAGGGCATGCATCACAAGAGCCAAATGTGAATAAAGAAAAGCCTATTCAGAAGCGATCAGCTCATCCTGATATCAGTTGGCACAATTTGTGCCTAATAATCTGACTTGTCAGCTGTGATATCCAGCTCCAAGAGTGTGTTTATTCAGTCTGATTAGTCACAAGAAAGGGAATTTGTGAGTACAGGACAAAGAACAAACTGGAGTGCTGTGGTTTTCTGTTCATACTCAGTCTTACAGATCTGATCATGGCTACTTTTAAAAGACCTGTTTGAAGGACTCAGCTTAGTAGTGTGGTTTGCATTCAGAGATGAGCCATGTTTCATGGAAGTCATAAATTAGCCAGGATGGGCAGAGAAGCAGGACAAAATCCTTCTTGCTAACTGAATGGTATTTTGTTGTCTCCCATATCTTCCTCCACTGATCTGAGACCTCTGATGGCTCTTAGCCTCTTCTTGTTCTTCAGCCACTTTTCTCAGCTGTTCTTGGGGTCGTGTAAGTCCTAAGCATGTTTTCGCTGTTTGTCAACTTGTGGAGTTATGTCTGCATTCCTGTATGTGCAGAGCATATGTAGAGACCGCACTCAGTGTCAGCTTTCTGTATTAGCTGTTCATTGCTGCAGTTACAGTCTGAGCAGTCATCTGTGGTGCTTGTTTGCTTTTAATTCTGGTTTTTGTTCTGTGAACTTCAGAAACTTAAGGATTAGGTGCTATCTGTATCTGACCCTCAAGACTGACTTGTTACAGGGAGGCACAGGATGCTTTTGTGTGTACTTTTCTTGATGATGATGAAGGTCACACTCGAGGCTGTGTATGTACTACAGAACTGTATGCTCTCTCAGTGTTAAGAGACTGTTCAATGTCCTTAAGGCACTCTGTCTTCTCATTCCTTCTGAGTTGGTGGTGTCCATCACCTGTGGAAGAGATGGAATGAGATGCCCCATCCTCACAAGTGATCCGGCTAGAGCTGTGCTGGCTTTCAGCTGAGTCATGTCTCAGTTGTAGAGAGGACCCTGGTGCTTAGAGATCCTCATCTGGCACTCGGTATGGCTCTACTGTACTCAGGCTGAGGAGCTAACTCTTGCTTTTGCCATCTGCTGAACTGCTAGAGCATATCTGGTAGCTATTACAGATGAATCCCTCACTTTTTTCTTTGGTTGTTAAATTGTATTTGCTTTAGTCCTGCAGGAACAGTGATGAGACTGAGGTCATGGCATACCAGCATCTGTTACTTTTGTGTCTTGTCCATTGAAAATCAGATTCATTTGTTTTCTTCCTTGTCCCTCCATGCCCCCCAAATTGTACAATTTAAATCTGGTCGATGCTGTCAGCAGCTAATTAATGGCATGTTTCACTGAGACTTGCAGTGACCCATCTGGGTTGCAGGCCATGTGTAACCCTGTAGGTGAAGTATTGGGAAACTTTACAGACAGCTTTACAAAGCTGCCTTCTAGCTATTTTGTAAAGAAATTGATAATATCGGGGCTGCCAGGAAGAAGTCCTATTGCAATGCATTTAAACTTCAACACGTAGCAAAGTAATTGTTTTGAGCATTTGGTGACAGTGGTTGTCCATTCATATGGCTACAGGTGGTACTTGGGGTGGGTGAAGTTTTTAGATGTAACCTCAAATTAGCTGAACTGCTTTTGATCAGAGTCAGAAGGTATTTCACCAGAGGTCAGCGAGCAGCTTTTGAAGTTCAGGCTCTGAACAAAAAGCTCCTGAAAGTCAACAGAAAAGCGGCTCTGAATCTGTATTTCACCCTGGCACAATGGCATAAACCAGGAGTCTGGAACTGTTAGTTACTGAGCCATGCCCTTGCTGCTTTTTGAAATGGGAAGTCCTCAGTGTCACTGGGTACAACCCTCTTGCTGTGTGGCTACATCACAAGTATGTACAACCAAACTAGTTCTAAACCCAGCTTGTTCAGACCAGCTGTGATGCTGAGAGCTCAGAGGAGGCTGACCCTGTAGGCTTTTACTTGATTTTTGGATGAGTTGCACCCAGGTGGTTGGGCCAAGGACTTCTGCTGTGTTTCTGCTGCCAGCCAGATCCTTGGAATGTGACTTTGGCTTAAGTATGTTCTTGCCGGAAAAAAAACCAAAACAAAACAAACCACCACACCCTATCAGTGAGAATTATACCACTTTGTTTACTAGAAGTAGAATAATGCAGATGCTGACTGTATTTGCTCAGAGTTCAATTTTATGCCTGAGGACAAGAGCTGTTGAGGTTACAGGTCAGGGTAGGTCATCTGTATTTTAGGTTCTGAAATAGAAGGGAACCTGGCATATAAAATAACTTGAAACGTCTTCACTCGTAAGTTTCATATTTAAGAGCTCAAATTCTGTGTTTCTGATAGAGCTTATTGCCCATTAAATGAAATTTCTACTGGGGCAAATGAGTCTTGGTAAGCAGCTTGTATTTGGACTCAACTCTATGCTGGGCAGTTTTGTAGTCATCTTCCCTGGTTTTCCACAATCATCTCCAGTTAAGTGAAAGTCAGGATCTCTTTGGTAACTTAGCACCTGCTGAACTTTCAGATTAATGCATGAGATAAGGAGATCTTGTTCTTGGACAAAGTTCCCTGTCAAGAACCTAAACTCAAAAAAAAAAAAAAGGTAAAACAAACTACAAAAGAAACAACCTTTCTTTAATTTGAAATGTTACAAAAATTCCCTTGTCTACTTATTCTATGCTTTGTTTTTATCTGAAAGCAGGATGTGCAAGGCATGATTTGGAACTGTTCTTGGAGAGTAAACATACTTAGGTTTTGAGGCGGGAGGGAGTTGAGCCCATTTAAACAATCCTCTCACTCTGGCTGTAAATCAAAGATAATTCCATTTTAAGTATAGGCTATGCTGACATAAAACCAAAATTGGTCCGCATCTATCTCTAATCTGGGCCTTATGTATATTTCCCTTTTCTAGGTTACTTCCACTTTACCAGTTCAGCAGACTCTTAACCAAAAGCAATGAGGTTTTAGGTAGCTACAGCACACCTTACTTAGGAGGTGTTGAGTGACATGGACAGAGATGGGATATTGACAGATCAAAATTAAGTAATAGCAGCCAGGCAAAACGTTGGGGTGGGGAGGAAGCTGAGAATCTTATTCTGTACCTTATGCTGCTTCTCTGCAAGTGAAAACTTGAGGTCTGCAGAATGAGATCAAGCCTTAAGACACATTTCATTCCTTAGTCATTTGTGCAGGGAAGCGGTCTCCAAAGAAGCATATTGCCAGTGTTTTAACATGCATGTTGTGTGTCCATGTTGATTTTTGCCATGCTTGCTTGCAAATCACTTAGTCTGTAAGAATATACAGCCAAGTGACCATCTGAAATCTACAGATCAGAGCAGAATCCTCTGGCAACTTGCTGATGAAACATGTTCCACATGAAATGCAGGTAGCCCCAGCTGATGTCAAGTGTAGGTGTGATGTTTCCTGGGAGAAGCCAGTGTTAAATGAATGTAGCTCCTAGTTCTGCTAGATTATTCTGAAGTTCAGCAAACTTTCTTATCCTAATAAAAGCAGTGCTCCTGAGTGGTATGGGTCATCATGATTTTGAAGAAATTGCTCCACCTGTTAAAACCAACTTCACAAGTCTTTCCCACATTGAAGTTAGTCCAAAAAAGGCTTTCAATTTTGCTCTCTTCATAGTTGCATGATATGAGGATGGCAAGCTCCCTGTGATCTTTCTCACTCCGTGTCTGTTCCCAAGAGCTGCACACCAACAGGGAGATAACAACCACCAGCACTGCTACTCTGGGCATCACAAGGGCCAGAAACATCTGTAAGTCAAATTATGACTTATGGAAAGACCATGCTCTTGATTAAGGGGGCAAGAAATAAGTACTATATTATATGGAGGTCACATGGAGAAGCAATCCGAGTTCTTCCAAACCTCATAGAAATCTAATGTCCTCTTTCTAGATACAGGGGCATTTTTATTCTCTTTTCATCTGTTTTGCTGCATTCTAATATGAAGCCTTAATTTGAAAATAAATAGCTTGGTGTTTCTGGAAACTCTTTGAACAACCTTTGTGAGGGACTGGATGTGTCAAGAAATAAGGTATTTTAATTTGCATTGGAGTACCAGAGCTAAGCATCTTTCTCATACTAGATACTACATAGTAAGTCAGACCCTTAACATGGAATGTGTGGTCTGAACAAAATAAGTGAAGGCAGACTTGTAAAAGGAGGTGTATTTTTTCCTATTCTATAAATGACCATAGAGACTCAGATCTCCAGGTCAGCCTGACAGTCTGTAGCAGGACAAACTTCAACCTGTCCCTACTCCTAAAGGTTTCAAGCACTTTACCCTTCATTTTAGATATACACAGATGTGTAGCTGTGACTGTCCTTGCAGATGCTGTTACTGTGAAACATGCTGTGAGGTCTGGGTACCTTCAGGTAGAGGTCAGTCCTGATAACATGGGAGCAGTTCATCCTGAAGAAGAAAGTTTGTAGTCAGGCTGCTGATACAATATTTTTTTTTCCTTATAATAGGAAAGGAGGACACAGTGTCCAACACACTTCATTATGAGAACCAACAATAGATAATAAACCACTTTTTTGGTTTAAATAAATAATCTGGAGCAACAGTCCCATCAGAATGATGAACTATTGTCTCTGCATTTTGGGAGAAGGGAGGGTTGTTTTTACCTTTATTGTACAGCTACAGACTTTCTAGAGGCTGCTTGTGTGGGGTATGTTACTGCTGCTTGTCTTGTGGATGTTACTGATGATCTCAGATGAGTTCAGAGCTGCTTTGTGTCAGGAATAGAGCTTGTGCTGCAAAGCCTGGTGAGGAAAGAGCAGACTCATAAGAACTGTTATCTGTTGATCCCGTTTCACAGACAGACAAGATGTTCCAAAAAACTGAGGGTAGTGATAACTTACGATGACACAAGCAGAAAAAGAGCTGGTTTTCTATAACAGCTGAAATCCCCATTAAGATTTGTATAGATTTGATTTAAAATATTTAAACTTAAAAGGTTTATTTCAATTTGTTATGTCATAGCTGAAGATATTATTCTCTCCTTTTCTGCTTCTTTATTACCTCTATAAAATAGGACCACAAGTCTGTTGCTGTGCCACAAACTAAATGCAGATCTTGCATATTCCAGGCTTGGGTATTAGTTTTGGTAGTTGTTTAATGTCAGCAGATGAAGACTTGTAATATTCTTCAGTTGAAATAGTTGGCAGCGACTGCTAATGGTAATAATTTCTACTGATTAGAGAACTTTTCCAAATAAGTGGGGTTTTGTTTTGTTTCATTGTTCCCCACTCCGCCCCTGATTATTGTAAAGCTTTTGTTTAGGCCATATTTTAAAAGATATTTCATTCATTTAGGATCTTCCTAGAATGAATTTCTGGATCGGTTTTCTCTCTTCTGAGCCACAGTTGGACTATGTTGACATTGCTTCTCCAGAGACTCTTCAATTAGAGAAATGTATTTATTTTGGTCTTAAACTACTGGGTTTTTTGCTGCTGAAATGAATTGCAGCTGATCTGCCTACTTTCTGAAACTATTGTCTACCTTACCTCGTGCTGTCATTTTAGTGGAAGAAATATTTGAACTTTTGAGATGTGATCATTTGATCATGCATCTGCAGCATTTTTATACTTGCCATTTTTACTATGGCCCAACATAGAAAAGCTTGGAGTCTCTGATTCTTGCTTGATGGGACAAGCTGTATTCCTTCCTCTTGACTTGAGGCCCTTATTCTGTGCTGTGTTTTTTGAGCACATCAGCTAAGCAGTCATTTTAAGGACCTTCCAGTTACAACAGATTTAAGCCATCTCTTTGCTCACCCTTATTCTTTCATCCCATAGCTTGGCATATGTTCATGTCATAATTTTTGTGGTGGAAGGTAGTGGGTAACACAAGCATGCTGAGAGCTATGCCTGTCCTTCTGATAACTCTGCTCTGCCTTCTCCCATGTCCCTTGACAAACCAAGTGCTTAAAATATCTGTCTCCAATGGTAAATGAAGACCAAGATATCTTGCTGTTTCTTGACTATCTTCATGTATTGAGGAGAGATTTCTCCAAGGGTTTTACTTGCTTCTATGTGACTTTTTTCCCATGGTGAGTCTTAGATCAGCTGATCATGGGTGACTTTCAGCCCATAAAAAAACAGCATGGTGAGCAGAATGCACCCTATTTGACTTTCAGCTCATATTTTTTGCCTTCCCCACTGTGACATGTACATCTTATTCTTTGCCAAGCAAAGAATAGTTTGCACTTAAGATGAAAATAAGTGAAATGGCAGTGGCAGAATGCCAACGCTTGCTGTTTCTGCTTTTTATGCAATAACAGTGCACAGTTGTGTTCTGGAATCTGATGGGAACAATAGCACAACTCTGTGCAGGAGAAAGGCATCTTGTTAAGTGATCAAAGAGGGGAAAGAAACTGATTATATAAACCTGGAACAAAAATAAAGGGGATGCTTTTTAATACAAGGTCAAAGTAATTAAATGCTCAGAACAACCTTTGTCATTCACTTAATACAATTACTCTTATGGATTCATCTTCAATGTCCTCTCTGCCTGCTGCTTTAAGGTGACTTATGAGGCATCTCTTTATTTAAAACAATCCTGGAGAAGTGATTATCACAAAGTCTTTTGCCCACAGGTACTTCCAGCTGCACCTAGAACACCTTGGTAGCTTCACCCCTGAAATGTGGAAAGCTGTCTAGTTGAAGCCCTGGTGAGGTCCCATTCACAAATGGGGACATGGAGTCCCCTTCATTCACTCCATGAGTCTTACCTTGGAAAATTGGGAAGCAGAATTGAAATGACAAAATGATTATTTCCTCCTCCTTCCTGGAGAACTGGAATGAGCTTGTTAAGAAATTCAACAGAATGATTTTGAGTTTGCCAGGGACTGGCTGGTACCATAAACCTAAAGGTTGAACTGTACAGAGATGGGAACTATCTTCAGACCTTTCTGAATAACTGAGAGCTGGGTTCACAGAATAATTTAGACAAAGGAACCTGGGGAGATCCTCTGGTCCAAACTTGGCTGCAAAGCATTCTAAACATGCTAGTTTGGGTTATTCGAGGGTATCTGTTCTGCCATCTTTCTGGGAAGTGGGATGATCATATCTTTGGTTCAGTTTATTTCTACCAATGTTTTTGGTGATTCAAAAATTAAGTACAACAAACTTTAGTTCAGCCTCATTCTCTGGGGTCATGTAAAAAAAAAAACAAACTTGAAAAATTTTTATAAGCTTTTAACTGAAGATTGAAGTATTTAGGAAATAACACAAAAAGAAGTGAGTTTGAACTGAAGAAACTTGAGGTTATGGTTTCTTCTGCAACCAAAAAAATTTGCAAAGATTAACAAAGGGCTTTGACAAAACCACGTTAGCATTTTTCAGCAAAAGTTTAATCATTCGAAAAAAGAGAAGGAAGGAAAATAGAAAAAAAACCTGCACAAACAAGAAAACAACTCCCCCCACCAAACAAACAAAAACCTCCATGCCCTCCTTCTGTACTGTAATCCTCTTCAGTGTTTATCTTGAACTTCATGAGAATCTCACTACATGAAGTAGCAATAAATCTGAGTTGCTTTTGTCTCACATGACAAAGCCAAACCACTATCTTAAAACTCCAATGCAATGATCTTCTACCAATCTACCTTTCAACAGCTTTCTATTCAAAAGGATATGCTCAGAAAAATTATTCTCTGGGGCCTCTAGCAACTCCATGTGTTGATTTACTTGAGTCTGACTTCTAGCTTACTTTTTTTTGGAGTCATACTTTTTTTTTTTTATTCTTTACTCTTAAGTGTGATCACATTCTTGTCACTTAGAACTTCACTTTCATGAAATTTCTACTCTTGATGACAAAGCTGTCAAACTCCAGAAATATGACTCTGGGAAATTTGGGGTTAATGAAGTTCTTTAGTTTGTCTGATATCCTACTGCTTCTTGACAGAATACCTCTGGCTTTGTACATTAAGAGGCTTCAGTGGTAACAGTGATAAAGAACGGGTTTTATCCCTTTTGTAGAGATGAACAGGACTGAGTTTTCCTGGCATGCTCTAATTCTCCCAAGGGTATTACAGTAATCCTCACATTTGTCACTTGTCTGTACTATAGTAGCCTCCTTGGGGGGGACCATGATGCCATTATGCAGAGGATGGCTCTCCTGCAGAGGTAATGAATAGCTAAGCTATTCACTTGGTGATCAGCATAAGCAGGAGACATAACAGGTGGCCCAGAGCTGGATATGAGTATGATGCTGGTAGTAAAGAGCAGCATTTCCAGCCCACCTTCAGTGCAGCAAATGGAAACTATATTGATTTCATGAAAAAAAAAAGTGATCTCAAAAGATGTTTTCTTATCTAAACCTTGCTCAAGGGAGAAGTTTTCTGATTATATTGAGTTACAGGTGCTGTTAATGTATAAAACAGGTACAAAGACCATGTTTGGTGCTGCTCTGATTTCTCTGCTTTCCTTTAGATTAGTACAGAGAATGTAACGGCTATTACCTACATGTACTTTCTTGCTTATTGGTAATCCTGTAGTCTCTCTGGAGGGAATACTATAGATGTTCACTGGTTGAACAGAGGCTGCATCTCTACTGCACAGAGCTCTATGATTATCCCACCCGGAGTAACGCGTGGCCCCAGGTTTGGGAGCTGAGCTGGCAGGGGTCACCAGGGGTGGGAAGTCCCTGTTTCTTTAACCTGCAGCAGCACCCTGACAGGGTGATGGTCCTGCTGAACACCAGCTTAGTCTGGCCACAGGATCTTTGAGGCCAGCAAGGACTTGACAAATATATATATACACATATAAAAGTATGTGGGTGATTGCAGTTTCTTTTCCATCATGCTCTGAAAGCAAACCTTGCTCAAATCACAGGTGAGGTGGATTCTGGAAATTGTCTGCCTTGTACTTGGTGGCTTCATTGTTGGCTCCTTAAGGAACTGCTGGACTTTGGAAACGGCTTGCCCTGGGCAGGAATATACAGGAGATCAGTGTCCTTCCATGCGCTGACCTCTGGCCTTGATCTCCTTTCAGGCCAAGAAAACGTGTTGCTCCCAGCAAAGGCTGTTTAGTCCTTGATATAGTAGGGGAGGCATGTGTGGGAGGTGCCCAGGGCAGCAGCTGGCTTCAGCAGGACAGGAGCACCCCTGGTTAGATGGATGAAGGCCAGATTGTGCTGAGAGACACATGGAACACTTCCACAGCCCCCGCACCCACTTTGTTCTGGAGTGGTGGGGACAAGGGGTGTACCCCAATGTATCCCAACTGAATGCTGGTTTATAACAACTGTGGTGTTAAAAAATAATTGCTTCAGTATATATGCTGAATTTTAGCCTGAAGCTCACTTTTACAGCCAACTTCTAAGTCTTGAAAGTAAGGGTTTGTAAAAAAACCACTAGTACAACCTTGAAGCACAACACTGCTAGTGGCAGTTGCTGCTGTGGTGTGGCTTGAAGAAGTTGTGTGTGGAATAGCTTGTGTTAATTACTCTTAAACCTGTTAGTGTGTTATGCCTGGCAAACCCTGAGAAGCTCAGCTTTCTGTGACAGAGGAATGGTGTTTAGTTTGGGGTTTACTTTTTTATAAAATCCAAACAAAGAAAAGATTAGACACTAATGATTTCATGGCTTAAAATTTCTGTGCTAGAAACAACCTAATTAAATTCCTGACATGATCAGTTTTGTTAGTAAATAGTAACCATGGATGTGGAAGAGTCTTGCATCTCATTACATTCAGCATAGGGTTTCAATACAAGAGCCATTAGCTGTTGTGTGGAAGTATAAAAACAAAGAGAAAGTATGGGACACTTTTTTTTTCTTCTTCCATTAATCCAGAACGCAGTCCTGGAAGAATCTGTAATTAATTAGCAGGGCTTTAATGTAGGGCAGTAGGCCATAGATTTTCTTTAGTGAACTTAGTAAATGGCAGCATTGCACAAGATAGACGGAATGCATAAAAACTACTCCAACTGCAGGAAATAAGTAATTGTACAGTATAGTTTAAAAAGCAAGTACATATTTTACTGTGACTCATGAGGGTATTTATATATATGTACTTCTCTATCTCAGGAACAATGAAATCCAGATGCATAAATCATTTACTACACCTGTCTTAATGTGGGTTAAAAAAACCTCCAGATTTACTTGGATAAGTGGTGACAGTATTGCATGTTTAAGTGAGGGTGAATTAGCATGCAGACAGCAACCATGGGTAGAAGGGAAACAGACTTTCTCATAAAGGAACTGATTAGAATTACTCAATGCCACTCTTTCTTTAACAGGAGATGTACTAGTTAGCAGTTCATTTCAATACGAACAACAAACAAATAATGTTCATTTACCAGGGTTTGACATAAAACTGGTGTCTTCAAAGGAAGTGAGGCTGATTCACTGCAATTAGAACAGATTTTGCTTTAGACTTGTGAATAAATTGGCAGTGTGTCTGAAAGCCACTATGTGTATATTTGTCCACTCTGTAGGCTCCAGTTCTGCTGCTGAGAGAATTTATGCTCAGCCTTGCAAGCATTGATAGTGTTCAAAGGCAGTAACAGGGTCCTCAATGAGCATATATCCAGGTGTCTGACAGATTTTAATTTTTACACTAATACATGAGCTCATGTTATCAGTAAAGGTGCATTACAGATTGATTTTTAGCAAAGCTTCAAATAGAACTGCATGAAAAAATAACAGTACAAACCCCATAACCCCCTGTACAGATAGCAGTGACTTACTGTGTGTCAGGAATTTGAAAAGGAAAATTTACTTTAACAACAGTGACACAGAGCTGCTCACCTGCTTCTCACCATTATTCCTAATGGTTCTGTGCAAACAGGGTTCCTGGAGAAACTCGGGTTTAATGGGAGTCATAGGGGATGTATCCTTTTTCCTTAGGAAAAGATGAATGTTGGTAACTTTTGGTTAAGTGACAACCCCCAATACCTTTTCTTTTAAGGAAAATGAGGTGATGTGGAGATTGTGGGACCTGGTAAAGAAATTTCCATGACTTCTAATGGGCATTGGATCAGAGGCTGTTCTATGATTCCTTGCATCCAACCTGGTTTTCAAAAGACAGTGTTCAGGTTTCTCCTGCTGTGTGGGATTCCTTTACTGGTGGATGGAGCCCGAGTACACTTCATGAGCAAAGTTGTCTTAGAAATCCATGAAAGCATAACATTTTTAAAGTGAAAAAGGGTTTTCAGAAACTTCTTGTCATTGTTTAGAAATACTTTAACTGTCAGTGAATGGAAGAAAAAGACAAACAGGAAAAAAAAATGGTTTGTAGCTTTGATAGTAAAATATGTTAGGGGATAGAGGGACCTGTATTGGAAGCTGCTATCAATCAGAGTGTACCTAGCATATAATACTGCCCTGGAGACCTCTTAAATGAGGAACTTCATGCAATAAATCCATTCCTGCAACATGTTTATTCCTTTGTTATATTTGTGAGAAGCAGAGATTTCATTGCATATTCTGTATAGTGATGCATAAAATCCATATTTATAATCCTGGCGTATATATTCCACGTTTGATCAACAGTATATTAATTCGTTATATGGATTTGTTCTTTGCAACCAGGCCCTCTTCTAATGAGAAATGTGTCCCTGGAGAAATTATGAAAATAAGTTTTTGGTAATTCTTTTTTCTGCTGATTTGTGTATTGTGTTTTACATCACCTTGGTGCCCACAAAAAGACTTACTAGATCTAATGGGGAAATATATATCTATACTGCTAACCTAAAGCATTGTTATGCAAATTCCTTGCTGAAATTAATGGTAATTAGTACAGAACTTTCTTATTAGCAGAAATTCTGTCCTATTTCTAATACGAAACTTGACTATATCAGAATGTCTTTTGTCAACCAGTTGGAATAACTCTTCTGAATGGAGATGGCTTTTCTTAGATATCATTTTCAGTTCATTAGCTACAGCTTTTGTCATCTGGAGAGAAGGTCTGGCTTTTGAAGGGAAAGGTTTATTTTGTTGTAACTACAAAAAAGGGAAAACATTAAATCAGTGGTTCTTTAAATGGGAGATGCTCAAGAATTCATGCGTTGCATTCTACTAGAGATACTACTATTTAGTTTTTTAAAACAGGCAAATCTATTTTGTTAAATGACTGAATAGCACTAAAATATACCATGTTTAAAATGTGAAGTTTGTGGTACCAAGAGCCTTGACTCTAGTCCAGTTCTGCTTCTGTTGCTGTAGACTCTATTATTCAGCTGGCAGTGAAGTGGGTTGAGAGCTGAGGCTGGACTGGTTACTGCATGGAGAAACTGCCCTCCTAAAAAGTGATTCAACCGATTAGGTTAGTCAAAAGTGTTAAGGAGTAAGAGCATCCTTCTCCTTTTGCTGCCATAATTGAAAGAGGGTTGTGGTCCCCAGAAGATCCAGGTTTTTTACAGCTTGAATTTTTCTGCATATGAAATACTTTGAACTGGCTTTGCCTTCTAATAGCAAGTTTTATGTTTGTTTGAACTTTCACCTCCCCCTGGAGCTTTGCCCCAACTTGCTTAAATCTTGGGTTTCATGTGGAATTCCTACTATTTTTCAGGTGGAATTCTAAATTAGTGACAGTGCCTTTTTCTGCAGGGTGCTTCCTAACAGAGAGAGGCTCCCTCTGAAGAAAGCAATTACCTGAAAACCAGAAGCAGCCCATGTGTGCCCGCTTCTGACAGCTAATTGCAATTCCACAGTTGCCTGGCTCTATGCAAAGAGACCTCCAAACCCTCTGTGCTCTACCACAGCAGTTTTGTTTCGTTGCAGTCAGACAATAATAAGGATGAGAGCTGGTTCTCTTGACTCTGGCAGCTTCAGTAAATGTGGCTGTGCTTGTGCCAGGGGAAATGGGAATGCAGATTTATGGTGGCAAAGCAAGGGACACAGGAGGGAGTCATTTGTATGATTTCCCTACTGTAGTGAACAGCTGTGGAAGTCCTGATTGCAAATTTCTGTATACTTTCATCTTTCTTGTTATGAAACAAGCACTGGGAAGAAAGTCTTCCCAGAAAGGAAATAAAACTACAAAAAATGATTCAGTGTAGGCAGCTTGACATAAAGAATACTCTTGTCCTGGAAAAAGTGCTGCTTTCATGCCTGTTTTCTCATGAGTGAACTGAGGTATCAATAGAGTTGAATTGTCCCATAAAAATAAATTCTTCTATTAAAAGAATTTGGAGTGGGTATGATTGCAGCTGACTGGATTTTTAGCCTGGGCATTAAAAAATACATTTAGATTTTTTTTCAAGAGTTCCTAAGGAAGAGGCTTGGGAGCGTGGACTGATTAGATATCAGGAGGACCTTAAATGTGCCTAGAAAGAGCATGTCTGCCATGAACAAGGTGGCTTATCTTCCATTCCTGTTTCCAGCAAGCACATTTTCCAAGCAGTTTTTCTGAGCTGCTCTGAGACTTCGTCTCTCCTATTTCCTATTGCTGTTCTCCTTTCTTCAAAACCACTGCTGCTGAGGGGGGAAAAAAAGAGGGCAAGTGCCCCACTGTGTTTCACCCATGAGGAGCAGGAGGACGACCCCTTTTGGCCATGAGTTTGGCATGGTATTGAAGAGTGGGGAAAAAACAGAAAGAAAAGGAATTTGTCAAGATCTTGTAGCCAGTTGTGGGAAGAGTTTTCTGTAGAAGATTGTGTTAGGAAGAGAGTCTCTTTAAATCAAATAGCAATCCTTGATGTGTTATTACCACCAGATGCTCTTGCACTTTGCCAAGCTGGGCAGGTTTCCCTCCTCTATCACCTCTGCAAGCAGCTGCTCTCAGCTCTTCTGAATGAAGAAATCCACAGGAAAATTCCTGGTGGTGGAGTGCATTGTACCTTAAATTAATGCTGCCCCTGGTAATAATAGGTCAACAAAAATAGGAAAAAAAAAGAAACCCTTGAGTTTCTGTCTCATGTAGTTTAGAGTTCCTGTAAGGCAGGTTGGATATTTTGCAGGTGGGGCTTTGACTTCTGCGCTGAGCCATGAGATATCATAACAGGCTTGCCAAAAAGATGTTTCATTGTCACAGCTCACTTGTGGATCCCTGTGTGCATGGTGGTAGTGATTCAGATCAGCTAATTTGATAATGAATTAATGCCTTGTGAAGGCAGCCCACACCCGTTGCGTAGCTGCCTCATGCTTTTGGGGAATCACATCAGCTTTTTGCATTTGTGTTCGGTTTGGAAGAGGGGCTGGGAACTGGCCCAGAGAGAAATCTCAACTTGCTTAGGGCTGTGACTGTCAAAGGTAGATTATCCAAAATGTTGGCCCTAAGACAAAGATGACAGCAGTTGTCTTTACTCAGGAGGAAATGAAATGTAACAGCCTGCATGAGTCATGCATTTTTAGTACATCAGCTTTCACTTTATTGCCAGAAAATGTACTAACTACATAGGATTTTGTCTGTCTTAAGTAAAAACATATTTGAAAGCTCTGGCAATGAAAGAGCTAACATACCAGACTGTGATGCTATTGTTCTCTCCAAGCACCTCACAATTTTAACTTGATTCTTCCTCATGTGTTTTCTGCATCTCCAAAGGGCCTCTGAACATCAGAAAATAGATGCTCAGCACTATCTTGAATAGTGTCAAAATGAGCCAGCTGTCCGTTTTCAGTGGCTTAGGTCTGTTTCACTCACCTTTTAAAAGGGTGTTTCTTCTGTGCTTATCCTCATTGGAATGCTGCTCTGTGCAAAATGTCTGGCTTCTTATTGGAGCATTTTTCCCTCTTTTGGTGATGAACCATTTCTTGTGTAGCTTCTGTATAACATGTTCATCAGTCCTGTCAATCCATTCCTTCACTCTGAAGAGTAGCCAAGATCTTTCTTGGATAACCGTTTCCAGATAAAATTTTCAGAGTACTTATGTGAATCGGTAAGTATGTAATGGATAATTGAGAAAGGAGAGAACTTACTGTATCAAACAGCTCAGAAAATTCTCTTAGCAATATGGAAACAAGAGGAAAGACTCATTTTGGGTAGCAAAAGATTCCTAGTTGAAACTCAGGCCAAACCTTGGCTTTTTAACTAGTATCTCTTTTGAGTCATTATCTCTGTGTCATTTCAAATCCAAGCTGCCCTCCCACATTAGATGATACCAAGGAAATTACAAAAGATCGATTTCACACTGTAAACATGACCTTTTTTAAAACACGAGTCATGCAGACTCAGAGCTGGATGATCAGATTGTTTCAGAATATTGCCCAAACAAGTGATCATGCTGAATCATTGTAAATAATTCCAATATTAAAGGTTCTGCACACAAAAAATGGCGTGCTTCATAAAAAAGGTCATATACCAGAAGGAGTATTGGGGAAGATTTTCAAAGGCCTATTAGTCAGTTAAGGCAACTCTCCTGTTTATTCCCATTATGTGCCTTTGAAAATATCCCCAAGGTGCAGGTGTTTTTTCCTTCCAAAGTAGAGCTGTATTAGGTTAATTACTGCCTTGCAAGAGGTAAATTAAGTTGGCCACTGATGCAAATCAGCTATCTGTAAATACTCTTTAACATGATGTCCTTTGATTAGAATAGTTTTTTTCTCCATGCATCACACACTTATCTAAGAACAATACACAAGGAATAAGTTTATGATCAGAGTTTTTTGTCTTTGTTGGCATGAACAGCATATAAAGCCTGATTAATAGTGATTCTATACAGTCTTATGCTGCTTGCATCTACTGCAGATATTGGTGTGTAAAATCTGGCAGAGGGACATCAGATGGATTTGTAATGGTCTCTGAAGGGTCTTTGGCTCCATAAGCTGGATAATGGATTGCACGCAGCCATATGCAGCATTTCCATTTCTTACAGCTATAATGGAATAATAGTTTTAATTTAATAACCAACCCAAGTATAATTCAATACAAAGACGTATTATATTCTGTTTAAATAAATTAAGGATACCACAGCTGAAGTGGCATGTCAGAGCTTAAGAAAAAATAATCTACCTGTTCCTTCATGAAGAAGCTTGCTACATATCAATATCTTTAAGCGCAAATTTGGGTTGTAAGTATATACTGGGTCCTAGTATTTAGTTTACTGATAACTTTCAAGGCTTTCTTTTGAGTAGATGTTCTATGTCTTAAAGAGCTGAATTCTTGGATGCTGACTTCCCAAACAGTGCCACTGCAGTCAGTGGGGAGAGCTGTGGCTAATACATTGCTTGGTGGAAGTACAGAAACCCTGTCACAAAAACACCAGCACTCCCAGCTTCAGGCTGAAGTTTTCCTGGTGAGCTGGAACTGCTGATCGGGAGGCCAAGGCTTCCTGTAGATTTTTTTTTTTCCCCCCCCCCCCAAGGTTCAGTCTGAAAACAAAGCAGAAAGTGGGTGTCATCTGTGTGAGTTACAGCATGGCCTGAGCCCTTGTCTCTATAAGGTCAGAGATGAGATGTGTACAGGAGCACCAGGCCACAGCTGACCTGTCCCAAAGCTCACTGGGGTCACAGGAGCTTCGTGCTGTTTTTGAGGAGTCTTGGATCAGGCACACATCTGCCACCAGGTACACAAATCCCAATACACTTGACTCTTCAACTGTGTGAAGGACTTGAGGAGGACAGGCATCCTGTCTTGGGGCCCACATTTGTTGCAGAATTACCGTGCTGGGCAGAAAACCTTATAACCAGCCCTGGACTCAGTTTCGAAGAAAGAAAATGAGCTGTGTATAATAGGTAGTGCTATCACCACTGAGTAATCTCTACTTCAAAGTCAAACAAAGCTCGCCTGTTACCTCGTGAAATATGGGTAATATTTATCCTCGGTTTTGTCACTAAAAACTGCCTGTAAAAAATCCCAGCAGTCAATGAGAATAGACGACTCAGAATCCAGCTATGGCCCTACGGACCTGGAGTCCTCCAGGGACCATCGCAAATCTCATGATGTCCCCCAAGTGCTTGATTTGTGCAGATGATGCTCTGATTTAGCAGAAAGATGCATACAAACTCATGCCGCCAGCAGCCTCTGTTGGCGTCATAGATGCAGAGGCTCAAGAGAGTACGTTATTCCAGCAAATGTCAGCATTAACTTACACTTGCTCAGGGCTCATCTGCTTTTTCCTGCCGTATCTTAGAGATATTACAGTCACGTACATGAAAAATCCAGTGTCTAGCAGACGAAGCCAGGACCTGCTTGGCATCCTGGAGAGCGACGTGTGCTGAGGGAGGGGTGGCAGAACACTGACCTCCAAGCAGAGGTGTTTTGTCAGTGCTTGTTACAGTTAATGGAAGCACCATGAAACTCATGTCACTAAGGAGCTGCAGAGATGCCTCCCCAAATGAGTTGCAATTTAAACTGCTGATCTGCTGGCAAGAACCACTAATATAGACCTGTTGCAATGGGAGCAGGGGAGAATAATGAAATCAGTGGTGTTTTGTAAGAGTTGGTCCCACAGCAGGGCTGGAGCTAAGGAGTCAAATTCCCCTGTGTCACTTACGTAAAGAATTGCAGCGATTGCTGTGGTACTCGTGAACAAAACCAACAGGGAAAGATTTGCACCGATGCACAGATTTAACTGAGCTGTTGCATTCAAGTTCTCTCACTTTGGAAAACACTCCAATTTTCTTCTTTGCTTTAGATCTAAAAGTCACTTTAAGGTGTAAGAAAAATCAGCAAAAGATGACTTTCAATATTTAACCAAAAGAAATCAGTTTTTAAATATAGTGTTGTGGGGGCTTTTAATGTGATGCTATGTTTAACATGTACATAAAATATAGCCCAGCATGCTTTCTTTTTATTTTTCTGATTCTGTACCACACTTGCTCAGTTTGCAAAGTTGAGTGTTTGCCCTAACAAAGATCCTGCAGGCCCGAGTTAGGCAAGAGACCTGCCCAATTCCACCCTTTGCAGCTCTTGCTCTGGGGGACACCTCTACAAGTCCATCTGGAATGAACGCTTTGGGCAGTTGCTGAACCAGAGGGAAACTGAGGACAGTGGACTTGCCCGGCATTGCAGAACCAGAAAGCTTTTCACAGCTTTCTTGAAGTGCAGATTTCTTATCCAGAATTCTCCTATTGGAAATGTTTATCATAGACTCTTCAGCACTGAGATCTTTATCTAAGGTGTTTGTCTACAACCGACAACATTGTATGCCAATTAGAAAAAGATCTTTTCAACATGTATTTTTTTATGAATCGCGTATTTTAAACAAATGTGTTTCAAACTGCATAGGCGAACTTCCCAGGCATATTTTGGCAGTGACTTGTGCATGTTCTGCTTTTGCCGTTCCAGCCTCCATGCTACCAAGCTGCTGTTGCCCTTCATTATGAAGTGGACTAGAAGTATAGTATGGATCTAACATCTGGAAGCTGGACTTAGTGAAATGTGGTGCTTTTTTTCATGTCTGTCAGTTTTTCCTCTCACCACTGCAGATTTTAGTGGTGAATGATGGTCTATCTCCAGACCAGCATCTTTTTAACAGTCCTCTCCTACAGCAGCTCTTATAGCCAGTGGGTCTCTTTATGCAACTTTCGGATGACCTGTACTGAGTAGCTTTGCAGAGGCTCTTACCCAAAAGTGTAAGGCAAGCTGATGGCTGCCCACAGAGAGAGTTGTCAGTCTCATTTGACTACCACCTGCTCTGTGGAGCTGCGCTTCAGCAGGATTCTTTGCACTTGGGATGGGTTTGGGCAGGATTTGACTTCAGGGAATGAGGCAAGTTTGCGTGTGTATTAAAGTTTGAAGGCATGTTCTTAGGCTAGAAAATACAATTATACAGGAGCTGGTCCCCTTTAATACCTTTTTGATAGGTCCTGAAGCTAACTTTTTTGCTACTTGGACTCTCTGCTGGTTTATGGTGCTTATGATGATGTGTGCTGACTGGAGCATGTTTTGACCAAGGCAGATGCTGCATGCTGGCTGCATGGTAAACTTCACACAGGTATATTGTTGGGTCCTCCCATGTAACCCCTACAACCAAATTGTAGGGAAAGGACATTCTCATGCCATGGCAAGGGCTTCTTGTGGGAGCCTGCATTACTACCAACACCAGAATTTGCAGGTGGAATGCCATGAGGCTGGCAGCAGTCTTAGAAATTTGGTCCTAGCACCCTTTGCAGGTGTCAGATGGGGAAGAGAGGTGAGCTGAAGGCACATGTGCTAATCCATAAGCTAAAGTGAGCAGGTGATGTGAACCTGCCATGCAATACGTGAGTATGGTGGCAACCAGCCTGCTTTTGTCAGAGTTCCAGGAAGGGTCCTGCTTTTTCACTAGACTCAATCTGTGTCATGCTAGAAATCCAGAGCCCTGTCTTCCTTCTGGACATAACCCCCATCTGCTGCTGCAGTCCTCAGCCCCTCTAGCTGGATGACAGCTGCAGAAACCTGTCCCTGGGTGTGTTTGCCCTTATTTAACCCTGGGTTTGCATCCTTCATACCCTCCTGGTGTAGGGAGGAGGTGCTACCATTTTGTGATCCAGCGTGTGGAGAGTTGCACTCGGGACACACAAAGCTGAAAAGGTCTGTATATAGGCTAGCGATGTATGGGAGTAGCAGTGATATGTTGTCTGGTTGTATGTTTGTTCTCATTAAAGAGATTTATTTTACTTCACACCCATGTGGTAAAGATAACAAATGCTGCTGTACCAGCTAAGAAGTACAGTGGTTCTGAGCTATGAAGTTTTGCTACGAAGATGAACATTTAAACACTCTGAGGACAGAAAATGGTGGCTAGTGGGAACAGTAATGTGAGATATTGGAGGAGTTCATTTATTTTGATGAACTAGTTTATATTCTAGGATGCTTTTTCTCATGTCAATAAAGTGTCAATCTTAGCTATGAATTTTGCTATTTATGACCTTTCATGTAAAGCTGCAAGGCAGAAAGATAAACAACTTGAGCAATATGAATAAGGCAAAAACCCAGAATTCAGTCAATGAGAGGCACCAGTGGTAAGTAAATTATCTGATTGGAAACAGCTATTTGAAAATGCAGTAGCATCACTTACAGTACAGTGGACAATTAGTTTTAATTAACTTCAAATTCTGACACATAGTCTTTTCTGAGTGCCCAGCTACCCAAATGAAAGTTGAGCCATTTTGTCCTGCTAGAAAAAGCTACTACAGGTATTATAATGATGCTATTCACACTTCTATTGTAAGTATGTAATCTTTTTAATTTTTTCATAAAATAGTACTTTTGGAAGACCAACATGTTCTGTACCATAAGCCTTTGAAAAACGGCACTGTTTTCCATAGACAAACAGATCGAATTTTTAAAACCAGCTTTGAATTGATTAACAAAGTCCAGCATGTTGTGTGTGGTGTTTGGGGTTGTGTTGTGTGTGTGGTTTTTTTTGGTTTTCTTTTTTTCTTCCCCTGCCAGGGAGGATCTGGCCAGGAGTTCTTGTAAGGTTATCAGAAATTACAGGCAGCTTTTCATGCAGATGTGTAAGGTTATATCTAGCACTCTAAATGTGCTGCTGTACATCTGTCACTATGGGAACCCTAAGCACCAATTTTGTGGGAGGTAAGGGGGTGGCTGCTTTGCATTACAACTGCTCAACTGAGCATGTACGTCCCACCACAGCCAGCAGCAGTGTCCACATATCCATCTAGCCTGTTAGACCATTCTGGAGAGCAAAACATGACTTTCTGTTAATGTTCTTATAGCAACATATTTTTATGAAGTTCAGTGTTTTAAGAGAATGTGGTACTCAGAGGTGTTCCACCAAGAACAGCACAGCAGTGATGGTCATCCTGACAATATCCATGGGTTTCTGTTAAGGAGACTTCTGCCTGGCTGTCTTTCTGTGCCTGCCTGCATCTGGTGGGAAAGGCAGGGCAAAGAACCTCAGGCTCTTGCTGACCCAGGCTAAGACCACCACATGGCCCAGGACAGCAGCACACTTGTACAGTTGCTCAGTAGCTGCAGGTTTGTTGCTGTGCTGTGTGATTTTCAGACCTGCACTGTGAGGGGGATGTCCCTATAAAATAACCCTTAGGACTGTGTGTCTGGTGCTGGTGTTTGTGGAACCAGCTGTGAATCCTTGGTGTTCACTGTGCTATTACTCATGTTGTTGGGAGGAGGAACTTCTGAAAAGCACACAGGAAGTTACTGACTGCTTCAATATGAAACCTAGTTCCATTATTATTCTTTTGAAGTATGTGAAACTAGAGCTAGATACTTCTTACATTCTGCAACCTTTACTTGAGTAATCTACTTGATTTCCCTTGGGCTGTGTGGAAGCTTCTCATACGAGTAAGTTCAGAACCTTTTTCTTGTCCCAGTTAAATTAATTTGTATGCTAAGCTGTGCAGATAAGTGCAGAGTTATATCCATCTTCTCAGCTGCTCAGTGACCAGGATGCTTTAGGAAGAAGAATTCAAACAGAACGAGCTGGTACTACCGAGGTGGGAAAACTGTTGCCGTGCGGTCACCTTCATGTCATGTTCCTCATGCATCAGTTATCAGCCCTGGGAGATGCTGTATTTCTGAGAAAAGTCTGTGTGGTTTTTCCTCACATCTCCAGTGAGATTTAAAGATGCCTGTTTCTCACGCCAATCTTTTTATGACAAAACAAAAGCTGTTCTTCTGGGATAAGACTGTTCTCAGCGGATGGTCTCTGGTGGTCAGGGTGTGATTTGAAATTGTGATCTAGACAGGGAGAACTCTGTTGTATGTGGGGTGATCTCTAAATAAACATAGCAGGTCTGATCTCTGCCAGAGAAGACAAATCAATGGGCTAGAGGATTTTTGGTCTGGACTAAACTGCCCTCACACTGCTTAAAGGAAATAAGACTTCCACTCTTGCGCCATTTTCTCTTCAGCATTGTCCATAGGATTTCTCTTAACCTAGTGGCTGTTCTGATGAGTTGTTGCATCAGTTGTATTTCTTTCATAGATCTTTTGTTTAGTCTAATAACTTTTTAAAAATGAATGTTATGGTATGGTTAACAGCTGTGCCTTTTGGTCATAACTTTTATTTCTCTCAGGGAAAAAAAAAGTACAACAGGCACTTTTAAACTGTGAATTTGAATAGGTCCGGTAAAGTGAAAAATATCCATGAAATAATGAGGCAGTACAGGAATACTGTATTCTGACCATCAAAAAGGTCTGCATGCATTTTTTCCATGTGGAGTAGATATGGCACAGGTAACAATTAATGGTGTGGCAGGACACTTATTCTCCTTGTGCTCAGTACTTTTGAGTGAATGAGAAGGAAATGGGATCTCTAAACAAAAAGAGGGAAAATGAAAGGCTTATTCTGGTAATTTTTCTATTATTAATAGTTTCATCGTGTTCATCATTTTAGCAGGATGAGAACATTCTGAGTAAAATTACCAGAAATAATTTTCTAGTAGTTTTTTAGTCTTGGCATAGTTATGCATACTTCATGCATGACTTTTTTAACTCTTAAAATCTATATTTAAAATTTCATACTCTGCTTTAAAGTTTGGTCTGACTTGAAACGTAGTAGTCTTCAGAAAAAAGATTTAACTTTCTTAAAAGAAGAAAAACCTGAAAATTCTAAAAAAACCTGAAAAGAAACTTGTCTTAAAGATACTTCTGGACAGAGGATTTTGAGGCATTAAGTTTTTTAAATGAAAATCAGCATGTAGTTTGGACTCATTCCAGTGACTTAAACAGGTCTCTTAATTTTAATTCTGAGTAGGCAGCAGAGTTCCTCAGGTGCTCCAGTGAGACATGTACCTTGGAAAATTTGACCTCTAAAGATAAGGCTTTAAATACTAGATTACTGGCTTTCCTGGAATGGCTGAGACACACAGAGAAAGGCTTCACTCTGGCAGCCAAATTGGCAAGTGCAGACCTTGTGCCCATTTAGTCCCATTGGCTGGAAAGTCCAGTGTTGGAGATAAGCTTATCTTAAACATAAGGGAATTAGTCCAGCTTCCATTTAAATTGCTGGCAAAGCTCCAGGAGAAGGGCTGAGGCAACAGGCATACAAAACCCTATTCCTAGGCCTGATCCCAGCTTTTCTTACACATCCAAAGCTCATGCTGAGTATTGTGGTCACTTTAGCAGGATTAAGACTGAGCGGATTGTTTGGGCAGATTTATATTGCTATTCATTGTAAGAAGTACTGATACAGTTCTCAGTGATGTATGGTTAATAAATATTCATTGGTTAAAACAACAAGACACCTGTTGACAAGGTAAACTCTGATTGTTCCAAGCAAATTGCTGAAGTGTGGTAAAATGTCATGTACAATAATTAGTTAAATGGCTCTTCTGTTATCTGTAGCCTTCTTCCAGCAAAGCACTTAGGCATGTGTTTGCCATTAGCACCTGACCACCTCCACTAAAGTCAATCCGACTGCTCTGCTGTATGCAGAGCACATGTTTTGGAGAAATAGGACCCAAATTACTTGGGGTCCACCACGTTCTGCCTATGGTGTGTGTTCTTGATCCTCCCAGAAGTCAGTTGTGCGCAAACACCACTAGATCTGATCAGCATTTTGTAGGGAGAAACAGCATAAGGTGCTTGTCACTTTGTACTGTCAGTGGGTTTAAGCAGCAATCTTGTATGCTCATTGGTGCCATAAGGTTACAATTTGTCACCAAAGCAGAGTCAGGAAAGTGGTGCGATGGTTTAAGTGTTGGCTGAGAGGTACAGGGCGGCTGGGGAGGCCAGCTTTTAGCTGTGGGCTGTGTGTGCATGCACATCGCCTGTGACTGCTGAAGGTGATAATGACAATCTTATGGGTGATTCTAAGTAGCATGTTCTAGAACACTTTTTTAAACTGAAAAAGCATATTTAAACGTATTCATATGTCAGGGATCAAGAAACGCACATTTACTGAATTAGCCTCAAACTTTTCCTTTTCTCCTACCTGCTCTACATTAAAAAAAAAAAGAGAAAAATGTTATCAGTGACGAAAACTTATGTCTCAAGAGTGTGCAGGAGTCTATGTACTTTTTTTTACGGGGGTGGGGGGGAAATTCAGACTTCAGCCTGAAAAACCTAGCAGGCCATCTTTAATTCATACTTCTCAACATAGGTATTACAAAACCATTAGAAACATAAATGTTTCCTTATGTATTAAAGTAACCAGTGCTATGTGGACATTCCAGTACGCTGACACTGAGTAGTTTGTTGTATTTGTGTGTATATAATTCATGTTTCTTAGCAGGATTTTGGGGAGAGGAGGGGAACTGGAGATAACACAGTGGACTGCCTTCTACTAACAATATGAGGACCAGATAAAAAAATGGATAAGTAACATGATTTAACATAGCCTGAAGAAGACAGGTGAGAAATAGAAAACTAATCACATGAAGATGAGACACTAAAATAAATCATGTTAGAAAAGGATTAGCCATTTGGGATTTGAACTTGCCACCCACTGAAAACAATGGCAAAAATCCCACTGAATTAAATGCCTCGGGTGCTTACACAGGACTGATTAGACGTTATTTATAGAATAATGTATATGCCAAATAATGCTGGTATTCGTCAAGTAAATTATTCACCAGATCCATCATCCTGCCATTTCTTTTCTGGCAGAACTCCCATTGAAGTCAATGGGAGTATTGTCTGAATAAAGGCTTTAAGGATTCAACCCAAGGTTACACAAAATGCAGTTGAGGCAACTTGTTCCTCTTCTTTGGGTTCATAAAACCACATGCTGGACAATAGGTAGGCAGCCAGGGTGCTGCGCCTTACAATGCTAGTTGTTCTTTCACTGATGCCTTTTATTCACTTGTATCTCTTTAATCTACCTGTTGCCACCTGGATTTGGAGTCTGACCCTGTTAGTGCATGTGTGTATGGAACTGAAACCTTACTGGCAGTACAACCTGTATCCAGCTGAAAACCAAGTTGAGCTGTATAAGCGTCTGTGGGCTCTGGACTTCCTGGGGTCAGCCCTTTGGGGTGCACTGTCTGGGCTCTTGGCATGACCTTTGAGAGCTGCAGGATGAGCAAAGAAGTGCAGCTCTGACCTGAGTGAGCAGGAGGTTTCTAAGATGACTTTTTCTCTGCTTTTGGATGTAGAAGACTGGTTACATGGCTGGTTTGTTCTTCTGGTTTTTTTTTTTTAACTTACAAGTTAAATCAAATTGGATTATTTTCTTTTTTTAAAAAAAAAAGATATCTTGCTGTCTTGATAGGAACAAAATTAATACAAGCAAATTGCTTAAATGATTTCCAGTTCTAGCTATTAAAATACAACTGAGGCAACTATCTACAGCACTGAGCTCAGCCTCTCATTACTACCTATAGGACCGTATAATGGTTAGGTTAGCTGTAGGTGCATTCCCCTGTTGCTCCAGGAGCACATTAGAAGCATCTTGAGGCTTGCAAGTAACCTTAAAGAAATCAGATACAATGGCCTCAAACAACAGTAATTCTTGTAGCTCATAATGTGCTCAATATGCCTGAAAGGTAATGTGCAAACAGGGCTGTTTGTGGGAGACTTCTTGGGTTTGGCTTATCTGGAATTTGAGTGTTTTTGTGAAATGGGAAGTATTTATGGAAGCTGAGCATAGTTTTGTGTTGAAATGTGTGGTAAAGCAGTTGATAATGAAGCATGCTTGGGGCAGTGAAAAGATTGCAAAAGACCTCTCTGATGGTGACACCAATGCTCTCAGCCCCAGGAGGGGTCTGTGTTGCCCCAAACAATATAGGATGGAACTGCTGCTGGCTTTTATACAAAGCAACAATTTATATGTGTACTTGGTACATAAGGATGTGTTTCCTGGTGCAAAGTTTTTTCGAGTCTCTGCAGTGACTGTTGGTTGGAGTTAACACTTGTCTCATGAAGACTCTTCCAATAGCCTCCATGGCATCTGCTAGGAATTTCAGAATCAAAGCAAACCATGCATGATTTCCCAACCTGCTGCGCTGAAGGTTTTTATATCTACTGCTCTGTTTCCACTCTGTACCAGTTTTCCTTGACAACCCACATTCCTCTCTGCTCTGAGTGCGTGTCTCCTTCGGTATAGATGTCCCTTCTCCTGCGACCCTTCAGTGACTTGAGTTGACCCGGCCCTGCTGCCTGGGACTCTACCCTGCAGAGACTGTACAGATGTTCTGGCTCTGTAACAACTTGTGCGCTCAAGTTCACGGGAGGCTGCGCAGCAGGACGCCGGCAGTCCCACGGCTGCCTTGCGCTGCCTCGCGTGGGTCGGCGCGGTGGGTCTCGGGGGGGCTGTGCCTCGCCCGAGGGCTCCGGCACCCCCTCTCCATCAGCGCTGCTCCAGGGCCGGGGCGGGCGCGGTGTGAGCGCACCCGCCCGTCAGGGTTCCCTCCTTCCCCCTCTTCTCCGTTCTCTCCCCAGCGCCGGCGGAAGCCAATGGGCGGGGGGCGGCGGCGCCCCGCTCGGACCCCGCGGGCGGGGAGGGGCGGGGGCGGGCGGCGGCCGCCGCACTCGCCGAGGAGGAGCGCGGGAGGCGGGCAGGGGCAGCGCCGCCGCCGGGACTGGCGCCCGGCACCGCCGCCCGGCACACGGCCCGCGCCCCGCAGCGCTCCGGCCCGCGGCCGCCGGGGGAGCGAGATGGCCGCTGACGGGAGCCGCGGGGTCCTGGGGCTGTGGCTGCTGGCGGCGGCGGGGCTGTGCGGCGGGGTGGCGGCGGGCAAGTCCCCCAGCTGCCACGAAGTGCGGACGGCGTTTCAGCTGCGGCAGATCGGGCCCCTCAAGCTGGTCCCCGACGTGCCCACGGCCGGTCAGTACCGACCCACCCGCGGGGTGGCCGCTCCGCGCCGGGGGGTGCAGCGGGCGGCGCGGGGCCGTGCCGGGCGGGCTCGGAGCTGCGGGGCGACCCGCGGGGTTTCCACGGCCCCGGTGCTGCTGTCGGGGGCTGCCGCCTGCCTGCCAAAAGCCGGGGCACCGCGGGTGTCTTCGGCCAGCGCCGGCTTGCCTGCCGGTCGCAGGTAGCGGGGAACTACGCGGATTTGGCACGCGCCTTACTAAAAGAATTTTAAGAGAGACCAGAATGACTCCTCCGTTTTTACGTTGTGCAGGTATTGCTTGTTGATCGCCACCATAAGCACCAGAGCTTTTTTTTCTCCCCCGCGTTTACGACCGGTGTGGTCCCTTTGCTAAGTACTTCAAGCAGAGGCTTCCTTCTGCAAAGGATCCCCTTCTTAGAAGGCAAATTAGTAACAGAGTCATTAAGGAACGCTCGTTTTGCTGACCAGATGTGGGGATCCTCGGGCAGGCTGGGGAATACGTTGTTGATTTCTGAATTAGGAAGAGTTATCTTGCAGATGACTTCAGGAACGTTGTCATGAGGAAAGGTAGAGGTAACATCTTAGAGGGATACAGCCCACAGAACTTAGCGTTTGCTTAGTTAAGCAGTAAGTCTGTGGTCTTAATATTTGTGGAAGTTGATAAGTAGAGTGGTGTTCACTTTTGCCTTTTCATACTGTTTCTGAGCATTATGTGACAGCAATGCAGTAGAAAAGTAACACACATAAAATAGTTTTTTTCATATTATACACTTACCCTGTACGATTCATTGTAAGGGGATAAAGTACATTATAATGTCTAAACATGATCAAACTCTTCTGTATGACCATGTATCTATCTAGATAATGAAGTCACATCCCTGACTCTTACATGTTTTAAGAAAACGTTTACAAGAACTGGAATATAGAAGCAAAGACTGTCAGTCTCGTAAAACAATCTCTAGCTGCCTCATGCTAGCACAATTGCCTGTAGGTGCATGGTGGTATGTCAGTTTCAGTTGTTACTTTATTTTTTCACATTTGTTTTAAAGCAGTTCAATTTAAAGCCTGAGTTTGATGGCAAGACTTATCTTAAATGAGTTTTGGTTACGTTTTCTGGCATGAGTTCCTGTCTTGGGGATGACTTTTGATAGGCCAGTGGGCTGACCTCTTTTGGTAACTCTTATGGCTGTAAATGATTGCACAGTGCCAGTGATTTTTACCTTTGCTTTACATAAAGTAGTTGAGATGATACATGGCTGTAAAATTGTCTGTAAGCAAGGAATCATTCCTTATTCTGTGGCAAGAAAAGGTTTGCAGGAATAGTATTTCGAAGCTTGAATTATGGTACCTTTCTCTTGTGCTGATAGAGGCATCAGATCACACTTGTCTTTGAAAGCTAATATGAAAGCCGTTAAAAAAAGAGATAAAACAAGGTTTTTCATCAATTTTGATGCATGCTTAACCATCTCTCCTGAGCTCCTTCTGGAAGAAACTCTTCAAACTTTAAATTGATTGTTTTACACTTTCTATATAATTTTAGTACTGTAGATGAAACTTGGGGAAACTGTGTACTTTCAGAAGGAAGATGTAGGTGCTGTGGTGCTTCAGGGATGTTTCATTGCATTCTTGTGTCATATTGAACCTGAATAACAAGCTCTCGGCAAATAAATAGCATGAGAGAAGGTGAGGGAGGGTAATATACTTTTAAATTTTAGTTCATAAAGGTTTCTCTTGAAGAGGATGATTGGAGCAGAGGAGAGCTGAGGAAAAGTGATGCATATTGATCTTTCCTATTCGTTAAGTGTACTCAGCTCTACCAAAGCTTGTGTGTTTTAATGATATCTTGCCAGGCAGTAATGTCTCCTGTCTTGTGCTCTCTTTTAATTAAGTACGGATGTGTTTTCCAGTGTCTTTACCTGGTAGCTATTACCAGTGAAAATATCTTAATACAATCCCCTACACATACACACACTCTCTTTTTCTCTCTAGGACGTTGAGGTTCATTTTATTATGCATGTTAACAGCAAAATGTTGAAGCATCTCCCTGAAGACTTTGGAGGGTTGTCAGCTAAAGTGGAAGAAGGGAACAGTGGTGGGCAGCCAGGGGGGGACACTGGGAAGCAACGTGCTCAGCTGAATGGTGCGGAGTGAAGCCTGTGGAGAGCTTCCTGCTGGCTTCTGCACATGCACTGGGGTGCTCCTCAGTTGTCTGCATGTTGGTTTTGGCTTGTTTTCTCTAGAAAATTGGACTTTTGCAGTCCTGTTGTCTGTTTACTAGATATTTTCGATCACAAAAATGTTGAAAGCCCTTGGCTGACCTCAAGCCAGTATTTATAGGCTAATGCAACAAATCTGGCAGAGGTTAAAGTCTTAAGGATTATTAAGTTCTTATAACCTTTGGGAAAATCAACAGCTCAGTTGAGAGAGGCCCAACCCAGTGCTGGGTGAGGGATCAGCAGCCAGATTATTTGGTGTATATTTTCCATCTCCTTATGGGTGGTGCCCATTTCACCTGTAATAAAATTAACTCATTTGGGAGGGTTTGCAGCCTACACCCTCCTGTGGTATTAGTTGTGGTTGGAGTGTTGAAGTCGCGCACTGATGGATGCCAGATACAATGACGGATCCTGGATACAAGCTTCATGGGGACTAGTATCTGCCTTCCCCATGTTACACATGGTTTGCAGACAGGCTGCTGTGATTGCCAAGTGGGTAGAAGGGCTGTCATTGTGACCTACAGTGAGGTGGACAGTGGCTTTGGGCAGGACCCGCCAGCCTCTCCTATAAAATGTAGCAGCAAGGGAAAGAGGAAGATTCCTGGGTGAGGGGGGAAAAAAAGAACTTTTGTTTTCAAGGTGTGATATGAATCTGTTGCCAACCTTTCTGAAAACAACCACCTTCTGAATTGTGCTCTTTGAGATGCCCAGGAGCTTCCTCTTAATCTTCCATGGTTTCCTGCAAAAGATTTGAGATTTTCCATTCTGAAATCTGGTCCATTAATGAGTGGAGGACTAAGGAAGAAGAGTGTTTTGACACAAGATGGGTAAGAGGCCCAAACAACAGGTATTTTTGAGCAGCAAATCTCCTTGGTCTGCCTGTAAGACTTTCTCCTCCACTGGCAGAGTCTGTGCTGCTACCTGGTAGGCTGCTTTTCTGGAACAGACTGGATGTTTCAAGGTTAATTTGCTGCAAATAGCAAACAGATTGGTCAAGTAAGGGTACTGCTGCCTTGGCAGTTATTCAGAGGAAAGGGTTTTTTTATTGTCATCTCCCAGACTGGAAAATGAGGTAATATGTTCCTGCTCTTGTACTTTGATTATCACAGACAGAGCTGGGATGTCTTTGTAGGAGCTCCTTGGTTAACATTTTGATGAGAGAGAATTATATGCTGTCTCCAAGGGAGAAGGGCTGTGTTAATCCTGCCAGGGGACTAAGCCTTTGGTTCCAGGGAGTCTAGATACCTAAAATCTGATGTGTACTGCTACGTGTGGTATTCCCCCCAACACGGGGCTGCTGTTAGTGATACCCTGTGAGCCCTGGGTTGTATTACAGCGTAACTGCCCACTGACATGGACTGTGTTTAAAGTTCTGTTTATTCACAGGCTCTTCCGTGGCACGGAGCATAGTGGTGGCTGTCTCTGCTTTCCAAATTCACAGTAGGAAAACTGAATGAATCTAACTGGAGTCTGTGACTTGTCCACATTCAGGCAGTGAATTGTAGCAGAACCAGAATAAAAGTGCCCCTCTAGATTCCTTTGCTAATTGTGTAACTGTGAGAACATTCTCTCTGTTTATATAGACTCAGTTCTGTCTCTGCTTATTGACATGTATGGTCATGCAAAAAAAAAAGTCTGAAAACATAAGTGTAGAGATAGAAGAATTTGGCTTACTTCTGGTAAGCAAAGAAAATATTGGTCACTTCTGAAAGAGTTCTGGGAACTCTTTACCTTCTAAATTAATTGTCTTGTTGAGGGCTACCAAAAGGATGATTTTCTTATCTTGCTGCTCTGCTGCTTTACAAAGAGCACAAAAGCTGCCCAGATTGTGCTCAGGGACTGACTTCTGAAGGGCAGATTTTGTTGTATTAAAAGCTTCTTCATTACTGTCATTCTGCACCTTAAATCAGGAGAACTGTTCATTACCACATGTATATACTGAATATCCCACAGCAGAGCTGGACATGCATTAGAAATTTATACACTTAAATTATTTTACTTTCTGAATAGTGACAGGGAAATCCTAGATTCTTTATCAGAAGCTCCTTGCTGCATGTGGTGCATGCATTAGGCTGGATCTCATCCCACCTCAGCCTATGGCAAAGCTCCCATTGTGTTGAGAAAGGAGCATGAGCTAGATCCCTTTTTGAATATGTCCAAGAATAACTACTAAACCAGCCATTTTATTATTAAATAGGTCATGCCACACTTTATTTTCCTGTTTTTCCTCTTTTATTACCACTCAGCTCCTTATTTATATCATTTTAATGAGGACATTGTAATTCTCCTGGTAAAGATGCAGTGCTGAAACATATTTTGCTCACAGCAGCATTCTGTCACAGTCACTCGTAAGTCTGGTGTGTGCCAGATGTGAAATGTACTTGCTTTATTGGCTCTGGAAAGTTTTTTGCCCCATCAGAATGAGTGACTAAAATCCTCTGGCGTGAACTGCAGTTTATACTTGGGTTTGCTGTTCACCTGCATGTGTGGTTGTGTGGGGCTGCCCTCAGTGCTGTGGATGAAGGGTATGTCCAGGAGAAAGGGTTGCTGCATGAGCACAGTCATGTTAATACTTAGAAACAGTGTAGGGTGGTCAAAACTTTAAGAACAGGCACAAAAACTAATATTTTTTTTCTACTAGGTTTCTTTTAGGAAATCCTGATTGTTATAAGAAGTTTGTGAAATGTTCTTGGCATTACTTGTGACTTGTTATAATTGAAAGTTTTCTTCTTAGTACACTCAGTATTTGTTTATTTATGGACACACAGGCATCTTGGTGGTTTAAACCACAGAGCTGTCCCATTGGAGGGAGTGGGGTGGTCCACTGTGAGATGGATTCTGTTCCCGTCTCTCACTCTCTGAATAGCCTAAAACAAGGCCAACTGTGCCTCAGTTTCTGTTTCTGCAGGTTGTGTCATGCAATGTTATTTTGAGGGGTATTGAAGAAGAGCTGCCATGAAAGAGGTAGATTGCAGCCAAAGTATCAGTGAGTTATATCTTCATTTTTTCAGGCTCGCTTCCACTTAATTCTTTATGTGAGGAAAAGGGCAGGAAGCTACCTTGGTTTCTGATGAATGAGAAGCTGAACCGAAAGCTGGTCCCTGCTGCACTTGTCTCACCCAGAGGCAGTCCTAAGGAGGCCACAGGCTTTCCAGCATCTGAGCAGTCACAGCTGTACTCGGCACTTGCTGCCATGGGTGCTCTGAGCAGAAGAAAAGCTATGCTTTTCCAACCTGCAGCTCCTCTGGAGTAAGGCTGCTTCCTCCATTAATCTCAGGATTTTATAGCACTCTTCAGGCTCAGACTGTCTCCAGAAGTGACAGTCTAAAGCTGCTGATGACTGTGGATACAGGCAAGACTCACACCAGCAGTAATATCTTTCTCCTCTCTTCCCATGCCTTAAATTTCTCTTTGACATGGGACCAGCTGCCCACTCTGTAATGCCCTTCTGGGAGTAATCCATATGCAGAAAGTCTGCTTAAACTTACTTAGTGCCTCATAAAGATGGAATCACTGTTCCACTGCCAGATGGAAATCTGTAGTTCTCATATCCGTGAGCATCAGAAAAAGCAGTGTCATTGGTGACTTGCGTGAGCATTTGGTCCAGGTGAGTAGAAGACTGGTTTAGTTATTCAGATCAGCCTTTCCTGTAAATGGCTTGGGAAGGAATCCAAGAGTCAACAGAGGACCTACTCTCCCCCAGCACACAATCATGTTATCAAACTGAGTCAAGGGAAAGAGCCATGTATTCCTGCAATTCACACGGTCCATTCATTCTCAAAAATCTCTGCCGAAAAGACTGTGTAGTGATATATATGTGTATGTGTTGGTGGTTTTTTTTTTTTTGATGGTCAGCCCAGGATGTGTTAATTCTGGTGTTGAACTGCGTCTTGGTATGGAGAACAAGCTTAGTAAGAAATTATCTATCCTTAAAATACTGATGGCTCCCAAGAGCTGCCTGTGCTAGCACCTTGTGTGCTACTGAAGTTTTGCCATGAGATTGTAATTGGAGAGTAATAGAAAAATATCCTTTCTACACTCCCACTCCAGTATTGCAGGGCTGAGCAGTCAGTCCTTAACCAAAGGGCAGTACAGATGAAAGGCATTAATGTGATAAGTGGAAACAAAGTTGGCATGATCATCACTATATAAATCAATAAATCAAAATGAGTAAAAGGTTTTATAAAGATTTAATCATGAAAACTGGCATGAACCTTGAGGATGTGTAAAAAGCAAGGATATGCATAAAATGTACCCTGGGCAGTAAAACAGATTTCTTTTTAAAAATGGTTTTGCTTTTAGGTGGTATAAAACTAGAGCTGCAGTTCCAAGTATTGCAAAGTCTTTCTAATTTAATCTTTCTCCCATGAAAGCATAAAATGATGAGATAAAGAAGCATATATTTAATAATACTTCAAACACATACTCATCACTTACCAGTTGAGAGCACAGCATCTGCTTCTAGGGGAAAATATGAATTTTGATGGATCAGAATCAATTTCTAATCAGCAGCCAAGCCTATGACACAGAATTTATACTTGGCCTCTCAATCTCTGTCAATTTGGTTAGGTTATCACTATTTAATATGACAGAATTATTTTGATATCTGTAAAGAGATATTTACAGATACTCATTTCATTCACATTAAAGTAGCTTCTGAGCAGCACCAGTGGATGAAAAGAGGTACCATTTAACAATTTATCTTAAGGATAAAAAAGATAAGGAAGCAAGTCTGTTTCTGCCTTCCACCAAGCACTTAAGGTTTACTTTTTTTAAGGTAATACATTATTTGATGGAAAAATGCAAAATATTTCTGCATGGTATCTTGTTCTGTTTGGATCTTGATCTGTTTGGATTGCAAAAGTAACCTGGGCCCCAAGCTAAGAGCTGGGTCCACAGCATTACATGGTGCAGGCTTAGCAGGACAAGGGTTTTCTCTCTGTATGTGTCCTTCATGACCCAGCGTGGTCTTCTTTAGATCCAGGTGTGCTGGAGACTATGGATGGTCTGGACAGGGAACTGACCCCTGTGGTGTGTGCACTAAGGGTTGTAGGACTGTGTGCTGTACTGCTCTGCTGCTTAGAAAGACAAGAGGTGTCCAGAATACTATTTTTATGGCCACATTTTGTCTGTATCAAGAGCTAAATATTTTGTGTAGCAATGCCGATACTTGGAATTAGCCCTTTGTGTCTCAACTCCTTCAGCAAATGCTGCTCCTTACAACCATCCTGTAGAAGAACATAGGGACAATATTTCCACCCCCATTTTAGGGTGTCAGATGAAACCTGGGTGGCTGAGAAGATCTTGCCAATTCCATATTGAGTCCTGTAGTCTAGTGGCATCTGGTATCAAGTAAACCTACATAGCTTAGAAATGCTCCATGGTTTTCTTCAGACACTTCAGCTACCTCTGGTGGGTTTAATCTTGAGGTGAGAAGCTTCTGCACTTCTGTAGTGGGGTGGCACCCACAGTTTCACTCTGGGTGAACGTGGTATCTGCATGCCAAGGGCTTGCCCTGGCAGTTTTACAGACGAATTTTGTACAGTGCTTGACTGTCCTGGACCTCCCTGGGGCTCTGAGTGCTGTTGTACAGCACCAAGCACCTTAGCGGTATTTAGCAAATGATTTATGATGGAGCAACGATAACCTTGCCTCTTATTATAGATAAGCACTATGCATATACTTTCGTGAGAATAAATCCATCTCTTTTACTCTTTCCAGTAATCAGTTTTAAAGGATGGTAATTAATTACCTTCTTGGTGTATTCATACATGCATGATTAGTGTGTAGAGTTTTTACTTGTGAAATTTCAAGGCACTCGTCCAAAGAATACAGAAAGAACTTAAGACAATGGAGGAATTTTAAATATCACAGATGATACTATTAAATTTACTTGCTATTTTGTGGACTCAAAAGTCCCAGGAAGTATCATTAATGCCTATAATATCCTCAGGTTCTCTTGCATTTTGATAGCTAAAGCCTAGAAATAAAGCACAAGTGTAGCCAGGCAATTGCAGAGGAACTTCAGAGCTGTGGAAGACAGAAAGTTATTCCCCTTGAAGTTGTCTTTAATCAGCCTTTCCCCCCTTTTCTTTTGATATGTAGTTTTTAGCCTGCTTTATATGATTCTGTGCCATATTCTGCCTTCCTGTGTTCTTACTGGATTTATGCTAATACTGATGGTCAACATATATATGCATTTGAAGCATGTATATATGGATTTTTGGTCTTCTAATGACTATGCTTGTTTCCCAGGGTCATGGTCTGTCTCTCTCCAGAGTTGTTCCATCACGGCGTGGATGTGCCGGCCGTTCTGGAGGGCCATCCTTCTCCGAGGGGCTCATTCTGACAAAGAGCCCCCGCTCTGCTGCGCAGGCCGCTGTCAAGTCCTTTAAAAACAAATGAGAGACAAATTTCAGAGTGCCGCTTTCCGAACCTGACTATCAGATAGGTCATGGTAGCTTTGGCAGCTAGTTAAATTGGATAGTTCAGCACATCCTTAGATGTTAATGGTTAAATGTATTCATTGTTCCAACAAGGGCCCTATTCATAAGGAGACTATTCTCTGCTCGTTATGCATGCATAATTCCCATTAATGCTACGGGGGGTTAAGTGTGTATAGTGAGGGGGGAGACCGAAGCTTATGTTTACACATCCATGTTTGCACTCAGAGAAGAGGTTTTGTAACACATGAGAAATTGATTGTGTTTGGACAGATCCCTTAACTTTAAGGACCTTTAAATCTCTGTTTTAAAGAGGGAATGAGAACGGGGGAAAAGGTGACACTTGCATAACTGACTGCCGCCTCACACACCATACTTTGTCACTGATTACAAATATTGCTCCGGTGCTATTATTAGAGAAGCCTGTTGAAAGTAACTAAGTGCTCAAATTCAAGGTTCTCACTTGAGTATCAAAATAATGACTCTGAATCTTTAAACTTAAGCACAAAGTTTGCAAATTTTTGACTCATGTTAATCAGGGTGACAAGATTTTGTGATTTATTATACAATATGGGTATTTTCCATAGAAAACCTTCAGATTAAGATTCCTTACTCCTAGGTGCACATCAAAGTCGTGTAAAAGCCATAAAGAAGCTAAGCATTGCCTAAGAAAGCCTTTCAAGTTCCAGAAAGTGCTTGAAGTACTGAGGGTTTTGAAGTGCTCTAATCTCTGACATGGGTGACGTGCTAGGCTAGCACTTTTTTGTTTTGTCACTAATCATCCATGCACATAGTGCAAAGGGACCCTGACAAAGTCATTTTACTTTTGAAAAGGGATGTTTTTTTCATACCATTATGTCTCCCATTCACATCTACATGTTTGCTTCCACTTTGTTCAGGTCTAAGTAGCAGGGCATTTGCATAGTCTTCCCTTTGTTCTCGGTAAATATGGAGTAAAATGAGCAAGATCCGTGCTGTGAAATTAAAGCTATACTCTTGAGAGATCTTAAGGGCCAAATCCTCACAAAAGGTGCAGCAGCATAGTGGCAAAGGGAGCTAGTGTCCAGAACAGCTTGCCCTGGGTGTTTGTGCTAGGAAATGTGAATAAAAGGAGAGTAATCTGGTGAAAACTGGGTGTAATTAGAAAAATACACTGCTGAGAGCTGTTGAAATAATAGAATAATAGGAAATAGTGCTGAAATGGACCTGAAGTGTTCATCCGGTCCATTCCTGCTACTTGCAGCTAGGATAAGCTGTGTTTAAATCAGTGACAGAAGATCACAGCATTTTTAGGCTGTTTAGTCCAGTGCTTAATTGTCTTGCTGCTTTGGCTATTTTCCTAAGGCAAAACCTAACTCTCCCTTGCTAAAATACAGACCTTTCACTTGTCATATTCTTAACACCACCTTCCTTGCAGTAACATTCATGTACGTGATAACTGCCCTGGCTTGTTCTGCTCTGAAGCAGTGCTTGATGCATTTCCACTAGTGACAGATATAGCATTAAGCTTTTTCTGTGTAAGTCAATCCAGTCTAATTTTGGGACACACACAGTCCAATGAGCTTTGTAACTAACCGCATGTGTTCTGAGTCTGAAATAAATTTGACAAAGTGCACTAGTGTAACCTGGAATGAATGAAGTTAATTCAAGATGCGGTGACTCATTAAGCATCATAACTTGATTTGTTGTCTGAGCCCAAATATTTCTTCCTCTGTTGTAAATTAAATTTAGAGTATTGTGAAGAAGGAATTGTGTAGCAGACATAGTGTGGGGATATCAAGTACCATGCTCATTAAAGCAAAATAACTAATTCATAGATTTGCCATGTAATAGAGAGGAGCATGCAGAAAAGTCAGTTTTCAAGTGATCAAACTCTGAAGAGCAACTGAGTTGCAAGGTTGCTAGTGGAAAACTGCCATGTCATAGCACAGCAGTGTTGGAGATACCTGGGACATGAAGCGTATGTGAAGTAGGATCTCTCAGGGCTGCAGTAGGGCATTTGCACCTAACTTGAAAAAAAAAAATGTATTTATCCTAGACTTTGGCAGTAGTTAACTATATTGCAGGTGTGTAGACCAGTAGCTGGAAGTCAGGCTACTGAAAACAGAGGAAGGTGGCCAAAGTTTTAGGTCTCTTGCAAATAGAAACAGGATTTCTAGAGCAAGTGTGACAATCTCCAGTTTTCCAGGTAAAGAATAGCTCTGGCCCATAAGCCTCTGTTCTTCAGTCTGTTACAGTTTTGGGATGTTCAGTCTTGAGCAATGTGTTTTTGTTACTGATGTAGGGAAATTATTCTTCATGGCTGAAAAAACAATGCTCAAAGAGATTGGGGTTGTTTATGCTTGTTGTCTCCAGGTGGATTTGGCCTTGCTCCAGCATGTTCCAAATAGCTCCAGTCTGCTGCTGTACCTTGGATGATGCTATGCCTGAATTCAGATCATCCTCTGCTGCTCCCAGATTAGAGCTTGTCTTGCCACTGCAAAGCATGAATGCCTGTCTGCAAAATATGTCGGGCTGTGCTCCACATGACTTGTCCTGGGAGCATGTCAGAGGATGAAATCTCAAATGCTTCTGTCTCGTGTTCCTGCCTCGTTGCCCTTCCATAATGAAATGCAAAAGGTGGGAACTGGAAGGATTGAGTCATGTTTTTAGAAGGGACAGAGGCTTGCTAAGTAATATTTGGGGAGCAGCACCCAGGACCTTGTGTAGCTGCCCTGTGTTGGCAGTCAGAATATTCCCTCCTTGCAACATACAAGATGAATTGTTTTTCAGAAGTGCAGAATAGCACGTTTTTTAGTTATCTTCTATTTTTTACGTGGGCGGCTAAAAGGAGAGGTATAATGAGTCTGAAGGCAAGAGAACAAAGCATATGTAGAAATTTAAAAAAAAAACCAAAAAACCAAAAAAAGCCAAAACCCAAGAAAACAACAAAACACAAAAACAAAAACCAAAAAACTTCACAAAACAGAGTAGGACTTTTTAAAAAAAAAAATTGAAAACATTGCTCTTGCAGAAAGGCTTTCAAACTTCTGCTCAGAGAAGGCTTGACTTTAGTCTCCCAATCATAGTTTTGAAGTCTGAGGAAAAAAAATGTAACTCTTACTGTTTGGAGCAGCCAAAAGTTGTATTTGGCTAAAGTATTGCATTTTGAATTTCAAACTGCAGTAATCAAATTTACTCTTCCTACTCTCGTTTGCCCTAGATATGTCAGGAAATAGAAACATTTGCCTTCCCCAAAAAGCAGCTGTGGTTTGGCTGTACCTGGCTGCGATCTAAAGCTCACTGGGAGATCTCCTTTGCTGGGCATGGACCTGCCGCACTCTATGTCCTTCTCGTATAGAAATAAACCCCAACTGTGATGAAAAGTGTCAATGTTGTCTGTTGGCAGGGCTGTTGGCTTAAATTTGGAAAGTTTATTCCAGAGTCACTATCACAGGTGCCAAAACATGAGCTGAGTAGCAAGGGCTGAATAGGGGCAGCTCGTGTCAGTTTGGCTGTGACTGTGCTCGCTGCCATCCTCAGCCCAGCTTCTTTCCGCCTGCCTGTGCACATGTGGGTTGAGCACAGGCAGCGCTGCTGGCCTGGCTGGGGAACTGGCTGCAAACTGCTCCGTGACACGGTGCTCTGCTCTGTCTGTCCTGAATGGTTAGCTCTGAAGCATTGGTCATGCTGTCAGTTTTGAACAGAATAACGCAAGAAAGAAGGGAAACAAAGTCAGTTCCGTGTACTGTGAATGGCGCCTTCTTTTAGTGGTGTAAGGGAAGAAAGTAGGATCAAAATCAAACAGATTCTCAGAGGACACTGAACATGCAGTTTTCACTAGGAATTACTTGTAATCTGAGCAAACAAAAGGTAAGTATCCTCCTCTTTTACATGTTGGAAACAAAATGTGGAGACTAAGGGACTTGGGTAAGGTCAAACATACATTTTTGTATTGCTAAATCTAGGAGCCTATTGAAGGCTTTCACACTGGTTTTCAAAAGTTGTTAGTCTGTGGTTGCAGCTTAAAGACTTTTGGAACATCTTCCAAAGGATCCTGCCTCTCCTCTGGTTTTGGGAAGCTGCATCTGTTCAGAATCCATATCTTGGCTCAAGATGTCCCAGCAAGATACAGGCCATCTTGTGGAACCTCCTGCTGGGGTCCAGGAGGGGTGGTGGGATGTGTCACGTGCAACAAGCTCGACTGCTTCCCAGCTTGGGAGTACGGCTGGTACTTGAAAACAGGGGAATGGTCCCTTCGGGTGGGATTTCATTGTGGACCTTCTTTAACTGAATTCTTCTCTCCTCGTTGCTGCTGCCCTGAGGGAGCACCAGGTAGTCTGCTCCTTGTACAGCCAGAACATTTTCCATGACCTAGGTGGACAGAACAACAAAGCAAAGCAAAAACAATTGAGGAAGGGCAGATGGCTATTTCCCCTCCTGACTTCAGGGGCTAGATTGGCTTGCTAATGGGACCTTGCTGCTTTTTGGACCACTTAATACTGTCACCAACACCTTGATGTGTTTAGATTTTAACTGTTTGACCTTCAGTTGATTTTAATTGAATGTAAGCAGCTAAAAATCACAAATACTTTTCTCAAATCAAGCGCATGTCACTCTAAGGTAACTTAAGCGTTTCTAAATTAGAATTCTTCGTAACTTCATTTTTCTGTTAATTTTGACCTTTTTTTAAATGGGACTTTCTGTTAATTTTGACTTTTCTTTTTTTATCATGGGAAGTTGTCTGTGGTTTCCTGACTGTGCTCTTAGAACAGGATTCACTTGAGTTTGACCCAAAGCCTGTCAAATTCAGAGCTGTGTTTAATCTCAAACTACTAAATCCCCTCAGAATAAAGCTGTGTTCTGTCTTTAACTATATTTAGCTGGTTTTTATATGACTGATGCCACCGGGTGTCTTCACTGAGAACAGGGATGCTGAACCAAACCCTCTGGTATTACTTACTGCTCCTTTTTCCTGCCCTTTGTGCAAGATATCACTTATGTAGTCTAGCATGGAGGAAGCGATCTCAGTATAAATCTAGGTTCAGCCTAGACCTTCAGAAACAGGCTACTGGCCTCTCGTATGTGGCCTGTGGGGCTGTCAGCTGGTGCTGTTGGGATGTGGTGAATGGTGGTCATTGCAGGCTGCTTTCATTACCCATAAACACAGTGCAGTTGTCCTGTACTTTTCAATGTGGCACAACTCAGAACAAGCATCCAGCTCCGCCAGCCGTACCTGGGGGGTGCGTGAATGTGCAGTGGGAGAGAGAGCGTGGACGTGTGGGCCCATGCTGGTGAGACAGCACTTGCGAATTTTACTACTTCTTCATGCTCATGCTGAGTGAGCATTTATGTCTAGTTAGATTGTCATGGATGTTGGGCTCTTTTCTGTCTGCTGCGGGTTGCCTTCTATTGCCTGTGGGTCCAATTTGTGGCAGCAAACTCTAGTTTTACATCAGTGTCACTGCTCCTGACAGGACTGAAATTATCTGCACAAGGAACTGAAGAAAGAGAGCAAGATGCAGAGACCTATAGCCTTGCTGTTGCCTGTTTCAATTAATTACTGTGTTATAGGTGGTGAAATTGGAGAATTGGCCCTGGTGAGAGGTGTCTTGTCTAGTCATCAGTTGCTTAAATTTGGTACAGGTCTGTAAATGATTGCTCTTCCTTTTATGTAAATAGTATAGAGAGCTCATCGTCCTTTGAATAGAAGTTTTGGGCTTTTCACCCAAGTTTTTACAGGTTTTTCCTCTTTATTCTCCCTAAAAATAAAGAAATAAGTATGGATAGTGGTGAAAACTCTAACAGAAACTGTCTGGTAAGCCTGGGTATAACTTTCTGTGACTTCAGAATGAGAAATGGCAAAACTGGTTTGGGATTTGGACTGTAAAATCAGTGCTTCACAGAAAGACTGATAACTATGTTTAAAGGTAGGAGAACGTGTCTGTGTACTTGGCTTCATGTATGGCTTTTAAGTGAGATGGCAAAAAGGAAGTATTCAAATCTTAGGGGGGAAGGAAGGGTCAAGGAATTGTTGTTCCTCACTTCTCCCGTACTGTTTTCTTGCAATTTCCCTTTCTGTGGCTATGGCCTAAAGATCTAATAGTCCCTTGATTTCTTTAGATTTTTCTTTGCTTTTGTTTCTTCTTCCGGTCTAACCCTCTTACAAATTTTTGTTGACAGATAAAATGAAAAAAGAATAAGAAATACAATTGAACATGAAAGTATTAATATCTTTGCAAGTTTTCTGTGCTGTGTGACCTTTATATGGCTCTTATGCAGGGGGTAAAGCATATTAGGAAGCACTTCCTATTAAAAAAAAAAGAGTCATCTGTCATTGGTAAAACAGTTGGCATTAACATCTGAGTTGTCGTTAGGCTTAGATGTTGAGATGAATGAGGCAATTCCCAACTATCAGAGCTATTTTATTTCATCTCCCTGGAGAACTAGATAGGCAGCCTTGTATTGATTTGCATTGTGGCACTTTCTTCAGGTGCAGTAAGGTAGAGTTCTGTGGCAGTGAAATGCTTTCCCCACTGGAGAGCAGAAATGTTAGTTTGTTTGTCCCTGGATGATACAGAGCAGGAAGGCTTACTCTAGGCTCTTCTAGAAGATATTTTTGTATGTATTCAACTCTTGTTGGTGAACAAAATGTATAGGATTTTCTGCTGCGAATGTGGTGAGACATAATGAAAGATGAGTCATGTAGACTCTAAATTCATGAGATCTGGTAATGTTTGTCTCGCCTCTGTATTGCAATTATACGTGTTGTCCCGGGGAAGCTGAGGAGGGAGTTGGCATTGCAGTAACTAATGTAGAAACCCCCTTGATGTAGACCCACTGACCTCTGTCAGCCTAGATTGTTTTAAAATGTACTTTATGTACATGAGTCTAGTTTTCATGCTTTTTTATTGTCTTTGGGAGGAAAGGGAAGGATGGATCCTCAAGAGTGTAAATCTTTTGAATTTCCATGAACAGTCAGCAAGCCCTTTAGCATTCACGATCTTACTCTCAGGAAGTCTCCCAGATAGGCCCACATGCAGAGAATTTATCTCACTTAGCACTAGAGTGATGTCAAGTTATTTCATTTGATCAGGATTAAACAATTTATCGCCCATCTAGAGGAGTGCCGGATCTGGAGGCAGTGACCACAGTGCCTGCCCTGCTCTGCACCTGCACTTACCACTCAGAGCCTCTTCTCAGCCCTGCAGTTCTGAACATTAACAGTTTGGACTAAGACTGTATACAGTGGGTTTCTTGCCCTCTGCTGAAATTATGCTGCTTCTGAGATTAGGACTGGCAGGAGGAAGGCAAGAGGAGGGAATAGTGAACTGTGGGAGGTTAGTTACTCTTTGTGTCTTAAGGAGAGTATTTAGGAGCAGTAGTGCTATGGCCATTTGGCATTGACATCCTACTGAAAACCAGGCTGTTTTGGGAACCACTGAAAGGTCTCTAATTGTAGGTACTTGGTAGGTGTGTTACAGAATTTTCCACTCCTGTGTACGTGTTTCATCCCCTCTTATTATTCCAGTATACAGCACTGAAGATCAGGTCCTCCCCTGTAAGCCAACTGTGTCAGTGAGGGAGGGTTTTATAGCCCCTAGCTGCTCAGCATCATGTGTTGCTATATGTTGTATGTGTATGTATGTTGTGGGAGCTCCCTGCCTTGCTCCACCTGAGATTAGACCAGTTAAAGTAAGTCATCTGTTAAAAACAACCTGGTTGAAGGTGCCTGGGGCAGATCCAGGTGAGTGCCCACAGGAACCACGCCAGAGGTCCTGTAACAGGCATGAGATGAGCAACAGTAGTTGTGACTGCTACCTTGGCTGTTTGCCTTCAGCCTCCCAGGTACAGTTTCCAAGGAACATCTGAGAAACCTGGAGATGATTGGCATGGGCAAGTCTCTCCCTGCAACAGCTGCTCCTCCTTCCAGGGAAGCTGAGGCCCATGAACTGGAAATGTCTCCAACCGCTCTGCTTCTCCAGAGCATCCCACAGGTATGCAAACAGTTGGAGGGCAGGCAGAAGGGAAGCTGGGTGGCTGCGGGGAAGAAGAGTAGAAAAGGATCTTGTTTGAGGAGAGTGACAAGTGGTCAGAAGAGAGAGTCAAGGGAGTAAAGGGAGGAAGGGGCTTAGTTAATGGTTGTGTAGGTTTTGGTGAGTTGGGAGGGCATTCAGTTTAGGGCACAGTCAGACACGTCCTGATCCTCGGGTCCAGGTATGAAGTACTTTCTGTGGGGTACAAGCCGAGGTGAAACAGCTAATGAGTACAGGCATGCAGTAAACCCACAGTGTGGGGCAGAAGGTGGTTTGGAAACTAGACCAAAAATCAAAATACAAGAGCAGTTGAGAACCAGGCAAGCAACAGAGGAAAGTGGGAAAAACTCAGACAAAAAGTACTTAACAACAAGCCTAACAATGCTGCGTTGTGCAGATGCTGCCCTTAAGACTCGTGTGTTTTGGAGAGTTCCTGCTCCGGAAGCTGACCAGGGCCAGTGCCTGATGGTCTCCAGCTGTCCTGCAAGCTGTGGCACTGGCTGATGCTGCCAGCTCTTTGCAGTTGTGACATCTAGTGCCTCTTGCTGTTCCCATTCCCCTTTCCTATTCAAGGTTTCCACACCCTTGAATGTGCTGGCATAATTCCAGTGCAATCAAAATGGTCCTCCCATTTTGTGGGGTTTTATAATTTTTTTTTTTTTTTTAGGTCTACTTAGGAACTCTTGAGTTAATACAAGCTATTTGCCTTGACTTGAAGTAGCTACACATGCTAGTAGTTACATTATCAAGCATCACTTTGACCTACTAAAACTGGAGATTTGTCTTTTAGCCGTGATTATTTCAACTGGGATAGCACGTCTGGTCATGGCCTTAGTGATGCTTCAGTGTATTTTAGAATAACAGTGAGAATGCAAAGTCCACTGATCAACTTAAACAATACCTCTGTTAATGTACAATATGGAACAAGGGATTGGGGGCGGAAATGAAATTTTCATGACTTGTGTTTTCCAAACTGCACTTGTAAGTTACCGTCCTGTCAAGCTATATAGAAGGGACAAATTCAGGCTTTGCATTGGTGAGCTTTTTGTTTGTTAACATACTTTTTGTCCATATAATCTTTGTATTAAAGATGATAGTGGGGATTATTTTAACAAAACAGAGAGAGTTAGAAACAGCTTGGGAAGTTCTTGCTGACTAGTCAGAAGATGTGTGTGGGAAGGCCTGGCCACAGGTTACTTGGGGCAGGAAGAGCAGACACCTCCCTTCGACTTAGAGACTAAGAGTCTGCTCCCTGGAGGCTGCCTGGATGTTATCCCTTGCTCATGGGGGCAGAAGGTTTATAGGGTTAGTTGCTATTTAACGTTCCACAGTCATTTGCACCAGTGCATAGCGCTGTGCTCCAATCTGTCCGTTCCACTTGCCTGTGGATTGTTTTTTTTTCTGGTAATTCCTGGCATGCACTACTTCAAGCGTAGTAACTACCATATTTTAAACGCTGGTAAATCAAATAGTATCTGTTTGACTATGCACACCTTGTGCTCAATGAATTTAATACACTTTGTGTGTCTTTCTAGCTGAAAACATTTTGAGATGCACTGGGAGTGAGGTGTGGTGTGAGGTGGTTCCTTGCTAGGTGAGAATGGCTTATGTTTCTGTGGATGAGTGTTTCTTGACAGCAGCCATGAAGCTGAAGCTAATGATGCCTTTAGCACTGCCGGGCCACATAAGGATGGACCTCACAAACTTCTGGTAGCCTATGGTAGCTGGATTCCCTTGCCCTGGTGTGGCTGTACTAATGTGAGCTTTCTTCATGCACCAAGTAGTTGCAGGGGGAACCTTGGTTGGAAATTGGTTCCTTTTTAATTTGATTTGGTGTCCTCCCCTAAATTAGTTGGGTTTTAATTGCTGAATTCTCCTCTAGCTGAGGCAGCAGCTGCACCAGACAGATGGGTCTCAAGAGAAGGGTTGGCTCCTGTTCAGCTGGGCCAGACACAATGCAAGGTATTTCTGGCACCTTCCTCTGTGTTACTGGGATATAATCAATCTTGGAGTCTTTGAAGACATTTGTACAATTTTAAAATCTTGGGCTTTGGACTAAAGCTTTGTTTGGAAACATTGTTGAAAAGTTTGTCAAAATACAAATGAATAAAAACCATTAGAAGACAGATTGCCCTGAGCTTGCTCTCTGATCATGCTTGCTTAGTAGTGTTCTGTGCGGTGGAAGCTATTGGCTGAACTTGTTTAAAAAAAAAAAAAAAATAAATCAACCTATCTTTGAAAAAGTTGGTGAAGGTAGATCAATTAGCATGTATTAAGTCTTGCTTTCTGGTTTCAGAGTATAGCTTTCAGAGTGCGCACAACATTTTAAAGGCAGTGCAGAGCAGTTGACATCTCCACCGTCTGTTAGGAGAACTGCTAAATTATAGCTGGTCAGCTGACAAAATGAATATATATGTAGCTTTTGAAAGTAGTTAATTTTATTTGCTAAACAGGCTTCCATGCTTTTACGAACTTATACTAATTCAGCTAGCTTTAATGGCCAAAGTCTCTGACTTTATTTGTACCAAGGTTCAGAATGGAACCCAACCCCCCTGCTGATCTAAACCAAAAAAATCCCCAAGCAACATACAGCATAATACTCTACAGCTGATTTCGGTGGAGCTGGGCCAGATGGACATCAGGTAAAGATGTGTAGTTTTCTGTGCATTTAGCACCTAAAGTAATTTATAATTGTGACAAGGAGGTGTTTGAAAGTGATGCCTTTGGCATGTATTAAGTGTTTTTAGGGTTGCAGAGGAGTTTGGAGTAAGAATCATCGTTGCTTTCCAAAATACTCATGCTTTAGACTCCAGTTTAGTGTAATTTTTCTTGCTCTTCTGAATGTGCCTTTTCTTTTCAAAGTGGCGCAAGATACTTTATCCTGTTTTTTATAATAACAGTAAGGTTGTAAAGTCTATGGTTTTCCCACTTTAGAAAATAAAAAGCTTAGCCACAGTTTTAACCACTACTCAAGGAAAAAACAGACTAGAATGGAAAAATAATGTACAATTGTCAGAGTAATCCTTCCATCTGATCTGAAGCAGAAAATTGATTTGTTTTAGAAAAGCTATAAACCTCTTAGAATTGAAGCCCCGGCATGTACAGTGGAAGGTGTTCTGCTCTGTTAATAAGTTCATGCGTAAGAAAATGAAATAAAGAGGTGTCTTGGGTTGCAGGTGTTTCACATCTGTGGCATAGTGTTAGAGTCTAGCGGAGGGCTCCCATTATGGTCAGGAGCATGTGTGGGAATAGAGAGCTGGGTTTGTTCAGTTGTAGGAAGAGAAGATGGAGGGAGAATGTCCTGCTGTCCTCAGCTGTCTGCTAGGAGCAAATAGAGCAAGTGGAGCCTGAGTCTTGCAGGCACATGGTGGTGTGCTGAGGAGTGATGGACACAAGTTGAACATGGGAAATTCTCACTAGATACAATTTTTTTAATTTACTTTTTTAACACTGGAGTGGTCAAATATTGGAACAGGAGCCCTGAGAAGTTGTGGGATGATCTGTCCTTGGAGATGCTTAAAACTTGACTGAAGAAAGCCCATATGCAGTTTGACCTGCTTTAAGGGGAAAGTCGAACTAGAAGTTCCTTCCAAACTAAGTTATTAGTTGAGAAATAAGGGGACCAGCTTGGGGTAAGAAGGTCTCAGAGAGAAATATTGCTGCTGGTAAGTTTTCTTCCCTCATTCACAAGCGGTGCTTTTTCTCTGGTGTATAGAATGGCTCTGTTCCTGAGCTCTGAGGAGGAGTTTGCCCATGAGGTGGTCTCCCCGCTGCTGACTGGTGGTGCTGCGCTAAGGAGGGTGTGTGTGGGGCTCAGGGGGTGCTGTGTTTTGGGGAGAGCTGGGGTGCTCACCCCATGTCCCGGCAGTGTTTGTGCAACATGCTGCTTGGTCACCACTGGGTCACGGTTCTTCCCTACTTCTTTCTCTGTTGTAGAGGGTATTTTACCTTAAGATGAAAGAGATGAGATAAACTAATTTTAATATCAGAGTTATTAAAGACTTCAAGATATTAGTGAGCGGTTTTAATTTAATCTCAGCACCCAGGCATGTATAGCACTGAAAACTTTTATTAGGTTTCTATAATTTTCTTAGAAGTGACACCCCCAGGCTAGTATTGAAGCAAATGAAATTGCCAGGCTCTCTGCACGACAGCACTGGCCTGATAGTACGGCTGGGGTGGTGGGGCGTGCTCTTTGCCAGTCTTTTAATGCTCTGTGTTTTACATCAGGCTCCTTAACTGTCAGGGGCTCAGCGCTGTTTCTGTTTGTGTGCCCTCTGCATCATTTTGGCTCTGGACCAGCAAAAACTAATCTTCAGGCTCTTGGAGTATTAATTGGAGGAGATAGCTGGGTGGGGAATCCCAGGAGTGCAGTTCCAGCTGAGACAGCCGTATTCTCAGAGCTTTCTGGAGGAGATGCAGGTTCTTGCGGTGAGGCGGTTCAAAGGGGAGCGCTATGCACAGCACTGATTGCTGTGTGGAGCTTTCTTGTGAGGACCAGCATGTAGGCAGCATGGACCAGTCTGTATTTCACACCCTTTTGCTACAGGTCTGAGCTTTACGAAAGTCTTTCAAACAAAAATTCAGAGGGCTGCTGTAAGGAGAAATGCTCTGAGTAACAGCAGTGTGGCATTGTAGATGCTAAGTAACATTTACAACCCCTCTGCTCAGATACTTATTTGCAAAACTGAGTTATTTGCTTAGCGGTCTGTAGTATAATTCCACATATACTTTGTGGTGGCAACTCAGAAGTGGTCCTTCCTCAACCCCCAGTTCATTGTGACAGAACAAACATATGTTAATGGGGTGAGCTGGATCAGGGAACCAATCCAAGTTAAAATCAGCCTGGCCAAGAAGCTAATTTCAACCTGGGACAGCTTCTCTGGCACAGGAGAGCAGGCGAGCGTGCCCAGCCGGTGATGAGCCGCTGCTTTTAGCAGCCTGCTGGTTTGTGCTGGTGTGTGGTGGTCTCCTCTCAAGGGCTTTCAGCTGGGTTTCGGACCTCAGATTTGAGTGGGCAGAGTTGTTTTTTCTTGTTTTTGAGATATCAAAGCATGAAACAAATTCACCTCCAAAATGGTATCCTGAGTCAGCCCAGCCCGTGACAGCTTTGGTGTGAACTGATATAAAATGTAGGTGAATTGAAATATTTCACTTTGGTTTTGACCTTTTTGATGTAAATTAGCTGTACTTTCAAATGAGAGTTATTGTAAACTCAAACCAATACTTTCAAGTCAAATGAGACATTTCAACCAGTTCAGTGTTGTGGGGTTTTTTTTTTGGGTGGTGTGTTGTGGTTTTTTTGTTTTGTTTTCCTGGCGAGGGAGATTTATTGGAACTCCTCCCTGCAGTTTTGATCTTAATGAGCGGTTGAGCGGGCCCTGAGCAGAGCCTGGTTGGTTGGTTGGGTGTTCCTCTATTGCTTTTTTTGGTGCATCCTTGTACCTTCTTGTTTTTCATCATTGTCAACTGCATGTGGGGTCTTGCTATGTGTGAACCTGTGAGGCCAGATGATGAGGACTAATGCGATATAATTGTTCATTAATATTTCTGTCCCGAGACCTGGTCTCAGGTGCTCTGTGGTAGCCTATATGGAATCCTCTGGAGGAATATGGCCCTTTGGAGAATCAGGGCTGTTTCCACTCATTTGTGCCTTCTGGTCCTGTTGTTGCTGTGTGGGGAGCAACTTAACAGCAACTTAAATCCAGAGATCCCTGTTATTTTTCATTGACTTTCAATGTTCTCTGTAGTTCTGAGGTGGGAGTGATTTTATTGCCTTTATTTTAGATGTAGACAAATTTCAAAAACTTCAAGGGTACTTGATGGAGGTTAGTAGATGGAGATCTACTAAGTTTCAAACCAATTCTTTTTAGTTCCGGTAAATACTTTTTGACTTACAGTGAAAGTTAAGCCTAGAAGTTGAAATATAGCGGCCTCTGACTTCCCAGGGGTTGCAGGTAGCTCTGGGTCTCTGTGTGGAGTCAATTCCTTTCCTTTGGCCATAGACTCCTAAACTGAGGCTGGTGCAGAATCAGGCATCAGTTCTGGTTTTGTGGCAACTATTGCTGCCTGTTTTGTTTTGAAATCTGATTCAGAAAGGAACTAAATGTGTTAAAACTAGAGAGAAAAGGGGGGGAAGCTACTTCAGCTACCATAGCTTTTGAAAAACTCAAATGCCTTTTATTGGGCGGGGGGGAAATGAGCTGCTTAGGAGTTCAAAGATTTTTCTGAGAGCTTTCCGCAAGTGTAAGAGGTGAATAAGTGGTTCCTTGAGGCACTACACAGGTGAATATTGCATCCTAATTTGAGGCATGGTTTTCACTCAGATGTTCAAGTTATGATGCCCTTAGAACAAGGTCTGCAGTGGGAATGCTTCCCCTTTGCGCATATTCAGTGATTCTGCTGTGCCCTTGACTCTGTTTAGATGATTTTGTGCCCAATGCTCTTAACAGTATAAAACATGTTAGTAGCTGATTAATGTGATGATAACCAAATTCAGCTCAAACATTAATAAATTAGTGTTCTTGAGACAATAATGGACTTTTGCAACGTCATTCCTTATGAGTTGTTTTTTGTTTCAAAATTTTAAACATGGTTGCTTTGACATGAAGAAGCATTATTTTTATGGTCGAAGTGGGAAGGTTTTCTAATTGTGTTTTTCTTGTTTGCTTTAAGAGTCAGATTTACAGATCTGTCAACATCGAGCACCAACGTGTTGCACCAAAAAAATGGAAGAAAGCTACCAGGCAGCTGTTCGAAGGGAGAGGACTCAGAGTATCCAGGCACTGAACTTCGAACTGAAGTACATGATCGTTGGTCATATCACAGCTTTTCAAGGTAGGAACCTTTGAGGTACTGCAGTCCTATGAGTAGTTTGTAAGTATCTTCTGCAATCAAAAGGGAAAGCTCCTTCCTTTGTTTCCCATTTATCTTGCATTGCATGTTGTAGTTACTGGCTTATGGTTTACTTCTCTGTTCTTTGATCCTGCTTTTGGGAAAAGGTGATGACGCTTAATCTTGCCTGGTATTTTAAGCATCTGCCTAAATCTAATTAGGAATAGATTTAAGCTTAGACTTTGTTCCTGGGATCATTTTAAAAAGAGATTGGCATGGTGCTTTTTCAAGGCATTTTCAGATTTCAGTTTAGGTGCCTGATGGTGGTTTGTGCTGTGATATTATCTTCTGTTGCCAACCCACTTACACGTGTAGCAAGTTAAATGAAAATCCATTTATTTGATGCTGAAGAGTAAGTGCTCTGACTGATACTTAAAATGAGAACATAGCGCTGTCTTTGTTTCACTACCTGACTGGTCACGTGAAGAGTGATCTGTTTTCAAGAATTACAGCCACACAGTTAAACATGAATGCACGAAGGATCCTGTGCTGAAAGTGTGTTCTTGTAACTCTTGCTCTTCTCAAAGCTGCCTTGTTATAACAGGTTGATGTAAGTCTGTGTAGTTTCTTTGTATGGATGGTTATTTTACTATTAAAGGCAGGAAAATACTCGTGTAGGATTGTGTGCTGTATGGTGTTGAGCAGGGGAGACTTTTCTGCAGAAGGACACTTAAGCATAGGCTGTGAACTTTAAATATGAGGGAGCTGAGTGATTAAATCAATCACTGAGTGATGACTCCAGCTGACTGGCTGCTGTGGGCCTAATTATGTGCTTAATTTCAACTCTCTGCTTTGCTATCTTTAGTGCTGAGCACCCTCACGGAATGGGTTTTGAGAACGAGCCAGTAGTTATTAAAATACAAAGTGTTAAGGTCTGTATGATTAAATGTATTGTTACAAGGCAGTTTTTATCGAATAGTATCTTTTTTGTCTAGTTTCCTCTATTTGAGTGAAAATACTATAAATAAAAGATGTGATTGACAGTTAATAAGAGATAGCATATTGTCTAAAATTGACAGTAAGTGATGTTGAAACTCTGAAAGAGATATGCAAGGGCAAGACAAATTTTCTTCTTCTTTTGGTTGTTTACCTCTTTCCTGTGTTCTGTACCGATGAATGAGAAGTGGCGTTTTGGTTTATTTTACAATTAATAGTTGAAAATTTTAAATATCCCCCATAATTTAAAAATTAGGTTGGAGGGCACTTTGGAGGAGCAATGCAGTGAAAGAGTGACTGTTGGCATTGTTGAATGGTGGTAAGTTATTCAGGCAATCTTTCAGTTTCATGATTGAATAAAGATAAGGTCAGAATAGATTAACCTACCAGCCTCTATAGGTCAATGCAGTGGCTTTATTGTCCATTGCTGATGAAGCCTTTTGATGGAATGAAAGAGGTAGTTAGATGTTTCACACAGTTTAAATTTACAAGCATTTTCTGGAAAGTGGGTAAATAGGTTGGTTGTAACTTGTTCTGACTGGCCTTCTGTCTATGTTAGGTGGGAACACTTGAAAAATGTAACTTTTCTGTCTTGCATTGGGGGCTGCTTTTGTTCTTTGGTTTTGTCCCAGGTGTCAGGGAAAAACCTCTCCCTTCATCTGGTGCTGTATAAACATTCTGTTGCTAAGAGTAGTGCTGTGTGAGACATTTACTGAGAGGGAAGATCTTTGCGTCGGATTAGCTCTGTCCTTTGGGTCTGTTTTGGTTTGTTGCTATTTTGAATAATAAAGTGTGAGTGTGCCAAAAGAACTTTTGAAGACTCAGAAAAGAAATATCCTTATTTTAAAAGCTTTCAGTTGCCTTTTAGATGTCATGTATATTGCAGCAATGAGAACTGGCTCTGATTTGCTAAAAAAATAGCAATTTATTCATTTATATGTGGTGGTGTTTACTTGTACAATTTTCATGCACAATTTCCTTTCTTTTATATATAAATGTTTTTAGTACTGTGTAGTCAAAGCGAAGCAGTAGTTAGCCTTGCTGCCTGCTGCTGAGGAGAAGAAAGCTGCTTTTTATGCACTTTTAGCATACAGTACTGTTAATATTATATCCACACTGATTAAATAGTTTTCAAGACTAATACAGTATAAGAAATGGATTTTCAGAAGTCCAGCTTTGAGAACATAGTGATGGGAATTAAATTTTGGTGGGAAAAAAGAGCTGGTTTTGAAGGGTGGAGGGACAGAGAATGCGTTTAAGCTCTCATCTCCTTATTTTCTGTAATGGAAGTCAAAAGACACTTGGTTCTGAAGACCTGCAATTAGATACCATAAGTATTAATAGCAAAAAGCTTTATCATATGAGTAGGAGTTCATGGAACTTGGTTAAATATTCCCTCTACGCTGCCTGGTTACTGCAGTTGACTGTAGACATTTTGGACTTGAAGACATTTTGTTTCTGCTTTTTAAATTGAAAATGTTATTTAAGTAGCTTTGCCCACAGCTGAAATAAAACAATTTTACAGGTGCTGGATTTGGTTGTGCAGAATAATGAGTCTGTAAGACTTGATTAAATATATCACAGCTGTGAGCAGGCTTGTTGTATTTGGGCTTATGCCCAATCTGTACATATGGACAGCCTTAGCACTATGGTGCAGTCCTGATATTTTTCCCCCTTTAAAGTTTTCAATATTAGCAACCCAGTCCTTGCTCAAACACTTAATAAATCAAGCTTCTGCATGGATGTGTTTTGCTTGAACTCCTGTCTCTCTTGCTGTTACACCTGATTTGAGTAGGAGGAGGCACACTGGCTTTGGCTGCGGGCTGTGAAATACCCTACCTGGAGTAACAGGAGAGGAGAGAGGGAGGGAGGCAGGAATGAAAGGGCCGGCTGGCTGCTGGGGAACTGTGGCATCAGACGCAGCTTCTGCAAAATCAGTCACTGTCACAAAATCTTTTTGGTGTTTGGCATGTTGAATGTCACCAGGCACTGGAGGAGGGTTTCATGGAAAGCTGCTGGATCCACTTTCACTTCATGTTTTGGTCCATGGTGTAGCCTAATAGTCATAACTATGGTATTAGTCACTACAGATGTGTTATTAATGGCTCGCTGCTCCAAATGGATTCAAAGGCAAGGTGGAGTAAGTGGATGAGACATGTAAGTGTGCCAGACTGTAATAGGAACAGCATAACAGAGGAGAACGTACCTGTTGTGATGCTCCCAGTATGTCACCTTCTGCCTCTTCACAAGTGACGGTGATTTGGATGCATTTTGGAGTGGGTCAGTGCCCATTTTTTTTCTTTGTTCCTGTGGCTGCAGCCTGAAATGCCCAGCAGAACTATTTAAATCAACGATCAAACAGGATGCTTTTATTTTGTGACTTGCTTTCCACTTTGATAACCAGAAGATTCTCTTTTGAACTTAGTTTTCTCTGTCCCAACCTTTTTTAGGCTTGCATGTAAACAAATGTTTTAGCTTAGATTTATGTCTTGGTGGTGGTACTACATGTTACTTGGCACAGTCATCCTTCTGTTCCCCACCCTCTGGTCCCCACATTCAGTCCCTGCACTCCCTGGGGACACTTCCAAGCAAGGCAACTGGTCCATTGTTAGTGGATTAAAAGTGGTGCGGGTGTGCAGGGTGAAAGTTGCTGTCGAAAGAGGTGTCAATAGCCTAACAGGAACGCTTGGTTGTGGGCAGACAGCAGAGAAACCTGCCGTCCCTTGTCTGTGTCCTTTCTGGAGCACTAACAGGTGCCACGTAAGGACCCCAGAAAGCTTGGCTCTGCCCCTGTCGTGATGAAGTTAATTTGAGGTAATGAGAATTGAAACTCTAGCTTTTTTTGTTCTGCAGAGAAGCAGAACAAGGTACTTAACCTACATCACATTTCAGTCACCAAATTAGCAGATATCAGAGGTACAGAGTAAAGCTTCGTTTGAGCTGAGCAGTTAAAAAATTACTCCTCTTTGCACTTTTTCTACAGCAGGCAATAGGAATTGTTCACTCAGCTTCTGAAGAGCGAGGTTTTTCATGAATGAAAGCATGTTGGTTGTAAAACAATAATTTTGTGTTGTTTCTCTGAAACAGCATTCATCTGTGGGGGTCAAATGGCAGGACTACGTGTTCCCATATTCTCCCACCTGTAGGAGGGTAGATTAGCTTTGTAGCACTCTATTCCTTTCCTAACTTTTGAGGGGTTTGGCAAAGCTGTGCTTATGCTCTGCTTTACATGGAATGGGGAGATGCTATTTGGGAAAGCTCCTTGCTGCTATTTCCAATAGAAGGAGTTAAAGTGACATTGTTGTGTTGCCCTGTTATCATCTGATCCAAACAGGCAACTGGGAAGGACATGGATGGTACAAAGTAGAGGGGGGAAACTATTGTAGCAAGGATGGAGCTCAGACTCCTGACTGTCAGTAAAATGCCTGAAAGTTAATGCCCAGTTGATCCAACGAGTCCTTATGCACAAAGTTTTTGGTCTGGCATCCTCCCTGGTGAATGGGAGGGGTCAACTGGCTTTTGTGGGTCTTGGGACGGATACAGTTAGTGGGCCCAGTAATCAACTGACTGGAGCCTTCCCCCAGATAAGTAATGTAGTACACTGGCACTCAGAGCCATACACAGTCAAAAACATTCTCCATTTTAATTTGTCTGAGTTGCACCTTTGCTGACACTTATTTTTACTGAATTTAGGAATATCAGCTTGAAATAGGAGTGGCTGGTTAGCAGTGTTGAAGGGCAATGAATTTCACAAAACAAAAAAGCCTTGGCTGGACAAGTGCACTCTGGTTTGTAGTTAACTACTATATGAAGTGTAGTCACGATGCTGGAGATGGATGAAGTCCAAAATCAGTGAGCTATTAAAAAAAAAAAGCCAACCATTACCAAGAGAAACCTTTCAGCCATTACCAACAGTGCCTCTGGTTTCCTTTATGTAGTTCTGGATTATAGAAATGCAGAAGTGTTGTTTTTTAAATAGTTGTTGGGGTTTTTTTTGTAATCTCATAGTACTTGGTCTTTTATTCAGTCGAATTGTTACCCACCCCTTTCTACTTGTATAACCCTGCTAAGAAGAATTTTGTACTCTGCTGACCTTGGAGCTGAAAGCTGGCTGACATGTATAATTTGGTTTTGGCTCAATACAAAAGTGTTTCCCTACAGAGGGAGAGAGACAGGAGAGAGAGGCTCCGTTAGAGTATTTCCGTCCACTCCCTGTATACTGTTCATTCCTGTTCTGATGCACCAAACAATCTGTGTTCTCTAGCTGCAGTGAAAGCCCATTTTATGTATGCAGCCCAAGAGAGGCTGCAGTATTCCTCTTTAACGGTAGCTTTGCGTGTGTGAACTGCATCCATGTGGACCCCTGCTATCAGCTGTGTGGGGCTCTGGCTGGGAGAAGACTGTCTTCATCCTTATCACAAAACCAGCCCTTGCTTTGGCTGCTGCTGTTCTCTGTTGAAATATAAATGTAGCTCTATATAGGGTGCTTTCTGTCCGTAGATCTTGAGCACTTTTGGAAGGGACTTCAGTGTGGGTGTATTGGTGATAGAGATGGATAAACTAAGGCATGGGGAGGCAAAAAGCCGTTCCTAAAGATGTCTTGTATTACTCCATTCTTGATAGAAATTGTAGTCAATATGATCTGCTATCCATAAATAATTTAAGGAACGTCCTTTATTTCTATATACATACATATATACAAGAATGCAACTTAGTTTATCTTTGACCTCTTCTGATCCCTCTAAAAAAGTACTTGTGATTTCTAGACACCCTGGAGAGGAAGGGAGCTTTGTCTGATTGTAGCTTCCTGAAGTGTTTGCTGGAAGACAGAGATGCTCATTTTGTCCTTGGTCTTGGCACAGCTGGGCTGCTTTGCCCTGTCTGTGGACAGGTCAGTGTTTCAGAGCAGCACAGTGTGATGAAGGGCTATTCTCCATCAAGTTTTTGATTCAATTCCTCCTTTGTATTTTGGTACTACCTGAAAGCTGATAATTCAGTGTGCTTAGCATGCCATCAGTTCAGATGTAGGAATTCCCCTGGTTTGCAATCCACTGTAAAACAGTTTATGGTGGGTGGAGGCAAGAAAAGATTAACTGTAGGGCAAGAGAGCCAGAGTCCATTAGAAATAAGTAGCCAGTGTCACCAAGAAACTGGTGAGTGATAGCAGTGAAGCAATGCCTTTTTTGGGGATGATCTGAGTCGGCCATCCTATTTTTATTCTCTTTATTGGTGCCATCTCAACTGATGAAATGTCAGCAACTGCTCTGTGGTTCCCCACGCTGCACGTAGATACTGCCACACCGGGTGAAGCTGCAGGGTCACGTAACACAGTCTTGTCCAGTGAATGAACGAGGAAATATATCAGAAATATGCACACGCTTCCATTTTTGTACCTACTGTTTCTTGGGGAATGATACTTCAAAAGCTTTCTGGGTTAGGCTGAGATGTATTCATTATCCATTGGTGTATTTATCCATTGTTGTACCCACTGTCCATTAATTCTTTTACCAGGATATCTTTTGGCTACCACGAAAAAATTGGCAATGTTAAACACAAGCTGACCCAGAATTTGATTACGCATCAGGTTGCTTACTTCAAGCATGCTGCCTACTAATTCCATTGTGTCACTTGATTCTTAAGTTTTATTGTGTAAAAGTATAGTTATTGCCAGTATAATTATCTTCTACATGCCATTTATGGTTTTAGATTTGCTAAGGCCTCAGTTTTTGTCTGCATGTGGGGTGAGGGAAGCAGTGTTAAATTATTTCCTGTAATTGTCCTTTTCTTGGCAAAATATAATAATAATACTTGGCAATGCGATATTCCCTAATGCTCTCACCTTTTATCTTCTTAATGTGCAAAATTAAAATAAAATCTTGGTGGTGTGCCAGGAATTGTGAGTAAATATTAATGTTACATTGTGAATGGTGATTATTTACCTCACTATGCAGCTTGTGTATGTTCAATCTCTAAGCATTTCAAATGGTGTGAAGTATTCTTTTTTTGGCTGAAAGATTACCTGTGATCCTTTGCAGTAATAGCTTTTCACGAGTTATGTGTAGGCTTTGGTCAAGATTATCAGTTCAGAAAGACATTTTCATGGTGTAGATTACAAGAGAATGAAAGTGTTACTTACCTGGTGTATTGTTCCATTTTTCATAGAAATTGTAATCAATATGATCTACTATCCATAAAGAATTTAAGGAATGTGCTTTATTTCTGTATACATACAAGCTGAAAATTAAATGTGGGAGAAAAAAACCCCGAACAAATAAAACTTCCCCTTTTAAAATTTTTCTATAGTGCGTATTAAACAAATGCGTGTGTGCAGAAGTTGATCCCAACCTCTCATGTCTTCCAAGACACTCTGTCTCTTGACTTTTCCCATACTCTTTCATCTCCCATAGTATGTGTTATGAAAGTCAGGTATCCAATGATTTTTACTGTTTTCACTGTTTTTTTCAAGGTTATCTGAATCCTGCTTAAAATATTTCCCTAAACTCCCGATCACATTGTTTCCTTGATAGTGCTGCCTTCTTGCATCTTGCCTTTCAGCTTGTGTTTTCCAGTGTATCCCATGCTGCCAGTCACCTGTGGCTCATAATTTAAATCTCAGTTTCTGTCACAGGCTGGTAATACCAGCATTTTCATTCACTGAATATCAAAATTGCAGTGGATACTTTTTTGTTGTTTTTCCTGCCTGTCTTTCATGTTAGAGAAGTGTGTGCTGTGAGCATCCTCTGTGCCTTTGTTGTCTTCCTTAAAATTCCATTCTTAAAACTCTCCTTAAGGTCATGATAAAACACTTGGGACAGTTCAACCCAAAACATGCTGAATCCTCTGCCTGTTGTCTTGACAAAGTTTGTCGCGCTTTTGTCGTTCCTCCCCTGTGTGTGTACCTATCGGCTGTGGTTTGCCTTGCCTTTTCTTGGGAACTCTTGAGACAGGCACCGTGCTTTATCTTGGATCTCTACAGCATCTGTGATCCTGGTGCTTTATTAACACCCCTAACTGCTTTAATAATGTAAATACCTGTTGATCTGGGTAATTTTTGTGTGTTTCTGATTGTATTGAGATATCCCCTTGCTGCACCTTGTCCTTTGGGCAGCTTGTAAGGAAGAAATTAAAAGAAATTTAAAAGAACACAGGAAAAGTCAAAGGAAGGAATAATGGAGGAAATCACAATCTTTCATCAGAAAATTCTGATTACTTAATGCTTTCAAAATAGCAAATTCAAGTGGGAAATTTAATGACAACCTATGAAGAACACTTAATCCTAGCCATGGAATGTAAATTACTACCTTGCAAACCATATCTAGTAACAAAGGTCATGTCCCCAAACTCTGTTAATAGTGGATTTCTCCTTAAACATTGGAAAACCTTATATCAAGTCTTATTTATTACACTGAAATGGCCTTATGTCAATCAGCAGTCGACAGTGACACTGTAGAGTCACCAGCATTGCAAGTAGTTCCTTGTTATGAGAGTTCCTGCATGTTGTGTGCAGGTTTGGTTTAGGAAATAGTGCAGTTGTTTTTCATGAAAGTGATACGCAGAAATGTGCTTGTGGATAAATGGATATTAGTCTTGCCAGAAGCTTACATTGGTAATCATTGTATACTTATGAGTTTCAGAGTTTTTTATTGGTTACCAGAATTATAGTGCTTTGATTGTTTAGCAAAAGTGTTATATTGTTTAGATACCTTTGTTACTTTTAAAAGTCATTAAATACAGATTTTACAGAATTGTTTGGCCCGAGGCTTTGAAGGGATGGTGTAATTCCCTGTGATATGGCGAGATAAATGTACATTAAATACATTTAAAAGGAAACAGCAAATAATCTAGGTAAGATATAATCCATTTAGCCTTTATAATCACTGTGTAAAATTGCTCCCTGAGCTTGTCTGGGTTCGACTGTCATTTGATACCTAGAATGTAAGCAATTTGGGGTAGGGACAGTCTCTTCATTATCTATTTATAACTGTTGTTCATGCAATGTGGGTAGGGCGTATTGGTGCTAGAACAAGAAATCTAATGAACATGCACATCTAGTCATCTTATGTGTCTGTGTCCATATTTCACCTGTCTGTTGTTGTAATGATCTTTCTTTCCCTTTGTTCTTCCCCGTGCCTTGTCAGGCTGTTGACTGTGTCTCCAGAGTATAAAATCATAGTGGAAGTGTAGCCGAAATAAATCAATGACAAATCCAGATAGAAGAAAACACAAAGATAGCTGGACAGAAAGTGTTTATTCCTGAAAGAAATAAAAAGGAGAATTAAGGAAACTCTGCAAAAGCCAAGTGAACAAATGAATCTGAGGGCTTGGCGACCTGGGGAGGCTTTAACACAGCTGCTGCTGTGAGGGCAATGTTTTTGTGACAGCGTTTCTGGAATCTCCTTCAGTGTCTTTTTCTGCTGCAGTTACACACTTTTTTCAGAACTGTCTTGTGAAATTTCAGTGGCCTCCTTACTGTGGACTAGAAGGTGGGTGGTTTTCTGCCACTAGTTCACGTTTTTTGTGGCATGGCATTTCCATACAGATAGTCTTACTGCTCAGTCTCTAATTATATGACGACCCCCATCCCAGTGACTCTGCTGCTGGTTCCGTGAATATTTCGGTAAATCTTATGAAATTGTTCTCAGTGCAATCAAGTCCAAGTTCCCGCTTGCTTAAGTTAGTCTGACATTTTGTGAAAAAATGGATGAAGACCTGAGCAGTGGTGTGCTCTGATAAATTTTTTTTTAACAGGAGTGTGAGTGTATGAACACAGTTCCTGCACAAAACTTTCTCAGCCTAAAAATAGAGGATCACTGCCTGCCTCTCAATTTATGGGGGAGTTATTTCAATTATAATTCAGCTTTAAATTACACATCCATTTCTCCTAAAGATGATGGTTTTTTAGCTTCCTTTTGTTCTTTTATTAGTCCTTGTATTGTGAGATTGAAAACAGGAAAGGCATTCTTTTAGGCCATTTCTACATATAAAATTTTAGAAGTTCTTTGAGAAAGAGTATAGGTACTGTAACACTGAAACTGAGCAATTCAGTAAAAATAGGAGGAAAAAATGTTGGAGATGACAAACTGCATGCAAAAGGACTGATTTGCAGGAAATCCTTTATTCTCATTGTTGCATTTTCAGACTTCAGAAAGAAAATGAGTGAGACTGACAAGGTTAAGAGAGCAGATATCTGAAAGCAAGTATCAGGAGAAAACAGATTGAAAACTCAGCTCCCTGGCCCAGTAATAGCAGTGTGGCATCTCAGTCTGCAGCGTGCTCTATTTGCCAACTATAGACTCTCAATGGATGAAGGTAATTTTACTCAGAAAATAAAATCAATTTGGTCAGGTTAACTGGCATTAAGAAATACACTTTCATCACTTTCTTACCTTATTTTAAGAGGCAAATGTGGAATGTCTTAGGTTCTTCTGAATTATTTTTTCAGAAAAATTAATTCATCATCTCTGTAATGCAGATGTATTTTGTTTTTTACTTTCAGAGGAGTTTGTATATATGTCTTTTAGTAATGCTATGTAATAATACATTATTGAACCTAAACTGTTCGGTGTGTATAGTTGTTAAAAGTGAGGATAAAATATTTTTCTTTCACTTATTAATAGAAAATGACTTATTGCTGTTGCTGCCATGTGGTATTTTATCTATGGGCTAGGACTTCACTGTGCTGGATATAAAAACTTAAGAAACTGTGCCAGTCCAGGAAGATTGCAGTGTTACTGTAATATGAGAGACAGAGGAATAGACAGATGAGGGTGTGTAAAGGCAATAGGATCATGTTTTTCAGTGTAAGAGATAGTAGTCTTACTGTTTACAAGCACATTTATAATGTTGAGATTTTTAGGTCAGATTGCACAGTTTCTGTACTTCATCTTAGTTCAAAATTTGCTTGTTACAATTTTGTTACTCAAGGTGGTTGTGGCTTCTTAGGCTGCCCACCAGTTGAGGGTGTTGTGATTGAAGCAGATAGGCTTAGAGGATACTTTAGTTTAAAAAGAGGTGTACTTGATTTATGTAGTTTATTCATGTGAGCATTTACCTTCAGACAGAACATTTTCAAAGCTTTTTAGAACTGTAGCTAAAACTACGTGGAGATATCTGGTATGTGGGCACGATTCTCATTAAAACTTGCTCCTCCATCTGACCTTAAGCTGAAAGGGCTGTTCATCATCTGTCAAAAAATTTCTGTGAAGTGGTATGTGCAATACATCAGACTCAAAGTTAGCATGGATTCCTTGTGCCATGCCTTCATCATGGACATCTGTTTGGATTGCATTTCTACACTTCTGGCCATGCAGCTGGAGTGTAATATTTTGGAAATGTAGCTGTCAGATTATGCCTTTTGCTTGCTATCTTGCTGGGACTTGGAGTTGCCTTGATGAAGTACTGGATCTGTAATGATCATCATGCTTGCAGAAAGTTTAACATGTTTTCTCTAAACTCAGATCTTTTATATTTAGGAATTAAGACGACTTGTGTGGTTATAAACAATCTGCTGCATATTTCCTATCCATTTTATTGGGAAATGGTTAGCTAGTGCTGCTACCTAACAGCTTCCCATTGACTCTAACTGTTCTTTAAGCGTTGCATTGAGTTCTTGCTTTTGGAGTGAAGCTGAATGCTATTGATGATCTGTAAGGCCTTACTGATTTTCTGTAAGATGGCCTCTATGCCACCGGTGCTGTTTCTATTAAAAGGAGGGATTTTTCTGCCCGCTTTTCCAGTCTAATTTGCTGTCTAAATGAAGGGCTGAGTTGCTACTGTAGCCCTGTTAACTGCTTGTTAGCATTTCGTCTTTGTCTCAGAACCAAATGTAGGTGTTTCAGTAGACACACTGAAAATGTGCTGAAACACATGGTGCTTTTAACATTTGGTTGTCATTACCTTTTGGTGGTTAACCAGGCTGTGTTGACATGAAGTTGTATGGTTGTGTTGTGGGAGAACAGGGTTTAAGGGCAGGTGGAGCTTGTCTGAATAAGGCTGACCTGCAGCTGGGTTAGAGTAGGGTGTGAACCCAAACCACTTCCCTCCTTATATGTGTGTTTGTATTCTAGGATGAGAATACCTTATTTTGAATTACTGGCAAGCAGTAGTTTTGAGATACTGTTCCAGCCACTTGCGTGTTCCAGCACCGCATCACAGGTCTTGCATTGTTTCAAAAAACTGTTGATCCAGGAGGCTTTGGACTTTTTTTTTTTTTGGACAGAAGTGAATTAATGGTTGCCTTGGCAGTCACCAAAATTTTGGGATATCTGCAGACTTAGGCAACAATGTGCGAGTAAGACTTGGAAGTAAGGAATTTATGGGTCATGCGTTCCCCACATCCCCCCAGTCTTTCCCCTGGTCTTATGGACTTATTCACAGCTACTAAAGGGTGGTTTGTGTCAGACTTTAGAGGATCCAGCAGCTTTGTTCTGCTGGGGATAACTGTCTGCTCTGAATCTTTAATCGCAAAGGGAAAGGTTTGAGAGATTGGCTCTCTGCTTTTTCCTCTATTAAGACTTTTGTCTTTGTACCATACTAAAATTAGGATCTCTGCAGATGTCTGCATTTGGAATGGAAGTGCTGATGCAAATCTTAGTGGATTCTTATTAGAAAGAAGAGCTTTAACACTTCTTGCATTTTTTACTGTAACTATTTTGCAATTGTGTAACATCTTCTGATCTGTGCTGTCAATTTCTTGGGAGAGCTTCCTTCAACTTTTAGATAACCCTTCGAAAGAGAGATGTTTGTAGGAAACTTAATTTATTTACACTTCCTATAATTGCTGCTGTTAGGTTTTGTAATAGTCACTGTAAACAGAAGACTATGAACAGGAATAGTGACTTTCCATAAAAATAAATGGCATGTATTTTCTATCAGGATTTTAGAAGTGCACATGTAGAAACATGGAGCTTGTAGATCTTTCTTCCTCTTTTAGTGGCGGCCTTTCCTTGGCCGCTTTCTAGTCTCTGTGTTTTCCATACATGACAAGTGATTCTTGGAATGCCTGAGGTCCCATGTCCCACTGGCACCTCGAGCAGGAGTCGCTGCTCCAGAAACCACTTCTTGTTCCATCTCTGTGCTCAGGCTTAGCTTGCCTTTGCCCAGCTGCACAGGTCTCTTGGACTCTGGAACCATCAAGCAGCTTTCATGCAGCTGGATAGGTGGTAATTGTGGGTGCATAAAGAGCACTCTGAGAAATACAGCTGACCAGCACACCCAAAACTAGTTATCTAAGCTAGAACTTCCTTTCTACATGCATTTAATCAGTTCCTCATGTTCCTCCATCCTGCTTTTTTCTCCTGGTAGTTTTGGCCCAGGTCGTTATGTGAAACTCATAACAGAAAATATTGTCTAATGTCTCTGGGAAGAAACAGGAGGTTTTCCATAAAGAATCTTCTAAGGAAATGTGATGGCATATGGCAAAGAGCTGGTGTTTTCCCCCTCTACAAATCAGGGCTGCTTCTGTGCCTGACTCAACAGAGAATGTTTCAGATGCTTCTAAACAATAGATCATTTTCTTCGTATAACAAGATAAATGCAGATCTTATGTGTGTTAGCTAAGAGGGAAAATTGCACCTTTTTTGCCATTAGGAAGTGCAGGTTATTTCCTGATAACAAGGTCTGTATTTGTGCTGTGGTCAGCTGGGGCCGGGGTAGGAGGGAGTCTTGGTACTTTCAATGGTGCCGTGTCTGAAGGATCTAAACTATTCAAGTATAGTACAACTTTGATGCAGCCAGTCATGTAGGCCTGCACTTAAATGTGAGCATTTTTAGGTTTTGTTTTAAAAGTAAAGGAAGGTGAAGGACTCTTGCTGAAATACATTCTTACAAACTCTTAAATCCAAGGTATATATTTTTGCATGGTGTGTGGGGTGAAAGAGTCTGTCTGAATTTGGCAGAACTCTTACTTCCTGTAGCACATTGCATCCTTCCTTGTTCAGTAAATGTAGTGGAAAAGGAGCATATGATATGCTGTTGTAAACAAAGTGTGTAGTGTAAACACTAACACTGCAGACAAAATAATGGCCCACAATTTGGGGTAGTTTTAAATATGCAAATATTAAAAAACAAACAAACTATACACACAAAAATTATGGAATATTTTTCATTTTTAATTCTTAAAACTTTATGCTCCAGAAAAACTCCTTCAGATATAGTCATCTGTAAAGCAATGGTCATAAAATGTAAACATCCCCAAATTTATTGCCCAAAAAAAAGCTTTAGGGCCACTAGCAAGTGAATGTGAGATTAAAGAAACAGCAGACCATCTACAGGAGGGTGAATCCTTTTAGCCCAGACTATTTTGCTGTTTATTTTGGCTATTTATTAGTAGACCAACTCATAACTACTTCAAAAATTCTTTGTAAATAAAGGCAAACTGCATCCTTTGGTAAGCATCAGTGGAATTCAGAAACTTGGAAAATAAGTTCCTGAACTGGCTTAAGTTAAATGGGTGTAATATTGTTGTGTGGGTGGCCCAATGTACTTAGGGTATATCTAAGAATGAATTAATGTCACAGAATCACAGAATGTCAGGGATTGGAAGGGACCTCAAAAGATCATCTAGTCCAATCCCCCTGCCAGAGCAGGAACACCTAGGTGAGGTTACACAGGAAGGCGTCCAGGCGGGTTTTGAATGTCTCCAGAGAAGGAGAATCCACAACCTCCCTGGGCAGCCTGTTCCAGTGTTCCGTCACCCTCACTGAGAAGAAGTTTCTTCTCAAATTTAAGTGGAACCTCTTGTGTTCCAGCTTGAACCCATTACCCCTTGTCTTACTGTTGGTTGTCACCGAGAAGAGCCTGGCTCCATCCTCGTGACACCCACCCTTTATATATTTATAAACATTGATGAGGTCACCCCTCAGTCTCCTCTTCTCCAAGCTAAAGAGACCCAGCTCCCTCAGCCTTTCCTCATAAGGGAGATGCTCCACTCCCTTCATCATCTTTGTGGCCCTGCGCTGGACTCTCTCCAGCAGTTCCCTGTCCTCCTTGAACTGAGGGGCCCAGAACTGGACACAATATTCCAGATGTCCCGTGGTTTTTGGCCCTGTAACAAAGGCACTGCTTTCCAGTGTGCTGTGCTGGGGATGCGTGGAATGCTTTTTCAACCCTACTGTCACTGCGATGACTCTGCAGAGGTACAAAAGTACACTTGAGTGATTCTGTATATGGACTCCTCTCTACCTGTACTTCCTGCTGCAAAATGTATCTAGGACTCCCCCAGGGATATGTCTGACTCTACTGCCACTACCTGGTTCCTACTTTTTTTTCTGCAGTGTTGACAATTGTTGTTTTAGGATTGATTTCTGCTTCCTAAAAAAAACAGTTGTGCAAACTCCCAAGATCTTTGACAGCAAGAAGCTGTAATTCAGAGTCTGGTTTGTTACTGGATTCTACCAATGTACAAAAGCTGATCAAAGGCTTTAAATATATGCATGTACTTCGGTTAGTGAAATGATTCTTAAAGTTGGCCCATCACAGGCAACCTGACAGGCATGCCCTTCATTCCATCCTGCTTTTTGTATTGCTGTGAAGTCTTGGTCATACTTCCTGGAGCAAAGGGTCAGACCCAAGGCAGAAAGCCATCGGAGGAGAAAACAGCATAAAGTGATAACTCAGTCCTCATGTATGTAAATTATTTCAGTACTGTTTAGAACAATGAGTCAATCTGTGCACTGGAAGTAAAACAAATTTTAGTGACTCATAAGTGCTTGCTTGAGAAGTACCTACTGAAGCCATTGCCACCCTGTAAGGATTTACATACGTTTGAGATGTTAGCTTTCACCCAGGCAGGCTCTGTCTCTTGAGTATCAAGGTCCTGAATAGCGATGGCAGATGTCAGTAGGTGGATATACTACCAGTGTGGAACAAAGTAGGTCTTACCAAGATTAATACTTTTCTTCACCTGAAATCACAGGAGTGAGAAGTGGGTCGTCTTTGACTTAGTTTTATGTCGTCTTCACAAAACTGAATAAAGCATTTACTTTGGCTTTGGTCCTAAAGCAGTTAAAATCCTTGGTAATATTTCAATTGATTTAATAAATGAGCTTGGACCCTGACTTCAAGGATAGAATGCAACTAAAGTTTTTAAATTATGATGCCAAAGAAAGGGGGATGCTTCTGTTGTCTGGGTGAAGATTACTTTATCGGGATGTGCCATGGAATATTTTGCTAAGTGGCAAACGAGTGAACCACAATTGGTGTGAGCCAGCTTGAACTCATTACTGAAGAACCTCCTCCTGGCAACCCGCAGTGCGGCTCACAAAAGAGGATTCCTGTGAGAAGGATCATTCATCCGCTCCTGCTGGGATGCGGGAGGAAGTCAGAAAGTGTCTTAAGAACATACGAGATAGCAGTACTTAAAATTTTTGATGTATACACATAGAGAGAGAGGTAGGTGCTCTTTTTCATTTGGATTTAATAATACAATCCGTGGAGACTGAGTCCAGCAGAGAAACTAAATGTACAAAGAACCAAAATCCAGTGTTGTCAATTTTTGTTGAAAGCCAAATATTCTTATGACATTTTAATGTTCTAACTTACATGCTAAATAGAGCAGCTTTCACCAGCCCCCTCCCGATTCTAAGACTGTGAAGATCAGACACACCTGCCTTACTCTTACTGCTTCTGTATTTGGTAGCAAAATTTGGAAAAGCTGGAGGAAGAGGAGCAACAGTTTGATATTCAACTGCATAGAGTAAATTCTGCAAACAGTATGAGAGGAGGTGAGGTACTTTATTTCACTAGATTTGCCAATATAGTTGGGAAGGAAAATAGACAATTTTTTGGTCAGAGTCCTTCAGAGTTTTGTGTCTGAAGGACTTTTGTGTCCAAAAGATATATTTTGTTCAAATTAATTCATCTAGTAACAGATGCCATCCTTCCCTATTAACATTTCATTCTCCAATATCCTCAGTCTATCATCCCTACGGCAAAGCTATTACTGTTCAATACTAAATTTATTTTGAGGCATTTATGGCTGTTGTACAGTAACACACCTGACATCAAACTAATCCAGCAGAGCGTACAAGCTCAGGAACTCTCTCTCTGAATTCTTCTACTTCCCACAGATAATTCTGAGAGCTGTGGGCATTGGTTTAAGGTGGGAGCAGAATGTCCTGCCAATGGGGAGCTCTGTGTGTTTGTGCATGTTGAGGTTCAGTCACTCTCTTTCTTGCAGATTTTAACCAATGCCATGCACAAGTGGCATTTGATAGCACAAAGCTGTAATTTCTTCTGAGTGTGCTGTTGACTTCAGAGTGGAGTGGACTTCTTTAGTGGGTCAGGTACACTTCCATCTGGAGAACAGGAAATGTAATTGTGGTGCTTTAAATCAGAATTGGTTTTAATTTTTTGCTTTGTTATCTAGACACTTCCTAATGGGATATAAAATATGTAGTATTTTATTTTTTAGTATTTGCAAATCTTCCTTCCCTGTTTTTGCTAAGTGTATTCACTACGTTTGAGAGAATATTAGCCTCAACGATGATTTTGATATTGCAAAAAGGAATACCTGCAAATTCAAGGACAAATAAGACATGTAGAAAAAACTACATGGAGAGAAATACTCACCTATGCGTCTGCTCGCTGCATGCTTAGAAATAACGGTCTGATGAATAGTAAAGATAAAATAAGCCCAGGGATGGCACAACTTCAAGGAAAATGCAAGAACTAATGAAGGTTTCTAGAACTTTTGTTTTATCTCTCTCTATCTGAAAATTGATTCTCCTTGTAGCTACTTGAAGACAGAGTAACTTGAGTGGAGGCTTTTGAGTTAACTAGGTGTAACTGGTGTAAATTACAGCAGCGTGAGACCCACAGTGATTTATCTTGTGATGGCAGAGGCAAATCTTACCTGAAGATTCCTGGTTCTGTAGAGGATGAAACGTTCATTTTCCTGTCATCATTCAAGGCAATAGATAGTTTTATCTAATTTTATAATCTGTCTGAACAGAGCGGTTTTGAAGCTATAAACATTATTTAAGGATGTGCTTTCTTGTATTTCTGAACCCATCCTCAAGGTCTCTGCTCAAGCAGGCATCTTTTCTGTAGGCCTGCTTTTGATCTTGTTTCATGACTGATGGGTTTTGGAGCAGTTTTTAGTGACTTCTTATTTCAAGATCAATGAAACGAAAATACTAAAAGCAAAACACAGGCTTACAAACCACTGTGCTTCCAGCCCACCCGCTCTTCCCACCGCACGCTCGGCAACACACCTTTTGGGACCGCTGTCCTATGAAGTGCCACCGGAGTATGTGCTGTGTTTGGTGCTGCACCACAAGGTCCTGTTTATGCAGGGACCAAAATGGAGCTGCTCTGGCCTTAGTGTGTTTCTTAGAATCCATGTAGTGAGATTACAGGCCTGACAGATGGAAAACACAGTCGAACGTGAATATACGTATCTGCTTTGCTTAAGAAGAATATAATAAAGGAAAGGCACGTCATCTGTTACCTCAAAATTCTGAAGACCTGTCATACATTTGCAGTGGATGAAGCTGCTGGTTAAGCAAAGGGTGAGGAGGTAGTCCCCTCTGTTAGCTGAGTATCCAACTGCTTTCTCATGTGTGAAATGTTGGGGAGCCATAACATATCTACATTCAGGCCAGGGAAGAGGCTGCAAGCAGAATAAATTGTCTTTCGATGTCCTTTCTTGAAAGAAGTGGCTGTGATGTTGCTGTATTGTTACTACTTAATAGGCTTGGGAACTCGAGACAAATTTAGTTGAACAGCTGTGTTTGTTTCAAACCTAACAAAAATGGGGCTTACAGGTGGAACAGTTTGGAACCCCCTCCGTGACTCTCAAGGAACGCAGCTGTCTGTTGCCTGCTGCTCTATCCTGCCTGCCCTATGACTCCTGCAGCTTTACCCCGCTGTTGCTGGGGTGCACGGTATGCTGCAAGAACCCCCTTTACAAAAAGACTGGAGGGGTGTTCTGACTTCATCCAGCTTTCACAGGAACACTGGCTTAATTGCAACTTCTGCTGGGATAGAAGAATCAAGTTGTTTGTTGAAATTCTGCAGACAGCATCACCAACACAATTGAGTAGTTTCCTTCTTGCCTGCACCAAAGACCACTACATAATGTCAAAACAAGGTGACCTCCTGAAGAGAACACTCCTCTTGGTGGGATGCTGCCTGCACTGACACCACTCTGGATAGTGTCTCAGAAGACCTGAGGCTTTTCCAGAGTATTAAAGCAACATTCCTTTCTAAGAGGCAGCTGCATGGTGATAACTAATGTCTGTTGACTCCTGATTTGTAAAGCCTCCTTTTCTTTAGTGAATATCCCAGTGCGTTTAGGCAGCAGAGCACTCATCTTAAAACCAGCATTGATCCTAACACAGTAAACTGTGATGTTGTAGTGCTGTCCGGTCACAAGCTAATATGATGAGTGGAAGGAGTGTGTGGTTGACCATCCCCTCTCCGTGGAGCGGAGCATTTCTCCTCTTCACAACATGCTGTGGAGGCACTGCTGTGTTTTGTTCCCCGTCTCCTAAGACTGTTCCCAGTTAGATGTCCAGTTTTCTGTGTAACCACTCACAGCTGTCAGCACAGATGGAAGCTTGCTGGGCTGGAATATCTAGCAGCCAGATGAGCTTTTGAGATGCTTGGGGTCTTCCAACTTATTAAGGTGGCCATGCTGTACAGCATGTCTAAGGAATAATCTAAACACTGAATATATTCTTGTTCTGCCAACTAAGTTTCCTGATGCCTAATGACAACTCATTTTCGTCTTCCTTCCACAGCCATTCATGGTGACTCGCTGACTCTACAGGTCAGGTTTAGCCCTAGATTCGTGTGTTTTCAAGACAGACACCTGCTTAGGTTCTTCGTTGGTTTGGGACCAAAGAACTCATTATTCTGTAAATCAACCGTTTTGATTTTGTACGAGTTTTAGTGGTCTGCCAGGAAATGAGTTTCAACAGCCTGAGGGATTTTGAACAAAGTAACTGAAGTCTATTTAAATGCTAACCTTTGAATTTCTCAGATTCACATGCCTGATAATTTGGATATAAAAATGGAGTTAAACCTTTATGATGACCTTTAGAGTAATTTGGACGTTTTCATATTGGCTTGCTATTTAAAACCTATGCAGTTGCTGATCCATGATGTTGGTAATGAAATTTTATCTGAAACTGTTTTAATGTTTGCGTTGAGCTGTAAGTGTGAAGAGCCTCTTTTCTTGTTAGTACTTGGATGCTATTCCTGTTTAGTTTTCAGCATGACTTAAAAGCATAAAGAGACGTAGATGTTTTTATTCTTTTATTTTCAATTTTGGACCTGATTTAGATTCAATCTTTGGATGTATTTTCTGTTGTGCTCTCTCCAAGGGAGGGGAGAGTCCTGAGATTTTAGGTGTTAAAGATGTTTACTCTTCAATTTTTAAAATAATTAATCTATTAAATGTGTACATTGTGTGTGAAGCAAAAAGCCGTGAATGTTTTTCGTTCCACTTTTTACAGAGCAAAACTAACTCTGCTGCTTGAAATGTCATCCTTTTTGTATTTGCATCACGTCTGTCACCTGTGATATTGAAGACGATTTGATTTGTTTGGTTAAAGCATAGATCTGTATGTGATGTTTTAGAAGTGGCAATTTAAGATAAGTAGCATGAATAGCCTTTACAGTGGAAAACCATGTGATGACTTCAGCCGTATGCTTTTTAACCAGACTTGAATCAGGTTTGCCTTTTGTTTTTTTTCTAATCTCATGACATAGAACAAGTCCCAGAATTTATTTCAAAAATATTCTGAGTTAGGATAGCATGCAGTGAACACCAAAAGTATAGATCAAATTGGAATGTATGGTGGGGTCATCACTAAACCATGTATGAAAACCTTGTTACAAACAAAACTACTGAGAGGCAGTAATCTGTGACTGATTAGAGATGGTGCCAGCCTTTTAAAAATTATTTTTAAATTTTTAAAAAATTTTTTAATTTATTTTTCTTTTCCTGGAAGAATAAAAACAAGTGAGAGAATCACTTATGTTCTGCCTCAGATCTGTTTTGAAAATCTGATTATGATGTGCACCAGCAAATCTGAACCCGTATAACCTGTAGGACAAAGAGTGTGCATTGTGATTTCATTTCATTTATGCAAGGAGGTTTCTGTATGCAGCCACTTTAAGGTCTGAGTAATGACTTTGTACGATATGCTGTATAGCTGGAAAAACGCATTGTGATACGGCAGTGTGGACACTATTGCTTATAAGTTGAGGAACAGAATTCATCAAAAGTGTATGTTCACATCTTCGGCTGGTGCAAGGGAGAACTAAAAAAAATAAAAACCCTCTTCCCATTTCTTTTTTTTAATGGAAAATGAAATCTCTTTCAATCAGCATTCTTGAAGTGTAGCGGTCCTTTCCAAAAGAACCCATTCAGCACATCATGGGGGCCCTGGGAGTTCCCTGCTGTCCCTGTGTGGGATTAGAGTGTTTCTATTTACAATTCATGGACTTGATTCAAATCTGAGCTAGACTGAATCTCAAGTCTGTGAATGTTCTTGAACATTTCTGAGTAACTGAACCTGTTTTACCCCAGAACAGAAACAGTGTGCTTTGCGGTTGTATCTCTGGTTGAAAGATTCCTGTTGATAATGTTAGAATTCCAGATTAATATATTTAAAAATTCCAGATAGGTCAGTACTAGCTGCACTTATGGTTATTTGTGCTTTCAAATCAAAATGCTGCTGTTGCATTAGGGTATCAAAAGACAAAGGTGCTCAGTGGCGTGTTACTAAGAAAACCGTACCCCAGCCCATCCCGAAACATCCCCATATGTTCACGTGTGCGAGTCTACGTGCACATGTCAAATGTCTTGAACTACTTTGGGATAGTTTCTCACTTCAGGCAGCAGAATTTCCTGATGAAAGTATTTGTTAAATACTTTCCCAGTCATACAACTTATTAAATCCATATTGAACGTGTCTGCCTGCAGAATAAATTGATTTCAGCTATACAGCACAACAATGAGCTATTCTAAAATTTAAAAAAAAAAAAAAGATACTTTTAATATAAGAAGCCAGATGCTGACTTCATATATTCTGGGGAAAGAAAACCCATGTAAATTCAATGCTTTTCATTGAGTCCCCATAGTGAAATTTTATCTAGTGTTTTCATCCAGTGCAGTTCTTAATGCAGTAACATCTTTTGGCTTGAGAGGCTCCTTACTCTTTCTAAACCAATAAATCTTGGTGAGGCTTCTGCACGAGCTTGGTTTTAGTGTTTTTGGCAGCAGGGTAACTCATATTGCCTATTGATGATTTCTTTGTGTTTTTTAGTGCATTCTGACAAATTCAGTACAGCTTCTAAGACAAGACAGTAATGTCTCTCTTGTTTTCAGAAGCATTGAAGTGTATTTTTAAATAAACAAAACAATTAACTTTTTAGGGCCCAGTGAAACGGAGAATGTAAGTCAAGCAATAAGGTAATTATTACAGTAGTATTAAGCTACAGAGCTTTAAACACAGATATGGAAAGAGTGTGTCAAGGCACACACTCTTAGCAGAGACCTTGTGCTGGACCTCTAGACTGATACTGCCAAGACACAGTGCTATTGAAGGCAAAGTTAAGGAACACACATGTAGGACTTCAGAAACAGGATTTTAGCAACAGGTCTGTTCCTGTTGTTGTCTACTTAATTCTGAATTTTCAGTTAAAACAGGGTATCTAAACTGGATGAAGTTACTGGTTGGCAGTGAGGAGCATCAGACTTCACACCTCTTTTCTATGGATCATCTTGAAACAAAAGGTGACTTAAGGTCACCTAAGGAATGCTCAGCAAGGCATCTACTCAGAAGTACTCAGTGGAATGATTTTTTTTGTTTTTTTAGAGCTTTACCTCTTCCAGGTTTTCCATGTGCCTTGTCAATAGCATGTGTCTTTGGTTTAGGTTTTCCAGGTCAAATTACTTGGTAGTGAAAGATCCTGTTTTATAGCAGCAGAGAAGTTTTTGGCTGTTTTCAGTCATGTATGTGGAGGTTGGAGAGTGCCAGGAGTGCATTAGAATCATACAGAGCACCCCAGATTTATTGCGTTTGCAAGTGGCCATTCACGGCAACATAGTTTGTTAGTGACTTCTGGGACGGAGAGGGGATTGCCTGACACTTTGAACTTGCAGGGAAAAAAAGGAAGAAATCCAAAATCTCCCTAATGAAGCCTTGGATAAAATAGATGGAAGAAGGGCTTGGACTCCACAGGAATTGAAGACGTTGTAGTTTGTGGCAGATGGGAAGGAGTTTTCAATTGCATATGTAGAGGATTGTGGAGGGGAAAAAAAAAAGCTGGAAAGATTTGATATGTGTGTTAATGATGTCCCGGAAGAGGAAGTCAGCAGTAATCCCATTCTCCTCATTCAGAAACTTGTTCGAGAGTCAGAGCTTCCTGGCAAGGAGGCTGGGATTTTGGAAGGAAGGTACCAACTTCTGAAGCATGGAGTTTTGATAGGAGTGTAAAGGGTTTAGGCTCTTCTCTCTTGATAAGGTGCAGCTCAAGTAGTACTCTTATAGCCTAATGAATATTCCACCTTGATTTCAAGTGATATAATTAGAGTTTGTCCTCTAAAGATCAGTTCTGTGTGGATGAAGGAGAGGATATTGTCAGAGGCTTGTTTGTGACTAACACCTCAGTGCAGCCCAGAGGTAACAGAGAATCTCATCTGTCAAGCCCAAGATGTTGTGAACGATCAGCCCCAATTGTCTGAACCACAGTTTTCTAATGAATCTTTGTCACTAGAGAATTTCTGCTTGACTTTATAAGATTGTCAGAAGGCAAATTAAAGTCTTGACTTTAATATTTGTTTTGTGTAGTCACAATCCAAAAACTTTTACAGTCCAGAGAGGTTGAATAGTTGGTGCTTGTGCAAGGGTTTTGCTCACTGCAGCAAATGTTTAGGGAGCATGAGGTGTTTGAAATTGGTATGAGGTTTGCAATACTTATCTTAGTTTAGTAATCATTGTGTGTGAGAAGATAGACTCGAGCACCAGCCTTTTTAGCAAAATGTTCCAAAAATGGAATAATCTGTTTTTCTCACTTAATAATCTGTGGGTTTGGTTGAGAGTCTATCTTTAGGTACTTTCTGAGAGTAAAAAAAGCAGCTTGTCGTAATGGTCCATTAATATGATAAAACAAGAAGTGGTGTGGTCTAAGTCTTTGGTAGCTTCACTTATACTTTTCTTTCTTTCTCTTTTGAACCCAATATCCCTTATTTTCTAATATTTTTGTTATTTACTAATGCTTTATTCCAAAAATCAACTTATTGGTTTTCAGTGACTGTACTTGAGAAGTACAAATAAAACAAACTTCTTTGGTTCCTGTGTGAATATTCAGAAGATTTAAAATAGCAAGCAATAAGGAGCAGCATTTCCAGGACAGCTTCCCTTGAGTGGGTAAAGTTGCCATTTTATAGTTATGATTTGCCCATATCCTATGGAGAAGGTGACACCAGTCGTCTTTCCAGTTCCTTGCTGAGGTTTTAAACCTGCAGTGACAGACAGTTCTTTCCCTATGCTCTGAGGAACATCACTGACATGCAGCCTGGGTCTTGCTTTTAGGAGAGTTCAATGCTTGCTACACACCAAAGGGAAATCAAGTGCTTTTATTGATCCGATCTTGTCTCTAAAACAAGGGACAGTTTATATTGGAAAGCAGTGTTTTTTAAAGTTCTTCTGTAAAAAAACCAGTTATCTTGTGGCAATAAATGTGTCAAGCTATTGGTAAAGTCAAATGCTTATTATAATTCAGACAAGGACTACACATATGCTGTATAACCTGCAGAACATGATTTATAATAGGCAACACATTTTTAAAGAGTTCATTTTTCAATTTAATTTTTCTTCTTTTTGTAAAGAAACTTGTACATGTGCAAGTGGTTCTAAATGGACCAGCACTCCACTGCAGCATGACCATTTTCCCTACTCGCAGCCTCCTATATTTCTGCTTTAATAGCCTGTAGAAATTGAGCTGTTCTTTGCTTTACACATCATTTACTTTATGCAGTGAATCGCTCAAAGCAACAAAACTGAAAAGTAATGAGCCATTTGGATGATTTCTTTTACTAAAATTAAGACTTCGATACCATGCTGTTGGTTTCTTGTTATAGCAAGTTGAATGCTTGCTGATCAGACCAATAATCTTAAGAACAGGGCATTAGAAGGAAAAGTTGAAAACTTCAGGTATGCGTGCAGGTGCTAAAGCGTTGTATTATCCTTCTTCACACCTAGGAGAATGTGGCTGGCTTGCCTAAAGACAAGGAGAGAACTCCCTCAGCAGCTGCCTTATATTGAAAAATGATCTTTGTTTTCTGGCTAGTACACTCAGAGAGAGCCTGCTCTTCCTGCCTTTGAAAGTATGCTTTCATATTAATCAGACATTTCAAACCCAAGGGATAAAACTTAAGACAGGAGCTTGGCTTAGTAATTATGCAGTTGGAACTCGTTATTTCTCCACAGAGCTGGAATTTGAGAGAGAATTCATGTTGCACTGCAGGCATCAGGGCTTGCAACTAAGCTGAAAAAAAGAGATGAAAGTTCACATTTTCACTTGTCCATAGGGCTGAGTTTCAAGGAATATCTCCAACACAAGCCATGTCCTAGTTAAGAGAACTGACAGTGTTCTACAACTTGAGACAAGCATGTGTGTGTTGGTATGAGGGCAATTCTGAGTGTATTGAGTATCAGATGTTGAGTCCTGCTTTGCATATTTTAAGGGAGTTATAAGTAATATCAATATATATTGTTTTCTTTTTAACTTTTCTGTACAGGGTAGATTGACTGTTTTTTAAATACTTAGTGTTTTATGTGTGCATTTATTCCAAAACCATTTTCCAATAGGTAACGAGAGTAAAACAATCTTATTTTCATTTATGCAAGAGATTATTTGACTGCCTCAGGTGCTAGGGATATGACTTAGTGACCAAAAGTCTGTTGCTGTTGTGTGTTCTGACCTGTATGGTTGTATCTTTGAGTTCTACCTACAGAAGTTGCAATAAAACTCCTGCAGTTGCATTAAAGGCAAACCTTTGTAAAGTGGTCTAAGTCCTGGAAAGAAAAGGACCTTTTCCTGTAGTACTGTAGGCTTTATTAGTTATTTGTCTCCATTGGTAGGCTTTCTAAACTGCCCAAATCTGATTTTATATTTGTGGAATTGTAAAGAGCATTCTTGGTTCTTAATCTTGTTCTGACATCAGCTATACCCCAGGTATAGGAGGCTATATAACCATCTTCTCTGAGGACCTGAAAAGTGTAAAATGCAAATAGATCACCTCATTCATCCTGTAACTGAGCAAATCACTAGACCTAGAAACACGAAGGAATGAATTGTCTTCTAGTTGAGAGATCAGAGGACAAGTAATTAAATTGTGTTTATATTATAAACATGATACTCTGAAATAAGTGCAATATTAACCATGCCTTAGTGAGTCAAACAAATGTGAACAAACTTAGCCTTACTAACCTCAGTGTGTTCAGTGGCATGTACTTAATATTTGAGTGCATTGGGGGCATTTGGACGTTTTGATACCCATCAGAAGCTTTAGCATCACTAGAGAAGCCTGACTTTGCCATTTCTCTTCAGAAAGTTTGAAATGGAATATCCGATGTATGTTCCCACAATTAACATTTACTAATAAGATCCTTTGTTGTTGATACTTGTGACCAAAGAGCAAACTATATTTTTTAAAATATATTTGGGAGGAAGTTAGCTTTTATATTATCTTATTAAGTTGAAGTCTGTTCCACTGCTCAGTGGTATATGGAATATGCATGTGTTTTGATAAATTGGTCAAAGCAATCTAGTTCCTTTCATTTCAGATATGACTGGAAACAAGTATGGAAAACCTGATCTTAAGCATTAAATTTGTTATAAAATCTTTCCAATTTTGCAAAGTCAGCTTTATTTTATTGGATAGAATTCAGGTCTCTGAGAATCTGCAATGGTATTAACATATTGATATAATGTTTTAAAATAGCACATGAGGTGACTGCCTCGCATGGCAATTTTAGGAAACATGCCTGTACCACCCTGGAGTAGGAAGCAATAGCATGGAGGACGTATAGTAAATTGTTCTGTATGCTTTAATGAAATAATCTGGGGGTGATTTTGTGGTTGCCGGGTATCTGTAATTAATGAAGACTTCCAAATGATTTTACAGGGTTTATTTAATCTTTCATGTGCAGAAAGTAGAGATTTCAAAATGTTGAATTTTCTTCTGTTACAGTAAACTACATGCTGATGTTGCCCACTCTTGCTGTGTGTGATAATGTAGATTTGTTGACCTCTGCTGGGCTCCTTGTAGAGAACAGGAACAAATCATTTCAGAATCAGGGCTGTATTTGCAAAGGTAATGCAAAAAATGAAATAGCATGAGGCTTAAAGAAATTACAGTGAAATGTGGATACGATGGCCAGCAGCTGGTAGTTTTATAATATGAGCAACCCTGAGTTCTTTGAAATAATAAGCAGTTGGCTGATGGCTAAAATCCACTTCTTTTGTAAGAAACCGCTTTTTTTTCTAGGAAGTATTGGTGTCTCTTGATACTCTTAATTTAATAGAAGAAACATTAATACAGCACTGTGCTTCATGGTACTTATACATATCCACATGTATTCCAACTTTATGATATAAGTCCTGTGTTGTAAATTGAAGAGTCATGGATCTGTTTAGCAGAACAGGTTGCAAAAAATGGGGCTACTTCAGTTTAAGATAAGGTTGAGGGTGAATAATTTGGAGTCAGTGCTTATTAAAAAAGATTCTGAAATGCATTTTAAATAAATGCATACCTGTGTTTAATATTGTTGAGGAGCTGCAAGTGCAGGCCTAAAACACAGAAAAATTCATTCTGTATCCTTGTAGAGATGATACAGTGCTTGATTTATTAGTAGTAAGATATTTATATTGATTTTTTTGAAATGATTTTGCATATTTCTATTTCTGGCTGTTTAGATGTGTGACACAGCAAGATAAATGTACACAGAACGATGTGCATGTCAGCTGGAGAAATCAATGTGCTTGGAAATATGAGACCTTAACTGTTACTAGTGCCTTTTAAAGTATTAGGCTGAAATCTTTGGGTTTTGTGTTTGAATACAGACCAGATAACCAGCAATCTAAGTGTGTTACAATGTTAGGGTGACTTGGTAGGCTTTGTGAAATGGTCATGATGGGTACATTGTAATAGAGCTGTGTTATAAATCTTTAAAAACAAAAACAACAAAAAGCGGGGGGAGCAAACAAAACACAACAACAACAACAAACCAACCAGCCAAAAGCAAAACCCAACCAAACCATAAACTGTTGTAAGTCAAAAAACCATAAACTGTTTGAAGTCAATAGAGCATCCTGGTTTAGGCTCTGCTCAGTACTCTGTATCTACCAGGATGGTGATCGTGGTCATGATGTGCTAAGCCAGGGTCTTGTAGTCTTTTCCACTGTAAGAGGCAGAAGGGAGTATTTTTGGCGGTTCCAGTGAAAGTGTGTGCAAAAAGCTATATATGGCAGGTAAAGCACTAGCAAAGTGCCATTCCCTTCATCTGTAGCTGCAGCTGAGACGTGCAGCAGAATTTATGATGTTTGTGACAGGCAAGCAGAGTCAGATCCATAGGAGAGGGGACAGAATCTAGGTGTGATCACACTGAATGCTGGTGGTGTCAGTATTGGTTGGTGTCCACATTGGCGTTCCTTTTGTAATTTTTGGCTGATAATCAAAATCAGAGCGGCAAAAAGTGGGGTATAGCTAATGGCAACAAGACAGGTTAGTACCTAGTGCTGGGGAGGTGAGGACATGCAGAAATAAAAGAAATTACACTAATATGGATCAATACCTGTGTGGTTTGAACTACATGTTCTTGGTCCTTTTTCTTTATGGACTAAAATACACTGTTTCCTATTACTCTGTTCAGAAGCATCATGTGAAGGTATCACAGGCCTGCACACAGGAGGTGTATAATAAATGAAATAAGCTTACCTCCAAAAATGTGACTGTGACTTAAACGCTAAAATGCAAAACCTAACTTCAAGGATCCCAACTGGGAAGAACCCAGGCTTTTGGGGCTGTAATAATAGCAATTCACTTGCCATGTGCCTCTCAACAGATTGCATTGTGGTAGGAAATGTTGAAAGATTTCCCGACTAGAGATCATAGCATGTCATAAATGGGTTTACGATCCCAGGATGCATTTCCCTTATGGAAGTGGGGCATGAATGCAGATATGAAGCCAGGGTACTGTGGTCAGGAAAGGGGGGGTGGAAATGGGGACAGCTGTACAGCTGCATCAGTGTAGAGAGGCAGGAACTGACGGTGGGGAGCTGAAACCGGAGAGTGCCAGCAGCTGTATGGTGATTCAGCAACAGTTTGTCCTTGGTCTCTCATCCCTGTGCTCAGTATCACAGAGTCTCCTCTCATGTATAGTGTGTGCAGCAGATTCCCCCCCGCAGCCCTATCCCTCCTCCCCTTAAATTAAGTGGCTTAAAATTTTAAATAAATATTTTCATGGGAAGTCATTGAGGAACTAGGAGAGCATGAAGACGTTCTCAAGGAGGCCAAAGAATTGCTTCAGGCGGGATGTTATGGCAGATACTTCTCATTTTCTTCCAGGTTTTTCTTAAAAATGTTAGAAGTCTTAGTCAAAATCATCTTTGCTAAATACTAGAAAGCCTGGCAACAACTATGAATTATAAATATGATTAAAGTAGATATTGTTGAAATTAATTTCAACTATTGTAATACAAAAGTATCGTTAGGGGAAGCATGCCTATGAAAGCCTTGAGTTTAATCTGTAGTGATTCTTTGAAGAATTGTGTTTTATGTAGAGTAACACACTTAGGTATCTAAACAATCCAATGTGGCATAAATTTGTACTTGGTATTGAGCTGTGTAAATTTGTTTCACAAATTTGTTTTGTACAAATTGGTTTCACAAATGTCTGTGTGTAGAAACGGCACGGACTAAAAGCGGTAACAGAATATTCTCAGTCCTGAAACACCAACAGAATCCAGCGTGTGTTTAAAGCAGGAGTATCTCCATTGGTTTCCAATAGATCATTTGCATACTTAAAATTAAGTACAAGCTTCAAGAATTTGACCCAAGTTAAAGCTAAAATTAGGAGAAATCAGTCTTGTCCCGGTACAGTTCATTACTCTGTGGACTTGGTCTCTTTTTCCTTTTAAAAGATGTATTCTGGGTTGTGCACACAGTTTATTTGTGAGAGACTTAAGTACTTACAGTAGCTGAATAGAAGATGGTTGTATACATATGGGTTTGATAAATGGACAGGAATAAACAAGCATTCATTCTGTTCTCCATAATATTTTTCTGTGAGACTCAGACCATAATACGACTTGAGTTCAAACATTCAAGGGATTCCCAGAAAAACAAACATTACTTCCTCTTCCAAATATCCTTGCAGTGTTGTTTTCCAACACTATGTTGTTTTCCAACACAGCAGATGTTCAACAAAATGACCTAAAGTGTTGTTCTTCACTAGTGACACTTTGCAAACAAGAAGGTCCATTTACAGATGTTGCCTTAAATCATTTAAGCGAGTACAAATCAACAAACAAGAGAATGTGTCTAGTATCTAGGTTTTTGGATTAAAATTCAGCCTTTCAGAAAGACTTCTGTAGAGATATTACCTGTTTTTAATAGTGCATAAGTGTAATTGATGCTCTGAGTGTCCCCTCAGAAGACTGAGGTACAATGGCTGATGCATCTTCGATTCACACTATAGCGTGCTGTGCGCCAGCTTTTGCCTGCGAAGCCTCAAACAGCTGAGGTAGGATAGTTTGAACTTATTTCTCTTAGTTTTCTAATGTTTAGTTGAGCTTTGGATGTGACCTACGTGAGGGATTCTAAGAATGTTTGCGCACATAAAATCTTCATGTCACTGTTAAGACAAGCCAGGAGCCTCGTTAACGTTATTGCCATGATCACTGACATCCAACAGCCCGTGCTTAATTCGGTGCCAGCATTCTTTCCTGAAATACTTGGTATAATCCAGAAAGGCAGCATACACCAAGAAGGCTGGTAGGATTTACAGTATGTGGTCTTTAAGAATTTCATAAATCAATACAATGATTTTGAAAATTTCTCTTAGATGTCAAGGCTTATCTTAAAAATGCATTTTCTTTTCAATTATTGCAGTCTAGTCTAAAAATATGTTCAATGACGTTTTCCTCAGTGCAATTTTTTTCACAAGTAATAGTGAGTAATTGTTTTTAAAGCACAGGATTTTATGCTACTTTAATGCCTATAATTTTAGCCCAGTTACTGTGCATTCTTATGAAACATATGCGCTTGTGTGTGTGTGTGGAGGTGAACAAAATACCTGTTTTTTAATGCTTTTAAGATCAGGGCCTCAATTCTGAATATGATTGCCTTGATTATCCCAGGTGGTAAAAGGATAATGTTATAACCCAGATAGAACAGGTCATTCAAAACACATGTAGTTTAGGTTGTGAGAACTTCCACTGAGGATGTAATGGAGAGAAGAAAGGTCAGTGACACGGCTGCCTGTGGTTCAGGGATCTCTCAGCTTGTGCTGACCTGACAGAGTAATTCTGGCAGCATGGCGACAAAATAAATGCAGCTGTATTGCTTCCAGACATGAGCTGTCTCGTGCAAAGTTAACTCGGTGTCATTGCGCTCCTGGCATGATGAAGCTGCAACCTTGAAAAGCCACCAAAGGATGATTGAAGGCCAATTTTTTTCCTCTGTGGAAACTTAAAAGCTTTATGGGGCTGCCTGATCAACAAGAGCAGGATGAAATATAAGCTAGTCTTTTGTAACGGTTAATCTTGATTTCCCAGACCATCAGTTTTCTAATTAGTTTTTGCAAAACTTCAAAATAATTTAAAGCGATAATTTAAAATTACATAGGTGTTAGTTGATTGAATTCAGTGTTTTGTCAGCTGATGTTAAATATTCTCTTCAGGCTAGGACATGCAGTCACTTGAACTGCAAGATTTGGTTTGCAAAGTGTGTTGATTCAGATAGAGCACGTTGCAGACGGGCTGTGAAGGGGAATGTAAAGCTGGGAGTGCGTGCGCACAGCAGGGTGGGATGGACACCTGCAGTCGCATACTGCTATGCAGAACCATCATTGTTCCTTTGTGTAGAATATTTTTAAGTCATGACTTTTAAATACTTTTTTTTTTTTAGGGGAAGATAAATACCTGAATTCTTCCAACTTTATGGCCTTGCCAACAGGAGTTTATTTTAGGCCTTTGCTTTTTGCAGTGGATACCTGCCAAGGATATGTTGTGTATGCATGGATTAAATTTTGTGCTGTCTTCCTTATTACCCCTTAGTAAGAAAATCATGCTCTGGTTTTGGCAATTGTTGCTCCTGTCCTGTGTTTCTATCCTCTTATCTCCTTTTCTGTGTCTCTGTGAATCTCCTTTGTTGTTTTCCCTATTATTTCTGTCTTTATGACAACTCTGACTCTCAGCCTGTACAGTGTTGGTCCATGGTCTTGTCTGTTTAAAAGTGGTTATGTTAATGGTGTTGGCACTCAAACACTGTCACAGGCTTCAGCACTACTGCTGCAGACCATGGAAAAGATGGTAAAATTACTGTCTTGAAGCCTTTGCGTCAGGCTGTGTGTAGATTTGGTAGTTGTGTGCTCTTCACAGCATTTGCAGGACTGTCCTTTATTGCCATGAAGGCTGGAAATGATGTAGAAATGGTTAGATAATAGAATATTATGATTATGGCACATAAGCCATATTCATAAGAAGCCTATTCATCTGAGAGTTACAGTTAAGCAGACACAGATTTTGATGAATAGTCAAAGATCAGGCAGCTGAGATCATTGTGGAATTACTGTCTTTAATCAATGCATGTCTCATTATTTCTGTTGGAGATATTTGGTATGAAGTCTCCTTGATGCCCTCAACCTGCCTGGTGTATCCCATGAACTTGCTACATCCTTTGAGCCTCCTTTCAGACACCTGTCAGCAGAGCTTCATGTCCTGCTAATATTCCTGGCTAAAAAATTACAGCATTTCATCACGCCGTTTTCGGTTTGTTCCAAATAAGCATTCAATGTCAGCGATGCCACTAAATGATGCTGCAGAGTAATGTGCCCAGTGTCATGTTGTCAAATGTAATAATGTGAACAGCATTGTAGTGAGGAGCCTGAAATGAGCAGTGTCACCATGGGAGATCATCGCATAGCTGCTCACAGGTGAGATCCCTGCGTGCCACAAGTGTACACCCCACAGGGACATTCCTCCAAACAGAGCATCTGCTGTGTTTCCTGAGCTGTGGATACTGGTACTGCCCTGGCATTTGGGGAAAAATACAAAAACAAGACAAGGTGCATAGTGAGGGAGACTATGTTGAATTCAGCAATTATTTTTTATGCATTCAGTATTGAGGTGTAGAGATAAGCGGTGCAAGTCATGTCCAGAGATACCTGAATTTAGAGAGAGGTGCTAGGAAAAGGGACAAGCGAAATGGGTGTCTCCACAAAATAGCTTTCTGTTCTATACCAGCCTAATGGAGCTTCTGGCCAAAAGCCAGACCCTCAGCTGGTGCAGATCAGCCTTGCACCATGGAAATCGGTGCTGCCATGCAGATTTGCTACCACTGCAAATGTACACCCAAACTCTAAAGGTACATTCAATTTTGGTCTTGTATAATTATAAGGAGAACAGATGAGATTAGGATTAATAGGAAGGTTTCATCTTTGCTCAAGATGCAGCTGAATTAATTGTGCATTATTGACGTAATCAGTTCAATTAGGAGAACTGATTTGTTTGTATTTTGCTTTAGAAACAGGACAAATGAAAAATATTTTTAAACTAGGCATGCTTCCAATACATTTTATTTAACTGCTTCATCTTTCAAAATCTCCCCTTTTTCAATCTAAGAACGACTATTTTTCTGTCTTTGAAACTTTTATATATAACCTGCCTTACGTGTGTTGTAAATTGGGGTCTTTATTACCATTTATGTTGATCTTTCAATGTAAACCCTTAGGAAATCCAGGTTGCATTTTTAAACATTTTTTAAGGCTATCAACATACAGTTCTCTAGACACTTATAAATGAAACATTTTTATTAAGTAACTTACAACAAATGTTGTAGAACCCTCTAGGTCATTTGTTAGAGATTTGCTGTGCTTGTTGGTGATGGGAAAGAATGATACAATGCTGGGAAATGTTGTAGGAGGAAATTAAAAGTTTATTGTATTATGTAGATCGGTTGGAAGTGGGTCATGCCGAGGTCTACAATATATCTGAAATAACATTGTGAAGTACTCATGCCATACTTGTTTTTTGGTTTTGTTTGTTTTTATTTTTTTTACATATGCTCCTTTCAGGTTTTCTCCCCATTAAGAAGTATATTATCTGTAATAGAAACAGAAAACCGTATTCACACAATATTAAGATTGTATGGGTAAAATCTGGTAAACTTAAAATATGTTAATTTGGCAGTACTTCACTACCTCTGCTGTGTGATGTCAGCTTTACAACATGAACAGGAATCTCTGATTTGTTGCTTCAGATCTTTACTTTTCTGTTGCTTACTTGTAGCTGAATGGATCTATGTAGCCCTAATCTCAATGCTATGAAATATGCTTCTCTGGCATAATTCATCTATTTAGGTACTTATTTTCCATATTGGTGTGGAACTGATCCTTCAGGATACAGTTTGGAGCAGTCTACTGGGTACACTGTCAGGAAACAGACTATTAATCTGAAAAAGGGACAAACAGAAGTGAACTCTCCTCTACAGCAGAAGTTTTCTGAAGGTGTAACTGGCTTATCAAGATGACAGTGCCAAGGTGTGTACGCTCATAGTCTGGTCCAGAGGAGCGATGGGGTTCCCATGAGCTTGGGGAGCTCAGGACAATATTTTCTGCAGCAGGATACTTGCTATGGGCTGCCTCAGTGCTGGGCGATTTGGCACTGAACCATATGCTGAGGAGACTGAGTCGTCCTTGTGTTTAGGTACACAATGGCAGTTATATTTCTGGATTAAAGCCTTGGGAGTTTAGGATAGTTGACCTCACTTCAGTGATGCTACCAAGACAGACACAGAGTGCCAAGCAGTTGTTCTAATTGAGTCTGGCGCTCCCATGTTAATGTACTGAGGACAAGATTCTGGGAAAGGTAAAGTCTATGTGAGAATAATTAATGTGTTTTTTTTTTTTTTTTTTATAAGAGCCTAAGGGAATTAAGTGCCTATAGTCCCATTAGTCAACTTTAAATAACCCTAACCAAGAAGCCTAGACAACTCTCTTAAATTCTCTTGAAGGCTTTTAATTCAATTGCAAAATAGTGTTTATTCAAAGGGTTTATAATCTCCTTTTGCTTGGCACTCACTTTGCACCCTAGGTCTTGGAGTTTGTTCTAATCAATAAAGTTAGTTTGATAGCAGTAAATAAAACACCTTTGCTGTTGCATGCATTGGTACAACTGAAAGCAAGACAAAAATGTGCTAGCGGATGAAAAAATGATGAGAAGCCTCCTCTAAACAGGGAGAATGGAATGATAAGGGCAGGATGGAATGTGCAGTGACTCTCATTGCCACACTGATAATGCAAGATAAAAAAAAATAGTAATCCAATTCCTAGACTGAAATCACCGAAGTTAGAGAAGGGTTGGATTTGATGTGCTTCATAAGGCGAAGGGAAGAAAGCAAGATGCAAGTCTAAATAGTCCAATTAAAATTTACCAAATGCATTAAATGTGCCTGCATCCCAGTGTTGCCAGCTAACTTCCATTTACAGTTTGCAGAAGCCATTTTGGTTACTATACAATTATTGCAAGAGCAGTGAATTTCAGTCACCACGCTTACTGTACTCCTTGGACTGGTTACCCTACTGTAGTGGGCACCAAAAGAGTAGACAAGTCACTGCAGGTAGCGTGGCATTCTCTTTTCAAGTTTAGTCAGCCTTGCCTTTATCAACTATTGCTATTTCCACCTTAATTTTCTAAGATAAATTTCATTTTCTTCTCACCAGACTTGTATACTTTTTGTTAATTTGTGACACACCTTCGTCCAGCATTGTTGTGGAAAAGAGAAAATATGTGGACCTGGTTGAAGAATGTCGCTGGGGAGTCACCTGCAGTGCATGTGACTTGGGAAGAAAAACACAACTAAACCAATACTAATAATCAGGTCAACTACAGATGGAAGGGAGGTCCTGTTCTTCCACTTCATGGGTTTGGGGAGGTTAGAGACCTCCTGGAATTAGAGAAACCATATGGTCTGAAGAATTGCCCAGCAAATATCAGTAGGTGATGTGAGGATGCCTACTGTACAGGTTTAAAAATCTATAGCTGGGAAAGATGATTAATTGTAGTTGATCTGTGTTTCTCAAACATGTTTTGATGCAAAATTAAAACAAGCACATATTTCCAGGTCTCCGTAACATAAGAATCAGTTTTGTTTTCATAGTGAGGTTTTACCACTCTTCAGTGGAGAACCGAAGGGGAAATGAGTGTTCTGTGCCAAAGAGTTATCTTCTGTGAGGCCTTTTTACTCACTAGATGACTTTACTCATTTAATAAGAAAATGCCAAAACTTTGGAAAGCCTTTTCTTAAGTAATTTGATACGGATTGTAAAGGGTAAAAAACCCAAACCAAAACACATAAAAACATGAACAAAACCAAACAAACAGTAGAATACTCAAATGTGGTGGTGTAAGACCTATATACATCCAATTGGATTAGTCCAGTTAATGCAATAGTGATTAGAAAAGATGATACATTTGTTTGGAACCTTTCATGGATTAACCTGGCCAGCTGAGGTTGATCAAATTAGACATGATTCTTTTAACTGATTCTTTAGTTACATAACAGATGGCAAATATTTACCTTAATTAGAACATAGCCATTTATTTACCAGTTTAAAGTATGGCAGCCGAGCTTCCTCTAACAAACTACCAGGAAAATTATAAATGATGTGTAATTTTTATATATTAGTGAAGAATTAAAGTACTTTTGTGGGAGATGCTTCAGTATTATTTTCTTTCTTTTTTTGTCCAAGCGTGCTTAGAAAGGTACCTTAGTTGCCTAATTTTCTGTAGTCTAGTTCTCAAGTGTGAAAAAACACAGCAGTTAATAAAATATATTAATATTTCGGTTTAAAGTTCCTGTAAATCTCAGTACTTGATAGCATTTTCTCCAGTTTTTTGGTTAATAAGAGTATGTTCACTTGTCAAAATATTTAGTTTTTCTCAACATCGAAGTACTTCCTCAAAATATATTTCTATATGAATTAAAACAAATTAAGCAAATTAAAAAGAATGGTTTCTCGGTGTCACAAACCAGTATGGTGGCCATGAGGAAGAGCACTTGATGTGAATGTCCACGGGACTACCCGTAGAATCAGAGTTATGGTTTGACTTGTGGTTATTCCTGTCCCTCGCTGTTATGTGATTTCATGACCAGTGTTACTCCCTGTCAGGCTGTGCTTGAGCAGTTGGGTCCTGGTACCAGCCCGGCCGCTGCTTTTCCCAGGGGCTGCAGTTTGGTTCCCTGTTCTTCCCTTTCCAGGTTGCTTGGCTTCCATGTGGGCTTCCTCCTCCAGATCCTTGGCTTGGTGCAGCCCTGAGTTTCTCTGACATCTCACTCTCTTGCCCTACATGTGATGTGCAGGCCCCTGTCTTTGTTCCCAGTTTCATCATTGCTCAAGACTTTGTGCATGGCATTCCAGGTAACAAACTCACTTAGTGGTGAGAATTCCTGGAAATATCTTATGTCACAAGCTGAGGAAGTTACCTGACCAATGTTTTTGAAATGTGCTTGTTCCTTTACAAATTTTTATTACCCTAAATGTGTAAACATTTGGTAGCTTTCTTTGATGTTTTGCCCACTCGTAGTTCTGCAAAGAATTTATCTAATGGTATTTTCATTATAGCAGCCTAAACACAAGTAAATAAAAAAAAAATCTGCATTTTACATGCTTATTCAACAGCAACTACTAGTAGTACCAATAAGCATTGTGTGTATACAGGGCCCAATTTTTATTTTCATGGCAGTGAATTGGCATCCTGGGGCCAATTCCTTAAGTCATAACTTTGTTTTTACTTAATCTTTATTCACAAAAGCTTGACTAATTTCATTTGGGAAAGAAAGACTAGCTATGCATTAAGTAAAAACTGGCTGAGCACCACTGGGATTAAACCACTGGGATTAGTAGGGGCTTGTAAATGGCAGTTGTGTCTCATTAACTTGGTAATTTTAAAGCTTTTCTCACTTCTGACAATTCCCTATTGCAGGTGTAGCTCTTTGAATAGTGAGTTGAAGGCTTCTGATAATAGACTTTTTCATGTTTAAGCTTTTGGACTCCTGAAACTGGTTCATTGATTCTCCTCTCTTCCCCCCTTTCCAGTTTTCTGTGGATCTATACAAATTATTGCTGTAGATAAATGTGTCTGGGGAGTTTTTATTTGGGCTGTTATAAGAGGTAGAAATCACGTTGCATTCTTGAAACACAGTTTGTGCGGGTGAGGTTCACCTGCCTCCTGTGTCTCAGATGTTCTACAACAGGGTAGAGAACAGGATGGGGACAACTGCTTTAATATAGTGTGTTTGGTAAAATCTGACTGGTGTATCTTTAGGGTGATCCGGAGATTTTTGGCCTATTTCTGGTCAACCTCTTAGCCTCCTGAACCTCCTGCCTTGTGTAGAGTTTGCCTGTGCCTTACCTGTTTCCAGGTGAACATTCCCGTTGATGTAGTCCCTGTGGTGGTGCCTGTTCTGCCTGAAAGCAGTCTGTTGTGTTTAGGAGACTGATTTCGTTCAAGCTGGTATGTATTTCTTAGTTTCAGGAGAGCTAGTGTGGAATTAAAACATTTAAGGTTCCTTAATTTGTGGCTTGAGTGGTCAGTGCTTTAAACCTCACAGATGGCACGAAGGAAGCCAGCTGGTTTCACCAAGGAATTTCAACTTGCATATATCAATATATATAGAGATGTATTTTTGGCATCTGCCAGAGACTGGCTTTGGTGACTCTCAGCCCAGAATTTTTCTTAATTTGTACAGAGATGCTTATTGAGAATTTAAGTTATTCTTATTTGCAGGTAAAATATGTGAATTTTGGTTAGAGCTGGGTGAAGCAAAAGCAAACATCACATAACCAGAGTGCCCCATCCTGCCTGGGGCCCTGTGGCGGTGCTGAGGAACGCTCCGGGAGGCTGGGAGCTTCCAACAGGATGACGTGAGGGTTCCTCGGCGCCATCAGTGCAGCTGCCCCGTCCCCGGTCACGGTGCCCGGTGGGCAGAGACCGCCCTCCTCCTTGGGAGGCATGTGTGGTGCTCAGATGGGAGGCTTCACAGAATCACAGAGTATTAGGGATTGGAAGGGACCTCAAAAGATCATCTAGTCCAATCCCCTCGCCGGAGCAGGAACACCCAGATGAGGTTACACAGGAAGGTGTCCAGGCGGGTTTGAACATCTGCAGAGAAGGACACTCCACAACCTCCCTGGGCAGCCTGTTCCAGGCTCTGGTACCCTCACTGAGAAGTTTCCTCCCATATTTAAGTGGAACCTCCTGTGTTCCAGTTTGCACCCATTGCCCCTTGTCCTATCATTGGTTGTCACCGAGAAGAGCCTGGCTCCGTCCTTGTGACACTCACCTTTTATATATTTATAAACATTAATGAGGTCTCCCCTCAGTCTCCTCTTCTCCAAGCTCAAGAGCCCCAGGTCCCTCAGCCTTTTCTCACACGGGAGATGCTCCACTCCCTTCAGCATCTTCGTGGCTCATGTAGAACAAAAAGTCATTTCCAGAAGTAGGAAAGCGTGTAGGAGGAGTGATAAATTGCATCAAGATTTTTTGTCAAAATATTTTTTTCAGTGAACAGTGGCATTTGAATCAAAATGTGAAAGGGCTGTTTTCTTCTTAAGATGTTAACAAACATAAGTGTTTGCAAAGCCAAAACAATTTCTGTTGAAATCTTACGAAATGCTTTGAGCTTTAATTTTCATAGAGGAGGCAGAACATGTTAGTGAGGAATTAAACAAACAAAAGCCACCACCAACCACTCAGTTTTTTGAGGAGAAAAAAAACAACTGGGATTTTAAAACTGCCTCAGGATCGCTTGGGGGGAGGTGAGGAAAGTAGCTGAATCTTTTGCAGCTCGTGGTTCGTCAGCAGAGGTAAAGTACAAGATTTGTGTGGTGGCTTTTTCTTTGATTTCAATTTTTCATTCTTTGCTTTCCTTCCTACTTGCATCTCAAGCGCTGAGGAGGAAATTAAATCCTGAAATCGAAGTAATAACTGAACAACACTGCATTTGTACAGGGGAGACTATATGACCACAGGGAAAAGAACCTCAATTGAAACGATGCTATTTCTAGATTTTTCTGTGATACCTATGATGAATCTTTCATTTTTCACATTTAGTTTTACTCTTTGTTATTCTTTTGTGGCAGCAGGTTAATTGCTAGCCTGTCAGTGGAAAAGTCTCACTTGTCACGAAGCTGGTGGTAGGGGAATAAGGATGCAGAAAAAAATAAAGGAAAGCTCCGAGTAATGTTCTGTATCTGTACAGTAGCTGATTTCAGTGAAATTACACTAGTTTTGCAAGCATTTAAGGAGAAATTGAGCTCAAGTTTTATATCTTAAGTGTTTGCTGTGTGAGTCCAAGTCATGGAAGTACGCATAAACGTGTTCAGTTGCGTGCATGTGAGTGGTCCCTTTGGGTTTTGTAAGGCTAACTATAAATACATTTACAATTGCTGAATTTCTTAAGTAATTCTTAATGGCTTGATTTCTTAATTACTTGATTAAAGATTTTTTTTTATGTTACAGTTTGGTACCATATAATATAGGTATATGTTTACAATAAGGGAACATTAACTCATTATAGTTGTTCATTAAATTTGTGCAGAAGACCACAGTCAACATAGAGTATAAGGTACTCTGCTACATAGAGGGAGGCCTGAGCTAAAAGATGAAAAAGGTGTTTTACCCCAGGTTTCAAAGAAATGGAAGCTCTGACCTCAAGGCATAGGAAATACAAGGAAGATGTTGGAAATTTGTAGGTAAATGAAGACTAGAATTGTGTATTGCTATGTGATGTGGAAACACTTCTGCAGGCGAAAGGCTTTGCATTCTGCCAACGTAGATAACAAACACCTCATAAAATGCTAGCTAATATTCAGTGTGGCCAGATAAGAATTTGATACTTGCCCTCAAAAAAATCTTTCCTTACGTGGTATTGGAATCGTATTTCACGTCAATCAAGGACAGATGTAGCCACATTAATGGGAATCTTTGGGAATGCTTAAATAGTGGGATCTGCTTCTCTTGGTATATTGGCTTGACTCTGGGTAACATGAAAGGAGCTGTGATCTTGTTCCCGTAAAAGACAGTGCTCTTTGAAGAGGCAGATTATGATTAGTTGATTACAGACGATAGCTTATTCCAGGATGATGCTTGTTTTTCTTAAAGTGTCTTCTGTATAGTAGTTCATATTTTGTTGCTGTTTCCTTATTCTTGAAAAAAACCTGTTTTGATGTAAGCAGCATAAAATTATTTGTGTTGTCAGGCTTTTTTATCACTGTCTGATATTTCTGAAAGGTCAGAAGTTTCAAGCTCATGTGTTAATAAAGCTCATTTTGGCAAACTCCCTTCATACTGTTCTGTGGTGTCCTGGTGCTATTTAGGAGCTCACATGATAGAAAGCTCTATTAAACCTGGTGCTACTGCCTTATTTTTATGGGCTTGTGGGAGAAGATGAGTTCAGTTCTGTGTTTTTGAATGAGGCTTTCAAGGAATGCCTCAGGAAAAAGAAATATTGTTAGAATCTTTGAAGACATTGCCATTTTTTATCCCCAAAGCCAGTTTTGATTTCTCACCAATTCCTGAGAATGTTGTTTGAACTCTGGGGCTGAACTCAGAGGTAACACTCCTGTGCCTGGAAACAAATGTCCTGTTCCTGGAGTCCTGAATATTTTGGGAAATGTCATTTATTATAAATGTCTGGGCCGGTTGCAGAGCAATGACTTTAGAAATGTCGAACGCTTCGCAGGAGTTTTAGCCCTTCTTGTTCAGCAGAGCAGCACCCAGTGCAGTGTTCTGCAAGTGCTGGGTTATTGCACACAGTGACCTAGTTTGCTGCACATGCGTGGGAGCTCTGAGCAGCAATACATCTGTGCTGCTTAGCAGCTGAGGAAAGCCTGCTAGATACCAGATGTGGGGGGAAAAAGAATCTGGACTAATCTGCAACTCTTAAACTCAGACTTCTAAGGAAGAGGAAGCGTCTGGAGAGATGTGGAATGATATTCCAGCATCTGATTTCAATGATCTTTGAATTGGACACTTCAAGAAAGTTGAAACTTTTTTTTAAATAAATGTATATTCAGCTCTGGTCTATCCACAGAAAAAGCAGAATGAGAATCCGTCCCACAAACCTGACAGGAAGGTTTAGACCAGTGTTCCAGGAACGCCTCTCTGCAACAGAGTTCCTGATGGAAGGGAGACAAGGTCACGGTGGGAAGCAGCTAGAACAGCACACAGGAGGAAAAGCAGCTTTTTTACAACACCCTCTGGGACACCCTGCTTCCCCCTCTCCCTTCGTACATGCACAGGCTTAAATGCCCTTGATTTTCCTGAAAACAATTGTAACTGGGCAGTATTTAAGATTGTGAAAGTATCATGCAGTCTGTATGTTGGAAGTGTAGGCTGCCTATATAAAACCATAGCAGTAATATGTAAGAATTTTATTGTATAAATTCCATTATTTAAATTAATAATTTCCTTTCACATTAGTAAGCCAGCAATTCATTAAAAACTGTAACTGCAGAAATTGTTTTTGAAGCCACCTAAGAGAATGCAGTTTACAGTGACTTTTATTTTAGATGCCCATTCCAAAATTTGATGTATTCTTGAGAAATTTATCCTGGGTGTTCAGGGTAAATCTTACAGAAAATGTGGTTGTAGGCGTTCACGTGACTGTCGAGTGCTGGTGTTGCTCTGTGCTTGTTGAAGTGTTCCTGACCAGTGGCTGTTTGAGCTGTTAACTGGGAAACCTGTGTCTCTGTTTCCCTGTCTGCCCCACCAATGGCTCGTATGGCCCTTGTACAGGACATTTTGTGTTTGGTGGTGGGTGTGACAGTCTTTCAATAGAAGATCCTTTATTTTTACAGTACAGTGTGGGAAGTCTTTATTAATCACTGTAGAACTTTGTCATGTGTGTTTAGCAAGCAACTGTATTTGTTTCTTCCGTAAACGGCACTAAGTTGCAGGAAAAAATCTTTTTTTTCAGAGGTAGCTGTAAAGGGAGAGTAGAAAAATTAACAAGATTTCACAAGTTTGCATCTTTGTCTTTGTTATAACTGTGCTGCCTTTCCCTCCTACATTAATCTATATGTGAGACTGAAATAGGCTGTACCACTCTGATTAATATTTTTAGCAAGAATCAGTATTTTTGTCTTTGTTCAATAGATTAGTGAAAATCTATCAAATGCTGTTCACTAATGGTAAAAAAATATTACAAAGATAATGCTGATATAAAATGGGATTTTATGGTTTCCTTGAATCTTGAAGACCATTATTTCAAAGTTTTGGCACGATTTAGTTATTTTATGTGCTGATTAATGTATTCCAAATTCCTTTCAAAAACAAATGTACATTTTAAAGATAGCATGGTAAATTACCTTTATATTTACAAGTTTCACACAATGTTTAATCCTCATTTAGTGGATTTCAATCTATTTCCAGCTGTGTAGTTCAGTGGTGTAAGCAGTATGAATTTAGCTTTTTTTTTTTATTTGTAACTTCTGCATTATTCAGTAGCTAAAGTCAAATGAATGGGAAATGACAAAATTTAGGGTGGTAAGATGTTTTTGTTCTTTTTGGAAAAGACTTGAGGAGGATATATGGCTGTAAGAAGAATAGTCTTGAGATAGGGATTGATGGAGTTAAGAAAGCTGTTCCAAAATGTGACTGCAACAGAGATGAAAGACGTTCTGTGGTATAAGGAGATAGGGAGTTAGAGTGGGAAAGAGCATGATGAATGGTCTGCAAGAGTGGAGGAGATTAATTCATAGAGGCTGAAGGAGGCAAATCCATGGAGGATACTGAAGATGTGAGAGGGATGATATATGACGATTTACTTTTGCCATTAATCTGTGGATAATGTGTTTATTGATCAAGAGAGACCCCTGAAACCATGCAGGAGAGCATCTCATTGGGGGACAAATTTTAATACTCCTAGTTGGAAAAGGACTTTCCTCTCTGAGCTGCCCTACTGAAAAGAACGGGATGATGTCTGTAGCAAGGGATTCAGTCTGTAATAAATTTTTGCTTTGTTTTCTCAGGTTAGTTGAAATGGGAAACAAGTCCCAGATGCTTAAGTACTATGGGCTGAGTTGTGTGCCAGCGTTTCAGGGAGTAGGAAGTTTTTGAGGTTGTATTTGTCACTTAGATGCAAACTTCTGGGATCTCAATGACAAATCTTGCCTAAAAGTGTTAATAAGCAGTATTTTCAAAGATGCCGCAGATTGCTGAGCCAAGGGCTTTTTGAAAGGTTTGCTATTGCACTCTTGTACAAAAATACGTAACTAAACCAACCCACTGCTTATCCATGCAATAGAGACTTTTAATATGCCACTGGTATATTTGATTCAGAGATCCTACTATTGTCCACCTTAATTGCTTCAGTTAGCTGAACACCGGGTCTGGTTTATGTAGACTTGAATTTAAATGTGCAAGTTGTCTCATACAGTAGAGTTTTAGAGTTGAACTTCAGCCTAGATTATATAGAGACTGGAAAACATAATGACCTATGTGCTTGGCATCCTCTCTTGACTACTAGAACAATGTGAACACTGTTTAAATGTATGGCTGTGATGAAGTATAGAAATTAAAATCTTAGTTTAGGCATAGTAGCTACTTAAGCACACCACAATCTGTCACTGCAAATAGGAATAGCACTGTGTGAGAAAAGGAGCAGAAAGGCAAGTGAATCCATATGCTTAAACACAGAGTTCAGGAGGTTATTTGAGCAAAAGAAGTATCTGTCAGAAACTGGAAATCCAACACTAGTGAATCCTAAAGACAGAGGCGCAGTCCAGAGCAGGAAGTGTGAGAAGGAAACTGAAAAGCCTCAAATGGAATTTGAAGAGCAAAGAGTCAAAGACATAAAAACAAACAATAAATTCTTGTGGTATATTAAAGATGGGAAAGACTCTGAGAGATTGGGCAGGTCCCCTGGGCCCGTTACTCTATACCCTGGAGCTGTCAACTGCAGGGCTTCATGTAGCTTTGTGTGAAGCATCTGATGCTGCTCTGTGCTATCGGACCTGGGACTGGATCAGTCTCCAGTTTTTCCTGTGTGGCAGCTCCTTCATGATGATTGCTTGCTGTCCCAGAAGCCCGTGCCGTCCCGTCCCAGTTAACCACAAGATCCAAAAATATATTCTGAAGGCTCCCTGGATATTTCTGTGGTATTTTAGCAGCTTTCAGCTAAATCAAATGTCAGATTTTGAGGACCAGTGGGTATACACTTTTGCAAACCTCAACGTCCTGTTGTCATACCAAGCCTTTAGTCTCTAGGAAGATGTAGATAGATGTTTGTCTTGGCCAGTGTGACAGACTGCTTGGCTATTGTACTGTGTCTGAATAGTGTAATTGGGATCGGAAAGTGAGTGCTCAGATGCTGTAGAGAAATGTATAATGTTCATGAACCTGTTATAAGAATCAACATTAGCTCAAGTATATTAAATAACTCCAAATTTCATGAGGCTCGTAAATATGTATTTATTCTGTTCTGTTCAGGATCAGATTAAGGGCTCCTATGAAGTTCTCCTTTGCCATGCTGAGCTCTCTGCTTCCATCATCATGCTGAAATTCCCCAAGTAGCAGATCTGTACCTGGTCTCTGAAGGAAAGATGGAAAACCAGTCCTGAAGGTCATATCCTCTAAATTTGGAAACCCCTTCACCTGCTGCCACTTGTATTTTAGTGGCTTGTGTCTCCTGCTCTGTTAGTTTTTTTTCTAAATTACTGCTTGGTGTGTTGCAGTGCAGGCTTTTCAGAATTGGTGAATTTCCATTTCTGTGACACTTTGACAGTCTCTTGAATTGGGAAGCTCTTGGTTCTTACAGAACTTCCCTCCATGAGGATGGGGGTGTTTTTCAAAGTGGTGCGTATCTGCTTCTCCAAACGCTCCCATTTGAAAGCCGCAGGTAGCAGGACATCTGTTTGTTACCTGTCTGGTCATGAAACCTGTGTTTCTGTTGCGTGAGGGTTGAGAAGTTCGAAGGGAGGTGCTCAGAGCAGAGCTCCCTTCTCTGGCCTCCTGCAGGATCCTGTGGCCAGGGCAGCACTGGGGAAAGGAAGGGTAGGAATGGCACCTGGTTAGGGTTTTTCAAGTCATTTCTGGCTCAAATAAATTTTCAGAAAGTTCTTCCTGATCCTTAATTGCCTCAGTAGCATCTACCCCCCTTTAATCTTTGTTCTAGGTGGGGCATGTCTGTAGGAATAATGCTATCCCAGAGATACCCAAGTTGTAACATCTCCCTTGGTTGGCAGGATTAGACTACAGACTGTGCTTCCACCTATAACGCTGCCCAGAACCAGCAGTTGCTGCTGGCATTAGTGTGGAGGGTCTTCCAGTAAAAAGGTATTGAACAGAAACTTATAGAGGAATTTGCAGGTAGTTACAAATAATGTCTCTGCACTAAAAGTGGTGAAATGTGGCAAACTTGAATGCGGTGGTCATGATGTCCTCCTAAAGTTTAGATGGTGTTCAGGCATTGAGTGGAGTGACACAGGCAGGCCGGGGAGTGCTGTTGCAGATGGTGAGATGGAGTAAGCGAAACCAAACGTGTTAGGGCACGATATTTCAACAAGACTGGAAAATTATTGGTCAAGGCAGAATATTGGTCCAAAGCTGCTCCAGGGGAGGTTAAGACTGGACACGAGGAAGCGTTTCTTCACTGAGAGGACGGTCAAACACTGGAACAAGCTTCTTAAAGAGGTAGTTGTTGCCCCAAGTCTACCAGTGTTTGAGAGGCATTTGGACAATGCCCTTAACACGCTTTAACTTTGGTCAGCTCTGAGATGTTCAGGCCGTTGGACTAGATATGATCATCGTAGGTCCCTTCCAACTGAAATAGTCTAATGTTTTCCCAAGGAGCTGGTTTATAACCTTTCCCAGAATAGATTAGTCAAGTCAACATTTTTTTCTGTGATCTTATGAAGAATGTCATTATATGAGATTGATCTGAAAGACAAGATAAAACTCTTCAACAATTTGACATTTGCAGAATGAGAAGGCAGGAGATTTGTCAAAGGCATTAAAGTAGCCTTATAGAATTAAAATGATTTTGCAAAGTTTAAGACCCTGTTTCAGAAATCCACTTCCTTGGCAGAAAACTAAAGTGTGCACTGAAGTTTTATGGGGATTTTGTAATTTAAGAACTGTATTGCAGAAATGGGATAAACGTTGTGTATGCCAAAATGCTTTTTTGAACTGGGTGTAAAATGCAGCAAATATGTTTTTCTTCAGGGCTCAGATTTTCTTACACTTTCTCTTACCTTCTCATTTTCAGTCTACCAGTGATTTCCTTATTTGGTTGGTCCTCTCTTGATTACTTTCAGCACTTCTGAAGAGTTTGATCCCATCACGGGGTTATACAGATAAAGTTTCATGCCAAAGGGTCTTGCTTAAAATAAGCAATCAGTTCTGGGGCTTCAGAGAGTAGAACTTAAACAGTGTGAGGTGTCTATTGAAATGAATTTAAAGAGCCAGAAAAAGTGGAGAATCTACTTGATCATGAAAATTGCTAAGTCTTGTAATTTCTCCTGAAAAAAAAATCAACAAGACTGCTGTCAGAACATTTCACAGTGGTGATTCCTCCCCTTTTAAAATTTCATATCTACTTTTTTTTTTTCCTGAAGGGACTGAAAATGCAATACCTAAATGACTAGCATGCAAAAATTGATTTGTATTGATTCCATATGACCTTGAAATGATGATAAGCATTTTAAGAAGATAAATTCTTCATAGACCTTCTCTTCTAGTTAAGCATCTGTTTGCTCCCCATATGTTAAGTGTTTTTAATGTAATATGAATGACACAAAGTTAGGATAGAACTGAATGATGAAAGTTGGCTGAATTTGTAGGACAGAAGAGAAAGCTATGGAACTGTGGAGCTCTCTGTACTTGCTGTTGAAAATTAAACTTTTTATGTTATGAGAGAATAAGAGTAACTGATGGAGTTGAATGTGTTAGAACAATGTACTCTTAAAAAGCTGGGACTTTGCTATAGTGAAGTGAATGGCTGCATATTTGAAATAGTTTCGCGATGCTCTTTTTGTATGTAACATGTGTTCCTGTCACAGCTTTGAAGTGAAATTTTGGGCTTCATACCTGACTGAAGAAAGCAAGCTGGCAATAAAGTGTTCTACCTGAGTGTATCTGGAAGTATGGAGGCAGTTGCACAGGGGTAACAGATGGCAAAGTAAAATGTGACTTATAGCTGCAGCTTACAGTTGCAGAAGTCATCTGTCGTAAGCTGGTCCCTCTGTATCAGGGATGCTTGTGTCTCAAATGCCTTCCAGCTCTTTTCCAGTTTAGGCAGCTCCCCAAACTTCTTTGCAAACTAGAGCACTGAGTAATATTAGACAGGTTGTTCACAATGGGCATGTGATAGAAGCCAAATACTTTTCTTAGATGTGTCCAGTGTTTCCTGTAGTGTATACTGAGCTTTGCATGTCAACCTCTTCTAACCCGTCAACCTCTTCTAACCAGTCAACCTCTTCATTTATGAATATTTTCATTTTTCTGATTCATTGTACCACTGCTCTGCAGTGCTTCTTGCATTCGTGAGACTGGCTCATTCCCAAAAGCCACTGCTGGCTTAATCGGGGCTTGTTAAGACTTCAATACTACTTACGTCTATCACAGTTTCGGTACTTTGGTTCTGAATACTTGTTTGCTAAACTCCCTCTAAAGCTATTTGGAAAGGGAAGATCTGACATGTAATTAGGGACAGCATTCTATTGCTGCAGTCAGTCTCAGTTCCCTAGTTCATGTTGGAAGCCTGCTGTAGTGTAATGGCCAATTTGCTTTCATTATCAGATTGATTTATCTGCAACTCTTATTTTTGCCAAAGTTGTTGAGTAAAAGATGGCAAAACTTAGAACAGAACTGTAAAAGCTGCATATATACGAGAGGTTTTAACAATCTCATATTAAAACTTCAGTATGACAGACGCATGTGATAGAATCTTTGACCCTCAATTCAGAGTATAATATTTCTGTAGCTGAGTTTCTGTCACTATTGACCCATGGTTAACCAAAACACAGTATACAATGTAATGTACCAGATACTTGTAAGCAATAAAGGAAGCAATACAGCGATGACTTCAATAATGCAACATGAGAAAGTAGGAGAAGAAAACTATAACGCATTCTCACAAAAATCTGCCCTCTATTTCTGTTTGGGCCTGCACTGGGATAACTGAGAACATCAGTGGTCCTCGGGAGGTAAAGCTTATGCTTTGATACCTTTGTGGATCATGGCCCAAGTTGAAAATGTACATTTCAGGCATAAAAATTGAGAGGACTGTTCCTTCTTGCGGGAAGACACTGAAAAGGAGCAAAAAAGTTCTGTGAGAACTTTATGAAGCATTTTCTGAGAGTTTGGACATACTAAGGAAAAAGGGTGCCAGAAAAGCGGACAAAATCAGTTGTATGCACTTTTTCATATAGGAATAAACAGGTCCTGTGAGAAAGGAAAACTCTCTGAGTTCAGAGAACGGTCACACATAATGCATGTCTCTTATGTTTTGGAAGTGAGGGCACACAAGCAATTTGCTGGAGTGGGGATTAACATCTCATCTTGTTCTTGTTGGTAAGTGATCTTAGGAGGCCCCCATTAATGAAATTAACATCAACTCTTTAAGATACCACATCAATCAAAATCACAAATAGATTTTTTTTTTTTTTTTTTTGGTAGTGGTCCTTGAAGGTCAGCAAGCCCAGAGGGGAAACAGTTGCTCACTTGTAACAGCCTCGCAAGTCCCCAGAAACTCAAAGTTCAGAACTATTCATGGGAGCTTCTTAACAGGTTGTGTGACTTGGGCTGCTCCTTGCGTCAGGTCTCTTAGATGCAAGCCAGAAAGCTTAATACAGAGGAACTTGAGATGAACAAAGCAAGTCTATGAATTCTTCAGAAATTTTTTTTAGCCTGTACTTGTTCTCTCTTACAAAATGCCTCTGCTGCTGCTACTCATGCAGAAAAAAGATGTACTGAATTGTGATCCGAGCACCAATAGACTTAGGGAATGAATCAGCAGGCATGGAGTTGCAACTGTGCAACTTCTCGAATTAAACAAATTCTGTGATCTTGTGAAGCCCTGCTCGTCTCAGAAGGTGTCTGGGTATGTGTGGCAACGTTGAAATATGGTGTGAGAGTAACTTTGTTTTGATCAAGGGCTGCACACTTTTCTGCATGTAAGAAGTTTCATTTATTTGGCCTTTGGTCTTCATTTGTCTGGGACTTGTCCTATAAAATCTTTGTAGTCAGCTCATTGGAAAAAACTTACCTTCATGTATTTTAAGGAAGGAATTTTGGGAGCGCTAACAGACTTTATGTGCTTTCCCTTAGGAATAACCGGAGCTAGGTCCCCACAAAGATCTGGTTAGCTATCAAATCACCAACATCTGTTCTGCTGCCAGTGCTGACCCATATGTTCAACACATGCCAGCTGCTTTACTTGAAGGAACTTGGAGGATAAATTGAGGAGAAGCTCTTCACCATAAAGAAAAATACGTTCTATTTTTATAGGATTATTTTAAGTATTGATCCACCTTTTAATTTTCCCATCAAGAGAGGCTTTGTAAGCATGTGAAACTTTAAAAAGAAACATCCAGAATATTTTCCTAAATATCTAGTGATTGGGATTCAGTGTCTGTTGAAATCAGTCATGGAAGTATTTTCTACTATTTTTCTTCAGTAGTCTAGTGAAATTCTTTGGAGTGTAATACAAAGTCTATGAACCAGGTTAGTTTCTTCAAGCAAACATGTTCTTTCAATTACCTTATGGTGTTATGGTATCAAATGTTTGCAAAATAATCTATAAGACTAGAGGGCCAAATATAGATGTTGCAGGAAAAGTTTTTGATTTTTAAGCGTTACTTGCCTGGATCTTTTATCCAAGGCCTTTGCCTTTAAGCTAGATGACTATATACTTTTCGGTACACGATGGCAGAGCCCAGTGGCTCTGGGGACCGTACCCGAACCATGTAGCAGCCTGCAGCTGCTCTCTGGAACGATACCAAGGGGCGTTTAGAGCTGAAATTTGGGTGAGGATACTGCATGTTGCTATGTCACTAGTTTTGGTAGATAGTTGTCCAAGGATCTGAAAAAATGCAAAAGTCACTGAATTTGCAGAAGATAGCTTGTGTGAAAGACTGCCTCTGCACCAAGACTTACATATTGGACTTCTGTGTTTTCCTTAGATTAGTTTGCAAAAGCCCCCGAATGTACACTAGCCTGAGAAAGAAGGGTAGGTAACATTATTAGTAGGTTCGCAGTACTGGGAAATGAGGTTGATGTTACCTAATCCAGAATCAAAAGAACCAGCTGAAAGGCTGCGTGGCCCATGCATTTGAACACACGAGCAGTACGGAGGGATTGTGAAGCTGCCGTTCCGCGTCTGACCGCCCTGGTGAGTGATGAACCTTCTCCCCTGGCAGCCCGGGGCTGCAGCTCGGGGTGCGGGCACAGGAGCAGCTCCAGCTGGCGCCGCGGGTCAGAGTCCTCACTGCAGAACGCACAGGGGTGTGTTGCTGCTGTCCGCCACAGACAGACTGTTTTCTTTGTTTTAAAACTGTTAATAACTGCAGATCTAATTAGATTTCTTAAAAGGAGGATTTTTAAAGTCTTATTTGTGACCTTAGTTCTTTAAATGAAATCCGATGTAATTTCTTGTATTTCTGTGTTAGTACCTAAACAACAACAACAAAAAGAAAAACAACCTCCCCCCCACCAGTTTCATCTTTGTGAAGCTAATCCTGCCTCTTGTAGCTATTTTTCCTCTTAGATTTTTAGAAACAGGTTGTAATGGACCACCTAACTAATTCAGCTGGAAATTATGAAATAGTTCATGACCTTCTGGAACAAACGTATTTGTTTTCCTACTGCAACTCGAACTCCTTAATCAGTGTTGAGAAAATTATCTCTAGAGACTCCTGTCTCATTGCTTTTCTGTTAATGAAAAGATTCCCAGAAGAATGAAAAGACTTCTACATCTTCTGGCTTTCTCTTGATTGACTCAGGTTTTTTTGTTGTGTGGTGGGTTTTTTTGTTTGTTTGGTTTGGGTTTTTCGTGTGGTTTTTTAAAGTTTTTTTTTTTTCTCTTAACTAATGCACGTCTTTAAAACTGTTTTATACTTTTCTTTCTGAATAGTACTTAATATGCTAGCGATACATAAATAGAATATTGCAATTTCTTCCATGTCCCAAAGTTATTGGCAACCTTGAAGTGTGTCCCTGCCAGGAAACATGAACATGCAGTGAAGCAATGTACCAGAGACAAGTTTTAGAATGTCATTGGTACTCTGAACACATCTGGATTCTGTACGTGTTATATTTTATAATTCTCCGTAGGTAACATCCCAGTGCTCAGTGCCTTGTGGATCATCATCATTAGACACACTGTGTAAGTCAAGCAACAGAGAGAAGTCTGGTGTTTTTGGCAAGCCCCACTTGCTTGCTTTCCAAGCCCAGTTGTGTCAAATACGCAGCGTTTGAGCTCCAGCAGACCACCAGCGCAAGCGCCCTCCCTTTCTCTGACGATGGCATCTGTCCTGCTCTGGTGCTAGTACCAGGCGCTGTGCATAATGGGCACAGCTTTTACTTTCTCTATGGTTTTTGTTTGCAGGAAGGCTGCAGAAACAATTTTTCGCCTTGTTTTTTTGAAAAAAATTTTTTGAAATATTTTTTGAAAAAAATTATTCTCCTCAAGCAGTGTAAAACAGCACTATCTCTACATAGCCGCGTTTTACTTGTACATTAGCTGTGTTGCTAATTGCATTTTGGACTTTCTGGTTTTCATGTGGTAGTAGTCCACAGTTAGTATGACTTGCTTGCTCCTGAATACATTTATGTATATGTACTACACATGTTGTCATTTAACTGTTGTCCTTACCTAGGTATAGGTTCCAGTTGAGAGGGTTTTTTTTTCACTCTGTATAGACCCAGGGCAATCAGTGCAATGATGAATGACACACTGGCTCAGGCCCTCAAGCCAGCCCATACTGCGGTTGTGAATACACAGGGATTCTTCCACAAGTCTGTTTTAGTTCTGGAAACTGCACTGTATGCACTAAGTATCTCATTCCAAAAGCGCTTGTGATGAAAGTAGTTTGGGAAATCCAAAGAAAAGCGGCACCTTTTTATTCCGTCCAGCAGTCTGCGGGAAGAGATTACCTGAAAGACTCAATCCTAGAGATTGCAATGGGCTATTACCTTCATTTATAAACCAGCCTCGTGCAAGTGTGCGCAGTGCAGTGATTTGCAGCACTGAAAAATGCTTACACGTGTGGGAAGGTAATTGCTATGGACACCGAGAAAGAATGAGGTAATTGTTGCACCGTCTCCCAATGACAGTGGCATTTTTGTGTGTCAGCATGTGACACGTGTGGTCACCAGGACCAGGTACCTCCCTGGCCATCCTGGGGTGCAGGCATGCCCTAAAGCTACCTTGAGCTCCAGCTTTCGTTCTGGATTTTGGTAACAACCATGTGAGTTTTGAGAAGTGCACAGTTGCTTTAATAACCAAACTGCCGCATATTGAGAATTGTCGAAAGTGTCCAAGACTTTGGCACTGAAGTTTCTGCTCATACAAAAGAATTGAAGCCATATATACCAAGTATCTGTTCTGAAGAGACCAAACTGAGGACGGTCTGCTTTTCAGAGACCAGTATAAATCTTGGCTAGCACCATGCAAGCCTTGGATTGCTGGGCCAACACAACTTTTGGGGATGACTTCGTTTTTACAACAGTACTCAAATATGTGGAAAAAAAACCAAAACAAACTGACCCCACAGCAAGAACTTTACTTGAAAAGATAGTGAGGGTTTACCTCATCCTATAAAGTGATGATTCAGAGTTGAATTAAAAAAAACAACCAACAAACAAAAAAACCCGTTCAAGCTGTTGTTCGTTTTTACTGGAAAGCTTTTTTATTTTCTAAGGAAAAAAATGATGACTTTTCTGTTCACTATGCGTTTTTGCAACCCTGCACAGGCTTTTAGCCTGAAAAATAAAAGCAGATGCTTTTTTATGGGGCAGAAACTGTGTTCATTAGAACAGTTAGATCAGATCCACAGAAACAACCTACATTGCTTAAATTAGGTCTATCTTGAAAGAAATGTTGATGGTTACAGAGTTGTCATTCAAAGCTACTTTGCAAGTGCTTTGTGCTGTGATCCATCTTGGGAATTGTGTGCTACTTGCTGCAGCCAGTCATCACTGTTGATGTTAGTGACTGATCAAATAAGATAACATCATTTTTGCTCTGGCTGTTAAACCTCTGAAGAACTTCAGAGATAGTTATAGTTATGTGAAGAACCTGGCTATCTACAGATGTGTAACTGCTCGTGTGGTGTGTGTGTGGTTTTTTTTTCTTTCTGTCTTTATAAGTTAATTGTCCTTGGAAAGCAAATTAAAGGCATAAGTAATGTTGTTGAAGCACAGCCGTAGTTCTTTCTTCGGTTGTTTTGGCCCAACTCCTGTTAAAACTGTGAATTGATATTAATAAATAATAGCTGACAGGTTTGAACTTGGCAGATGTGAATTATATGAATCATCTTTTGGAATTCTGTTTTGACAGGAGGAGAGTAATACTGATGGCCACAGCTTTATAAAAGTCCAGCCACAGTCCTCAGGGCTTTTACTGCTCTTCTAGATCATCTTACTGCGGTGATGCTGGATGTCCATCAACCTTCTACTGCACAGATATTCCCAAAAACCTATTTGCTTTATTCATCTGTCAGTGGAAGCCCAGTGGTGTCGTAAAAGGTTAATACCACATCTGGTCTCCAGCTTTCTGCTGGTCAACTGGTCTAGTTTTACTTGAGACTACTTGCTTTAAAAAGGAGTAGGTAATTGTATCCTATAATTACAGTGTATAAAATAAGGTACAACTGCACTGAAATGCAGTATACGGAAATAATAAACAACTAAATTTAATTACCAGCTCATTCATTGTATTCACAAAATGTTTGATGGTGAAATAAATAGCAAGCAGCTCAAAATCAAGTTAGCAAACTGTAGCTGTTTTTGTGAAGCACAACATCGTTATTTTCTAGAAGCTATTCCTTATAGTGGGTGGTTTTTTTGTTGTTTTTTAAAAGCGCAGATATGGTTTAGTGCAGCAGACTGCAGAGCTTTCTCTGGTCTCTTTGATAAATACTTTTGCAGCTGATTGCAACTTTGTATACGTTGTTGTTTTGATGATGATAAAGCCAACACCATTAAGACTGAAAAATGTGTGCGCTGTGGTTACTATTACTACTTTCAGCAATTCGGGGATGTTCTCCAGCACAAAGTCTACAGAAATCATTATTTGATTGCATGGCAAAATGACCAGAGCAGAACAAAAGATTGCTGTTCCTTGCTGGATGGTTCTGTTGTTGTTAAGGTATGTCCTAGGCTTATGTATTTGCTGCCTCTTTTTCCCTTTGTATCACTGACCTGTCAAGCAGGGAACCTATTTTAAACTTGGTGATGTTACTTCTATTATTGATGCTTCCAGAATCCAAAACTCGCCAGAATAACCCAAATTTAGTGTTTTTAATGTTCATCAGTCTCACCAAAATAGAAGCGGCATATTTCCACCCGGTCTTCCTGTACAAGAGTGTATAGCAAAGAAGCTTAAGTTTAAAACAAACAAACAAAACAACAAAAAAAGTAGTAGTAAGTGTACTGTAGGACTGTTTGATTCAGAAAAGAGTGTGGGTTTGCTGGCTGAAGCAGCAGTTGGAGGGGGTGGTTGCTTCCTAGGTAATTGTGGGGCTGTGCCAAGGCTGAAAGAATAGGTTTGTGCACATGAAAACCACAAACGAGATGAATTTTGCTGCCAAGTTAGAAGTTTTCAGATGGTACTTAATGGTGTTGGTTCCTATTGCTGTTATTGGGAGTCAGTCTTCCAAGGGACCATTTGGAAATTGGTTTTCCGAAGTGTCTGAGCTTTGCCCACGTGACCAAACTGCAATAGCAGGTCATCTGCTCCGAAACTCAAATCGCCTCAGGCTTTTTCATGGCCAGTGATCAACGTGGCAAGCTGCTGTCCGAGCTCCCGGCACAGGAGAATATTGCTAAGGAAACACCGTGTATTCTTATGCTCTGGAGGTCTCGCTGCTAGAATTTTGTAAAGACCTTGCAACTTTCCATAAGTTTTCTTAAGTTAAAAACAGTCTTAAATTACAGTTGGAGCGGAGCAGAGGGTTAAAGGATGATGGTAGTAGCTTATAAATAATCCTACCCACTGATTTCTGGTTGATTGTGATTGCCCATATCTGTTGGGTATGGACAGAGAAGGAGGCACAGACTTCAGCTTGGGCAGGAATTTCAATCAGCAGGTATGTGATGGTATATTTACCTGGTGTCACCAACATAGACAAACTCATAACAGACTGTTAGGTAACAACCTTGCCCCTATGCACAGTAGTGGAAAGCTGATTTTTTTTGTCTGACCTATATTCTTGAAGGACTGATTAGCTCTAAAGACATCATGCTCTCTCCTTGCTGTCGAGGTGAGCAAATTCAAACTTCACTTCCCAAAACTGACTTTGCTTTCTTGCTTTTGAACCCATTTTGTATTGTCTCGTGTAAAGTAGCTACAAGAGGTGAGTAGAAAGTGAGAGATGCTTCCACTTGCCCCAGGTTCTGAGAGCTTCCAGGTTTTCTCTGACCGAAAATGGTTTGGAGCAAGCTTGCGGTGTTTCCTAAGAGTGGTGTTGTAGTGCCAACTACAATGTGAGACACATCATATTCTTGTAAGACTGCTGATATGTTTATTAACATGTTATTTCTCGTCAGCTTCATCAAGAGCAAATGTGTTTATGTACAGGAAAACTGCCATTCTAAAAACAGTAAAACACATGAAAAGCAGGGTATTAATAAAGAGCTTTGGCCCCCTACATTCAGCAGAATGATTCAGGATAAATCGGAAGGAAACTTCCAGTGCTTTGCATTCTTTGCTATTAGTGAAATGTCACAAAATAGAAATGAAGCTGAAAGTTATAAGTAGTTGTGTTCAAAAGCAAATTAGTGAATGGATTTCAGGTTCTGCCTTTGCAAACATGACACAAGTGGGGTTTTTTTGTGCACTTCCATTCTTTTAAAAAGTGATCTTAAGAGCTAAAAAACCAGCTCACCTGTTCATCTTGTTTAATGATGCTTTTTGAGCATTCTTCGTTCTTATTATTTTAAATATGCTTAGAGATCATTGCTTATCCAAAAAAGTAGAACTCTGAATTTTATCATTTGTGTCTCCTGTCGATGTGTGTCTGGGTGGGATTTTCTGCTGTTTACGTTGTTCTCTATGCATCAAATTGCAAATAATATGTACTTAAATTTTACTGCTGCGAAATATTAATATATTGTGCTTTATTTTGGCAAACCATAAAGATGCAGAAGATTTAATGGACTTGAAAGCACTGAAGGAGGCTATTGTTCAACAAACTGTAGCTTTCATTCATCCTGTAACTCTCTAATAAATGCAAGATGTTGAAGGGAAAGGAGCCAAATATTAGTGTGGTCCTAAGAGACCAAACAAATAATGGAGCTACTTAAATTTGTCATTCTTCTTTCATGATTACATTCAAATCTGAAATGTACGCAGATGTTATTTCTGTATAGATAGCTTCAGTGTTTGCTTCTGCTTTTGGTTTATTGAACATTGTTAAATCGGTCCAGTAATGTTTGTAATATAAAGATTTCCTTTTTTCAGTTTTTTAGAAGTTTGTGGGGTTTTAAAATTTCAGTTCAGCATGCATTCAATTATTGCCAAGCGTAGGGAATTATTGCTGCAGTGAGAGCCGTCGCGTTAGCAGGGTGGTCTCACCTTCTCGGTTCTGTGGGCAGGGCGCCAGCTCCGAGTCACACACAGCAGCGCAGTGGCCGTGACAGGAACTTTCCTTTCACATCTGCGCCTCGTGGTTTGCTCTCAGTTTTATGACTTTGGGTTTTTGAAGACGTGGGGGCTCAGACAATGGCCCCACTCTATCTCGGCCTCAGGTGCTGCGTGGCAGAACTGGTCCTCTGTGCACAGAGGTGTCTGCTGCTTAGATTGACTTTATTTTGGGAAAATGGTTCCCATGCTAACATTCCTGTGTGGGACCTGTGGAAAGAAAAGTGTGCGGATTTGGACTGATTCGTAGTCCAGCAAGTGAGAAGTTGCTTGGCCTCTTCTAATGCTCCCCATCTGGGCCCTGCAGTTGCTTACAGGATGAGGATCTCAGTAGCTTGTGAAGGTCTGGTATAGCACAGGGAAGCAAATGAACTTTCTATATGGCTGTCATATGTCAGCCCAAGTCTTCTTGGAAAACTCCTATCTGTGTGTGTTTCCCGAGACCACATCTGCTGGCCTTCGTGCACTGTGAGAAACGTGGGGTTTATGAGATGAAGGCCCCGCTGAATGCCAGCTCTTGTACCACCGTGTGTGCGCAGACCGGCCCTGCACCTGACTGAGTCGTTTCGTTGAGGTCTTTCCCTGAGGCTGCGTTGCCAGGTATCTGGGAGCCTGGAAAAAACCCCCCAGTTCCTCAGAACACAGCATGAAAGATTTTTGTGGCTGAAAGTGGCAAATCTATGTGTGGCAGTTGTGCATTTTTGATTCTTGTCCTAAGGACAGGGCTGCAGAAGGGGCAGTGGCCCAGACACAGATTTGGGGAGCTGGTGCACCTGACTGCCCTAAAAAAGAGATGACAGCGATTTAAAAACGTAAGCTATTCCTGCTGAAGTGAGTTAGCGTAAGTCATTGAATGCAGTGTTTACATGACATGAGGAACTCATCAAAGCTGTAGTTATAATACAATATTAGATATTTTTCCTTTGTACTCTTACTTAAAATCTGCTTGTTCTTTCCCTAAAAAGACCTCCAGGTGGTGAAATGATAGAAGAAATATTTGGAAAATGCTGGCACACCAGTATTAGGCAGACCGATACATACCTCCTAAATCTGTTTCTCCCTGTAGCACTGTCCTTTAGCAGATTTCTTGAGCAGAAACACTTAAACTCTGCAGCTTTTCTGACATACGGTGGGCTTAAATCAGAATCAAATCCCACTGAAGTCAAAGCCTCAAGTTGCACCAGAGGAGATTCAGATTGGATATTAGGAAAAATTTCTTCACGGAAGGGGTTGTCAGGTATTGGAACAGGCTGCCCAGGGAAGTGGTTGAGTTGCCATCCCTGTAGCTGTTTAAAAGACATATTGATGAGGTTCTTAGGGACATGGTTTAGTGCCAGAGTTAGGTTATGGTTGGACTCAATGATCTTTGAGGGTCTCATCCAACCAAAATGATTCTATGATTCTAAGTCAGTGGTGTTACACTGGTAGAAAAGCTGGTCTGAGATAAGTCAGGAATCCTTTGTGATGTTTATTGCATTAGGTATCTAAAACATAGCTGCTGGCTGGTTTAAGAGAAGTAAAACATCCTCTGTGTCAGGATGAATGTATTTCTGTCAGAAGGAAGCCATCACTCAAAAGCAAGCTGTGCCACGCTTGTGATGAATAAGCATGGATGCTATGTGTGCAAAGCAATGTTTTCCCATCTGTGTGTGCTAGACTGAGCGTAACAATTTTTAGTGTATGTAAATGCTGGGAACCAGGCTGGAAGCCCAGCATGTGAACTGGTGAGCTGCTTGGCCTGGCCGGCTCGGTGCCACGGCTGGAGCAGCAAACCCAGCGTGGCATCTACCAGAGCTGGGCTGGGCTCCAGGAGCTGCTTTTTCAAACAGCAGCAGAGGTGGGAAGTTTCCAGAGGTGAGCTGTATTTGATCAGCTGCGTTTGACTGTCACAAACGTATCGGTGGTAGTGTCAAATGTTTTGTGAGCGCATGATGAACGATTTGAGCAAAATTCTCCCCGTGGAAGGTGGTGTTGCCTGATTTATGTGATGAAGTTACTGGTATGTTAGGTCAAAATCCAAAGCTGGCTTTGTTTTGCTTTAGCTGTAGTCTTAAATCAAAAGAGGGCTTTTGAGGAACTTGACAACAAACTTCGTTCTCCACCTCCCTATTTATTTCAATACTAAAGGAAGACAAAATACATAATGTTTCCATCAAATTCTGGATGATTTTGTTAAATTTTATTTCTGTTCAGAATAAATGTATTCACAATTTATAGTACACTGTATGCTGCTGGTGGGAGGGTGGAAGCCAAAGGCTGTGAAAGATGATCACATGTTTATCCCAGTGTGTGCTTAGCCTTAAAATTCAGCTTTTTGCGAATTCATAAATGTCTGAAGTTTGCTGTATTTGACTGTACGGATGAGCATGTGGTTTTTCAGATAGTGGCAAACCTTGCTTGGGATTTAGAAACTCTATACAAGGTGCATTAAAAGCGTATAATTAATTACTTTTAAAACATAATGCTATGGTTGCCTGCTCTGTACAACCAGAACGCAAGCTGTCCATTATTACAAAATCATTTGCCTATGTGAAGCTCTGTTATATGTAAACAAAAGTCTAAGAACATCCAGCTGATCCAGAAATTAGGTTGTCTCAAACATCTATTAATGCCTTATAACAATGAAAGGAATGCTACATATTTCCTTCTGAAACATCATTGTAAAGTGCCTGCAACCACCAGTCATTTATTTTCTCTCTAGTGGTGATAAGGAAACAAATGACACCTTATGGGTATTTGCAGCACACAATCAGGAGACTTTTTTTTTGTACTACACTTCTGATGCTTGGGCCCTTTTGCAGGAGGAATGAAACTATTCTATACCATCACAATTTTTTCTTGTACGATGAAAAATAAATGACACTTAAATATTTTTGTTTCATGCTTGTCTCAGGATAATGCAGAATTTTATTTAATTGAATGTAGAATTTTCACGGTTAAAAGGTTTGAAAGTAAAGTGCTACATGGTGTCTAGTTTACAACCCAGTATCCCAGGAAACTGCTGAAATCAGTTTCCGTGGGGTGTATGTTGCCATTGACTGTTCCGCTCTCACCTTTCACTGGGGCTGTTATTTCTCAGGACAATAAGGAGGCTCGCACATTCAGAAATGCATTTAATTTAGCTTTTGGATAAGGAGGATGATGCCTGCAGTGCTGCCTTCAGGGGTGTGGAAGGTAAAGCAACAGTGTGAGACTGGTGTTGTTGGAGTCCTTGCTCCTATAATGTAGGGATGAGCTGAATATCCATGAAAGAGACTGTGTAGCTGAAGGAGGAAACTTCTAACACTTAAATGTTTTTAATATTTCTATTGCCTTTTTAGTATGATAAACAAAAATGGTGGTTAGGTTTCCCCTAGAAATAAAAATAAATACGTGGGAGTGATGTGGCAAACAAAAAATTTGTAATAGTGCAGTAGCACACAGCTAACTGCACTACAGTTTAGGTTGTGTCAATATTTCCACCATACATCCGGTTTTCAGAGTTTTTCAGTGGTAAAATGCTGCTTCAGTCAGAGACTTGACAAGTTGTTTCTATGCCTGAGAATGAACTTCCTTCTTTTTCAACTTAAGCGTATCTGAATTCTTAATTTCTAGGATATTATAAGCACTTCCAGAGTATTGGTTGCTATAAAACCAGTGGGAGTGCTGAAGTGATTCTCTGGTGTGTGTGTGTAAAATACTAATGATTTAATGTACAATGAGATATGTGGCATTATCTATCTGTTCTAGTTAAATCACCCTTTGTGGTAGAGGGATTGTAATGCTTATCATAACAAGCGAGTTAGTTGCCCAGGGAGATGTAACAGGAAGGCACTGTGCCGGCTTTGCTACAAAACTTTGCGGTGTATGCTAATCTGGATTTACAGCGTTGTATCTGCTCCTTGGCTGAGCTGATCTTTAACTTGGGTTTGTGTTACATTGCAGGGAATCACATGGTGATGTTTGGATGAATGCAGAGTAGGATTAGACTGAAAACCCATGATCTGTCCAGACCCCAGGAGGTACAAAGTGACAGGTCTCCTGCCTTGACTGGAACTACATACCACCCAGAGATGTGCAAGAACGATTTATGTCAGAGGCTTTTGGTTGTACAGCACTGGGAATGGTGTGCTTTACTGTCTTCTGTGTCATTACAAATAAGCTTGGGAACCGATCCCTTCCTTGCCCCATCTATGAATTCTAGCATCCCAGTCAGTGTTTTGGGTGTAGAACATTTACCTTCTGCGATTAGAAATATGTTAACCATTACACTCTTTTGTTTTTTTTTTTTTTAAGCCACTCAAAAATGGCATTGTTAAAGGAGATATTGTTTTCCTGGTTTTATAATTATGTTTTGGTTCATAGCAGACTTGATGTCAAGTTCTGCCCAACCATTGCCTGGTGTCCAGACCTAGCTGATGTTAACAGGGAGAGAATTTATTCACATAGCATCTCTCCTTCATCCTCAAGTTGTAGTTGTGGGCAGTGCCTCTCAGCCCCCCACTCACAGCACTGCGAAACAAAAGCCTCAGCTTGTGTTTGTATTCAGATATCTCAAACCCTTCACTGAGCTGCTGTCTGGGAGCTTATCTAAAGTTGCTATTTGTGTGTCAGCTTTGTCCAGTCCTTCCTTCTAGCATGTATTTACTCTGCATGTCAGCTCTCCGAATCATACAAGTATCTGTTCTAGAAATCTAGACCGATTGTAGGACATGTCTGCCTTATACTTTTTCCATTCTTGATGCATGATTTCATAGCAATAGATCACCTGAGGTGAAAAGCTAATACAACATTATGTTACCAAGATACTATTTTCATAAACTATTAAATTATCAAAACATTTCAAACAGTTACAGTTGGAAAGTACAGCTGATGAAAGAAGGTCAGTATTTCTGTGCATTGATGAGATGTTATTCTTTGACATTAATATCAATACACAGTGTAGTCTTATAGCTTTACAAGAAGTTTGAACATGAATTTTAACGCTTTTATTAAATGTGGATATATTATCATTGTTATTCAGTCCTATTACTCTTTTGTCTCACAGTTCCAGAACTTGCATCACATAAATAATTTTGCCTATTCAAGTATTCTTCTCTGGAGTCCTACAGGAACATTAAAAATGCTGCAGTTCTCCGTGTGTACTGAGAATGATGTCACTTGTGTGTAGAGGGATGTTTTGGAAATATATCTGGTTGAGCTGCCCCAATGCAGTGTTAGCTACAAAAGCCATCTCGGTCCCTGCCTCTGCTCACTGGAGTCTGTGGGAGCCCTGCATTCACCCTCCGGAGTTTGTGTCAGGGTCTGGCTACTGAGAATAGTCATACTTTTTTTTAAGAAAATGTTTGTGTATTATGTGTTGCCTTTAATATGGACACATAATATTTAAGTGTCTTTTTAATAATATTACTGATGAAAGCTGTATTAACTATTAGTGTATTCATATTGCAGATTTTGTGTAACTATTGATATTGCTGTTCAGGACAATATCAGTTCTGTGACTAAGATGTCAGGTGCTTGCTTATTAACCTCTATTTCTTTCTCTCCCCTGCCCCTTTTTAGAGGCCTTTGAGTCTTTGCTTCGCTTTGCTGAAAACCGCACAAGCTCCCTGTTTGAGACAGCATACAGACCTATGGCAAAAGAAGCAGCAGAGCCTGTTAAAGAACTTTTTACAGACATCTCTCTCTACATTCTGGGAGCAGAGACTACAGTGGAAAGCGCAGTATTACGGTTCTTTGACAGTCTCTTTCCTCTGGTGTATAGCCGGCTAATAAACCCAGGAATTACAGATTTATCAGAGGACTATACAGAGTGTCTACGGCTTACAAGGCAAGACATAAATCCTTTTGGACGCTATTCGAAAAACATGGTTACAGAGCTGTCGAAATCTCTTTGGGCAAGTAGGATGCTGAGCCAGGCCCTCAGCCTGGGCATCGAGGTGATAAACACGACGGAACACGCGGCTCTGACGAAGGAGTGCAGCCGGGCGCTGGTGAGGATGCAGTACTGCCCGCACTGCCAGGGCCTCACGCTCATCAGACCCTGCGCCGGGTATTGTCTGAACGTCATGCGGGGCTGCCTGGCCAGCGTGTCGGAGCTGGATGCGCAGTGGAGGGAGTACATCTCCACACTGGAGTACCTGACGAACGAGATGGCTGCCTCGCATGATCTGGAAATTGCACTGACGGGAGTCCGAAACTCCATCAACGAAGCCATCCTGCACGCGCAGCTCAACGGACCTCAGCTCTCCGCTACGGTAAGTGCTCTCTAATTATTCACTGCTCCCGTTTATCACTGTCATTATTTGATGAATGAGCATGTAAACAAGTCGATGTTGTCTTTGCGTCAGTTTTTAGTCTTCAACTAGATCTTTGTTTAATGGTCTGTGAAAACATTACAGGTAATTATGGTGGGGTTCAGCAGAGTCTACTTTGAAACGAAAGGGTTGGGGGGGAAGCTTGTTCCTTGAGAAGCAACCCTGTAAAACAGATAGCTCTGGCTTGTCTGCAGGATTTTCTAAACAAAAAAAATTTGGGTTCATTATACTTGATATCAACAGTATATTTTCATACTTTAAACCATCTGATCCTGTAACTGTAGGAGCAGTGTTCCCCGGGGCTGTATGTGGACACGCTCCACTGGAATCGGTATAAGGGCCTACAAGAGTTGTCTCCTAAATAAAGGCAAAGACAATAACTGTTTCATAATTTTACAATCCCTTTACTTTTGTGTTGACTTGAGACATCAGGATGGTGGTAATGGTTTATGAGTACAAAAGTGGGAAAAAGAGCATGAAAGAAATCAAACTTGGCAGTGTTTCTGTAAGTAAAGGATAAAAGTACATGCAAAGTAGATCCATTTTTGTAAGTGGTAGGTTGAAGAGTAAAGAATTAAGATGGTGGAAGTGTATCATAAATAGTAGCATGTGACTGGCAGGTGTTTTCTCAAGGTGTTGTAGATTAGACCAGAAGTTATTGAAATGACTAACGGTGCAGCTGACTACATCTGTATGAAGATTAACATGACTGCCAATTCAAAAAAAGTAGCAGTGTCACCTTAAACCGTCTAAAGACTAATCTAAAAAACACAGATTTCTGTGTCTCGAGAGTAAAAGAATTCTTGCTGAGAAGAAATGAGAAGGAAAAGCACAGATATAAAAATTTAGTTTGTGCTAAACTCTGGTGGCAATATTATGTAAGAGAAATACAGGGTGTTTCAAAAGGACGGACCAAATTATTTAGTAACCCGATTTCAAATTGTGTCCGTTTTTCTGAAACATCCTGTACTTCAAAGAGTCTACAGAAAGAAGCCATGGCAGAGGATGTTCTAAACTAGGGAAGTATTTTAGTAGGAGAAAAACGCCTGTATGTTTGTAACCTTCCAAGATAGCTAATATCACAGCTCTCTTCAATTTAGAACACCTGACAGAACCAGAGACTTACAGTCAGTATACTATGTAGATTATAAAAAAACCCCCAAACCATTTCTAGTGATCTGATAGAATTTTCACTTGATATTTGTAGTTATCTTAGTCCACATTGCCTCATTCTCCTTTACTTTTCATCATCAGTCTGCCAGTTTATCTGACATGCAAGGATAACCATGGAAAGTTAAGAAAATATTTATTCAGGTTATTGGATGATGCCCAGGAGGCATGTGAGCCTACATGCATTGCAGGACAGCAGGTCTTCATCATGCTAATATCTAGTTGGCAGCGTCATAAATTGTATCCCATAAAGCAGTGTTAAAGCTAGAAAACATAATGAACCATCATCTTGCATCTGCTCTAATTTTCAATCAGATGTTATTTTTATGTGAATCTAGAAGCGAAATGAAAATCGAAGTACGCTATGATGTATATTAGTTTTGTCTGACTATAGCTAGATACCTCTTAAATCATCAGATGGCTTCATTACCGATTACACAGAAGTAATTAGGAATAAACTTAAGCTTTCTGACTACTGGCAGCAAAAGTGGGCTGACTGATATTTCCTGCAATATATGCAGGATGTTACCAAATGCTAAAACATAATTCTGCGTGCCATTTGTCAGCCCTGTGATGAATGTGCACTTGCTCGGCTTACTGCCAGGGTAAAATTCATAATCCAGGTGAACATCAGATCATTACAGATGAAGTCTATGAGCGTATGGCTTTTGGCTGATGTGGAAGTAGAATTCTCTCTGAAGTGTCTTTCAGGCGGAGGATTTTCTTTAATGATTATTCAAATAATTTTTATTTGGGTCTTTCTCAGTTCCCTAGCAGTAACTTTTAAACATTTTCCTCCTTACATTCAGACTGAATTCAGAAAGCACTGTTGTGTTTGAAATTACCTTAGTTCTTTTTTTTCCCCTAAAGTTCGTTGGTTTCTCTCACTAGTGAAATCTCTGTGCACAGAAAGATTGTGTTTTGTTTTAGGTACTGCTCTGTAGGGTAGCAAATGATGCTTTCTGTTTGAGAATAAAAAAAATATGCCAGTTTGTGTTATCTTCAGTCTTCTAGTTTTTTCGGTTGTCAGCAGGGTAAGATTATATTTTGAAGACTGAGCGTGTTCGACTATTTGAGCAAGCATTGAGTCTGATGCTGATTTAAAACTTTGCTGATTAGTTACAGAGGATAACCATTATTTAGAAAATTGAGCCTAATTAAGCTGCATTTCCTCCTCTGAAGAAGCGGAAAGGAGCTCAATCTGCAGCCTGGGGATTTCCGGCTGGGAGGCGGCTTCTCGGAATCCGAGGCCTGATTCTCAATTACACAAGGACCCTTTTGGGCCACACTGATGGGATTTGTCTTTATTGTTTGTTTTACTTACAGGAAAACTTTAAGAAAATAAGATACTTTCTCTTATCCCTTCATAAAAATGTAGGGACCTTTTTCTGTTCATGCGTATGCTCTTTGAGTTCTGCAAAAGTGGAAATGTTAAACTCATGTACAGTTTCCATTACAAATGCTGTAATTGGTTTCATTCAATTATAAATAATCTATGGAAAACTCATTCAGGAAAGCAGAGCACTCCTAGTAATTTTCATTTATCCTGGGGCAGCCTTAATTACTGTACCTGCCCTTTTAGGAAATGTTTTACATTTTTTAATAGACAATATGGCTAAATATTAGCGTTCTTTTTTAGCTTGCTACCTGCCTGGATGATGATGAATAATGGAAAGTTGGATAATGTTTTCTTTAGAACAGGAGGAAAGGGTGAAATAAACCAATGAAGCAGTTAGGGTACTTTGCTCAAATGAGGTGCAGTCAATTACAATTATTTTTTTTAATCCTATTTGTATGATGAGTGCATCACTTCAAGAGACTGGCCTCTGCTGATCTTGTCCATTATAGCCAAGAGAATTGCCCAATTTGCCAGGATAGCATGCGTGAAAGGTCACTTCTAAGATATTAGTAATGTCTCCTTAGATTCCTCCAGAACCTGCCGTGCCATTTGTCTGATGATACTGGCCCGCATCCAGCTCACTTAACCTAATGCAGCCAGCCAGGGGCTGCAGCATCAGCAATCATTGCGTTCTGGTTTGTCTGCTGGAATCTAATTGTCTTGTGTATTGGTAGGAGTCCTGACTGCTTCTTGGGGCCAGCTACAGAGACCAAGTTTGTTCACCCTTACTTATTTTTGACACTTTTTCTCTTGGTGTGTGTGGTGTGGTTGGTAGTTTGTTTCCTTCTGTGTCTTTGTTTTAAAACTGGTCTCACTTTTCATGTATTAAGTCTACTATGTTGCTGTATTCCAAAGTCTGCATCATTCCTGATTTTTAAAAAAAAAATATTTTTATTCAAAGCAAAAGTAAAATACCCTCAACTAAAATGCAGGAAGGAGGAGAGGCGGTTTGGGGGTGCGTGCTGTGGCCACCGGCGCTTCAGGTCAGTGTTTGAGCAGGTGGTGTAACAAATGCTGTGTGTGCCTGTGCTCCCTGGTGTCTAGTCCCACTAGGATGAATCTTTCATTTGCTAGATTATCTCAATGTATAGGATGCTTTTGCCCACATGGGTGAGCTCTGTGATCCTGGGTCCCCTCTGGGTTTCTGGAAATGGCGATTTGTTCCTTGTTCCACAGGTGGGTGCCTGGCAGGGACTGTGTATATCGGCTGCCGCTGGTGGGTCACGCTTCAGCAGTGAGCTGTGTGAGGCCGCCAACTCTGATATTTGGTGCTTTTCTCTATGCCTTAATTCAAAGGGCAGGGAGGCCACATGAAATACCTCTTCAGAACAGCAAAACTCTGTACTGCTAATGCTGCTATGTACCGGTGCTCCATTTGTCAAGGGCAAAGCAGAGGCGAGATTTTCAAAGAAGAAACACTATATGGTCTGAATTCCACTTCAGCTCAACAGAATTTGAATGCATAATTACCTGTTGTTCTTTTTGAACATTTTTCCCAGGTATTGCTACAACTTCTACTCTGCATGTGGCTTCTTGTGAATCCTGCCTGCCCGCCCACATAGTGGAAAATGGAAAGTGATGTGTGTTGGCAGAAATATTTAGAATATGGGAAGGCAAATATTCCTCTGTGGTGTTCTTGCTGCATGAAGTAAATAAGCATAAAGTACTTAACTTCTTACTAATGTTATAATGGCTAAAAATGTATTAAAGGAGGAGAATGTAAAAAACCCACAGACCTAATATTTTTAGAATGCACAACTGTTATACAAGACAAAAGTCCAACATATTGTGTTTCCTGATTATAGGGGTAATAAAAGCAAAAGCTAATAGAAGGCTTGACAGAGGCGGGGATTGTAAAACTTAGATATGATCAGAGATCAGGCATCAGGAGAAAGCAAGATCTGTGCCGTGAGCCATTTAACTTCTTGAATACAAGCTTGCCAATTAATGTGCTAAAAGTGATATTAAAAAAAGTGAGAGAGGAATAAACTTTGGAAGAGGAGCAGATAGAGGCAGGAGAAAGAAAGGAGGTGAGGAATGTTTAAGATGCACAATACTAGTAGGAATTCCAGGAGTGTCAGGAAGAACAGAGTTAGTGACAGAGAAAAAAAAAATGGGATCAAAATCACAGAAATCAATGACAGTCTTTTCACAAGTTGTGAAGACATCAAGGAGAAGGATGAGTGATATTGAGCAGAGATTTACAAAATACTGGTGTTTTAAAGGGGATTGGCTTAAGGTTGTAATGAAAGGGGATGATCTGATGCCTCTTTCTGGCAGATCATTTGAGTGGTGGTTCTTAACATTTTTGTGTTGCTCATGAGAAATGCAAGGAAGGCACGAGAAGGTGAAAGCTGGTAGCAGGGACTGTTGGTCTTAGTGATGAAGACAAGACAGACAAAGCAATTAGGCTCTCTGTGCCTGCCCGACGACTTCTGCTATGGTCATTTGCAATTAGAAATGTAACTGGGAGCTGGGGAGGCAAAATACGTAGAATTAACAGCAAATTAGAACTTAGAGCAATTTAAAAAATCAACAGAAAATACTTACAGGTAGATGGTCAGTCTTGGTGGCTGTTCCATCAATCTCCTCCCATCAGTGGTTTTAAAAATTGTATTTCTGTTGCAAAGCAGGTAGTTTTACAATGCATGCCCATCACTCTCCACTGTCTTCTAGACTTGCTTCCCTGGAGCCATTTCAAAATGCATTTATTTTGTTGTTTGTGTATTACATGATTGTTAATGTTTTGAGTTGGAAATTGTTGCTGCTTACCACTGCATGGTACTTAGCACTAAGGAGAGGGGCTGCTTTGCAGGTGAATTCAAGGAAGGCCTATAGTTATCTGAGGTATTCGTTCTATAGGTGGGTATGACTGGGAAGGCTGGAGGAGTTGGAGAGAGCTGGGAGGCACTGCAGAGTCTAAGACGATAAAGTGTTGTGTTTATAGAAGCACTGAAAGAATAGCTAGTTTGGTTCTTCCGTTATGCGTATGAAAGAGCTGTAGTCTCTCGTCATATCTTGAAAAACAAAGGGAGGGAGCTCATGCGATTTGCTCTGTAATATTGAACAAAAACTCATTGATAGAGGTAGAACTAGAAATGAGGAAATTTTTTTTTAGTTCTTAGTATGGTACTCTGACAGCACCTCAGTTTTAGAGACATCGGCGAGTAGACTTCCAGTGTTCTGTACAGGCACACGTATCTTTAGCCAACTGGAAGTTGCGGAGGTTTGATTACTGTTGCATTTAGCTGAAACAAGTAATCCCTGCTAAGAAGCAAGTTATAACACCTTTGGTACTGAACGAGCAAACTATAGAGATATTTACTGGCTTCACTTTGAAGATGGAAAGGGGCATCTGCCTGTGAAAGAACGTACTTGGTATAACCCGAAATGCCCGTGTTGCTGTGGAGAGATTGAGCCAGAACTTGGGAGGGGGGGGATTTGGAAAGAAAATTAAGATCTTGCCACAAATCTTCTGGTTAAAATTCAGCAATGTATGGAAGGCTTACAGAAAATAATTTAGGTTGTCTGAAATCATTAGGAATGGAGAAGAAAAAAAAAAATCCTGAGAAATAAAAGACCTGAGACCTGTTAAAATGGTCACCTTTAGGAAAATAAAAGCTTAGAGAAAAGACTGCCAACCTTACAGCAGCAGGAGATTGATGCACAGTAACCTTTCAAATTTGAAAAGGAAATGGCAGTACTATGAACAAAACAACTTTGTGCTGAGTGAGTTCACAGCAACAAAGAGTTTCTGCCAGCTAGTAATGAGCTACTTGATTAAAGACATTGAACAGTATCATAAAACACTCCTGGAGATTTTGGAGAACACTGAGAGCTGAACTCAGGTGCTTACTTCCTGCAAGTTTTCCAGTTCAGATGTTCAACACCAGCTGTCAATAAGTATAAGAACCATACTTAGCAGAGGCTAAAGCAGTATATTCAATTGTGGTTTGATTGTTGAAAATAAATAAAAACATACAGTGAAAGCTATGTTTGTGCAATATTTGCACTAGAAATGGTATTTAAAATGACATTTTTATTTTTCTAAGCACCTTAACCAGGAAACCTCCTTGAAAATGGAAAACTGAAGAAATGCCTGGCCATGGTGAGGTATCTGTAAAAGATCTTGAAGGCACCAGAATGGTCACCCTATCGAAGCTTAGTAGTGCTGCTTGTGGATGTGATCTTGAATGGCACGATCACTTACGTTGAAGTCATGACTTTGTATATTTTGTTCTCATTACCTTAAGTTACATGAATGTGCATCCAGTTCAACTCCTTTGTGAATCAAGGACAGGAAGAGACCTTTTAGAAACCTGGTGAGTTGCGCTGAAGGGACACCTTGTAATGTAATGACCCATTTCTGTGCAAAAAGTAAAAGAATGGCTTTCACAGTCATGTAAGATATAAAAATACATCTACGTTAAAATGTTGTTTCCCTTGGCCTTTATACTCTTTAAGATACTATTCTCATCTTATGGTCAGTCGTGAATGAATTTTTAAAAACAAGTAGTGGAACTATATATCTGGAATCAACTGAATTTCATGGAGTATGAGCATCTAATTCTAGTAGTGAGCTTTTTAAGTCCTGCCACGTGCTATTTTCTTGATTTAAAAGCATTGTGACACGAGTACTGTAGAAGTTTTTCTGGAAATAATAATCTGAATTGTTTAATGCATTTGCCTCGTTCCCATCTGTTAGAAAAGTCTTCTGGAGAATTAGAGCTTGTGGAGTGTCGAGCAGCTCTTTTAGGGGCTGCAAGGAGCTTTCTGGCCTGTGTTGGCTAATGACAGTTCTCTTCCTTGCAGAGGTTTGATACCAGAGAGTAGCCTGATTTCCTGGTGTTAAGGACCATCTATCTATACTGATGGAACTGCTTGAACTTTGTTTATGTAGAGAATAATGTCAAGATGAAATACATGTATTTCCAAAATTGAAATTATTAGAAATCAGAGCAGGAATAAAAACATGCTGTATAATTACAGCTGAGTTGATTCTGAGAGCGCGCTATTTGGTATTATCTAGCTATCATGTTATTTGACTAAACGTGTAGCTAAGGATTCGATTTCACATAAATTGTATAGCTTTAAGTTTGCTTTTGCAGAAGTCGTGATTCATTTGGATGTTCATGTCTCTTTGTACCCAAAGGCATTCCATCGCAAGTCACAGCTTACCTCCCAGCGGACTGCTGGCTTGTTGATAGTCCCTAACCACACTATTAACAAGTCATTAATCTCTAGTAAGATAAAAAGCTTTTTTTCTGCCTGGCAGAGCAGTATTCAAGTTCTACTTTCCATTCCCTAAATCTTGTATTTTGTGTAAACATGTAACCTGAAAGTTTTATGTTGAACAGTCATATCAATGAATTGATGGATGTAGCTTTTTACCAGCTTTTGATCTGAGACCACCTCTGGTGATTAACCATTTGTAGTTAATTATTGTGATTAAGGTTATGGGAATGGTAGTGATCTGAGGCTGCTGCCTTCTGACAAAGATTCCTGTCTTTGAGAAGGATCACAGCACCATTCTTTTTTTCCCCCACTTGTTTGGCCTGGTCTTATTGCCAAAGTGTTTGTGGAAAAGGTGTTGGACACACACAGGTATTTGTGTGTGTTTGAAGTTCCAGAAATGCTGTTACACTTGTGTATAGGTGAGTGTTTTCAGGAGATTTTTTTCCATACGTGTTGGTTCAGAACAGATGAAATTCTGCATGATTCTGATGTTTCTTCTAAGTTGTGTGGGCATATGCTAACATATGGTGTATGACCAGTAATTTATCCAAATGTAGAGAGTAAAGGTAGCGGGTTAAATGTAAAGCCAAGAAATAGTGACTTGCTTTCAGAGTAAGAGGCCTAAAGAGCATAGTAAAAAGTTTATTTATTATTAACTTTCCATTATGGCTACCATCCTCATTTAGGGAAAATAATTTTAAAAGGTGATAAATTCCTGAAAAGTACATTTTATTACTTCATGGTTTTCTTTGTCAGAACAACGATACACCATTGATGGTAATTCTAGATACATGCTTAGAAGTGCAGAGTTGATGCAGCAGGGGTCGTTGGTCGCTGCAGGAGCGCTAAACCTGCCCCTCCGTGATGTCAAGTGCTGTTAAGTCTGACACAAGCGCATGTGCACACATTAACATACACACCCCACCGCTTTTCTTCACTGCTTCAAGTGAAGCTGCATCTTTTCTAGGGTGTGGATAATCAATGGAGTTCTAAAATGCTAGTTCCTGTAGCATCTATTTTTATTTAGTGGGAATGAGCTTGTTAATTATACTATTGATTTGAATTTACTACTTCTCAGATGTTCATGTATCTGCATGATCATTTTTTCTCAAAACAGCTGCTTTGCTTCATTTTATTTGCCAGACTGAGGCTCGAATATTTTTCAGTGCTTTTTGATTCCTGGAGAACTAGTTCCTGGGAATTACACAGCCAAGCCTAACTTCATTAAGATGATAATGAAAAGCAAAACCCAAAGTCATAACTTGCGTAATTATAGTCGTTTTCACCTCGAAGTTGCAAGTGCTAAAGAGTACGCCCTAAGTCATAATGTCTGTGGCGTGTTTGACTTTAACTTGATGCTGTGTGCCGAGGACAGTGTGCCCGTGTGGGTCTGATGGCAGGATATGAGTTACAGAGTAGAAGTTCTACCAAAGCCATAATCATAAACCTGCCAGGATAGCACAGTCGTAACTGCGCAGTGTTGTCACTGAGCCCTATCTGTCTTTATTGGAATATGGTTCTGGTTTTGGTGCTGCACTATTATTACAGTTGAAAGTTGAAGGATGTAAATATGGGAAGAGTCCAGGATTTTGCTTGGATCACAATACTGAGCAAGACAGTCAATGGTTGGGATAATATTTACGGAAATGATGATACTCAAGATGGCAGCCGATATGCTTAGCATTTCAGCAAGAGTTGTGTACACTTCATTCATTGTTTCTACTTTTTTCTTTTTATTCTGGTTACCTATTGAAAGCCTCCCTAGAATGTGTAAGTCATCTCCTGAAATTGTGTGTTGTTTTCTATTACAGAATCAATTTAAACTACAAAAGGGAAATTGGATGTGCAGGGTTTTTTGTTAACCTGAGTTTCTGTATTGTAGCTTATTAAATATGATAGATTTTGTAGCTGCGATGCTTTAGAATTTTGGCACTTTTGTTTGTTGTGGTTAATTTTTGGTCTTATAAATTAACAAGGCATCAAACAATGAAGTTAGAGTGTTGCTGGGTTGGGATCCAGTCCCTGGTAAAAAATGCAGCTCCAGCATATTGGCAGCTAGGCTGCTTGTTATTCATTGTGAGGCGTCCAGCTATGGGAGTGTTAGATGTTTGACAGCGTTGAATAGATTCCAGTCAGCCATACAAACTACCTCCAGTGAAGTGGAAAGGACCATAAAATTGTTTTAGCAACAGCTAATTCTCTTGAGTCTTTTAAGGCTTTTTTCTTTTTTAGTTGTGTGGGGTTTTTTTTCTCTTTAACTGTTTGGTTGCCAGTAGAGGATTTGCCAATTTAAACAGTAAATATTCCCAGATTGATTTAATGTTTTAAGGGTAGTTACGAAAGCTTTTCATTGACTTTGCATAGTTTAGATTTTGGAAACCCCTCACCCCCCAAAAAACCCACCAAACAACAACCCAACCTAACAAAAACCACCACACACCAAACAAACAAACAAACACCCACCACAACAACAAAAAACCACCAAACCAAAACTCTTAAGTGTACATTTAACAATGGTACCTTTCTTTGAATATAAAAACTGAACTAGAAGGTAACTTCAAGCATTTTTCTTAAAATGATTTTTCTATAAGAAACTTGAGTTCTATTTCTATCAACAAGGCATTTAGGTGCTAGTCTATTAACTTGTAGGTATTTCGCTTCATCTCCCTGCTCATCTTTTAGCTTTTGAAATGCCACACAAGCTTAGTGCTACAGGGTTCTTTTACAAGTAGCTTGGGGACTTAACTTGTCTTCTCCATCTCCGGCTAAAGGATGTGCTTTCATTCTTCCATGTTTCCTCACTTTAAGTCATTTATTTTTTTTTTATTCTCCTGAATAGCTTAGAATGTGGATTCGGTGTTTGAAAGAACATAAAAATGTGTCATCAACTGTCAAATGTCTCATAACGCAAGAGCTTTTCCTTTCCTCTCCTCTCCTATTTGCATCTTTTTCCCAAGAATGAGGTACTTGGGCTAACATTAACTGGAATAATTGAGATAAAATTGTCGTTGCCAGCATTTGGCCCAGCTGTGCTAGGAAGGCACTGGGCAGCCAGCAGCATCAGCCCATGGGGCTGGACTGGATCAGGGCTAAAATAGTCAGCTGGTGTGAAGAAACCCAGGGCACAGCTTGGAAACAGGATCCTGGTGACTCAGGGTATGTGTTCCCTTCTGTAGTAGATGAGGTGAAAGTCCCTGGTGATTTTATTGTGGTTCTCTAGACTTTTGTTGACTGTAATGGAGCTTTATTTTAAATGGGAATTTTATTCTTCTAGTCAATCTACACAAAATCTTAACTTCACAATTTTTTTTTCTCTAGTCTTCTGTTTATATGAGCTAGAGAAGTTGTCACAGTCTTTGTAAGGAGAAATGGAATGGTAATTCCCAGTTATTTAACTTATTGTACCTGTATTTAGAAGAAACCTACCTTTTCATTTAGATACTTCATTCCTAGGGAGCAATCTCTTTCCCTTTAAGGGGACTCTACTCAGAGCAAAATTTGGCATTTGTATGGAAAGATGCACAAATTCTGTTGTCTATGACTTCAAGCAGTGGCTTAGCTACGTCAAGTGTTGGCTTATCTATGTTCCCAACTGGAAATACCATAAAATATCTGTTTTTTTTCAAGTCAGCACAGGTCTTGAGCATTTTGACAGTTGTGTATTTCATCTGAGCTACTAGCAGTCACAGGGACAACTTCCAAAGCTTGTTATTTACAAAGGTAAGAGCCTCTGTTCTCCTTAACTGAAGTGCAGGTATTGGTGGCCCCAATCTCTATTCCTTTGCAAATGTGCTCTGTTCTACACCATCCCCTGTAGTCGTTTTCTGGAAGACCAAGTAGTTTTAATCCTCTCTGAACAAATTTTGTGTTGCTCTTTTTGCAGACTTATAGTTCATGTTATTGTGAGACATGACAGCATGTGAATCCTCATTTTCCCAGAGGTGAGCCTAGCAGCTGCTGAGTTCCTTAGAGGTCATTTAGTACTGGAAATATTAATAAAGAGTGGAGGATATGGGAAAGAGAAAAATATATAATAATCCTTCAAATGTATTTATCAAGTATTTGAGTCCCTGCTTTGTTCTGTATAGCCAGAGTGGAGTCAGGACTGCAGTTTGAAAGATGAGCACAGGGCCCTTGTGTCAGGAGGCAATAGGGAAATGTGATGTACAGGAAGATTATCTGAGGAGCAGAAGTCTGTCTGGATAATGAAGAGAATATTGGCTATTTCTGTCCATCATTGTGCCCTTACTGAAGGATACCTGTTTGCTCACGTGATGCCACGGTAGAAGTATTCGAAGATGTGCACGTTTGCTTGAAAAGTCTGTTGGTTCTTTTCGGGGAGACATCTGTGTTTTCTGTCTTTGATTTGCTTTCTGATTTAGTCAATACTTTTTGTTAAAATCTTCACTTAATAACATGCCTTGGTTGAATCACTGCTGTTACTTCAATATATGGAGTTTACCCTTGGTTCTCATTTTATTCTAAATAAGCTTCATATAGCATTTTAATTGCATGTTTTCTCCCCCTTTTTTTCCAATAAGCAAATGTGGCACTGTTTCCTTCTGTGGAGGCAAAGGGCAATAATCTTTTAGTACTTTTATATGAACCTTTGCTGTTACACTTTTATATGACACTAGACCAGGAACTTAAAGAGCTCAGTGGATTTTTATTTACTGATTTTTCTGTACTGAAATTTAGAACTCAGTTGCTAACAGCAAAATTGAGAACACAAGTTTCCAAGTAATTGACAGCAAATCAGAGAAGGATATTGGTGGTGGGTTGACCTTGGCCGGCTGCCCACCAAGGTGCCCTCCAACCCCCTCCAACGGCACGAGGGAGAAAATAAGGTGGAAAAGCTCTTCGGTCAAGATAAAAAAAAAAAGACAGGGAGACCCTGTATCAATCACTGTCACAGGCAAAACAAGCTCGACTTGGGAAAAATGAAGTTATTCCAATCAAATAGGGCTGGATGGTGTGAAGCAGAAGCCAACAGGCTCCTTCCCACCCTGTCCTCAGTCCCAGCTTCACACCTCCAGTGCCGGCTCCTCTGATTGGCCCAGCCCTGGGCGGAACCGGCTGGAACGGGGTGGAACCGGCTGGAACTGGACGGAACCGGTTGGAACTGGGTGGAACCAGGGCTCGGGCAGCCCCCCTCTCCTAGCAGAGACCCCGTGGCCCAGGACGTGGGCACCCGGTGCAGACACCAACAGAGCAGGAGAAACAGCCCGGGCTTGGTGACCAGCTCTCTTAGGAAGTGGAAGATTCAAGTAAGCGGTTAAACAAGGCAGACTTTCAAAAATAGTAATTTATGTCGGAGCAAAGCCCTGGTTTGTGATGGGAATCTGTCACTTGTATTTCTGACAGAAGGGGAACAGGGGGACAAAGAACTGAAATAGCGACTTGAAAAAACCATTACGCTGTTCCCATTTAAAGACTAAAGAAATATTCAAAGGAAGATAAAACGAAATGCTTGCTGGCAAAGGGAAAACATCTGTTGGATCTGACTGCATTTTTTTATAAAACAAGCTTATCACAAATAGAGTGGGACAAGTGGTGGTTTGGGAAGAGTTTAATTTGTGCAGAAAGAAGGGAAAAAAGAAGAGAGGGTAAAAGAGCTGACCAGATAGGAAGAGATTTAGAAGAACATGAAGTTGGAGGCAAAGCAATGAGAAAGGTAGGAAATTAAGCCAAAAGATATGGAAAAGAGCTAGAAAAACAGTTATAGTGAAAAAGCACCTTGAAGAATCGAAGAACTGCAAAGTGTTTTGAGACAAAAAAAATGGTAATTTCTTACCGACTGTAGGCAGGTACCTACAGATGCCATGAGCTGGCTGGTGTTACAAGCCACTAAGCAAGACAAGCTGGTTTTCCATGGGTTTTTCTGAGACAAAGACATTTAATACAATGAGTCACAGCCAGGACCAGCATGACCATGTTTACAGGTCTTCTCAACCAGGTTTAGCACCATGAATAGTGTCATGTAAACACAGCTGTGCTGCATCTGGATGAAAGCATGTCAGTCTGCGTGGTGCTGGCCATGGCCATGCGAGTTCGCCGAAGCAGAGGAACATTCTGTTTTTCCTTTGTGGTTGTTCTTCAGTCAGTGGTTTCGCTGGGTGGCTGCAGTGCTGTGGTTTTCCAGTGAGGCTGCAGGCATTGCACACGTGGGGAAGGGTGTCACGTCAGCTGTTGGGGTGGACAGACTCCTCTGGAGAACAAATGCAATGCACTTTTAAAAGCCTTTCCATATTCCTTCCCACTCCATATGAACCTGTGAAAAATTTTCATCGCTGCTTCACAGTTTAATTTTGGGTTTTTTGACATGAGAAAAGAAAGTTGTATTAAAAACAAGAGGCTAGTCAGCAGCTAAGTTTTTCAGAGCAGGTTAAGCCTAAGTCTGTCTCTGTTCATCTTTCACACTTTAGGAGATTGACGATGGTGCTGTGAAGTGCTTAGAGAATGTGTAACTGCTGTGGCCAGTTCCTAGCGAGTACAAGTCATCTGAGTTTAAACTCTGCAATGCCAAGTCATGACAGCTGAGAGTTTGGTCTATGCAGTTCATCTGCATGTGCTTTCAGGCCCTTGAACTATTATAACCAAACTGCAAGTGCCTGGATTAAGCATGAAGAAATAACGTACACAGTGAGGTTCGCCTGGGAAAGAATCTGCTGACTTCCCAGCCCTGCTGATCTGTTGTAGAAATGACTCCTGTGTGTCACAAATCACAGTGTCTGTGTCAGCTAAGTGTTTGGATGTAGATGCCAAACCTGACTCACTTATGTTCAGAAATAAACACGTTTCCTGATGTGAATTTTGTCCCTTTCAGCCTTTTGCAGAGATGGAAACAAGCTGCTCTCTGCTAGGTTTGTATTGTCAGATGTTTTGGTGCATGGAAAACTGGCAACACGCTTTGGGGAGGTTTTCACATTGAGTCTTCTAAGTCAATATTTGTCTTGTATATAAAATATGCTCCAATTCAGTGTCTCCAGTGGGATCAGTGATGGAACAGCAGGACTGAAAATGGCAGACCTCTTTTTTTTTAGTATGAAAAAAATGTGGTAGACTTTGTTTTCCTAGTTCTGAGATGCTTTGCCCTGATGCAGTTCACAATGGGTTGAAAGTGGGGTACTTTCCACAGCTAGTACAGAATGTATTGAATGGAATCACATGATGCTGGAGCTGGAAGAGATCCCAAGAGGCTATCTAGTCTAGTGGAAGGATCAGCTATGTTTTTACTTGTTTTATGATGCTTATCTAATGGCCTAGAATAGTACTTAGGGGGAGCTGATGCCAGATTACCAGGAAATGGTTAATTTCTTTTGTGTTTCTGTTTACTCTTCTTATATCCATCTCTTCCAGTCCATCTAACTAACCTTGACCATCTGACTTAAAGGATAGAGCCAGTAGCATCATTCTCATTTTTGCATTTATATAAACCGTACTTATGTAGTCACAGCCCTCTCCTTTCACACTTCTGGTCTGGAAGTTGAATTCATCTATGAATAATATTTTTCATTCTTACCTCTAGCTTATCAGCTCTGTGGCGCTTCTCTGAATTTTTGGTAACTACATGATTTATTAATTGCTTAATCCTACAGTGCAGTTTTAATTTTGTTTAGAAGAGGCTCAATACTAATGATGCAGAACCAAAGCAAAAGTCAAAAGTACTACAGGGAAGTGCTAAGCTGAGCAAGAAAAGAGGGGTGAGGATCTGTTATCATCAAATTTCAGCTTCCTAGAGAAAACAGAAAGATACAGTCTAAAAAGAAATGAGTCTTTAGCTGAAAGGCATGAAGGTTTTTGTCTGAAGTTGGAGACAGTGAAACTAATCTTTGGATTCATGGTGGCATGATGGGAAGTCTGAGGAGGTGGTGAAGGAGATCAGCCTGTGTCTTGTACTGTTGAAGAACTAGAAAACTACTCTGAAAGAATTACAGGGAAGAAAGAGGGTTTGTGTCACTGGTGAGAGGGCTTTGGTATTTTTTTTTTCTCTGGGACTGCTTTGCACTTTCAGTCTGCTTTTCTAAATGCTTATCCTAGATCTACAATTAATTTGGTTCTAAAAGATAAGAGCATTAATCAGAAATAGGTGGTGGTTTATGCTACTGTGAAGTTGCATAGTTATGAACTATTACCAGATACTTCTTGCAGAGTCAGAAATTAAGCCATCAAATATCGGACAGGTCCCATCTCGACTTTCTCCCTAATTTTTCTTGTAGCAATTTTATGAGAAAAAATGAGTTGATTTTTCCCATTTTACAAATACCTTAAAATTGCAATCTATTCAAGCAGAATGGTATTGATTTTTTTTTTTTTTTCCCTTCCTTTATCTGTAGGTTTCGTTGCATCCTAAGAGTTATGTGGGCATATTGAAAAGTATTAAACACTAAAAGCTCCTCCGGTCTTTTGAGACTACAGAAAAATAGTGTTTGTGAAGCAGGAGACATTGCTGCATGCCCATGTTAGATCACTTACGGCTTCTAGTCTGATACATAGTAGGATTCTTGAATAACTGAACTTGTTTTATTTGTTGACTGTGTATACTTTCTGGTAGATTCAGTTGCAGATACCTGGTGGTTGCCATAAGGTGTACAGAGTTTTAATCAGAGTTATACAGAATTTTTAGCTAGATGTAGTTGTATCTTTGTATTTGGTTGGGGAGGTCTCTTGGCAATCTCAAAATTCAGAGATTGTGTTCCCTTTGAATTCATTATCTGCAGCAATAGTATGCTGGATCTTTTTTCCCCTTCGTTATTTGAGCATTAGGAGATAGCACCACTCTGTGTGTGTCGGAGCCAGAGATTACAAGCCAGCTTAAGAGGTAAAAGCCCCCCACCTGCCTTTCCACTACTGATTACTGCAAAAGAACTATTTAAGGAACCACAAACAGTCCTTTATAAGATCAGTACCCCATATCATCTTCATCTGGGTCTCATAACCCCCAGCCTCTTGGCAATATACTAATAAAATGTCTAACGTTTTGCTTTAGGAAGAGACCAAGGTCATGATTCTGTCCTGCCAGGAGACAGTGGATAAATTTTCCTGTCAATTCTAGTAATACTCAAACTGTCATTATTATAGCTGTAATCTATGATAGTTTTGATTCACCAGCATAGAAAACATCTATTCCCACACACCGATGTCAAAATCTCAACCAAATGTTTTGCCTTGACTCAGGATTGCTTTACCTGGCAGCATGGATGACACCAAAAGCCCTCAAGGGACAGATCAGATGAAAATGGAAATACCAAATACTCTGCAAATCAGGCACCCAATCTCATACCAGAAACCCTGAAGATGTATCCCTCACAAGGACCTAGATGCAGCTATATAAACTAGGATAATACCGCCAGACTCTGCTCTTTGTTTCTAATTTTTTTTCATTGACTATGAATGGTCAAACTTCAGCAGAGAGAATTAAGGCTAAGCCATGTAGTAAAACAACATCTTTACAGTGACAGCGAATACAGAATTGTGTAGAAAGATACTCTGGAGACGACAGATGTCTAGTGAGGGAATGCAAGTGTCTGTCCTTTAAGATCACAGTTGCTTCTCCCATGAGATGCCTGGGAGAGACAGATAAAAAATTGTGATCCAAGTGACAAAACCAGCTTACTAGCCAACAAAAGAAGTTCTATTTTGCTTTCGCGTGTAGGTGGGTTGTTTGTTTGTTTGTTTTTGTGGGAGGTTTGTGCATTAAGTGGAGACTAAGACTGTAAATAATAGCTTGTCATTGCAAGGTCTGAGTGGTTCCAGTTTTCCCTGTGTACATTGTCTATTTGTAAAATGTTTTATGAAAGGTTAGGGAGAGAATAAGCAAGTCTGTGCTGCACTGGTTTGCTGCCAAAGACCTCATGGCCGCTTGTGCTTCGTAGCATCTGAATGTTCTTGAGTCAAGCTGTAAAGACAGTAAATTCTGTTCTGTTATCGCTCATTGTTTTTTTTCCCCACATTTCTGAAATTAATTTCTGAGGAGAAATTCTCCAATAAGTATGCTGGCTTTAAGAGCGGAAGGGAAACCCAGCTGCCCTTGCACGTTGTCACGGTGCGGCCGCAGCAGCCGTGCTGTCCCAGCCGGGTCCTCCTGCCCCTGTGAAGGAGCGGAGGTGGTGCAGAGATGGATCACATTCCCACAGAGCTCCTGAACTAAACAATTTCTTCCTGTTTTCTTTGAAGCTAATAGTCTTTGAGTATAAGAGTTTAGGGTCATTTTAGAGTTGCTTCTCACCAACACATTGGTAATGATTGGAAAAACAATCTCTATTTTTTGAGTAATTTGGAGGGTGTTTTTATTTAGGTGTTTGCTTCTGAAGTAGTTTTGCAAGTACTCCCTTTTCCTTTTTTGTTTCATCTTGCAGAGTTACATATTTTTAAAACATACGCGAGAAAATGTATATATTGAAAGCATGAACTATCCAGTCCCATGTGACTTGTACTTGGTATTATTTTCACTTTTTCATTTACATATAATCTATTCTTTCACAGATTGAGTAGAAGAACCTTACTTGCACTTATCCTGGTTGCTACTTTGCTTGTTCCTTGCAGAGTTAAGGACCGATAAAGTGAGCATACTTTATAGCTTCCTTTCATTATAAAGTGCCTTCAACATAGATGGCAATCAGGCCCCTGTACTTCAGGTGAACCCCCACCCCTCACTGAGCTCAATCCTAAAAAAGTAAACAAAACTCAAGGAAAAGAAGTTTGCTTGGCAGAAATATCAAGCTAACGTTATGGACAGAAAAACATAGGGCTCAATTCTGCGAGAAACTGAGTATTCTGGCCCCAGTCCCATAAAGCACTTAAGCACAGGCTTAAAATTAAAGCAAGTAGCAGATTGACTGGCACCTAGGAAGGCTGAACCCATAAACCACTACAAATGGAGGAGGACTTGGGTTGCTCGCGCGGTTGTGCCACAGCCAGGGCTGGGTCCTCAGGTGCCCAGGTGGGATGGCAGGGCCAGGCCTGGGTGGCAGCACCGGGGGCTTTGGGAGACCCCTGGGGACGTGCCAGGGGGTGCTGCCCAAGCCCGGTACCTCGCTCGGAGGCTGCATGCCTGGGGGGTGGGCACAGCAATCTTTGCTGGAGTTGGAAGGCAAATGTGTGGAAATGTTCCCTTACACCAGACAAGAAGTTTCTTCCACCCAGCAAATTCCCAGCTGTCCTGGGAAGGCTTTTGTGCTCAATCTGTCTTTTTCCTGAGCTAAGCTCTTGCGTATAACCGCTCTGCACATGAGTTGTTCTGTCCAGGAGGAACAGACGTGTCGTATCAAAGGGGCTCCTCTGTGAGGGGAGAGGGAATGAGTAGAGGGCTCATCTGTCAATCAGCTGTCAGGCATCCTGGCATTTTCATGATGAATTAGGCTCTGTAGATGCTTTGTGGCTTGGCTAACAAAGAGACTGATTTTTATTTTTTTTTCCTTTACCAAAGTCCCCAGTGCTACTCCTACGGCACATTTTTACCAAGATTTTTTTTTTTTAATACTTTGAAAATGTGATACAGAACATTAAATAAAAAAGAGAAACCATACACACATTTGAAGATTAATTTTATATCAAGTTTTTTTGGTTTAAGAATGCGATGAAGCTGCATTCTTGATATATGACCAGTGTCTGCTTAGTAAGATTTTCTAATTTATATGCTTACTTGCTTGTGTGCTTTTCCTTCAGAGACCATAGGTTATTTGTATTTTGCATTGCAGGATACTTGTATGTGTGTTTTAAGGTTTTATATGCATTTATAATGTTGGGTGAACAAACCATATTTTTGTATGTGTGTCGTATAAGATGCTTATTCCCCAATAAATGTTTATTTTCCATGAAGTGAAATGAATACTCTAGTCAGCAATCTTTGATGTCCTTAGTGTGTTTACAAATATCACTAGTACTGGTTGTTACTATGGTTTTTTTTTTTTCCTTCCTGAAACTGATTTACTTTCTGAATCATGTTGTTCTGTTGGTATTTATAAGTAATGGAAATCAGTCTTCTGGTCTGTAATTTTGGACATTAGTATAATTTAGTGTTAGAGTGTCTTAGGCGATGTTCCTTTTTATTTTTGTATTTCTATATAGCTATTAATAGCAAGCACAAAATAGAGGTGGCAAAGTTAAGGCCACATATTTCTGTCTTCTGCAAAAAGTCTTGACTGGCTTTACGTAAAATGGTGAAACTTACCTGTTTTGAACCATTTTGGAAGTGAATTACCTAAAAGACACGAAGGTTTCAAAAGTATATTTTTGGAGGTGGTTACTGATGGCAAAAAGTTGCAAAGAAAATAACTGGAACAAAAGGTTAGTTCTGATTCGATAGACATGGCCAGCATTGCAAGCAGACTTACCTCCCACACCGCATAGCAATGAGAAGGGAGCATGGTGAGAAAGTTCAAACTGCAAAAGATTATCCTTTCACAAATAAATTCTTTTAACAGACCCCTGTTGAAAATGGTAAGATTATACCTCTGAGAATTACCTCTGAAGAAGTGCTCATGCCACTTAGAGTTTTTGGAAACTCTTAAATCATCTTGACTAAAAGGAACGAGCTTTTCATCCTTTTAAAAAAGATACGCATTTTCAGGCAAGAACAGGTCTATTAATTGTGAATTACTTACGGAGTAAGTTTTCTCTTTAGAGAAAAAAAATACTGAGATTTGCATAGCAAAATATACTCTTATTCCTTTGTATTGCCATACTTTGAGTGATTGAAGGTTTCTTCAGCCTCCAAGTCATAGTATCTAACACATTTTTATATATCCATCTGATTTACTTGTGAGTGTGCAGTTTGCATTCTTCTGACGCAAAACATTTTGTTACAGTGCAATCCACATTCAAAGTTACGGACTTGGAATATCCAAATGCAAATTGTGGCAGTAACTCGTTTGATAGTCCAGTGTAAATACAGAAGCTCTCTAAACATACTGAACATAGTTATGCTAGACCATATTCGTATAGTTTACTACAAAGTTGAGATTGTTTAAATAACAGTATTGTTTCTTCTATAGTTTTGATCTGTTTCAAACACATTTTCTAAAGGCGGCAGTCGGTCTTTAGTGTGGCACTGATCATGATATACCTAAAGTGCATGTGTCATATTTAAGCAGTAAATTGGAAATCGATGTAATATTATTTACAACCATTAAATTAGGTCCTGACTGTGCTCCAGATAATGAATCAAGAGTTAAGTCTGTTGAATTCCAGCGGTAGGATCCATGGTGAACATGTTTTCTGGGATATATTGATGATGTGACATCAAACACACATTTTTATGTGTAACTTATTAGTTTGACATTTATGTGACTTTTCTAGATTCTCTTTTGCAAAATAGATGTTATGTCTATATACTTGAGAAGGAGTGACTGAACTATTTTGAATGAGAAGATATTTTAAGAGAAAACATGTCGCTTTTATATTTATAAAGCAGAACTAGTGTTCATTTTTCTGCAATCTTTCATCTTTTTGTCAAGAACAACATAAAATATGTTCATAATAAAACGTGTTGAAATAGCTACTATCTTGCTCTTGCACGTTTTCTTACTGGAAACTGGCTTACTCACTGCTTTAAGAAAATTTATGATCTCTCGGTTCCAAGGTCAGATTTCCTGACAACCTTGACATTTTTTAGAATTTATTTAGCAAATTGATCCTTATAATGAAAATGGAATAAAATGCCCATAATGAACTGTTGAAAAACTTGGGAAAATGACAAAGAAGGTCGGATTTGCTGTGGCATCTCAGCTGAGCTCTATAATCTCCATGTGGTTGCAAGGAGGGGCAGAGTTTAGTCAACCGTGTCTCCCTTCTTTGGGACTGAACTCCAACACTAGCTACATTAAGATTATGCTGTGTATGGTGACTTTAATATTTAGTTGTCAAAGGTGGAAGGCCTGGGTGGCAGGACTGGAGAGAATGTCACCTGTTGTCTTAGTTGTAGTTAACCTTTCAAGGTTGAGAGTAGATTTATCCTTATTTAGAAAGTATTTGTTTCAATGTCCATTTTCCTCTTAGTGACAGATCTTTTTGAATTCTCAATTTTGAAGCAATAATAGTGAAGGAAAATTTTTAATGTTGAAGTGGACTGCCAAGGAAGACCAGGAATAAACTCAAGGTTGATATAGCCTGAATTACATGCATGCTGCTTATTTCCAGTGCATAGTTCCGTTTTTCTGTGACTTTTGTTTTGAAAACTGGTCGTCCTACAGCTTCTTCCTGTGCACACCACTTCCCCCCGCCCCCTATTTATTTGGTCTCTATTTGAAAGGTTAATTTTAAACAATGCTTTTTTTCTTTTGCCCTGGGTTGTTTAAAAAAATGAAGCTTTGAGAATGTTTCCCAAATGATGCAAGTTTCGCTTCTTTTCATACAGAATAATTAATAGTGGCAAGTCCTGAAGCCTGCTGCTCTTGTTGAAAACTTGCTTACTGCAGGGGTTGGGGCTATGGGAGTCAAGGGCTGGAGAGAACATCTTCCATTCATGCAAGTCAAAATGTCAACAGCCACATGGGAGAGAGTAAAAAGGCCATTTGTGAAAACTGATGATTGACTGCTATTCTAAATTTTGGGCTGTCATTTTTCTGACAGTATTCCAGCTCTATTTCCAAGTGGAAAAAAAAAATCTGTACAGATAGTACTGCAGGCTCAATCTGGTTCTTCAATATTAACCTGTTATCCTATTTACCTTTCAAATTAATTTCAACTAAAATTCAATTCTGGAATTGCATTCTTGTGAAGAGTAACAGCTGAGTAACAGTAGAGTCCAACAACATCTTTGAAAGTGCAAATATATAAACCTCACGGGGAAAACAGTGCCCTATCCTATAACAAAGAAATGCTTGGAAAACACATTCAGGAGAGTTGAGACCACTGGTCCTGAGTACTTGGCATATGCAAAAAAATAAATCCTTGTTGTCTGAGGATTCAGGAAGAGGCAGAGACCTCCTACCAGAGAAAGTCAGTCTCATTGCAATGGTATCCTTTTGGGGGCTTGTGGGTATAATTTCACACTGGTATTCACTGTTGTCCTCTGTGCAAGAATTTAATGCAAAAAGCTTCATCTCCGCAGCAAATAAATATTCTAATCATATAGGAATAGAGTTGGCAGATGGACTTCTGCATGTCACGTAACCCATCCCCTGCATGAGGAAAGAATAATTATCTTTAAGCCATTCCTAACAGATGTGTTTAAAACTTTTCTTGAAGACCTTTGATGATGGAGATTCTGTAATATTCCCAGACAGCCTTTTCAAGTTTTTCTCTTATTACTGCAAGAAAATTCTTCTCAATTTCTAATTTAAATCTCCCTTGCAACTTGTTATTACTTGCAAGCATCTCTTTTAAGGACATAATGAATAGATTATTCTTACATGTGGCATGTTTTTACATATTTTAAGATTGTTTGTATCTTCTTTTCTTCGTACTCACTGGTGTCATTTCTTCAGCCTTTGTTAAATTCTTTAGATTTATGACCTTTGTAATTGCTTTTCGTCAGATTCTTCTTGTTGCCTGAAATAACCTGATGATATTCTTGCAGAGCCAGGGCTTGTGGCAGCAGTTTGAGGCCAGTGGGTCCCTTCAGCTAGTCAGGGTGCCTACAGGAAAAGAAGGAAGAGTGAAATCAATACTTCATGGGTAAGGAAAGAGTAATTCTGAACCTCTGGATTTAGATCAATCCCAGCTCATCCTCTTGTAGTGAAGTTTGGTGAAGACACTGGGATTTTGAAGAGGCAGACAGCTGCTAGAACTGGAGTGTTCACTCTTGAGGATTGTGAACAAATAAAGCTCCATTTCTTCTCTTGTCTTGTATCATGTGCCATGCCTGTTATTGGCAGCTTTGTGCATAGCTTGGTGACATGAAACCCTTGACAGTTATGCCTTGCAGAAAACAATGGAAGCTTATCTTTGTAGTGGGACATATCAATAGTGGAGCACGTAGGCTGGGTTGGGTGGTGTGTGCTTTAGTTGTTTCTGTGTGTTTGTGGGTGGTTTGTGTTTGTTTTTGTTCAGTGTATTTTTTTGTTTGTGGTTTTTGGTTTTGTTTTTGTTTTTTCCTCCAGAATGCATAAACCAATTCATTGAAATCTTTTTCTCTGTCTATATTTCAGATTTATGGGTGGCTTTTTAAAAAGTTATCTTGTTGTATTTAGAGTTAATATTGCCTTATTTTGGCACTGGTTATAGGCTTTTAGTTTTTAGACTGATGAAAACATCTGACTTTTCACTTTGAAGAGTTCTATGAGACATGCAGATGCTAAAAGGAGATTTAAAATCAAGTGAGAAACAGTTTCACAGGAATTTTTGAGGACTTTTTTTTAGGACCTCCAAGTTCTAAAGGGAAGTGAATATGGGACAGACAACTGTTTTTAGACATGCACCATGAAATGAGTTGCTTAGATTTTTCCTGTCATCCTACCAAGCACAATGGGAACTATACATATATGCAGTTTACAGGGGCTTTTTTATATCTACAAAAATATCACAAGCATGAAAGTTTTTCAATTCAAAGAAATGCAGAATGTGCTATGTTTTGTAGCCCTCTTGAATTTCCACAGAATTTTGTAGAATTGAGAATAGGAGGTCAGGTTCCCAAATAAATGGTATTTCAAAATTTATTTGATTAGAGTATTTCCGCTGTGACATGAATATCTTTTGGTAATTCAGTCACACGCGGAAGTGTATTCTGTACATCTTAAGTTTAGCCTTTGGCCTGCCACGGTGGGATGGTCTTTCTCATTTGTATCAGCAAAGTGACTAATTTCTTCTCCTGTGTCTTTCTCTTGTATTGTTCCTCTGTTTCTCAAGCAGTCTAAATATTTTTTTTTAATGGAATAAGTATTTTTTCATATAGAAGAATTCCAGTTAGGAATCCATCTTGTTCTGTTCTTAAAATTAACTCTTTGGAAAATTACTGAGTCCTCCTTCTTTCTGTGTGATTAGCCTCTGAGGGTTGCCAACAGATTAGCGGCAACCCTCAAAGTGAGCCTAAATGATGACTGTATATCTCTTAGGCTCCATTGCACGTAGAATTGCAGCTACCACAGTGTATAAATTTATTTGGTGGTGTAATTCTTCACTGATGGAAGCAGCAGTGGTTCTGAGTTGTTAGACAAACATCTATAAAATTAGATTGGCTTAACTGAATGCCAACAGTAGCTACTGTACTTTGCTTTGTACTGGAGTTGAATATACAGAATGCCAGTGAAGTTTTAAGATCTAAAAGGAAATAGCCAAAAGCAGCACATGTTCAGATGAAGAATTTGGTCATGCATGTTTTCTAGCAGATGTTTTTATTTTAGGTTTAATTTAAAATACATTCAGCTTAATTCTGTGTTCAGAATCATCAAAGCCTACCAGAAATCCTCAGATTTTGTTTCACAGAGATCATTATCAAGTTCTGAGCAATTGTATGTTTATTAATTTCATATTTTGCATTTCTGGGGTTTTGTATACTACCCAAGGGCATGGTCTGACTCAAAGAATAACAGGAATTGGTGTGCTTTTCATTTTACCCTTTTTCTTTGTTATAGATGTGCTATATTAAGACCAGTTTTCGAAACAAGCCAGTTTTGCTTTTTAACCTCCTATATATTTCATTAGGTTGCTGCGGTTTTAATATATTTTTTAAATAGTTATGAAAAGAAAGAATTTTGGTCCTGATACCCATTCATGCTATGGGCTTTCTAGAAAGTTTTGTCATAATAAAATTGTATATATGGCTCTTCTCAGTGGCTGATCCTGCGGTGCCTGTTGAGAGCGGGTCCGAGGCTGCAGGTGCAGGTGGGTGCAGGGTGCTGAGCTGCAAAATAGAGATGGGTATTCAAGATAAGCAACCCAAACAGTAAATGATTTTGAACTTTTCTTTTGTTTTTACATTGTTGTGAGCATGCTTTTTGAGGGCAGTGTCTCTTGGCACATGCATTGAAGGGACCAGTGGCTTAATTTAGCTTTGACTTGAGCCAGTGGTGCTTTCTTGTGGCTGGAGAAAAAGGGAAATTGAATTCTTCTCTAGTGCACTGAAGGAAATAAAGAGATGCATGTTATTAATGAAAAGCTCTGGTACGCGTTTTGAAAAGCAGATGAGCACAGACCATATAGCTCAAATCAACTGCTTCCAGTTCCTATTTTAGGCAAGTAAAACAATTATTGAGTGAAACAAGTTTGTGTATTCAGGGCAGTTTAATTACAGCCTTAAACAATTAAGTTGGGTTCCATTGATGACTGCCAAATCCTGTTGCTATGCTGGGCTGCTGGGTGGTCTGGAACATTAACTGGGCCCATCATGCCTGAATTGTCTGTACATTTGGGTCTGCAGAGGAAGCCTTGGATCCACTAGGATGTGTGTGAGACCATGCCCTGGTGAGATTTGTCACCCAATTCTGCAAATCCACAAGTTTTACATAGGCAAGGCAAGTATCTAATCATGCAGGCCCTTTGCCAGAGCTTTTGAACTCAGAATGTGAGTTAGTTGTCAGGAAACTAAATTGGTTGTCAGGACTTGGTCAGTTCCAAGCCTATCCTCCATGTTTTTCTCAGATTTGTTAATCTCTCTGCCTTAGCAGCCTTGTCTGAAAAATGGGGACAAAAATAAAAAGACTTACCGCCTGCTGTGAGGTGAGGGCTGTAGGATGGGAACGTCACAGTTTTGATAAATGCCACTCAAGACTGTAGCTAGAAGTGAGCAGAATACTTCTCAATCATAATAATATCACTGGGCACATAATTGTTCAAAGCAATTAATGCTTTGCTCTAGTATTGGTTTGCAAGTAGATAGGCAAGTTTTGACTGGGAACTTTTACTGTGCTTTTTTGTTGTTGTTCTTGAGCTATCTGAATTGAACTTGGTTATTTTCTCTCCTGAAATTCAAATTTATTTTTATTCTCTTTTGAAGTGCTTAGAATGTGTATTGAATGATAGCAACTTGACTACACTGAGTTTCCGTCGGTCTTGGTACGTGTATTGCCTGCAAATTTATCTGTTATTTCAGCATCATACAATGGCTTAAGCACTCGGTGTCCTATAAGAAGGGAAGCCCCATGTGTGTTTAGAGGTAGCAAACAAAAGCATTAAATCTTAATCTCGTATTGTTGACTTCAACAGGTGTGAGATGAGTCTTTCTCACGTACTTCTTGATTTCTCCTATTTTGGGTGATTGCTTGGTTTGGGTCCCTTTCTGAGATTTCTTGTGCTGTGATTAAGGATCCTCATGTCCAGCAGGGACATCAGAATTTTAAATTCCCCACTCTGAAGTGTCTTTTAGGGAGGAGGAGGGTGTTGTTTACCCTTAGGTGACTTACCAGAAGTCACAAAGGTAATAAAAAAGTGAATTCTCAGAATCACAGATTGAGGTTGGGATCTTAGGACATCATGTAGCCCAAACATCCTCCTCAAACAGGGTCACCTAGTGCCCAGAACTGGGCACAGTATTTTAAATGTGGCCTTGTCAGTGCTGAATAGCAGGGCAGATCACCACTTGTCCTGTTACAGTCCAGGATGCCATTAGCTTTCACCCATAGGGCATGTTGTTGGCTCAGTTAAAATTTTCTGATACCCAATCCTGTGTCCTTTTGGGACATTTTTTAGGGGATTTTTCTCATGCAAATTCAGGTTCTGTGCTGCTAATCCCTATCCCTGTCACCTTTCTGCATATACTCAATGGGCTTTCAAACACCACATGTTCACTGTGCTGTTTTTATGTGATATGATACGTAAAGTGCTGCGTGTTTGATAAAGCACGATTGATTCTTGACAGCATTGCTAACACTAATTCAGCATATTGTTAGAGCTGGTAACTCATAATCCAGTCAGTTACCAGCAAAAGGTGATCAGTTTTTGTTAAATGGATGGGGCCACAGTTTATTGAAGTGATTGTGTAACTTCTTGACTACACCTGATGTCTCTGCTTGAGTTTGTCAATCTTTGAGTAAGAATTTGCTTTGAAAAAGGAAACTTATTTTGGATTACATGATGTGTTTTCAAAAGTCAATGTTTTCATTACTTTCTGTATTGAAAACATCCTTGTTGTATTTCTTTCATATTTTCTAGGATTATTTCTCTGAGATTTTGTACAAAGTACGAGAAATTTCAAACCCAAAGGGCTATTTTCTGATTGCTCTTGTTGCAGAACTTCATCAGAAATGGGACAGACAAGGACATGAGTTGATCTCAGAAATGTCAGTGTGCCATGAGTGAGAAAATGGTTTCTAGACTAAGAACTAATGCCAAGATTTCTTGTCTAGGTACACTGGTTTAAAGTGGATCTTTCTGTTGCTTTTATTTTAGCAAAACATGGATCAGAAATGAAGTTTGCAATGAAAAAGGCCTGACAACCATAAATGAAACGTCATGGTCTTGGATCTATTATAAGAATCTTTAGTCCAAGATTTTTGGCTCTGTTTCCGTGCTGTTCCTCTTCCCTGACACCAAACTGCCGTCATGGTACCGTTCCAGCACTGAGCACAGGCAAAACGAATTCTGTGGAGAGCAGGCAGTTTCAGACAGTGCTTTCTTGAGACGGAGTTTCCTTTATTTATCAATTGGCCTTTGGCTCGAGTTGAAAACAGGATGCAAATGCTAGTAAATAAATTGTGCTTTATGTTTTGCTAGCAATATCTGTCCTGATGAAGTTGAAAGGTACAATATTAGAGGTCTCATCTGCTGTTTGCACTTGAACTTGCAGATTCAGTACCTACCAGTAAAATGACATTAGTGATTTAATAATAGATCCATGTGAATCAATCACTCCAGTAAATTCTCAGAGCATCCTTCCTTTCACTGGGGGTACAAGGTGGGGTCTGCCTGCCACACGTTTAGAAAACAAAAGCCTCTGGATGCCAGTGAGTCCTGTCCCACTGGATGCGATGGTTCAGGCCCCCAGGAGATGCAAGGTTTTGCCCTCTGCACAGGGTGCCGGTCCACTCTAATAGTTAAAACTTCTAGTAACATCTTCCTGACCTCATAAAGTGAAGGGAAAAGCCAGCTAGTTTGGTACCCACCATAAGCAGCACATCACTACAGCATTGGAAGTGCTTTCCTTGGGAGAGAAGTCCTAGAATTTGCTTAGAAATGTAATGTACTTGTATCCATGTGAAAGCCTTCCAAATATTTTAGACAAGGGCTGCTGCTGCCGTTGATAATTATGCTACATACTATGGCAACAAGTCTTGAATAATTACTCAAGTCTTCAGTGTTGTTTAAAATCACTTATTTGTGTTTGGAAAGAAAAAGGCATGAGAAAACATGCTGATTTTGACAGGAACTGTGAGCAAATTGAAGTTGAAATGATGTCTCATGAAAAACGGAATTGGATGTGTTTACCACTCTTTAATTATTATATTCCTGTTATATACAAAATGGAAGGTCATTCTGACCTTCTTTGGAGGTCTTGACATTGTTATTGACATGTTCATTTAGTGATTGCATAAACTTACAGCATTATTTCAGCTAAACAGACATTGTGAAAGTATAATGGCCTTCTGATCTACATATTTTTCTTAGGCCACTTTCATAATGTCTTTTAGAAGAGAAGGTTCAGGCATTTCGCTTATCCAACTAAATCCTTGCAGTAATGATGAACAGGGAAAACAAATCTTAAAGGATTTAAAAATTTTGCTGAAAATTGGTGTTTTCCTGATCTTGATTACCACTTCTGGCAAATGTTTACAGGGCAGATATGTCAGTGCTTTTAAATATATAGGATATGCATGCCTCCTTGTATCTTAAAATCTGCATCAGATTTGCAGCATTAGCCAGCCCTAATAGGGGTGCTCTCTTCCCTGTAAATATCCCCCTGAACCTACTCAGGTGTCATTTTAAGGTAAGGGAAGCAGTAGACTCTTTTATTTAGGGAAAGTTTCCTCCATTCATTTTCCTGAAACTTAGTTCTTAGGACACATCTTCCTGCAGAGAAAAGGGAGATTTTCACGAGGAGCAGTCAAGCCTGTGAGCCTGAGGTCCCTTCTCTTCTGTGCGGACATTCTGCCTGGCCCTTTGCCACCCTGGGGCTTGTCCCCAGCTCGTGAACCTGGCTTTCAAGCACCCTGCAGAAGAAGAGGGACCCACACAGAATACGCAATGGTTTTGAGAAGCATTTCAAATTGTTCAAGAGCCTGTAGCACAAGCTGTTATGTAGTTTATTTGCATAATTAGATATCTGATTAATGTAATATTTTACAGACACTGAATCTGTGTAAGTCACAGAGTAAGCAAAAATGAATATTTTTCTGTGTTACTGTTCATTACCTTCTTTTGGGTATACTGCATAATGCCAGCCACATGAAAACTACTAAGGAACAATTCTGTTTGCATTAAGACTGGAGGCAAAATGCGTCAGTTGAAAGCTGTGTTCAGAAGGAATACACCAAAAAGCCTGTTAGGATGATTGTTTTGGTTGTCTTGGCTTGTGCCTTAATACCTGAGTGTAACGCCCATGCCCACCTCTGAAAGTGCGTTAAACTGAAAATGAAGCTGAATTCTGTGCTCAGAGAATTATGTGCTTAAGTTATCTATGCATCAGATCTGGCTCAGGTTCCTAGTAATTCGTTATGAATTTTTATTTGTTCATGTATGACGAGCAAGTGTTTGCAGTCAACTTGGCCAGTTATTCAAAATCATTCCTGCAATTCTGTTGTAATTATGGTTGCAATAACTGCGCATAGAGGAACATGGGACTCCAGCTGGGTCAGACGAATGGTCCGTTCTACTTGGTTGCCTTGGACAAGACCAAAAGGAGATGCTGTTTAGTGAGAAACACTCCCTCTTTCAGGAGCCTCCCCTGCTTGCTGGTTCATTCTGTCACTGGGCCATCTTGTGAATTCTGCTACCAGGTACCTGAAACTCAGTATATCCAGTGGGACTGACCATGTCGGTGGTGTGATCAAACTAGCTGCGTTTAGTGAAAAGGGCCCCAATCTTGTCACGGAGAGCTCTTGGGTGGTACCTGAGTCTAGGGAAAGATGTTCTTTTCCAGAATTGCTTGTGCCAGCTGGTGACCTGCCTGGCTCTCAGGTGTCATTCCTGCTGCTAGGGGCTGCCAGCCCTCATCGCAGTTGGTGTTGGAGCCATCTCTAACCAAGTCAGCTCAAAATGAGCCCCATGAGCTCAGCTGAACCCCAGTATTGATGCTTGTACTTGGTTACTGAATCTCTGAAGAACAAACTACGAAGGGTTTTTCTTAGTTACATTTTAAGCTTGCAGTGAATAAAAGAAATTCCAGTAATACTTTGATAATTGCTTTCGCTTAAGGATGGGAATAAATAATGGACACGTAACATGCAATAGCATTTTAATATACTGTTATGAATTTGAAAAGTGATAGAAGGGAAATTTGAATAAAATATTGCAATTGATTTTCTTCTTGTGTTATATTTAAAGTTACCTAATTTTTCTGAGAGCTTTTGAAGTGACTGACTTGGATTGATTCCCAACGGAATTTTCCTTCCATACCAGATTATTGTAATTATAAAATTGAGCTTAACCTTTCTAGGTTGTCAATATCCAAGGACAAATGTTACCACAAACAAAGACTGACTGTCAGGGAAGATAAGTACTGAATCTCGGGGGGTTTTGTTGGGGGAAGGAGGGGAGCTGTCATTACCTCTCAGGAGCTGTTTATATTTTGGTTTGGCTTTATAAATGATTACCACTTCTCTTTTCAGCTGGGTAAATATATATACAATTTGAACAAAAATTACTTATAAAATCCTAATGAAATTATTGACTTGTGTGCTTAAAAGATTTTACACAGGGGGATAAACTGTGGAGAGCTTTATCCTGACCAGGATATGCAATTTTAAAAGCCGGTGAGATCAGAAAAGGACATCATTGTAATTTACAGTGAAAAATTGTTAAATATAAGATGTATAGAATTCTTGAAATATCTGATATCATGTAAAGCGTTTCCTTCTTTTATCTTTTTCCAGAAATCCTCAAATACTGTGAACAAAAGCTGTATGTATGCATTTAGAGGCAGGCTTCATGGCATGCCCAGTTGCTTGACTCAGTACAGATTATCCAACCATTCTTAAGGATGTTGTAGAATAAGGCTCCAAATTCACATTACTAATCATTTGTATTTTTAATTTGGGAGAAAGCCGTGTAGAATTTGGTTCATTTGAGTAGCTGCTGCAGAATTTGGCCAATGTGTGCACCAGGCGTTGATGCCTGAAAGGCTGTGCCTCATTTCTTATGGATTTAAGTTCCATGGCTGGATTCTTTGATGTCAAAGTGTCAACTCTGACAGAAGGTTTTTCTGCCTCTGGGGAATTCATAATGCCACACTTCTTGGTGGAATCTTTAGTGTCTAGTAATGGTCAAGTTCTCTAACTGCCAATTTTCAGAAGATTTGTAGGAAATTAATTTACATTAAGTTGTCCGATAGATTCAAGATGAGAGGAGAACGCTCCCCTCCAAGTGAACTACAACACATTCCTGTATGAAAATGAACTAGTAATCTCATACTTCATTTATGTGTTGCTGAACTTTGCTACCAGCAAGATGTGGGTTTTGTAATAGGTAACATATTCCATAAGAGAGAGAACATTTAAAAGAAGGCAAAATCAAAGGTTATTTGCTCCTTTCTCCTAATGATCTTTCTTATTCTCTTAGCTATTGCCTTTTCATTGGCAATGAGCTGTAAGCCTTGGTTTACATTCTATCAGATGTGCACCCACTTATCTTTTGAGCATTGCAAATGAACATTTTGCAGCAATCCTATAGTGGTAGGTAACAGCCACTCCAAAGGAGCGGATTCTGTGTTTACATAATGAACTTGTGTTGGCAGATTGGTCAACAGTAAAGGACAAGGTATCTGTTGGTGTCTTGTGCCGTTGGTAATCAAGTGATAAGGCCATGTCTGACCCAAAGGAAACAAGATCTCGTGGTGAAGGTGCAAGTCTGAAAATTCAAACCCGGTTTCCCCATAACTCAGTGTTTCTTGCTTCCCTCACTTCAAACTTGGCAGCTGCGACCAGCCGATTCCAGTTGTGATTTGAAATGTTTGTGACACCTGTGGGGTACGGCTGTGCTGACGCCTGCCCAGCGAGCGGGTATCTGGGCAGAGGGGTTCACCCACATGGTGGGTTTCCCCAGACCTGAATTTGGGTTCAGATCACGGGAAACAGAATTCTGCTGGAAAATGTGTCAGCATTTTAATAACTCCAAGCAATATCACTAGAAAAATCTTGTATTTTAAAATACTAAGCTTCCCATTATAAAAATCAAAGAAAATTACTATTCTGTACTAGTGAAAGGTCTCCTGCTTTAGAGAGATAAGATTCTCTTGGTATCCAGAAGGGCATGACATTTTTCCCTTGTTTGATTATATTAGGTATATTAAATATGACCTCAATGTTTAAGGTTGCTCAAGCTGCAAGAGTTCAAAGGATTTTGGATGAGACTTTTTTTGGTTTATTTTGTTAAGCCTCTGCAATAATTGTAAATAGTCATTCTTTTAAAGAACAAATAGTAAGAGGTCAAGTAATCCATATATATATATATGACTCTGTATTTCATTACAAAGGGATGTTCACAGGAGAAGAAATGTAGCTATGGTTGTTAGAAAGACAGATATTTAAGAAGAATCATCGGTGTATAAGTAGAAAAGCTTTAATCCAAAGAAAAGTATATAGAATTGTGAAATGTTATTGATAATTGAGAAGATAATGAGGTATGAGGAGATGTATGAGATGTTCACTGTTAGAAGGTAGACTTGATTAAATGTCATCAAAGAGACAAGACGAATGTTCGTAGTGTTACTGTAGTTAGTGAGAGATGTTTTTCCGTCTGTTTGTAATTTAAGATCATCAGGCTTATTTTAAAATTTAAAAATAAAATAAATCAACGTAGTCATTCTTTATGTTGATTCCTGCTTATTCTGAGTACTGAAAATTGAATTTAGGAAAAGAGCAATGCATTTTCCATTTCTGTTAATTTTTGTTAAAACATATCACAGATATCTCCAGTTCTTTTGCAGCTGATATTTTACAGTTCTCTTGCCTTTCACAATGTTTGATTTTTTTTTTGTTACTGCATCAAGTTGTAGTGTCCAGTGTCAGCAATACTAGCTTCTGTTTAAAAATGAATAAATAAAAAATTCACTTTCAGTTTGAGGGAGAACTTGGACGCAGTAAGTCACACACACAAGAAATAATCTTTAAAATCCTAGTCACCTGGGGCTGGCTGTGTTCTGCTCTGGGCCCCGCTGGCATGTTGGACAAGTCACTTTGTGCCTCTGCACCAACTTCCCAGCATGTTTTGTCCCTTTAAGTGTCGGATGCTGTTTAACAGGAATTGCCTCACGCTATTTTTTTTTTTCTTCACAGTAAAACACAGGGTGTATCTCAGTTGAGACATTTAAGAGCTACAGATGTTACAAATAATATATCATTATTCTATCTTTCCTTTTGTTAAATCTCACTTCAGATTAAAATGCCTGTGCAGTAGCTTAAATTTCGAAGCATTGCTAGTGTTTTTTAGCATACTAGTGAGAAGAAAGGCACTAAAAGGCCCATTGGACAAAAAAGCATGAACGTGATTTGCCCTTTCACTTAATGAATTGCTTTATTTTTAATGGAGTAGAACTGGTTAAAATTTTCCACTGAGAAATATTTTTTCTTTAAAATACAGTGGTTTTGCTTGATATGCAGGAAACTGGTTAAAAAGAAAAACCCTTAAGTTAAGGTTTGGCATAGAAAATACTGAAACTTTTGCAATTTAAAGAGTAATTTTATTTCTATGGTATAAAAAAATACAAATCAAAACAAAGTGATTATTTTCATTTGGATGCTTAAACTATTGATTTGCAGCAAAAATGATGACTCTACATATTTTTGAAACTTCTCACAGGAAAAGCAAAAAACTTGGATTTTTTCACTGCTTATGTATATGAGAACCACACTGCTTTTCCAAACCGCTCTGGTGCTAGTTGGTTAAAACTCTTAAATCCATAGTGACTAGATTTGAGATGTATGTAACCTGAAGACGTGAACTTCAGTGACATGATGTAATCTAAGATGGATTTTGCAGGAACCTGTGCTGGGAATTTGGGTCTGCGTGCTGTGGGAGACCTGGAAAACGGGGGGCACAGGAGAGAGAGGCGTCCTGGGCAGAAATGTGCTCCAGCTGTGTTGTACCCTCTGTCCAGATCCAAAGGGTTCAAAAGGCAGTTTTGGTTTATATTTTCATTTGCGTAGAGTGTTTCTTTTTCTTTCCAGAAGGGATTGAAAGAGACTATTTTGTTTCGCAAAGTTGTATTTTAAAGTAATGCTGTGCTAGTCCCTGGTGAGACCAGAACAATATACACAGCACATGGCATTGAGTGGGGCAGCTGGATCCTGCTCTGGCTGCTGGAGATATGTCAGGATTAATCCAGTATGTTCTCATTCAATTGCTACAATTTTAGATTCTTCACAGTGTACTATACAGGACCAGGCCATAATTCATACAATTGAAGTTGATGTTAAGTGTCATGTCTATACAGCTTCCAACTTTTCATCTTGGATTTGCTTATTTTTTAAGAGGAAAATGTCTTAGCTTTACACAGCAGTAGTTTTCCTGGAGGAAATGGACTAAGGTAGAGAAAATCGTGCCTGTACCTTTGCTGGCATATACAATGTTGTGGTGCCAAGGGGCAGAAAAATTATTCAAAGTCATCTGTGGTCTGAAATATTCAGCAGATAGGCAGTTGTGACTCAGTAAAATGCAGAGACCAGCAAGAATCCATCTTACCCTGGTTATAATGGGAAACTTGAAGGAGGGAAACCAAATTCAGTACTGTGTGGGATGATGGATTTGAGTGATTAAGGTCTCTGGTGGTACCATACCCATGGTAGGATTTCCTTTGTCGTCTTTTCGCGTTTGCTTGAGGATTTAATTGTAGGTGAAAACATTACAGATTACTTATTTGTGGATTAGAAAGGGAAGAGGTTTTACTGTTACTTAAAGCTGTTAGAGCGAATAAATGTGGCAGGATGCAGGAGCAGCAGCAGATCCACAGTGCATGAAGGATAAACACAAGCTTTCTTACTCCTGGTCTTGTATTAAATCCCCTGTGAGAAGCTTCAGGAAGGGCAATCAGGGCAAATGGCTGAGTGATGTTAGTGTTCTGAACCCAGGGTCCAAGGCACTGATGTTTCACAGGGCTGGGAATTCTCTTTTCATTCTGTTTTGTCCAAGAAAAGACTTCATTGACAGTGATTTGTTGATGCTGACTTCTTTTACTCATTTCCTTGTTTTAAGGAAACATTGTCTAGTTAAGGGCTGGAAGACTCAGTTGTCGTCTTCATTACAAAACCCTTCAAACCACCAAACAGGCTCTGCTGTCTATATACAGGGCAGACATTCCACCAAAATCTGCGGAGCCTACAGACTGCGGGGTATGTTTCTAAATAAAAGTTTGAGTTGGCAACACTTCTATCGGTCACTGTTTCAGCCTGTTTCCAGGTGTGCTATAGTCCAGGTATCCAGTGACAAATCCATGACTGTTGGCTTTCTGGTAGCAGTGCTTTTTGCACTCCCTCTTAATTGGGTCATTCTGATGCAGGAGACTAGTTTTTAGGTCCTGGAAGGAAGAATCTTTCTCTTCCCCAGATACCTTGTTTTGCAGTAAACACCGACCACAAGGAACAAGCTGACCTTGGGACAATTGTAAATCAGTTTCTCCATTCAAACCCAGTTTTCCTTTCCCTTCCTTTCATACAGGTTGATAAAGTGTGTGGACAGCCCAAACAACAAGAAGGGAACCTGTCGCCAGACAATATAGTGCCAGTGAAGGAAGCGACTGAAATCCAGACATTTGTGATGGGTCACGCGAGTCTGAACAATAAAAGAAGGTAACCTTAAGCAACAGTTGCTTTGAAATAAACTCTCTGCCTCACAATTTGTTAATAGTTCCTTGCACCATAGTGTTCGAGCCAGAGCCACACTTTTGTCACCCTGTCTGTTCTCCAGCTGTTGTCGTCACTGATAGTTGCACAGATGTGTTTGTGGTATTAGATGGCAGGTCTCTCCAAGAAAAGCATTTTATGGGCCAGACTTGATGTCATTACTTAGCACAAAGGTGTTCATTATTTCCAGAAAATTTTCATCATTTCAGTGAAAATGGTGAAAGCTTTTCCTCTACAAAGTCTGAGTAATTTCCACAATTGAGTCTAAATTACTTAAAATGCAACTGCCCGGGTCTTTAAGGACTTGAGCTTATCCAGGGGTAGACGTGGGAAGGAATGAAAAGGGAAGATTCATTGCCTGACACAAAATCAGTCCCTCATTTCATGGAGCTGGAGAAGAGTAATAAGATCCCTTGAAAGTGCTTTGATTTGTTATGTAACAGAGCAGGAGCAGAAACATTTATGTTTACGTTTGTTGTGTCCATCTTGGCTTCTGTTCATCAGCTGTGTGCCAGCTGAATTATTGCCACTGGCCCTGGCATGTCCCTGCTCCCAGATCTCCTAAACTGTTTTGTACTTCCCCTCGTGTAGCTCCTGGATTGGTTTTCTGTACATGGTAAGTGGGGATGGAAGGATGCCTTTGCATTGCCACTTGTGATACATGAGTAGATGTCAGACCTGACTGCCCACAAAATCACAGTGACATATTTCTGGCTAGCATATTGTTCTCTGTAACATCAGTATACATTTGGAATAACTTCAGCAAATGGGGTGGAATCGTGCTGGGCTTGTGCCTCTGTCTGAGAACAGTATCTGATCTGCCCAGGGAGTCTGTGTGTATCTCTAGATGTTGGATTGATAGGTGATGGACAGGAATGCTACAATTTCCGTAGCCTGGATTCTGGAGTTTGAGTTGTGAAGATAAGATTTTTATCAACTTCTATTTTAATTCTCATTTAAGCTTGCATGAATGAAACAAACACCACTTTAACAGATAAAAGTAATAGCAGTAAGCTATTTTAGAGTGATAGCGATATTTTTATCCTTTTGTTACTTAAAACCAAAACACGAATTTGTGCTAGTGCTTGGAGCTAATCAATTTTTACCATGCAAATCAGAGAAAAGAGCATTAAGGAAATTAAATTAATAAATTCCACTGTAATAATCCAAAGAACAGTTGTAGTACAATTAATGAAATATGCTTTTAAAAACAGAGAGCCCCAGGCTGTCTTATGTATAACTTATTGACATCACTGGGGCTTGTACACTGGCAACCAAAAAGGCAGAATTACCAACCTATTAACAGGTGACTTCTTAAACTGATGCAAATTGTTGTCTTTAATGGTACGACAGCAGTTCTTTCTGACTTGAGGATCTGCTTCCTCCCACTCCTAATCAGCTAGAATTACTTGGATGTTGACCTTTTAAAATTTAAGACCTGTAGATGGAAAAGAAAATATGCTAAAATACAGTTTTCCAAAATTGGTCTGAGCACTGAAAATTAATTTATCTAAAAAATCTAAACTGAGGCCATCCTTATATAATTAGCATAAAACATTACTGAAATACAGTGTTGATAATTATTGTGGAGAACCCATGCACCCAAAATGAATGATGGAGTAATAGTTGGAAGTGGAGAATATTTTTGAATTTTCCACAGCTTGCTGTGAAACACATGACATGAAGCTTGTACTTTGCTTCTTGGAAATGATTGAGAAACAATAAATAGACTGAAATACACAGTGATTGGCTACATCGCTGTGGTGTTCATCGTCTATCATCTAATCACATATGATATCAATAAAAAGCAATTTTAGGTAATAAAATTTTATAATGGATGGGTGAAATCATTCCTGCAGTGGGTTGTTTAAAATGTACTTAGAATGACAGATAACTGCTTCAGGGGATAAAGATTATGAGAGTAATTATGTGAATCCTTTTTGGTGCCATTCCTTCTGGCCATTTAAAAAATGAAAGAGCAGTAATGTCAGCTGTCTGTCAGCGTAGGCACAAGGTCACACAGGGAATAGGCCCCACTGAGTCTATTGGTCTGTGCAGTAGGCATCCCACCAAATAATCCTTAATTCAAGGGGACTATGGAATGTGACTCCTACCTTTTAGAATAAGGAAAGAAAAAGAGAAGGAATCAGCCAGCACTCCCCAAGTGAACAGAAAAGCTGTGGCTCATTCCCCTAATGTGTCAGAATATTCCCAAACTCAAAGAGAAGAACTGATCTGATTGGCACATCTGTAGAAGAAAACACAGTAAAGCAGCCTCTCGTCTCTTCTGCCCTACCTAATTAGACGTGCCCTTAAAAGCCTGCTGTGAATCAACTTATACCTACATATGTGTGGTTGCTCCAAAGGTGTTGCATCTTTGCAAGGCCAGTTACAAAATCGAGCTCCTTTTAAAAAGAGTTTGAGAACCTCTGGTTTCAGCTGTTCAGCAGAGTCAAGGCTGCTTGTGCAGTTGAAAAATGGGACTGTTAAGCTGGTGTCTTTGGTCCTTCCCCCGGGTGTGTGGTGTCTGAGTCTGGATGCAGGCAGACCCCTCGCACACCCTGGTCCTGCATTGTCCCTGAATTCACATAGCAGCTGCGTCCTCTTTTGCAGTAGTTGAACCCTTTTTTGCTCCTCTTATTCTCATGGGTTCCTGAAAGATTTCCCATCTTTATTTTCCCCTGCATTCCATGCCTGCATATTTTTTGTTATGCAACACTAAGCGTCAGAGACAATAGTGTGAGAAGCTGAAATTTGAATAAATGTTCCATGATGTTGCAGGAAACCCTTTCCTCTGATTAAGCTGAAAAGTATAGATTTGATTAGTAATTTTTTTTTTTTTAATTTCACAATAATATTCAGGGATTAATTGAAACTGGCAGGATTGCTGCTGTAGTTGTTTTTTAATGTGGAATTTATTATAACATGTAGAGATGACAAGAAAATTGAAACCACATGACGGTACGGGCATGTACACGGCTTGTACAGAATCTCACTTGGTAAATTGGAATGTTATTGCTGAGTTCAGCACAAAGTGCTATTCTGATCAGAGCCTGGACTCCTGGCAATGTTGAATACCTGCCTTTTAGTATGTCTGCTGCATGTAATACTTCAAACCACTAAACACAGAGTGGTTACAGATTTGGATATAAGAATGTGTTATGTTTAACAAAGAACTATAGCATGACACTAGGTCCCTGGTTGGTGGAGGCAGACTTTGAAATAATATTTTGTTGGGATTTCTTTGTTCTACTGCGAACTTACAGATCTCTTATACATCTTAAAGAATTTTGAGGTTTTTGAGAAGGTTTAATACAATGGTATCGATTTTATTTAAAATGAACTACCTATTGGGTCAGGCATTACATTATATTATTAAAATTTGAGTATTAAACTGGGAATACAAACCAGTTTATTCATGTCAGATACAAATTAACTTACTGTGGAAACTAACCAAACACTTCTGAGTGACTGGCCAGGGCGTAAGTTTCAGCAGATCCAGATTTTCCTTGTTACGAATTCTCATTTCCTTTTTTGACTGGCTGTGTTGGAATAACTGCTTCGGTGATGACAGGTGATGCTCACCTGATGACCAGTGCAGGTCCATCCTCTCCTGTGGCCATGCCTGCTGTTAGCTTCCAGAAAGTGCCACGGCAAAGCCACCGCTGTCAGAGTTGGTCAAGGTGGTGCTTGCTCTCTCCAGTAAGGGTTAACTGGATTGACAAGTACCAGTGAACCTGTTTGCAGGCAGGCGTTGTTCCAGCTGTGGTCACTACATCATATATGAGGGTATGGGTATAAGAAAAAGCTGAATGTGACATCAAATCATGAAAGTGGAAAAAATTGCATTGTGATGATAATGTGAAATACAATGCTTAATGTTAATTGAGGGACCTTGGGGTATCGGTGCCATGAAATGCATTTGCACTAAATAATTACCAGAGTTATTTCTGCAGTTTTTCTTCCAATATAACCTTAGAGCCTGTCTCTCCTGTTTTGCAAGGGCGGGTTTTTTTTCAGTGGTGGAATCTGACCAGAATTGAATAGTACAATATATCTGTATTCACATTATTTATTAGCAGACAGCAAATTGCTCACTGTACCAGAAAATGAATGCTACTTGTGTGTATCCCCCTTCCCATGGTGCTCATTCTAAACTGTTTGCCATTGTTTTCTTCCGTAGCCTCATATACTTACAGTTCTTCCATTTGGTATCAGTTATAGTTAATTTAAGTGCCACTGAATTTATTTTCAGCTTTTCACTATGTGTACTGCATTTGGAATTGTGCTCTCATTCGAAAAAGATTGGGAGAAACAATCTCAGTTGTGTTTTTTTTTCCAGTATTGCATTGACATTTTAAATTGCATCTCTGCTTTGGAAAAATCTCATGACAATTTTCCTCCTTATTTGTTTTCTTGTATTATCCTATGCATGTGCTTGATGACCTTTCTTTCAAATAATTTTTACTTTTCTCTTTTGTTTCTCATTTCTTTTCCTCATTTGCCTGAATTCCTGCTTCTTCCCTACTCCCCAACCTCTCCTGATTGATGCTTATTCTCCCCGGCCTATTCCAGTTCTCTGCCTCTGAAAGCTTCAAAGAATGACAAATCAAGAAGTTTGAAAAAAATCTCTCGGTAAGAACGAAAACAATGACGTACTTCATTGCCTCTACACATAGCTCATCTCCATTGTAGGCTGCTGTTTCAACTGTAATCTAGGAATTTATACTGTGGGGCACTGGGAAACTGTAACTTTTCTACCTGAGTCCTGAGTGTGTTTAATTTTATACTGTTGAAAAGTAAATATTTTCACTTGTTAAGATTAAGAATTGGACACAGAATTCTGCATTTGCCAAGATGCTACTTTGAAATGTCAGAGCCCCACTCTGCTGAAAATGTAAGGGTGTTAAAGCCTCTTGGAGTAAGCTAAGACAATCTTTAGACTCTTTGAAGGGTGCTCCTTTTCTCCTTTGAAGAAAACTCTATTTTAGAATCTGTAAAATCTTCAACATCTGTGTCACTTTTCATAATTGATACTTCTAGGCTGTTCTGTCAGGTAGGTGGCCTTCTGGCTGGGCGTAGATTTACTGTATGAATACTTAGAGCTCATATTCATAATTTAGTGGTCAAAAGGTAGAAAAATTGATTCCCTTTGTAAGCCCTAAAATTCTTTGCTTAAAATGTCAGCTTTCCTGCAATGTTAGGGCTGGTTCCTTAGGACCATGTGATGACTAATGAATCTAGAGCAGGCTTTCATCACACACAGGACAAATGGGATGGTTAAATGCTTTCGAGAAAGCATAAAGAGAGCTGTGGGGAGAGATGACCACTGCCTAAACCTTGTAGAGGCTGATACCTAGCAGTGGACTTGGATGTTGTTTGAAACACCTGTTGCTTCCCAAAAGAATCATAAATCCTGGCTGGTTTTGTGCCCAGCTCCATCCAGGTGTATCCTCAGTGTCCTCTTACAGCCAGGCAGAAACATTATGAACCAGAATGAGTCCTTTGTCCTTTCCAGTGGGACTGCTGAGGGACTTCTGAGACAAGCACATAGCTCCGTGACAGCTCTAGCACCGTTTTTGCGTCCTGCATCTTGTTCTCGATGTCTTTAACATCTTGTATCAGACAGGAGCTTCTAAAGCTGTGGAGGTTGGGCAGTTCCTCATTCTGAAGTGCTCTCAGTTGTCTGCTGAATTAACACTTGTTTTGTTACAGTTTGTGGCTACCTCAGCCAGATATATGTTATAAGTATAGTCTGATTATAAAAGAGACAGCAGTTTGCTCACAAGGCATTTTTCCATACATACGTGATCAGAAATTGGCTGTTTGTTCTGGCCAGGTGTAATTGGCAAAGCAGCAGGCACAGCCTCCTCCTAACAGGTGTGAGGTGCCAGACAATGTGAGAGAGAAATTTCTTCTTAATAAGAATATGAAATGGATAGTGACAATGGGGAGGAATTGGCCCTGGCACATCTCAAGGAGTTGACTTTCTGTACTGTTGTTGCATCTGTGGGGTACTTACGGCATGTTTCAGGTTTTATGATGGGATGTAAGCTTTAGAAAGCCTTTTCCACCCACGGGGTTGTTGATAGGGTTCTTAATTCATCTCACACATATGCACCAAATGGACAAATGCTTCCAGTAACAGAGAAAAAGCACACTCCTTTAATGGTTTTCTCATTATTTTTTAAAATGTTTATGCAGAGACAGTAGGTGTAGACTTTTTAAATTTTGTATGAATGTGTTAATGTAATTTGTTAAAACCACACTTTGTATCTAATTATGTGTATTAACACTGGACTAGGTAGGACGGGATGATATGTAGGAGTAGAAATACACTAGAAACAGAAATTAATGAACTTGGATGACTTAATTTCTGTAAGGATTCTGAACTCTTAACATTGTGGAGGGTTAAGTTGCTGGGGGCTTAAACCATAAGTGTGCTGTTCTGTTGTTAAATGTGTTCTTCGTATGTTACAGAGAGTTCATCAATTACATGAAGCGATCCCGAACCTTTTATGCCTCTATAGCAGAAAGGCTGTGTGATGGAGACCTGGTGATGAGAGACAGCTCGACCTGCTGGAATGGAGAGGATGTTGTAGAAAGGTAAAGTTACAAGTAAAAATTTTCCTTAATGGTAAAAAGGTGACTTCATATCCTTCGGATGGTTCAGAAGCATTCTGAGACATTGTAGTCGTCAAGTGTCTCTTGCATGGTGAACTTGATGCTTAATTGAGCAAGGGTTTTGCTGAAATAGAAGGTTGTTAATACTGAGTTTTAGGTACCTGTATTAGATACAGAGGAACACTTTCTTGAAGGGCTGCTTTGAAGAGTTCCTTTCTTTCACTATAGCAAGACAGCTCTTGGTCTGTGGAGAGATCTTACCCTCTAAAGGTAGGAGCAGTTACATTTATGCAGTCCTAAAATTACGTTCAGCCCTTCAAAGACAACAGCGAGGCTGATGTGGCTTCTGGTGAAAATGAGTTTGACCCCCCTGCTCTAAAGTGTGATTAGCAGGCATGACTGACTGGAGGTCATTAGTGCAGAGCTGAACATCATGTTTGGTCATAATTAGAAAAGATGTAGATCTTCCTGCAGAGGTGTCAGAAAAATATAGTGACTGGACCATTAAAGGATTTCCCTGCTATTTCTTTTCAAAGTTTCTGGCATGGCATTTTGAATAACTACTGGTTTTGGAATTGCCCAGCACCCTTACCCGAGCATGTTGTGCAGGAATTCTTATAAAATAACAATTAATAAATGCACTGTTCCATGTGGATAGAGACAGCTAGAAGCTCTGTAGGGTGAAAAGATATTTCTAGTTTGTCAGCTAAATTTTTTCCTCTCTGTATTTTATCACAGTCTTTCCCATCACCCTTTAGAATCCAAACTGGAAAATAAACTTGCCCTCTCCATGAGCTAGACTTTTTGCTGTCATTTCTCTTACTATGTATAATAGGAGACAATGTTGCCCTGAGGAGAAAGAGGTGTTCTGAATATAACTATATCTATTACCATCACTGTCAAAGTATACATCAGTTTTTGCAGTGAGAGCTGGTTGGAAGTGTGCCAGTGAATGTTTTCCAAAAATGTCTTTTTGTCAAAACAGAGACGTCCATGGAATTGTGTTGGCTTTCATGATGTTTGTTATTGAGGTGTATTTTGTGGTCTATAGCAGTTTTAAAAGAAAGTTTTCTTTCTTTTTTCTTGCTTTAAAACCATTTTCATAATTGAAAATGGTTTTGTAGGAAATCATTAATAATTCCAATGTGGAACAGAGAGAGGTTACAATTATAGGCTGTCCCGTTAAATGGAGTTCTGGCTCCTACACAGCTCTGCTTAGATTTCTTATGCGTAAATAACTTCAACTTAATTACGTCTGAGATATTCAGAGATAAATACATCACGTCTAACACATTCAGAGATAACTTTAAAGTTCAATATTTCAATATTGCATTACAATTCATATTGCATTACATTTCAATATGGCATTACAAATGTAGAAGCATGTATTTGAAGATTTGGCAACAATGAGTATTCTAGATATTAATGCATACTGATTGTAATACTGATTGAAGTTTTTACTGTGAAAGTTAATGAAAAGGAAGTGGGGTGAATACCAGCATTTCTAAACGGTATTTCCCTTTCATAGTACCTTTTGCTGGTAACGTGTTGCTGGATACGCAGTTAGCTTTTAGAACAAACGGATTTCTGGCCAAAAGAAAAAGAAAAGCAAAACCAACAAAACCATTTTCTTTTTCAACTCTCTGCATAGAAAATTAAATCAAAATTTAATTTTTTTGTTTTATTTTTTGAAAAGGCTGCTTAAATTGCTGATATGCACGTTTTAGAAAGGCATGAAGGGAAAAGCTGTTGCTTTTTCCTTTGCCAGTCTCTAACTTTCCCAGAGCTGGAAATATGCGGAAAAGTTTCAGGTTTAAAAAGGGTAGGAAGCTGGGAAAAGTAGCAAGGAAAAGACCAAGACACCTCATATTTTTAATTAAAAAGCAAAAACAAACGAAGAAAAAAAAAAGCTACACCCCAATAATGACATCAACCAAAAAAAACCCCTGCCACGAAACCCTGAAATATTTATAGTTAACGTATTAGACGGGCAAGTTGGAAAATAAAAGTTCCAATTCACATGTTTAATCAGACAGCAATATGTAGATATTTGTTAGTTCCATTGTAGTATTTATTGATTGCCTTAAAAGGAGGAGACTTTCCAGGCAGCCGGCACTGCCAGCAATGCTACACAAACGTGGCTCCTGCTTGCTGGCAAATTTTGCTCCTTTCATCATCTGTTTTATAGGCTGCTGTTGTCATCAGCTCTCCCTGCATGAGAAATAAACCTGTCCTGGTGGTGCCTGAAGATGCATTTCTCTTTGCTCTTTCTGCTTTCCCAGGAGACCAGATGATTAAATCTCAGCAGTAGTAAACAGCTCTGAACTCAAAATAGAGCCTTATTCTTAGCTCTGTATCAGAAAATAGATCTCCCCAATTAATCTAGTGGATCTCTTGTGAACCTGAGTTGAAGGTTACTCAGGCTGTGGAATTGGGAAAAGCTGCGGTTCCTGTTTCCTTGATGCTTCTTTGATTTCACAATGCTATTTAAAAGCTGGTCAATATTTATGCTGCATGCTAATTGACATGCAAGCTCTTTAGGAAAAACAAACCTAACCTTTAAAAACAATTTGACACACAACTGCAACCTGGAACAATATGAAATTATTACTCAGAAGTGGGGGTTGTGCATTCAATTAGTGGAGAGGACACTTGAGGTCTGTCAGAGGATCTGATGACTTTTTGCTTCATTATAACTCATTATAATGAAGACATTGCAAACACTTGCAACAGGAGTACTGTCTTTCTCTTCATTACTCTTTTGAGCAACTTGTTCCTGGAACAAGAGTTCATACAAGAAATAGTTTGAGGCTGTTAAATGCTCTGAGTATACAAAGAATGCTCAGAGAAGATGAGGCTAGAGCAGAAAAACTGGAAAAATATTTTTCAAAGTGAAGCAAGCTTGGAGAAATTTCTCTCCTGGAACTTTTCTTTCCTGGCAGTGTGCTGGATGATTATCTCAATACCATATCAGTAGAAGAGGTTGCAGAAATTGACAGCATGAACCATTATGCACTGCCAGGACCAGACACTATTCACCTAAGAAATCTAGAAAGACTAAAGGGTTAAACAGTTGAATTACTCATTGTGATACTGTATTTTTGTAAGACTATTTCAATAGCAGATGATGGAAAGATGTGAAATGTGAAGCCATCATTGTATTTTTAGCAAAATAAGGGTTTTGGAAAGGTGTGGCTGGTAAACTTGGTATGTAACAGTAAAATCTGTAGAAACTAGAATCAGATGAATATGATACTTACGGAAAGGAATCAACATGTTGAGCATCTTTAGAGGATCATAACAAGCATGTGGACAGGGTAGATTGCTATGGTATGCTTGGATTTCTGATAGATATTTGATAAGGTCCTTCATACAAGGCTGGTAGAGGTGAAAAGGAGGGTAGGTAATAGATGGTCATAAGTTACAGTGGAAAGAGATGACCAGTGGCAGTGCATGGGGATTTGTGCTGGACCCTGGCTGTTCATCTCTTATGAGAGACCTCTGAAGGGGAATGAATACCAAGGTGACAGCATGTGCTGATGATACTAAGTTAACCTGGGTAGAAAAGACAAGGGTCAGCTGTGGTTAACTGCAGGAGGAACTTGTAACATGGAACAACTAGGCAATAAAATGGCATACGAAATTCAACACGGGCGAATGTAAAGTGATTCACATGAAAAGAACAATCCAAATGTTATGTACAGGATGGCGTGTACTGAGGTGGCTTTCGCTGCTCCAGGCAGTTCTGCTGTCCCTCAAGCTCAGAAAGATGGAGTACAACTGCAAATGTATAGAGGGAGCAACAAGGAGGATGATGAAGGGCATGATATGGATTCTGTGTGTGGAAGGGCACACACGACAGCCTGACACAAAAAAAGTAGAAGGGGAATGTGATAGTGGCCTATAAAAATCATGTGTCATGGCAATATTGAATATGGAGTTGTTTTTCATTGTTTCTTTCATTACAAGAACAGGGGCATCTTCTTAAATTAATAAGTCATAGGTTGAAAACAGAAGTAGATATTCCTTTGCTAAACTTTTGGTTAAGCTATGAAACTTCTTTCCTCAGGATGTCTGGATGTTTAAAAAAAATGGTTGAATTAATGAGGTTATCATCAGCCCATAGAAATGCAAGTTGTAAAATGACTGTCTGAGTAGACAGGAGGCAATCAGGTACTGCATCCAAGTCTCTCTCTCTCTCTCTAAGGGCTGAGGCGAAAGGTTAGGCAAAAGATTTACAGCTGCTCCTGTGGATTTATTTTCTGTGGGGGCTAAACTGCAGGAACCTCCTTCTCCTCAGGAATATCTTTTCAACTAAGCTAAATACTTCTATTAAATCACTTGATCCATTCTCCCTGGCTGTGGTAGCTAAACAGGATTTGCCGTCTCAGGTCTCGGCCTCCTATGTGGCAGACTAGTACAATACAGTGCCCTAGGACTTTCCCAGAAGCTCATCTTGAGATGTGCTGTTGATGTCAGGTTTATATTGTTACGTAAAACATGTGTTCCCCTTTAGAACTCCTTTTTATGAAGTCTGGCTTTTTGTGAAGTCTTAGCTGCAGTAGAGTAGCCTTGTCAGAGACAGCTCTTCCTGCTGCTAGAGAAGGGGAAATGTGGTCTCACAGGCTTTGGGGTGTGCATGTGTGCATCAGATGAGTAATCCTAATTTGGGAGTAGCACTTTTAGAGAACAGTGGGTTGTGAGTACTACATTAAAGTTTGATAATCATTCAGTCTTTCCATGTCTGTGTGCCTATTTATTTCTTGCAGTTTCTATTTCAAGAGAGATGAAACCATCATAAATAATAAATAGACAAGCAGTAATCTGGGTACAGAAGAATTAAAACATTGCGGGTGTGGTTGGCATTCATCATAGCCAGCTCTAGGCACCGCATACACTTTTCCTCTCTTTCCCCATGGTTGTGCCCTTTGTTCTAAGAAAGAGGCTGCTTGCCATCCAAAACCCACCAACTGCAGTGCTCGCAGCTCTGCTTGGGCTCAGGGCTAGGGTGTGAAAGTACCTCAGGGGCATGTTCAGCAAGCTCAGCACTTGCTTTTCACTGTATTCATTGACTTTCATCCTCCTTTGCGTGTTTGGGCCTAATCCTGAAACAAAGACGACGTTGCAGCATTGTTCCGCATCTGCCTAGCTCTACTAGAAGGTGCATTCTCAGGGCAGCCCCCAAAGACAGGTCTCCCCAGTTATTATCACATAAATGGACCTACGCCTTTAGCATGACCATTTCAAAGACGCTCCTGGCACATGAACAATATGTCAAGATCTCAGAATTTTTGAAAGTTGAGAGGTCTGCTCATGACTGGCTCTGTGTGGGGACTGTCCCACAGAGGAATAGACACTAAAACCGCTTATGTTGCTCCTGCAGAAAGTGTTGCCATTTAATGAGTTGAAGTTTAGAGGCTGACAGATGCTAGTGAGAACTCTAAGATTGTTGCTACCATTTCAAATCTTTTTCTTTCAAGGAATGAGCACTTAGAATTACTTTGTGCTCTAAAATGCACACCATCTCTATTGTGATGTTCCAGTAAGCAAAAACCAGCTTGTCTTATAGTAGGAAAATGTGAGCTGGTAATGAAGAAAATTAAGTGACTGGCTTTATTAGCAGTGGTGGATGCTTGGGATCTCTGTGGTAAAGCCTCTTTTTCTCAGGTGCTGAACTGTGATATTTAGGCTGTGTCTCCAGTGCGCAGTGGGCATGCATTTTCAGAGAAAGAGATGGTGCTGATAACCCAGTGCCCCATGCTATGTGTACTTCGTAGATTTTATTTCAGACTAGCTCTGGTGCATTCCTGGGTACTGAATGCCACCAGCATCCTCAAAGTGCATCCTTAGTTCTGTTGAAAAAGAATCTGGTTCTGAGACTGCTCTGCAATAGAAGCTGGAGAGTGAGGAATGGTGACATTCGGGGGGTTAATTGAAAAGTATAAACCTGGTCAGAACTAACATGACAATGTAAACACACCTGGTGGTCACTTGGAGACCTGGGGTCTGAAACTTTAACTGCCTCAAATAATAAGTACTTGGAAGCTGCAACTAGCATGTATATTTTGTAACAAGAAGTTTGTTACAAAATTGTATCAATGTGATCTATTGATGCAGTTAGTCTACGGTGACAATTTGGTAGCACAGTGCCCCTGACAGTGAGGCGGTGGAGAGCTGCTGAGCTCTCACGCGGGGCTGGCTCGCAGGTTTGCTGCTTGATGGAGGATTCAGCAGGGGTGTCCCATCCCAGAGCTGAGCCAGCCTGCCTGATGTGTGAAACCTAATGAGATCACAGCAGGTACCTCAATTCAGGCTCTTGGCTGCTTTCGATGCTGTATTTTCCATTACAAAAAAAAGCCCCAAACCCACCTGTTAGAACAGTGTCAACCTTCAGGTTGACTCTGAAAAAAAATGCTTTCAAAAGTTTGGCAGAGAAATTGTTCCTTGGAAGACCAAGGATGTTGCACAGCTTCACGTGACTTTTTCTGAGCAAAGGGTTATGACACTTCTGGATCAATGAGAGATTTTACAAGTTAGAATCACACTGGAGATGTGCAATTTGTTTTGGGAGCTATTTCTGCTTGATGCCAAACTGAGGAACAGGTTGGAAGTTTCTAGGAATTAGGAGGCTGAAGAAAGGGATGTTACAATTTTTTCTTTTTTAGAGTGACAGGATTGGTAGCTGCTTCAGAGGTTTTTCTTTCTCCAGGCTCCTCTTCATGTCACATGTATAATTTTTTACCCGCGAAGTCAGAGTTAAGAGGAGGTCAATTAACAGGAGTTTGGGCAAGCCAGTAGCGGCAGAATACTTTTGAAAACCTGGGAGTTAAAAATGTGTGAAAGGAAGAGCAGATTTATTAAACGGTGTGTATTGATGTTTTAATGTCTCAACAAATCAAAACAATTCTGTTTCTGATTGTATTTTCAGCTTTTGTAAGCCAATCACCAGGTTGACTAGCCATCACGGATTTTGATGGAATGAGTCTCTAGCGAAACAGAGCAGTTGTAGCGGTTATCGTGGCCCACTGATCTCTACCGCATTTCTCAAATGGCTTGGTGAAGTCATGAAGAAATAGTAGATTGTACAAAGAAGAAATGAGCATTGCTGGGATTTTTTTGTTTGTTTGTTTGCCACAGTCATCAAAATATTTCCAAAGTAAATGAAATGCTTCCTTAAATCCGGATGGCTGTTCAGTATTTCATCATGTTCTGACCTAGGTCTTCAGAAATATTTTGGAACTAATATCTCTCGTTGTAAATCTGATATCTTGGACCGCTCTTTCCTCATTTGAAATAAACGTGTGTATTCCTGTAAGAACAGAATTGGGAAGTCTGTGTCTTAAAGAGCAATGCTTTGCTTCAGACCAAAATATCTATTATGCTCATTGTGTTTAAATGAGAGATCTCTGTTAAGTCTTCACTATTTGCACTGAAGTCTAAGGCCATTGCTAGTATTTTTTTATCCACCACAGAAAGAGCAAAATAGTTGTTAAGTTTGCTTGGATTATAAATTAGAGGACAAATAAACCTGAAAAGCTCATTCTCCTTCCAGGTTTTTGCATGTAGTTACTTGGTACAACTACATTTTGAACACTGAGCTGTTTCTTTGGTCAGGTCCTTACTGTACGACATAAGTAGACTATATGAGTTTGATTTCTCAGAATACTTTTGAGAAAAGCAGTCTTCCATACTCTATTCTTTTTTTCTTCCAAGCAAGACAAGTACGTACTGCAATGTAGTTACAAGTGCAAACAGGTTGTGTACTATTGAGTTTAAAGCATGCCGTTTCTGCTGTAGCCTTATCTGCTCTGCAGCCCAGTTTCCCCATTTTGGGTAATCCCATTTTTTTAAAACAAAAAAGCCCACAAACCAAAGACAACTCTCCATATTGCTGAAAATCCACAGCTTTAGGAGAAACGAAGAAATTGTGACCATATGTGTAATATTTTCAAATATGAAAATACTGGAAAAGGAGACAAAGAGGGGAAGAATTTTTTTGCCTGTTGCTAGGGATCATCTTCCCTCATTTGTAGCAAGTAAAGCACTTTTGGACACGTGGCTGGTAGTCCCATCAAATCCCTGTCAACTGCTGTCACTGTTTTTTGCTCTTAACTAAAGATTTGTGCGGATAGGTAGTATCTATAACCAGGAATTAGAACTAGCACTAGAAACAACAGATGTAAGTATGCTTTTAGCTGCTGTAATATTTATTATTTTTCTGTCTATTTACCCTTTTTTTTCCCATCTGTCAGGCTTAACAGCTGTTGAGCTCTAACCAAGTTGGAATCTCTATATAGTTGTTGGATCAGAAGATCAGATTTAGCTTTATTTGGAGTGGGGAAAGAAAAACAGTTGTGAAAATGACTGTAGGGAATTTTGTGTTTGTTGCCTCTCAGTTTCAAGCGGAAATTTTCTGAGTTTCTGAACGAATTGTGTGTGGTGGTTTCTGTTGGTGGTTTGTGGTGTTTGGTTTTTTTGGTGTTTGATTTTTTTGTTGTTGTTCGTTTTTTGGTGTTGTGTGTGTGGGTTGTTTTTTTTGGCCAGTTAGTTTGATCTGAAATAGTCTTAATGATGTTAGAAGTAGAATCTGCTGGTCAGACACAGGTTTCCATTGCACAGGTACAGCCCCATCAGCATTTCAGATGTGTCTCTTTAGGTGTGTATGAGTGGGTTTTATGTGGAAAGGGTTTCTCTGAATGCGCCAGACTTTGTCATTGGTAGTGCATTAAAACCTTTGAGATGTGCTAGAGTCTTCATTCTCATTTCTCCAAATCTGCCTTGGTTTTGTAGTGCTATGAGGAGTAAAAGGTAGTAAAAACATGTTCCTATCACTGAAGGTTTGACCTGTAGTACCCTGACGTGGTATGGAGGGGCTGGGGGAGATTCTTTTACAGCAAGTGCTTTTCAGATGGGAATCGCTTTCTGAGGAAATTTCAAGTGTAACATTTTGGGGTTAAAAACTTGCATATAAAAATGCCTTTTAAACCAGATCACTGGAAATACAAGAGAAGTATGCTTTGTAACACCCAGTAGGAACCCACACTTATTTTCCTTCTTTCTCTTTTTTTTTTTTTTGGTTCTTTAGTTGTTTTTCTTGGAATTTTGCAGTAAGTGGAGGGATTAGGGGACACCTGTCCACAGGCTTGAGCTCTCAGGCCCTGTGCTAGTTTGCTGAGAAAGGAATTGGCAAATCACAGCGACTTCCTTTTCTCAAAATGTTTTCCTTTAGAGACTTTCAGTTTTTATGAGTTTAGCACTTTCATTGTCCCCTTTCTCATTTCCTCAGGTTCTAGCGAGCAGCCATCTGGATATGGAAAACAGAAGTAATCGTTTAGCCTTAGTGTACTTAAAAAGCATTTAGCTTCTGTTATTATTGTGCCATCAGTGTAAACAACTTCTGGAGATAAAACTTAGTTGTAAGGAGTGTAAAATGCTGTATCTTTTTGCAGTATTTTCCAGTTTTTAGGGTGTTTTCCAGGACTTGCACTGTTTTTGTTGGTGGGATTTTTGTTTGCTTGGGGGTTTTTTTGATCTTATGGAATAAACCAAATACACTGTGGTGCAAGTGACTGTTTAAGATGTAACTTTGCCTGAGCTTACCCTTCCAAACGATGCAGAGCTCTGACAGGCTTTGTATGGCATATTATGTGTCCTTCTGTCAGGATGCATGAGGGATGAGCATTAAAAGTTCACTACCATGCAAGCGTGTAAATGCTAATAAGGCTGCTAATTACCTCCTGCACATCCCCAATCACAGGGAGGAGAGAGATGGCAATGCTGAATAGCTACCCCACCCCACCACATGTAAACTCATCATTTGGCCAGGGCACTCCAGTTCAGGGACTTTCTGCTGCCACATGCAGTAGCAAGCAAGTTGTAGTGGGGCAAGAAAAATGACAGGTAATGTTTGTGCGGTTCCAGTAGAAACCCTTTACTTCATTATTGGTGATCTCTGAAATCGAGGCAGCTGGTCCCAGGCAGGTTATGGTGAGTACCTGGAACAGCTGAAGTGAGTATGGAAACCAAAGATGAAGGCAGGTCTCCTGTAAGCCAACTGTCTACATGAATAAAGCATCCTGGTGAACTCAGACTTGATGACACAGGTTTGAATTTGGCTGATGTTTTCCTAATGTCCATCTCACAAAGTGAACAGTGACTGCTCTGAGAATACTGAAGTGTGTAATTTGTATGTGCAGGTCCGTGATGCATTTAAGGATAGAACGTGATAATTTGCTGTTGGTAAAGCTTGCCCTTTCATGTGAGGAAGCAAAAATATGGAGTTGGACTAGTTAGGAGGAGAATATATTGACTTTCGCTGGGGTATGTCATGTGTTTGAGGATATTGTGTTCTGCTGTCTGAATTGGTATCTTCCCTGTTCAGGAAGGCAAATCAGTTAAAAAGCAGCAAAAGACAGCAATGGGCCTGGTTGTCCCAGTTCGCTTGTTTTCCAAATGGGGAAAATAAGTCCTGCATTTTTGATCACTGAAAATTAAACATTTTGCAGAAGGTTTTCATATAGAAACTGTCTACCTTTCTGTTAAAAACATACATACCTTATCTGCCCTGCAAAATGTATCAATGTGAGTTTGGTCAGATTCAGGCGAATAGATCAAAACTGGCTCTGTCGGCCATGTGGTGCCAGTGCCAGGCCACAGAACATGAAGGAAAGAGGAAGAGTGCCTAGGAGACTCTCTTAATAGCTGTCAGATGCGTTGAGAGACAGAGCAACCTGTGTTATTTTCTGTTTTTACAAGGTGAGAGACTTCACTGATGATGAAAAGAAGCAATTATATTGTAAATGCAGAGCATTATGCACAGAATGAGATTAGAACTGGTTTTACCCCCAGTCACTAACCTGTAGTACTTAGATAAAATACCTATAATATGAATAGTGCCACCACAGAGGACTGTACTGGTTCTTAAGAGATGCTCACAAAGCAAAATCTATTTAGCTAAGAAAATAAATGCCTCAATAAGGAGATATTATTTGTCCTTTGTGTTTCTAATAGGAATAAATTCAATTTCAGTTCAGTTTTAGAGAGAATTTCTTAAAGAGATGTTAGGTAGATTTCAGTTATGAACAGATAATAAGGTCCAAATGAATTTGTAATACCTTGTGAAAGTAAGGTTGTTTCAGTGCATTTCATCAGTACTAGCGAACAGAAAAATAACTGGTTAGCACTTGCAGTTTTGCGTGTATGTAACCCATATCAAGTGATATTTCGTAAGAAAAAGAAGCACATAAATTCAGCTAACAAGATGTGTTCAATCTGCAAGAAATGCCATATAGTAACACCTAGATGGTTTTTCTTCTGTGAGATCACGGAGACTAACATAGTAAACTGATAGTAATTGAAGGAATTGCATGTTTAATGCCAGAAAGGATGTCACTAAAACATCTCCCAGGGGTTTATGGGAATATACATATGTAGAAAGGAATATCTTCTGGGGTGATTTAAGATTAGTGCCATGTAGGATCCTGTGGTTAGATTCCTCTTCTGCTTCTAGTTCTGGATCTATAAAAATCATGAGCTGTTACATCTTTAATCACGTGGGAGAGAACAGGGGACTGTCTTTCTAACAGACATGTTGTTATGCCGTTAAATAGTTTGCAGAAACCTCCTTAGCCATATTTGATGACAGTATCACTCTAAAACACAGAATGGGGGAAAAAATGGAATTAAGAAAACTGCTTCCTGCTCGTAAAATTGTACCTAATGAATTTCAGCACTGTAAATACTTTTTGAACACACGGACAACAGGAATGGGTGATTGCCTTGAAAGCTGTTGTTGCTCATCAGACTTCCCCAGCTGTTGAGATGACTATGTAGTTTACTGTTGATTACCACAGTAGTTATTTTTCTCCACAAATTCGGAAGATGCATTTACATCTATGGTCAAGGGCCATTTCTAATATTGCACAAGACCAAGCTGTCAGGCATGGGCTTTCGGTCTTAATTTTCTGTTCAGTTTTTTGTTCTGTTTTCTGGTTTTGGGTCCATCTGCTGCGATGTGTTAAAGGACCAGGATACATAGCTGAAAAGTGGTCATGAAATACCGTGTATGTGTCCCATGAATACTTCTGAGTGAGGCACCTCCTCTGCTGGAAAAGAGCCATCAAGATCAAAAAGAGTGTGTCCCACAGTGGTTGGACTTTGTAGTGAGACCTGGTACCTTTTGAATTCCAGAGAGAATTTTGTAAAAGGGAAAGATTGCCCCTAAAGAACCCTCTGCAACTGTGATGCCGCAGCCTATGGGTGCAGCTTTGTGAGTTCAGGTTTTGCTGTGTGACTATGCATGCGGTGTGGATATGAGCAACAACACCCTGAAGTACAGGCTGGGTTGAAGCCATATGCTGAAAACAGGTATTGTTTTACACACTGCATAGATACACAACCTACTCTCCTTATGCTATAAAAGAAACTTTTACAAGTGTATATAATTAATTTTAGTAGCAAACCCACTCTCCTTTCCCCCTCCGTTGTGCAGCCAGCCACTGGAGGGAAGGAATATACATCTGCAGCCTTGTATTAAAGCTGCGTCTTCTGGCGCTTCAGTGCGTTTATTTAAAGATTTTCTGTTAAGTAGCAGAATCCTGACTAAATGAGGAAAGAATTATTTGCCCCTGGATTGTATAACTTCTGAAAATTAATGTTTGGGTTTGCAAATATGAACTGAGTTTCTGTTGTTGAGGAAAGATTTATTAGTTTTGTCTGAAATGTAATACATTTTTTATGGTTTTGACCAGAAATCATGTTTTTTGGTGAGGCTTTCTATTAGGAATATAGGCTAAGTCCTCTCGCTCCTCACCACAAACTTTGAAAAGCTCAAGGCATGTCTTCCTATGACCCACACTGAAAAAGTGTGTAAAGAACTGTGACAGAAGTCAGTGATGTCTGTACCTGACAGCTGCCTCATGAATACCTGTGCAGCCCATTTGGCTGGATGTGCTCTGCACTGATCTTTGCAATTGAAACTGATAAGTCTGTATCCTTTAAGACTTTATATTTTTTTTTTAATGCAATGATCAAGGAAAGATAATGTTAAGGATTTCAGTCCTGAAAACAAAATTCACCCTGATGTGAAGTAGTTTTCTGGATGGACTGACAGTGACTCCATGCCCACTGCTGGTTAAGTATGACCTGCTTGTTGGAAACAGTTCTTTTTTTTGCGTAATCACACTCCTGTTGTTCTTGCAGTGGTAATGGTAGGCTTTCTCCTTACTAGTTAATACTTTTACTTATATATGTCCAAGTAATTTGGTGATGGCTCAAGTCAGTGTTTGGAAAACAATTTCTCTAAATACGAATTGAGATTTGACTTGCGAAGGCCTCTTTTTAACGTCGTAACATTAAGCATTTTGTCTCAGGTTGAGGGATTTGAATACAAATAATACTGGGTTTCAACATTTCTTGGGGGACACTTGTGAATTTGGTATCTACTCAGTGACTTATTCCTTTTGATTTAAATATTCTGTGGGGCAGGACGTTGAGCAGAATACACAGAATGATAAATCTTGTTATAGTCATCTAGGTTGCTCCATTGGGGCAGTATTTTGCAGATGCAATGTGTAACAGGGGCTAATTTGATACTATCATAGTATCTCTTTTAGCCATTTTGGGATGTTCTTTATTGAAGAATAATAAAAAAAAGGCAAGTATTCTTTCTGTTGTGTGCTATTTTTCCTATTACTTTTCTTCAGAAGGAAATAACAGCCCTTACTTAGAAAACTGAAACTTTCCAATTAGAATAGTACAGTAATAATATGGTAGTGTTCCAGTCATTGAAACTCTTCTAACAAAAACAATCCAGACATGGTTAAAGTCTATGGAAAACATCCAAGATAAAGCTTATTTTCTTGTGCAGAGTCCAACATAATGACTTTCTACCCATTCCTATTAGGAAAGGTCACAGTCGAAGTCCCACTGCAAAGGTAGAAAGAGAAAGTTTTTCATCTGATCCTTCAGTGTGCCTTAGCCAATGATTCTTCCGATAGAGAAGTAAAATTCATTTTATTTCATTTGGATACATAATACGCTAGTATCAACAAGAAACTTGAAATCCTATCTTAGCCTAGAGATATTAGACTGAAAATGGATTCTTCAGAATATCAGTTAAATGAGGTATCAGTAAGAATGCTTCAATACTCATATACCATCTCCTTTCCCCTGAAACTATAGGGTAGAGTCACAAGTCTGGTCCCTTTGCCTGTTGGATGAAAACTGATCATGTATGATGTTTGATTTTTGGCATTTCTCGGAACATTGAATATCTGTGCTGTGCCAGAGCACACTACTTTTCTGAGCAGTGTTCAATTTAATACAAAGAATTATAAATTTTCAGACCAATCCCTACAAAGTCTTACTATTGCTTTGTATTACCAGAATGGCTGTATCTAAAAGAATTTGCTCTACCAATTGTAGTGTTTCGTTTAAGTGTTAGAATGTTTTGTCTTGATAGGCGTGAGAGAAATACCAGCAGGTGTACGTAAAAATATTTTTGACATTATTTCAAGAAGAAATTGAAGATGTGAAAGTTAACAATGTATTAAAAAAAAAAAAATTATTCGGAGGTGAATTTTCCCATTCTCCCTTACTAGTCCTGTGTCCCAGCAGTGATGAAAACAGCATTTGTAGACTATGTACAGTACAAGCGGCTCAATGGAAAAAAGCCCCATTCAATTATTTGGACTTTGAAGTAGGCATTTAGGAATCAGTCACTGTTTTAATACAGCCTATCAAATAAGATGATAAGAAATTTTAATTTTTCAAACAAAAGTGCATACTTTGAGAAAAGGATTGCTGTGATAAAACCTGCAGTTGCTTAAATTAAAATATTTTAGTGGAAATGCAAAAAATCTCTACTTAATAGTGAAGCTGCTGTCAGCCTGCTTGGTTTGTTCCCTTTGGAGGTGCAAATAGTTACCGTGCTCTGCAACAGCTCCCAGCCCTGCTTTCCCCTTGCTGCCTTGTTCCAATGCTCAGTGATGTGTTGGTCAGAGCAGCGATGCTGTTCCTCGCACACCCACTGTTCTGACATCACAAAGCCGTCCTGCGTCCGGCCATGGTACCTGTGTCGATGCCACCACTGCAGCAGCAGCAGCCACAACCGGAGAGATCTCGGAGGTCAGGAGAATTGATCACTCTGTGGGCATGTGAGTCAATGTCGGACCAAATTAGGTCTGTATTGAACTAAATCCATATGGCAGTTTGACCCAGGCTTTACTGTGCTGGAATGATCTTCCTGGAAGTTGTCATTAAGGTAAATTAGGCCTTCACGTTGGTTTTGTGTTACAGGTGCTTTGTATTTGGAGGCTGGGTTAGAAGTCTGCTTCTAGTACTATCCAAGCCTGAATGTCAAAAACCAAAATGATCTCTGTTTTGCTGGTTTCCATTCCCTGTGTATGCTTCGGGAAGATGCTGGCAAAATATTTTTTGTCTAGTATAATGTGTGTATGATTTAACATACCAGTCGCAGCCAACTTCCTAGACAAAAATAGCTGTAGCAAGGTGTGGTAGCATCCAATGTCGGAAAACGCTGATAGTTTTGGCAGAATAAAAACCCCATTGCTGCCTAGTTCTGTCCCAGAAACTGACCCCCCAGGAAAACATGGTTATCTGAGCATGTCTGCTGACTGCAACAGTATTTAGAGCCATGTCTTGTGCTGAGAGGAAGATTTGCCTATAAGAAGCAGATCAGATGAGCAGACACAAAGGCAGTTTAACAAATGTTAAATGTTGTTTAGAAGTAGTTTAATTTATACGTTGTTTATTACACAACCTCTCTATGTTACTGCTATAAAACCATCTTGCTGTAGCTTTCCCTGTCTGCCGTGTACTTTCACTGACCTCTGTGGTGATTGCTTCTTAAAACAGATGATCTTTTCTGTTCTGAGAGTTGCCAGTTTAAAATGCAAATATTCCCATACAGCTACTGAAAGAACCCTATGGATTCATGGAATAAAAAAATGATGTCTGATGGAAGGGTAGTGAGAAAGCCCAAAATACGTTCTTATTATCAATTCCATAGGGTTAAGCTGGTGCCTCAAAGCAATTTATGTATAGTACTTGATCCACAGTAATTATGCGGATATGCCATACTCTGCGGTACTTGTGGATGGTGCAGCTGATCCTTCCTTCACTGCTGTCTGCTTGTCTCTGGTGGTGCTGCAGGTGGGCTTGAATCTGAAGCCATCTGTGCATTGGGGAATGTCCCTGTGCTTGTGAAGCTGGCATACGCAGGAGCGATGGTGAGAGGAAACGTGCTGGGATGTGAGTGTCTTTGCCGTAGAATCCTTTGGCATGGCCTGCATGGAGAAGCAGTTTGATACAAGATCTTTCCTTTGGCAGTGTCGTACACCTTCACCTCCTTCAAATGAGGACAAAATCCATCAACTTCAGAGCTGCAATTTAAGGGCAAAAAGGCTTTGGTCACTTCCTCTGTGGAAGGATATGATAACAGAGGAATTTTTGTGGGGACTAAGTACATTTTAAGGAAGGGGCACTTGCTGCAGGACATGTTTTTATGTTTGTGAGTAGAACTGCACTTAATGAAAGTTGAGCTGGAAGGGAAGTTGTTTGGCTGGGGTAACATCAGGGTCACAGTGGAAAAAGAACTCTTTCTTTGAGGCTTTCCTCAGGTCCGGTGAAGTTTTAGGAAGTATCCTTAAAAAAAAAAAAAAAAAAAAAGAAAATACAATAAGCATTCCCTTTAATTATGAAAGGTTCCCGGAGAAATTATTTTAAGCCCAGAAGCCAGAGATTTCTCTGGTGTTTTTTTTTCCTAAGACTTTAGCAGAGAACTGGCATAAAATTCAGAGAAATGCAGATGATGTGCAGAGTCTGAGAAGTTTTTCAATCTAAGCCTCTACCATGTTAACGATGCCCTCGCCTGCTGCGGAGATCATCTCCTTGTCAGTGATTTAGCTGGAAACACACAAAGTGTCCTGATTTTCTGAGCCTGCTGTGCTGCACGTGAACTAGTCTGGCCTCGTTGCAGTGCTGGAGTTGTCGTGGTGTGTGTCCCATCGCTTCCCGTGCTGGTACCGGGGACAGGCTGGTCCTGCGGAGCAGCAGCTCTGTCCGCAGTGGCTCTGCAGGGCAGGGGGTCTGGAACCCCTGGGAGTGTCTCCTCTGGAACACGCTCTGCTCCTGCCTCTGCCCAAGGGTCCTGCAAGACCTTGGCATGCTGGCTGGAGCGGATCCCTGTCTTATTGCCATTGCCAAGTGTGCTGAAGTTCATAGAGCCTCAGGGACTAAGGCAGATGTGTTCCTGTAGCCCATGGAGCAAGTACTGCCCTGCGCTTGAGTTTTGCCAACTGATTGCTCCGAACAGAAGCCAGTCAGACAGCCAGCAGGTCCAGAGGGTGGACAGCAAGAACAAAGGAGTCCTAAGCCTGTCTTATGGCAGGCTTAACAGAGATGGCGTGCTCCCCCTTGCCGTGCCACAGCTCAGGATTGAGTTTATGAAAAAAGTGGAGGATTGAATCGCACTTGAATCGATGTAGTGAAGATGAGAGGAGAATTCTCTGTGGCCCAGAAACCTTGCTTTTCAACCATCTGTAGTTTTATTGTCTTACTGGTGCAATACTGTTAGAGCAGTGAACGCAGCTAGCAAAATTATTCGTATGTGACCACGTGCAAATTATTGTACTAAACACAATAATTTCACATCTAATTTGACATCTTCCTGCTGATTTTTTTCTCCCACATCTTTGTCTCAATGTATTTTTAGAACATAATCACCTAAGGGGTAGGAATTGGATGATCTTTTCTTTGTTAGACAGGAAAACGACTATTCAGAGAACTGAGGCTGAGTTTCTTTGATGTGAATAATTAATGGTAATGATGATAATGCTGTTTTGATCACTTAGATGAATAGTTGGGAAGAGATGATACAAACCGAGCAAATGAAAGTGAAGAAATAGTAAAATACAGCTGCAGCTATAGTATATTTCTCAAAGTGTGGTAGGACTGAGCTATGTGCTAGTCACAGACTTAATCTTCCTGCACACATATTAAAGTATTTTCATGTCTTTTACAGAATTGGTGTTATACATGATATGTTCTTCAGTTAAGGGGCTATATTTGCAGATGTGCCTCTCTGTGGCTGAAAAGCTGCTGTCCTGCAAAGTGGTGCGGATGATTTACTGGTGAGCAGCTGGAGCAGGAGCAGTGTTCAGCAGCAGAGTTCGAGGCTTATGAAAAACAGAGGCAACTGGGAAAGATCTCTCAAAAAAAAAAAAAGGCGAAGAGAAGGTTTGGCTGGTTGCTTCTAGGAGTCTCTGGGCATGGTGAAAGGGAACCAAGCCTCAGAGAAAGTCCAGTCCGGTTTGTGCTCTGTGGTGTGGTGAAGGAATGTTCATTAGTAAAATTAAATCTCAGAGCAAGACATCTCAACTTCCTTTTCTCCTCCTCTCTCAGAAGCACAAAGTTCACTAGAAATCTTTGGATGATATTTTTAGATTACAAATCCATGTCTATATTATTATTTAAAAGAATAATTTTGACAAGGTAAAGACAGTTCAGTTAAATCCAGGATGGTTTTATTTTGGCCATGTCCTAGTAGAAATCTGTAGCAGTAAAAGTAATTTCTATCCAGCAGTTGATACACCTTCTTTAATTAAGCAGTGTAGTCGGGTTTTCTGGGAGTTGGGAACCAGTGTGCCTGTAGATAGCTTTTCTTTCAGGCCATTTCTGTGACTAACTTCTGCCAAGATGCCTTCCCGGGAAGAGGATACCCTGCCAGCAGTGAATAACCTAAGCCTCTCCCTGATACCTACACAATGTATTTTGTCATGTCCCTGTCTTCATATAATGCTATTTTAATTGCTTATGGTCCTAATTATCAGCAGAGACTATTATAACTAGAATATCACTTCACAGCCATAACAGAGTGGTGGATTTATACATAATTCCCCATTTTCTACCCAAGGCACAGACACAGTGCTTGTTTTATAAGGAAATAAAAGGTTTTAATGATTTGTGTTTGCACAACGTTAAGTCGGAAAGCAGGCTACAGGCAAGGCTCTGCTGTCAGAGTTGGGTGTATTTTGGCAGTTTTGAGTGGCTCAGCTGATGTGTTGAACCTGAGCTTCCCTCCCCTGTTTGACCAAGCCAGCTAAGCTGAGTGGAGAGGATGAACTGTGATTACATTGAAATAAAATCTTTTCTCACCCCAGGTGGTACCAGAGATATGGACCAAATAAGAGCTCTTAGTGATCCAGTAATTTTTTTACATGGATCAATTAATTAACAGAAATGAGACCCAGCTTGTCAAAGTGATTGCTGCAAGTAGTCCACAACTTAGTAATTGTCTAGTTAATCTATCAGTATTATTCACAAGTATCTGTAAATGATACCCAACTTTTTAGAATATTGCCAACACCATTTTTTGCATTGACTAGATTTAAATTAATTTATTAGAATGATAAGGAAGAGAATGTTACATCTTTCTCAGTTCTTTTCGACGCTTGTTTTCTTCTTGACTTGGATTTGCGTTTCTTTGCATGAGGAATTGCTTTACTTGGTTTAGAAATAACTCTGTTTGCAGAGGCGTTCCTGGCAGCCCTACTTAGAGTCTGATTTGATCAGAGGAAGGGGAACACAGGGTCTGCAAATATCTCAGTGTCTTTATTGGCAACGCTTGTTGTAGAAACATTTGAAATGCTCTTGAAAGCTATGCCGTTGCTGGAAAAGCAAATTAGAGCAGGATGAAAACTTTTCAAAGCTGGAATTGAAAACCAACGAAACGCCCTACTATGTTATTTTCTAGGCCATAGGTACCACATACGTTCTTTACTGAACATGAAAGAATTCTTGAGACTGTTCCTAAAATTATTTCATTCTTTGAACAGATTGTCAAATATTTTTAATATATTTTAATTAAAGGATAATATTAATGTCAGATGAGTTTACAGGGCAATAAACTGTTTTTTACAGATAATTAAACATTGAAGTGCATGTTCGATAAATGCAAAAAAGCAGCAGGAGTATTTTTAGCATTACGAAAATTAGTCCAATATTTCAGACGGTTTGGGATGCTTTGGCAAACTTCACTAACAGAGGATATATAGATGTTGATAAAGGCATATCTTTGACTATCCTGGTTTTTCTTACTTATTGAAATAATGTCACTTCAAAGCACACTTTAAAATAAAAGGTAAGTGAAATGTTAAAACTCAAGACTTTACAGAGGGGTTTGCTTTGTCTCTCAACTCATGATGCCCTAATTTTAGAATGAATTAGCCTTAGAGCGAGTAATATAATCTGGCAGTGGCTGGAATCATGACCTGGTAATTTTCCCAGGGTCATTGTCCAGATAATAGTTATGTATACATTTATTTACATACAGTGTTTATCTATAAACATTCAGCTGTTATTTCTGTTCATACCCAGGACTTGGCAGTTCATTTCCATGGAAGAATTTGGGGCATGATTTGAACAATATGTTTGTGGGAACTTTAGAAAAAGCAAATAGTATATTTATTGAAACCATAAACGATTATTTCTACATACAGAAATTTAAAGAAAATTATGTATATACTTGCCCAGCTGTGAGAGTCCTTTCAAATTACTTGTACTAGACTGTCTGGGACAAAAAATGTGTTTGTAAGCTAACTTAAAAAATACAAGTCCACATTCGGTGTTGACCTCTAACTTTTGCAGGCCCTTTGTCTAAAACTAGAAATTCACTTGGTGTACTTCAGAAGTAAAAAGGAACATAGAGATAAGACTTGAATCAGGCTCAGCAGGCTTATGCTGATGAATGCATTTAAAATGTTATCCATGAAATACTACAAAATTTCATAGTGTGTTTTGGCATTTTGTATATGCATTAGGAAATCCAGTTCGCTAAGGAAAACCAGCAGACCTTGTATTATCTTAAATGCTACTGTTTGATTTGTGATGGTGGAGTCTTCATTAGCTAAGGGGAAAATGCCTTAGGTAAGGCAAGATAATAAACGATTCACTGCTGCAAAAGCTTACCAGGGTGAGGGAAAAGCGTTGCCACCAAAGCCTGTAACAGCATCAAAAGGAAAAGAAAGGAACAACTGGAGTTATTGCTGCTCCAGTCACATATTTTCTTTTGCTGTGTTTGCAATACAAAACTCTAAGGCATACTTTAGGCTGTTGCAATTTTAATAGAGCTGTGCCACTTTAAAGCAGGACAGATTTGATCCATAATAATTCATTGCTTCCTACAGCCACCTCCCTGGGGGAACTCTGCCGGGTAAGAAGGCTTGTGTGGCTGCACAACCTGGGAACGTGCTAAAAGCAAATAGGAGAATGGATTCCTTTGTGTAGTATTATCCTTGGCAGAGATAAATTTCAAAAAGTTAGGTTATGTACAGCAGACATTCAAGAACATTTGTTTCCCTGGCATAGCTGGTTCCCCCTGGGCATACTCTGACACTTTGGCTGCTCTTATTTAAGGTAAACTCTGTGGTGGTCTGGGTAAATTTATTTGCAGCTGGACTGTGGGGTGGCAGATAGCTTAGCTTACCCAAAATGTTTGAGTGGGTGGTACAAACCTTGCTATTGTAAGCAAGAACTTAACTACAGGGAAAAGAGAATAAAGGGAAATTTGTAATTCAGAGATTCATATGGCAAATTAAGAGATATAACAGATCATGGACAACAGCAAATCTTTTGCTGTGCTATAGTGCGATGCTGCCTAGCAGCCTGTCCGAACACCTCTGTGGTTTGGGTGGTGAGCACTCAGTTCTGGAAATCCCTCCAAGAGTTTGTTAGGCCAAGTTGTACCTATGTGGGGTCCTTGGGAGGATGGTTCAAGTGTACAGCAAGGAGCTGGATCTGACCCCACGTCAGCAAAAAACACAGGGCATGTGTCAAAGTGTCGTCTTGCTCCCAAAACCCCAAGTTCAAAGTTTGCAGGCAGGAATTCAGATGTTGGGGAACACGAAGGAGGGTTTGATAACCTCTGAAGTAAAGTTGCTGTGAAATGGCAGTAATCTCCTGTTGGTGACACTTTGAGGTTAAGAAGTTGAATACTAATCCTACTGCAAAATGTATCTGCAGAGAGCCACCAGGACTCTGCAAAGGTGTGCACCGTGTTATTGCTTTCATTGGTGTCATAGAGGCAGAGTTGGAGCAAACCAGACTCTTCAGAGGGGAAGGAATGCCCTCATGCCTAAGGACTTTTACTTTCTAGTGCAATAATTCCAAAAGCACAGCCCTCCTGAAACACCGAGTTGAAACGATCCATGCTACAGGTACAGCAAAGCCATCTCTTACCTGGAGGAATGAATTCTTCTGTTAATGAAAATCTTTGCAGAGACTAATCTTTCTAAGCTTAAGATCTAAGTTCTGTATCAGTTTTATGTAACTACCGAAAAATTTCCGATGGCTTTGGGGAAGGGTTCTGCTTCCCATCCTGCCATGGAGTCATCTATCGGTAACAGGGTAGGGTCCGTTTGGAGTGAAAGCTCTGCATTCCTTTGAGAAACCAGCATGTTTCTGTTGGGCCCAACCCCAGCTCCTACTGAACCCCTTCCAGCTGAGGATTCAGCAGAGAACATTGCTGAGCTGAATGGTTCATGGGAAGAACGTTTATTCCCGGTGTGTTCAAAGTGTACCCATGTGCTGGGGTGTACAGGGTATCACTGGCCGGTGCTGCCCCTTTGTTGCTATAGCACTGTCAGTGGGTATATAAAAATGCAGAGCTCTCTGATGGAAGTATATTTTTAAAACTCTCTGCTGTACTAGTTTAAACTGGGCAGAACTAATGTAGCTTGTGCTGATCAAAACCACTAGAAAAATGCTTTCTGGCTGATTCTGTAGGGCTAGTCTGTCTCATTTTTTCTTCCTGAAGATAAAGGACTGCTCAAGTGAGGTGGTTTTGGGTTTTGTTGTTGTTGTTGGGTTTTTTTGGTGTTGGTTTTTTGTGTGTGGTGTGGTTGTGTTGTGTGGGTTGGTTTCGTGTGTGTTTTTTTTCCTTAACATTAATAAGCAGGCTTTTGCAATTGAGAATTCAGGTTTAATTACAAACTGCATTGGGCTACAGCCATGTTTTAATCCTTTCCCTATTAATTCTTGGAACTTCATTTAATATGTATTCTTTTGAGTTCCTTTGTTATTCTTTTATCAGCAATGAGTTGTGTAGAAAGCCTTTCCAATAGATTTCAAAATACAATAGTATGCTCTAAAATGCCAGGTGAAAGGCTATGTATTAAATGTCTCCTACAACAGCTGCCTGATTTAGGTAGCTGTCATGATTGTGTTAAAGGCTTATTTCACAGCAAAAACTTTAAGGGAAAATAACTCCTGTGGGATTGAAAAGTAAACTTCACAAACTCAAATACTGGCTTATTAGGGTAGCAGGGTAAACTTACTAGTGTTGTGCAAAATAGCATCTATCAACAAACTCATTCTGGAATAGAGATTGTTTTGTATTAATTCCATATTTTTGCTGTTGTTTTTGGACTTGTTAAGATTGGGAACACCAGCCATTCTTGTAGAGGATTTAGGTGCTTCCATACAGTTTGAACTTGGAGGTAGTTGTAAAAAGCCAACTTGTTTACTGAACTACTTGTTACTGTGCTCCTGTGGTAGCTCTTTCTGACCAAAGCAAGATTAGCTGTCTCAGTGTATGCAGAGCAAGGGACAGTTGCACCACTAAAACATTTATGTTCTACACGGGGAAGCCAAGGTAAACTGGTTTCCCAGAGACGGAAAACCAAGATACAGTCTTTTAACCAATGCATCCAAAGTCACGCTGAGACATCTCTCCACTAATCCTAGTCTGTTGCCTTAGCTTAGCGCTCTATTATTCATCGGGTAACATAGCAAAAAGTTGGGTGTTATCTGACATTCAGTATTGTTTATTTTAATTTTAAAGCATATTTGGGCAACTCCCCATGAGGTTTTAATCAGAATGTATGGTGAGATGGAATGGACTGGAAACAGGCTGGACAGAGAACTACTGTGTGGGTTTTTTTCATGGCTCTGACCCAAATTTTAGAGAAAATGGTACTAAGTTTCTCCCAGTCCTCAGTCAATGATGTTGCTTGCCGGGAAGGTGCTTAGTAGCAATGTCACAAGCCAGGTCCATCAACTTTTTACTGCATACGTACCAAAACTGTGAGTATCACCTGTCATGTGATGAATTGCATGTCATGAATTGTAAAACAGTAAGAAGTAAAAATGTGAATAGCAACGTTATTGAAAAAACAGTAGGAGACAAGGTGAAACACTGTATGCTCATTTGTATCTGAGCATGCTAGGTGCAAAGGCATGTCCTCCAAAAGATTACAATGTTGAGCCTATTTCAGTGAGGGGTACTAAATCAGGTATGCTTTCTCTGCCACCAGCGAGTATGGTTTATGAAATGTTCCCAGTTGTTTGGTGATCCACAAAACCATATGAAAACTTTCCCAGGCTGATCCCTGGGTGTCCTTCCTTGCAGCATTCCCTGTTGCCTTATGGACTCTTTCTCTCAGGGGGCTGTTGACTGGGGGGTCACTTACATGTTCTTCAGCCCACCAGGACTGACATGAAGAAAATCACAGCTGCTCAAGGGCTGAAAAGCAATTGGAGCAGCTGTTTGAGCTGACCATGATTCAGCCTTGGGGAGTTCTGATTTTACAAGCACTTGAGTGCCTGAACAGGCAAGTGTGTGGGTTTGGGAACATTTATATTTCTTGTCCGCTAACCATTACACTTGTTTTGTCAAGGTTGTGGGGAGCACAAGCAACAGCATACAAGTCAGGTGAACAGCGTGCATCACAAGTTGTCCGTTGTAATAGTAATGCTCACATAAGTTGCTAGAGACCTAGAGCTTTGAAACGTATAAACAGAAATAGAGATCACTCGGAAAACTTATAAAATGTCTTCTGCAATTGTAAGAGAATGGTGATGAATAATACTAGGTGAGCACTTACAAAGTGACTTAGCAACCTTTAGAATACACGTTGCTGGGCATTACTTGAGTTAAACAGCGAGTTAAATGTTTTATAGCCTTTCACAACCTGTGGTGGAATTAGCACCGAGCAAAACTGATGCTTACATACCAAGAAGTTGAATGTGAATTAAGTTGAATAGATCTAAAAACTAAGGAAAAAAAAGAAATTAATGTGTATTTTTTTTATATACACATTGAATTAAATACATATATGTGAATCAGGCAAGTTCTTTGGAAAATAAACTATTTTGAGAATTCAAAGTGCATTGATTTAGTCGATTTTATGGACTGGCCACACATTCAGACTTGGCAAGGGAACTAAACCATCTTATTGCCTACAAAGAACTGCCGATTGCAAGCAGACTTGGAACATAATGAAGTTCCTTTCTAATAGGAAGATCTTCTTGAGTTGCATCCTCACAGACTGATGTGAATCATTTACAGAGTCGATAGAAATTCTCTATATAAGGGCCCGCATTAGGTAGTAGGACTTGATCCAGCTTAAAAATAAAACTGTATTCAGTTTCTAGATAATTTGTGGGTGTGGTTTCTGAATAGTTACAGAACATTCTATGATGTGTAAATCAGTGCTTTTTAATTAATCAAATTGCTCATATTGTAATAATAATTTTTACAGCTTTTCTGTGTGGCAGGATTAATAGCACTGAAGCATAAATTGTTCCTCCAAATAATAGTATTTGTGTCAATAATGCTAGATGATGCTAACAGTACATTCATACAGGATAATGGATTTGAAGTTATTGAGGCAGCTGATTATAAGATGGAGTGGGAGTGCAAAATTTCTTTGTTAGCTTTTAATGATGAAAGCAGGGCTTTTATGCAATGCCGGTAACACCCTGCTATTGAAACTAAAGGGCACAACTCTCTGCAAGTTACTGTCTTAATAGACACAAGATTAGATGCTGCTATTCAAAGCATTGTGTCTATGACTTGAGCATTGACTTAGTTGTTGATGGAAATTTAGGTTCCAGCTCAGCAAAGTGCTTAAACCTGTGCTAAGGGTGTAGTTCTACCTGACTCCAAACTAAAACAACATGCTGATCCAGATCTACCCACTGGCCCGAGTGCAGTTTGACAGCTTTGCTGCTCTGGTGGTTACTTGCCACCAAAAGAAAGGTAATATCGCTCCCCTTGCACCTGCCTATAGATTCCTACCCTCTTCCACCCTCACTTCAGATCTGTCACTTCTGCGGTTGCACAATGAGCTGGTTCAGATCAAGTGGCACAGGAGGGAAGCAAGGGCGGCAGTGAGGGTGCGCGCGGGAGGGAGAAGGACCGCGTTTGCTGGCTGCAGTTCGGCGTTGTATCAGCTGGGCTCTGTCAAAGCACACCCCAATGTGCACCACGGCCCCGCGACACAGCTAAAGGAAAGCGTGGGCAAAAGCAAATAATTTGGAAAAGGGAAAGGATGGACAATGGCTCCGTAAGCTGACATTGGTGCCAAAACAAGAGGTCATGCAGGTGCAGTCTATTAAAGGTCTTGTGAGGAGCCTGTAGAAGTTAAGGGGTTATTTGGACACTTAAATATTGCCTGAGGGATGTGTAGTATCTTGGGAAACATCAGTTTAGGCAATGCCATGTATAACTGCAGTGGCTGATAAGAATTGCTATTCTAGTGGCTGGTCAGTGTATTCATTTACTTGGGAACAATTGCTCTCTTAAACTAATCACTTAATGTGGCTTGTAGTTATAGAGGGAGTTCTAAGTGATTCTAACTGTGGCATGAAGTGTCCTTTGATCATCCCTTCCCATTACTGCTATGTTGTTCTATGTTATTCTACTGGTATTGAAAAGGCTTTATTTATATAATGGAGATGAACCTTTTAGAGTATTACAGAGGGGTTTTTTTAAGGCTCCTTTAGTGGCCACGTATTAAAACACAGTTTACTTTATGAACGAAATGCCGTGGAAAAGCAAGATTCAAATGATAATTTGCCATATAATATGAACCTGCAGGCCTTTTTTAGGTGATAGATCATTACATCCCAACATTTGCTGTAAATTATATTCTTGGATTTAAAAGGGTTTCTGATTGAAACTATTTTAGATTCATGCCAGTTGCTGTGCCAGAACAAAAAAATTAAATTATCTGTTGTAAAAGTGAATGGTATCATCCCTCTTCTCAGTAATTAACCAGTAAATCATACTTGAGTTTGAAAAAATGCTGAAAAATATTTGGCATAACATTCTCTCTGGCAGCCTTTGACCCTTTTTATTTTATTACTGAAAGTTTAAAGCCACATCTTTGATAAACAGCCCTGTTTTGTATAGCAGAACGTATTCCCAGTGCTGAGAAACTCAATTCAATGAAGTTGGCAAATGCGTCTCGACGGGGAGCCCAAGGGCAGAGGGTCACCAGGGTGCCACAGTTTCAGTGATGGTGACGGTGCGTGAGCAGAAGCTTCCATAGTGTTCCACTGTTCTGAGACAGGCAGTCCCCTGCGGTTAGGTCCAGGATGTATTAGCCCTAGTGTAAATGTGCTCTGCTCATGGTGTAGTTGTGCACAGTAAATACAACATGTTCCTGTGCACGGGACAGGTTGTGTGTGCAGATCTGTGCCTGCAGAGCATGCACCTGTGCTGCATGTTTGATCTGCAGCCATGTATGGGAGTTCAGTTGTGTGTGATCACTGGACATTTTTGAGTCTTAGCATTCATCAGTGAAGTGGGAAAGTATTTCTATACTTAGGATGTCAGGTGTATGAGCAGAAAAAGAAGATATGGTCCAGAAGGCCTGAAAAGTAGGGTAGTTTTAGTTAGGTAAGTGTCAAAACCACATTGTGTTGCACATTACATTAATAAATCTTCAGCTTGCCCAAAGGCTTCACTGGAATTTACTTTCATTACCTTATTTACAATACGATCTGTGAAGTAGCAGTGAGTTTTCAACACAGGCTTGATCTGATGTGGAAGGCTCTCTACAATGTTTCTGAGCTACAGCTTTTTGGGAGAAACTGTCCATCATTGTCTCTGTCACTTTAGCCGCTGCAGCATCCTCATCAGAGGAACTGCACCATCTCATACCAGCAGAAAATCTGGTGGTTTTTAATGTGATTGCTGTTATGTAGTAGCTATTTGTTTTGACGGCTGTCTACCAAGTATTTCAAAATACGTACTTCACTACAAAGCAGTGACATAGAATGCTTCATTTCAATAACCAGACATTAAGTGGTTCAGAAATTAAAGTCAGCCTCTAAATTTTTATTTTGGCTTATTTTGGCATTCTCTAATTTAAAAAAATGGTATAATCAAAGCTTTTTCTTTCTTTGCAGCTCATTCTTCATAAACCTTTGAGTCAGAGTTCTAAGTCTTTGCAGAATTCCATTTTGGCTGTCTGGTCCCATAATGGTAGTTTCTGAATTGCCTGCTTCTGTTCATAGACGTTACTGTAATCTTGTAAGAAGTCTCAGTCTAGTGAATACCTTTTATTTCTTGCCCCTGAATGCACCAGAGTTTATGCAATGAACTGCAAGACATTTTTAGCCAAGCCGCTATCAAAAGAAACGATGAGACCTGTTAAACAGTTTACTGGGGGAGAAGAAACATAGCTGAATATATGGATATTGCCATACTCTAACATGCAGCCTCAAAATCTCAATGCATTTTTTAGAAATAAGTCACAGTTTTGATCAGTTAAATTAAAAAAAAAAATACAATGGAAAATGCAAGTGACTCAGAAAAAAAGGGGCACGAGCGCTTTTTAGATCAAATAATACCTGCTGCCTGATATGCTGAAAAGAATAATAAAGTATGTTCCTTCACTTTCCCAGCCCTCGTCACGTGCACAGAGGACAGAGTAAAGTTGCTAGAAAAGTTTTTACTTTGCCATAATTAACTGAAAAATTCACCAATGCTCTTGCGAATGCCCATTGGTTAACAATGGTTGTCTGGTGTTCTGTTCACTCCCGTTGTAAACTGTGTTGGGGAAGGTGAAATTTGTTCTAAGCAGCAGTTCTAAACACTCTTTGTGTTTCTTGCAGCTTATGGGAGTGATGCTGAATTGCTCAGTACTTTGTCCGAATCTGGGGCCAGGATTGTGGGTTTGGTACTAGAGCTCCACATGAAATTTCTTTCCGCATTTGAACCTTTAGGGTTTTGAAATGGGAGAGTCCGTGACCAGGTTCTCAGCTGGGCTACAATAATTGTCTTTTGGGTGAAAGTGTACGGCTGACGTAGTGCCAGTATTTACTAGGCTGACTTCTGAAGGTCTGATCTTAAAAGGCTATATCCTCGACAGTTTTTCACTGTCGTTGTCTTAACCAGTGTTGGATTCTACAGCTATCGCAGTCTGCTTTTTCATTGTCCTCACTTTTCTTGCTGCCACATTTATTTTGCAAAATATGATAAAAATGATCTGTGATCGTTATCTAGAGAGAACTTGCTGCATAAAAGCAAAAGAAAACAAACAAAAAGCCCATAACCTCTCCTAGTGGATCAGAAATGTGTCATCACTAGTATTTTACTATTTTTACAAATCAACCTGTTTCGTCTGAGGAAACAAACTGGATGTGTCAGGCCTGGCACATTAGGTAAAAACTTGTCTTAAAAATAGGATTCAAACACCCCATTCATGTTCATCTGTAGTTAAAAATTGTGTCTACTTTATTAGCTGTTATCAATACATATGCATAAACATATGCACATGTCAATACACATAACTGAACCTAAGACTGCTGAACGTAGTGGTTACAGAAGTGATATAATTAATGGAAGGGCAGTGCCTAACTCAGCTAGGGGTTAATGAACTGCTTATATGCAATGCCTGGGCAACAAAACCGGGAGGGTTGTGAACAAGTGGTGTGTGTGAAGGTGGATTTAATACAGCAGAAATGGGACAGAGCAGCAGATGTTGCTCAGGAAAGTGAAATCGAGGTAAAGCTGGTAGGAAGGCATTGTACATTAGAGCTCTGGTCACCTGTGGTGAAGCTTGGCAATGTGTAGATGAACTTGGTGAGGTTTCTGCATGCAGGGGAAGCAAGAGAAGATAGTACAGAGAGGCCCTTACAGGACATGGACACAGGGCAGAACTCAATGGCTGAGAAAGCTGGCGGGTAGCTCTGGGTCAGTTCAGGCTGGGAGGTGAGGACAGAACGGGAGAGTCTGCCTTAGGAAAGGAAGCAGAAAGAGAATGGCTTAGTTAGGTTCACAGAATGAAGGCACAGAGGGGCTGTGATTGCTCTCTGTAAATACCTTGCCATAGAGGGAGAAGAGTTATTTAAGTGGAAAATAATTGTTGGCAAAGGCATGTAAGTGGGTGTAAACTGAACAGTGATAAATTTAGTCTGGGAATTAGATGTCAGTCTATTGGAAAACTGAGCTGCTGGAAACAGTGTATCAACACAAGTAGTGAGCAACAAATAACCTCTGTTGTTTTTATATGAACCATTTTTAAGCATGGATTAAAGACTAGACCTTATGGCCCAAGTGTTTGGTTTCAATCCTGTGTCCTAGAAGGAATATTGAACAGAGGTTTGAAGTTACTCTGGTGGAACTCAAGTCCTGATCTCATCCACTGCCCTGGTTTCATGTGCAGGGAAGGTGAGATCCTGGCTTGGGAGGAGGGATGTAAGACAAAACCCACTGGGATCTCACTGACCATCGCCATAGAGCCTTATAGGGGTCTAATAACCAAGAAATCGTCACAGGAAGACTTTTAGCACCAACTCTACTGTGCTCGGATTTATTCTCTGTTTATTACTGCTTCAGCAGTTCCATGTAGTTAATTGGCCTCCATGGTTTTTGATTTTTTTTTTTTTTCCCTTGCTCAAAGAACAATAAAGCTTAATGTTTCTGTAGGTTACTGCACTGCAAGAAATCTGTAGTTGCTTCTATCTAGTGTTCTCTGTCCCAGCCAGGGCCCCTGAGTCTCACCCTTTGCTGCCAACCCTTGCCCTGTGCTGCTGGAAGAGAAACCACGGAAAAAGATACATTTCCCCTTCTTTCCCCTTAGCACAGATTTGCTTCCTGTGGGAGCTGGTGACTGTAGATCACAAATAGCTGGTTAAAATGATCAATGGTTTCCCTCATTGAAATGAAAATCTAGTTATAAGATGAAGTGTGTTTTTGTTAGATTTACTATGGTGATAACCCACAGAAATATTTAAGAGATGGTTGCTCCAATTCATTTTCCTTTATAGCTCAACCTTGTGGAAGTTGACAGTTACCATGGTTTCACATTGCTCAACATTTGTTCCCCTGGTAAAAAACAAAAACAAAACCAAAAAAATCCAACCACACTTGTCTTGGTTTTTTTCCTAGTGAGCGAGGTATTGTTGTGTAAATTGAAATCCAAACAGATAAAGGAATTTGCATTTAAAAGGAATTTCAATAAAAGTATTGAAAAAAGGGAAGGAAGAAACCATGTCAGTTTGCAGCAACAAACTAACTCGGAGGTCACTGAGAAATCTGGACTTCAATCAGTTTCTCAGAGCAGCACGGATGCGTTTACAGTGACAGGCTTCTCTCAGGTGAACCTCACTGCTTGAGCTGGCTTCTGCTGGAGGTATGGCCGGAGAGGGGAAAGCAGTGCTGACACAAATGACTCAGTTGAAGAGACTTCATTATGTTTGATGTCTTCATTGGCAATTTTTCCCAGAAGGAAATAGCTGTTCTATCTCATGCAGAAAAAAATTATTATTTATACAGTTTAAATTAGAGGAGGGGGAACCACAACAAACACAAACAAGAAGAAAACACGATTTTATTGTGTTGTGATTGCACTGCCTGGTTTGGTAACATTATGCAACTTGTGTTTGTTGTGCTGTGTAGATCTCAGGGCTGTGCATTAAGGAGCCTTAAGCTAATAAGCAGTGTTTGCCACCAACTATAATTGATGCTTTCTAATTGATCTACTATTGTCAAAAGATGAATTACGCTACTGAGTCATGTTTGAAGTAGTGATACAAATGTTCAGGCTGTTCTTAGATGAGATTCTGATGATTATTAAGATGAAAGGTGTGATATTTTAAATTTTTTTTTAGTATGGAAAATTGGTGTGGGCACAGTGTGATATCTATTTTAGATTTAACAGGATCTGCTTATTAGGTAGTTCAATGATTCAGTGATCAGGTGGACTTCTAATTATAAGAGGATATTTGAAGTCAGCCTTCTAATCTATTTATAGAGTTAATTCTCTTGGGTTTCGTAGTATGTCACCTTAATGTACTAATTACTAATTCGAATTGAAGAGTTGGCTAGAATACAGTAGAAATTGTGATGCTCTGTTTGCTTGTACTTTTTTCTCTAGTTTCTTTTAAGAAGTTAGAGTACAGGCGGGTAGTTAGATTGGTTGATGAAACAAGTACATACACAGCATCTAGACACAGATTTGTCAAATATCAGTTGGTCCATTATTATAGTTATATGTAATGAAAATCAGCATTATTGTTAGCAAACACACACAAATACGTGTGTGTTATAATGACTAGCTGTGTGTGTTGGGAGATGGTATTTGATTGCGCTGCACAGGAGCGGGCTGGAGCTTTGTTCCTTTTGCAGGTGAACCCTGATCTGGGTGAGAACAACCATCGGGGTGTCTGACTGACTTCTGCTTGCCATCTGCATCATGGGGCCTCATCGCCTGGGGGCAGTTTTTGAAGCTAGACTTTTAGTAGAAGAGTAGAAATATCACTGAAAAAAAAAAAAAAAGGCAGTTCTTATTTTGGCTCAGCCACTGGAATTCATGTTGAAGGTTAAAAGAAACTCAATACAGGCATAGCTGGCTTGTTAAATAAACCTGTAAACTGCAATTTAGAGAGTGTTCTTAATAGAAGATGTACTGATGATGCTATGAAGTAAAGTATGTTTCTGTGACCAAGTCTAAGTGCAGTTATTCAGATTAAGTGTCTTCAGGATGCTTTCCCTGTGATGGTCACCAGAGCCTGCAGTTCTCTGCAAGGAGACCTGGCATGTCAGCCTGAGCACAACTGGAACACTGATGGTATCTGCTTACATGCTGCAAATACAATCGTGTTCCTGAGTGTAATTACTTTGAGAGGGTTATTTCCCAAATATACTGTCCCAGCTTGCAGCGCTCTGTGGCTGAGGTATCTCCTGAGTGCTTGGGTTTTAGCTTATAGTGGTCTTTGATACATTTGTGTGTTAGGAATTACCTGCTCTCTTGGTCTCTACGAGGTAATAGTGGTGCCAGTAGATGCAGTATAACAAAGTATATTCCTATTTTAACCCAGCGCTCTGATAGTTTAATGCCCTTTTCCTCTATGAGCACCCTGAGACTGTGTAAAAAAACCAAATTTCCTCCTTCTTTTACAGGGCATTTGTTATTTCACTGACTTTAATCATACCACCCACAGCTACCTAGTTCTCACATTAAAAAACCTTAATGTATTTAGCCTGTCCTAGTATTCCAGCTAGCCCACATCTTTAACATACTTATTGCTATTTTTGTACCTCTCTGGCTGTATCCTTTTTGAGATGGGATAACTGGAACTACAAGGAGTCTTCAAGGCACAGGCTTACTATGGCTTTGTAGTGGTAAAAAAATATTATTTTTTTTATGGGAAGGAAAAGGAGGAAGAAATCTAATTGTTTGCACTTTCTGGCAATGGCTGAACACTGAGCTGACGTTCTCAAATTGACTGTAATGGTTCTCAGATCTGTTTGCTTAGGGACGGTGTTTAATTGTGTGCTCCCCTGTGTGTAGGTATTTAGGACAGCTTCTCTCTATCTGCATTTGCTGATGTTGAACTTAATCCATCACATTTCTCCCATGCTCTTTTGCAAGAATAATTAACTGTGAAATTGGTAAACCGAAAGATGGTGTCGCTTAGGGAAGTTTTGCCATTTTCTATGGTTAGAAAATGCTGTCAGTGCCAGTGACCCAAGTCTGAACTGAGGACTGAGAGTGAGTGGGCAGATGCCTGTGTTCAGTGGAGAAGGGTAACTCAAGAAACTGTTACCTCACTTGAAGAAATTTGCATGCGTATTTTTCATAACTGGCTTAACAAAAAGCCAGAAAAACAGCTAAAAAACTTTCGTCTGAATCCAAATAGTCTCTAGAAGATGCCTTTAATGCAATTTTCTTCCAAAAGTTGTCTCGGAAATTCAGCTTCTCAATAGTAGAATGGCCAAGGATGCTGCTTATAAGACAAACTTGATTCATTTAGTCCATCGGGCGGTTATAATCATCACAAGCTCGCTGAACTCCCACTTCTTGTAGAAGCTGTATGATCTGTGTGGGAGGGCAGCTTCAGGACAGAGTCTACCGCCATCATTTTGAGTTGTTAGGTGGGATCGTAACTTGAAAATTTGTCTGTTTCGGACAGAAAATGGAGATTTCCTTTCTTTGTTCGTTAAAGATTGTCTTAACCTTTTAAGCAATGCAGTAATTGCAAGAGCGTCGTAACAGTACTGATCATTTGAAGTGTATTACAAACCTCAGCATGTTTACACACAGGCATTTAAGCAGACATGAACAACTGACTTTAAAATTACTGCATTTAAAGTAAAGCTTTGTTAACTGTCTGCACTTTGAAAGTAGACATACATCCTCCCACCTCACTTTTTTGCCCACAGAGAACTGTAAAATACAGCACTCAGTGTTTCCAAAGCTGAATTCTCTTAAAATTTAATTGAGGAAACTGCGATCCCATAAAAAAAAATTCCCGCCTTACTTGGTTGTTAAGACCAAATTTCGTACATCTGGAAAGTGCTGTTCATTTCTTGTGTTACACAGAATTAGCACGTCAGCTGAATGGAAAAGAAAATGAGATGACATGTTCTGCCAGTTATATTTATACTTTGCTGCTTCTATAAAATATAAAGGGGGGGGAGAGAAAACCAAAACCAAGAAACAAAACACACACCCCCTCAAAAATCGGGCAAAAAAAGAAGTAGGAACATGAGAAATGCAAAAGTAATAGACCATTAAATTTGCCCAAACTGCATTTATTACTGGAATCTGTTCTGGTAAAGCTCAGATTTCCCAGCCAAGAGGGATAGTCTTTCTGCATGTCGCTCCCTTGCAGTTATGGCTATTTGGACATAAATCTTTTCTCATGACCCACCCGACAGGTGGATGATGAATTTGAGGCACTTATAATACAGTCATTAGGTGTGGATCGTTTGTTTGTTTTGTGCCACCTTTTTGGTTTTGATTGTAGGTTTTTTTCATAGTATTAAAAGCAGTTAAGCTGAATGGAGTGAACATGTGAAAATATCTGCATGATGGTTATTGGGCGTTGTTCTGAAGTGTGGTGCTTGTTCTTTTTGATAACAGAGATCCTAGTGAAAATAGCAATAAACTTTCTAAAAGAGAGGCACGTGTCACTGGAAGGATAAATCATGAAAGAAAAAAGCAGGTAGGGCTCTCAGTTTTGTGTGCCTCTGTGCTGGGGCTGGGTGGATCACAGTCCAGAAGCTTTTGGCACCACTTGGAGTGTAATAGCCGTGATAGATGTTTCACACGGAAGTTTAATGCCATTGTAGGTAAGCTCCCAGTATTCATCAGCGACAGAGGCACAGGGCTTCCCAACCAGACACAGACAAGCATCCCAGAGAATGGCAGTGAAGTGTTATCATTTGAGGCAAGATGTAAAACTAATGCAGTTTCTCCACAGAAAATGAGCAAACAGAAAAAGGAAAATGATGAGTGGTTGTGCTGTCTGTGGCTCCAAATTTAGATGTACTTGAGGCAATAAGGGAGTCAGATCCAATGAAATCCAGTCTGATTCATAGTATGTTTTCCAAAGAAAATGGTCGTTATGCTTCTGTCCTGTCACTGGTAGGCCCTTTGGGACAGAAAAGATCTCTGTTGTGTTCCTGACTCTGCCACTGACCCAGCTGTCACCTTAGTCAAATCCCTTCATTCTCATATGTTTCTCTCTTCTCCAAAGCTTTGCCTGCAGGGATTTTTTTTTTTTTTATGTATTTTTTCCCACAACATGTTTATACTGTGCTTTATAAAGTACTGCCATGATTTCCTGATAGCATCTGCTCATTGCAGAAGTGATGCATTACTGCTATTAGGACTGGCAATAAAACTTACAGTGGAGCATTATCTAAAAATCTCTGCTTCCAAACCAGAACAATGTCATTCAGCTGCCTAGACGACTGTTTGTTGCTCTGGTTGCTACTTAGAGTTTCAATGATTCATAAGGCTTCAATATAAATCTCTTAAGATGCCTTTGCTATTCTATTATTGCATCCTTCTGAGGTTCACAAAAACTTTGTGTATAAAAATTTAGTTTTCTCTTAAGGCTGTAGAATTTTAGTAAATGGAATAGTAGTTTAGGAACTGGTGACAGAACTCTTTTTGTTTGGTTCGTTTTGTTCCTGTAGGATCAAGGACTATGTGTGAGCTCAAGAGTGGAGTTTAATAAAGCATCCTTAGTATCAATCTCCCTTACTCAAGCCTATGATTGTTCTGAAGAAATTTATGCTGCTTTGTAACACTTCACACTATGTCTGAAAATACTTTTGTGTCAACACACAAGAAAATAGGTAATTATACTGGCAGAATTTTTGCACAGCAGAGTAGGCTTAGCAAAAGATGAGGTGTTCAGGTTTCCAGCTGGGATTCAGTTGAGTGATTTTTAAGAGCCCTGCTGCACCTTTGCTGCTCTGCAAATGCCGACTGTTTGGAGGGAACCAGCATGGAGTAATTAAAAAAACTTCTCAGAGTGATTTAGGAAAAGCTCCAAATGCTGGGCATGCTGTAACACAAGAACAGCACAGAAAGATGTGTGCCACTCTCTTCTGCTTCAGCTGTGTCAATTTGTAGGAGATTAACACAAAAAGAGCTTCTATTATTTTCAATTATTTTTAATTAGATATAAGTACCTGTGGGGTACTCTACGGTTCTAAATATACAGTTTAGAACTCAGTTATGAAATGTAAGAAATTGCTGGCAGGAAATATTTGAATGAGTTATTTTATTACATTCGTTAGATGAAACTATTTCCCCACAAGAAACAACAGTATCTGGAAATGCACATATGATCCTTTCATACTTTTCCTTGTTGTCTCTGTCGGTATATTGTTTTTCCTTAGTGCAGTTGGCAGAAGAGAAATTGAGGGGTTTATTTTTTCTATCATTTCACTATGATCCTGTACAGTGTAAGCAAGACAGTATTGCATCTGCAATTTTCTGGAAGATTGATTTAATTGGACTTGTGACTACTAAGAAGCCTAGAGAGTAATAACAGTGGAGGGTCTCATAGCAAACCCCTACCAAGAGTCTGTCTATATGGGAATCTTTCAGCAAAATAAAAGTGTTATTTTCCTCTTTCTATCATAGTCAGGTGCACATTTATAGTTAAAGTGTGATTTTTAGTCTAAAACACTAGGAAAAATGCTGTAAATGGCATGAAATGTACAAAAAGGTTTAATCTGACAGTATTGGCTAGTAGTCGGTGTATGAGAGGTGAAATGCTGGAAACTGAATGGCATTCGCCTGAAGGTGAATTCTGGAAAAGGTCTGCACACTTTTGTGTCTATGAAAAGTTACAGAAAATAAAATGTTTTTATAAAATAATCTGAACTTGTCCTTCCATAATATATTTTGTTAATATTGAATGTTTCCAAATGCAAAAATACCTCTGCTAGACTAGCAACATCCATACCCACAAAGGCTGGTGTCATATGTGCTCTGGCTTCATGCTCTGCAGCTGACATTTCAGAAGGAGCGCTACTGCCTTTGACAAGGCTTGCTCTTAGTATAGCGATGTGCAAATGCTATTTACAGACCACAGGAGCCCTTAGAGATAAGTAATTATTTCACCCCTTTTTTATGAAGAATGAACCTCAGGCTTTCAAAGAAATACAGCACTGAGCATTTTCTCTGGCAGGAATGGCTGATGTTAACCCTTGGTTTGGCACTAATGGTTGTGTAGCCTTGGGCAAGTCCCTTAACTTCTGAGAACATCCATGTCCCAGTAAAATGTGAGGTAGTTACTTTCACCTTATAGATGTCCTTTGAAGCACAACCAAATAGCCTTGATTCATCTCTAAGTGCAATGTATTATTAAGACCAATGAAGTGGCTGGCCTAAGATATAAAATACAGAAGTTCCTGGTCCACCATGTGCTTTTAATCCGTACTAACACTTTTACTTTGATTGAGCCAGTACTGCACAGAGAGAGAGCTGCTGTCATCTTGGGTCATTGAACAACACTCTACTTGAAATAAGATCGAAAAGCTGGGTTTGGGAAGAAAAAAATTCAGAAGAAATGGTAATTTTTGTGGCATAAAAAAAATCCTGATATCAGTTGTCAAAATGAACTACACGTCTTTTTGTGAGGTGGCTTTCCTTAGATTTGGGGCAATAGTAGCATCTTGTTGGATACCCTGTCTGGAAAGGGATCAAACGAACTACAGCTCTCATTGTCCCAACAGACCAGCAGTCTAGATGTCCCAGGGGGAAACATGAGACAGGTGTTTTAAGCCACCCTTAGAAAAAGCAGTGTTTGGACAAGTTTACAAATATAAACATTCTTCATTTTTCCAGTTAAAAAGTTTAGCTCAGGCAAGATGTGTATGATAATGGAAAATGTTTGCTGTCGCTATGAGAAAGCAGTGGTGGAAGTTCTCTAGCTTTTGGACAGCTTTAGTTCTTAAACAACCAAACAAAAAAACCCCACAACAACAACTAAAGAACTGTGTGGCAGTTTTAAGGATATTGAAAAAACTTGGTTATTTTATTTTTAATTTTAATTATAACATGGTGTTTTATTAATGCTTGTGAATATAGTAGAGTTAAGCCTTTTAATAAAAGTATGCTTCAGGCCAGATCATTTTATCAAAAATCTTTTATGCATGATATTAGGCACTAATGATATGCCAGATTCAAAAGGGAAATAACTGTACTTTAGGAGTCAAGTGAGATCTGATGGGAAATACTGACAGGCTTTTTTCCTCCTAGTGAGAGTTTCTGTGGGCTCTGCCAACCAAAAGAGCAAACTGGAGTTTCAAAATGGTGTGTGTAGAAACTGCCACCCAATGATGTCTCTGAAGTGAGATGGCAGAGGCTCATTGGGATGCAGAAGAGCCGGTAAGCGCAGTGCTGCAGCCCTCGCACAGCTCCGGGCTGTGGGAATGAGCAGCCCCCTGGCCCAGGATGCTCCAGCCCCTAGTGCCTCTTTCCCTCATTACCACCAGCATCTTCCTGCTTTCATTCTCACTCAAACACGTTTTCGTTTTGAAGGACTTGTGCTACATGTCCCATTGTGTTCACACCCCGAAAAAGAAATCCCTTTGCTATAAGAACTCATCTTTTGAGCAACAAGCCCCAACTCTGCCCTCAGCAGGCTGTGCAAATGCCACGAAGCACTGGTAGCTCCTGCCATGTGGGTGGAGGTTGAGGACATTGATATTGCCAGTACACAACCATCAGAGCAGAATTTGGACCACTGGAGTTATTAACGCTTGGTTTGTATGACTGTCTCCCTAGTTTCTTCAGCACAGATTTTTTTTTTCCAGTGGCCACAGTCCTTTTTGTGTTGACTGAGGGAATGGACATAACTATCAAATGTGCTTGTCCAGTGCTTCATGCTGTTGCCTCCTTGTGAAGAGACTGAAGACTTGATCTGCGTGGAATATTTCAGCAACCAGGAAGGGATTGTTGCCATCATTTCGTGCCATGCAAGGCCAGGTTTCCTATCCAAAAGACTAGCAGTATTCTTCCATCCATGGATGCAGCCTCAATTCCCCTTTCCTAATTTTAGCTATGTAAGTGATGCAAGTAATTTAGGAGCCTCTTGGCCCTGGTCTCCGTTTGCTGTCAGCAGAGAGAGTTGGGCAGTTTGGGTGGGTGATTCAGCCCCTCGGGGCTGCACTGGCTGCCAGAAATGGCTCCTGTCCTAAATGAAAAGCCAGCGTCTGTTTCTTCACTGGCTTCATCCTACCCTCCCGTATGACTGCTCTTACAGGGTAAGAGTCGTCCTCTGCTCTGGCTAACAAAGCACTCAAGAATTGTCTTCCTTTCATATATCTAATACTTTACTTTTGCCCCTTTTTTGCTGTATGTGAGAGGGGATGGTTGAATACAGGGTATCTTGAGGATTATAAAACATTAGGAAAAGAGAACAAACGCTCTGTTTCTTTCAACTTATTTTTTCTTTTTTTTTCTTTTTTCTTTTTTTTTTTTTTTTTGCTTGTACCTGCCCTTGATTCTCTCAGAGACATGAAACAGTTTTAAAAGTCCTCAAACATTTTCCCAGCTGTGTTGGATATTTTTCTTTAAAAGCTGGATTATTGTTTGCATTACATATACTAGTAATAGCTCTGGGTGAGCAAGACACGTTATCTTTGTGAGCAAACAAACATAAATTGACTTACGTTTACTTCAGCAGTTCCAACAAGATTTTCGAAACATAGAACCTGCCTGAATGTGGTAGTTTGTCCTGATGCTTTTCAGGTGTTTTCCAGGCACCTTTGTGGTGCACCATACACTTAGACTGTCTTGCTTCCTTTTACAAAGCTTCTGTGTATTTAGGGAAAAATGTGCCTTGTTTTAAGGTTTCTTACTCCTTAAAACATTTATCCATGCTGCTTTTGTATTTTCATTGTTTCCTTTTTCTTGTTTCTTGTTTTCCTTTCTTCCGTCAGTCTGCTGTGCTCTTTGCTTCCAGTCCATATAGAAGTTGTGTCATCTGGTTGCAGAACACATGCTTTCAACATGTTTTGTCAATATGGTTTATCATTGTTATTGTTGTCAGCAACATCTTAGGGCCATTTGCAACAGAATCAATTTTGCTTTGAGTAAACTTTGGCATTAACTTACGTTTTCTGGCTTACTTTTGATTTTCTAGCATGAGCAAGGAGAGAGAGAAAAATGTTAGAAAAAATGCTGCTATAAATGTTTGACCTGTGCAATTGCTTCTTTGTGGGTTTTTTTTAATAATATTTGTCGTCTCTTCCCCCCCCCGCCCAGGGTCTGCTGTGCTTATGAACCACAATTTTAGAATCTCTATTTAAGACCATCCACTCAGGGAATGGAGGCATTGCCTCACATGAACAGGCCCATTTGTGAATGACCTATAGGACCCGAAGAGAAATACTTGTAGAAAATTACCGTTTATGTTGAATCTATAGAGTTTTACATATATCATGGAACAGTGCTTTCAAAGAGTGAGTAGATTTAAAAGGACGGTGATGTTTTCGCAGATATTCCCTGAGCAGGGGAATCAGTTTAATTTATTAAGTTATCAGAAATTAATTACTTGATCAACTTAAATGAGAGCAGTTTTTCATTATGGCCCGTTTTACCTGAAGGCTCATCTGCACAAGCAGAGTACCACAATCCTGGGTTGCAATCCATATGCTAATATTAAATTCCAACCTAAAACCTGTTTTCAGTTACTCCTAATTAAAATTCCTGGAATTCTCTCTTGGTAAGGTTATAGGTTCCAGAGACAAAACAGAAACATACTTTACACTTGAAGACTTTTGTATTAGATTAACAGAAGGATAACTGAACACTCCTGTAAAGAGTAGGCAGGAGGTCGTGTCTGCTTCTCTTCACTGTGTGGAATCAGTTCTGCTCCGCTAAATGACACCTGTAGGTCAATTCCTTGGACAGGTAAGGGTATGATGTGCCAAAAAAATCACCTAACTGTGCTTCACAGTAAAACCCTTTGTTCAAAATTTTCATGTATGTATACACAATTCTGCCCCAATGCCTCATGTGGTCATAAGGGGTCTCTGGACTTACTCTGCACAGGTGAACTTAAATGCATATCGTATCTTTTGAGTACAGTTGGTGGTTTTTATTGCTTCCACAAAACGGTTGCACTTCTTTTGGGGTTTGTCTGTAAGAGGAGGAATGGAGGGCAATGGTTCTGAGCAGGTGAAATATCCATATCCCCAGTCAGCAGTAACAAAAGTATTCATGTTAAAGCATTGTTTAATGGTAGTCAGTAACTGCCGTAGTATTTTTCTCAGTCTTGGAAGCAGGTCACAAATTCAGAAAGACTGAATGAAAGCATTACCTTCCCTAGTGTTTTGGGGGTTCTTTTTCATTTTAAGTGTTTAGTTCAGCTCCTATGAGGGAGGAAGACAGAGAAACAGATGATCCTTTAAAGTGTCAAATCATAGCTTTCAGAAGAAAATGTTCCAAAGAATGAACTATTCAAGCTTTATTGGATGTGTTTTAAGAAGTCATAAATGTTAGGCTGTAATTCATTCCGTTTTGCTGATTTCTGTGCTGGAAATGTTTCATCTGTGAATGTGAAGGAGAGAAGCAAAGACTTTAAGAACAAGAAATATCAAAGCAGATTTTTGTTTTAGGTTATTCAGTGTTCACTAATCTTCTAAAAGATGTCAAAACATCACTTTGTCCATCTATCTGCTTGTAGAATACTGTCAGCTGGTTTAAATATATTTTAGCAGAGTTCAAAACGATCATATTATTTTGTGAACTGGAAAGCAATGCATGAATCTTTCACTGCAAATGAAATGTTGGATAAATCTTTGTAGCATACTGTTGTAGCTGTTTTCTATATTTCACCAGCAAGAATTACTTAGCCCTCAAAGCCAAAAGTTTATTTTCCATAGCCCAAAACAAGAGTTGGTGTAAATCAATGTTGCACTGCTCACTTCAGAACAGCTATGTTGATTTATTTGTTTGGGAACATGACCTCATTAGCCCAGCTGGGCAGAGATCAGGTGCAGCAAAGATTGAAATCAAGAGCAGTGTTTTTCAACAGTGACTTTAAGTAGCCTTCCTTTCTTTGAGAATGTTGGAACTTTAAAGCCTGATTGTCTGGGCTCTTCTTGGGTAGGCAATGTATTCAGTGTTGTGCTTGGGGAGCCAGAAAATCTGTCTAGTCGTATCAAGCCTCATAATTTTTTATACCATTCAGGGATGTTGGCCTTTAAGGTGAAAGTTGTTTTTCAGAAAATTTGGCAAGGAGACTGCACTAATGCTTGCCTGCTTTTTGACCATAGTCAAGGGTGACCTAGAGCAAAAACAATACCTCTCTTTTTTGGGGGAATAGACCACAATTAATTTGAAAAGCTTTTTACTGTTTATTTACTTTTCTTAAGAATTCAGTAGTTAAAGACTTGCGATGTTAGAACGAACTATTCAGAGGTGAACTGGTCAGACCTAGTGCTTTTGTGGTTTGTTCTGTTTAGCCTCAGTACTTACGAACAGTGTATTTACTGTAGCGTTGGTAGTCATTTGGCAGTGTGGGTCTGTATTAAGTGCAGTTAAGGAAAAGATTCTTATTTTGCCATCCTCATTCATAAATTTGTTTAGTGTCAAGATCTGACTTTACCTTATGAAAGGCAGTTGGGGCGAGAAGTTGGGAGGATGCAGCTGGAGAGGAGCAGAGGAGAAGCAGCAGCCTGGGCTGCTCGGTGAGGAAACCCAGGTTGAAAGGCTGTGCATGCCTGGCCCCAGGACCTTCCCAAAGGGCTGGTGGGTTCCACGCCACTGTGAGAATGCAGAATTTAGGTTGCATTTGGAGATTGTGAGTACCTTGTGTTGGAGACTGAACTCCCTGGCCTATTTTGATGCATAATACTGCATCTAACTTTATAGTTTTTAAAAAATGGGCTTTTATTCTGTTTGTCACCTTCTTAGGCTGCCCGTAAGACTACCTTAGCACTAAAACCAGTTTTATCAGTTTTCTTATTGTTAAAACGTATGCTAAAAACTATAAATTATAGATTGGAAAAACTTACTTAACTGGACAAATAAAATGAAATTAATAGAAGGTGAATTTCCCCATGCCCCACCATATCCCCCGAGTCGCCCTCCATGCTGTTGAGCCTCGAGGGAGCAGCTCATCCTCCATCAGTGCTGCTCGGCTGTGTGTTCTAGGTTGGGCACAGGCTCCTTGAGACAGGGTGTGCGGTAGAGGGCTTTGTAATGGCCAAAGCTGACTTGGTTATTGATGAAGCATCCTTGCATATTGTTAAAAAGATCTGGGTGTGAGTTCTTACAGATCATAAATTTTAGGGGTATTAGTCTGTACAGTCTCTGCTCTTCAGGAGTTAATGAGCCCTTCAATGGGAAGGGCTAACTCCATAATTACGCCGATAGGTGGAATAGCTGTTTCCATGCTGATGTACAGGGTTGTGTCAGGAGTGGCTGGGCCAGCTGCAGCGTGAGCCCCGTGGCTTCTTTGGGTTCCGCTCTGCCGTGCGAGTGACAGCGCCAGGCAGGGCAGAGGGGATGGGGCCCACGGACAACATGAAAGCTCCCGTTGTCTCCTCTGTGCTGATAGCACCGCATTTCCCACTTCCAGGACACTGATTTCTGGGCAAATAGTCTCTGGTGCTATGTTGACTCAAATCAGATTATTTTTTCTGTTGATCCTCCTTGGTGTATAAAAAGTATTTTTAAAAGTGTAGATGCGGTGCTTAAGGACATGGTTTAGTGGTGGACTGAGTAGTGTTAATGGTAACGGTTGGGCTTGATGATCTTAAGGGTCTTTTCCAACCTAAATCATTCTATGATTCTGTGATTTTGGTTTTTAGGTGTAATATCTGATGCACAGCTGTGGAGAATGAGTTACTGGTGGGACATCAAAGCCAGAACAGGCACTGGGCATAATACAGGCTGACCTCACCCCTTCCATTTCCTTGCATTTCTCATGAGTTCAGGAAATGTGGTAATCAGGAATGTACAGTAAGGTAGCCTGGTATTACAAAAGAAAACAAACTGCACCACCACCAACCAGTGCTGCTCGTTGCCTGCTCAACCCTAAAATCCACAGAACTTAAGCCTTTCTCCGTCCTAGCTCCCAAACAACACACGCCCTTGCACAGAAACTGCCCAAGTTTGAAACATTCTTTCTGCTTGTTATTTGCAGAATCAGCCACCCTTGTTGAAACCCTTTAGCAGCCTTTATGCATTACTGCGACCCTTCCACAAGGCTCTTTGGAGGAAACCTACCCTCCCTTTTCCCTAACAGTTCATAAGTAATTGTTGGTTAACTAGGAATTTTATCCTACACTTCATATTTGTGGATAGATTGGAAACTGCTATGTCCATAATAGGAGGGAGAGGCTCAGAATTTTATGGTATGCGTGGTAATAAAAAGCAAAGCAATTGTCACATGCGTTTTGGCTTGAATCATGACAAGAAGCAGATGTGTGGCATGCCTTTTCCTTCGCTTGCATGTATGCCAAATGACGCAAAATTCTTCAATGTTTTCTGCTTTTTGTTGCAATTTAATCTTCTTCTGAATAAACTGAACATGACAGTGAGTCCATCCAGAGCAGTCGCACAGTTTAACATTTCTGTGACTTTTCAGAAAGTGCTTGATATAGATTTATTTTGAAGGAAAGTAGGGGAAGGATTATATTTATCTTGTGATGAAAAGATTAAGTGTGTTTTCAGGCTAGAAAACCGTAAAAAGCATACTCTCCGTTTACAAATAATGACTGTGTATTTTAACAGTACAGAGGCCAGTGAACTCTCTTGTACAACTTAGAGCTTTATTCTTTTGTGTTTAGATGAACATATATCTGCTCAAATATAGGCATTGTTAAATCCAGTTTAATGTAATGAATCCAATATCAAGGTTGTAACATGTACCACATACACCTGTGGATGGTCACATAGAGCTGTCTGTAGGACGTTCTTACTGATAAGCTTATCACCAGGGTGCCTGCACCATTCATTATTAGTTTTTTAGATATGTTGCTGTAACTGCATATTTCTATTTCTGTATAAATGTCTTATCTCAGTCTGAGCCTTCCTAAGCTCTTGCCCTCAGCGATATTCTGTGACCATGAGTTCTACAAGGTATTTGTGTACGAAGAAGCTCATTTCCTTTCCTGTATAATCCTGTGGTAGAGAAATGGAGATCATGGGGCTCATTCTCATGCCAAGACCTGCACAGGGAGGTCTGGCCCATTTGCAGAGAGTGAAATTATCATGAGATCAGCCCTCAATTCTTATGAAGTTTAGCAGATAGTCCAAAATTTAGACAATTGAGTCCATTAAATGAGAACTTAATTTTAACCATATAAAGATGAGTAATAAACTTTCTTGTAATAATTTCCAGTCTAATAGGAGATGCCTCTTTGGGTTAGTTATGTGAAAGACACTCTATTTTAAATATCCAAGACAGACTTGTAAAATGGTTATAAAGCCGCAAAGCATTTCTGAGCTTGAACCGCATTTCAAATTAGAGCAGTATTTTTCTGCAAGTACAATATGTGTAATTGCCACTCTTGAAATGTGAATCTTATTTTGCTAGGCAATAAAAGGAAACTTCAGTTCTCTCTATTTTCCAGCTTACATGATTGCTTGTGAATTAAAAAGCAGTGCAGAGACCAGCTTAGCTTCTTGTATGTGGACTCGTGTGCAAATGCAGTTTAGAAAAGTGAGGATGACCAAATCAGGAGGAAAATAAGTGTCACTAAGTAGTATAATGCTAGACCATGAGTGGTCCAGGTAAAAGATACTGATAAAGAAAGGTTACCAGAATTCTTTGTCCCTTCAGCCTTTCTCCCTGTGAACTTTTATTTGTAATAGTAATAATATAACAAGGTGGATTTCAGTCAAGTGAGAAGGGCTCCTTAACACTGTGTAAAGCTGTAGAAAGGGGTGAATCTAATAGAATAAACAGAAGTAAAGAAAACGAATGTCTTTTTAAGAACTATTCTATATTCTAATTGCTGTTCATCCCAACACACTTGGAAACATTAGATTTGTCTTTAGCCATTGCAGTGTATGTGCCTCAACTGCTGGCATAACTCTGAGAGATGTAGAAGAATCCTTAACATATGTTAAATGTTCTTAATGTTCATTTTTAGTAAGATTAGCAATCTGAAGCTTTTTTACTGAAAACCATAAAATATAATTTCAAGTAGAAGCCTTTAATCAAATTACCAAGCTAAACATAAATTTCAGAGACTCCAGTGTTAAATTCCGTCTTACTGGGGGATTTAGATATTTTGTAACATTTCCACATCGAGACTAAAGCTGGTTTCCTCATTTAAGTTCATTAATACCTGTTGTAAATTTAGTTCTTTTTCTGGTCTAAGCACACTAATTCTTCAGACAATTCAGGAGAAGAAATGGAGGGGAAAAAAAACCCCAAAAAAACCAAAGCAACACACCACCAAAAAAACCCAAACCAAACCAAACAACCCAAAAGACCAGAAACAAAAACATATCACCATTTTAATACATTTTATATTTTAAAATATTTTCTTACTGTCAAATACCTTTTTTCCATTTTGCTTCAGTTCATTAAAATGTATCCTATCCTCCACAAATAATATCACATTGCATGAAAATATCTGAACCATGAGCAGAATTTAATGGATGCTAGCAATATGTTTTTGGAACCTTTACTGCACAATGAATAATAAGTTATATCATCAGTTACATACAGCAATATATTCTATTAGTGAAGAGAGCAAAGATGCAAATTTAAGATTAGCTCAGTGTTATAATTTGAGCAGGGTAATGGCGAGCGGTGAGACGTGGTATGGCGATGGGGAATTGTCTGCATCTCTCTAATTGCTCATGGCCAAGCTTTTAGCTATGGACTTCTTTTCTTAAAAAAAAAAAAAAAAAAAAGGATGACTTTTTGTCGGTATAGCTGAATTCCACTAAAACTCCCAATCACTCAAACGTGATCTCCTTTTCTGGTGAGAAATTATTTAGGAATAAAAAATTGAAAGTTAATATATTAAGCAGTTACTTAAAGTAAGCACAATCTTTTTAAATTGCACTCCCTACAGAAATGGCAATAAGGCTTTCTTATTCCTTGTTTCCTTGTTCACAGAAATAGTGAAATTATAGCTTGCTTTGTGAGAACCTGTACGAACAACTGTGTGCAAAAATCCCACTGGAAAGAAGCAGCTAATGCATTAGTTCTGTACTTCTTAGCTCTGTAGCAGCTCAGCAATCCCACCAGAGTCGCTAGGTATGGGAAGACTCTGGAGATGAGGCAGCCGGCGATATTTCCTACTGGTGTTAGGTGTGTGTTTGGTGTTAAGTGTTCAAACCTGAGTTGTGTGAATGTGCTGCCTTAAAACAAGAAACTATTTGCTGGTGGAAGATGTTGTTACAAAGGAAGGGTAGTTAGAAAGTTTAGATTGTTTTTCCCCACTTTATTCCCACCACGGATCTTGCAATTTAACATTATTTGGAATTTTTTTCCTGCAGGATGTGCACAATTGCAGTGGTTTTTTTCAGGGAACCAAAACTATCAGTTCTGAGGGGAGGAAAAAAAAAAAGCCTAAGCCTAAAACAAATTTACTTAAGAGCAATATATAAATTCCAGGTATTTTTTGCAGAAGGGACAGGTACTGACCTAAACTCTGCCGCATGCTTTAGCCCTCAGGAGTTATCAGTGCTTTGTGTCTCCCCACTTACACATAAAGTCTTCTCCACTCATCTCCCTTGACACTCCCTGCAGAACAAAGAGTGCAACCAACGACATTCCATGACCAGCACTTACTGAGTTGCATTCGTTGAACGTTCTAAGAGAGCAGCTTGCTTCAAATGGAGTCTGTGGATTTTGAAGCTTGGTCATCCAGTTCATTAGCTTAATGCTGAATCAGAAATTCTATACTGCTGTTGCGGTAAAAAATACAGCAATCCCCTTAACGCAGCTTCCATCTGACGCATTGGCAAGCAAGCTCTTATTTTTGCTTCTTGATATACATTCCACTTCTCTCTCAAAGGAATAGGAGACCAATATCTTGTCAGTGTTTTGATTTATGATTAATTGTTAAAGGACCAAATTTTCTGCAGTAACATAAAGCTTGGGAGTGGAAATATAAATTACTGTATTGTTTTCTTTGACACAAGTAGCTGCTCTGACTTCAGGGAGTTTTATCCTGCCATGTTTAAGTCTCTTAATGATACCAGCAAGTAGTTTTTTCCTTCAGAAGATTGATTACTTTCCACTGAAGGGATGACAAAAGTATTAAAAAAAAACCCCAAACAAACCCAAACTTCTCTCCTGTTTTGCTCTGGGACTTCCTACCTTTTTTTCCATGCTCCCCCCTGCCCCGTAAGTCTGGAGATCTGTGTGGAACTGGTGCTCAAGCAGCAGTGTCATTGCAGTTTTGCACACAAGTTACCTTTAAAATGATTTACAGTTGTTTCCTTTTTATTTGTTTGGCGATTTTGCTTGGTTTAAGATTAGCATCCTTTAATTGTTAGAACATTCTTTTTCTACTTTCATGTACGTGGGAAGAAGAACGAACAGTGAAGTTGTGCGTTGGGAGGAGAAATACCCTAAAACTTTGGGGCATAAATTTCACATTCCTGTTTCCCTCATGTCTGTTAAGTAACATTTTCCGCTGTTTTGAGAGCTGACGGTGTGACCTGTGTCGTGGCTTCATAGCCTTAGAAGGCTGAGCAGGCAGCCCACAAAGGCACAAGCAGGTAGATAACAGAAGGTGGCATTGATAGAGGTGGCGAGAGTGCATTTGTGTCACATTCTGATGCCCGTTGACTTGGCACTGGGCTACAAGGAGTTGTGGCAATTGAGAATTAAGAACAACATTGAAGAATTAAGTCTCGTCTTACCTGAAGGCTCTCTGAAGGTACACGTGTGCATGGCACGCTGTGCTGAGAAAAGGAAGGTACTAAGGGGTGTTCACCAAATTTAAAGATAAATCAAATTCATTCCACCCAATGAAACAGGATCGTTTTGATAACTAATCAGCAGTGACAGGCTCTTCCTTGGGGAGACTCTTAACCACGTTCTGGATAATTTCTTTGAATCAACCCCAGAAAATGTTTGGCTGTCAACTTCATCCTGTTTGCTGCCAATCAGCAAATTTCCTTCCAATAAATTAATTCCAGGCACACCCTGTTGGTCTGGCTGTTCTTTTAGGCACAATACTAACATTGGACTTTGAATTTAAAAAGTACTTACAACTTTACATGGACATTTTGCTAGCTTTCAAGTCCACTGCATTATTTGAGATTATATGCAGTGCATTCCTTATAGGACCTTTTCACATATTTGCAAATTCTTGAATGTTTCGGCACTCCTGCAGGGTTCTTAATGAACTGCTGTTTCATGATAAAAAAGTGTTTCACTGTAATGTATAAGATTTTTCTTGTTTAAAAAAAAACTGAGGAAATTAAAAATTCCTTAAAATGTTATAAGTGAGATAAGTTATCATTTTTATTGAATATCTATTTACTTCCCTGTGAACTCTCAATTTTATATGTAGTTTTTTTGCAGAATTCTACACTTGGAAAGGCCAAGGTTAGTCTCGCATACTGTAAAGATGTAGGTATGATTTTTCTACTTTCCTTGTAGTACTGAGGGCAGAACCATAAATATGTCAGAGGTGGGGACAAGGGGTATTCTTTGCACCAACATTACGGATTTTGTGTTTCAGCCTTCAAACAATTTCTATGATCTTTAAAGCAGTATGAAAAAGATGGTTGAGAGTGTAATTAGATTATTAGATACTAATTACTGTTGGACTTTAGTTACAGTGTTCTAGCACTTGTCTCAGTTAATGCAGTTTCTCATAAGGATCTTTCAGATTTTGATCATAAGAATGCCTTGGGTGATAGTCTTCTGGATTTTATTGGCATGAGATCAGGTGGAGACTAGTTGGACAGTTTTGGGAGAAAGACTCCAGTTAGGACCAAAGAGGTATTTTTTTTCTTGTGAAAATGAATGTTGGAGCGTCCCTCGGTGTGATCAAAATGAGTGTATGTTAGAGTGTATGTGGGTCTTGGTTTCTGTGAGAACACTTTGTATCCAGGCTTTTATGGTTTAGCAGTATGGTAAGGCTGATCTAATGTAGCAGTTCCTAACTGGTGATCAGCGTATTTGGATGGTCAGACAATTTTTCATCTAAGGAAACTATTAGTAGGTTTATGCAGAGTTGATTCTCACTCTGGCATATGATATTCTTCACAATCAAGTGCTTGTATCAGCCTCTTAAATCTCACACAAATACCTTCACTTGCGATTTCTTGCCTGCTTTCAAAATGGTTTTGAAGTAAATGCAAGGAAGCTCATGAAAATTGCTAACTGCAAATAAGGATTGACATCCTGAAAAAAATCAAGAAATACTGGCTAAGAACATAGGGCTCACATCGCTCAGTCCTGTCTCAGCCTGCTTCTGTCACCATGGCAAGTCACTTGCAGAGAAGGTAAAGGAGTTGATTTTTCCCCTTTCTGAAAGTGGGATCAGTGTTCCCATCTATCATCACATCACTGAGAAACTGAAATCCATTCAGGATTAAGAATTGCTCATGTAACAGGTCAGGCTTTGCTTGCTCAGCCAGTTTAGTATCTTTCTTCTAAACTATCTGTTATTTTGACATTCGAATGTAGTTACAGTATGGTTTTCCATTTGAAAGACAACAACTTACTCAACCTCATAAATTCTAGGAGTATTTTTAGACCAAAGTGTAGCCATTAACATTTCTTCAGTGAGTTAATATTCAGGATTTGGTGTTACTGGTATTAAAGACAAATGGGTCAGAAAAGGGATGCTCCAATCTCTTTTGTTTATATGACTAATTTTATACCCATCTACAATCTAGTTCTTCAGCATATAAGGGCTGAGTTGACTGCTGTGGTACAGAATCAAGTCTTAAGTCAGGAGTGACCCCAGGCAAGAGACTTCTTGGGGGGGGAATGGGAAGATGTCCACAGTTGCCACTACATCTGTGTCGTCTTGTGTGGAAGGACTTCCCTGCTTGAAGGAGTCCTGTGGAGAGGTGCTCTGAGCCATGGGCACAGCTTGCTTTGGAGTAATGGCCCACATTACATGCTGTGTGTGTGTTAGGAAGAGGATGTGTGTGGTTTTTTTAGTGAGAATGTATAAAGAAGTAATGCAAAAGTTGCTGTCCCTTAAGCCCCGCAAGGCCAGTAACACTCTCCTGAAGCACACCTGGGAATTTCAGCTACACACATAGAAAATGGTTTTCATATATTATAGAGAAAATATGACAGTAATTCACTCGTCTTGCAGAATGAGCTAAAGTGCCCCGGTTATATTGTCCCATTCCCCCAGGCTGTTTGATTCCCTTTCATTAAACAATATAGGATATTGCCTTTCAGTCAAATCTAGCAAGGGAAAGCAATAACACGTTAGCAACCACCACAGCAGTAAAATAAGAAGGCTGCACAGCAGTGTTCCTCAGCCCAGCACATACAGCTTCCCCCGAGCCCTTAGTTTGAAATAGCTGTTTCCCTGACCCACCGCACAAGGCAAGCTCTCCACAGCCCCTTGAAAGCGGATATGAGAACATTTCCCAAAGCTCCACTTAATGAGCTGTAAAAATGTTTTTATTTACCAAATCCCAGCAACCTAACCACAGCCTGAACGATATAACCAACTCCCTTCTCCCTAGAGCTTTGAAGTTTTTACTGGACATGGGAAACAGGTTTTTGAGAGAGGGAACTCTTCGCCCTCTGCTCTTGCAGGGCTTTTCCATGCAAGCCCAAGTAGCTGTGCTGTCGTGCATGGGGCCCTATCCCATTAGAACAGACCTTTCCTCCCTAACCCCTGGGCTGCGTGATTGCTACCATGTTCCTTAGTGTTCAGTAGCCCTTATTCCTGAAGGACATTAATGAAAAAGATTTATATTGCACGCATACTTTATCTGTGCCAGGTATAACAATGGTGAAGGAGGAACGCCAGGCATTTTTGGATCAGTGGAATCACTTGCGGATTTTGGTTCTCAAAGGGCTCAGTTATTGTTTCAGTTGCGCCAGTGGCAACTAAGAATATCTGCAGTGAAGGTCATGAGCCCTTTTTCAACTACTATAAATTAATCTGTCTCCACTGACAGGCACAGATTTGTGCCATTTTATGCCCACTAATGAGCTGGTAGAGAGACCAAGTCTCTTCAGATTAAAATTGTGTTATGTCCTGAAGTTTTAATATGGATCATCTCATTCCATATAGGCAGGCTTTGAGTGAGCAGTGAATCCACCGAAGGCTCTGCCTCGTGCTTCCGTGAGGAATTGGTGGGAAAGCAATGGCTGTGTCTCAGAGCACTGTCTCAGATACTCATCTCTCTAGGGGCTAGAGCTGCTGCCTAGAGCTGTGGAGAAAGTGAGAACCTGAAAACAACTAAGGATGCCATATTGTGGGAATAAAATATCTTCTGGCTGTAATTTAAGTTGGAAAACAGCTGCTACTCCTACTGAAAGTTGCTTACCACAGGTAGAACTGAAGAAAATGGGATTGGCAGAGGACCTGAAGAAATCAGCTCACTTCTTCTAAAAGTATTTAAGGCTACTCAGTATTTTTGGTAAAATTAATGCATCTAAGTGCCAGGGGCTTCTCTGATCTTTATCTCCAGCTTCTACAAGCATCTGTGGGAAAGAATTTGAGACTTTTTTTGGCTACTTTGCATGGTTTATGGTGCATATCCCTTTTCTATCTGTTATATATTCCGCCAGGAGCATCAAGGTAGGAGAAACAACACGTCTTAGCATTTCATTAGTGTAAGTCATAATAGAGTTATTAATCTATATTTCACATATCTGACCTTTTGCTCAAATCACCGTTTGTTGTATAGGTAGTGGAGCTTGGCTGTGTATTGCTGTCACCATTGTCATCAGTTACAGTCACATCATTAGACTGCAGAACAGTGCAGAAGCTATACTGATAACATATTCTGCAGCTCTTTACTTCTTTCTCTCCCTTAATATAAACATTTATGCCTTATTTATTTTTATAAAATATTTTGGAATTTTTGACCTATTGAATAAAAATGTACAAATTTGTCATCTTATTTTAGGTACTGAAAGTTGTGCCACCAATGCAGTTGTATACCAGATTCAAATATACTTTTTTTCCCTGAAATCTTAAGTAACCTGGCTCATACTAAAATTCAAGATACTTTTCTGCTCCGCCACTTCTCTTGAAGTGAACAGGCCAAGCTCAACTGTACTTATTTAATACAATCACTGTATTAAATTGCTTGAAAATATATTATTTTTCAATGAAGCAACAATTCTGAGAAAGCTTGTAGGACTTTTGGCTAAGATCATCCTAGGAGGGGGGAAAAAAAAAAAAGCCCGTTGTTAGGCTGGAAAGAGTTCAATTTATGATGACACATAACAGCATTAAGACTGAAATGACTTTTCAATATAGCCTTCCGTGGGATGTTTGCAGCAGTTGCTTGCTAACTTCTTGGCTTTGTTTTTACAATGTGCAGCTGCCTCTGAACTGCTAAACTTCTAATTGTCCAAGTCTAATTTCTGTACATTGCAGCAGCCTGTGCCGCAGTGATCTGTTCGCAATTGTTAGGAAAATCTGTCATCCAGGGCCTGATGCTGACACTCAGCAGGATGTGTGAGCACAGAGCGGGGCTGGGGGATTAAACTTCGTGGTGTGTGGAGCTTGGCCTGCGTAGAGAAAAGGCACAAAGGGACGGAGGGAGAAACAGTGGTGTACAGTGATAATTCCCCTGGGTCAAGGAGTTTGTGTTTCTTTCTTCTTATATGAATAAGGATTAAAGAATGAGGGTGTGGAAAGTCTGATGTTTAAAGCACCGTGTGGATCCGAGGATATATATATACTCCAGCTACTATTCCTGCTCGCAAACACGACTTACTCTCCCTTTGCCCCAATCCCTATCAGTAGAACAAGCATAACAACCCTGCCTTTCTCCCACCTTTGGTCCGTGTTGCCACCTAAACCATTTCAGGCAGAATGGTCCAAATGAGGTTGAATGAATTGCAATGGGAACCAGCTCAGGCAGTGACGGCACCAGCAACCACGGTGCTGCGGTCATGGAGAGCAGTCGCTTCTGGCAGGAGAGGTGCAGGCTGCAAGGAACCCACCGCTGGAAGCAGCGCACTCCTGTCCGTATCCTTGCTGGTTTATTTTGTTCAGATGCTTCCATTTCCCCTAAAGTTAAAGGACTTTACTGTTGCCAGGACTGAGTAATACAGGATTTTCTTCCAATTCAGACGTGTCTTTGAAGTACATGCTTCTCCATGTCATCTGAGCCAGCACACAGACCATAAACTTGCTCCAGCAATTCGTGCTCCTTTTCAAGAATGCTAAGTGTAAGTTGCTGTTCCCTATTCAGGGGACTTTTTCTTCCGAAGGGTTGAATTACCAGCTCTGTGCCTAGCTGGAGGTGCTTGTTTTTCCCCCTTTCTGTCTCTGTGCCTCGCCATATGTTAATTTTTCTCCTGTGCATTACACTAGTTTAGATTGCTCATGCTGTCTATTCGAACTCTGCCAACACAGAATCAGCGTGTGTTTTCGATCAGTCGCTCTAACACCTTTGCTTTGGGAAGGGCTGTAATGAATCCGCCTAGGAGCACTGCGTACTCTTTGGTGTCTTGCATCTCCTGTCGAGCTTATCCTCTGTTCATCCATCTGCACATCAGCAAGAGCCTGTGAACAATCTGCATTTGCATCACTGGTGTGGTCTATCTCTGTGTTGTAGGCTGTTTTGTCATCTCAGGGAGAAAAAGAATGTTAAAATTCTGACTTCTGGTGTGTTTCTGAAGTCTAATGATGACTTGCCTTCTGTGACTTCAGTACAACTTCCAAACAATATTGTTAATTCTTGGGAGAAAGGAAGGAAAAGGCTAATTCCCAGTCATGCTAGCAGAAAATCTGCACAAGGTGCAGCCGCAGTTTTTTAATTGCACGTTCACCTCACTTTGGAGGAGCATAAATGATTACACGTGGTACAAGGTGAGGGAATGGGGCCTTCAATATGTGCTGGGATAGCTGAAATGTAACTTAGCTACATGACTTCATCTGTTATATAAAGCCAGTTCAGAAGTTCATAACTTGGGTGGCTGGGAAAGATGGGGTTTTTTAATACTGTGGTGAGAGCAGATTGAGCCCACTTGACCTAGATCACTCCCTGAAAGCTGTAGCCCTTTCAAACAAGCCCCGCTCCCCGTGTCTCCCTGCAAGTACTGCTGTTCCCCAGCTGGTGGAAAGCCAATAAACTCTTACAGTCAATGGTGCTATGATCATTTATTCCAGTTCAGCAGTTTGGCCACCATTTTCCCTCCCAAGCCCATAAATCCTGTCTCACCATCATCCTGATTTTCTCATTTTCTTTAATATATATACACTTCTCACCCAAGATCAACCTTAGTCTTCTCTCATTCTTCAAGAGAAAGGGAAAAAAGCTTTGGCAGAACTTGCTGCCAGCTTTTTCATCTGCCTCTTGCTTCCATTAAATATACAGGGGGTGTGTATGGGAGGAGGAACAAGCAGCTCAGCCTGCACAGGGAAGGACTCATTTGCGTGAAATGGCTTTAGGGTATGTGAAGAGGAGGAATGGAGACTTTCAGAGAGAAGAAAAAATTGTCTGTCTTCCAGAAAAGCAACAGTCTCGAGAGGAGCTGCCTTGCACCGTGTTTGTTGGGTTTTGTTGTGTGTGTGTGTCTGTGTGTGTTTGTTGTAATCGCCTTTCTCTTCTGAGTGCTGCTGTCCTTTGTTAAGAAGTAGAGTAGTAGTGACTGATGGTCATGTTTGGCGTAACAGATGCATTAGCATTATACTGCACCACCACTGTGCAGTCTCATTCAGATGCCCATTCTCCTCCTCCCCGCAGCTCTGAGAAGAATTTTGCAGCTCACAGCTAAATTATTCAAGCCTTTATGTTGAAAACATTCAGGTGAGAGCACTTTTACAACAGGTATACAAGGGCTAAGCCACCTATTTTCATTTAAAAAATCATTTTGTTGTATAGCATATGCAATGTTTGAGGGCCTAGTGGTTCTGTCATTTATGTAATATGTACATGGGATGGTGCTTTGCTAAAAATTGCAGCAGTTACCTCCCTTTTAGTCCAAAATGGTTTTGGCATTAGAATACCCCCCCATACACACATGTTGGTTATCCCATCTTCTTACTGGTTTTCTTGTTTCAAATTCCTGTTCATTGATAGGTACAAGCAAATTCTTTCATTTAAAATCATTTACCAAGACTAAAAAGTGCTAAAAATGTCCATATGCTAATGCAGCTTTGACCACAAAGTTACTGTCCCTGCTGGGTGAGAGTAAATTAGATATTTTGGTTTCACAAAATATTCCTTGACTTGGCTTGAAGACACTAAAATCTTTAATGAAATATTTCAGAAGTGGAAATTCTGACAGTCTCAAAAATATTAAACATTTGGAACAAATGCACTTTTAAAATATGAGCAGAACTAGCCAGGCATCTACAAGGATCCTGTGCAGAGCTAGGTTTTTCCCTGCAGTTAAACTTTTTTTTTTTCTTTTATTTTTGGCTTAGTTTCCTACAGAAACAAAGTGTTTGCAATCACACGGTGTTCTCTTGTCTATCTGTCTGCTCTTAACTTTTCGTTTCTTGGGCAACTTCAGTGAAATTTGAACCATCCTCAACTAATTTGAGGGAAAGGAAGAGGTCTCAACAACATTAGCTCTGCAACTCCTGTAAGAATGGGAAACAGAGAAACCGCATTCATATTTCCATTCAGTGAAAACCTGCAGGGTGAGTTCAGCTTTTTTAGACATGAAAAAATTCACAAAGGAAAGGTTCATTAGTTCTGTTGCTCACAGAAATACCTGTTTAGGTGGCAAGAACACTTGCTGAGCTATTTAGAGTCATAATGTCCATGACTGGTGTGTGAGGCAACAAGTGGTAAGGCTGTGCCACTAAGTCTGTCTTGCAGCTTCTGGACTCCAGAAGTTCCTGAGGTGCGCTGGGAATGTGGCATTTGCTTTCCAGCTTGGGATGAGGTGAGAGAGAAGGGAGCAGTCAACCCTTGAGCAGCTCTGGAGTTCCTCCCTGCTCTGTCTACGTTCAAAAAAGCTGGGAGGTGTGTGGCGATGGGAGGCAATAAAGTAATGTTCTAGACCTTGTCGAGGGGTAGTGCAGATGGTTTTCTCTTGTCCCTAACAGCAGAGGAGCAAAGGCGGTTTCTGAATCACCAGCACCTGGGTGGAAGGAGAGACTTCTAAGTGCTGATTATGTGGCTGTGTCCATGAGCATCCCTATCTATATGAGTCTTTGAGCAGGTTCTGCTGCCTCCGCTCTCAGGGAGGTCCCTCTTGCTTGAGTGTGGTGCTATTCAAGGTGTCAGCATCGTTAGCAGGGATAAAAGCAGTACACTTCATTTGTTATCCATTATATGAAGGTAATATACCCACTGTGTCTTTTGCGCTCATCTGAATCAGCATATTTAGCGGCCTGGGGCACTTGGCTTTCTTAGTCAGAAAAATGAGAGTTCTATGAGGACTGAACTCTCTCTGGTGTTCACATTTATTCCCTTAAAATGTCGAAATGTCGATATAGGGAGTTGGCAGACAGACTCAGCATGGGAAAGGAGCTTCATCTTAGGTTTCTATTTACTTAAGTGTTTCCCTCTGCTAATGCACCGTAAAACAAATGAAAAACATTCGTAAGTGCTTACAGTACAGAGAAGAGGTGCTTGGAGAAAGCAATAAATTTGCGGCCAACTAACAGTGTTTTCTGATTAGAAATAAGAATTTAAAGCATCTTTTCAAGGAATGCAGTTTAAGGTTGAGCTACAGATGTTTAAACAGTGTATTGCTGTAGGGTTGAGCATTGAGAATTACTGATGGTTTTGGAAATTCTACTCTAAATTGTTGAAAGAGAGGAAACAGACAGTGGACGAGAGATTTATATGAAGAATTCATGTATAAACTCATTTCCTTGATTTTGATTAAACGGCCAAAATAGAATTTTGCCTAGCATGACCACTTGCTTGCATGAGAGATCACTTTCAGTTGACAGCCCCTTGCAATTCATTATATAATAAATATCTTTTCACAGGACATTGGTGTGGAAAAAGTAAGCTCCTGATAATAAGGGAGTCTCAGTTTCTCTCCAATCCTTCAGAGAGTCCAGGGAAATCAATATTTGCGGTGTATTTATTGCCTGACATTTCGAAATCCAGTCCAGAACATGTCGTCACTTTATATTCTCTGTGAGGATGCAGAAGAGGAGGCATTTGGGCTCTGACTCCAGCCAGCAGCAAAGCTGTGAGATTCTTATTCCTTTTTACAGTTTCCTACTTTGGGTGGAGCACCCAAAATCTGTCTTCAACACCATAGAGCTGTGGCTGATTTTATTTGCGTATGTTTAAAAGGCAGGGCAGACTTAAGCTCATCACTAGAAATTCTGTTTCCCAGGAAAAAAAGTCAACAGAAGACGGTATTTGAACACACATTAAAAAAAAAAAAAAAAGAATTACTACCTGATGTTCCCTTAATAGTTTTTCTCTGAGGATTCCATCAGGTGACAATGCCAGGTTGAGTTACACATCAGACCTTCTAAGCTGGTCTGTCTCCTACTATGCTTGCATTGTCTTTTTCTTCTAATTCCTAGAAATTGCAGGGATGCTCTTTCATGCCTAAAGGGCCGAACATTTATACTGTGTACAACCATCTTTAGTCTTGAACCATTATACTCTGTTCCTAAATTACATCCCATCACATAATTGTGGTGGAAGCCAAGACCCAGGGTGGCTGTTTCCCACTTTCTGGAACAAGACTGCTTGTGATTCACCAGGGATCTCCCACATAGCTTTTCATTTTTCAGATTCATTCCTTCTGACTGGATTTTGACCAGAGCTGAGCTTACAGTTTGAAGCATGCAAGCAATTCTCTAAGTGTAATCAAGATTCATATAATTTGTGGTTTGGTTTTTCTGTGTATCACGCCCTAAGGAATTATTTTCCCCAAGAAAAGATCTTTCCCTTTTAATAGCACTTGGGTTTTCTAGGTATGTTTTCAAGCTGCACAGATCACATCAGACTAAAAGCAACACTGTTGTTCTGGGCGCTGGGATGCCATCATAAAAACTTTTTTCTCCCTCCTGAATATTAAAGGTGGCTTCTGCCAAAATTTGCCTCTTAAAGATGTAGGGATGAAATAAAAGTGCAAGAATCACAAGGCAGTTGTTGCAACCAAGTGTTTTATTGACCATAAATGTGGGCAACTCTGGAGTGTGACAGGTTTTCCACTTCTTTTGCCAGTAGGTAGATACATGGAGGTATTATAAAATGAGTGTCATTAGGTCTTCAAGAAAGATTAACTATGCAAAGAATAACTTACATGTCGTAGCATGTAACAAATGACTAGTAAAGTGAGAGCCTCTCAGTAGTACGCAGCATGCTTGGTTTTATGGGTCAAACCGCGCAGCTTTACTCAGATTCGTGATGAAATAACTTATTTGCTCCCCACAAACCTGCACAGGAATGGGATTCTCAGCGGAGATGTTTCCTGGGTCTCTGTGGGAAAACCTTGAAGGTTCCAGGCTCTGTGCTGGGAGAGGAGGTGAGCGGTGACTTGAGGCCACGCTGCCTCCTTTGCTGTGGCTGGCCCTGTGAATTAGAGCTGGGGCTGCTGGGGAAACCTGCGGGGTGGAAGGAGCTTTCCGTGGGGAGGGGGCACAGCCACTGTCCTTGTTTCTCTCCTTCATCCCATCCATCTCCACCAACGTGAGAAATTTAGGAAAATTTGGTGTAGTGTGCCACACTGAGAAGATGTTTGACTTCCAGAGATGCTGTGGTAATGTGCTAAGTGAGCGGGCACAGCTCTGCGGGTCCGTTTTGGCAGAATTACTAGGATCGTTTCTTGTCTTTTTTTCAAAGAGACCATTTTCCTGTGCCACCTGTCCTTCGCTCATCCTGAGAGCACTAATGAGGAGCTGCAGAGGTGGTCAGAGACAACTGCTAGCAGTGCCATTTCTGTCTATGGTAACCTATAAAAATGCATTGGATTTAATTTATTTGTTTCGGGCATCTGGCTTTTGTCTGCTATAACCAGTTTCTTTGACTAACCACATCTGGTCTAAGCAGCATGCACTATATTTATGTGGCTACAAGAATTTCACCCTAGTTTGAAGATTTGTGCAAGTTTGTTCATTTATGAACAAAAAAATGCTCAGAATTATTTTGTTAGCATTGCTGTGGAATGGCTTTTGTTTAGGTTACCTTGTTAGATACTCGGACACTGTAGGCCAAGAATTGGCTTTTAACATGAGCCAGACTTGTTATTTGGCAGCCTTATTTAATGACAGATCCATCCTAAAATTTCTTTTGTCCTTATTGGGTAATTCATTTTTGAAGATAGCAGAAAAAGCTCTGGAAGTTTTAATGACTCTGTAAAGAGGTGTTCATTTCGACTGGGAGAGTTGGCCTCAAGTGATCCTGCCAGAGACCTCTATTCTCAGACCTGAGAATATTTCAAATTTTTTTTTTTTCAGATTCCAGAAAATATCATTGATGTTTGATACTGTGTCAGACTACCCCAATGACAAGCAGGTATTAATACATGTTTTCCCTGGAACAAACTGTCTCGAATGACGAGACTCTGCAGTATGTTTTCCAGCCCCTCTGGATACCCAAGTCTCCAGATTATGGCATAGCGCAGATGCTGACCTATAACTCTTAGGAATACAATAATAGACCGCTGGCAGACAACCAAAACGCATAGAACAGTGCATGTATTTCCTCATAAATAATACTAATATTTTGAAATACTACCACCTTCTGGCAGTTAGGGAAGAGAATATTCAGACCAGTTCTTGGTGGAAACCATTACAGTGTCTCAGGTTGGGAGAAAGCACGCTTTCTGAAGTTAACTTCGAAGTTTACGTTCCATTTATTTTTTGCAGGAGCTTTGCTTTCAAACGCCTATTGATATGGATTTCCAATGTGTTCCTGTCAGGGAAAGTGTCGTGTGCTTTTCATGCTTCATTTTCCATCTTAGTAATTTGTTTTAACAGGTGCCTTCAGTCTTCACGAGTGTCATTGGGAAGAGGTATCCCTTCCATACCCCCCTTTTTCCATTGCCCTCTCTGATATTGGTATAGAATTTTTATAAATACAAGGTGTGCCAAGCAATAACAGGGTGTCCTCTTACTAATTACATTCACCTTTGAAGCTAATAGTTTAGGAATGGTTAGTTTACATAGTGATAGCTTCCTTGAAATGCATTCCCAGACTCAGCCAAGGACATGGCATTTCCTTGCAGCCAAGAAGGAAATGGGGTGATGTTCCCTTTGTGCAAATTCTCCATCCTGTCCACTGGGTTCCTGAAAGGTACCTGCTGTTCTGTAGGTGCTCGCAGGGACTTTGAGTTGGACGTGAAGCCGCTGCTCTCTTCCTCCCACAAGGGCCTGTAGGGATCAACTGTGCCTTTGGAGGGCCAGGGCAGAGCTGGGCTTCTCTGTGAGACAGCGGGAGAAATTCTGTCCCCTGGGTCATTTATTTCAGTCTGAGGTACGAAGATATTAGGTTACCAACCCTCAGGAAATGGGAAGATTTCTGTGTCTCAGGTTTCTGGTCCTGTGGCCAGGGAGAAGTCCACTTACTGGATGCATGTAAAAATTCAAAGCTGGCAGGAAAAGTTCTTGTTTCATGGGGAAAAAACTGAAATGTTACATGTTTGTTTGGACTTGAGGGTTTCTTTTTTGGTGTGGTCGTGTGTGGGGTTTTGTTTAGTTTTGTTTCAAAAAATAATTTCTTGTATAATAATACAGGAAGTTGCTGTACTTATGTATTGCTGGGTTTTATTTTTTCTTCCCTGAACAGCATAGTAGAAAATATACGTTCGTTTTTTAACCAGGCATCTCTATAAATAATCAATTTCAAACCAACTTGTTTTCAATTTCTTCTAAGCAAGAAGGCACGCAGTGCAAAACTCTATACTTCACGTGTAGAAGTTACAGGGCTCTGCTCAAGTTGGGTAAGTGTCATCTGAATTTGTAAGAAGGTGCTTGAAATACAAAGGCAGTCATATAAAATGACCATTGTAAAGCTGAAAGTGGGATTGAGGTGCCCTGACTGTGGTCTGCCTGCAATGGCTGTCATTCTCATTTTACTGTAACCTGATAATGTGGTCATTTAGCTGCTTCGAATACCGTGATAACCTGTTTATTTCCTTTTACTTAAAGGTGAATATAATAGTATGTTCATCAGCTTTAAAATACCTAGATATTTGCATTCACTTTCAATGCTGCTTAAGTATAAAGATGGTTAATATTTTCTTAGAAAGAGATTGATTTATGCCATTTTGATGTTGTTGATTATGCTGACTCTGTGAAAGGTGGAGGTCCCTGTATAGGTAATGAACAACTGAAGAAAAATATGTACTCTAGGAAGCTAATTATCTTTATTCCTATCTGACAGTGATTAATTTATAGTTGAACATATGCTATACAACATTAAACTGCAATAAATTCTATCTTGAGCTGATAAGCTGAGTGAAGGAGACAAATAGTATAATAAAAGAGGAATTCTATCTCTTTTGAAATGTAGTGGGTATGAATTTGGGAGTCATGTGGAAGTAAGCTGAGAGTTGGCATGAGAAGGTAGCCCAGAAATATGGATCCTTGAACAAACACGGCTACTTGAATGGCAGCGTGGCTTATCGCATTCTTGTGTGCCGAGACTTTGTTAATCTTGAATGACATGGTAAGTGCTGCAATCATATCAACTGACCAAGAAAATAATTACTCTCTTTAGCTCTCCATATCTTAGAACAATTTTCTCTTAACTTTCCAAGTTCAGAAGGAGAGGAGGAATGGAGTATAATATTTACCTACTTTACAGTTCCTGCTTTTTTTCCCTTTTCTAGTGGAGGATATGAGTAAAAAGCAAACAAACCAACCCAACCCCCCCATGCTGTTAGTGATTCTTGGGTTTGGATTTGTCTCCTCAATAAAATGATATAAATTTTAGCATATAATTTCAAATTTCAGGGAGGAATATTCTTGAGCTAAGAGAGCATATCGTGAGAAGGGGCATGTGTAGATTTGTTGTCCTCCATTGGGTTTTGGTGATTTCGGTAGAATTTCATTTGGGAAGGGGAGAAGTAAAAGCAATGCAAGTTCTTCGGCGGTGATCCATTGCAATTATCTAACTCTATCAAGTCACTGGAGGTATTTGGTTGGATTGTGTCAAGGTAATGAGACTGTACGTTGAAATACCTGGCTGAACTGGACCTGTAGGAACAGTGGGTGATTAAGTAAATGAAAATAAGCAATTTAAATAAGATATTTGAGACTGCAATTAATGATGAGGTTATCAGCAGTCAGAGGATGTTCTTTTCAACAGTTGCTGTTATTTGCTAGTGGTTACTGATACAGATCTGGAAAGGCAGATGCTGCATGTGTTTCTGATGCAAAACTGTCTCGATCCGCCAGTCAGCACATGGGTAATGTGGACAAGAAAGGAGATGGAACAATTATTTTTTCAGGAAAATAAGGTAGCATGAGAGAGGTCAACTAACTCAGTCCAGGGGGTAACCCTGAAAATGGCAAAAGCTGCTCAGGGTGCAATGCAGTCAAATTTAAAATGGCACCAAAATGCTGCTCGCTGACTTCAGATGGAATTGGTCTCAAAGTGAAGCTCGCCTGTGGTGGTTGTTCTCACTTGCTTTTGCTGCGCCTGGCTTTGAGGCCTGGTGGAGACAGGGCCGTGTTTTATCTGCTTTGAGCCCAGAGCTCGTTAGAAAAGAGGCCTGTATGTGGGACTGACTGAGAAGGAACAAACAAAAGACACGCAGTGCAAGATGATCTCCGTTACCTGTGCTTGGATCAATGCATTATTTTACAGAGTAATTCGACGGGCAAGATCTGCTGCTCCTGGGTAACTGTCTTAAATAGAACAAAGGTCCAAAATGTCATTATACAATCGCTCTGTTATGTAAATCAGCTAAACTGCTTGGGAGAAAGGTTGTAGCTCTGAGCTGGGGAAGGCGGAGGAGGGAATGGTTAGCCCTGGGGACGGCTCTGGCAGAGAGAGAGAAAAGGGGGACGGGTTGTTTGTCATCTGCAGCTCCTGAAGGGACTAGCTGTGTCATGGAGAAATATAACATGCTTTGAAACCAGTATATGCATTGAGTGTGATTTTTTTTTTTTTTTTTTATTGTCCAGTGGAGTTACGAATTTTAGTTCCAAGGCTTGTATTTTAGAACTGTGTTTGAAGATCCCTCGTAAGGGGCAAGAGGTCAGAGATACAGTGGTTGTTTGTGAATTATGTTCTCCCATGGGCGTCTGTGGTTTTCTGTCTAAGAATATGAGTGAGCTCATTTTGGTGGTAGAGGTCATTTAGTTGCTAAGAGAGCATTTAATGCACTGGATATGATAGACTATTATACATACAGAATACATGTCCAAGTTCCAGAGAATTTAATGATGTTACTGTGGGGCATTTAGTGTGGTGGTTTCCTGCTAAGCTTGCTGAGTTCAGCAAGATTGGAGGGTATATTCGAGAGTTCAATGGGAATTCTTTTCAGTGGAAAAGCTCCTTTTAGAATAACCCAAAATTGTTTAATAATTGCCGTATAGGTTACAGCCTAAGGGTCATCCCTTATTTGATCTGCCTTTTATATTAAAACTGGCCTATTAGCATTTTGTTGGTTTATACAGGCAAAACAGCCAGGAGACGTGGGAGCAAGTGGCGGTTTAGTGTTGAGAGAAAAACTGAAATATAACTGTAAAAATTCTTGACAAAGACATTCACCCATAACCCCCTCCTCCTTTTTTAATAAAACCTTGTCTCTGCCCCTGGGACAAAGGGGAGGCTTATTCTTCATTTGATAGATTGCTTTTTAGGGTTCGTCCATAACTGAAATTGCATTATTGAGCCAACATACCATTTTGTAGCAGTACTCGACTTCATCACTGCCTGCAATTATCAGCGGGTATCATGAAATGCAATAGTCCAGAGGAGTTCACAAAAGGACCAAGAACAATGAGAGAGAAGGCTGAAGAAAATTAATAAACGAAAGCAAAAGATTCCATTTAGTATCAATTACTTAGTGGATTGTGTCCTTTTTATCCAGTTTCTTTAGCTTTTTTGTCAGTTCATGCTAAATCCAGTTTTAACATTGCGTGTTGTCGAGCAGCAGGACATAAAGCACAAAGTGACAGGCCACCAAGATACCCCTGCATGCCATTACTCAGTAGCTTGGTCCATACGCACGCAGAGCCAGTTTGTGCAGTGATCTTTGTTATCCTTGTCCTGTGGGACAGTCCATCGTCGCCTGGCTGAGGGTTGCTGGAGTCTCCCAGATGTGCTGGCCCAGCCACACAGTTTGCAGTTCGATCTTTCCTGTTAATAACATAGGGTTTTGTGGAGAGAGGTGTATGAACGGGAGCATCCTGCACACAGGCAGGGAACTTGCCTTTCTACGCCCTTTTGCCCATGCGGTTTGGGTAAGATTCACTGGTTTGGGACAAGTATGTCAGAGTTGCTGTTTAACCTTGTTTTCTGTTACAGTAAGGCAACATAACCACTGTTCTATGTTCCATGTGCAATGATTCAATGTATAGTTATTGCCATTTTTCTTTTCAGATTTAAAGGAATACCGGGCAATGAAAGGCGGAAATATTTAGTTGTATTGAAAATATGTCTAAAAGCACCTGCTCTGCAACTAAAAATGTCAAATAAGAAACAATATTCAAATATGAAAGTGAGCTATTAGGCTTGATGTGGAAAAGTGCAACGCGTGTGCCCTGTTTCAGGTTTAGTGATCGTCGTCATTACCCTCCTCAAATCCATGACGAAAGCCTCTTGCATTGTGCTGGGAATATATTTCTTACACAATACTTCTGATAGTAATTCCTGCCAACCAAGGATTTATAATCAGGCTTTGAAAAACGGATTCTTTAAAGTAAGAATAATAAAAAAGATTTTCCATCTACTCTATTCGTAGTACATGGCAGTGAAGCTGTGTAGTCTAATCCAGAGAGCAGATGAAATAAAACAGAGATAACAATAGAATAGCTTTAATTTGTTCTAATGTATTACATGTTTATCTCCTAGAAACACACATTCTCAGGCTGAAGTTTCACAAGTTTAATTTCAGTATGCATACAGGCCATCTAATGGTCAGCTGTGCTCCATCTAGAAAGCGGGGGGCCCTTGATAATGTGTTGGTTTGGGTTTTTCTAATCAAAACCCAAATGTTTGATAACTAACACACGTCTTCAACAGAAGGAGATAAATTTGGTCTCAGAACAGTAGTTCTTTATAATTCACAGATACACAAGCTTAACCAACAAGAAGAACAAAAAAATCCCGTATCTGGAGTTTTCCGTGAGGAGTTTCTTGGTGGTTGTTTGATTTGTCATTTAATAGTGGAGGAAAGAGAATAAAAATTTTATTTTCATGTAACTTTATTTTTCCCTGGCTTTGCAAGCACGTTTTTTTTTCTCCCTTTCTGCATGCTATGGAAAATAAGGACGAAAAATATATATAGTATAAAAAAAATTGAAAAAGTCTTTATTTTCAACATGTATCCCCCTGATTGCTATAAATAGGGATGGGTACACTTCAGTTGTGAATGGCAGAATGATGTGCAATATTTAAATCTGCACGCTTGGCCAAATTTTTTGAAACTTGTATCTATTTTTGGAGTGTCTTCCAGTGTTGACCACCTCACCCAAAGAATGGTTGTACTTAGGAAATGGAGATTGCCTGGTCCTGATCCTTACTGGAAACAGCATGTGGGAAAAAAGAAACATTCGAACTTCAGTTAGATGTTCCCCACTAAGGACCAGAGGCTTGAATGCATTCATCCCAGAGAAAGGAGTAGAGAAAGTGGTAAAATCAATCAGATTTAGACAGGTGCCCTACTGATATCAGTGCATGTCTTGCCATTGGTGGGGTTTTTTTTGCAGTAGCAGAGTTAAGCTAAAATTAAATTATTTTGTAAAATTGTAACAAATTTCTTTTACAAGACAAAGGAAAACAGCAGTTTCATTGTAGATGTGGTCCTAACAGGAGAGGTTTTTTATTTGCTAAGAGTGGAAAAGGTGAATGGAAGGGAACCCAGTTGCTGTGAACGCAGGCTGGCGTTCGGTTGCCAAGAACAGTGGTTGGTTTTACCCGATGTCTTTGCTCTCCCACAAAAGGTGTCACCATAGGCATAGTCTGTGCACAGCTCAGGCTTGAAGTTTAAGTACACTTGGAATTGTTGAAGCGTGGAGCCGGGGTCTTAACCGGGTGCGTTGGTGTCTCTCCATGCGCTGCTGTGGCAGGCGGCAATTGCGTATCCTGTCTGCACGTACTTCTGTCTGTGTAAGGACGCAGAAATAATGTTCCTATTTGAACACTGCTTAGAAAACCTGGGACTAAAAGCTCATGATGTGTCACTGTTTCAAAATCCAGGAATGGGATGGCTCAAGCAAATAAAGACTGGTTAGTTTGTTCATTGCTGTTATAAAGTGTCATATGGGACCTAATTGCTAAAGAACCTAAAAGTGGTAACATAATTCAAGGGAACATGGGTTTAAGGACAGGAGATCTTATCAGACAACCTTGATGTTGGATTTTAGCTGGAATTCACAAAAGTTTGATAAAGATTACTCTGTTGATGTACATAGGCATTTGACATAGTGCCAGGTAACTTTCTGAGTAAAACCATGCGTGATTATTAAATCAGCACTGTTCATATCCACTGGATTAAGACTGCCTGAAAGATCACAAAAAAAGAAAAAAGGAATACTGATCTGATGAGACTGCTTAATTTGTACTCATTCCGTGGGGATCTGCATTGAGCCTCGTGCAAGTCAGTACCTGCGTCTGGGAAGAAAATGTGAACTAAATATCATAGAAGATGACAGAAAAATTTGTGAAATTGTTAAAAACAAAACACTTCAAAAACTAGGAGGATATTTGAAGACTAGTCATATTTTGAAAATTGGCTACCTGTTTAGTATGCAATAGAAAACTCTGGGAGAGCTGTGCGACTGATAAAAATTTGCAGACACTTTAATAAATGTAAGTACTGCCCTAAAGAAACAGATTTGGTAAATATTGGTTTATCTACTGATAATTCCATTTTCCCACAAAATGGGCAATGTTCCCATTGGCTCTGTCTCACTGTATCTGTCTCAAATCTATCCAGGAGTCAGTTTTCCTAGCGATTGCTGCACGGCTTTTATTTTACACACATCTACATTGGAAAAACCAGAATTTGTCGGTTAAAGTGTGCTTTTAATCTTAGAAATTACTGCATAAGACATAGCTCTGTCTGAGGGGTTACTCTGCACAGCGTACCACGTGCAGTCTCTTTCCTCTGTAGACGCTGGTGCTAAAGACGTATTTCTGTGGGCCTTGCTGACCCAGCTCCAAGCCGGGCTCTGGTTTCTGGGGGTCCCGGTCCATGGCGCCTGTGCCAGCCCGGGAGGGGCAGCACCGTGAGTCGTGTGTCACCGACAACCTGCCTGGGCTTGCAGAGCCTGGGGTGGACGGAGGAGAAGAAAACACAGCCTGCTCTTGCGGTGCACATGTTTACAGAGCCTTATGCTGAGAGCCCTTGGTACAGAAACCAAGGAAGGGGAGCAGACATAAACCCCTGACAGAGCAGGTTTACAGCAGCACTTTGCAGAGGAAAACATCAGGCCACAGGCTTTTAACAAACACAGTTCTTTCATATTCCAGCGCAAATGCAATTTCTAAAAATCTAAAAATATCTCTGGCAAAACACCTGCCAGACTGTGTATAGTGCCTCACACCCTCAAACACTTACTTAAATGACAGCTTTTAAAATACTCTAAAGGGTCTTCAACTCCATGGTCCTGTCCTGCTCTCAGCAAGTCTAATTTCTCTTTGGTTTTAATGGGACCAGTAGTTTGGCTTGATGTAATGTCTGGTGCAAGGGCAGTTTGTAATACATTTTTAAGATGTATTTTATGTGTGCATTACTTTGTTTTTTAAGCAGTGTCAGTTTCAGGAAGTTTTTATTTGTGTGTGGTTTATAAGCCCAGCTCAGTTACAGCCATAGATTTTCCTTATAAGAATAATATATTTCAAACAGGCAACTTTGCTTGAAGAAACACTTCTCTGTTATTGAAGTGGACAATTGTCATTCTTGGGGTACTCGGGTGTCAGCATTAGTTACCCACAGCATGGTGGAACTAATGTAAGCAACCCGTCTTTTCCTTATGAATTTATAGATGAGCTGAATAACAGAGTAAATCTTGAATAAGGGGTTAGAATGACTGGCCTCAAAGACTGTCCTTGGAAGCAGTCTAATTTGTTGTCTACATAGTTATTGCTCGTGGTGTTCTCAGTTTTCAAAACATTAGACAGTTATGCTAGGGCTAGAGATGACATTTGATTTTTCTGAGACCATTCTTGCATTGGGCTGTGTGCCTCAGGTTATGTGGCGTTTCCATACGTGCTCAAGGAAAAAGCAATATTCATTGAAAAACACGTCAAAAATTGTGTTTTGGTCGAAGTAAAGGAATCCCTGAAGGCAGTGGATCTATATCCCATATTTTGCATGTAACACGTATCACATGCATTAAGATGCAGCTGCATTTTGATATGAGTGTCAGTAAGGTTAAGAAATATTCATACTTGCATGAGCTGAGCACAAGTAAAAAAACCCTCGTGCTTACATACCCTTAATCTTTTTTTCCAGCCAGGGGCTACATTGCATTAAAATATGTGATATTAAACACTTGTGTGGGGCTGGGCCAGGCAGTGGCTTCCAGTTGTCCGTCAGCGTCCTTGGATCCACTCAGGAAAAAGCCCCATCAGGGGAGCCGGTAAAGAAAAACCAAATTATTCTGTTTGTAATTTAGTTATCTAGCACAAGGGGGAGCTCAAGGTTCAAAATGCTGCTGAATATTCATAACATTGTACAGAACATCCTCTAGCCAGATTCTGTGCTTTATATTGTTCAGTGTATTAGACTTAACTATAACATTGTGATTTCCAAGAATGTAGCAGTTTAATCACTGGAACCAAAGCTACTTGATATTTTCAGTAAAATCCATGCAAACTGGCTGTTGGTTGGTTTGTTATCTTTTTGTAAACCTACTCAGCCATAAAGATGACATGCAGAGAGTCTCTCTGCTCACTGAGTGCAGTTTTGTAACTTCTGAGAGTCTGTAGGAGCAATCACCCCACAAGCTTTAGTAGACAGATGAGCTTCAGCAGTTAAGTTGTGCCACTTAGATTTTAACAGAAGTAGTGGTACTTATCGCTCTTCAGCAATAGATGTGCTGTTATTATTTGAAATTTTATTAGAATGGACATGCGGTTCCTGACGGGTTACTTTTTGTGATTGGCATGTCAAATGAGCCCAGCGAAATGCCAGAAAATTACTGCATCGGCTTTTCAATTAGAACTGAAAATTCTTGAGCTTCTTTCATACCAAAAATCAGAATTTAATAGATATCTAATTGTTATCAGTACTCGGCTTCTTCACTCGCTTGCCACGTGCTGAAGTAAAAGCAGCGTGTTTGCAGTGATATCTCTGTGGTGACTCCGGGAATGTCACAAGCGTCCAGGGAACAGAACCAGTTCCCGTCCCTGCCCCTCTCAAGGTGCCTTGTGCCCTTTGGAAGTGGCCTTGGTGCTCTGTCATAAAAGCTAGCAGCGGCTTTTATTTGGCTTTTGCCGAGCTTACAGATTTATTTGGGATCAGAAATTATAACTTGCTTTGTAAAGAAATGTGGTAATGCACTCCTTTTATCTAAAAATATTGTCAAGGTGAGGAGTTTGGTAGATAATTAGAGCTGTAGGTGTAGCTTCAGTTACAGGCTCTGGGTCTTTCCTTGATGGCTGTATGTAACTCCTAGAAGACATGCCAGCTCTTTGAACCCTTGCATCTGCCTCACAAAATCTCTTATTGGACAAAAATTCCTTCTCTGTCTTGTTTTTTGGAAGGACAGTGGAAAATACACCAGCATAAATAGAGTGTAAATGACAATATATCTCTGGGAAGAAAGCTGGAGAAAGATGTAAACTTAAGTAATCGAATTTCATACTTGAGGCTACAACCCGCATTCATGGTTCAGAAAAATATCTCTTGTTAGGTATATGGTGAAAACTTTCTTTTTTATCTTCTGTTGAAGCGTTAAAAGTTAGGCAGCTGCCAGAGGCTGGAATTCAGGGCTAAATGTGCTGGTGAGCTGATCTTCTCTGGCAATTCCAATGTGCCTCCTGCAGTTGGTAGCAATTACAAATGAGGCTGATTAGAGCTGCTGGAGACTAACCATGTAAAGCTGCAAAATAATTTAAGCAACAGCTCTCCCTTCCCCAGCCCCCCTCCAAAGCACAGGGTGGGTAAAGGTTTGTTTAATTCTGTATTCTTTGGATTTAACTATGCCATTGCATTTCCAGTTTTCTTTATATTCGAGAGCTAATGGAATAGATTTTAAGACCTCTGTAGAAGGAGCAATGAATTTACTTCCTATTTGTAAAAATAAAAACTGGGGGCAGCCTATGGCACACTGTGCTCTAATTATCATTAAATAATGAGAATGCCAATAAAAGGCTTTTCATTTCCACTCCCACAAGCATACGGCTGCGTGATTAATCACTGCTGCTTCTTGAAGATATAGCACTTCTGTTCCTGAGGTCCTTCCCGGTGAGCCCAGGTTCCTGCTGGGGGGATCCGTGCGGCCACAGGGTCTTTGCAGGGCTGCGTGGTCTCGGTGCGTACTTGCGGGGGTGGTACGAGGGGCACTTCGCTGCCCTGGGACATCTTGGAGCTGTATTTATGTATCAGCCCTCAGAGCCCACACCTGCTGTGCTGACAGCCTGCGGTTGCTGTTCTGACTAGTTTGAAGGAAGCTGAAGATTTTCAGCGAGGCAAGTGGAGACAGGTCTCCTGAATAAAAGATATTTGCTCTGCATTAAAATAAATGCTTATGTGGAGCAGGTACAGAAACGGAGAGGTTGGTGTGGTCTCCAGGAGCTGAAGTCAGGCAGGTCTCAGACCCTGTCATTGATTCTCAGCCTTTTGCTGTGTCTTGCAGCCACCAAGTGTTTGAGATGCTGTCCTTGCTGTGCCATCCGTGTGTTGCAGGAGCTGCTGTTATCTTGCATGGAAAACTACTACTGGGAGCTGCTGCTTCTACATATTTCTATTGCAAAGCTTTTCGCAATAGTGACAAGTAATTGTCCAAGAGCCAAATAAACCTGAGGGCCCCTGAAATAGAGCAAAGCGGGGCTGGCAATGCAGTGGGCTGGAGGGATTCTCCCATTGTGGCCAGTATCACCTGTGTCATTGCAGACTTGTCATAGGCTCCAGCTGCTCTGCTTTACCCAAGTTTACAATTAAATTGTAATGGTATATAAGTTATACAACTTTACGTGGGATGGGTTGAGTAAGCAGGACTTATTGGGTGGCTTTCATTTGTTTTCTTAAACTAGTTGTTTCCTGTTCAGTCTTTTTTCTCCTTTGATCGATTCATGTAGTTTGTAGAAGGGGAAGAGGAGAACAAGACGTGGGATTCTCATGCCTTCCCCAGACCTCCATGTGCTAAGTGAAGCAGTAGACCAGCACGTGTAAAAATTCACGCTGCCCCCTCAGCAAGGAGTCCTGCAACCACCTCCTCATGTACCTCTCGTGCCCAGGGCTGAACTGATCAATGGAGGGGTGTGTTGTGGTACCTGGTAGGGTTTCTGGTTGGAGCATTCAGCAGAGACTCTGGACTGCTGCTGACAGGAGACAGCTGAGAGCAGCCTGAGCGTGGCCCATCCTCCCAGGCCGCTTTCTGTTAAAGGTGGGAGTGATACCTCTCAGAAACACAGTACAGACCTCTCTGCTTGGTTCCTCATTAACCTGCACTGTAAGCCGTGAGCCTGCATTAGAACATCATCAGCTGGGAAACCAGTCTCTGGTAATGAGATGACCGAAGACTTGGCTGCACAGGGGCAAAGAAATGCAGTCTGCTTTGTTCACAGCTCTAGCTCAGAGTTTGGAGTTTCTTTTGGTGGGTGCTTTATAAGTGGGATAGACGGCTGCATCCTGATGGTTTCTACAGGTTCCAGACTCATCCCTTCTAGAGCAGTGGCATTAAGCCTGGGGTTTTGATTGCCTAATACATTTGGACTGGGCTAAGCTAATAATCTAATAATTTCTGATAGTTTTATGTCTTATCTTTTCACGTCTATAATATATTGCCCTATTCAAGATGAAAACTAGTAAAACATCGATTAAATGGTTTTTTTCCCCAAGTAATTTGCTATATTTGCAGCAGTTGCCAGAGAGAGAGCTGTCACTTGAGTTTCAGAGATGCTTCTGACAAATAGATTAGAGATCATTATTGCTGAGCATAACTGTCTACACGGAGGCTATTAATTTTTGATAGTAATTATTCTCATGCTAAGGCAAGATCCAAACAGGAGCTTGTAAGTATATGTAAAACTATACAGACACATTGGAATATCTTGTACACCTCAGGAATTAATGGACTTTTTTAGTTTAGACACTAAAAAAAAAAAGAAAGAAAGAAAAAAAAAAAAGAAAAATTACATTTGGCCAAATTGATCTCTAATTTTTTTGGTTAATTTTTGCTATAGTAAAAATAGGTGATTCATCTAAAATGCAAGCAATAAGCTACCCCACATGCCTTTTTTTGATTAATTTTTATCTCATTTAAAAACCTTTTCTCATTAATTGTTTTTCAAAATGCAATCTCAAAGTAGAGGGTTGAAGCATTTAATAAACGTCTGCAGAAAATACTTGCCATTTCTGATAGGTGACACTTAATTGCAAGTCAGTAAAACAACAGAACTTGGTTCATAGCTTTTCTAGCCAATTACTTTGGTAAAAGATTTTCTGTGCACTGGTGACAATGAATGCTTTGTCTTTCTCTCCCTCCTCTTGCCTCTTTCCAGCCTAACTTTCAAAGCCAGTGGATTCGTGCATAAAGTAATTTCACTCTCCTCTTCAAATCACTGCAGAACAGATTCAGACATAATTTCTTGTTCAGATTTTAAGACAGTCTCTAACTGGGGAAAACCTTTAAATTAATGAAGGCATACTTATAAGACTCACAAGCTGCTATCTAAACAGAGCATTTTCGTGTTCACTGTCACATCAGGGTCTTGTGCAGGATGATGTTCTCAGACAAGATTTTTTTTCCAGCTGTGTATTCCTCAGATCTGAGCATTGTCTGTGGGTGTAGCGGTCTTAGCTGTAAGTTTTCCGGCTGCCTTAAATTGTCTGTGTGTGATCCAAAGCTTCTTGCAGTCTCTGAAAAAGCTTGGAAGGGTTTAAGTCTGACCCTATTACATTAGCTTTATGTCATTAACTAAGAGCGTGGGGTGACTGATCCGGGCCTGCCACCTGCTGATGCACAGCCGCACTGCACCAGCACACCCGCTGCAGCCCGGCCGGCCCCGGGTTTGGTTCGCACTTGTTACAGAGAGAGGATTGGGTCTGTGCCTGTTGAGGAAGGACCTCTGTCCCTTCTTTGTGCTGCATCCAGAGCAGGGCACAGGGCAGGATGCACAAACAGCCTGCAAACGAGCCTGGGTTCCTTCGTTTACCGTCATGGTATTCATTGTGATGTGTCACAATACAAATCTGTCTCTGCCAGCTGATCAGAAAGGGAAGTGTCACAGATGACTGTCCCTGCTGTCACTTGACTGCTGCTCCGGCTGCAGCAGCCGGTGGCTGAGCTAGTGCCACTGTGCCCAAGCGTTCCAACAAGGACACCTTCCCACAGCTCAGAGCCACTGGTGCCATGCCAACCCCGTACCATCTCCATCACCTCCTTCTGCTCAGCCCTTTCCCTTTAAGCCTACACCATAATTAAAGGAGCTCAGTGCCCTGAACAGGACAAAAATTCTCGTTTTCCCTGCTAAAAGGTGCTAACACCCCAGCAGTCAGCCTGCCTGAAACTTCCCAGGCAAGAACGTGCCCTCCCGTGTTTCTTGCAGCCGTCTGCAAGGAAGCGTTCGCCTGGGCTGCTGAATAACCAGCGAGCGCTGCAAACACTCAGTGTTGAAGAATTTGAGCCCATGACCTCACAATGAACAACTGTCCATCACCAGTGTCCTTGCGCTCTCCTTGCCATCCTATTCAAAAGAGAAATGAAGTATCCAACAGTGTTCACTGTGTACACTTGCAAAATTTTTTCACATACTGAAAACCAGCTTTAATATTTGTTTGTGGGCTGTTTTCTGTGACTAATGCCTGTTCCATTTGCCGTCAGAGTCACAGTAGTACCAGCCCAACCCGCCTCTTTGTAAAGTTCTTCAAGATACCTCAAAGATGAATGATGCTATAGACAAGTGAAGCTTATTCAGATCCTATTGTAAATGTTGAAATGTCACATGCTTTTTTCTTAACATCGTTACATCACTTATTCTTCCCTCTATTATTTGTTTTTTCCTTTGTCCTTGCCATTAATCATCATAATATTTTTAGCACATAGATAACAAGTGGTGCTTTGTAGCTGATAGCTGTGCCACAACAAACTGCCAGCTATTCTCTTGTTCCTTTTGTCTTGCATTCAAAATGACTTTGGTCCTCTGTGTTCTTTAATACTGTACACATCTTACAAAGTAGGGGCAGTGGGGGGAAGAAGAAAAAAGGAAAAAGAAAAAAAGAAGAGACTTCCTGTCTTTTTTTTTTTTTCTTTCTTTTCCTGATTTTAGCAGGAAAACAGTCCTCTTGTCATTTCTTTTCCCCTGGTATTTGTAGGCCTTTCCGTATATCTGAGCACAGGCAGGTAAGGCGGGTACACATTTCCCGTGCTGAGGGCTGTCGGGGTGTGTGTGGTGAGCAAAAGCTCTCTGCTTCTCAGAAAAGCCTTGAAAAATACACAGGTCAGGGCAACTAAGGATAGAGCTCTGTGTCTGCTTGGCCCATGGCAACCACTTGAAACTATCAACTCCTTTTTTAGCTGAGGGTGGTCACACTCAAGTTCTGAAGTACTTTGTGTTGCACCTTACATCTGTAGAAAAATACCGTGCTGCTTGATAGGTCCTGACCTCTTTGCTGTCCTGTGAGAAGTGCTGAGGCTGCGCAGTGAAGTGCTCGTGCATGTTCTCTGGGGAGCGTGTGTTAAAAGGCAGCTTGCTAAATTCTCCAGTGGGTGAGTGAGGATTCTTCTTGCCTTAGCCATGCCAGCCTAGCTCGTGGGTATGTCCTCACCACGTTCAAGTGTCTCCTTGGCCTTGTGCTGGGAATGCAATAATGGAGACTGCATCTTGCTCCTTCCAAGGTGCCAAGAGGGCTGAGAAAAATGCCCAAGTGTGCCTTTGCAGCTGGAGGCAAGTGTTCCAGCAATGTAGTTGGTGACAGACTGATCGGATAAATGTGCCTTTATCCAGGAGGCTGGAAGAGACACCTATTTATTCCTGCTGTTGTAAACCAGGGAGGATCAAGAAGGCTGCAGTGGGTGGGTGATTGTGCGAGATGAGCGTTTGATTCCGTGGTCATTAGCATCTTCCAAGTGTTAGCCTAAGTTGTTCAGGCCCAGATGATCAATGGGAACTGGATGGAGCCAGGGTCCTTTTAGGATCTCTGCTTAAGGCACCATAACTTCATCTCCTAAACATAAACTGAGAATAGTAGCATGGTATTGCTGAACAGATTATTTGTGAAGATACTTAGATGCAAAAAAAAAAAAAGTCAGGTCAGCATAGATTTTATAGAGATGAGGGCTGCATGAGAGTCCCTGCAATCAGTGTGACATCAGTTACTCGTTTGAGTACATTTCAGTTGCTTTCTCTTTTGCATTTAGCATAATGCACTGCTAGGCTTATTTCTTTCTATGTTACATTATTCTCTCTTTATTTTTCTGCTTTTGGGTGTGTCTGTATTTGTGTTTAAATGTTCTTTCCCCTAACAGTTTTGTTTCTGATGTAGTTAATCCTGCAGTGAACTCGTGTTGAATTTGTGTTGCTATTTGTGCCTGTGGCAACAGAGTATAAAATCATGAACTCAGGATTGTGACCGCACTGCAAAATCAAGTGGGAGAGAAGCTAAATTGTGGAAGGGAACAGTTTTAACCAGACATAAATCTTCAGTGGTATTAGCAGAAGAATTGTACGGTATAGGTCAAGTAAATTGATTTTTGTATAAATATTCTCTATTTCAAATTTGTGATGACAAGGAAATCTTTCTACATTTGACCTCTCTTCTAGTGCAGTTATTTTTGTGAGAAGTACCAGACTCTCAAGCAAAGGAAAACAATGCTTTGTATTTAATGACAAAAGCATGAATTGAGGCCACTCCGTTTCCCACGTAACTCTCAAGCTCTTCAGCCTTGACCTGGTTAAACACTTCTCTTGGACAAGTGCTGAGACATTTTAATCTCCATAACTAGACCATGCTTTTGCTCTACTAACACTAACATTTTCTGCAGTGTTATCAAGAGTGATAAAAGCAATGATTTTTTTTTTTTTTGCTAGATCATGAACTACTGCATCAAACAGGTATATATAAGCTAGCAACAAATTAAAACTGCTACCTGCCTAAACTGTTTCCAAACCATGTGACTGGCACTGAAAAAGTCCGTGTACAAAACATATCCCTGTGGTACTCGTATGGCAGAGGCTTTGGTGTATCTGTGAGGAATTCTAAGCAATAAGGGCGCTGCCTACAGGATAACAGTAATTAGGCTAAGCCTGATCCGGTGCCCATAGCTGTCAACCAGTGGCAGCAGAATATGTCAAGGACATTGTGGCTGTTGGTGTTTTACTGTTAGGGGAATGATAAATGTTGATTGTGCTGATCTATGCCAATTAGGCAGTTGCAAAGAGGAGGAGCTGGATGAAATCTATGGATCTGCTGGTGAGCTGAACAGGTAACTCACAGCTTCTGCAATAAAATACTGCTTCCTCTGTAAGGAATAAAACTTTGATTTGGGGTGATGAATTCAGCTGTCTTGCTGGTGGAAAAGATTAAGCAAAAGGGACGGAGTTTAAGAACTCTGAGTCAAGAGATTTGGAAGTCTTAGTGTCTGATCTCTTCCTATACAACATTAAGGCTTCTTATTTACTTTTTTCTTACATAAAATTTAGCATCACCATCTTACTAACAAAGTTTTTAACCTGGAAGCAGGAATAGATTGCCTAGAAAGGGTCGATAGCTCTTTCATCTGTGGCTAAAGGACCAAACACCTACTATAAGATATTAAGACCTGAGCAGAAGTGAAGGCACTGGAGCAGATAAGAATTGCCTTGAATAGCTCTGCACAAACATATTGAAAAAACTGCATAAGGGAATGAAATCGAATGTGTTTGCATTAGTGCCTGTTTAGAATACATAAATGGCCAGAGGCACCCCTAAGGAGCTAAAATAGCCATGGGAAGTGACAGAGGTTCAGAAAGTGCAAATCTCAGCTGCCTTGTACTTGAGCCTGGAAGAGAAAGTGGGCCTGGACTACCCGGATGCCTCCTTCACATGAGAAGGGAAGGAATCCAATGTCTGAGCTGCTCCCCACGTCCAGTAAGTACCAGCTAAGTGCATCATTCCATCACAGAGCAACAGCTTTGGTGTAGTTGGTGGCTTTGTCAGCATTGCGTCACATGTAGGTGTTGAGGGAGGAGCGAAGGCAGGTAGTGAGTCACCCTAAAGAGGAGACTGAGAAGGTACTTCCAGCTGACGTGAGAGAGAAGAACAGGGTTTAGAATGAAGAATGCAAAGCCGAGTTCCCGTTGGCATAATCAGCAGGGACATGAAGATAAGCACGGGGATCACAGTTGTGGAAAGCATTAAAAATGGAGACAAGAAACTTGAAATTGCTGCAGGAGCAGTGATGTTCAAGCACAGGTATCCTGCACTATTAAGGCTCCCCAGTAGTTTGGGCTGTGGAAATAACAGGCCCATGTGGCACGTACCCAGGGCAGTCTGGGCAGGGGCAATGAGAGTGGCAGGGGGTGTGGAAGCAGCAGGGCTTAACCTGAGACTGTGTGCGGGCAGAGTTCTGTCCTGAGCTGAGTTCATACAGAGCCGTGCTTTATGGATTCATTATTGTCAGCTGTTCGTTAATCTCCCATGTGTATCTATGTGTATTTGGGGAAACTGACTTCTGAGGAAAGCTGGAGTTTTGACCTCTTAGCATGAATGTATTTTTGTTGTTATGTTTTGTTTTGTTTTTAATGAGCCACAGGCAAGGTCTTCTCCCTGTGACATATGTGCGATACTGTGCAAATTAAGGCATTCTCCATTTTGCTTCATAAAAACTTCTGTGCTGGGATCATAGAATATCCTTTTGTATACCTGTGGTCATCTGTCAAGCCTAGTTTTTAAGTATCGGCAACTAAGGTTTCCAGAGAGGGAATTGGATCCTTGCCATCTTGGCCTGCCAGAAGTCCTGTCAACCGAATATTGTGAGCCCTTCCTTGATATTCATTCTTTCTCCACTGCTGTGAAGTTTATCGCTAGTCTGCTTTTATTTTTTCTTGTAAGAGTCCTCTCCTCCCTTGAGACTCTATTTTCTTTTCTGCTGAGTCAGTGCTGTTTTCTAATAGTGTCTTCCATCTGGCAGGTTAAAAAGTTAGGTGTTCACATGTTTCCATTTGTTTTGCACAGCCCCCAGAGCAGGGCACAAACTGCTGGTCTCCACAAAGTGCAGAATCAGATTCTCTCCATCAGGATTTCACTCGGCTCGGTTCTCTTCTCTGTACTTGAAGAATGCTCTCCCCTGGTGTAGGAGTTACTGACAAAAAGGTGTTTCAGATCAGCTTTACTTTTTCCCCTAGGAATGGCACAGATGTTACTTTGATAAATATATACTGTTTGTTTATTGTCCTATTTTCTGTTCTGTTTCTCAGATTCATTTATTGGGGAATGGTCTTCATGCTCCCAGTTCCTATTTAGGTTATCTGCTTTTGGGTTTGTATCATTTTCATTGCTCATTATATTAACTTCGAATGGGTATAGAGGTATCATTTGCATGTCCTATAGAGTTTATTCCACTTTAAACTGAAGAACTTACCTATCTGGTGTTATTCCAGGCAAGTACGTTCCTTCCCTCAGTATAATAAAGACTGTCCAATTAACTTCTACAGATTTCTTTGGTGCTTTCGGTGTGCCTTGAAGGTAGTATTAACTTTTCATATACCTTGGAAAAGGATGTAGGCTGTTTCACCTATAATCTGTAATAACTTTTTTACAACATCTTTCAAACATTTTACAAGTATTCTTTGGAGCCCAAGTCAGTACGTTTTCAGCGTGATTCTGGAAAAACTAATGAACACATCTTTTGTGATGGTGAGGTCTCTTACACATACACTCCTTCCCTGAGTTCTTTTTCAGTGTGATTTTCAGTGTGTTCATGGGGTGGCATCATTCAGTCACTTGAAGTCTGCCAGTAACTTGATTTTTTTACCTTCAGTCTTAAAATTGTCTTTATAATCTAGACTGCAGGAGGTCTTTTTTAGCCCTATAGAAGTAGAGAAAGACCATTATAAATGCTATTTGGCTTTGTGATTTTTTTTTTTGTTAATTATCCCATTAGCACACTGTATTTGTCTCATCATTTCCCATAATTGCTAATAAACAAGATTATTTGTGAAACTTTCACTGAAGCCCATTGGACTAGTTCTGGCAGAGACAGTATTCACATCGTGTCAGTTCTGCTTCACAAAATTTTCAGGGCAGCTAAACTCATTATGTGCTAGACTTGAGCTTTCTTGTAGTCTGTTGGCATTTACTTAATGATGTCAAAATGAATGCTTTACGTAGGTACTTTTAAACAGATAAGTCTTTCTCTTGGAGAATATTGCTCCGATTGTGCTTGTAGAACATGTGAATTTTTTTTCCATTGTGCACAGAGGGTCAGATTTTAATATGATGTATCCAGATTTTACCCTAGTATGTCTCCACTGACTTCAGTAGAATTGCTCCTGCCGTACGCAGGCATAAATTACATGTTTTTTCCTTAAAAGCAAACAGAACGCCGCGTTAGTTTTCAGGCTACCCAAGTAGTTGTAAGACGTGACTTTCAGCAATCACACAGAAGCCTGCAGTCCTGCATTGCAAGGGCTTGTAAACATCTGGAGCTTTCCAGATGTCCCAACATGCGCCCTTGCACAGGGTTGCGTGTGGGATGTTGCTCATCGGAGGACACGTTTGCCAGCTGCTCGGCCTGCAGCTCTGCTCTGAGTCGAGGCCTGGCTGAAACTTTTCAGTTAATGGAGCTAATTGCAGAATGACCTAATGGATCAGGCCAACTGAGTAAATATTACAGTCATGAAGTCTTCCACAAAACCACTTACACACTGAATATTCAAGTTGGGTAGATGAAAATAAACTGAATTATAAAACAAACCCAAAATCTGCAGACATTTGCAGGGTTTTCCCTCATGGCTGCTGATTATCTGACAGTCAATTTATCGGGATTTTTTTTCTTTTGTTTTGTGTTTTGTTTGTTTTAAAAACACACACACACACATACACCAAAAACCCCAAACTGTTTATTGTGGCAGCTTGGTGAAACAGCATTTAGTACCTAGAGAACAGCACTGGTCATGGATTGGTCATTCCTTGTGTTGAGACCTCTCAGCCAAAGGTGCTCAATGACTAATCTGGGTTTGCTAAACTATTACAGAAATGACGAGTGGGATACGCGGCATTTCTCGGGTAGTGCTGTTGTGGGGGTTGCTCGGGGATGAAGCATGTTCTGTCTGTCGGTCGGTTTAATGATAAGGGTTGGAAGGAGGTGGGGGGACCCGCTGGCCGCGGGTCTCATCGTGTGGAGCAGCTTTGGGACAGTTGAGCCAAAGGAGGATCCCACCCAGGCTGGCTCCTCCTCCTGAGGATTATGTTTAAGCATCAAAAACGCTTCAGGAAAATGGCATTCGCTTTGCCTCCTTGAAGTTACTCACTGAATGACAAGTGAGACCACCAGGCAAGGGACATAAAATTGCCATATATTCTGCTTGTTCTTTCCATTTTGCAAAGAACTGGGCAGAAGGGTTAATCAGATCAAAGCTGACAATCTTGATGAAATATTTCAAATCCTGCAACCACATAGGTTGCAACCACATCCCTTCTTTTACTGGCCAGTGCATGATTCTGTGCTCCTCGAACTGGGAGAAAACCATTCCTTGCAGAGCCCTGTGGGTCAGAGTGTCACACGCACCAAGGGCTGCATCTAAAAACTACAAGAGTAACGTACAAAAATTATTAATACGAAGACACGAGAGGCTGGTGTCGATCAGCGGTGGATTCACATAATTGAATTTCAGGCAAACCATTCCAGACCAAGGGTCAAATTATGAATAAATATGAGACAAAATACACCATCTGGTGAACTATACCTAATGTAACTGAATTAATTGTTCAGTGGATCTGAAGGCCAGTTTAATAGCTTATCCGTATTTCTCACTGCTGCTTTCTAAATGACACATTCAAAGCTCTTTCCGTCCTTCTCCCCCACTAACCCTTTAACCTCTGAGTCATTTAGTGGTGGTGGGTGGTGTCTGCTCTGACAGTGTGGTGAGTATATTGCTGACACAAACAGGCTACTTCAGGATTTTTTCAGCAAAAAGGAGCCTGCAGTCAATGACTGACTTTCAAACATGCGCCTAAAAAGACATAATTTTTGTTCATTGTAGTTATTATTTGCATAGTGCTATCTACTTCTGGGTGGTTTGGTTTTATAGGCAACATATATCTCTAGGATTGTTTCCTGTTTAAGAAATTACGCATAAAGATGAAAAAAGCAGAGCTGAATGTGAAATGTTAGTTCTAAAGTCTACCTTAGTCTGAACGGTTTTATGATTTTGTTGGTTATAAAATCAGTGGCTTGCTTGCTTTAGACTTTTCTGCATTTAGCAGGCTGCTGGACAGCTGCTGAATTTTTAGAAGGCTGAGAAAACATTTCTTTTTTTGGTGGTCCAGTCTGCAGTTTTTTTAACGTGTTTTCCTGTCGTGAGGAGAGGGGTTCTTTTTCCTTACAGAATCGTTTATACATTTGTACAGAAAACTGGACAGTCACATTTTTGTAATGCCAAAGAAGCGAGTGGTTAAACGTGACTTTCAGAACGAGTGGAGTTTCATTCACGAAAAGTTTGAGCTTGTCAGTATGGCTGAGAGAGGTGTTGCTGGTTTAGCCCCTGTTGATCACAGTAGAATTATTCAGCCAGTATCAACAAAAAAAGATTAAAAACTGCACAGCAGATTACAAAAAAATACTTATGGTTCAAAATCATTGCTGCGGTGATATGTAGCATGTTGTTATGTTTCTAAAAAGTGTGGTTAACAAATGAGAACCTTCTCAGCAAATAAGATGTGGGGAGGAGGGGAGAGAGTGGTGTGAAAACAGTGCCCTGTTTCCTAGTTAGATCTATCCCTAACGCAGCTCCTGCAGGCGTTTGCCTGGAATTTCAAGTTATTTCTATTTTATATGTTGTTTTTGAAGTATTGAGCTATCTAAAAAGGCATATTTGTCTTTGAAGGGAATTCTGCACCTTGATCCCTTTCCATGTGAGAAGTTAAAAAGAACACATTTCAGAATAGCATCTGGCTTTACTTTAAAATAAGTGTTTAGATTCAAATATCTTAATTTATCTACATAGAAAATGAATGCGTCTGCCTTCAGTTGAAATGCAATCCCATGTGTAAACATAATTTAAATTTTTACCTTTTTAAAAACTTGCGATGACCTGTGTTAACTAAGATCTAAAATAATCATTACTGTTCTGAAATACTGTAAATCTGAGGTTAGAGGGGTTGTTTTTTATAATTTGTTTTTGTGTGTTTGTTTGTTTGGGGTTTTTTTAAAGTATCATAGCTTTGCCCATACAATTGGTGGAATAACATTGGCAGGAGGCTTGAGGTCTGGAGGAAAATTCTGTCTGTGTGTACTGTTCCTTGGTCTTCCATGTAACAGTTACTTTCAGGATTGTTCCAGTAACAATATTTTAATACAGGTGTCCTGGCCATTCCTGCTGATACTTCTGGGTTTGGTTTGAGTAAAGTTCCTAGAGCTATAACCAGAGTTAACAATTCTGTACTACAATATTTCAGTTAAATTGCAGGTTATTAAATAAAGCAAGCCAATTTCTGATCTTACTTAATGTACATTTCCAGTAATTCAGGATCTGATGTCAACAAAAAAAATGTTTCAGATAGTGCAAAGAAGTGATCAGATTATCTTTCAGGAAATGTTTAGTGTTTATTTCAAGGTATTTTAGCATGATACAGAGCTAGTAGAAGAATTCGTTGTTTACAGGGTAGTAGTTCAAGTCAAATGGACATAATATCTTTTTGTAGTACAGCCTTTGGTCCTCGGCTGTGGTGGATGGGAGGAATTTCTCCTTTCTCTCTGCAATTCTTCAGTTCTCTGCTCTGTCTCTTTCTCCTCGAGGGGTGCAGCCCACCTTCTCTGAACTCACCATATTTTAGTCTGAGTCTTTCTAGTCTTGGGTTTGTTATAGAAGTGATCTCTCAGTAAGAACGCAGAATTTACAGGTTGTCAGGAGGAAACCCAAGAGATGGTTTTGTTGTACACTCCAGGTGGGTGTTTTGCCTCTCTTCACGTCAGCTTTTTACACCATTCATTCAGCACATCACGCCTTCCACCTCCACCAAAGGACTGTAGTTGATTTTCTGGGCATTGCCAGTCACGCAGGTCACATTCCAGCCCATGGCTGGACCAGGTCGTGTGTGCTGGCGCCTCACGTTCGTGGTGAGATGTAGTTGTTAGTGCTGTACTGGAGCTGTGCCACACCAGGGAGGTGGGGAAACGTGCAGGACTCTTACGGCTCGTGCACGCTTTCCCTGGCATCTGAAATTTAGGTAATCTGCATTATGAATCTAATTACAAGCAGTCTGGGCAACAGAAGTGTCTGTGCATAATGTGTGTCTATCTCTAGAGCTCTGAAGAGTGTTTCCTTAAATGTGAATGGGACTTGAAGGATATGAGTGTCCCCTTTGTGTTGGTGGACTGTGAACTCACTTATACCAAATGGTCCTGTTTTCTTGATGACGATGTATGTAAAAGTGGGGATGTATTTAGCAACAGAAATATATATGAGTTGACTGAGACTGACTTTCCACATTTTGAGTCCCTTTGAGGACTCTGGCATTAATGCTGCTGATGTCCCTGAATTGGTCGTGTTTATGCGAACTCCATACAGTGCTGTAGGGTTGTAATAGCACTTAGAGGCATTAATGGAGGCTTGTGATTCACAGGGAAAAAAAAACAGTATCATTTGCCAAAAAACCCCCACAACCTAACCAAGCCAGAGGGGAAGCAATTTTGCATTCTTTCTCCTGGATTATACCCTGTTTCCCTGAAAATAAGACAGGGTCTTATATTAATTTTTGCTTCAAAAGATGCTTGCTTTTTTACATGTATAGCTGCCTGGACACTATTTCAATTGACTTTTTTAATGAACTGTAACTAGAGCTTATTTTTGGAGTACAGCTTGTATTTCGAGCATCCTCAAAAATCCTGAAAAATCATGCTACGTCCGATCAAAGTGAAAAATGTAGGTGGATGTTTCTCTTGACGTCTCGGTCCAAAGGAGCCCAGCCGGTGACTACCTGAGTCTATAAGGGCGTCAACACGGCATCTTGAGATCCCCGCAGGCACGTGTGTGGCTTTCAGAAAGTTTAGTTTGGAAACAATCTCTTGTTGAGTTCCTAAATGGTCATGCAAATATCCGTGATTCGCTTTGTGAAAAATAATTGCTGAACTAAGGAGAGCAGCTACATAGAACCCTCAAAAGTGTCAGTCGCCAAAAAAAAATTGCTCTGTATCTCTGTGGGATTTGCAGTGGATTGCAGGTGGGTTGAACTTAAATGATGCATGAAGAGATCAGTTCTGGGGCCAATGTGCAGTTCGAATGCATCCAGGAAGCACTGGATATATGTGTACAGCATATATGTGCTGATGGCTTCACCTCCTCGACTTTGGTAAAGACGAGTTCAGAAGTAGAGACCAAATCTGCACAACCCTGGAATTGTCCCGTCAGGATACATCGGTGGAGCCCCAAACCAATTTGGTTTTGGTAGTACCCTGTGCTGTATTCCAGGAAAGACTAGCAGAAACAGTTCAGTCAACAGTTGGTGAGAGAATCACAGGATAGTTTGGGTTGGAAGGGACCTTCAAAGGTCATCTAGTCCAACCCCTCCATCCGAAGGCTGCTGATAAGAGAACAGCTGCTATTCCTCAAACAAGGCACAACTTGGTTAGAGAGAATTCCTGTACATGGACCCTGGCTAGCGAGTCGGTACCATGGATACGGCGTGGTGTGAGAAGCCCTGGCAGAACAGCAGGTGCTGCTTCACAGTGTCTCTAGATAGTCTGGTTATAACCTGCTAGTCTAGCCAGAGAAGTCCAATCTTACACTTGGATTAAAAATATTTTAAAAATCAGACTGCTGTTTTGTGGGATTTTACTTCAATATCAATATTTAGTTTCTGTCTTAAATTCTCTGGATTTCTGTAATCATGAAAGAATGATTTTCTGGAAGCTATCAGCTTTGCTGCATTGAAGAACTTGAGCATGTTACTGATAATGGTTAAAATATTAAAATATGAATGAAAGGAACCTCTGTGGTTTATGAAATTGTTGTCAGTTCATGACATGGAATAGTTTGAAGTGATGAATGGTACTGCAAGAAACTGTGATTTTATTCTGGTTGGGTGTATTTAAAAACATAAATATTTATTACAAGTTTCTATTCCCATTTGCAAAATATTTGCTTTTTCTAAGTCTCCTTTAATATGATTTTTGATTCTGATGGGTATGGTGCCAGTCACTGATGTTTTCTCTTTTTTTTTTTCTCTTTTTCAGTTACACCAGCAGAGTTGTTTCCAATGGACTGAAGGCACAGATTAATAATCCAGAGTTGAAAGTCAGAGGATTGGACCCACTCATCAGCAATTTAATTGATAAACTTCAGCACTTTAATCAAGTAAGCAACTTTTAGAGATATTAGCATTTTATCACTGGGTTTGATAGCAGAGCTGAAGCTGAAATTACTGGGTGGCACTGCTTCTCGTGTTACTTTTCCCAGGAGAATAGGCCTGAAATAGCCATGTAGCGGGTCTAGTACTAAAGGCAACTGAAGATACCATTGTGCCAGCCAGTTTATGAACTCTAATGATGCAAAATTATTTTTCTGGAAGTTGCTCTAATTCCTGACTGTTTTTCAGTGTTGTAGACATAAACAGATTAAAAGGCAAAACGAGTCTATAAGGGTGTAAGGAATGCTGAAGTCAGGACAGGATGTTCTCCAGGATTAATTAACTGTTCGCCTTTGAGAATGTTGCCTTGACAGGCCTTATACTCCAGCCCCTCAGCCCAAAAGGAAAGCAAACCTCCCAATGAGTTTGTCAGAGACATGATTAACCTGTGTCTGCCCCTGTCATCTCTTTGGGTTCCCTCAGATGCACTTGCAGGCCTGGTGCATCTGCCACCTTTCAAAGCTGAACGCACAATTCTCTGGTATTACTAGTATTGTTATTATTATTACTGCTCCAGCACTCCTCTTTGTGAGCTCGCAAAGTCGTGCCAGTCCAAACGAGCTGGAGCTAACAGATTTAACGGAGATTGATTTTCATTTAAAGTAGGCATGTTTTCTTGTCAGCTTGCAAGAATGCTTCCAACAGTGTGTTTGGAGTCAGATGTGTTTGCACGTTAGTCTGCTCATAATCTTTCACCGTTAAAGAGTGGTGGAGCGCAGGGATATAGATAGTAGAAAACCGCTGTAAGATTAAACTTCACCTTTGCACGTGGGGTGTGCAGGAAGAAAAATAACCTGCACAGGTGAAACGGGAGGAGGAATTGCTTAGTCAGGATGTGGGAGGTGATTGAGACTGTGGCTGTGACTGGGAGTCGTGGTTTTTGGTCTCTCATTTGCTCCTGCAAAAGTACAACCTTCCTTTACCTCTCATCAACCACTGGTGGTAAATCCATAATTTAACCAGTAATTAGTGTTTTTGTTAAACCTTGCTTGGCTCTAATGTCCTTCTACTGTTCTGTAGGCTGTAGTTTAGGGATTCTTCATATCGCAGTGTTTGATTTAACTTGCCATGGGGGATTACAACAACCAGTCTGATGCAGTGCTTAATATTACAGCGAAATAGACATTATGTGGGCAGATTGATGAAAAGGATAATTCATTATTTATCTGCCTTTGCATGTTATAAAGTACAGTGTTAATTTACTTTATAAATATTAGATATACCCATCTGTTTAATAGGCTTCTATAAACACTGACAACAGGAAATAGTTAGAAAAAGATTAAATTAAAAGTAGCTGTGTATTGGAAATTCTATTTCTTTGTCTGCTGTAGAAAAATAAAAATCTGAACAGACTCATAGTGAGCTGCATACCAATTTTCTTAACTTATGTATGTTTAAAAAACAGCTTCAGTGGACCATTTTTAACCAGAAGAATAAACCCCAATTCCTAGCTCTTTCTGTAAATTGGAAGTGCTGCTTTCTGGTACTTACTTAATTCTGGTTTAGGAGAATATCATCCTTAAGCAAATGTAACTCCCATCAGATTGAGGTGCTTAGCAATAAGGGATTCCAAGGATGAAGGATTAAACAGAATACTGATTATTGCCCTAAGATGGTTTGTTCTTAAGTACTTGGTATAATATAAATTCCTTTGATTGTAATTTTAGTAAGATTTCTTCAGAGATCAAAGCATCAAAGAAGTTGCTAAATTTCTAAGGCTTTCACATACATCATCAAACACATGTAGCTGTTTACTTCTTGAATTTTCATTTTGGTTGTGATATTAATATACAAATAAGACCTGACACTGAAAAGCCGATTAAATCAGGAGTTAGTTTCATCAATTGTGTGTAGACTGTATAGAGTAAGAGTTATACAGAATTCCATTTTTTTTTGAGGCAATATGTAAGGTGGAGTTTAAACAGTCATAAGGTGATATCTGTGTATCTTTTTAAGTGTTTGACATTTTCAATACCATTTTAAGCAGTAGTTGCAGAAGCGATCCTAGAGAGGCAGGAAGCCTGGAGAGCGGACAACAAATGCACAGAATGTGCATCATAGGTGATTTGATGTGTCTAGACCCCAATAATCTTCTGCCAGTTAGGTAATATTGCTAATAGTACCCAGAAGAAAGCATGTTCTTGTGTAAGAGAAAGATGCGCTGAGATTTTTAAAAGAAATAGCATTTCTGTCTCGACAAAAGTTCCAGCCATGCTGCAATCTATCCCTCAGAGAGCCTGGACCTGTCGGCTTTGTGTCTTTCTCTCATTCTGTTTTGCAAAGGTGTGTATTTTTGAAAATCAGGATAATCCACTGCTACATAAATTTGCTGAGGTGGTGCAGTACTGTCAAATACAGCTACGTTCAGATCCACAGGATCCATTTTTCTAAAAGATGTACCTTAGCTCAGCAATTCTTCACCACTTCTGGAGCAAATCTAATCTCTGCTGCCTTCGATAGCTCCTCTCCCCCTCCTGTTCTCTGCTGCCGGACCCCAGCTCTCCCTCATCGCTCCTCCTTCCCCTGGGCTGGCAGTCCTGGGCATTCATTTAAATCCATACCTGACAGTCTTTGGTGTACAGCAGCCATTTCTGTGTTAGGTCCTTATTTTGAGTTATCCACAAATGCAAGAGATTCAGAACTTCATTGATCCCAAATCCCATGGACTCTTGTCGATGTATTATTCTTCTAGTTGGTGCATCCCAACTCCAGCATGTTGCAAATAATCTGTATGCAAGACGTCTTCCCTTTCTGCCTGTCATTTAGGCTGAAATGCCAGTTCATCGGAGACTATTAGCGGTTCCTCATTGTTTAAATCTGGGACTTAATACCTCACCACATAGTTGTCATTCTTTTAAAAAATGATTATGCAAATAGCAGGCCATTTCATAACCACTTTGCAAAGCCAAAGTAAAGTGAAATTTGGAGAATATTATTCAACAATTGCTGTTATTTGCATCCTTGGCAGATCAGGCATTAGAAGGGTTTATTGTAGCTGCTGATTCACGCAGCAGTAGAATTACTGAGTTACAATTTATAGTAACTTTTAGTAATACAAGAACAGATCAAGTGAAGTCCCAGGTTCATTTTGAAGAACTAGCAGTTAGAAATAACATCTTTTCTTCCCCCCTTTTTGTGAATAGAGCAGATGTGAACTGCAACTGATAATAAACATAAAATCCTCCATTGCGCCTTTTTAAAGTACTACTTCTCACCACATAATTGCACTTAAATATGTTTTCATGTTTTTCTTCAGCAGAATGCTTTTCACAGTTCAAACAGAAATGTTTCCGAGGCCAAGGTTAAAAATCCTGAAGGATCAATTACATTGAAAAGCAATGAAAATGGTAGGGAAAAGTAAAAAAGCTTTGACTATAACTTTACTAGTAGGGTTGCATGGACATTCTCAAAGGATTATAATATAATAAGTATTGTACAAGCTTAACTTATTTGTCTTTTCTCAGCCTATATCTAATTTGACAGATTTTGAAAATCAGCGTGTTTTGCTGTTGTCAGTCAGAGATGAATGCTTATGGCATGGCTGTAATTCAAGATGGCAATGCAATATCCTAGCACTTAAAATGAGAGTAATGCCAAAGCAAATCTTGCTGAATCTGGACCCACATAATAGCTTTTTTTTCCTCCACCAAAGTCTCATGGATCTGCCAGCTGAACTAAGAAATGCATGTAACTTGAATTCCTTTTAGATTTGTATACAAAAGACGCCATCATAGCAAAGTTTGAAGCAACAGCACTGAGATGGTTCTTATAAATAATATGAGCTAGCCATAATTCAATCTCGAATGTGAATTTAATTGGTTTAGACAATAGAGAATAATACAATAAATCATTTAACTACTACTTACTTTAAAAGTGTATATATTTTTTAGACGTCTATGAAATATATTGCATTATAGACTTTATATGAGATTTAAGTGGAGACGAGTTGGTTTGATTTTCATCCAAAGTTGCAGCTGACTTGGGCTAAGACTCAAAATATTCTGTTATTCTTTTCATCCAACAGAAAGAAAGGTAATCGTCTTAGAAAGGCTGTTGCTGTATTACTTCTGGTACTTTGGAATTAAACAGCCCCAACAGGCTTAGAAGTATTCTTGCTTGCCCCCCCACATACCTCCCAAAACCTGCAGAGACTTGTGTCTCTTACAAAACGGAGCACCTTTCCCAGAACTGCCACATGTCTGGATTTCCAAAACAAGTCCTCTTTTTTTTCTGTCTAAAGCATGTGGAGACTTTGGACATCTCTTCAGGATTTCGGGTGCTCTGTATCACTTTTGGAGGTGTGAAGCAAGACATCTGGAAATCCCAGAGATATTAATTTCTCTGTTTGGTGGCTAACCAAGCAGACGATCTGTAATTTGAGGCATTGAATTTAACACAGATACACGGATTAATAGAAAAAAAACCCCACACTGAAGGGGCTGGGCCCCGGTCCTAATTGTGTCGTGAGTACAGTGCGCTGACAGTCTGTGCACATGTAGCGCCTCCAGGGTTTTCAGGATTAATTGCATGCAGACCCTGTCATACAGGTACTTCTGTGATGGGGGTCCTGTACAGCCATATAGGGTCCTGTACAGCCATATAGAAGGTGAGCAGCTGCGTTCTCTGCACCGTGCCAAGGATGCACCATCAGAGCCTGTTGAAGATGCCGCCCAACTGACCTCGGGGCCAATTTTATCTTTTGCAAGTACTGTAGGATCCACATCCCTACTCAGCTGGTGAAAGCATTCCTTAGCACAGTAGAGACTGCTGAATCTTCAGGGCAGGTTTTGAATGGTCTGGGTCATGGAAGTCTTAAAGATTAACTGGGCCTCAGCTTGTCTGCAATTCAGGTACAAGAGAGATTTTCATTGAAGCAAACACTTCTGCGGCTGCGTTGGTCCTTTTTGCATTCACATCGCTATAACAGCCCTTGCCACCTTAATCTCCTACTGTAAACAGCAGGGATAATTGAATTAATACAGAACTTATTGGCTGATTAATAAGTAGCAGCAAGAAGTGCATATAGTTCAGGAAAATAAAGTTAGAATTAATGAAACCTGAAACAATTACGTTTAAAGTCTTACAATGCCAGGAAAGAGCAAATGGACTGGGTTTTTTGTTGTTGGTTTTGTTTTATTTCCTGCTCTGCTGTATAAAAATTGTTCACCCTGATCTTCAAATAAACTATCATATCAGATTACTTCATCATTTATATAGTTTGTTTATCATCCTATTTTTTTCCAAATGTTTGATCTTATTAGATTCATGGGCTGTTTTTCTTCTCCCCTGCTAAGAATCAGACATCTCTTTGCTTCCAGATATAAATACTAAATGCTCAACTCTGAGATGTTATGATCTTTTTCATAATCTATACGCAATGAAACAACTCATCCCAATGCTTGAAACAATCCACTTTGCTCAAAGACTGAGTGTAGTCTTTCTCTGTGTGGTCTTCTGTATGGTTTTCTGTTTCTTAGGAAATATATTTATAAATATATGTAATGTACGCTGTATAAAAGTTTTGGAGACATAAGACTTCATCATATGTGTAATTAAAGCAAGAAAAGATACATGAATGCTGCCAGTCCGGGGAAAATAAACAAAGATCTAGCAGCAATTTAGCGCTCTATTGTTTCTTTAAAGATCCTGGCAGATTTCTGTCAGGTATAGTTCTTAGCAAGCCATCTTTGGGTCTGTAGCTTTTTGCTTTTGTAACATTTTTTCACATTGACTTGTCAATCACAGCTGAGAAAATGCATCTGCTGTCTATTGGAGGGGCTCTTTTGTTACCAAGAAAAATAAAAATCGGCAAAGAGCCCTCTTTGCAAAGGAGTGTACCGCACAGTTGTGCATCGGGATACGGTAACATATAGCAGAGTATGTAGTAATGGGGATGCTTCACTGGGAAATGTTTTTCATTATATAGACTGTAGTTCTCAGTCAATTAAACGGGGTGGTTGGTGATTGCTTAGGAGCATTTCTCTGTCCAGGCTTCCATTAGGAGGAGTAAAATTCACAAGAAATATATTCAAATAGCAGGCTGAGGCATCTGAAGTCTGTCAAAATCCTGTTCTGGTATTAGGTTTTTGCGAACTGCTATTGCTTTGAGACGAGTAATTTGCACCCCTTCCTCATTTCTGACCCGCACGCCCTGGGTGACGCTGCTGGAGGATGTGCAGGGGCAGGGATGCGCTCCTCCTGGAAAATAGAGACATGTGGCCATGAAGGAAGAAAATCTCAGATTCCCTTTGTCTGCCTACCTTCAGGGGCAGATAGAAAAGCAGACTGGTTAATACTTTAGTTGTTAGGCTGTTCTTCTGGAGATGTGGGACTTCCCCATGCAAGGCCTGGCATTTCGGGTCACTGGGCTGTGTGCAGTGGTTTTCTTCTCTCACACGCCCTTATGTTTTAAAAAGAAAAGGAGTTTGGAAGCTCTAACCTTGGTTCTGCTGGGGCATTAAGACTCCTGTCAAAATGAGAAGTTTGGTCGTGAATCAGAACAGGAGAGCTCGTTCTAGTCCAGTCCCACTGAAAAAAACATCACTGCAGCATTGTTTTATGGAAAGCATATGTTAAAGTTGCAATTTATTGCTAATTGAGGTATATATCATCTCTGCCTGGAATCAGTGTACTTTTGCTGGCCTGAGGGCTGCAGGTTGCTTGTTTGGTTTTGTTAAATAAATGTAGTGACTTGAGATATAATTAAATTATTTTAATTAGAATTGATAAATGACTTTTTAGTATTAAAAACAGCATCAAGTTTTCAATAGAAACAGAAATAATTTGAGATACTGGCTCAACTAAACCAAAATGTAGCATTTTAAAATAAGACAAATCTGAATCTCAGTGTAAATCCAGCATATCTTATTATATGCTAGCAAATATATAATGCTAAAGTGCCTGTTTATTATTCATGTGTTGTGTCTTAGAGTATGCTGTGCTATTTGTCTTGCAAGCATTTTCAGAAATTATTTGCCCAGATGGGCCATTGTATGTGTTTTGTTTTGCTCATTGTGGGAAATTAGTCTTAATAAATCAAAATCACATATTGAGTCGCAGTAGTGACTTGAGCCAAGTCGGGGAGAGGGAGGGGAAGAGCTACTGTTTCAATCTATAACTGAGCCAAAACATTTCACATATGGAAAACACAGTTTGAAAAGAAGAGTCTTATTTAAAAAAAAAAAACAAAAAAACCCAAAAAAAACCAAAGCCCACCACAGGGTTTATCCTTAGGCTTGGGTGCCCAGTTCTAGTTGCAGCTGATTAGCAAAACCCAAGCTGATACTTGTTTTCATAAACGAGCCGAGAAGTGTTTTGGGCAGCTAGCGGGGAACTTTTCCACCATTAATGGCAATACTGGGGTTTCTTGGCACCCCAAGAGAAATGCATCACTAATAACTGTGGTCTTTGTGGTATAAGGTGCTACCCTAAAGGCATACTGTTGTTAGTGTTTAACAACTGCAGGCAGTTGTTGTTTGTGACCAGAAATGCGCTTTTGTGGGTGTTGGCGGAGGAGCAACCATGGGTCTGACTGCTATGTTAGCCTGTTTTGATGTTAACTGATTTTTTTTAAGTCAGAAAGTCAGCAATTATAATTGAATTAAAGTTGTCCTGCTGAAATTAGAAATTCTCTTTTATGTAAATACTTACTTTGTTCTATTAGTCTATCTTATTTTTCTGATCTCTCTAATAATTGTGAGTCATACATGTTGTTTTAAGTTAGTATCCTTACAAGTGTGGTTATGGTATCAGGGTGGTAAAACACTGGCCCAGGTTGCCCAGAGAGGTGGTAGATGCCCCATCCCTGGAAACATTCAAGGCCAGGCTGGCCGGGGCTCTGAGCAACCTGATCTAGTTCATCTAGCTCATTGCAGGGGGGTTGGACTAGATGAGCTTTGAAAGGTCCCTTCCAACCCAAACTATCCTATGATTTACTTTTGATCTCATTCTTGAGGTAGGATAACGTGCTTATTTCTGGAGGTGGTAAGCTTGGTATAATAGGAAAGGAAAGCAGAGATTTATGGGTTGATCATTGTTTTCTTTAGGGTAGAGGAAAGGTCTTCAAACAATTGTTTGATAATTGACCAAAAGGAAGAACAAGGTCATTTTCCTCTCTTTCTGTTCCACTACTGAAGGGAGGAGACGGGTAGAAAAAGCAGTATAAGAGAATAAAACTAAAGAGTACCTAAAGCCCAAACTTAGTCTGTAAAGCTCAAGTGAGTCTGTACTGTTGGTGACAAGAAATGGATTAGTACTACTGAAATATACTGCCACTTCCCAGTTAAAGGAAACAGCTTGGTTCCAGCAATAATTTGGGTTGCACTGTAGCACAAGTTGAATCAGGCTGGGACCACGGAATGCCCAGATCAGGTGTCCCTCTGAGAGGTTTCTCTCACTGCATGCCTGATGTGGTTGCCCACCGTGGTTGCCTGGTGGCACCATCATGTGCTTCCTGCACAACCCAGAACCATGGGACCCAAGTCATCCGTAGCACCTGCACCCCTACCAGTTGTGCTGCTTAACTGGTTCCTCTGGGGCAGCTTAATGTGAGATGGTTTGTACTTGTCTGCCCAGGCAAGCAGTTTTTTATTTTAATTTAATTTATTTTAGTATGTCTCCTCACTGTATCTGCAGTGTGTAGAAAGGCTGAAACTTCTGAATCACTTTGGTGCCGTTTGTATTCGTGTGATCAGTCATATACTTTTTGGAGGACAAAATAAAGAAGAGCTGGTGATCAGTGTGAGGAGGTTAGGCAAACTTCCTAGTGTCACTTTCTAGTCTCTAAAGGAGAAAACAGGGCCACGAGCAGGCATCAGAGGAGCTCTTGACCTGCACTCCTGTCAGTGTTCATTCCTTTATGCTTTGGAATTTAGAAAGCAAGCCTGAATATTGGAGAGAGGCTGTGTCAGGAATAGCCTTTCACTTCTCTTTAGGGAGACATTCACAAGTAATTTCTGAAGTAGGAGAGACTAAAGGAAACAATCCTCTTGCTTGAGGCAGAACCACTACTCTGAAATAGCAGTATTTATCAATTTAAAGAAGTTTGGTCTTACAGTAGACCTGTTTTGCTTCTGACCCTGTCTTTTACTTCTTTGTACATAATACTCACTTATTGAAAGCACGATGCAGTTTTTGAATGGCCACAGACCTTGACCTTGCTGTCCGTGTGTTCCACAAAGCACGGGACATCTCGGCATTTGGGGTGCTGAGCCTGGTGCTGGTGGAGGCTGCTTCCCTCCTGACACTGAGAATCAGAGAATATCTCAAGTTGGAGGGACCTGTAAGGAACATTTCTCCCTTCCTCCAGCTCTCAAGTATAGCTATTCCGGCTTCTCGAGGGAAACATTTCTCCATTAATTAATTCTGTGTAGCTGACATGCTGTTTTCTCCTTTATAAAAGCTTGGTCCTGTACACTCATGTCTCATCAGAATTCCCATGATAAAGTCTTACCTGCCTGTTTGCTAACACTGACTGCAAGAGAACCCCCTGCTTTTATTTGTAACTGTTTGTTTCTTAATTTTTATCTTCTTGCTTGTATGTCAAGACTTGGAGATCTGCAAAGAACGTAAGTTCAGCTAATACAGAAAAGTTTTGTGGGAATTTTACAAACCCTACTGCCCTCTTAAGTTTCACCATCTGTTACTTTTATGAACATTGGCTAGTCTTTAACTTTCTTACTTTTTTACTTGCCTTTCTTACCTATATTGAAATGTTTTGTTTCTGAAAAATCAGCCTAGTTTAAGTCCATTTTAAAATAATTACGTTAGGTGTATTATTTAAAGGCACCATGAAAACTCTTCTGCTGAGTATATCAGCTGATTTCATTGTATTCCAGACAGTCTGTGCAGTTTGCTCCTAACTCAATTCAGTCCTGCGCATGTATGAGGCCAGCATGTAGGCTGAAGGGGAAAGCATAACAACGAACGGGAAGTAATTTCTCCGGTCATAGGAGACCAGGACGTAGTCTGTCATCAGCCTAGCACAGACTGAGACCCAAGGTTTTCTGATAATATTCAGTCACTGTCTGGAGAGCTGGTGTATTTGTCTGAGATACAATATTAACCAGGCTCTCCCCACCATGCCTTTCCAGGTGGATACCTTGAGAGGTGACATTTTATCACTACTACACCCGATGGCTTCCTTCATCCAGGAGATGAAATGCTAGCAGAAATAATGGTAGGGGAATACTGTGTGTCTGTGTCTTAAATGCCAATTCGGACACAGTTGAGTGACGTTCCTCAGCCTTCTTTAAAAGTCTAGGTCCAAGCCAACGTTGTAGGCCCTGGTTTATGTGGTGCTTAAACAACAAAACGCAGAGAGCTCCACAGAGCACTTACGTTAACGGCTGTCATAAATAATAGTCAATGGGAATTAAGGATTTTTCTCAAAAGAAGGCATATATTTTAATTCTGATTCTTCTACCGTCTTCTACCAGCGTTTACCAGAGTATAAAAGTTACCAGAGAGTAGTAGATGATTTGAGGTTGGAAGGGACGATATGGAGATAATCCGGCTCAACTTTCTGTTAAAAGCAAGGCCTTAGATTAGGTTATCCAGGGCCTATAAAACCAAGTCTTGCATGTTTTCAGCAACGGAGATTCCATCTCTTCTCCGGTGCCCTTCTACTTTGCGTTTATTTGCTTGCTCGTATCTATGAAAATAAGCACACTAGTTTTAAATGCCTCACTTCTTCCTTTTTATAGTGTTCTAAAGGGCCTGCTTGAACTCATAGACAATAGTTCTTGGGTGCAGAATAGGCAATTTATACCTTTGTACAGTGAAATGTGTTCCAGTGTGTAAAGCAAGAGCAGTTATGTAACAGTTTGATAGGGAGATACCTGGAAGTTCCTGCTTCCTATAGGAAAACATCCAAAGGAAATGACAACCCAAGTAAACAGCATGTCTCCATATTTTGCACGAAGCAGATTCATGTGCGAGTCCAGCCTGCCTGGGTTACTACCAGTAAGGCTGACATAAATGGAGAATGCTGGTTAAGAAGCAGCAGCCCGCTCGTTTACAGAGCGCAGAATTTGCGTACACTTACTGGCTGGAAGAAAACGTACTGCTGTGCATGTGATGCTGAGAAAAGCCTTGGGTGTTATGGTCGGGAGCCGTTTGCTCATTACTGTTCTTATAAATTGCAGTGAGGTTTGTGTAAGAGTCTGTATGCCATGGCTCCTGTGCATTTGCAAATGTAGGCTAATCTTGAGCATAGGTGGGACTTTTTCAACCTTTAATTGGTATTTCATGGCTGAAAATGCTGCTTAGAGATCTGAGCTCTGTAGTCCTGAAAACCTCCAGGCCATCGGTTTCTATAATCCTAAACACCTCAGGCTTTGGCTAGCTGAAGTGTCTTGCATTGCAAATATGATTTATTTACTATGCACTGTTTAGTGACACTTATAATCTGTCCTGCTTGCTAGGACTGTATGCATTTTAAATGAGATAATACATTTATTTCACTTGCCTTCTTCATGCATCTGAAATGAATCTGTGTCTCAGTTCAGTTACATGGGAGTGGATCTATTAGGGGCTGACTATTCCCAGTCCCTGATGTCATAGATGAACTTGTCATTATGCGGAACAGTCACCCAGGACACCACCGATTCCCTTCAGAAGTGGGTAGCCTTGCTATTGCCTTAACACTAATAGCAAAGTGAAAAACGAGAGGCAGCAAATAAGACAGTGCCACTTCACATCTAGAAATAGTACGCTTTTATCATTGTTTTCTCAAGCTCACTTTTGAGCTATGCAAGGACCACAGTCGTCTTCTCTGGAGGAAAATTATCCCACGGAGAGTCTGTCATGACATAAGTCTCAGGCAAGTGCTTCCCCCACCCCAAAGATTTGAGAGCTGCCAGTACTTAGCAAGCGTGAGCTGCTCACAGACAACTGCAGAAGGTACCTGCCCTGTTGCAAGGCAGAAAGTGGGTTATCTGCCTCTTACTGCAACAGAGAGCTCACAACATTTTTAATATAGAAACAGTGGTGAGTATTCACAAAGGGTAATTTTGGCCTAGTAAAGCAAACAAGACCCAGCACGTATAACCATGCTTAAGCCTAGAATCGATATTTAGGTGTGTCCCTAACTTTAAAGACGTAAAAAATTCCACTGGCTATTCATACTGTGTATAATTATAATTATATACTTGCTTGAGTGAAGGCCATGCTCAAAAATAAGAGAGATGCAGGGCCTGATGTAAGCCTCCTGAGGTTAAACGCTTTGCATAATTGTTGGAGAATAAGATTCTGTCTTCAAAAGGGTAAATCAAAACCTTGACATCAAGGCTTTTAACTCCAGACCACCCTTCTCCATTGATAATAAAGGCAATCTTGGGAGGGTCTTCTGGCAAGGCTGGCATTAACCTTTGCCAGCCCACTATCCTTTACTCCCCCCTTTTCTCCTTACTAGAACCTTCATTCAGTGTGGCATTTAACCACAGAGGTCCCTCAGCTGTTAGGTGCGTGTACAGAGGTATGTGCTTTTTTGATGCTTTAGTGCCGAGTGTGCTCCCGTGCAGGTGTTTGTGCGTTCCAGGCTCATGGCAGCGTGCACACCCCGTCACAGTCCCCAAAAGAGATGGGGGTAACAGGACTGAATTCTTTTGAAGCAACCACAATGTGTCCTCAGTCTTACATAGTTCATTCCCATCTGATGATGAATTTATGTAGGTGTCTGCATGCTTTTGGTGTATGTAGCTGGAAAAGAAGAAACTGATGTACACATTCTATTGTTCCCAACGTTTAGAAGAGAAGGTTTCTACCTCTAATTTATTAATAATTTTGATATGGAAGATACTTTTTCTATGTGATGAGGACTTCTCCACAGTTACAAAAGTATGTCTAATAACAAATTCAAATGGATTCAAGTGATGGTCAAATTTGAACACAACTTTTAATAGCCAGAAGCAAATAACTAGAACATAGCCTACCAATATGAGGCATGTAGTGTTTTGAATGCTGCCATATGTCCCAATACATATCAGCCTCACAAACAGAATCAAAAAGTGCTCAATGCCATTTCAGAGCTCTGCGTCTTGTTTGCTCCTTTCAGTATCTGTAAGAGGAGCCTCTCACAGCAGAGTTTTTCAAAATGACATGTTCATGGGAGTGAACTGGCAGACAAACAATGTAATTATTGGATAACATAATGAAATATGACTTGTGCTTCACTGCAGTAAAATGACGCTGAACCATATTTGATGTGGCATTTGAAATAAGAGAATCTAATAATATAAAATGGATTTCAGAAGGCTAAATGGAAAGCTTGAGATTTGTCTGTCTTAGGCCATATAATTGGGGCTGGATGAAGTCATAAAGAGAGGGGAAAGGGCCATGGGCCGCAGCGAGCTGCAGGCACTTTGAACCCCTTCATGAAGCTGACCATTTATGTCACTCACCTGAATAAAAGTTTAATATTAAAGAGCTTTGTTGCATGAAGTTCTAGTCTTGAGGGTATTTCTGAGTCATGCAGAATGATACCAAAGTTTTAACTGAGGTGTGTAAAATGAATCACTTAAGGTATTCAAGTTCAATTTTGGACTTCATTTAGAGTGTTTATGAACCATATGAAGCAATATTATACTTTCTTATTATAAAGATTATTTCAGTTATTGGTTAATATATTTTTTTAGATTTTTTTTCCATCTAGCTTTGCTGATCACTTCCAAGTACTCAGTAGACTAAAAATTGCACACCAGTTACCAGACACGTAAAATAACTTTTGAGTCGGTAATATGATATATTAACTAATAATCCAAACAAAATATAATAAATTGCTAGTTAATTCTGAGACAGTCAAACAAAACTAAATATATTGGATTTATTTTGAAAACTTAACGAATTACTTTCTGAAATAAGAAGTTTCTGTTTAGCTCCTAAGTGTAATGGTTGAAGCCAGGAAGTCATGAGTTGCACATTCAGGAAATGGGATTAGCTGGTAATAAACTATCTCAATTCTGTGTCAAACGAAAAACACTTTAAAATTTCAGAAGTAACAAAAGTGGAATACTAAGCTGTACAAAGCAAAAATTACGACAAGTAGAAGTCAAGAAGAAAAACTAAAGGCGTGATATAAAACCTGTGACTGGCAGGGCCAAGGACAGTAAGGAACTGTTTTATCTTGCATGCTAAAGTATACTGTTAGATAGGAAGTAATAACGAGGCAAAAACTGGCCCTGTGCAACACATCAATTCTAAATGCTCTGAAAGTTTTGGCTTTATTCATTGAGGAAGCCTAAGCTGTCCTGTGTGTCCGCCTGTCAGGCTGCTCCGCCAGCAACGCTTTAAAGGGATCAAGTCCAACCACGTTTCCGTAGCCCTTTTTATCTGTGCAGGAGGTTTCTCTCCTTGCCGATTTACTCCTGTTTCGGAAGTTTTTGGACTGCTCAGGCATGTTAGCACATATGGTAGTTTGATTCCTGAGAAAAGATTCTTGGAAGAAGTGCCAGAGAGTGATGCACCAAGCACGTAAATGGGGGCAAAGGATGCAGGGCATTGTGTTCTTGTTAGGAAGTGCCTGTACGCAGAGTTTTAGCTGTAACTCTTGGTGTTGCACTGTTTCAATTAAGCCAGCACAGTTTTTTATGTGTGGATGCTTTCTTTTTATCATTCAGGCAGGGGAAAACTTGCATGACTGTAATCTGAGTTTAGCTAAAATAATTCAATATGAACTGTCAAACTGGGATTAAACTAGTGAACAGAAGTTAAACTGTGTGCAGTTGCTGTGCAACCTGCTGTTAGGCTTGTAGCAATTTTGGAGAGATCAAAATGCATTAGTTCCTTCTGGCTGGTACACAGAGAGAAAAAGAACAATCATTTTGCTGGAGCCTCAAACCCAAGAAAATTCTGGTCTGTGGAGACTACTCGAGGAGTTTGTTTGAATCCTAGAGAAGATCTTAGCCACCTTTTTCTATGGAGGATCGGGAAGTGGTCTGGAAAGACTTTTTGCTTTTTGGCTCCCTCCTACTCTCATTTTTTTCTCCTTTCCTTCCCTCTTCCCAATCCCCGCTGTAAATGAAACATTCAATTCTGCCAGTGGTAACTGGGTGACAGGAGAAGGATGGAGCACAAGCCCCGTGTGTGAAGCGGCCATATGCTCGTGTGGGTGTGGGCGAGTGTGCGGACAGGCTTCTCTGTAGAAGATTTAAGTGGGATAAAAGTCCCATTTGTGGGGTTTGGGGCTGTGGTATTTCCCTGCAAACCCCAGAATTCCGGTCAATCTCAGCGTCACCCCTAAAGGCGTTTCTCAGCATCCCTCTGTTCCTGTTGTATCAATCATTCACAGTGGTCGATAATGGAAGTTTAGGTGAGCTGAAACCTCAGGGTCTGTCACAGGGAAGAGCAGCAAATGGGAGATTTAGCAAATTCACACTTAGTCCCTGGCTTCTGCCTTGAATTTAGATTAAAGCCGTGAGAGCCACAGCTACTAGTACATGACAGTTATGTTGCTGCAGTTAAATCAGTCAAATTTCCTCCACCATTTTGTAAGCCCTATGAGGGAGGTGGGAGAAGGCAGTGTTAGTCTGGCTTCTTAAGGGAAGATGGCATCAATTTCTTAAAGAACACAAAATTCTGAGAATTCAAACATGCCATATTTTCACTTCCCAGTCCAGGACTAAACAAAAAATAGCAACATCAGCCCTGGAGACGTAATACTAAGGAAGAATTTCGTTTGTCTCGTTCCTTCTACTCCCTCCCTCACCCCAAAATATTCTTTAGCACCTGCAAGTCCACAGTGCTTGGTGGCAGTTCCGCTTTTCATTTTAGGGTGTTGTTCCTTACTATGGCTTTATACAAAGTTTTAGATGTGACAGAAATTAGATGAAATATCTACAACAGCTTGAACAGGCTTCTGTCTTGTCTGGACTTTGGTAGCTTTTAGAAAGCTGTCAGCTGTAATCTACTGGCGTGTGTGTGTGTATACATTTGAGTATGCATATAATTTTAAGCATTGCAAGTTTAAGACAATCAAAAGCTTTGAGCAGTCAGATGCTCACATGAAACTGACAACTTTTTTGGTAGATGTAGTTACCTGTGACTGTCATATTGACGTGATTTTTTTTTTTTTCTTCTTCCTCTGTCTCTGAAATAAGACAAGTTGATAGACATCCACAAAATATCTGTTTCTGTCATCTACTGTGCTTAGTTCCCACCCAGAAGGTTCACTGTGGACAGCGATGTCTCCCATCGTGAATCCTCCAGGCCTGCTGCACTTCTGTGTTTGGTACATGATCCTTAGAAGGTATCATATCCCTTCCACCCTGCCCTGTGCTCATCTTCACATGTAGTTTGTAATAACTTTTATTTCAAATTCTAGGCAGGACAACATCCTATCTTGAAGGTTTATAAGCTCACTGATTGTTTTGGCTGGATGTCACTTCTCGGAGCGCTGCTCCGATCTGAGACAAAAGTCTTAGCTGCATCTGGTGGGGTTACACAGATCTGTTTGTTATCAGGCTGCTGCTGAGGACATTATCGTAGCTCTTGACTAAGGCAGTGGACAAAACCGTTCATTCAGCTTTTTGGATAAAACACAACTTCCCAAACTTAGTTTGCCAAGGTTATGTGAATCTAGACCTATAGGAGAGACTGTGTTGTACATGGCAGTGGCAGACAGAAGGTCTTGGCTCAAAGTGGCCCTTCGCACAAAGATTAGCAACTTCCCCCATCTCCAAAGAAGAAGCTGAGGGATGGGTTTTATTTCGGAATACTGTTTTATATATATATATATATATATAGGAATTAATATACGCACCACAAGTGCTCTCTACCACTAGCGTGAAGACTCAGCATAACTGGCCTCGTGGCATTTTAATAAAAGGTAGTGGTTAGTTTTAATCTGCAAGCAGAAATTTATGTCGTCGTGTGCTCTGGGATGCCAAGTTTCTAAACATTTTTGTGACTTAAACCTTAGCCTTGCAAAGGCTGACCTTTACTAAGGTGCAGATTCGAAAGGACTTTCTGTCCTTTGGATGTATCTCTTTCAGGCCTCTTGAGAGTTTTTAGACACACTTATTGTTCTGGATTCTTTTAATTATAAAAGTGTAGGGGCCTACACATTAGTTCCTTGCTATTCTCTGTTGGCCTGCCCTATTCAATGTTCATTCTGCAGTAAGATTGTGCTATTTAAATTCTGGTTAATGCAGCATCCTTTGAGCTAGTTCCTCTCCAAAAATCAGAATTGTGTGGCTAATTTTGTGTGGTATCTTTAAAGAGGGGCATCTTGCAGCTCATTATTTTCTTTGAAGATGAAGGTTCTCTCCCCAGATTGTAAGGTTCTATCTTTAGGCAGAACAGCTTTCAAGCTACAGGGTTGAGTGGTCAGGTTGGTTTGGCTTCCTCCTCTCACCATTGCAGAAAATGTGGAATTGCTGTTAGAAAACAGATAATCTCTTTCATGTATAGTTGCACATTGTTCGTGTTCTTTTAATAACAATTGAAAAAACTAGAAAGAGGGGAAATAGTTGCAGCAGGAATAACAGGGAAAGTTCACCGGTCAAAATGCTGCTCCCTCAGCATATTCATTTATCAGAAACTCGAGTGTTTCTTCTAGAAGCCAGGGCATAGGCCAGAGAGGACTTTGTGGCGGATGCTCCAACTGGAGCAGAGGAACTTCCTTGTACTCTCCTGTCAAGTTTTGCGAGCAGTCGCGGAGCCTGAGAACAGGTCCAGCTGCAGCGTGTCTGCTCCACGGGACCGGCATTCGGGTACAGGGTGGGTCAGAAGTAGCCTGCTCATCCGTGAGTGAGTGAACAGGTCAGTAAACAGCTCAAGTCATCCTCTCTGCAACTTTTGAGCCTGTCAGACATTTCAACCAGTGTTTAAGTCTTAAAGAATAATTGAGACCTTCGGAGTTTAAGCAGAATAGGTGTCGGGAGAGTGAGACCCTGATCAATGCCCCGCTAACAGAAAGGCTGCTGGGTGGGCTGTGTTTTCCTATCGCAAAGAATCCGCTTTGAGGGGAAGGGATGACAAAGAGGACTCCAAGTGGCCCTGCTGCAGGAAAAGCTTCAGTCAGGTCTCATGCCTGGTTACAGATGAGATAATCCGGCCACAAAGCCAAAGGTAACCAGGCTAAATTCTGCTTCCCACAGAACGTCTCGTTCTGTTTGTGCCTGTGTGTTCAGTTTTGCTTTCCTTGTTATACGCAGTAGTTTGAATAAAAATTGTAGATAAACTTTCCCGTTTTCCAGTCCAGACAGGGAGAACAGTTACAATCCTTATTGTGAAAATTATAAGCAAGTAAACTCTATATGCTTGTGCTTACCCTTTCCAACCATTGCTTTCTGCTGTCTTTTCAGGGACTGTAAATTGATCTGCAGCCCAAAACATAGAAGATTTATGTGTTTATTATTGTATTTGCATAACCAACACAGTAACGAGTAAGACGTATTAAGAGCTTCACTCATTGAAAGAAAAAAGAAAGAACTCTGTATTTTTCAGAGCAGGATTTGAGTTTCTCACACAGTATACAGCAACCTAATATGTGATGTTGGACCAATTGTGTGGTTAATGGCTGCTCGCTGAAAGTTAATGTCATTTCAGAAAGGCCTCGCTATGCTGAGAACTGCAAATTCCCGGTGCTTCCAGAAAATGTAAATTAACAGCTCAGGAGGAACTGTTATCTGGATGTCACCTTAAAGTTGCTGAGCTTTACTGTGGATTGTTCATTTTATTGAACACATCAGTAAACCATAAATGATTACATTGTATAATCAAGGGGTGATGTCACACACTTGACAGCTGTCAGTCACGTGTTGTGTTTTTTTGAACTGAATGACTGAATTATTGATGTTTCAGATGCCACAGAGCCTGTTTAATGCTTCATATGAAAGACAGCTTTGCTAGAAAACTCTCAAAATATAGCTATTCTCTTTCACACAGACCAACAGTGTGGCCATAATTGGCAATGCCAAATTATTACTATACACACTGGAAATAAATGTCCTTCATAAAGCAAATTCCATGTAACTGCAGTTCCTACCTTACAGTAAGGCTGAGGTGTTCAGATGAGAAAAACAAACAAAAGCAACAACGACAAACTATATAAAGAAGCTTTGCTTGCGGCTGTGAGCTTCTGTTCAATAAACCAGTTATTGTAGCTCCCTGACTTTTGGAGCAGATTTGTGCTGCCACTGAGTTGCAAGAATTTTTAAGAAGCCCGAGATGGGAAGAAGGTGAAAGTGTCTGAAGCAGCTTTCAAAGTCTAACCAAATATTCCTGAGTGTTTTACCAGTTGAAACATGATTATTTTTATAAGTTCACGTGTCTGTTATTTGCATAGCAGTCCTCTTAAACACTGATTTAATGGCTTGATCATAGAAACCCAGAATTCCCATGGAGTTTTTGTGAAAGAGTTTTTCACTGTACAGAGCCAGAGAGAGACTGTGGCAAGGAGTGCTGTTGCTGAAGTTGTCCAAAGACACAACTCTCTCATTTTGGTTCACTAGCCCTCCAGTCCCCCTTGCAGGCTGGCTCCAAGTCTCTGCTGCTGGCCAAGGAAGCTCGGGTTGGGGTTTGGTGGGGGCCGTATCCACGTCCTGAGTTGGGAATGCACTGTGATGGGCTCCAGGGAAACTCCATCACCCTTTGGAATAAGTCATTGCTTGCTTTCTTGGGCCTCCTTAAAACAGGAGTCTGTGGCAGCAGGCAGATATTCATGAAGGCAGTGAAGTAACTAACACTACTGCGCTCAGGGCTAAATTAAGAATAAGATCAGGGAATGAGAACAATTCTGGTTCCAGAAAACAGCTCAAAAAGTGCCTCCCCCCTAAATAACTGACATGAGATATCAAGATGTCCATTGTAATCACAGCTTCACTGAGAGCTACATGTACGTGGCATGTTGCTTTGTAATATGTTATATTGAAAAGTTGAGAATCCACAAAAGTTGCACTCTGATTCTCTTGTACCATTTTTCTGAACATGCCGCTGAGTATTAAAATAGAGGCTTAGGACATAGATGCCAGAGCTCCAAACCAAATGCTGATAATATGAGCTGCTTTGCTTTTAGAATGATATTTCTTTAGAAAAGAGTTGTTTTCAGTCACACTGAAAGTCAGAGCCACATACCTGATAAAAAGCAAAAAGGAGAATTCAAGCTTTTAATTACATTTTGGGTGTTGGTGACATTTGACAAGTTTGCCTGTTGCAGATGAATGGCAAAGGTAAAGACTCGCAGAAGAGCTGAAACAGGGATAGAAAACTGCCTCACAAAAGGAGGCAAAAGGTTAGTTGTAAAAAAAAAAAATTTAAAAAGAAAATAAGGAAACAAAAATCCTTTTCAAGTGGGGGAAAAAAAAAGCACTGAGTTTTGATGAATGATCTGCCAAAGTTTCAGGAGTTCAGTGTGCTGAGCGTGCCCACGTTGGGAATGCACGCAGGAACTCTCCATTGTGTCTGAACCTCCAGCCCAGTCTTAGAAATCTTGTAAAAACAAGTTTCTTCACGATGTTTCGATACCTGTTTCTGGCAGTTTTCCAGCAGCAGGGAACACAAAAGGAGCAATGGTAACATATGTTGTCTCTGTGCGTGTTTTGGTGTATATGTACGCTGAGCCCTTCCAAGTTTTGTGTTTTCCTTCACGTTTTAAGGGTCATTTGGCATTTGCCAGTGGAACAGGGGTCTTTTTAGGATGCATTGGTATTGAAGCCTTATAATTAAACCTGTTTCAGAAAATATATTCATTGTTCGTCCTAGGAAAAGGAAATGCTTCAGAGAAATATATAGTTTTGTTAAAAGGGGGAGTTGCTTCCTTTTTTTTCGGTAGCTATTGTTTTATTATATTAATCAAGCAATCCCTCACCTTTGCCCAGAGCGATAACTGCCTGCTCCAGTTCCTGTGTGGAGTGGAAAGAGCCCGGGTGTGTAAGAGGCTGGAGCCGCTGTCCCTGCCCCACAGAAGGAGAAAAGTCACAGAAATAGTGTTTTCGTCCAGCACTGCCTTCTGTGGGAGAGTGGTGAGGGCGACCTGATGCAAAAATCTTTCCCTCTTCTTCCTTCTGTCCGTTCCTCAGCACAGACAGCTCTATCCTAAATTAGGGTATATAAGGCACTTTGAAATGTATTGTACAGGAGATGTACCAACTGGTATAAAAGAGAGAAGGAAGAAATACAAAGCCTCAGTTGAAGCAAATTCACACGTTGAAGATCGTGCTGTCAGATGGCAAAAGCAGCTAAATGTAAATAAAGCAGACTAATTATAATTTTGCTAATCCAGACAGAAACACTTGGTCTTTCCCAGTCCCTGAGAAAGGCTGAAAGTTTAGCAGCGAGCCTTCTCATCACAAGAACTTATGATTATTATTTTTATTACAAAATATACTGTATCAGCTTACTGAAACAGAGCTCATAACGACCCATTCACTGGAAGTGCGACCAAATAAGTCTGGGGACTCAATATCCTGATTTTTTTGTTTGTTTGTTTGTTTTAAATGTCCATTTGTTTAGTCATGAGTGTTGTTTTCAGTATTCAGGTTGAGCAAGGCAGCCTCACAGGAATTGGGTAGGTCAGGTGGAAGCAAAGGATGATTACGTGGCAGAGATGGAGAAGTATTCAGAGTGGATATACAAGACAAATGAGAAATCAGTTTTAATTTACATCTTGGAGTCAAACTCACGGTGTTCCCAAGGACAAATCTCTCCTTCACATGATTTCCTATTCTGTAATATACAGCTAAAGAGTACCTTCCTTCGTTGTGACTAGGGCAAGTGATCGTGAAAGACCAGCTGTTACCACAGGAGGAGATCTGGAGATGCTCAGGTATCGGGGGTTGTCCTGCTGATGTTGCTGGTCTGAGCACCAGCTGTCAGATGCATGAGCAGTGACTGAGGACGGATCGCAAGACTCCTTCATGCCATAATTCAAAATCTCCCCACCGTGTTTGCATTAGGCTGAATTTGTAACAGCCTCACTAGTAGTGAGTGTAAATTGGTGGCATTCTCAGGTGTGCTGGGAGCAAGGAACACAACAAGAATGCGATGGAAGTGTAATTTCCTTGCTTTCTCTGGGATGCTGCGGACAAGACTTTTTACTGTTCATGACCAGAATATTATAGCAACAAGGCAATTGAAGTTTTTAAGGCCTGAAGAAACCTGAGACATACTGAAAGTGAAACCTGATTTCACAGGAGTTTGAATGTCTCTGGTCAGGCAAAATGCTTTTTTTTCTAGAGGGTCATCAAATACGTATCGCTTCAGTCTAACTGAAGGCTTTGGAAAAAATGAAGTCGGACAAAAAGCTATAAGCAAAAAAAGCCCAGAGTAAATAGAGAATTAAGGATCATCATTTTTCATGGTGAAGATCATTAGATCATTTTTTGGAAATGTGATTGAAGTAAAGGATAATACGTTCATTGGAAAGCCGGCTGCCTTTATTTCTGGGTTAGAAAGCAATAGCAGACATTGTGATAGATCAGGGACATTGGACTGAGCAGATGAGAGGACATATGTTTCATAGAAATCACCTTTGCCAGAATTTCTGACATTCTTGTAAAATTCCAAGCTACTTTCCTTGAAAACTGGGGATTAGAGGAGTAGTTGTGGCTTCCTAATTTACAGTACACTTATGATATGCACTGGACCATTTGAAGGAGAGGGCTATTTGTACTATTTTATTGGCTTTTAGTATTTTATAATCCCATTGTTTTAAAATGTTGCTTCTTATGAAAACATACTTTGAAGTGCAGATTTGTTACAGAAAAATGTCCCCTGAACATGAAGCAAATTTACTGCCAGTTCACAATATTTAACCATCTCACAGTTTCCTCATGACATCGATGAATTCGTCAGCAATTAAAGGTAGAAGAGACAAATTTTTTTTAATGGTACAGGTAGAAAGAATGCTGTACAATGGCCATTCTGTGTACACAACATACATTTAGCACTAGAGTATATATTTAAAAGGGCACACTGAGGGTCTTATGTGCTGTCTATACTAGGAAAAATGTAAACTGAAGGGCATATGTCAGCATGGATAATGTAAAGGATAGATGGTGATAATGCTTGTTGCAAGAAATTCGCTAAGCTGAAGAATTTAAGAAAAACCATGGTGATATCCTTTTTTTGTTCTAGGCAGATAGGAAGTAGAAATAAATGAATGATATCTTTGAAATGCCATTCAAAGCTATTTATTTTGTATAATGTCTGTGTATTAGGCAAAATCATCTAGTAATACTTTGGACTGTGGGAGTATATGTTAGCAAATAAATTTTGTTAGCAGCAGGAAGATAGATCTCGTTCATTATCTAGACAAATATAAATGAAGCTTGATAATAACTGAATTCATTAATTATCATACAGACTCTGTTCTCTAAAATATACTTTTGATTTACTTTTTCCAAACTAGCTTTTTCTTAACCAGCCTTTGCGAATGGTAATAGTGCAGGTATAGAATGCTGGGTATGTTGTGAGCGCTTTAGCTGGGTGAGCGGTGCGGCACCTGCCCCGGGGGAGTGAGACCAGCCGGCAGCGAGGTGTCCGTCCCTCCTTGATTCAGGAGCCGTGTGGTGGCCAAGCACCGGGGTGCGTCCCCTCCAGAGCCGCCAGGGACCTGGGAACCTCCTGGCTGAACTGAAATGCATCCGAGTTCTGGATAAGGCCCTTTTGCTCATGTTCGGATGGGGACATTGGACCGATCGACAGCTACCCGAGGATCAGAGGTTAATTCCAGCTGACAGTCCCTTGCTTCTCCAGAGGTTATAGTATAGCAAAGAAATTGGTGCTCCTTCTCTCTTACTCCCTTTAATCAAGGCCGCTCTCATGTTAATTGATCCCGTCTGAGGAAGCTCAGCTTTGTGAAGCTGGACCCTGACAGACAGGTCCTGCCTCGCACAGGAGTCACTGCAAAAGCTGTTCCTGATTGCAGTGGTGGAAAAACAGAGCCTGAAATTTCATACCGTTTTAAAATCAAACACACCACGATTGATAATGCAACATTTAGGATATTTTAGCTGACAGATGAGATTGCAGTGTAATGCAAACTGGGTAGTACTTGAACATAGACTAATTTAACCTTCAGCAGCAGAGCTCGTTAATTCCTGTTGGATCCAAGATATTACAGCTGTGCTGTACCTACTGAAGTAGATCTTATCATCTTGTGCTATTTTGTGTTGTCACTCTTGTTCACAACAAAACCTGAGTTACTTAAGATTTGAATTAGACATAACAGTAGTAGAAGCATGAACTTACCAATTATATTTCAGATGCGTCACACCTTCACAGGTTTCAGTTATGACTGTGTTTTATTAGGTACCCTATAAACAGAAGCCAAGACAATTCTTGATAGAAGGAAAAGCAAAGCAAAGCTCACCTATACATTCATGCTTAGGTGATTTCTAGTGATTATGTCAAATACTTTTATCTAAGCTAATTGCATATCTCATTTATTAGACAGAGAGAAAATAAAGTATCCTTAAAAACAGGCACTCCGCTCGCTGGTTCTGTTGTTTTCTGGGCCTGGTTAGGAAGAAGGTGCTTCATTCCGTTCTTTTCAGAAAAGCACTTAAAATAGTATTAATTTTCATCAGTGGCTGGAGGTAAGATGTAGCATCTGCCTAGCAGTTAAGGAGACACTCAAGTGCTGAAATATTAATTCATTGCCTGATCTGAATAGCCCTAAAAACCTAGGCTGATTTCAAAGGACATTTGATCCTAGATCTATTATCTAAAAATAAAATGTAAGCTAGCTCTAGTATGGTTCAAAGAGATGGGTGATGGAAAAGAATACTGTTTTTTTAAGTTTAAGTCATGATTAATAAAATGAGGCATATTAACAGAGGTTAGCAGAGGGTTCCCTCCATTACATAAAAATGTGATGGTAAACCCTGACTAATCTTTTAAAGTTCCTAACAAGACACAAATGTTTCATAGGAGCAGGCAGGTTTTCCCACAAGCATTTAATATGGATATAGTTGGTTAACTAGTGCTTTCTAATGCACTCAGCACTTTCAGCCTTTCAAGTAGTCTGCAGATGACCCACAACATAGTTTATCTTCTGCCCAACTTAGTGAATGACTTACTGACTGCTTCTTAAAAAATTATAATCAGCAACTTTTTTCTAAGAAACGTTTCATGTTTCAAATAAATCAGTTCCTGAAACAAGCTCTGATATCTCTCAGGCATGCTTTCTTCATGCCAGTGAGGATCAGCTGCGGTTTGCATTGCTTTGAACTCTTGCTTTGATAAAATTGCATTCAGCATTTATCATTCTTCTGTCAGAGTCAAGTTACTTTTTAATTTAGATTTTTTATGTAACTTAAATGTTAAGATCCATGTAAATAATGTCAATTATTCCATCTGTAAAACAGGATGGAAAGTTTCCTTGGCTTTACCTCGTATTAATGTTACGAAGTTCATTTTGCTAACATTTGTAACGAATTTAGAACTTAGAGACAATTCAGGTGTTTTCACTTGTAATTTCTTTGAGGAGGAGATACAGGAATACTATGAAAGGCCAATTTTAGTCCTTTTTAGTGTCCTTAGGATCCCTCTAGGGTTACGGGAGAGGAAGAGGAATTCTAGGAGAGATTCAGAGCCCTTTGAGTGAGGTTCCTGCTCCGGCATCTCCCTGTCGGGGAGGAGCCGCTCCCTCCCTTGGCTGCAGCAGCACCTTCGTCTTCATGAGCATCTCCTGTCTCATGTGTTTGTACAGCACCCAGAGAAACACTCCTAATCCTCACTGAGGTATTAAACCATCATGAACTTGTAGAAGCCATGTCAGTTGCGATATATTAAAACAAAGGGGAAAACAGCTTTTTCTCTGTGTATATAGAATGCATGTATGAAATAGAAGAGCAGTGTAATGACTGGACCACAAGGTGCATCAGAGAAAACAGCGTTGCTATCAATTTCTGTGCACTGCTTTGATTCTGGTGGGAGTTACTTGCTTTAGAGGCCCTCAGGGACATGAAGCTGTGCTCCATGGGAGCAGATTCTGGACTTAATTGTTCAGGATAGGACACTTCTCCAACACAACTAATTTAAAAAAAAAAAAAAATATATATATAGTGTGTGTGATAGCACTGCCATGCTACATTTAAATAAATCAGCCTGAATACTTCCTTATGGAAGTCAGTTGCTATGTAAGGGTGCAATGTTATTTATAAAGAACAATCCTAATATGCCATAGCATGTATTATATAGTAATTTTAGTATAAACTGTTATTGTTGCTGCTGTGTTGTTTTCTGACAGTAACCTTCTCTGAAACTATCCAGAGTCAGTTTTACATTTTGAGAAATAAACCCATTTCTTTCATTGCAGCTGACAGAGCGCTCTGTTTTTAAGCTCCGCTTAACTTACAACACCTTTATTTAGGTCACCAGTGCAGATGTTATCTTGTTCTCTGAAGGACTTAAACTCTCATGAAATATATTTCATTTTTTGTAATGTACACTGCTAAAATCTATGCAGTTTGCCACTGTCGTCTTTGCGGACAGGGTTTGACCAGAACAGCTGGTTCTGTCAGTGTTATCTGACAGGGCAGTTGGTGTGGAGGTGCATCAGCTGAGCGCTGTGGGAAAACTTGCATGATTCCTGCCCTGCGCTGTTTAGACCTCGCTATTGATATTCGCTCTTGAGATCCAGGAGTTCAAATAGGTGAAAACTTAAAAAATTAATAACCGGGTTTGTGAGAACAGACTCCCATAACTTTCTCACGATTCTAGATTGGAATTAGGAAGTATTCACTTTGGAGGTTGGATTAGTGCAGTGTGTCAGAAACGCCCTCTCTGTTTTCTTTTCTCTATCACGACTCCATTGCTGAATTGTCAAGTAGCCTTTTTTCTTCCCTCCCAGGGCTGCATGCATTTAAAAAAATACTGAACACCAATTAATTTGTCTAATTTACATGAAAAAGTGCAGAAGATGTCTTTTTTTTTCCATAATTAACTATATTTTGCAATTCATTAAAATTCTGCAGCCCTTCACATAATGGGCCCCTATTCACTACATAGGAGATAAGCGCTTAACTCCAAAAGGGGCAGACGGAGAAGGCAGAAAGGAAGTGGAGGAGGGCAAGATTAGCGTTTTATATATTAGTTATGCATATTCATGAGGGAGAATGAAGCCTTGCCAATTCATGTTGGCTTTACGTTGATTTTGTGGGGTATTCACAACACTTACCTCAACAAATGGTTCGAGTGGATTTTTCCTGGTTTTAATTGAGCCGGAACGTGGTGACAGGCTTTTTAACGACCCTGAAGTACATACAGCATGCGAGGAGCAGCCGGAGGTTGTGTGTCGGGGCACGGCGTGCTCCCAGTGCTGCGCCCTGTGTGGTACCACCGTCTAGATGGAACGGCGAGAGCATTTGGGAGCCTGGAACCTGCAGACAGACCCCAGAGATTGGGGGCTGTTGGGTTATTAGCTGCTTTTGAAGCTGCTTTCGTTTTATAGTGCAACAAGATACTTTGGAAAGTCACCCATGCAATTTTTTTCAGTCTATCTATTTGTTAATGTTTGATTCTTTCTTCTGGAAGACCAGACCAGTAGTAGGCAACACCGTATGTTATGTGCAAAGGAAAGGCACCGTGACTACGTGCATGGGGTAGAGATGTCCCCGATCAGTAGGGGGAAGCTGGCAGCTCACTGGTGATCTATCTCAATGCCGGGGGGAAATCAGTGTTGTGGGGGAGCTCACCCAGTGCTTGCCAGACTACTGTGTTTTGGTCTAAGCTTGTTGGACCAATTATACTTTTGATTTCTTTGGGTCTTTGCAGACAGCAGTGACCATCTCTGCGGGAAGTCTTATTTTTTTTGTGCTCTCATAGTACAGGCTGCCTCTCAACCCATTCTGCACCAAGGTGGCTGCCTAAGAACTGCTCCTGCAGTCACTTGGAATTTAAAGCTTCCCTCCAGGGATGAGTAAGAACTGGGGCAAACAAACGTAGGGGTCGATACAGGTTGTTAGGGACAGTCATTCTGCACTTTTGCTTGCGCGACAAATTAGTAGATTTAAACTAAATAAAAGTGCCTACACATTTTTTTCACTGCCCTTACCATGATACTTGGGATTAGATCAGCCCATAGCGCAGTTTGTGGCTTTTTCACCAAGCAGGAGCATCAGTGGCTTTCTCTCACTTCCAGCAGCTGGGTGAGCCCTGACAGCAATCCACTACAAATGCTTGCCCAGGGCTTGGCTCTTCATCTCCATCCTGTTAAACTCCATTTCGTGTTAAATTATTTTTCTTTTATAACTTAGTTCTGTTACCAGGTGAGCCTCAAACATGCACATGAGTGGGTTGCAATCCCATTCCGTGTGGCATGTTGCTTGTTGCCAGCTGAGTTGGCACGATGGTTTTCCTTGGCCTGGTAGCCCTATTTCAAAAGTTGTTGAGCATCTATTCTGCTGTCCCAATGTCTTTGGAGCAGTTTATAAGCAGCACGAGATTAAACTGAGATATGGATAGCATTTCATATTATAAAAAGTGTAGCTTTTTACATATTTATATATGTATATATACATATATAATTTATATCTATGTTTGAAAGAAAGTGCAATACAAAAATCCAAGCAATATTAAAGAGAGAAAATAGTTATTTTAATGACAGGGCTGGTAATATTAATCAGTGTTATCTTAAAGCCACACTGCACAAAATGCTAACTAATATCTAATGCTAGAGTTCCAAATCCAGACTGTAGCTCAAGAAATTGTCATAGAATGACTCACTCTAGACTTTTTTACAGAGTAGTTATTTAGCATTTCACATGTCAGAAATGTCAACTGGCAAATCATGCATTTTAAAAATTCATTCCATATTTTGCTCTGTGTTTATATGCATGTGTATGTTTACATATGTGTATATATACCAAAGAGGAGGGGATGGCTGGAATAAGGGGGAGATGAAAGGAAGAGGGAAAAATGGGGGGGGGGGGTGGGGGGCGGGGAGAGGGGAAATGAAATCCAGAAAGCTTCAACCAGGTGTAAATAGCGAAGTATTTATATCCCTTTAGCTGGCTTTGGTGCAGGGGGAGTCTAGTAGTGTTGCGGGGGAAAGGGAGTTCCTTTTGACCAAGTCACACCGTTTACTTTGGCTGCTCCATTCATTTCCCCTCACATCTGTTTTATTTCATCTGGAGATCAGGAGGAGAGCCAGCGCTATAGACAGAACTTTAGGAGCCGCTAATTTAATTGAGCTCTTGTTATTTTTTTCTCTGCATCTAAGGTTTCTGAATGCCAAAGCTCGAAGCAGTAACATAAAAAAGAAATGAATTTGAAACAACTCTGCTTTTCTTAAAAGCTAACAAGTTCAGATTGTCATCCCAAAATAAATCATAAAGCTGCTTATTAGTGTCTAACCCACAACTTGTGCAGACACGATCACACGCAGTAAGAAAAGCATAAGTCTTTGTCACTAATACAAAATGCTGCAATTTAAAGCATCCCTCGAGGCATCTGGGTTCAAAAGGAATGAGAACTAGGAATGAGACAGACCTACAAAAGTTCTGATCTGGAAATTAGAAGTTTCTTAAAGAACAGCCATGCATTGCAAGCATAGTAATTAAAAGCAGCAGCCAGCACCTTGGGTCTCACTCCCAGCAGAGCTTTCTGTGGGGAGCCCGCAGAGCTGGCAGCACCAGCCGGCAGCACCGCGTGTCCCCGCTGCTCGGCTGCGCACTCTGGGCTGTCCCCCCCAGGACGGAGCTTGATCAGCATCTCACTTGCTCTGATTTCCTAAGCAGACAGGATACCTTGGCAGTACTGGCAGGTGTTACCAGCAGTGCTTACTGGTGTTGGAAGCCTCTCTGAGGCTGGAGTTACCAGTTGGGTCCAGTACAGTGTGTCCTGGAAGGCTGTTGCAGGTTGCTCCTGTCTTGGTGTGCTGGTTGCTCAGAGCAGGCAGTGTGGCTCACCTGAGACACATTCTGGCGGTACTTTTAGTCCTTCGAATAATGTTAATTGCTAGATTGATTGTGTCCTTTTTGCATAAACAACACTTGGGCTTTTTTCCCTCACCCCTTTTTTTAAGATGCACAAACCTTTGGGATGTAATTCCTAAATCAAAAATTTGGAGAGGATGTGAATAGTGGCAGCATGGTCCGGGATATAAGCTTGCTTGTTTAACTTGTGCTCACTCAGCTGGCTAATGAGTGAAGTTTTCTATAAGCGTGCTGAAAATCAAATTATACGGTTGGTTTTGGTTGGAAGCACTGTAAGTGCGAATGACAGAATTTTGTATTTCAGAAAATTAGGTTCAGTCTTACCGCCATCGCCGTGCTTGGGTGAGTTACTTGCTCTCTGGCTTTCCGCTGAAAAGTAGCACTGCTTATCAAGTAGGTGCATCTCATGAGATAAGAACAGTAATCCCTGTGAGGTGATGTGTTTCTGCAGCAATGGAGCCATGCCAATGCCTAAGAAAAGCTGTAATACCAGTTATAGTTTGAGCACTTAAACTACAGGACACACTATTGTTAAAGCATGATTCCCCTTGCTTTGAGGCAGTTATTTCCCTGCCTTTAAAAAGCAACTTACTCTCTCCTTGCATATACACAGTTATTCCTCTTAAGGGAGGATATAGGTGACATACGAAGCCCAAACACTTCCCTCTGCTGCTCCAGCGCCTTCCTTGGCTAGCAGCTGGCAAGAGAGAATACCCAAAGGTGTCCCCCTCCCTGTAGGACAGCTGGACAAAGCAGGGTGACAAGGAAGTAAGGCCTTTGCTTTCTTTTACTCCTTAAACAACTTAAGAGAAGTCATGACAGCTTAACCCCACGGAGCTGCAAGTGACAGCTAGTAATAGGCATAGATGCACTTAAGAAAAGCAATCCGTCTTCAAATGGCACCGTGGCTTCCAGCAGTCTGAGCGAGTCTGCTGTCAGGATCGTAGATCTGAACTTCCAGCATCTGCACTGTGTTTTGCTAAACCAAAGGCGAAATACTTGAAGCACTCAGAGCAGAGAGAGCATGTTGGCAGGAAGAGCCAAATAGATGATGAGAGGTCATCTGCTTTTCAGGGGGAAGAGGCCAAAGTGACCTAGAGAGACGAGGGCTTGCAGCAGGTAGAAGCAAGGAGGTAGCAGGGGTGAATCCAAAAGGCACCTTCCCCAGGGCAGATCAAACCCTGCGTCCCCGGCCTGTATGCAGATTGTGTGTGTTTCCCAGAGCACAGGGAAGCAGATTTATTTGGTGCTCACTGGTTAGCTCAATCATGAAATATTAAACAGCTATTGACTTGAATTGAGGAGTGCATCAAGATTTATTGAGCCAAGAGTTAAATACTGACTGAGGCAAAAACAAGCTAATACTTGCTACAAGGGACCGTTTGACCACTATAATATTTAATAAGTGTATTTCTGCTTCCATTTGGTATATCCTCACAGTTAAATATCCGAAGAACACTTTAAGGGCCAAAGTTATATATATTTATACAGAGAAATAAGGGCTTCTAAAGGAAAAAAAAATATAAGTTAGGGACTAGGATGAACATCACAGTTAGAAAAAGTAATCCAGCAATCCCTAGTACACACAAAAAGTCGTGAATGTGAAAACAGTAGTGAGCTCAGAAAGAGGTCCTTATAACCACGTCTCCTAAACTGGAGAATCTCCAAGCATTGTTTGGTTTCTGTGTGGTACAGAGCAGTGCTCAGAGCAGATTTCAAGCTCTCAGGGCATGTGGGCTCTGGGATCCTCCTGCTGCCCCACCGTAAGTCACTGCAGCAGCCACGCAGCGTGGAGAGATCTGGGGAGAGAGACGGAGAAGCCGGGATTTCACAAGTGCCTTGTCAAGGACTGCTGGTTGCACTGGATTGATGAGAGTGCGTCAGAACTTTCACAGCAGCAAGGAGCTACACATAAATGGTGTGGACAGTGAGTTTCTCTGTCCAGTAAATTAGAACAGTAATCTGTTATTAAGGGAATGATTATACGTGTTTCTGTTTACTTTTCATTCCATTCCCTGCTGGGGTAAAGGCATGTTCCTGAAAACTTATTTTAAAACACTGTTTGAAAGGATAGCAATAATTTGTATTTGCATGTCTTTTTCTGTGAATTTAATATGGCTAATGAGAGTGAGATGCTCCACAGTTCCACATAAGCAGCTCAATTGCAGCTCATACTCACAAAATATTACATATTTACTTTTAGAGAAAGACTGTCCTGCGTTAGGTTCTATATCATTACATAGCTCTCCCTGTCCTAGATGCTGAATTCAAGGGTCCTTGTTCTGCCAGATTTGCTTAACATCCTGGTGATTTTTAATACACATATTCTTGATTTGAGGTTTTATTGTTTGCTACATGGCAGCTTCATTTAAGTGTTTTCTTCAGGTTGGTATCCCAGTGGCATCTTTAACTGCCACAATTAATATGTATTATTTTTAGAAAAAAGCCACATTTACAGTGTTCTAATGTAGACATCAGGGGGTTTTATCTAACAAAATGCAGTTGTAGCCATGGATCTTTATTTGTAATCTTGGCTGCTTAGTATGCGTTAAAGGTCACACACCAGCATTTTGTTAATTTTAAACACTCTTAGAGTATGTCTAAAACTGTAAGATAACTTTTGTGCTGATAAATGTAGTTTATATTAGTGACAACAAATTACTTCCCATTTAGCTCACGTCATAAATGTGAAATTGCAGTACCTTTTATAGCAAAGCCATTCAATATTGCCATAGTAAGAGGGTGTCAGCATTTCGCTCCCAGCCTCCTTCACTGAGCAGCTTAGAATTCAACTGTAGAATCTCATTCAAAGCAGAAATTAAATGGACCAGGTGTTAACACAATTTGAGGGGGTTACTCCTCATCAGCTGTTCCATTTAAGCAGAGTAGCTTTTCACATGAAATGCAACTTTCATTTCTGCAGATACTGATAAAAACAACAGCTTCTTCTGGTAAGCCCTTCAAAAGCCTGTGCAGTAGCTTCCTTAAGGCACGAAGGGCTGATGCTCGCCTTGTAGCAGACTTGCACTGATCTAACCCTTTGCGTGTGGTTCTTTTCAATGCCCACCGACTCCGTGTGGTGACCTCGCGGCCCCTCAGTTCCGAGTCTGAGTGATGAAGAGAGTGAAAAGTCTTTGCTTCAGATGCTTTTCCCTGATCCCATCTGCTCCCTCTGTGCCCCCGCACCCTGCCCTCGTGCCTGTGATCAGCACAGTCGGGGTTGCAGGGCTGTGATCCCCAAACGCTGTCCTGGACAGAAGAGAGCAGAAGGGTGTGAGCAGTGCGGTAGAAGGCAGGTTCACGCAGGATTGCTGCTCCCAGTGCGCTGTGGAGGTGCTGGGTTTCTCTAGGACACATCCCAAAGCAGGAGCAGCTACACATCTCCAGGAGTTCAGGATGATGCTTGGTGTCTCCAAGTCCAGGGGCATCTGCTTGTCTTGAAAGACCTTAGAAAAAAAATTCAGTCTAGTCATTTTGAGTCTTCTCTCATTCTGTCCACATGCTTCAAGGGATACGTGTTCCCAAGTACTTTGCTGCTGCAACATGTGTGTCTATAACATCATTTTGTACACTCCAGGGCAGGAAACCTCATTTCCTTTATTTCTTGCAGCTTTGTGAATATTTATGGATAAACAGTTAATGATTCATAAAGATGAGCCGTTTTGCTTCTTTTGAAAATATTATTAACCTGTTTCGATAATGAAAATAACCAAACAAACTGTATTTTATGTTGAAAGAAAGACAGTTCCTCCCCCTGCCATCCCTTCATCTCAGGTGTGCTCAGTAATTGCAATTGGGAGGAATTTGCCTTAGGAAGATTCTCCATAAATCTAATTAAAATAGGCTTGTGTCTTGTTTTGAAGCAGTAATTCAACAATGCATATAGTATAAGCACCATATGTCAGACAGCACGAATCCTCTAAATGGCCTGAAACTTCAAGACAGAAAAGAAAGCTGAGCAGGAGAAATGAAAACCCTTAATGTCTCTTGGAAAAGGCATCATCTTACAGGACAGTGCAGTAAGTGGACAGTTTGCATGATAATTGCAAATCGGTTTAGTAAGCTTTGAGACTTAGAAATGCTCCTCTCAGCACCATTGATCTGAACTAACAGCGCTGGTTCTCAGCACAATTAAGTCATAAACTTGAATGTACTCTGCATGTTTGAACCTGCCTTAAACTTTTCCCTGACTGATAACACACACGTGCAGTACAGCTGAGTATTGGAAAATTCATAACGATTACCATGAAGTCCTTTGCAAGGAGGTATTTTCTACAAGGAGAAGGAAGAAAGCTTTCAGTCTATCTTTAGTACCATATTTTGCACTTAGTGTTGAAGTCTGACGAATGAGTGCTGATTTAGAATTCCTTTCCACTTCCTGCTACAGCTTGTGCTATAAATCAGATGGATAGGACCACAAATGGGGTAAAGAGAAACAGGACTCAAGAGTCAGATAGTGATACCGATGAGGGAATAAAAAAATCTAGCGCTCATTTTTAATATTTAGTTACATTCTACTGGAGGCTAGTCGAAATTAAAAAATCATACTAATATTCAGTCAATAGCTGTGAAAGATGTCTCTTTAACTATGTAATACTTAAAATTTTACTGGCAAAGTATGATCAGTGTAAAACTTACTGAGTAACTAAAGTTTCCCAGCAGTTTAAGTAACGTCATACCGTAAACAAGAGGATGCTGAATGATCTTAAATGAAGAGTGTGCTGGTTTTGCTTAAGAAGTAATTTAGGAGACCAGACGCTTATGGTTAGCTTCAAAAATAGTCAATGCTTTCAGGCCCAAATTTCACACTCCTTCATACAGCAATCCTCTGGAAAACATAGAATGAAAAAAGTGGTATGTTGCTGTATATAGAGATTGACCTGAACAAAGCATTTAAATTCAGCAAAACATTGAATGAATGTCTTTGCTGTGGACTAGGTTGGATTTAAGAGCTGTGAAAGAATTATCATTCTTTATTAAATGATTCCCTGAGATTTAATTTTTTTGGTAAAGTGTGTTCTAAAAATGTTGTTTTTGTCATATGGAGAAGTCAGCAGGTTTGTAGATATGTAGAGACAGATCCTCTGAGTGAAATCAGTATAGCCAAGGAAGCCTTGCGCTGGGTCTTGCTTCCATCTCAGTGTATCCCCTTGGAAAGAATGAAGCCATGCGTTTTTATGTCAGAGGGAGTCAAATGGAGAACCAGCTCAATCAGTCTTGCTCTGGGCTCCCCATGAGCAGCCGATGTGATGTGATGTGTTTGTGCTTTACCCGCCTCACTGAGAGGCATCACCTTTCCCAGAATGGGGTTGACAGCTATTGACACTGCTGAGAAAACATTATCTTACTATTAAAATTACTGTGTATTGGTTCAGATGCAAGGGAGGAAATCAAGCATGTGCATATGCAGAGGGTTAAAATTGTAAAAGTATGCACAGAAGCAGCAGGGGTGAGAAATTCAACATCTTTGCATGACAGCCTTGCATGCAGTGAATATCGCTCCAGCTCTGGAGCCCAGTGCTTTGTTTTTGTTGGATCAGGGCATTGGTTTCCTGAAGCTACTTAGAGTAACTACTCTGCTGTGTAAGCAAGAACATCAGGATCAGTTCCTAAATATAAAATCTGATGAGATTGAATAGAATAATTGATAATAAGGCAGGAGAAAAGCAACAAGAATGTAAAAGAAACCCCATGTACTAGCATATCAAAAATATTAAATCTGCTCAATTGGTTGAGGATTGTTCCATGGTAATTGGCAAAACTATACACAATATATTATTTGTGTGCTTTCTCTCCCACCCTCTCTCTCTCTCTCATTCATCAAATTGCCCGTTCAGGCTTCAAATAAATAATTGTAATAAAAAAAGCAAAGGCAGATCATTAGAAACTGAATGAGCCTTTCAGACTCACAAAAGCTTGAAGTGCTGGAATTTTTTTCCCTGAAAGGGCTAAACATTAAGATCATGAACAAATCATTTTGTCCAACTAGTGTGAGCATCAAACACACAGCTGCATACATCCAGGGAAGTGACATATCTTCAAAGAATATAGCCAGCCTGAATGATGAGAATCAGTCTGCCAGCCTGCACAAATTTACATGAGTGCTTACACTATCAGTCAGGCATTTCCTGGACTCCCGTGGTATTTTTTTAATGTGAACTATCAAGGATTACAAATGGACAGTTCTGTTGCGTTTCCCCCCGGCTCCCAGCGATGTGCTCTGTGAGCAGGACTTGGGCATATCCAGGCCTAAAGATTGTAAAGAAGGATGTAGGAGGTACCCGCAGTGTGTTTGGTGAGGTGTTTGCCGAATGTCGGGGTGTCTCCGCTGTGGTGGGCTGTGCAGACCATGCCCCGAGGAGTGGCAATACAGTGCGACAGATACAGGCGCACGTATTCACGTGTAGGTTTCTGAGAGCTGTATTATTCAAAAACCGCATGGGAGGTGGAGCACTCCAGCCTGTGGTTCCCTCGTGGTCTTCAGCTCTACCCAGCATGTCCAGTCCATTCCGGCCTTGTAGTCCCGCAGTGGGAAGAAATCCCTCAGCCAGATCTGATTGCTGGGAGAGCAGTAGGTTAGTGAAAGGGAGGAAGGAGAGACACCCCAGGCACAGCCTCCCAAACCCCTTCTGTCACCCTCTGCAGCCCCGCTCAGCTCTCTAGCTCCTAGCCAGAGCCCCCTGAAGCTCTGCTACAGCTCCTAGTCCCTCCTTTGTCCCACAACATTCCCCACCACACTACAATATAACTTGCTGTCAGCCACCTGGATTGAATGAAGTCCTTTGCCTGTTGTCATTGGGGTGACGAACACACGTCACCTGCAGTGCCAAGGAGCAGCATCAGGTTTGCACCACTGTCAGGTATGGGGTACTGGGTAGATGAACTCCTAGTCTCAAGCTGTATGGATGTTTTTCTGGCATGCTGATCACTTTGATCCTGAGCCAGCTATCCAGCAGTTCACTCTGGCTCTGAGGACTCGTAATACATTATCATACACTTTGAAATTCATGCAGGAAAGATATGACATTGCAAGTATAAATCAAGAGGTGACAATTCTTTTTTGGAAGGTTGTGTTGTGTGCTGCTCTCTTTTGCGTTCAGTAAGCTTCTAGCTTGAAAAGTTCGGTTCATTTATTATTTTATCAAGTGTAGATGCTGTTCGTCCCCTTTTTGTGCTTGATACATTCAAGATTCAAAATATTTTTCTTATTCTCTTCTTGGTACCAAAACCAATATGAGGGCTGTTTAAGGGAGGTATTTTGCGGGTGCGCCTGTGCAATTCTGCGTTTCCTTAACCCAGCCCTTTCTCCTGCAGTAGCATGAAGGCTAGAGAGTGCCTTATAAAGCTTGATGCCAATGGGAGCAGAATGCAAAGGCCTGGGCTGTAGCCAAAGTTAGCTAGGATGATCCTGGGTTTACGGGAAGGAAGAGGAGAAGTTTCAGGACATGGGGAAGAGGTCCGGTGAGTTTCTTTGAATGGTCTCACATGGTACTTGTAAGAGAGAGGGGAACAAATCCTGTTCTCTCTACCAGAGATGCACTCTTGACCTGCACAGAGTCCAGGAATACTGCTGCTCTCAGATGCTGGTGGGGACAGAAGCACTCTCGTGTCTTGCAGAACAAGGTAAAGGATTAATGCTGCTCACTCCTGTATCATGCGTGCAAAGATTAACAGTGTAATAAGAAAGCAAATGCTTGTGTAGGTAATCCAGTGATCAGTAATGTATCTTTTGCCTTGTGTTATTGTCCCATGTGAGCATTTCTTCCTTAATGTTTGCTTTTTTGTTTTCTGATTAAGTCTCTTACCTGTCCATGCTATAGAGTTAGGGCACATTTTTAGATAAATATGGACACTATGTTTCAGAATTGCTTAAGAGCTTCACTAAATCCTCCAAGAACTGTGCACAGTCAGTGAAATAAAGTGCTTAATTGCACAAATAAATAGAGTAGAAGTTTGGTTTAAAGATTAGTAATGTAAATGATAGGACATAGTAGATATGTCTGTCTCTTTCTTTTTAATGGGTTCTTGCTCACTCCCCTAGCCATCTGTGCACGATGTTCGCTATAGTGTCGCTCCATTTCCAAGTTTGTGTAATCCAGGTTGATCATTAGGACTTGCATAGAGTGCAGTAGTTTCACTGCCTGGTGAGATTGCTTTAAACGGTGTTGGTGAGGAATGACGGTGGGGTTTGTTACCAGATCATCTAAGGATCCGTCGATCTTCAGTCCTCTAAACCCACCTGGTAGATTATTAGGCAGGTTGGCCTTTGGTAAAGAAAGGTGTCCTGGTTGAGGGTAAGAGTCTTTCTTCAGGATGAAACCTTCCATTTTAGAGAAAGTATTGACAACAGAGTTGTGGACAGAAGCCTAATGCAGAGACATATTTGTAATGCTCCATCCACCTAATGATATTCAAGCTTTGTGTAATAGGTTGCTGAAAATGAGGTGGAGCATTAAATGACACATCACTGGGGTGTTAATCAGCCTGACATGGCTGACTGATCAAAGGTTTAGAAAAAGCATATAAAGAGTTTTGAGCCATAATGGAAATGTGTTGCCCCAATGTCAAATGTTAACGAGATCACCCGAAGGAAGTTAGGAGAATTCCAGTATATGTAGATAGTAAATTGTGCTCTTTTACATTTTTATAGATAGGTCATTTTGCACATGGAATGATCTTTTTGCGTGCATGCCACTGTCTGTGGTATTAATTTATTCTGGAGAAGTTGGAACTAAGAAGGAAGCCATGTCTGAATGTGTTGGTAGAAGACATCAGTTGCCTTTGCTGGAAAGAACTGAGTTAAATATAATGTGCAAAACTGTGAGAAACAAATCTGACATCTCAGCAGAGGAGTGAATGGTTTGCATTAACCTTGCTAAATCTGTCTTTCTCAGAATACCCAATATAACCTCGTACACTCTTGATTTTAACAGGCTTTATTATACTCCATCTCAACTACATAAATACAAAGCTAAAATATCTAAAATATTTAACAGATGTGGAACAGTAGAGAGAGACCTCTACAGCATATAGTGTGGGATTGGTCCAAATTAAATAGTGATCATGGGTTATTAAACATTGAATGCCGTTCTGGAGGTAGATCAATATCGCTCGCCTTACATTGGCTGTTCAGGCACTTAAATGAGAAAAATGAAAAAAACTCTTAACTAATATGATCTTTGAAAATGAGTAGTGTGCGAGTGGTTCTGATCTTGTAAACTGCACTAATTTCCAAAGAGTTAAGTGAGATTAAATCATGCTCCAAATATCAGGTACGCCTCTGTTTAGAACACTGTACAAAGGGAGTTGTAGTACAAAAAAGTTAACGAAGGCAGCAACTTTAGATCTGCACCCTGGGGGAGCATGGCAGAGGTGGAATGAAGAGATGGGATGAATGTCTGAGGAGAAGCCCTGGTGTGTATATCTAGGATATATATAACTAAGTGTGGGAGAAATATAACAAGGAGAAGGGAGATTTCACTGAAATTATGGCAAAGTATCTTTGCTTCAGTCAGCCGTTCTTTACAAACAATACGGCCGTTTATTTTAAGTGGTAGATTACTGGGGAGATAACACATGTATGATTTATTATTGATATAAAAGATCTCATTTCTGAAAGTTTTCTGCTCCAAAAGTAGTTCCACTCATTTTTGATAGATACTAAGAAGAATCGGAGAGAATAATCAATTATTGCTACATATTCCACTTCATCAAGACCGTTTAGATAAATCTTAAAGATGGGAACTTTTGAAAGAGGCCACTAATGTAAAACATCCACTGTAGATCCAAAGAAAGAATATATAAAACATATGGACATACACCATAGGAACACAGTATTAGAACAGAGGATCTGTTGAAAGAAAACTCCTGGGCTCCTGGCTAATGAATAGAAGAGAGATAAAGCATAATAATAAAACAGTACCTTAGAATGTTTAGCGATCATTGTCTTAACTGCTTTCATTATTTTGTTAGTATTCAGTCTTTCATTTCCCATTCTTAAACATTTAAATATCAGTGGCTCTAGTATCTGACACAAGACAAAACATTTCTTCATTACAAGACAAAGAATAGCTCATCAGCAAAACACACCGTGCTGAACACCTTCACAAACAGATCTGAGGCACAACAGATTGCGGCAATTAAAAAGAGTCTCTCAAGCACTTCAAAACACAGATACCTCCGCTGTCTGCTTCGTATTAATCCAAGGCTCCTTGAAGATAAAATTTGACAGGAAAGTCCTTCATTATGGTTCCATATTGTCATCTCTTTTAACAAAAAAACGTCTGAAGTGAATGAGAGTTAGGATACCATATATTTAAATATTCACGATAAGATTTGCAGTATGTGTCGTCATGATATAACTTACCTGGAAGGGAGTTAAGGGGAAAAATTATTTATAATGTGAGCACAATTAAGCAGCATTCCTCTATTAAAATTGCACTTATTTGTCTGATGTGTACACACACAGTAGTGGAAAGGTGGTAAGATCAGACTTAAAAAGAAAAACCCAGCATACAAAAAAAACCCAAACCAAACTACCATCTGTACAGTAATAAAAGAACAAAAAGGAGGGGGGCATCCTTTTAATTATTATGATTAATCATGTTTATTGCAGAAGGCGTAAGGAACCAACTAAGAACAGCCCTCTGTCATGGTAGTAAATCGAAATGAGTAGGCAGTCCCTGCAGAGCTTACAGCCCTGCACAAGCCCGGGTAAAGCTCTGGGGAAGGTGACATAAAGCACTACAGAGAGCTTTACGGTGGAGGTAGATCCTGACATGATTTCCACAATGGCTTTTTGCCTACTTTCCTAAATAAATAGGTTTGTAGGATCATTCTTGTTGTGTATCTGTGAGTGTGTTGATGACTGCGTCTCTGCGTTTACCCCTATAGCAGCATCAGAAGGTCCTGGGACTGATGAGGGAAAACTTTCTGAGAGATGGCCTTCACTGAAATCAGTGAGCAGACTTGGATTTCGTCGTCAGTTATTCACGACACCAGACTAATCTGAATAAATAGCCATCCTCTGCCCCATAACTTACGTACTAACCAGAGAAAAGAGAGGAAACGTTAGTGTTGTTGAGCTGTTCCAGCTGCCTTAGATTCCCCCCCAGGTCTGTGCCCCTGCAGCTGCGATCGCACAGTATCGCTGTGAGCCCTACCTGCTTGACAGTGAGAAGCATGGCCTTGGCTTTGAAGTTAAACTAAAGATCGATTTCTTCTTTTTCCTGCATAATTAGTATCAGATGACCAAATGCATCAGGGCGGGGGGGTGGGTGGGGTGGTGTTGCTATACTATACTTCATGTTATGTTTCAGTAGCTAAATATAGCTGTATTACCTCAGAAATACTTGAAAGGCCTGCAGCAAACCAACCCCCCAGATGCAGCAGTCATGCCAGAGGTTCTGTGGGGACTCGTGTTGCTTCCCATCTTGGTTACAGGTGGCACCGGCGCGTGTGGCTGCTGCCAGAGTGGGCAGCACTCGGCACGGCCGTGCCTGAGCTCCTGGGAAGGAGAGGAGCCCATGGTGCAGCTGAGGTATGCTAGGACTGTAAATTTTTCATATTCTCTTTATGCTTTTTATTTCATGATTCATGGTTAGGAAAATGCCCAAGGCAGAATCAAGGCTACGTAATGTGAGTGCTCATGCACAGGATGAGAAGACAAGTGCATGGGAGTCTGCCTTTGTTTGCTTAGATCATCCTGTGTCATCACAAATAATTGTACCTTCCAGAGCTGCGTGCGAATGCAGGAACCCTTGTTGGTTTGAACGTGCAGCAAGCAGGACTGTTCCTGAGTTGGTACGTCAGTGAGACGTGCCACAACTTGTGCTTCATTTCAGTGGTAGCTCCTTGTCAGGAAAGAATGCTGATCTGGGTGGGGTGTATGTTGTCTGTTCTGAAATCCTGTATCTTCACTTGTAGCTTTTAATTTTAAAGCAACAGCTTCTCCAGTTGTGTATTTACTGATACTTGTCGCAGTTTCAGGCCACAATTAAATAGGAGCAAAGCAGGACATTGGTATAAAATGCCAGCACTTGATGCTAATCGTGTCGCTTCTCTCGCTCAGAGGAGAGCAGAGTCAGCGGTGTGCCAGGTCTGGCAGGGCCAGCAGTCCACATGGGCTGCTTTACAGGCAGAACACGAGCTTTTCTGGAACAACCTTAGTGGTCCCTGAATAACACACCTGCCCGTGAAGATGTCTGAGCTTTTCCAGTCTCCGTTTCCCATACAGAGCGATGCATTGCTGACTGGCTCATCTGGGAGTTCCCAGACTGTGGGGAAACTCGCTGATGCTCAGTGGTGAGATCACCATCACCGGCGTTGGTTCCTCCTTGTTTCCACTGAGAATCCTCTGCATAATGAAAGATTGAGAGCTGTACAAATGCTGTGGGGGAGCAAATTGAGAAAGTATGCAAGCTTCCTTCGTCGAAGGTCTAAGGCAGGGAAAAGAAATAGGTGAGATGATTGAACAGTCCTTGCAGGCCTTCAGTGTAAATTAACAAAAGGAAGAGAAGACCATCTGTTGGGCAGAGCTGCTGGGGTCCGGGGGGGACCAGCCTCCAGTGGAAGAGGAGCTTCCACGTGCCAAACCTAGTAATGCATTGAGGCAGAAGTGACCAAGAATCGTCACGCTCAGCTGAAGTGATGACCGTAGACAGGAAAGCGGATGCCGTTCCATGAGAAGGCAAGAAAAGAGATGGGTGGGTCACAAGCAAGCGGTGAAGAGGAACTGGTGAGAAGGGTTAAACAGAAATGAGATGGGGAGCAAAAGCATCTTGCTCAGGAGGAGGACAGCAGAATATCAGCAGAATGTTTTGTTTTACACTGTCTTCCAATGGTAGTTCTCAGGTCATTTTGGTGGGTTTTGCCGATTCCAAACCAGGTCTCATCACCGCAGCAGAAGCCAGCTCCAGTCCAGATCTCTCATCTTAAGTAGAGCTCTTTTCTTTGCTCCTCTTGAGCACTGCTTGAAATTAAGGTAAGGTCTACAGAGCTGTACAAGAGTAGAATTTAATTTAGACCCATAACTGGAGAAAAGAGGATGATTATTTTAGTTAAATAAAAAATTAAATTTATGCCGACGTGAAAAAATGGAACGGAAAAACTTCAGAAATCTCAGAAAATACTTCAGTGAAAATTACACTAATTGATTAAACGGGAAATTGTCACTTGTAGAGAAAACATTCTGAAATCACAAGTGTAAGATGTAAGTCTAAAACAACAGGACAAATGAGCGTTTCATCTGTGTGCTGAAACTGCTTGAATGCATTCTGCAGTGAAGTGCTGGTAGCACAGCTCTAGAGCCTTGTTCTGAACACTTCATCCCTCTCCCTGGAAATAGCAGTTCCTTTATGTAGTGTGAATGAGATATAAAGAAAGACTTTCAAAGCCACTTTACATCTCTGGTAAATGTGGGCCAGTTCCCAACCCTGAATTATAGGTATATACAGTACAGGAGAATGTGGTTATCAATTTCCCTAGTGCACCACGAGAGAGCTTTTGATCTTTGTGATCAGATTATCTTGTCAGTGGCTTTTGAGAAGGCAACAGGAGCAGATGATAGTCCACGAAGACTGATGCATTGACCTTTTTCCACTTACTGCGCCCATTCCAAGCACAAACAGAATTTAAGCCCGTGAGGGGAAAAGCAAAGCTGCTGTCAGGCACAGCAACTCTTCCTGCGCTCCAGAAATGTTGCTTGTGATCTGCCAAGGCCATGTGTTTGTTTGGCCTTATGTTGCATTTTAACCTGGTTTCATAAACACAGCTTATACAATGTGCTCTGCTGTGCCCCTGCCTGACAGCCTTGCCACTCCTGCATATCTTTTTAACCCTTTAGCCAATTTGGATCGAATCTAACAGATCTGTGAGTAGAGGAGAGAGACTCACTAGTATAAACACTGTATTGTGAACTTAATCTTTGTGAGACATCAGAGAACCTCCATGGGAAGCCACCAATGAAAAGGGAAGCCATAGGAAAAAAGCTTCAGTGGCAGCTGCTGCTCACTGAAGTGTCTTTTCTTCTCTCTTCTTCCCTTTTTAAATAAAAATGACTTAGCAAAAGCATTCAGTCATGTCCTCAAATGTTACCATGAAACCATGGGAGTACGTCATCTGGGAAGAGAGAGTCTTTTCTTCTGTCAGATTCATGTAACATGAAATGCATTTGTCTGTTTCGTTACACCATGCTTTCCCAAACAAACAAAAAATCTGGGCTGGCCCTTCATTTGGAATAAATTGGAGCAGCTCCACAGAATTCAGTTTGCTGATTCATAGCAGCATAGGCTCACATCCTTTCTTTTTCTGTGCATATGTGGCACCTTCTAAATAATACAACATGTTTAGAAATGTGATATTTGAGATTTCAGATAAGTCTGGTGGCACTGTGTCAGTGTCATTTTTTTAAACGTGGGTCTGGGCTGCAGTGTTATTTTAAAGCTAGTTAGCTAACGTAATAATTGGTGAGTTAGCTCGCAACATCAGTACATGTCAAATGGATGACAAACATTGTTGTCCATCTTCTTACCGTGATTTCTGTACTTTATTCCATATTGTATTTTAGTGCTCAGTTGCTGGGATTTAGTTTGGAGGAGACTAAACAGAGCACTGCTTCTGTCATGTTTTAACATGAAACATCCAATCCAAAGCCTGGGTCCGTTGAGCACTACCAAATAATGAGAGGCTTTGATTGTTCATAGATCTTTGCTATGAAGTGTCAAACTTTTCATACTGTGAAAATGATCTTCACCAACATAGAGCTTGAAAACAGATAATTATCCAAGAACATGAAACAGAATTAACATGCACTGGAGCATATCCTGAACATTTCCTTTAGCAAAAAAAAAATGTAATTGCTGTCTGAGTACAAAGCAAGGAGAAGGGTTGGCTCTGTTTCTTAGACAATTTAGACTGGCCACTGTTTACCCATTTAACCCATAAAAACACATAGCTTATCAGAAGGGCCGTTCGAGGGCTGATGGAGTGTGACGAGCCTCCTGATTGCAGGCACTTCTCATTTCACACTTCCCAAGTCTGATCAGATGGAAGGTTCTGGACTACTATTAGAAATCTGAAACCTGATGAATCAGAGCTCCTAGTTAAACAGGACATTTGTAAACCATGTTAAGCCACAGCAATAATTAATACACATTTTGAACCACGTTTTGACTTCAGGCATAACTAAGAGGCTTCATTCTTAGCCTAGAAGAATGGACATAATTTGATATGCGGACACAATTTTCCCTTACAGAAATCAGACAAGCAAGGAAATAACGCTTCTAATGGCTAATGGGAGTGGTTCTGGTTTGTGATTTTGATTTTACAAATCCATTTTCTAATATTAGAAACTAGCAGAGTGTAGAGACACAGGATGGAAGTCTGGAAGAGACCTTCTGAAATATCACGTATACCTCAGTGACATCACGGGCAACTTTGCTTGCAAATTTATTCAGCCAGGGCTTGCAAATGCGTGAGAATTTTTGTCACCATCTTCTTTTTGGGAGGCTGCTCCCAAAACTCATAGCCAACAGTTAAAAAGTTTGTTTTCCCTCTTTTTGTGTCTATGCTAGTTTTATTCTCAGAGATGTCTCCACGTTTAAGGGTAAGGGTAGACACATTTATAGATAATTATCATACTATCTCAGTTTTCTTTGTGCTAGGAAAAGCAAACCATGGACTGCCAGAAAATACCCTTGGCTTTCTCTGATAATTTTATCGACCTCCTGCAAAAGTTATCCCACTTAAGGCTCCTCCTTCCCAAGTATGCAGAATCAGTGTTGAAAGCAATGTGAACAGACTCGTTTGTGAGAGCACAGGAGGCAACGCTTGCCAGCTCTGGTGTCATCGTGCCCTTGTACCTCTGTGGCAGGGACACGGTGTGCTCATCCCCCAGCCGCTTACCCTTGCAGAGACTCATGCCTTCCTCTTTAGGGCATTATTGCGATTATTACTAAAAATAAGTGCAGATCTCACTGGTGACAGCACCGTCATCCATCCGACGTGTGCATGCACACATGTGTCTAGAGATGCTGTGCAGCCCGTGTTTTTCGTGCAAGGGGCAACATCACAAGAAGTGGCGACACCGTCATTCTGAGCACCTATTGGCACTTTCAGCCACCCTCTGCCTCTGGACCTGTTGTATCAAACTGCCACTCTCCCAAAAACGTTCTATTCCGAAGGGTCAAAGATCTTTTGTAAGCAATTCTTGCATACTCTTCACCAATAATTACAATGTTTACCTTATGTTTTTATTACAATTGTCTACTTTTTTTTTTTTTTTTTAACTTTAACAAGATGCAGAAAGTCTTAGTATAGCACAACAGGATTTTTAGCCATATGGTCTATTTTCAGACTACATGTACTGCAATTGAAAAACCAGGTTTTATTTTTGGAAAAGACTACGCTAAGCTAACTGTCTAAAGGTGAAAATTGTGCCTGTGGCAGGGACGAACCCCTGGTCTATGTCTAAGTGAGGCACACTGGATATCAGATCAGAAAGATCTTCTTGGTGCATCCCATAATACAAAAAAGTTACAGCCCAACACCAAGGTAAGACATCAAGACGAGGTGTCTGCTTGCTTCCTTGACCCAACTGACTTACTGAATTTGAATCAAATTTTGTTAATTCTCTTGAAACAGCAGTTGTGTTTGGTTAAAACAGATTATTAACTAGAATAAGTATTTTTAAATTTTTTTTTCTCACTTTACATCATTCACAATTAATTCTTTTTGGGTGACAGTTTACCCAAACTGTTATTATGAAGCTTTTGCTAATAGCAATAAGATTTTGTAGGTGCACATTCTTGTTACTTCTTCACAGCGTAATCAGAAAATATGAGAACATATTTAGCTTGTGTAATTTAATTCAGTGACTATTAAGCTGATCATGGTGCTGGCACTCTTCTAGAAATACACTCACCTTTAATAAGCCGTTGAAAACCAGAAACCATAAACATCAAAAATGGAAGCATTAATCCTGCAGTATAACAAGGTGAATCTCTAAAAATCATCTTAGATTCCTGCTGAAATAATTCTACTACGTTTGTAATCAATCAAGAGAGAAACAATTGCTGTTAGCTTCTCTACTGCAGAGTATGGCTCTGCAGTGGACTATGCAGGAAATCAACAGCCAGATTAAACGAACGACACAAAGGGGAAATGAAAAGTATTCAGAGATAAATGAAAGTGTGGATCCTTAAGTATCTAGTGTGTCATCTGGCAATAAAAGTATGAGGAAGAGGGTAATGAGTCAATCTGCATAAACCAGGAAAACAAAAAGTAATCACAGGTAAAGACAGACTTATGCAAATACAAAACCTCGAGGAGAGAGGATTGGAAAGCGTATGTGGAGAAGCTGGGGCTATAAAATTAGGAGGAAAAGTTATAGATAGAAAAAAAAAGGAACGGTTGCAAGAAAATTCCACAGAAACCGTAAGAAGCTAAATCGTCATTCAAGTGTACGTTCTCCATCACCTTTGCAAGATAACCTCAACCAGAAATGTAGCCGAAAGACAGCTCCATGGGGAGCTGCAATGTCACAAACAAATACAGAAGGAGAGATGCTTGCATGGCTACAGAACTGGCATGGTTATTCTAGGTATGGGCCATTTCAGGTATGAAAGTGCTTCCAGACGACCTAAGAAACTTGATGATAGAACAAAAGAAACCGAAAAAAAAAAACCCACACATCAAAAATGGAAAAAGAACTTCCAAAATGCTGTGTATAACTCGAGTGGAGATACATTGGAGGAAATGAGGGTGTCAGCCCCCGCTTTGTGGGCACACAGAGTCCAAGACTTGTGCTCTGCATGTTTCCGTGTGCTTGAGGAGAGCCTTCCCCTATACCAGAAGCATCATCATAGACGGGAAATACAAATATCGGTGTAAGTAAATGTGAACTACTTAGGGGAGAGAGAAATACATAAACCAGAGGAATCTACTAATATTGGCCCTATTCCCATGTTGGAAAAGGTCTAGTCAGGAGAGACATGGATAAAATTCTAAAACCACTGTCTGTCCCTAACCATGTTGCATAAATTATGTATAGATGTTCAGTTAAATTATTCTGATATTGTACAGGTGACTTGTAAAGCAAGATGTGTTAAGCAAAGGTTATTGTAAAGATCTGAATAACTACAGCAGAATGAAACCTTATGGGGCTGCCAGTTGCTCCAGAAGGTTAGATATCTGTCTTTCTTAGATAAAAAAAAGGATTTAAGAATTGAGGGGTACTGCCTCCTTGAGTGAGTTGTACTACTTTCTGAAGAAACTAGATGAGGATAATGCATCAGGCCTTTTGGATTTCTATGAAATACAGGCAAAAGAAGAACATCCCAAAGAAAATATATGACAAAATTGAAGACAAATAAGTTCATTTTGCTTATTTATGCTGTAATATATGAATGCTAGCTAAATATGAGAAGAAGCAGCAAAAGCAACTGCCAAATGTTTTTTAAAAAGGAGCTAAGAGCGTATGTGGAGGAAAATTAACCATAAATGTTATCTCAAAGGAGAAGACCCTCTTGAAATAAGTGTATATATGGCAATTATGTCTAAAACTTGTTATGTTGCTATTGTTTTGTGAAATGACAGAACATCTGCTCAGTCACAAGGCACCAGTAAAATGCAGCTTTATGCCTAAAGCAATATGTCAGTCCCTAACAAAAAATGTATATAATAGGCTAAAAACAAAGTCGCATTGTCTTTTTCAGTTGTAGTAATTTCTGACCTAATAATGGTTTAGAAAGGATTTTTTATTTTTGAAAATAAATGAATGGAAGGATTGAGTCATTTATGACTCTCTTCAAGATTAGGCTTTGTACATTATTTGTGCATAAGCTGGCAAAATGCTATGTCTCTGCAAATCATATTTATGGTCACTAAAGCAGTTTTTAAGAGGCAACTTGCTTAAAAGTACCTTGAGAAAAGATCATGCTTAGCTTACAGTTTCTAAACGCAGTATATGACTGGCCATTTTTGATCACTGTGAAAACTCCAGCAAGTCAGATATGTGCGCTCACATGACGAGTGGACAGAAGTCAGATTTCAGCTCAAAGCTGTCTCTTCAGAGAGGGAGAGCATTCACACTGAAATCCATCCAATAGAAAACTAATTAACTAATTCCCGGGGATTTCCCCCGGGAAACAATTATCGTATGGGATTTGTCTCTGAGTATTCCAAGCACATAACTTTTAAGTGGCTTTATTCAAAAAGGGTATTCTCTTAGATTTTCATCGTTGTGTTCACTGACCTGAAAAGTGTGAAACTGTGGAGCAAAATGTGATTTTAAAACCTATTTTCTGATGAAATGAGACTATTATCCTATAGCTTGGATATATCCTATCCCCTCAGATATACAGGCATGTATGACCCCTCAGGAAATAGACTAATCAATGAGACGGATTGAAACTGGCACTTTTATCGAATAGTTTTCATGGAGCTAAACAGTTATTACTTAATTAATGTGTGGAAGTATTCATCTGGAACATGGCTTCATGAAAAAACATGAGAATGAATTTCTATTCCAGCACATCTGCTGTCAGAGTGAGAATTAGGGTTAGAGTCATGGCAGAAAGCTCAGGGGTTGTGTGTCACATAGTCTTTGAAGCCTCTGAAGTCTGAAGTGTTCTTCTATGTGACGGGGAATGCATTTGCTACATCATCAAGTATTAATAGGGGAGAAAGACAGCAACATTTCTCATATGACTTCTTTCTTCTCCACAAAAACATACGTCAGCGGAACTTTTTTTTTTTTTAGTGTCACTTAAGGTTGGCACCTTTGCTGGAAAAAATAAAAACCATGAGGATAGTCACCTGTATCTGACTCAGAGCCGAAGAATAATATGTTATTTTTACCTTTCAGCTGAATCAGGTACAGAAAGACTGTATAGTTTCTCAAAAAAAACTTTAGACGTTTATAAACCTGATCCAAAGCCTATTGCAGTTGGGAAATTTCCTGATTGGAGCCTGTTTTCAGTTGGGCTGTACAAATCTTATTGATCTATTTATATAACCTTTTCATGAGTTAAAAAAAAGAAAATGTCTTTCAGATGCGCAACAACTTTAATGCTTAATTTTTAAGCTGTTAAGATTCCAGTGTTTTTTGAAACCTTAAGCAGCAGATACCTTCTGCTTTGTGAAGGTACAGGCTCCAGTGCCCAGCCTGAAATACATTGCAATTGTTTAACCAAGGCATCGGTTCTCAGCACCAAGACACCGCGCTGGAGCTGTTGAGCAGTCGCCAGGAACGGCTGGATGGGGTTATGCATCAGCAGCTGGAGTATAAGTCAGCAAAATCAGGCTTGTTTAAGTGTGGTTTATAAGGAATAATAGAAGTGACATTACTGACTCCAATCTCTGATCTCTATTGATAAATACGGGCAAGGGGCTGTGACTCTACAGCCATCTGTGGCGAAGCTGCAAGTTTTAGGGGTTGGTGGCAGCAGCTTGGAGAATCGTTCAGGCTTTTGGGCAGATCACGGCTGTCCCTGAAGAGACCTCAAACCTTCATATGACCTCCAGCTCCTGTTGGAGACCTCTCGGCCCCTTAGCCACAAAGCATTAAGGGCATTCCCTGTCCACAACCATCTTCTGGACCTAGCAGAGCTTAACAAAACATGAAGGTTCATGTCTTTATGTTCATGTCTTCTTCTAAAGCTCTGCCATCCTAGCCCATCCTGATGCAGTCTGTCTGATTTCAGTGCAGTTGAAAGGCCTTTGAGAAAGGTTTCTATGATTCCATGAAAAAAGGACATGGAGAAGTGCTGATATACACTTTGCTATCGCACTAAGACATTGACCTCACTGAAGTCATGTGATGGTGGCCAAAGGACATGTGTTCCTTCAAAATCTGGAAAAGGGAAGGGTGTTAGATCACAAGTCACTATGCAGTGGTGACATAGCCCTTCTCAACAGGGCTGCACGCTGTGTGAGGAGCTCCTCCCTTCATCTCCTAGAATGGGTTTATTTATAGATAAACCATTATCTCTGCACAGAGTTGGGCTCTGGCTCATCAGTCGAGGTGAGTGGTAGCCCTAGGTAGAAAATTATTTGCCGGAACAGTCATTGGAAGAGATTGGGAAAGGGCATACAAGAGGAAAAGGTTTGGTAGGTTGCACGTGAGTTGGCTTTGAGTTGTAATGTTGTATAAGGGTTCTGTGTAGTTTGATGCCCTTCTGTCCTGGAAGGCCAGGAGAGCGCTGGGTCAGCCTTCATTAGTATGGGCAGGAGATGCAGATCTGGGCTATGGCTAATCTCTTTTTGCAGTGAAGGCACTGAGAACCTAGAAGTCTGTAAAATGCTGCAGTGCACCATGTTGAAAAGCTGAATTTGTTTCTTGGTCTTCGTCCAAGAAGGCGGTACGCATTTAGTTCAGCTATTTACTTGTTTTGAGCAGAGGTCAGGATTGGACCATGAGTGATGAATGAAATCATTTTTTTGAAAAGGAGTACCTTAACAGGCAGTAAACATTTCTGCTTTGAGTGGCAAACAGTCATTAAAAGCCTTCATTAAATTTTGCATCTGTTCTGTTCACCACTTAGCCGTTTCTTTTCATTCTGAAGGATTATAACTAAGAATGAATGAGTCTTTTCTAACATAGTCAAGACACAATAAATCCGTGAAGGAACTGAGTTATCTTTCTCCCTCATAGGCAAATTTTTCTGATTGTTTAACAAAATGTTGTTTTGTATTGCCATGACATGAGTCTTTACGCCTGTGAATAACGAGGCTCAACATTAAGCAACTTGTTTATAAAAAACAGTCATGCAGTAACAATTAGAGAGTGTTTAATGCGCTTCCCCACCAGAGTCCATACCCTCTCCTCCCACTTACTGATCTTCCCACTGCAGTATGAAGTTATTTGTGTCTTCAGAATGAGAAAACAGATCTTTTCAATGAAAGGGTGAAAAATTTCCTAATTTCTGCCATATAGAAGTTGACATCTGTTGTTCCATAGAACAGGATCTGCTGCTCTGATCCAAGTGTTAGTCAGCCCCAGAGTGGAGGATGGGAGCTCACAGGCTGTGAAGAAGAAGGAGACCATCACACAGAGGGAAATTGCTGCATCCGTCATCATCCTTTCAACCCAGTTAATACAGTTGTATTAGCCTTGTGCTCCAATTCCTCCCCCAGCTCCCAGCCCACCTCCTTTTTAGTGTGAAATGTGTCAGAAATCTTCAAAGTAGCTACGTTTCAAAATACATTTTGCTCAGTACCAAGAATAATCGTAGTCCTCTGGGATAAAGCAGATCACAAAGCCTGAAATGAATCTGCAGTACTTTGAGGGGGAAGATGCTTGTGATGAAGTGTGTTGGGTAGATTCAGAATCTAGCTGACTTGGAGAGGCACTATGAAGTGTTTAAATTTGGTTAAAATATTTCTACAGAACTAGAATAATAGGTCCTAATTGTACCTTGTCATACCATGCAAGCAGAGCTAACACGAACAAGGTTTTCGTAACTCTGAAAAGAAGACAAAGAAGCTGCTGCCTTTCAAAACAATGCTCATGTGCCTTGTAGGCTGAGTTTCAGTGATGTGAAGGAAGTGATCAGAAATACTGGATCGGCTCTTTCCACCACTTAAAACCAAAACAAACATGCCCAGTGTAATTTTCCAACAAGATTCAAAAAAGAAATTCGTAGTCATTTGTAAAATGCGAGTGACAGTTATGGGGGAATGGAAACTCGATAGTAACCAGAGCAGCTTAGCCAGGCTGTGAAAAATCCACTCCAAGTCAGGGCTTTCCCTGTCACTGGGCTGCAGGGGAAGCTGAGCTGTTGGGGCTTTTCTCTGCAGAAGCCATCCCACCTTCTCTAATAACCCTGAAGTATCCTTAGCACTGGTGACAGCAAACACAAGCTATTGAGGGAGAGCGTGCAGCACCTTGGTTCTGAAACGCAGTACAAAACGGGCACGGCTCTGACAGGAGAGCTGGTGTATAGCTCAGCGAGTGGGTGCTCCTCAGGCGTGGGGGACAGCTTCACGTTTCTCCTGAATTACCTTTCCTTGACGAAGGCCTTAGAACGTATTAGTCTAAGCCGGTTACTTCATTTCTTCCCAAGTAGTGCTGCTCTCTGTGTTGCCTGGATAGGCTGGGTTTAGATTCACGAAGAATGAAATGGTGTTTTTCCGTCTTTGGAACTACGAGTGAACTGAAAAACAATTTCTTCCCACAGCACGAATAGTAAGCAACTGTTCATGATGACAGAAGGAGAAAGAGTTATCTAAAGATCAAAAAGATGAGTTTTGGTAGTAAATATGTTGTTATGGCAAGTGTGGCTTAGTATGATACATTTAGATTTATTTTAAAAAAGGTTTTCTGATTCTACGCTTAGTCCAAGAAACATATTCCAAGTGAAATTTAATTAACAACTTGCAGTTGGTACAGGCATCTTAAATGACATCATCTTAAAAATCATGTCCAGGGGCCCAGGTTTTCAAGTGACCAAGCCTATAATGAAAAGTAGCAAGTACCCTTATCTCTTCAAGGGTGGTCAAGTCTATTGTGGTCTTCGATTGTAAATAACCCAAAATAAGTATTTGGTCGGCTGGCAGATTGTATCGTCATTAACCAGTGATCTCCAAACTGTGGTTTGCAAGAGGAAAAGCTGCAGGACTTAGAGTCCCTTTGATGATGTTAGTAGATGTGATGTTTTCAGTTAAAAGTTTGTTGATAAGTGTCCCTGGTCATCTGTGGTGGAGAAAATTTGATGGTGTAGTCTGTTGTTCCAAAATATTTGGATGTCACTGCCAGAAAAAGCCTCCAACTTGAGGAGCGGTTCTTGAAAATGAACGAGAAAGTGCTTGTTGCTTTATAAGCCCAGCTTGGTCACCAGAGGCACAAACTGTGTAAATATTCTGACCATTGTTGGGTTTTCGCTGCTTCTATTTTAGCTGGATGCTGAAAAGGCAAAATTGAAACTGGAAAGATGGGCTTCCCGAGATGCCGGCAGTGGGGGTGGAAGAAGTGAAGAGGTGGAGTCCAGCGGGGATTGTGACGATGAGGATGGCTGCCAAGGATCCGGTGACAGGATTCACACAGCAGGTAAATACAGTTTCTATAGGCACATACAGAGCTTAGAAATTCGTAGATGTCACAATTAGGTGGACAGAACTAAGATTCGCATTGCTTGAATTACTGTTGAAATCCTACTAAATTCAAAGGTTTTGAATCTTAATCTGTGAAGAGCTGCAGTAAAAATAGAATGATACAGACAGTAACCCAATATAATTTAACACTTGATGTGCAGATAAAAGACTTAAATGTAGAGGGAATATTATCTGCAATGAAATCTAGATCACAGAAATACTAGAAGAGCCCTCCTAGATAATGTGGGCTCTTCAAATAAATAGAAAATGAATGTCCTTATAGACTCTGCGTAGTGTTAACATAAATATTTATCGGTTGCATAATGATACCAAAGGATGATCTGAATGGAGTTGGCTTCTCAAAATATATATTGTTGAAAAAACATCCAAAGCACTGTTTTTTTTCCCTAGTGGTGAGCTGCTGCATAAATAAAATTTCTTGATAGTCTCAGGTATGCATTCTGCAATATTCATTCATGAAATTGCTTGGATAATATGTCATCAAATGTAGAGTCAGCATCAGAATCTAACTTAATTTCCACCAAAATGCTGGCAATTTCATATGTACTTAAGTCCTTGCCACGATAAGTCAATAAGAAGATATTTCTATCTAAATATTTGATATTATTGGGTTTTCTTATCTGGAAGTTCTGATTCATTTCAGCTCATTAAAATGTAACTGCTTTAATTACCATTGTGTGTGTGAATATAATTTGGTTTGGATGTGCAAGTATATGAAACACAGGTATAATAGTGTTGAAAAACAGTGTTCATTAAGATGGCTGGAACTCAGGTAAGTTTTAAACTGCTGCTTCATTCTGCTGCGATAGCCAAGTGCCCCTTCTGAAACTGACTGGAGCATGGAAAAACGTATCCCATATTCAAGTAAGACTTGCAAACAAGCTGTGATTAGTCTGTAGTCAAGACTCCAGTTGTTCCTATTATGAATATTTGTTCAGGAAAACCCAGCTTAAACATGTTTTTGAAATGTGTGCAAAATGTTAGATTTAGTTTGCAGTACCACGTTATAAATACTTGAAATTTAATTTGTGTTGGTGAGCCGTATGATCAAGAGATGTGAGGTATTATAATATAGGGACAGTATTTTTAAAAATTATTAAATAATTGCAACTAGAAGATCAAGTAAAGATTTTCACTATCTACTCAGCAATATTTTTGAACAGAACTTTGATGCAGTGTTATTTTAAAACCATTTGCTTAACTTTTGTTTATCGTCTATTGTATTATATACATAAGCAATGAAAAGACTGCTAGATGTTTTGGGCCCTGGAGATTTGCGAGGGTAAATATTTCAATATGCTTTCCTTTGTATGCGAAATAATACAAACAAAAGCTAGGTGCTAAGTACTCTTCAATGAACAATTAAACTGTTAATACACTGTTTTGGGAAGAATACTTTCAAGGCTTGACTCACAGCTGGCTTTAATAGTGGAAAACTACTGAATGTCTCTTTCTTCCCCTTTTTTTGCAATCTATTTAATTAAAATATTTTATGCTGATATCATCCTGGATTTGAAAGAATTACATACGTATAACTAGCTGTTTCAGAATTTAGTAGGGTTTATATCCAATTAAAAACATAATTACAATAATTTTAGACAATGGTCTTGATTCGTAACAGTAAGAATAAGTGTTTCATTGTGTGACAATAGAACTGCTGTTTCATAATTAGCTTTAAAATATTGTACTTTATACAAGCCACTAGCAGTAAATCTGTTTTGCATATCTGGATACAATTAAGAGATAAAATGGAGTAATCTCATTATAGAGCTTCTTTGCTTTAATATAATGTTAAAGAAATAAACAAACATCAGATTAGTTGAATTTCCTCTAGCTGCATGTCTGTAAGATGGTGTTTCTAATTCTGCAGTCTGTGAATTTGTTACATTTTCTAAACTTTTAAAACCTGTTTGGTGGAAGTGGAACATGACGATGTTGACTCTTCCTTGCTCATTTGCAGTACACAGGGAACTGAGACGTGAGTTGAAGCTAAAGAGAAATCCCAAGTAAAACTCTGATTTGAAGCTTAGTGAAGTTAGTGGGAATATTCTTTCTTACTATGGCGGGTTTGGATGAGACATAAATGATAGCTATAAAGTGCCAGCGATCTCATCAGTGCATGTTGTAGTGTTCAGTCATACGGTAGAACAAAAGGAATAAAAGCCTTTCAAAACATAGACGTTTTGGCAGAGCAGTCATGCTTTTAACAGCAGGTCCATGGTAAAGAGAAAAGAAAAGAAAGGATTTCAATGTCAGCCTCTAAAATGCTGAATTTAGGATGTAGTAAAAATGTACTATATTTGTCATTTATTTGAAACATGTGAAAATGATATTTATAATTTATGTGTTGAGAGACCTGCTTTGAGCATTGCAAAAGACTCAGATTGCTTTTAAATAGTTTCTGCAAAGCTACTGAACACTCATTCCTTTCAACCTCCCGGAAAAAAAAAAAAAAAAAAAATTACCTTTTCATTAACAATAAATTGCCAGGAGTTTCATCAATATCTGGGTTACCATCTTCAAAACATTTCTGTTCATAACTATTAAAATATTCCCCTGGACAGGGTACATTGCTGTCTCCCCAGTTTGCTTTTCCAAATTGTGATCAGGGGGCCTGGCTCCGAGGGTTTAGATTTCTGTGGGTACCGGGTAGGTGAACACAGAAGTGATTCTGTTCTTGTGTGTTCCAGAAAGCTCCATTGAATGTAGCCTTTTCACCAGTTCTTTTTTGTTGGGGATTGCTGTGTGTCACCTTGCAATGCATAGTAAAATCCTGTCCTGTAGTTTGTCACCTTCTAGCCTTTGAGAATCATTTCTGCATATCAGTTAATAATTTTATGTCTGCAATTAAGATACGTGGCTATGTATTATTTAGTGCAGAGGTTTTGTTTACTTTTGTTACAAATAAGTCTTTGCTCACCAAATTCATTGTCATCTAAAAAGATCACCACTTATTCCTTTAGTTATAATAGGCTGAATTATCTATTCTGTATCATGTGTTTATCCAAATGATTTCATATGAACAAGATAAACAAATTCTCAGGAAACTAGCGTTCTCTTAGGGAATTCTGTATGGTGGAAGATACCTTAAAATGTCAGATTCTCACAGGCCTTACCAATTAGCACCAGTATCTCTTCTTGGGGAAAGCTGTGGAAACAGCTCTGTTTCTCAAGCAGACCCATGTGTTATTTGTTGGCAAGTACTAACTTTTTGATAACAACATCTGTTAATCATCTTTGAGGAAAGCTTTGTTGGGAGAGATTTTAGAAGAGGAAAGCAAGCCATACAAATCCGGAGCACGGACGGGGAAGTTGCTCTGTGAGTTGCACTGCTTCAGTCTGGCAGGTTTCTAGGCAGAAGCGCGAAGCAGCACCTTGGTCTGAACCTTGCTTAGCACTGCGTGAGCAGAGTCTTACATGAACTCCGATCACAAAATGAGTCCACTGATGTAAGTGCTTATTCTTAAACCCATACTGGACCATGAAGGGTGGTGGTGGTGGTGTGGGTGTGGGGAAGGGCAGGGATTGCTCAGTCCCTTGCAGGAACAGGAGCAGATTCATATTGTGTCCTGCCTCTTCACTGTTCAGAGAAAAGGAAAAAGGTTTCAGTCTGTTCGGTGAGAAGGGGGAAGGAAGTTAGTGCAGGGGATTTCCCACTCCCAGCTGTGCTGCACAGCCGCATGTAGTGTTGAGGCATCAGCCAAGCAGTGTTAACCAACATTTGATCCCTATTCAGGGAAACCGCCAGGTGATTATCCATTAAACAAAGTTTAGACCACAGGCAGGGACCTGAGTTTAGTGCAAGTTCAAAGTCACCAATATAGAGCTCTGGATTTTGTGGCAGTTGTGCAGCATTATGCTGAAGAAAGCTCGTGCTGACACCAGCTCTTGGCATGGTCCATGTGCACACCTGTCTGCGAGTGGGGACACACGGGTGTTCCTGGGCCTGCTTACTAGTGTGTATCACTGTACTTTATACATGTGTGTGTATGTTCCGCATATTCAGTGTAAGATAGAAATTAATCCAATCTTCTTTCTAGAGGAACCTGACATAATATCATGCAAAGTCACAGGAAACGTAGCTAGTGCTGGACTGCAGCTGTGGTCTTGCTGGCAAGGCAGACAAACAGCACAGGTTAAGAACAACATATATTTTATGCTGTATAGTGGGTATAATCTATGTACATGGGTCAAATACGTCAGCCCTCAGATGGGGCATGTATTAACTCCGCTTCTTCTGACATGCTTCGAAACTTCAGCTTGTTGGGAAACAGAGACCTGGCTTTTACCTTTCCCCTGACTGGCTGCCTGCTCCACACTGAGATGGGCTTCAGCTTTGTCCCCATCCCAAAAGCAATGGGTTTCCATGGAATAACAAGAAGCGCCTGACCAGTGCTGACCCTTGAGTGCAGCAGATTTTAAACAATACTTTAAAAAGGGTGTCTGTCGGTGCAGGCGTTCAAGAAACAAATACATCCTGTGACGTCCCAGTCAGACTTTGAACATGACTGTGTCAGACGCGCTTTATCACTGTGATTTTTGCCAGGTGCTTATCTAACCCCCAAACCAGTTTTCTTCTGTACTTCTTCCTAATTCTTTAGTGAATTTCCCTCCCTGTAACAAGAACTTTCTGATTTCAGACATCTCACTGTCAAATATCCTGCTTCTTGTCACATTTCAGTGCCCGAGTGGGAACCTATAATAAATTTACATTTTTAGCACATTCAGATGTCATGATTCCAACCCTTGGCTTTCTTCTTGGCTGTTCAGGCACTACATAGCTTCAGTGCACCTTTCTGCTCTAGACAGAGGATCAGAAGAGATTATCCTGGTTGTGGATTTCTTCTTCAGGGCATATGAGAAAGATGATTTTTTTTTTTTGGCCCCAGAATGCCTTTGTAAGTGCAGACAAGTACATTTTCTTTTTTCTTAACGTCTTCTGTCTGATCTGTATCTGCTCTCAGTAGCTATGGAAAGTTAATGTATTTTTCTCACTGCTCATGAATGTTTTCATTATCAGTGTTTTCTTTCTGAATATCAAGATTCTTTTGCCCTTTATTATGTTATCATTCTTCTGGCTTGTCTGTCTTTTCTAGGCATCAATATTACTGTATGAACTGTCGTTTTAATCATACTTCATTTCCATTCACCATGTTACAGGTTGCACTTACACTTGTATTTATCCAAATATGTAATTGTACAGCTGCTGATTTTGTAATTATTAGTACAAAACATCAATATTCTGAGATCATAATATCTGCTGGCAGTCAGCCACGCTCCTCAGCTTCCCATTGCCACACGTCTTCGCTTTCCTCACAGATGATCCTAGCTCGCAGAAATACTGCATTTTCAGTGTCTTCCATCTTCCTGCCTAGAGAAATCTCTCCATCATGCCTCATCCCCAGCTCACTGCCTTGCACAGCCGTTTTTCTACATCCTTTGTTGTACAAGACATTTTATCTTCAGCTCCATTTTTAGGGAACCTATAAATTCCTTTATTGCCTTAGTGTAAATGCCTCATTCCGTCCACAAAAGAGCACAGTAACAGTTTAAGCCTTTATATAAGGTTGTTTTTTTAAGAAAACTCAGTGGTTTCAAAGCGCTTTCTATTTGTCATTTGGGGTGGTAGAGATGAGCCTCTGTCAATGGGAGCATAAGCAAACGCTGTCAGAGGCCTTTGGCACACGTGGGTGGTAGCTCACAGCTGCAAAATTCTCGCTTCGGCTTCTGTTGTAGTTTGGGAAGAGACGTGGGAGCAAAGAAAACCAGAGAAACCTAAATAACCGGGATGAAAAGTACGGATTTTGATTAATGCTAGTTGCACTTGGTAGGATCTGATCCTGAGATGAGGTACTTTGGAGTCGTGGAGCTGTCACGCTGTTATCTCATGGGCACGCTTTGCTGAGCGTTTCTCTGGGGGACGGTGGCATTTCCCGCAGCCTCGGTTCTGTGCAGATGGGTCAGGAGACAGCAGAGAGGGGCTCCTGCGAAGCGGGCGGGAAGAGAAATCGTTGCAGGGGGAAGGATGGAAGAAAGAAGGAAAAAGGTTTCCCAACCTCTCTATCTCGGATTAAATCTATTATATAATCTACTGACACGGGGATAAGGTATTACATGTCATTTTAGTGTCCTTCATCACACAGTGTAATTTAAACTGAAATGCATACGAGAAAAAGGGTATAATCATTCTTAATCCTTGCTCAAGCTCAGCATTTATGTGACAGTTTGAGGTGTAAAGGAAAGGGATTTCAGTTCCTTCAGATTTTCACTCCTAGACCTGAGGTGAAAGAGTTCCAGTACCACCAACTCTCCTGTTTGGATCCATATAAGACGGGAGTTTTTGCCAAGTCGTGTAAATGACTTTCTACATGGCCAGATAAACACGTCCCCTGTAGGAATTTCTCCTAATGCTAATCAGAACTCTAGCTAGAGGAATAACAGCCCTAGTGCCAGCTCTGTGACTCTCTGAACAACTTTGATACTATCTTTGGTACCTTCAAAGCTCTAAAAAGGTAATTGGGGAAATGTAATTTTAGCATTTCACCAGAGAAATGTAAATTACAGCACATTTTTGATCATTTTAGCACCATTTAGACAAAATTAAAAGGTAAAAGCATTTCAGTTGCTTAGGGTATAAAGCCTTCTAATGCGCTGTTCCGTAAGGGAAAATTAAGCATTGGAGAGATGAAGATAAAGACATTTGGGGCTTAACTGCTTGCAGTAGTTCTGTATAAGCAGTCATCAGAGACTGCATTGTAGATCACTGAAGGGTAACGTGCTTTTACCAACTTTCTATTAAAAATATTACCCGTAATCTGTGTCCTTTGAATGCACTTATTACAGCAGAACAATTTTTTACTAACTTTGTCAGCAATATTTTATGTAGTTACTTTCCACAGGAGCAACTTGATGCATACATATTTTTCTGAGACATTTTCAAAACAGCCCTAAACTTAAAACTCATTAATCTGATTTTTCCAATGAGTTCCCGATCACCAGCATTTCTCACGTTTTAGTAAAATTGACTTTTTTTAAAGAAAAATACCACAAAGCTGAATGGCCCCAAACAGGAGAAACATAGTCAGACCTCGAAGAGCATGAATGAAAAGAGGCAACTTGGTATGTGATGGCTAAAACTATGAGAAAGACAAGCTTCCAGGAAAAATTGCCTTACTAAACACAAGAGGCAGAACATTCTTCTTGCTTCAGGCCAGGAGCAGTCTGCAGGTAGATACTTTGACCCCACACTCTTAATTCCTCCGTCTGTGAAAGTCATTTTCAAGCATCAGGCTGGCACCCAGAGTTTAGAGGCCAAGGTAAATGGAGAGTAAAACCAATTCTCGCATGAGCTGTGTGATTTAGATCCTTCTGACAAGAAATTCACTTAAGAGCTGTAATATCTTGGTCATGCCAAGTAGCGATAGGATGAATGTGAAGGCTAAGGCAATTTGCCCCCGAAACACCATAAAGCCAAAATTAGTTAAGAGGAGTTAACAATGAAAGGTCCTTCAAATTACTTCAAAATAGATAACTCGTATAACTTAATGGAAGCTCCGTTTAAAATGCTGATGCCATTATGCTATAAGTTATCGAAACAATCGTGCAAGCCTAAGGAAAACGTTCATCTGAGAGTTATTCTTCATGCCGCACTAGGGAACAAGTCCCTGGTGGCAGCTGAGTGACAGTGCTGGTGGTGTCTCCTTCCTCCTCCTCTGGAGCCCTTGGCAGTGGAAGCAGAACTTAACGTCACTGACAAATAAAAATCCAGTTTCTGTTTCTCCCTGCTGCCACCTTCCCTTGCTTTATGATTCATGAGGAAAGCCTTAAGTGGTCACTGTTCTTTTAAAGGAAGAAAAGAATTGCTTTGGTTTGTTTTCCTTCCTTCCTTCCCTCTCTTGAACCGATATTTTTTGGAGGTGTTTTGTCTTTGGTTTTAGGGAGAAAATGCCTTGAGTACACCACGTATGCATTTTGAGGTTTTTCTATTCCTTGATTGTCTGTTTTAAGGTATAATAATACTCCTTAAAAGAGTGCTGCTGTGCCTGAAGCCAACAGATATGCCATCAGAATGTCTCAGCTGAGAAATTTAGCATCAAAACAATACCCTGAAAGAAAGCACAGTTTAGTTTTCCAGTAACGGCACAGTACAAATTCTCTGTACCCTATACACAATTTACTACAAGAAGAACAGAACTTCAGGCTGAAGTATGTGACATATCAACAGGATTATGAATTTATAGTGCTAGACCTGGCTGCCTTGAGATCAAGATACTTACAGTAACTCAGACCAGCTGATGATCTTGCGCATAGTTAAATACCTTCCTCGAGAAGAGTTCAAAGATTAGGCACATTGTTCCTCAGCAGGTGATTTTGCATCTGATCTATCCCACAGTGTCTCCTGTCTACTGGATTTTAAAAGTGTTTATTTCTGTCCTTCAATCCTGAAAGCAGTTAAATAATATTTTCGTGAAATTTAACACTTTCCAGGATGGACAGCTGACAACTTTCAGAGGCATTTTAGGGTGTTGTGCAGATTCAAGGAGGCTATAATGCCATCTGCCAGCCTCAAAACCCAGAACTGGATATATTATAATTTGCAGAACAGGCAAGTTAGAAACCTTTTTGTTTCTCTGTGGCATGCTGGAGTGCAGAGCGTGAATCTGGGCAAACCGGGTAAAGTTTCTAAATACTGAATTAGTAAGGGTCTTCATCATTGTTCTCAGTGGCGGAAAAGTCAGCTGGTTACAGGATCCTATAACACCTCTTCTAATATCATTTTTAGTCTGGTTTCCTCCATTTGCCTCGATTAATTACCCACCATGTATAGTTGCATCAGAAGCTTCTCTTTTTCTGAATTACATCTCTATTCCTAGTTCAAGTCCCTGAATATCACAATAAGAAAAAGTTTTCTGTCCATCCTGTCTTTTAGGATTTAGACGGATTTTCTTCTTTAATCAGTCTCCCAACCCCCCCATTGTGCTAGTTCTTCTGTGCATGTCTAATAGTTTGTCAAGCCAAATTTTAATTACTTCTGAAATAAAATACCATAAGGAACCAACCAAACTTTGAATGTGACTAAATGATATTTTGAAATTAAGAGAACTTTAATTTTTTTTTTGTCTCTTGAGGTATCTTGTATTACATTATAGTTTGCTCATCTTCTAAATAAACACTTCTGTCAAGTGTGCAAGCCTTCATTTCAGCAAGATTTAAGTCCATCTTCTATTGCAATGCTTTCTGAAAGGATGCACATTCTTGATGTAGATACGATTTGCACAACCAAACCTGCCTTGTGCAAGCGACCTACCTGGGTAGCAGCATTCCCCAGAAAAGGGTGAGACCCAGTTGCCTGCTGCTGTTTAAAAGAAATGTAATTATCATTTTGGAAGAGGTAAAAGCAAAACTATATGTTCTGGTGAGCAAGTATCCACTTTTGAATTAGCAGGGAGCATGATTTCTGGCACTGTGCAGGTCATAAACTCTCGTCTGAAGTCCAGATGAAGCAGGAGTTTTAAAGTGATGATCCAGGTAGCATGCAAAGGTAATAACTACTCCTTCAGACTTCATTCACTTTAGTTATAAAAATCATTAAACATTCTCAAAATCACGGTTTTACCCCATTTACCGTTGAATTGTTGTCCACAGTTAACAGTTAATTCAAAATGATAAGCAGGACTAGATCGGTATGGGCAACTAAACCCTCTTTGAATCGCTAGAAAGTAGGTATATTGAAATCAATTGATGAAGGGGGTGAAATTCTACGTTGTGCATGCCCAGGGCTTAGCCGCTATTTGCACAGAGAACCTCAGAAATTCTCCGCTTTCAAAACTGTTTGCTGTTCATTTCAAATTAAAGAGATTAAAGAGAATTTGCCATTGCAGTACTGAAACTGCCAAGTAATAAATCATCATCTGATATTTATAGCCCAAAAATTAAGACTGGTGATTCAGACAAACTGCTGACCATTTAGTAGTGAAGTCCTAATAATCCAATCTGGAGGAGTAGGGAAAGGAATAGCTTTCTGATGTGAAGTCAGACAAGTAATTTCCTATTTAAAATTTGATTAGATAAAATCTTTTGAACATGTGCTTGTAAAGGAACAGCCTGTTTAAATATGTATACTGCCGCAGCACATGGTGTACGCTGCTACAGCTAAAGCCAGCACAAAGAACATTTCCACTAACCTGAACGTGCTGGGGGAGGCATAGCGCCCAGGGCTAAGCCGTATCAGGATAAATCTCCTACACAATGAAAACATTAGCGCTGATGGGGGAAAATGTGGTTTTCATCCTATGAAAAAACCACAAATTTGTTTATGTATTGCAAAGGTATCATTTTCCAAAACAGAAACATTTGGTAACGTGCAATTGGAAGAACATTAATTTGAGGGGATATTTTAGCAGGTTTTCAATACAAAAGGAAAAATAGAGATTCAAGCTGGAATATTTTGCCACCTGAAAAAAACCTTACAGGTTTCAAAGCCATCTGGTAAGGTTGATATTTTCAGCGAGAAAGTTCTTGATTTAAAGGCATTATATTATAGAATTCAGGAGGAGGAATAAAGGCCAGAAAAACCAAGATGAGGGAGTTTGGCCTAATTCTGACCCAGTAATCATCACGAGGAATTTTGCCTTTGACTTAATGAGATACCAGTTTGAGCCAACAAGCGCGGGTCAGATCCTGCTCCCTCCTCCCCGCCGCACAGGACAGTGTCCCGCAGTGGTGACACTTGTGTCCACAAAGTCACTGCACAGGATGAACTGCAATGATGAGCCTGGCCTGTGCCAAAACACAGAAAATGGCATCGTTTCAGGTTAAAGAACAGTGACACTATCTTTTTTTTTTTTTTCCTCATATCCTGATCTATATAATTTACAGAGGTCATGGCAGCGTTTCAAAACCAGCTATTGATAATAAAGCATGCCATCAAAACTGGGATGCAGTCCCATTTCGAGTTAAAGTACAGAATCCCATTACAACAGTTTAATACAATTGTAGCCAAGATGGAACATTTTATCACCCATCATAAAAAGTATTCGCAGAATAGTCCTGGGAATTGAAATATTCACATTGTGTTCACACCTTAAAAAATAAAAGGGTTTGTTTTGAAATTGACCAGCTACTCTTCATCTTTTACTAGAGCCCCAGGAACTATATTTTTTTTCTTTTAGTCCACGGTGTGAAAAACATATTCTTGTGTACCAGGTGGTCTGGTAAATATCTGCTGGATTTGTGTTCATTCCACTGAACTTAGTTGGGGGAATTTTTCCTGGAAGTTTCTTGCCTTCCCCCCATGGGGAGGCCCTGATCCCCTGGGCTTGGGAATGTGGAGCTTTCATAGAGCAGGTTGTTTTGGGCTCACATCCTTCAGTTCTTCGAGGGGATTCCTGTGCTAGTGAGCAGCACATGAGATTCCTCTGAAAACAGCATCTGAGAGCGAATATCTCCTGTTCCCAGTGAATCTGCTGGGTACGTGGTCCCACCCAGCTAAGCAGCAAAGCACTGCCTGTCTCCAGCCTGTCTTAACGCTTTGGCTCACTTGTCATAAATTCCACGTGGATACCATGAACTGGAAAGAGCTTAATCAAAAAAACACCCTTTAATCATATTCTGAGGTCCTATGACATCTCAACAGATCCTTGACAGCTTGTCAGTAAATGAAAAAGATGCATGACACTAATGGAGACACGACGGTGGTTCAGCACCATACCCGCCTGCATCCCCAGGAAGTGCCCAGTGGGAATCTCCCCATTAATCCAAAAAAACCTGAGTAATCAATGTCCATCCATGAGACTAAAAAACCACAATCCTTTTGATTTAATGCAGAAGCCTAGCTACTGTCAGCTGAACTTCCTACTTTAAAATCAATTTGCATACTCTTTGTCAAGAAAATTTGCATAATCTGTGTCACAACAAAAATTGGAAGTGTGTTGTATCAAAGAAGATTTGAAATGAAGTTTTTGAACTGCAGCTAAATCATAAACTTATTTTTGCAACTGCATGAAAATATATTGCAAACTATAAAGAAGTCTACTCAAAGGAGCAAAAACGCAACCATGGAAAATATTTTTGTATCTATATAAATGCACTGAAACCCCATCAGTCTGCAGAATGCATTAAAATAAGGGTCTGTAAGAAATAAGCAAATTATAAGTTCCTAGACTGACAATTTTCTTCCACGGATTATGCAAACATTATGTATGCTTCAAGTAAAGTTGCATTTTATTAAAAATATAACTCATGATAAAATAGATGTAACATTTGAATAGCAATTTAGAATTTATATGATTCTTACCTTATAAAATGATATTGAAAAAATGAATTGAGCTAACACAAGTGTATTCAATATGCATGAAATTTCTATTTAGTCTGTAAAATGCAGAGGGGATAGATAGTAGCCATTTCCCAGTACTGTAATTACTGTGTCACCATTTGTAATGCATTTATGTAAAGTACAATACCTCTGACTAACCATGGACGAACTCTCTGCATCTTGTTTAAAATCAAATTATTGATTTCAAATCCTTAACATTGTGCTGATGGTGATGGGTGCAATGTAATCCATCACTACTTTTGTTTTATATAGTCAAACAGAATCCCATACTCCTGCATACGTTCTTTTTAGACAGACTTACGTATTATACGCACCACCTTAATGTTGTAGTTTTTGAAGAGTTGCAGACTCTTATAAAAAAGGAATTCTTTATTTGTTCCCGCCTGCTACAAAGAAGGCTTGAACACTGGCCCGGTCATGTCTTTACTTAAGGGTTCTTTCTCATTTTTTGCAGATACGTGCACTGATTTTGGTGGAGATTACTTTTCTATGTTTGCTTTATTTCCCTGAAAGAGCCTTAATGTTAAATCCTTGCAATGATCCCTTTTCCATACTGGTCACAGCTGTTTGAAACTGAATAAATGCAAATAAGTTTAGAAGGTAAATAGTCAAAATGAATATTCTTCCCTAGCAAGCATTCAGATTCTCTTCTCTTCCCTCCTTATACATGCATCACCCATCTCTCATTGATTTCTGAGATTTGGGACGTAGTCGTATATTAACTCCACTCCCTGTACACCGGTCCCACACAGTCACGTTAGCGTGGCCTGAGTGGTCCTGGGCTGGTTGATCTTAGCCCTGAGCAAGGCTTAAGAGCTTGTGGTCACAGCCTATGGAGCCCCAGCAACATCCGTGCGAGCTGGTGTGGAGCGCGGCCGGGTGAGCTCGCAGCTGCCTGCAGCAGCGTGTCTCCGTGCCTTGCCTTTGCAAAATAAGCAGATGTGTAATCTGTTTTCTCCTGGGGTCTCGCAGAATTCACAGTTATCGTAAATGTGTTATACGTAGACTGCATTAACGCTGCTGTCTTAGAATGTAAGGCTTTTGTTCTTGGAAGGTGTTAAGATATTATGAGCTTAAGGAGATTTGTCTTGAAAATAATTTAGAGAAAATTGCCCGGCGTTAATGCCTTAAAATGCCCATCATCAAATGCATGACTGCTAAACTCTCAGGCAGTATGTGGTAGTGTAATAATTGATGAATCCGCGGGAAGCTCACACCTTTTTCTTGAGACTACCATATTAATATTCTTTTCAAATTCTTCATTAGGCTAAGGTAGTGCACGTGTCTTATTCAGTGCTAAGGAAAACTAGTTGTTATAGGTTGTAGGTAAATTTAATTTTATTATTGCCTTATTTTAATTGAAAAATATACAAACATAATGAAATTAAATGACTACAGGTTAATAATATAATGCACCAAGAGTGATATTTTGCTTGGCTTCTTTTTAACATATTTCTTAGAGTCGAAGAATACTGCAAATGATCATATCAAAAGGATTTCGAAATGAACGACAAGATTCATTTCCTAGAAAACCAAATTGTGCATATAAATTAACAAAGCCGCTACATGAGAATTGGTCATGTACTTTTAGTATTATTTAGCTGGTAAACCAGCTGTATGTACAATGAACCAGCTACGTGGCTGCAGTCATTTTTTTTTCGTGTTCTGTCTAATAGCTTGTAAAAGAACGTGTGGGAGTGGATCTCAGAAGTGGAGAGATACATGTGGTCACGGCTTTCTTGGGGCTTCAGTTTTGAGAGTTTCTTGAGGGAGAAAATGATTTGGTCTGTTGGGTAGAACCAGATGAGTGAGCATGCGTGGATTAATGGCGCTGAGAATGGTTGTATTTTGAATACTGTCTGAAACTATCAAGGCCTTAAGATTAGGAGTGTGTGTCTTTCTGATTAATTAAATAAATTGCCTTTGAGCTAACTAATAAGAGTTTCAGATTAGCTCCTTAGAGTAGCTGCAGATATTAAACACCGGAGGCATTTTTTAGATCCACTGAGTAGTTCTAATTCAGTGTAGAGCAGAACTCAAACAGTGGTACAAAGGGTTTGTATTCTCTGCAGCACCAGCTAAATGTGGAGCTCCGTACCCCATGGTCCTTCCAAAACAACATTCTCCTTCACCTGTCAACTAATAAGAATCCTGGGGAGAACTCTCTCAGACATTGTTTGTCATAATTTCCCATGGGAATTGGTGAGAAGTAATGAGAAAAAATTTTGCTAAGTTCTCTTCTTTTTCAAACCCAGATCTTCCCTTTACTACAGTCAGTCAAAAAATTCCAGACTGTTAATATGCCAGGATGTTAATGTGGCTCCACAGGATCTGTCATTTTAGTTAACATCGGCTAAGTACTTGCCTGTAGTATTTTCATCTTTTGAATATGTATTAAAAAATCACACAAGTTTTCAATACAGTAGTATACTAGCAAAAATTAATTGCTGTATATAATGAAGAACATACATTGGTATTATATGCTGTATTAAAATAAAATTATCTCCAACTTTAAATGATATTTATTTTAAAATTTGAAACAGGTCATCTTTGAAGATGAACAGACATGGCCTTTTGCCAAAAGAACAATCAGATTTTCTGCTGCAGAATATATAGAAAATCATAACAAATTTAATTACCTGTACCACTGCTAAAGGCCCTTCATATCTTAGCACTCTTGAGATTTAGCAGATTGTATCACATCTTCCTGATTAACAATTCTGACTGAGAAATGAAACATTTCAGACTTACTGAAATTAAGAAAAAAAAAATACATGATTCCATTTTAAAAGAAGACAATACGTGAACATCCTCAATTTAAAACAGTGAAATGACTTACAAGAAACGTCTGAACTTTGGTGCATTTTCTCAAACTATATAAATTGTTTGTGCCCTGTGAATAAATATCAGCACAGTTTTCATTTTCTCAGATCTCTCATCTCTTCAACCTTTCTTAGAGGTCAGTATTTCAGCCTGAGATTTTTTATTATTATTATTTCTTTTTAGGTTAGGGGCTGGAGAGAGGACAGTGTTCGTAGCAGAGCACACGAGCATGGGGAGAGTAGCCGAATGCTTCAGAGGGAAAGGCTATGGAATGTAAACCCACAATTTTGCTCTCTGTTCTTTATTAACATTCCCTTAGTATTGCCTCTGAGTATAAAAGTTAAACACTAACTTTCTGGCACTATCTCAGAAGCTGTTGGTGCCTTATGATTCAGATATTGGCATTTTTTATAATAATGTATTCAACAGAGGCTCGGGGTAGGAATAAAGTCACTTGTGTCCCTTTACTGCTCGTGCAGCTACGCGGGTCGCAGAATCACACAGAATCACAGAATGTGAGGGGTTGGAAGGGACCTCGAAAGATCATGCAGTCCAATCCCCCTGCCCGGAGCAGGAACACCCAGGTGAGGTTACACAGGAAGGCGTCCAGGCGGGTTTTGAGGAGGAGACTCCACAACCTCCCTGGGCAGCCTGTTCCAGTGTCTGTCATCCTCGCAGAGAATAAGTCTCTTCTCATATTTAAGTGGAACCTCTTGTGTTCCAGTTTGAACCCATTACCCCTTGTCCTGTCATTGGTTGTCACCGAGAAGAGCCTGGCTCCATCCTCCTGACACCCACCCTTTATATATTTATAAACATTAATGAGGTCACCCCTCAGTCTCCTCTTCTCCAAGCTCAAGAGCCCCAGCTCCTCAGCCTTTGCTCCTGGTGTTTCCAGCCCTTCAGCGTCCTCCCCAGAGCTCCCAGTTTCCCTGTGCCGCAGCCCTGCACACAGCGAGTGTCGCCTTTGCTCGTTGTGCCCGGGCTCCTGCTCCATGGCTTGACTGACATGGGCTTTAATGAAACATTTTTTTCCTGGAAGTGCTGCAACCCAGTGACACGTAGCACCATATTTGATAACGGTAACTCTATTTGAGCCTAATTCTCCACTAATTCTTTGCAAGCCTTCAGTGCCAATCAGAAATAGCTTTCCAACATCCTCCAGACACCGTCCTCTCCCTTAGTTTGAGAGATTCCAGCTTCTAAAACCTGGCAGTATGTAATCATCAAATGCAATCCCCCACCTGCCTGTCTTGCCTGTCTTCCCTGCCAGTTCCCCCACTGCACACCCAGCTGGCTCCATCCGCAGCAAAACATGCCAAGGGCAGGAGCTCTGAACTCCTCTGGACTTAGGCTTGCTAACAGGAACAGCACTCAGTGTTATTTTCCTTCTGTGACAGTAATTTAAGATGAAAAGAGAAATAACATCTCGTTAGCACTGAGAGAACACATGGTGCTAATCTTATCATTGTGCAGTGCATGTGCCCTGTGCGTGGCTCACCGAGAGAGCAAGGTCTGTGCTTGGGCATTTGTCTTCCAAAGGCTTTAACCCATGGAAAAACTAGAGCAAATAGTTCCTTAGATCCCCTTCCTTCACAGTTAGGGCTATTCGTATGCTTAATCTCAGCTGCTTTGTTGGGTCGAGAGTAGATAAGAACAAGCTTTGTTCCTTCAGAACTTTCTTTTGTATCACACCAGATTTTCGTAGCGTTTCTTTCTGCTGCAGTGAGAGCACCACAGGTAATTTTCCCCGATGCCTGCCCGTGTAGCTCCCTGCCGCTGGGGAGCTATTGTGTGCAAGGGACTGATTCTTCTGTTGCTTACTCTGATCTGAAGTGGGAGAGGCAATGGACACAGAGAGGGGGAATATTTTTCTGATCCGAGGAAGCAGGCAGACTTGGGCACTGATAACTCTAAGGCAAGTCCCATATTCAGTCTGCTACACGGTGTGATGTGGTATCTTCTGATGTCGCATCAGAGATGGCGTTATCCTTCCAAATCACCTGATTTTCTAATCAAATGGCATTCTGAGGAGCGCAGTTTAGAGCTGCTTGTTAAGCTGCAGCTCTGGCCCCAGCTCTGGCTGTGCCGCTCTTTCGTTGTGTGCACGGCCCCCAACCATTCTGCATTCATGTGGGATCCCATTTAATCTCCTCTTTTGCTCATCTTCAGCATGTGCTTATCAGCTGAACTGATGTCCATTTGCTTTCCCAGATGCGTGTTACAGGCTAGGATTACTCTAACTTAGAAAAAATAACACTTGTTTAATTAAGAGTTGTTCCCAAGCTGTCACTGGAGTGCCAGATGCAATAAGTGGAAGCGTCCTGCCCCTCATTTTGTTTCTTCTCTACTCTCGGAAACACTCAACACCAAGAAGAAAACTAGCAATGATAAGCCTATGAAAGAAAAAAATAGCCAAAGAGAAAAGCAGTGCGACAGGTACGTCAGCCCCACAGAATGAGCCACAGTATATCAGCCTATCTTAAACTAAGCACGGAAGTTCTCCCCGCTTCATTTGCCATAATATTCATGTGTCAAGTGTCATATTTATTGCTGTCTTATTTGAAGTTGTACTTTTAATATTGAAAAAACTATCGTAATACCTATTGCAATATTTAAACATGGCTCTGAAAGTGAAAAATTGATTTTTCCATAAAAGTAGATTCTCTAGTGGAATTATGGCGCTAGTGAAAATGTACTCCATTTCAGCACGCTTTAAAGTGTGTGTCTTGGATAGTGTGTGCTAATATACCTAGACGTATTGTCTGCAGGCAGTGGACACAATCCTCTGGGTGTGCAGAAATTAGATAAGGAATAATTCTTTTGTATAATAGTATCCCTTGTGTAGTCTTCTGTGCAATACAATGAAATTAATTCAGCTTCTCTCCACAGAGCTTATCTTCTGTCCCAGCATTAGAGTGTACTTCTCCTGCATTTTACCTGGGCAACAAATATTTTCTTACTTCATTGTGTTAGGAAGTCCAGCATTGGTAATTTACAGAGCAGCTTTGATTCCAGAGTCAGCCCGTAACTCCATGCATATTTTTGCAACATGCAATTCCCAGGTTAAGTTGCACAGGCAAAACCAAATATGCCCCAAAGTGAGCTACTCTGCACACAGTATGATGTGAGGGTGGTTATAGTGCCTGTGCTGGGTACAGCTCGGAGCACTGAGCAGCAGCCAGGACCCCCATCCTTGCGAGAGCTTCTGTACATAACTCAGGTTATTTACAGTGTCATTGATCTGTAATTCAAATATGGTATTACTCAGATTATAAGTTCTTTTTGTCTGTATCTTTCTAAATATAAATGGCCATTTAACCTTTTCTTTGGGATATTCGCAACTAAGGCCTGAATGAAAAGAGAAAAATCTCTGCTGCTTGCTTCAACCTGAAAAACTCATTGTCCAGTGTTGGAAATTTGATTCACCTTTCCCCTATCTGTGGAAAATAACTTTGCTGGCATGGTTTGTACTAGAGAAGCACTTAGCAATATGTTTGTCTCTAGTGGTCTGGCCTTCTTCAAAACTTAACCAAATCAGTCTTATGGTTTTCTGCCCTTATTCCACTACAGATACTTTCTGCTCTCAGCCGGAGGTTACTATAGACTTCAATACAATCCCAGTTAGACCTGAAGTTTTGTACTGTTTTGGTTTTCCATCAGAGACATTAGCAAGGATTACTGTTTATGGTGAATCACCGTCTTCTAATGCTTCTCCCACGCAGAACATGTGACATTGGCAATTCCCAGATATATATTTCCTGCTAAGACATTTCAGTCTCTGTTTCCAGTTACATGTGTTTGCTGGCATAATTGCAAAGCAGAGGGACACTGAACAGCTGCTTTTCTGCTTTACTGTTCTTTTTTTATATATACAGTCACAGAACATTTTTGCCGTGTGCTTTTGTAACTTTCACTGAGTCTCAGCGTGACTTTTGGTATCTCATGCTCTACCCTTACTCTCTCTGGTCACTAGAATCTACTTAATCATCCCCTTCTCCATTCTTTGCAAACACTCCACTTAGTTCTGATGTTCATCTGGGATGATCTTTATCCCTTGGTCCTGCCACCAGTTCCTGGGTGACCCCAGACTGTCCTTGAGCCTGTGCAGAGCCTTGACAACCTCATGTGAATTCTGTGCTGATAAACAGAAACCAAGTACTGACATCTTATGATCTCGGTGCTTAAAACACAGAACCTGATTTTTGGGTTTTTTAGCTTCCTAGTCTCAGGTGGCACCTTAATTGCCATTAGCAGCCTCACCTGGGACCCCTCCCGCCCTCCAAGCTGTGGGCTGTGGAGCCCCATTTAAGCTCCAGCCTGGGCCTTTAGTAGTGGTTTGAACTGTGCTGGAGCCAGGCACACTTCTGGGGCTGTAGCTGAGTGATTTGGCTTTCCTGGTTTCACCTCGGAGCCCTTGTCACTTTGCCTGACGATCGCTGGCTCGTGGATGGGACGTGCTGCTGCCACCACCCTGCGCTGCTCGCCTGGCTCCGCTGCTGTGGGACCGCTGACTGCAAAGGCTAGGATGACGCTTAAGAAATTTGCACTTACTTCAAAAAGCGATCCTGCTTCTCAGGTGTGTGCAATGATGAGGAAATACAGCAAAATATTTAGAGCTTTGTGGGGAGAGAACCCTGAAGTCTCATTAATAGAAACAGGCAAAACCACTGGGCAATGGGGAACCCGGGGAAGAACTCGCATTTTCGTTTTGCGCATACATAGCACTTCATTTTGGTAACTTCTAAATGTGCTGTTACAGCTTTGACTCTGCTGCTGTTTTATAACTAAGGTTATCCTGAGTTTTGAGATGAAAGGTCATTTTGAACAGAAAGTGTTGGTTTTATGGGGTTTTTTTATTTGTTTTTTGGTTTGTTTTTTTTTTTTTTTTTAAGGCAAAAAAACCTGTCAAAGTGCTTGTGACCAGCACTGCCATTTAATCAATTGTGTTTCACTTTGCTTTTCGATTGGCTTTGACTGAGCCCTGGCTATTTTGCTCTCAGTCTTTGTGAGCAGTATATGCCTGTGGCGTATTCTTTCACCGCAATGGATTTCAGTGGAGATGTACCTTGATCATGCAGGGCTTCCCATGCATCTATAGTTCTCCTGGTAGAAGCTAAAGCTGAGCTGAGTGCTGCAGTGGGCTGTATGTGTGTAGCGTAGCTGACAGTAAATGATGACAGTCTTTCTTCTTGGCACCACAAACCAGCAAATATTGTCAGTCTTTGCTCCATTAAATCTGAAAGGTTCCTTGATTCATGTGTGTTCCAGGTACTCAATGCAAACCACCTGGCCTGGTGCAGCTCAGGTGTGTGTCACAGCCTTTACCTTAAAGAGCATTTTGACAGCCCAGCTCTCACTATGTCTAGTGAGTGGGTGGGCAGTGTGGATGTGCTGCAGAAGTTTGGTGTGCCAGGAAAGAACTGTGTAGCTCTAGGTACAGCACAGAAGGTAGGACATCACAGAGGGCTTTTAAAGGTGAGACCGAGCTGAAGTGTGTTTGGCTTCTCTAGTAAATCTGCATTCGTGTGCCGGACGGCCAAGTCCTCTCCTGTATTTGTGGTATTTCCTTTCAAACAACACAACTCTGTATTGCTTGGGTAATCTTCTCTAGCTCACCTACTTGCGTGGTATCCGTTATGGCTGCGTTGGAGCTCCTTAGTCTTTCATCTGTTTTTCCTCATTATGCCCCCAAGACTTGTTTTCTTAATTTTAGAGCTGGAGAACTGGAATAGACAGTGGGAAACAGGCCAGCTATTCTGCACAAGTTATGTTTTGCATTGGTTTTATGTGATACTCTTTAAAATATAATTAAAAGCTTTATTGTTCCTTGATTAATATGCTGCTCTGTTTATAGTATAACGCCACATTATTCATATTGTTCCTCAGCCATTTTACAAATATTTCTATGCTGTGTTTATTTTGGCAACTGCTGCCAGATGTTGACTATATGAACTCTTTCCAGCTTTTTAAAAGCTGCACTGTCATTCTGTCTAGAAGATGCATCCATGCCAGAGTCCCATGATGTGAGGAACTGCATCGTCACCTGGGAGACCCGGCCTGCCCCCCTGAAGCGATGGGGAGCAGAAAGGGGGTCAGAGCGCAGGGTTTGGGTTTGCCCTGCCATCTCCCAGCACCAGGACTGGTGATGCAGGGTCTGCTGATTCCTGGCTGCCACCTCGCTGTGCTGCTGATCACCGAAGGTTTCTTACCGAGGGGAGAGCAACACAGGAGAGACGTGATAAAGGGAGCAGAATGACCAGCTCTATCCACATCAGAGATGATGAGGGCTGAAACAAACCTGAGCAGGTGAACCTAGCGGTTTCAGCATAGGTCTCAGTTCTGTGCAGCTCCAGGTGGAGAGGAGCCTTTGTGGAAATCAGCACGGAGTGTCCCCTGGTGCCCACCTTTGCACAGCGGCCAGAGCCAAATGCTTTAGAAATCCAAAGGAGCAGCAGCGCAGCATAATGTTTTCAGTGTTGTGAATACATGTGCATTAGTTTGAATTCCACAGCATAAGCTTCCATTTAAATATATGATTTAGGCCAAGTTTTTGAGTGGTGTGCATTGGCAGGGTTTGTACAATCAGATACAACTACTCGTCCAGAACTTGTAGTTTAAGGTATGTATTAGACATACGACTAAACGCTTCTGAAGCTTTTGGGGGGAAAAACAACTGGTTTGTGTTGGATTCTCTGGCCTACATAATATTTTTTGGTATTCTGTGTGCCAGCTTGACTTCAAGGAGTTGAGCCTTGTTGTGCTGTGTGAAGGATAGGTTCTCTCTGGAAAAGGGAAGGGAAAAACAAATAGTGACTTAACTTCTTCTATAGTGTGTTTGATTTGGGGGGGGGGGGTTGTGCTGTGCTGGTGTGCTTTTGTTTTATTTGTTTTGTGGGAGTTTTGTTGTTCTGTTTGGTTTTTCCTTTCTTTTTCTGTAGACCTTTCACTTCGAGCTTCAAGACAGAGAATCTATCATAACTGCTTTCTGTTCAGATCTGGACATAGGAAAACTGTGTGGAAAGCCTGAAATATGGGGCTACTGCGAGCATTGATACCCTTCACAGGCTCTGACACCTTTTAAATGACCTGTCTAGAGCAGATAGGAAATTTGAGGCTGCCAGGCAAAACAAGTGAACAAAAACAAGAGTGTCCCTTCCAGGCATCTGCGCTTCTGTGGAGCGGCTATCACTCTTGGGCTTTCAGGGCATAAACTGGCCATGAAGAACTGCTGGCACGTACCACGCATCCCATGGCTCTCTGACGCTAAATCAAGCCCTTCATTCTTTGCAGTGTTTCTCACTTCCTACTACTTCTGGTAACGGTCAGAGTAAACGAAGAAGTCATCTGCTGCAGTGTGTTTGTTTGGGACAGGCTTTTCCACCAAGTGTAACGTTAGAAAATATAATTTGATTGTTGCCAGTTAACAGGCTGGCCATGCCTCTGGTATTTACAGGGATTAGCAGTCTTTATTGTCCATCGTTTGAGATCTTTATATTGCTGACAGGCTGCAACATGGAGGACCAGATAGCCCATTTGTAGTGCTGCGAAGCACTTTCAAGTTAAGAAGTCATTGTGCTGTTGAAATCAGGTATGTAAAATAAATCATCTAAGGTTTTGCAGGCTGTAATTCAGTAAGCAAATACTATAATTCTCATTATATTAGAGCATGAAACTGATTAACAGACATTCTGCAGCATGCCCAAAGGGGCTGGAAACCATCTCAACAGCAAATTCAGATTCCACAGCCAAATGCACAGACCGTGGTAGCTCAAGATTAAGGATATGGCCCCTGTAGGCAATTGCAAGTGCTGAAATCCACCGTGACGCCCCATGCTTGGAAGTCTTCCTGTGTTAAGGCACATCTCTGTCCCACTCCCAAAAGCAGAGTGGCTCCAGTCTGTGGTTTTTATCGTCTCAGTATTTCACTATGTGTAAGCCCTGCTCGCTGAGTGTCTGTGTGAAGGCCAAGCCCTGACCATTTGTCTGTGTGTAGGAGTGAGGGTGGGAGGCAGAGCCAGGGAGCGGTGGAGTTCACCAGGAATCACTGCGATTGGATTTTATCCCGTCCTTGGTAAAGTGAGGCTTCTGGCACAGGCGATGCCTGAAGCTCTGTTTCTCCAGGTGCTCTTCCATTTAGGCCCATCCATGTCCTGTTTGAGTTTTGTATTGCTAACTTATTCTGGTTTTTGTCTAAGTTGAGCTAATGTGAATAAACACCAGTTTGTTCCTTTCCTGCAGTGGTTTAAAAAAACCAAAAACCACAGCACAAAAATCAACGTAAAATAATCTTATATTTGGCTGGATGTGTTGTAAGCAGTGTTACATCGTCTAAGGGTCCTGTAAAGAACAGACTAAACAAATCACCATTTCGGTTATATACGCTCTTCAACTGTATTAGGCATAGCCTATCTTTTTTCTACCAGTCACTGGTTTTGTTGCTGTTGACTTTTTTCTTTTTTTTTTTTTTTTTTTTGAGATTTCCTCTTAAACATGTTTAAAGAGGTCATGGTTTAAGTTTTGACGCTGACATGAACCGTACCTGTGGCATTGCATGTATTAATACTTACACAGCTTTTGGAGCTGTGCGGGGGGCTGAGCTCTGCCCTGGTCAGACACCCAAGGCAAAACCTTCCCTTGAGCTGCAAGGGGGAAAACTCTCCTCACCTGCATATTTTGGGAGGAAAGTGGGTGTCCAAAAGTACTAGAGGAATTATCATCAGATAATTCATGATAGCGGAGTCCGTCAGTGAATGGGATGCCCTGTACCTTCTTCCCAGCCTCTCTGGCCACACTGAACTAGCCCATGGCATGGGGTCTTATGTGTTGGAGGTATTTTCTCCAGAGCAGAATCATAGAATTGTTTGTGTACAGGCCTGTGTAATGACTATGGAAGAGAGGGGAGGAAGCTGCGGTGATTTGTAACATCCGGATGGCAAGGATTTGTGTGTTCCCCCTTCTTTGACTCACTAGCTAATTTCAGCACAGAGCTCATGAGATCCGAACAGAGAAAAAGGATGCCCAACCATTTATTCAGTGTGCTACTAGTTTGCATATGCTGCACGTTTTATTCAAAATTAAGTGCTTTCATTTGCAATATTTCCGTTCCTTAATTAGGTTTACTGATTGCTAATGTGAAGAAATGTATTCTTTGGTTTTAAGGATAATTTATGAAAACAACCTGTGCGGTATATATCTTTTAGCGTGGAGGCTGGTTCGTGGCATTTCTTTCAGGACTCAGCTTTTCTAAAGTAACAGTGCTAGAACTGTAATTTATGTTGGTCTTTTTCCAGATATTGGATAAGTTCTGGCATCTGAAGGAAGGTTCTTTTTTTTTTCCTTATGGAAAATAATTGATGTCAGAAAGATATGGAGATAACGCAACAGTGTTGTATATGCCTGTCATCTTGTTGTTGTTGTTGCAGCTGTTATTTTTTTCACTCAAACCGACTCTATGAAGCCAGTCCCAAAAGATACACACATTTTCATCATCAGTAAAAGCTCACTCTAGAGACTCAGTTTAAAAAGTAATTATTTTATCAGACATGGATAGACTTTACTGTTTTGGGAAGATACTGTATCAACAAAACTAGACTTTTCTCTTAAGGCTACTATTATACAGAAGGTCTTGTAAACAACAGAGGTACTAGCTGATATTTGGGAAAAGGTTTTAGTTCTTGTTCTCGAAGTCTTTTGAAGCTACTTGTTCTTGTTACTATTTTGGGACTTCATCATCATTATTTTAAGCATCCGTGGATATGTTACGAGTTCTTTTCCTTCCTTCTGAAGTACATTTGCCCTCTTGCTTGGCTTATGGTGCAGTGTTTTGGTTTGTTTTTCTGGGAATTGTGTCAACTCAGGAATATAAGTGACTGTGTGATGGATGCTGTGGCCAAGGCTTGAACGTGCAACTAATCAGGACTTGTTTCCTTATCACTGACTCTGGCAGCAAATGAGGCTGCTTTTTCCTTGCCTTGGCAAGCTCTGGTTGGCAGCCACAGTCGCTGAGAGCAAGTAGAGATTGCTGATGTGTTCCAGGCTCAGTCTGCAGCCTACGTTTCTAGCCAGAGACTAGACAGGCAACTCTGCTGATTCAGAAGAAACACATTTAACATCCGAAAGCCTGAAGGGGAAAAAGGCTGAACTTGAAGCACAAATCAAAGAGTGGTAGGCAACACTGTTGGTCTCGTTCTTTTGAATTCCTAAATGCAGAACCTCTAGGGCACCCCTTTAGGATGGGATGGTTAGTACCAGCCTTGTTAGAAGCCGTGATATTTCTCATTACCATTAGGATGTAATGATGGCGTGAATAACAGCATAAATGAAATGCCACAGCGAGATACCGATATATTGTCAGCCAAGCATCCAAAACGTAGTGCCTGGCCCTCAGAGCCCTCACCAACCGGCCAAGGAGAGCTGGCCACAGCTTGGGTGCGGGTTTGCCCTCTCAGATGCGCAGGTGGAACAAGGAGTATCTCAGATGTCTGATACCCCGCAGTTGCCAGGAAGGTTGTGGTTTCCACGGTGGAGGAGGAGGTCTAGGAACCTGTGAATAAGAAGGATGTTGGATCTCTAGCCAGTTTCTCTGCTAAATTGGTGCCGCCCTTTCAAAATAAACTATTCCAGTACATTTAAAAAACAGAAAACCAAACAAACAGAAAACCAAACAAACAGCAGCAAAATAAAATACCAGCCACTTTTTAATGGCCAAGAAACTTCTAAACAGTGTGGGCTCAGCAAGCTCTGAGTAGCCAGCTGGGCTGTCCTTTTAGTGCCAAAACCATTTTCAGTTCTGTCAGTGAAGATTTATTTAACGAGTTGCTCTTTCGTTGTTTATAAGATGAATCTCCTATTGATGAGGGACAGGGAATGTTTCTGATTGCATCCTTGCACCAATTGGAATTCAACTACTATCAACCAAAGATGCTTTTAGTTGGGTAGGGAATCCTTGTGTGTGGTGCTGGAAGAGGCCCTCGCAGCGATGTGGCTGTGGTGTCAGTACCTGGGGCTATTCCTTGGGTTTAGCAGGGACAGAGAGCGGGAGGTGGTGTTTGATCTCACCGAACATGAGCTTCCAGAACATCGGACTTCTACTTGGAGGTAGACACCCGTGCTCCCCTTGAGGGGTCGGTATTTGCAGGGGCAGTTTACTCCTTGCTCTGTGGAAGAACTTACCCAGGAGGTGACTCGTGCCCTAGGCGCCGAGCAGGGCTGGCACTGCTGGCTGCCGCTTTGCTGGCCAGTGGTGGGCGAGAGGAATGCCACCCCCACGGAGGAACGGAGATCCCACCGACTTGATTTGCTGATTGCCAGGAGAGGAGTGAAATTCAACCTGCAGGGTAGCTTGGCTATGTTCCTAACAAAGCCAGATGTATAAACACTACTGTTCTTGGTGTGCCCAAAGGAGGGAGGAAAAGCTCTGCTGTACAGGAATGATTTTGGGGCCAACACGTGCTACTACTGAAAGATGATTATTCCAGTGCATTGACCAGAGGCAAAACCATGTCTCGTTCTACCAGTGCTTGAATTCTGGCAAGGGGTTTGGCAGAAACAAGTTTGTTACCTCTGTGGTCACCATGATGATTTTCTTTGTTTAGCTCTTTATACCAAAGAAATTCAATTATCGCCTAAGAAAGCATTTGGTCTTATTAGCTTAGTTCTGTTAGCTGAAATTATATATTATGATGCATCTTGGAGTTGTTCTGTTTCTAAGGCATTAAGTTACTTCCTATCATTTAACTCCTTAAATACTGTCAAATATCCAGCAGATGTTATCAGGCAAAAAGGACTCAAAATCAACGCTGTTACAACAAGGATGCTTGTTATAGATTTTAAACTAGAAAAAAATGATTGCTGTGATGTTCCATAGCGACTCAGGTTTTCTTCACGGTGGGTTTTCAGTCTGCACACCATTCCGGAAAGAACCAAATGTGCAAGTGCGACCGTGGTTCCCAGTGTGAAGTGCTGGGGTCAGTGCCGCAGCCCCGGGGCTGTTTCTCTGTCTCATGTTTGAGAATATGACCTTGAAAACAGGCAACAAGTACAGAATGATGCAGTGACGTCTGCCGAAGCCTGCGGGCATGCAGGAGCAATAACAGCAGCCTGAGCCCTGCCATTTGTTTTGGAGGGTACAGAAGCACAAACACCTGAAGATGATTCCCCTTCCCTCTCGTGGAAACAGTTACACCATTGCAGGGGGGTTTGTGCACTATAATGTCTTGACGTAGAGAAAGGAGCGTGAGCTGTGCTGGTGCAACCCTGTGATGGTGTGAGGGCCTCTGTCCAGTCTACCTGTATTAGTGGGAATTGACACCCCTAACCAGAAGAGTTTTATCAGCGCAAAGGCAGGAGCGGTTTGGAGAAATAGCATCTCTCTTTTGCATGAACGGTGGAAAAAAAAGCCTCTCAGTTTTGTCACTGTCGGTGTCTTTTCTAATAATTTAAAAGCTTGAATTACTTACATATGGAGCTAAAATAGCTCTAAGTGCGTTTTTATTGCCTGACTCTGGAGCTGCCATTTACAGATTAACAGCCCTAATGCTTTTAAATAATAGGAAAAGGACTATATGTAGTACAGTGTTAGAAAAATGATATATGTCCTGTTATTGGGACACAAGGAAAGCACTAAAAGCCCTGTCCTGTTTTCTACAGAATATTTTCTTTTGAAGGTCCTGGGTTGTTTTAAATATCTTCCAGAGGAGTAGTAAACATTGAGAGACTTTGAATGTGTAAAAATGCTGTTATATAAATCTTATTATGAAGGATATTAAACTACTCATGTATAACCATCTACTGTAAATATAAGTATACCAATTTTGTGGTATATTTCAATATCCAGAATTAGTTTCTATACTTTTTGTAATAAGAATGTTATTCTTTCTTTTCTTCCCCTCCTGACTCATGTTTTTGGTGTATTTAAGAAACTAAAGTTGGGGAAATAGTGCACTGGAGAAGCAGAAAGCTCTGGGATGTTCTGCACGTGCTAAAATTACCAAGATATGATTTTTTAAAAATTATTCAAAAAAAGGGAAGTAATGAAATTCACAGACTTCATAACTTTATTCATAAATGCCAGAGTACTTCAGCAGAGATAAGGGTGATAATTTCCTTTCTGTAGCTAAGTGGAGTGAGGCACAGAGGCAAAGTGGCTCGTCTCAGTTCACACAAACTTAATTGCACAGGCAGGAGAGATCCCCGACCTCTCCATCTACATCCTTCATGTCTGGGCTCCCTCCTACCTTTCTGCAGGCTCGTGCTTACCCCAGCAGCACAGGGGCTGAGGAAAAGAGGCTTTTTCCCCTCTTCCTCCAGTGCACAGAGGCTGATGCACTTTGTAGTCATGAAATCATATAGTCTGAACTTTCAGCAAGAACTGGCTATTTCTTTGTATATTTAAAGACATTCACTGGTCTTTCCTACATGTACCTCCTTTAAAATTCGTATCCCTCCCTTTAAATACAGAGCTCGTTTCGTACTTCTGGCTTGTTGGAAGAGGCTTTGCTTTTAGGCTTTAGCGACCCTCATTAAGTTAGTGAATAAGCAAAACCCTGAAAGCTGAAATGAAAACCTTTCCATATCAAATGTTCTGTGGTGCCTCAGGAGTGGTGTCTCATGCATTCACCTTCTGTCAAGTGGCAGCTGGTCTAGATTCTCCCACCCGTGTTGTACCAGACTCTGTCCTCTTGCTAAATGACCTGTCCTTTGGGGTAGACTATGGCTGTGGTAGTTATTTTTCAAAGAAAAGTCCATGTCTTCCACCAAAAATAATTTTGCTTTCAATGCTGAACTCAGTCAAAGCGCCTGTTCTTTATGTTTGTGGTTTTGTTGGGGTTTGTTTGTTTGTTTTTAAACAACTTTTATGGAAAAGAAGCAGCATCCTGAATCTGTAATGCTGGGCTTTCAAGAAATCTATCTAGTTGCCTGTTCATCAGTGTTTGCTATGTTTACCTCCCGAAAATATTTTTATAGGTCCCTGCATCAGTATTGAGACTTGGTTGGGCTTTTTGCATCTTTCTTAATATGAACGTGTCTTAAACTGGGAAATTAGCACTGCACGTAATACTGATCAAAACTGAGCCTAGCAGTATGTTATTTGATATGAAAAAGGGTGATTATTTCAAAAGCAAGCTTTTTCTTGTGTCTCCCATTGTAAAAAGTTGTCTCTACTGCACTAATCTTTCTTCTCTGTATTATAATTCCCAACATATTCTAGCCTTTCCCATTTCCTTCAGCAAAACCTTAATCATGATGTATTTTGCTTTTCTGATAGCCATTAAATGCATAATTGTTCTTTCTTAAATCATATTAAATTATCCAGCTGATTACCTGCTTCAGCAGATCGTCTGGATCATCTTGCATGTTACCTGCTATGAACAGTATCAAGCAAGCATCCCATCTTTCTGCAGCCGTTAAGTAAGGCACATGCAATTTCTTCCAGACAAATACATTGGAGCTCTTTCAGATTCCCAGTCATTTATTCAAACTCAATATTTTTTAATTACTCCTCCTCATTTTTTAAAAAATTCTCACTCTTGAATTGTATATTCTTAATGATTGCACAGTTAAACCCTTGGAATTTACTTTCTTGTGCGCACTCTGTATCTTACAGAGGATGCTCTGCCAGGGGGGTGTTTGAGTGCATGAGGAGCAAGCTCTTTGGAGATCGTAGTGCAATTTTCACCCTCTTGTGACCCTTTTTAGGGCCTTGTGTGCTCTCTTGCCTGATATTCCTGACCCACTAATTGAGAAACAGTATCGTGGACAGTTCACACAACCAGTAAACAGAATTTTTCAAGTTTAATGAGCCTCAGGGTATACCCTGTTTGACACTGTTTTCCATGATCTTTTGCTGCTTGTTGTGAAGAGAGCCTTTGATCATGAGTGCATGTAATAATCCTCATAAAGAAGTCAGGGTTCTCTGCACTGAAAAACCTTCGATGAATTTAGTGTAATCCCCTTGCCAGTCAGACTTCTCCCCACGCTGCTCAACTTTTGGCCAAGGCATCGCCTGCTCTCTGTTTGCATTCAGTCACTGCCGTCTCAGATGAGCATTTCAAAAAGCAGCCTGTCGTTAAAGCACCCCCATCACCTTCCCACCATCAGGCTTCGTTCACACGTTTATTTCCCCTGGGGCTCATCCCCAATGTTTCGCCAATTTCAGTGGGGAAGCGAGATTGATGTGCAAATCTATTGTTTTTAAACAAAAAGGTGATAAGAGTCAGCGTAAAGTTTCTTGAGCACGTGAACCACAAGGCAGTAATACCTGCTTCTATCTTCCAGTCTTGGACCGACTATGGGTAATGGGCTGAATTAAGACATCAGATTCATGCCCTAAGTGAAGAAAGATAAAACGATTCATGAGGGGTGCAGTCCACACAGTGAATATTTCATTTATATGCTACCTGTGCTGAGCTGAGCAGTACAGATTTGGATTCTCTTTTTCTGCCTTGCACTTCAAAATCTTACTGTGGCTTTTAGCAACAAGGCGGCACAGAGATAACGAGCTGGGGCAAATTCATGTCTGGTATAAGTGGTACTGCCTCTGCTGATTACAGTCAAGTGGCACCAGCTTGTGGTAAGTATGAAGTTTGGTTGTATTCAGTAATTTTCATTGCTTTCTGAAACAACATTGCTCAGGATCCTTCCCCAAACCCGTTACTGTATTTTCACTGCCTCTTCCTCTGTGCGCTAACCAGTATTTTAAAAACCCTTCAAGCCTCGGTCTCTGCAGTGAACGTACCCTCAAAGCTGAGCTCTCTCACAGCTAACTCAGGTTGTCTTGTGCAGACTGCAGAGTGAGTTATAGCATGGCTGAGCCACAGTTGAATCCAACCACAAATGCAAACTCCATTTTTGGTCGTGCTGATGGGACCTTCAGGCTTTGTTCTCCGCGGCTTTGCCATTAATAGCCAGACAGCAGAGGTCCCGGTAGCGTTCCCTGTCCCAGCTCTTGGCAGAAGAGGATGCCCGCAGACCCCTCTGCCTGGGTTGCAGCTTGTCCCCACACCCGGCAGGGCTGTCACTACCTGGGCTCCCACCCGGCTGTCTCTGAAACTTTCCTGTACCTAGAAGAGATCATGGCTCCATTGGCATGACTGACTTGTGCACCAGATTCTTGCCTTCAGACTTAACAGTGATATAAACTGCCTAAGAAAACACTTTTTTTTGTATCACACGGGGCTTGTTTGTTGCCCTTTTATAAACTTTTCCTTGCATTGCATGGATGAGAAAACATGCAGTTTGAATTCTTTATTCTGATAAAGCACTGCTTTATTTTTCATGTGCGTGAAGGTTTGTTTCACTGTGTTTCTGAGAGAAAGCCCAAGGAAACGGGCAGGCAGGGAAGGAGGCTCTGGCTGAGATCTGTCGGATGCAGGGCCCTGTACCTGTGTTAGGCACCTGGATTAGCTACAGGCTTCACTTGTATTCTGGTCCCCAAATTTCAATCTGTGCAAGTGGCAACTGGCGTGTGGCTGTAACACCCTGGGGAAGCAGGATGGAACCTGGGCGGTGAAGCATCCCCGGTCTCTAGTGCCGTGATGTACACCGGCTGTGACTGATGAACAGCAGACTGTTTTCTGTTCTGGATGAAGTTTAAGCTGTTTTCCTTCTTTACCTAGGGCTTACTTGAAATTTTAGTTAATTTTGTGCTCTGTAATATTTACAGGGAGGGAATACCTTAGAAAATACTTGTTCATCTTCGCAAGGTGTTTTGGAAGTTCAATAAAGAGCAGAGACTGAGAGACGATCCATGGTGCTGTAAAAACAATCACAAAAGCTATTACAAGGATATAATGTATGAAGACATTCCTTTCGTTCAGTTATTAATGGAAAGGTTTATCTCTATGCCTTGTTGCTTTTGCAAGCCATGGACATTATGTCTGTAGCCTAAAGCAAGTTTACTTACTTCTACCACCTCTAACTCATCCACAGCTGAAAAACACCTAGGGAAGAAAAAAGGTGTGGGGGTGAAATAACACAGCGCTTGTCTTATGTCACTGTCAGCTGAAGCAGCCACTCTCACCACTTCCTTGCAGTTTCTGCAAAGGGCAGTAGGATATTTTCTGAACTGCAACGGCAGATCCGCGCTGGGGTCGGTCTGTGCAGAGCTCGCTGCAAGGCCTAGTCCAGAGTTGGCTGGTTTTAATTCAGTAGTTTCATTTTGCAGAGTTTTAACCACAAGGAAGGTCAGGTATTATTTGCTCAAGTTTCACCCAGATCCTTCTCTGTGTAGGAGCTGCTCTGAGGCAGCAGTAAAAAATGCTCCAACACTGACAAACTGGCACTCCGCTCTCCTCCCAGGGGCAGGATGGACACTGCGAACTCCAGGAGTGCTTGTCCTGCACAGTGATGTTTGTAGTACTCTATTTCTATTTCCTTTGGTGTGTCTGGGATTTGTGTGTTTTCTGGAGAGGGATTCTTCTGCTTCCCTGGTTATTTACCTAGCTGGGAAGCGCAGGATTTGGTACTGCGGTTTCCAGGATTTGGAGCATTCTCGCGAATGGTTACACGTGTTTGCTGGTTTTGCATGCTCAGGGATGATATGCTCTAGAAACTGCATTATTGATCCTTCATGGACCGTGTAATGCTTTCCATATTGAGCAAAATAACTTTGTTTTTTAAAACAGTTAAGAGATTTGTTTTGGAAAACATAAATGGCACTAGTCGTGTGGCTTCACGTGAAAAGCTTTGCTTACTGGTACAGGTCAGCCTGTTTTTAATACCACCAAGCATCTTTTGCTGTGGTCAGATCGTCAGAGTGGTGACACATTTGGATCACAGACAGGGCTGTGCACGGAGTTTCTTTTCAGCTGCAAGCAATGTCATCATGGTCAAGGCTTTCTACACGTTGAAAACGGTGAAATCCTTTAATGCACAAGGTGAAGGTTATTTATGCATTTAGCGTTTATGGTGGATGTACTTGGGGAAGAGAGAAAGCCTGTGTTCAGTGGTGAGAATGTTCTATTTATAATTTTAATTCCTTGCTAAAGGTTTATGTGTCCAACTGTACAAGAACCATGAATGTCAATTAGTTTAGTTTCTCTTCCTGGTGTATTTATTAAGTCAAACTTGTGCATATTCCAGTAGTATTAAATTCATCTCTTTGCAAGAGGAAAATTAATCCATACTCTAAAAATACTTAAGTAGTTTTATTTTATTCTGTTATTTTAGTAGATAAGATTGGTTCCTATCAGCAAGAATTCAAGTAGCCCATTTTAGAGTAGGTTGCCTTCATAAATTATATCCTCCTAGGAGGAAGAGAAAATCAGAAATAATAAAAGAGCTTTAGCTAGGGAAAAGGCTAATAATGTCACTAACCTCATGATTTCAAGTATGGAAATTGTCTTACAATGTGAAATTCATTATGTTTAACATTCATGATACTGCTGGACTGCTTAATGAGAAACAACATAATTGATTTTCCATAATGAGCCATCTACCAGAAAAATATTTAGGGAAAAATTGTATATTGGCCGTCTAAAGAATTTTTATAAACATAATTTTGCATGCTATTCAAAATAAGGAACTTAACCTTAGAATTTTTTTTCAATATAAAAAAATTAGCTGATATTGTAAGTGAATGTGTCATTGTGGAAAGTAAAAGCAGGGGTCTTAACGTTGGCGGCTTTCTTTAAATTTCAAACTTTACATCAGAAGCTGGAACACCTCCCCCCCGCCCCCATCAAAATAAGTGTTATTTCAATTAATATCACATTGTATTTTTTCATGTTGATTTAATTTATAGTATTTTCTGGTGTTTGGTCCCTCTGTGTTTATGGAGGTGATGTCCGTGCAATGGGTCGGTGTCACAGGGCCCTGCTGCTGCAGCCGTCGGCTCTGGAGTGCCGGTCAGGGTACCTGCTGCCAGCAGCACGCGTCTGTGGAACACCCAAAATTCTCATTTCTGTGTCTGTGGACAGTGAAATGCTTCAGAACCTGAGGAAATGGAGGCCCTGGGGAAAAGGAGCTTTCTTGGGGTGACACTCAGCCCTGTGTGCTCGCCCTGGGCAAAGATAGGACCAACACCGAAAAAAGCACTTGGATGCGCCATACCAATTGCTACTTTAAACTATGTTTTAGAGCTGCTGTTAATAACACCACTGCACATCCAGTGGTTCCCCGTGTCAAGATTCAACTATGGCCAAATGTCTCCATGACACTACTCCTAAATCTGGATACTTAAACCAGTTCTTAATCTACAAAACTAACTGGAAGGATCTAGTACTCAAACCATACGAAGGGCATGAGCCCGGAAGCCTCTTAGCAGAGTCGAAGAGTCTCCGTTACCTTGACCCAACATGCAGGATGCTGTGCACAGAGCAAGTAAAGTGCGTACCCAGAAGGCAGAGGGACCATAATAAGGATTAGCAGACTTCAGCAGAGCTCTTTAGTACACATTAAGATGCTTTATAGGCATTTACGTTTGCCATTCGATATTGATGAATAATCCTGTAGTAGGCATTAATGAAGGAAGGGCTCAGTCCGGAGATGGTGGCCTCTGACACCTCGCTCCTGTTTGTGCTGAGGCTGCCACTCACAGATTCAAGGAGACTCATTTTCTTCCACCAAAATAATTTTGAAGATTAGGTAAGATCTGCCTCCAACAGGCTGGAACCTCGCCACCTTAGACTTTTTAAAAAATTCATACACTTTAAGATTTATACTCCTGTTTATTGATTAATTTGGAAGCGTCATGTGAAATACCTCTATAACGCAGTGGTTTTGTTCTATTATGTTTCATTCATTTGCTGAATTCCGTGCTGTGTTGCTGCTGAAGACAGCTTAGAATGAATCCTAGGAATATCTTTTGCACCAAGTTCCTTGAGCTCTGTTGCTGGCCAGCTGATGTCTGGAGGGCCACTAGAAAAAGTTGGGAAAATGCTGCTTGAAACTCTCACGGATAACTCCAGGGGTTGCTCCAATAGTCTCCAAAGTATTGCCCATCCAGGCTGGCTTCCCTTGCTGGCATTGGGCAACCCTATCATAGCACTGTAGAGGCAGCATAAAAGAGTTTTTCAGCAAAATCATGTTTCTGAAGGAAATTCCCAGCGTACCAGCCACTGGCACTCTCAGATGCTGTAGTTTTTATGCAGCTGTATTCAGCAGTGGCCTTGTGATTATACTGAAATAAAATGTTCTGGTTAAATTGTTTTGACTTTGAAATAGTCCACAACTGAAAACCCTAGGGGGAAAACGAGCATATAATTTTCTCGCTATTTTAAACCACATAAGCACCAAGAAAAATCGTATGATTCATTTATTTTGGAGTATGTTGATTAACTAGCAATTAAAGCTTTATAGTATTTTCTTTATGGAACAACAAAGGCCAGTTTAATGCTTTTACTTTAGTTTCGGCTCATTGGACTGGCTTCCTACCTGGAACAGACAGATAAACGCTCTGAAAGCACATGAAGTACCTGCATGCAGCTGAACGTGGCCCACTTAGCTCAAAAATGTGATGAGTGTTCACAGAAGGAACTTTCATTCACAGCATCTGGTTCCATTACATTCAGCCCAATCAAGCCATGAAATTGAAATTAAATGGCTTTTGATGGTGATAATATTATAAGAATGAAAGCAAGATTGGGGGAAGGGAAATATCTGCATGGCAGAAGAGGCTCTTGGTGAGGACAAGCTGTGTAAAATGCCTTTGAACTGTTTCACCTAAATGGCTGGATGCATGGGAAGATGAACTTGGAACCGTTTGACTTATCCAAAGTGCATTTCACCTGCTCTTTAGAATCTAGATTGTGTCTGTAACACAGCATCGTAGCATAACCTCCTCCTGCAAAGGCTCTGCTGCCCACTTCAAGCCTCTTTGGGGGGTGACACGTGAGGACCCCCCCCCACCCTGCAGCGCCTCCTTCACCTCCTTCAGCTGTGCTCTCCTGCGCTGCAAGTCCTGTTGCTGCCCTGTGCTCTCCCAGCTTGTGGCCACGAGTCCTGCTGCCATCCTGAGCTGTGCAGCAGCGGGGCTGGTGGGGCGCCGTCAGCGGGGGGGTGTGGCGTGAGCTGGTGGAGGTAGGATGGCAAAATGGAGAGAGCACGAGGAAAAAATTTGGTGCGGCTTCTAAGTCTCTATATTTTTGCCGTCTTTGCAATAATCTTCATTCGCTGTGCAGCCATGATTTCCCAATGAAATGTATGCAGTAGGATAGGTACATAGTGGAAATGTACTGTATACATATTATAGCAGAATACGCGTAATGTGTAATGCATTATATAATGTATTTTTGTTGTAAATTCTGCATGATATTTAAAATAAGGAACTTAACGTTTTTAAGTATTAGGGTTTGGAAGGCAGAAGGTGTTCCTGTCTCCATAGGCAATTAGCCACTGGAAACACGAGGGCTGTGGCATGTTTACAGTGAAGCTGCTGACCTGCTCAGGACAGCCTCTGAGTCATGTGGAAAGCCATACCTGCACCACGCTTGTACACCAGATAACTGCTGGGAATCGTGGTCGGACTGTTTCCCAGGCTGAGCTGCCAAGGTCTATGGGAGAGCTGGAGCCTTAGGGAAGCAGGGATATTGTAAAGGCTATGGACACACCACTCAGCTTTACAGATGTAGTTGCTGTTTCCGCTGTGCAAACGTTGTCATAGCTCTGGGTGACATCTCGGTGCCACAATTTTCCATCAGTAAAACGGTAACGTCCTCCTGTGTCTGAGGACTTGTTTTCAAGATGCTGGTAATGGGGATCACGGATGAGAAGTCGTTGTCCCAGACAGTCTGCTGGGGGTGTCCCCGGTTCGTGGCCTGATTCACAGCCTGCTGTGACAGCAAAGAATCGCTGCCTTGCTGTCAGCACGTTCCTCCTATTGTGGCCAAGCTCTTGGCGAGGCACTGGCATCAGGGCAAGCTTGAAATGAATACCTTGCTTGCTTTCTGTTGAAACAAAGAATAGAGGATAAAAACACTGAAGTGCTAATGAAGTTGTTGTAGCCTTATTCATATCTAGATATGTAAAAGGTTTTGAAAGTTTTTGAATGCTTCTTAACTGCAGAGTTATTTGCAATAGTTGTCTACATCTCCTCCTAATGTCGCTAGAGCTGTTGGCACCCTGCACACAGACGCTGAATGGATGCTCTTGTCACGTAGGATGAGATAACCTCTGTCTTCTGCCTCCTTAGAGCCCGGTTCGGCTCAGGTACAGAACCAAGTGTCTCCTCACCTTCTTGCTACCAGGAAAGAGCAAAGGGTCCAGCAGCCGTGTGGGTACCAACGGGGCGCCCGGCAGGGAAGGCAAAGGCTGCTCGTGCCCCCAGACATTGCAGGGCTGGGATGCAGGAGGCCTGGAAACCTCGTCAGTGGCAGGAGCACCCTGACACGGTCCTCAGCAGACCTGACAGCACCAGACCGGGCTCTGTGCTGCTGTCAGCCAGGGTAGCTGAAGCCTGGGTGGTTGTACAGCTTGCTCAGGGTACCTGGGCAAATCGGTGCTCGTGGAGGGAAGCACATCTGTTGGGCTGCTCCCTCATCTAGTGCTGTGCTTGTTGCAGAGAACAAGTGCTTCATCTGATGTCTCTAAATATCTCATTGCCTTTGATGAACTGCACTTACCAGCAGTTTTCCTGGTCCTGAACCAAGCCGCGTGCAGCTGTTGTTTCCTGTTTATGTTCAGTCACCGAATTAGTCACCTCCACAGATTTTTTTTTTTTTTTTTCTGAACAGTTTCTCTGTTGCTTTTTTAACCAGCTTCCTAATATTTCTGTGATTGTAGGGGAAGGATTTATTAAACATTAATCCATCCAGGCTTACATGTATCTGCCTCGGGTTAGCTGGTGGGCTTGCTGCCGCGCAGCTCTTGAGCAAGCCGGCTCCCGCTCGCTGCTGTCCGCAGTGAGGGCTGGGGTGCGCTCACCTCAAACCCCGACACTCCTCCTCCCTTCTTCAAAGCGCCGTGGAAACAAAATACCCATACGTGAAAAGGTTGGGTATTCCACCCCTGCGTTTGCTGCCCTCTTGGTGAGTCAGGACTTTATTGAAAATTATGATGAGTATAATAAATGATGAAGAGATGTCAAGACAGGAGAGGATGACAGTGTTTCCACGATGTGTTGAGTTTCTCTCTTTGACAAAGGTGTATTGCTGGTTTGGGGTTTTTTGGGGTGTTTTTTTAATTTTCCTGAGTGCATTAGAATAGGCTGTTTATTTTTCTAGGTTAGTGGGTAAGATCTCATGCAAATTGTTCCTGAAAACATGCTGGCTTTCCTTGTCCAGGAACAGCGTGCCTTTTCATGTCTATATTTAGCTTCCTCATAAACACGGACAGTTCCTAAAAACCAGTGTCTTTCCCTTTACACATCTAAGTCTGCCAGAAACCAGTCCAGAGAAAGCAATTTCATTTACCACAGGGTTTCTCTAGCCTCACTATTTTTGGGGGTGTTTTCAAAGGCAAATGCACAGAAAGCAGCAGCCGTTTTAGTCGCACACATTAAAATCAAGTTCCCTAATGTTAGCTGAGGAATGAATTCTACAACACATCACTTCTACTGTCATACCTGAAATGAGTGATTGATGACTATAATTTAAATCAAAATATTGCAGGCTTCGTTCAGGGGGGAAAAAAACAAGTGGGTGAGATTTAAATGGGAAATAAATCTAGATCGAAACTCTAGACTTTGTTTTCTGATGCTAATTTTGAAAATGATGAGCATACTTCATCTTGTTATACATGTTACACCACATTAACCCCCGAGGCACGGTCCGTTGTGCCGGTGTCGCTCGACTAGTCCTGACAGCGCTGCCACTTCGTCATCTTCCATTGCTAACGGGCTCCTCGCCAGCGTGGGTTTCTGTGCGGATGCAACCTGCCGCTGATGTGTGACTAATTAAGCAGGCCTTTTCCCACGTGAATAAATACCGGTGTGGTTACGAAAAGAGACTGGCACAGAAATCAACTAATAAGACTGGGGATGACTGGTAATACGGGGAGTGTTCTGTGTATAAGTAACAGCTGTCCAGAAAAATAATAGGGACGAGGCACGCTGATCTGGGGGGGGTGATCTTGTTAGGAAAGGCATCCTGGGAGGAGACCCCTCCTTCCTCCTGACTTCACCAGCGGTTAGATTTCTGTTCCTTGTTTGCCACTCGCAGCAACACACTTTGAAACAACTACCTAGCCATGCCCTAGGCCTCCCACCTACAAGACGCAGAGAACACTGTGGGAACGCTCCAAGTCCCGTTTACACACAAAACTTTGGCTCCTAAGAACTACCCTGAAACTATATTCCACAATGCATTTCTTGGAGCGGTGTTGTGCTATTGGTTTTATATTTATGGGTTTTAACAAATAACGTGCCAGCAAGCGGTTGTGTAACTCATCAGTCATATTTTGTTTATCTGAAATCAGAGGATATTTTGAAAGGAAGTTGTCTCAAGTCAAGCTTGTGACAGGCTGCATGAATCTGAGTGAAGCTGAAGGATCCCAGGGCCGGGGAGCGCCTGTGGCTCCGGGCTGCAGCGTGTGCCTCCAGCGGTAATGCAATGGGGGGAAAATCAGGTGCAAATCAGACCTGCTTTTTCTTTTCCTGTTAGTATATTCCTTCTGCATTCCCTCAAGATGTATCAGGAAGCCACCTTGTTTTTTAAAGGTTTCAGAATTATGGGATGGTTTTTTCTCTTCACATGTGTGTTTCATGATGATTAGAGAAAATGAGGATTTCATTAATCACTTCAGTGGTTTTTTACAAGATGGGACACACTAGTCTCTGTTTCTAGGTCTGCTGCTGCTGACAAATGACACTGAACTCCCTCAAATGCAGCCAGAGGGAAGGACCCAAGTTTTAAGTAACTTAGGGCTTTTCTGTGTACAAAAATGGCCAGATCCCTGCAGCTCAGTTACGTGGATACCCCATTCCTGAACAGAAGAAACCTTCTCCTGAATAACTCTTTGCGAATAGAGCATCCTTTGGGGGAGATTTTCTGGCACAGCTGTCAGAGGACCCTGCAGTCATCGGGTTGTTGGTGGTAGCTGAGCTCTCCAGTGGGTCTTATGTCACCTCTGAGTGGGAGCAGGTCCAGTTCTCTGAGGCAAGAGGGAATTTTGAAGAATCCACAGGCAATCTGGCTTTTTTGGACACCGAAGGCTGGCTTGGTAGCCTTAGCAGTAACAGATTACTCTGTGTAGATATACACTAGCCTATCCGTCTGTTAATTATCTTCCCCGATCCACCGAAATGGTGGAATATTTTTCTCAGTCATATGTAAGTCATATATTTATGCTGGAAGGGATCAGGCAATACAAATCACTGCAGTGCTTAGTACTTCGTTTAGAAGAAAACAATGGTTTTCTTTTGTCTTAAGTGCCTTTTCATTTTATTGTGCCATAGGTTGAATTGTGAATAGGTTTTCAGAAAGAAAAAACAGGACTCAGTCTGGAGTCTCCAGGCTTTGGCTGGAAAGTGTAAATCTCTCGCGTTCTTCCTGAGAAAGAACCAAAAGCCAGCATTCCGTGGAAACAGGTACAAAGTTGTCCCAGTTAATTGTTGCAGGGCAGTTAGTTTGGTATCTGGATGCCAGATCTTTTTATGTGCCTGAGCTCGTGAATTGGCAGCGTCTTTTCAGAAGGTGCCATCCCAGTTGCATATGCCGGTCACTGAATCTTGATGTGCAAAAGTAACAAATGAGAAAAAATATTTCAGTAATGGTTTGGGGTGACAAGGAATGGAGAAGTGCTGAGACTCATCTTTTCCCAGCTATAAAGTTTTATTGTAGTCCTTATTCCCTTCTGGCTCTGTCCCAGGGGCCACCTTAACATGAAAAGGAGGAAGAGCTTGTTGGGACAGGTTGCCTGGAAGAGGGGCAGAGCGGGCTCACGTTGCTCCATAGCGCAGGTCCTGAAGACACCTGAATCCTTACTTGATATATATGGAGGAAAAGAAGGCCAATCTGTTAGGATACAAAAGGGATAAAGAATTATGCAAAGTGAGGGAGCAGGGTGTTGGGCTGCCTGGGGACAAAAGGGAAATAAAGCCGCTCTGCCGCTGATGTGGGGCAGAGCAGCTCTGAGGTCCCCAGGGAGATGTGTCCCAGGGCAGTGTGAGTCTGCCCTTGCAAACTGAAGGTCTTCGTATTTCGGTGAAGAAAATACATAACATCAACATAAGATGAAGATTATCTTAAACCAGTAGGAAGAGGTTTCAAAACAAAAACCCTCAAAAATGGGATAGAGCCTGTGAATCTCTGTGCAGCTTTAGATGCACCCCCATCAGAAGTGCCTCCGGGTGCCCTGAGCTCTGCAGAATATCATTAAAAAGGGAAGTAAGTTAGATCATTGCTTGAAAATTCAATAGTGGCACAAGCCCTTCATAATTTCAAATATGAAGTCTCTTCTGGGAGGACAGTAACTAAGCAATCCCAAAGTATCGACAAGGCTTTCATGGACTTTGAGTCTTTGGGGTTCTTTCTTTTTTTTTTTTTAAAGAAGCAAAAAGCTGTATGTCTCATCCTTTCTCTGTAACTCAGAGGTGGTAAGAGGGTTCCTGTGAAGTACCAAACAGCTATACTCAGATGATAGAAAAGGTGCGAATAACCACATCTTAGAAGAAACATTTGAGCCACAGGTAAATGTGTGCAAGTAAGAGTTTTATCAGCTATACTAGAAGCCGGATCCTATGTTCCTTAAAAAAAAAAAAAAAAAAAGTACTTTTAATCATTCCCTGGAAATGAGATCCCTGCTGTAACAATTAATTCATAAAGCTGCCAAAGACTCCCAGGCCTGTGGGAGTCAGGCTGGCATCTGTGATTAATGCTGCCTGCAGGTGTGTGGCTGGGTTTCCAGCACCCAGCCGCAGGGGAGGCATCAGAAACTACTTAACCCTGCCCAAGTGGGCTTTGTCAAGAGACCCCCTCCGAACAGATAACAAGAGGGAAATTGTGATTTTACAGCAATTCAACAGGTAATGTGGAACGCCTCTTGGGGCGCTTTTTGCTTCAGCAGAGGAAACGCATTAGATCTGATTGAAGGGCACTCACCATGTTCCAGATCTGAAGTGATTCAAAGAAGTTGTTCAGTGAGTTGATGCAGAAGGAATGACCCCCAGCTTTGGTGCTTGATTGTCCTGGGTAGCCGCAGCTAGGGGGAAAAACAGAAGAGCTAATCATCTGCCCTTGTTTTCTCTTGACAAGTCTTCACTGGAAGTTCCAATAATATCAGGAAGTTCAAGAGGTAAATCAGCTGCTCTGCGAGCTGAGCTCAGTAACCCAGGCTTTGTGAGGGCAGCCCGGCTGGGCTGGGATCGATAACGGGTGTGCAGAGCTTGGCTCTGGGAATTAAGCTTTCCCACCAGGAAGAAAGTGGGGGCAGGCAGAGGGCCTCCAGTCGTCATTATCATCTTGTTAGGAGGGAAACAGCAATTCAGTTTAATGAGGGAAAGAGGCACTTTTCTGATGTAACTGTACTGTAACTAGAGTAAAGGTAGGTGGGGGGGATGTCTTTTTGTGAACACGTGTACCAGTGCTGTCTTGGATATTTTGGCTTTTTTTTTACCTTAATGTTGATTATTGTTATTTAAGATTCAATGGAAGAAACAAGCTTTTTCTTATTTGATACGGCATATCCATAAACTAGGGGGGGTTTGTTTGAGAAGTTTATCAAGGGGATACATCCCTGGGTATCCAAAGGATAACACCAGAGTGTGTTCCCACTCGAGCTGCACAGACCAGGCAGGGTGCTGGTAGCCCTGGGGTAAGGGGAAGAGAAATGTCATTTAGTGGCTGTGGGTGACACCGATTTCTCCCTGTTACGCAGGAAGGTGCTGGGCTACCTGTGCCATCCCCTGGGCTACCAGGAAGCCTCTCACAGTCAGGTACCTGACTCCTACCAAAAATGTCACTCTGCGCTGAATTGTGTCACTGGATGACAGCATTATGAACAGTTTAGCCTCCTCTGCTACACATGACACTCTTGGTAATATGACAGAAACGGACAAAAGCCAGGTTTGCAAATATGCCGCGGAACAGAAGTAGAGGGACTCCTGATTGCTTCTGCTGAGCCTTGCCATCCTGGAAGATCAACAGTGTATGGTTTGTGTTTACACTGTTAGTATGGGGAAACATCCGTATCAGATGAACATCACTCACGAGGTGTCTCTCAGCACCGCAGGCACGTCCCCTCCCGGCCCTTTGTGTTGAGCAGAAGACCCGTGGCCCCTGGCTTTTGTAGAGAGGAGGCTGTGTGGGGCTCAGAAGGCAAACTATAGGGAATGGCCCACCGTAGCGGGAGGCGGGAAGTCCTGTCTCTTGTTTCCAAAAAGCAGAAATTACTTGGTCTGCTCCATTTACCTCAGTGCCATGGTGCTCCTTGGCAGAAAAGAGGAGCCTGCCTTTGAGACAGGAGAGCGAGGAGGGCGCGTTTGTCCCCCTGGTCTGGCCGCGGAGCCTGGCGCAGGGGGTCCCTCGTGGGGCGGCCGTTGAGCTGTAACCTTGAGCAGCCGGGAGAGGCCAGAAAGCGAGAGAAGCATGGCCAGAGCTTGGAAAGAGAAGCACGGTCACAAAATTGTCAGAAAACGTTGCTAGGAATTAAGAAGTGCAAGCCCAGCAGGGTGCTGGAGGGAGTGCCAGGCATTTTAGGGCGGAGTATTGATTTTTGTGTGGCTGCCAGCATCCCCACACTGGTGTGTACCTCCCTTTCCCTTTCTGCCTCAAGGCTTTAATTCACTGTGCTCTGCTTGGCTAATAAAAGATGTCTTCTTTTAAAAAAGGCTGTCCTGGGTCACCCCAGGCACAGGCAGGTTGTGCAGCTCCCCAGGGGAGTCAAGTCTTCTTAAAGATTTGGGATGTTTCTGCATTCCGGAGGGAGGGAGCAGCAATGGAGTGAGGGCAGGTGGTTGAGGGTGAAAGGCAAGGTCCCCACCAGTCTGTGACTTGTGTAAAAAGGTCTGCCAGGGCTTGGCATGTGTCATTTGCCTCATCAGGTGTGACATAAGAAGAGATTAGTTTTCTTTAATTCATACACTAAGTAATTTGAGAAAGCATCTAGGATTCCTAAGGTTGATAAAGGTCTGGGTTTGTGTTAACATAAAACAAGATTATGTGTAGTTTTGTGTTTAATACCTATTTTAAATGTACTGCGATAATGGAGCACTATCCTTTTAAGTCAGTCTAACCTGAAGAGAATCGGAAAATCTATAATTAAATTAGAGGAGTGCTCAGTTTTGGTAAATTTTTCTTAAAGTATCAGCAAAGTGAAGAGGCTGATTTCTGATGAAGCTCTCTGCGTGCCTCTGAATTCATGACAGCTAGAACGATTCTGTCGGCTTGCAGATTAGATTAGAATTGTAAAAATGAAATAAAATGCCATCTAGGTAAATGATCCACTACCACAGGTGTTGAAAAACAATCCTGAGTAGAAATGGTCTAGGCACCAAATAATTACATTACAATGACAGACGATAGTTTATGAGACTTCTTGGTAGGCCTGCAGTCTTGAGCACATCTAACAGCGTTGGCTGGCACGTCCGAGGGAGGCAGCGCAGAGGACACGAAGTGAGATTTCCATCTGATGACTCTCAGTTTTGCAGGGGGAGCTGTGTCTTTACTTCCTACAGCACACTTGTATAAAGCTTTATTGTCTGTCTGCACATGATAGGCAGCTTCTGCACAGTATATAGTCTTACTAGGTTTCAGATGTATATGCTCAAGGGTTGTGAGATAACTAGCTTTATCTCCCCTTTGTTCAGATTTTAATAGGTTAAAAGACCAGTGCATAACAATTAAGAACAATCCCGTAAGTACTGAGCACGTTCAAATCCGATTCTCAGTGTCTGTGAAAGTTGGCAGATTGACCCAGGCTGATCAAAAGAAACCCCATGAAATCAGAGGAAGAGACGCATTTATTATATCCTCAGAAACGCTGAGTTCTCGCACTGCCTCACCAGCAAACCTTTCCTCTGAACTGGGGGATCTCGCTTTAAGGAAGAGGAAAAAGTAGCCGTTGGCCTTCAGGCAGACAGTATTTTCTCTCCCAATAGAGGTATTTGGGTTTAGAGCACCAATCTATTTCCTAGAGGCACTGCAGAACCACCAGACAGTACACGTTAGAGATTTGATGTCTCACCCAATGCGTATGATTGGATTAGAGGCGAAAGATGTCCTGGTGTCACGTACTGTTGACTGCTCGTTCACAGAGCGCAGGTGACAGGGCAAAAGGGAGAAACTTCATGTCACAGTGGAACCCTGACCCCATAAGGATATTTTTTAAATTGGGAAAAAGCCAAGCTTTAAAAAAAAAAAAAAAAAAAATCACAAAACCAAACAACTGTTTCTTTTGGAGCCGTATGTTGTAGGAGCAGCAGCGCAGATGGATGAGTTGGGAGGCAGCTCTAGAGCCTGTTCAGTTCTAGAAGCCCGTTGTTTCACGTCAGAATGGAAGCTGAGACAGGACAGGTTGCAGCGTTTACTGCCATATGTCAAACGTAAGAGTGGTTTGGGGTTTGCAGTTGCTCTCCTGTTCAATCAGTGGAAGACGGGAAGGACTTAGACATCACAGAAAGTGTAAGTCGTGATAGAATACAGCTTCACTGCTGAGCTTTGCTTTCACAGGAGAATTTATTTAGATTGTCCTGTTGCATCTCTTGATCTGAATTTAGTTGACATAACTATACAACCTTGAACATGAAGGCAAATGTTGCAACTAGTCGAAAGCTTTTCTGTTAGGTGGCAAAATAATTATTACCGATTTTCATAAGCTATATTGATTTGAGTGCAGAACCTATTAGTTGGTATCTCTAACACACTGTAGTGTTAAAATTCATCAATACAGGTCTCATAAATGCCAATAACAGCAGGTGCTGCTGTAATTTAGTGAATCATTATAATTTCTATTTAGTAAATCAGTTGCCATCGCTGTTAATGTTTAATTTGTAAGGTAGTGCATCACCCAGCAGTATGAGAGGAATGAGGCTATAAACACATTTTCAGTAAATATGATATAAATACCATGACTCCTGCTATTCAGTACATCCCATATGTTAGCTGTTGATAACTATGATTTTTCTATAAATACAGCATTGTACCTTGACCTTTAAAAGGATGAGATGTAAAATTGAGAAATTAACTATGATAAATATCTTTTGAAAGAAAGTGAAGAAAATCTGACTGTGGGATTGAACAAGGTGAAAGGTTATTAAAGACAAGTGTGTGCTTCTCTTAATGAGTTCTTAAGACTCCATGTGGATTAAACAGGAAATTTGGATCTTGAGCACACATCTGTTCAGGAGCAATGTTTCTCCTGACATGAGCAAAAATGTCAAGTCTTGATTTAAGTGCATTTGGATAGGATTTCAGGAGCTCCCAAGTACACGATAGTGTTGTCATCCCCAGGTAAGACTGCAAACCCTGTGAAGGTACCTGGTCTAGCACACGCGTGCCGAGCTCCGGTGATGTGGCAGCACGCCCGCAGCTCCACAGGCTTCGTGTGCCTCCCCCGGGGGCTCGGCTGCTTTGTGAAACCCCTTCTCCTCTGATGAGGTGGTCGCTGCTGCCCCGCGACCTCTTTTGCAGCCAACTCGGGTATCTTTACATGATGTGCTGTCATCCTCTTAAATTGTGGAGGAGAGAAGTTTTGTGTGCCCCTGTGCCGGGAGGTGTTGGTGCCCAAGTGACCGGCCAGGCCACGTCCCGGGACAAATTCGAGTCTTGCACAAGAGCCTTTCCCTGGTTCGTGGCCTGACACGCAGCACTCGTGTGCATCGTCTGCCTCATTGCACGATCCAGCTTTTCACATGTGTGAAACCGCAGCCGTGTCCGAGGGGCTCTCGGGAAGGAGGAACCCCAGGGGTGACCTCCATGCGAGGAAGCTGCCGTGGCAAACTGCCCCCGTGCTGTAACCACCCCTGTCCCAAAGGGTTCACACCATTGCATGTTCAATTTAACTCTCAATCAAGGATAATTATAGCCAGGCTTACTTCAGATGGGCCACTGATGTCACCTGTTTTGCGTGGGTGGGAGTGACACTTTGAGTTCATTCCTGTGAAATTCACTTGCCTTTCCTTCCTTTCCATTCTCTGTCCCTCACACCTGCTTCTCCCAGAGAAGTGTTACAACCAATACTAATAAAATACTACTGACATTTTGCAAGGTAGCTATTTGCAGTGCTTAAGATCACAGCATTTTACCAAAATTAAACAGTACTCAGTTGGAATTAAAAATACCTTCCTCAGGTTAAAATCTTATCACTGTAGAGTCAAAAAAAATGCTGAATTGTCTGAATCTGATTGATTCAGTTAAAAATACCCCTTTTCAGTGTGCCTTCTGCTATGGAAGTCTGCTGATATAACTCCGTGAAACTCAGCTGGGGTGGGGGAGTGGAAATCTCCTGTTTCATTTGCTGCTTTTTCTGCCCTCAAGGCAACATTCGCAACATACAATATGGAAATGCTGGTTCCAGGGACATGTTTTGTACCACTACCCAAGCTGGCTACAATTTTAATATAAGCATCGCATTAGCAAGTGTTTTATTTCCCGAAAATATCTCTTTAGTTTTTAAAATGTAGTTCCTTAAAGCTTTCACAACAGTTCAAGTATGTATTATTTCTTCCTTTCCCCGTTCTCTCCCCCTCCTGCCATCCTCACCAGCTTGGGAACATTTTCTTGGCCCTTTGGTGACTGAACTTTCTCTCACTGGTACGAAATTATAGCTCAGTCTGTTTTCTTCCAATCCACGGGAGGCAGGAAGAAACCTCACATATCATGACTAAGTGACATTTAGCACATGGAGTATAATCAGTTTCAGCTCTCTTAGAGCAGGCACCAGTAGATTTTAAAAGTCAACCCAGTAGGAAGTGTCTTACCCACAACAATCTGCCTACTCAGAAACAGCGCGTCGGACTTTATTTAATCTATAGCTCCTTTAAAGTGACAGGGTGGGTAAATGGGATGCTCGTTTGCATCTCTGTTTCTAGAAAGCCTCTTGCTGGTTCTGCTCCATGGCACTGTGGATCTGGGTAACCGGGACCGCAGGGATGATGTTATTACCAGCACCTTGCACGTCTCTGAGGAGCGTGGGTTGTGCTTTCAGGAGACCCTTAACAATTCCTCCTGCACCCTGGAGGCACCGGTCGATAACTGACTTTCTCTTGCTGGTGTCATCTGCCCGCGATATTGGCAGCATCTCTTACAGCAGGTGCTCATTAAGAAAACACAATCTTTCCCTGCTCAGACCTCCATTCACACAGCATTTTGTGGTCTGCATAATTCCTTGTACTTAACGCCTTCCAGGAGAGCAAATGAGATTGTAGAATCAGGGAAATGTGCTTGTGTAAATTCAGCCCGGAGACCTGGCTGTCGGCTAACTGCAGCTGATGCGATGGAGCCGTGTTTATGATTTATTGTTAACATGCTTATGTGTACGTGGCCTTTTTCAGAAGTAAAATGTGCAACAGAAAATTCAGTGAAGCTGTTCTGAGGGTACAACATGGGCAAGTACAAGATAATGGATGATGAGGGTGGGTGAGGAGAGATTTGAGACATGGTTTAGGGGAGGAAATGAAGGCAATAGGAGCAAAATCTTACTGTGTTTCACGATTTCCGTAGCAGTTATATTCTCAAACAAGTCAGGCCACATATTACTCATTATCGTACTTGTTTCAGACAACAGAGAACAACTGCTGAACTCTTACAGTGCCAGCTCGTTAGAGGATTAGAACAATTAAAGGAGTGGGAAAGAGACATCTTCAAATTGCCTATTGAATTGCAGAGGAGTACACGATCATACTCCCATGGGGCAGCAAATGTAGATGATAAAGGTTCACTAGGGGCGGTAACGAGAAAGCAGAAGGCAAACGAGAAGGCAGAAACAAATTATGAGAGGCAGAAGGACTTCCTTCTGTAGGATTCACTGCAGCCGTTTACAATGTGCGTGTTACAATGTACAGTACGAAACGTGCAATAATATTTTTCATGACTCATTTATTGCTTTCAGTGACAGTTCCTTTGGTATTGGGAATTGCACCTCCTCTCTGTGGGTTTGTATGCTTTATGTTGGAATAAAAGATTAGAAGCTTTAAAAGTCAGACAAACTCTGCTTTATTTGTCCTCTCCTTCAAGTAGCCACCATGTTTCCAGTCTTGTTTGAAGGCCAGATGAAGCAGTGAACTGCAGTGAATTTAAAATGTTGAGCAGGATGGTCGATGATTAACATGTTCAAACACATTTATAAGGTCATATTTGGTTCTATTAAAGTTTTGGTGGTTTTTTGGTTTGGTCGTTGGTGGTTTTTTGGTTTGTTTTTTAATGAGATGGGTGATCTGGATTCCTGAGGATAACCACCCTTTTTCTGCTTTATTTACTGATGTTATCCACAGGTTTTAGTAGCAGTAATAATTTATTTGCATCCAGAGCATAGATGAAAGTGTTGAAAAATATAGGGAGACTAGTAACAATTCATTAGGAAATCCCATTAAGAACATCTTTTAATGATTCCTCCTTTGGCAAGCTAACACTTTAATTTTTTCAGTTGACTTGTTATTGATGTGTTTTTAACCAGAGTATTATGCCGCACTAAATCAAACCCCATATAAAAACTTTAGCTTATCACAATGATGAAATGAGCGTTATCCATCAAACGTGGTCTTGCTATGGAGTGAAACCAGGGGATTTCCTTTGTTTTTTTTGACAAGACACATTTTCCATAAAAATATTAGCTGAATTTAATTGTACTTATCTACTTTAAAGCTTCATCAGATGCATCACTTGCAGTCTTGCAGGTTGCTTGTAGTGTAGAAGTAACACTTGCCCTTGTGATCTAATCTGGTGTCTGAGAGCTGACACCATGCTGTGCCATGAGAAGGATATGCTGCACAGATTATTATTGTCAAAGCAAGTCTTTATTTTGCTGTGGAAAACGAATGTTTCATCTTAGCTGCCACTATCACAGGAAGCAAGAGATCCCTCACTGAAACTCAGCATATGTTTTTCTCTCATAATCTCTTATTTCTTCTTTGGTTGCCATATAACTGTATCGGTAGCATCTCTTATTCTGTGTTGACTTTTTTTGGTAAATGTGGTACATGTGAAAGTAGAAACAAAATATAAAACCAGCAAAAACCAATCTGTGACTTGTACCTTAAGCAATTAAATATTATAAAAAATATTTTATGTATCTTACCGTACCTGTCACTGGCTCGGGCTCAGCTGCTCCTTTGTGGTTTTTTGGGCTCCCTGTGTGCTGTCCCTGCTTGGGCTGGAGGAGGTGGATGGCTCAGTGTAAAACAGGGATGTAGATTCTAATTTCAATATATCCTAAGGGACCTTCTGAAACCAGGCTCTCAAGTGCATTTTCCTTTGTTTACGCATCAACAGATACCTCTGTGACTTACAGTTATTTCCAATCCTAGCCTTAAGTGGTCACATTTCACTAACCTTTGGGTCATGCTGTGCAGCTCAACCGTATGCCCAAGTGGCCAAAACGCTAGGACCTGGTCGATGTGGATTCGGTAGCACCGACAATAGGAGTTGCGCTTATTACATTGATTTTGGGTGGGGTTTTTTTCCTAAGATGTTGACCACTGCTAGTTTTGATTTTCCTTGATGAGCTGTTTCGGGTATTTTGCCAGGAGAACCGTGTGTAAAACAACTCATTACTACTTTTATTAGTGCTGAGGCACTGGTAGCAACATTGATGGGAAGGAGGTGATGCTGCTGCTACTGCTTACAAGGTTCAGCTCCATCCCAGCTACCAGCATCACCTCGTCTGCTTTTACCCAATGTCTGGTAAAAATCACCTGCTTCAGGAAAGAGGCATTTGTCCTTTTTTTTTCTGTCCTAGATCCAGAGTCAAGCAAAGTTACATTCATGTTTCAGAAACTTAATGTAGCTTCTGTACAACTTTAGGGCTCAAGAAGTTTAAAAAGATGTCGCTGTGTCTTCAGAGCTTGATGCAGCTGCTTTTTCATAGGGAGGGTGTTCAGTCAGTGGGATTTTCATGTGGAAGGTCCACAAAATATTATTAAGAGAGTTATCAGCATGTAGTCGCATGTGAAATCCTTTATTTTTCATATTGACACATTAAAGACTTATTCTCACTGCCCGTTTCAGGAAAGCATCTCTCCCTAGACATCCTGGGTAGGCAGTGACTGGCAGGACAATCTCCATTCCCAAAAGTAATTCAGAGCTCCTGAGTTAGGTCCTGGCTTCAAATGACCTTCTGGAGGCACCTTCAGAGGTATTCAGGGCACCTATGAACATGAGCCTCTTAGTGCATCCCTGAGCCCCTGATACTGTAAATATTTTGTGATGCAAATATCACCTCTTCTAAAGCTTAGTTATACTGAAATCATTGAAACTAATGCTTATTTTGTAAGTTATGACTTCTGGAGATGATAGAATGAGATCCCAGATTTGGGTGAGGAACCACAGAGCCAATTCATTGCAGGTAGGTAACAGGATAGGTTACCTTAGCAAAGCAAGTGGTTTTGCACCCTCTCTTTCTGGTATTACATTAATACAGGATGGTGTATGCGAACCGGAAACATGTCCTTTGTAAGAAAACTTTTAAGTGTAAATGGCAATATTCTCTGCCTCTGGATATTAATGGGACTAATTTGAAAGGGAGAAGGGGGAACTGCTAATTTAAATATTTTTTTTTAAAAAGAGCAATCAGTGTTTGATCTTCTGTTAAATATTTTGCCACTTGTGCTAGAGAAACAGCTGGTGATTTTTCAAGTAGAAATTTGCCACTTCGCAGCAGTAAAACATATTTGACTGTGAAACAGTATGTACAGAAAAATGTGATAGAGCAGTTGCAGTGGGAGCTGTGTCCACTGGTGAAACTTGATCTTCAGTCTGGCCTGATTAACAAAGTATTTTATTTTTCATATGTGTATATGTAATTATTTTGTGTGGTTCTGTTTAAAAGCTTTCTTTTCCAAATGGGATAGAGTGTAATTAAGCGCAGACGGATGGAAATGACCTCTGATTGCACCTTATCCTGTTGGTTTATATTCTGGCGCAGCAGTGAGTAACCTGTTAATATGGTGTATTTCACACCTCATTGCTGACCATATTAGAAGTTTTTATCCTCTCTAATTCCTTGCTAAATAGTAATGTACAGTATTCACTAATGTCTGTCTATTTCATTTACTTTACCCATTCTTCTTTGTAATTCCTTTTTTCCCTTTATCCTGTGGTGGTTCTAATCAAAACCAAATCCAGTTGTTTTAATGATCAGTTTTTATTAGTCCTCCAGGCAAACTGCACTGCAGAGATATGTCATTGGAGCCCAATATTGTTATGCCTCTACAGAAATGATTAATTTAACCTTTTTGCATATTGCAAGAATTAAAAACATAATAAATCACCAGAGGTTTATTATACTAAGTGATGTATGTAACCTATTAGCCATTTTGTTTGTTTTAGTTGTACAGTACTTGTCAAGTTTTCTTAAAAATCATTATTTATGGTCCTGATCCAAAGGCTACTAAAGCTGATGTCTAAGTTGCTGTGTTAGTTTCATAGCTGACTGATCTCAGCTGCTCCCATATGAAACTCACAATAAAAGAAAATATGAAGTTAAACCCAGAATTCCCACAGACTTCAGTGAGGCTAAGGCTGCAGCAAATAAATTTGGATTTTTTTTTTAATGATGAGACTTCGTTAGGTTGTTTGAAAGCAGTGAATATAAAAGCACCAATATGCACACAGTATTATGTATACGAAGGGCTACTTGTTTCTCAGATCTCTGTTGTGAAGTATATTGTGGAGAAAGCCATTGGGACTAGCGGCTGTGCTGTTGTCATTACTGTCACTGCAAAATACAGGAGCCGTAGTCATGGACCACAGCACTGGACAAACACGGAGCGAAAAACTAGAACTGGTCCCTGCTCCAAAACACAGGTTTGGTCAAGTATAGTAACTCCCGTTCCAGTGCCTAGTGCTGGCAGCACGAGGGGCAGCGGACCAGGGCTTGTACCTGGCAGCAACTCCTAGCAGTGACCTGAACCCACACTCCACCAGGGCTTTGGGGCTCAGCTGTGCCCTGGGCCAGATGTGTGGCCTCCCGGGCCACTGCTTTTGTTCCCAGGGAATTATTTGGGCAAATAGACACTGGTCATTCAATTAAAAAAATGAGTGGGTAGGTTCAGTAAATATGTGGCATCTCACATGAATAAACACAGGGTCATTCCCCGAGTCACAGAAATGACTGGAAGAACCAAGCCAGGACTCGGTCACCATCCCGGCAGCCTGCCTCACACAGCCAGCCTGCCCGGGACGGGGGGGTTCCCGGCAGCAAAGCAGCAGGAGTGATAATAATGTTCTCAGTACTCCTATCATCCCAAGTAGGGCAAACAACACGCTTTAATTGGTTTGCAGTTCCAAAATATTTCACAAACACCAGACGGCGGAAGCGTTTCAGTGCTTCTGAAAGGTCCCGAACGCGGTTGCCAAGAGGGCGGCTCAGCGGCTGGTGCGCCTGGGCGCGAGGCAGCCCGGGCAGCGTGGGGAGGAGGAGGAGGAGGAGGAGAAGGAGGCTCGCTCGCTGCCTCGCTGGCTCTGGCACAAGCCCAGGCTGGCAGCAGGTCAGCAGCTTGTCTACCTTCCGAGAGCTGGCTTAGAGGGTTTCACTGGTACCTACACACTCTCTTGATTTGGATTTTTCTTGTAAAAACCTCTTGTTTAATGGTGTTTGATCAAGCCCTTCTCTGCTCACTGCTCCCGACTGCTACAAATAGTGGCTTATCGCAGGTGGAGGAACTTCTCCAAGGATTCAGGCCCTGCCTGCTGTGTGTTTGAGTGGCTGATCTGGAAGGTTCATTCTTTGAAGGTTCATCTTTCTGTGGCTGACCTGGAAGGCGCATGCCTGAAAAGCAGGGGTGGTGAGGAAGCAAATGGGGCTCAGGCAAGCTGAGCACCAGAGCTGCTGCTCCGTGGGTGAGGACAGGAGTGTACAGGAGTACTCAAGGAAATGCAGAGTGGCAGCACATGTTGGTAGAGATGTGAGCATGTATAGTAACATACGTACCATAAAGGACATTAATATAAATTTCTGCAAGCAAAGACCTACTGTTTTGTACTCAAAAGTAGAAAGGAATAGCTTTTGGAGTGGCAAAATGAGGTAGAAGCAACACATGATATTGAGGATTTTTTGTTGTTTGCATCAAACAACCTTTGAATGCTGAGAAGCGGAGAAAATGAAAAATCAAAAGGTCGATCTTTTATTCTAGGCTTTCTTTCAACTTTAGGAGCTGGCCTAGATTTCACTTTGTGGTATAGCATATCTTCTAAAGAAACATCCATTTATAATTTTAAAATTATCAGCAATTCCTCCAGTGGTTCGTTCCTCTTTTATTCAAAGTGCGTGGTGTTTGCCAGCCTAAACTTGTCTGGTTTCATGTCCTGCCTGTGGGACTATTGTACCTCTGCTAGGATGAAAAACCTTCTCTTATCAGTTTCCCTTTCCCCAAGTAAGTATTTACTTAGTGATCAGACATGCCATAACCTTCTCTTTGATAAGCTAAATAAATTGAACTCCTTGAGACTGTCACTGTAAGATGTGTTCTCCCATCCTTTAATCAATCTCATGACTTATAGCCATGTCTAATCTATCAAGCTCTCTCTTGATGTGTGAACACCAATGCTGAATGTAGTATTTTACTGGCAGTAGTGGCAATAAATGTAGCAGTAATATAACTTATTTGTTTTTTCCCTGCTATATGCCCAAAAGGACTCCAGTCCTTGCGGCCACGAAGATGCTTCACAAGCTCATGCTCAGGTCAGGATCTGCTGGGACGCTCCGGCCAGGCTGTGGTTCCTCTCCCTGCATGCAGATGACTCGCTCTGTTTACCTGCTGTCAGGTTTATTGGGTCATCCCGCACACACAGAGGATGGTGGGTTTTTTTCCCCAATGTTTACTCTTGCTATTTATCATACAAATGATTCATCCAACACTTTTCACATTGTGCTAATCACTGGCTGCATGCAGACAATTTAGAGAGTCTGGGTGTACCAACGTTGCTGTGCACACAGATCTTCTGATTATATCAAAAATACTGTTTTCTAGCATTAAAAGACTACAGTTTTACACAAGGAAGGAAGCATTTGCTCTGTCAGCAGTTTCTAGAGACACTTTTTCTTTCTTCTTCATGATATTTTGTAGCTCTCCAGAAGGGCTTTGCACAGTAATAGAGCTGCCTGAGTAATCCCTCTGCACTTGCCATGCCACACGTGCCGTGGGAATTCCCAGCCATCTCTGATATAAAAGACCCATCCCCATATTCTTGGCCACAGAGTGAGGAAGGAGGAGGTCGGGTTTGTTTGGAGGCTTTTCTTTTGCTGGTTGGTTGGTTTTCCTTTGTGGGAACAGGGTCTGGGGAAGGAGGAGGGGTCTGGGGTTGGAGGGTCTAGGTTAAAAGGTAATTATTTCTGTAACAGAATTAAAACCTGAAACACATTGAACCGATTTCTAATACAAACAGGATCAGCATTAGCTTTTAAAGGATTGCTATTATCGTTTCAAGACTGCAATGTGATTTAAACTGTAATAGATATTGATTTCTATATTAGTGTTCTTGCTCCTTGTATTGCATTTCTGCTGCCATCTGCTAAAACAGGAATGGCATTTTTCACTTTATTGACTGGACAAGGAGTTGGAATACTGTATTCCTGCACACTCTGGATCACAGAGATGACTATCTGCTTACGAGGAAAAGGAAGGCTGGGGACAATTCAGCTGCTGAGTCACTTGTATTTTAAAGTCATAGGTACCAAGTATTAAGCGTATATAGAATAAAAAACTCTTTAAAGGACTTCGAAGTCACTTACGGAAAGGCAGAATTTTGCTGTAAAGAGCACCACAGCCACTCCACAGGGCACTAAGAGAAATAATTACTGCAGTATCCGGTGCTGGTGGTCTGAAACAGCATGGGTGGCGTTTCCCAGGGCAAGCAGTTCTGACTTAGTTGAGCTCGCACTAAGAGCGGTGGTAATCTTGTTCTTGTGCTGGTAACCAATGGATCTTCCTCCCCAGTCCATACCAGTAGCTGACTGGGAATTCTCAATCCGGTTATTGAGCCCAGCATAGCCAAACTCACTCTCAGGCTTTGTCTTCAAGTTCTCTTTCGTGACTCCTGCATCCATCTCTTTGTTCACTGTCTGCCTGTTGTCTCGCACCTTTGCCAAAAACATGGGTCTCCTTTGAGACAGCTCACAAGGTCCCAGCTGGGGCTCCCCGGCCCCGCGGGGCCCTGCTCGCTGGCTGTCACCCACTGGTGCCGGGGCAGCTCCTGTCCAGCCACCCGTTGTGTCTGCAAATGTGCATCTTCAGACCATCTCCCCTGATGCTCCTCGTGCTGGAGACAACTTGTGCGTCGTCATTTTCTCTTCATAAAGCTCCTTATTGTGACATACCTAAGGGGAGCGAGGGGGAAGCTGTGCACTGATAACAAGTGTGCTGTATTTATTGGGATTTTTTGGCACAGATAAGCTCTTTGTTGCGGGTGTCTTGTCCATAAAAAAGGGCCGCCCCATTCTCTCTTTCCTCTGTCTCTCAGGAGTGTCCTGCAGGCCGGCTGGCCACTGCCCCTTGCTGCAAACACAGGGGATTTCCACCGCTGCCACACACCATATTTGTAAAATGATTTGTACTGAGTTGATCTATAAATGAACTCTATTACAAAATGCTATTCAAAATTGGAATATTCTGAAATGAAGTTGCCTCTTGATTATGACTTTTCCCAGAAAACTGCTTTTGCCTAATGACAGAGAATGGTAATAGGCAGTACTTAATTAGCATAAATTAAGTTTAATGGGAACAAATTCTGCTAGTGCCAAGTAGTTAAGAGATGTTTAATAGAACTGAAATTCTGAGAGTTGATCTTACACTACCTGAAGGTGCCAACTAAATTTTAAGGTCTGTGTTCTCCAGGGCATTCATGTGGCCTCTGTCAAATATGCCCAAATTGTTCAAGTTCATGAAACAAACTTGTGTAGGAGTCCTTTTTTTACTGTTTTTTGTTTTTTAAGGTAAACATAGAAATTTATTTTGAAGTTTAGAATCAGAATATAGCAATAGAAGGGTAGTTTAATTTTGTCAGAGATCTGACTGTCTCTTTATTCTGTCTGTGACAAAAACCGTGTACATATAACAATTCCCACAGTGTATTCTCACAGTCTGTATCCTGGGGATTTCCTCAGCTATTTGCTGCTTCTGTATCTTTGAAAGATTTTATTTTAATCTTTTTTCCCCTGTTTAGCCACTCTTGGACGGAAATCATAATGTATGGCAAAAGCCCAAATTGCAGGCCAGACATTAAGTTTTCTGGTGTCTATATCTTCTGATCTCTAAACGCTTGAGTTCTCAATCTTCGTTTGCATTATTACATGTAGTTAATTGCAAGGGCGCAACATCAGTTTTGTTTAGTGAGACATGCTGGGTTTCTCCTTGCCAAGCGCACTGGGCTGTGCTTCCCCGGTCACAGGGCAGCGGGAATGAGGAATTTTGAGAGGTAACGCCGCTGTACGAGTGCACCTAACCAACACATACACATCAGGCTAGTGTCATTGACCACACGTCAATGGGGAACAGAGAGAGCTGGAGGAATTATTCTTGGAAAAAAAAAAAAAAAGGAATATTCCAAAAATATCAGTGATGGAAAGTGTAGAATAAAGCAAATTACTTTAAATGATACGTATTTTGCATACAAAAAATAAATAAGACAGCTATATATATTTAATCTAAGAAAGAAAGGAATCTTTGTACTGGGAATCTGGTAATTTCTGAGATGTTAAGAAACGTCACTGTCAGGCCAGCCCGCCAGCACCAGGCCTTGCCCTGTACGTCGGATGTTGTGCTGTAAGAAAGGAACAGCATCTCTGCATCTGCAGGTGGGAACCCGAGCCCGAGTTCAGTGCCAGGGAAGTGCTGCCTCAGGGCAGAACCAGTTTACTATCTAATGAACAGCAGAAGGCAACAGGATTACAAAGAGGGAATGTGGTTTTACTCAATTTGTCACTGTGTTTTTGGGCAGACTGGGTCTAAACTTGGCCTTTTTCTCTGCCAGTCTTACCTAAAGCAGCCTGATCAGTGGTCAGTTCTAACCATGCAGGTTGAAATTCCTTCTGCGGTGTCTGCCTTTTTTTTTCTTGTCTTCTCTTTTTGTCCCAAGTTAGGCGACAAGCTTTAGTGTACCAAGTCTGAACTTTCACCTTGCACAAGGACGGCTGCAGGAGTCCGCTGGAATTACCACAGCCCCTCTGGCATTCTCTGAATAAATCCCCTATTTGTTCTTCAGATTAGGAGCAGGTTTTTTTACTCCGTAATTGTAAAGCACATAAGCTTGGTGGTGTTTTGGTCCAGGAGTTGGCCTTCTAGCTACTATTAAAGATCTGCTTTGAGCTCTGTGTGGGTAGTAAATAACTTGCCCGTGTTTGCTGTGAAAGCTTTTAATTTACAGGCAAATACATTAGTAAATTCATACTTGGATTTTTAAGCAATTAATTCAAGTCAAACACAAACTGAGAGCATTAAAGGCAGCTAAACGCTATGTATATTTTTGCACCTCGCCCTAAACATATTCTTCAAATGAGGTGTCTTCAGCTGCTTCTTTTGAAATCACGGGAATATATTACTCAACCATTATCGGGCTCTGGCCCTGTACTTGCTGTTCGCAAATGTCAGACCAGGAGCAAACCGAGTGCTTGTGGGGCTGGGGGTGAAGGGATGGATTTTGGTCCTCCCTGCTTTGGGCCATATCACAGTCTAATGCAGCACAGCTCTCCCATTTCTCAACAAGAGTCCAGAGTAAACAGCTCCACTTCTCTACCTACGGCAATATCTCTTCAGGCCACTTATGGTGGGGCTAACAAAAATTCTTGGAAAACAAGGATTGCTCTTATATTATGGCATAAATCCTTACGATTTTACGGTATTCGTGTGGCCTGTTGCTATAAGAAAAGAGGACTCCATAGTCGTCCTCTGCATTTATTCTGCCAGGGTACTTGTCTTCCCATGTACAGGCTGGGAATGAAGCGACAGAGAAAATGGCTCATTTTCCAAAGGCTACAGAGAAATCTTTCAGGGGCAGGGGAGGGAATTCCAGCCTGGGGTCCCTGCCCTGCCTTACAGCCCGGTGCTGTGTCGCTGGGGCTGCCAAACAGGAGGAGGAGCGGAGCTGCGGCTGCTGCAGCGTAGGTTGATGTTTGGTAGCTGCTTCTGAAACAGCCTGTGGCCGGGAATGTTTATCATCCTGCTCATAATGAAGCCATTACGCTGCAGTCACAACTCTGAATTGCAGCTAATAGATTTTCATTTTGTTTTCTCTGTTAAGTCATATTTGATAAATGCAGAAATGTGTAGGGAGCGGCTTATCTCAAGTAGACAGTTTATTTTTAAATAGGTGGCTTGAATGTGCTTTGCGTGAGGATTTTTGGAAAGAAAAAGGATTCTGTAGTAAATCTTCACAGGTATTAAATGGCAAACCCAGAGTATCCACTTGCTGAGTATTTGTAGCTGTTGAACATAACCATTAATTTGTGTGTGCATGCAAAAATTGTATTGGATATGTAATTCTTCGCAGTGCTGTGTTGTCTTAGAGATTGGCTTAAATGAATCTTACTAAATTATTTTATAGGAAACAAAATTCCATTACCTGCTTCTCTGCAGACAAATGCATAAGGATGTAATTTTTTTCTTAATTTATTATCTTTTCCTCCTATTTCAAGTTTAAATCGTGCACAGCCTAATGGTGATCTGGGAAATGACAGTGCCAGCATGTGGTGTATCATTGCACTGGCTTGTCAGTTTCAGAATTAGTCTGGAAAAGTTTTCAGCACAAAGTGCTTCAACCTATATTATGCAGGGAGGTGGAGGTAGGTTTTTGTTTTTTTTTTTTTAAACCTGGCTGGAAAAGTTCGTACTGTAATTAAGCCAGCATTCTCCAAAATATTGAAGCTAGGCCAGTCTCCCAATGCTACCCTGAGGAACTTTGTCAGCATTGTCAAACTTTGAGGCCAGAATGCAAGCATGCAAATCTGTGTTCTGGGCCACGTTTTCAAAGGAGTTCTATAGCTGCAGATAGGATTTTCAAGAGTACCCAAGCAAATCCACAGCAGACCTCTTCCAGCAACTGAAGGAAATCTAATAAAATGAAAGAAAAATCTGTCATTAATTCCAGAGATGCTGAGCATCACATCTTCTTGGGCGTTAACTTGGCATCAGGGCGAAATCCAGCCAGGCGACTGTGTGTGGTGGAAGCCACAAGCCAGTGTCCCATAGTCAGTCATTGTTCCCAGCGAGGCCGCGCGGCAGGTTTGCAAATCCAGGCCCCGTGTTTCTGTCCTGGACCCGTGCCCGGTTCTGCCTGTGTAAGACAAATCTCTAAATGTTGTTAACTGGATCAAAAGGCTGAAGTGGTTCTGTCACAGCTGCCACTCTGTGACAACAGTTGCACTATTGTTGGCAACTCTCTCAACCCCCTTTTTCCTTTTGCTTCCCTCCACTTTCGTCCCCTCCATTTGCCTTCTGGGTCTTCTCCTCTCACTCCAGCGCTGCCTTATGTGCTCTCCCAGAGTTTCCTTCCTCAGTTCGTTCTTCTGCGTCTGCCACTTGTTTATGCCTGGAGCTCTCTCTGCTGTGGTTCTTGCTGCAGGAGATGCGTTTGGAAAGCACATCTCTCCTTGCCCGGGCTTTGGGCTTCCTGTACCTTCACCCATATGCTACATCTGCGCTCCTTGTTCGTTTTTTCCTTTGCCACTGTTCCCAAGGCGCAGGCTGTAGGTCTGTAGGCCTGCTGCCTTCTCCTGGCCCTCCCCACTTCCTAACCGCCACCATAACAGCGTCCCCAGCCCCAGGCTGCCTTCTCCAGCTGACCTTCACCCCAGCCCGACTCAGACATATAAAACAAAATTAGCCAGAATCACGTATTTTGATAAACAAGCCAGCCAGCAGATTGTGTAAACTGCGAGCTATGCACCTACAGTAGTATGACCTCAGCCCATTAAAATCACATACTTTGTGTCTGGTTCGGGATTTGTATATAAATGTTGTACAGAGAGACTTTATTAGAGCTTAGTGAACCAAAATCTGGTTTTGAATTTCCGTAGTTCAGGAGTTATTGGTTTAAATGCACTACAGGGGTTAAGAGGAAGGAACTGGAAGCTTGAAACTCCTGATGAATTATACAAAGTCAGTCTGTTTATCAGAGTACTGTCATGTTTGTAAGACAAAATGAAGGGAAAAGGACACTCAATGAAGAATCTCATGTCAAGAAAAAATTGATTAGTCTACTAAACTGTTCTTCCAAATGTTTTACCAGAGTAAGACATACACAGAATAGACTTTTGGGGGACACCAGGATGAGGGCATTGCTATGAACTTGTGAGAGGACTTGCTTACCTGAATGCTTCTGCGGTCACAGACCATTACTTCACATTGCAGTGCTGTTCAGTGGAAAATGGTACATTTTAAGTTCAAATAGGTGGTATGAAAATTGTGAATGTTTTCAGCAGATTCACCAACTGAAGTTATATTTCTCTGTATTTGTGATGATAAAAGTAAACAACGATAACTGCACTGCGCCATACAGTTTCCTCACCTCAAAAGCCGCCAGCGTGGGCTTGCAGATGGGCACCATTTCCCAAGGCAGCTTGTTCACTCAGCTACAGCTTTTCTGCCAGATTTGCATCTGAACTCTGAACTGCTGCTTGCTAGGTCACTAGAGACCAGCAGCGAGGAGTGATGTGATACAGACGTTCTGCTGGCATGCCGTGTTTCAAAAATGTAAGGTCCCAATTCTGACAGATGCTGGGACTCTGCTAGCCACACTGGCCATGGGGCCAGTGCCTCTAAGGACAGGCTGCTTTGCTTCTACCCCATATATCCCGGACAGGAATATGCCTGACAGCATCAGGCGTGCTCGATGTATTCCATTCGGCCAATTTGAGCATGTACCATGCTGGCCTAAGGTTCTGGTGCTACCACAGTCGTGTTATAACCATTGTGTGTGTGCACCAGTGTCCAGACTCGCAGAACGGCACAAAACGGCTATCTCGTTGCTAACAGGGGAGAGAAAGGTTGAGTGTCTGCAAAGAAGGTGTGCTGGGATCCTAGAAAATCATGAAATCTCTGATTGAAAGCTAAGTGGAGAGTCTTTCCATTGAACCCAGTGAGCATTTAAACTGGCTTGAAATAAGTTAAGAGGCGATTCAGCCTAAAACTGTCCAATTCTTCTTTTCCTTTCGCCATACCAAATAGGCACTAACACTTGAAGGGGGTGAGATTAAATGCTTTTTATTTTTGTGTAGCAGTTAATCTCAGGCATGCAAATAGCTATGCATGAAACATTTTATTACTACTTGTTTTGCCTCTTCAGTGGAATTTAAACTTTCTTCATACATCCCCATTTTTTCCTTTAATTCATTAAGAGCTTACTGAGACTCCCAGACTCATCCATTAGCTTTCTAATGATGACCTAAGAGCTGGTGTCTGCCAGTGTCTTCTGTCAGCAACAAAACGAAAGTAAACATGTCTGAGACAGTTTTTTTTTTTTTTGCATGGATTTAAGTAAATATCCCTGTCCAATGAAGCATTCCCTTTTCACTTAATGCAAGTCTCTCTAGAACAGGGCATCTCTCATGGAGCGAGGGCTGTGTCATTCCTGTCACTGCGGGCTGTCTCCATTCGTGAAGCCACAGGGAGGCCACATCTGTCCGTGTATTTCCTCACCAGGAGCCAGGCAGTCACAGTCAGGTGGCACATGGGGGACTGGTTTGTGGTGGTGGCTCTTTGGCATGACTCCATCAGAGGTGTGGGACAAAGCTCCGAGTCGCTCTTAGTGTGACTGCGTGGAGACATCTCCAGCAACACAGCCGTAGGTGGGTAACCTCGTATTTCTGAATGGCTCTCGGGTACTGTGAGAAGCTGTCAGGAGATTTCAGTTGGCTTGGTAGAAGCTGATTCGTTGCAGATAAGTCCCAAAATCAGCAGACCATCTCTATTTGGCAAAGCATTGAAGCACATCTCTTTGACATTAGTTAGGATATAAGTATTGACTTGAGGAGTTTGGTGCAGTAAAAATTTTAATTAAAATATGCTTTCTTCATTAATGTGGCTTAGATAAAATCCAATTCTTGGGCAACTTCAGTAAAGAAATGTTTCTTACGATATCTGTAAATATGTGGTGAAATTCTCTTTGATTTTTAGTGCAGACAACCCTTAATTTATTTTCTTGTTTTCAATACATTAGCAAATCTCTGTAAAATAAATTTTGGGAAAGTTTTCTGTTGCCTTAGTTAATATATTCAAGTTTATCATTGATGTCTTTTACAATAAAGAATCAAGCTCATGGGATTTTTTGGGTGTATTGATGAATGTTTGCTTTCAGTTAGAAAGTAATTATTCCAGAGATAAGACTTTTCAGCGAGCAGGTCTATTTGTATATAGTAAATATGCTGCAATGTTTTCCTGTGTAATGTCAGGCCAACTATATTAAAAGGGAAAAAAAAAAAGAAAAAAAATGTAAAGGACCAAACTTTCCATATCTCTTTGAAGCTTATGAAATTCCTAGAAAATAGGATTTTTCTCTCACCAGTTTGACACAGGCATTGAAGAATCCCTCCTTGCTTCTCCCTACATCCAGAATTGCCTTTAACAGAAAAGACACAGACTTTATCCCCTATTAGTTGAGAAAACTATCCCTTTGATCAAATCCTAACATGAAAAACTTGAGGGGAGATTCAGTAAGACCCCAGTCAGTCATCACTGAACACTAAGAATGTCTCCTGTGTTTTTTCTGTTTTATTTTTTAAGGAGGAAAAGGAGCACTTCTTAGATCGTTCACAGAAACCTTTCAGTGACAGTTCTTGAGGATTAATCTCTTTCCTATGTAAAGGATGTTGGACACGCTTATAGAACTGTATAGACTTATCACTGTAGTATATGTGCATCTATCACTTACAAAGTGATTTTATTCTCTCTGCAACCTTGTGCAGAAGGTAAATTCCCCTCCACAGTACCGGAAGTGGGACTCCGAGGAGATGAGATGGGCCAGATCCTGTCTCTGACTCCAGGAGCTACCTCTGGTTGAGCTGCAGGCTCTGGGGTACTTGTCTTGCCCCCCATGATCCAGAAAAGTTGAGACCTACCTGTGGGTGGCTGTCAGACACTAGTGAGACACAGCACGTGTCCTGTAGTCTCGTTTGAAATGTTCACCCTATCGGTTGGAAGAGTTTTGACTTTATTTCACAGATACTGTGTAATCATTTAGTTAAGAAGAGCAACTGATGATTGAATTGCAACAGTGGGGTCCATCCAGGCCACTAAACTCTATCTCAATACACTCGTGCCTAGAGAGGAGTGTTCCTTCAAATGTGCCTTCAGGTATTTGACTTTTGGGTTGGAACAGCTCTGGCTGTGTGCAAGGCTGATTTTCTTAGTAGTTGGCAAGAGGAGACACTTGTTAGGGATGTAGTTTGTTTTGGGAAAATGCTGTGTTTTGCTTTGAAGTCTGATTTGTCTAGGGCAGTGTTTGGGGGACAAGAAGTGTTTCTAGGGACAGCAGGTTTGCAGTAGTTTTGCACGTTGCATGGCCTTGGCAATGTGTCTGTGCTGGGCAATAGCTTCCTTCTCTGAGAGGTATCATTTTTGTAAGCAGGTCTATTGCACAGCACCCATTAGGAGATCCCTCACAGTCTCGCTTTTCTATGATCCCCAGACAGCACTGACAAAGGCATCGCCTAGAGATGCTGCTATCCAAATTTACAGGACTTATTTTCACATCGCCTCTGGGCCCAAAGACTTGAAAAGGCTGGAGCGCTCCCTTCAAGGGAAATTACAGTCGAATCATAGCAGTAATAGTGACAAGGAAGGAGCAGTGTGGCTCATCAGCTGCACCCGCAGCCCTCTTACCTGTGCCTCCTCAGCTCTCTTACCTGTTCCTCCTCAGCTCTCACCACTCCTGTGGTGTGTGATGCTCTGTAGGTACCATGTCCCGCTGCGGGGTCAAGTGTGCGGCGTTACGCTCATCAGCAGTCAGCGCCGTGTGCTTTGTGTTCTGCTGCGGCAATTACAAATCGCATCCGGCTAATATCTGAGGCTTGGTGACGCTATTACTTCAAACGCCACTGTCAGTTATTGTATCCTGTCAAAGAAAAGGTATATATGAACTACCAGGGAGGAAACAATTGATGTCAAGTCAAAATATTGATAAGTTCATTTCTAATGAACGCTAGTTATCCAGGCAAGTTTGCTCTAGAGGGAAATGGCAGATTCAGGACAGAATATAATCCCTACTACCAAATGGTAATTATGAGACCAAATACCTGTCTGTATTCATTTTGAGTGAGGTGCTGAGTAAGAGCTGCCACTGTGCAGAATGTTGTCTGGGGAATATAGAGAACTGCAGGATCTTGTAACATCTTTTCTTAGAGGTGATAAAAATGAGAGGTACTCTGTCTCCTTTTACAAATGTGTTCGTTTCTGAGCCGAACTGAGAAGCGTTTCAGGTGCAAATTGTGTTTCTGATAGAGGTAAATAATCAGATAGCAGTAGAGGTTGTAAATATGTTTAGTTTGAGGGTTTTCTGCCTGGTAGCACATTCCCACTGAAACAGAAAACTGAAACCCACCCAGGTTTGTCTGGAGGACAACTCGTCAACCATAGCCCAGGGTTGATGGCAGGGGCATTGTGGTATGTGCACTTCTCCTCTCCATTGTCCCCATTCTTTCCCTGCGTGGCACCCCAGGTTATATTTCAAGAAGGATTAAATGCAATGGAACTTTTTGCTGGAGGGTTCTGAAGGTTTATTTCCTCACAGAGACTCTTCTGAGCAGATATAGTGACTACTCCAAGAGGGGGAAAAAAATCTCCTTTCAAAAGTCTTTTATTTTTGAGGTTCTATTACAGGACTGGGCTCCTCTGTGCTCTCTCTTGTGCTCATGCATAACACAATGTGATACCCATCAGACTGCATAGAGAAGTTGCTGGGTACAAGCAAAAAGTGCCTTCAGCTTTCCTCTCAACAATGCTTTTAACTTTGAGCAAGTTAGAGGCCCTTATTTCTCCCCAGATTATTCCAGGCACCTCTCCAGTATAAATAAGAGTAAGTAATTCATATCCTGAGATGCCAGAAGTATCTAGGGATTTTTCCATCAAGCCTCTTTGGATTTAGGCAAGGCTTCTTTTTTTCTCATCTCTTTTGTTTGCCACTTTGTCACCAAGAGATGTCCCATCCACCTATTTTTAATGCCTTTTTCAGTTGCGGGTTGTGGGTGATTGACAACCTTGGTGCCTAACAGTGCTAACAAACCCAGCTGCCAAATAAACCGGGCCAAAGGAGACAGCAATAATATACTGATTTGTTTGTTTGATTTACATTACAACAGCTTTACAATGACCATAAACGATTATTTTTACAAGAGGTACATAAACAAGTAAAATCGAAATGACTGCTCTGCATGCTACTGCACATTCCTAATGCTGTATTTATACGTGTACAAATGAATTCCTTCACTTCCACGAGCCAATTACTGCCATAAAGTGCCTGTGGCTGCACAGGATGGCAGTCCGTCCTGTGGTGCGTGTATATGGGGAAACCCGTTCAATTCGCTTCCAGAGAGGGGATATTGATGCGAGGTTTGGGCTACCAGCTTCCCCAGAAATCTTAATCTTTTAAAACAGATGATACTTTGTATTTTTGTGCATTAATTGGAGTCAGACTATATGTTCTACCTTGTTTTGGATGCAAGATGAGTGCAAAGGTTTACATGTAAGTACTCCGTTAAGGTGTCTCTGTGCTGGGAACCTGCACACCGGCAGAGTTCCCTACGCAAACACATCCCAGATACAGGCTGAGCTCTGTTACTGTGTCAGTGTTATTGTCACTTGGTGTCAGGCTGTATCCTACCTGTCAGAGAACTCGTGCTGTTCCCTTTAGCACATAGGGCATGCAAAAATGTTTGGAGCAAACAGGAGAAACACCACTTTGATTAGGGGAAGCAATTGGGAAGTACAGAAAAGCAGAAATGTCAAGGGAAGAAAAAAAAAAAGAAACCAATTGCTTAGAGACACCCGGGGAAAGAATCTTCATTTTCCTTCCAGAAACCTGGGGGTGATGAGTGGTTTATGCCCTCAGCATCTCTCTTGGAAAGCATCCATGATTTCAAGCATGTGAAAGGCAAAACAGCTGAGATGTGAAGAGATTGGGAGAGAAGCAAAGCCGAAGGTTGACAGCAGGACTGGGTCTGTGCCACACATGGCAACAAGAGAAGCCCTTTCTGCCTGCTTTGGCTGTACAAACATCAGCACTGTCACTGTCCCACTGCTGCTGCAATCAAAGCACCCCCTTCAGCTCTGAGCACGTGGAGATCTTCTGTCATCCTCAGTTCTTCCTTTATCCAGCACAATACTAACCGGAGTGTCTTGGAGGTTCAGGTGTGCTTCTGGCTGCATCGGGTATGTGAGATCAGACGTGCTGAGCACAAAGCCCTCTAGAGAACATTTGGTCCAAATCTCTTCATTCTTTGTGTCTCAAAGAACCTGGTCCAAAATTATTAACATATGATAAACATTTATGGATGATGTTTCCATTTCATCAAATCATTTAGGTTGGAAAAGATGTCTAAGATCACCAAGTCCAACCCTAAACCTTAAGATTGCCAAGTCCACCATCACGGTGATCTTTACAACCAAGTCTAGCCCACCCTTCACTCGTACCAGTGTGACTCCTACTTGCCACTGAGTCGGCTGTGGATTTATGCTGACTTGAGAGATTTGATAGCACAGCACAGGCCAAGGCAAAAACAAATAAATGAATATCAGTAAATATGGGAACAGGGAAAAAATATGAAGACAGCAGCAAGATTAGACATGTACCAAATGGCTTTAAAATGTTAATTGCATTGTGCACTTGGTCAAGCATGAAGTTATCTCTACATAATCATTCAGTGTATTTCAAGGATGATAATCTAACAACGTAGCGCTTGCACCAAAAAGCGAGCTACTGCCTCTCTCGGCCTTTGCAAGCAAGGTTTGATGCGTATGTTGCATGGTAAGCTCCAGATGCTGAGGCATATGTTGTCATTGGGTAACTTAATATTTTAAAGGCAAGTTGGGTGGCTTTGTGACTTCTTATAGAAGCTGAGAATTTATGAATTAAATAGCTGTTGTAATAAGCTTGTCAAGTAGTGCTTCAGGAACCTGATAACACTTGTTTCCATTGTAGGAAGCATTAAAAAAAAAACAGCACCGCCACACACACACACACGTACACTAATCTCATCAGACCTTCACTGTAACCTGTATCACATTGGCTGTGAAACTTCTAGGAGGCTGCATAATTTGAGGAAGACTATTTCATCTTTCACTGTTCCCTGTCTGTTTGCTGACAGCTTTTCCCATTATAACACTGCCTTTGATACTTCCAACTTGTAATTTACTGCACCTCATATCAGCAGCAGCTGTTGTGTACTTGTATCATCACATCTGATTTTTTTTCTTTTAAGAACTATAACATCATTCTACATTTTCTATGTTTGATGCCTATCCTATTCTTAGCAAGATCAGGCATTCAGTTATGGTACACTGTAGATAAATACAGTAAATGATTTATCCTACTCCAAATATTCCAGGTTTTCACTAATCTAGGAGCCCCAGTGTTAGATCAGGACACTACCATGGTTGGAGCTGTACAAAGAGAACAGAGACAATCCCTCATCCAAATATTGTGGCTGAGAATCACAAGCTACATGTGAGCTACAGGCTTGAAAGCCAGCATATCATAACTTATGTCATTTGATTTCAATTTGGAAAGAAGGTAAATTACCTCTTAGTAAATGCCTGAGCTTAGAACGAAAGGACATCTGGCTGCATCTGTTTCTGGACTAAAGGATGCAAATGTATTGCTGACTCTGAAGGTAACTGCAGGTTTCTTCTGTGACCACCACCCAGATCATTTTAGCCTCTTCATGTCTCCATTATCTCATCTGAAAAATGGGGATAATGCTTCCTAGGAGTGCTGCCACATTTGCTGTTTGTAACATCTGTTAGGACTCTGGAATGGGAGACATTTTAGAAACGTAAAAAGTTACTTCTTCCATTATTTTTTACGGAATTAGTGTCAAGACAGTAATGCTTTGATTTAAGAACTCCCAGGGTGCCTTGTTACCTGCTTTAGGGGCTAAAAATATTTGGCAGCTACTGAAATAGTCTTCCATCTGACCAGGTCTCTTCTCTTTAACATATGTATTATAGTGGTAACTGTATTCATTTCAACTTAAGTCATATTGGATCTTTCTTCAAGCCAGATCAAAACAATGAGTACTCCATAAAAAGTCTCATTGATTTCAGAAGGGCTTTCACTGAGATGTTGTACTATTCATTGTTACGTGAGGGAATAAATATCTCAGTCTGGCTCTGCACAGTGAAAGCAACAGAAACCGGAGAGTGGGGAGTGGAAATTACAGAGACAAGGAAACCTTTCATTTTAAGAAGATGCAAAGAAAATGTGATTCATCTGAATGCCTTAATTCTAAAGAAAAGCTTTCACTGGCAAATGACAGAAGACAGTATAGGGCCTGGCATCTGTAGTAAAGCAGAATTTACAAAGCTCATTCCAAATAAGAATATATATTACTTGGTTGTTGTATCAAGTTTTACCCAAATACTGGGAATTCAACTGAAGTATGATTTTAACCACTAAAGAATTCCAGGATTTAAGGGATGTAGTGTTTCTGGGAGTGAGGCTGGGGTTCATTTGGGTTTTGTTGCATTCATTTTTCAGTCATATTTTGCAGGCAGATCTTTTAGAAGTTATGTAATATACTACCAGTACAGCTTCTGAGCTAATGAAAACATATGGTTTTTTAAATTTTGTGGGCTTGAAGGCTAAATAAGGGCACAACACCACCTCAGTCAAAATTATTTTATACCTGTAAATATTGGTGTATCTGCTGGTCTGGCTTTCAGTCTCCTTGGTTGTGCTGGGGTCTGTGTTTGTGCCAGGCCATGCAGCTGGCACTCGAGCAGCAGTGTGCCGAGCTGGGCGCAGCACGCAGCGCTGAAGGTGCCGTTTCCCTCTGCATCTTGCTGTCCAAACCAAAGAGAAGCATTTACTAGTTGAAGTGGGAGGGGAAAAATTATTCAGGCTTGCTTCGCCAGTGCCTTGACCTTAAGGTAGTCATTCAGAGCTCTGCAAAGCCAGACACAATTCTCCTTGTACTTACAGTGGTAAGCAGTGTTTTTCATCAAGTTGGCAGATGTAACTACAGTATGGTGCAAAGAAGTAGAAAAGGGCCCCATGGCAGCATGTGCAGTGTGCTTTCCGCTTCAAGAGCCAGGCATTTTTTAAAAGAAAAATGAAACTCAGTGTGCCTTGCTGGTTTAGACCAAAAATACAGGTCATACTGCTGAGCTGCAGAAAGCAGCTGTACCTTTTCGTCCCACCCTGATGCCGTCCCTATGCTGTCTTTCACAATCTCCCCTTCTTCCTGCACTCCACGCACGCAGGGCAAAAAAGTTGCTGTTAACAGCTGTTGTTGAGTGCTAATGTTGATTTGCACCTTCATCATCTGGCAGCTGCTGTGTGTGTCTGATGATGTGTGCTGGGGCAGGAGGAGTTCTCGCCAGTAGGCAACAAGAAAAGCCATTCCAGGTACTGACCTTGCTGAAACAGATCGTGTTCCCTCCTCTCTGTACCAGCTGCTGTAGGGTGCCCCACTAGAAGATACAGTGGAAAACCCCTTGGAGATGTTTCTGGGCAGAGTGTAGCTGCTCCCTTGCTTTGGCGGTGCACTGTACAGAAAACTGATAAGCCGTGCTCCATGGTCCCGCTACAGAACTGCAGCTGGATTTGCGTTGAGATGCATTTCAAGGTCTTGATTTTGGTGAAAGTTTACAGATGCTCATTTTATCTGAAAAGAAGACAACTTACTTAAACACACCTTTGGAAAAACATTTGTCTCATGTTTGCAATTGCTTATTTCGTATTACTTCTGTGGTAGAGCAGTGAAGAAAGTTGATGAAAGTTCAACAATCAAAATCTCATGCATGCTTTATTATTTCCATTGCTGCAGCACCCAGAATCCGCAGTTAAAGCAGTCATGTTTGTAATTTGGGGAGAGGTGTCCTTTTCAATGTGTACACAAAAAGATGGTTATGAATTTTTAACAGGCTACCTCTGCCTACACTACTTTCATTTCCAGACCATCTCATAAAAGGGAAGAATTAAAGCAGGAGTAATTTTCAAATGGGTGTATAAATCAGACTTTTGGTCATTTTTGTGATTTTTCTAAGTCTAGAAATTTTCTTTGGGAGCCGATAAAGCAGAGAATAATCTGTCAATACAAACTTTGAGTTTAATCAGTCCCTTCATGACTGTAAGCTAACCTCTACTCACATTAAATCCAGTCCAGTTACAATTCTTTCCTAGCACAAGCCTTTATTAACAATATTGGAGACAAAGCTCAAATGATTAATATTTTTTATGTAATTGAAAAAAAAATCAAAACACCCACAAACCAAAACACCCGAGTGCTTAGCTGCTAGATGCTTCCACCGTTTGAATTGGTACAGGTCTCTAATGTGTATCCTTGTTCAGAAAGTCATTTATTTATTCTCTAGTTAGCAGATTAAATATCAGGGTTCCATTATATTTAATTCGAAGGGAATGCAAAAAAGGAATGTCTTGAGAAAACCCAGGAAGTGAAAAATAAATAAAAATCAGGCTTCTGGTTTTAAGGAAAAAGAGAAGTGGATGAACCTGTGAGGTCTTAGGGCTATCACATCTCTCTCAGGTTACAAACGTGCAGGATAAGGTGTTCAGAAAGTAAAACCCCAGCAGCAGAGCCTCCAAACGTGACACACGCGAGGTGTCAGTGACACACAGTACATCCAGCCACACGCCCAGCTTATTCCTCACCGAGGAATTCGGGAGCCGGGCCTTTCAAGTCTCCCTCTTTGGCATTTATCCAAGATTACTGAGACTTTGAAAAGCGGGATTGTTCTGAACAGGGGGTGGCGGTTCCAAGCAGCCATTTGCGATGGCATTGCACATCCATCGTCTCCGCAGCACACACGAGCACGTGCACGCTCACACCACAGACAGTGCTCTTTTCACTAGCGCAGCGGCTGGAACAGATGCCAGAGCATTAGGAGGAGCTGGCCGGCCTTCAAGATTGCTTCACAAGGGCTTCTTAATCAGCTCCGGTGCCTCTGTACTCTCGTGTCTGTGTGCCTGGTAATTTGCTCTACTTTGTGTGCACTCTTTTCATCCTACAGATTGGCTTTTTACTTTTCTGCATCAATTCCTCTTGCTTTGCCAACAACTCACTATTTGCAGCTTTAATGCCTATTGATAGCACTTCATCAGCAAGAGCTGCCAATGTATATTCCTCTTACAAGATGTTCACCCTCAGTTTTTATAGATAGTTACAAATTAAGTCACAAACTGATTGAACAGTTCATTTTCATTTGCTTTTCACGTGGAATAGATTCATCAAAATGAACAGATCATGGGAAGATTGAAGAGATGAAGAAGCTTCTTGTGTGTGTGTGTGTGTGTGTGTGTGCTCCAAGCCAGTCAGCTCTTCCAAAACTGTCCTATGTGCTTAGGCTTGTTCTTAATACCTTCACTGAGTGAGTTTCTACAGCTTCCCATAGGCAGCTGCCTGTGCAGCCCTAATACGGGTCCTTATCCCACCACCACCCTAACTTGATTTTCTTCTACTATGGGTAATACTTCACTCCTCAGACTCAGCCACAAGAACCTGAGCAATGATGTTGTCAGTGAAACCAAAGCAGAAAAGGTGAATACTCAAGCTTTTCTGTCCCCTCTGTCACTCTGTCTCATTTATCAGTGGGCACACATTTTCCTGCATCTCTGTTTCACTGGTGCTGAGCCCTTCTCGTGGCCCCTCACAGCCCTGCTGGTTTCAGTGCAGAGGATTTTACTCTCTTAGTTGTCACCATGTGCCCCATTCCCACTGTCCTGCACCTCTGCTTTTCCTGTCTGGCTAAGCCTGGCCCAGCTGTGTGCGGCCACCTCTTCTCCTGCCTGCCCGTGCTCTGCCACGCTCTGATTCACTAGTTGGAGACAGTTCGGCAAAATTATTTCTGTTTTTCCAGATGCTCTGACAGATGCTCAGTTTTAAGCAAAACCTATTACCAAAAAAAATCCCTGTGTATCTGGTTAGTAATAGTAAAGTCCAAAGATAGCTTCAGGCTCCAGTTTAGTTTAGCTCCCAGTTTAGTTTCAAACTCGCCTTGGTGTAAGGATTATAATTTATAAGTTAATGAATTTGCTTCTAATTTTTAAATGGAAACCGGTGGAAATGTCGTGGTGGGAGAAGAGATTGAACATCAGCCCATATACAAGGGACTTTTTTCTCTTAAGGGACAATACTACAGTAATCCTTTTACAAACAAGTTTTCTGCCCATTGATATTTTACAAGAAAACTATGGGTTTAGACTTGCGTAGAGTTACATGACCGCTGTCATTCTACAGCAATTTTTTTCATTTACTATCAATGGTAGAACTAAACTGCCTGTTGGTAATCAGCAAGGTGAAACAATTTGTTGCACAGAGACAGATACAAAATCATCTTTCCTCCTGCCTTTTCTTCTCCCACACTATAGCTGGAAATAAATGCTCTGGGTGTTGCTAGCTATCATCTCACAGTATCTTCTGCTGTATGAAATAGCCATGTCAGAATTTACAGTTTCTTGTGGCTTGGTGACATGTCACAGGTGTATCTCTATTTCCCATTACAACAACCTGCCTCGACTTGCTTTAAGCTTTGAAGATGTTACTAGCCTGCATTGCTTGAGTGTACCAAGTCAGTGATGGATGGATGTTGTTTAGTGCGTATCCCAAAGCCTATCAGTTGAAGATGGTTCAGTGAAGTGAACTGTCCTATCTTTTATGATTATTTTGAATGTTTCTAATCTAAATTTGTAACCAGATGGCTATAAATCTGTGGGGCTTCTAGTGTAAGGTTTGATCACAACCTTACTAAATGGCTGGTAACTTGGGAACTGTTCTGGATACCAGTAAATGTTGGGTTTCAATTAAATAAAAAATGTCCACTGTTCTTTACTGTCTTCTAATTATCAAGGTATGCACCTTCCCATTATTAATTGACAGTATGCATGAGTGCCTCGATCAGGATCATGACCCTGTGATGCTTAGCTACTGTAGATCCACAGAAATTATTGTCCATGTCCTGAGGAGCATACACAGGCCAGTAAAGAAAGTGCTTGCAAATTGTCTTCTAAGCTCCTTGGTTTTTCTACGAACGGGTTCATTGCTTAGGGAATACTATTCAGCCAAGAGTGATTAGATGGACTCTCCCATTCACCTTGCACTGTCTCTACCAGACTGGGAAACTGTTACCTCTGCTTTGTAACACACCAGTCTTTATGAACTTCGCTTCAGATCTCAAATCTATCCTTAAATTAGGTGTTTTTTTCCCTAGCTAGCTCAGTATGCCGCCCTTTCTCCATCAGATGGTTCCAATTATGTGATCCTCACATGCTATCTCTGAATAAATGTTCTTTGATGTTATAAAGTAGAAGATGCCTTTGGTAAGCCTCTTTGATTCAACTGCTTCAAATAGTAAGAGCACAGTTGAGGTATAAAGGTTCATTTCACCCATCTCAACTCAAGTTACACAAGAATTTAATGAAGTCCAACAGATGCTGAGTTTACTACTCCTGAAAACCCAGTTTCTGCAAATTCTTTAGGCAGATAGATACTCGATGATGTTTTCTTTTCTAGCAAAGGATATATCGCTTAGCCTAGATTTTTAAAAACTCTCAGATGCCAGCAGTGAGCCTACTAAGAACAATCTAAGATACTTGGTTGTGCTCTAAAAAAAAAATCTAATCGCTTGATTTAATTCCTGAGTGGGAGCCCAGCCTTCTTAATGAGTACTAAGCACCCTGAGGAACTGACCTATATCCATGGGGTCAAGCTTGTGGCCTGAGCTTGTAGTGTAGCACAAAGTCCTGTTCGTCTGTGCTGGTTATGTTTTGACTTTGAGTCAAGTCTGACCCAAGGCCAGGAACAGGATTGCAAATGGAGAACCAGGACTCAAGCTCTTACCCCCACAGAAGAATCAGCCATGTGGCTTCATGCAGAGATGTACATGGCATGCATCAATGAAAATACAAAGTCTTATTTAAAAAGAGAAACCCTTTGTAATCCCAAATGAACAAGTGCATACCTGAATTCCAGGTCTGATCTTTCAGAGCACTGCTACAATAGCAAACTGAAGGGTCTCTTAACCTATGGTGTCAGCGATATGTGGCTTAAGTAGATCGTGACACAGTTGACTTTCGCAGCAAAAGTCCATCGTACCAAGATTGAATCTGCATGCAAAATAAGGTTTGCTAGGCCTAGACATCGACAGGCTGTAGCATAGCTGTCCCTGAGTGCAGGTTCACGTCAGAGATGTTAATTGTCTCCAAACATCAGGCAAGTAATCTGCATTTTGAAGAGTCTCTAAATGGGCATTTACATAATTTATGTTTTACAAAGTCCACTGATGCATATTTGCATAATCGACTGCAGCAGTGCCAACAGATCCATCGCAGCACACGGTGTCAGCTCTCATGAACTTCCAGCAGGTTTTTCCCTTTATTGGAGCTCTTATGACAAAAAGAAATTGGCAATAACTGATAGATCTCAGAGAAGACTGAGTGCCTGTCAAAGCTGCTTTGGCTGGGTAGAAGCACACAGAAATCAAGCCACGTGCTCAGTCACCTAAGAAGTGCGCTGCATATGTCTCTGCCAATTCTGTGCATAGAAACAAGCAGCGATGGTCCTTTATTGTTCATTCAAGTTCATTCCTGGTCTAGAGTCTCTCATTGCTGTCCACTCGCAGCAACACCCTGCTGCTTTCATGCTCTCCAACTTCCTCCTCTTTAAAACTAACCAAATTTCTTATCACCACCCTCAGCACAATCTGTTGGAGGGATGCTGCATGTGCCTGGAGAAGGCCTTTGGGAACCACGCAGGCTTTGTCACTAGTCTCACCTGAGCAGTCAGGCTTGAGTGTATCAGCGTAGAGAGAAGCCAGTTGAAAGCTGCAGGCCTTTGAGGTCTAATGCGATGTTCATCACTCTCAAAATGGTGTTTTTATCATTCTCATGATGGATTTAATACCTCATGGGGTTTTTATCCAATGTGTGGGCTATGGCCAGAAGTGTTTTTTTCCACAGGGCCGAGTGGGAGAAGAAAGTAGTCACCACTTAGTCACTCCTGGCCAACGTAAAGTTTAGCAGTGGTGTTACCCTGAACAAGGGGGAAGATTTATAGCCCTCAGTCCATAACAGACCACAGTGTTAGCAGACTAGCTAAATTCAGTCCCGGTGGTTTTGGTGTAGATGTCTCCCATGAAAACTGGAAGGAGCAGTTCCCACCCTCTCAGAACAGAACTTGGGAATGGGATCATTGCCAGATCCAAACGGGAATTTCCTTCCTTTAATTTGCTCCACAGCTTGGAACATCAACTAAGCCTAGTCTTCTGTGTATGTTAATGGTGGTGCTTCATTTTGTAAGACATTTTATTAGAAAAGTTTATTTTTCACTCCTGGTTTTATATCCCCTTTCCGTTTGTGTTGATTTGGGTATTCGTCATCCTGCTGCCTGTGATAAGGGTTCATCAGTTTCACTGCATGCTACTAATAAGATAATGCTTTTAAGCCATTTGGTATTTTCACATGAAACATGTTCTTCTTGCTACAGATACTCAGTAGAGTGATGTCTCTAATCATCCTCTCCGTCAATAACTGTCAGGTGTGATAGAGCTGGGGTTCTGGCTGGCCGGATAAACCTTGCAGTGTGAAATAGAGGATATGTATGCAGAATAGTTCCCAAACTAGAGCAGGAGAAAAGACTAATTTAAACTCGCCATACTAGAGCTAAAGCAAGCCAAATGCTGTGATGTTTTATTTTACCATTCTTGATATTAAGTCTAAAATGTTTAATCTACGGCAATATCTTGCCACAGTTTCTTTTGATTTCAGTTCTGACTGAAATGGAAATACTGGAAAGATTCAAAAAACAAATGCTTCCTACTGATTGATCTAAGGACCAGAACTGTCCTTTGGCACTGTAACTAATCCTTCTTGTAATCTAGATTAGAAGAAATCAGATCATATGTGGATTGAAGTGAATTCAATGTTTATTCTATAACTAAACATCAGTTATTATTATGTTGTATTAGAATCTCTTTAAAAGATTTTGAGTATAGGGCTCTACCTGTGCTCAAGAAATGACAGAATACAGGAAACATCTTAAATCCTCACAGCCACTATCATTAGTATGAATGAAACTGGTACCTGGTGACTTCAAAATCTTGCAGCAGGAGTCACATCTGCTAAATTTTCTTAGGGACAAATGGGAATAATTGGAAGAATTTGACTGACTTTTTTTAAAGAGTGAGGAATGATGAGAGCAGCATGTTTGCAAGGTGAAAAGCACCTTTCAGATGTCTTTTAGGGATGTTTGTGATTGTTATTCTGTGTGCCATGCTGGAAGTTGATGCCTTGTTTGTGGTTATTCTATTCAGGGATTTAGTTGGGCTGCTTGAAGTGCATGTGCTGAATCTCACAAAGGCAACCGTGAGCTAAAGGCCTCTGCCCTGAGTCACAGAGCTCATTGGTGGGAGGGGAACTCTTCTGTGGTTTATTTTCTCCTGCCCACTCATTACAGATATGACACGTTTATGCTAAATTGTCATAGTATGGCTTGCTAAGCAGAGGGCAGTCCATCTTCCCACCCCTGGCTGGTGTCTCCTCGTGGAGGCATGAAGAGACCTCATTCAGTGGCACAGATGCAGTTTCTGTTGCTCTTCTCTTTTTGCTGACACCCTGTTACTTAATTTGAGTAGGTATTTCCTGGGTATTTTGGGCCAGGTTGCTCTCAGAGTAGACACAAGTAGTTAGAGCGTGTAGCAACGTTGCAGAGCCTGCATCAGTCTCAGAGACGCCTGTCTCTGCATACCTGTTCTGAGTGGGTAGGGCACAAGAGACCTGGGCTCAAGACCCACTCCTAAATCTGCCAGAGGGAGGATCTGAACCTGGCTGTTGGCTGTCATTGGTGCCCATTTTACCTACTGGCCTAGCTGGCAGGTGCCTGCCTGCTGTCCTGCCGTTTGGTGTGACCCTGCGAGCCTGTGCTGAGGGTCTGGCCGAGGAGAGGAGCCCTGTGGGCCACCCTCACCTCCATCGCAGCGTCCCAAGGGCCGTGGAGCTCACAGCTCCCTGGGGCTTGCCCACACAGTCAGCTGCAGAGACATAAACCTTGTAGGGCTTTTGGAGGTGGATACTGAAGGATCTAGAAAATTGTTATGCCCCTAGGGCTAGACAACAGCTGAATGGGAGCTTTGAGAATCTCCGTGGTGCAAAAACGCTCAACTCTGGCAGCTAACTTGTCACAGACTGTCTGGTGGATTGGAGTTGCTGGTGCACAGCATACTCAAGCCTGACCTGCCTCTCAAGCTATGTGATTTTCTTCTTATGGCATGGAGAAACTGTAAATGGTGCTTACATATGACCTGTGAGTTTTTTCAGCTGAGACATATACTGCTTTTCAGTTTTAGGCCTCAGGGCTGAAAGACATATGCCTAACTTCAAACAGGTGGGAAATAGTATTTATTTTGGTGGTACAATCTCTGTTTAAAGTTAAGCAGATGAAGTTCAAATCCTTGCTGTAAACTGAATTTACATTGCTGCTAGCATATGATCACAGCCAGTCTTTTCGCAAAATGGAGCTTTGTTCAGAGCTGCAGAGCTAAATTAAAAGCCTGGTTACAAATGTCAATTGCAAATACAATTAGCAGTTTATGAAAAGGCTGGTTATTTGTAACATGTAAATTTTAAAGCAAGAAAAGGTGCAGTTTCCCCTTAAGGGAAAGAGTGCTAACAACACATGCTCTTTTTCTTCTCGAGAAATTAAGGAGTATCTGGGGGAGAGGAGTTGGGATGGCTTTAAATGTTTTTGTACTCCCTTCCAAAATAAGGTTATAGTTTCCCCATACACAATTTAATTAAGCCTTCGATTTGACCTTTGTATTGAGCAATAAAAGTTAACTGGGAAAGATGTGGGTAGAATGAGAGCACAAACAAAGCATGCCCCACGTCAGCCAGTGTGAGAACTGTTTCTGTAACCAAAACTAATGAGATCATCAGGACAAAAGCAACAGCCAAAGCATTTTCAATTATTACTAATATTTTTCTTCCTTGAGCCAGTTTATATTTTCCTTAATTACAGCTTTGAGCTGTGGTGTGATATTTAGCAGATGCCTTTGGCACTTGGCGTGCTGATCACTTGCACGCTCCAGACTGGCAGGGGCACCTAATCTTTGAAGTCTCAAGCACACATTCATCTTTAACCATAAAGGTCAATCCTGCATTCCTCACATCCCCCCCAAACTCCCATTAAGTTTAATAGGAGCTCTGAGCTTGTGAGGCATTGCGGTATCAAGATCGCTCTCGGTCTTCTGGATATTACCAGTGAGGCATGTACAGAATTTCTAAACTTAACTAATTAACTGCACCACGCAGTGATGGCAGAAGGCTGTCACAGAGCTTTTTAGTTGTTTCTTTCATTACAAGAAAGTTACAACAAAAGTTCAACAGATTTACTGGGAACATCATGTTTTACTGATACTTCCATGCTGTGTTTCAGGATATCGTGTCAGCTGTGCTGCAGTATGCATGAGGTATCTGGCAAACTAAACAAGCTTAAACATGGAACCACAAACATGTGCCTAGGACTAGACTAAAAACAGATGTTTCCAGGAAATGTAAAAGATGTTTGGTATGTTTTAAGCTTATACTTGTAGCCTGTCTGAATAAATCCCGTATTAATATAAACAAAATGACAAAACCTTTTCTTGCAAATGACTGACTGATTAATGGAGCTCTTGCTGAATCACACAAGGTTTGTTAGGTTAGGTTATTTCTTCACAAGGAAAAGATGGATTGTTCTAGCTTGACATTTACCATGGCAGGAGCTGAGGCAGTTACATGTGTGGGTTTACTTTGTAGCCCTCAGAACTAATAGAATTTTATTGTGGCTCCTGAAAATCATGCAGGCTTTGCTCTGGTAGCTGTATATCAGAAGCCAAATAAACACAGTGACGGGTTTCCTTAGAGCAGTATGGCTGAGATGATGTCCTATTCTCTCTCTGTATGTATATATTGCATTCAAATGTATATAGACAAAAGATTGTTTGGGAATGGGAGGAGGAGTTGCCATTTCATGTAAGTGTGGCTTCCGCACACCCGACATCTCAAATTGTCTCACAGTTGTTCCTGACTTTATTGCATTTTTTTCTTTGTTGCATTTTGACTTTTTTATAACAGTAGTTCCTGAAAGTTTCGGCCAATGTTATTTCTTGAGGAGAGTTGGTATGGTTCTTCTTAGCCTGAAGAATTTACATCCAGAGTGTGCAAAATGTGTAGAAAATAAAGTAGATCTCTCACTGACCTACAGGGAGAAGTGATCTGCCAAAAATTACACGGATTTTAATGCAGAATTAAAAACTGGACACAGATAATCCTAGTCCCAATTCATGACTATCCCCGCAAGGCCAACTTCTCTTCAGTCATGCACTCGTAAAAAAGAGAAATGGAAAGATCGCAGAACCAAAATCAGTTAACCCTCGTAATCTTCTCTCATGAACCTTCTGGCGAGGCTGGCCTAAACCTAATGCAACTCAGTAGTTAAGTGAGATGATCTATTCGGTTGTAACTCCTGTAGTTGTTCTTCCCGTTTCTGGTTAAAGAATATTTCCTCCTAAAGCCAAGTTTCCATAAGAAGGTTTGTGGGGAAAAGGCTTATATGAGCACCATATTCTCAGGCTGAAATAAAAAGGAGTAGAGCAGTTCATACATGAGAGGCTGCAGAGCTGTTAATTACCCCCTTCTGCCGGCTCAAAAAGGGATATATTACACCTGCCTTTTACTGACTTGTATTATATACCGGATGATAACAGACTCCAGAATTTGCAGAATTGCATCACGAGTTCATCACACTTTGGGGGTTCGCACATTCCCATTTCCATAGCATTCCTGTTTCCATTTGTCTGCTGCAGCTGTAACTGGAAATAATTAGTGCTGGTCTTAATGTCAGGATAATAGATTATTTGGAAATTGCTGGTACATTTTATGGCGACAGCACAGTTTTGCAATTTCAGAGCTCCTTCCTTTGAATATGTAAAAGTAATTTCAGCTTTTGCTACCAGAGGTGATAAAAAGCTAATAATAACACTGCAGCATCTACTGTAATTTACGAGCCTGTTCCACCAAGTTGCACCTAGCTTTAATTTTCTTATGAAGCTGTCAGCCAAAACCAAACCTGGGATCGAAGTGACATTTATCAAGCATCTGAGCTACAATGTGCAGAATAAATGCAGGTACTGACCGGTTCACTTTAAACCTGCATTATGAGTATCATTACAACCATGATGATACATTGAAGTCCAAGGCATTAATTTGCTATCGTAGTTGTTGACATTCTGTCCTTCTAAAGCACAGTGTTTGCATGAAAGTCAAGGAAGAAACGGGCAGGTCTCACTTCATGTAATTGATGTGTGAAAGCAGAAATAAACAATCTCCCCTTCTTTTCTCCCCTCCAGTCTGTCCCTAAAATAGCTAGATTGAAAGTTCTGCCTAGCAGTTCATGTGTAAAAGCAATGGAAATGTGTTCAAAATCTCCCCTCTGTTGTGGGCATGCTGGTCTGATGAGCATCAGTTCTCTGCTCTCAGTGCTCCACTCCATTAGAAACTGGGCTGCTATAATTAACATTTAGAGGACTAGCCTGGCAAATCTCTCTATTTTGTTTGTATTCAGAATTCCCTCACAGGGGTTGTACACTCGTCTGGTGTGATGATCTGTAGCCTTAGATGTCTGCAGGCACCATGGCTGTTGGTCAATCAGAAATATGCTGCCTGAGGAACAGAGGTCCTGAGGCACAAGGACGCTGCCCAAGCACCTTAGCGTTTGGACCGCTGTACAAAGCAGAGTCTGCTCAGCCATGGGAGGCAAAGGGCAACAAGTGCTGGATCTGAAAGTTGCTGGGACAGCTCAAACACAGGCTTCTCCAAAACTAATGCAGCTTCCCCCCCAACATGAGATTAACCCATTCAACTGTCCTTCCCTTCCTGCCTTTTACTTCCATTCCAGAAATACCTTCTCTTCCTGTCAGCAGCAGCTTGCATTTACCCAGTTTGCATTGAGCAGATGAGCTTGTTCATCCATTAGCAGGACAACAGGAAACCTCAGCAGACTTTTAAGCAGACCTTGCTGATGCTGTTCATTGGAGAGCAATAGCTTGCAAGTACACCAATAAGTATTTACATCTTTGATAATCCCTACCAGTAGCAAACTGCAAATTGTTTAGGCTAGGGAGGGGGAACTAACAGCTGGGGTGCCAATATGGCTTCAACTTGTGTCAGATAACCTGGTAATAACCTAAAAAAATAATAGTCACATTAGTTTTCCCCTGTATCATTACTGGCTATGTCTGACATACTGAACATGACCCTCGATGTGCACTTGTAGCCCAGAAAGCGAACTGTATCCTGGGCTGCATCAAAAGCAGCATGACCAGCAGGTCGAGGGAGGTGATTCTCCCCCTCTAGTCCACTCTGGTGAGACCCCATCTGCAGTGCTGGGTCCAGCTCTGGGGCCTCAAATGTAAGAGACACATGGACCTGTTGGAGAGAGTCCAGAGGAGGCCACAATGATCACAGGCTGGAGCACCTCTCCTGTGAGGAAAGCCTGAGAGAGCTGGGGTTGTTCAGCCTGGAGAAGAGAAGGCTCCGAGGAGACCTTATTGTGGCCTTTCAGTACTTAAAAGGAGCCTGTGAGAAAGATGGGGACAGACTCATTGCAGGGTGTTGGACTAGATGACCTTTGAAGGTCCCTTCCAACCCAAACCATTCTAGGATTCAATGTGTGTATGCTCAGCCCTCACTACAGGGGAGGTTTCCTGTTCCTAAATTCAATGATAGTATGAGTTTTGACTCTCCCTTTTATCCTAGCTAGTCTCTCTGAGGAATAGTATTGATCTATGTAAGTATTTATGAGAAGTTCAGTGCTATCTGAGCGACACATGCATTACTGCGTAGCAATCTGTGGTTAGATCTTTGAGGTGAAGATAATCCTAAATGCTCTAACACTGAGGTCAAGTAATTTTCATTATATGCTTTGTTTATGTTGTCAAGATGTGAACTTAACAACAGCGAACAGGGATGAAGGTTCAGCTAAGGAAGTGGACTCAGTCCCGTGGACTAATGGAGCTGTTCTCTGTACTCACAGTAATCACGGGGCCTAGAGGGACTCTGAGCCATCCCCTGACCCCAAGAGACCTCGTCCTCGGCAAGAGTCCCACAAGGCTGTTCACAAAGGCTGCTCTGGCGGTCAGCTGCTTTCGCTAAGTACCCCTGTTAGCACGGTTTGAATATTCACACTGGGAGTCTGGATACAGCAACAGCACAGCAGCTACTACAGTGGCCGTATCACCATCATGATGCAGTGAGAAATAAACAGTGGAGAGCAATATTCATATGCCAGTGGCCAAAAGGCCATCACACGTGTTAGCCTGAGGTTAGCTGAAACCTTCAAAGATTCTAACTGCTCCATTTCTGGAAAGGAGAGAAGGACCGATGATGGAAAGAAAGGCTCTAGTGATGGAGAAAGGTTTTAATTGGGAACCATAGCCTTTAAAATGCAGAATGTAAATACTAGAATAAACCAAAGCTGTGGAGTTTCTTTGTTTGGTTTGATGAAGTCATACTCCGAGGGCTTTATTCATGAGTATTGAACATCTGGGGTTTGCTTTGTTGAGTCTGGAGTTTCAGCTCTGTGATAGTCTTCACACTAAACTTAAACTTAAACCTAACTGTGTTAGGTTCAGCCTTGTACCCCTGCACCTGGCTCAGTAGATATTTGGAAGATAGAAGAAGATGTTAGCATGTTTATTGGCTTTTAACATACAGCACTGCTTATCAGGAGCCATTCTGAAAAATGACATGCCAGAGACCTGGCATTCTCCTGTGCATCAACTGGACAGCCTGGAAAATCTAATCTGTGATACCAGTATTATAAATTAGATATTACTCTCAGATATTATCAACTGATTATCAGCTCAGTCCTGTGTAAAGTTAAATTTGGTTGTTTATTAAAATGACTAGGTTTCTGGCCTGCCTTTTCTCTCAGAAATAGCCTAATTTAAGTCTTAAGCTGTTAGAAGAAAGTTCTGTTTGTTTTCACCCATGAGGATAAAGCAGTTGTGGCAGGAGAGTATGGGAAAGGAGAGGAGAAAGGAAGGAGATGACTTTTTTTTTTTTTTTTTTTTTTTAGCATGCTCACTATCTTTTTGCTTTTGAATGTCAGTAGTAGACTGAACATAACCATCTTTCACTCTGAGAAAAAGATTTAAGAGGAAAAACTCATTTAACTTGGAGTCCCTCAGCCAAAACCTCCAAGTGAGTAAGCAACAGGAACTGAGGAAACCGGAATAAAACATGAAGTCTTTACACTGCTGAAACTTGTGCCTTAAAAACTAAATATAGGATTGAAAAAGATCTCGAACTGAATTAGGACTGAAGCTATTTCTATTTATTTTTAAGAAAAGAGAAAACAGAGCATTTTAAATGAAATGCCAGTTTGGGACAATTAAATCCCAAATTAGATCTGGCCATGAATAGCATCAGAAGATCCTCTGCTGTAAAGACAGAGACTGAATTCAGAATGTAGTCCTTCCCATGGAAAGGATAAAGGCAGAATTTTCTAATGTATTATTTAACGCTTGTTACGTAGTGCATTAAGCAGTCACTGAGAGGAAAGCTTTTAAAAACCAACAGCCTCTCTGATAGCATTAAATCTTACCTTAGATTTTTGGTTAAGTCAATATTAAGAAAATAAACGAATTAAAACATTTCAGTCTGCCGGATTTATAGAGGCCAATGAAGTTACAATGCTGGACATGGCCAACTGAAAGAGGGGAATAGATTTACCTGAGTGAGGTCTTAATTTAATCAGCTGGCCCCAGAGAGCTGAAGTCAGCAGGCTGGGATGATATAAGAGGCAGCAGAGAAATAGTGCCCTTACCGCAGTCGAAAAGGAAAATGACAGTGATGGAAAGGAGTCCAGGCAGTGTCAGAACACACCTATTTCCATGATTTATTCTTAATTTACTTTAATGACAGTCTGAAGGTTGTCCATTTTTCTTTGTGTCCTCAGAATACGGATAATTTCTAAACATTTAAAGCATGCTTTTTCTCCCCCTTTTTGTTAGCTCCATTGCCAAGCTGGAACTGAAGAGGTGCTATGGCCACATTTTGCCAGAATGAAATTGGAGCGCAGTGGCAGGCTGCGCTGTTCCACCACTGCACACCTTGCCAGCCAGTGCCCCTTCTTGGCAGTCACCCCTGAGCCAGGCCTAGGAGTCACAGCTGCTTCTGGGATTAATGTTGATATTATGATAAAATGGAGGAACTCGTTGCATTTTTTTTTTTACAGTTTATACTGGCAAAAGAACAATGTGTGCTTTCCCAATACAATAGCTCATTTTTATTATCAAGTGAGTTTATTGATGGTTGTTCAGAACTACTGGCATGCAGACAATGATCTCAGATTGCATTTACATTTCTGGAATACTTTCCATCTTTCCAGTTTCTGCCAGGAACTTGCTTCTGTGATTCAGAGTTTTTATTTTAAGATTAGACTGTTGTTTCATCTGTGTTACAGAGCTATGCCTTTTGCTTTCTTGTGTATGTGCACTGCATTCATTAGTATCACAAATCCTTTAAGCTTGGACCTGAAAAATTATTGTTAATTTATAAATTCTTCCAGTTAAGTGTTTTGGGTTTTTTTGCCAGGCACTTGGGAATGCTTTTACAGATTGACTGTAAAATCATCATCCCATCATCAGATGAAATAGTGATTTTTTTAAAAAAAATTATTTTCTTTTCCCCCTCCCCAATGCCAATGAGAGGGTTCAAGGACGGTATGATCTCAGTAATACTTGCAAATAGCTTGGGAATGTCAAGGTAACTGGAGACCCTTATCAGTCATTTTCTCACTAAAAAAAAAAAAAAAAATCTATGTTTTTGCAATAAAGGACTACTAATACTTTCTTATGAATCTAGTCCTTTACATTAAAAAATGCCCCAAGTTACCCCAAAATGCATCTGGAGGGGGAAATAAATGCCAGTGATATTGTATTGCTCAAAACCAAAAAAATCCTTGTACTTGCTAGGAAGAACAATGAAACAAAACTTGAAGTGTTTCTCTTTGTAGCCAGTTTTTTTGCCCATGTTGATGAACAAGGCCTATGAGACACCTATGTATTTCCTCATGTCATCTTTCTTGCCAGGTTGTCTTACCGTATCAAGGGTCGCACGTTGCTTTAAAGTTAAGGGTAGTGGCAAAGCAAAAAGAAGCCGGGAAGTTGACTCTTACATTAAGCCGGTATGTTCTCCAGTCTCCTCCTGCAGCAACTCAGCAACTTAGCGAGTGTTTCGCTGGGGCATGTTACAAAACCACTCAATCATGTTTTAAAGCATGAGCCAGTTCCATCCCAGGTGAAACTGAAGGTACGTTTTGTGAGAGAAAACTGGGTTCCGAGACCAGCCACTGCAATGCAGAATACCTGTTGTTCTGCTCAGGCTGTGTCTACAGGGACACAAGCAGAGCAGGCCAGTGAGAGACAACTTGCTGAGCACAACAGTGGGTGCCAAGGGCCCAGTGGCCATACTAGGTCCAACTAAAACATTAACACAAGTGCCGCCCCATCACTCTCCATACGTAATTCAGTCATTCAGACTAGTGCACAACATGTTCCCGCAACAGACAGAATTTAAAGCCAGTATTTACAAGGCATGTGATTAATCTTACGTTTACTTTCATGTTTGCAGATATACTCAAGGACAAGAAAACCCATCCAGAAAACAGAAACGAACCAAAACCAACTGTGAAAAAGATTGACACCACAACCACCACAAGCACTGTCAAGTCATCCTCTAAACACAGTGTAACTGGAAATGGGAGCAGTCCAGCCCCGAGTTCCTCACTTGTTAGTTTGACAGCACTGGCATTTCTGTGCCGTTGCCTGCTGTAGCTGCACTGCCTCGCAGCCACGACACAAGCGGTTCTGTCATTTATACCTACAGCCTTACCCGACAGAAAACAAATGTAAATGGCTCTCTAGTTTATGTGATGTGCTAGAATAAATGCTAAATGATGTGCTGGAGCTGGCAGATACCAAGTGTCATCGCTTACAGTGTCTGCAGATAGCCTTTGACAAAGCCCACCCAAGATACAGAGGGAATGATGACAAGGGTCTGAGTAGCTTAACTTACGGGGTAGAAACAATTGAAAACACATAAATTTTACATGTGTGTGTTATTGTTTTTCTAAATTTCATTCACTGGAATTTGACTGGCTGGTTTTGTTTGATTTTTCTGATAAATTATGTGGATGGTCGGTCTTCAAATTCAAGCCAATACATACTTTATTTTTCTAGTGAGCAGCTAACAAGCTGTGTCTACAGTTGTAAACCATGTAAAAGTGAAGTACTCTCCACCAGCTTGATGCAATTCCTAAGTGGTTAGGAAGATCAAAGCATGTTTGAAACTTCTTTTCACTCTTACTGTTTAGATTTTAGGAAGCAACGTAAAAGCATATGGTGTGTCTAATATATCAGTATAGTTGCCTTAACTATGGAAAAAATTAGAAACACTTTGTTTACTGAGGGATATAGATAGTGAGTTTCCCTGCCCCACAAAATGCCATTACCAGATGCTTAAGCATATGCTCAAGGCTTACTGGATGAATGTCCAGCAATGGGAAACATAAATAAATGTAATATTTTATCCATTTGAATGCAGCTCTGCATAGAGAAAAAAAAAACCAAACAGTTCAAACTTACTTTGCCTATGTGATGTTAAAGAGAAACCAACTTAAATTTTCCATAAAGGTCCCAGAGATATAAATTATTGGGAACTCCTATTAGACGCTAACTAGATTTTGTGCATTGTGGATCTCTGAAATCAACTGTTTCATAAACTGTGTATTATTTAATTACATTTAATGTTTAAAATTTTGTATGACAGTAGGTGTAAATGTAAAGCAATCTGAAATCTAGAACATTCTCTGTTATGTGTCATCTTGATTGCTACCCTAGATTATGTCCAAAAGTGCATTGTATTACAAGGCTATTTCTTTTTTCATTTGTTAACTTTTTGGATGAAAAAATATTATAATAACTTCTAATGGGTTAAGGGTTAATGTGCATTTTCCAACAAGTGTTTCTGTGCCATTGAATATATATATATACAAACACGACTGTATGAATACAGTGATTAATATGATAAATATATGAAACATTAGAATTGTTATATTTACTACATTTCATAACTACTACAACAGTTTAATGGCAATTTTCATGTTGTAGACTATTATTATGTACAGTTTTATAAGATTTAATGTAAAACACTTGCCTTTGTTTTTTTTATAAAACACCTCTTTGATACTTAAGAGTTATACAGCTACTGACATAACTCAAAAGAAGAACCCTGTGTCTTGCTAACCAACTTCAGGCATTTTATCAGCAAATTTGATTTTATAAATTACAGCCTGAATCAAAGAAGGTGCCATGTTCCAGTAATACTACTGGATGTCATTATACAGCAAGTGGCAATAATATACAGAACAAGCATACAGTAAGTGAACAAAGACTCACTGATATGTTTTCAGATAGTATTAGTGAACATGTCAGATTATGTTTGCAGAGGTGGATCTTGAGTTTTGTTTTTAATTTGGGCTCTTAGATCATATTTATAGATATAAAGGTATAATCGGAACCATCAACGCACCCAGCTGCAAAGGAGGTGTCTCTAAAGTAGCAGGAGCTAAGTTTTCTAAAAGAGCATTCAGTTTTAATGTTGAAACAAGGAGATAAAATAGAAAAGATACTAATATAAAATATTTTATATTCAAATTCTGAATTTTCAAAATGGTAAGGTTATTAATATCCCTAAGTGGTGCTTTCCAATCATATCAGTGAAAATTGGTTTTCCCAAAAGTACAACAATGGCTGTCCTGTGTTTTCCAGGGTTTGTGAACTGCACCAGTCTATTGAACCGTAATTTAAAAAGCCGCTTCTTGTATTAATTTTCACTGCCTTTTGGAAAAGTGCACTTTTACCTGAGGAGAGTGTAAGTCACGTAATTTGTACAGTGAAAGGACACTGTCATTCACTGCAGTCTTAAAAGGATCAGCTGCGATGGCTGCTGTTGGACAGGTTGGTCTCTGTGCACAGAGAAATGTCCGTCAGGTGCCAACACTTACCACCAGCTCCTCAGGTAATACCAACCACGGTGGCTTCACTGAAGCAATCAGTATCTGTTGCTGACCTGACCCCCCTGCTGTCATGAACCTGACCCCTAACTTAGTATTCTCACACTTCAGATGCTCAGTCACCATTCAGGCATCTGCGTTCGCACACTTAAGTCTCCTTCAAGATTCCTGTGGATGGAGCTGGGGTCTCAGGGCTGGGGTCTCAGGGCTGGGCTCTGATGCTGCCAGAAATATCAGCTGTGCAGCCTGGAGTTTTCAGTTCATCTCACCTGCAGAGATGGAACTAGAATACTCAGACTTAGGTGTCTTTTTGAGGTTTTCTCTGTAAAAGGTCTTGTGCTTTTGGCTTGGAGCAGTGACCCAGCTAGCCGAGTACTCAGCTGCAGCAGAGGAAGCTGCAGAAGCCCTGCAGTGGCATGTATGGAATAACTCACCCAGGGGATTTTTTTCTTGTTGCTAAATGTCATAATCTAGCTAAACAAAAAACTTCTGAAAAATCAGGTGTTTGAATTTTGGGTTTGGTTGCCAAATATTTGTATGATGTAGCATTCATCTCTCAAGCTAAACGAGACAACCCTTTTAAAATTTCTGTACCAAAACCAAACAAGTTCAAATTGTTGGTAAGGTAGATTCAACTCATTTCATTGGATTCAACCAGTATTTGAATATATGCAAATTGTTATGGAATGAGGGAAGAGACTGCAGAGGACTCCACCCCTATTAATGCATTTCACACTAATATGCTTTTCCACTGTAAGAGTACTACTGGTCAAACCAGCATGAAATATGTTCATAATGTGTATCGGAAATGGTGCAGCTTTAAAGGGCAATGCAGTATATTTTTACTGATTGTTTATGATTTTTTTCCTCAGGATCAGTTGCATTTATGTATTAAAATAAATATTTTTCCATCAAACAAAAATTTATACCAGCAAAGGCAAAAACAACCGTCTGTGTCAGATAAAGGAAGTGTTTCTTTTCAGATGAATAAGATACCTATTTTACAAAATCTTATTTTGTTATCCAGGACACTGTAATTACGATGTAATTACAAAGGTCTAAATTCAAACTATTTTTGAACTTGTCTATGTAATCTCAGTGTAAAATAAGGTACCAGTCTAACAGCATTGCTGTAGTTTTGCCTAACAGTTATGAATTGTATTTAGCCACTGCTTTTGGAATGTTTATTGTTTTGCTATGACTTTCTTTTAATATTTTGCTGTGCCAGCATTTGTGAATGCCAGCATTGGAAAGTAACTGCTGTCGTACATTTGTGGGTAAAATCCATCTATAATTTTCTCTTGATAGTGACGCAGGCTTCTTCCCAAATAAGACAAAATTGCCATGGGCGCAGCGTCGGTTTGTGGTGTTTCACTGTTATTTGGGCTCCACGATACGGCAGGTTCATATAAGGGGTTCAAGAGGTTCATGTGTTGCTTGTCCCCTGCCTGGCTGTGAAAGCGTCTGGGAGAAGGGTGGAGGTGGGTGGACAAAAGCACGGATGGCTGCAATGTGCCAGTGCATGGCATCTTCCAGCTGTCTTTGCTGAGGCCCTGAGCTCGGTGTTCTCAGCTCATCTTCAAGCAGCTTTTAGACCTCTCCAAATCAACACATGGAGACTGGCCAGACAAAGAGCAGCAGAGAATCTAGAGACTGCATTCTCGGGCAGCTTCACAGACACCTGCTATGAATTGCACTTTCTTTACAATTCAGATGCTCTACAGAATCTGGCCTCTCATTTTCAACCTTGCACTTTTTTGCTGGCTTGCATATCGCCAGTGTTATGCCTTGTCTTCTAGTGTGCCAGGTACTTTGCATAAGGAATCGTGATTCTGATCTCTCAGTAATGAACCTTTTGAGGTACAAATATCTGCCAGAGCTTGATAAGGGCAACACAAATAATAATGTCCAGCTGCATTGACTTCAGAGGCTCTGCTTATGGTTATCTGCCTATGCGATTCACATCTCTTTGATCTCTTAAATCAGATCTGCATTTAATGCATCCCTATTTCCTTTTGTTACCAAGACTGCAATGTATCTCATCATTTTAAATTTGACTTTCTAATGCCTGTATGGGTCTTCTCAATATTGTTCTAATGGATGTTATGCGCAGACTTCATTTTAATGTTAGATGAGCCTTTTTGCCCTGATTTACCGAGCCGTTCTTGTTCACTATTGCACATGATTAGGTTTAAGCAAGACCTGTTCAAGTGAAAGGAGCTGAAACACACATTAAAGTGAGATACTGAGTAGGACAAAAATCCAGAAAGTCCCTATGTTCTTGAATTCGACTCTTCATATTAAACAGATCTTAAGGCTTAGCTGAAATGACAGCCAAAATTTTATAACTAGCATGGTGTCAAGAGGATTTCAGCCTTGTATTGAAAATGGATAAATAGTCTACCCATTTGGGAATGAATTGATAGACATGCTTCTCGTATGTCTCTGCACATGGGTAAATTTAGGTCTGTAGAAATCAAAGTCATTCCCTAGAATGTGTCCCGCACATTGAGCATCACAGCATCATAAGTGCTTACTGTTACAGCTAGCCAAAAGCATGAGACATTTATTTTCATTTATAGAAAGCCAGTACTCACAGTGCTTCTTGTAATGACATATGGCATGTGTGTTAATGAAAAGTGAAACATCTCACAGTCAGTGTCATTACAGCTGTGACACGTGTTAGTCAAAAAGAACATGATAATCTCTTCTTCCTATTGCCTCAGAAGTCAAGAATTATTCCCAATATTGAATTCTCTTCTGTTTCCACTGTCTCTCTCTAACTACATTTGAATTGTATTAAATATTAAGCCACCAAAAAAAAGCACCAAAACCAAACAAAACAACAAAAAAAGAAATACTGGCCAAGGGATTGTAATAAATAAACTCAGAAAAGTATCCTGCATTTAAAGTAGAGCACACTCCTAGCTAAGAAAACCCTCCTGGACTAAAACAATTTTTGAAGTCGCTCTCCCCCACTCCAGATTCATCACCATCCCCTTCCACCTCCATACAGCACAAGATGAAGCCTGCGTGCAGGAGACTGTGAATTAAAACTAGTGCTTTGTGGTCAAATTTCCAAGTGTCTTGCTTAAAGTGGGCCGCCTCCTGCTGATTATGAGGAATGCATTCAAACTGCACGTGCAATTGCTTAAGTTGTTATTCAGTAAACAGCCACAGTTGCTGCCGCTTTCAGAAAAGGCTGCTGGACACCGAGCTTAAAGCAATATTTTCGTGTTGCTCCCATGTCATTGAGATCAGACTTAGTCCTTAACACAGGCTGGTTTAGACGTTCTGGTTATTATCAACACTACAATGATTTCCCCCCATGAAAATCATGTAATACCCTTTCAATAGAAGGGTGCATAAAAGAGAGGCCACCGATGCTTCAAGGGGTGCATAAAGTACTTCATTAGATAGCCAGTAACAACCACGGGTTGGTTTTATCATTTCTGTGCAGAAAGCATTCATACTACCTTGCAAAATTATGCAGTTTGTATTTAATCATTTCAATTAATCTTTAGTAAATTACCCAGTACTTTGTAATTATAATATTTGCAGCTAATTTAGTGCCATCCTAAAAATCATTTGTTGCATAATATAAGCAATTAACTTTTTTTTTTTTTTTTTTTTTTTCTGTTGCAAGGGGAATACATAAATTATCCTCAGTGGCCTTTCTGTACACCTAATTAGCACCTGTTTGAATTATTCTACAGGCTATGGACATTTCATTTGAAAAATAAATGCACCGCTGGTTTTGTGAACTCCTTGCAAATACACAGTTGTAAAAATTACTTTTCAGGGGAATACAAAATCATGTTTTCAGGCTTTTAGACCTAGAATAGGTACTGGCATTTTCAGTTCCGTTAAAATGGAAATAGATAACTCTTTCCCATAATTAAGTATAGTACCCAGATTTGTAGCCTGGTTTATTCAGTAATGAAAAAGGAAAGCAATAAGACATCAAGAGTATAGATCCTAGTGTAACCTTCACATTTCTGCATATGCATATAGAGTTAAGAAGTTTTACTAATCAGAGACTATCAAAAGCATTGCTATGGTGGAGTGTCAAGGATACTATGTTAAAATTGTAGAAATTAAACCAGGTTGCTTCAGTCTCGTAAGTAAGCTTCTAGATAAATAGTAATTTTCTATTTAAATGCATAGTATATTGAGGAAGATCATTTGATCTTTTTAGAAAGCAGATCTGAAAAAAACTTTCTAACAAGAATGCCAATATCAAATATTTACAACCTCCACACATATGAAATTGGGAAATCAAAAAAGGGTTTGAGACTTTTCTGTGGCTATGAAATCTTGCAACAGACCCTCAGCTCCCACAAATCTGTACGGTTCCTTTGATTTCAGTTTAACTATGTAAATTCACCCCAGCATAGTATCTAGCCCAAGAATGTGAATTCCTTCCCATCTTTCTGCAGGTGCAGAAAATCAAGAGTAACTGCAATGATTACAAAATTTGCATAACAGTTTTACATTGCCTGGGCCACTGATCAGATAGTATCTTCATGCCTGACAAGAAAATCTGTAACACATGGGATACCTTAAGTCTTTTCCAGGGGCACAGCGGGGTCCTTTTCCAGAAGCAGCTGGTGTGATTTGGGGCTACAAGGAGATGTTCATACTGTGAGTATCTCCTAGGGTGGAAAATCTTTCTCAGAGAAGTTTTGTTGATACAGATCAGGCCTTGAGGCAGATGAAGTTTGATTTTTGTTTCATGTTAAAACATAGGATCTGGGTTTTAAACTGGCCTCAGAAACTAACTGAGACTCTGTGGAGAGAACTGATTGTGGCTTTGATGTTTTCAGAGAAGTCTGAACAGCACAGAAGGCATGCAGCCATATTCTGCTTCAGATGAAGCTTGTGTATCTTTGCATTCAGTTTCAGATAAAATTATCTGTGAGTTTCCAGATTAGTGGTGACGAATTTGAGAGTTAATGTAGCCTGTTGTTCTTCTATGAGGAAGAAATGAAATTTCCTTCTAAGCAGAAACAAAAAGAAGGCTCTTTATTTTTATTTTATATTATGCTAAAAATCGAACTTGGAATGAAACCAAAACAGGGTGTTGGGCCTCACAAAGACACAGATTCCTCTGAGTGGGGTTGCTCTTGGGGCACGTAGTGATATTGGTGTCAGAGATTGCTTGTCATGAAAGAGGATGTCCACCCTTTGGCTATTTTTGAGAAAAGCTAGAGTTTATGGCTCAAAGATGAAAAATCATTTACAGGCAAAAGTTGTAGACAAGTCCACAAAGCAGTGAAGAAAGTAATAAGACATTTGGTGGTGTTCTCACTGAAACATGAGAAAATGAATTTAACGGAAACATTTGAGCTTTTGCATTAGAGATGAACAAGAGGGTTGAAACCTACTCCCAAAACACTGCAGCTGCATGTGGGAGCAGGCTAATGTAGCAGCAATACTGTATTAAATGTTTATTGTATCCCACTTATGATATGGGGCAGTATTAGGATAAAAATGGAAGCCAGCACACTAAACCTTGCATAATACAACCACTTACTGTATTTCGATATCAGAACTAATACAGTGTGAATGTTTACAGTACATTGGGGTAGAAATTCTAGTAAAATATGTGCTTTCTTTTTTAGCTTTTTAAATAATTAGTTTATGGCCTCCTAGTCTTTTTAAGTTCATTTTCTTTTACAGGAATTATTAGGCTGCTTATATTTGTATTTTACATTAGTTGCATCAAGGGTATTGTAATTTCCACAATAGATTGGTTTTGGCCTAAACTGTATTCAAGCTCTAATACTTATTTCTGTTTCCCAAGCACGTGTTTTATTTGCAGTATATCTGCTTTTATTTTTATTGAATAAATCTGTCAATTTTCTTCAGTTTGTTTTCAGCATTGAATATGATATGGACAATTTTAAAAAACGGTCTGAAAACAATATCTTAAAAGAAGAAAAAGGCTACTTTCGAAAGTTATAGTAAACAGTGTGTTTTGTAAAGGACGGTGAACTAGGAATGGGAATAAAAATAAATAATCCACAACAGGAAATCGTTGTCATCTATTAGAACTTTTGTATTTTTTTCTGAATGTTTTTCACCATTTTTGTTGTAAGTTACAAAGCTGATAAAATCTTAAATAAAATTGTTTTAATCTGTTCAGATGATGCTTTGAATAAAGGATGCAGACCCTGAAAACTGCTGAGGAACTCTTAATATTTTGGTCATAGTCTGGCAAAGAAAGGTCCATTTTTTTCAGCACATAACTTCTTCCTTGCTCTTCTTTTCTTGCAATAAATACAGTGAGATGTAAAGGTGCCTACCGACTCTTCTGGGAGCTCTTAATATTATTGAAGAGACACAATCCTTGCAGCAGTCTCCTGGGTAAATACTTCCACACAACAGGTAAGACTTTTTTCATCAAACGTCCATTCCTACATAAACAATCATATCTTGAGTTCTCCATTGACCCAGGTCTTCAATAACTATGTGCCATATTAAAAGCTTTGCCCTTGGTTTTGATTATGATTGCATTACTTTTCTGTCTTCACGTAGGCCAGTGTACTAGAAAAAGGAAACTCCCTGCTGTCAGCTTAGTGTTTTCGTCACTTCTCAGTTATGAACTTTGCAGTTTCTCTTCTTTTGAGGGGAAAAAACCCTAATCTGGTATTTTTCTGTCAGATGCTGATTATTGTGGTTGTGTCTCTACCATTCCCTAAAGTGATACAGCAGAGAGCTTTGCTCTTATAAGCATTTGTTAAAGCTACTTTTCAGGAGTGTCTCTGCACTTCTCTGTCAAAACAGCTGCTTTTTTCCTGCTTAAAAGTTGGTGTGAAAGGCATTAGCTGTTTTCTCTCTCTTATTTCCTGGTTTGGTAGTATTTAGGAGCTCCTCTTGTATTATTCTCGAATGGATTGCATAAAAACTATCGGACAGACTGCTGAACCACAACAGTATCACGAAAAAAAGTTCCTTTACAGTGTTTAAATGACTGCGTACCTGCTATTTACCTACCTAGTTTTTTGTTACTTATTTTGTTTTCTGATTGCATGATGATTTGAGTGTTGCCTCTTAAAGCATCTGTGATTCCAGCTTTCCTCAGTTCTTTCGAAATGCTTCCTATTTGAGGTCTGGGAATTACATACAGCTCATCTCACCATCTATGGAGAGTCCTTTTTGCTAATATATTCATTTTTGACCCAGCTCCAAAGATAATAGCCAACAGCTCTTCTCTGCCGATGCTAGAGGAATGCTTGTTCTCTGAAGTGCTGCCTCATAAAAGCCTTTTAAGTTTAAGGATTTCACATTCATCCTCTAATTAAGCAGGTGTCTAAATCTGTGAAGCTGCTTCATTCTGAAATCCAACCTGCCTCCACTTCAAAGGATGTTGTTTCTTTTCCCAAAGATGTTTTAAGAAGTGCTGCTTTGACGGTTCAAATTTGTAGTGTTATTTAAAGGCTTTGCCTCTCACCTGATTCAGTACTTATTTTCCAAAAATACACAAAATACATCAGATCTGATGAGATGCCTCAAGGATGTTTCTTAATAGTGGTGCTGGAGTTCATATCTTTGACTGAAGACCTTTAATTGTATTGAGCAACTAGCCCTTCTGCTAGACTAATGACAGAAGCGGTTGTAATCGTACATGATCCCTTTGATGCTTTTTCCATCAGAAATCCAAATCTTTCCTCGTGTTTTTGTTGTTGTTGGATGTTTGATTTTGGTTTTAAGCAATGTGTCAGTTTGGCTCTGAAACATATATAGAATTTGTCATATCCAAACCCTGGAAAAAAGAGTGGATTTAGCCTAGCTTGTCCCAGGGGTTCCAATATGGTGCAGCTACAAATACAACCACTGACTTATCAGAATGATGGCTTGCCTTATATGATATCGAGAAAGGCAGCATGACTTCAGTGTAGGAAGTCTTCCTACGCTTCAGCTTTACAGCTGAAAATAAACAATCTTTTTTTGGAAAGAACACTTGTGAAATCATTATTAACTCAGGAACTCAGTATTAACTACCACCATCCTAAAAGAGCAAACCAAAAATACTCCTGCTTATATAAGAAAAAGACAGGTTTTATTTGTGTTTATCATGTCTTCAAGGAGACTCAGAGTTAACTTTAGAAAAAAGAAGGAATTCCAAAAGCAATGGAAACCCATGTCCTACACCTACAGGTTTATGTCCTACAACTACAGATTACTACTTTCCCATCTTGCGTGTTTTCAAGAAAACAACATATGGATGAAAGTAACTTGCCAGAGCAAGAGAGAGGAGATTACACCAGATGCATGAGCCCTATTCACACACAGTGGCTACTCAGCATTACCTTACAGACTTTAGGCTGTGCAGTCACTGGTCCAAGGTAACACCCAGAACTTGAAAGTCCCCACAGAGTAGACAGAAAACTCATTCTGTATGGGGCTGCATCCCGTGGTTCCACAGGCATCATTCTCTCTTCTGCCTGGGGGGAAAGGTGCAGTGTTTTACCCCAGGGTTCACAGTGGGTCCTGCAGCAAGCTGCCAGTCCCTTTCTCAAGGTACACACAGACAATACAGATGCTCCCACAGGGCATGAAGGAAGGGAGAGAAGTTTATGCTGATCTTCCTCCACTCAGCAACAAAAAAGGATGAATTAGACCTGAAACAACCCTTCAGCTTCAGAGCCGTCCTTTAAAAAGAAAAGGCCTTTTTTCGTATGACCCGCTATCTGTTGATTCAGGCAAGCACTGGGGTGGCAGGAGCCTGCTCCCTTTATTGTATTGCACAAACTGTTGTGGTGTCTGCCCTCTTTTCTCTCAGCCAGAAGTGAGCAGACTTTTCTAGCAGCAAAATCAATATTTTTCATTAGAGAGTAAGTTGGTCTGCAGAACTAGACAGTATCCTAGTCCTATTGGGTCTAAAATGTGGATTTCCTCAGATCTTTCAGGATTAGAAACCGCTAACAGTGGCGGCGGTTTTGCTTCTCCCTGGCAAGTACCTGTGTTACCTGCACACCTGGTATGTACTGCTGTGTTTCTCTGATGCATTCAGCTTGTGGTCACCACCTATCACTTGTCTTTCTTTTCTCAGTTCCACCTTAAATTGGATGTAAACTTCTTGAGACACATTTAGTGCATCAATTTCCTTAGGGCATTTCTTTAAGGAAAGGTACAGAGACTCCAATTAACCTCAGATGAACAGACCCATAGTTCATTGTCTGTCTGGGAAAATGAACCTCAGGGAATGGTACTCTTACATTGCAAGTGCATGTCAGAACCACAATCAGAACTCATGTTTTTGGCTCCTACTTTGGCATGTAATCCATTAGAACAGTGTGAACAAACAGGTTCATTAACCTCCCAGAGCCTTCATTTTTCTCATTGCAAAGAAGAAATTATATTTACCATGGGTGAAATCTGAAAAAAAAAAAATCAACACAAATTAAGAGCATCAGCGTGCGCTAACTTACTACACAGTGGTAACTACCCTGACCTTTTCTTAGAGGCAGAACAGGAATTCTCAGAAGTAAATGTACTGGTAAATACTGGCTTCCTAATGTTACTCATAAGATTATGTTCACACCCACAGATATCCAAGTAACTAAGAGAAGCAGCTTATTTTGCCTGAAAAAGAAGTCAAAAGCACAAGACCGATGTTTGCACAGAGCAAAATGAGCTAATAGGAATATGATTCCTTCTGTTTGATGCTGCCTGCTAACTCCCAATCACTCATCCTTAGGCAAAGCAGAACCTAGAAATGTGCTTCATTCAGACAGAAAGATGTAGCAGCACACACAATAATATCAAGCATCAAACCTATATTGACTGAAAAACCTAGTTATAGAAGTGCTACCTGCTTTGTTCCAGTAAGCAGCTACGTCCAAAACTGAGATCCTCAAACTCTAATACTAATACTGGAGTCAAAAGTGGCCTCAGGATGATGCAGGGCATGGCTACAGGGTCATTCTCCCTTTGCCTTTCTTCCACACTGGCAGCCAGGAGCCACCTCCCGCCCTCCTGTCACTCAGTGTTCCGCTCTGCTCCAGAAATGAGGCTTGTTTTGCGAATGGACAGATCAGTGCAGCAGGAGCCTTGCGCTGTTATTATCTATTTCTCTTTCCATATATAGACACCTAGCTGTGCAGGAACACATGTATGTACCAGCAAGTTGCTTCAGGCCTTCAAAGGTTTTATGAGAAAAGCTGGTTCATCTACCAGATTGCAAAGGGACGGTTCACACAGCAAATTCAAAAGGGAAGAACATATTTCCAAAAAGGGATCTTTCTCCCAGTGGAAGAGCTTAAGATGCCTCAGCCTCCCATTGCTTAGGCAGCTCCTTGCTATACATTTCTGGGCACATCTCTTGCTCCTTGGGCGGTAGAAGGCTGTGGATTCTCACAGTGTGAGACAAGTAGAGCTCACTGTGGCCTTTTTATGTTTTGTTCTCCTGAAAAAGCACCCAGAAATAACTTGTGGCCATGATTTAAACAGCTAAAAGAGGAAACCACTGTGGAATGTTTCATAATGGCCTGCTACAATGGACACTCCCCTGTGGATACCTAAGCTCATAGTCCCTAACATATCTAGGATTTATTCAAGGAAAAAAAAAGAAAAAATCTACTAGCATTTCTGGGGAACCAGACTGGGACACAAGGCTGCAGAAAAGTTAATAGTGGCTGAGCTACAGACTCAGGGTTAGATATGAGAGCTTAATTCATCGCTTATTAAGAACAAAGCCAGGCAGTGATTTAATGAATGACTTCAAGGTGCTTCACTTTAATGACGGTTTAAGATGGTACTCTGGGTTGTCACATGAGCAAAGGTCAGTGAACTGTCAGTCCTCATTACTTGGGCAAATGTTCTTTTGAGAACTCCCAAATGACTTCATGGTACATGGAAATGAGTACATGTCTTTAATGGTTATCTTCAGAAATCAATAAGCATAAAGTTTAGAAAGAAGGCAAATCACTAAATGGAAGGAATTATAATTAAATAGATGTGAAGAAATGAAGAGCTAAAAAAAAAAAAAGGCATTACTCAGAGTTATCAGCTCGTCCCACGAGTGAAGGGTTAAGCATTATAATTCCTGGGTGTTCTGGTGGCCCATCTCTAAAATAACCTATCCCAGAAGAGAAAATAGAAAAGACGAAGGATAGGAGGAAAGTACAAAAAAAACCCCACAAACCCATAAAGGAGAATAATGGAATCAGTCATGCATTGGGTACATTTAATCTACCTCCAGGATTTAACTTTGTGCTCTGGATTTGCTGTGACAATAGATCTGGTGTCCCCCAAATGTATATACATCCTTGTACCATGCTGTGCAGTGCATATTCTGTTCAGAGTTCACAACGTTTTCCTGGGTCATGGTGAAACCCTAACCTGGTTTTGATACCCCTTTTGCTTTGTAAACATTTCCATTTCCATTTCTCATATTGAACTGTCTAGCCATTTTGAACCATGCTGCTAGATCCAAGCCCTCTTCCAGAAAATAATTTTATTCTTGTATTCAGAGTTAGAATAACAGCAGATCCTCATTAACCTTTTGCATGCTATTTCCTAATCATTATATCTTTATAATAGCCTCTCATTAAAATAATCCCTCTAGATCTTCTTTCGGTTCTCTACTAAGAGGAGTTTTCCTCCTGTCTCTTATCAGTAGATAGCACCTGTCTCTGAACTCTGGTATCTGCTCTACCTTTTCCTTCCTAATGGGAGGTCTAGAAGTGAACAAAGCCATTCAGGAGGAAGAACACTACCAACTTTTGATAATAGTCTTCATCTAGGCTCTTAAGCAGGGTCCTAGAGTGTACGCACAGTGTAAGGCAGGTGAAATATTCCTTCCCCCAGTGTCAAGCTCTCACTTAAATTCATCAACACCAAATTCCTCATTTTTTTGCCTTGGCCTCAGGCTTTCAAACTATCTTGGAGGGGAGTAGAGGGGAAAAAAATGAGAAAGAAGAGCAGATCATAATAATAGAATAAAGCAATGAAACTACACAAAGGCATCTTTATTAATTTGTTTGTCCTGTATACGAAAAAAATAGGTTTGGACTGAGTAAGCTAAGCAGGAAGTTGTAAAATGTGATTCATGGAGCAAAATGGAGGTTATACACTGACACCAGAGAGAAGTCACAGTTACAGTGCAAAAACATTCTCAGATTCTACTCCTGTTATTGCCACCTTATATTATTACACATGAAGGAAAATTCACAACCTGTCAGGAAAATTCATGATACTCAGAAAAATATGAATTGAATTGTCTATGTTATTGAAGGGTAAATATTTTCTCTCAAGAATACAGAGTACTGGGTTTGGTTCTGTGTTAGGCTTCACCTTTTCTTTCTTCATTGCAGTACAAATTATACAGAGGAACAAATTTATTATGCCACGTGGAGTAGAGAGTACACTTAACTCATCACCTGAGGTGGAGGCTTAAGGTTTTTTTAACCCATGTTTTATTGTATAAAGAACACTTGAAAATGATCCTGCTTTCACCAAAGAGAGCCTATCCATGGGAAACTGAAAGTGGTGCCTGTTGGAGCTTATGGTCTTTGTGGATGATGACTAATTGATCAATGAATAAAACAGATTACACAGTCCTCCAGTTAATGAATAAGTGGTTTTTTTCCTGTCTGGGACCTAATGAGAGAAGGATCCCCAAGAGTCATCCACTAAGGAAGAAACGAGCAGTATATATAGTATAATGATGTGAATTCAATACCCACCCCATTTATTTTAAAATACATCTGTGCACATCCTTTGAAGATACCCTCTGGAAGAAATTCCTTTGTAATCTGTCATGTTCCACTGGGGTTGGCAAACGTCCACGTATGCAGCGGGGGAGAAGATGGAGGATTTATTTTATCAGGTTTTCTTTAGTGAGGTTTAACCTTCCTTAGAGTCTTTCAGCTTCTCTTCCTCTCTTAATGGCTTCCCTCAGACATTTCCTTTTTTAAGCAGCCCTACTATGTGCAAGTGTCCACATTTGACTTAGATATTTAATTCAAGCAATTTGTACTGAGGGTTATTCTAATGCCAAGTAGTTTGACCAAGATCACTTCCATATTAAGGCAGATGCGTGTACCAAACCCCTTAAATCTTGCTTCTCATCTTTCTCCAGATGCACTAATGAACAGTCATTGGCAACATGAAAACTAAATATCATTGGTTTATCTTTTGCTCTTTCAGCAATACACCCTCTCATTCATGACCAAAATGCAGAGAGAACCCCTGTAAAGAGTTCAAAAAACCCAGCAACTGTTGAGTTGATTTATTTGCAAGTAACTTACTGGACTGTTGCGTCATGTGGCATTTTCTTTCTCCTGAGAGAAGAAGACAGGAGATGATGAACACAGAGAAAGAGATGATATCCAAGACAGTGAGCAACTGCAAAAGGACTAGACAAAGTGAAGAACAAATAAAGGGGAAACAAAGGTTAGCTGAGGAAACGGGAGCGAAAAATGATAGTGGAAAAATACCTAGTAAACTCTCTGATTTCCAGGACTAGGCTTGCTGAACTCTTTTCACACAAAATCTCACAAAAACATCAATGGGGACTGGAATAATTAAAAGGAACTTAAATAGAGCAGGTGTATAGATGCTATTGATGCTTACCAGGAATACACTTTAAGGCTGCTATGTATAAAAGACACATTTAGAGAGTTTGGCCTACCTTGGAATGGTCCCCTGTGGTCCTCTCATCGGAGTGACTGTCATCTGGAGAAGAAAAAGGTTGTTTTTAGTGACAGTTTAGGGCTCAAATATAGGTTAGGAAACACAGACTGGCGTTGTCCCAACCCTCCAAAAAGGTTGCCTGTCCCTCACGCACAGGTGCCTGGTTTGGACCTTACATGGAAATTTCCTTGCAAAGCTGGACGTCTCTTGTGTCTACTAAAGAAAATACGACTGCAGTGGAGAAACAATTCAGTTAAAAGAAAACATATATACACAAGAGCCAGCAGAAAAGCAAACACTGAATAAATTGATATCACAGCTGAAGAGGAAAAATGCACTTAATGTTGAAAAAAAAAGGGCGGGGAAGCAAAACAAAGAAAGACACGTAAGTTTTCCCTCTCATAGTACTGAAGAGATTTCAAGGCAAGGAATTTCTTTCTCCCTGGAGTACTTCATGAAAGGTATGCTTTCATTTCTGTGGCTTCTTGAAGTATTATGTTCTATAAAATAATGGTACCTCAAAGGACAGGCGCACACTCCTTTCAGGACACCAACATTGCACATGTGTCGGGCCAGGCATTTTCACCCACTCCCCGTGGGTCTGGGAAAGGAATGCTTTCCCTTCAAAGGCCAGATCTGCCCCACACGTGGAGGGGAAGGCCATAGTGAGCACTGTCACTGTGTGGTGGCTGTCCCCAAGGGACAAGGGTCGGGACACAGGGCCAGACACAGCCCTCATTAATGTTTATAAATATGTAAAGGGTGAGTGTCACAAGGAGGGAGCCAGGCTCTTCTCGGTGACAGCCGATCATAGGACAAGGGGCAATGGATTCAAACTGGAACACAGGAGGTTCCACTGAAATTTGAGAAGAAACTTCTCAGTCAGGGTGACGGAACACTGGAACAGGCTGCCCAGGCGGGTTGTGGAGTCTCCATCTCTGCAGACATTCCAACCTGCCTGGACACCTTCCTGTGCAACCTCATCTGGGTGTTCCTGCTCCGGCAGGGGGATTGGACTGGATGATCTTTCGAGGTCCCTTCTAATCCCTAACATTCTGTGATTCTGTGAAAGTGCCTTGGTGGGGCGGCCATGTTCCCACCTCAGGGCGCAGACTGGGCTGCGGAGCTCAGGGGCCCAGATCACGGCTGCAACTATAACTCTCCTGCCCCAAAACACACCCTTTGTGATGTACCCGTGTCCATGACAGCAGGGTGGAGGGGACACAATGCTATGTTCCACCCCCATGCAGTGAGGCAGGGGAAGGCCTCCGGGCTGGCGGGCACCTGGGGCTCGTCCCCAAACCTGCCGCCATTTTCCTGCTAACGAGCACACCTGGGGCTCACTGAGAAAATGGCGGCTGCTCCCCCACCCTTCACCTGGGTGTTGGGGAGCACCCAGGGCCTTGGCACCCGCGGGCAGTGATGATTTGGGGTTGTTTGAGTTGTTTTCCCCCCTCCCCGTCGTTGTGACGCAGTTAGCGCCGAGCAGCCGCAGCATGGCCAGGGCTTTGCTTGGGGCAGAGCTCCCGCGCCTCCTGCTCTCCCAGGGCCGCTCGGTTGTCTGTGCCGCCTGCCCACGGCTGCTTCTGACTGGAGGTGTTTTGCTTGCGCGGTTTGTTACCTGCTCTGATGAGGCCGTAGTTAAACTTGACTGTGTTGTGTCCTTAGCTGAGCAGAGCTCAGAAATGAGAATATCAGGGTAACCTCCTTACTTTGCAGTCGCTTGATCAGGTTAACGATCTCCAGCTGTGTCTCCCTCTGCTCTACCCCCTCGGCAGCAGCAGAGGTGGCCTGATGTGGCTGCTTGAGTCCTGCCGGCAGGAGCCCTTACCTGGCTGTTCAGTGGGAAGAACGTATGTATTTTTTTCGTCCTAATTATTGCACTCTACTATTTCTTCTACTGGGAAATAAAAAAAGACCATTGTGCTTGTTCTGCCCTCCTGGAGGGCAGGAGGGTGGGTGACGGGAGAGCCTGGCTGTGAGGAACACTGCTGTGCTCACCTATAGTTTTATCCCCAAGTTTCACTTTTGTTTCAAAAAGCATTGCTAGCAAAAACAGCTCCCTCCATCCCACGGGCTGCAAGATTTACTATTGCACTGTACTAAGGATTCCCCCCTCAATTTACTACAGACAAACTCATTACTTAAGCCTGGGTAAAACAGAAGCATGTGCAAATATAAAATACTGTCTTGTGCGTAGATGAGTTGTAAAAGCACTGTTGGGTATGCTCTAAACCTAGCATGAGGAAAATTCTCGCGAAGCAATGCTAAATCTCTCTCGTACTTTATACACCATGTCTTCTATCTGCGGTTTGTGAGACCTTTGTCATTGTTTGATATTGGCACTTATTGCTTTGAAATGAGGGATCCACAGTGGTATGTGCCGTGCCTACTTACAGACAGTCCCTTTTGCAAAGATATTAAATGCCAAGTAAAAGTAGAAGCAAAGTAAAACAGAGAGAAAGCAGCTTGTGCAAGGTCATGGGGAGGTCATTGGCAAAGTAATTATCTCTTTAAAAAAAAAAAAAAAATTCTGGCAACCCTGGTGTTTTCCACCTTGATCCAGACATCACTGGCAGTGATGACACAGCAGCATGTCCAGATTGGACGTCAGTGATGTAAAGTCTTCACCTGGATCTGGTGCCACAGGCTTGAAGAATTCTCTGATGTAACTCAGCTTCTCAGAAATAAAAGTTTTAGGGAAGAACTACTTGGACTGTGCGTTTGTTGGCAAACATGGAAGAAAAAAAAGATGCTTATGGTTGTATCAGGATGTTTTTAAACTAATGGTCACAAAGTGGAAGGGAGTTTGGAGAGTGACAACTCATAGCAATGTCCAAGCATGGAATATGCAAGGAAGCTTTCAGTCAAGGGAGACTTTCGAGAGACCTTAATGAAAGCTAGAGCTGCATTATAATAGTCCAGACAATAAACAAGAGGGAACAACTAAATAAGAGTCCACAAAGTCCCATATACAACTCCTTTTTATGGCAATTTGCAGAATGTGCATTTTGAGCTATCTTCATCACTTGTTTGATTATTCAAATCAGAGCAAAACAAAAGAAGGAAAATAATTTTATCTCGGACACCCCACCTGTTTCTCTCTTCCTCGTACAGACATATACAGAAAACTAGTTTGAGAATTTGTATTAATCCTTAACTGCAAAGTTATCTTGACTTTTTGAGGGTTAAATGCAGATTTACTCCTCCGCATTCATCTAAATAACGTTCTCTCTCTGGTCTCCTGTCTCTTCGTTAAAACTTACTTTTTCAGTTCTTCTTAAAATGAGCCTTAGCAACTCACCAATGTGTTTTTTAGCCATGTTATAAATACAACTGACTTTTAGTAGGAATGGTGTCTAGTGAAGGCTACAGAGGCAAACCTAGAGCCAAAACCAAAATAAAATCTTAACTAATTGGCTGCTCTGTTAAAGCACAGCCAGATTCCCCAGCCCCAATGGTTTTGTCAGTACACCATGCTCACTATATAACGTTTTAAATCCATCCCCAAATGCTTCATTCACACTATTTGAAATTCCAAGTACCACTCCTCCCATCCATCTGTCTGACACATGAAATGCCAAATGCCTTCCCTTATCTGGGTCTTTGAAAAGTTGCTGAAGTCCCCGCAGGCCCCTGGGCTGCTGTGCTGGAGGGGTAGAATCTCTGGAGCTTGCTTCAGAGGCCAACAAGCAACACTAATCTGGGTTCAGCAGAACCAGTGCTGCTGTCTCTGGCAGGTCTGGACATTTTGTCCAGATATTTTGTTCCAATCCTTTTAGCTTTCTCGGAAAATTAAACCAAAACTTTTTGCAACAACCTGAAATCAAATTAAAAATAAAATAGCATTATTAAACCAACAAATAGTCAGTGGGCAGACCAATGCAAATAGCTGTTTTCATAGCCCTCATTCAAGTAATGAGTGGTCTGATGACTACTGATCTTGGCTCCAGTGGCTCATGAGCAATTGGTTTAAGTGGATCAGACATGGCACATTAAGCCAATCCTTAAGTCATCCGTAGCTTTATTGCTAGCTTCATATGGATGATGAAATAAGACAAAAATTATCTTATGTTGATGGTTAAGTTCTACCACTCAGCATAAAAAAATATTGAAAGATATTGAATTGAAAAATATTGAAAGTTTCTGAAGATGCTGTGCAACTAACCTTGCAATACAAACATAATCTGTTAGGGGCAGGTTCTACATTTTTAATTTTGTATTGATTCTGTTTGTCAGTGTGAGTACTATTTAAGCAAGAAACTATTCCTCTAGGGCCTTCAAGTGAATACACTTATTGTAGCCTCCTTATCCTGTTAAAATGAAGAGAATCGGATTGCTCTGGGTTGAACAGCTGCTTGAAGTCAATCTCTGTGTCCACTGTTAAGGGAAACAATGTTAGTGAAGGGAAGCAGAAGGCAGCATATCAAAATTATTATCCTCAAAGCATTTTCTACAGATATCTCAAAGGTTCATGGGGTATTATGAAGCATAGAAGACATCTGGTCACATTTTTATAATCTTATCAGTGTATATAGAAAAAATGTTCTCTCTGTTTACCTCTACTTGTCAAGAGCCACTGCAAAAGCTTATATATTTTTTTTTTTATTTGCTTATTCATGTTATTGCAATGTGAGCATACTCACTGGTTCTTAACTATCCAAATCAGCTTAATGTGTTGTTAAGTCACCAGCTTCTCTCCCTGTAACATCTGACTCTCCTGCTTATTTATAGCTCTTCACTGAATCACTTTGTAAAGTAGGAGATCTGGGAATATTTTTATGCTGTGTTACGGGGCATGTTGTCTTTCATCTGCAAGTGCTGTGAAATCACTCTTTCCTACTCAAGAGTGCTATTGTACTTTTGTTCAGTGTTAATGACACTTCAGTTTGGTCTGTGGGAAGACTTTACTTCCTCCCTGAAAGGAGAATACTAAATTGGCTTGTTCTGCAGGCACCAGTGCAGCTTCCAAAATCTCAGCATGATGAGCTGTTCCTGGTGCCCTGCTCCTGCGGGTTGGCTCGGCTGCCCAGCCAGGTTCACTAGTTACTGTGGAATCCCAATTAGACCAAGAACATGTTGCAGAGCCTAATTTTGATGAACCAACACGGCAGGCTTTATTTACTGTGATTTGTCATCTTGACCTAGTTTGATGTGGCCATTTCTTTCCGAAGAAGTAATTAAAGCAGAAACATAGAAAAATATTCTGGCTTTTGTTTTGCCCGGAGGACAACATATTCTACACTGTTGCAACATTAAACTATATTTCTTTATCCAAAGCTTTTCATTTAAATTGCCAACATATTGGACAATTTATTTCATTCACGTGATCATATTTCTGAAGACCGCATAAGCCACGCTGTTATCCATGATGAGTGTTTTTCTTGTCTGCCTTTTGTTACCTATTTTGCCTGAGGTCTTTATGAAGTGTTTTCATTTATGCTGCATAACTAGTTGAATCTAGTATTTTTTTCCTTCAGTCTTTTCTTCCACTTCGAGACCAGCCCTAGACCTCCTGTTCTGTATGCCACATCCCCCTCTGCCAAGAAAACAAGCCTTTCCTTTGGAGACTGTTTTCGGAGAATGTCCCAGTGTTGCAAGTCAGTTCTCACTAATTCTGTTTGCTGTAGTCTGAGGGGGTTTGTCTGAGTAGGGACAAGTTTTCTTGCTACCTAAGATCTACGTGTACAAAAGCAGATAAGTAATAGATGTACCATTACATAAAAATGTCGGATCTGCTTTGCGCCTCTCCAATTGCTAGGTTGTACCCACGAAGTAAACTAAAGGCTTCTTCTGTAAGGGTGGGCAGGAGTGGCTCGCTTGCCTGGAGAATGAGGAGAGGCACTAATTGGGTGAGCAGCGTTGAGAGGTTGCATGCAGAAGGAGGGGTGTTTGGCCACAGCTCGTGAGAAAAGGAAGCAACAAGTGAGGAACTTCCCAAAACTCAAGGCTTAGGACCACTGGCTTTATTACTTTGTTCTATCTACTTTTGCACAGTGAAGTGAGAGCATAACCGTCTCGCTTGTGCTCCCCCTTTGGCTCCCAATTGTGGCTGTAGATCCTGCACTAGAGATGGTCTGGGATAACAGCTGCGGAAAGGCAGGTTGATGCCCACGTGTGTTGCTGTGCAGTGAGAACAGCGATCCCCCTCCAGCCCTGCATTGTTTAAATCATCAGATCTAAACTGACGACATCTCCCAGCATCAAAGCAGCAGCATTGAAGTGGCTTTAGTGAGTCTTCTAACTCTAAGTAATATGAATCACTAGCAAAAAAACCTGTTGTATCATCCAAGTTACTGAGTTATTTTGAGAAACCACTGAGGTGAACTGAAAAACTGGAGAAAGAAAATAAATTAAGCTTAAGTAACATTCAGCCAAGTGTTGTACTGGGATTTAGCCTCACAAGAGCTTGCAACTTTACTTGTAGGCAGTTCTTTGAGAATGCTTGGTTTAGCATCTCGAAAAGTCAAAAATTTTGGTCTGTCTTTCTAGCCTTCGTATACCCACTGTGCCTTGAGTACAGCAAGATCTAAGTTCAACCTGAGTTTATCGAGTGTATTTCTTGCGATCCTCTCACACAAAGACTAAGTTCAAACAACAGCCAAACAACCCAGCTAAAGCAGCTAAATGTCCCAGCTTTTCTCTTGGTAGTGAGCAAGGTGTCTGGTGTTAAAATGAGAACCACACTGCCCCAGAAATCTCTCATCTCCTCCCCAGTGCATTGGCTCTATTGATGGCCCTGCAGCACAGATACACAATTTAAATGCTGTTAGAGATGGGGCCAGGGTGGGTGGTGTGTTTTGCTAAAGTGAAGTTCCCAACCATGCAGTGGTGATGGGTTTGTGCCATCCACAGTGAGAAGAACGGTTTGTTTCATTTCTCCACAGGTGATGATGACACCATCTGCAAAGTATTTTGTTACTAAATGAAAAATAATGACCTGTTTTGCTGTGGTGGGATTTTTTTTTTTTCTGCTTGTCTATATGTCTCCACTTTTGTTGCAAAGGCATAGTGACCTAGTTTTGTGCCTGATGTGGTGCCCGTTGGGAAGGGTGTCTGCTTCTGGAAGGAGCTACGCTGGAGCCAGCCCAAGCGGAGCTATTGATATTAGCCTTGTGCTGTATGTATCTTTTGTCTCAAGGGTTTTCATGTTGGTACTTGAAAACCATATTGTTCTGGAGGGATGCCATCTGCAACTCCCGAAAGAGCAACTAATGAATGTGCCAGTTCCTTCCTGAAATGGTACAAGAGCACTGGTCCCACCTGAATAAACAGAGCCCATGCTTCTGCCAGACAAAGCTCTCTGGTAGCGTGCAGCTCCAACGATGAAAAAAGTCATTTTCCCCTGTTTGGGCAGCGAACGGACCTAGGGTGGCTGGTTTTGGTCTAGATGCTGTATTTTTCAAAGTCTAACACACTCTCACAGCTCACTTGAGTTACATATTTGTCAGTGTGTGATGGCCATAAATATTCCTTTCTAGCTTACCTGCGTGAAGAATAGTAACGCGTTGACATTAAGTATGAAATAACATTGGAGTGCTTTTATTGACACTCACGTGGGTACCACTAGAGCTAAATTATATTTTTCCAGAACTTCAAATGGAGCAATTTTAATCTTGTTCTGATTTCATAAAAGTCTGTTTTTCATTCCTTGAAATATTTTGTTTTTCAGCCCTGTTCTTTGTTTTTCCAACCTTGCTCTCTGCTTAGCCAACAGTTTGAACTTCACCCTAGTAGGGAGCCTGTTGTAAAAAAGCAGAAGAGAGCAGGAAATCCAGTGCATCACTGAGAAATGAACAGATAGCAGCTCGATTGTGTTTTAAGACAGCAGAGAATTGCATCCTTGCAAGAAGTGACCTACAGGTGAATTTGCCTAGTTGTGGGACAGGCAGGCAAGGAACCACTTGGGAGAGTTCCCTTTTAAGCAGAGGGTATTTACTCAAGAACTAGTTAAATGTCTTTCTGGAAAACTGATAGACCTGGCATCTCATTTTTCTACCAAAAGGTTGAAACTTTCCTTAGAAACAAAGAGGAAAAAACTAAATAGCCTTTTAATGCCAGCTTTTGGTTCCCAAAGCATTTATTTTTTCCGATGCATCGTATGTTTTTTAAAACAAACAAAAAAACCCCATGCCTTGAAAAAATAGTTCAACATTACCTTGTGTCAACACAGTCAGTGTTTTTTAATGCTAGTATGTCGAAAGGTCACCTCTTGTGTCAACCCCATTAAAACCAAAATAATTTTCACACATGCCCACTGTCAAATCTGCATACTGAAGCTGCCTGTCGCTCCTGGCCCGCGCTCACTGGAGGTGTTGGATACTTTTGATTCCTTAACAGAGTGCTTCCCATGGAGTCTGATCATGAATTTGATGCACAGCACAAGCGTGAGAGATTCCCATACCACCCCCATCTAAAAAGTTTCACAGACATCAGGTTGGGAATAGAGCCACGCTTTGTTCCCCCTGTGCTGCTCATCCATCCAGTGTGTTTTTCTGGTTGAAGTGTTTTTCAGAGCTGTTGAGGGATTCTGCAGCTGTGTTATGTAAAAGAGCTTTAAAGAGCAATCTGTTTCTCTCACTTAAGCTTCCCCCCAGCCCATGCACACAGGTGCTGATTTTGTGGCCATAGTGATTCCCCTTTAGAAAGGGTTATTGGGTGATACAGTTAAAATGCAGGCAATAAATTTTAAAGTGCTCTTGCGTAGTCCCCAGCCTTTGTCAGTCCCATTTTATTATATCTTATGCGTTCAATTCAATATCTCCTGCTTAGTGTAAACGTTGTTTTACAGTGTATTTGGGGGACAAGGTGTGATGCCACGTTTCTAGGCACTGAGTGCTACAGCCAAATACTGATCTGATGATGTCCTTGGGAAAAGTGTGTGTGTTGGCTCCACTCTGGTCATTTTTGTTGTGCTTGGTATCCTGGTAGGAGTGGTGCCCCTGCGGTTTCAGTGGGATCTGGTGGTGGTCTCTTTCCAGCCCTGCCTGTTGTGCAGACTTGCCCTATAGAGTGAAGAAGGTGCTGTTGTCCCACAGGAGATATCTGAGTTTCAGTGGCTTGTGGAGTCAGTGACTCCCCTGTGGAAAGAGGAGTGGATGCACCATCAGGTCTGAGTGGTCCCGTGGTGAATTGGATGCTGTAAACACAAAGATGCCATAATTCAGTGGCCACAGCTGGGGAGTTTTGGTGATTTTTGTGTGTGTGTGTGTGTGTGTGCATATGTGTGTAGGAAGGATGGGATGACATATCTAAGTCATCTCTCCCAGGAAAAATGTGGCTACAGGATGGCTTTTCATTTGCTTGGAGATGTAGGCAAGGGAGGGAGCATATGTGAAAACTTTAAATGGTTTCTTTTTTTCTCTTATTTCTGGCATACAAATAGGGAAAGTCAGTAGAAGAATGCGTGGGTGCCTGTAATTTCTGCTATCTGATTTGATTGCCTCTTCTAATGGAAACACTTTCCTCTATAAAATACCATCTAGTGCATATATTTAAAGCAGTGACTAGGTAGTTCTCTGCAGTCTCTCATTTGATGTGCCCCATCAATTTGCTGGTCTCGCTTTCTGTCTCTGGTGTAACCCAACACCAACTGTCTGGTTCATGGGTAGTTTAAGCAGTAAAGAGCATGCTAAAATCCTTATCCCGACTATTTTGTTTCTGTGCCTAGCTTCTGGCAAGGGACTTTATGACTTGTCCCTCAACAATGTTCCACCCCAGTTAATAGGAATGCATGAATATGAATGTATGAATACAAAACCTACGAAGTTAAAATTCAGATTCTGGAGGACACCTCTCTGAACTAAAGGAGATTGCTTGTATCGTAATGGAAAGTGGACACCTGTTTTCTTGCTGCCTTGTTGATTCTGGGGAGCTGAAGGGCTCACAGTTCAAGTGCAGGCTCAGTGTGGGGGTTGTTGGGAGGTTTGAGATACTCAACTGGCAAAGGGCCTGAATGCAACCAGGTGCTTTGGCCAGGGAGCTAGAGAGGATGATCTCCTAAACTATTCTATGAGATCTGGACTGGATCTAGAGAGTGAGATGCTGCTGAGAAAGGGAAGTTGTGCCTGAATCAGATACTGGCAGGTGGGAGGTTAAAGAGCAGAGGCCATTAGACAGAGAGGTCTGCAAGACTGGGTCTGCTCCCAGGGCTCCATTCGAGCAGGGAGGGACATCCATTGCAAAGAGCATAATTCTGATTCTGCCGCTCCCATGAGGATGTTGTACCTGCTGCTGGTGTCTTTGCTTTGATCCATTGCCAGCATCTCCTCTGCTCCAATGCTGGCAAAATCTATACTGCTGACCTGTAGCAATTACTGTTTCATGACTTTTTTTTTTTTTTTTAAGAGGATATAATTGCTAGTTCCATCCTACATTTTAAAAAAATCATTTCAGTGTTATTCAGACAGTGATTCTACATCTTAAAAATGACAAAGGGTTGTCTAGCCTTCATTAGATTTAAAAAACATCACTGGTAAATGACCCGTCATGATTCTGGGAAGAGGTTGCATGTTCCTGAGGTGCAGTAATGCATAAAACTGGAAAAGACCAAAATTCGTCGTCATTTTAGTAATTCCGTTAGTGAACTACTTCTGCCTGCAAAGGTGAATTGTGCAGTTGACCATTAGGTCACTAACCTTAACAGTACTTCTTAGTATGCAATCTGACTGAGCAAAATATGTCAGTGCATCTCTACCTCTAAACTCAGTAGAACTCCACAACTTGCTGACGTTTAGTGAGAAGACATCATATTTCGAAAGGCAGATAGCAAGTGTGTAAAAGTGATCATGGATGTAGGAGTAGTGGGACTCTTCCGGTGAGCATAATCCTTTTAATACTCAGCTCTTCTGCAGCTATGAGACTCATTCATTTAATCTGAAGCATCTTGAGGGAGATGAATGCAGGCAAGTTCAGATGAATTATGACACTGAAAAAAAAAAAAAAAGCTTGATTTTTCTCTGGGCAATCTGTGTGCACTGTTATGTCAAGCTGTGCATGAGAATACCACAAAGCAAGGTAGTATGCTCTAATTAGCAGTCACAAAAATGAAATACCAAGGTGTTATTTCAGTGACTAAGAGCCAGACGTACAGATTGCAGTGCATGAATGTTACGTATATGCACTGAACTCTCTTGGAGATGCTATTTCACAGGAGGATATTGCATACTATTAGGCACTCATCACATACGGTTGTATTCTTTTTTTTTTGTAGGGTTCATATAAATTAAGCTTGCAATGGCTTTAAATGCAGGGCTATTTCAGTAAGTGTATATCACAAGTACAGTTGGATGGGAACATTCCAAGAACTTTTTTTTCCCACCCTAGGAGAGGGGGTTTGTTGGAAAATGTCAGTTATGTCAAACCAAAATGTTTGAGGAAACCTGGCTGTTTAACAACCTATTGCTGACATGTTCGTGTGTTTCTAATAGAGAACTACGTGGTTTCTTGCTGCCTTGATGATGCTGGGGAGCCGAAGGACTCGCAGTTGAAGCGCAGGCTCTGCATGTGGGCTGCTGAGAGTTTGGGACCTCAGGCCTTCTGGGCTCTTGGGTGCAGGATCTAGAAATGGGAAGCTCTGGGCCCTTCAGCCTCAGTGTGAGATGGCTCACTCTGCTCTCCTTGGCAGAGAACCTTTGAGGCCCTTGTTCAAGGTTTTGTCCTCCCCTTGCTATGTAAGGTCCCACTGACAACAAGGACTTCTTGCAAAGTCCCTCAGGGTGAGAAAACATGCAGAAAACGCTCGAGAGCTGGGAGCAATCAACTCTTCTGTTTCATTCAGAAATTAAAAAAAAAAAGTTTTGGCTTCTCTGCCTTTTTTCCCCCCCACAATGTCCTTAGTTCTGGATATTTCTAAACTTCTTCTTGTTGTTCTAATTCGGAACAAAGCCTTTCACAAAATATTGGAGTTTCCCATTGGAAATAAATCCTGAGTTTTTCCAGTTCATGTACAATGTCTTTGGGTTTGGTCCTTATGCGGATGTTGCTTGCAAAGGAGGTAATAAAGCTTCAGCAGGCCACTAACTGGGCCTTTGCTTTTTAAGAACCGCTTCTGGATCCACTGGTGAGATGAATTAGAAACATCGGTGTCCCTGGTTTTACTTAACTGTCTCTCAGAGCACACTGATGTGGTCATTATAACTGCGTCTTGTTACTGTTTCATATGCATTTCTTGATGCCTGTGCTAGCCTCATTTGACTTCATTATTCCATCATAGCGATGTCTGATATTTCTCTTTTTTATTAAACTATTTCTAGAATTAGAATTTATACAGAAAAAAATTAAAATGCAGAACACACACTAAATCCTTTCATTGCATTAGACACTGTCTAGCAGATTTCCCATTGCCTGCCAGGTCCAGCACTTAATGATTTTAAATGTCGTTCTGGGCTGAGCTGACAGCAAACCTTTAGCTAAGGCTATTACATGTAAGGCACTGGGTAGTATCTCTTCTATGATGAAACTGAGCAGTTGTCTTCTCTGTCTCTGCAGGATATTTGGTTTGTTTTGCCTGGTTTACACAGATCTGGACTGCATTATTTATGCTGGATTCCCAGTATTCTTTGTCACAGGAATGGCTGCTAAATGGAAGTGACATTTGGGATGGAGAACCAAAGAGGAAAGTGCCCAGTCCACTTTGATCAGTTTTTGCTTCACTAAATTTTAAAACTTGAAAATGAAGCAGCTTTCTCAACGTTTATTATCAAGACCAACAATATCAGTTTTCCAAACTATATATGCTTTGTGTAACAGAACAGAACATGCTAATATTCTGAAATATTACTGTCCTGCTTTTACTTGGTTGGTAATCTTAAGAAGTAAATAGATAAATAGGTTGTGTTCACTAAGGAGAATTGTTTATGGCAATTGATGATATTGTGTATGAGGTGTCTGAAATTACTGATTATTGCAATTCATCCACTTTGAAGTCTTATCTGATAAACTGTTTCAAGGACTGCTAATCCATGTAATCTAGAAGAAAAAGCAGACCCACAGAACCAAAATTCATTCATCAAACATTTATTTAGTCTGTAGTTGAAGTTCATACTGCCGAAAAATAAGATCCTCATTATGTAAAGGTTTTCGAGTTGAAGGCTGTGGAAGCGTCCTTCTGATTTAGACCTCTGCAAAATGATTGAAACTGTTTTGTCAAACCCATGGGCCTCCTCTCCCTGTTTAGGGACCACAGCAAAACGTGGGCTTGCACAGGGACAGTCCTAGTGTGGTGTTTCTTCAGCAATGCTGGCTATCACAGAGAAATGTCAGAAGGGAATTTCTCTGGTGGACAAATTCTTGACATGAGCAAGAAGCAGCAGCTACCCGATTCCTGCTGAGTACAATGAACAGCATAACTAGAAATAGGTTTGGTTGGTTTGATCTGGTACCTGAGGCAGGAGGGAGATGGCACTGAGAAATGTCAGCTCTCAAATAAACTGGGGTCATCTAGCGCATCAGAGCCAGCTAACGCGTTTATTAACCTTCTGACAGGTTTGGAGCAGAAATGCACACAAAAACCAGTGTAGGATCTGTGCTCAGCAAAGGCAAAAACACTAAAATAGGTGCTGATGAGCTCTACTAATAGCTCTAAAGCATCAGTGTCAAATATACTCATCTGAGTGTAAAAGGGTTCAAAATGTAAACCACCTAGAAGTCAGGTAGTAAGCACAGTTCATTTCTGACAGGCTTGCAAAATCCTTCTGCCCTGGAAAATATGAGAAGGCTGCCAGCACAGTAGTTTCCTGGGAGAGTTCTGTTGCTGCCATCCACTTCTCCAGAGGCTAAACTTTCATCTAAATGGAACAACTAACTTTTCAGCCCATGGAAAGAAACCCTTCTGAACATGAATCTTGGCAACTGCTCAGCAGCATATAAATGGGTTTCTAAATCTACCTCACTTCATCATCAAAATGAGTACAAAGGTTTCAGTAGCTACTTGTGCAGGTTTATTTTGAAGAAGCACTCTACAGAGGCAACCAAGAGCATGGGCTATTCAAGTCCTTTTTTTTCCTTGGAAACATGCATGGGGTTTGTACTGTACATTGAACAGCAGCTGGACCCAGAAGGCTTTGTGTTGCCAGCCCCGTCCCTTTCCAGGCTTCTCCTCTGGGCTCGACAGGGAAGCATCTCTCCAGTAATAGGCCAAATGACCCTGTGGTTTTGCTGGCACTGTACTAAGTAAGCACAGCAGCATAGAATCATAGAATAGTTTGGGTTGGAAGGGACCTTTCAAAGCTCATCCAGTCCAACCCCCATGCAATGAGCTGGGACATCTTCAACTAGATCAGGTTGCTCAGAGCCCTGTCCAGCCTGGCCTGGGATGTCTCCAGGGATGGGGCATCCACCACCTCTCTGGGCAACCTGGGCCACTGTTTTACCACCCATGTAAAAAAATTTCTTCCTCATGTCTAGCCTGAATCATAGAATACCAGGTTGAAAGAGACCACAAGGATCATCTGGTTCAACCTTTCTCGGCAAAAGCACAGTCTAGACAAGATGGCCCAGTACCCTGTCCAGCTGAAACTTAAAAGTATCCCATGTTGGAGAATCCACCAGTCCCCCAGGGAGACTGTTCCAATGGTTGATTCTTCTCATCATGAAAAATTTCCCTCTTGTGTCCAATCAGTGTCTCCTCAGGACTGACTTGTACCCACGCTTAAAAAGTGGGGAGTATCTGCCCGTTGAGTGCAGGCTCCAGAACTGATTTAGAAAACTGATAGCTTGGGAGCAAAGTGCTCTCTGACAGAACATGTGCTTTTCAGATTGGGGGTGGTTAGACACTGTGCAAGGGTGGACGTGTGAGCCTCCACCTCTTCCAGAGAAGACTGGGGAGTGATTTCTAACTACTGTGAATAAATCTCCACTCCAAAATCTCCACTATAATGATTCATTGAGCACATGGAGCTTAGAGAATACTCTGGCATTAGTAAAATGTTCAATGTAGACAAAACACACTTATTGTGTGTCAGGAGCAGAAAAGAAGTAAAATAAGAAAAATACTGCAATTGTTAAAAAAAAAAAAATTGTGATCATGTAATGCATCGCCTGCTTGTAACTGTAACTTAGTGGCTGCTCTCCTTTTCTTGCTTTGCAAATTTTGCTGGTAAAGAGAAACATGCATTGCTCTCTTTAAGTCCTTAAAAGCACACACATTTCTTCCAGGTGGCATGTGGCTTTCTCCTTCTTTCTTCACAGCACGGCTGTCAGTCATGGCACGTTTTCCTGTGTGACTGTGTCCACAACCCTCCATCCCTCTTCTGTTCACAATTACTTACTGTGCTAAAGTACCAGCCGATCATTTACACTCCTGCTAGCCATTCTGCCCACCAGTAGGAGGATTATAATAATTTATCATTTTTAAACCCAGTAGGGGTGTGTTTGACTTCTAGTCATTCACAACATGTGTTGGAAGGGGATGAAATGAAACATTAGCGATGCAGTTTTTCCTCTACTCTGCAAACTCTCTGAAGCGCTGGGAACAATGGGGATGAGCTCTTGCCAGGTGTAGATTGTTTAACTAGAACAAGGGCATTATTTCATGGAACAAAAGATTTTAATATACAAAGTACTTCATTTTCTTCCAGCTCAAAAGCAGCAGGTGGGTGTTTGCCCTGTAGTTGTTTCCGTTTGTCTTTTGCGTTTGTTGTGGGGGGCTTAACAAATGATTCAGCGCTGTATGTGAGAGAATGAGGTTTATAATAAGCACGCTTCCTAAGGCCGTGTCCTTTGCCGGTGTCTCAGGGCTCAGCCTGGCAGAGGGCTGTATTTCCCAGGTGTGTCCGTGCGGCTGCACCTCTCTGCTTTGGCAGAGATGCCGAGAACCCGCTGCCCTCCCGCCAGCCTCGCCGCTCGGCTCGCTCACCGCCGCTCCATCGCCCAACCTCAGGAGCCTTTGAGCCCTACGTCTTGAATGTTCCTGCGTCCAGCCAAGTGATTTGGTCAGAAAAACAATCTATAGAGAGATCATAATCTTTTGCATAATTTACCTCTGAGACGTGCTGCCCTTAAATGTTCGCAGGGCAATTTAATGATAGTGCTTATTAAAGAAGCTGATAACGTGCTGTAAAACCTGATAAAGAAGCACAGTATACTGGAACAGTGGTTATTAGTGGATTGGTTCATGCTTTTTGAAAGGTTTGTTAGGGAGAGACTAAAGAACAGAAAAATTACAAATATTTGAAAAATGTCCTTCCAGGTTCAGGTCTTTAGCACTCTGTTTATTATAAACTGTACAAAAGTGGTATAGGTTTTCAGTCTGCTGTCGCTCCTGTAATAAGCTTGCTGAGTCATGATTTTCTGTTGTTACTGATATAATAGAATCTATAATTGGTGTTTCACGGATAAGTGTGAGGAACTTACTACCAAGGAGAGGCTTGCTTTCCTCAATTCCTTGCCAGCATGTTGCTCTGGGTGTGCTCTGTAAGGGGAGCAGGCAGCTATGGTAGCACCAGCATAGCACTTTGTTTTCTTCCCATTTCTCCTCTGGTATCAATCTCTGGTTCTTTAGAGGCAGCAATCAGCACACAAAATTTGTGTTACATAGTGCAGGGGAAACAGCACGGTATTGACAAGATGATGACCCTGTGGTGCCAAAGATGCAGGAAGAACTTCCTCACAGGAAATCCTCTCTGCTGTTATGATAATTGATACATCATACTTAGTTTCTAGCAAGCTTACACCATACTGTAGTACACACCATCTGACAGGGTGAACAAAATGGACACAAGCACTCTTCATTTCACATGGTATTTGACAATGAATTTGGTAGTCGAAAAGATAGATAGGAATAATTAATCCCAAGGGTATATATGATGTTAAACTCAGGAAGTACATACAATTTAGCTTCACTTTTTTTTCATGTTGTGCATTTGCTGAGCTTCACTTTTTTTTCATGTTGTGCATTTACTGTCTTGGATGCTTTATGTTGTATTCCAGGTTGTGCCACTAACACTGTTGCAGTCATATGTGAGCAGTGGTTCTAAGTCCAAGTGGGAAAAGCAGACACTTGAGAATATAGTTCTTTCTACAGATCACTCCGCATTCATAGTTCTGGCAGGACTGAACAAATGATACATTAACAGACACTATTGCCAATTTACAGGGCTGGACGTAGATGGAAAGGAAATCAATTGGGCACAAATGGCGCTGGAAGCCACGTCTCCCAAGTCCCATTCATGTGCTTGGTGATTTCTCTTCAGTCTTTGCCTCCAGATGTGTGAGCAAAAGGCACGCCTGACATAAATCTAGTCAAAGCTGAAACTGTTGGGTTGATATAATGCAAAGTCAACTTTATCATATACCTAATTTCCAAAATTAATGGTCGGGTATTTGCGTCTTCAGATATTCATCCCTAAAGTACCCAAAAAGTAACAATGACTAATAAGACACATAAAATGAGCCTTCATTCTGTTCTCTTTGGTAATCATTTTTCATTCCTTGGTTGCACACATGTATTTTGTGTGTCAGCAAGCGTGCAACCCATGTGGCCCTGCCAGATGGGAACTTTATAGTCAAGATGATGAAGATATGGACAAGGGCAAGAACTGTTAAGTCAGCTGAATGTGAAATGCAGTAGGTTATGCTGAGCGGGGGAAGTAAAGGCTAGAGGAGATTTACAGATGGACTGATCTTGTTTGATATTTTTATTAATGACATAGGTAGGTGGGAGTACACATAGAAAATAGATCCAAAACTTAGAAGATCAAAATATACAGGAGAAACAAGAGACCTCTAAGGACTGAACTAACAAAGTGAACAGAAATTCCACAGTACACAGAATAGGTCTGTGCTGTTGGGGACTAGTAATAGTAATAGTTTCTTATATACTGTTGGAGATCTACATTTGAAAAAGGAGAAGCAAGGCGTAAATATATTAATTGATTGGAGGATGACTGTCACTGTAAGTGAGATTAATGTGAACCTAAAATATTGGGCAGTATTTTTCCACTGGTGATGGGGCTATGCACAGGGTCCTAAGTTAACTTCGTCTTAAACAGTATGAATGATTCTAGTCATTTGTTTTCAGAAAGGATTAACTCCGACTGGAAAAGGTACAGAAAAAGGCTAATAGGACACTAGAGGAGTGGAAAACCTGTCTTATAAGTGAAGACTAAGCAGATTAACTGGTTTACTTTGGCAAAATAATTGTTCTCTTAAGTATACACTGTGAGGTAACAACAGAGGCTGGGTGTAGAACCAGTTCAGTAAAAACAAATAAGCAGGATCTGAGAACTGATGTTTAGAACTTAGAAGAAAAACCTCAAAGTAGTAGTAGTGTAGGCATAGCAATATCAAAAACTGAAAGCCTTATCACTTTGTGGAAAGATTTTGTAACGGGGTCAGGTGCTATAGCCCATACTTCCGATCTTGATATTATTAAAGGCCAAGGAAAGCTCATGGGATTTATTTTTAAATGATTTGAAACTACTGAGCTGTCAGGTAGTCCTATAAGCCCTTAGGTTCACGAGAAGTCTTTGAAATAAAGTTCTGTGCTCTGGAGTCAAGTCAGAATTGCTTTTAATCAGATTCCTTTTGGCTGTCACCAAAGACCTGCATGCTCAGATCTTAACCTAAAATTCTGTTGCACTGGGATTAGTAGTCAGATCATCTTCTAAAGTCAGTTGGTATAATTCCTCTGATTTCAGTGGAGTTATGCTAATTTCCAAGAGCCTTGTAGTTTAAAGTAATTGGAATTAATGAATGTTATATTAAGTCAAAGAAAATAATATAGCCGGAGTTCCCTGTGCTATCTGGAATATTACAGTAAAGAGCACAAATGTTAAAAATGTTAAAAAAAATTATCTATAACCTGTCATTATACAACTTGATGTTATATAGAGACCACTTGAAAAACTTTAGAAGCCTGGGACTTTCAGTTGTCTCGTTCTAGGAGACTGTTGGCAAGAACTACAGCATCAAAAAGTCTAGAGAAGAAAGAAATAAACAAAGTGGGAAAGGGAGAGACCACAGAGATCACATCTAACTTCTTACTTGCAATTATGTGCACCCTGTGTTCATGGAAAAAATGTTTTGGAAGAAGGTAATCTTTAGTATGATAGTTCATAATGCAGACCTTTCAAGTCGAAGGTCTTCAAACATGAAGACCTTAGATTTGAAAAGAACTTGCAATTCTTCAGAAAGTCTTCTAGGGAAAAAAAAAAAAAAAAAACCAGGATAATCTAGTCTGAACTAAAGTGTCCAGATTTAACAGAAAACCAGAATCATACAAAATTGTTGAGGTTGGAAGGGACCTTTATAGAGTAGGTTGTTCATAACAATATCTGTTCTGAACAGCCTGTCTGATTATGTCTTGAATATTTTAGAGGATGGAGATTCCACAACATCTCTGAGCAACTTGTTGCAGGGTTTGACCATCCTCACAGTAAAAAAGTGTTCTGATTCTTTTCTCATGTTTAATGGAATTTACCAGATTCTCTTTGTGTCCATTTCTTCTTTTCACTGGGCACCACTGACAAGCATCCGGCTCATTTTGTTTATACTCTTTCGTCAGGTATTTATACACATGGATAAAATCCCTCTGAGCCTTCTCCATGATGAACAATCGCATCTCAGGTTCTCATCACATGAGAGATGCTCCAGTCCCTTATTCATCTTTCTGGCCCTTCCCTGGACTTGTTCCTTCCCAGGGATCAAGGTGAGGCTGACTGGTCTGGAGATCCTCTTTGTTACCCCTCTTGAAGTGAAGAGGAAGATTTGCTTTCTTCCGTTCCCCAGAAAATTCCCCTGATCACTATGACCTTCCAAAGATAATTGCGAGTGGCTTCGCAGTGGTGTTAGCCACCTCCCCCAGTGTTCAACAGTGCATCCCATCAGGTGCCATGGACTTGTATATGTCCTGTTTAAATATTTTCTAGCCAGCTTCCCCACTACCAAGCATAAGTCTGCGTTTCAACAGTAAAAAACAAAGGAAAGCATCAAGTAAGCTGTTGTCCTTGCAGTGAGTTGACCTCACAGCAATCTTTCTCCTTAATGGCACTGGATGCTTGTTGGTGTGGGTTACAGAGCCGTAGGTGGGAAGTCATAGCGTTCTTGCACAAAGAAATTCCCCAATACAAACAAGATCATGTTTCTTAGTGCCCTTGTGTTCAGCAGTATTCTCTTCTATGTGTGACTCCACAGCAAGACAGTAGCTATGTTTGAAAAAATAAAATAACTTACTGGCTGAGAGATATAAATGTGATGAATAAGGGAATGGAACAACATGAAAGCAAAATATAAAATAGATTATTTTATCACATGCTCCTATTTTAAAATCTATATGTAGTCAACATGCTGTCTGCCATAACCACCGACTAAGTTTTCCTCCAATCAACCACGTGCATTTTTCCTTCAGGAGAGTCTTTCAATGCCACTTTATGTTTTCTAATATCTGTAATTGTTTTCATCTGTTACATCTGGAGATGAAATCCAGCACACTCAAAGACTGCCTGTTGTAGGCATCCCTTTGAGATGCTGGCTGCAGCCTCGCAGCTCGCCAGACTTCAGCCTGACATGGCTCTTTTTCCTCTGCAACTTCTGCTTCTTTCTAAACCACGTTTTGGTGCTGAGGTCTCCACATGCCTGCTTTGGTTTTTCATTGCTTGATTCAGCATATATGTTTTTTTTGGATCAATATTTGAAACAACCCCGTCAGACTGCTGACTTATGTACCTTGTAACAGCAGCGGATGGTCAGCCAGAGTCTCTGAAAGGGAAATAAATAAATAAACTTTTATAGATTTGAGAGAGTGTCTCTTGGTATGACTCACTACGTGTTTTATCATGAATTCTGACTCACCATGTGACGTGGCAAGGAAAAGTAATGACAGAAATAGCAAAAAATCTCTAGCAGTCATTACTAAGGCCCTGTACGGTGATTCACAGCACCTGGAGTTCCCCCAGCCCACAGTGAGACCAACAGATGATTTTTGGATGCCCTAGGCCCCAGTAGGTCAGGATCTGCTACTTATTAATATTTTATCCCCTGACTTTCATGGACAAGGGTTTTGGTACAGCCAGGCTGCTCCAGGCTCTGAACCTGAGGGTGGTCAAGACATTTTTTGTGATTCTTTTTGATTGGATATGTGAGATTGTTCTTCTCTAGCACTGCCATAGCAGATGAGGAGGTGGGACTGATGTATGAAACCCAGGACTGCTGAAGCACAAGGCTCTCCTTTAGCTTCTGCCACATGCCTTTGTCTTCTCAGGCCATCAGTCAGGCTTTGTCCCATGGGCGAACCAAACTGCACAGTGCAGCCCAGTTCACTAACAATAATAATAGGGAATAAAAGGGATAAAAGAAGGAAGAAAACATTCTACCTCCAGTTTAGGTGTTTGTGCCCGTTTGTTAAGTATGGGAATGGATACGTAGCAAGGATTATATTGGAGAAAATTATGTACAATTTTTTGTGTCAAGTGTATTTCGGTGTCCTACAAAGATAACACATTATAAATTTATCTTCAGAGAGAGAAATTTGTAACTGCCTATCCAAATCAGTTCCTGACCCTGATGTTTTCATCTCATGTAGATGCTGTTTTGCTATTTTTCTTCTTTGGCATCTTAGTTGTGGAAGCTCTTTATCTACTTTAATCTTGCAGTAATCTTTCTGTTACCCAGTTTCAGAAGAGCTGAGCAGACTCCACTGCCCAACTTCTTTCGGGTGAGCAGCCTCTCTGTACCGCACCTGTGGGCACCGCTGGAGTGTTTCACAGCGTGCCCTCGGGTACCGCTCAGACCTCTCCTGGCATCAGCAGCGGCCCTTTGTGTCTTTCTGTCACACCATATGGCTTGTAGCTCACTGCTCTGACAGTGTAAGCCAGCAGAATAACCTTAGGTTTCTCCTACTTTCATGGAAATAAATGGGTACAAATTAATCGTCACTGACATCTTGCCCCAGAGTCTGTAGTCTCTAGTTTTACTCTATAAAATGTATTCATTACCTTGACTTTTCTTTCATGCGGTATTTCAGTAGACTCTTGGTCTACATCATTCCAGAGGTAATGCAACTGACTTGTACTAACTAAACAATCGCTGTTTTTGAGGAGATGTTTCCAATACTTTAATAACCAGTTTGTCATCTGCCTTCATTGTAATGCAAGCAAATACTAAGCAGCTTGGTGGTTTGACCACAGCAACAATTAGCTCTGAAGTGACTTTTTGCTATAGGCAAAACTTCATTAAGTATTTATGAAACTGAAATGTTTCTGTTAATAAAACACAACTGTAGCTTTTCAAGGAAAGATTGATGTGTAAGTGCTTTGCTTCCTATGTGATTTAGTGCATTTGCTGACTGGTAATGTCTCTGACATCAAGAAGAAAACAAGGAAAAAAAATAAGAAAGTATTGAAGCAGCAGCTTTGGGCTCAGTGATGTCTCTTAGGAGAAGAACAAGCAATAATTGCCACTCCAGTATTTCAACCTATGCCCAGTGTGATGAGATCCCATGAGCTAATTGCACCTACTCCTTGGGCAGCCAGATGCACACGGGTTCTGTGAACCCAGCTGCAGCCCAGGCTTGTGCTCTCGTGCAAGGAAGGCCATGCAGCAGCCACCAGTCAGCATCCTGTGTTTGTAAAACCTTGCATCTCACTGCACAGCCTGGTCCTGCAAGTCACAGACACCATTTAATGGGCAAGGCCCAGAATTTTCATTAGAATTCAAGTAGTTACCTGCTGCTGGCAAAGGGAAAAGAATGTATGTTACAAACCAAATTACTTTTGGATTAATACTGAGATGTTTGGGTCACTTCATGGCTTGCATTTAGTGTTTAGCAAGTATTTTCTTCATGTGAGTGTAAGGAATAGGAGGGACCTAAAGACTGGGGCTATCAGCAGACCCTACTTTACGGTGAGGTGTGGCAGTCGAGGGGTGAGAGCAGCCAAGGGGTACGAGTCACAGCTGATGGTTTTAAATAGAGACCAGTGAAGAAAGAGAAATGGAGTCATGGAGTGAGTGGTTCACAAAGACCTGGGCAACTGGGACCTTCCCTAGTGGAAGAAGTTCCCTGTTTCCCTGGACTAATTAAAAGCACTGCTGTCTAACCCGGAGGAAGAGAGAATGTCTTTTTCTTTCTTCAAAGGCCGAGTTTCTCTGTGTCAATTTTTTGAATAGAGTCTGGCTGAGAGCCTGCGGTGGCTATGGCAGTCAGTGCTCAGGCTGGCAGGAAGCAAGACTAGTTTATACAAAACCACAATGGCATGAGCTAGTTTTAACTAAAATGAGCTCAAACAAAGCAATGGTATGCTCCAACAGCTTCTGCCTTCCTCCTGCTTCTAGAAAAGAAAAAACAGATGAATCTGTAGATGTATGATCCACAGGCATACTGGGCCTTGGTGAGGTAGAAGTGCCTGTGCTGAACCTTTACTGTGTAATTTTCTTTTTGGCTTAAATGTGACTGTACAACTACACATTTGCCTAGTTGGGGAGCTGGGTGACTTTAACTTTGCTTTCACTGTAATCTGTAGGAGTGTTTGTCCTTCACCTGAATGGGAGAAGAGCCAGGTGTCACTTCAATCTTCTTACCCAATGGCACTGGAGCCACATAGCCAGGAGGAAACAAGAGAAAAAAACCCCAAAACCCAAAAACTAACAACCCAACTGGTTACAGCAGTAAAATACCAGGTGGGCAGGTTTATCCTTTTACGAAGTTTATAGGGCCAAACATGGACTAGCAAAAAGTGCTTCATGGGGCAGAATTCCACAGTTTAGTCAAGATCATTTCAGTTATTTGATTTAGTTACAAGTATTTCCTTAAAGAAAAAAGCAGTACCCAAGAAAGAAGAAAATTGGATGTGATGTTAGTTCGTTTTTTGATACTCAAAGGATATGATTTGGTAAATATTTCCAACATTCCTTGAAATGCCAAAGCTACAAAAAGTACTGAATGCAAACCAGAGGTCTTTAAAGTCATTAAAAATTCTTCCTTCCAAAAATAAGCAAGTAAATGAAATGAGAATTCAACCTGCATTACATTTGCTCCTTTTAGCTTTAGGTAAATACAGCCAGAAGTTCAGTTCTCTATTTATTTGCAAACACTGCATAATAAACATAAATGTACTGCTGTTAAGAATAATAATGCAATGCTAATGATTCTGAAAAGCAAGAAGGGAATAAAACAACCATCTGAAGGAAAGGGACAGGTAATTAGGCAAAGCAGGGAGATGAAAAGGTAGATAAGTACCTAAGAAAATTACACAGTAAAGGTGATTAAGAATAAAGGAATATAAACTGAACATTATATACTAGAACAGAAAATATAGAAAGTGCTGACAGGATGAGTCATGAAAGGTGAACCTAAACTGCAAGTGTCAAGTATTTGAAATGTAGCTATCCCTCAGTTCATCTGATCAGACGATCCACTGTTTTCAAAATAACTGGAGTGAGACTTCGCATTACAACTGAGAACATGGACCACAAATAAAAACAGGGCAAGCATGAAGGTTTTGCTTTCCATATCTGGTGTGGAGCCCTTTGCTGTCCTGACAAGTCTTGAGCTCTTGCAGCTCCTCCCTCCCACCCGTCTTTTGCATTAGTCTCACAGGAGCTCCGCTCTCTGCTCTTCTCTGGTGCTCAGCCGTGGTTTTTCACTCGTGGCCCATTTCCTGCAATGCAGTTGGCCAAGAAGGTTTCCATCTCCTCTTGGATGGACTCCCAGTAAATGGAAATTTAAGGGATGCCACCTGGATCAACACATTTAGGCTAAAAATACAGGGCTTTCGCATGTGCGTGAGAGAGGATGGTTCTCAAGCTGACAGTTGCAAGACAGTAACGGTCCCAATGGATTAGCAGAGCGGAAGGAATGTTCCTAACAGGCAGTGACCAGTAGATTACATAAATTAATCATGATTTTAAGTGACTGCTCCCACTTCTCTCTGTACCACTTTTCCCATTGCCTTTGATGGAATGACCATATTTCTGTTTCCCAGGCCTGTAAGTGGAAAAATACAGACAAATATAGGTATTATAGAGATGTTAACAGAAAAAAAAAATGCTGATACTATATGTGGAAAAAAGTCCATGGAGTATTCAAGCCTTAAAAAAAAGCTATTAATTCATTTTATTAGTAACCATAAAATAAAATATTCTGAAAGTTTAATTTTAATGCTTTTTTGTGGTCAGCAATAAAAATTGGATTACTTTCCATTTGCAAGTAGTGAGAATGGGACACTACAGTCCATAATATTACGTCTGCTGAGAACAAGCTCTTTTCATTGTAATCAGTTGCTACAGAGATGTTGCTGAGGAGCTACACTTTTAGTATTGCCAGTGAATGCCTCTGATTGAAGGAAGTTTTAATCAGAACTTACGTCTTCAAAGGAACAGTAAAATTGCAGAAGTTTGGCTTTTTCCCTGGGAAAAGCTTTGGCTCAGCTGCCCGGAGCGGTGGTGGGAGGCTCTGGCTCCTGGGCTGTATTGCTGCTGTGTGCGGATACAGGAATTGCCAGATTTCGCTCCCAAGGAAGGAGTGTCTGTGCAAGCAGAGTGGCATCCAGATGTTATCAAATATGCAAAGGTGCAGAGAGCAAACAAAGTATGAAGTAGAGCCATACAGTCGCACTGTTTCATGTGAAAAAAGCCTATTTTTTTTCTTCTACTAATGACAGCGGTCCATCTTTTCTCAGGCTTTATTCCTCCTTCCCTGGCTATCGGTCTGCTGTACTGTGTCTTTCCCACGCCTGCCCTTGGTGCTCTGCTCCTCCTGCTCTCCTTGCTTGCGCCTTCTCTTGCTTTCTTCATTCACTTCAACACCCTCTGCTATTTAGCTCATCTTCGCTAAGAACGTGCCTTCCAATTTTTTGTCAGTAAAATGATTCTGACCAGCCACCTTTTTATATACTAATCACCTTGGAGTATACTGAACACTTTGAGGGAACAAATAGCCCAAGGCACTCAAATGAAGGGGTGCCAGTTAAGTGTCAAATAAAATGTCAAAAGATTAGGCCTTGTGAAAGGCATCAGTTGCTTTGGAAGGTGCAGGTTGGTTTCCCAACTGTGAAGTGGCTAAGGGCACTGTGACATTTATTTAGTAATTGTAGAGGCTAAAGAGATAAATATTTTAAAATATTTTTAAACTATACTTTTCACAGCTGAGTGAATGTTTTCCATTCCAACAGTGCCAACTTGACTTTTGTCCACGATTAATAGCAAAAATACTTTGTATGTTTTAATACTACTTCACTTTAGCCCAACCAACCATTATTATTACTTTAACATTTCTAACCAAATGTCGCCTGTACTCCTTAAGCATGTCGTGGTAATGAAAATTTAGTTGGTTTAGTGATTAACCGAGTTGATTAATTATCTTGGGTAAATAATATTACATGTTAATGTAAGGTAATTTATTTCTTTTTAATCTCTTAGAAGCCTATATGCTGCAATCAGATTCTTTAAATATTTACTGAAGCACTTAGATGTAATAAATCTGATAGACTTATTCTTGAGTGACATGATGCTAGCACTAGAGTTAGTTCCTTCTCTGAGCGCTTATAGAAGAGAAAGGAAAAATGTTCCTGCTATGCTATAGAGAGATGGGAAAACAGGAGCCTGGAAATGCCTCAGAAATCATTCATACAGTAATTTGGGGGTGAAGTTGCCCGTGTTGGTGACCGCCAGGGCAGCCATCTCCACCACAGCCACTCTCCGCACTTCACACTGGCTTTTGGGCAGCGAGGGAGGCGGGAGCAGGAGGAGATGGCTTGAGCCAGGGAAAAGTGCTTGGTGATGCAACTTGGTGGTGGTAGGAGGTCAGGGACGCAGTGGGACAGAGAGTGAGGATGATTTCCTTCGGCCGAGTCATGTTTGAATTTGGAACAGAAGCTCAGCTTCATTTTTGGCTCTGCTGCTCCACTGACTGCCTTGGCTTCTGCAAACATGACAGAACAATGTACGTCTCCAACCAAGTACTATACATTTGAGCCTTACTGCATCATGCTGCATTTTATTCCTGTTAACATTTATAAAGAAAACTAAATATTTACTGCTTTAATACATGCAGGCCTTAGGAGTCTCATAAAAATTCCCTATTGATTCAGTTCTTTACTAAACTATTATATAAAACTGCTATAAAGATCCATAACATTTCTAATTACAGGGAAGCTTGTATAAGTCTGTGTCTGCCTTTTATAGCATTTTGAATATAGCCATTGGAAGCTGCATAGGCATCTTGTTACGCGGAGTTGTGTGTTTCTCAGATGTGTCCTGAGGTAGACAGTGCATTATGGTTGGTTTCAGGTACAGCTTCAGCCCCTCTTTTGAGCAAAACTGTGGTAGATACTGGACAAGATCTGAAGGCGAAGAGCGAGATGCTGAAGGTGGTTCAGCACTCCCCAGTAGCAGCTGTGGGGTGATGAGCTGCTCTAAAACTCAGACTATTCAAGTAGGTACTCGTGTGAGCATCAAGCCTGTTCAAAATGCCTGTCCAGCTTTGCGGGCTGAATATTTGAAAATTTGGTTGACATCCACAGATAGCTAATAGAACAGTTTCAAAGTTACTAGATGATATTCATATTTTGTAAGGACAGTATTCTCAGAAGCAGCAAAACTTGTATGAATGTATTTAATAGCTTGAGTCAGTAGCAATTTTCCAAATATGCAGACATTTTAAGTATTCCTTTCTCAAAAAAATGGGTAAGTACATTAAAAACATTTAGATGCCTTGAATACTCCATAATGATGAAGTACGTGCTACCCTTTTTTCTTTTTTTTAGTACTGAGATATCTGTATTATTCATTCTGGAAAAAAGAATAAATCTTTTCTACTATCTGCCATAGGTATTGAGTAACAGGTTAACCTAACTGAACAGAAAATACTAATAACAATCTGAGTACATGTCTGTCTAAATTAAAAATATCACCAAGTATTTATTTTCATCGTCTTAATAGGAATCATAAAGGCTAGAAAAAAAGTAAAAAACAAAATATAAACATTCTTGTAATAAATAAAATTACTGGAAAATAGGACTAGAGATGAGATCCATTAAAATCAAGACATAATATTCTTACACAGGTACTAACAATATTTAGAAGAAGCCCCAAAGGTAATAGTTACATCACTAAATTCTTTAGATATTTTTATGGTTTGCCAAATGCAGGAAAAACCCTGAACTGGAGAACAGCAGCAGGATGTGGGACATCATTAACTGCTGACTCAGTATTCGTATGAATGACACTTGCAGTGCAATAATGTTATCCTTAACAAGACAATCTCTTAAGCTGGTTATGGTCTGTGCCATCAGACTGACAACTGACATCGTGAGCTTCGGACGCCACCTTTGTGCACTTGCGAAACGTATTCTGTAATTTGTACGCAAATACTCAGGATTCATCAGCGGGTGAGACCTGAGTGTGGTCAGCCTGTTCAGTGGCAATATCCACGTGAATCGTATCTCACTTGGTTGGATGTCAGGGCTGGTTGAGCGTCCTGCTGCTACAGATAATTCATTTTCAGGCCTGAGCTTTTGAGAAACGTGCAACATGTGATAAAAGAGGTTAAAAATACTCTAATCTGCTACTTCTGTGGCAAAAGGTAGTTCTTTAACATATATTAAGCAGTCATTCCCAGGGACTAACCTATGGCAGCTATAAGCCCATGTGTATTGCTTACAGCTTAGCACTATAATGGTGGCTTATTAGTATTTATATCACATTTTAAAGCATCAAGGTTCTTCACATTATTTACAATATCTACAGCTCCATCCAGTCATTTTCAGATATAACTGGATGCACTGCGGAAACAAATCCTGGTTTCACATATGTGTGCAGGGAAATTAGACTTGTAGCTGCCTATTTTGTGGGCCTAACAGCCAATTCACACTAGCAATCTTCATAGTTGCTATCTATCATATTATTCTTAGATGTGGCTTATTTTTAATTTCTTCAGAGCCAAGCCAGGCAGATTTTGGGCAGCTGTAGCCTGGGTTCAGGTTTTGAAAATGTTTCCCAGAAGCAGGAGAGAGAACAACCTTCTGCAAATTAAGACAAAGTCCCAGGAAGATGTGAACGTTGTTTGGTCAGGGTGGGATGTTAGAAGTTGGCAGTGAATGCTGGTGGGAAGTCAGAGCTCAGATGAGGGAGAGCTTGTTTTGTTCAGCTTTAGGGGCTGTTCTTAGCCTATCAGGTTAATATGTAGTCTTTACATCCACAGTTCATTTTCTCTGAACAACAGACAAAAGTGAGTTAATTCACCTTAGCCCTTGGCAGCCTAAAGCTTTCAGGTAGAGTATAAAATAACAGCATAAATAGAGTTCTAGTAGACATTGCAAGCTGAATTTACAAAATGGTAATGGGAACTGGAAAGTTTTCTTATATCAGTGGGAAAACATGGGGGTTTTTTTCCATCCAGGAAGCACGGATTTTGAATTGAGGGAGGCAAAAACAAATGTTAAAAAAATCTTTTTTAGACATAAAGAAAACAAAAAGCAATTATCTTTGTAGCATCCTGCATATAAAATGCCTGACGTGAAGCATTGAATGGCAGCTAAAAGACAAGGTATGCAGAAAAATGAATTCATTTTTCTCTTCTCCTTCCTCCCACTTTAGATGGGTCAAAATCCAGCCCCAGATCAGAGAGTAGATCAGAGGAGGACTTGGGTGCCTGGCTGCCACTAGGTGCTGAAATCTAAAATTAAGAATACTCTGGGTGGGTGCTGAAGCTGTTTCTCAGCGCTTGCAGATATGCGTTGTTGTGGCGATTTTGAGGGTGGGTAGGTAATTCTCTCACACTGAATCCTCACCAGGCTCCACAGATGGAGATCCTGTCTTCTTCTCAAAAGATCTCAAGCCTCGTAGCAAATCCAGTGATTTGGGCTCAGCATCAAATACAGCTGACAAAAGAGCTAATACTATTTGTTCCCCATTATCCAGCGGTTTAGCAGTCAGGGCATTTGCTTAGGATGCAGAAGACCTGCATCCAGTTATCGCTTTTGTTGTGCCATGTGAATTTGTAAGTTGGGTCTACCCTGGACTGTGTCAGGACCCTCAAGTCCTTCCACTCAAGCTGTTCCACTTTGCCTGACATAATTAAATATTAATTGGGCCAGACCAAGAGAGTAAATGACTTTTTATAGCCTGACAACTAGGCCGCTCAGCCAGGAGAAGAAAATCTCAAGTCCTAGTAATCATATTTTACAACTTGAAGCATAAACCTATATTTAAGCATGTGAATATTTGTTAGATTGGGTTTTTTACAGGATTTAGATGTTGTCTCTTTGAGATTCACTATGCTAAGCCCTTTTGAGGACCTAATGTAATATGCATTGAAGCTTATGGCACCATTAAAAAAAAAAAAAAATCACAAAAACACACCCACCACCCTATGCTTTTCAGCTGACTTCGAAGAATCTGAGAACAGAGTTCAGCTCAGTCTGCTGTAGGAGATGATTCACCTTGGAGCTTTTTCAAGAAAATACAGTGAGTTGCTACAAATCACTGTCTTAGTTACCCAGTTTGGAACAAGAGGGCTGCTATTTTTGGAAGCTTTGTTAGGAGCACTTACATTTCCAGACAAACCTTTTCTTTCATAAACTTCAACAAATAAAAAAATTTGTAATTTCTCATAAGATTCAAGCCTACGTTTCCTGCTAGTAAAAGTAACCGTCTGGTGGGTTAAGGCAGACTTTCCAAGGTGTGTGCTTGTGCCAAGTGCTGGTAGTAGAGCTTACCCCACAAGCTGCAAACCACACAGAGACCCCTTGTCCTCGTGTAACACCACAGCTGTCTCTGGAGTTGTGTTTGGAGGAGTTTGCATCACATGTGAATGCCTTCTGTCTTGTCTTCTGCGTGCGTGTGATGAAAAGCCCTGAGCCGGCACAGGTAGTTGCAATGTTCAAGTTTATCCTGGTTAAACCACGTGCTGTCGAGCATGTACTTTTGATTCCTTGCAAGCTGCAAGCACAAGCTTTAGCTTCAGAGGTGAGGTCCCACGGGCAGAGACAGCGAGCTCTCCTGCAGTACTTCATTGCCCTACGATTTCAATGTCATGTAGGATGAGAGGACACCATCACCTCTTTTAGCGACCCAGGAGCATGAAGGTGTCAGGAGGTGGCTGGAGCAGCTGGAGATGAGGCAGTGGGAGCGAGACTGACACAGCAGCACAGGGACCTCTGTCTCCCTGGTGGGAATGGGTGCTCTGGGCACACGCCGTGTCACCGGAGTTCAGGGTGTGAAAGAGCAACCGGCCCCGTCAGGGCTCCCAAACACCCTGCTGTGGGACTGACCAGCCCAAGGGGGTTTTTCTCATAGTTTAAATAATTTAACCAGCAATGTTGAATAAGAAATTATTTTAAACACTTCATACCATTTAGTTACTAAATATTTTTTTTAAACTTTCAATATCTTTTATCTCCAAAGCATTTATATTCACTGGTTTGCTCTAAAAGCACAGTATCAATTATCTCTTCACTGAAAAATACTTTTGACTCAAATATATAAAAACATAACTCCTCTAGTTATCCTAAGGTGCTTACGGTAGCTGAAAGTAGATAATGTTTTTGTTTGTGAAATTAGATGCTACAATGTCTGCCTGTCTTTTTAAATTGAAAAGCTGATCCTTGAAAGGGAGGGAATTTTGTTCTTCACACTCCAAAATTAACTGGTGTTCATGCACAATTGAAAGCATTCTGTGAATGTATCATGCATTTCAGATTTCTCATGACAAAAATCTGACAATAAAAATAATGCTTATTCCAAATGAGTATTTGGAGAAATTAGATGTTAATTTTATGATTTTTCTCCTTGATATGTTGTACTGTATTTTAATAGAATAGGAAAGGTCTTTGCAGATGGACAAAATTACATGTCACATGTTACTTTTTTTTTTTTTTTTTGCTTTTGCTACAGAGCTCCTTCATTAAAGATTCACAACAAGACATACTTGAATAATTTACATTGTGCCCAGTGAATTAAGGCAATAGTTAAGGTAAAAAAGACAGCAGTCATTCAGGCAACAGAATATGTTCCAGAAAAAGAGCTTTATTAAAGCTGCTCTTTTTGAATAGCAGACTCTGTGCGTGTATGCATCTACATTTTAATGTTGGCTCATAGTTGTCTGCTCTCTGTAGGTGGTTTCCAGTTTTTAAGATGCTAGATTGATAGTGGAATTATTGCTGTTTAATAAACTCTGGACCATTTCCACTCAAGTCATTGGAAAAAGAGCCTTTGGCATTTTACATCCTTGCCTCATATTAAAATGAAGGGTCACAGAGGAGTGTACTCCTGACCCTGAAGGTGAGAAGCCCATGCGTTTTCTCAGCGATTCTCACAGTGATTCACAACAATGCCGAGTACTTAATACAATATGGCTTTCAGACAGTCATATAATAAAATATATAGCTCATAATCTTCAGCTCTATAAACACAGGTCACTGCCTCGTGGGAAATCCCATGATTTAAGTCTGTGGAAAATCCTGCTGTATATTGTAGATCTGACATAGCCCTTACAAGGACTTTTTCTAGAGGACGGTCCCCATCCACAGAGGTGAAAAACAGTGAGATTATTCACACAATTGCATAGAAATAGTGGAAGACAGTTTTAAGACACCCCCGCGTGGTTTTCAGCTAACATGGATGTATGGATGATAGTGTACGTGCTTGCGTGCTCAGCCATTGACTTCTTGACCATCAAAATGCGGGCTGCTGCAAAAGAGCAGATAGCCATGGTGAAATCTGAAATTCTAAATTGAGACTTAAAAAATTAAATTTGATGATGCCTAATTGCTTTCCAAACTTAGAGGTATGGAAACAAGACTGGAAAATTCTGTTTATGCTAAAGTATTGTGATTTTCCCCCCAAAATGCATGCTTTAATGTTGTAGATCATGCTTCTAGGCGAAATCATGTCTACAACGTATACTTGTCGATGTTGATATTTGATATTCAATATGAAAACAGTGAGTAGCATGATCTCTTTAAAGCCAGTGAAATCATCAAATAAATGCCTTGACAGACAGTAATATCTGTGCAGATGTATCTTGTAATCTTCATTGAAGTATCTGGGAATATGTTGAGTTATTACAAAAAAGAGTGATAGTATTTTGGCTGAGATATGAACTTCTAAATCAAAGTATAGCAAACTTGTTATTGGTGCAACAGTTTTGTTGTCTGCTTCATAATGCTGATGCGTGAATCCGGACATGCAAAATCAACACAGAAACAGGTTTCTCTTTACCAGAATTCTAATGTTATTGTGAATACATCTACAGAAAATATTACGGCATTGAATGAAGGCTAAATTCTGTTTATTATGTTAGTTCAAGTGTTATCTCAGATATGCAAAGCTTATTAAAAAATATCCTTTGCTTATCTCCATCAGAATAATTGTAGAAGAAAACAGTAACAATTACATTGTAACTTCTCTGAAAAGTAATAACCCAGAGCTTTGTCTGACATCTAAATTAGATTATTGCATGAAATTGCAAATGAATTAAAGTCAGCCCCTCAGGCTTCCTGCTCTGAAAAGTTAGAAACAGAACATTTCTCTTTCATAAATCACAGGTGCTTTAAAAACTGGTAAAAGTTTCAGTCCATCTCCCGTGTTCTTTAGGTTCTTCCAGCTTGCCAAAAACTTGTTTCTGGTTTTCCAGAAGATGAACCTCAGGTTCTTCATCATGTCGGATGTGGAACTGAATCAGCTAAAATCCTTAAATCTCTGTCTCTCCCCACCCCTGCCCAGCATGGAACTTCTGTGTCGGCATGTTTTGGAAAGAAATAATGTGCTGGATGCATAGTGGCAGAAATTCTTCTTTCCCATTGACTCATGAGAAATATTCCTCTTTGAAGTGGAAGGTCAAGGCCAATGTCTTCACAACTCAGTACCTCAGTACTATATTTATGATGCTTAGGGCTGAATCTGCACAGAGGACTTAAACCCCATAAATCTGTGTGCAGCAGCATGCGAACGATGTGCTGATGTTCCTTGTGCAATGCGTGGAGAGATACCAGGCAGCAAGTTTGTAGGCAAGGGACTGCCTCGTCCCCAGTGAATTGATATAGTTGGCCAGTGGGAAATTCATGCAACTTCTGCTTCTGCAGGATTCCTCTCGATTCAGAGAAGTCTGCTGTGAATGTAGCCATAGGAAATGCCAAATCCAGGAGCATTTGCTGAACAGGGGCTGCCTCCTGAAGAGGAGTGGGGGAGCATTTTGCCACCTCCCCAGTATTACGTGCCTCATCCTGAGCGGCCACGTTCATGCTGGCAGCATTCATCTGTTCCCAAATCAGGTGTCCTGCCCTTCAAAACTGCTGAGCATCCAGAAATTCTTATTCATCGCACTGGGAGCTGTGGGATAAGTGGTCTGGAAAATCAAGTGATATGTCTCTTTACCTGAAATAGCATCTCAGGAACTAGTTTTGAAATGCTTGTCGAAACCCTTTTCTTTCTCCTTGAATGTATCTGAAGTGCGTGCTCATCAATTTAGGAACTTCTGATTCAGTTGATCAGCGTACGGACAATGATCCTACTCAGAGCACCGTGTAAATCTTCCCGTGGACTGCTCCTCAGTCAGAAGGTAAAGGTATGCAGTGAAATAAAGGTAGTCTTTAGGAACACATTGGGGTTTTTTATTCCCTGTTCCCCAATGTGAACAGTTTCTTGTCAATTCACTTGCCTTCCCAGCAGCCTGCGGTGGCATTGGCCACGTGTCAAAGAGCCAGAAGGACTCACAGCAGTGGCCATGGGTGTCGGGGAGTCTGGCTGGTGTTCCCAGGGTTTCCCCACTCCTGGCTGTGAGACTGGGATCTTGGAAACCGTTGCCAAGGCATGACTTTGGAAAACCCTCCTCAGTGTGCTAGTCAGTGATTTGTTTGGAGTTTTCATCAATTCAAATCTTTTTCTGTGGTAAAGTTTAAGGATTATTTAAATGAGAGAATTAACTTTTTGCCAATGACATTGTATCTGCATGTTTGTTTTAGTGCAGTGGGAATCCTGAGCTCCTGTGAGCTGTAGGCATGCTTCTTGTGCTTTCTCCAGCAAGTTATGATTGTTTTTGCTGTAATTGCTGGTTTCTGCAGGCAAAGAGTTGATCTTCTTTAATTCTCCACTAATCAAGAAAAGTCTCTCCCATCCATTAGCAGCAGAGAATACTGTTTCTCCCACTTCCTGGCTTTTCTGGCAGCTGCAGCCAAATGACTGTCCCAATAATAGTCCCTCTGTTCCAGAGATTAGTGCTTTAAACATGTGAAAACAATATTTCTCAATTTATTTTGATGGAGTTCTATTTGTCAAGTTTATGGAAAGCTTAACCAAGTCAGATGCTGTGACACTCCTTCCAAAATCTTCTTTAACCAGTTTCAGTGAAGAAACTAGGATTTGCTCACCACCCGTCATGTTCTTTCTCCCCAAGCATCCTTGCTGATATTTTAGCCTTCCACCCACCTAACACCAAGCACACTGTAGATAAAAATATTTTAAAAATCTCTTTCATCTGTGATACAGCTGTCTTATTCTACTAGAAAAAAGATTTAACTACAAGTGTAAATCTGACTTGCAGCACAATTATATAGTACCAGAGGTGACTTAGGCAGGAAATGTTAGGAAGTTCTCCTTAACCATTTAAACCTCAACTTTTTGTGCCTAAGGGACAGAAACAAAAGAGCATTAACCAAATATAATTTCTGGAGAGTAGATGGAAGTTTTCACCATAAATGCAGTGAGTTTTGGGGCAGCTCTCAGGAGGATAAATGAGGAGGATCTAACTGTCGGAAAGACATCACTTCAGGAAGAACATCATAGGACTCGATGGTCTGCCGAAGTGGGCTAGACAAGGTGATGCTCGATGATAACGGCTGCTCTGTTCTGCAGAGTCTCTGTCGGTGGAGAGGTTCTGTGACAACAGCCTCTAAAAACCATGTTGCTTAACTGGCTTTTGTGCTTAATCCCAAGGCAGATTTATGGGGAGGGTGGGGAAGAGAAAAGGTAACTATGATAACAGTTATTGCTGCGGATTCCTGGGTGCGTGTTCAGGCTTGTCTGGGAACAGGTATGTCTCTAACTGTAAGTGTGCCAGTAGCTTTTTTTGAAAGCAAAATCCAAGCCCTTTGGAAATGGGTTGTATCCTTTAAGTTTATATAAACACCCAGGAGCTCTGCTCAAACCTATCAGAAAGCAAGAAATATCCTTAGGGGAAAGAGTTGCAGGAGAAAAGAAACACCGAGGACTCAGCAGCGAGTGCAGCAAACTACACTCCGTCCTTCCACGCATCATGTCCCTGGAGTACGTGATGCCGATTCCCTGCGGTGCTGAGTGATGAACACTGACAGGCTGAGCAATGAGATGTCTTCCCGCAGCAGCAGAAAAATCAGGCCCTGTGCATGAAGACTAACACTGACACCCTCCCCAGAACAGGGCGGGCAAAGCCGCGAGGGGCTTCCCACAGTGAATAACGCTACAGGGAGACTAGATGGAGCAGGTCATTAGCAGTAGCTGTGTAGTATATAATGGCAAAAAGCATTCACAAACATTTAATTAAAATTAATTTAATGGCTGAATTTAAGCTGTTATTCCAGAAGTTAAATGCCAGTTACCAATGCGTAAAAAGGCACAATAATCACTGCATAAATAAATACATTCGTTTTCCTAATCTGTAACTATAGTAATGTTGCACATTCAGTGGAATTGTGCTGGGGGCCCCAGCTTTCAACTGCTATTGCCAGAGCTGTCATCTATCACATTTTCTTGTCGTGTTCATATTTTTGTTATTGTTCACTGGTTAAGAAGGAGGTTTGTTTTGTTGTTTTCTGAGCAACTCTCGGAGGTAGGGAGATGGAGAATGTAGAAGCCAAAATTTTAGTGTTCTGGTTGATAATCTTTCTTAGGCTAAAAAGAGAAATTTCTGGATTTTTCAATTTGGGAAATAAATTTAGACTCTCGAGTTTTGATTTAGAAAGGAAAGGAAAGATATTTGGACTCATTGTGGAGCCCACTGCAGGCTACAAGGCTTTGCAGGAATTCCTTTGTGTTGTTAGTACTGTAGAAATCACCACATATTATGTCTGTCCAGTCTGGCGTCTTGTCTCCAAGAGGGGCCAATGCTGTATGTGTGAGAAGATCCATGTGTGATACTTCTTTGTTAAAAAGATTTAATTCTCAAGGTACAGAGTAAGTCACATGAAACTTAGCTGCAGGTGTTCAGAGGGTGTTACCATACAGAACTGAATTTTTAAAGGGAAGACATCAAAATTTTAATGAAATATTTTATCAGGAGAAGCCATGTTTAAGAATGCAATTCAGTGAATTGAATGCAATTCAATAAAGCACTTCTGAATAAAGACGTGAGCTCCATAAACAGTGTTATAGCTGCTAAAATTATTGGACAGTGCTGAGAAGTCCTCCCTGCTTGCTGGTCTTTTATGTTGGGTGCACATTTTTCCAAGGTTTCGTTCTTCCTTTGGGACGTAAAATTATTGTGAAGTGAAATTGCTGTGAAACGTTACATTATCAAAACTTTAACGAATTGCTTCCTGTCAGTCATTAACCTTGCAGTTTTCTCTTTAACTCTGAACTAAGCAGTAGGCACAAAATTGTTCTGTTGATTCAAGATGCTGTAACATCTTGACATCGATGAAAATTAACCTGGTGAGATCTGCTTGGGTCAGAAAATGTTTCAGCTTTTGATCTAGTTGAACCTTGAGTGAGAAACTCTCCTGTCAGCATCAAGCAATAAATGATGATGAATATAGTGTTCCCTGGAAAAAAAATGCCCAAGAAATGAGTGACTTGAAACACATAATATGAAATATTAAAGAAATGCAAAGCCAAATTAGCAAATGTTTTCCATTCAGTGGTATGTCTGGCTGAGCCGCTTTCCTTGAGGAATCTACCAAGACTCTCCCTGTGAATCACCCCCTTTCTTCCCGTTCCCAGCACCACTGCCTACGGACCACTGGCTGTACTGGGGAATTAGGCTCTAATAACACCCAGGTAACCCGAAGGTGACTCTGCCGGTGCCTCCCAGCCCATCCTCCCTCAGTTGCCATGCCCATGGACGGAGTGGTGTTCGTTTGAGGGCCTCGCATCCCAAAGAAAAAGCTGTCCCAGAAAGCAGTTAGAAATGTTCAGAAATAGACCCAGCTGCAGGGAAAACTAGAAGTGGGCTTGAGTGATGGCTGCCTATTCCGAAGTAAAGGTTTAGTGGGTTTTAAAGCATGTTGGTGCAAGAGCAGGAACTCTGCCAGATATAGGAATGAGAAGAGTGAGTTAGCACATTTTATGGGTCCAGAAAAACATAGGATCAGTCAACTCTTTTGGCTATGTGAGCTCCTTCAGCGCATCTTTCAGCTACATGGTTTGTGTTTTGTTTCTTCCTGTGCTTATTTATTTGCTGATACACTCTTTGAAATGAATTTGAGAAACGGGTTGAAGACGCCTGATATCATACATGTTTGTCTTTGACACAAATGAACAGCCTGTTTGACATACAGATACATTTCATGTGCTCTAATCTGAGCTATTTGCTGTATTCTAATTCTTAAATGGCAAAAGATCTTATGGAGGTCATTTCAGCCTCTGAGCATTGCCTGTGAAATTGGGGACAGAAGGGCAGATAACATAAACAGTGCTCATCTGTACGTGAAAAGGTCACTTGGAGAAATAGAAAGTCAAAGGCTTCATCTGAAGTTAAGAATTGTCCTGCTACTGAGTTCTTAAAAAGAAAGAGCGTAAATGGGCATCCCAGTTAAGCCAGCTTGAGAACCCAGGCGGTCACCTCACCTGCACACGTTCCCCCGGGGGACACGTGGCACTGAGCTGCGGGCAGGGACGCCACCCTCCAGCACACTCCTGGTGTTCCCTGGAGGTGCTCTGAGCAGGTAAGATGCGAGAGGAGACCGTGACAGTATGTTATCCCCAGCCGCTCCGGAGGCGTGTGCCTGAGAGCAGCCTGGCAGGGAGCTGGGAATGACGATTTTGATCATGTGTCGTTCCAAAGGGTCTTGTAATCGATTGTGAGTGAGGCTGTGAGAGTGTCCCAAATCCAATTCCGGTTACTGCACTGTGCCCATCTAAATCCCCCTGACATGTTATTTGGATATTGTGCTCCTTTATAGATTCTCCATAAACTGCCAGGCAGGGCTGCTGTGTGCAGTTAAATTATTGCTGTACTGTAACAGAGAAACTGCCCAGAAACTGCCTGTGCACAGCAATATACAATTCTATACAGGGTTTGTTTTGTAACAAGAGAGGTTGTCTGCATTTTTATGATCCCATATGGGTGCCAGGTCTGGGCATCCTCATTAATTTTACTCTGTCTTCTGCTGAAATACCATATATTGCATTTATTTGTTGTCCGTTGTGATTGACTGTGACTGTGACACGGAGTGATGCAGATATTTTTTTTATTTTAATTCTGTGCAAGTCTTCATACAAGAGCAGATTAGTTTTGAAGAACAGGTGTGCTGGAAGTGAATTTTAGGAGACTGGGAAATGGTGCTTTATTGTCTGAGCTCTTCTGTGTCTCTTCTCGTCTCCACCTTGGCAACATGCTTCTACTTGAAGGCTTGTCAGCATCATAACGAATTTTTATCCTCATGTCTTGCTCCAGACCAGTTTCCTTCCAGTCACTGATATTGATCTGATAAGTGCTGAGGAGATATTTCAGAATGCTATTACAGTATGTAGTGACTAGCTGTTTTGAAATCTTTCGTCCTGTCTCAGATGAGGAAGATTTCACTGAAGTAGATATCTTGTCATCATATATATAGATGGTGTATTATGTATTAGGTTGTCATAACTGGTTGTGGCTAATCAACAAAAGCCACCATATAGACTTTAATCTAGGCCAGGAAAGAAAAGGCCTCATCTGGCAAGAAGAAAACGATCAAATTCCTCAGAATATCCTTGAGAAAGCAGGAACCAAGAGGCCAAATGAAGAAGCTGAACAGCTTTAATAAAATTCAATATTATTCCTTTGGTTTATTCAAGACTTCGCAAGTGACTGTCCAGGCTTAATGGCATTCACTGACACTATGACAGCAGGGGATGCTCCACAGAGAGAAAGGGGAATTAGAAGTATGCGAGGTTAACTGAAACGATGCTGCTAGTAATAAGCCACTGGAACTGGACTGTCACTCATCCTCTCCTTCTGCTTCTGGATCCTGATTATCCTGTCAGTTGTTCAGATGCTTCTCCCACCAGCTTCAGTAAGAGGAAGGTGTGAAAAAGATGGACAAGATGGTCATATATTTAAATAAAATACACTAAATACTGTAAATATGGAGTGTGACATGCCCCAGATTATGTATATGTCATGGTATATCATTTTACTGCTAAATGATATGACATGGTGTAGCCCAACACAATGTGAAATGACACAGCCTAACTACAAGTGCCATTCGATGCAGAAAGATACATTTAAAGAGCAACGTGAGGAATCCTCTGTGTGTGATGACTTTTTAACTGGGTATCCAGCCTGCTTGCGCTTGGAGTTGTGAAGCTGTTGGACTCTCCCACTTTGGATTTCCTGAGGCTCTCTGCTTCACAACCGCTAGCCTGTCTTGGTCTGGCTTATGGCTGAAAGTCGGTGCTTCATCCCACTGATCTTTGAACAGGGTGACATGTTTGAACTGAGTGCCAGAAGCCACTTGTGATCCATTACCATAATTAAGGTTGGATGCACAGACTTTTTCCTGTGTAACATTGTTTTCTTTCCTCAGTTTTTCAAGCTCTTGAAAAAGAAGAGCGTAGCTAATGTTTGCTTTGGGGGTCAGTCCCACTCCTTCCCAGCCAGAAATTTGACTATCCATCTTCCTTCTACACATTGCTTACGTGTTTTCTTTCCATCCCGTAACTGCAGGCAGCTGCGTTCCCAAAAAAAAAGCAGCAGTGGAAACAGCAGAAGAGAGATGATACAGCTTTGCATGTAGAGGTAGAGGCCGTTTCATGGAGCACTTCTAGAAACGCGCAGGACACTTCCCCCCAAAACCAAGAAAAATAAAGTGTCCTGCATTACTTTAACAGCAGCAAAAAGCACACAAATTGTCATGTGCCAGTTTGTAGTTAGCAGACTTCATTACCAGGCTGGTTTTCCTCATCTGGTGCTTGGGGAGGAGAACTGCAGATGCCCTGCAGATGTTCTCTCACGTCATGTCTCTCTTGGGCAGCCATGGTAACTAAAAGGAAAAAGACCATACTGACGTGTCCCAAAACAAACTTAACCAAATTCTCTAAAGCCAAGCGAGAGCGGGATTCAAAGTGTTTTTTCTTCTGTGTATTGCAGGTCAATAGCTAGAACAGGACTCCCCATCACATATGGGAAGGCTCAGCATTTGAGCAGCTTGGCAGGAACTCAAGAGAGCAGGAGACTTAAATGTCTTTTTTTATTTTAAAGGTTTGAGATCATCATACAAAATTTTGGTTTTGAGGTGGGTTAATGCGGCTAATAAGGAAGTCTTACCAGAGTTTTGGACACTGATATTTTTTTAAGTGCTAACAGCCAGACAGCTTGGAAGAGGAATATTCAGTGGTACATGCTGTGAGACATAAAAGACTCTTACAGTTCTGCCACTGCATCCACCAAAACTGTTATATATACGTTTACATCTATGAAGGTTAAAATTGTCAGCGCATGTTTGCAAAATGAATAGGAGCAAGCAAACTGCTGTTCTGGGTCTGACTGAATGTACATTGTTTTCTGGTAGTTCTCAATCATCTGCTGTGATGTTTTCATGCAGTTAATGTTAGTTATATGAGTGCTGGTACATAATGACAGTGACCTAGACCAGAACAATAATGTTTAAGGAATCATATGGAGAAAGTCAGAAGCAATCCCTACTTTGAAAACTTGTGTAACGGGGCTGGAGACACTGGCCACCACTGTGTATGCCTCCATCCTGCCCCTCTGCCTCCTGTGCTTTACCCTGACACTGTGCAAAATCACAGACAAAGGTCTGCCGTGTCAGAAACTCTCAGAAAGCATTGTGCAGGGCTAAATAAATGTCAGTGCTGGTTTTATATTAATTCACTGTGTATGGAAGAAAGGAACGGGGTCCCCGTTATCAGGGGCCAGCCAGGTTTCTGAAGCAATATAGCTGCTTGTGCTTGGGACAGCCGACCTGCAGGAGTGTGGGGCTGCAACCCTGCCAGACCCTGCCTGGCTCTGCTGTCCCCGCACACAGAGCTGGGGATGCCAAGATCGTGCGGTAGCTGGGACACATCTGGGTGCCCCTTGCTGAAGCCTTACTATGCGCAGGCCTGAAGCAGAGCCAGTGGGAGCGACAAGATGGAGCTGATGCAGAGAGCTCCTGGGTATCCTTGCACCCCTGTCCAGAGCACTGATGGTGAGCAGAGAGCTGCAGACAGCACTGAGCCCAGCCTGGAAACTGAAGATATGTAGCTGTGTATAGGTGTAGTAGTACGCCAAGGGAAAAGACAAATCGGGACTGCCATTACAGGCAATGCTTTGCTTTTCCTCTTTGAAATGTCTTTGGCTTTGTTTATCACCTACCTGTGGGAAATGGGAGGCGAGGAAGCCTTGGTGGTATTTCCATCACAGACCAGGTTTGTTTATCAGAGGCTTTTAATTAATTGATGGTCAGGAGAGTGCTTCTGGCTGCTGCAGGGTGGGAGCAGCTCCCCACTGACCGGGTGGCATGGACACGGGGCAGTTCTTCGGCCAACACCAGAGGGGAGCTGAGGGGCCACGCACTGGTCCTGTGGATCCCTGACCTTGAGTGCCCTGGAGCTGCAATGCCAGGCAGTAGTTTGAGTCTGACTTGTGTAATGAGCTTTTTGGCTGTGATTGTTGCTTCTAAGATGTTCAATTAAGCCTTTTCACATGCTACTGACATTCAGTTTTTCTATAAGTCCGTGTCCTATACTTCCTATCTTACTACTGGGCTGTGCCTAAATCTATAGCTCATGTTCCAGGGGAGGTGTTTAACTATGTCTTTAGTGGACTTACTGTCATCTACTTCTGCAGCCCAGAGACATCAACAGCACTAATGTGCGTGCATAACATTTGTTAAAAAAACGTACAGCTGTCTCAAAGTCTCCACAAACACTGCATTAGATAGTTTCTACTGGAGAGTAGTTTTAGTCAGAGAGAGGGAGAGGAGTAAGTGTTCTTGCTTAAAGAATGAGTTCAGAGACTTCCACTGAAGTGTGGGAACAGGGGGAAGTGTCTCTGAATTATTAATTCCTGCTCCAAGTAGGGAAAATCTATGTGCCGTTCATAACTTAGAAAAAAATGTGTCCTTGGCTAACAGTGAACTCTGGTAAGGTAGAGCCTAGCCACTGTTGGCATGAAAATGGGAGCAGTTTTCAGGTTTCCTTCATACCTGACTCTTCCCGTAAATTTTGTTCTTAAACTCCTGCATCATTAACATGTAGTTAATCATTTGGCAATTAATTTAACAAGCATCTGTCATTTTGCATATTTTGTAATCTGGTAACAGTTAAATCGATTGGAAGAGACCATTTGCCAGTGAGTCTGAGATAACATTAATATGATGGTGTCAGTTCATTCCATGCACAAAACAAACAGAGACTGTACTTTCATCCTCAAGAGGAACCTTTCAAGTGCATCCAGGAATTCCACAGGGCAAATGCCAAGTCTCTGCATCTGTGTCTCCAAGCTATACTCAGACTTTCTTCATTTCTTTTTGCCTCTAGGGATCCACCAGCCACAGTGTGTCTTAACTGCTCACTTACCACCAGAATCATCTGTGTTTTGGATATCTTTGATACCTTCGGCTCATCCCTCACAGCAACATCTGAGGTAAGACTCTAATTAAGGATTGTTGTTTCTTCTCTTGGAGGTTAGTATTCTTGTACTTTTCTGACCTCTGCTTTGAGACTTCCTGACTAATGTCAAGGACTGAGCAAATTACTCCGAACTTCTTGTCAGCTATGTTCCTTTTCAAAAGTTTAATTAGCAGAGAATAACACAGTTTGAAACAAATGTAGCCAAAGCAAAAGCCAGCTCCTGCAAATTGCTTAGCTTGTTAGCAGTAAAGCTCTTAGGACTATATCTCTTTTGGAATGGTACACGTTTAAGACAGTTAGCAGAACTCTACAATCAATGAGTCCCAAAACTGGCTTTACACACACCTGTAGACAAGCTAAAAATATGGAACATCTGGTGTGTGTGTGTATATGTATATGTAAAATGACCTTTTTTATTTTTTCCTTTGTATTGGGTGCTGTTATGTGGGCCAAACCAACATAATGTTACTAGTGTTTTTAGAACTAAATCAGTCCAAAAGTGTGATCATTTTTTTGTTCCTGGAAACTTACAAGCTGTTCTGCAGGACTCAAGAGCACTCGTGTCTGGAATAGGGACCACATATGTATTTTTATTATTATCTTGTGATGCAGCAGGGGTTACTGTTTCAATCACTTCAAGTGTTCACAGACCTCAGTGAAGCTGGTAGGAAAAGTTTAAAATAGATTAAAGAAAGTGCTTCTTTATACAGTGGGTGGTGAACTTCTGCAGCTTGCTGCCATAGCACTTTGTAGAAGCAGGCAGTGTGAGCAGGTTCAAAAAGGGATTAGACATTCATGGACCAAGAGTCTATAAATGGATACTAAGAGGACTGAGAAATGATATACCCTGTAACATCCTTGATACAACAGCTTTGGGGGAGTACAGAGTAAAGGGAGAGCAGAGAGTGACCAGATTGACATGCTCTCTCCAGCTTATCCTGTTGCCACTAATCTGAGTGAGGGTTGTTGGCTGGATGAACCATCGATCTGACCCAGGAGGTATCTCCTATGTCCTCATGTGTATGTAGCTTGCACTTGAGCAGTGCAGGCTGTCAGGTTCAGCCTTGTCTCTAGAGGTCCAGTCCTTGTAAAACCCACAATCAGAAGTGGACTCCTCCTGGAGCCCTGTCACTGGCACGAGTAGCACAGGCTGTTTCAGAACAGGGCTAAGACATATTGGCCAGTCTCTGCAGGGAAAATGGTTACCTTGACTTTTCCAAAGGAGCCATACTTCATAACGCAAATAGCAAGAATCATTTCTCACCGAGCCGTTTACTTTCTGAGGTAATATATCTCTTGCCATTTCCATTAGTTCATTGTCCTTCCCCAGCGCTGTCCTTTGGCTCAGTTGCTTGGCTTCAGTGTGAGGTGAGAAGGGATCTGAGTGGCGTTTGGCTAACATGCTCTGAAACACTCAGTTCATCTGCCAGTGTTTGCAAGTACTAGCTGTTTCTACAGCCACCTTTTTTGGAATTAACAGGACAGATCAAGGACAGTAAATGCCAAAGCAAAAGGCTGGTTTTCCTTCATGTGGATACCATACACATGTAATTTATGAGACCCATACATCTTGGATTTTATTGCACTAGAATCCCTTCAGTGCTGCAAAAGACTGCTTGCTTTGGGTGGGAATTTTTGCATTCCCATCGCTTCATACTGTGCATGCTGTGGTATCCATCTCTGCTGTCTTTTTCACAGAGCTTATGCAGTCAGAAATCTCTGTTTAGGGTCAGATCATCAGCTGACAGACACGTGCTGCTCTGGCTCCAGTGAAGCAATATTGATGTTCTTTGGCTAAAGAGAGCTGGGGCAGTACCTCTGAGAACACAATGTAAAGTGCTTCATGTTTCTTTTGCTGGTTCAATGCTTGGAAGAAATCCAGCAAAAAACAATGCAAATTAAAAATGGAAACTACTTCTCCAGCCCTCTGCATGCTGGCTTAGCGATTATGTGAATTAACTGGGCATGCCTGTTTCTCAGTCTCCCCACAAGCAACTTGGTATTAAAATGTACAGTTAGAAAGTGAAGAGTCAGGGTTAATCTTGCCTTCTTATGACCCTGTCACCGTAGCTGAATATACTTCATCAAAGAGAGTACCTTTTAGGTGACTGTACCCCAATAAAACTCTCTCAGGCTTTCAGTCCTTTCCATTAGCTTGCGTACTGATTGAATTGATTTCAGCACTTGTGAGGTACAGATCGAAGGCATCTCAGCACATCTAACGCATGGTGCAGACCATTTAGAAGTGTGAAAGAAAAGCCAAGCCAGTTCATACACAAACTCACTGTAATAAACCCAAGAACCTGGCACAAAAGCAAAACCAGTAGCTGTCAGAGAAACCACTTTGGTGGTAAAAGGAGGCTTCAGGTATTTAGAAAGTAATGCTTCTAAAGCCTGTTTAGGCACAAAGCATTCTTGTCACGCTTTGCAACAGCCATAATTAAAAACTATTTGATGGTAAAAGTGTTTTCTGGTATTTATCAGTGGGTCATTAACCTTAACTATATCAACATTTCAATTGTCAGCAAGATTAAAAAGGCTGTTATAGCAAAATGAGCACATTGTACATAGAGATATTGGAGTGCTGATGGATTACTAGCCCTGCTCAGGTACAGACTTCAATCTGGTACAGCCTTCAGTGTAGTGAGAAATAGACGATGAATTAATTGCTATGTGAAATATAATGCTGAAGAGCGAGAGGCAAACTAAATGAGGTGGTTTAGCACATGGAGAGACTTACAGGTTTTATCCAGAAGAGAAAGAATACACATCAGCTTTTAGTTTCTGTAGAAGATGCCAGTAATGATGGTGCAGAGAAAGGCAGAGCTGAGTAATGAATTATGTGGGTCCAGGCCCTTATTTTTAGATACAGGTGAGAGAAGGAATCCAGGCAGGAAAGAGGCTGATTCCATGTGCAGGACCAAGCACAGGGATGCAGAGTCAGGGCAGTGGCTGTGCAATAAGAGTGGGCCTCTACCATACACTCTGCCATATTTACCTTTATTTTCATTATTCCGGATGAGGATAACCCAAAGGACTGTCTGGACCTCTGGAGTTTGGGGTTGGAATTGATGAAGGATCTTTACCATCCCCTCGGTGGCAGAGGCGGGGAGAGCGTGGTTGGAAGGAGAGCCTTAGGAAGGAGCTCTTCTCTGCATCACAGGCCACATCTCCACTCGCCGCTTGCTTTCACCAGAGGCCTCCTATGTGAGGGACTCAGCAGGACGCAGAAATGGGTGGCTTTGTGTCTCTCTGAGGCACCACAGCACTTGTGCACTGCGAGGTAAGAAGGACCAGGAAAGAAGGAACCAAGGTCGGATCTGGCAGCCCTGCTGCCTGCAGCGCAGGACCACTGGCTGTCTTGCTCTCTAGTACAGCTTTCAAGTTATAAGAGTAAATATATAACAGGAACCTTTGAGAAAGGATTTTTGTTGCTCTCTTTTCCCTCTGCTGGTTATGTTTCACAGTATGTGTGTGCATGAGACTGCTGGTAGGGATACATTATTATAGTTTCCATTCCTGTAATAAAATTCCACTGCCTAAGAGCTTTTATTTTCTGGATTCTGAATTGTCATGCTTTTCTGAGGTTTCCTTCTGACCTCTAGTATCTATAAGGTGGGTGAGAGACATGTCCAGCGTTTGTGAATGTCTTAGGAGTACTAGAATTCAAAAAGCCTGCTAGTTTCTGTCTGGTAGATGTAATTTCAAGCTCTAGTAAGACCCTGGAAAGACACTGCACACCAGCCCAGAAGGCAGCACTAGGAGCAGGCTGATGCACTTTTTAAAAATGCAGTGTCGGTTCAGAGATGACCAGAAACGTGGGCCACAGCTGACCATTACAGATCCTCCAAAAGCAGGTGGAGGTCTCGGACTCAGCAGCCTCCTTTTCCCCTTTGTATTTTCCTTTGGTCTGCTACCAACATAGCAACCAAGTCCTTTCTGCAGTAGCAGGGACAAACACGTGCTCTCCCAAGGAAACTTTGGGGACAGAGATGGGTTAGTATGAAGTTCTGTTCAGGAAAGCTCTTGTACAAGGGAAGGCTGACATACGTATTTTTGAGTTTCCAAAATGAAAACAAAAGCATATACAGACCTGCTGCAAGGTGTCCTGCAGATGTGTGGTAGCTTTGATTCTTTTTGAACAGTTACTGCATAGGATGTACTCTACCATAATTTGGGTACATGTTCAACACATTTGTGGCAACTTCCAGTGAGCCCCAGGAGAGGACTCTGTGTGTATGCAAGGGCGAATGGCTCTTGCGTGGCAGCTCTTTGTGCAATTCAGGCAGCTGGAGCTATAGATCTAATCGAGCTGCTAATCCTGCGCCAGCCATGCCTAGAAACCTCAAACAAATAGCCAGTGCTCAGAGGGAATGTATTAAAGTGTCTCAACGTGTAGTGACGCCTGCCTCTCCTTTTCTGTCATATGCTCTCCTCCTGTTGCAGGCCCCTGTTGGAAAAGGGGTAGTGATGTCTCCTTTTCAAATAGCAGAGGTTTCCATGTGAGACTACACAGGCATCCTGACGTATGTCACCCACTGCAGAATCATAAACACGTGCTTTATATTGGGCTGTAAGAATGAAACCTGGCTTGAAAACTGGATTGTTGTGAATGAAGAAGACTTGGCTTGATATTAATGTGGTTTCTGATGAAGTCTTACTCATTAAAATTTAGTTTTGAAATGTTTGGGAATTTTTAAGTGTCTTTTGGCTGCTAACTAGCAGAAAAGAAAGAAACAATTAGAAATAAAAGCATGGGGTTGATGAAGATGATGTCTAGTGGAAATTACTAGACTCATATGAAATCTATTCTTGCCTAAAATGTTTGTACAAATCTCAAGGAGCACTTCATGGCATGTGAAAGCGTATGAGATGCCAGAGTGGACTTGATATGGATGTTATTCAAGGTGAAGGAAAGATACAGCAGCAAGTATAGGTACTAGAGATATGACCTAAATGCTACTGAATAAGAATCTGCTTGGATAATAGCCATGGAGGACATCTGGGAAGAAAAATAACTCCAGACCCAGAGATTCAAAGGCATGGAGGGAGACAGATGTGCAGTTTAAAAATGGCAGTGGACAGCAAATTATATGAACTTGCAGTGCAATGCAAAGTGGCAGGTAGAAAGGTCAAGGCAATTCTCAGCTCTGGAAGATGACATGTCATCTGAGCATGGAGGCAATAGCCTTTCTCCATGTGTGTCCAGGAGGAAGATCAGTAGCTTTAGGAACACCAATAGGAGATAGTGTTGGCAATTCCAAGTAATGCCAAAGACGGGAACAACAATTAAAGGGATAGAAAAATATTTTTATAGTTAAAGAAAAAAGACTGTAAAAGGCTATGTGGCTTTAGTACTAATTTTCATATAGTAAAGAGAACTATTTGGTATTAATAGATTCTCCTGCCCTATACCTTTGTGATTAACAAGATAAAGTTTGGAGCTTGTATGTATCCATAGAGTCTCTAAAAAGAGAAGGTATCAGTGCCAGCACCTGCTGCAAATGAAGCTGGAGGAGGCAACACTTTAGGTGAAGTGAAATCCTTCATTCCTGAAGATTATAGGCCAAATTGTACTATCTTCACATCTTTGCACTTCCGCTAAAGTAAATGAATTTGCCCAAGGAGGTATTAAATGAACCATTCTGATTTATTACAGACAAAAGCCTTGATGAAGGTACCGTTCACAACAATTAGATTGAACAATTAACAGTATGGATAATCAAGAATGTAGTGTCTAATTGGTTTATATATAAATGTATTTTTATGTGCCAAAACATTTATTGTTTGCAATACAATATTCATGACATAGAATTGATAATCTCCTGCAAACTACCTACTACTCAAGTGGCCATTTATCACCTGGCAAGATGCATTGAATCGTATCTCATTAAATAGTTTGAAAATATAGTTCGGTGTCCTCCAAGATGTCTGAATATTTATTGTCAAATACTTCACTAGCTTTGCTCTTTGCATGTCTTCAGTTACTGAAATTAGATTGCTTTAACTTAACGACTGCAAGATCCACCAACGGAAATGACTGAGTGGATCTGATATATGCAAATGCGAACACTCTGAGCAGTTTTCTGGGAACAAAAACTATTTTAAAGAATACACTTAATAAGTGTCTTGGCAAAAGTCATCTTCTCAGATTTCTCTTGCTATTTTTGGTTGACTTGAAACAGAGAGGAAGAAATACAAGAACAAAAGATAATCTGGAGGTGTGAAAGTGAGTTCCTCTGTGACTGTTTTATAAATATTTGATACCTCCCCTCTGCCTGAATGGAGCTTTGTTTGGGGGAATCAGGCGGCAGATGTTTGGCTTTACCTGATATCTACTTTGGCAGCATGTTTTTACTTCTCCGTTTCGCGTGACATGGTGCCAAAGCCATGTTTTGTGTTTTTATAGTCTTTTGGGGATACCAGGTCAGATCCAAAAGCTGCGGGAGTGACGGGAAGACTCGCATTGACACAGCAGGCGTTGGACCAGGCTCAGCCTCGCTGTTTCTCTGCGTAAGGAAGGACAAATGCTGTGCTTTGCCATGTGACTAGTTGATGAAAAATGCTGCTGCTTATCTTTATCATCTTTCGAATTTTAGAGTGCCATCCCTACCATAATATATTAAGACTAAAAACTTGCGAAAGTTTGTACCTACATCTGTATGTTTTCGAAGTAAACACAGAAATCTTATCCTTTTAACTAGAATGTAGTTTCTGTACCAGCTACTAAAATATTTGTATTGCTCTTGCATTCCCACTTTTGGACTAATATTGTTTTAAGTACCCTGTGTTCATAGTGGAGATAGTCATTCTTGCAAAGAGCTATGCCGTGCCAAAGAACATTTCTTAGTGCTATTTGTTAGTGTTTGCCAGCTAGTTAAGCACCACTGTAGACATACAATAGCCAGAATTTGCTAGAACTTAACCTCCTGAAATATGTCCCTGCTACCATAAACAAAACTGGACCAAAATATTGCTCACAATGGGCTATAAGCCAGTGAGGAGAGCAGGGAAGAGAGATTTCAATATCACAAGTGCAGAGTAGAACTGCTTGTTACACTAGTAGTAAATCCCTTGGAACAGGAATTGTCATTTGACAATGACGACCTTATCTGTCATAGTTACACACCTGTGTGCCATACTGTACCCTAGCAAAAGACAAAAATACAAGAGCACGTCTGTGGCCATTCCTCCTGGAGTCTTAGCCTGCTTATGGTCTTGTGTGGGTTGTAACTTTAAAAGGAAGAGCTGGCAGCAAATGAGCCAGAGTCACTTGCAGGTTGTTTTGGTTTTTTCTTCTCACAAAGCCTTCTGACCTTGAAAAGCCTTAAAGCTGCATTCCCCATGAAAAATAACTTCCACTTAGTGCTGAGCACGTGTATTGTTGCACAGACAAATAGACAAATAACAATGTGAGTACATGCCTTGATCATTTATCCTCCTCAGAGGGCCATAAAGCATGAGTAAATGCAACAAAAGCAGAAGATTAATAGGGCCTGTATAATGCTTTGCATTTTTCATAATGATTCCCTACAGATAGAATCAGTAAGTGTCACTAATTGGTAGGTGCTTGTTCTGCAAGGGGGCCCAATCCTCCCCCTGGTAGGGTTGGAGGCCAGTCCCTGGTTTTCATGTTGGGGACAGCAGGAGCAGGCACGTTGGGAACTGCTAGGACTGCTCCTCAACAGGTGCCATAATTCAGGCAAAGGCTGTGTGCAATGTGGAGAAACCCTCAGTAGCCTGCAAAGACGGTACCGGCCAGCCTGTCTGGTGCACGGGCAATTGTTTGCAAACCCACTGGTGGCTGTTCAGGGTGGAGGAGAAATAGGTGGTTGGCTGCAAGCCAGCTGCTGAATTTAACATGTATTCAGCTGAATGGCTGGGCTGTCATAATAATACAATTCTGCAGCATCCTGCTGATCTCCTTCAGATCTTCTCCCTGGTTTGTTGGCTGCCACTGATGCTTGTCCCCTGTGGATGCAAGAGTGCTGAGCAGGAAGCTGCTGGAAAGACCACCTACCCAGCATTGTCCAGACATCATCCACAGCAGCAAGTATGTGCAGGTGTACCCCGTGCTGGTTGCTGTGGAGGGCTGTACGGGCCTGGGAAAAACACTTTCATCAAACTTTTACCAAGTTTGCGTTGTTGCTTAAATTGATTTTTAAGTCTTACATAAAGAATAAGAGCATATTGTGTCTTTTCTAGTGCTTATATCCAGTATTATGCCAAACAGAGGTACCCAGCCTACCTCCCTGGAACAGCACTGTGTTTGGGCAGGCAGCTGTGCCAGTGCAGCTGTGCTGCTCCCAGTGCCCAAGCAAATCTGGCTCTTTATGTGCAATCTGGGTGCAGCATGTGGGCTCAGAGGCTGACCATACAATTGGGTGCTGCGAAAGGCGAGCTGGTACCACACCCAGCACTTCAGAATCCTCCGGCAGACCTCCCACACTGAGATGATGATGGGCCCAAAAGCCATGAGCCCTGGTTTGAGCACACACTGCAAGGCTGTTCCTGTTGCCAGATCTCTGAAATGTAAAGCTTAAACTGATTTGGGCTATGCTGCCAGAATTTCCCCAAGTGAACTCAGAGAAGGTCATCTGACACAGATTTATCTAAAAAGTTGTCTGGTAGCGTGGATCATTTTTCTTTTCTCCAAATCCAGAGTACCCACACTGTATATTCCTGCTCACATTCGCCATAGCATCATTTAATGTCTCCCTGCTCTTGTGCAGCTCCAAGGATCTGTCCTGCTCCAGTCCCAGAATGATACCGGAATGGCATCTTTGCAAAAGGGAGGATGTGGAGGATGGAGCCACAGGAGACGAGAGGGAGGGGAGAGCATATGGGGCTTTCCAGTCTCTTTCTGTCTGCACCCCTCCTAGGTAAACACACTTTGTCCCTTTCTCTTCTCCTTACTCCTAGTTAAAACCGTTCCTCAGCTTCCTGTGTCCTACAGAAATTTTGACAGTCTGTTCTTCCCAGGAAGGCATGAAAATAAGGAAGGCAGCTTGTGGAGCTAGGTAAGGCTCAGAGGAACGTCACTCCACAGATGGCTCTGGCGGAGAACAAGCCCATTAGGGAAGAGCTGTCAGTGCCTTAAGTGCCTCTGCTGACCAGGCATGTGCTCTTTTACTATAATAGTTGCTTTACCGATAGCTAATTCTCTTCATCTCTCCCTCTTTTTCTGGCTATTTGTGCTCTTGCCTCTGTGCAGTGTCTTGAACACAGTATGGTTTCAGTCTGGCTTCTTGGCACGGCTGTAATAAAAGTATTTCTGTTCCTAAGAGCAGTCAAATAAAATCCAGCAGGCTTGGGATGTGAACATTTGTGGTCACTCCTAAAACCAAAACCAAAGTAGCAGCTTTGTTCTTTTCAGACAGATCATCAATTAGGGCCAAAACCAGTCACATGTCAGTGTGACTTACTGACTCCAGGCTGCTTTTTAAAAAGCCTCCAAGACCCATAGACTATTAGTTGACATGATATGGGTATATTCATACAACATTTACCCTGCAGTTTTTGAGAAGCTTCTGAACTCTCCAGGATGACTAACTTCAGAGCGCTCTCTGTTTCCTATTTACTTAGTGGTGGCAGCAAGCAAGCCAATATTCCTTATGCGAGGCAAGGATTTTAAAGAAAAGAATGCAGAATATCACCAAATCCCATCCACTTAAGCTAAGGGGAATCATAGGCTATTCAGAGAATAAACTGAGCATTTGTTACTATACTGCGGCATCGGGTACTGCTGGGGTAATCAGAAATTATCACCTCCAGAAAAACTGCATCTGAAAAGAGAAACTGGCTGCCAGACAGGCATCTCTAAAGGGAAAGGAGCTTCTCTGCTGCAAACCGAGGAACATATGCTCTTCCATCCATCCTGCACTGTATGATAAAGAAAAGGAGCAGGGCTTTTAGCAGAGCCACCCTGACACACCAAACGTACATTTGATGTTCAGTGGCCTGGCACAAGGGAAGAGCAGGACTTGGATGGTAAACATCTGAAAAGGTGTCCACTGAGGCCACCAATGCACTATGGATCAGAGCTTGCATATACTGCTAGAAAAAAAAATCCCCTCCAAACCCGTATTCAACATCTTGTATTCTGTTATTTAGCAGTGCTCTCTCTAATTTGCACCACTGCATGTTGGGACTTGCTGAAAATGAAAGCAGAGCTTGAGAGAGATTCCAACTAGTATGTCATATCCAGGCAGGTTTCCTCGATAGGAACTTTTCAAAATTTCTGGGCCTGACTGTTCTGCTCATTTATGCTGGGAACAGTTTACCAGTGTCCACGTCCCCCATGCACATCCAGGAGACTGAAAACCTTCCTCTCCTTGTTGTTTGTTGAAGTTGTACCACTGCAAGCTACATCTTTACAGTTAAAAATAATCTTTTGTCAATGGCATTTCTGTACTCTTTCTGAAAATCCTTGCCTATAAACATGAATCCATAAGAAGGGAATATTTGAATTGCCCTCTAGGCATAAGCATAGTAGGCTCTTTTCTAGGTAACATGTTGTTGGGATCAGGGAAACACCCATTAGCCCAGGGTTTTAATTTGCTATGTGTTAAAGCTCTGGAGAGTAAAAGTGGCTGTTGTTATCCTTAATAGAAAAGAACATAAGATATTGCAGCGTGATTAATCAGAAATGATACCTGAGTCCCCAAAAGTATGTGAACCAGACTATGGGTATTGACTGGAAATCAGGAATTGACCTGAAAGAGCCTCAGAGAAGGAGGCAAAAAAAATCCCCAAAACATAAAAAACCCACCACTTGGTTGGGCTTGCTAATGACTGAAATCAGCTGGGTGGAATTGGCAAGACCATTTGCCTTCTGAAGGTTTGTTTTCATTGCTGCATGATAGAGTGCACCTGGAGCAGGAAAAGGTTTCATCTGGCAATCAGGAAAATGGGCCACACCTGAAAACTCTGGCTTAAATTTGTAGCTAGAATGGCAGTGCTAGATGGTAGACCAAGGTGAGGTGTGAGGCTGTGGTTCCAGGTTCCCAGGAATTCAGGGTAAGGCTTTTCTGCAATCTGTCCATCCTTTTCCCCAGAGAAACGTTGCTTATAAGAGCAAGCATCACGGAGATTTTTGTGGCAAAGTATGCACTGTATTCTGAAGGTGTTTTGTTGTCTGAAGAGGACTTTTTGAAAGTGTTTTTTACATCTCTAGCTAATTAAAATGTGGCTGAAAGTAATTTACTAGAAGTACAAGTGGGATTAAAACTTAGTGAAATTTTATGAAGTAATTAGGAATAGCATTCATAAAACTAGTGGCCAGATCAAAAATGCAGTTTTATCCAAAGCACATCTGCTGTATCTCTTCTTATTAAGCACTTTGACCTTCTACTGTGAACAACAGAAAGTTTGGCAGGTGATATGCTGTGCTCTAGTCACAAAAACCATGGAGTTCATGGGGTTTTGTTTCCAGAGAGCTTGTTATGATTTCCACTTGTCCCGACGAAAACTTTGCACTGAGGTCAGTTTTTATGTGAGCTTGGTAAGAAAACAACTTAAACGGTCATGTATGCATATCCCTTCTATGGCTAACCTCGGCTCAGCCTTATTCCAAACGTACCTGTGTTCTTTTATCTAGTTCAGATATGAAGAAAGACTTAGTTATTGAAGACTTCTTCTATTTTTTTCTGGTCAGCGATACTACCCTTTTCCAGAAATTTTGCTTCACTAGAATCCTCTCTACAGATAACAAAATGGCTGTAAACACAGTCATTTCATGCTATATGTTGAGTGGGCTAGAACCAGCATTAGCTTGTTGTTAAATGAAGCCAGAGATTGTCTCTGTGTCTCTTATCTTTGCAATGCCATCCCGAAATGCAGTTCTCTGCAGAAGGTGGAAATTAGTCACCTTCATCTGTGGGTGCAGCGGGTGGCGTCACAGGAGCTGGAGGGACACCAGTTCTATTAGATGCTTGAAAGGCTCCTGTGAATTTTTTTTAGAGCTTGTGAAAAGACGGAGATATTGCAGTGGGGATGGAGTGAAATCTCAGAGCCTAATCAGAAAAGGGTGACATTGCAAGCGAAACGTGGATTTCTTTGTGTTTGGGCTTTGCCATCAAAGCTTGGTGCATGGCAGGGTTGTCTTCAGGCGTCTCCAACGGAGGTAGCATGCTCATGCTGACTTGCCTCTCTGCCTCTGTTCTAGTGTGTAGACCAACCACGGACAAAACTAGAAACTGCATCTTCAAGTAAAGCATAGGAAAATTACGTGGAGACAGGTTTTCGTAAGTGAATCTTGAGCAGGAGAACAGTCACAGGTGAGGCAGCCTGCACCATAGAATGGGGCACTTTTCCACCCTTTTCTCTCTGTTTTGTCCACACAGTTGCTATTACACAGCTAGGGTTTATAATTTTCTTTCCCTAATAGTTCAAACCTTTGCTGGTGACAACTATCCAATTCATGGACAGCCCTAAAATCCCCATCTGAAACACCTTATAGAGACTCTCTGAAAGGAATGAAAACCCATTCCGAAAATCAGATCCTTGTCAGAATGTTTCCAGTTGCAAACCTCAGACTGTAAGCCACATCTGAAGAAAATATGGATGGCTTCCAAAAGAAGCCATGGATTTTTTTTTAAGATAAGAACTAAGTAGTTCCCTATAAACATGGTATATTTGTATGAAGTCATTGCAATTGGGAAAACATACAGATTTTTTTTTTCCTGTTGAATTCTCTATGCAAAGCTGCTTCTAAGAGAGCTTTGCTTGGCAGCTTAGCTTTCCATGGAAATGGGGTGTGGTGGCAGTAAAAAATTTCCTTTTCTTTTCCAAGTATTTATCTGGCCCAGAGAGACAAGTGCAGTCCCTAGACAAAAAACGGGTACCCACCCTTGTCAGGGGATGGAACCCAGCCCTGGGGTGGGGGGGCTGCTTCTGCTTCAGAGTCCTCTGCTGAAGGTGAGAAAGAGAGACTGCTGCTGCCTAAAGGCTGCAAAGATGACAAAACATTTTGTTTTCTTTAAAACACTTGAGTCTGATTTGATTACCATTAAATTTTCATTCATTACCCTATGCTGCAGAAAATGGCCTGCCTTGCATTCATACTTGAGGAAAGATCCTGTTGCTCTGTGTAGAGGTTGCTCGAGAAGGGTCTTGTGTGCAGCTGTATTCATCTGAAACACAGAGATGCTCTCAGTTAGAGCCCAGCAAGTACAGGCTAGCCAAAACACGCCTTTCCAGATCTTTGCCTGAACTAATGGAGCAGAGGCTCAGCCTGCAATAAAATCTGTTGTTAGTCATGCTGTGGAACTGCTCGATGGCAGCTTTCACTTCTATTGTGACAATGGGAAATCAGAGAGACTAAGTGTGTTTCAGTTTTTTGGTTTGGTTTTGGTTTGTGGGGTTTTGTGTGTGGTTGGTGTTGTGGTTTTTGATTTTGGTTTTTTTTGTGTTGTTTTTTTTTTTTTTTTCTCCATCATCTGCTTGATTCTTGTTGTAACCCAGCTTGCTGTTGCCTCTTCCTGAGAAATGTCAGAAGCGGTTCTGGCGCCTTTTTTTTTTTTCTTTTTTCGTAGTTACAGAAGCAAGCGGAATGGGACCTCCTGCTTTGCTGGTGTTGGAGGTGCTGGAGCAGCAGAGATGACTGTGCTGTGCAGGGATGTCTCTGCTGTGCTGGTCGGTGCCATATTGAGGGTGTCAGCTCCTGAAAGCAGAGTCACCATCTCAGCACAGTATTGGAAACATCTAAGGCCAGGCTGGATGAGGCTCTGAGCAACCTGATCTAGTTGAAGATGTCCCTGCTCATGGCAGGGGGTTGGACTGGATGAGCTTTGGATGTCCCTTCCCTTCCATTGGGGCCAGCTGGTCTGTGCACCCACAGGTGCTGTGTGGCTGTAGCCGCGCTGCTGTCGGGCTGGAATGAGCAGGAGCAGCTCTGTACAGCACCCTGGGGTGTGGTGGTGCCAGTTTCCAAAAGCCGTGCTGGCGTATAGCGTTTGCCTCCTAAAGGACATGAGTTAGGCAGCAGTATCAGCATCTTAACAGTGCTTAGCAGCTTTGCTACTCTGAGAAACGGCATGCATCTGCAAATGGGATGAGCAAATGCAGGGTTTACTAGGTTGTTAATAGCTCTTGTAGATGAAACAGCCTGGATGAGATACTAAAATTCAGGTGCTTATATTTAAAAGAAAACTCTCTTGTTATATTATTCCATGCTCAGGAAAGTCGAAGTAGTCTCTCTCTGCTCTCTGCCTTGCTGGCTCTATGTGAATGGAGAGGGAAGGACAGAAGCTGCTTGGAACAAAGTCAACAATGACTCCAAAATGTAACTGAACTGACTCTGAGTCCCATTTCGAAGTCCTTCAGACCTGTCATTGGCATGGCTTCCTGGCATCTTCAGTCATATGTAGCTCTAAGCACTGTTTCCCAACCCTCATCTGCAGGCACCACCACAAAGGATGTGTGAAGGGAAAATAGGAGGAGGGCTATCCTTCTTCCAGAAATGATTTAATGTGTTTCATTACCATAGGGCATCAGGAAAATGGGAAAATATGGCTTCAGCACAAAGTGCATTCAAAATGCATCACGAATCTCTGTTAACAGGTGACCAAAGTGATATTGATCAGTGTTTGATTTGTTTTGCTGTTGTAGCAATGCTTTTCTCTGCCTTCCTCAACACATTTTTTTTTTCCATTTTACTTTTTTAAAAATTACATAATCATTACAGGTATAGAGTCCTGAGTCACTAATGTATTTCCAGATCCCAACCCCTTCCCATTAGTATTAGTTGGTAAATTAACCAGGATTGTGCTTGTTTCTTTGCTAAAGCACTATCTTATGAGTTGCTTTATTTCTACCTATGTCTGTCTTTGGAAGGGAACATAGTGGATTTTTATTATTATTTATTTATTTACAAATGAAGCAGGCTGCAAAGGTGTAATCTGATTTGGCGTCTTTCTCTGGCTTCATCGAAGGAATTATGGCTATAGTATTGATATGGTAGAATGTCAAGGAGTAGACATCACTCTTTTGAGAGTACCATGTTCTTCCAACAGCAAGACTCTCTCAGAATGTATTTTTATTCTATATGTTGTGGCAGGTGCATAGGTGTGACAAAAATAATCTGGAAGAAATCTTCCATATAGAGAGATAATACATTCTGAAATGGTTATCTTGGAAACAGTGAAAACTCCTGCACAGTGTCTGCAATTGCTGAATAAACGCAGCTGCAGAACTTCATGGAAGCTATTAATCTCTCATTCTGTTTATGCTTGGATCAAAAACTTTCATTGCATGTTCAGAGCTAATATCTTATAGACCAATGATGCTGAATGTACAGCACTGTATGTGAAATCATTCAAACAGGTGTGGAGATAGTTACCGTTAAGGACAGGCTTTGTTTAGCATCTGGAAGCAGCTCAGGGTGAAGCTATTATAGCTTGTTTTGCCAGCAGCAGTGTCATTAACATACAATCTGTTGGAAAATGTTTATCGGCTCAAAAATAAACTGCAGCTTATAGTTGTAGTGAAGTGGACCTGCATGATTTGTATGCACTCAAAGCTGTTGTCTTGATTATTGATTAAGGCACTCTTCTGTGAAAGTCAAGTATTCAAGAGAGAACAGTTGTGGTTGCAGGGCTTCTTTCACTGGAGAAATACTAAGGAATTTCTTGCCAAATTTACAAAGGTGAAACTGAGGCAGAATGTGTTTGGTGTCATGTTGACAGGTCATTGTGGGTGACCAGTGGAATCTACAGAAAAAACAAACCAGATGAGACATCTAATTCTGCAAAAGCCAGAGAGAACCAGAAAGCCATTTGAAGGCCTTTTCTAAAGGTGTTAAAAAATAAGCCCTGGCACAGTGACTGCAATTTCTGTAAATGTGTCTGAGCTAGCTTGCAGAAAATACCACCCAAGAACCTAGACATAGGCTCAAGTTCTCATCCCAGCCAGTGTCTACATAGGTAATGAAAAAGCCCAAAACGCTGATGACAGTGCTGAGGAGCAGAGTTTCGGCATATTTTCTGCTGTAGATGGCTTGTGTAGGTGCCCTTGCTGTGGGCAGGGATGCTGGCTGGGTGGCTGCTGCTGGCCCGGGTCTCTTCCTGCGGTGCCTTGTGTTTCAGACCCACCGCACACAGTGATTCCTGCAGGCTGCTGGCATGGGCTTTGCTCATCCTTCCTCAAAGTGATCTGCCCAATTCTACTATTGCTATGTATTCCAAGTGATCCAAAGTCTTGGAAAAAATAGGGTGGAAAAATTATTTTTCCATCCCCTCTCTTTTCTTCTCTCTGTGCTACTGAAAAGGGAACATTCTAAAAGTAAGCTCTGGTCAAAACTACTTTTGAAAGTAATTGCAAAAATATTTCACATTTTTGCCTAAAATATAGTTCTTCTATCACTCCTCGCCTTTTTAAACTCTAAAATATCATTGCATCAGGCAAGACACACAAAAATTATTAGTTCTTATTTTACCAAAGCTGCTTGTTTTTTTAAACAAATGCAAGTTTTGTTTATACTTAAATGGTAACCACCTAGTCTGCTGAGGCTTCAAATAATCAGCCAGAAACCCCCCAAATTTCTTTACCTTGTCCATTAGCAAAGCCTGATCTATTAATGTGAACAAGTCACTGGAGCTGGGCAGCCGGCAGGAAGGTCCCTTCCTTCTCCTCGTCTCCATGTGCGGACAGGGATGCAGTGACTGGGAGAGGGCTTTGGGGATTCAGTACGGTCTGCTCTGTCTCAGAAACACAATTTTCCTTGGAGGGAAGCATTGCTGTTGCTTGTCTTGCAGGGGAAGTAGGAAATCATGCCAAATCCTCCATGTCTTGCAAAGTTTGAATTTGAAACAAATAGACTCAAATCAGCAAACACTTCAGCAATCCGAGATGACAGCAAGCCGGGCTCTTGGTTGGTACGCAACAGAGGCAACGTGCTCGTGCAACCTGAACACGTGAGCCCCTGGTTCCTCCGCTGTGCAGGGAATTTCCCAGTCACAGCGCGTGGCTCCCCACGTGTTGTTTATCCTTCCCACTCGCCCATGGGTGGGATTGTCTCATAGTCAGTGACAGACGCAGGGATGGTTTTTGTCTCTTGATCTCAGGAGAGAACCGCAATGGAAGGAGAGGAGAGTGCATCGCTTCTGGCTTTAGAGAGATGAATGTTAAGCTGGATGGCTAAAATAAGATCCAGCCCAGGCACACTGTAGACAGCACTCGGAAAAATTCCCAGGGGTGGATTCCAGCAAACCCCGGTGCAGCCTGCCCACCAAAACTGCAAATCGGGCTATTAGCAGCTCGGGATGTGTGCGGAGCACTGAGCTCCTGTCTCTGCTTTTCCCCAGATATTCCTTTTGAGTGGCCTTTTCCTCCTACACGTGTCTGGTTCCACATGTTCCCGTGTTAAGTTAATATCATGTTCCAAATAAATCCCTGATGCAACTGTGACAGGTTCATTGAACTTGGTGACAACCATGCTGAGCTGCAAAGCGTGGTGACTTCATTGGAAACTACAGCAGGAGGGGGAAGCTGTGAAGGAAAAAGAAGAGACCTTCTAGACAGTTTTGAATTCCCTTCACTGTATGCTTAGGGCATGTGTATGCAGAGGTAGTAGGGAAAGTTAATCCACATCCATTTCTAATGTCAGTTACTTCAAATGCAGGAACCTAAACTTCCCAAGTGAGGTTTCCTAAATTGAATGTTGTGCCAGTTATTATAAATTCTTTTTTATTTTTGTCTTTTTTTTTTTTAAAGTGTTTAGACAATGTGTTTAATGTAGTTTAACTAATCAACTGGGCACCCATACTGTTGTCTATCATGGGCTCTCAAGTTAGTATAAGACCTTAGAAACAATACAGGTTTGTGTGTGCATAAACATTTAACATGACAGTACTGCATTTGGGGACTAAGCATAAAAAAAGGTGTGTTTTGTGTTTAGGCATGATTTTATCCATAGGATACAAGGAATCTTTTCCAGGTGTTGGTCCTTCCTGAGCTTACAGTTGTTGAATTTCAAATATTGGCAATCAATGACTGAACCTTTAATTTCTTTTCAAGGTCGATCCATGCTGCTTCTCTGGGGAAATGCTTGCAAACAGTTTTAGGGCTATAATCTCCAATGATGAAAATCCATTGGTTTTAATGGAATTGTGTCAGCAGGGAGCTTGCCTGTTGGATTTGATGGAGCAATTGAGGCGGCCTGATGGCAGTAGCTTCTGTTATTGTCCCTGCAGAGGGGAATGTGGACATGGATAATCCTCTTCAAAAAGGATTGGGACTCTCTCCGGGTTCCCCACACAGAGTCTGAGATTGAGTTTCATGCTGCTGCTTTATTTCCAGGAGCAAGAAAAAGTAGCTGAAGTTGAGAACTCAAGTCACTTTAAAGACAGATTATATTCAGGAACTGAACACATGAGTATGAAATCAGGTATCAGCAGTAACATGCCATAATGTGCTGCAGATGGGGCAGAACGCTGTCCTGGCTTTCCCATGAGGAAGAGAAGCAGGGAGTGTTGGGTTTCTGTTTGAGGAGCTCAGCAGCAAACAACTGGCCTGTGTCTCGTGTGCTTGGGTGTTCAACTGTGTGCTCTGACTTAAGATATATCTTAGGAGCGGACTGCTGCATGGTACAGAGACTAGACACAAACTAGTTACAGCAGCACTCTTCTCGGTAAGACGGGTCTGTGCTGCACCTGAGCTGACACTGCTTTCTGCTACAGCATCAAAGCTGCTCCTGGTTCCACTTAGGTAATTTTATATGTCTCGAGTGTATTTACACTATACCTTATTGTATCTTTTTATCTCCTGAGTGCTCCCACTTAATCTTGTATCACTTTTATGAAATGAAACTAACTACTAGACTACAGTCCTATTTAATATATCTGCATACTTTACTTACATGTAAGTCCCTATCTGTAGGTGTCTGTATTCTAACTTAAACCCGAATACACATTTTGCATACGGTTCATGTGTAGGCATATGTACATAAAATCATGCATGTATCTTCTATGGAGAGTAAGTGGAGATATCCAGACTGTGTAATGTGTTTACCTGTATAAAATATTTTAAAAATGAAATTAGAATATATTTCTCTGTATCTTTATTCTGTAATACTGGCAGATTCTGAGAAAGATATGCTCTGCCAAAATTATCTCACAAGATGTTTAAAAAAAAAAATCTTTCCCAGACATCTTAAATGTTCTAGTATATTTGCAGAAAAGCTAAATGAAGTGGTGACCTGACACAAACACTAGTGATCCAGAAAGCATAAGATACAATCTCCATATGCTTTAAGTTAATATGGGTACAAACACACAAAGCTTGACGTGCACGTTTGTGTGTGTGCCCACCTAAACTTTATTCTGAAAACCAAGCCATGGCTGTATGAAGCTTCTCCATCTTCAGTTTTAGTTTTCTTCTGAATGCTGAGAGGGTGTAAGTGACATTTGTCTATGTTAATTGAAATAAATAATATTTTTCCTCAGGCCCTAGATGGCTTTAAACAACAAACTGAAATCCCTTCCTGTATGAGGGATAGTGCAAAAGGGCAAACAGTGTTCGCATCGTTTCCATGTGAAATAACCCCAGGTGACGTACAATCCCATGAAACTTCTCAAGCCCAGTAACCCCTGCCCCTATTAATCTTTCATGCAACTAACAACAGAAAGGTGGAGCAAAAAAGCAACTGCAACCTGAGGGCATAGCAGGTGGCTTTACGTGAGTGAAAGGAGCTCGATTCAGTCATGTTGCTGCTGCCATGTCCTGGAAATTATTTGTGCCAAATATGTTTTCATTACTATTTTTTTTTTTAAAAAAGAAATCTAGTAAAAAAGTAAGATTTTTTTTTTTTTTTTTTTTTTTTTTTAAAGACCTTCTGAAAAGCTGCTTTCACTTCTGTTTGGTCCAGCTGAAAAATACTGACTTGGTCCATTGAGAGGCTGGGAGCAGCATATATTTTTGCTGCATTTTCTGATAAGCTAAATCTGCTAATTGTAGGTAACACTGGGAGAAAATTAAACACTACTTCTGCAAGAAATATAAACTCTAGCCACTGACTATATTAGCAAACACTGAATGATAATAGGCTCCAGTGTTAAAGCGTCAATTAAGCTTGCTGTGAATGAGTGTTTATTGCAAATCAGGACTGCAGTCTTGTCATGGAAAAGTACATGAGGATGTTTGTAATTAATAGAATAATATAGTTATGCCTTGAGTCAAAAAAACATATTTGCATATGTTTACTTTTACAGGAATAACCAAGAGTGCAAAATAAGCTTGAACAAGTGTGTTAAATAGGAAAGGAGACTTTGGTATGAACTGTCAAACAAAATTCCTTTAAAAAAAATCCTTATTTGTTGAGTTACTGAATGACTTAGGGAGCAGACTCTGGTAAGCACTTAGCTGAAACTTTTCCATAAGGAGAAGAAAACAGATGTCTGTTTGACTAGAAGCATAAAAGCATGTACAGAGGGTCAAAGAATCAGGACAGAGAAGAAGATGAGATACGTGGTCTACCGAAAAAGACCACCTGTCTGAAGCGGCAGAACAGATTGTAAAACACTGGCCAAAAAAAAAAAAAGTGCTAATACTTATTACTGTAAACAAAGATTATAGTGTAAGGAGCCAAAATAAAAAGGGAGAGAAGGTGGAGTGTTTGACAGGTGTGTTGTCCAGCCGCACAGAGACAGATGGTGAAAGGAGAGCTCTGCACAGGGAGTGCTGCTGCGCCTGGGGGGTGGCTGCCCAAACTGCAAAGATAGATCAGCAACTATGCAACCATGAGCACTCAAAGACACCACTCCTCTCATGAAATCAGCATCTTCACAATGCTGTATTTTGGGATCTCTATCTTCAGGCTTTGGTTCACAGCATTAAAGCAGGTGGGTTTAGGTGTTTGGAAGGCCCCGGTCTGTCTTGATGGGTGCAGTGACTATCCCAAGCTGGCTTGTACACTTGTTACATTCAGGAGTACAGCCCTACAGCAGGAGATTTACCTTGTAGTCCTCATGTTGAGAAGTGCAGGGTGCCTGGCTGGTGGCTGAGCCGGCATGGAGATCTGCCTCCACCATGAGCTGTGCTGGGCAGGAGGTACGAGCTCCAGCCAGGTCTCTACTGCCAAGGAAATGTTGATCATCTGCTGCACAAACCGCATCAACAGCACTGCTATGAGCTCAGGGAGAGGATTTTGGGAATATTTTTCCTTTTCTGATCTTTTAAATCTATTGGTGAGTCTGGTAACTTTGGTTGTACTATGAAGATCTTGGATTGTGGGTGACTGCTCGCTCTTGAAAGGTTCTTTTCACTGAAATTCCTGGTACTTGCTCTTTACTCTGACTCCAGTTTAACTGCCTTGCCTGAATGACTGAGTAGCCAGGATGAACTTTATGTCTGTTTAAATGCTTGCGGCTTTGGTGTATAATGTAATATGATGCTGTCCTCTGGGACAACGTGGGAAAATGTAAAAACCAATTCCATACGTGTGTTTGCAATATTAGAAAGGCAACTTGCTTGGGTTGGGCAGGTTTGGATTCTTTTTATAGTAGGATAAGTAAAACAAGGCTATGTTTCTCAAACTCTTTGGATTAAGAAATTTTTTTTGCATGAGTAAATATTTATAGAAGTTATTTTATGGGTTTTTTTCACTGTAGAGGGATGGCTTATTTTTTTAATGAGCCATCTGTAAACTGAGACAGTTTGGTAGAACCAACTTTCTCTTAATTTAACTATGTATACCAGGGCAAACAAACAAAAGGTCCAAAATCAATTTTAGTTCTGACAGTCTCAATTGCCTAATTAAAGGTTTATATGGATACTTAAGTCTTAGGTAGATGTTCGGTTAATTACACCCCTGGCTTTTCTTGCATAAAGTGAAACTGCCTGCTTCCTGTATGCAACACAAAATACTCCCCCGGAAGTCCGCCCAGATGAGGCCAGTTTCTAACTTAATTTTTCTTACAGACAGGAAGATACTCAAGTGCTATTTTTGCCAGGTTATTAGCGATTTATCATGGAAAATGTGACTTCAGGCCCATGAACTGTAGAGTGATTAAAGGTCGGCTGTGGTGCCAGGGTGACACGTGGCAGCCTCTGTCCCTGCAAAGGCATCAGCAGTGGATCTGGTCCCAGAGCCCTTATCATGGCTCTGAGAGTCTCCTTCACATGAGGACCTCAGTCACAGCCTCAAATTCTCCCCGCATGCCCAGAAGTGGTTTGCCAAGCAGTATCATCTTGATCCTGCGAGATGTCCCAAGCTACGAGAGAAGAACAAGCACATAGACCCTGTCCCAGTGAAAGTATGAAGAAAAGTGACACATGGAGGAAATACAGCGAAGCCTGAGCTGTGCTCTTTCCAAGTGAACAGAAATAAGTCACGAGATCCTCGCATGCTCGCTTCCCTGATCATACAGTGAAATTAGACATTTGTCTGGCAACAAGAAAGTAAAAGTGATCCTCGGTGCCCCGGGCATGGGATCATTCTGGTTCTGAAAAGCTTTAAAAAGTTCCTCTTCATTCAGTCCCAGTTAGTTCTGCCTATCTGAACACAAACTTCTGCAGCCTCTTCCCAGGCTTCTTGTTTCTGAAACAAAGCCATTTCCATTTAGAGCCCTCCAAGCCTCATCCACCATTAGCTTCTCTTTGACCTGCTGGCTGTGGACAGTTTCCCCAGAGCACACTGTCCTGCCTACCCCCCCTTTACCAGACATGGTCAACAATTACGCTAATTAAGCTATATGCAGGATTAAGTCTACAGGGCCAGATTCACAAAAGGGACTTAGGTGTTTGAAATGGGAATTAAGCTGATGATCAGCATATCACTCTCATTATACAGTCTTTGAAACTTTCCTAGCCTTGTGCACGTTTCCTCTTGGAGAGTTCCTGTGTGCACAGGGAGGGAACAGAATTTCCTTTATGCTGTTCCCCCAGTGAGAACTGCCCCAGGGTAAGTCCTGGCCCAGGGGTCGCCAGCCCCCACCTCACCCATCCAGTGCTCAGAATCTATGAAAAGCCATCTTCCCCACATCCATGCAGCAGGCTTTGCTTGCTCCATGTAGTAGGAAAGCCTGTTTAAACCATCTTGTTTCACACCTTTATGTACAAAGTTGTCAGGGAACAAAAGACATTTTTGTTAGCCAAGGCTCACAGAGCTTTTCTTTCATGTGTGACAGATGCTTTCAGAATTCATTTGAGGGAATCTGCATAATTGATACACAACACCAGTGACCCAGCCTGAATGACTTAAAGTCTTTATTTTCATCTCGGGTGGTTCAGAAGCAGCCAGTGGAATTTGTAAGGCTCCATTAAGATGTTCAGGTCTTCAGGCTCTCTAGCAACGCAGACCATGTGAATACCTGAGGACAAATAGCCTGAGTTTCATTAGCAAGGTAAAAATCCGCAAGGTGAAACATGGGGAATCAAATGCAATAAGGAAGTGATTGTGAGCTGGTTATGCATGGTGTCAGCCACAGTGGGCTGAAGAATAATAAAAGGAGGGAAAATTATGAGTTCTAAACTGCAACAATTGCCCTGCAATCCTTGACTGCTGCAAGACATTTCCTTCTCTCTGTCAGTCCTAGCAAGGGTTAGCAAGCTTTTTAATAAAAAGCCAACATGGAAAATTTTTTTACAGCATACACTGTTCCAAGTGTTGTTTCTGTCAGTAGCATGTTGTACTACCAATCCCTCTTCAGATTTTCATCTGCATTCAGGCATAAAGGCTCATCCCAAAATGAGAGCTCAGGTAGATTGGTTTCCTCTCATTGAACAGAAAGTATTTGAATTGTCCAGGCTGTGAGCTTGGTGATTCCGGTCGAGGCTTTTGGAGGGGGCTATAAGTTTCCCAAGGATAAGATATAGATAAACACTACAGGTTTCATTTTAAAGACATTTTACAGATCATTACTTTGCCCATTAATGGTCCTCCCTTTCATTCTCTGATTTTTTTTTTTTTTTTTTAGTTCATTCCCTAAAGCCACTGCAGTGTCCATGCCCTGGTTTGCAGGGTATTTGGGGTTGCAGCTCTTATAGGCTGGGGGAGTTCTGTGTGGGGTGCGCAGCAAAGCCTTGCCTTCCAGAGGGTCCGCGTAGTAAAGACTTCAAGAATATTCAGGAGGGACTGAGTGTTCTGGAAATAATACATCCAGAGTCATACAATACTCATTTCCAGTAAAGCGATGAGAGTCTCATTACCAGATTTATCCCATGTTCAGCTCCCTGAGTCACCACAAGTCACTGTATGAGTTGCTGATCCTCTCTGTGTCACCATGCTCCATTTAAATTGTGGGTAAACTGTGGCATTTCTTCACTTGTCACTGGCTTTGCGCTGATGACTTTATGTTCCGAAATAGTGATCAATGTAAAGCACTTAGTTTCTCCCATCTTCCTGTGCAGTTCCTGGTGTCTCTGCATGATGGCTTGTGCTGGGCACCCTTGAGAGATGGGCTGGGTTGGATCCAGTATGGCAGGTCCCATGTTCTCGAATGCTTTGAGGCAACGCAACAATCATAGCTGTTCTCTGTCAAGTATTAGTGTGGTAAGCAGTGCCAGTCTGGAAAACAATACTGGTTCCCTTTCCTGTTTTAGTTTCAATAAGGTTGCTAAACATAACCATAGAAATTCTTCTGTTCCAGCTTTCTGTGTAATTACAGAGCAAAGCAGCACGTCTTGCAGAGAGACTGCACCTTAGGGGGAAAAAAAGCTTAGTGAAGTATGGAAATTGCATTAAAAATGATCATATCACTAGCCATGAATAAATTGTCGGCGCCATTCAGCCTAGCAGTATAATCACTATAAAGTATTTGAAGACACATTTATGTTTAGTGGCCAGTATCAGCGAGAAGTTCATAATTTAGCTCTGATAGACGAGCTAGTAAATGCCTCTTTAACAAGTGCCCTGGCTAGGCAGGGCTCTGCCTTATTTGCAAACTCCATTGCCTAAGAAAGCACTAATATACATGGTGTATGGCTGCTTCAACAAGCCAGATAGGCTTTGTAGAAGTGAATCTGATAAGAAACAGTTACAACTCAGATACCAGAAACATACCAACAAGGGAAATGCAAAGCCTGAGCGCCGAGTTTCACATCCCCACGTTACTCTTCCCATTGGTGAAGAGACACGGGCCCCTCTTCTCCACAAATGGGCAAGTTGTGTCAGACTCCTACAAGCAAACTTCTGCAGCTCTGGGACAAGCTTCTCCAGACATTCAGAAACCTCCCAGACCGATATCCCATGCGGCGATGCACTTCAGGAATTAGCCAGTGCCTCATTGAGTTTTTGCCTTTGCCTGAAGGAGCAGAGCAATGCTATGCTCTCTGTAGGCTACTAGAGAATTAGCTTTATTGCTTCCAAAGGGAACATAGATTTGCAATAGTGAGACCAAGTTACAAAGCAAAAAAACCCAACAAAGCATGTTACCCAAGTTAAAACTTATTTAATTTCTGCAGCCTTTCAGTTGCTTATGAGGAGGCTAATTTGAGCCCAGTCCAGGGTGTCTTGGAGAACTCTTGAAGGTATGTCTTTCCTGCTCTTGTTTGGATTTGGGTCTGTTCTACCCAGACCACAAGATTATTTGCTGTTTTCTATAAACCAGATGGAAAGATCCAGCTTTGTTTTCTTGCTCATTCGTGATACCTCTGTTTGGAAAGTTAGGACATCATATGGCCATAAGATGTTTGGGTCCTTTTGTCTCTTCCCCTAACGTTTTTACATACCGATTTCTGTTCTCTTACTAGATTACATATTGGCTTCATCTTCATGCTTTTTCTTGTTCATCACTGGAGCCTTAAGACATAGTAGCAAGGTTTTATAAATTTTGTATCACAATGGTTTATAATTCTACCTGCATTTTAACAGGACAAGTAAAATTTACTACTAGCAACCCATGGAGTTCAAAAGCACTGTTGAAACATGAAGGAATTAAAAATGGGAGGTGACACCTCTTATAATTTTCATGAGATCACATTTAGAGTCACCATTGTGTGTAGTATACAGGAAAATGTGTTACTTTGGCTAGGAAACACTGAAGCTGTGTAATTCATTGCTCAAATCTGCTGTAATATTAGTCTAGGTCCATTCACTGTGATTAAAGGGAATTAGTGGATGATACAGTACTTAATGCAGGGGTAATAATATGACTTCCCTTATTAGTGCAGGACTGCTATAGCTTCTTAATTGATTTTAATTGGCATTTAATTAGAAAAATGTGAATCCCCTGTGGCTAATCTGTATTTTACACTATTTCGAGGTAGACTATTATTTCTTTTCTACAAGTGGCATCCCAATTTCAGGTTAGGAAAAATATGGTGTCTTGACTCATGACCTTTGAGGGTCTCGTGTACAGAGATTGTACATCATAGACTTGGGCTGTTTATCGGTTCTAATCCTCTAAAGGTTACCATCGCCTGTCTCAGTAAAGAATACCTTTTCTATCTCAGCTTTTACTCTGGAGTAGAGTTTTCTAGTGTCGAAGTACCTCATCCCGTTTTACTTATACAGCATCTATCCAAGTATTTCTTTGGGAAATATTCCAAGGACTCTGTGTTCAGAATTTGTGGTAAGATGTGGACAAAAATTTTATCATTTATGAAAGACTGAGAATGCCTGTGAGTCCATATATTGAAAGGGTGGTGAAAGGTACTCAAATGAAATACCATGTTGTTTCAGCTCCTGAAAGAACGGCTTGAAATAGAGAGGGAAAATATCTTACTTCTTGAATGAATAACACAAAGAAATCCCTGTGCTAGCATGATATGAAAGTTTTATTGCATTCTGGATTTTCAATTGTGCTGTATTAAACCATATTAATATTTGGGTTTTCTAAGGCAGTCAAAAATCATCAGTAATGATGAATTTTTCTTTTACGCTGGTGCCAAATGATCAGCCTCAGTGCTCCAAGGTCAGTCAATCATCCCACTCCAGTGGAACATTTCTGCCTCTAAGGCAAATGAAACTTTTCTCTCTCTATCTCAACTGCAGATAACTTATGGGACAAACTCACTAATAACTCATCCTGTGTGCCATTGTGGTTGCCCTATGATCCATCAACATACCTAAAATGAAAAGTGATTTCCCTGGAGACAAAGGGTAGAGCTGCTCGTAGCTTTTTTGTGTACCTGAATGTAGATTCTCTAATAAGCAGCCAGATCAAGCCAAGTCTCCCTGTGCAGCCATGCTGTGCCTTGTTAAGAAAGGAAAAAAAAAAAAAAAGAAAGAAAAAACACAAAAAACCCACAGGAGTCTGATCCAAACCTGGGTATAGTTTAATGGAGGTCTTGATTCTAGTCAGCTTTAGAACAGCAATTTCATTGAGTCAAATAAAGATAACCAGACTGTGAAGTCAGCTATTTAGACAAAGTTAGTAGGCAGCCTTTCGTATGTCTATTTCAAGCTAAGATGTCTGGCCACGTTTTACTGTAGGTGGTTTTTAGCACTTCGTTGTGGCTTTCACCTGAAAGCATTCAGAATAGTCATCAGTCCCACCACTGGAACAATATGAGTTCACATTGAAGCAAAATAGCATTTAAACAAAGCGATCTCTGAAAACATTAATCCTAACAGTCCATTTTGTAGTGGAAGTCTACAGGATTATTGTCTGAATTGTGGGTTTGCTACAAGCTGGGTGTATGGTGCAGATTTCTTACCATCATTTGCCTCAGTACAGCAAAGGAGAAGGCAGGCACGGCTGGTCTTAAACTCCTTGCTTATGGTGTCACTTCCAAACAAAAGCATCTGACCCTTGGCTTCCAGCTTTGTTTGGCGCAGAAGTGTAACTGCAGGGATGTTTTTTTCAGTGACATTCATTTTATCTTTGTTCATATGTTGTTCATATATTGAAATTTGAGTGGTGTATTTAGCCTTATAGCGCTGTATTCCTTTCTTTGTCGTTATTTTATTGCTTGTGTTCTGAAGCCTTTGAATTTAGTTCTGACTTTGAGGCCAAAAGCTGTTGCTTTCTGAAAGGTAAAAATTAATTACCTTCTCCAAAGCTCACTAAATTAATGTATTTGCTTGCAAACCTGCACCAACAAAAAGGTTGCCCAAGAGACATGCTTCTTTCTGCTTTGTGTCCTTGCTTTGTGCTGCATGCCAGTCCTGCTTTGACCTTTTAATTTATTTTTTAATAGTCGTAAGTCTTTGTTTCTTTTTTTTTTTTATCTGCTCATGCACTTTCCATCTGCCTTCCATCTCTGCTTGAGTCTTCTATACCACCTTCAAGTTTTTTTTTCCAAGGCACCTTCCATCCTGAAGACAGTTTTTTTTCAGATAACATCTTCCAGGTTCTTATGTGCCATGTAATGGTGAAAATCGGGCATCCAGCATTTACCAGAAGCTGTATTCTTCTACAACTAGCATTTTACTTTTGTACTAACTCACTTAAACTGGCAGGAATAATTCAAGTGTAAGGCACGACATGAAGTGTAGCTGGATCTCAGGCTGGTTTTGTCAGGGAAATACTGTTAATCCATTCCAACAGGTTGGTTGCTTTGGGCTTTTGCAGAGAGAGCATCACACCCTTTTGCGTCCATCTCCACGATGCTCCAATGAGCAGAGGTGCCCAAGTCTGAGTTAAATGTAATCCACAGTTGGCAGTTGTTGGTGCCAGGATATTTCGTGTGTCCGGATAGGCAGTCTTCATTTTGCATATGTATTAGGAGCAGTGTGGGGACATCATTAGGCATTTGAAAGCACTTCAGCACTGGCCTAATTATGCTTTTACTAGGGGCAATGGTAAAACTCTGATCTCACTGGAAAGAAGTTTGATAAATGCCAAGTGGTTTTGAAAATCCCACTTAAGTGTTCTACAGGGTTCTGCTATTCTAGAGCCTTAATGAATAAGGATATTAGGAACACCACTTAACAGCCGTTTTCAGGCACCTCCTGCAGTGGTGGCTGCTGCTTTTGCCAAAGCCACGTTGGAGGATGAGCATTATACAGGAGCTGCACTAAATGACCTACCCCGTTCACGCTCAGATTCTACTTAACACGAGACATATAAGCACTTTAAAACGTAAATCTTAAAAATGCAGTTTTGCAGCATGCATGTCTAGGGAAAAGTTAGAACCCCACATCAGTAGCATGTTGTTCTCCATCAAAAACACATGTAAGCTTCAGAAGCATATGGGAAGTTGAATAAAAATGCAGTGGCTGAATCTGCTCTTCTGAGAATCTTATGAGTGGTTGTTCCCCATGTTTCTTAAGAAATCTCTTACTAGCCCAAAGTGGAAGAATGCATTATGTTTGTATGCAATAAAATGTGTTTGTCTTTGAAAAATCTATTTATAGGCATTGTCAATGGCAGCAGTTCAGCCCACTGTCTTAACAGCTACCTGCCAATTTTCTCTCTACGTTTCTATTAACTGGAGCTGTGGGATTCACAGTTTATTCTAATTCATTCTTAACGATAGTAAGCCAAAGTGTCTTGTGTCAGTACTTGTGAGTTACACTGAGGCACCAGAGTCAAACTTCTTATGGGGAGAGAATTTTTTTTTTTCTTTTCTTTTTTTTCAATATATATACTGAGGGATTGTTTTCACAGTGTTATGTTCTGAATATTAGTATCAAGACTGGTTGCAGAACAGAATGTGTCAGTAAAAACAAAATAAATTGTGTGATCTGCATTGTTGTAAAGGACTTTGACCCTGTGTGTCTATGAGTAATCTGTTGGTCTCAGGGATATATAGGTTATTGTTGCTTTTACTGAGGGAAACCTGTGTATTTCTGAGATGGCTATTTGTGATTCTGCTAAAGTTAGTGCTATCTCAGAGATGTCATTTAGCAGAGTTAGAGAAACTCTTGCTTTTGTAATACAAATTTTTAAGCAGTTATTATAGGCGTCACTTCTCCGTTCACTCTCTCTCAACCTGTGTATCCCCACGCTGGCTTGGCTTTAGAGAAACCACTGGGAAGACTGAGAAAAAGCTCAGTATACTTAGGGAAGGCATAACAAGTTAATGTGGGCCAGGAAAAACATTATTTGTGAAATACCGTTTTCCATTATGTGTCTTGGTAGCCAGTGCCGATGCCTGTCCTGTGCGTGAGGGGGTAAAGGTGAATGCATGTTTGTGACATTTAGTTGATTCATTTCAATGAACTTGGCTGCATTTCCTCCACATGGTCAGGAAGTCAAAGAACATGTATTTAGCATGAGGCATCCTCCTTAAATTAAAATTAAAAACTATAGAAAGAGCTAAAACTTTGAGTAAGGTGGGAGAAACAATCTTTTATGGTCCTAATGAGGTTGAAGAAAGAAATGAAGGCTCAGAATGCATGAGTTTTTAACAAGATCTAGTGCCTCGCCACATTCTTAGAGCTATTTGAGGGTGTGGAAGGAAAAAATGTAGTTTTGGGCCATATTACTAGGTGTAATATGCATTAGTGTCCAAGGAACTGTGCTGTTTCTGACAGGATTGAATTGGGTACTTCATGGCTTGTGGTGTTCTTTGGGTTTTTTGGGTTTTTTTGCATTGCTCAGATGTGCAGATAAATGCAATAGTAGAAGACTGTCAGAGGATTTACAGTAAAAATATAAGTGAATATCAAGACTACAAAACTTGTCTTGTTCTGATCATATTACCCTCGAGCAGCCAGGAAAGCTATAAAAGAAAACAAATGTCTACTATAGCAAAATGATTGCTTTAATTTCTACTTTCATCTAGTGAAAGATATTTAAAAAATAATTATATATTCCCAAGCTGCAGAAAAACACCATTTCAGTTAACCCAGAAAGAAGAGAAAGAACCATAGGTGAAAACACAGTGGACTCAAACAGAGAAATTAAATTGATGTCCTGGCAAATAAACACAGATCAGGGAATCCTTTCACTCATGGATGCCCCAGAAACCACAGATACATAAAATGTTCAAATACTCCTTTGCCCCCTCCCCTTTTTTTAATCTTAATGTGAAAAGTTATCCGTATGAGATTATTTTTCTTCTTTCTCTGTACTGAGGGTATTTGTAGAAACACAATAAAAATACGGAAAGGAAATGGAGAGTCTATTGAGGACAGGTGACCTAATTTGTAGGCTTATGTTCCAAGTGTCACCAGAATGTCCAATGGTAATGTCAGCTAGTGCACTCACAGTTACTAATTATGAGAAAGCTTGGCAGGGAGACCTGAAATCTTTTTATTAGACCAAGAAATAGAGCTGTGGGGGAAAGGAAAAGACCTGGAGAAAATAGGACCTCCTGCAAATTCATTAAAAATAAATGGTTTGGACTGTTGGAAGATGCGAGTCTTCCTGACAAGACCGTGTTGGTTACCGTGCGAACCTTCCTAATTACTATTAATGTATGCATAGCAGCTTCAGATTTTTTTTTCCCATGTTCTAATATGCATGGCCTTGAACAGTCCTCACTTCCAGAAGGTGGGTACCTGATAAGTTTACAGAACATATGCTAAACTTTGGAGTGGATTTGTAAGAGTCAATGGAGTTAGGTCAGTGTTTGCTGGTTGAGGAGCCAGCCAATGCACAAACACAGAGGAGGGATAAGGGAAAGGTGCAACTGTGAGTTAAGAAGTGGTTGTGAAAATGAGTGCTTACATAATTTAAAGAAACAGTTATCTGGGAGGAGGGAGAAGGTGATGTGTCCTTTTCAATGAAAAAGAAAACTCCAAATCAAGACTGAAAAAAACCAAATGGCAAGGTCATTGAATTGACAGTGAATAATAGACCAGCTAAGAAAGGCAATTATGTGCTTCCATTCTTAAGAAATCCATTTCTTCTGTCAACCAACCATCCCACCCAGAGAATGGAGTCTTATTATAGTAGGAAATGAGTTGTTCAGCTGACTTCACGCGTGTAGTGAATTGGTTGCAGAACTTCTACAACAAAGTTCTTTTACAAGAAGTAGCAAATTGCAGATGAGATTCGCTAATATGCCTCACAGCATTCGGCTCTGTTATTACTGCCAGAACGCGCATCACATACGGAGTTTAGGTGTAGATTTAAACATGCTATATTAGACTCTCAAATTAGATTGATTATGTCAGTGTTAGACAAATATTATCTTAAAGGACACTAATACAGCAGTTATCAAAATAAAGTACTAACCATAGAGACGAATGTAGCATGCCTAGGCTTAGGTGGTTTATGTGCTGAGCTTTATCAGGACACCCTGTGCTGGTTTCTCGCTTGTATGAAGTGATTGCAGCGTGTGATGGCAGCAGAAATCCCAAAGATCTGATTGCAAAGACTAGTAAAAGGCTCTGTACTGTTAGATTACTGTCATTCTTCCTTCTTTCTGCACAAACGTGAAGGAAATATATTTAGAGCTATAGTAGGAAACAACATTTAAAACTTTTGATTTCTTTTGCTGGAAAGTTACAGGATACGCCGTAACTCTCAGTGTATCAGGTGAATGTGAGGCAGTCCACCCAGTAACACAGAACGCCTGCTGAGAGAACTAACAATAGTCCATTCACTTAACAAGCACTAGTAATTAATATTAGAGTTCCACAGGGTTATAGGCTAGTTAGAGGCCTGGTGTAAATGACTATAGCTCTAATGGTACCCTAATTTACACCCACGTTATATGGCATTTAAAGCTATTTGTGGAATAAACGTTAGTTTTTATAATTTGTCCTGTCAGATGGGAGATTTTCTTCTATTTTGCAATGTGTAAGTGCTGGTTTCAGCATTTGCTGAGAGAAGAACCGTCAGGTCAGCTTCACTGGTTGGAAACTTTTGTTCTGTTGAAAGTAATTGCAGTTTTCATGATAAAATGTTGTATATATTTAGTTAAACATATTCCTACTCTTGTATTGAGCAATGATATAGTTAAGAACATACTGGGGATTCCCACTATAAAAACCAACCACCTATTCTGAAGATTTTAATATAGCTGTAAAAGCTGATTATACGTTGGAGTGTGAGTGTAAAGATCTTGGAGAAAGAGCTCTTAGCACACATAAAAGATAGCTCTATATAATGGCTTATAAACAATCTTCCCTCAAAACCTGACAATATTGAAGGGAGATGATGAAGAGCTACTCAAAAATCCATTTAACTGATAAGCTGAATGCACCTAATAACTGAATTTCAGGCATCACATTGAAATAAGCGAAAACACAGTCTGAAGCAAGAGTCTCAGCCATAAGAAATCCTGCACTTTCAGGATAGTTCCTACACAAAGTGCATTTTTTAGAGCTCATTTCATATTGATAATGTCAGCCGTTTAGGTCCCTCGGTGCCAGGTACTGTAGGTGTAGCAGAGACTCCTGGGCAGCAGATCCCATCGGGCAAGAAAGATGCCTGTGCTGGAGGATATGAGCAAAACTCAGCAGATTAAGTTTATGGAAGGATGGCTATGGGAAACAAAACTACAACTTTGGGAGTGTGTAAGCATCCTGCAGTGATATATACAGAAAAGACATAGCTCACACCATACAACAATTGTCTGTTTTTCTAATACAAGAAGCGTGACACAAGTTAGTCTTGTCTGGATCTTGCTATAAAAGGAAAACTTGAACCCTGGAACTGAGGCTAGTATGTAGATCCTGGGGCTCATGAGCAAATACATGGAAATCCCAACCAGAAATGCTGGTTCAGAAGGGCTATCACAAATAAAATTAAGCGGATAGCACTCAAATGGAAAAGGGACTAAATAGAAACTGGATGTTGTGTAAGAAGAGCTTTTTAGAAAGCTACAGGGAAGGAAGATTACAATTGTAGATTCAAGGTTTTCTTGGTTCTGCAGTGAAGACAGCAATTAGAGATAAGTGTGTGTATATCAGAATTCAGTGTACTTAGCTTATCAAAAAGAGAAGAGAGGGGAGTTCTTTGATGGACAGTGTGTTCATGGAGGGAGGAAAACCATGAGGATTTATTTAAACCAGCAAAGAAAGACATAAAGAAAACTTATTGCTGAAAGCTAATGGTCAATGAATTTAAATTAGAAAATAAGCAGGTATTTTTAGCAAGTGGGGACAGTTCACCACCAAGAAACACTGCTAAGGATATTGGTGCTCATGTCTTCAGATGGAGAGTTTCTTGAGGATATGCCGCATTCAAGGGCAAAATTTTTATATAAACCTGACCTAACTGGTGATTGCTAGATTGAATACAAGGCAGGAACTATGAGCAGGTGGAAGGAGTGGAAACCACTAAATGCAAGATGAATTTGCACCCTTCACACAGCCGTGGGGAGCTGGGCAGGGCTTTCCTTCCCACGCCAGTGGGAAGCTGTACTGAGCTTCTCTCGACTGGAAGCTGCTCTTTGCCTATTGCACAGCAATCTCATTGCTCTTCAGCGTATCTTTTAGAGTTTTTTGGCAGTAGTTTATTCAGTAACTATGATTTTCTGCTTACCAACTCAGTTTTAGAACATGAGCAGAAAACCAAACAGAGGGTGCAGATGGGAACAGCAGCTGAACGGGGCAGGGTGAAGCTCAAGTGTGTGACAGTTCCTAAGGAAAATGCTCTACATTGCTTAAACTCTTGGATTTTTGCTATTCTGAGACAGCCTGTCTGGAAATAACCCTTCGTGGGCAAGCTCTGGGAGTAGCAGCTGGCGGTGTTGCGGGGGAACGCTGCTGCAGGATGGGTCGGTGTGAGCACCTGCTCACCCGCTCTGCGGCTCCTTCCATAACCAGCTGATCGGTGTGGTCCGAGTTCTGTGGTGTTGTGTTGGAGCCCAGGCAGTCCCCCCGAGTTTAAATGTGCCATAACTGGACTTCGTTTTCAAAATAAGGGGCTCTTCTTCGCCACAAGGCTGAGCTCTGTGCTTGCCCAAGTTTCAAACTGCGTGTTACTTCCAAGTCCTACATCAGCTGCTTTTTGCTTCTGCCTCTTCAAGGCTGGCCCTCAGGGTTTAATTTGCATATATGGTTGAAATAATTATGTATGTAGATCAGACATGCTCTTTTAACTTCATTCCGTAACTGACTACCCCATTAAATAGATTTAGGGGCACCTCTGGTCAGTGATGGTGACTTAAAACTAACTTGTGTCACATCATGTGAGTACACTTTCTCTGGTTCAGCTAAGTCCTGATCAGCAGAAACATCTTAAATCATTCCAGGTTTGTTTTCAGCTCATCTCTGATGGCTCTCTTAGGGCCATCATATCTCTATATGTGTTTATATCTATATATAAACTCATTTTCAATCTAGGTTCACTTGGATAAAACATTGCGAATATTTAGAAGGGAAAGAACAAGTTTCTTTCTTGTGAGGAGAACTGAGTCTTCTTTGAAGACTGAGCACTTTGACAATTTTCTGCAGCAGTTATCTTCAACACCAGATTTTGGCAGAACATGCTTGAATCAGGGCCCGAGGGTACAAATTCCGTTTCGGGAGCGTGTTGGAAAGAGCAGTCCGCCAGCACAAAGACAGAGAGGGTATCTGTTGTGTAAGGACTTGGGAACTGAAGGGGTGAGGTTGGGAGATCGTGTTCACGACTGGAGATGGAGCAGCAAGCAGAAACCTTTGGCTCAATTCCCCTTTGAGGTCTGGCAGAGCCAGGTGGGGGTCTGGTGGGAACACACACTCTGTACAGGCTGAGGGTAAGATGGATTTTTCTGATCCTAGCCCAGTATTTCAACAATGTCCTTTCCTGTCTCTCTACAATTTTTAAAGTATTATTCTATTTTATCCTAGCTATGGCATTAGAACATTGGCTGTAAGTGAAAATGATCATCTTCTGTGCAGTTGAAGACCACTCAGTCAAAAACACCACCAGAGAAGTTGGTGTTATGTACCTTTCCTTAATCCACCACTAAACCTCAGCTACTTGGATAGTACCTTTTTTGTTTGTTTTTAATTACTGTGTCACTTATGTTGTTATTCAAAGCTGGCAGCATTTTTTTAAATCAAGAGCATTCACGTAATTCATTCCAGTTTCTGCAGTGCATATCTCTGGTTTAAGAATAAGTTACAAATAGCATCATTGATAGTGAGTGTAATAACAACATACTATATGCATTGATATTGGTAATAAGCCTGTACTCTATGAGACAAAACATTAAACGCTGGCAAATTGTCTTGCTTATTTCTTTTCATTGCTGAGGTTCCAATGGGAGTACATTTATCACAGAGCAGGTACCAAAGAGCTTTGTGGTGCTTTTGCCTTACTCACAGGTAGAAAGACACCACCTATCTTTACTTTTGCAAAGCTGTTCAGTGATTGCCACTAAGCTATTTTGGATGAAAGCACAGCAACAGAAATTATTTGTCATTCTGACTATGCCTGCACAGTAAGTGTGAGTGGTAAAGGTTTTGCTTCAGTAATGGACTGGGCTGTGGTCAGGTCTAGAGCAGTCCCAAAGAACAGTAAACACTCATCCGTGCTTCTGTCTCCCTGCTCTGCTCCATCCCTCATTACTCGCTTCCTAGAGCAGAAGTGGCCCAACTCCTCGTGTCCAGAACAGGAGAGTTAAACCTTAAGAAAAAACTGGAGCAAACTCTGGAAAAGGTAAAGATCTGCTTGGTTGGAATTGCCTATAAATCCCAGGGGTGATGGCACACTGTGGCACAGCATGCTGCTCCAGAGCAAACCTCATGTACAAGCTGTTAGAAAGGGAAGAAGGTGACAGAACAAGTGATAGTTTTGAATAACTAATGTACTTTTTGAAAATGAATATTTTTTCAAAGTAAATTAAATATGAACTTGCTGTGTCGATATAGAGGCGGTAAGAAAATAAGATACTGGTTTACGCTGGCTTCTCTTTAAACCAGTGTAAGCATGTTGCTTTAAGGATGTGTATTGTGAGGAACTGCAAATACAGGTCTTAGCTGTGCAGTCCAGTTCTTCATGCCCTATGACTGTTGTCTCAAGTAAGCCTGCTGGTTTGGCCTGCAGGAGCTGGGTGTCTGCTGAGCAAAATGTGGAGGAGAATGAACAAGTATTAACCTTTTTCTCAGGGGTCAGAGCGCAATCAAAATGCCCTTCCACAGAAAGTAGCAGAATGAGATTAATTTTGCATGCTACAGCTGTGATTGTCCAAGTGTTATGGGGAACGCAGAATACATTCAGGCAGACAAGGTTTCATTAATTGAGGGAATTTCCAGGTTAATTTACAGGTGTTCAGGGACCTGACCTATTTCAATTTGAGTAATAGTTGATGACAGAGTTCGATATGCACCGACCTTCTATTAAAACAGAGAGGAGAGTTGTTTTGGGTTGGGGCTTCTTAATTAGTATTCCACAAATATGGCATTGTTTTGCTAAACCCAGCTACCACTTATTTCCTTGTGAGAATTAAACTTAAAATGAGTGTATTTCACTTTGCTCTATGTTAAAGATAAAAAAACAAAATGAGAGAAAAAAAAAAACCACCTTTACTGTATCTGGATGTCGATTTAAATTTTAATCTGAATTAAGGAAAAAAAACCACGTAACTGTCAGATCCTCTTTAGGCACCTTCTTTGACAATTAGACTCTAATTTTCACTTTCATTTGTTTAATGGACAGCTATCTTGGCCATTAACTTTATCTAAAGTGGATGCTAATTAATGCTAAATTGCAGTTTCTAAGGTGCTACATATTATACCCACCTGAATACCAACAGCCACCCACCGTTCATTGCATTACTAAGGGCTAAACAGTAAAAGAGAGGATGACAAGAAGCCAGGGAAGATGATTTCCCATCAGCTCTTGTCTTCCACTTATTCATTGTAACTTGAAGTTAGTTGCTGAGTTTTAAAATGTCAGCTATAATTTTTAACTGTAGGGTTTTTAGCCTATTCAGAAAGAAATAATCTCAAGCCCTCTGGGGAACTGGTTAATATTTAATGCTGTTGTACTCTGATGTAAAAATTTGGTTAGTAGGTAACCAAGAAAAGCATTCAGCTCACAAGTTCCTTGAAGCACAATGCAGCGTGGAATACACACCTCTAATGGTTAATTCAGCTGTTTTCAATGTCACTTTTCCCTTAATCCAAAACATCATGCTTGCTTAACATAACAGCAGCACTGAGTAGCTACCTCCTAGTAACTGTTGTTTGTATTTTATTATAGTCCTGAGATCCTGACAAAGATAGTTCTTCTGGTCCCACCTGCTGTGCAAATATTAATACTTGGAAGAGGAAAGACCCCGTCTCTGGGATGTTTACAGTCTCCTAGATGTAATCAAAAGGCAATTCACTGGCTTCGTAGCTCTCCATAATAAGCTTTAAGTAGAGGGAGGTGCTTTAAATGTGTAGTCTTTCATTTAAAACCAGGCTTAACCTTTAGTGTGGTACTGCCTGGCAGAGCCATCTATCTGTTAATCATTTAGATTCCCTGCTGACTGTTTTCCATCCATTTCCATCTCTCTGTGCCGGCTGCTTCTGGCTGCAGGGGGAATACAGTATTTCTCACTGTCTGGCCCAAAATCTTGGCATAAATCTTCCTCATAGTATGGGATTTAGCATATACCAGCCTTTAGAAGTAAACTTGTGCTAATGGCAATCTTACTCCTAGCAATCAGAGTAGCAGTAAAATAGACAGCCCCAGATGTTGCCATCAGATTAATGACAGGTATCCGCTATGCAAAACAATGCAAATTGGTTCCTGAGAATGACTTCTGTTTTCTGTACCATAATTTAAGAAACTTTAAGCACAGACAGCTCCGGTGAATGGTGTTTCCCCATCTCCTGGCAAAGCATGCACGTTCATGCCCATGCACGTTCTCTGTTGCATCACAGACAGTATCCACGACGGGGACTGGCGAATTCCGTTTCTGTGATAACTAGATCCCATAGCACTTCCCGAGGTACGTCATCTTGGCGTTGAGCTCTCCCATGTCATTTTTATTGGTGAAGTGCTCATTCTCATAAAGGCTAATAATCTTATTTAGTTCCTTGTCTCTGCTGTGAAGTGCATTTGCAGCTGCTTTAATCTTTTTGGGATAAACAAGCCAGCCAGAGGCTAAATAATTACTGACAGCTGTTAGGTACCGCCTGTCTTATTAGATGTGTTAATCAAATTTTGTAACCATTTAGAAACTTCAACATTAGCAGAACAAGGTAGTTATGTCTTTTTTTTCACCGGATTTATCCAGAACTGTGTATTCTACACAGTTTCTCGGAAGTAACTTAAAATCTTGTTCCTTCTCTTTCGTACACAATCATAGAAAAGACTGGATTCGAAGAGACCTCATCTGTTCCAACCTTCTGTGGAAAGCAGGGCTGCCATTAGGGACACTTGCTGTCAGCTTTCCTTCCGACACCGCAGGTACACGCGGAGAATCTGAAGGGACTGATCTCCACGCAAAATAAGGGCAGACTGTGCAGTTAAGCAAGTTCAACACACCGTGACAACAGCGAGGAATGTATCCACAATATTTACGCATATTGGGTGAGGCCAGTTGCAGCACACTGCCATTCGTATCAGCTGGCAGAGGCACCAATAGCTTTACAAGCTAACACACAATCTCTTTTTCTCTGTAGTGGTTATTGCCAAAGTAACATCCAGATGAAAGATTTTTATAAACTGGACATTCATTTTGAGAGCTTGTGCTTAAACTTTTAGCCCTAGTGGAAGCAGAGCTTGCAGCATTATCTCTTTGCATCAATCTTCACGTCCAGGTGTGCTGTTTATGAAAGCGAGGGCAGACATGGCTGAGAAGAGACTTCTGAACATGCACATATATACGTATGAGTGCAACTCGGTGTGATAACAGCCAGACTTCTCATAGCTGGTCCTCATTACTGGTAGAAACCCCATTCATTTTCCTTACCCCAAAACTACCCATGTTGTCTTCTGTGTTCCTCTGTCTCACTGCCTATGCATCCTTGCTCCTGACAGTGCTCTGGGCTGCCACTGTCCCCTTGGTCCCCACATCATCCCCAAACTCGCCTGTGGATCCCACAGGACTAGGAGGGAACCCAGAGTGGCTCCATCAGCAAAAGGAATGAGAATGACATATTCATTTATTCATGCAGCATCTCCTAGAACTGTAGGTGTAAAATCAGATTTTGGATTTAGGACACAGCAGAGATTAATACTATGGGTTCTGGGCAGAAAAATGTACTCTAGGCAGACGTGGTGCTCTGATGGGTTTAGCAGGAGCTTGCTGTGCATATGTAGGTACATTGCCGGGCCGAGTCCCTTGTGCTGTAGTTGCTGCTTTCAAAAGCTAATGAGACAAAAATACTAATTTCATGACCCATCTCCTGGATCCTCGCAGAGCTCCCTCTCCCTTGGGATTTGGGAGTGAGTTGAGATTTAAGGTCGGACTGCTGTGGAACTGTGTGTTGGGCTGGGGCAGGGAAGAACACAGGCAGTGCTTGCAGTAGGTGGCTACTGTTTATATACAGTGACAAAAACAGGTACTCTCTGCATTTGTCTGGGTGTCCTGGGGCAGGTAGAGCACAAGGAGCCTGGGGCCCGAGATGTTTCTGTAGTCAGATTCCTCTGCACTGGGGGAGCTGCCCCACCGAGCCCCCAGCCCAGTGTGCCGATGGGGCAGGTACCGGGGGCTCGGAGCCAAAGCCTCTGACTGTTCCCAGCACACGGATCAGCCTCCAGAGGGCCAGCAAAATGGATCTTCTGCTGTCTCTGCCTGGTCTCTTGTTACCATCACATCAAGTCGGATTTTCTCCAGCCCACCGGCCTTCCTCAAAGTCCCGCTCCTCATTGCTCTGGCTCTAGGAAATAAGAAGGGCCCCAGCGTGTATCAAATAATCTCAGCAAAACTCAGATTCCTCTGAGTCTAAACTACTCATATTTCCCTAAAAGAGATCACAAAAAAAGAGTAAAATCAAAATACCTGTTTATTCCTGCATCATCTCAAGGAACATTAAATGTGAAATCAGATCTCAGGGTCAAAACCTGGTCACTGCTGCTTGTTCTGCCGTCACTTGTCAATTCTCAGCCATTCCCACAGGATCTCTGTGCCTCGCTGTGTCAGTTCTGCTGTGCTCCTTTGGCAGCTTCACGATAAGGAGCAAGGGGGAAAATTGGCAACGGGCACACAGGGATCAGAGGTGGAATAAACTGAGAAGGAGTGGTAGAAAAAGCATGAAGGCCTTGGAGCTCAAGAGCACTGAACAACCAAAAAAGAATTAAAGATATATTAGGCGTGCAGTTAAAAACTGCACAAGCTCTGAGAAATCAGGAATTGTTCTGAATTACAGCAAGAGGTAAAAAAAAAAAATCTGACTATTGCCAAACAAATGAACAGGATCAGAGATGGTCCTAAACTGCAGCAAAAGGAAGCAGGAAAAGGTAGAAATGATGGTAATCTAACTGAGAAACAGATTGCAAGTTTTCGTCAGCTGTACTGATTAATACTAGAGCAGGAGCCGTGGGAAGCCGTGAGGTTTTGCAGAATAACTGCTGTGTGTCTGTCTCTGATTCCAGAGACACAGACTAAATTCTGGGAAGTGAGGAGCGAGTTTTGAGTACGTGGTTTAAGCACGTGCTAAGCTTATGCTCACTACGACTTTTCTGAAACCTGGGTAGGCAATCTGCTGCTGCAGTCATTTCTTGTGTGGGTAAGCCACCATTGTGGTGTCACTCTTAGTAAAAGGAGAAGTTTGATGCACATATTAAAAGGGGAAAAATGGTAGAAGACCTCTGACTACTCAAAAAGCAGTAGCCATATGTTTCAGGAAAAAAAAAAATCTCATCCACTTGAAAAGACAGTGGTGGTTATTCAGGCTGTTCACTGTGGAAAGAGCAGCATCTGGGGGCAGGAGGGATTCTGTAGGCCGCCATCCTACACAACTCTGGCCACTGCGCTGAAGATTCTGGCATTGATCTCCCAGCATCTGTTAGAACTGACGTATTTTTTAGATGTCTGTCTGCTAGGAATTTTAAGACTTAAAGAAATGGAAATTGTGACACACCCCTGAATGGGCTGCTCTCATATCTACTTCCTTGGTGGTTAAAAAGAAGCAGTATCTCATCTGAAGTGCTCCCATTCAAAGGTTTTTGTTATGCCTTTCTCTCCCAGGTAATGAAGACCTTTGTTTTGAGAAATTCCCTCTCCACTTGCACACTTAGCACTAAACTCATTCTTTAACAGTCTTGGGGATATATAATGGTTGCATGATGCTTCTCACGGTAGGATTCTTTTCTTCCCAGTTGCTCATCATTTTGTGGAACTGAAACCAGTTAGACTGATTTTTCCAATCAGGATTATTTTACAATCTAAATGACTGTTTATAGCTTCTTTCTTTCTTTCTTTTTTTTTTTTAAGTTTCAGCCAAAATGATTCAGTCATGTGCGAGAATACGGGAAGTGTATCTTTTGGGTAGTTTGTTTGCTTTTAATGTTTTTTTGTTTTGTTTTGTTTTTTAAAAAAAAGGCAGCCTTGACAAGCATTTGGAAAGGTATATCTTTGTTTTGGAAATAAATTCCAGGATGTTTTGAAATGCTGTGATACCATCTTGCCATTTATAAATAAATAAATAAATTGTTCTGTCTTCAAAGCTAGGCTTGGTTAAAGTGCAGCAAACGAGGCAGTGTTTGGAGCCTTGCTGAGAAGAGTAAGGTTAAACTGATACCCAGTTAAGGTTAAACTAATGCCCTAGATGATTAATACACCCAAACATACAGACCTAAGGGCTATGGCAGAACGTATTGCAGGGGTTATAGGTGTAACCATTCTGGTATTCTTATTTTTGAGTGTCTCCGTTTGACATCTTAAACAGTGTTGTTTTTCATGTTGTATTTTGCATGTAATGAGCCAAATGGGTACACTTTATTTCGTGTCTCGGTGCCAGGTGGGTTTGCGGTCTTTGAGCCACAGCTGTAGCTCTATTGCAAAGCCCCTCTGTCCTGCCAGCCTCCCTTCTCTGAAGGCTGGTACGGAGTTCCAGTAATGCTTGCACAAATAGTTGCTCTGTAATTGCTGTCATTCCTGTGGTATGTTTTATTGGCAAACATCGAGTGTATCTGAGGCCTGTGCCCGATGCCAAGGGTTTCTGAAGATGTGCTGAGCACCACTCTGTCTCGCTGAGCGAGCGGGCGTTGACAGCTCCAAATACCTTGCAAGAGTAAGCACTTGGCATATAAGGCCAGTGACACAATCAGCATTTTATGCATGTCAGGTTGTGATCATCCTTGTTTTAACTCACTTTCCAGTAGGCATTCCTGTAGAAAAACAGCTCTTGTGCTTAATAAAGTCCATGCTTTCAACCAAAAGGCAGCAAGTGTAATTACAGACTGTTTATGAGCAGGCTTTTGCATGAGGGAGTTATCTTTTGCTTTAGCTACATTTGTAGCCTGTTAAATTTTAAATTCCTCAGATAAGACTTTCTTTCATGTTGATGTAAAAATATGCACCATCAGTTTCATGCAGGTAATTGCATTATCTAAAAATATGCGTTCTTCACATGCTTTAGAAGAGACGTGCGCTCTCCATGCCAGGTTAGCATCACAGCGTGTGCGTGCATGTAAGCGTTTACGTATGTGTGTGCGTATAACAGAAGTTTAATGAACATTAGTGGAGCATGCTGACTACAGGTTGAATACTACTGTATTTTGGAGGGTAGGGGTTTTGGTCAGTCTGTTAATGGGGCTTTTACATGTTTATCTGCTGATGAAATATGAACGATGCTGTGTCGATAGAGGAGGAGGACAGAGAGAACCATTTGAACCGAAAACATGAGGAGACATAACTATTTTACCCCAAATCACATAATCTGTTCCTAAGACAAGCACGTTGTATCTGACAACACAGAAGTGTTATGCTGACAACCCACATGCCATTTCTTGCCATGGAAGCACTAACATTGTTTGCAATAGTGAAAAATGTCTGGAGTTCAATTTTTCTTGGCAGCTGAGGATGGTTTGTATTGCTCCACCATGGCAAGTCTGTGCTAGCAACCCTGACTATGAGTAGAGAGCATTTTGATATTTATCATCTTGAAGTGTGTTCTTCTCTGGAGAAGTGCTGCTTTTAATGATAGATTTTTGGGTGATGTGAATGTAAAATACGTCACAGTTTCTGGTATCTTTTTAAATTTTATGGATGCCACAGCTTAAAACCAGAAACATCAAATAAAATAACTACTGCTGAGAGTGAATAAAAGTTGGCAGGTATGGCGGTTTAAAATAGCCCTATTTTCACCCTAAATATAGCCTGGTTTAATTGAAATCGAGTGGTAGCTATGAGACAGCTGCTGTATCAAAGACCAGTGACAGCCTGCTGAGGTTAAAAGAATACAGACTGCCTGTGTCTCTGCTGAGATAAAGCGCCATGGCAGAGAGAAGAGCAGCATATAGATGAAAAGTTAAGTTTTTAAAACACTGATTTGTAAAGCTTTTATGCAGTTTTACTTATAGTTTGTTTGTCTCTGTCCTCCTAATAAAATAAGTTTCTGCCTGAAACCAGAAGTGTGATGCAGATCCTCAGTTGCTCTTTACTGCTTGAGCCCAGCTGAAAAGGAAGCCACAGATGCAGAAATGAGGTGTCCCCACTGAAATTCTGCCTGTGTAGGAACAATAAGGATAGAATTTCAACTTTTTCCGTGAGTTTCTTAGGTATGGGTGTTCCAGCTCCATGAGGTCAGCTTATAACCATCAGTTCGCAAACGTCACATGGTTTAGCGGAGAACCCTCAGTACATTAAGGCACAATTCTATACTTGCATATGATAAACTAAGTGATCTAACCTAGTGATGTTGTTAGTGACCCAGTCTAATGGGACCATGTACAGAAAGACCAGAGATTTAATTCTAGGAAGGAGCTGTCTCCATTGTCACAGGTGAAAAGTGGACATTTCTCATTATCCTGCTGCTTCCAATACTTGCCAATTAACAAGTACTGCTTTTGATTTCCATGTTTTCTGGTTATTATTTTTTTTTCAGCCTCATACAGTATAAACCCAAACTCTTAAGACTTATCCTTCTTGCTAGCTATTATCGTTCTTTTTAATTTCTAGTACTTAATTAATATTTGCCATGTTCTTACTAAGGTAAGTCCGTACTTTCTTATTATATGAAATTAAAAGTAGATGAGCTTAGTTCTCAACTAAGAGAAGCTTTAGAAAGATACAGGGCACCTTCATATCTGGATTTATTTTCTTTTGATTTTGATTTGCAGGAGGGCCCTTAAGACCTTCTATCAACCCTGTCAATCAAAAGAATTGTTGAATCATTGAGCCAGAGCTACGGCTGCAAGCAGTCCTGCATAGCAAGTTCTGAGGTGAGTTCCTGGCTTGCTTGCTTATTGCTCACAAACAAAACCTCTTCATGGCTGTGGGTCACTGCTGAGTGAATACAAAATAAGGCAAGTGAAAGCTCCTCCAGCTCAGTTTTTGTGATTACTCTTAGGATGATGCGAGTTCAGTTCCTCTTCTGAGCCTCACGCTCCCTGGACTGACAGGATCATGAGGAACATTAGAAAGGCAAAGCAATCTGCCTAAATAGGAGAAAGAGCATCCTAACAGCAGCCCCTCTAGCTGGGTAAAGAGCAAAACCAGCAGCAGGGAAAGCAGGGAGATGCAGGGAGTACAGGAGAAAAGAGAATACACAGCGTTATTGGAGGGTTTGCACAGATGTGCTAAGGGGTACCATCGTGATGGTTGAATTGTGTTTTTATGAACTTCCTTGGATATGTGTAACTTGTGTTCTTTGCTGGCATCACTGCGTGTGTGTCATACAAACAAAATATCAGTTTGGGAAGGGGAGCTGCGCCAAAGACATTAAGATACCTCAGAGGTTTTTTCTTTTATCTGTTACTGCCCCAAATGTATTCCCAAGTATCACATCCCACAAGCATCCTTCTCTGGCCTGCCACGAGAGCTGAAGCTGCCCAGATGTTCCCGGGAATCTGTCCTCAACACCACCGCCCCGTGTGTCCCGGCTCCTTGGAGCTGAGCTGCTTCATCCCGGGAAACCAACCTGCTGCTCAGGCACCCACGTGTGCACAGAGCCTCGCTGCGAGTCACCCGAGTTCTTAATGCTGTTGTTTATGGAACTGTAACTTTAAACAGTTTCAGATAACCAGATTAGTAAATTGAGACTCTGTAAAGTGTATGTGAGAATGGGTCAGACCAAAGGGCTGTCTTTGACAGTGGCCACCAGTGGATGTATAGTGAAGAGCATGTAGCAGTGCTTCCAACTCATGCCCTCCGAGCTTCCAGCACTCTTGTGCCTCTGGATCTCTCCAGCCGACAGTGAGATTTGTGCTTAATAACCATGTAAAATTCCCATTGATGTTAAGGGGAGTTTGAGAAAAGAGATTCCAGCCATCCCTGCTGAGCTAACAAAGATAATTTTGCAGTTTTCTCTGCATTTAGCTACCTCCGATTTTGCTTTTCATATACAAAAGCAACAGTTAAAAGGATGACATCAAAACCTCCAAATCCATATGAACAGAACACTTAACCAAAACCCGTAAATGAAGAAAAAGAGGACTTTCTCTTGTGGGCTATGCTGCATCTCTTGAAGAGCAAAGAGTACATTTATTATGCTGCTATTTGGAGGGAAGGATTTTCAGCTCCTTCTCAATAGATAGTTTTGAACAGTTCATTTCACAAAACATTAGGAAGGAAAGATTTGGGGAAAATTGTATTTCTCTGCCTTAAAACTGAGTTATGGGCAGGATGTTTGCCAGCTCATTTTTCTTGTTTGTGTGAAACAGACATTTGTGAGCCGTGGAAAATGAGCAATGGGAGGAGGGAGGAAATTGTCCGAGCCTACATAAGAAGGTTAGATAGTATAGCGGTATAATTTATAAGGACTTAACAGACTCTGCTGTGCTTTGATACCCAAGAAGGCCATTGTGGACACACTGCACAGTGTTTTCACCTTGTGACCAATCAAACCTGTGGCAGCCATAGATGGGTCAACTTTTGTCTGCCTTGAGGACATGGGAGCAACAGCCCCTGTTAAATGAACAACTCTAAATTCTGATACTAGCTTTGGTAATTGAACTTGAGCTATCAGGCTGATGCTAGTGACACAGACTTGCTAATAGAGCCCATAGCGTGTGAGGGCTTAAGGGTTCACTGCAGGGTTATCAGCACACTCAGTTCATGTAGTGGAGGACCATAGGAGTGAAAATGGAGATCTTTTAGAGTGATGTTCGTAGCAGATGCTGCGTGGACTGGGATGGTTTGGGATTAATTTGTTTGCCACACTCTTTGTGCAAGTAACTAACTGAAATAACTCTGAAATATGGGGAGGCACTGTAAGCAGGATATGATAAAAGAGCCTTGAACTTTATTCTGTCTTTCAAATGAATGGATTACAGCATTCTCCCTGGGAAAAAAAAAAAAAAATGAGTACTTCTGGCTGTGAACTGGTTTTGCAACAGTGTGGTGCTTAACTGCCTACTGGGGTTAACCTGAAAAAGGACATCACAGTGGAAGGCAGGTTACAATTCTTTACAGGCGAGTACATCATGAGCTTCTTAACGGAGATGATTGTGTGTTGTACGTCAAGAGAGTCTCCTGTCTCCACCAGGCTGGAGCTAGGAAGGACAGGCAGTTAGAGGCTGCACATAGCTCTGTTTTGACACTGAATCAGTCTTCTTCCAAGCAGAGAACTCTATGGGCACACTGGTATCCAGTACAAGTCCTCACTTGGTGTAAGCAAATGCACGCAGTTTCTACTAGTGTTTTTTGAATATGCCCCAAAAGTAAATTATTCTCACTGGTCAGTAAGTTTTTACAGGTGCCTTAGACTTGGTTACCTTAGAGTTTATGAACCTTGTTAATATGACAAAAACAAGAGCCAAGAAAGCACAGAAATGAAGCATTTTACTATGAAAATTTAGGAGGACAGCAAGGCTAAAGTAAAATGCTTCATTGTAGGAGCTAGTATTTATTTTCTTAAATTCTGAAGATGTGAGCTATGAAAGAATAATTTCTTCTCTTATCAATTGCATGTTCCATTAGGAAAGCACTTTGTCTTTTTCAGTTTGAGCAGCTATAGTTATGAAGGCACTCAGTGCCTAATTGCTTTGGTTTAATAACAAATTCTCATGCTAAAGATATATGGTTTATATATATTGCATCAACAAATAATATTTTTTAGCTGCTGTTGCACTGGAGGGAAGAAGGAACACAACACATTAGACCTTTTGTGGTTTTGCAAATCTATCTCTAAATCCAACATTAACATTTTCAGGTTCCTTTATAAAGGAAAGAATGCTCCGTTTCATTTGGAATCTGAAAGACAGTCTCCATCAGACTGTTTTTATATACACCTAATATTGGGAAGAAACTGATAAGTGTCCTCTTTTTGGGGATGGGGAGAAGAACGCTTTGTAGGTTAGCAGTCACTAAAAGGACTCAAAGCCAGAAAATCTGGCTCTGATTTTAGTCTCAAACCTGAATCTGTGTTAAAATCTGTTGAGGTGCAAACAGCAGTCTAGAGAACATCATGGAAGTAAACGTATTACATTGTGAACTGCTTTTTTAATCTTTTCCTTTAGCTCTGACAGGAAAAAAATCAGGAGACTGGGAAAAGGAACAGTGTGGATAGAGCAGAACACAACAGCCACAAATAATCTAATATTTCATAATTTAATTTCACACTCACTCGACTGCAGAGGCATTGCAGACTGTTGGGAGAATAATCTAAGAAGGGTGTTGGCTTGACAATGGTAACATCAGAGCTCAAACAGGTCTGGCAGCTTTCTAAAAGTAAATGTGTGTCCTTCCTTCTCTTTCTCTACCCAATATAGATTAAAGTGACCTGTGGAGAGAAACTCTACTGACCCCGCCCCAAGTAGTTCTGCAGGGTAGTTTTTTATTTGTACAATATGTGAAAGAAGAGTTCAGATTAAATTCCTGGCCTTTCAGAAAAGTTTGTCTGTTCCTTAAAAAAATAAATTAAAAAAAAAAACCTAAAAAAAGAAACAAAAAGAAAAAAGGCTATTTTATTTTAAAGCCAGAGCCTCTTTCATGGTCCCATGATCTCATGAGTTCTTTGGCTGGCCTGTGACCTTTCAACCTTGCACTACATGTTTCTTTTCTAAATTAGCCAGTGTTGAGACATCAATGGGAGAATATCAATGTTATTATAAAAGGCATCATTCTCTCCCCAAAACGTCAGTGTGAGTGAGTCATTGCACCTAACTGCTTAGCTTTTGTAAGGCAGCAAGGAAGATTTGAAAGTGTGATGCAGGATCCCCTAGTCTACCAACTTCTATTTAAAAAGCTTGAAAAAGCCATGTCCCTTCCATCTCCTACAATAGAGGCAAAGGAACTAAGCTTTGCTCCTTTAGTCACAGAAGAAAAGTCCTGCCTAAGGCAAAACTGTATATGTGATGTAAAAATACATAGCTGTTGCAAACAATTTATTTTCAAGGCTATGCTCAAATGTAGCACTGTGAAAACAAACCAGCCAACAAACAGAAAATGCTTTAAGAAAGAATATCCTGGTGAGTTCTATCACTTCTAACACCTAGTCTCTGCATCTCCTTGTATTCATGCTCCCTGGTTTCTAGCAGGTTGAGGAAATGAAATCAGATTAAGAGCTCTATTTTTAATCTTAAGAAGATGGGTTTGTGTCGTCTGGCATCTTGAAAAATCCAACACTGGATGTTTATGTGGTGCTGACCAAAGAAACAGTACCCAGAGAGGCAGTAACATTACACGAGGATGCTGGATTATGAGGGTGCTGAATCGTCAGCCAGGATAAGGTGGTTTGCCTTCACTGGCACCACACCATCTTCTGAGGGCTTGGTCTTTGAGCACCTTTAAATTCATGTAGCCATAGCAGGTTCATACACCGTCTTTGTGTTGCAAAATACGTAGATCTTAACATGAAAAACACGCTGGCCTAAGTCCGTTCTAGATGTAACTCTACTTGTATGCCAGCTTTGCTTCTGAGGTAACTGGACACACATCAGAAAGCATGTGTCACCTAGTAATTATCTTACTAACAACGCGGAGAAAAAGGCACGGGAAGAGTGTGTTTCCAAGCTCCACGTCAGGTTTTCTCCTCTGTGTGTGCGTGGCCGCCGAACAGTCGTGTTAGCCGTCCTACAGTGAGCTGGGCTGTCACCCCAGCCTGTCCCCACCACCGGTGACACCCGCTCAGCACCCGGTGACTTGTGCAGCACGAAGCCGGAGTGTGAAAGCCTCTGCTGGAAAGGGAAGGTGTTCGTGCTTCCCAGCGCAGTGTTCTCAGTGTTTCTTCACAGTCAGTTTCTCTACAGCGACAGGTTATGTTGTACCTGACTGGATGTGAGGGGAAAATAAACACTCGAGCAGCACGCAAGATAATTGTATTAATTCATCTAAGTGCTTTAGTCTGTAGTGTTTAATGTAGCAACAGCTGAGGATAAAGTGTAAGCCGAGAAGTTCTATTAGTGTTGCCAGATGCCTGTATTGCGACTCCACACATTGCTTTCTTCACGGCTGTAACTATTTTTTTTCCCTCGCAGAAGCCCGGGATGTCTGTCCCGCTACTGCGTGCCTTGGACTGATGCTCAGGAATGCGCTGTTGAGCCATTGTTCATAGGAACAGAGTGTGTTCCTACATGCGTTTTTCTTAAGCCAATGCCCAGAGACAGTGAGAACAAGGGGAAATTTTTACTTGCAAAATCCTTTTCAAAAACAGTCAGGTTCTGGATATAACCTCTGAATGATAAGAGGAAGTTGTCCGATTGTGACTTTTGCAAGAGGTAGGAGAAATCTTCTACAAACCACTATAGTGGCATGCTGAAATGATACGTTTCTAACCTAGTAATTTTGGGGCCAATTTTAAGCCATTTCATCACATCAAGCTAAGCTCTGCTTATCTAACGTAAGACAGATTCAGTGCCATGTCCATATTCTTTGTTCACTGTTGCATATGTTTTGGGGAGCTGGGAGTGGGAAAAGCTTTGAAAGTCATGTCCAGAAAGGATGAAATGTACTTCCTGGGGCAGACGTAATTAGTAGCAGTTTCTCTAATGAGTTCATGGCATTTTTAAATTTTTTTTGGCCTTTAAGACTTCTTTCTGCTGGGCAATCTCTGACTCGTATATAATATAATACAAGTACAGTCCTGCAGGGTGGAGTTATTTGTAAGAGGTCATTAAAGCAATACATTCCTTTAAGTCACCGCTGTAAAATTCAGTTGTTCTATTCAAAATATAGCACTGTGACAATTGCATGTGTTAGCCAGATTCTCTGTCTGAAACTGAGTTGTTCATAATCTCCCTCTGCAGAGTACCAGCCACACACAGGGGAATTAAGCATTGCAGTTAAAAGGAACTGGTCTGTTCCACCAAAGGGTCGAAAAGCGGGTTGGCCGAGCCTTGGTGTACACAGCTGCACATCTCCTCGGTGCAGCCGCCCTTCCTCTGCCTCAGCAGCCAGAACTGGGGTTGTCCGTGCCCTGGGACGAACCCGGCTCTCTTGAGACCTGGGAAGGATCCCCCAACTCTGTATATCTTTTGAATGATGTTCTTGATTGATTAATCTGGACACACAAATCCCAACAAGTCTTAGCATTTCTGTAAGGCAAATGGCTTCTTCTGAAGTCAATTATATCAAGCTGGATTTGTCAGTTGTACATAGATGTCCCAGCCATTCAAAGGGACTGATCCGATATTTTGGGTGACCAAAACAACCAGACACGTGCTTCCTGCGCATGTCAGAAAAGCTTCACGGGGCAATGTGTGCAGAGGGGAGGCGGAGCTGTAGATAGCAAGGTGTAATCTAGTAAATCCTCTGAATAACTTAATTAGATTTGATTCAGCAAAACACACGTCTAGCTTCTGCTGAACAGCAGCAATTTTGGGGGGCAGGGAGCAGGGCGAGAGCTTTCATGAGTCCTGTAGGAGGCAGATCTGGCAGAGATTAAAAGAAATAGGCAGAAAAGGTACTGTGATACTCCTACTTTGATGGAGATGTTTAATCTAAAGGTGCCAGATTTTCTGATGTTTCCACAGAATCAAAAGTAGCATAAAACTGGCTACGGGAAAGGTGCCGAGGGTTTCAGTACGTGACATTGCTGAGAGAGAGAGGCAATTGGGCTTTGCCCATCTCCTTTCCCTCCCCGCTCCCTGTTCTATGCGAACTCTGACGCATAGTGAAAAGGCAGAAACACCACTGAATGACAGTGGGAATGCCCTATTCTTTTTATGTGGCATACAATGCAATTTGATAAGGTTATTTGGGGTTTTTGCTGCTCTGGTTCTGCTGTCAGATTCCAGGTTGCTGTAAACTCAGCATAGGTCCATTTTGGAACCAGCTGGAGGTCTGATGGGTATGATTGTTTCGCTGCTTGTACAATTCCTGATTTGCATCAATATGAAAAAGAGAGGAGAGAGATGTTCACTGTGTTGCGAAACTTTTGGAAAGCGCTAGAGAAACGAGATATCCCTGTGAAAGTTGAGGTTGTACAATAACTCTGTTCGCTTTTTTTTTTAAGAGTAGCTTTCCCCACTTGAGCCAGATGATTTGGCGGCTCTTCATCATTCTTGCTGCTTCATAATGCTTGGATCAGCTTTTCAGTGGGCAGCGCTTTTTGTCGAGACTGTCAAGAGGTGATCTCCATAGCAGGATGGATTTTCTGTCCTCCTCTGACTATCTTGCTGTCTGGCTGTGTGCTTGTGTGCTTTTCTCTTCCTCTGCATTTTATCTACTCATCTTTGTGTTTTACTGTGCTTTTTCTTACCTCCCCCAGTTCTAGCTCTTTCCACCAGTCGCTGGACAATCTTTTGCTCACTTTTTGCCAAGCTTCATTCTTTTAACTGAGAATGTTCAGAAAGTGGATCTGGTCCTCAAATACACACAGAAGACATCAAATTTATAATGGATGCCAAGAATACATTTTAATCGTGGCACTTTGAAGATGTTTATTTCAATTTGCTTAAAATGTACCTGGCCCAGATCCTGCATGTGCATACAAATTTCACAGCAAAACAAATAGATGTGTCTCATAATTTAAGATTTGTTTGCTCAGGATTGGATCTTGTATATACTTGCAGATAGCTTTTGTGTTGAAGAGCTTATATCAGCTTGGGTTTATTTTTAATTTGTCTACTTATAAGCTTCTCATTATTATAGTATGTGAGCATCTCACAGGCAGGTGGTCAGATAAGAAGCGCTCTAATCCCTATTTAGGAGGTAAGTGACCTGATGGTGGTCACTTAATCACAGAGGTTTGTGGCAGAACTTCCAGTTCCAGCTCCTGAAATGGGCTTGGGAGCCAGCAGTGGGATCTGTGCTGGCAGCTGGTAGCCTGGGGTTTCAGTGTGGGAATAGCAGAGTGCACGTGAATAAGCAGAGTGTGCTGTGGTCTCTCAGGATTTTATCAGGAGTGACATGACTTTAGTCCCTGCCGCAGGCACTGTTGTCACCCAGCTTGGAGAAGTGAGAGTTATATGAAGAAGGGAAATACTCTGGTCTGTGAAATGATCTGTAGCTCAGGGGATGGTTCACAATGCCAAAACCTGAGAGTTTCAGTCCCAGTTCTTATCAGCAGTTAATATTTCGATGCACTTCAGCAGCTGTATAATTGTGGAGGGCTTCGTGCTGCAACCTTGGGGTGCGGCCATAGCTCATAGAGAACTTCCCCAAGGTCGCTTCAAGCAGAGCTGGAAGCAAGCCCTCTGTACAACAGCAGCAAGTATCCAGCCCCAGGTTTTGAGAACACAAAGAGAAATTTAGGTACTACTTTGGTCCACTGTGTCATCCCGTGTCATTTTGTAGCAGACCAGATAAGAGGTTTATGACTCTGCCTTCTCTATCAAGTACTTGTTCTCTTTGGAGTCTGCATTCCTGGAGTTCACTCCCCTCAACAGACCCAAGTGAGAGTGTTTGTTAACTGTGTGTCTGTAAGTATTTGATTTTCCCTCTCTGATTTTTCCGGAGGAGGAACTGAGGTCTGGTCTTCCCATAGGCAGTATATATTCTCATATGGATTCCTCTGGTACTGATTTTCTGTTGTTATTGTAGTTGTATTAATTGGATGAGATCTCTGACATAGTCTCCAAATGATGTGTTCAAAGCCTGGAGTGGGGAAAGGGTTATGGCCATAAAGTTAGAATAAATACTTGGGAGTAAGGGCTGAAATAACATTGTACTACATAATGTACTTGGGTAACCTGTTACACATGTGGTTCTCTTGCATTTACAAAACAGGTCCTTTTTAAAAACAGGGTGGGTCATCCATGGCAGATTTTTTTTCCACGTATTTCCAGGAACAAGACCCATTTCCATGCTCCAGAAAGCGCACAAGACAAGCTCCAAACTGAGGGGTACCAAGTTCTGGGGAATCTGTAAGCCTTGGGTTTCTAAACACTGCATCACTGAGAGATGCAGCGAAAGACCAATGTCATCTGTTTGTTTTTTTAAAACAAACAAACAAACAAAAAAAGATTTGGGGTATATGGGGTGTATCTGACTGTATTTTAACTTTTGGTGGCAATGACGTGTCACCTTAGTTATGATCTTCACAACAAAATTCTCCCTGTCTTTGCAGTTGTTATAGATCCTCTTAATCTGCTCTGTCGTATCTCATAGATGACTTTAATTAGGAAGATTTCATAGGAAATCATTAGGTGATTTCATAGGAAAGCAACAACTTGTCCCTACAGCCATCCTTCTCCTCCCTTGGGCTATTACTTTGCTGTCACTTACTTCTCCCTTACTCATTCCTCAGCAGAACAAGCGGTTCTGAAGCTGCAAGATGAATGACCCAACTTTCCCATGTATTTGTGCATGTCTGTGTGACTCTTTCAAAAGGTACAATATCTGATAATTTTTGCTGTATTTTTTGGAGACCACTGTGCTGGTGGGGTTTCTGATGTCTGAGGTGTAAACTTACACAAGTGCTTCAGCCGAAGCGCAGGCAGGTTCCTGCTCCTTTTTCCATGGGAAACAACTGCTCTCAGAAGACACAGAGGAGTGATATTTGGGTCCTCTATATGTTGTGAAATGTGCTAGATACTGGCCAACAGCCTGAGAGCTCCCTGGGAGGAAACACTCAGGCATTGCCTTGATGCACAGGTGATCACAGATGCTCAGTTCTGCAGGAAGCAGTCTGAAACACGGCTGGTGGAGCTGCTTTAAGAACTCCGAAGCTGAGTTGAAGCTGAGCTGTAGTTGAAAATCAGCTCTCTTCCCACATCGGGCACTTTTAGCCTTCCCAGGACCTTGCTGGAATTCCCAGGCTCTCGGTTAAGTAGGAAGCACGTTGACGGTCTGGCTAAGTCGTTTGTAAGTTAAGTTTTCTATGTAGTTGCGTCCCCACCGAACCCGGGGAAACTGGGATCGCGACACCGTCAAAGATGCGTTTATTGCCCGTTTTTGCTATGTCCTTCCCGAAAGACGGCGTGCGACTCTCCGAGTGCCCCCGCTGCGGTGCCCTACGGCTGGTTTGGAACCTGCCCGGGCAGGGGCTGTCGGCGCTGCCGCCGGGCCCTCCCGTGGCACAGGCGAGCGGGCGATGCTCCGGCCGGGACAGCGGCTCTGCCCGCTGCGCCCGCACTTACGCCGCCCTCGGCGGGGCCCGGGGCCGGGCCGGCGGGCGGCGGCGCTGCGGGGCGGGGGCGGAGCCGGGGCCCGGGGCGGGGGGCTGCGCCCTGCGCGGGATTGGCGCCGGGCGGCGTGATGCCACGTCCGGCGGGGGAAGCCCTGCCTCGCTCGGGAGCCTCCCCGCCGCCCGGCTCGGCGCGCAGGTGGAGCGGTGCCGGCGCACGCACGGACCGAGCCGCCGAGTCCAGCCCAGCCCCGCCGCGGGAGCAGCCCCGCAGCCCGTGCCCCGCTCCGCCCGGCCCGGCGGCGCCGCAGCCGGCAGCATCGCGGCGGGACTGCCCGGGGATGCAGCCGCGCTAAGAACAAAAGCCCTCTACGCGGTCACGCTCCGGGGCTTTGAAGCGGCCCGGCCAAACTTGGATCTCTGCCCCCCCCCTCCGCCGAGCCGCGGCGGCGCCCGGATTGAACTCCCCGGCGCCTTTCCCCGCACGCCGCGGGCAGCGGCAGCGCCTGAGAGCCGGAGTTCACCCGCCTGCCGCCCGCTGCGCGCCGTCCCGCCGGGGCTGCCCGGGGAGCGGGGGGCCGCGCCCCGGACCCGCGCCGCCCGGCACCGCGCCGCCCCGCCGAGCCCGGCCGCCTCCCCGCCGCGGGACCTTGGCTTTGCCCTTCGCACGGCAGGTGGCGGGGCCAGCGGAGAAGGATGCGTTTCTTCCCGTGGGGATTTTGGCTGCTGTGTGTCGCCTCCGCCCCGATCCGCGGTGACAGCGGCAGCAAGGCGAGGAGCTGCGCCGAGGTCCGGCAGCTGTATGGGGCCAAGGGCTTCAGCCTCAGCGGCGTGCCCCAGGCCGAGATCTCCGGTGAGTCCCGCGGAGCGCGGTGGGGAGGCGGCCGAACGTGCGGGGCCGCTGCGGTGCGGGGCTTCTCCGGGCTCGGCTCGGCGGTGCCGCGGGGCGGGCAGGGCGGGGGGTGCGCCCGCCGCCGGCTGCTGGAGTTTGTAACGGGTCGTGGAAGTCGGACCCGAGAGGTTTCCCCGAGGGCCGGGCACTCCCTCTCCCCTTGCAGCACCCCTGGTACCCGCTGCCCGGGCTGCAAGGGGATCGCTGCAGCGGTGGCGATGCGAACGAAGCTGTGAGGGAGGGGGTGATCGCACCAAGTGTTCAGGGGTGGTTTTCTTTCTTTTTTTTTTTTTTTTTTTCATTGTCTTGTTTCTTTTCACTTGAATTGAAACGGTTTCAGCGTTTCGGTTGAGAAATGAGGATAATCGAACTGTAGTGGGTTTTGGTGTCAGCGCTGGAAGATGCTATAAGGTTATGAGAAGAATTGATTTTTATTAATCTTCTTTTGGATGGGAAACAAACCTGTAAATGGTATTTGTCAGTTAAAAATGAAGCAGGAGTAAAATGCCCCTGTGTCAATTGTGTAAAGCGTAGAGGAAACCTGAGCAGCCTACACAGAGTGTGTCTGCTTGCCTTCATTCTGGTTTTGGACAAATCTTGGCTGATTTTCTTCTCTTTGCAGAAAAAACACTGAAATACCAAAGAGTATTCAAAGTCTCTTTTGGTGGGTGGTTTTCTTTGCTTGTTTGGGGTTTTTGTTTGTTTTGTTCTGTTTGGGGTTTTGTGTTTGTTTTTTTTTTTTTTAATCTAAAATCTTAGGGGAAATATGTTGAGGTACTGTATTTTTTTTTTTTTAATTCTCATGTAAGTTTTGATACACCAACTTGTGACCCATATCGGAGAGCTTTCTCCTCACTTGTGGGATCTTCCTCCTTCAGACAAAGCATAAAACATGCAGGCGTACGTGCCAAAGCCAACCTACAGGGACATCCCAGTAAAATTGCAGTTTGTAGTTCACATCTAAGCTACAGAATGCCTTATGTTGAATATTTCATTGTGTAGTTTTCCAGGAAAACCAATTCATTGTCTGACCCATGAATGGAAAAGGCTGAACCATATACATATCTCATAAATGTGAATAAGTTAATAGTTTCTTTGTCAAGTTGCAACCAAGAGTAAATTTCTAAAATAAAATGAGCAGTCCTTGAAGTTAAACAGTGGGGAATTTCAAAATCATCTGAACATCGCTATTAATAGAACAGTAATTCGGTTGAGCAAGAAAGTGGCTTTTTATAAGTTTACATCTAATTATTACAAATATAAATGCGTTGGCAGTCATATTGCAAGTGGAAGGTTCTCGGAAGACTAGATGTTTACAAATACTCGTGGAGATGGCTACAGCATTGTGTGTGGGGATAGTACTACAGGGACAGCCATTCAGGATCTCGTGAACTGCAGTTACAAGTATCGTGTGTCGCAGGTTGCTAGTCAGTGAAACATCTTGTGCCTACAAATTGCTGAGATTCAAAAAGTGACAGAGAACACAAAGATTTCTAGGAACCACGTGTTTTGTTTCCTACTGTTTGTTGCTACAAGCATGTACGCTGGCAGCCTTAAGCAACAGCAGTTAAAATTATAGTATCACACTGGGCATCTCTGGCTGTTATTGTAAACAGGGAAACTCTATAGATAAATGCTATAAAAACTTGAGAAATACCGCATGGAAAATAAGATGAAGAAGTGCTTGGGGGAAGAAGGTTCCACACATAAACCTGCTGCTGATATTATTAGCCTGGTATTTAAAACAGCTAACTGACTTAATGATTTTCATTGGTAATTATCACGCGTACCTTCTGACTGATATATATTCAGGAATGCCCTTTTCTATTGCTGTAACACTAACCCAGTACAGTTAAAACACTGATGTACCATAATACTAACCTCGGAAATGTTCCTAATAAAATATAGTTTTGTATATAGTGTGTGCTTTTTAGCAGTTGTGAAGGTTAGTGCAGAAGTTGATGCCAGTTTTGTTGTCTCCAAAAAGAAAAGTCTTGAGACTGTCCTGCAGTATCCCCACATGTAGTAAGTACAGGATCGTGCAGTTGATAATTCCACATTTTTTCAAAGTACTCAATCGTTGCTTAAGGCTGGTTTCAACAGCTTGCTGACCACGGGGATTGTAATCAGTGCGGAGCCTTGTCAAGTACTCCTGATTGATACCTGTAAACGCATATACATCAACATAGAACAACTCTTAGCTAAGCGAAGAAGGGCTGATGAAGACGGTTCAGTGGTGGCTCCAGTTGGACCCATGCAGAGGTTTCCTGGTGGTAGCCTTCTCCATGTTGTCAGAGAGGTTCAAGAACTACCCCAAGAACCATGTTTTTGTCTTAGTTCTGAGTCCTCTGGGGGCAAAACCCCTTCACTTTCTCCCTCTCTAGGAGGATCTTGCTGTTTCTTCTCTTTCCATTGCTTGCCCTGAAGCAAAGGGGAAAATAATTTCCCAGCCCCAGGGTCTTGTCCCCGCAGCGGTGCTGCCATGCTGGGCTGACCTTGCTCCTGTCAGCGTTGAACTGGCTTCAGGCGCTGCTTGGTGTGTGTTGCTGTCGCACCAGCCCGGCAGCAGGAGCCAAACCATGCGTTGCTTGCACCCTCAGAACCTGACTTCAAAAGGTGTGTAGTAAGCGCCCGTGATGCAGGCTCTGACTCAGGCTGAGATGGCTGTGTTTATGTTGGTTTTAGAACACTTATTGCACGGTTTACACCTTCTAATCTGTATTCTCTGTCATGATTTAAGAGGATTATGAGTAATATAAAGTCTCCACGGCTCAGCATAAGGTAGTCCCTGCTTATGACTGTACCAATCAGTTAGAGACGCAGTCACACAGCTATTAGCTGGCTAATAGATAAGCATCTCATTCGGGATAGAGTCTTGGCTTACCCGATTTCTCATGAACCACCTTGACAGGGGTTCCTGTTTTTTTGCTAATGTCATACAATGCCTTTAACATGTCTAAGCACTTTAAATGTGTTGGGTGCTGTTATCAAGCATGTTTAGGGAATACGCAAGGTGTTTTATCTCACTACTTTGAAGTCAATGGCAAAACTCCCAAACATGAAAGAAGCATCTTCTGGTATTAGTAATCCGGACAGACAGATGTGCACGCAGGGTCTCCAGTGAAGATCTGCCTAGAATAAAGTTTCTAACACGGGGGGAAATGCTCCCTACCCCTTGCTTTTGAGAAAGTCGTTACACTTGCGCTTCCATAAGTCATCCTAACTTGAGCAAAGTTTTCCTGTGTGTTGGAGAGTGTTCCTGCTCACCGGCTGGGTGACCTGCAACCCATTCTGCAATTGCTACAAATTATGGGAAAACAGTGGGAGGGTTTCCAGTTCTTTTGTTTCCTCTCGAGTCTTCCAGAGGTAGCAAGCCTCAGTTCCTACTTTCCCCCACTCTTGCTACCCACACGCTGTCACCCCATCGTGGTGACCGAGGGAGAGAGGTGCTCTGCTCTAGGTGTAGTTCTTTGTGTCTGTGCTAAGGGCCAGTCTGCTTGGTTTGGGATGAAACAGTGACCCTATAGCAAAAAATATTGCGCCCTGGGGATTTCTCCACTGACTTGCAGCGTCTCAGGATTACCGTTGGATAGGTGACTGCTCTGCAGTGTCTCGAGCAGAAGTAGTTCTCTAATGTGACAGAGAAGACTTGAGAGTTGTGATTTGATGTGGATGCATTTTGCCCTTGCTCCCTGTTTGGGCTAGGCTTTTGCCTTGTTTTTATTCCCAAGATTAATCCTTACTAGACTTGGCTTGCTGCTAGGTTGGGCTTGTTGACATGGGTGATGGATGTAACACAGCGAAAGAAGAGGAGGGCACAGGAAAAAGCCAGCAGGGCTTAGGTAGGCCATGTTGCTGCTCATCCCGTCACATATCTCACAGTATGCTTCCCTGATTCCTTAGCTGAAAGGAGTCAGAACAACTCTTTTTTTAACCTTTTGGTCCTTTTAGGCTGCATAATTTGGATTTGTAATGAAAACATTATCAAGTGCCTGCGTTAGAGCCATTTGGAGGAGTGGTAGCTAAGCAGAGAACAGGTCTGGCTACAGGATGGGACTTGAATGAGTCTCTCGGAGTGTGAAGAGGGTGATGAAACCCAGAACCGGAGGGCGTTTTAACTTCTGGTAGTTGCAGAAATGCAAAGATGGGCAAACCTGCATCTGTGGTATGAAACACGAAATCTGGGGCTTCTCCACTCCCAAGGAAAGATCTTTGGCCCTTAATTGAAAGGGGACACTCTGTTGCTCCAGCACTTTTTGAAGTGCTTGTTATATTTGGTTTGTAGTTACTCAAGGCAGATGGGATTTCTCAAGGTTAGCTACTATGTGGTGAACTCCCAAATGCAATATCAACCCGTCTATGCTAATGAATTCGTTAGGGGCAAATTGGAATGGCCTCTGTAGCCTGCTGGGTTTCGAGTGCTATTTCGGCTGAGGCAAAACACAGGGAACTGGGCCTTTTCCTCCATCTGGCAAGTGTATGAGTGCGAACGTTAGAGCCGGCCATGCCTGAACTGTGTATCTCCATTTCTGTTTAGCTTAAAATCTCCATAGAAATTTACATATTTTATTCTTTGGTTGGTTGGTTGGTGGCTGCAGAACGTGTCCGCGCAGAACTGGGGTGGAAATGGGGTTTTTGGAGAAAAACGGGCGCCCTCTGGCGGCGGGCCCCGGCCCGGCCCGGCTGTCACCCCGGGCTGGGCTGGAGCTGGAGCGCTCTGCGCTCAGGCAGCCTCGGGAGTTTCGTGGTATTGACATTATTTTTAAGAGAATCTGCCTTTCTGTCACCGCGATACGGATGACTAAGCTCTCACCACATAATTATCCTTATCGGCTGTGTCTGACAAAACTATTTCAACAGCTTCTTTTGTTGGTGAAGCAAAAGCCTGATATTTTCAGAAAAAATTTCCATGCATGTATAGCTGGAGACACCCACCACCACCGCTGTGTGAAACTGTAGAGCTCACCTCGTCTCTCCTTCTTCTCTTCTTGCCCTGTAAGTGCCCTGCTTTGTTTAAGAACACATGTCAGTCAATCTCGGGATACACCGATGCATTTGATAGATGCTTGGCTTTTGGCAGGGATTGTGAAACAATTGGTTTAATGTTCTTTCAGTACAGTTGTCTCACACTGAGGGGACCAGATAGATATATTCCTCTGGGTAATCTCGAATAATTAAGTGTGCTTTGACCTAACCAAAGGCAGAGAGGGAACTGCTAACTTGATTATCGAAAATGTGTGTTTAGAGTCAGAGGCTTCATTTTCCTCATAGGTTACAACAATGATAAATGAAAACAGAGGCCATGGAGCACCTGCCCATCAGCAGCAGTGGAGCACAAGCTCTCATCCTACCCACTGCTGCTCATCGGATGAGGGAGGGGGGTTAAATAGCATCTGTTTTTATTGCAGCATCAAATTGCATTAGGCACAGTATGGAAAGCGAAGGCAGGATGAAAGGATGGCCCCAGCCTCTTAGAGCTGTTGGTCTGAGCAATAATCCTGACCCTGCTGTCTGCGGGTATCTGCACTGTGGGGCTGGGGCCAGTGCTGTGGTTTGGGTCTCCTGGCAGCAGCTTGGCTGTTCCTGTTTTGTGGGACTGTAGAAGTGAGGAGCAGGGTAGGCGCGAGGGCGATTGGCAAGTGTCGCTGGCATATCCGTTTTCAGCATTCAGCTGGAAATACTGGCTGGCAATTTTAGGGGAAAACTGGGGAAATAGACATCCCAATTGTGTGGAAAATCCGCAGGCTTCCTTGGGGGAAATAGCTTTAATTTCTGTTTACTGACCCTGGTTCCTGCTGAACGCAACGTATTTCTGTATATTGGGTTTCTTTCTTGGTCCCGTGAGGTGCTTTTGTGTACATCTAGCAGGCAGGAAGCCTTACGGAGGGGGTAGTGTCAAGACAGCGTTTTGCTCTGCATAGTTGGCCCTGCCATCTCTGCCTGACTTCTGTAACGGGGCATGCTTTACCTCCTAATGTGATGGATTGCTTTCCCGCAAGTAGCTTCCGAGATGGTAGGTGCCCACGTTGCTCTGTCTCGGAGAAGCAGTAACAAAAGCCTCCGTGGAGAGCTGTCTTCAGCGAGGAGCCCTGTCCTCCTGCAACAGCATGGCATGGCTTTAGCTGCCTCCGATACATGCAGAGGTCCTCCCGTAACCCCTTGAACATTCTGCGCTGCAGCAGGCATGTAGCAAACGTGTCGAGTAATCTTTTTAGCTTTTCCCATGGAAGAGCATCTCCTTAGTCGAGTGTTAATTTGGGAAGCAGCTGGATGTGCTACTTCTGGTTCCATGATAGTAAAGCTGGGGAGAGCACTTGACGCTGACTTTCATCTGCCCCTTCTGAACTTTCTGCATAGATTGAGTCTTTCTCCAAATCCTAAGCAAGTCCCTCTTTGTTTCCACCTGTAACAGGTCAGATTTGGGACATCTTTTTCAGTGCTTCTCCAGATCCTGACTCCCAGGCACAGCTGTGAGAAGGAAGGAAAGGTTCCGTGGGCAGCTTGGTGGGGCAGACACACCACCCGCAAGTCTGCACAGACTGTCTGCATCTTTAAATCTCCCTGGAAAAGTCACATTCTTGCTTTTCTGTCTGTGTGATGAGGATTGACAGTGTCTTGCTTTCAGCTGTGAGAACTGCCCTGCAGTGATGGGGAGAGCCCAAGGGAAGGGAGACCCTAAAGCTCGCAGGAACCTTCGTAGCAGTTGCTTGAAGATCATCCCATCACGTTTTGTAGTTTCTTTGCACAAAGTTGCTGTAGCTGCCATTGCATTAGGACATTTCCCCTCAAAGTTACCAATAAATAAATAAAATTCATAACTGTGAAAGCAGAAAATTTCCTCTTCTCCCCTCTCACCCATGAAGGACAGACCGCCCTCTCCTGTGATGTGTATATATCCCGACACAAAATATGTTATATCTGTGACAGGGGAAGCCTGTCTTTAAGTAACATTTGATTCCCAGGGAAACGGGTTACCTCTGTTGCCAGATCCTTCTGCAAAAAATAATGAAGCTTTAGACTGTAGACACTTGAAATGCTTGTCTATACATGACAGAGCTGTGAGCTGGGTCGGTCACTTCTGACCAGTAACATGTTCCTGATTTACTTGGAATTCTTCAGATATGGAAAACTTTTTCTTTCTTACGATTTGAATAAGCAGACTGCGTGCTGTGACAGTTATTCACAATGTGCTAGCTCTGAGTTTTAGGAAATACATTAATCACAATTGTGTTGACTGTACAGAGATTATAAAACTAATTTAATTTTTTGTGCCTTTTCATATACCGTGCAGCATGAATCAAAAGTACAGAATTACACATCTGCTATGAACTCCTATGCTAGCAACATGAGTAAAACAATTTTTTAAATTGCCATGCATTCTTCTGAAGTATTAAAAAAAGAAGAAAACAACAACAAAAAAGTTTTACTGTGGTTTCAGGGAGCAACACGATAGTACTTACACAAACAGTCAATCTTTTATATGACTAAAATGCAAATACTCTATGACAAATAGTTTTGGCTTGAAAAAAATCTTGTATTTCATAGGATTGTAAAACTATACTGTATAATTTAGTTGGAGTGTTTCCACTAGTTTTACCCAAGTCTGTTGCCTTTTAGCTGGAGCAGACATGCATATTTCTAAAATATGAATGTTCAGAAATTCTTCCAGTTGTAAATTTTGTTAATAAATAAAAATATAATAAAAGCACCATCAGAAATTAATTTTACATTTTAAAAATATGGATAAAAAGGGGCTACTTCAATCTTATCTGCTCTCGGTCCATGTTGTTGCAATGAAGTGGGCAGTGGTTTGATTGTATAATTGATCGTGAAGTGAGGGCCAAGCATAGCATAGAGTGAATTTTGTATGAGTGGCAAAGCAGGGCTGCTGTATTAGCACCTCCTGCCCGTTCCTGCCGTTTCCCCAGATAAGCTGAATGGTGGAGATTGGGTGCTGTAATTACAACGCGGGTCTGGCAGGAGGGACGTCTGGTGCTAGATCCCCATCTGGATGCAGATTTCCACCATGAAGCTGGAAAAGCCACTTCACTTTGCTCTTTTTAGCAGTTTCTTCTGCCGTAAACATGAAATTGGAATGAGAGCTTGAATAACTCATGGGAAGTTTAGTTTATTAAACTCTAGTCCCTAGATGTAAGAGTCCCTTGAAAAAGAGCAGTGCTCTTCTCCACGATGCAGTTGCTTGCTGTGCACAGCTGCATGATCTTAAAACAGTTGTATAACCAGTTGAGATTTTACAAACATCTGTTTGGCTTTGTGACAGAATACCAAACCAGCCCTGCAAAAAAACTCTTCTCGCTCCCCTTTCGTTTGTGGGAGGTCTCACAGAGGCTTTCACGTTGAGGAGGCTGGTATTTTTATTAGAGAGGCTCTCCAGGGCCAAACCATAGCTGGAGACTCATCTGCTGTGAGTTTGAGGAAGGGCTGCACAATGATGGGAACCCGTGGGTAGGAGTCCCGTTGACTCAGCCGCAGGCTCCCCGGGGCCGTGCCCCATCCTGTTGGGTGATGTGGGATGTAGCAACGTCCGACTGCTTGTGCTTTGGGGGATTGGTGTGGAGAAGAGGTTGGGAGGTCAGGGGAGTGTTCCAGTTGGCCTTTTGTCTGCCACTAACATGTTCCCTATGTGAATTTAATCCCAGATAAGCAAAAAGTGATGTGATGTTATACAAATACATGCATGAATCTCTGTAATGTCCCGGGTAGTGTAGTCCTGGCGCAGGGTGCAAGAGTGGGGAGCCTCTCTGCTCCCCAGTGCTGCCATGGGGGTCCTGTCCTCGAGCCAGTGATCAGGTCGCACGTTATGTCTCCCCAGGTGAGTCTACGCATTTGTCCCCTTTTTAGGTTTTGCATTAAGTTAATTTAGAACATTGTCTCGTGGACTTGCTGTGTCTTGGAGAGTTGTATTTGATTTTGTTTGATCAGTTAGTAGTAAGCAATAACTTGATTATGTCCGCTACACATCGATGTTAGGGGCAGGAAAAGTTTGGATGTGGAAAGTGTGGCTTAAATTTTTCTGCGTGCTAGAATTTATATAGCGTGATAATATGTGATAGCACTTATTAGACACATTAATGCAAGGTGATCAAAGTGATGTTAGACATGGAGGCTTGGAATTGGGTGTGGGAGAGCAAAGCAGAGTGCTGTAAATGGCTCTTTAGATTAGGTTTACCTGGCAAGTGTTTTACTTGCCTAGTTGCAGAGTATGAGAAATGAGCCAAATCACGCTAGAAAAGGACTTGTTGAGGTCACTGATGCTGAGCCTCAGGCACGTGGTGTGCTGGTGGCTCTTTGCTTCTCCCTCCATGAAGTCTCACAGCTGCTCCATGTTGACTATCGCTCTCTACAACTACCTGAAAGGAGGTTGTAGCATAGAGAATGTTGGGCTCTTCTGCCAAGTAGCAAGTGGTAGGGTGAAAGGAAATGGTCTGGGGTTGCGCCAGGGGAGGTTTAGGTTGGATGTTAGGAAAATTTTCTCCATGGAAGGGATCGTCAGGCATTGGAACAGGCTGCCCAGGGAAGCGGTGGAGTCACTATCCCTGCAGGTGTTTAAAAGATGTGTAGATGTGGCACTTGGGGACATTGTTTAGTGGTGGACTTGGCAGTGTTAGGTTAGCGGTTGGAATTGCCGATCTTAAAGGCCTTTTCCAACCAAAACAATTATATGATTCTACGACTTATGGCAGGTCTGTTCTGTGCCCAAAACACGCACTTTTGTAGGCGCACGGTGGATACATGCTGGGCGTGTGATAGATGAGAGCATCGTCTGGCCACGTGCCCTGTGTTCACAAACATACATTGTCATGCAACTGGATAAGTCATGAATTGGGTATGATGCCATACCTGCACGTTGATGCAGCATGCACCTTTGCTCTGGCGGTGCTTGGGGAGTCATTGTGGCTTTAAAAGTCTCTCTAAGTGGAGCAGCGACTCACTCCAGTCCAAAGCGCGGGATCTGTTGCTTTACTTCCAGCGTTCGTACAACCATGTAGGTGCCTTTCGCATCAGGTTGGCTGCCTGTCACTGAGGGGACTGATTTTGCTGCTCTGTAGGACAGTACAGTCGGGAAAAACCTAAAACAAATGTTGATAGCACTTTTGCAGAACTAATTAAAATGAAATTTTCATGGGTAAATCTTCACAGGGGCCAGCAAATATAAATAAGCAAAGCTTAAGCTGCAAGTTTGCTCTTGTTAAAATAAACAGAGAGCAAATACCTTCTGACACAGGATACTTTTCAATTGTAAACCAGGAAAGAAAGCCTCTGTGTTTAAATGCAGTATTATTCCTCCCACTTTCTTGGATCAGCTGTCTGGGGGCTTGAGTTTTGTCTTAATAAGTAACACTGCTGCTACTGTTTGTGTTGCACTGGAGCAATCTTCCGTCACAGTCATAAATTAAATATTTTTCACTGTTACCAATGCACTCTGTGACAGGGTTTAGGACTTAAATTCCTAAATATATCTGCTGATGCATGTATATCCAGCAACACGGTGTCTTGTGTTATCCTGCTATCACTGATATATTTTGAGCGTGTTACATCACTCAGGCTGACCTGGTTATCCATTTTGTCAGCTGGAGAAAAAGACAAGAAATGCCCCTTTCCGGTATTCTTTATGGGAGCAGCAGTTGTTCTTTATGGCAACCTACTGTGGTTGGTCCTGCTTTGAGCGAGGGGTTGAACTAGATGGCTCCAGAAGACCTTTTGGCTTAAATTGTTCTGTGATTCTGTGCAAATGCTGCAATTGTGCTATACACAGACAATTTGGGTGTATGTGTAGGTAAAACTCTTTTGTTAATGAAGGTCTTCAGAGGAAGAGGGGTGAAAGGAAATCCTTCCAGTACTACTATGTAACTTTTGTATTTTTTGAATTTATTTATTAGATTATGAAATATGACATCTAGAGAAATCAAAGAGGAGATGCAATGTTCTCCTGCATAATTAAAAACCCGTGCTGGTACTCCAGAGATGAGAGTTCAATTTTCTGCTCTGGCACATGTGTCTGGCATGACCCTCGGCAAGTTGCTTAATCTATCTGTATCTCCAATCGCCATCTGTGCATTACTGTCTTTAAATTATAATATCGTCATTTTGTAATTTGTCTTTAAATTATGAAGTCTCGGAGTACTAAGTCTCACTATTTCTCTGTATTTCACTATACAGTACTTAGCACAATGGGACCATAAATCTTCATCAGTCTCATGATACGTGAATAATAAACAGTAACAGCATAATTTAGGGCTACATTCTGCCTCTGTTCTCATGAAGTATAAAGACAGGGGGTTTTTTTGTTGATTAGAATGCTGTGCTGTTCAACCTAACGAAGATACATGGGCCTTACTGAACAGATTTTTACGAGCCTGTTGTTGGCTCTTTTGGTTTGTTGGGTTTTTATTTTGTTTCATCATTACTCATTGATTGCAGGTATCTAAACAATTTGCTTGGCAGATCACGGAGTAATAAATTCCTTTAATCTGTATCTCTTTCAGTTTAATCATTGTTAACTCATTACTTAGAGTTTAGTTCAATGGATAATGAACTCTGTTCACTGTGTGGTGCAAAAGAGTTGGACTACAGAGACAGAACTGGATTCTCCGGTTCTTTTGAAGATACAAACTAAAATTGCAGAGTCACTGAACATTTAACTCTAGGTTAGATTGAAGGTTACAGTAGGCGTACCACTATTACCTTTGCAGGCTTGAATGTAGGTTAACGTTATTTCGGTTGGTTCCATGCCTGGCATTGCATTACATTTGTTGCTTTATTTTTAGACAGTTAAGAAACTGGTGTCTACTATGTAGACAGCTATTTTTGTCTTGGTTATAAGGCAGTGTCTAATAAAAACATATGTAGCACAATCCTAATTATTACAGACAGACTTTACATTTGTGACCGTGGTCATACTGTGTTAAACTACTTCCTGTAAAGTTTAATAGTGTGTTCAGACCTTCCCATTTCAGCTACAGCCAGGGGAATAAATACCCCATTCACTCAGGGGTGCCGTGGTCTCTAGTGCCGTGCTGCTGAGCATGTGGTTGTGTTTGGAGATTGCCCATTTCTCTCATTTCTTCATCCTGTAACTGTGATCTTCTCAGGACAGACGACTTGGTGAACCCTACATAGCAGGCGCTGGCCATCCCGCCGTGTTGTGCCACTGGCAGCTTCTGGGGCAGCGGTGGTGCCGAGGAGGCTGGTACCGGCCCCGGAGAGCACAGGCAGGTCAGGGTCACCCCATCGCTTTGCTTTCGTGTCAGCAACTTCGTTCGGCCCCTCAAGCCAGCATCCACTGTGTTGCATGTAACACAAACTAAAAAATACCAGCGTGTTTTTGAACACCTTGGTTATGTACATTAAGCTTTCTTCCTAAGACTGAGGGAAGCCATATGCCAGGAGTGAGAGGAGACGGATGTGCCAGCGAGGGAAGGGAGCAGGACATGCGGAGTCGCTCTACAAATGAACAGCAGGTTGTCCGTCCCTTGCTGCCTGCTCTTGCACCCTGGTGGCTTCACGCACGCCTCCGGCAGTTCTGCAGCTATTCACGCTGGAATTTGAAATAAAGTAAAAATACTATGAAGACTTTCCCCTCATTGCCAAGGCCGAGACTCTGGAGCTGACCATGAAGCCTGCAAACACAGTTGCCCTTGGTAGAAATGTAGCTTTCCTGTCAGGATAATAATCAGCTTTTCAGCTAGAATGAAGTAAAGAGAATAGGGATTTTGGTGAGAAGCCATGCTGAATGGCTTCTGAGCGTTTGGCAACGTGTCATGGAAAAGTTGAGTATGGCTATATGTCAAAAATCAGTGTTGAAATGTTTATTATGGGCTTGCTACTGTATTCTGCTCTGTCATCAGGAGAAGGCAGTTCATAGCACCATTGCCTGACCATTCTCAGCACAGGTTTAATGCAATGCACTTTCTTGCAACATAAACAGGGAGAACAATCCCGAGTGCCCTAGAATGCTAAGCTGCTGCTCTGAAGATATTTTTCCACTCCTGGGAAAGGAGTTGTTCTTTGCACAGTGTCCCCCACAAAAGCCCTCTTAATATGAATGACATTACCCGCATTTGTAAAAAGAGAAAATGACACTTGCCAAATTTGCAAATCACAGTTGTGTTTCTGTCAGCTTTGGCAGTTACGTGGCTTCTGGTAACGCTAATGAAGGCAGTCTGCTTTTAATTTAAAATCCTCCCTGAAGAAAAAAAAAAAAAAGCTGGCAGTTGAGAGATTTAGCAGTGTCTTTGTGTGAAACTTCTCTTTCCTTATTTTCTATGGTTTGCTTTAGCCGAGGAGAAACTGTTAATTAAAAATATTCCTGAAGTAGCCAAATATGCAGGAATGTACTTATGCAACAACTACCTGTACCAGTTCTGCAGTAAATCACTTCTTTGTTTTCATTTGATGAGCAGTTCTAATTAACCAAATAAAAATACTGCTTACCTTGCACTTAACTCAGCATATTTGCTGCTTCTCATATGATTCAGGGACTGAGGATGGCAGGTTTTGTTGAGATGACTTTATTGGATGCAGCCAGGCTGAGGTGGTCGAGCAGCACGGGGGATGCCCGGAGAACGCTGCCTTGGCACGTTGGAATGCAGTTTCTTTGAGGGCATTTTTTCCCTCAGTTCAGAAGGTACTGGACCAAATAGTGGATCCAGTCAGCGTAATTTTGTGCTTTGCACAACAGTAAATAGTCTGTGCTTGGAGGAGAGTGTAAGGAAAGTGTGCCTGTGTGTAAAACATGCACATGTACAGCAATGCTGATGTGGTCCTGCAGAAGAATCATCTAGAAATTATCAAAGTGCCCATGTGTTGTGGCTGCTTGCTTCAGCCCTTGGTCCTACCCTGAATCCTTTGCAGCAGTTCAGAGGAGCTGCAGGCACGAGCTACATCGTGGTGTTCTGCCTTTCTTCTGCTGTACAGAGCTGAGGGCATCTTTGGAGCTGTAGATACAATTTGGGGCTTGAGCAGATGTCAAAAGAATTCTTAGCAAGTATAAAGCGACTAGACTACCGGGTTGACAACTGTGGTGATCCAAGTACAGTATTTTCATAGGTCCCATTTGAAAAAGCACTGTCAGCTGCAGCCTGTCTGCCAGCATCTGGAAAGATACTCATTTGTTTATTTACTTATTATTTAGCATATGAAGATAGAGAATTGTCTCTAGCTTTAGGAGAGCCAAAGTAAAATTGTCTTGAGCTACTCCATAACTAGGGTAAGCATTTGCAGTGCCAAATGATGGATGCAAGTTACACTTCATTACATTGTAGTGGCTTCTTCAGCACTGCATTTCATGTGTGTAGGAAGGAGGTTTGGTTTGTTTCACAAATAGATCACAATGATTTGAAACGTATTTGTTCCTTTTTTCATCGCAAATGAAAAATGGCCAAAGCTGTCACAGCTGTAGCTTACAACCCCCTCACACTAACACTTGTTTTGAAAGGGATGGGGAGCTAAAGAAAGAGTCCTGACCACTCCTGGTGCTGATGGAGCAGCAGCTGGTACTAAGGCCCGTAGCTAAAGCAGCCTTTGAACAGCTGAAAAGCCGGGCACAGCGTTCCAGGCCTCACAAGCAGTGTGGTTTGCTCAACAGCACTGACTCTATGTTCCCATCTGCTTTAAGGCTGCACTGGAGGGATGAAATTCTGGTCTCATTCCCTCCTCCGGGAGGATTTATCTTGGAATTTTGAAACCTAACCTCCTGCTCCATCCCTAAATTTAAATCCATAGCTTCTGGCTGAAGACAGAACCATATGTCAGTGAAGCACTGGGGCACAGCCATCCTCTGTATTTATAATCTACTGTTGCATGAGGAGTTTACTGTAGAAACAGGAGCCAGAAGAGGAACCAGAGGCATTGTACGAGATGTGCACTGGGGCTGCCCTGCTAAGGGGCATGCGATTTGCCTCTTCTCTGCTTGGAAAACTGGAAGTGGTGGAAAGATGTCTAACCCAAAGGTCACCTGAGGTAATCCAAGCACAGTGCTCTTCCACAGAGAAATGACACGGTCGTGTTTTCAGAAGCAGGCGTGGTCTGAATCGTTGCTACACCAAGAAAGTCACTTGAACAGAAAACTCAGCACCCAGCAGAGCCTTGTCGAGACTGTGGGCTGGCTGCATCTTCCCCGGTGACCTTGGGGAGGGGACAAACAATCTAACAGATGGAGAAAATGTATTCTTGTGATTAGTGGGTGATGGGCTCTTCCTAAGCAGAGGAGGTCTGTTTTCTTTTAATTAATTAGCTGTTTAATATGTTTGTGCAGTGGCATGCTTAACTAATGTGCAGTTACTATGAATACATATACAAATGGTAGTAATGGGTGCAGATGGCTGTAATTACCCACGTTGATTTCTGCAGTAATCACACATGCAACACATCAAGTTGGGCATAAAAATTGGTGTGTGTAGAGCAATTTGTTTTCTTCCCCTCATTGTGTATGAACATGTTTGCATGACCATCCTCTGTACATCCGGATTCCCTGGACTTGCTGCTGGGCTGTACCCACCAAGCTGAGGAGAGTCTTTAGTTTTTAATATGTGCACAAAGAACTCAAGTGAATTGAAGAGAACTCCAACTTAGGTTTTCTTTGTAGTGTTATACACCCAGTGCTTTGGACTATGTATTTTTGCCTAATGACAGTGCAGAAGCAGGACTCTAGGGCTTCTGAGGGACCCGTGTCTCCTTATGGGGTATCTGGTTGGCCAGGACAGCTGGTTCTTGCCCTCACAGCCAGAGCTAGGAATGGTGTGTCAGGGGCCTTGGTGCCCAGCAGTTGCCTCGTAGGAACATAAGAAATGTCTGACAAGGTCACACCTTGGTCGGTCTAGCCCTGCAAGCTGTGTCTGCTAGTGTTGGCAGAAGATGATATTTAGGGTTAGAGCGTGGCTGTGGCACCTTTCCGAAGTCTCTCACTTTGTACTCCTCAATACCCACAGTTTCTCAAGAGGGGATATCAGGGGATACATCCCTTTACAGACCTTTTGTCCATGAATCTGTCTAATTTCTTCTCAAACCTGCTGGATATTGCTTCCCTCTGCTAACTGCCATGGCAGCAAGCTCCGTAAGTTCACCTCCCAGTATGTAAAGAAGCATTTTCTTTTGTCCGTTTTAAACTGGCAAAGCACTTGAGCTTGCACGGCTGCTCTTCATTCAGATCATCTGGCCAGAAGAATCCATAAAAAGGCTTTTATTAATAAGCCCAAATGCTAAGGAGTTGTACTTGAAAGACAACTCAAGGTTTGGGAAGGTGGACGTACCTTCTTTTCCCCCAGTGATGCCGAGGGGAAGGGGACGATATCAGATAGTTGTAGTGGTGCCACTTTAGAAAGGAAACCGAGCTGCTCAGAGTGACTTGAGGACCTGGGAGATCCTAGTTGGGAAGAGCAGTAGGTGCCATCAAAACCTCTTTTTGCTTCCACGCCGAATTGCACTTGCATGAACCTGATGATGGGCTCCTTTCAAGCCTGCTGACTGAGGAGATGCCTATCCATGAGGCTGAGTTCTAGTTTAGGAAATGGCAAAGACGATTTAGGGGAAATATGTGTCAGAAAGCATTTCAGGGATTGCTAAGCACTGCTCCAGGTATAAGCACCGAACACCATCTGCTCTGGGATAGCTCAGCACAGAGGAGGAAAGCTCTGGAACTGCTGTTGCTCTGTGCATTGCAGACCCCGCGGGACACAAACCAGAAGGGAAAACCGCCGGCTGCTGCCCGGCACCCCACGCCAGCCTGGGCTGTGTGCGTGGACCTGCCGTACGAACCGCCGGGGGCAACGGGCTCCGTCATGATCAGAGACCTGCGGGTAATTCACGTGCCTGCTCTTCTTTGTGGAGTGGCATTAATCTTTGCATCAGGAGACTGCTGCTGGGGGTACAAAGGGAAGTTCAAAAAAGGCTTGTAAGAGAAATTCATGTCAGGGAGTGAATAATCTGAAGACTCCATGCAGTGTAATGGAGAGCCAATCTCAGGCTGATGACTTTAAAATAGTCAGTAGTGCAGAAAAGAACTGTAAGTACTTCCAAATCCTATGGACAACCTTTCTTTTTACAGCAAAAACATGTCTTTTGTGATCAGTTTTTTTCAGGCTTTGTCTTCCTCTTAGCAGATATGGACCCGGTTAAATATTTACTTTTCAACTAACATTTTCTCTATCTGGTTAATTTGTTTTGGGACACCATTTCTTGTTTTTTTGAAGCTTGTTTTGTTAGGCTGCTGGGTAAAGCTTTCCTTTTTTGACAGCCTTTTTACTCGTTCTTTAAAGCTCTTCTTTGATGTGAGCTCAGAAACACAGATCTTATTCTTTTTATCGCTTTCCCCTGTCAGTTTAAAACCAGTTATGAGTACCAGAAACTATTAAAAACAATCTAAGACAACCTCTCAAGTGACAGATATTCAGAGCCTATCTCTTATTTTCAGGACTCTGTATAGAGCAGACTTTGGTTTTGAGGAAACAAGAAAGGATGCTGCTCAGTAAAGGAACGTGATTGCAGCAGCTCAAAAAATTGTTTTGTAAAATTCTTCAGGAAAAAGGCAGAGCAGTGGGATGTCCCGGTGAGTTTAATATACCAAGACACTCACTCTCCATGCAGTCCTGCCTATTCTGTATTTCTGCTTTCTACACTAATATAGCTGATCCTTTGTTGATAATTGCATTACCTGAATTAATTCTTTCTCCAGCAAGAGGGAATAACGGTTTGGCAGGTTAGCTCATAGGTGTGTGGAGTGGAGAGGACAGCTGGGCCAGGAAAACCAGTCCTCTGATATCTCAGGCAGCCCTGGTGTGTGAAGGTCTGCTGAGCCACCCCCACGTGTCCCCAGACAGCGCTGGCCGTGACACGCCACAAAGGCCAGCAAAGAGGAGATGGCAGGTGAGATCAAAAGCACCACTGGTGTCCCAGTACGTGTTAGAAAAGAAACTGTAAAGAAGAGCTCCCCAAGCTTTTTATCTTCTTTCATGAGACAGCAGCTTTACAGTTCTCCTGGTGGTCCATCGCTGCCGCTCTATGGGGCAGAAGTGTGTGTTGGTGTGAACCAGATGAGGCTTTATCACTGTCTTGTGCAGTCGTGGTGCTGCTCCTGCTTTTTGCAAATAGGACCTCCTGGAGGCAGGTCCCTACTAGGGTGCAGTGTGGGGACAACCCCTCATCACACACACCAGGTGCCATGTCTGGCTGTCCCCGTGCAGCCCCCTGCCTCCATCTGACCGTGGGCTTCTCCTTGTAATCCAGTCTGCAGGCACGAGGTGTCCCGTTCGGGTCAGGACAGGCTTTCTGCAGTGGTTCCTCGGTGCTATGGGAGTCATGTGAGAGTAGGAGAATTAAAGGATTCTTGGTGCCCATGAACCTTGGTGAAACAGCTGTTTCCAGAGTTTTGTCCATCAGAAGTAGCCATGTCTGCCAGGTCCTGAGGCTGTCTGGTGATGAGAACTGGTAGAAACGTCTTGGAGTGGAGGACAAGAGGGCCAAGCATAGCACTGGCAAAAGGAAACCAGCTATTAAAACTGCTAGTAGAAAACTTGGATGTCTCCTTAAAAAGAATTTTTCTCACTTCTGCAGCCAGCTCCGATATGGTAGTGCAAAGGGCTGGGGGAAAACAAAAAAAAAAGGAACCCACCACTACCTTCTGCTAACTAGATGAAATAATTTAAAAAGGCTTCCCCTTTTTCAACACCGTCATAATTTAAATTTTAAAAGAGGGGGCTTTTTTTTGCAATATGTAATTATTTTTAAGTAAATATGATTTTTTGTTTTTTTAATTTAACTGGTGGTGTGTATAGTTATCTGGTGTTGCTCAGAGGTCCCTGATGTGCTGGAAAAGCCATGTATCTCTGGTACTTTGCTGCTCAAGAGGTGCTGCTGTAGCTGTGAACAGCAGCAGCTGGGCCGAACTTGGCTGGTTCAGGGCTCTGTCAGGCCAAAATACTGTCTTTTAACTCTATCAGATTGTTTCCCATATCCAGACTTTCAATAAGTGGGGTTTGTAGCTTTACTCAGAAGATCTGCCAAGCTCTTTTGCTCCTGCCTTTTTGGTTTGAATTAACCATTTTCTTATGGGCAATTTCCTCATATTCCTTTTCTGCAGCTGTCTGACAGGCCTTCACAGACATCTGCAAAAGCCGGAGTGTTTGTTCACAGTAACGTAAATGTTTGAGTTACCAAATCCCATAGGACCCTTTAGCCTTTCTGCTGAAAGAGGGGACACTTTGTAAGGCCACTTCTCCATCTCTGAGTCCGTACCATCCCCTGATGGCATATAACATTTTCTGATGGTTTGCCCATGCTGCTGCCTTCCAGCTTGGCTCCCATGGCCAGATTTTGCAAAGCGTTTGGCACCCAGCACCTCCCAGGAGGAACAGGACTCTCCCAGCAGCATCGCTGGATGAAGCTACAGAGACGGGAGCGATGGGGCTGGGCGGCTCCGACCGAAACCCCATTGCTGAAACTTCCCCCCCATGGCCCATGTTTCCCCCTCAGCTGTCGTTCTCAGCTGCGCGTGGACACAGACAGCTGCTGTTGTCTCAGCGTGGGTTTTGCTTTGTTTTATTTCAATCTGTCCACTTCATTTATGTGCCTGAATTAGAGCTGAGCTCTTTGAAGATCTAACCACTTGCTTAGATCCTTATGGACTAGTTTTGAAAATCTGGCCCTTAGCCTCTAAAAATCTTTGATTATAGACTCACACCAGATTGGAGAATGAGCATGTCTCTGCATGGTTTTTTTTCCCTCCTCCCCTGCATTTAGCTGAGGATCAGGATATCTGGCATTTGCTACATCAGAGGGCTCATCTACAATTCATGAAGGAAAGCTCTCTACCTTGTCCAATCTGGGAGTTAACATTACCTTTTAAAAAGTGCTTCTGAGATGCAACCTGATCCTAGGTCTTAACCTTTGTTGAAGCTCTCCAGGCTGCCTGTCACCACCATAGCCTCTGCTTTCACTTTGTTTATGTAAACACCAGCCTCTTGCAAGGAAACTGAAAGTCTAAACAAATTGGAGCTGCTTCCTGCGTGTCCAGATCACAGCTTACGGGGCTTCCCAAACCAGCCGTCTGTCTGCATTCCTCTCCTTTCAGCAGTAGTTCTTTGATAAGGCCCCGCGAGGGCTGCCCATGGTGCTCAAGGACAATCAGTAAAGACCTTTCGTCAGGATTGACAAGGTGAAAATCTGACTTGTCACACACAGAGGTCAGGGCTTTGAGTTGTGTTGAATTTAGTCATGAGGAAAGGATATGCACTGGTGGTTCTAGAGCCAGAAATCTCTCTGCAACAGAGACACGCAGCCAGGGGTTTATGACTTCTCTGGTAACTCTGAGCAGAGCAGAGCCTCAGTCTTCGTGTTTCTGTTGCATCCTCTTACACACCTCTGCCAGCAAGCAAAGCTCAGGCCAGGCAGCAGCTTCAATAATCAGGATTAAATGGGGAAAAGCAACTGTGCTGAAGCCTCAGGGCTTCTCAGTCGGACAAGCTCCAGCTGCCGGCACACAAGGGATTTTAAGAGTAAGATTTTCAAAACCACCTGTGTTGACTGAGCAGTTTCCATTGAAGCTCCTCTTGACTTCAGTGGAAAGCATGGGGTTGGGAATGCATGCTTTTGCCATCCCAGTCCAGCAGATACCTGTGTCCGTTCACGTGGACCTAACCTGCAAGCCCACTGACTGATCTTGCCTCATGCTGTCCTTCGAAAAGCTGCCTGTTCCTTAAAACTGAGGCTGGGGCTGCGTGTGGCAGTTGAATACAGGTACGTCTCTTGCGTCACCTGTCTGTAGCAAATCCAGAGCCGCACTCTGCAGTCCCAGCCCTGTGCTGGCTGCCAGAGAGACACGAGGCACATCTAGGAACCTGCAAATCAGCCAGAATCGCGTGTCTGGCTCTGCTAGTGAAGCATCTCGTCAGCAATACCGAGGAACCACCAGATGCCATCAGCAAATACATACGCTACTTCACACAAACAACAAATGTGAAGCCCAGGGAGTGTGAAATCTTGACCAGTGAAAGCTGATCTTTACCAACCACTCAGCCAGGGATGGTGCCCTGGTGCCGAGAGAAGAAAGGCAGGCTGTGCGTTTGTGTCAGGGCGGGAGGTTTGCACGCGTGTGTGTGCTGGCAGGCCCGCTCCCACACCTGCTCCGGCAGCAGCCGCTTCGTGGGATTCTGGCTGTGTCGTGCGATGGAAGTTTGTCACCATCACGGGGCTGAGAAACACGGACCGGAGGCTTCCGGTGACAGGGACCTGGTTGTTATTAGGCGTGAGCTCTTACCAGAGCAAGCTCTCTGTGGTTTGGGTATGTGTGTGTATCTGGAGTGCATTTCCTCGGCCGTGTTTATCAGTGACAGAGAAGAAAAAGAAAAAGGCAAAGCTGTTCCAGTTCGGTACACATGTCTGCCAGTAAGGGCCTCCATTTGATCAAGCCTGTGTGGTTTGCAGCACTTGGCAGCTGCACAGCTGCTCCTGTCCTGGATGGGACAGAGCCATCACCGGGAGTTTCTCTTGTGTTTGGGAGAGCCACGCTGGGGCTGCTGGCTGTTTCCTTCTGGCGCTGCTTGGTCCGTGGCACGCACCTGCCCTGACGCAGGGACAACAGGCTGAAACTTGGGCTGAGGTTGGGCTTGGTGCCACCTTTGTGGTGTGTGTTTGGAGCCAGCCATCAGCAACGGGAGGAGGAGAGCCAAAGAGAGGGATGACCCACCAGAGTGAACATCCGTGTGGCTCCACAGTCCCTGTCCCTGACGGACACCAGATGCAGGTGCTAGAGGAAGAGTGAAGGAGTAGGGTGCAAACATTGTGGTCGTTTGCCCCAAAATGCTCTCCCACACTTGAGAGATCTGTGGCTTCAGGTATCTAAGGGTTTAGCCACCTTTTTGGACTTTTTCTTTAGAGAAATGTGAAGTGAATAGCACATAGTGTATTAAGCACCTTTTCTGTACTACATCAGGATGGAGAAACATAGCACATGTTTTCCTGCACAAATTCTTTCATCCTGTCACAGAGTCAGGAGATGAAGGGGTCTGCCCATCCAAAATATCAGGTCCCATTTTGTCAAATGGGATGCAGGAAATAACAGTGCAGCTCACGTGCTCTTCTTCAATTTCAAGTCTCCTTGAATTTCATTCCATATCCGAAAGATAAATTGGTTGCAGCAAAGCTGGGCCGTTCCTGTGCGGTGGGTGCCGCGGGGTGGGTGCTGGCTGCCAGCAGCCCGAGGGGCCGAGCGCCGCAATTACGCCGGGCAGAAGCAATCCCCGGGCTCAGGAGATACTCTCTTCATGGCTTTTAGGGACCTCATCATGTGCCTTCCTGCCTAAATGGAGAGCATTAAATGGTCTTCTGTAGCTAAAGGGAGGAAATAACAATACTCTCTTCAGGACACCTTTGCCACATGCTGACTATGCGGCTATTACAATTCACATTTCTCTCCTTGAGGAAATAGTCTGTCTGGTATGCTGTCATTTTGCGCCACTGCCTGCAATTATGATTTCTTTATTCGCTTTCTGCTATTGAGACTCCGGTTTCTTGGAATTATTCCTTGTCTAACGACTTCCCTTGCTAATTTAGTTATAAGCGATCCCTGGACAGCCACAACCGTAAATGTGGGTAGGTGGCTGGGCGATTTGTCAGGGCTCTGCTTCTAGGAAATGCTCAGTTTCAGTACTTTTACAAAGTATTTCAAGTAGTTATCATCTGGTTTATGTCTGCATTATAAAGCAATCCTGACGTGTTGCTGTTTTAAGTCGAAACTTGTTGATTTCTATTAACAGTTCCAGTTTTCTGGCCTAAGACATTCTGGTCAGAACGTACCGGGCTGCGAGAGCGGAGCTGGTTGTGCTGTGCATGGTGCCAGCGGTCCCCGGGAGCACAGTCGCCTTTCGGCCGCGTAGACGTGTCCGTACGGACCCGAGTGAGGAACATCGCTCACGCTCGCTCTCTGGAGCGGCACAGCGCGGGGCTTGGTCCTCGGACACCCCTGCAGAGCCTGGGAAAGACTTGCCCCTCGCTGATACTGTTTTCACTGTGTGGTCCTCAACAGTCACCACACCTGTAGCTTTCAAAATCCGTCGTCGTTATGCGGTTGAACTGACTAAATATTTCTGTGGCGGAGGTTCTTGCATGGATCTGGGCTGCCTGTTTAGCAAAATACATAGAAACTCTTCTGGGAGGTAATTTCAAAATTAAGCATTTAGGAAATGTGCACCATCCAGAGCTAACAATTTTATCTGGATACATTTATGCAATGCTTTGCAGACTTATTAGGACCTCCGTTCCCACAGGTCATAAAAATATCTGCTGTCTTCTGCCTTTATAAGGTATTTATTTGTTCCTATTCCTCCAGGTGCTAAAACACAGAAAGGGATGTTGCTAGTGACCAGCAGTAAGGATGAACTGGTCATAGCTGGTAAAATAAGATCCTGCCTCACTTACCTAGGTATGCTATGGGATGTAATTGCACCTATCGAAGGAAGGAATTTACATGGTTATACTTGCAAAGCTACCATGACAAGTTAAACAATATTTTTCACTGTATCATTGCCATTGCTGCTTTGCCTTTTTGGAAGCTCAGCATGTTGGGGCACATGAGTGCTTTATATATGCATATATATATATATCTCCTCATCAACTTTTCCATCTGTGAAGCATATCCTCAGAGACTTCAGAATGGCCGCTCAAATAAAGTTAACGGCAAAGTGTTTGCCATCCTGTTTTGTGGTTGGGGAAATCAAGTTGCTATGAAGTGGAATGATTTGCTCAAGCTTGCTTTGAGAGCTCAGTATTCAGAATTATGTTTCCTAATTTCCTTTATTTTTATTAATATGGTTTCACTCTTTACGATGTTTTCAAGCTTTTTGAGTTTCTACAGATAAAAACAAGTGTCACAGTATGGTCGGAGATAAGTGATTGATTCAACTAGGCTAAGAATGAGGCTCGATCTGTTAAATAGACACCACAAAAATGTGCTTTCTCTTTCCACTTGCACCAGTGCAGCTTTAGGCTTGTTTTTAACCTTCCTTTGTCTCAGGACAGCAGCGTGGTTCCATGTCACCTTACGCCAGAAAGGAAAGCTTTGCTGACTGCGTCCAGCTGTTCCCAAGCTGCAGACCCAGCAGTGCTGACCGGGCCAGTCAGGCCAAAATGTCCAGGGATGCCATAAAGAGCCCAGGCAGATAAAACCTGCGCTACAAATGAACGTGCCAGAGTGCTAAATAACATTTTACAGTTACGGTGGTGCTAATTAATGTTAAGTGAGAAAGAGGTTTTATGTGCTTTATAGTTTAGCATTAAATTTATTTTTTCAGTCCTTAGCACAGAGCATGAATAGATGCAATGATTTTTTTGCTGATGATATCATCAGAGTCTAGGTCATGTTGCTGGGTTAGGACACTGGCAGAGCCTGAGCATTTTGTCGGTACAGCCCTTTCCGGGGTGGAAGTAGCAAAGACAGCCTGAGAGCGTGAGCTATGCACGGCTCTTCAGCTTGGGCTTTGTCAGCTCTCTGGGGCACGTGTCCGTAGCTTTTTTGTGTGTCAAACGCCTATTCTATGGGTGGCTTGGCTGAACAGCGAGTGCCACCTCTCAGCTGTGCTGGGGCATTTGTTGCTCTGCTGAAACACTTTCCAAAGGTCTGTTGTGGGATGGCCTTAGCAAGCCCGCAGGGCAGCAAAGCTGCGGGGGATTTGCAGTGTGCTGAACCCCCTTACAAGCAAGAGGCGACTACCTTCCAAAAGTGCGGTGTGGCCGCGGTGTCTCCAGTCGCTTTGCGTGGTTGGTGTGAGGACAGGACAGGAGTCGTGCCGGTGGGTCGGAAAGGAGGGCTACGGGTAAAGGGTTGCATTTCCCGTTGATACTGCATTGTGCACGCAGTTATTCTGCAGTCTGGAGCTTGGCTGCCAGCCTCCTGCCTGTGCTAAAGGCAACTTTTGTCCCTCTGCTCCTTCTGGAAAGGTGGCTTTGTAGAAGGCTTGCTGTTGTCCATCTGCAGTGGAGGGAAATGTTGGGAACAATGGTAAAAACTATACATGTAGTCTGTAGAGAAAGGACGGGGACAAAGGTCCTTGTCAGCCTCACACAGTCCTCATTTCAGTCACCCTCAAATTACAAAGAGATAATATAGCACATTTTTCTAGGGCATGAGAAAAGCAGATCTTATGTCAACACAAATGCTCAATTTGTCGTGTATCTTAATGGGATATCCCCTTCAGTGTAGCCTAGTCATTGAGTTGGTTCCAGCTGCTGAACCAACACTTTATGAAATACTCTTCTTTTTTTTTTTTTTTAAATAGGCCAAACACAAACCTGCGTATTTCCATACATTCCTATATCCACTGTAATGTTTTTTAAATGGACCTCCAGGGCAGCACCTTGGTGGGAAAACATCTGCTTTTACACATGGACCTCTCCCATGGCGATAGCTATATAAAACATGTGGGGAAGAAGGTCTCTCTGATAATGAGGGAAGCTCTAAAGCCCAGAAGAGGCAAGCTGTGTGGTGTTTCAGGGGAATGACTCCTGTGTAAATTGAAGCATCAGTGTAAGAACTCTTAGATTTTAAAGCCAGGAAGATTGTCCCTGTTTCAAACTGTGGATCGTCTCTCCTTTGAGAGTTGCAAAAAGATTCAAAGTACAGTGGGCTGTGAATTGTTATTAATGGCTTCATAAGCCAGTTTGTTTAAAAAAGCAAAACAAAACCAATAACCTTTAGCAATTATTTCGAAAAGAAAACAAGATAAAAATCAAAATCAATAAAGTTAAGTGGTTGCATACACATTCTCTTTCTTACTTAAGTGCTGATCATGAAGTTTTACCCATTGTTTCAGCCTTCAGTGGGTTTTATGAAGACAGATGAGCCATGAGGCAAATCAAGCTTTCAGAAAGTTTGATAAACTCTGCCTTTTTTAATCACCCTGCATAGCTGCGGGTATAAAATTTACGCAGAATAGAGTTTGTAGGTTCAGGGACTAAGTAATCATTTTTCCTGAGTTGTAGAGCAAGCCCAAGAGAGCTGTTAGACATCCTAAAATAAATAAATATTGAGCCCAAGGGAGAGATGAGTATGTAATTACCTGAGGTCTGGCTTTTGTGCCCTCTCAGAAAGTTAATTTAAACTTTGGATAGCTGAAAGCTCTCTGCGAGCGGTGGCACCAGAACATCATGCTGCCGGTGAATTTGTGGCATTTTTATCTGTCTGCTTTCTGACTAAAATCCATGCACATGAAGAAATCACACGGTTTGGAGGGGAGGCACGTGTGGGGTTTAGCTAATAGTTGTGACCGTGAATGACAGGATAGAGAAGGAGAATTAAGGGCTGGTTTTGCACAGCCTTCAACCCTGTGCTCGTTTCAGTTTGCACAGCAATTTTTGTTGGTTTGTTGCTTTTTTGCTTGTTTTTGTTTGGTGCTGATTTACATCATTATGCTTGGGGAAATATAAATGCATGATAGCTGGAGAGAATCAGACACCCATACATCAGATGTTCAGTTAAACAAACGTGAGTCAATGGCATGATACAGGTATTGAGTATAGAAACAACAAATACTTGTTAGACATGAATTGTGTGGTCAGGCCTTGGGAGACTTGCTTGACCCAGTTACTCTTCACACTGTCTCACATCATCATGAGCTAATGCTCTCTTACCTTGGAAATCCCATTTGCTTCGGTGGGGTTGCCCTCATCTCAAATTCAATAGCACGTAGGGGGGTCATAAAGCCCACTGTATGTTTATTTTCAGTCTCTTTAGAGACTGATGTATTAGTCAGTTTACAAACTGATTCTTCATAATGCTTATCAAAGTCTTCTGGCTGCAGAAGTCAGCCCAGAGTTGAAGATCTGAGTAGAGAATTGCAGTCTTGGATTTTCTTTTTCTTGCTCTTGGAAACCCCTCCACCTTCACTGCACCAGAGGATGGTCATGGCACATGCAGGAGCCGGGTCATGTTCTTTGGTCGCTTCCTCCGCTTCTGTTCAGCCTTCCAGTCTTTTCCTATTTTGTCTACTTGAGGCAAGAGGCAGCTGTAGCTTTAGCCCAGTGTGGAGGAGGTGGCCATTTCTGTATATTGGATGTAGAAATACTTCTGACCGCTTCGCTAACCATTACAGCAAGCTATGAGTAACTGGCATCGTGATTCATTACTGCTGTAGCTTTTGAAGCTGTGCCCAGGTCTCCGAATCGCATCACACAGCTGAGCTTGGCTGTAACAGGAGCCACTGCGGCTCAGGAGCAGCGTCCTTGGGGCAGGGAGCCACGTCTGTCCTGTGCGCCTTGGGCATGTGTGCAGGAGCTTTTGGGTTTATACCGGAGCTCCTAGATCTTAGGCCAGTGATAATAATAAACCAAATCCTTCTTGGTAGCACTCCATACGCTCCCAGTCCTATGGGGGGTTGCACACAACATGCATAGGGGAGTGATGCACAGGCAAAGCGAGCTGGGGAGGCTGGCAGGAAAAAAGAGGATTTTCCCCCAGGCCACCCAGTACTGTGTGGCTGGTGACGTGGCTGGAAAAGCCGCAGGATTTCTTGTGATATTTAAGTGTGCGCCTACAAGGTGGCGATGGGTGAGTGTTGGATCATCTTTCAAATGTACCGTATACGGTGATGCGTGTGGAGCTCCACCACGCTGATGCTTTTCTGTTCCTCATGCTAATCCCATTTATCTTCTGGACAGCAGAGCCCAGCAATCCTACACCAGCTTTAGAACTCCGCAGTCAGAAATGTTGCGCAGGATTTGCTCATTATTTTTTCTTTAAGCTGCTTGGGTTTGGAGATTTTCCAGAGGTGCTCTTATAATTTTGTGTGTGAATGTTCTGTACCAGGGAAAGAGAAAAGGTCAGTGAACTGGCATTTCTCTTTAAGCTGCTGAAACAAGTGGCAACAGTCCAGTACTTCAACAATGATACTCAGAGGAGGACATTATTTTTACCTTTTTGCATTTGCAGAATTGCCTTGGTTTTTGGAGGAGGTGGCTAAGTCATTGTAAGCAAGGAGCTCAGATCCAAACTGTTCTTCTTGTGACTTGTGCTATCTTTGGGCAATTTTGGGGTTATTACTCTTGAGGTTTGTCTCTTAGTGCCTCTCATTACTAATGGAACTTCAGTAGCACTAACTACAGTGGTTTTTATCTTACACTTGAACACATCCAAAATCATAGAAAAATACACAGAACCCTATATCTCAACAGGACTACTCAACAAAAATGTGTGAGATTGCTTATTTTGCATTTTTATAATGTGAGAAATTATCTGAATTGAAGACAAAACCAGAAGAGATGTTTGTGCTGTGGAAAGACTGACATTGCACCTATTTGGTACAGCTGCTAACGGTTGCACATGAAGACCTACCTGTAAAACTTGTAGGAATAGCTCCACAAATACAAGTGCTTCCACATTGTGTCCGCCTAGTTTCAATCACATGGCTTGGAGTGGGATTTTGGCACCTGACTTCCAAAGACAACTAAGTAAATCCTGGTATTACATCATTAGTTATTGAATTAGCTGTTTTACTCCGTATGCGTACCTTCAGGACTGAAAAGGGTGAAGTGCACACGTTTTCCTGCACAGATGCTCCTGGCCCTGGTTGGTACATGGCTGTTAGAATCTGGCCTGAATTCACAGATTTTTAAGGCTGCATTAGCTCCTGCAGCCTCCTAATGCTGTTGGACCTTTTTGCATACCTTCCTTGTGTTTATAAGTAGGGAGTTCTTCAATTGAGTGCTAGACTTTGCTAGTGCCTCTTTCACCTGAAAACCAGCACATAATTAAATTGGAGCTGGCAGTCCCGAGTTGCCTAAAACCTTCCTTTTAAAATGCAATTCTTCCATGAGGCATTGAACTTTAGAGCACTGTGCACAAAGATAGAAAATATGAGAGGTTATAAGTCTAGACATAATCACTCTACATAACCATGTAGAAATAAGGGCAGCTCAAAAGATGTTCCTCCACTGTATGTACCGTTTATGACTGTTCAGTATTGTTTCTGCTTCAGTTAAAATGAAATCTCTCTAGGGTATAGACAGTATCTTCTGCATTTCCACTGTAGAAAGCACACTACTGTGGTCTATAAATAATAACTCTTTATATGGTATTCGCCTTTAACCTTTCCATTCCCCTTGCAAATAAATAACAGTATTGCTGTCTTTGCAGTATTCTTTATATTAAGCATAGGGAGAAATAGCATTATTTAGAGAAAGGTAAATTGCAGCATAAGAGTGTAATATATTTAGTGTGGAAGACCACTGCAGCCATTTCTGTTTCTGGTTTATAATGAGGCAGACCAGATTTAAAACTAGTGATTGATGGTTAATAGAAAACTATAGCAGAAATCCTGTGGTTAAAATATACAATTTGCATAGATCTTTCTGGCCACTTTCCAGATTTTCATTTTAGGAGGCACTATTACTTCTCTGTCATTTATTTTTCCTGGCATCCTTTATTAGAACATAACAAGGTGCTTTGCAGCAAATACCACTCATCAAGTTCAAGACCAGTATAAAAGTGCACAGCAAATACCCAAGTTCAGCTCCAGAGGCTGGCGGTAACCGCACAGGGATACTGATACAGATTCATGGTGATGCACTACATGAACATCCCTTTTTGCTTTCTTCATGGCCCCGCTTTGAGACCAGGCACCTGGCCAAAAGGAGTGCACAAAGGTAGTGACACTGCAGAGTGCGGTGTTTCTGTTTGTTTTACTTGTAAGTAACTAGTTCTGATGATCGTGAGCCCTCAGAGCACATCCTTATGCAGATATCGGCGTTCGTTGCTACCTTGTCCCTCAGTCCATCTCCTTTTTATCTATCAGGGCTAGCCATGGTCTGTGACAGTGAATTTCTTGTACACAGGGATCTGTGCCTTGCAAATCTGGCATCCGGTTTCTGTTGCCCTGTGTGCTGTCATCCTATACAGTAAATTTCTTTGCTGATTAAGCAGAATCCACAAGTTTGTGTTTCTTAAACTTTCAGGAGTTGTGTTTCTTCAGTACTTTCAGGAATTGTTGTCATCATCTTCATTGCCACCTAGAAGGGAGTCACTCACCTGAAGATCAGAGGCCCTGAATTTACATGGGAATTTCCCCCACCATTCAGTAAGCTTTAGGTGGGCTCTTACATGGTAGATACCGAGTCTATAAGGCCTTCATGTCAAATATCCAGGCTGAATCTGAGCACAAATGGCTGAGTGATGAGCTGCTGTTTCCAGGCTTCTCCAGAGGGCTTGGGAGTGGAAGAGGACTAGTAAGTGATACATCTACCTTTTCCACCTACACAAGTTGTGCTTTGGCAATGTTTAATGTTTAACCAAATGGTGATATACCCCGTATAGGGAGTACTTGAAATACTGAGCAAGTATTGGCTCATTTCCTTTTGCAATAATGCTGGAGGTGGTTGACCAAAATGCGGTATGTGGAATTCTTGCCTTACCAGAGAAGGTTAAACTGCAGGATGGTCCTGTCAGACAGAGCGGGACTTCAGAAAGCTGGTCTGGAGCTGATGAGACTTAATTCAGTTCCTGCAAAATGTCATACAATACACAGAGACATATTCCCAAGGCCAGCTTCAGGTGTTTTACACGATCCAACCTGGTTTTGGATATTCTTGTTCTCCGGGTTCTGATCTGCCTCCATCGCTTCTATAAGGAGATCAGCCTCCTACAGTAGCGCCTTAAAATTTGTCAGGGTAAATATTTACACAAGCGATGGCACTGTATCTTCATCCTGCACTTAATCTGTAATACTTTTGGTTTGACTTACTTTCTTACCCGTGAGAATGAAGAGTAACATGGGAATCTTTCATTAGGTTCCTGCATATGTTGTGTGTAATGTGGCTTGTGCAGTAATTTAAATACAAGTATAAATGTGATCTCCCAGGCATATTGGCTTTTGAAGTCCTGAAATTGCTGCATCTCTACCCACATAGAACAATCTAACCCCTTGGTTTGGAGAAGGTTCTCTGAGGTATTTATCCAGAGGCTCCATGTAGCAGCATATAAAAGGGTTTCTGCTATTTACTTCCAGTGTGACCTCTAAAGACCCTTATTCCATCTCCCAGAAAGAAACTCACTGTGGTGAAGAAGTACAGCTGCAGCATTCAGTCCTGATTGCCTGCAACTGCACAGGGAACTCCTCTTGCTGAGTATTCTGTAGTGCCTTGAGCCGCTAAACAGACTTGGAGTTAAATAGACTGACTGTCTTGCTCTAAAACATCTGCCCAAATAAACTCTGTCTCTACAACCAAGAGCAATCTTTCCTTACTGGTTGTACGTTACATCCACTAGCATTAATGGCAACTACACAAAGCAGTGGAGAGGTGTTTCACTTTGAATTATTGGAATAAATGTTGGGAATTAGTGCCTGCAGCTCAAAAAATAAAATAGCTTTTTTATATATGCAACTACATTTGTTGTATCGGATGTCTAAAAATACGTGTGAAAAAAGGTAACTGGCGGCACATACCCAGTTTTCTGGGGGAAATTTCCATTAAATTGAGGAACCACATCAAAATCACAGAGGAGAAAAGAATCCAAGGGAGCTAAGAAGTGACAAGAGAGTTTTTTGAAGAGTTTGGAAGCAGCTGGAGGATTGATGTGGCTGACAGATAAGAGGGTTGTTCCAGGCAGGTGATGGGGGATGCTTTTTTATGAATATGTTAAAGTAATCTGAAGGGACAGCATAGAGAGTAGTGAGAGGTGAGCTGGGAGACTGAGAAACATGTTTTGCCTTGAAAGCAATGATACAACTTCCACTCGGCAAACGGGAGCTTCCTGCATGTGTCCAGCAGCCGATTTGTCAGGTACCACTGATGGGAAATCAGTGGAGGAGAAAACACTTTACAAAACACATAATTCTGCTCTGATACTGAAAATGTTTTTCTGCATTGCTGAAACCGCTTGGTATGGATGGAGAAGAGTTGGTGGCCTTTCCAAGGGCCTAGAGTGATAAGCTGTTTCAAGGCAGTTTCACTGCTGGTAACGAGTTGACAGTATGCAGCTGTGATACTAGCAGCACATACAAAATATTATCAGAGATCAAGTTCAAAGTCTGGCAGGAAGGATAACGCAAACAACTGTTCTTTCTCTTCCAGTACGTGAGTTAGGCAGTATTGAATGAAAACAATTAGGTGTCAGGCACGAAACAAGTGAGTTGTTATGTGTTGATAACTCCCAGTTTCAAATATCAAGATTCTGGTGCACGGGATGGTATTTTCTTGCCGCTGTAAAATTTGTAGCAAACTGTTAAACTGCAGCAGCATTTCATTCCTGAGCTGCCTCTACCTCAGTGTTGGATGAAGTGACCTGGAAAAAAAATGTGTATTTTATCTTGTTAAATTCATAAAACACTCGAGATGGTTTTTTGAGAGTTGAAGTGCCATGTGAGTGCAAGATCTGATTATTTTGGGGAAGATGCTGTGAAAAGTGGTCCTGATGTATGTTAGCTCACCAGAGGGCAAAGTGGACTTGGTAAGGGAAAAGAGTAGGTGCAGGAGACCTTGGAGTTAGCGCTGTGGGCAAAGGTGGTGCTGTGAAACACCTGAAGCCCTTGAACTGATGATTGTGCTAAATGAAGCGCTAATTCTTGATGATGCAGATTCACAGCTGCTCTGGGAAAACAAGCTTGCTCCCTGCAGAAGACAGCAGTATTTGATTTAGGTTTTTCCCCTTCTGAGACTTGCTGCTCCATGCAACGTTTAGTTGAATCGGAGTGACGGACAGGTAAGAGCGCAGTGCGTTCGTTATCTTTGCATAACTTTTCCTTTCCTCCCCTCCTGGTTCTTTGCAGCTGGATGTAGCGCGTTGGTGAACTCCTGACCAGCCTGCCTTCTGCCAGGTTTGCCGAGCTGGCGTTAGCCGTGCGTGTGCTTGTGGTCAGCACTCTGGGCCGGGGCGATAATGCAACAGGGTGGCAGTTCTTCTGTGCTTTGCCTGAAGTCACATTTTGGATAGACTCTTTTTCTTCTCAGTGGCATCTTTAATTAATTAAAAAAAACCAACAACTAACCAACCAACAACCAAAAAAAAAGAAAAAAAAAAAAAACCAGCACCTTCCTTTACACAGAAGAGGTTTTGATTTTAAAGCTGTCTCACAACACGCAGGAACAGAAGGGCACCACGGGCTCAGAGAGGAGAAGATAACAATTTCTTGGCTCAGTGAGGTGTACCTAGGAGCTTTTCAGAAAATTGCACTAATTTCCTTCTAACACCCAGAGCAGTGCACTTCATGCTGACACATAGCTTGAAACAGAGGTTAATAGCACCAGATGTTGGCTTGTATTGTTATTAATTGTTTGTATTACAGCAGCACTTGGTGGCCTTGTTCAAAGTGAGTGGTGCTGCGTGCGGTTCTGCTGCAGCAAAAGAGAAAGTCTGGGCTTTGCCTGCTGGGCAGAGAACGGGGATAAGGAGGACGAGGGACATGAATGCCAAGATGTGACTTGCCCCAAGTCATAAAGCAAGTCTTTGGCAGGGCTGGGAATAGAGATCAGTTCTCGTGAAACTCAACAGAAATAATACGTAGGTGATATCAGTTTGGGCACTTAATCCTGGTGTAGTGCGCTGATTCATGGGTTTATAAGGTGTGCAGTTTGATCCTCTTTAAAGGTTTGATATCTTTAATCTCAGTGTCTGTGAGTTTATGGGGAAAGCTGGAAATGGAACAGGAAAGTGGCAGTCTCTTGAATTTGTCCTAATCCCACAGGTTACAGTAAATTGGTGGTGGAAGCATAGTGCATATCATGGTGCTATGCATGACTGATCAGCTCTGTCCTTCAAATGCTATCAACTTCAGCCCAGTTAATCCATATTCCTGTATGTTGAACACAAAGCAGTGCTGCCTGAGGGATTAGGGGAGAATTAAGTATTTGTTCTCTAATCCTGAATGTTTATAAATCAGTATTAATTACTTCAGGTGCTTTTAGAGAGTTTACATCCCAGTTTTGGTAATAATTTCATGATCCATCTGGCTAATAAAAATACTTCATTGCAAGAGAAGAAATAAAATCTGTTGCTGTGAAGTGTAAGCATGCAGACCTTTTCCTTAATGGGGAGTAATTGCTGTTGTTGTGGATTCTGATAAGTTAAAAATAATAATGGGGCTAGCCACATCCCATGTCCCTGTCTGTAAATATGCTGCATGTGGGGGAAGAGAAGAAAGCTGAACCCAGGTCAGTGGGGCTCCCCTGTTTCTAGGAGTAAATGTATGCCTTTGGTGCTTTAAATGGTGTATGGATTTTTTGGAGGGTGGCATTTGGGGCTGCGGTGAGGTTTTTTTTTTGGGTGGGGAGTGCGTCGAGTGCTAAGGCAGAGGGATGGCGCTGGGAAATGAGCATCTGCAGGGTCTGTGCCTGGCTGGCAGTGGCCTTGCGGGCGCTGTGCTGAGGAGTGGTGTGTGGGGGGAAACAAAGGCAGGCCTTATCTTCAAAGGATCATCTTTCCACTGATAAGGACAATGGTCTCAAAGCAAAGAAAAGAAGGCTTGGCTGGAGCAGGAAATCTTGCGCTAAGCATTAACAGGGCTATTGATTGCCCCAGATTCAGCATTTAATCCTTCCTTTAATCATGAATCAATTCCACTGTGTGCTTGAGCTTTTTCAAACTTTTCATCCAAATGCTTCAGAGGTCAGAACAACGGTGTGCCCTATGCAGGGCTTTGGGGAGCTGCAGCCCACCAACACCCTGACATTCCTGCCACTTCAGTGCAAGCCGGGAAAAAAATATATATTTGGAGCAAGCACATCTATCAGAGCTTGCTATGTTTGTGTCTTTATCTTGGGAGTCCTTTCTAATACTTTGTCTCCTTAAAGTCCTTAATCAACTTGGGATTTTGCTAGAAAGAATATTTCTTTTCTTTCCTTTGATCTGCATTTAGCTCACAGAATAGACAGGCTGACATGGGTTACACTCCTGCCTCTGTAACATTCAATCTTCTGTATTAACTTCTTGCATTTAGTTCCAGAGTTTGGCTTTTGGGTCTGCTGGGAAACAACAGGACTGGAAAATACCATGAATATGTGCGAATGAACATGGCATGCTGCTGTATTTCCATGGTCTCTATGTTTGATGATGTCCCAGCTTTCCCTGGCATTAAGATGCGTTCCTTGTGTTCTGCCAGCAGGACAGCTATGGGTTTTTAGGGTGCAATGTTATCTTCCTGCTGATAGCTAGCTTTTAGGATCCTGCTTTTAGTGCGTTGCTTAGCTAATATTCATGACTCCTTTACACTGATTAAAATTGAAGGGTCTCAATGATTGTGCATATATGTCACAGAAGTGCATTATAATTGATAAATAATAATCTCCACAGGAAAAAGAAAACAAAACAGTCTGAGAGAGAAAAAGATTGTAAGCTTCAGTGCACTGTCTTGTTCTTTGTTAAACTTATTTTGCCATAATATTTAGGGGTATAAATCTGGTGGGAACAGCGTTATACAAAGAAAGAACTGACTCTCAAAGCTGCTGATTTTTTTTTTTTTTTGCTGATATTTTTTTTAATATAGCTAAATTTTCTCTTGAACTCTTGGAGTTGCACAGTGGGACAGTGGGATTGGTGGCCACATCCCCCTCCCTGGCATCTGCATGCTGCTGTTGAATGGTGTCTGGCCCTGCTTGGAAGGACGTACCAGCCTTGGGCATGTGCTGCTGGTCATGGTGCTGCTTTTGGACCTTAAGCCTTGATCAGCCGCACCTTAAACCTCAGCACACCGCTTGCGTGTCTCCCTGCCTTGCATCACTCTGTAACACAAATGCTTTCTGTCATTCATTATACTGTAAGTCTCATATGAGGTGGGTCATCAGACCCACTTTTATTTATTAGTTTCTCATTAACTGTGTTTAACTGCTCTTTCCTGTGATGGTAAAGTATATCTGCCGTTATGTAGAAGAAGACAGCAGAGAAAGGGAATGAGATGACTGTGGGCATTAAGAAGTGTTTATAGAATCATTGAATGGTTTGTGTTGAAAGGGACCTTAAAGGTCACGTTGAGTTTCTCATCCAGCAACACCACCAAGTCCTTTTCCTCAGGGCTCTCAATCCATTCTCTGCCCAGCCTGTATCCCTGCTTGGGATTGCCCCAACCCCTGTGCAGGACCTTGCACTTGGCCTTGTTGTTTGTTTCTTTGTTTGTTTTTCTTGCCATGGTTTTGACAGTAGCATGTTACTCACAAGCAGGACAACTACTGCTGAGTTATAGTTGCCTCATTGTAGTAAAACTTGCAAAATTTTACAGTGCCTCATGCCATCATATTTGTATTTGTGGCACATCTGTTTGGTGACGTAATTTGTCACCTGCTTTTAATGTCTTCCTCTAGTGTCCTACACTGCAGTAGCAGGCATGTTATTTGCTGGGCAAACATTAGTGTTTCTATTACAATTATATTGGACCATAACATGTCAGTGGAAGGAGAGTTATAGATGGGTTCAGGGGACTTGCCCAGATGACTTATTTGGCTGGTGGCACTGCTGAAGTTTGGACTGCTGTCCCTCAGTTGTAAAGCAAGATCCTAGCTGATGGACCATGTTCCCTGAGAATCAAAGGTCTTGTTGGGGCTGTAATATTATCGTTGGTTTGCATCTTTTCTGGTTTAGTTTTAAAGATTATAATCTGTGCCTTGTATCAGGCTATGGAATAGCCTTTAAATGTCAGTCTTGACATCACTGAACACATCCCAGCCTTTTCCCATCTTCCACTTTTCTGACAATCATATCTGTACTTGCCATATCACAGTGGCTGGAATAAGGGACACTTAAACAGGGTACAGCCGAGTTGGAGAGTGAGTTTATCTGGGCATGGCAAGATTCTTTTTTGGTCAGCGTGGGATTTTTTTTTTTTTTTTCTTTTTTTGTTGTGTTTTTTATATCCAGCAAGTACTTCTTTTGCATACTGATGCTCCCTTTTGCTGTTGCCTACTCAAACCCTGAACCCCTGAGAAAATGATTCTTTCAGTATCTAACCCCATATCAAGGTCAACAGGACTCTTGGTTTTGGCTGTCATGAGTTTGATACTGTCTAATCTTGAATGTTCCTACGTGCACAGCTCTTGTAAACATGTTAATTTTAAGAAAAGCCGAAGGCCAAGGCTTTCCATTCATTAATGATTTGTCTTCCTCTTCCTGACCTTCCTCTGGTGTTGCTTTGATACTGGAAAGCTCTCTAGAGGAGAAGGTGAGCTCTGAGGACAGGATACCGCTGGCATAAAAATAAACACAAAAGATGGAGAAAGAAAAGATCTTTAGCAATTAACAAAAGAAAGAATGTGAAAGGTGATGAATGGTGGAAGGTATAAAGGCTGACTTTCAGCTACTGAATTATTCTACTTGCATGTGGTACTGTGAGAGAAGCAATGTGATATATGAAAGTAAAAACATTGACGATCTGAGCTGGAGACTTCACTTCTGAAGAAGAAAGCTAAGGGTGCCAAATTCTGTTAAATTTTAATGAGATTTTAGATACAACTCCTCGTGTGTCACTGCTTGAAAAACAACACTGGAGACTGATAACAGCAGCGAGTCTGTGAGTTAACACCTGCAACCCAGCATGGAGCTTTCAGAGCTGAAATATTGGCCTCTTCAGTCAGGAGTGGCGGGAGGCAATTCCTTTGGCCAAGCCATCAAAACTGCTCTGCAGTTGCTTTTTCTGCCTCTGTGCTATGTGAGCTGACAGGGCAGATGGGGCTGTCAGGACAAGCAGAGGGCTGGCGGGGTGTTTTTGTTTACTTCTGTAATCATAGCTTGGCCAATAGGTAATATTTCAGGTTTTGTTCGTGTTTTTTGGGGGGGTGGAGAGGTATGATGATACCTTCTTTTCCTTTTGGGGCATGTTTTCTTAATAGAACACTATTTTTATACCAGGCCTGCGTCTTTTTCTAGTGGTTGCAAGAACTGAAGTGTTTCTCCAGTCTTCAGGTGTAGAGAGTAGCATAATAAGAATGATGCCATCATTCAAGTGGATGAGATTTGTGAGAACACCTCTAATTTTAAGAAGTTTTGCAAAAGAGCTTTCGTGGGGGCTGAGGGGAAGGAAAAGGGGGATAAGAAAGCTAAACTATTTCAAAACATCACTTTAAAGGCTTTAAAGTTCCAATACTTATTAATTCCTTTGGCATGTATTAGAATAATATTAATCCTGATGAACTGAAATGGTATTAGTGCAGATGTCATAAGTACTTCTACAGGCATTCCGCTGTAATTTAGCATCAATTAACTAGACCATTATTTAAAAGTGTTATTTTAATACATGAAATTTCCCAGTGTGTCCTCAGGCAGTTGCTAGAGCTGCTGTTGGCTTCTCTTATCATTCCATTTTTCTTCCTCGCTGTCGTTTCTGTTCTCCTTTACTTGACAGCATGTGCTTCACACAGCCGCAGGACTCTTCCAGGGTGGCTGTGAGCGCGATCTGATCTTCTGCTTAACCCAATTTAGCTGCAGGAAGCTGCTGCAAGGGACGGTCCTGCCTCTCCCCGCATCCCCGCCCTGGATTCTTTTTACTCCCTTGTAGGACAACTGACGCTTCCAGAGGTAGGACTTCGAATATTTGAGAGCGACTTTTGGTCAATTTTTTTGACATTAAACACATCCTCCGGGCCACGTAGCTGCTGCTCGGTGCAGTGCCGTGCTGCAGGTTGTGTAGCCAGTGCCCAGAAACGTGGCGTTTGTTGCCGTCCCCGCTCAGAGCCCTGCAGAGATGCTCACTGGAGCACTGGGAGCTCCGTAGCTGTGCGGGTGCCCTGGCGCGAGGGGCTGCGGGGCGTTGACAAAACGGCTGCTTGTTCAAGAGCTGGCAGGGGAATGCCTGCGCCTCCAACTCAAAACAGACACAGTAATTGCTCATCACCCCGTTCTCGGGGAATGCCCTAAAAACAGCTCCTGCCTGCAAAGATTGACTCTTATGATGTATATGTAAAATGCCCAGCATAGCAAAGCCTTCACATGAGTAGCTCAGGCTTTCTATACGTATCTATAGTACAAATTAATAATAAGAATCTGATACTGGAGAGTGGAACCACCATTTTCCCCATATAATGTATAAGGGCTAATCTGCGGTCTGTCACTGCTGTGGAATAGTCCACTGGTTTGTATGGAAAAGTTTGGGATGTGTTAGTAAGCGTTTTCATCTCAAGAAAAAAATAGCTGCTGCCTCGTCCTTTCCCCACAGCGTGGCGATGGACATCTGGGCTGATGAGCAGGGTCCGGGACACGCCGCAGAGAGCCCTGCAGTCCCCGCGCTGGTGCTTGGATCTGTTTTCTTGGGGCTTGTGACACTTGCTAAGGCGCTTGGTGGACAAGCTCCTGCCGCCTCCGGCAGCTCCCACCTCGTGAGTCCTATTTCAGCATGTTAAGACAGGCAAAATTCCCATTTGTAAAAAATGCTGTTAACAAATGCTTTCTTTAACCTCCGCCTTCAGTTTGCCATTCCCGTTCACTCCCTCTGGAAGACAAATTTGTGTGTCCTCTGCAAATGGCCTAAAGGGTCTATGTTAACACCTGCAGAGCGCGGGGAGATGACTCTGGAGGCAGCAGCCTTTGGGTCTGGCTCTTACCAATGTGCAACAGCCAGATTTACTTGTCTGTAGCAGTGTTTCTACTTGTAGTGTTCTGTTGTGATACAGACACACATATTTTGGACTTAAAGAGTTTTATGGTATCTTTTCTCCCAACTTTGTTATCTTTGCAATTTGCCGTGCTATTTCTGAGTATGCCAGCCAAAGATCATAAGCAGGTCCAGGTCATCAGGGAGGGTAATACCTCCTATTAAAACCAGCTGATGAGTTAAGACAATATAGTTCCTAACCCTTACCTTGGATATAAAGTGGGTGCTCCTCATACACTTCAGTCAACACCCTCAGTCTTGCTACAGTGACTGCTGTAAGCAATTTTTCTGCAGCCCAACAGAGGCTTCGTGTTAGCAAACCATGCCAAATTGGCAAATTCAAAATTTGTGAAACATATGGCAATCACTATGAAAACTTCCCAATTTCAGTAGAACCATCAAAATCGCTGAATTCAGACATGTCCTTTGCTGCAGTGTATTTTATTCATTGTACCAGATGCTTTTGTGAGACTGGTGTGGATGCAAGCAAATAACTGAAGAATTCTGAAGTCACTTGTAGAGGGTAGAAATACCCACTTACTAATGGGAGAATATTTTTCACTGAGCATCCGCATCATCTTACTCCTCTTGGTAATAAACGTCACAGGAGAGCAATGAAACAAATCTGTAAATGAAAATTTATAACTCCGTTAAATCTCTGACTTTTAGTTGCACTAAAGATGATGGGGTTTATGCCACAGTAGGATTTTCCCCACACACACCTCAGTTTTCTCATTTACCCCGGATACATGGGCAGTAATTGTGGGTCTCCCTCCCCCTCCTCCTGTTCCACAAGCACTTTTCTCTTAAACTAGATCAGAATAAGTAGCATTCTTAATCTGTACTTAGCTTAATTTATAGCTTCAGGTTTTGACTTTAAGGAAGACCTGTGACCCTGAAGCCTGTCATTTTCCATCAGTGTGATAATGATAACCTCTCCCTATGGTATATTCCTGCATTTAGTTGTATTAGTGCCAATGTGATGATTTTTATATGCTGTATTTTTTCCCTTTCAAGCAGTCAGAATTCTTTAAAGTGTTTTGCAAGTCGTCTTTTGAAAAGAGGAGAAGATTGGTGTTTCTCAGTATTTTTATTCTCTTTTTCTCCCCTGTCCTGTTCCCTTTATAAGTACATCAGTTCTGGTGGACATTGCTTAACCTGAGTGCTGTTCATCAGGCTGGGACTTTGATCTGCCATCTGGCCTATGTATTTGTCTGTGTTTTCTGCGCAGTGATGTGGACTGAGATGCTTTAAAAGTGATGGTCTTTTGTGTTGTTTTGCATGGGTATCTAATCAGTCATTTAGTAATTAAACCCCTATGAGCAATGCAGTGGCTTTTCTTTATGCGCTTCTCCTTGGCTTTCATACGAGCTTCTGTGATGTGTTTGCTGAAGTATTTTAGGTTTCTTTTTGAAGACCAGCAGTACCCCTGTCAGTAATGACATCCCTCTGTCTCTGAGGTTCCTTCTGTTGGACTTTAGTAGCCAAACCAGGCTGACATCCCATCTTGTGAAGATTCGATCACACCGAGAACAGAGTCATTACCTTCCATCTTTTGTCTTTGTGAACATCAAAGAGTTGCAAGTCCCAGGGAGTGAGGTTTGATTCGAGGTTCCTGTAAAGCCAAATTGGCAAGTCTGGTCATTTTTCCTTTGCCAATTGTATCAAGATCCCTTCTCAAACATCTGAACTAAGCAGTGACTGCTGTTTGGCTGTCTTCCTCTGACCCAGCTTCTTCTGTATTTCTTGCTGATGCCCGTAGGTGCTAAAGCAGTAGCTGCCAATAGAACTTGTGCTTTCTGAGACTGGAAAATTCATATAGTGAAACACTGGGGGCTGACATGAGTGCGGAGATCCCAAATGACAGCTACTACCCTGACTGTAACCACTGGTTATGGCTTTCAGAAATCCTGAAGTAGCTCAAGTGATCAAGAGGTCAAACCCTGCCATTTGTGAGGGCAATGTCTGTAAGTCAGTATATTATATAAATATGTCAATATCTAAGGCCCTGGCTGCACAATTAAGGGATTTCCTAGTTTTATTGTTTGAAAGCAGAATTGATCCTTTGTTCAATTTCTGATACATGTAGTCAGTTGAGATATTACTTATTTATTTTGATGTTGAGCATAGGCTACGCTGTAATGCTCCCTGGAGACGTTCAACTGTCTCTTCTGTTCAGGTTTTGATATTGCTGTCACTGTGGTTTCTGAGTGCCTTCCAACCACGTGCTAAGCAATATGACGAGCATATGTCTCATTTAATTTCTCTTCTAGTCCTTGGGGATGAAACTGGTTTGGATATATTTTGCTAGTTAGGCTTTTTTTTTTTTTTTTCATTTCTCATTTTTAATGAGCTACAGATGTGGCCATTTAAGCTGGTAAAATTTGACCAGTTACCTCAACAATGTCAATCTTTGCTGTGCATTTGGAGAGCTGCTGTTCCTAAGGGTCACTCCAGAGCCATGCTGAATTCCCACAACTCCTCTTACCTTCAAGAACAGGTAGTGAGGCCTTGACATCTCTCAAATTGAGCTCTCAAACTTCATACCACCCCACAGCCAATTTGCTGAGATGTTTGCATTATGCAACATTAATGATATGTAAAACTGCATGTTATTCTGAGGTCTTGTTACAGTTTAGTGAGATGAAACCAGCTATGAATTCTTACCTCTGAAGGATTTGTTAGGCTGCCTATCCTATTTGTCAAGTTTAGTAGAACTGTACTTTCCTTGTTTTGCAAATAGTGCTGTAACAGGGACTGCAACCGACTGCTTGGAAATACTTGGGAAGAGAAGCTGTGTTGTGGTCCTGCGCATGTCTCCAAATTCAGCTGCATGTTGTCTTATTTAAAACAGTCCAAGAGCTTCCAAAGTTCAGTTGTTAGAGTTTCTACAAACAGAAATATGCATATACTCTGCCCAGCCCAGTGAAGACTGTTTTCCCTCAGCCTTTTGTCGTAGAGATTTAAGAGTTTGCAGTTATCATTTAACTGCTTACATTATGGGCTCAGGATAGATTGTATCAGGTGAAAATAATCTCTTCCTGATAAAATTTGTTGCATTGTTGATACTCAGTTTGAAATAGAAGATTAGAGGGAGCTGAGCAGGTCTCAACTTCGTGTTAAACACGCTTGTAATCAGATGTCTGTGTTGCGAGAGAGATCTTGAGTGGGTGTAGGTCACTCACCTCTCTTGTTTGCTGTTGCATTGTGGCAGCTTGCACCTTGTTAATTTAAAGATCACTGAGCTGTTGGCTCTCGGGGGTTGTTCGTGCACCGAGTGTAATCCTTCATACAGAGTCGCATCACTACAACTTCTTGTCTCAAAGTACCCCTGGGGACATTTGCGCACCTGTTACTTACTGAGGAAATGTGTGGTGGTTTCCCCCCATTTGCCCATCGGTTGTTCCCCGTGAGTCGGGGGGTTCCTGCCGGCTGCAGGCAGGGCAGGCATCCCCGACAGGGCTGCGGGATGGAGAGGTGCCGGGGGGAGCCACGGATGTGCAGGGTGCTGGGGAGGAAAGCGCGGGGTCCCTGCGCAAGGCTCTTACTCGAGGCTTGGTGATACCGGAGGAAAGAGAGGGAGATTTGGAGAGAAACTGGCATGTACAAGCAAGGAAGGACAACGCTAGCGATGATGGCCAGATGCAATGCGGCAATCAGGAGCCAATTTGTCTTTGTTACAATGCAAAGCCAATAATGTTTTCTCTGGACCGTGTAGCTATGTCAACAGGCTGCAAGGTTTCTCTAGAGGCAGCTTAGTTCCAGTGTGTGCTTGGTGCTTCCTCACAGAGAGCACCAGGAAGATGCTGAATTTCAGTCAGCCACAGTGACTTTCCTGCTTGTTTGTGAAGCAGATGAGGCTCATGATGGAACGGCTCTGGAGACATTAACTGATGGCAGCTTAGTGGCCTAGAGGGGTCTGGATTTGCAGCACCTTTTTGCGGATGGCCACTGGAGATATCTCTGCTGGAGTACTTCTCTAAGCCCATCACTTACACAGAATTTAACTGAAAACCGAGCTGTGGGGTAGAGAAACGCTCTTTACTCACTTCACAGAAGCGAAGCACAGACAAGACTCCGTATAGGAAGGTTTTATAATTAAATAATGAGGACTTAGCACCTGTCCTTACACACCTGTTATGTTTTGAAAATCTCAAATAACTTGCTGTTGTTAGGTGGAAACCCCGTCTCTGGGGCTCTGGTTTGTACCCCTCTGCCTGTGAGATATCTCCTCAAATGCATCAATACATCAGCAAAACAGACCCTACCTGCGGGACTGTGCAGGCTCTGGGGGAGTTCACCGGCGCAGGCATCGTAGTGGCTTCACCCTTTAGACAGAATTTCCTCTCTGCACAGCCTAGAAGTGCATTCAGAAACAGTCGGTGTGAGAATGGAAGCACAGGAGGGAGGAGAGTGAGTGATTAACTGTCTGTATACCTGTGAGACCAGCACCGGCATTCAGCCGTCGCAGATTTGGGAGGAACCCACGGTGTGTCCTCGGGGACGCCTGGTCCCAGTTTCCCGTGGTCCCGTCAGCGCCGTTAGCCGTGCGAAGGGGCACGTGCCGATGTGCTACCAAAGCTGTGAGTTTTGCATAGTGTCCATCAGTCATGCTCTGGATTGTTTTCTTTCCAATCGATGTGTTTTAATGGCTCAAAACCAGACATCTTCTATTTGAGATATGCTTTGCTTTGCAATGCGTAAGCTGGAAATCAGTTCAGTTTAGCAATGTTGCTATTATAAATGGATATGCCGAAGGAGGTTGTCTTTTTTATTTTTTCAAAGGATGCAATCAAGAGCATGAGTTTTACCTAGTTTAATGATTCTTTTTTTCTCCCTTTTCGTTCAGATTTTTGGTCTAGGTGATATCAGAATTTATCACCTCAGTTTTCATTGGAACGCATTTTATTTCGGAGAGGTTGCGAAATGCTATTTCCTAATGTGGCAATACTGTTATTGGGCAAAACTCACGTTGCAAGTGCCCTGTTAAGGAGGCCATCCTCATCAAAAGAGCAGTCCTGGGAAGTTGTTGGGGTTTCCATAAAGCGGCAACATCCATGTGCCTGGAGGCTCGCAGCACGCAAGGCAGGAGGGCCGTCCAGCTTTCTATGTGTGTTCACTGGGCAACCAACACAGCCATGCTGGGGCTGGGGTCTGAATGGGAAACTTTTGTGCTCTGCCACTCTACATAGGTCCCAGGGCTTTTAACTCACGAGGTTTTGTCACAAGCCCGACGACGGGCAACATTTGATTGCCAAGAGTGAGGCTCTGTGAGAAGTTAGACTCCAATTTAAGAAAAACAACCTCACACAATAGAAAACTTAACCTTTTCATGATAAAGAGGTAAAAGATACAACCTAAGGCATTACACTCTGGAAGGCACATACAAAAGGAATGTATAAACCCTACAGTGCTTTTTTAAAAAAATCAGTAATTTCTTTAGATCTTGTGGTTTAGGGTGCGCTAATTGTTTTCAGGGTCATGAAGGGGGGCTTACTGTCCTCTTGCCTCAGCAGAAACCCATCCAGCGGGGTGGCAGGCAGATGCTCTGTGCTGTTTATACTCCTCTCCGGGAGTCCTGCCTGATTTCTCTGCAAGACCTGCTCTGAAACAGGATGGTTTGGTGTCCTTTTGAAGAATCAGCTAAAAATGCTCCCCTATGGCATATCTTGCTGACGTCCATATGTACCGAATAAAGAAATTCTCATTACATTCCTTTGGTTTTGATCACTGCAATCAAGTGAGGGTAACTTCAAAAAAAAGCGGTGTTACACACTGCTGAACAAATAATGATGATATGGGAGTATGGGTGGTGGGAGAGAGATTTTTTAAAAAACCTGGATTAAAGAACTAAGTCAATTTAATGAATGCTATCTTTCAGAACTCTCTGACACAGCTTTAAATAAAAATCTTCGTCTGGCATATGAAATAATCAAGAATTTCATATAGAAGCCCATACAGAAATTGAGTTGGACTTTTAGATTATATGTCTAGACGTGACATTCTCCATTCAGTCAGATTTCCTTCTATTACTGTGTGATATTGCCGTGAATGATGCTGAAGTGGGATCTGCCCACACAGAGCATATTGCAGCTTCAGTGCCGAAGGCAGCATCACCATCCATCCACTTTCATATCTGAATTTGTTTGGGGGATGGAGGAATCCCTTCCCTTTTGGATAGCAGATGTCAGTCTCCTGCTCTCCCACAGCTCCCAGAAGTGAACTCTGCCTGGCTCGTGGTGGAGTACAACACAAAGCAAAGGTTCTCTCTGCAAGCACAGGATGATAAATAAACAGACAGACCTTAAACAAACTACCTTGAGCAACATTAGTGCAGACCTCTGCTCACTGGGTAACAAATGCTGTATCAGGTTTCTCTGTCTCCTCTCATGTTTTACACTCAATTACTGCACCTTTGGAATAAGTGTTTTGGTCAAGAGCAGCAGATGCTTCTGTCTTCAGCTGAAGAGTTCCTCCGGCTCCGAGCAGGGCTTGGCAGAGTGTGTGCGGTGCAGATGGCCGAGGCCACGGTCATTACCGATACGAAAGCCAAGGTGGGGGAAAAGCTTTGGGCAGGTGGTAGTGCAGTGCTGGGGGGCTGTGTAAAAGCCTGGAAGCTGGGGGAGGAGGAGCAAAGATTATCGCTGCTGCATAGAGATGTAGTGGTGGCCTTTTCCAAGTGCTTTGCTTCAGGTTACCTCCTGCCCTTGGCACCTGGCACAGGGGACCCCTGGGACTGGTGTGCCCGGCTGCACCAGCCCTCTTGTAATGCCATTAACTGTGGACACCAGGCAGGCTGTCAAAAGGCCATGAATCATAATGGGTGTTAGTCCCTGATGGGTCTGTTGGCAAACTGGGAACCACTGGCTTTTTGGATAATCTCAGCTATCCCCCAGAGACTGCTGTCTTTGGAAATGACGGCAGGTGGTGACAGTGGTGATATCCCCACTGGCACATGCAGCTCATGCACTTGCAGCAGAGCTGCGGACTCGTAACGGGTGCTGACCTCCAACGTTTAAAGAGAATAGTAACTTGTGACTTAAGGTGTTGCTGTCCTGGCTTTGCTCAGAGCATCATGCTACAACCCCACAAGCTTAATTATGGTTTTGACTATTCGTCAAGGTTTGCCACAGCCTGTATCTGGAATACAGCACGCTCACGATGACTGCTGTTGTGGTGGTTGTGGGTGGCAGGGGGGCACTGCCTGGTTCCGCCTCATCTACTGAGCGCCTGGTTCCACCTGCACTCCCTTGTGCTTCCTCCCAAAACCAGCCATCGTCGTGCCTTCGTTGTGGGGGTTTGTCAGAAAAAGGTCCTCTCCTCTGGGGGAGGGAAGGGGGAGAAAAGGAGTTTGTGCTCCTTGTTGGATGGAAGAATGCAGCCTGATGGCAGGAGCTACATCCCCAGCTGCCCGTGGCCAGCCTGCAGCAGCTCTGCACAGCATGGAGTGCAAGGGCTTGCAAGGCTCCTGCGCTTGCCCTCGGACAAACCCTGCCCTACCCGCACTTTGGGAGACCTATTAACACTCCAGCACCTCTGCTATGATTTATAAGCTGCTTTGTGGGTGCAAAATTGCAGATGGCTGCATACTGTAACTGCTCCGGGAAAGGTGAAGCGTTTTCTGGACTAGCCTTTGGCTGCAGTTTTGGATGGGAAACCCTCAAAGCGCAGGGGGTTTGTTCAGAGGGACAAGGTTCAGCGTGTGGCAGCTGGGCATCCTTCCCAAGTGGGACCTCGCTGGCCCAGGCAGGCTCACGTCTCCCCTCCTAAGGGGCAGGCTGCGGCTTAGAAGACAAACTATCTGCCCTGCAAAATCAAAAGGAAAAGGCGGAATTCAGAATTTGTGCCTGCAGGGTTTGGGTGTTGGGTTGGGTTCTCCTCCTCCCCCCTGCTCTTTGTAACAAATCATGCCCCGAAGTGGTGAGGTTCTGCATCTGCTGAGCTAAAATTACCTTGTGATCTTAATGACTTGAAGTTTTAAAAATTAAATTCCAGCAGCAATTGATGTGGCAGATGTAGTTTCTTCAAATAAGAGAGAGATGATGAAAAGTAAAGAAGGATGAATAGATTATGTTTTTTATTGAAGGTGCTATGGAGGAAGAAATTGTTGTCATGAACAGGATTTCTTTTCTTATTCCTGTCCTCTCAATAAATCATTACCATGGTGTCAGTTAATACTGTTTGGGGATCTTGCTCAGGAATGTTTTAGATTGGAAGAAAGAAATCCATATAGCAAAACAAACTGTCTCTGCAATCACCATAAGGGTTACTGTAGTTTAGAGAAAGTAAAATATTTACCATCTGATTCACATAATGGGCAAGATAAAGATTGAATGCTAAGGTGGGGAGAAGAGCCCGAGGGCACGAGCCACTCCTACCAATGCCAACTGGGACTAATGAACAGCTTTCGCCCCTACTCGATTTTCTTTGCTTTGTACTTGAAAGTCTTTGCTGCAATAACTTCAGACTATAATTAGATTGTCTGGAAAACTGAATTATCTGCAAAGAACTACTCAGATCACGAATGAGGTGCATGAGCTGTATTTGTCCACCCTAAGCGTGTGTCACCTTCAACAAGCACCAAAATAATTCCAGCATTTAATAAAATAGAAGAAAGATGTGTCTTAGTAAGTTGGATATAAAGACACAGCAGTATTAGTCTAGAGAAAGATGGAGTGTCGTGGCTTCTTCAGCATGACAGTCTTAAGTGAACAGCTTTGATAAGAGTTTTTGACTGGCAGCATGATTCAAAGAATAGCGTTTACCTACCTGAAATTGCAGCACTTACTATTGGGATTAATAGATTTCATCAAACATTGGTCTTTGAACTTAATTAAGCAACAGAAAACCCACTTTCTAGGCTTATAAGAACAGCGGTTTTGATGATCATCTTGGTTTCTTTTAAAAATGCACCACTTTTTATCTAATGCTCTCATAGTTTTAGTAAAGTGTGTGATAATGCTGTTAGACAGATGTGTAGGGTCTGAGCATCCTGGTCTCTGGCACTGTCATTAAAGGCATCTGATGTTGCTCAGCAGGTCGGGAAGACTGACCTGTAATGCGAGTGCTCTGGAAGCTTTGCAGATGCCTCTGGGCTCCGTGCCGTAGTGCTGAACTCCCAGGGGCTCTGGGGGAAAGAAATGAGTTTGAGGCAACTGAACTAGACGTCCAGAGCAGTCCGTCTTGCAAAATCGTACTCCAAAAGCACGCTCCCTAGGGAAGCTTTGCCCACCAGTAATCCAATTTTTGTCTGAAATGCACTTCAGTTGGCTGCAGAGCTGTCATCTGCCCTGGCTGTTCCTGATAGCAAGCAGGAGAGGGGCCACCAACCATTTACGCCTACCCTGCGTGTTCCCCTTCCGCTCTGCCAGCACCGCACCTGGTACGATTCAGTAAATAGATCCTCACGCAAAAACCCCCTTGTTGAAGCTGAAAAGTAGGTTTGCTCTGTTGCTTTCCTGTGCGGTGGGGTAATCCGGGGGCAGCCCCCGGTGCTGAGCTACTGCTGTGGACGTGGGCCGAGGTCTCAGACAAGATCTGGCAGATAAGGGCAGGAATATTACGACAGAATAAAGTGTGAAGTCTATAAATTTAACGGGGCTTGCATTTTGAATTACAATGGAATAAATTTTCCTCTTAAAAGGGGAAATTATCTCACTTCTGACTTTCTCCAGTGTTTTACAAGGTTATGAAGCAAACTTCTGAGCATGTTTTGGCACAGTTCATATTCTGTGGTCTGTATTCAGATCTGTTTTAATTTCCTTCTACACTTGACTTTCTCTTGGGGCATCTCCCCTGGCTACTTTTTTTTTTGTGTTAAGCCCCTAGGAAGTTGGCAACATCTTTAAAACTTCAAATACATTTGTAGCAAAGGCTCTTGTTGGGACATATGAGTGTGATTGAGATGTGAAGCTGAGTTTGACTGACTTCTCTTGAAATCCACTTACCTTCAGTTTCAATGAGACAAGTTGTCCTCCAAAGAATCCCTTGAAGAGTTTCTCTTGCATGTTCAGATGAGGTACCTGCAGGAGGAAGAATTTGTTTGGTGGCTGGAAGCCTAGAGGTTAGCAGACATATCCTGTGTCACTGTGATTTTTTTGTTTTGGTTGGTTTTTTTAATGAAGGTAAACCGCGGGATCAAAATTACCGCATGTGCTCTAGCTTTGAAGTTAATGCTTTTCTTTGGCTGCCATCACTTTTAATGAACTAAGCAGTGGCGATACTGGCACCCACGTGCTGCCCAGCGAAAGAGTTAGCACGGTGTCGAGACCAAGGTCCATGCACCCCGGATTGTGTGGCCCATGGCTCCCTAGTGCAAGCATGCGACCTGACCTTTACGAAAAAAAAGAGAACAACATGATCTGTAGGCATCATGGATGTCTGGATTGAAGAAGGTGACAATGATGGTGTGTTTTGCAGCCCAGTAAGCACCAGCTGCTCCTGTGCTCTGAGGAGGAGCGGGGTTTAGAATGTAGTGTAAGTGCCTGGTTGGGGGGCTGCCCCCACTAGTGACCCCCACACACACACAGTTATGAACCGCCCCATTCCCTTCTGGCCTCTCGTGGAATTGGTGTTTCTGATTCTCTTTGGGTCTGAGTTCAAATATCAAAGGTCAGCATAAGTTCATGTTTCTATTTTGCCGTAGGATTGTTATATGGTTATTGGAAATTAATACGAAATACAGGGGAATAAGGTTCTTTTTAATACCTGGTTTCCTTCGAGGGGGCATCAATTGTTCTCAGAATGTCTCTGCTGAGTCTACTGCAATAGTCTTGGTCAGTATGCTGTTACACACTTTTATAAATCTTCTAGTCATTATGCTAGCTAAGCTTTCCCGCAATGTTAGTTTTTAGAGTTTGCTTGATTTATTATTTTTCTTTTTTTCCATCTTATTTGCACAGTCCCTCCTCTCTCTGGTAAAGCAGAAACTGTGAAACTCTCATACAGCTCTGGTAATAAATTTTTAGTCTCGTGAACTGCAGCAAAGTTGAAGGAATTAAAATAAATGTGGAAGGCAAACACTTGTTTTCTTAGGAGCCAGTAATAATATGCTGCTCCTTCCCTTAAGTCCAGTGCCTTTGGGTGCCTGTAGAAATACCAGACTATTATGCCTATTTAACATGCTTAGCATTTAAGGTTGAAAAAGAGGGTGAACCTCAGTGTCCCTAGGCTTCTGGCTTGCCTTCAGCCACAAATCTGCTTCGCTTAAAGACACCCAGCTGTGGTGGAAAACCTGAGTCCCCTGCTTAAACATGAGTGTCATTCTGTGGGTTCTTTTGACGGCATGCTGCAAACTGGAGTAATTGCGCACAGGTGGGGAAGTACTAAGCTCGAGTTGTAAAGTCTTTGTAGAGGAATGAGCTGAACGCTGCAGCCCAGTACACCACCTAGCACTATGGAACTGACCCGTAACTGGGGTTTCCTAACAACAGTTAGTCACTTTAAAGCCTTTCTCTTAAAGAACTGAAATAGTGTAGGGAAATTAATGAAAACAGGAAGGAATAAAAGTCCATGTGGAAAAAGGGCAAAGACCAAGAACTGAAAGGGGCTCTGTGCACTAGGGGAGTGCAGAGGAGAACGGAGAAAGAAATGAGGTGAAGAAGAGAAAATGAAAGCAGAGTTAAAAAGAGCAAAGAGGTGGGTAAAAGGCAAAAGTAGGAAAGAATTAAAAATTGTGAGCAGGAAAGTGAAAAACTCTAGAGAGATGGGCAGAGACCTCACTGCCATGTGTGCTGTGTTTCCCCTATGTGCTGCTGTACGAATAACATACGTAACAATGTCCTGCGGATGGGCAAGTGGTGGTGTCCTGCCGGTGTGCATGGAGTGACCACAGTGTCGGTGGGTGGGAACCCGGAGGCTGTTGCAGCCGGTCACACTGTATTGGAGCAGAACAGCACACAGGAGGAACAGTTGGTGCTGAGGACCAAGTGTCCACACTGTTCGCATTTTAAGGCTTGTACGGCAGGCCAGTTCTGACCTGCAGACAGCATGCCTGCCAGCCATGGGTGCGTTTCTGGTGTGCTCCTGTGCACGTCTCTCCCTTTAGTTTCAGCCCAAAGGAATCCCCTTCCTGGTCTGTGTGACTGCTGTAACCTTGTGAGCCGAAGCATGGGGAGGGGGTGATGGGGAGATGGCCTTGGCAGCGTGCTTGTCTGCAAACTGCAGCTTTAGCTTAGACACACCAAATTACCTGTTCAAGAGCTGCTGTTTCCTTAACACACTTGGATAAAGCAATTGGCATTGAGTCTGCAGGTATTGGATTTCTCCTCATTTACATACCTCAATAAATGGGGGACAGAGACTTCAGAGCCCTGAGTGTGCTGAGGTGTCCTGCTGTTCGGTAGTTAAACCACCGCATTAATGCAGAATAGGTGGATTTTCTCCACTGCGGGATCAAGGACCTGCTTTAGAAAGAGGTAAGTTTAGGGATAATGCTGAACACAAAGCATCAGATGTGACTGAATAACACGTAGTATAAATGATCTCTGTGCTTGCCCACAGCCCAGCGGGAGGCTCGAGTGGGGATTAGAACCTCTCACATTAGTTCTGAACTAGCAAGTGCAAAATTTAGCTCTCTTCAAGCTGGTGGACATGTAGCAATTGTATATTTGCCTGCACTATTGCAGGCTGTATGAGTTAGTTGTTCCCCAAAGGTCAGTCTGTGTGGCTCAAACCCAGCAAAGCCAAAAGTAAAGAAAGAATTCAACCTTAGGTTAATACCAGCTTAGTCAGGTGAGGGAAGCTGGCCTAAAAACGGTATCTAGGTCTTTGCAAAATTAGTTTCTTTATATTTTTAATGTGGTAGCATATAAAGGTCCCAGCCACATATGCCTCATAATTTATTTTTTTTTCCAAGTAATGGGTGTTGGAGCTACATATTTCTAAAGCTCCTGGACCAATACTTTGGGAATGGATTTGCATACACAGCTGCCCTCAAACATCTCCAGATTGATTGCCTACTCCCCTGCTCTTCAGTTTCACTTAGGCTTGTTTTAGGAGATAAATGTTTGAAAACAAACGAACAAATAGTACTGTTGTGTAAAAATTCCCTGGAATGAAGGTTTGTTTTTATTTCTGTGGGTATGGAGCTAGGGATTAGAGGCAATAACATTCCCTATTATTTAAGATTGGCTTCATTTTGAGAATTGCCCCCGTTCAGCTTTGTTTCTAGTCCTTAAAAGTTACTGCTGGTTTTTTGTGTGTTGTGGGTTTTTTTTTTTTCCATAATATGAAGAAGCAGCTAAGGGCCAATATCGTGTCTTGGGTTTGTCCTGGACTGTGCCAAATTCATTTCCTGTCCTGGTCGTGACCTTATTTTTTTGAAGCTTATTGCAAGTCAGGTCACACAGTCCTGTCTCATTTCTTTCCGATGGGCCTGAATAAATCTCTCCCAGACCGAGAGGTCTAATGAGTGCACCCAGCTCACTGATCACCTCTGCCTGACCGGCTCTGTCATCATGCGGGACAGCAGATCTCCAGTGAATATTGGATGTTTGTTTCCTGGGTTCCCAGTGCCTTGGTAGTAAGCATCAGCATTTAAAGCTGCCCTCTCAAGCTTCGTGTCCCATTTCCCCCTAACGTGCCCTATTTCCCCCTAACGTGCCCTTCTCCCGAGTCAATTGGCCTCTGCTGGGTTTGAGATGTTTATTTACCCAGTGGTTTGCATCAGGTTTGGCTGTTTATGCCAAGTACAGAGCATCTGTGTGTGTATGTAGGAGAAGCACCTCTGAACTATTGATTCGCACCTCTGTGAGCCCCACTGTTCTCTTCCAAACACTCTCCTGTGTTTGTGGAATGGCACGGAGAACTGGGGTCATCTCCAGGCGAGGAGATGTAGAGCAGTAGAAAACCCATCTCACCTTGCACTAGCTGGCCGTCACAGTGACTGACTTTATGGAGGGGTCAGGGAGCAAACCGGCAAGGTGATTACATTTTTCATAGGCTTCAGGGGCAAGAAAGACATAGTGAGACCTGCAGACCTATTGATTTGGAGCGAGACTGTCTTTTTAGCTCCTTTCCAGCCCCGTTCTAACTAGCTGTCTATTAGCAGTACTTTGGGGACGCTATCGTGTTTTCTAACACATCTCCTCAGCACTACATTGCCCTGATACTCAGTCTAAATTTACTTCTGCTGGTTGTTTTCACCATATTTTACTTCCTTATAAGACCTGCTATTCCTTCTGAGCCGTTCTTGTTTCTCCCGAGAGCCAGCCTGGTTTCCAGCTGGGACGTGCTGTAAGGAGGCAGCTCTGGGGTCTCACACCAGGCTGCTGCCCGCGTTTGATCGATCGCTATTTCAGCACCGGTTGGGTGGGTTGTGACACTGGGGATGGAAACCTCACAAGAGGCTGCTCTGACTAGGTGACATTAGCGGTCGGACGAGAGGAACTGGCCTCAAGTTGCACCAGGGGAGGCTTAGATTGGATATTAGGAAAAACTTCTTCCCAGAAAGGGTTGTCAGGCATTGGAACAGGCTGCCCAGGGCAGTGGTGGAGTCACCATCCATGGAGGGGTCTAAAAGATGCATAGATGAGGTTCTTAGAGGCATGATTTAGTGCCGGAGTTAGGTTATGATTGGACTTTATGATCTTTAGGGTCTCTTCCAACCAAAATGATTCTATGATCCTATGACTACAGGCACCAGATGCCACACCGAGCAGGGATGAGCTTGTGAAGATACGATCCACCACTCTTGCGGCATTTCCTCCTTTACTAAATAGCATAGGGGCAGTTCACTGACAGCTATTTCATATTGTGCTGTATGATTAACTGCAAAACAGTTCACTGGCCTCTGTCCCCCATTTATGTGTAGAGCAAAGCAAACTGCTAAGAGCACTCTTTGATTATAACAGTTCTGAAAATGTGCGTGTGAGGGAGTGCTACATCCCCTAACTGCTAGCTCTTAGGTACCACCATGTTTTTCTCATCGGACTCACTGGCAGGCACAGCTTTAGTCAAAGCCTTCCTGCCTTGACAGGCTCTGCTCCATCCCTGAGAGAGCGAATATTCTTCAGCCATCAGCACAATCCTGCTGTCACGCTGAGGAGCAACAAGCCCACAACGCAGCTGAAACTCAAAAGAGGGGGAGATGTTTATCCTGCTCTTTTCTATGGGTGTATAAACACGTATTTGCTCAAAATACCAACGTAAGGTACTAACTTCCCCAGCTGAAAACTACCCCATTCTGGTCTGACATAAAAGAAGTAGTTCTGTTCATCACTTGAATAGGAAAGTGCTGTTCGCATTCAAGAACTGCAGTCTCTGGTTTGAATCGCAACCAAACTGCTGGTGACCAGAAATTTTGCAATATAGTGGCTGTTCATCTGCATGCAGTATGTGCTCTGAATTACTGACCCCGCTCCGGTTTCTAGCAGACAGCCTTGCACATCACAGCAGTACCCAGCTGGCAGTGTTACTGGTAGAAGCCAGGGAGTGGATGAACTTGGAGACTCAGGGGCTTTTGGGCATCAGAATTGGTCCCTGCAGATCAAGGTGAAAGTGGAGCAGTGCAGAGAGTTTTCTTTTGACACTGCCTGTGGTGCGTGTGTCCTAGGTATCGGTAACTTTGCTGCTGACATGCTACCGGTACATATTTAACGGGAAGATATTTTTAAAAGCGGTGACTAACATGTCAAATTTCACTGTTCAAAACTTTAATTGTATTCCTAATATCATCAATCTTTCCTGCACTTCTCTGTGGCAGAGCTCACAGCAGCCTTCGGTAACCTGAGCCAAGTTCTCACCTGGAGGTGCTTCCTGCACCCCAGCCCCTGTTTGGGGAGAGGGAGGTTTATGTTCCCCCTTTGGCTGGGTGTCAGCAGCCCTATAGTAGGCTTGTGAATACCAGCTCATGCCACGAGGGAGGCTGCTGAAGCTAAATTTACTTTATCAGTCTCTCGGTAGAGTGTTTTGCAGTCAAAAATGTGTTGTTTTGACTTTCCTTCTGTAAATTCCTCTCTGGTTGACTTTTCCACATGGGGTATCCAGCCTTATTTTCCAAACGCGCGTCTCACAAATGGCCCTACTTTGTGTAATTACTGTGCTGCAGCATCTCCTGAGAGGTCAGGGCTTGGTGCTTTCATTACTCCATGGGGTAAGGAGCTGGGGGAAAGGGACACTCCAGTGCGGTGACACTGCGTACAGAAAGTGTCTGTGATGCCACACAGGCAGAGTGGAGGAAAAGCAGCCGCTTCCACTTCGTTTTTCCATTGTCAGTGAAACTAATTCCAGACCCATGATAAAGAAGTCTCAATGCTTTGTTCGTCCTTCCCTTTTATTTATTTATTTTACTTTTTTTTTAAGCAAATCTTAAGAAACACGCAGGCACCCACACACATGCACAGAGTTAGATGTCAAGTCCTAACAGGAAATGTGTAATCAGCTTGAAGATTAAAGTGCCAAGTGCTTCTCTTAAGATTGAGAACCTGACATGGATGTGATTATGAATTAGAGATTTCTTTGTGGTATCAGTGGGGAAGAAAAATGAATGTGGAAATAGAAGGGTACAGACTTGTTGAGGTTTGCAGCCATCTTCAAACAGATATGGGAAGCCTGGAGGTTTTGGATCTTAGAGGATATGTGGAAGTAAAGCCAGAGCGTTATAAGAACACATTATTCACTTTTGCTAAGACTTTGTGATAGGAGAAAAATACCAGTTTTGGAGAAAATGTTGCAGAGCAGATGTCTGAACGTGTGTCCTCAACACTGAAGGTTAAAGGTATACTAAGTACATTTCCAAAGAGAAATTCCTTACTGCTGCTGCTTGGTGGGAAAAATGAACCAGCCCTCCTCCCAAAGCAGGGGTAGCAAGAGAAAATATCTGCATCCTGCTACAGGCAGACCTCCTTGTTTTTGAGGAACAGAGTACCGCACCTACCGGATTATCCCAAGTTTACTCCTGCTGCCAGAAGCAGCTAAAAGTAAACCTTGTCAAAAAGCCCTGCAGCAGAGTACAAGATTTGTACGTGGCTTACACAACTGGAAATAAAAATGCAAGGTGGAAAGACAGCAGATTAAGGTGCTTTTGCTGGTGACAGCTCTGCTCATCACTGCTGGATGCTGATCCCCGTTGCTGGGCACTTGCCTGGCTCTGGTACAGCTGGAGCTCGTGTTCTGCCACTGAGCATGGCTTTCCAGAGCAAGCGGCTCTCTGAGATTACTGGAGCTGTTTCCTAACTATACCCTTAGTTTATAGAGTGTGCAAATATCTTAAAAGTAACCCCTTTAATTTTCCTTCCTTCTTATTACTTAGAACAGTGAAAAAATGTACTTGGCTTCATGTTTCTGCAAAAATGAGGTAGTGGTAGGCTTTCCCGAGACCAAAGCTGAAAGCGTTGTCCAGATGTTCCTTCAACTCTGCCAGGCTTGGTGCTGTGACGGCTCCCCTGGGGAGCCTGTTCCAGTGGCCGGCCACCCTCTCAGTGAATAACCTTTTCCTAATGTCCAATCTGAATCCAATCTGAACTTCCCCTGGTGCAGCTTCATTCCCTTTCCTTGTGTCCAACTGCTAATCTTCCTTCCTGGCACCTCAGTGAACCTGAGCATGCTTGATCTACTTACTGATATTTGGATGAACTTGACCAAAACCAAATATTTTGCTTAATTCCGTCATGTAGGAGAAGGGCCAGGGGAAAAAAAAAAAAAAAAGGAAGAAAAAGTCCTTTGTTTTTAGCATGGATTCAGGTCTGTTCAAGGAAGCCTGGTGTTGCAAGGTCTGAGAAGAACTTCGAGTATGGTGATGCTACGTCAGAGACTTTTGCCACCCATGACGAGTCAGCTGTAGAGCTCTGTGTTTGTGTTCTTTCTTTTAACTAAGATGTCCTTAGGTTGGCAGAAGCCCTTTTCTGCTGATCTATTTGCCCTCCTTCAACAGCAGCCTGTCTCCTCAGCAGCAGCTTGGGCAGGCGGTGGGTGCGGGAGCGTGTGCCTGACGTGTGCGTGTGAGCCGGCACCTGCCGGCCCTCTGCACCCCGAATTACCGCAGCCTCTGGCGGTTTATCTCGTGACACGCGCATCAGGCGTGCGTTATCTTAATGGCATTCTGTTTCTCTGAAACTCCCAAGTGCTGTCAGGCTGTTACGTATACGGAGGGTATCGAGTTGTGCGCTCCCTGCTCAGCCGTGCTGGACACGGCAGCAGGAACGCGGCCGGGCAGAAATCAGGGTTCCGTCCTGGCTGCTGTGCGGGGAAACTGATGCCTGCCCGGGCAGGCAGCACCCGCTGGCAAAGCAAATCTGCTCTGCTCCCCTGCGAAGGTACCTTTGAGAAAGAAATTGTGTTACCCGACCAGGCATAAGCATAAGAGAGCTATTTTGTTATTTGTCCTTCTGGTCACCAGGCTCCCTAAGAGGTTTCCTGCTATATGGATTATATATGGGAGAGAGACTGATCTCTGCGCTCTCTAGTGTGCTCTCACATGAGGGATGTCTGGGACTGCCCGTATTAAGAGGGTGACAGTGGATAAACAGTCTGTGAGTGAGGTATGAGGGTATATATTACTGCAACATTGCAGTAATACAGAGCCACTTACTTGGAGAGTCTCTACATTTGAAGTTACTTTAGAAAATAATTTCCAAACAGCAAAGAAGTTACAATGCTGCTTGTTTTTTCTCTTGGCTTTCTAAATCCCTATATGTGTACAAGCTGCAAGCTCTCTTCCTCTGAGTTGACTGGCAGTATTGCTGTGGGCTCTAAGGACAAAATGACCACTAATTTTAGGAACCGAAGGAGTTTTAATTAAAAAAAAACAACAACAAACAAACAAAGGGAAGGTTAAAAGAATAAGGACATCTGTTTCTGAAAGAGGAAATGTGTGATGAAAGGCTGCAAAAGAGTTTCTCTTGATTTCCCAAAAGAATTAAGATTGGTTGTAGATCTGCAAGGAAGGAGTCATAGAAATAACATTTAGATAAATCGTTTGGTTCTCAGCCAGGGAAAGGCACTCAGGTTTTGGCACTGGTGCTTCTCATTTAGCAGTGACAGGCGGCACATCGTGCCGTAGCTGTTAGCAGTGCTGGGAAGCCAACGTGTGCGTGAGCCGGAGCTGCTGATGGCGGAGGGAGAGCTGCAGGGTCCCTCCCGCCGCTCCTGGCCAGCCACTAATTCGGCTGGGGGGAATTAGCCTTCGTGCGGGCACTGGCCTCAGTGTGGCAGTGATTTGCCTCCTTGTAATGACGAGGACCGCCACTAGATAAGTGCATATCCCTGAATTGCTCTTCTAGAGTAGTTTGCCTACTGTGAACTTCACTTAGGGGCCTTCTTTCTCTTGGGACACCCGTGCTGGTTTACTTTACTTTGCACTTGTGGTTTTTGCTTTCCCTCTTAGCCCTGTTGCGTTCTCGTCTGCTCTCACCCAGCCTCCCCTGTAACCTGAAGCAATCCTGAGCAACACCAGGCACAGTGGTGAGCTCTGGATCACGTTTGCTGTGGGTATGATCCGTCCCAGGCTTGGTCTTTGGGGCCGTTCATGGCCAAGTGTATGCCAGCAAAAGCCTCCTTGCCTGTGGGATCCCCCGGAGAGGGCCCAGGCGATGGGCAGGGCTGGCTCTTGCTCTTGGGGACCCTCCTTAACCACGGCCCCCGGAGCTCTGACGACACCCGTGCTGCACTGCTCAGCTCCTGGACCGCCAGGCGCCACCGGAACCTGGCCAGAGACCGGGGGAGATCCGGCTGCTGAACCTGCCCACTCCTCCCTCTTCCCTCTGCCATCACATCTAGGAAAAGGCAACTTTCTCACTTGCCGAAGAGGGGCTATAAATGGATGAGTGATGTGGGTATTATTGCAGCAGCTCCCTTCCCCTCTTACGTTCCACTATTTATTCTCATAAGGGCAGGATGAACCCAGTCAGCCCCAATAATAGAAATGTCAGAGGCTGCTGAGGATTTGCTGAGATAAATGCTTATTGGAATTTTAACATGGCAGGAAGCATCAATTTTGATAGTAATTTCCTTTGTGGAAGAGCTTGCTTGATTTCTTCTCATTCAGGTACGGTTTTGTACCATCCAAGCTCCTTTATATAAAGAGTTCAAAATGCAGAACTTTTGAAAAATATATTTTAGAAAATTACGGATATTGCAACATGCCAATACTAGTTTGCTGAAGGTGAGCTCCAAGGAAGTGCTGGAGCTGCCATAATGACTGGGGGTTTTTGTTGTTGTTGGCGGGGTGGGGGAGAGTTGTTTTGTTTTGGTTTTTCTTAACTTGTGAGAGTATTATTTCTAGAAGTAACGGCATAAATAATTGCTGGGGTTTTCAGAAAATATTTAAGGAAAAGAAGAAATGTGTCACACTTCAGGCCTTTCTACCGTGATTATATATGTGAGAAAACTGTTGTATTAAAATAGTTTTTACTGTTGTAAGCATGCAGCATTTGTTCTTCCATTAGATGCCCATTGCAAGAGTACCCAGTGGCAAGGAAGATGATTTGGGGGCTTTTTTTAAAAAAAAAAAAAATAAAAATTGTTTGTTTATTTCCTTTTTTGTTTTGTTTTTGTTTGTTTGTTAAGATATAGGATCTGTTTAGAAATATAAATCCTAATGTCACAGCTTCCTTGCTGCAAAGTAAAGCCAACCTAGCAGTTGTTATTTTATCAGCTTACATGTTTAGAAAGCGAGTACACAAGGTTTTGATGGTAATTTGTGGTGTTGGAGCAACCGGAGAAGCAGACAAGGAGACAGAGTCTCTGCCAGGGCGGAAAAAAGCCGATAAAGATGAAAGAAAACTGATCTCCCTAGACTGGTATGTACTAGTAAGCTCGGCTTAAGGCCAAAGTCGGTAGCAAAGTATCACACTTCAGGACTAAGCCCATGAGAGAGATTTTTAGGATAGCTCTATCAGTTTTCACTGGGTTAATTTTAGGGTCCTTCTAGCTCCAGTGCAAAGAGGCTCGGGAGTTCCTTGTGTAGGTAAATGTGCCAGATGAGGCCAACAGAGCTTCATCGCTTTTCATTCTCTTTTTGAAGGACAACTTTAGTTTGTTTTTTTTCTCTTGGTCAGGCTGCTTTGTGAGTAACTTTAGTGAACAGCAACAACTTCACCCCTTGGTAGAAGATTTCCAGGGAAATCTTGGAATTTTTTTTCTTCTCTCTGTGATTTTTTTTTTTTTTTAAAGTATCTGGACACAGCTGTGGAAATGATCGTGTTAAACAGGTGGGGCACAGACTCACAGCATATGCTGTGTAATGCAGTGTGTGCAACCAGTTGTGGAGCTTTTGTGGAAACTTCTTGATCCCTGTGAACTCTAAAGAAAAAAAAGCATCAGTTTTGAATCTCTCCAATATATGCTTTATCTCCTGTTGCTGCTCTGCTTTTATTGCAGGGTTTCGCTCAGGGTCTGTGGTGTCCCTGAGGTGTGGGTAGCTCATGGTGGCAGCATCTTCGCGTTCCCTTGCTTGTCTTTGCCATGAATCGCGAGGAGCGGAGCAGCCATCCGTTTCCAGTGACCACAAGCATTTCGGTGTCACCCTTTTTCTGTTGAGATACCAGTACTCATTTGCCCCCCAAGGAGGATTCTTTGCCGACGTGCCTACAGCAGCATTTTGGCTGTCAAGGATGTACGTCGGCCCCAGCTGGTGCTGGGTTGATGCACCCTGATGAGTGGTGGCAGGCTCTGAAGCTGCTGCCCTGTTTGCAGAGGTTGCTGCCTGCATTGGCTGTGCCTGCAGAAGGAGAGCAAACCCCCGGGAGGGTGCCCGCCTCAAATCAGGGCTGCTGCGCTGTCCCTGGCAGCCTCAGGGTCTTCATCACCATGGGCATGAACCTCATCCCCATTACTTTTTTCCTGATGGAGCCCAGTATGCCCACCGAGGGCATGTCAGCATTTGTGCCACAGCCCTGCACAATAAATGAGGCTAATTTGTTTTGCACTTGGTCGCCTGGCTCAAGCGGTTGCTTGGATGTGAAGGTTAAGTTGCATTACCAAAGGACTGATTTTTCGTAGGCTTACCAGGAAGACATGCTAATCATTCGGCTGAGGATTTTTCTGTGCGTCTCTCCACACAAGCACACCTTAATCAAGGACTCACTTGAATGTAAGAAGTGTCTTCGTTAAGAGGGCTGGCATTTCAGAGATGCCCTTTGCTTAATTCCAGTTGTCTGCTTAATTAGACATTCAAGAGTGCCGTTAATTGATTGATGAACAATTAAAACAGCTCCAGCTTCTCTCCTGACCAAGATGCATTCAGCAACTAACCCTTCTTGTCTTCCCCTCTGGGAGTTTGCTCTGCAGTTGGTTAGCTGTTACCTTGCCTGTTTTGGTCTGCAGCTCTAGAAACACACAACACAAACACATTAGAGGTGTCTCTAAATAAACACACATTAATGTTCTGGCGTTGTCAGGCACTCGGAGCCACAGTTACACCCTGGGAAAAGAAAGCTGGAATGAGAAAAAGTAAAAGCTAGGGTTTTTCTTCCCTAGAATCTTGCATTTGCAGTTCCACATTCTATTTTATAATTAGATTGAGGGTCATGGGGTGTTGTCACAGTCATGCCCACTGTAAATTGCCCTTTATCAAAACAGGAAACAAAATAATCTGAGTGAGCATGTATTAATTAACTCTGGTTCAAGCTATCCGTGACCATCAGCCTCACCCTCATTTCTATTGCTGGGTGTATTTTAATAACCCTTTTTGTTTAATATTTAGAATCCCTGAGGGATTTGGCAATTTGGAGACATTTAACGGATGAAGAGATGGCATTAAAGAGAACATCTCGGAGGGGAGCTCGCACAAAGTGTGTGTAAAGCCCGGTCTCGGTCCTGCCTCGGAGCAGCCGGAGCGTGCGGCAGGGCCAGCGGTGGCTGCCCCGGGAGGAGCACGCACGGAGGGATCCAGGCACCCCGGGCAAAATGAGGAAAAACCTCAATTAAAATTAAGATTAGATAACAGAGAGAGCAGCTGCTCTGAAGTGTGCTCTTCATAACAGCCTTGGGGGCATTTATTCCTTCCTTCTCCCACACAGCTTTGTAACAGAACCCTTTGCTGTGAAGCAAACCCAGTTGGAAGGGTCTTGATGTTTTTTCTGGAGAAAGCAGCAGGCTCCTTGCCAACCTCTGAGGAGCTTCTTGACTTCTTTGGGTCGTTTTTGCCCATGCTTGTAGCCGTGATCTGGAGCTGCCATATCCCAGCCTGCAGAGGAGTGAACTGGATGCGACGGGCGTCTGCAGCGTGATGCTGGCACGGCTCTGGTTTCAGCGGTGGGAGATGCCATCTCCTGCAGGAGCGTGCCGTCAGGAGAAACCACATCACTCCTTTGTGCCTCATTTTTTGTGGTGCATCGTATTTCCAAGGCAAAACGTGCTTTTATCTAGTGGGTAGGAGACGTGGCGTATGTACTCCTTCATTGCCTTACTGTGCACCGGCCTCAGGTTTGCAGAACATTTTGAAGGAACGATTTAAGGCCCAAGTAAAAGACGTCTTGTGTGCTCGTTATTGCTGTGATATGGAGGGAAGTGGTGACTTAAGTGGAGATGAGTCATAAGAAGTCTTGGGCAAATACACCACAAACTCCTTGGAGAAGAAATGAATCGAGGAGCGCATGGGCAAGCAAGGTGGGGAGTGTGGGGCTCCACAGGGCTGGCGGCAATGCATGCACCAAGGGTGCGAAGGGGAAAATCTGCACAATCCCAGCTGTGGTGAGGAAGTCCCGGTGTTCACTTAGGTGAGAAACGATGGCACCGCCGAGGTCCTGCCCTGCCCATTGGCGTATCCACAGGTGGAGGGAGCTGCCATGGGGGCACAGGGAGATGAGACCCCCCAGTGCTAGAGGGGGAAGGTCTGTGGCCATGGGTCTCGATGGCAGTGTGGGCAGGCAGGGTGTCCTGCCTGCAGCCGCTCTGCTGTGGACTTGGAGTGGGTTTTGGGGGCTGACGGGAAACACCGGATCAGCTCGACCCCATTCCTGCCTGACCGCCTCCCCTCGGGACTGCCAAGTGTGCTCTTCCTTCTTGTTCCCCAGGTGGCCACATTTACAGTTTTGTTACAGACAGGCCGTAAGGGTCTTTTTGCTAGAAATAAAAGTGTTTTTAAGAGGTGAGGATGTGCTGGCAGACATAGGAGGGACAGGCTGGTGTCGGTTCCACGTGAGCAGCTCGGTAGCTGAAGAGCAGCAGGCACAGCTGGACGGTTGGGCTGGTGTTGGGAGAAAGGGGCCGGCTTCTCCTCCCTACCTCTGCGTGTTTTCGTCACTGTGTTTCGCATGAAAACAGCATTTGCGGAGTTTTCCTCAAAGCCTTGCTTCTGCAGCGTTCAGACCGCCCCAGCACGCCTCTGGCTCCACTCCCCAGAAGATTAGAGATCCTTCTGTCTTTGACAGTAGTGTGAGACTAAGTGAACTATTTGTTCTCTTCTCTTTTTTTTTTTTTTTCCCTGAGCAGTGAAAACGCAGTCAGCCACTGTTTGTGTTACTGCCTTTATATCGGTTTTTGTGGAGACGCACTGTGCTTTCCTACTGCGAGATGTGTCACATGAAGCAGTTGTCAGTTTGGGAATAGCTGTTGGCTTTGGACAGAGCTTATAAATGGTTATAAAACCACTGCCTCTGCCTTATGCTACGACCCTGTGGCTTCAGGGGGTGTCCCTGTTCCCTAGAACCTGTTAAGTCTCCTTTTAATGGCTTTGTTTTCTACAGGATGCTCATCAGTGATTCTTAGCAATTTATTAAACCTGCTACATTATATTAAGAGGTGGAGTGGGCGGTGGGAGACTCAATTAAAACATTAAGCAAGATCACAATATGTTTTAATGAATTTCCTTGTTCTGCCAGATGTGATTTAAGTTGCTTTTAAGTAGAAAATAAATACATCTGCCATGCTGGGGAAAATCTCTCAAATATCACCATGTTCTTGTTAACGAGAGGAAGAGGATGCTCTTGGTGACTGGTCATAGGCTGTGATGTTGCAGTCTGAGCTTGTCTCTGTGCGAAGTAAAAAGAGCCATTGCATTTAAAGGTGCTAGTTGAAAAGCACAACAGAAGATAAGAAAATAAAGCTTCTGTTTCTCTACCTTTTCTGGTTACTGGGAGGTGACAGGCACAGAGCACTGCACATTGCCAGCTAATGGTGCTTGGGTCTTGAATGCCTCCCTGGGTTTAATGAACAAGACTTTCCACGTCTTCCTGCCAGGTAACTCCACCACAGGCACAGCTGTAGCAGCGTTGCCAGATTTTTCTTTCCTATTCCCACTTTTGTCAGACCATCTTCAGGGCTGAAGATGCAATGGTTTGTGGGAGGTCTGAGGCACTGAGGGTTGGAGTAATGCTGACTGTTGCTGATGAAGTGCAGAGCCAGATGAATAGTCTCCAGAAGGACTGATGGACATTCTTATTATTCAAAATGTCCTATCGGGATTCCCTTCTCACAGTACTGATAAAATAGTTAAAGCAGATTTCAGCCTTATATGAAGTCTTGAAGATCTTGATTTTCCAAGTGGTGGTTTTCTGGTATCTTCAGTGGGTTTTTTTCCCAGAGGGGTGACTGTCACCATTGCTTCTGGCACCAACAGAGTGAGACCAGTGTTTGAGTCTGGGAGATGAGCAAAGTCAGAAGTTGAAAATCCTCTTCCTATGCGACTTCTGAGCTTTCTTAGCACTGCCCTGGAAGAGCTTGCAGTAGCCTGGACATAATGAATGTGTATATAGAGATCTTCAAACAGAAGAACCTAAACATGTCTCATTCAACCCGTATTTAGGTATTTTTCTCAATTTCAGCAGGGCAAACTACTCAATGGCTTCCATAAACCCGTATACCCCTCAGGTATGACTCTGATTTTAGACTCCTGCACGCAAAAATCTTCATTGTTCATTACTGAAGCTCTGAGGACCCTGAATAAGACTTCATTTGGGCAATTAACTTTGTGTTAACCACTGGAAATCTTTTGTTTGCCCTTTCTATGTGTACAATAACACATGCTGATGCTGGAGCCCCACTTCAGTGCTTGGATTTCCATTCCTTTGCAAAAAGAATCGATGTTGATCTCATACCACCTTTCTCTGTCAACACACAACTTTCATTGTGCTTCTAGCAAGATCACAAATACCACAGTGGGTATAATTTTGATTTTACTATATGGCGCCACTTTGTAATATTGTGGAAAGCTCTGTTTTTGGCTTAATGTGAACTCAAGTTGTGGTGGTTTGTGTAGAAGTGATAGTGCTAACAGAGTCAACGAGGGCAACTTTGGAACAGAGTTTTATTTATTTGGGTTTATAAAGTGGCTTACGCAAAAGTAAGGAACAGTTTTACAAAGCGGTTGTCGTAGACTAAATACCAGATTCCCCAAACATCTGTTCCAAAAAATTCTCTTTCCATTCCACGGGGAAAGCCTGAGAAAAAAACCAAGCAGACCTTTCAGTGTAAGCTAAAGGAAATAAAATGCAGACTAAGGAAGAAGGAAGTTGAGGTTCCCAGGAACGCATCCTCATCTCGTTTTTGCTATGGTGAGCTGTTAGCTGGAAAATTCCAGCTGCCACAGATCTAAATGGACAGAAAGCTAGTCTGTTAAGCACATGCATCTTCCAGAAGAAAATTATTTAGTTAACCTGTAGGTAGATGGGAAATGTCTAATTTATTAAGACAGACACCCACCCTCACGCGTGCTCCAGGGGCAGCTGGGGATGCACGGGGATGTTGGTGGGGAGGCTCTGACAAGGCCAGAGCTTCGTCCCGTGCATCACCCTAGTTTATGTAGGCATCCACCCTTTGCTTTCTGTTCAGCTGTGCAGTTGAATCACCAGCCCACATTCAGCCTTTTAATAGTTGTATTTGCTCTTTTATTCTTTAATTTTCTGAGAATATAGCTGTAAAACCAGCTATTACTTGAACTCAAATGGACACACAGTATGCAGAGTGCATACAAAGCGCAGGTTGGGTGATGCAGCTGAGCCAACTGCCATAGAGAAATGGTGCACCTAAATGTTCCAAAATCTCTCCTGTTTTAACCCCTGTGTCCTGGAGTGTTTTTGGAATTTAATAAACATGTTAGTCGAGCAAACTGGTCCAGATAGTCCCTTTCTCCAGCTTCCAGCTTTTAATCATAGTCTGTTTTCACGTTAATAAAAGAGTAAGTTATGTAAGTAATTTCACTAATATTAGCCTCAGGCTTCTCACTGCTGAGAGTTTTGTGGTACAGAGCTATTCTCTGAATCCCAAAGCTATGTGTAATTGTACAATACACAATTCAGCTCACCATATGTACTTTATATAATTGAGAAAACTTATTTAATTTTATCCACTATTAAAACACAGCTTTAAATGAGAAATGAAACTAATTAATACAATGGACGATTCCTCCTGACTCTAATAAACTCTGTTTACGTTTTGTTGGTATCAAGCAGGTTTTATTTTATTATGGAACAATAAATATGGCTGAGCACCCAGCCATTTGTCAGTGTAATAAAGGACAGATGTAATTAAAAGGTAGAGCTGACTGACCAAATAATGTTAGAAAAACAAACACACGCACACGTTCATATCATCTTGGAGATCGTTGGTAAGTGTCAAGTCACGCCCCGCTTATTTTGGTAGAAGGGGTAGATGGGGTACTTCCAAAGCAGTTTGCCTGTGGCAGGACGGACTGGCGCCAGTAACCCTGACACCAGCTCTGGCTCTGGTCTGGTGCTGGGCAGTGCGTATGGGCTTGTGAATCCGCTGCATCCTTCCTGGAGCTGGTGCTTGGGTGTGGGAGCTCCTGCTTTAGGCTGCCGAGGTTGTGGGTTTGGCCTCACAGACGAGCTCTTGCTTCCCAAGCAGCACTGGGTCTGTGCGCATGTCCAGTGCTTGTCTCCATAAGCATTTATATCGCTCATAACTTTCTGGAATTGTTTTTGGTTTTTGCACCCAATTGTTCTTATGCTACAGGATCTCCTCCTAGGCGGTAGTCTAGCCGAAAGTAAGAATGAGTAGGATGCTGGACTCAGGATTCAGCAGATAAAACTCCCATTGCTACTACCACGAGTCAGATAATGCCCACCATTTCCCCTGCCAAAAGTCATTACAATGCAGTGACATCAGGAGAACAAAGTATTAGGTGTCCCTTGACCCTCTGAGGTTATAAGGGCCTAGAGCTATGTCAGCATCCCATCCAGTTCAGTCACAACTGAGATCTCAAAGTACCTCCTGTACGGCAAGAGGAAAATAAATCTAGGTCTTTAAACGCACTCTCTGCTTTCGAACCGCCTTGGAAAACAGTTAGCGTGCAGCATTGTCAGTACCTGGTGGATCACACAGGCATCCCCGGGTACTCTTGTACAGTCCCTTGTACCGCGAATATCTGATCAGATCAATATCTGACTTTGCCCCAGACAATTTCTGCTGTTTGGTAGAAGGGGTGTTTGTCACACAGGCCGCTCGCGAGCCACAATCTACTTCACCAGCAGCAAGCAGAACAATTTATTGTAACAACCCTTATCTTTAAACCTGGCCTGCTGTTCCCTGGCTGGACTCCACAATGAATATCTGGCTCCTCTGCATGTCTCCCCGCGTGCCCGAGAGGCAGGTGGCCGGGCTGCTCTCGGTTCTTGCTGCCTTTGTGGAGGACTGGGCATGGGGCAGCAGCTGGGGGAGAAGCCGCTGGCATCTCCCAGGTGGTAGATTTTGCAAGTTGGGGATGTTGCAGAGCTGCATTTCTGTTTGCTGACCCGAGCGTGGGCTGTGCTGGGAGTACAGAGCTTCCCTTCACCTTCGCCTTCGGTTGTGCCGGGTCCCGGGCAGGGCTGCTGAGCACCAGCCGTGCAGTGCAGCCCGGTTGCCTCCACGTCCTGAGCTGAGTCCCAGTCAGTGGGAACTGGTTTGCGAGTGTTAGGTGAATCTCATGTTTCCTAGGCTGGGGAAAAGCTTGCCCTCATGTTGCACCTACTGGTGGGTGAATGTCTGAGTGATGCACGCGTGTTGTTCTTACTGCTTAATTAAACAATTTAATTAAGGTATCAATTAAAATACTTCTCAGTGTTTATCCGCAGTGCCAAGGGGTGCTGTTTCTGGCAGGGTGAACAATACACAGTCACTTTTCTGGTAACAGTATCAAATTAAAAGTGTAGTTGATTACGGTCTGAAAAGTTTTTGCCAATAAATTAATTTATTTCACTTAATTGACTCTGACTGGCTACCAAGGGGTTACTGTGAATGCTCCTCTGTGGAATATGTTTTAATTTTGCACTCATGGTTGTGACAGGCAAATTTACCTCTCAGTTAGGAGCTGATGTAACAAGATAGTGGAAATAACATCTTTGGCTGAAATATGTTCAAAACAGGTTCACTGTTAAGAAAACCCTCAAGTAATTCAGTGCTTGTTATTAAAGCAGCAAGAAGCTTAAACAAGATTTCAAATCTATATTTGACCTTTAATTTACCTCAGCAAGGCAGAGCTGAATTGGTATCATGCATCTGAACAGAGATTTTGATTTCCAGAATGATGTGTGAGCCTTGATATCGTTCTCCAATTTCACAAGCCGTGTTGTAGAAATGAGAAATGGTTTTTTTTCCAGTCTGCCTGTTAGTGGAGTAAATGTTAATGACACATTTCCCCCTCTTTTATGGGCTTTTACTTGTGAGTGCTAGATCTGATCCTTTGCTCCATGGCTGTACTCACTTGGCATATAAATTAGGATTTATAACACAGTTTAACTCTTCCAAATGACTGCGGGGTCAGAGGTGACTGCTGCTTTATGGTATGGTCTCAGGCACGGAATGTTGTGATGTTTTAGTCCTAGTAGGAGAGTTTATGGTATGAGCTTCCTGTGGTAACATAGCTTTCAGGAGGAAAATAATTCTGTGCATCCTGGTGGCTCTAAATGAGAAAAAGGGCTTTGCTGAGCAATATGTACATGGCAGGCTTAAATCTTTGGTACCCCAATAGGCCTTTAAAATACGTGACATTTGGCGGGGGTTGGTCACAGTGATGATGCATGCTATGGAGAACGTTGTCCGTGCAGGATGGCCACTTCGTTTGCCTTGGGGACATCTCAGTAGGTTCTATGGGAACTGCAGTAAGGTGAAGAATAACCCCTTCCTTCTTTATTCATCGAGATAGCCTACTATTATTCCAGACATAAAACTTGCATAAATAAATGGATTATAGCTCAGTCTCAGCCCTCTGGTGCACAGATCCAGGACTTCATAAGAGGGGAGTTCCATGCACTGGACTTCCTCTAATGAAGGAAAAAAAATAGGTTGTTGCTGCAGGTCTTAAGTGCATGGGACAGGCCATTGCAGGTAAGTCTTAAGTTATGGGATGCTTATGTCTGCAGACGTACTTGTGCAAGCCAGGAGAATGAGAACTCCGGTGGATTTTTCTTCTTTTCCTCCAACTTTTCTGTTTTCTGTTGTAAAGTGAGGGGAGGGGAGGGCTTTCTTACACTTCTGAAGCCAACTTATGTCAAAATCATGTGCAAAGAAAACATTTGCACTTTCTAACTTGGACATGTGTTAATTGCTCTGTTAACTTCCACGCGGTTCTTTAGGTAGGGAGCCTCCAAACAGGTTTCTTGATGTAGCGGGACATCCTTGACAGAATGAGAGGATGGGAAGTGAATTTAATACCTACTGGAAAATCACGCGACTGCAAAGGTAATGAAGGCGGAGTCTTTTTGCCGTTCTGAGCTGGGATTTCCAAAGCAGGTAAAGGTGTGAGTTCTGCGCCTCACAGTGCTGGTTGGCTGGACAGCTGACTCCTCTCAGTGCCTCTGAAAAGCCAAGCAGTAATCTCCACACAGTACACTAACTATGAAGTATTTGGGGCATATTTCAGTCCCCTCCTTCTGCCATGGCTGCCTTTCCCTCTACTTTGACTTCCTTGTTCCTCTGTCATCTCCTTCTGCTCTCGTTGCTCATCTGCTCTTACCTGTTGGCTTATTCAACTCCGAAGTTGGAGGAAATTGAATAGTTCTTGTCCCTATGGTGGGCTTCAAACCATGCCTCTGATGGAAACCCCAGAGCAGAAGCTTTCGAAACTGTAGTGCCCAGTCGTCATTGCTGGGAGGAGGATTGAGGCATCTGAATCAACTTTTTTGATGCTGGAATAACAGTAAGGCAGTGCATGGCTTATGTTCCTCAATGAAATAGAAATAGATTCTCAGCGGTAACAACTGAAAAGACGTTATGAGGGCTTTTTCCAAAATTGGCTGGTAGTGGCAAGAGTTTTGCAGATCAAACTGTGCTTTTTTTGTCTTAACCTTTTTTGCAATGCTCAGAAAAGGTGGATGTTGGAGTGGATGGGTGCACAGGACTGGGAGCGAAGGGCTGGGGAGGGGGCTTGGGGCAGGGACAGCAGATCCCCCAGAATGGTCCCATCCAGGGCAAGCACCAAGCCATGAGGCGGGAGAGTCATCTTAAATGCCGTAAGCGAGGAAAGAAATGTAATGCAGCTTGGTGCGTGCATCAACATGCTTATTTTGTTGAGCTGATTTGTGGTGTGGTTTTTTTGTTTGTTTTTTTGTTTTCTGGTTTTTTTACCAGGGATAAGGAAAGTGATAGAAGGGAACTAGAGGTGGCCTCTAACTCTTTGCTTTGATTTGCCATCCTTGTGGTTTCTCTGAGCTTTTCTTTAAGAACTCGGGAAGATGTCAGTGTTTATGTAGCCAAGCATAGAGAGCTTTTACAGATGACTTGCCTAAGAAAATCTCTTAAATATCAAGAGCAGCAAACCCCACAAGGAAGATCAGGTTTTTTATGATCACTGCAGCTTATTTGGGTCAATGAAGAATGTCTGCTTTTATTCAGAGGAACTGTGACTGGGGCATAAAAAAACATTGCAGGGACTGTTAAGGGATTTTTAAGTTCCTTATGATATGTGAGGAACACCCATGAGGCTCTCAGAACTTTTTTTATTATTCTAAAGTTGTTTTATATTGTGCTTGGTCTTTATATGGAACACCAGAACTGTCAATGCTTCAAGCTCTAATTAAGTCGAAGGCAGTTACTGGGCTCAGCAGAGGGAAATAGTACTTTACAGGTGGTCACATTAAATGATCCAGTGGCCTCTTTCCGGTAATAAAAATGTAGGATATTTTTCCCATTATCCTCAAATGTAAAATATGCACTGAGCTCTTTGTTTGCCTTTAAATCAAACTACAGAAGGTGCTGAAAGCAAACCCAGAGTTTTATACCAGATTATGAGAAGTACGAAGAGAATGAAAACAGGAAACAAAGCATCTCTAAAAATAAGCCAGTGTCCCGCACAGGAGAGCTACATCAGTTTAATATATTGTCAACCTTGAATAGAATACAAAGCGTAGCAAGCTGCTTTATGCATTTCAGGGCCTTCTGCTTGCCATAGTGCCCTGGAGTGTTCTATGTGGCACCCCCGGGGTCTGTGTGAGGTCCCGTGAGAGCCTGCAGCTCATGTCCTTTGTCACGGTCCCCAGGGCCACACGTGCCAGCGAGCCACAGGCACATCCCATCCTAGAAACTGCCATCAGGGACATGTTCTCATGGTGGGGACTGCAGTGAGTGCTCAGAGCATCGAGGGCTTTGTCAAAAGCACTTAGAGCAGGAGAACTCCCGTTAGCTTTTATTAGAAATGAGTGCAGGACTTTGCAGAGGCAGAGGGAGTCAGCCAGGGGTTGGGGATGCTGCCGCACATCAAGGTTAGGAGTTTTATGTTTCATCCTACTCATCAGGTCCACTTGTACACCGTAAGCAATAATGAGCTTTGTTTTACGGGGTTGGCAACATGATGCCTTTTGCTGGGCTTGGAGTCACATTAGGTTTAAAGATTAATTACATTTTTGAGGAAATATTTGGTAAAGGTGAAGTGTATTCATAGTGATGTGCCTGTGGAGATGGTGGCTCTTTGAGGCTGAATGGCTGAGGTAATTTGAAACAAATATGAATTAGCAACAACAACAAAAGGATCCAAAACTGTATACAGCAGATTGTCGTTAGCTCCCAGCTATAGTAAGGACTGACCAGAGATACATCTCCCACTGCCCTGAACTGAGGCAGCACTGTCCCAGGTCACTCAGTCAGATTTTTCTGGCTTTTTTCCCCCCCATTAATCTTTTGGAATTGTGTTCTTGTTTTCTGTTCTATGCATCTTATAGGCTGGGTCAGAAAATGTAATCCTCTTTTCTTATTACATCATTGTTTTCGTGCAAGCTATGAGGTATGTCCAGACATGTATGTAATGAGCCAGGCAAACTGTTTTGTATAAACTGTGATCGCACCATTAAGTTGGCCACTTACACCTGCAAGGCTGTAGTTCTTGGTGGCATGGGTTGGTTTCCTTCTGGACTTGCCTCTTATCACACATGGCACGGTTGGTATTTCTGCCGGTACTGAGTGGTCAAAGACTTTGCAGTAGCCACTGAAATAATGTTGACAGAGACCCAGGCTGCGAGCAGAATGAGACTCCACCAGTGATTTGGTTTGGGGACAGGTCACAGATGTTTACAGCTGGATTGCTGTCTAGTTGTGGCAGGTCACAGAATCACAGAATCACAGAATGTTAGGGATTGGAAGGGACCTCAAAAGATCATCTAGTCCAATCCCCCTGCCAGAGCAGGAAAACTTAGGTGAGGTTACACAGGAAGGCGTCCAGGCGGGTTTTGAATGTCTCCAGAGAAGGAGAATCCACAACCCCCCTGGGCAGCCTGTTCCAGTGTTCCGTCACCCTCACTGAGAAGAAGTTTCTTCTCACATTTAAGTGGAACCTCTTGTGTTCCAGCTTGAACCCATTACCCCTTGTCTTACTGTTGGTTGTCACCGAGAAGAGCCTAGCTCCATCCTCGTGACACCCACCCTTTATATATTTATAAACATTAATGAGGTCACCCCTCAGTCTCCTCTTCTCCAAGCTAAAGAGACCCAGCTCCCTCAGCCTTTCCTCATAAGGGAGATGCTCCACTCCCTTAATCATCTTTGTGGCCCTGCGCTGGACTCTCTCCAGCAGGTCCCCGGTGGTGTAGACGGCAGAAGGCTGGCCTCTTGCCATTGCTGTGATGGTTAATAATTTTGCCTTCTCCTCCACCTTCTCCGTCTAGTAACAACCTCTCCGCTCGAGAGAGGCTCAAAAACCAGAAAGACATGTTTCACCTACTGCTTAAAACTTTTAGCAGACATAAGGCTTGTGTTGGGATGTTTTGGCAGAGACTTCACTTTAAATATAACGGCATTACCATGAAGGCTCTGTGCTGCCCTGATGAGAGACAGCACCGATATTTCAGGCAGCTTTTAGAAATTGGGAGGGGAGGCGGGAGGAGATAATGCTGCACAATTGTTTGATGTGCTGATCAAAAGATAAACTAGAATCAAATTAAACCCCAAGGGTTTGTACAACCTTGCTTATGTTTTATGCAAACCCTCCTGTACCAAAGGAAATAAAACACCATTGCCTTTCAAGGCAGATGGGGTGCAAATGAGGAGCAATTTTTCGCTTTTTTATTCTACTACTTACATTGTTGGTTTACAACTTCTCCTTACCCGTATCACTTCATTTCTAGTCATTAGGAATATGGATATGGTATTTGCTATTCGTTCTGCCACTTTAAGTCAGGAACACAGGCTCTTTGGGTAGTTTAAATTGGCAAAGCAGTGGGTCTCTGGGCTGATTTACAACACATGAAAGTCTGGCTTGTGGTATTCCTTATACTGGAGACTAGCTCTCACTAATGCATGGTATATGCTCAGAAATTGGCATGCCACTTACTAAAAAGAGCACAGCTTTATACAATATTTGTGCTCTCTTGTTCTGAAATATGTTCAACACTAATATAACTTGCCCTCTCCCTCCCAAAACTGAACAGTGCAAATGGGATTAGGTCAAGATCTACACAGTGATTCCCCATCTCATTGCAACACCTGGATTTCACTGAGGTTTCTCAAAATGTAAGAGGTGGTTGTATGAGAGAGATGATTCTTTCTGTAAAGCCTCAGTGCTGGAATGAGCCATAAAAAATCGTTCATTTTCCTACCCCTGGAATTCACAGCCCGCAGGGTATGTGTGTTTGATTGGCATCAGGCTGGGTTTGCTTGTCGACTTTGTGGATACTGCAGCAGAGACGACAAATTTTCCTCGTCACTTTTCTTGTGCTGGCTGGAGAAACTGGGCCGTTTGTCTCTTGGCTTCTCATCAAAAGGCCAAAGGTCCACAGCGGGAGGGCAAGGAGGCGTTCATTTTATTCCCTGAAATGAAAGGGGAATTCAAGAAGCGGACTCTGTCAGAGGCAGAGACAAAATCTCAAAATATAGCCAGGTATTTTCTCAAATTAAACACCTCTCGGATGTTCTAGGTCACCTAAAAGCACGCAGGAAAGCATGTAAGAAACAGTTTGTCTCAGGTATGAACAAGCCCCAGAATATCTTCGCACAAAAACTGACAGTGCTGCTGGCGAACATGAGGCCTCTCGTAAAGCAGGAGCGTATCGTTCCTCCAGCTCCAAGTACAGCACAGCCCGCTGGTCTCTAGAAGCAATCCTGGAAACTGGAGATAGCCCTGAGCTGTGGGACTGATCCTGTCAGCAAGAGATTTTTGGTTTATTTTCTTCTGATCCTGCAATTCTCGAGCAAGCAGAGCTCCCCAAGAAGTTGGGACGTGCTATGTCTGCTGGCAGGATTTCATGTGTGAGCAAAGATGCGTGTTTGGCCCCAGCTAGACTGAAATCACCCGCGAAGTCTGCACAGACCATAGAACAGCTTCAAGTGGTGACAACTACTGTCCTGTCCAGGCTCAGATTAATGGCCTGAAAGTGAGAGACGTCATCTCCCAGTCCCAGCAATCTGTTTTGCAACAGCCATGTCAGCGAGCATGTTGGTGCTGGCTGCCCTCTGCTTACGTCCTGTTTGCTCTTCAGCGAAGTGTTCAGCTGTGGAAGTGAAACGATGAAATACCTTTGCTCGTGCCAGCAGAGCCATATTGCATTCATAGGATGGTTTCTGTCTCAAAGGCTAGACTAGACTTCCAGTGGGTCTGCTCGGCTCGTGTTTCCAAATAGCAGGAGTCAGTGTTTTCCTTGGGCAAAGGACAATATCAGTCAGTCACTGCTTTCAAAAATTTCTGGTTCTTTATCTTATCATGAAGTAGTGTAAGATGGTTTTATGAAGGTGGCTATTGCCATAACTACTATAATCATTTTACTTGCTTGGCTGTATTCCTGGCCTTTTGTCTTTTGGTAGCTGGTAACGAAATGCTAAAAAAGCTCTTTGTGGTTGAATCCACAAAATGTCGTTGGAGTGGATACGTAGACAGGGTTCTGAGGCACTGTCTCATTCTTCACGATGCCCTGTTTGTCTCCTCTTTACTGAAGCCACAATACCCTGTGCTAGAGAACACCTCCGTGCCTGCCCTGGGTGTTGCGCCCCTCCAGCACAGACGCTCTGCCAGCGGAGCGCAGCTCAGACTCCTGACACTTCGGTATCGTAGGCTTTGTGTCTGTTAAAGCTGCTGTGGCTGGGCGGGTGTGATGCACCCAAGAGGTTAAACACAGATTTTGGTTTGTAGCACAGTGCAGCAAACACTGGGTGCAGGAGACGGTGCTACTAGTGCCATTCTCCCTGGGCTGTGGGGCTGTGGGGATGTGCAGAAGCGCAGTCTTTGGTATGATGCTGCCATTCCAAGCATCTGAGTTTGTTGAGTGTATTTAAAAGATAACATTAGATGAATGAAAACTGATGAGGGATGCAAGGGACTGAAACTGCTCAAGACTGTAAACTTTAAGCTGGTTTTAATCTTTAAATTGTATTTTTTTATCTTTCAAATTTTTACTGCTGTGGCAATCTGTGTACAGACAGTGATAATATGGAAATGCTGACATTCACAAAACCTTTTTCTATCACAAAACTTCTGTATGAAGATGGAGTTTTGAGATGCTGGAGCTGGATATACTGCATTTTCCTGGCTCTTGCAGATGGCCCTTCTTTCTACATGCCTGTCAGTCACAGCACAAGGACTCACAAAGACCAGCCTGCTGGTTAAAGGGCAGATATGAGATGCAGGAGTTGTAGATACAGTTTCTGGCTCTGTTGCAGCCTTGCTGCATAAAATTGAGCAAGTCAGTACCTCTGTATGTGTGCAGCCAGAACCTATATTAGTGAAATAATTGCTAATGAGGAGTGAACACTTCCCCATCTGCCGTCCTGCCCAGGATCTGCCCGTAGACACCCTTGCAGCAAGTCTTGCAAGGACCAAGCAGTAGCCCAGCTCCTTCCAAAGCATCTCTCCTCTGTCCCGTGTCTCTCCAATACATGCCCAGATGCAAGGAAATTAAAAGCTCTTCCCTGGCAGCAGCACGGAGGAGACTTGCTTGGGATTAGCCCTTGTGTGGAAGTCTGTGACAGCAGAAAATGATGCAGTGCAGTCTCTTTGTGTTTGAGCAGCCCTTACACATACTCCTCTGCAATAAGGATAATTAATGGATGCTAGCTATTAGCAAATGAGGGCCAGTTGAATTGCTCTGGCTTACACCAGTCAATTCACTGTATCAGAACTACATCCATTAATAATAGACTGTTGCTTTTGTTACTGTAATTGAAGGTTGGATTTGGGCCTCACATCCAACCCAACTCACCTGACTATCCTTGACTGTAGCTGTTATTTAAAAAAATAATAATCTTATCAATCCAGGTATTCCTTGAAGCAAGTACAGGAATGAATTTTTGAAGCACCAGCAAACACATGCTGCTGATGGGGCCAGACTTCCCATAGCCAGTGACGCTGTGTTGAACTTATTTCTCAGCTGAGACACACACGTGGTGCCCGCTAGGTCAGCCTGCGTGTTCTCTGCACCAGGCAGGTTATTGATGTGTACAGGAATTGTGCCCTTATAACCTTCAATAGTCTGTCACTTCACAGGAGCAGGGCAGATGGGTGTAGGACATGGAAGGCACGATGGAAGCCAGGGCTTGGGAGTCTGCTCACCAGTAATGCATAGGAAGAAGGCGACAGGGTGGGAGTCCATGGCAGAGCTCAGGCTTTTCTTGAGAGTAAGTTGGGGGTGTTTGCCCCACTGTAAGTGGTGTGCCAGCTGGCGATCTGCTGCTTCGCAGTGGAAGGTGCGAAGGAAAGAGTGCTTGACAGGGAGTCAAGTCTTGTTTGAAGAACTTTGCGTGCTTCATGCAGGAGAAGTAGGGCGCAGAAGTTGCCGAAGGCGGGAAGACACCATAATCTTTCCTTTGGACTGCAAATCTGGACACTTCCCAACATAGTGGGCTATGTTTCCATTTATGTTAGCCAATAGTTTTGAAAAGTAAAATATCCACTTCTCAGATGTTTATTTTCCAAATGGTGACACACACAGTGGTTTCAGTGAAGTATTTAATGGTCAGGAGTAATCAGAATTATTTATCAGCTGTAGTCCTCTTTTGGAGGGGTAGATACAGAAAACAAGACCTGCAGTTTAGCGGGGACGTGTGTCCTGTCTGAACTGAGATGAGATACTAAGATGCTGGTGCCTTGCAGTCCCTCAGAATGGCGTTGGCTGTATTGAAAGAAGAATGATAAATTCACAAGGAAAAGCAGTGTAACAAAGATTCAGCTTTTTCGTCGGTGTTTGTGGACTATAGGATAGTCACTGATTGCAAGCTGGGCTGTCACAATTGCTAGTTGCAAAAAGCAGCAGGATGTGGTGCTCATCCAGCTAAATTTAAGTTGGAAACATTTAACTTTCTATGTCCAAGCCTGTGCTACTAGGCTGCCTGCTGCGACTTCTCTGTCGTTGGGTTGTAATGGTGTTTGACAAGGATTCTTCCCTCTGGGAAACTCGGAAGAACTCTGCTTTCTTGCACATTCATGGAGATCGTTTAGTGACACCAGTACTGGGACCCTAGTGGAGCTGAAACAGCGGATGAGTAACAGCCCTTAAGTAATTTTAAACAAAAACAATTTGTAAGTAGTGGTGCATTGAAACAGTCGATCCTGAAGAACAGTTCTGCTCTGAAGAATGACTGTGTACAGAAGATGTGCAGGTAGGCTGTATTAAGAGTCTGGATGGCTAAAGTTACAGCCAAAATAAGCAAATGTTGCTGTTAAGACTCTGCATGTGTTGAGCCCGCTGCAGCTGTGAGAGGGAGCTGGTTTCGTTGCTTTTTATTGCATCTGCAAGAAAAGGTTTACCCAGTTCCAGTCAGTAAATGATGCAACTGCATTCAACCTGCTGAATTTTTTGTTTAATAATGTTTAATAATTGGAGGTACTGGGGAGAAGCAGCCCCCTGAATTGTCTCCCTGGATTCTCCAAATCCAGGCTGAATTTGCAAGGTGACCAGTTAGGGAAAGAATGTACCCATGAGCACCTGTAGACACATCTTCTCCTCTTAGGCCACTGCAATAATAAGGCTACAACAAGGGGACTTGGGGTAAAGGAGACTTGGCCCCTAATTGCTTTTCAGCTGCTGCACACGAGAGGCAGAAATCACGGAAACACAGTAAGCGTAAGGCTGCAAACAGCAGCACGTTGCAGGTCAAACAGCTGGTAAGGAAGGCAACGACGGAGACGTGTTCAGCACGGATGAACTCTGTTCAACACTTGGAAACTGAAGAATGCAAATGACGGCTATCACAGTGCTGGGGGAGCGTTTGGGGACTGGGAATTCAGCAGGCAGGCTGTCTCGCTCCTTGCCACTTGAGTGGTTTGGGTGAAACATGAAGATGCGCTGGCCTAACTCTGCAGTGTGCCTTTTCAGCTGAACAGGGACCGTGGGATTCCTCTCACCGTGGTCAGCAGGGGAGACGAGGAGAGGCTGAAAGCAGAGCAGAGGAGGATGAAGTGTGGGTTCTTGAACTTCTTTGGTTGCCATTGCAGTGAAGTGACAAAGGTGTTTTGGAAAGGTTTCTCGCAGGTACTTTCGGGCATGGCTGCATGTGCTGCTGGAAGAGAAGTGCCAGGCGGATCATCTGAGCAGAATTTAATCTCATCAATAGCCCAGTGAGAAGAGGCACTGGGAAAAGGACGATGGGGGAGGCAGTGTCTTTGGAAACAGGTGGCATGTTTGATGTCTCTCTCCGAAATCCTGCAAGCAAAGCAGTTCTAGCCCTGTCCAGAGCTTGGATGGGAGGTGGAAAAGAAATTCCAGATATTGTTGGCACATGCCAAGGAGTCCTGGGGAAGAACTAGACCACTGAAATGAAGCGAGTCAAAAGATTTCATTTTGAGTGCTATGGTTTCTGCAGATTGAGGGGAGGTAGGAAAGGAGGCACACTGTGTAGTCCGAAGTGCTTTAGGTGGTTTAGACAGGACTTCTCAGACACTTCTTTGCTCTTGCTCTGGGTTTGTTGGAGTTGCAACCCTATTAAAAGTCCAGCTATTGACGTAAATGTTCTCTCTATGTGTAAATTCCTTGCTTTATACACAGCTGAAGCAAAGAACTGATAAAAATATTTAGGTATGCAGTACAGCGTGTCACACACAAGAACCGGTCTAGTGGATGTATGCTGTCAGAGCTTTTCCTCAAGTTAAACCTAAACAGCAAATAGCAAACTATCCTTTCTGCACCCTATTGCACATTTTCTCAAAATTTAATTTAGAAGGAACCTTGAATACCTTTAACTGCTCATGGCAGGTGATATCTTAAAAACAACCTCGGCTCAGGAAACAGCCTGATACTGTAATGTCATGAATACTGGTTTTTATGACTGTTTAAACCAAGCCTGTTCTAGCTGGGAGCCATTGTACTACGTGTGCACTATCTCTGCAGCATGTTGTCATACCTACTGTAGCTTGTGATTGTCTGTTTTATACTAAAATACTAAACAATAGCACAAAATTAATACCCAACATATTTGGATTTCACATCTTTCCCTCCCATGCCATTCGCTCTCAATTAAGACCTTACGAAAAATCCTAGAGCAGGACGGTTGGGAAATATCCCTTAAATCAGAAAACCCATTTCAGCTGAATTTAGGAACCTGGGTAGAAAATGTCATTGCCAGGGACACTTCACTGAAAGGCTGTTGCCCCTGATCCTCCCTGGTTATGACTCTGCTTGCTTAGTGTACTTGCTCTGCCCTGAGAGCAGGTGCTTCTCAGCTCTGCAGGCAGCTAATACCTGGGAGCGGTTAGATATCAAAATGCACTGGTGGATTTTGGCCCAGACAGTAGAGGCCCAAAGTGCTGAGGGTTATTTATACCCCAAGGAGTAGGGAGAATCTCATTCAGAGGTGAGCCAGGGTATAAGACTGACACCGCCGGGGAGCAGTGCTCTCTCTGCCAGGGGAGCACCAGCCAGGTTTGCAGCAGAGGACGCTTGCAGGTGGCTCTGTGGCTTCGCTGTGGGGCAGGGGCTGGCTCTGGGGCTGAGGAGGGCGGCAGGCTCAGTGCTGGGTGCTCAGGGAGCTGTTTGCCTGTGCCCAGGCTCTGCCCGCTGGGCTGGAGTTGCTGCTGGGGCTCCCTAAACTCTGCCTGCTGGCTCTGCTGGACCAGCCTGCTCTCCACCCTGCCTCTTCTTCCATCGCCCTTGCGCTCCAGTGGTACACGGCAAAGACAAGAGCATCAGCCGCTCCTTGTCAGGGGGAGATCAAACACAGCCCTGTTATTGGGGGGTGACGTGCCACAACTCGCCGAGCGCCGGTTGCTCATTCGTCTCCCACACGCTGTCAGCAGCCCAGTAGATAAGAGGACGGGGAGATGCACTGCAGGGACCTGGCAGTTGTTTGAGGAAAGTTTCAAGCTTGTCCACATGATGCAGAAAAGCACTGGGGCTTGCAGCATCCACTCAGGGTGGAATGGGGAGCGGGAGGGCAGGTGGGGAGGGAAGCAGGCGTTTGGCTCCCAGTGGTGGGTGATGGTTTCCTTTGATCTCGCAGCTCGGCGTCCTCTCCCCCTGAGCAACTGTAGCTGCTCGGCTCATCGCCGTGTGATTTGGGCACAGCAGCATGCTTATAAACCTACTGCTGTCCTTAAAGACACCACTTAGCTCCCTGGTGTTTTCAAAAAAGGCTTCGTGTGGTGATTTAGCTCCTGTCTCAGAGCAACATCTGCCATTCTGAATCAGAACAAAACCAAATCCCTCGCTCTCCCCAGGAGCTGTGGCTCCCCGCGAGGCGGAGGTGCGCGGCTCTCGGCACCGGCTTTCTCCCCTCTACACGTGCCCCTCTCCAAAACACAGGCTGCCCTGGTGTGTCCTGGCTTGGAAGCATGGTTTGCAGCATATTGCAGCCTCCTTCACACTCAATGAAGGTACATTTTTACTTCATCTGAGGGACCTCATTTGCGCTCTCAGCATAGCTGCTTCCTGCCGTGCTCTGGCGTGAGGGAGGAGGGTGCTCCCTGCGGGGAACTCGCATCTGCTGGGATTTTTGAAGAGGGAAAGCAGAGGCGCTTGCTGGGCAGAGCTGGGAGCTGGAGCCCCAGGTAAGCCGATGGCTGCTGCGCTTTGTTCTGCTGCAAAGAGCTCTCGCTCGGTGTCCCAGGCTCCTGCCCCAGCCCTGAGCGAGCACCTCTGCTCTGCTGCGCAGGGAGGAGGCAATCGCTCGTGTGGGGGCCGTCGGCGGGGCAGAGATGCTTCGCCTGCTGCTGCATCACGTCCCCAACTCGAGAGGTGACAGGGTGGGAGCCTGAGTCTCGCTCTGCTGCAGGGCCTACAGCTGGCATGAAAAGCGACTTAAATGTTCAGCATTCTTTTCCCCCGTGGGTACCTCATTATTCTCAACAGAAAGAGACTTTTAAAAGAAATCCAAATGGATTTATAGCATTGGAAGCATGGAAAAAAGGGGGCAGAAAGATGGCTGCTCCCAATTACCACATGCACTCTTATTTTCATCATTTAATACCAGATTTTTGTAGTCACTTCCATTGCCTTTTTCAGTTTACTGCACCACGAGAGGCTCTGAATTTTGGAAGGCAAGTTTCAGTACTTTTTGAAGGCAAGATGTCCTGGTTTCGGCTGGAATAGAGTTAATTTTCTTCCTAGTAGCTGGTATAGTGCTGGTTTGCATTTAGTACGAGAATAATGCTGATAACACACTGACATTTTAGTTGTTGCTGAGCAGTCAAGGACTCTTCAGCTTCTCATAGTGGCCTGCCAGCGAGAAGGTGGGGAGTGCACAAAACGCTGGGAGGAGACACAGCTGGGACAGCTGACCCCAGCTGACCAGAGGGATATTCCAGACCATATGATGTCGCTCGGCATATACAGCTGGGGAAAGAAGGAAGGGGGTGGGAACGTTGGGAGTGATAGTGTTTGTCTTCCCAAGTAACCATTACCCGTGATGGAGCCCCGCTTTCCTGGAGATGGCTGAACACCTGCCCGCCCATGGGAAGCGGTGAATTCATTCTTTGGTTTACTTTCCTTGTATGCGTGGCCTTTGCTTTACCTTTTAGACTGTCTTTATCTGAACGCACGAGTTTTCTCACTTGTGCTTTTCTGATTCTCTCTCCCATCCTACCAGGATGAGTGAGCGAGCAGCTGTGTGGTGCTTACTTGCCAGCTGGGGTTGAACCATGACACTAGGCCTCCTTAAGATGCCTGAAGTCAGTCACTCAAAATAACAAAACATTCTTCAAAGTATTAATCAAATTATCCTAATAATTCAACAGCCCCTGCTTGGCAGGGGGGCACATCCCTCCCTCGGGAGGTGCAGGAAACCTTGGGTGAAGCAAAGTGGAGTCAAGGTGGGTCTCCCTGTGGTGTGTTCCCCACCCAGGGCTCTATGGTGGTCTCCCCCTGATGTGTGAATGCAAGCAAAGGTTTGTCTGGTCTTAGCTATCGATCCCACTTTAGCTGACACCTAGCCAAATTTGCAATGACTGAAAAACACAAGGGATAAGCACACGAGTTGAAAAGGCTGAGTGTTAGTCAAGCCCTGGGGGAAAAAATATCGGTGACCAGTGGCAGATATAAACACCAGATACTGCTTAATTTACTGGTACAGAGGTTCATGGTCTGGGAGCTGAACCAAAAGCAAAACAATGGCTGCGCCGCTGGGAAAGGCAAGAGTTATAAGCTCTTGTGAGGGCCTCCCACAATCTTACTTTCATCAGTTAGGATAAAGAAAAAATACAGCCTAGCTGACAGCAACCCTTTACTGTGCGGGAAACAAATAGCAATTGCAAGCAGGAATGACAGGCAGCCCAGAATTGTGCTTTCTAGATCTGAACAGAGCTGTTAAGCAGCATCTGAAGGGCTCGAGCAAGAGTGATTAAAAAAGATGCTATCTCCCAACCCTAGCAGGCTACAAAAGGTGTATTTTTGATGGCTAAATCCTGAAACAATTATGGCCTAGAGTGTAGTCAGGTTAGTTCTTATCTTTCTGATGGCCTGCTGGCAAAATCTGTTTTCTTATACGAGGCTTGTAATGTCTAATACTTCCAAGGAAAGATGGTATTGTGGCTCCTATGTGTGCGGTAGTGAGGATCAGAATAAACATAGGAGGCATTGCTAAAGCTGCGTAGGCTTAAAATTAATACCCCATTCCTCAGGGAAGTGATATTTTCACTCTGCTTATGGAAAGACTTGTTACTAATGGCAGTAGTGCCGTGGATTGTGCCTGCTGTCCCCTCTGCACAGGCAGATTTGACATTTGCATGGGAATTTCTGGGGTTGTTTCTGCTGGGTTCTCCAGCTGCTTCTGGGGTGGAAGGGGAGTCATCGCATGAGGTTCCGGCGACGTGCGTGTTTGTGCAGAAGTGTGTTGTGGGTGAGTGTGCTCACACCCAGCCCAACGCAGTAGTAGATCGCTGTGAATGAGCTGTTTCAGGGGACACGGTGTTTTCTTTTGATCCCAGTCCTCGACTATCTTTTCCAGCCATTTTGCTGTGCACGTCCAAGATGGACAAGGTGCCAAAGTCCTTTACCGGCATAATTAATCTCACCTGAGAGACAGATGGCGCCTTTTGCATTGGTGATTGTGTGAAGATAAGCACAATTTATTATTATAAACCACTTGATTGTAAGCCTTGGCACAACATGCCCTGTCAGTAAGGCCACTCTGTTAAATGTTTCTTTTTCTGAGATACAGAGCTTTCTTACCAGAAGTTTGTTTTCTTTTAAAAAGAAATGCTATAGGGATGCTAGTCCTGTCTTGCAGATACAATGAATTCATGGCAGTGCAGCTGATGGGGTTTATTTTTTCCTACTAAGCAAGCAACCTCGGAGTTGTATTCAGGTAGTTGAAACTGCTGGTGCGCCCTTGTCAAGCTTCTCATCTATGAGACAAGGAAAAAGGACAGATGAGGCAAAGAAGTCTGAGTGGATAAAGTCAAAGGAAGAGATACGAAAGAAGGGCAGACTGCTGAGAAGAGGAATTGCTGGCTGAATGGTGCAGGTCTCTGTAATATAGAGGTTTTCCAGCCCCTGAGTAGGAGCAGGTCTCAGGAATTTAACTGGGAGGTTGTAAAAGCTACAAGGAAGGGACTGTGATCTTCTGAAGTGTTCTCTTGCATAACCCATACCATAGGGTCACTATACATTAATTCCTTCTTAAGGCAAAGCCTCCCCTTTGGCATCAGAAGTGTATGGAAAAGGAGATCAAATAGGTGATTGCTTTTTGGACTTAGTCTTTCTGTTCACTGTGCTCGGGAGCATCCTGGCCTGGTACTTCCTGATGCATTGGGGTTTTAGAGAAAATGTACCTATGTTTCTTTCTGCTCTTAATTTGGTTAGATGAATATCTGAGTGCAGCAGAGAGTTTTCCACCGAGAGCAAAGATCCATCAGAATTGGAATAGTGTTGTGGGGTTTTGGGGGGGCAGTTAAGCATCCAAGGAGGAGAGAAGGATTAGGATATTCCAAAATGACAACAGTCCTGACAAGTACAGAACTGCTGCATTGCAGGCTGCTACATGTGGCTTCGCTGAATACAAATTAGAAATGAAAGTGGGATTTGCTAGGAATTAAAGGAGATAATACAAATAAGGTACACACTGAAAATTGTGCATGTTAGAGTGTGGTAAGACTTTGAGATAATTTTCCTGTCCTGAAATTGTTTTACTATTTTTGTTTTCATGCAAAATCTTGTAGCTTTGAACTGCCTTAGGAACTATTATTATAAGCTCACTTGTTCCTGTGACTGTTGGATCAATTTATTTAATTATCCCATTTCAGACTGGGGAAAAGAACAAACCCTAAAATCAATTTAGCAGTCTACATCTTTTGGCAGACAAAAGCGTGAAATCAGAATACTTTCAGGACTTGTGAAGGAAACTCATCTTTGCTGGTATCTTTAATTATGGGTTCTAAAGGGTCATAGCTAGGAACTAGTTGGCCATTTGTGCAGAGTATATGAAGTTCGCCTCGGAGGAACTCTTGGTTCAGACCCACAGCATCTATAAAGCATCTTATTTGCAGCATGCTTCACTTCTGAAAAGCGGCACCTTGTTTCAGCTCCTGGCATCAGGACAAATTGCTGTATAGTGGTTGCGATTAAAGTAATTGAGCAAAAGGCTTTGCCTATGTTTGGATAAACACCTCTCTGCTGTTCAGAAAAGGGCCGGTGGATATGAAAGCTCTTCCCAGTTTGGCCAACCTGCTGTTAAGACATGTGTGCGTTACAAGAGTTGAAAGCACTGGGGGTCCAGTCCCTCTGCCCTTGAAGTCAGCTGGAGTTTTGCCATCGACTTCAGTGGGCGCAGCTCAGGCCCAGTGGGCAACAATCTGAAGTTGCAGAAAGCGCTTTGCATCGTGTTGGAAAGGACCTGGATTTCTAACAGCATCTCCTCTGCAAGGAGATCTGATCCATTCCCATTTGTTCCCCTTGTCAGATGCTGCCTCAGAAGTCAGTAGTTCAGCATCTCTGCTGGCTTGAGGCAAATGCTGATCGAAGTGCAGGTTTTGCTATTTGTGCACCCTAATAAATATCTTATTAAGGCAGATGCAGAACTCTGTAAGTGGAGGGATGGAGCCGGTTGTCAGTGGAAGGTTGTGCTGGGATAGAAGCAGGGATATTTCCTTCACGTCCCTGGAAAGCCAGTGATTGCCATGTGCTGTGAGGGAAGTGCCAACCTGGAGGAAATCGAAGGTTTTGTCTCACAGGAGCTGTGGAGTTCAGAGCACTGCCCGCTTACTGGGCACTAACGTGGCGAAGCATGGGGTTAGGGTAGAGGGAAAGGGGTTGAAGAAGAGGAAGGAGGAGGTGGAGGAGTGGACAATCGTGTCCATGAGAAGAGCCTGGGAAGGAACAAGACGAGATGACAGTGGAGCTGCCGGTCAGGCACGCAGTCTTCTCCTTCCTGCCGTCATGCAGTGTGGTCCGCAGCTGATGTGTGCGAGGATGTGCAGAATTATTCATTACAGAAGACCAGTGACGCTCCTTTTCTAAATGTAACAGAGAAGTCTCGTGCTCAAATTTCAGAGATGGGCTGAAGGACAGGTGGAAGACAGGGTTTATTAAAGGGTTAAGCACCAAGGGAGAGGTGACGATCTGTAGTGCTAAGGAAGCAAGTCACACTCAGAAAGGAGGGAAGGGGAGAGGTATCCGCTGCTGTCTTGCTGCTCGAGTGAGGCCAAGTGATGGACATTGCAAATCCCAGGGGACTTTCAGCAGGAATGAGACGAGCATACTCTGCTGATGGTTGGGATTTGAACTGGATCAAAAATAGACAGTGTGTGAAGTGTATTAATTAAAGGTTTTTCAGCTGTCACAAGGAATGAGGATGCAATTAAAGGTGCAGATCTTGTTGCACTTCTTATTTCTAATGCTGGATAAGTATGCTTCACTGTCACTCTTGCATCCTGATTAGTGTCTTCTCCTGGTTCCCATACGAGTTGCAAGAACCTCACCTACAATCTCTACCATTGCCTGACACCCCAGCAGGGAGATGGACATGTTATAACATCTTGGGAAACAGAGGACAAAAAAGTCCTCTGAGGCTGTGTGGTCTCAGTGAATAGTGCAAATAAGAGTTGCTCAGTGGGGTATACTTAGAGCTGTTTGCCCAGCCTGTTTCTAAGCATCCCCGGTGACAACACCTGTTCCCCTGAGATTTCCACTTGGATTTTCTCCAGCACAGGTTCACTGAGGCTCGCCGTGACTGGCATTCAAGCTGTGTGAGCACATATGGTAGGAGAGGAGCAGTCCCTCAGCAGTACTCTGGGGAAGCCTGAAGGCTGGAACATGACTTGCTTATGAACACCTAAACCAAGAGAATTGCACAGTGTTTACTTTGGTGGGCGCTCAGAGGAGCGTATCCCTCCGGTTTTCTATCAGAATTGGTCAGTAAAGGCCACACAGTTAGCTGGTGGGAGGCAAGCAATCTGCACACAAGAATGATGGCTCTGCAGAACATAATCTTCTGCTCTGGGAGCCTTTGCTTCTCTGTGGGTACTTGGTTTTATGTCAGTAGCCCAAAAATGAGCCAAGAGGTGGGCAGGGCCAGAGGAAAGAATGCTGCAAGGCAGGGCTGAAAAACATCGATCCGTGGTGGTAGTCATAGTGTCATTTTCTTACTACTCAGACTGGTATTAAATATTTCCCAAGATCTTACAAAAAGAAAAGGTGCTTTTGAATTATATTCATGGCATATGATAATAGTGGCCAGACTGGTGGTTATAGTATATTTCATCTTTTAAGAGTGCCAAGAACATTTCCCATTAGCTTAACCAAATCTGGAAGTGGAGTTGACTTGCAGACTTACTATAACTGCTTTCTAAATCCTGGGGATGGTCTCTTCTTTCTTGCTAAGACAAGAAATAAAAATTTGCTGACAATATTGTGTTGTGATGCGCAAAGACTGTGATTATTCGTAGAATCATAGAATCATTTTGGTCTGAAAATACCTTTAAGATCGTTGAGTCCAACCGTTAACCTAACAGTATCGAGTCCACCTCTAAACCGTGTCCCTAAGAACCTCATCTCAGTGAGCTCAGAGAACAGAGGGATCAGCTTGCCACTTTGACTGGGATCCTGGGTTTAGACCTAGTTAAGTACCTGGGACCTGATGTATGAGATGCACTTTGAAGCACTACAGATTTTCCCAGGTGGGAATAACATATCTACTCAAATACACAGGATCAGAACTAAATTCAGGTTTTAAAGTAGCATCTTTTCCTGACTGGCCCATCATGTCTTTTAAGGTGACTGCAGAAGACTTGAATGCTTATGTTCAGAGGAAAAGAGGTGAAGAAATCGTGTGGTTTGCATTTAAAGTGAATCTGCTGCTTCTTAGCAACACTCAAGTGAAAAAGACCCAATAACCAAAATTTCAAGAACAGACCTTTGTCAAGTTAAAATTCCTGAAATTGCAGAGCTTTTCCTTCACCCATCTTTATGCATTAGCTGAGTGCTTAATGAATGACAGTTTCTCTAAGATATTCCCTAAGCATAACCATACTCCATGGAGACTAGTTACAGCATCATTATCATCTCTTACTCTATGAACATCTTATGTCTGGTTAATAATGGTTGCAGTGGGAAAGCGTGATCCAGCTCTGTGAAGCCAAGATCTTGTTAACATTCCTGTAAATGATTGAAGGTACATGAGTAATCCTACTGAGTTAATTTGCCTCTTAATTTCTAACTACCACCTTGAAAAGCAGATTTAAGCAGTGCATCTAGGAATGCTGCTTTGTACTGTTTGTAAGACACGGCAGGAGTTCAGATCCTCACTGCAACATAACTGCTGTGGTTGCTACGATTTGTGGTAGAGATAAGTTCTTTCAGTCTAAAAGGAGAATTTTTCTTTTATGGTTTTCACAAATCACAGTGGTCAAGGTGGTGGTATGTCTGCTTTCCTCCCAGTCAGAAGAGACGGTGTTGCCGTTCGTGTCCTCCGAAGAGTGCACTGGGATTGCAGAGAGCTTGGTGGCAGCTGCCCTTGGGAACACTGCCTGGTACCTTGGAAGCATTGTCACCTTTGTCACCTCTGCCAGGCTCTCTGGGCGAACCTCACTGGTGCTGGGGTGGGGAGCTCCAAGGAAGGACAAGAACATTGCAAGGTGTTAGAAGCTCAGAGGTGGCCCCATTTCCCATATGCCAACATCAAGGTCCACCAGTGTGGGTCCATATGTGTGAAAGCAAATCTCATTCATATCTGGGGATGCTGAATCTCTAGAATGCTTTAGCCAGAGCTAGTTGGAAAAGAGCATGTGTGTTCTTCTCGTGTTCTTATGAATGCGAATAGCAGTCTGTTTCTCTTGAGTAGTTGAAAATGTTGTGAAAGGCTCTATTAAATATTCTCTGAGATAAAATGACCCATTGAGATGTTTCTCCTGTCCCTTTCCCTTCCTCGTGCTTCCTCTTAGTGGGCCCAACCATGCCCGTGTATGTACTGAAACGTGAGCCCTGATGGAGGAGACAGGCAGGGAGGAAGCAGCCGGGCGAACGTAGGGCTTAGGGACGAGTCCAGCAGAAAGTAATCTCTTATAATCCCTGGAAAATGTTATTTCAAATAAAGATGTAAAGAAATCTAACTGCTCTGTCCCATGAAATGTAAACCCAGCCTCATTACTAGATTAATATGCAGGGTTTACTCTGAATGTAAAGGCCCTTTAATGCATAGCAATTAACACCATAGATAGTAATGCTTATTAATACGTCCAAATAAAGGTTGAGTTGTAGTTGCTGTGGGAATCGCAACTTCATTTTTTTTTTTAAGACTTCCCTATTTGAAAATCCCTGCTAAATCGATATTTTTTGTCCTGTTAACCACGCAGAGACACACATAGAAACCAAACATCAAAGAGCAAGCAGAAGTGGTTTTGGTTTCTTTTATGAGTACTGCTAGAGACTCAGAAGTAAGAGGGGAATTTAAAGTTTAAATAATTTTTTAAAAAATAATCCTTGCTCTAAAGTTTCTACTGCCAGATTTCATCACAGACTAATTCCTTGCAGCTGAGCTGCAAACCTCTATGAAAATAGGGGTTTACAGTGGAAACACTGACTAACTATAGCTGTGCAGTCCCATGAATAATGATGCTGTAATTATGCCTTATGATTTACCAAGACCTGGTTTCTCTGTAGCTCATGAGATTTTGCTGATTTTAGGAGCAAGGGTTTTTTTCCTTTACTGTGGTTTGCTCCCTTTTGTTCATATTATGTTGGCACATACTTTTTGAAAAGCTTTTCTCTGAAGAGAGCTGGGCAGACAGCTATGATTAAGTATGAAATGATTGGGTGAGCTGTTTGTCAAAGTTATAAATAGGATACCACACAAACCCAACACTAATCTTGCTGAAAGACAGATACTGGCAACATTTCTTAGTCATCTGTTCCTGACGCTCAGGGGAGAACAGCTACACTTCCATTAAGTTTTCAAACAGAAGTTGCCTAAAATAAATTTCTTTGGTAAAATTTTGGGCATATGCACTATGAGCTATGCTGAGATCTAGCAAGGTGTTGGGAATTTAAATGTTCATCCCAGTTTAAACCTGGTCCCTTGGGTCACCCCTCTGTGCGGGGGTGAACAGTGATGGTTTGACTTTTATGGAAACAGAAATCTGTTCATGAGACGGTTGTGGCGGGACCAGACTGGTGCTCTCATCTCCTCATACCCTGAGTTAATTTTAAGGATAGAAGAGGAGCTCCTTCCAACCTGGTATTCTGTGATTCTGTGATTGCATCTTTGGGTTTACAGGCAGCTTTCTGTAATCTGCTTTTGGAAGATCAGATGGCGGTGTAAAAAGAAGATCAATGGCACAGGTTTCACCTACATGCTTCTGCAACCAGAATGAAGGGCAGCATATTGAATTCCTTCTGCTGCAGATCTCTTGCACGCAGTGGCCGAGGCTCCTGCAGCCTCCAGCCTTCGGGCTGGTACCTGTCTGTCCGCGTTTTGCATCAGCTGCATCAGTTTTGTCGAACTGGAAGTCTGCAATTGCCTGTTCCCACAAGATGACCCTGTACTTGCCATTTCCTTTCATGGTGGCTCAAATTGTAGGAAAGGGCTCCACAGTTGTTCAGCACTTTCGCTGCCGGCCAAAACATTCACGAGACCAATAAAGCAAAGCAATAGCTGAAGAAAAACCAAACATTTCTGGGGCTGAAAAAAGCTTCAAGTTGCAAAGTGAAAAAGCCCACAGCAACCAGAACTTGCCCCTCAATCCTGCACCTTCCCACATCCCTGCCAACACATACAGCAAGGAGTTTTAGAGGAGGTATAAGCACTCCTAACAAGGAGTTGGCACAAGCCAACAACTTTGCATAGGTAAAGTCTCTTAAATTTTTACAAAGATCTGAAAAAGGATGATCTAGAATTTGTGAGGTTCAGACCATTCATTACTTACATATTTTTATTTTTAATTTTGAAAAGTGTACATACATTTATGGAATTTAAGATTAATGAGTGTCATTACACCTAATTTCTTAAATTTTTACACGTAGGCATTTTGTTTTTGCGAACTCTCAGAATCAGATTTGGATACAAGAATTTTGTTTAATAACTATTTAAAGACAAGATTTTTTTGCAAACTCAGGAGTCATTTTCATTCTTAGCAGCAGACAGAGTGGCTGAGGGTTTTTAGTTTGTCTGTTTTCCCTTGGGAGATTTTTGCTGCTAGAAGGCACAACCCTTCTTGGACTCACACATCCTCCTGCAGGAAGGGAACGAGCTGCCCCCACGGTGCCACCGACAGTGTCGGTAGCGGCGATGAGCTTTGCTGGGGTTAGGAGGGAGTGTTCTCTAAATGCTCCCTTCTCCACGAGAGTTGAATCCAGGTTCGTTCTTTGCACTGAAGCGATGGAGACTGGCCACGAGCACTCCCTATTCTTGAGCAATAATCTTACAAGCTTGCTGAAGCTCCTTAGTCTCTTTATCCCAAAATAGCCCGAAGTGCAGTATCACCGCTTTCCTTGCTGGGTTTCAACACGGGGACTGGAAAAACCCTTTGTTTTTGACCAAAACCTCCTTCAAGTTCCCGTCATGGATTATGTGAATGATTTTGCCAGAGCTTTTTTTTTTTTTAATGGAGTATAAACAAAAAGCCTTCACCTCTTAAACCTCTTAATGGGAACTGAATCTTTAATTCTCAGTTTACTACCAAGATTCCTTTTCCAGTTTCATCCTTCTGGCAGCGAGCTACCAGGGCATGGGGAAGAGCTGTCAGTTTCTCCAGTAGATATTTTATTTCTGAGAAGAAATTGGGAAAAAAATATTCTGCTTAATTAATTGCTTTGCCTCTTATGTAGTAACATATTTATGTTGTTATGAAGCCTCCAATGAAGCTGCATCTGATAAGAATGATAGGTTTCCAGTTTGATCTTATTTTAGATTGCGGCAAACTGAGGATAAAAAGACTCTTTGTTCCAAGAAGGAGGGGAGCGGGGGGAAAAAGAACCAAAACATCTGGTGAGAAGCTCGAGACAACTCTGAAAGAGGTTGATAGTGATGGATTATGACACACAACTTCAATACATCCCCACAAGTGTTATGTGAAGAGACAAGATAATTCTCCCCTTGTCTAAGAGTCTTTTTAAGAGTTTTCTGGTTTTCAGAGAAGGGGAAAAGAGTGTAACAGTGAACTCCCTGTGTGTTTGTTTCTCCATGGTCCTCGCGATTGGTCTAGTCTGAATGGTTGGCTTCTTTCAAGATTTAGGGAGTGCTAATTGTAGACCATATCCTGGCTTGAAGCCGTTCATAATGGAACGTCTTTCCTGGGGCAGAGACCTGCTCAGGAGCTCCCCAGTGGTGGGTCCAGTGCCCAGAGGAGGATCTGAGGATCATTGGGTTTCGGTGTGTTTGGTCAGCTCTGCTAGGCAAAGGTCCTTCATTGCTTGTGGTACGTGTGGATTTGGCCCTCATTCTTTCATTCCTCTCTCAAACCCCTCAAAAAGATATTTTCTGCTGCAAATTATAAAGCATTTCATACTCCGTCCTTAAACACAGGCTTGGATCATTGCACCCCGTGCTGATTCCTGCTGTGTGTGCACAGCTTGGAGTCAGAGACAGAGTCAGGCCCACGTAGCTAAGGGCAGAGCCAGGTCCTGAGTTAGAAACTGGGGGAGCAGAGTGATGGGAAGGGGTGTTCTGTTCCATTCAGAAAGACACTCACAAAACCCGAAGGAGCAACATGTGGGTGAAGTGCTTCGTGCAGGTCTTTTCAGTAAGAATCAAGTCTGTTGTCAGCATTTGTGACATTTCCTCTGTTCCCTTCCTTTGCACGGTTTGCCACTGTAACATACACAGATGACATTAGGGTTTTCAGACTGTCATTCTGAAGGCACTCTTATCTACTCCGTACTTAATATTTTTCCAGGACACGGAGGTGGCACTTTCTCCTCTGTTAATTAACTTTTTTTTTTACCCATACTTGCCTGACTTACAAATTCCTTTGACACTAGGGTCTAGGATTGAACAAATTGATACCACACTTCCAGTGCGTGAGCATGACACTGAGCTGACAGCCTTGGAGCCTGAAGTATTTTGACACACGAACAGAGCAAATAGAGAGGAAATTCCCATTCAGCCTCCTGCCCGTCTCCCTGGGAGCCGGGCTCCTGACTTGAACGGCCTTGTCGGCAGAAAACAGGGCAGTCCTAAAGCCCTCACACCCATCAGCGGTTTTCTGCTCCAAGGATGCCAGTTGTGATATTTCTCAGAAATACCTGTATCTATTCGCCGTGTTGGGGTTTCACCGTAATGTGTTACAGAACAGTGCTAACCTGGTAGGGAGCCAACGCCATGCAGTAGCCAGATTAAGTTGTCTTATTTCATTAACATTGTTTTGGTAGTTTATTAAATCTTGGTAGGAGTAGAGGGGTAAGGAGTGGAAAGAGCAAATCTTGTGGATTATCTGCCCTTGATTGTTCACTTCTGTTGATGTAATGCTGGTCTGAATGATGAGCTGTTGGAACAAGCATTTGATGTTTTGCTATTGTCTCATCTTAAATGCATGCATTGTTTTAATAGAATAAGCATATTCTCTAGCTGTTTTTCCCAGTCTGCTGTCTTTGTCACTGATGTGGAACGTGATGCTTGTTTTCTTTATCTGGAACGAAAATATTAGCTCATCTCAGATAGCACAAGCTATTTGATCAGCCATTAGATGGTAAGGCGTTATAAAAGCTGCTGACGTGGGACAAATTCAGACCTGTGGTGTGCAGCTTGAAAAGACTTCATGCCCTTGTCATCAGTCCCTCAAGATACCCAGCTACTCCCCCAGCAGCAGCAAAGAGAATAGGAGTCAGTCGTGGTTGAGCCAAACACCTCTGGCCTTACTGAGGCCAGAGGCAGCAGTGGTGTGTGTAGGGAGGCCGACGTGGACGAAGCGTGAAGGTTTGCCGTACAATACTTAATATTCAGGCCTGCTATGACTCTGCTGACATTGTGTGCAAGCTGAAGCCAAACAAGATGATACTCCTAATACATAATCAGAAAACAGAAGATAGCATGTTTTGCTGACAGCTGACTGCAAATCAAAGAAACAGGCTGCACAGCGCTTAGCTGACACCTGCCTTTGCAATATGGGAAAATTCCTGATTTGTACCCTCCTTAATAGAGCAGTCTGGTAGCCGGTTCAGTTTGGTGTTAGCAGCTGCTATGAGAGACCAGCTGGACGCCTGGACACCTTACACAAATATGATGGGGCGTAGGTGTTTGGAAGCGGTTTGCCAGTTGATGTTTCTCAGTGCCTCTAGAATGAAAATGGCGTGAAGAGCTCTTCCTAGGCGGTCAGCAAGGACTGTCCCCTAGTTCTAATGTTTTTGGGGTACTCCTGTTTCCTCTGGGAGTTATCAGTGAAAAGACTGGGTTTCAAGGTAGCATCATGGTACTAGTGCTGGAGGCTGTGCTGTCATTTACTTATCAGCATGCACTAAATCATGTTCTTTTTAAAGATATGTATTTCAAGAGAGACGGGGACATGAACATCTGATACAGGAAAAGCTGGGAGGCACAAGGAAGGGGATTTACTTTCATTGCACTACCTCTTTGCAAGGTATTCTAGCATCTGTACCACCTCCAGGCTCATTTTGCGTCAGCTGCAGATGCTCTGACACGGTTAAAGAAAGAGAAGTGCGGGGTCTCAGCTGTGTGGGGCTTGAGCAAGCCTGATTGCCTGAGACATCCACCCAGAAACCCCCGAGGAGAGGGGGTTTGGGCTGTAGGTGTCCTCGTGTGCTGGGGCTGGACTGAGGCAGCTGGGGGCCAGTTTTGGTCTAGGAGCATGAGACGAAGTTTTGGTGCAGTTTGGAGAGGAGAGTTACAAATTCAAGGGAAGAATCATGACAGATTTATCACAGCCTGAAATAACCTCTGGGAGGAAAGATTTTGTAATAATTTGCATTTAGATACTCTGACACATCCAAATAACCCCAAACCCTCTGCAAACATTGTAATGAATTCAATCTCCAACATCCTGTGAGAGGGATAGAAATAGCACTATTTACACGGTTAAAGGAGCCAAGGACTCTTCTCTCAGTGTTGCGTTTTACACCCCTGGGACTGGCCTTTTCCCTTGTTTTCATGGCTGTGGAGCCTCACGGTGGGATGAAACGCAGCAGCAGTGAATAGCTCGAGCACTTTTCTGAGCTCAGTTAGCCGAGGTCCTGCTGCCCCGCTGCGTTACACCACACACCATGGCCACAGTGACTCCCAGCACGGCCCGTGGCAGACGGACACACGGCCAAGGGGAGCCTGCATGGGCCAGGGCAGCGAGCCCGGGGAGCACAGGGGAAGAATCAGGGAGCTGAGTCCCACCTCAGCTCATGTCGGTGGTGACTGCAGGCAGGGCTATTTCCCCCTGCGGGGACCCGGCCACAAAGCAGACTGGCTCCATCCCCACGGGGAAAGTGGTCAAGTGGTTTAATATACAGCACTCTCAAACGCAATAATGAATTTGATAGCCAAAATGATCTGCTAACCCAGCCAGCTGAGAGGGTATTTGAAGGACGATCCAAGCCTGTAGCCAGGCAGTGTGATATTTTCTTGTCATCAGCCTCCTGCCTATTCCTTTCCACTCCAGGGCAGTTAATCATAAATGAGATATTTGCTCGATGCTGTTTTCATGCACGCTCTGCCCTGTCTCCGTTTCCAAGAGACCGTGAAGTTGGTGGGTTACATCCCACACCAACTGTAGCAGCTTTTGCAGGAGCGCCGGCTCTTCCAGGGAGACCCAGATTGAGCCACACATTTTGGCTGCCAAAGGCTTTGAGCAAGTCGATAGTTTTCTGAAGGGAAGCCGAGAATCACAAAGTGCATCTTCTCTTACTTACGAATATGTCTTGACTGCAGAGTGCTTAGGGCAGCATGGATCTGGTATTACCTAAGCCATCGGTTGCACCCTGGGCACCTCCAAGCTCCGCGGTCAGACCTCTGCTCAGCTGGAGGTTTGAGAGTCAAGAGCTGGGGAGAGATGCCCGGGTTTAAGTTACAGACTCACATGGGATAGTGCGGTTCTCTTTGGGCCTGGCCCAGAGTTGGCCTGAGTCACTGGGAGCGTGTCCATTACCTTCAAGGAGATTTGGGGAGCAGCCCTCTGCTTGCTGCCGGTCTGGCTTCTGCCAGGCTCACTTGCTTTCTGTAAAGCTCTTCCAAGGGCCGGGGACATGCGCGCTCGAGGCAGCGGTTAGCAGCATGCCAGCTGCGTACAAGGGGAGATTTCTCTGACGCAGCGGTGGAGGGGAGAACGCGCACTGTGTCTTTGCAGATTTACTCCTCGTAAAACACCTCTAGCTCTCCAGAGGTATCTGCAGATAATCTCCTGCCAAGTGAACCCGGAGATATTTATAGTGCAGCTTCGGCAATGACATAGTTAGCAAACAAATGAACTTTGAAATATAAGGAGAGCAAAAATATGGTCTAGAGTGTGTTTATTTTGGAGTCAATTAAAAAAAATGATAAAAAGTAATGGTGAATGTTTCCAGGGTGGGTCAGGCTAAAAAGCAAAGAAAGCAAAGCATTTTCATACTGCCGTAAGACTGTGTTGTGTACACTGAGTTTGAATTACAAAGACAAATGATAAAAACTTTGCTTCCCAGTGGGATAAAGTGCTGTGGTGCTGAGTACCATAAAAATGCTTGTAGAAAGCGAAGACAAACGTTGCTTCAGAAGGGATTGAAACTACTCTGAGTTCAAGCGTTTAAAAAAAAAAAAAAAATCTATATTCGATTCACAAAGTTGTGTAAAATTAAGCAATTGTAGTTAGGGGTGTGAGTTTTCCCTTGCTTTCTGTCTTTTATCCTCTGTCTCTTTCCTCCTGTTTGGCGGTGCTGGCTGGCTGGAGGTCATTTGGAGCTCTGCGAGCACAGCAAGGTGTTGGCCTGATGCCATCCTGCTGAAACACGCTCTGCTTTGCCTGCGGTGGGAGCGCGGAGGTTTTTGTCTGGTCATGTCACGTTTTAATTAGCATGCCTCGCGCTTCTGCCACTGCTGGTTGCTCCTCAGGGAGCTCGAGCGCAGCGCGGGGCTCTTCCTCCCCCTCCATCTTCCTCCTGGGGACAGGCCCTCTTTTTCCCCAGAGGCAATCCCACACTTTCCCCTCTTCTTTTGTTTCTAAAGCCGCCAAACCGGCAGCTTTGAGGAACAGGGAGGTGTCTCCTTGCCGAAGCGGCCGTGTTTGCTCTCCCCAGTTTGAGGCAGGTCTCCCGCCTGAGCGGGTAGGAGGACATTGCACAGCCAGGCCCTGCTTACCGGCAGCAGACCAGGAGATGGGAGTTCCCCAGGTGGTGGGTTCCCACTGCTTTATCTTGGCTAACCAAAGCAAGGGATTAGTAAAGGGTTGTTCACGGCTTAGGCTGAAGCCCTGGTGGGTAACGGTGCATGGAGAAGTGGCGGGAATGCTCCTGCTTTTGGGTGCTAATGAGTGCAAGGGCTTGCAGGACCAGGACTTCATCTGCAAAATTTACCGTCAGCTGAGTTGGTGGTGGTAAAGTCAGCCTTTGGGAACCATTGGGATCCTTCGGGATCCATGTCCTTGTTTATGGGCATTCCAGAGAGGCCGGGCACTGAAAATACCTCATGTCCTGAGAGCACCACGAGCAGCATAGAAGGACACGTACTGAAGTAAAACAACAGTCAACAAAACTTCGATCCTCCTCGGAAATCCTGTGGCAGCAGAAATCAGACAGAAGCGGCTGGACAAGCAGAAAGTTTTTAATTTGCCATGACAGGAAACAAAGCTGTGTCTCGTCAGAAAATTACAGCTCCCTTTTTCTGCCTGGCTGTCGCATGTCAGCAATCCTCATGATGACTTTCTTGTACAAATGCAGCCTTACAGAAATGAGTTCAGGGGATGAATTGCAACAACCTAGTTTATGAAGGAAGGAAAGGCTTAGGCAAGCACTGTAACTTAAATTATATTTGGTGTGGCAAGCATTGGGCCACATGATGTTTATATTTGACTCTTAGTTTTTGTATTGAAGCAAGTTGCTGCTTTTCCTTTTATGGTTTTTCCTGTGTTCTTAGGCTACTAATGACATGGCATTCACAAGGGTAGGACACATGCCCAGTTGCAAAGACCCTTTACCCTGAGGCACCCACTTGCTAAGGGCTCTACGTTAGAAATAGCCAAGGACTTTAATGGGAAACTAGAGAACTGCGAAGGTTCAGGATTTGACGCTGTCAAGACACACAAGAGAAAACACAATTTTAAATATATGGTTCAGCTGAGCTATGATATTAAGACAGCAGTCCTGTAAAACTGCCAGCAAAATCATTGGCAACCCCAATCACATTATGTTAAGCACGGTAACTTCTTTGTAATTGGCTTATCTCAGTGTGTGCTTGGAACAGGGGGTTTTTATTATTATTATTCTTTAAAAAAAATAACCCTGATGTTTGATTTTATTCAAATGAATACTTATTGCTGGGTAAGGAGAAATGTAGGGTGTGTTTGCAGGTGGATGTGTCTTTGTTAGTAAGAACTCATAAGAACTTAAGCAATTATTTTAAAAATGTTTCTGACTCTACCTATGCAAATGCTTGCTTCTCCATAATAGAGGTTGCAGAGGGCAGAAGCAGCTTCCATACTGAAGAATTTTTCAATTTAACTGCTGAGTCGTGTTACCTTCCTGTCCTTCCCTATAGCAAAGGGTATATCAGTCAGGGATTGTCATAGCAACCCTTTTTTGGGTGGTGGTGTCTCTTTCTGGGAGCTAAATTTTTCATTGAGAAAATGGTAAATGGGCGGATTTCAAAATGCTTGGAGAGGAATTGAATTAGTCACCCAAATTCCACTGGCATTCAGCACGTCTGTGTCTTTTGAAAACTGCTCCCTAGTCTCACCTCTCTGGTTATGGCAATACCTTCTCGGGATAGGTTGTTTGGAGGGTTGGTTTGGGAGTAGGAGAAGCATGTCAGGGTTGGGTTTTTTTCCTTGACAAAGTACTTTCAAACAGTTGTTTTAACACACATGTTAAGTCTAATGAGGACAATTACTGTGTCATTTAATCAGAGACTTCCATGTCTTCTGGGATTCTAAGCAGAGCTGTATTCTAAGGCAGACTTTGAGCAGGAGACACTTGTATTTCCCTTATCCTTGCCCCATGTATGAATTTCATCTCCTTCACTTTTCCTTCCCTCACAGCCAGCAGTGAGAAAAATTTGTACCTACATTCACACCAACCACTATATAGATGCAGGATAATTCAAATTAGGGGGCAAACATGTAAAGCCTGATTCAGATCCAGGTTACTAGGGAGCTGGAATACTTTTAGGCTGAGGTTGTCTGGGATGAAATCCTTCCTTTTTCAGACCTGGCCATTCAACTACATTTTCTCTCTCTACATTTTCAGGGGAGCACCTGCGAATCTGCCCGCAAGGCTATACCTGCTGCACCAGCGAGATGGAGGAGAACTTTGCAAACAAAAGCCGAAGTGAATTTGAAGCCATGATGAAAGAGACTGGTCGCTCTGTGCAGATGACCCTAACAGCGCAGCACAGAAGCTTTGACGGTAAGTAAAACCTCCTCGCTTCCCACCTGCTCAGGATCCAGGCACTGCTTAATTTTCCAAGCACTGTTTGAGGCAGGGCTTCGTGTTCGACGCACCTTCCTCTGCATCTTGCTCAGTAGTTTGCATGAAACGTTGACCTTCAATAGGAATTGTACCTCTGGCAGTATTTTTGCAAGACCAAGTCATTTTGAGACCTCCATTTCACTGAAGCTGTTGCAGGAGGCTGGCAGGCACTTGTACCAACAAATTGTGTACCTTGGCACCGACGCAGCTTTTCCAAGCATGGCGTAATCTGGTTTTACCACAGCAGCATAACATTTGAGGTAGTGATGTAAAACTTGGCACTATGCCCAGAGCTGTAAGTTGAAGAATATGGTAAAGGTGCCTGAGTAGCCCTCGGTAGGTGGGGAGGGTTTATGGAGGCCTGGATTTTTCTTGTCCTTTCTGTGTGGATTGCAAATGAAAAGGAGGTTAGTTCACATTAGGTGCTTGTAACTTTCGGCTTCATCAGAACAATGGAGGTCTGACAAACTGTGGTGCATAAGATATTGTGGACAAACATGCTCTCCAAAGTACAGTATCCCTCCTAACATGCCAAGCAGAGGCTAAGGGTGGCTCTCTTACTTTTATTGTTCCCTGAAGAATCCATTTTGCAGTGCACAGTAAGCCTCAAGGTCTGAAGGCTACTGGAAATGAATGGTTTATTGGCAAAATTGAGATGACCTATGATTCAGAAACTGTATCCATGATCAGATTTTGAAGAAGGTCAGACACTTAGAATCACAGTCCTCCTAACTTTATCAACAGTCATCATATGGAGTTATTGTGAAAAGAATGGGAGTTGGGGAAAGAAGCTATAATAGCCAGAAAGGTGGAACTGGGCATTTCAAGCAGTAAATAATAGATCTAAAGAAATAAGCCTGACCTTCGGGTAGCTGATAACCAAGATTAAGTGCTTTTACACTGAATAGAAAGAAAAGGCAGTGCAGCTCTGCAAAACACATTGTAACTATGTGGCCAGGGTTGACCACAGTGAAGATACTTTTTTAAGAGCTCAAAATTAATTGATTTTCACCTGCCCTAAAAAGTGGTAGCCAGGATTTTCAGAAGAGCCTTACAATGCAGGTTGCTCAGACTGACGTCTGAATGGGACCTGATGTAGCGGCCGCTGAGCGTACCTGCTGGCACCCGGAATCCAGCCCCTGGCAGGGGTTAATGCGAAACACCCACCAGCCTCCCACCCCCTCCCTCCGCTGCCCGTTGCAGCACTGACTGCTCTTTATTTTTGCCACAAATGCTCGAAAGAACATAGTTCTACGTCTGTCATGTAAGGGACTGCAAAATCTGATGGAAGCTTTGAGGATTATATCGATGAGCAGAAGTTTCCTAGTGAAGAAATGGTTTAGTATGAGTGTGATGTTTTGGTGGATTAATAACGATAACAGCAATAATAATGATAGTAAGCAAAACCAAGCACATGAAAGGAGGATGCTTGTGTTGAGATGCCAATTAGAGCTGTAAGCACTTTCCTCTTTTTTTTGTGTGTGTGTTCCCCAGCATCTTACAAAAATAGAGCTTTATTTCTGTGGTGCTTACCCAAGTTTCTTTTAAGCATCAAACAAAATAAGTGTTCAATAAGCAACATATTGCTTTAACAAACCATAATGCACAGATTATTGCTGTTTTGCAGTGGGAATAACCTCACTTGAGCCCAGAAGGCCAGGAAGATGTCTCCTGCTCCCATTATACCTTTTCAGTTTGCTTAACTACCCTTGCAATCAATATGGGGTTTATAATTTATGGAAGATATGATTTAAAAAAAAATAATTCATCATATCGTGTCTGAGTTTCAAGCATGACTTCACCTATAAGCAGTATTATTTTTTTCTTTAGCTACTGTATAGATGGTTTAAAATGGAGGGTGTTCTGTCGATGGGGCAATGGAATCACTTCAGCTGCTGAAGCAATGCCATAGAAACCACCCAGTCTTCTGGTTCATGTTATTATTCACACAGTTAGCAAGACTTTTTCAGGTAGTGCTGTTTAGAGCTGTTCAATAAAAGAGTTTCTTAATGTCAGATGGAGGAGTTATAGCCCTTCTGGCACCGGATGCCTGCTTTTGCTGGATTTCCTTAGTGGCAGAGTGGAGTGTAGGTTTTGGGTTCGCGGAGGTATCAATGCACAGCTTGTCTTCATATTAGTAATTTTGTTTGGCCGCAGGAGGATGTAGCGAGGGGAGGCTCCACTGGATGGGGATGTGCAACCCTTTCCCATAGTATTTGTAGCCTGGAGATCAGATTATTCATATATTCTCCGCTAGCAGGTGTGGCACATTGAACCCTAAGCCCGGAGCTGTCTTTTTTAGATTCATCACAGCAAATCTTGCATCTGTAATCTCACTACTGATCATGGCAATAGTCTCTACTTGCAAATTGCCCTGAAGCTCCAGCTGGAAAATAGCAAGGCTACAGCAGTCTGCCTCTGAAGTAATATTCTCCCTGCTAGTATTCAACATTTTACTTCAGAGAATAATTCATCCTTGCAGGTTGTGGTATGTAAAGCCCTAAATTGTCAGAGAGCCTCTATCCTGAGCTACGACTTTGTCCCACTGCAAGGAATTATAATCTGTTCTTTCAATCTCACTGACGGCTTTTGCAGCAGACACTTTGTGGCCAAGAGCATAGTGACCTTTATCTCATACAAAGTATTTTTAGATAAAATATGAAATACTGATGACATACAATAGGCACAGACATATATTCAAAAATGCCGTATGTGGAACAGGATCCTATGGTTTGAGTGCTCTCTGCATAGCAGAGGACATGTGCCTCTGGGCTGCCCTTCCTCCAGGATCTGCCAGGGCTAAATTTAAAGTTTAACAGCCTGCAGTACTCCTTAGCTGCCTGTTGTTTTCCTTTAGTTTACTGTAGGCAGCAGGTTTTGGCGGCATCAGATCCAAGATGTACATTGGCTTTTGGTCTTTGGCTTGCTGTTAACCTTTTAGCTAAAAAGGTAATGTTTTCCTCTACAACCAATTGGTTTTAATTAAAAAAAAGAAAAGCATAGACCATGAATGATGGGAGCATATGCTTTCGATAAGTCAGCGTTAGGGAGGATGTTGAGGTCAGAGTAGTGGTATTTCATTATCAGGATTATACTCACAGATTCTTTCTTAATTCTGGTGTCCCAGGGCTCTTGGTCAGGCAGGGAGCGGGGTGTAGTTACGTGGGTGCACAGCCCGTGGTAGGGACTGGGGGCTGCTAGGTTGGTTTTGGTCACCATTTATTTGCCTGGAAAATTGTACATAACCCATACTTTGAAAGAAAAATGTGAATAATAAAAATGAAAACAAGACTGGGAGCCTGGGAGGCAGCTGTGACAGTCTCTGTTGAAACTGGTACTAAATATTATTTAAAGATGCTGCGAACATTATGCATGCCTCAGAGGTTTTAATTGTAGAATGTGCTTGTTTTCAAACTGGTATCGTCTCAGTGGATGGGAAATATTCAGTATCTGTTATTATAAAATGAAATACTTTGACAAGGAACTTTGTTCAAGCACATGGTTTCAGGAAACAGTCGAGCGCTGCTTGTTGCCCCCTCTGCCGGCTGCAGGACAGGAGTCAGCCAGAAAGTGCTTTGGTTCTTGAATTGTCCGGAGAGCAAGCTTCAAACATTGGGCAGGTTTGGGGGAGATTCCTTGGGAAAACAAGCTTTTTTGTTTTGGTTTGGTTTGGTTTTTTGCATGTCACACAACTGTACGTCAGTGTTGCACTAAGTCATGAGTCTTTTGAACTCCTGTCCTTCCCGATGAAACTTGTGCCTCCGTAATCTGTTACAGAGATGAGCCTGGAAACAGCTCTGGCCCATATGGGCAAGGCCAGAGAGGGGATTTACGGTGCCTGGTGGGAACAGTCACGTTCGGGGCCAGCGCCGGCAGGACGGGCTGCGGCTTCAAGGCTGCCCGAGGGGACGGAAAGATGGAGCAAGGGCGAGCGGTGCTCAGAGTGACAGCGAGAGGCTGCCAGCAGCAAGGAACAAGGCTGTTTTTCTAGTCTTGCTGAAAGCTCACTTGTTGGGAGTCTAATCCTTGTCTGTCTATCTCTATTCTCCCTTCTTCCGCACTTAAATCACTTTTCAATAATACCGCGATGATGTGCCAGTCTTTCCTTCCCAATCATTTTGGTGCACTTAGCAAGCGCTCCCTGTGTGACTGCTGACCTTTAGCTGTGAGCCAGGAAATCTGTCCTTTCAGGGTTGTTTCATGTTTTCAGGAAATATCAACAAGCCGAACAAAAAATCTTGGCTTTTATTCCACACTGCGCAGTCTAAAAATGATTTGTAGTTCTCATAAATTCTGGGGGTTTTAAGATATGGCGGTCAAATGTGGATTAAAAATTATCTATTTTTAGGTGGCTGCTCATTGGAAAGTTGATGTCATGCAAAAGCTTTCATAATATCCAATGTTGGTAGCTGGAAATCGCACATGCTGAAACACAGACAGAAACACAGATAATTAACATTATTTGAGAGTTAGTTCTAGACAGTTACATATTTCTTATGAAGATGAATCATTTTTTTTAAATGTTACAAGGTGGGGAACGTCCTGGAATCTGTTACACACTGATGTTTAAAATTTTAGAGATTTCTAAAGGCCTCTTATTTTACGTTCAACCAAATGTGCTTTGTCAGAGCAACTGACTTATTCAACCCATAGTACCTACAGTTCCAGCCCCTGAAAGGACAGTTTTGGGAGAGCAACGTATATACATATATTTATTTACAGCATGTATATGTATATTCAGTTTTATATATTGTGGATGCTTAAGGAAGCTGATCAGGAGGCTGTGGAGTAAGGCCAGCAGGCAGAGCTCTGTCTCACTCTGCTGACTTTAAACCCGGACTACAAAATCCAGACCTGACTCTAAATTTTGCAGGTGCTTTCTCAGTTGATGATAACATGAACCAAGCCCTGCCGGCCTGAAATTTTAAGGTACCTGAATTTGGTGGCCTACGTACCAAAAGATGTGTTCTGAGAGATGCAGGACTACTCTGAGCAGAAAATGATTGACACGAGACCAGAGCAATAAGTAGCTGGGCCATGGGGATGGCAGTGCCTGTGTCCCCAAACATGCAGTCCCAACACAAGCGCTGTGCTCTTCCAGCATCCTGCTGCCACCGCTCACAGCCGTGGGTGTTCCGTGGGGCAGTGCCTGGTTTGGGTTCAGCGAGGTGCTGTCTGAAAGATACCATGTTTATGTAGAAGCAGGAGAGAAATCTTCCAAAGGCTGCTTCTGCCTCAAAGTGCAGAAATGCTGTTGTGTTTCGAAATAGCTTCCTTTGTTTCAAAGGTTGTGGAGAGGAGCACTGTGGCAGTCACAGCCTGCGCTGGGCGAGCTGGCTGCCTCCTCCCGCGCCTGGCACCGGCTGCTCCCTGGAGCCAAGCGTTCGGCTTTGGACTTTAAATATATTACTTTTGATCCAGAAGCCCCTAATTAGCTGGATATGCTCTTTTTTGTGGTAACTCCACATGCTGGTGCTCTGCCCCTGAAATTGTGGTGTGTGGCCTCAGCTGGTGGCCTTGGCCATGGGCTCAGCTCTGCGTGTCAGCGCTGACCTCCGGGGTGTCCTCGGGAGATGGGAGGTGGCAGCGGGTCCCAGCACCCCACAGGGCAGCAGGCTCAGCTGTCCCTCCAGGTACCTGGTGAGGACATCGGGATGACTTCCACAGCTCACCTGATGTTTGCATTTCCAAACATCAGCCTTGGATTGGCCTTCTGCTGGTCTCGTAACTGAACATCTAATATCACGCAGTGCCTGTGCGCAGGCATCTTCTCTAAACTGAAAAGTATAAACAGACCTAAAACACTTCAGGTTTCAAGCAAAAAGTTTGTTGAGTCAGGGAAATTGAGGAGGGAAGAATTAAGAAGAGGAAGGGCTTTGAGATAAGCAGGAAGCATAACAATCTTTGTGAAAATTGTGACTTTTCCTAGTGAGATGGCAGGGAAACCCAAGAGTCAATCACTTTTGCTAAATAAGTGTTCATCACCTTCACAGCATTTCTCTGACAGGCTGGGGTACCCTGTTTGGCAAAACTGCCCCACTCAAAGCACCGTTATTTTGTGTCCCCTCCTGCATGGTGCTTGGGCAGCATCATTCAGAGGATGACCCATTCTTCCCCAGCTTAGCCGTTATCAAAAGTACTTGTAAAGATGGGCTATCAAAGATGATTCTGATTAGGGTTGCGTTTGGGAAGAGGGAAAACATCCTTTAAACTGCCAATAACAAAGCAGGTCCCCAGGCAGATCTAGGATGGAGAAGCAAATAAGAGGGTTCCCTTGGAGGCCTCTGAGGAGGAAGGCAGCAAGCACCCACACTGTCCTTCTTTGTTTCTCCCAAGGGACTACCTTAAGAAAACCCCAGCACAAGGCAGGATTGATATTAGTCTGGCCATCACTCCCCCACAATCATGCTCTGCAGAAAGAAGATACTTTCATGTGTGGTACTGAGCATCTCGTTTGGTATTTATGGTTTCCTGGAATGGGGTGCGGCGCCTACTGAGGCGCATTCCTGAGCTCGGCAAGATTAATCCTGACAGGTACCTGCCTCGGGGAGGCAAACGCTTAGGCTCGCCTATAACAGCTCCAGCACCTGAGTTTTCTCTCCCCTTAAAGCCACTTCTCTTCACATTTAATCTGCAAGGCTCCACTGTGTGCTGCAGGGTATATTGCAGTGTACGTGCAGAACTTTGCTTGACAGATGGCTTAGGCACAATATCCTCTTTTATAGAAAGAAAAGAGAACAAAACAAGGCAGTGGCTGGGATGAGAGCACTGCACTGGGGTGCCTCCTGCAAGGGCTTGCACACCCCAAAGAGATGGGCTGCTTCATCCCTGCAGAAGTCTCATTAGGTAGAAAAGTTAGATCATGCATCTCGGTTTCAGCAGCTGTCACCATGTTTTGTCACACACTCCAAAAAAAGCTGCCTCTGAGTGCTCATGGAACAGTGAAATGTGCATCTGCTTGGGGACATAAAAGAAAGCACCTGCTCTTCCAAGATAGTGGATGACACAGGCGTATTTTGCAATAAATTAGTGATGTCCAGATAGTCATTTCAGAAGAAAGTGCCAGCAGAGTTTATTTTAACGTTCAGGAATCAAGGCACGAATCTCTTTGAAAAGCTCTGATTTCCCAGAGTAAGCAGCCAAGCGGCCAAGCTTTTATTGCAGGCACGGGATGCGGCCTTCAGAGACTGAAGCAGCATTACACTCGAATGACTGGAAGGAGGTCGGAGCAGTGAAACAGGAGATAAACAGCTGAGGTTTTTCTGCTTGGTTCTGCAGAAGAGCCTGTGCCTTAAAACACTTTATGCTCAGCTGTCTTCCAGCTAGTTTTCTAGTTTCCACATGAAGCAGTTTTCGCTCTTCAGGTCTCTGATGCTCAGTGTTTCTCATAAGAGGAAAATATCAGGATTTCCTGGGCTACTCTTATTGCAAAGAAATGAAGGTGCTCTGAATTAGCTCTTGGGTTGACAATTCCCCTCCAGCTTGGCGTTTGCCAAGAATCACATCTCTGTTCCTAGCGAGGCACTGTGGTAATTTGGGACATCGAGGGCTCCAGAGGCAAGCTGCTGTCCCCACTTACTGATCAGCACACACAACAAGCTTGAAAATATGCGACTGAAATATGTGGCGTGTCCTGACATAGGAGGTTGTGTTACTTTGAGTTCTTCAAGATATCTGTTCTCATTTGAGATGAGAGAAGTACTTTGTTCTCTCTCACCAGAAACGCTTGCAGCAAACTGTTGATTCTGCTTTATTAGTTATTGGCATTGAAGTAGCACATCCATAGAGCCAAGAAGCTTCTTGTTACTATACTGCACTGTGGGGCATCCTGCCTGTCCCACACACAACGTGTGGTCCAAAGACTTTGTTTTAAAAACAAACAAAACCTCCAAAACAAACAAACAAAACCCCAGGTTTGAGTGAGCTGACTATGGAGGGAAGATATGAGTGGAAGGTCATACGATAGGTTTCTGCTTGAGGTGGGAGCAGAGCTTAAGTCCCTTGACTTTGGGTGAGGTGCAGGAATACCAGACGTCCCTCTAGTCCATAAAATGCAGTTATCCTCTTCTGGTAAGAGAAAAACATGTCGTGTCACCCCTTATCTTAGAGGCATTTATCACCTGAGACCATTTGATGCATTCGTTCTCAGTGTCCCCCACCAAAGAGGGAATAGGCACTGGCTCTAAATGCTCCTTGCGTCATTGGTACGACTGGATCTTTGTGCAATGCCCCTTCCAAAGTGGAAGTAATGATCAAACCCATGAAATAGGTCTTAAAACAACTTACATAAATGAGGGCAAGGATATAACAGAGTCTTTTTGCATGTGGTAACCTGTTTGATTAGGGGACTTGGGCTGATTTTGAGAGTGGAGCTTGAGTACCAGTGGTACCAGTGGGAGCTTGAAGACACTCTGTGCCTATGAAAACAAGGCTGAGAATGGATCTATCTACAGGAAGAATGAAGGATAATCCCTCTTTGGGGTAGAAACAGGCTGAATGCTGTTGCTGATGAGCATTGCACCTTTATGTTTGGCATGGCTGCTTAAGGATGCTTCACTTCTCCCCCTCCCTGTCCCATTCTCGTTTAATTTCCTCCCTTCAGACCAACACAGCGTCTTGAATTTAAAAGCACAGTTAACATGGTGTAATATGTGCAGAGCTTTTTCCAATACCTCACTTCCCTTCCAGACTGTGTCAGGGTGTTTTGATTCTATTTCTTATGTTTTCTGAAATTAGCCAGGTTAGAGGGAAAGAAAATCCTCATTTATAGTTCATAGCTACTTCTGAAGAAACCAGGCAGTGTTAAGTCATTCTCATTAAACCTGCAGATTTGGCCAAGACATCAATGAGCTGGATTTGTTTCACTGTGAAAAGAAATGGAAATTAGAAAACCCAGGTTTCACAGAATCCAATTCTGCAAAACATGAGTCCAACATCAGGTTCTTTGAGTCGGTGGCATCAGGGATAGGATACACTACGAATTTTGCTTCAGCTAGATTGCCTTCTTTAGGAGAGGACATGTGAAAATGGTAGTTTTGTTGAGGGCCTGTAAAGATTTCAGTTTAATAATACTCCCAGTCCACTTCTTTCCCAGCAGGATCAGTCCTTTGCAGAAAGTTGTTCCACGTTGCTGAGCAATGGTTCCTGCTGAGCAAGGGGGTAACATCAGCACACGCTTCACCTAAAGACCAGTGTGAGAGCAGCCCATGTCAGAGCCCGGAGAGGAAAACAATGAGACTACATTCATTAGTAAAGAAAAGAAATAAGGATTCAGCTTTTCCCTCTGAAGCACCTTTTTGTCGATCACCTAGCTTTCTTTTTGCATGTGATGCTAGAGCTGTTTTCTCCATTTATTGTAGCTACATCTCCAAGAGGGATACATACATTTCCATGTTGATCGCTACACGTGCTGCTTAAAGCAACAACTGTAATCTCTTTCCCTGGCTCAACCTGCAAGAGCTGCCAAACGATAGTCAGAAACAAAATTAAACAAAATAGGAAAAATTACCATTAAGAGAGGCATGAAAATTGCTTGGATTTTCATTCTTACACGAAGAATGAGGACTGTGATTTTTTTCAAAGCAGTACAGTCAAGAGTATGAATTGATTGAAATTCAGTGGCTTTGGAGGTGTTGATTAAGGGAGTGGGGTCAAATACGTAGAAAAATATATATGTGTAGACGAGTGTGTGTATTTCGGTTGAAATGGGACAAGCCCCAATTTCTGGAGTTGCTATGTTCTTTATAGGTGTCACTGGGGATTAATATTATAATAGATTTACGTGTCAAGAGGTAACAAGCTTGTTAATTTGACTTGGGAATGCCACAAATATCTAGTTAAATGTGAATGCTCAATTGTGGTCTCCAGCTGTTCTTAAACAGAAATGAAGCTCCAAAGGCAGGAGAAATCAGATACAAAAAGAGGAACTGCTTTGCTGTGAATACCAAGGGCTTCGATCTTCTGGTTTCCCTTTCCAGCAGTGTTTTGCACGTGAGGCACTGCTGAGCACCCTGGAGGGGACTGTCTCTGCTCTGCAGCTTCCCAAGCTGCATGGCAGTGATAAAAATGAATAAACCTCTCTCCCTAAAAGCCCGAGACAGCTGTGAGCTGCGGATCAGACTGTCAGTTAATCAAGGTTTGGGGAAATAATGTTTGTTACAATTCAAGATTAATATTGAGTCTGGATTCAGCTTTTAACACGCTGGAGATAATTGAGCGGCTTCCTACAGCCCCAGCAGTATAGTGATTTGCTTGTAAAATGCAACCTCTGTTTTAATGCTGCTAAAAATGAATAAATTGGTCCTCAAGGACTAATGAATGCCAATAAAAGTATTGCACGGCAGCATGTAGTAAACTTGTCGTGGGGGAAATGGCTGGAATTTATTTCCCTGAGAGCAGGATCTCAGCTCTCTTCTGGTGTCCCCATCTGTGCTCTGCTCCTGCCGTCCCGGTCATAGGAAAAGCAGAGGCTTAGGTGGAAATAGCCAAGAATATATAGCCATGATTTGTTTGCTTTGTATTTTACTTGTGGCATCTGAGGGCAGAAACAGAGCATCCTGTTTGGTCTAGTTCGCTGTAAATCAAGGACTTGTCTGTGTCTTTGCTGTCCAAATTTGGCTCCCAATTAATAACGGTAGAGAGGTACAATTCCTGCTCCAATGCTCACCGCTTTGGCTGGTGTCAAGAGCCCAGGAGCACTGACTGGTCGTCTGCTTTTTGTGTCCGTCGCGGCAGTTCTTAGCGCGGGTGGAGGGGATGTGGTTGGGCAGAGCGGGGTGAGCTCTCCTCTCGCGCCGTGTCGGGCTCCTGCTGGGCATGGTGAAGCTCGGGACCACTTTTGCCTTCCTGATGGTGCCCAACCTGACACCGTCAGGTAACTGGTACACAGTTCAGCTTCTGTTTGGCCATATCTGCTGTAGGAAACTTATAAGAAACACTATTTCCATGTTTGCATGGTCCATCGTGATCAAGCAAGAAGGCGAAAGACTAGAACTGAGGTTTCTTGTGCAGCCTGAATTTGTGCCTCCCTCCCTGGCACAAATATACTATTCATATTCACTCTCTAATGATGTGATCCTAGACTATTTTTTTTTTTCAGAGGCCCCTTGCCTCTTGCATGGCATATGATAGATGATGTCTGCTGAATCATCATCATTCGTTGTGTAGCATGGTGCATTATTTACTGTACAGCAGCCAAATCCTGCACTCACTACATAATTATTAATTTCCTCATAGGCTAATTAAAGATTGTATCATAATGCACGCACATCAGGGAGCTGAGTTGAGGTTTCACCAGCAACTTGAATTTTTTCCTTTCCCTACGTATGGGGATGTTTGGCTTTGCGATTATCAGACAGTCTTCACTGTAGTCTTTACACATCTAATGTGAGGCCCCACTGTCACCTCAGAGATTCTGGTTTGTGACATCAAATCAGCAGCAGCCGGTTCAGAAGCCCAGTGCCTCGGCAACCCCCTCTGCCTTAGAAACAGTTGAAATGTTGGGCTGATCTTCTTCCCCAAAATTCACCGTAAAGCAGCTCTCCAGCACGGAACATTTGTGTAAGACGCGTAAGGTAAGGTTGCTATGAGATTATAAGTACAGTAGCAGAGTAGTCCGGGAGCTTTTCAGTCTGCTTATCAGAAATTTGCATCAAGCATGATTATTTAAGTGAAGTCTTTAAAGACCTCTTTATTTGATTAGCCCTTTTTTGCTGTTGTCTAGAAGAGAGGAAATGACATATTTAGACAGGAAAAGATTTAGAAAAGGGTGATCTTTTTATTATATGTTTCTTTGGTGTTTGGCACAGTGTGGTTGAGAACTTAGAGCGCCATAATAACAGTCATAATAAACGTACATTTCCAGTGAAATTGTATTTTTGTAGTTCAAACACCACGGGTGAACTGATACAGACTCAAAACTGTTACCTAAGGAAAAAAAAATAGCTTTGTTGTTACTGTTGCCTTTAAACTGTGATAAGCATTTCTATTAGAGAGTGAACAAGTGCTGTTTTTTGCGTTTTTAAAGTTAACACACAGAAAGTCTTCAGCTGATTAGCAGAGGTCCTGCGTAAGATGACTGTTTCATTACCAAGAGTTTAAGTGAGCTATAAATATATTTTATGTCCTAGTACAAGTTCAGAGTACCATGAAATATAATTAAAAGATTCTGGGCACTGCACGCATAGGAACAACATAGGAAATAAACGTTTGACCTTTCTTACCTTTGGCCATCAGTAAGCAATTGCTCACTATGCTTCCTGCCTATATTACTTACTGGTTTGGCTTAAATAGAAATGGAAAATGCCTATTGAGAGTGCTGAATGAACATTCACAATTCAATAGTTCTTCAGTCTGGATTTTTCTCTTCTCTAGAAGGTGCAGTGGAAAACGCCAAGCTATTAAGAAGCTAACAATTACCTTTAATTATACGGGCCAGCTTCGGCTGTGAATAAGAGATTTGGAGTCTATTGTTATTTCCTCTTACTTCTGAAAACAAAACAAGAAATGCTAATCGAGACATTTTATACAGCTGAAACACCCTATGTCTGAAGTGCTTCTGTTTTATTCCTAGCCAAGGAAAACACTACACATGTATCGTACCAGAGTAGGATCCGCCTGTGGATTAACATCCCTGAAGATTTACTGGGAAGTTGACTCACTGAAGAGCTTTTTCTGTAAAACTGAGCCAAGTTTTAACAGTGAATAAGTTGATGTAACTGGGTTAGGACACGGCCCAATGATTTTCAGGTTTGCACTGGGGAATAAAGCTGTGACAGACTGTATTATTCTGAAGGAAACACAGAAAATTAAATACACGGTAACAAATATAAAATTTTATCTCTTGGGGCCAAAGAAAATAGAACGAGCCCTTGTCCGCTGCGTGTAAAACAGAGAAAGAAACCGTTGGTCGGTGGAGGTAAGGGAAATGAGTTTACAAGATCTGATTATCTGTTATTTGAGTCTGTAGTCAGCTCAGAGAGTGAGCCAGCAGGCTCTCAGCCCTCTCCTTAGGATAGCTGCACGCCGCAGGTTTCTCTGTGCTCTTCGGGGCCGTTTTCTTGACCGTTCTGAGCGCTGGTGGGGCTGCCTGTGCAGCCTCGGGGCTGGGAGCGCTCCGGGCAGCGATGCTGAGGCCAGAAATGCTCCCGGAGGAGCTGGAAGTGTCTGTGGCAGCAGCTTGGGACACTTTTGCTGGAGGCGTTCGTGGCAGAGGGTCACCTGCCTCGTGCATCTCCGAAGGGAAGCGAGGAGGTGGCCAGCATGAAATGTGAAATCCTTGCTTGCTGTGAACCTCCTCGTCACTGCCCAGGTAACAGCTGCCTCCAGGGTGTGACTGGGTGAACAGAGAGTGGAATATGAGTCACCCCGAGAAATCATCTCATCAAACCCAACTGCTGAGTGAACAGTAACGGCAGAAATAATAGCTGTGGGAATAAATGTCTCTATTAGACCAGCGGTGAGCACTGTGGTGAAACCCGTTAAAGAAGGGATACACGTAAGGCTGTGAGGTGACAGCAGTGCAGGCGGGCAGGGATCCTGGCAGCCACTGCTCCTGTTCCGACGTGGGAGCCGGTGGGGCGCAGGGATGGGGAGGAAGCTCGTGCCTCATCCTGCACTGAAGGGCACGGCCAGGCATCCCTCTGGGGATCCTTGACTTCTCCCTGTAACAGGCAGAGATCAGCACCACCGAAAAAAGGCTATTGGAACAAACTGGCCTGTCCTCACAACAGCTCTTTCGCTGCTATCTCTGCCCTTCGTTCCTAAACTAGTAGATGTGCTCTTAGTCCCATGGACCTTCTTACGGAGTATAAAGCCTCCCTTACGGTTAAGTAAACATGACACATGGCAAGGATCTGATACAGAGGTGGTTGAAATGCTGGAGGGACAATTCCGTGGCCGCTGAAGTGGGCACTGTGTGGATAAGGTGAAAAACCACCTTGAGACATAGGTGTAAAGAAGCTGGAAAGGCTGAGGTTTAACAGGCTCTCCCTCCTGGGCAGCAGGGCTGAGCATTCTGCTGCTTTGCGCGCTCCACATTTGCAGATCAGAAGGATTCTCTCTGGAAGGTGACTCTGATTTGAAGGTCAGGGCAGCTTAACACCAGGAGAACATTTAAATAACCTGTAACCAGTAACACTTGCAGACCTTTCATTCCGGCTCTTTAGAGACATATTCCTGAGCACACAGAAGGGAGATGCTGGCAGATAGCAGGCAGGAGGAAACAGCCTGGTCAGCAGTGGTTGTGTTTGGACATCTAGGGGATAGACTGGGGTCTATAGGCAAAGGGAGAAAAGGGATATCTCTTGCAAACACGAAAAGCACATTTAAAGGAATTAGGAGTGATACACAGAACTCTGTCAACAGGCACTGTTTAGGTTTCGTCTTTTTCTATTGAAAAAAGTATGGTCATTAATTTTCATTAAAAGGACTAAAATGATTTGAAACTGTGCTGTCATAAAACTTGCACGTCTGTATTGTGCAATATATTTTAAAAGGACAGGCATTTGAGATAACGGGCGATATCTGCGCAAACCACAAACCGCAGTATGGATAAAACGCTTCCCTGCCAGACCCGCATGATGGGTCACAGGGTGTTGACTGAGCGCTTTCATCACGGTAATTGGACTGTTTGATATTTGTTGTGTTCTGCACCAGAAGCTTCCCAAGCAGCCACCAACAGCACATGTAAATCTTCTCCAGTCTCTCCTGCAGTCATAGCACTGCAGTAAATCTTGCTAATTATTTCACTAGAGTTTTGTCCTCTTTGTATGTAAACTCAGACATTTATCTGTAAAGTTGCAGATTTAGGGTATTTCGTAGCAGTGTTAAACTAGAAATAGAGTACATTTTCTCCATACTTCCAGAGATTCACAATGAACCGAAACAATTTAGAACCTGAAATCAGGTATTGGAAATTCTTTTTCTTCCGATAATAGAAATTCACTCTGTCAAGTGAAGCTGATAAAATACTTCCATTTCACATTGCTGCAAACAGGCAATTTGGGCAAGGAAGCAGTCGCACTTTGAACTCCTATTAGGAATAAAATTGTTTTTCAACACCATCAAATTAGCAAAAAAAAAATCCAAGGAACAATTTGTAATTTCTCCTTTATAAGAATTCCTGATCTGATGAATGAGACTTGTGTTCATGCCCTGAGGGACTACCATCGTGATCATGCTGGTATGTTAATGTCTTTGACAAAGTGAACAGTGCAAGTCCAAAAACCCAATATAATCCTTTATAGAGGGAGTTCTTCATCCCTGAAGGAGCTCTCATCTTCATCCCTCCTACTCCCAACACATGTGCAAATGTGGTTGTGTTTGTAAGCCTAATACAAACCCCCTGGTTTTAACATGCTAGGGTACCTCTAGTTAATATAAAAATCCACCTAACAGGCTCCAGACATTTTTCACATCTGGGCTAAGTAATAAAATATTAATTTGAGTCTGGAAATAGATTTTTTTTTTTTTTTCAGCTTCCATTTCAGGGATTTTAAGTGGTCAATTTCCAGACAAAATTTTGTGGCTTTAAAGTAATGAGCATCAAAGACTGTCTGTTTTTAAGATGTTGAAAATGTTCAGGTAGTTAGCTTTGGAAGATTTAATGCTTGGCTTAATTTAAATCCTGGGAAGATTGAACTAATGCATATCTTAAGAGGTAATTGCTTTGAGGAAGTGGAAAAATCCCGTCTCTTCTTTATTCAAAGGCATGTGCCTGTGGCAATTAGGATGGAACAGTATTTTGGGGTTACCCTGGGCTCCGTAGTGACCATGGAGGAAAAAAAATCGCATCTTCCTGTGGCAGCAGTAAGAAAAAATATTCCGTCTACACTGTCCTGATGAATATCTGGCCACTGTAGGTCTCGGTGCCATTGTGCCGGGGCCAGGCTGGCTGTGGTGGCCAACCCAAGGCAGGAGGTCCAGGGTAGCACCTTGTTTTGACCACCCGAAGGCACCTGTAAAAAGCCCGGTTTTGAGATGGTGAGGTTTTGTTTCTTTATGAAAATGGTGTAGTTGCCTCGTGTCAGACCGGTTTGCTGTTTGCTTTCGGGAAGTTTGACATTCAAAATTAGGTATCCGTGTTGGTAAGCGGAGTACGTTTAGCCAAATTCCCAAGCATGGAGGGCAGGAGCTACACCTCTCCGGTTGTGCCGTGTGGGTAGGTGGCTTGTGTGGTTTGTATATCTGCAACTCAGAACTGGGCAGGGGGCTGGTGGAGCCCCCCAGGAAAGGTGGAAATGTCCTTTATAAGCTGTCTGTGCTGGCAGGGGTGTGTGTACAGACACTGCCCGGCCCTTACCTGGGCACGCTTTGCAGAAGCAACTGCTCACCAGTGCTTCTGCAGAGCAGAGCCAGGTGCAAAGGGCAATAAAAGTCAATTTGCTGCTCTGTAGAGAAAGAGGTCGGAGCTACATAAGAGATTTGGTATTTATTTGCAGACTTTTACGCTGAGCTTTTTGAGAGAAAACTGAGCTGAAGTAAACCAGAGTATACCAAAGTGGTTGTAGCCAGCAGATGCCAACAGTTGAAAGCTTTTTGACACAGATATGTGTAGACAGAAGAGAATAAGCACATGATTTTTACCTTATGTAAATCTTCATCCTTTAGCAAGATAAAACTAAATCAAAAAGGAAAATCTGGTCCAGAAATGAGCCCCCCAGCCTAGGTAGTGAGACTCTTAAGCGTGGTTCCCTGCTTCATTTAAGATGTCCTCTGTGATTTTAGGGACATAGCGGAGACCGAGCCAGAAAAGCCATGGGGCAGCTAACCCCATTTATCTCAGTGGCAGTCCCCTAAATATCTCTGATGTTCGGAGCCTGAGACTGTAATAGGACTTTTCCAGCTCCCACAGGTATTATGAAGATAAATAGACTAAAAAGGTGCACACATCCTTTAGTAACAACAGCCATATAAGTACCTTAAATGCAGTTTATTATGCATGGAAGGAGCAGGATTGAAGAAGGACAACATTATGTGGTAAAAACAGAAATTGGCTCTATTAAAGAGGAGCAGTTGAGAAATAAGCAATAGTCAGGAGATATCTATGTTAAGAAGCATTTGTGTAGACGTCTTTGCCTCATTTTTCTTTTCCCTCATTTGTCTTTATTCCAAAATTAAAATAAAAGACTGCTTCTTTTCAGAAAGCCCTGAACCCAGAAATTAGACTGAAAACTTGTCTGCACATAATGAGGGAGAAGCTAAAGTACATCATCATAACTCTGAGAGGTAATTTCCAGAGCTAGATGGTCCCACATTGGTAAATGTTCATCCTTCAAAGCCATTCACTTACTGCACTTGCCGTGATTGTCTGGGTTGCTGGAACTTTACAGCACAGAAATATTGGTTCTTCTCTGTCTAATTTCAGGCAGCATAACAGAGCTAATGTAGTCGCCGGTGCTGTTGCTCAGTGCTCTGCAGTCCCACCAAAATCAATGGGTGTATGACGGGAGGCTCAGGATGGCCCAAGACAGGCACAGTAATTAGAATTAAAAGACATTTCCTAGGCTTTGAAATGTTTGCAGTGATGGTACTTATAAATGGATTTCACTCCACATAAGCATGCTGGGAAGATGAAACTGCAAATCACTAGGAAATAAAGCTTTCTATATTCTTAATGTTTTAAGGATATTTTGGGTTATAAGGCTGACAAACTTATGCGTTATGAAGGAAACCATATGCAGTCAGGCCTCTTTACACAGCAGTGCTTCGTGGAGCACTTTTCTGCCTTGCTTCCCTGTACTATGAGAAATAATAAAATGAAGAAGACATTGAATTTAGCATTAATTTTGAAAACAACACCAAGAAGACTTTAATATTTTCATATACGTTCATTTTGGTAGCTGTTCAGCCTGCTGTAAATTATATACAATTCTATCACACTATATCCTTATAAAATGGAGTTGTACGCAAAGATTTGCAAAGCATCCAAAGCACAGGCTATGTGGACTTTTTCTTAATAGATGCAGAAATCAAGCCACAGTGAAGGTGTCAAAAAATAGCCCTTGAAATATTTCCTCTTCCAGCTTGGAAAGTAATAACATTTCTACTGATGCTAAGCCCAAGCCTGGCAAATATTTTTCTGTCATTAAAATAAGCATTTCCCAATGCTATTTCCTTCCTGTCACGCTGAGTATTGGGCTATAATTCTCCCTGCTGCTGCTTTTCTTTGTGAGCGGGTGGAGGAGTCTAGACGGGCCGTGGTTGGAAGGTGCATTCTTAGTCCTTGTGTCCTGGAAGTGCATAGGTTTGCTGTAGACAGTTTGGTGGAGGTATTTCTTTTGCCTATCATTTGAGGTTGTGTATGTTTGCTGTTGCAAATAGCCCCTTGGAGCCAGTGGGAGTAGTTGTGTGCTTAAGGCAAACAAGATTTGACCTTAAAATAACATAATAGCAAATATACGGGTTCAAATTGATGGCTAAGTGGACGGGAGTATCAGGAAGTACCTACAACAATTAGTTGCTCACAAATCAGAAATTTCATGCCCTACAACTCTCGTTGTAATCCCATTTATTTTTTCCTGTATTTCAGGAGAGGTATCGTTTAGTTTACATTAGCATGAATGATGAGTGCTAATCTGAGATGACAGAGCAATTTAAAACTGGCAGTAAGTCGCCGAGGTAATATCTAAAATATGAAATGTCTCATTCGTTAGGACAGGTGAAGATGATGAGCTTAACTGCACCCTCTCTCAAACTGGTTTTATGCCAAGGCAGGTCTGCTGATTTTTGTAGAGCTCATACTCTCTTTGTACTGGCTTCAGTTCAGATTAGAGTCAAGGTCCAAATATCACCTTCACAGTAACTCAGCAAAGTGGGTATAGAAACCAAGTGCTGTATATATGTCAGCAAAAATCAAACAAAAAATGTTAACAGGGACTTCACCTTTTTTTTTTCCCTAGTGACAGGTATGATAATTTAGGGCGATCCAAGAAAAATTAGATCTCTTAAGCAAAGCGATCTTCTTCCTGTCTTCAGAGAAAGGGAATGACAGCTGTCCTTCTCCTTGAAAACACAAGTGACACTGTGGCACAGCTGGCATAATTCGGATTTTTAGGACGATGCGCAACTTTTTTCATTACAGGCTCCACTAAATGATCTTGGCCGGAAATATATGGCCAGATGGTATTAGAGCTGCTTTCCCTATAAGATTACAAAGTGCCACTGTTCACAATCTCAGCAGCTGAGAGATTATAAATTACTGGCGCAACCAGTCATTGCTTTTTCAAGCTCAGTTTCTTGATGCGTGAGGAGTCTTTAGGTTTGTGATGATAATATCTTCAACTTAAATATGTCAGGTTTTATTAGTTGCCTGTTTTATCCCTCAAAACCTACCTCTTCTTTGTTGTGAAATTAGTGCGATGTTGCATCCTCACCTTTTTCTTATGCTTATTGTCTGCAATCTATGAGCTTTCTCCATCCGCATCTTCTCCTTTATTGACCGCAGTGTGTACTTCTGACCTGTGTATTGATTTAAGTGAGTACGCTTAGGCTTTTGCTAACTGTGACACACGCTGTGATGCTGAGTGACAGATATGCCGACGAAGAGGTAGCAGTGCTTCCCTTGCTGTTTGCATATGACTTATTCTGGCGTTTGTCTATCTTGGGTGTTAGGGCGTCCTGTTCTGGAGCCAGGAGTTGTGCGGGTGGAGTTGGGGATGTGCCTGAGCAGGCAGCGGGGAGAGGAAGAGATGCTCATTTATCCTTGGGCAGTTTCTGGGCAAGAAGGGGCAGCAGTGGGGAATGAACCTTGCTGGATGGTATTCTTCAGATCATCTGGGAGTATCAGCTCTTATTTTAGTAGGCAGTTCTATCAAAGTAGCCTAACCTGTCCAAATGAGCCTGCTTTGTAAGACCATGGAAGTCAAGGATGAAAAAACTTTGTCGTAGACTCCTGGCTATATCCATTTTTTGAAAGTCAGCTCCAGAAGTGTTACGTGATCCCAGAGAATCGGATAAAGAAGCTCATGGGGTGAAAGAGGATTTGTGGGTTTAACCTGTGCTTTGGAGGGATGCCTGCCATCCCCCTGCACTTCCAGTGGCATACGAAGTGGCATTGAGATTTTCTATTGTGGGTGACGCAATTAGTTTGTCTTACAGGTTTAATAGCAGCAGTATTTTGCAAATGCAATGTTTGAAAATATTTGCCTCTGCTGGAATCCTTTGAAATGGAAATGAAAAAATACTGTGTTTGGTGGCCCACTAACCCTTGTTAAGTACAGAGTTCATTAAGTCTTAAGAAAATGGTTTTGAAAGACCAGAAATAGGTTTCTCGTTAGGAATTCCAAAGACTGTTTTGCAGATACATATTGAAAGACATCCCCTATCTCTATACACATTTATTTATTGCTTGTAATTTTCTCTGCACTGTAACTCTGCTTACACAGTGTAGCTGGGCATAAATCTCATTTTTAGGAGCCCTGCTCGTGTTATGTTTCTTGACTTTCTATAATAACAAGAAATGGGATGCTTTGAGATAATCCAAACAAAGGAGTGTGCAAAGCAGTGGCATCTAGAAGAGTTAAAAAGGGATCATTAATGCCGATGGACCTAATGACTGAAGCCTGATGGTCATTGTGATGTGAAGGTGACCTGAACTGGAAATCACTTGCAGCTGTGCTGGCCAAAATGCCCATTTGAACTCCAGAGCAAAGTACAAGGATTGTAATGTGGACGAGTATCAGCATGGCCAGCATTCAAAATAAGGTATTGTCTGTCCAGCCCATGGCTATCTGGCCAGGGCTTCTCCTCAACACATCAGTTATCAAAAAAAGAAGAGAGTGGATGAGGGAGCAGTGTGCTGGAAGGGGTGAGTGAGAACAAACTGCAGAGCTGGGATAGACCAGAGCCAGGTGGGCAGAGATGTTGTAGGTGGGGGCGTATAGTCTGTTCAGAGGTGGATCCGGGAAACGGGCAGGAGTGGCCCATGAGTCAGGTGCTGCAGTTTTTATCACCATGGCATTATTATTATTATTGCTGTGGGCATTACCGTGCAGCAGGGCAGTGCCAGACTCCAGAGGGGATCTGGCCCGTGTCTTCACCCATGCTAGCCCTATGTGACCTGAGGCAGATCCTAAGCAGAAAGAAGAAAAGCAAACTTTGAATTTGCAAACAGTGATTAATTCTAGCTATGTTTGAACTGATTATGGAGGGGAAAAGGAATCAAAGCTGGGATTAGAGGCTTAGCAAGCACGAGTGCATCCTTGGGCAGCTACTGCTCTCTTACAGTGCTGTTGCACTTGAACATCGCTGTGTGCTGGTGTTATTCCATTGTACCAAGTAACCTGCAGAAGTCCCAGTGGCTGCACCCAATGAAAGAAGCATCTTGGTGGTTCTTGGCTTCCTGACGCTCTCTCGTCATGGCCTGCTGGAGACAGACTTGTTCATTTCCTAATAAGCGTCTGTATTACATTTTATCCTCCTCACCATGTTAGGCTGATTTTTGCCTGTTGTTGAATGTGAAGGATTGCAATTTTGTGCACAGGTGAAATTTCAAATGGTTGGAAACGTTCCTTGATAATACTTATTGGCCATGCCTGTAGCTCACTGGCCTGCTATATCTTTGCAGCAGTATTTATTTATTATGTTGCATTCAGAGTTGATCTCTCCAGTTGTTGCCTTTTTCTGTTCAACTAATGAAGAACAGTCATCTGTCTCCTCACCAAGACAGACAAGGTCTGGCTTTCAGGGCACACTGTGGAGCAGATCTTAGAGCAGCTCGTGTTAACAAAATGCTGTGGCTGAGCTGCCTGGCCAGGGCCATGCGGCGACTGTGTTGGAAAGCACACAAGCCCCTTTTTAGGGAAGCATTACAGTTTTGGGCAGCCTAGGAACATGGGCGTCAATTGTTTCCAAAACCAAGGTGTATTAGGGCGTAGAGGTTCCCAGGCTTCATTTGCATCCTACCCTCATTTTAAGGTAATAATTGTCGCATCGGTCATTGTTCTTTGTAAGTAGCTCTAAAAGAAATTTGCTTTAACAGGTGCTTGCCAATTAATGTTCTGTGTGTATGTATTTTTACATTTGAAGGATATTAGCACTCGGTGTTTCATGAGCTGTATAACAGCTCTCTGAAGTTGGCCTGACCATCTTAGAACATTACTTAAATAGGATCAAGAATCTTGAAAATAAGATTTGTTGTAAGCTTTGTATTGTTGCTTCTCATACCCTTGGATATCTGTTTTTCAAGCAGCATTTTATAATCTGCAGTAAGTCCTGAAGGGTGCTTAGTTGTTATGGTTTGACTTAATATGATCTAAAAATGGCTAGCAATAAATCAAATCATTTCCATGTAAAGGAAATGTAGGGTTGGACTGGTGGAATTATTATACCTCGCTCAGGGGAAGAGCCAATAAATCCAATACATTCATTCAAAATATCCACCTTAATTTGGTCAAGGGGGGAAATTAAAAAGCACAAGCCTATATTTCCAAGTACAGTACATCAGTGGTGGGAACCACATCTTAGCTTGTATTTCGGAGAAGGGGAAAGGGAGAGAGGAGTAGAATTTGGTGTGATGAATACTGTACCAGGGATAGGGAGAGTTGAAAGGAAAACAGAGCCGTCTCCCAAAGGGCGTTGATTTCTGCTCTGGGCTCCTGGCCAGTCTAACTGTCCACCAAAATGACTGTAATTTCCTGAATTATACAGAGCCAAACTTCCATTTCTGAAAAGGACAAATTAGGCCATAGGAGAATCACTTGTCTTTACAGCTTGTGACAAAGTGCTCCCAACTTAGAGGTTGGCCTCACCTTTCCTTGATTTTATAGAGCTCTTATTGGCAAGTACTAGTCTTGTTATGGTTTAATCAATATTAATCTCAGTTGGAAGGATACTTCTGGTTGCTAATTGAGATCAGGTTCAATTCCATCTCGTCATATTTGCTGTATAATTATTAGATGCTTTACATCATGTCAAAAGAGTCTTGGCTAATAGCATCAGTATAATGTTCCCGTATGTTGGCACAATGTAGAACACAGAAAAAGCTTTTGCGAACTTGTTGCCGTCTATGCGGTGTATAATTCTCTGAAGTTCTCCAAAGTGTGAAAAGGTCCACAAAAACCAGCAGCAGGTACCCTGTTTCTGTTCAGCACACGTTAATACTTTCTCATTTATAGTTTAGTTCTTCTAAGTAATTAAACCTGATGGTATGGCTGGGTATTTCTGATATGTGGCAAGTACATGATACCCTATTATGTGTGTTTCCCTTCAAATGAGGAACAGTTCACTTCAGGAGAAAAGACAATTGACCTATACCACCTCTAAAATATCTGTGATGGGTACGTTCTATATATAAAAAAATAATATCCACCTGAAACCATTTCTTCTCCTCTTTGAAAAAGAGAAGTCCCAGTGGGTATCACACTGGCCAGCTGTGTGCACACCATGTGCAGCAGAGATCATCCGTGTTATCATTATCCATTCTTGGCTGACCATCTGCATATCACCAGCAATTTTATTTTGCACAGGTGCTATTGAAGAATTTCCGTATCTCTCAGTGACGTTTGTTCCCCAGGCTGCACACGTGTTCCCGCTGCGGGTGGCTGCACACCCAGCTGTCAGCTACTGCCCTGCTGCAGGATTTGCTCCCCTGTCCCTGTTCTGTCCCCAGCACTGCGTTTCTCTCCACGGCAGCTTTGTGGGGACGGTTCAGATACCCACGCTAGCTGAGCTGATTCGGGAGCATGCAGTTGTGCTAATGGAACCCGGTGCACCCACCAGGCAGCCGTGGAAAGCCCAGACTGGAAAGGCTGTCCCCAGGAAAGCTGCTTTCTGCATAGCTTCACATCTTTGTGCTGTGATTTGCTTGAAAATATAAAGATAATCCTATTAAGTTCCCATTCCGGGTGCTGTTCTCTTTGATGCCAGTGGGACAGCTTCAGCCCTGGGAGATCAGGGCCATATTTGGGAACAGGGTGAGTGACAGAAGGAGCAGATGGGGTTTGTATCCGAGTTGGGTTTTCTGCCCTTGACTGAAGCGAGCGACATTCTCATAGAAAAGAGAGTCAAGTCTAGGGCAGGGAAAAATGTAGCTGTTCCCTCTGTTCGTGCTTGTGTCTCATACTGTGAGTGAATGGCATTTTACAGGTTAAAAAAATTGAGGCAAACATCAATGCAGTGAAAAATTTCAGTGGGAATTGCAAGGTTTTGACAAGAGTGAGATTTATTTTTCCCCCTCTTTGGCACGGCTGCCTGGCTGTGGTTCTCCCAAGCGCCGAGTCTTGGCCTCTGACTGACAGGTTGGCTCTAGCCAAAATGACTGAGATTAACCCAAAAAAGAGAGTGGTTTGTGTCATCTGTGCAAAGCTGGATCCAGCGTCAGGCCTGCGGGAGGCTCTGGAGGTGGTGGGTGAAACAGGGTGCGGGTGCCAGGGCCGGGGGGCAGCCAGAGGCGGCTCTTGGGTGGGAGAGCATCACCGAGTGCCGCAGGCAGTGGAGCCAGCGTTGGGGTGGGATTTGGTGTTCAAAGAGCAGCCCACGGCTCCTGGGGAGCCTCACCGCAGAGCAGGCTGGCCACGGGCTTGGGGATGTATTTTTAGAGCTGTATATTGCAACATGTGCAAATTTATTAGAGCTTGTTAATTAAAGTTACTGTGGTGAGTGCTTGTTACTATATCTGACCAAAAAAGCTTCCACAGACAGTTAAAAGAAAAACCACCAAAACCCACCTTAGAATAAATGCAGGTTTGTGGCTAAAATGGAGTATCTAAAAATAGTTGCAGTGTAAACAAATTTAGGTGTTTATGTGGGAGAATTGCTGCTTTTTTCTGCCTTTCATTTTATGGTTTTCTTTAAAGATTTTCTGGTTTCTTTTTTGTCATATTTATTTTTTTATTCGCATGTCCAGAATCCATTTTTATTTCCATGCTATTGATCCAGATGTACAGCAGACAGCATCGATTTCTGCTTGTATGTAATACATACACATTAGCAATGTCACCCACCTCTGGGAATAGCGAGAACCAGGCTCGCTGTGGTCTGCAGAAGGATAGAAGTGATTTTCTAGGGTGAAATCTACATGTCAGAAGGGATACAAAGAGAGGGGAAAATTTAAACTTAGAAGAGTAAGGAAGATAATGCAATTGGATAATAATATTGGGACAAAGAAATGGCATTTGAGAAGAAGCTTAGGAAACTGAAGAGGGTATAAAGAGGCCAAAGGATGCTCCCTCCAGCATCCTCCCAGCCTGCAAATATTTCTGTGTTCTTAGCTTTTCTCTGCAGCTGGGCATGTGGGGTTTTTTTAAGATGTGGTCCAGACCCCATTGCTCAGGCACGACCCATGACCGGACTAAGAGGCAAGGGAGAGCTTTTTTTTTGTGCTTTCATCCACAAAATCCTGCTCCTTCTGGCATGTCCAGGCTGGGCTCACCCTTCCTTTGATGGTGCTTTCAGTTGTAGCTGGTGGAGCGACTCAGGTGGTTTTTACCCTCACAATTAGTAAGTGTGGCTTAATCCTCTTTACCTCTAGTCACTGGCTACCATCGTGCCTTTTTTTTCTGGCAGAAGAGCTGTTTGTAGACCATTCCCCGTATTAAGGTGGTTTGACAGGGTCTGCACCAGTTATCATCTTCCTTTAATTCCTTACAAGTCAATCCCTGTGTCAGGGCTGGCAGAGCGCAAGCTGCTCATTTACCTTCTTAAGAATTTGTACAACACTCACAGTTTTCTCCTTCTGAAATCTGTCCAGTGTTTTATGGGTTACTTAAAGTAGCTATAAAAGCTACAGCAGTTTTAGCACTCGCAGATACTGAGTAGCTGAAGGTTTTGGTTTTTTTAAAATGTGCTATTTCAGTTGTTACTGTTTTACCGTTACTGCTGGAATGAGAAATATTTGGTCATCACCCTATGATAGCACTGCATTCATTTGAATTCTTTCTAAATAGTGAGCAAATATAATTACTCTCTCCTTTGCGTTATTCTTGGCAAGTCTGCTAATTCTGCATAGTAATAGCTCCATCTAATTATGAAGGTTCTTTTCAGGATCCTTAAGTTTTTTCTTAAAATCCTTCTCCTTGTCCTTTTTGCTTCTGGCTATAGATTCATCTCCTCGCTTTCCTCCGCATTGGAGCGTGGGCCTGTCTGGGCTGTGAAGAATGCAAAAAGTGTTGTTTGGAGGGTCTGTAGAAAGACTACCCTGCTAGAGGAAGTCTACAGTTATTATTTTTTAATAAGCAGCCACACAGAAGAGACAGGTAAGGAGATTTCTCACTACCAGCTTCGAGGAGGACTGCAGAAGATGATTTTCTAAGGCCTCTCCTAGCCTGAGGTTCTGTCAGAGGTTTTCAGTTCTGCAGCGGAGAAATGCGATGCTGACAGAGTGCATCGCTTGCTGTGTGTGATGCTCCTTGGAAGCTCCTCCGAAAGGCAAAGACCCCAACAGGAGGGACAGGCCACCCCTGCCCTGCAGAAAGCCCCCGGCGCTTTTGCAGGGAGAAGGGAGGTGCCCGTTTGGTTTTAAGGCATGCATAAAAAATTAAACAAGGTTTTACCGTTCTCGTGGTGTCTGAGGTAAAGACAAGCCTTACTTGAAGCCTCCAGGACCGAATGACTGCAGAGCTTGAGAGCTGCGGCTATGAATACCAGTTCTGCAGTGAAGCTCGGCACTGCTTCATGTGACAAGTTGGGCTGGTTGGTGCTGGCAAGCACAGGTGGCCCTGTGGTCCATTGCAAATGTTTCTCTTGAAGCACTGGGACCTTTTGAATGAGGATATGAGAAGTGTTGGTGACTGTATTTTAAAAGATGTGGAGTGTAACCTTTCCTTTCAGCTATGTAGTGTTTAAAAATCCTTATTTCTTACAGTAACCAGACATATGCCAGTGTTTCACTACGTGGAGGTAATGCTGTGCAGCCTTCCCTGGAAGGATGTGCTGCAAGGGTATGGGAAGACGGGGTTGGACGCAAGAGGTATAATAAGAGAGTATCTCTCAAAGAACCTAGGAGCTTACTAGAGCTCCACATAGACATGTATGCAATAGGGAGTATGTTTTTGAAGAAACAAAATAAATTGCAAAGCAATGGGAGCGGGAGGAGGAAGGGAGCGGTGGGGGAAGAAAGCACGAGAGGAACAAACATTGCTTTGAGGATTATGTGCCTTATGCCTTTTGCAGGGTTTTCTAAGTTGCCTTCAGGCAGTTCAGGATGTGCAAGAGAAATCAGGAGATCAGAAGTGGCTGGATAAAAGTCTGTGCTCGGCCTCCTTCATCGCTACGCACACTCTCCTTGTTTGAGATGAAAAACAAACATTGGGTGCGCAACCTGCTGTTTACACGTCTGGTGGATATGCTCATACAGGGCTCTTGCAGCCAAGGAAAAGGCTTTTTTCATGGCTCGTTTTTTAAGGTTTCTTATTCTTCCTGTGAAAATAACAAATATGCAGTCTAAGTAGGGCCGAGCAAGTGACTTGGGAACATGAGTCTGGAAATGCTGGGTCTCTGGGATGGCAGATGTCTCTTACGGCAGCATGGAGTTTCTGAGGCAAATGCAGTCCAGCTCTGAACCAGGTGCTGTGGGCAACCCTGCGCCTGCCTGGAGAGGCCGGGATGCTGGATGCAGCACCTTGCCCGTGCGGGGAGCCCTGCGGGGTGCAGCACCCTGCTGCATGGTGACGCTGTGCTGGGCACAGGCTCTGCAGCAGTGCATCTCCGGGATCGCTGGATGCCAGTGTGCATCATTCTGGCCTCATCCCTGGGATGTGCTGTGTCTCAAAGCAAACAAGCATGGTGTTACAATACAGCTGGTGGGATTCAGAAGTCCAAATAATTTCTTACTGCGGTATTTCAAAGCGTGGACTTGATCCGTGTATCGTGGTGTGTTTGTGAAAGCTCGCTGCATGCCAGGCACGTAGCCTGTGTTTTCTCAGGTGTCCTCTGTGAATGCTCTGTCAGTGGGCAAGACTTCTCTTGGAGGTGTGTGCCATAAATATGCACTAAAATTTAGAGCTAGTTATCAAAAATAATTGAGAAAGAAGAAAGTTTAAATGTGGGCAGTGCTCACTTTGGCTGTATCAGCTCTGTTTCATCACTGAACTCCATGGGCTGGGGAGCATTTGCTATCACTCAACATTAGTGTTTCATGGCAGCCTTTCATTGTCAGATGGGTTTTTAGTCTTTATTCACTGTTCTGATGATATTCTCTGTCATGTCATCTTTTGAAGAAGAAATACAAATATTACACGTGTTTTCGGAGTCTAAAAAAAAAATTAATAGCTGGAAATCAGATGCCGATTGCAGTTTGTGGTCCTTCTGTGAGACATCAGATGAGGTCTGAGGAACCTTTCCTGGCAGGAGACTGCTGGGGAAGGAGCTGCCCACTTGGAAAGTGCACAGGTTGAAGCCTATTAAGCGCTGCTTTTTGGTGGTCAGTTGATGACAGGCCTGAATTTATGGAATATTTCAGTGAACACAGGGGAAAAAAATGCATCAGAGTTTTCTGTAAACATATTTGTCTTTTCAGCTGCAAATTGAACATTACAAGTTTAATTGCAAATTAAACATTTGGGCCAAACCCCAGAATGTTGTTATTTGGAAGCGGTGCCAGGAGCTGCGGGTTGTTTCCATTCCTGCTGGTTGGGCTGCCTGCCGGGGCTGCGAGGCTCTGCCGCGGGAGCATCCCCAGGGATGCGCTTTGACCAAAACCCCACAGACGGGATGCTGGGCACCAGGGGACTGAGCTACGGGTCCCTCGCCCAGGCTGTCCAAACTGAAATATCTCGGGTTTGGTCCTTCCTTGGAAAACAACTCTTTTGGCAAAATGTTTTTCTCATTTTGCCGGCAACACAAGTTTCTGTAGAAAATGTTTACCATCCTTTCCTGTTTCAAAAACATTTGCCAATTGAAGCAATCCATACTTGTTATTTAATGGAGGGTAATGGTTGCACCAGCCCCAGGCGATGTACCCACAGACTGACTTTAATAGCAATAGTTAGTTGTGTTCTCTTAGTTACGAAGTAAATAAGAATCCATAACTTATCAGAATTGCATGGATAATATGTTATTGGATTTTTCCCTTAGTCCCATGGCAAAAAGAAAGAAATTTTATTGAATGTTTTTTTGCTTTTGAAAACTTAAAGTTCGCATTGCTTTCATTTTCAATAATAAATTCAAGATGTCCATATTAGTTTAACTTGAAATGAATTTGGTTTATTGCTGAAACTGAAATTCCCTTGTGAACGTCTCAGTGGATTAGATATATGTTGGTTATATTCTTCTGTGATTAAGTTTTTATTGATTTTTTTTTTTTTAAGTCAGTTTATGTACGTTACTCCTCATTGCCCACCTATATTCTGCTGTACTGCCCTTGACGTGTCAAAGAGGGTGATACGTATTTAACTTACTTGGTCTCTCAAGAAGTTATTAATCTTTGTTTAATACTCCTGAAGGTATGCTAATTTGGGGTCTAAAATAGATGATGTTTCATACAGCAGGATTCACCTAGCGCTGCTAATCTGTGGCAGACAGACATTCTAGCCAGTTCTTTTCCTGTCCCCTTTCTAAAGTGCAGCAAAGAGAAGGTGTTTCGGTTTTGGTTGTGCTGTTGCTGTAGCTCTGCGGTGGTGCTGCCCCACGGGTGTCTGTGTGATCGGGGGTGGCAGCAGGTGCCTCTCGCTGTGCATTCCCCAGTAAGGTCTGGTCCATGCTAGGAAGGGATTTGAAGTACTACCCAGCGTATGTCTTGGTGGAAAGAATTACTGTTTTGGTAGATAATGATTAAAGTAAGTGATGGTCAAACTTTTTGGAGGGGGAAAAATAACCGTTACTATTATAAACACGTCTTGTTGCCAAGGTGCTGAAATCCAGATCCACAGAAGCTGGATCAAGTGTAGAATATTTTGCAGGAGTGACCCATCACAGTATCGTGTACTTGAACACAAGAAACACCAGAAGGAGTCAGATGTTTCTCTGTGTTTGATTTAGATAATCCCTGTTTGTCTCCACTGGCTGAAATTATTTTCTTCCCAAGCATGTGAAATAGCTAAATTATTTTTTTCCATTAGGTCATGACTCAGTAGCAAGAATTTTCTGATCTCTTTTTTTCATCCCCGCCCAGCAAAACGCCCTGTATGCTTCAGCACAGAAACAAATGAAAAGGCTTTAATCATAATAGGGTCACACCTTGGGTTTTGCAAAAATCAAACAGCTGCACGTCTCCCTTAGCTGCATGCCTTACACAGCGTGAGTCCAGACCCTTCAAACATTGAGTCTGCTTGTGTTTTGGGTTGGGTTTTTTGTTGGTGGGGATGCTTTGCTTTTTTCCTCTGGAGGATGATGTCAGACAAATTTGTAGTTACTTGAGCGGGTTAGTGAACCTAATCATCTCTACCACATTAAATGACTTAGAGGGAGGGGTGGTGGGAAGAGATCTGCCCAAAAGTACAATAAAATCCGTTTTGCTAGGAAGAGCAACTATTGGAAATGCAGATATTCTTTCCCTACAATTCGAAGGTCATTTTCACACTGCATGGAGATTTTCAAAATGCATCCATGTGTAACACATCGCCTGTTAGCATTCTGCCGTCATAACTTTATATTGATTGTCCTCTGCGAAGATTTTTAATAACAGCAGTAACACAAATTCACTCAATGTGAATACAGGCTAATTAAAAACAAATGCGCTGGTTGTGTTAGGAAGTTATTTAACACTAATTATGTACCCTTCATCTGTGACTTGCCGTATATACTCTCATTCAAGCTGGCTCTCCAAAGAAGCCAAGTCCTACCTGCAGGTACGTGAGCTGCCGAGGAGGAGGAGGAGGAGGAGGAAGGGGCTGTGGCCAGGGCAGCCCAGCCTCTGGGTGGGAGTGGGAGCGTTTGCCAGAGGAATCTGGTTCCTCTGGGGGAGCCAGGGGAAGCTTCAGCTCTAACAAGAAGCCCTTTCGCAAACTTTCACATACTTCAGCCCTGTAAAGCCCCTGAGAAATGTGCACAGATGCGCCTCAGCCCACCGTGAACATCACTAAGTGATATCCCCGGAGAGGCTCTGTTTTGAAATCGTTATACTTCGACCATTTTCTGAGAGTCCTTTGCACAGCTGAGAAAGAGGGGTTTATTTTCAATGGGGTGGTGTGGGAGAGAATTTTAAATGTGCCCAATTAAGCGTTTTCATTAGCATTAGCATTTCTCTCTAAATCAAGAGGCATCGCTTGACAAAAAGCTGCAGAGGAGCCCCTGTGTTAGGCAGCCGAGTGGTTGAGAAGAGCATCCAGTGGAACAGTGCGCAGGCAGGGCCACTCATGCCACACTGTGACAACAAGGGACAGGGCACCGGTGGCACATTTGCATGGGTCAGGACACTGCTTAACAGCAGCACGAGACCGGTGTTCCTCGCCTATGGCAGCTCAGGCTGTGGGTATCGTGCAGAAGCCTGAAATGCAGAGTCCAAGCACTAGCTCTTACCTCCCGTCCCCTGTCCCTTGGAAAGGTGCCTGTGCCACTGCAGCTGCCCTGGAAGGAGAGCAGTTACCTGCTGCTGCTGCTCCACCAGCTTTCGCTGAGCTATCGAAAACCTCCAAAATTTTCTCAGACCTTCTCATCCAACATAGGGAACTGAAACTCCCTCCTGCGGCTGGAGAGAGAGACTGGTACTCCTTGGAACTTATTAATACGAAGCAACAGTTATTCTTTGCAAACAGTGCTGTGAAAACCATAGAATCATTTTGGTTGGAAGAGACCCCCAAGGTCATAGAGTCCGACTGTTAACCTAACACTGGCGCTAAGCCATGTCCCTAAGGTACCCCCAAATAAAAGGGCGGTACCTGAGATAGATCATTAATTAAATAATTGCCTAGTGTTTTCTTGTCTGTAACATGCATATCTATCCCATATGCCAAATTATTAACTTAAACCAGATTTTCTAAGGGAATAAAATCCATTGTTTAGCTTTTCTCATGAATATGCTTCTGTTCTTGGGAGGCAATGTATTATTACGACATGCCTTTTGCTATCAACTTCTGTATATTTGCTTCGAGTGGAGAGATTGTATTTGCTGTTGAAGATAAACTTTATCCTAAGCTCTGTCCTAACTGTTCTCAGATTTCCCGTTGTAACGGGGAGGTATTGCATTTCATGTTGGAGAAAGTGCCATCAGCAGGCTCAGCAGCTGAAGGGAGCTGGCTCACCAAGTGGATTCTTGAGACTTTCCCACCACAGCTGTATTGACAAGAAATTAAGTTCGGGTTTAAACAACGCTCTTCTGTTTTCAAGGGATGATATATAGTCACTGGTGCAATAACAGGGTGATATCATATTGTCCAGTGAAATCCCTTAGCAACTGATTCAATATTTACAGAAAAATAGTTGGGGTGGTGGAAGCCAAAGCTGCTGAGTGACTGACAGTGCCCCCGCTCCAGCTCGCGGAGCTCTTCCCTGTGGGCTGTTCTGCACGTTGGATCCTCAGAGCTTCTGGGAAGGTTTTCAGAAGCGATGATTCAACGGTACCTGTAGATAACAACATGATTACTTATTTCTGTTTTTTAACTGACGTTTGTTTTGTGCTTAAAGCTTGGCTAGCAGCTGCTTCCAGCACTTGAAGTGCCCCGGAGCTCACGTTTCAGTGCCATAAAGTGGGCAAAGCCGTTCCCTGGAGACTGCGGCACACCAAGCAGCTTGGGTCGTGTCTGCCTCTGACATTTGCCTTAACAAAGAAGCGCTGTTCTGTCCTCATAGCCCAGGAGACCACAATAATGCTTCGCTGATGTTTGAGGCTGTTGTTGTAAGGGGTTTCTCTCCATGTAGTCTTCATGCCTGGGGTGGGGGGATTTTGTTTTGTTTTTTCCTTTAGTGGGGGTTAGAAGGGAAGTGACCCAATTTCCCGTGAATCCACTGGGACCTCAGCAACTGGTTATGTTTTAGCGGGCTTTAAAGATTTATTGCACAAACTGTTCTGAAAACTGTGAAGAGATTTGCCATGCATTTTGGTGTCAGAGGAGCTGTGGGAACAGAAAGGTTGGCATTTAGCACTAACTCCCATAAGAAATGGACCGGTTTCTCCAAGTAGATGAGAGCATCTGCACTGGCTGAAGGCATTACACGTGTTCATCATCTTGTGCCGTAACGGGGGAGCCTGTTAATTTGTGATACGAGCCCAGCTGGGGTCAAACACACACACAGGAGAGCTGAACTGGGGAACTGAAAACCTTGGAGTCAGTAGCTGGGGCAGCTAGAGGGGCACAAGTGTTTTTTAATATACTCTACATTAAATTTAGTTCTTTTTGGAGGTTGTACCCTCAGAAACGTTCAGGAATGGTGCCAGAAATGTGATACGTAAATCCTACCTCTCACCACAAACTGTCTTCCTTGTCTTCCATGTCATCTGCTTCTATATTAGTGCTGTCAGCACTTCTGCTTTCCTCACCTTCCAGTTTGTTTTCTTTCTGGCCTAGTCATCTTTATCTCTTCTCCTCTCCTAAGCTTTCTAAGTGCTTGTCACTCTTTTTCACCCCTCCTCTCCTTTCAACCCAAGAACATGATATAATTCTGCTTTATCTGATTTCTCTTTGGTGATGTCTGGCCAAGGCAGCTGTCGATAATCCACTTCCATTTCAGCATTCAAACTGTTGCATACAACGGCCAGGCTGAAGTTTTGTATTTCTAAGTTTATATTCAGTCCAGTCACTTGGACTTCGAGCTCTTCTCTTATCTACTGCTTCTGAAAATACATATTCCCCATTATTATGGGCTTACTTGCAGTGTCACAATCTGGAGACCAGGGGAAAAAAATATAAATAAATTAATGTCAAAGATGAGTATTTAATAATAAAAGTAAGAGTAGGGAAAAAAAAAACAACTTTAAGATAGTCTAGGGTTTAAACGCTTTATTTTTGTCCTTACCTCTTTCAGTTATAAGAGGCTGCGATTTGGTTCAGATTTGCCTGTTTTGATACTGGCATTTGATTGCATTTTTAATCGCATGACTCTGCATAGGCTTGAACTTTGACAAAAAGGAAGGTTGTGATCTTATCATGAGGCTGGTGTAATAAAGGAGATTAGTTCTCTTTCCAAACCATGTCTTGCTAGATAGTGGAAGTGGTTGGACACATTCAGCATTCAGTTGTCCTTGATTGCAACCTCTTAAAAATGCACTGCGACAGTCATCTGGAGGAATTATTGGTTTCCTTTTAATGCACATGGAAGGAAAAAACAAACCAAGATACGATATTTTTATTAGATTTGTTTATTTGTTTTGGTGCATTTGCTTTTGATTTAATAGGATGTTATTGAACATTTATGCTGTGCATTTTAAGTCTGACATGATTTCTACCAACTCTTTAGCTGATGTAGGTTGGCAAACATTCTGGACATAAGCAAAGCTAAGCCAAAGATTTGGCCCTCTGATGCAAGCAGCTCTATACAGCTGCAAAAAATTCTGCTCCATGCGTATGGGGAGAAGGCATATTTTTAGGCTTGTCCAGCTGAATACCAGCTGCATTGATTTTGCTCCAACTTTGCAAAAGCAGAAGGTTGAATGATGTAGCAAAAATAAATCAAGGCAGGAGGGTTTGGTCAACCAGAAGCACCTCAGGCATATTCTCTGTTTTGTCGCTGCCATAGTCTCTGAAGAGCCTTTGCTGTTGTGTGGATGTTCAGAGATGGGAATTCACCTGGGCTGCCCTTGGCAGGAAAGCTGTGCGTGTGCCTTCTGCCTCTGTCACGCTGCTCAGAGCAGCAGCCACGTTACTTGTGCTGCTGGGAAAGCACAGGGAGGTGGGAAGCTGCCCTGGAAGGAGTCCTCCAAGGTCTCCTTTCACAGAGATACCATTGTCTCAGGAGGCTGAGAGGGTCAGTGTCTCTGTGTGCACTCCCATGGGCATCATAACCATCTTAGCCATTGGTGTCGGTCTTACCAAGCTAGTGCTTGCCAACCATGGCAGTTGCCAGGCAGCTTGATGAGCCCAAAACGGGTTCATGCATGCTTACGTACACCAGTTGAGGTTCTTGCTCTCTCCACTCCTATTTTCTTTATAGGCATGCTTTGAACAGTTGGAATATAAGCACTGGGTTTGGGAAACATACTTTGCCCGTAACTACAGTTCCAGGATCCCAAGTTTGTCAAGGCATTTGCCCCTGTAACCTTCTCTATTTGTAGCCCTGCTTTTTATTTACACTTTCGGGACTTAAGTTTGCAAACCACCCATCGGTATTAACAACTGCTTCTGGGAAGCCTTCATTTCCACTCACTCCTTGGTGAGTCCTTGGCATCTTCTCACTCCTAAGGCTGTTCTTTAGCTCACACCATAGCCAATGGTGGACTCCTCATTTCTCCTACTGTCACCAGTTCCTTTCAGAAACCTCATCGTTGAAGTTACATTGCTCTTTGTGCAGGGAGTGGAGGCTTTTCAGGTTGCTACTGCATTAATAATGTGCCTGAAGCTGAGCAGATGGAGCAGGCATGTTTGTACAAATAAATGCAACATGTCCAGAAAACAACAATTTGCAAGAGCTTGCACTGTGTTCTGACGAGTCTCACTTTGATGGAAGGAGAGTTATACTGCAAAGGCAACTTTCCTGTTGGAAAGAAGGGGATTCCTACAGCAGCTTCAGCGTGGTCACCGGGTGCGTTCCCCATTCACACTGCTCCCTGTTGGAGCTTGCATGGTCCAGGTGGCATCACTGGGCGACTGTATGTGATTCCTCTGCACTTGATTGTTGAGGCAGGAAGTGTTAGAATTGGAGAAGAGAAAGGTCTGTCTGAAAACAGGTACAGTGTATGAAGACGGAAGGTTGAGCATCAGAATTGAAAAGCATAGCCCCAAATGCTGTGTACAGATAGCCTTGAATCTGTTTACTGGGTAGCATCTACATAGGTAAAATACTGGGAGAGTTTCGACACGTCAGAGTGCTTTGCTAACCATGTTTTCACTGAAAGCTGGTTCTGTGGGGTTAAGAGCACAGATGTGTTAGGGAGACCAGGGAAATTCTTGCCTGCCATGCAGCCTGCATCTGGAATAACCAGTCCATCCATCACAGGAAAAGCTGCCAAGAGCTTTACCTTGCTTTTCTACCTGTGCAGAAGGGTACAATGGTTCCACAGATTGTCTGCTTAAAGTTTTATGTTTAAATCATTTGATGGTTTTAAACATCATGTTTCTACATTAACTTCCAGCTTAAAACCAGTTTTGTTGCTTGAGTATCCTGTGAAGTCAGAGAGAGAAGGAGAAGAAAAGTGTTGCTCCCGCGGGGCTGCGGGGAGGGGCTGCACACTTGCTGTCCATTGCTCTGTAAAGATACTGGGTCGTTTTGGGGGAAAAGCCCAGTTTCAAGACCATCCCAAATAAAGGCAACTGTTCCTGGCTGTTTGAGAAATAACATAATTTTTGGTTATAAGTACTGTTCCCTGGAGCTCTTTCCCGAAAGTAAAAATAATATTTTTTTGCTCAAGATAACAATGCACATTTCCAGGAGAAATATAGGGCCGATGTGATTGTTCGTTTTCTTAGAGGGTAAGCTGCCTATTTAAAAGCCCGACAGCATCCCCAAAGGAGCCTCAACTTCAGTGACTTGACTCCAGGTTTTAAAGAAGAAGGCAATGCAGCCTCCTGAAACAAGAACGGGTGTTAGTTATTTTTGGTGACTGACTGTTCCTTGCTGGCGTGGATGGGTCAGGCCTTCCCTCTCGTTCAGGAAAAGCACGTTGGGGCGTGTTGCCTGGGCTTGCAGCCAGCCAGGGCTGGGGTCCCCCGGGGTTGGGGTCCCCCGTGCCGCTCCCCAAGGCCGCACCGCTGGCGCCGCTGCCCATCTCCATGCAAACCACAGGGAGCAGACAGGTGACAGGAGCAAAGTCGTGACAGACCCAGGGGCTTCACCAAGTCAGGGCACAGGCACAACTATACGGGTCCCTCTGCCACACACGGGGTGCGTGTGGTTAGAATAGAGAGAACAGTTTGTACAGAAGGAGGTGTGAGGGGCAAAATAAGTGCTCATGGAGCGAAGGAAAGTTATTTTAATTGGGAGGGGAAGGGAAGGGAGAGGAACGTAAAAACCACACAGACATTCCATTCCCTACAGGGCTGTTGGTCACCAGCCTGTTCTTCAGGGGGAAAAATTGCACCTTTGGAAAGGGATTAGAATAATTAAATTACTAGTTAATGAGACCCTGTGGGATTTGGGTTGGTAACATTTCCTAGCATAAAGATTGTCTTGTTGAGAGATTTTTATTTTTACCCCAGTGGAATTTTTCCCTTTGGCATGTCACGTCCAGCTGCTTCTCCAGATGGAGGCGAGAGAGCAGTGGCCGATCCCCTCCGGGAGAGGGATGGGAATGATTACCCAGGAGCCGGCACAGCGCAGCTGTTGGGCTGCAGACACGCGAGATGCTTGGGCATCCCGGAGCTGGTCGGCTGCCCGCAGCTGCGGCTCCACCGTTGTCACCAGGAGCTTAGAGGCCTCACTGGATGGCAAGGCCGGTTTCTCAACAGCTGGACACGTGGCTTGTGGCCCCTCAGAGAGCGTGCCTGTCTGCAGAACCCCAGCTGGGAGGGGATTTTTGGAGGCACGGTATTTTTGCTGGCTCTCCTGGGTTATTCTGTATTCCAGCTGCTCTTAGGAGAGAAAGAAAAAATAAGGAAACTATGAAGTTCTAGAGAACTTTCCTAGATGCTGCTCATCTTTTCCATAGTATGGTTTCCAATGTGGAGAAGTCATTAGTGTCCAGTCTTTCTGAGGAGTAGGCAGGATTTTATCTAGAACGTTTTCTGTTGCTTTTACTTCTCATCAGGGACCCGGCATGGCACGTGGGGTCCCGTGGGTGTTTGCAAGACTCCCTTGCTCATCCAAAGCGATTTGGTCATGGTCAGTTTGTCGAGATGGTGCAGTTCCCTTTCAGCTTAATCCTGTTTCATCTTTATGGTTCCCAAAGGGCTAATTTCAAGGTGAAACTTCCTCAGAGTTTGATATCAGTTTTTACCCCTCGTCTTCACTGTTAAAGGCTTTCATTTGAAAGTGTAATAATGCCCTTTCTACCATATAACATTGATACACAGTTATATCACACTTTATGTATCCAAGCTGGCTAACACTCTGTTTCGCATCATTCTCTGCACCTTCTGGGAACAGGACCTCCATCCCCGAGAGGCTTTCAGAGGCAGAAGAGATACCACTCAAAATTCTGCCTTTGCGTCTGGGTGCGTGAAGTTTGTACTGAAATCCAAGACACAGTGAAGGGAATGAGGGCAAGACAAAGCTTGCAGTGATCATCCAAACTTCAAAGTCAACCAGCTTTCCTTTTGCATTCCTGAAAAGAAAGCTGGAGTACACGGAGCTGCTGGGCAGCAGCGTTATCTGGGAGTTACTGGGGGAAGAGCTCAGGTGTTAGGACTCCGTCGTGCAACCTTTCACACGTTAAATAGTTTTTATTCGTTTGTATCTCCCCATTACATTCTGTAGACTGAAGATGACAGTACCTGAAGCCTTTAGGACTGTGATGGAATTACTCTCCATTTCCAGGTCTCTTTCCCTGGCATTATTTTCCCTTTGATTTTGATTCCATGTTCTGCACCATATCAATTTTTGTTTATCCAGACTTTACAGGTACGTTTTCCCTTTGATTTAGCTTGGTTGCAAATATCAAACATGACTGTGGTTTCTGCTTGTAATGCTTTCCTATGACTTTAGGCCCAGCCTAGGCTGGATTTCCCCTCTCTGGCCCTGCAGGCAGGAGGTTCAGGGCATATGAAACCTGTCCTAGCTCTGGTCCAGGCTGCTACGTTTTTAGTGTTTCTTCTCCTCCATTGACGCAGTCGTGGATTGTTTTCAGGTCATGATGATTCTTCTTCCAGCATTGCACCATCCGAATAAAGCTATAGAAATCATTCCTGGGGTAAGACACAAGATTCTCACCTGACAAGAATCAGCTGAGATCCACTGAAATCTGCTGAGATCTGCCGAGCTTGCACTGAGCTGGAGGACCTGGCTCTGAGGCTGGAACTGTGTGAACGGGGCTCAATGTAGTGAGTGGATGTGGATACGGACACAGATGGTACAAGAAGCTCAAAATTTCCTTCAGCCAAAGGCACTTGACAAAACAGGACAGCTTTTCTCAGCCTGTCTCGTAATATTTATGCATTTTACATATGTGACATGTTCCAAACTTTCATCTCCAAAATAAGCAAGAACGGAATGAGTAGCACTGCCAGCCAAAGGAAAATTAAAGTAAATCCCCAAAGAAGTGATTTATAGGATGTAAATCACTTACAGTAATGAAAGTAATCCCGTCAAACAAGTTCTTCATTATAATAACTCCACAGTCATCTGTTGATTTTTATATCAGATCATAAATGCAGTCTCTGCAGTTTTATAAAAGCATTTATTTGCGATGATGTTAAAAACTGTCTGACAGAATAAGTCTCATCTTATACATGAAGGGCGAAGCTCTGCGTTCTTTTTAAACTTTTAAGTAACAGGAGGTTGTGAGTCTGCCCGTTCTGCCCGCCTGGGATGAGAACTGAACTGGCTCTGTAAGCAGCATCTCGGCAACACGGCTCCTGCTGGGAGCTCTAATCACGCACGTGTATTGAGGTTGTACGACTTAATACACAACAACTCAGTGAGCACAGACCCATCTGCAGTTTTCAGCAAAGGGGTACATGTATGCGTGTGGTGGACAAACGAGTAATTAGAATGCTAAGAGCTACAATTAGAAGTCAGATATTTATTTGGCAGACTTTGCTGTGATGTGCTAATCCCTTTCTTAGTACAGAAGAATATTTATTTTCTTCTCTACTTAGTGTTTAGCTTTGAAGTTGTGCAATAACATCTGCTGGTGACCACAGAAGATGTTATAATTCTGGTACATCAACTGCAGCTTAGACTTCATGTGAGACTCTGTTAGAGGCCCTGGTTTTCTGTCAGTTCTCTGGTTCAAATCAACTTTTTTCCCTCTGAAGACCCTAGCTCTTAAGGCCCTGGATAAAAAAACTCATATTTTTGGTGCTACACTAATTAGTTATTGTAATGAGTGTTTCATTACCTGCCTGGCTAAAATGCTGTTTACAATGTCAAGAGAAGACTTCAAGTAAGAACAAGGAAAAACAATTTAAACAAAACAAGAATCCATCCCCAGTTCCCAATCAAACTAAACACAAGCAGGTTTTGGGAGTTAGAAATGGGATAACACTTGCATGGCTGTTTTGTCAGCTTGTCTTCATCTGGGATCAGAGATCTTAAAAGAGCAAGTAAGAATAACAGATACAAAAAGCATAAGGAAAGTGATGTGGATGTGTTTGGATAAATGGGCAAGAAGCGGTGGTTTTTCTGCCTGTTTTTCTGAACCCAAACCTTTGAATAGGTGTCTGTAAACCAGGAAGCTCCTGGTTGAATTTTAGTGTCTGAGGGTATGGGAAGCTGAAGCCACAGCTCAGGATTTCATCTGCCTCTGGGATGTGTTCCACATCACCAAATTACATAATCAGTCTTAAGAGCATTAATGATTTGCTTGTTTGCCTTTTTTTAAAACCTCGATTTTTCCTTCAGCAGTTCCTCTTGCATATCTCACCCCTTTCTACTCTCTCTCCTATATTCGTCTGTTCATAAAGTTTTTAAAAAGTGACATTTTGAATATTATTGATGATATATATTCACATCCATCAGATGGTAATGGACAGCACTCAGGATTCACTGAACGCGATCCAAAATCCCACTGAAGTCAGTAGGAACGCTTCTTTTAGGGGGCTTTCAGTTAGCCTCCCTAGCTGTGAATATTGTCTGCCTGTTCACACAAAAATGCTGACTAGCTAACTGTAGTTTGTTTCATTCAACATATTGTACTTTTTTCTATATCTGTTGCATTTCTTTCCTTTCTTGACATGCATAAAGGACCTTCATTGTGATTTGGTTAATGTTCCCTTCTACTGCCTTTATGTAAGACAGTGCGCGCAGTGCAAATACAATTAGAGTGTATTCAGCAGAGGACACGTGAGTGGCGTTTGCCTTTACATTTGGGTTTTGTTCATTTCTAAGGGCAGGTTGAACATTTTTCTTTGGCATTTATTTTCTGTGCAGCAATTACAAATCAGATTTTGCAGAAAAAGATAACCTTATCTTGAGGGTGCATGTCGTGCTGAAGGAAGTATCCGGAATCCACTGTTAACTTAAATGAGTTCTGCTGTGAATACAGAGTTTATTTTTCTAAGCTGATATATAATAAACTGATTAGTCTTGACAGACTGACTTGTACAGCAGCTCATCATGTAAGTGGTTCCCACTGTGGCACCACTTGGGTTTAATTATAAAAAACTGTTTTGAACAGTTAAGAATGGAAAATGTTGGTTTAAGTAAAGGCTCAAATCCCTGAACATCTCTGAAAAATTAACAGATCTGAGTTGACATGGGAAGACTTTCATGCACAGAATGTTCCTGAGGTTTAGACCTCACTGATCATCTGTTACACTCCCAGGAAGCTTTTTTTAAATGTTTAGATATAATTAGTTTTCTCAACTGGGTGCAGGAGATGAGTTCTGAAGTCTGATGCAGAAGCTGAATTACGTTAAACACTGTGAAAAGTAAGTAATTTTAATGAAAGCGACGAAGAAGTGTTATTCCCTACTATGCAGCCCTGCATGCCCTTGGCTTTCAGTGTGGCCAGTGTTCATCTGGCAAGGGAGCAAATTCCAGATTTCCTGCTGACAGAGGAAAAAAATACTAAATGTTGCTGTAGGCAACTTGCCATCACACATTATTTCTTATGAAACATGTTTTCGTGGTTTGATTTTTGAGTCATGCCATTTTTAAGGAACATGGAGGCTGTGTCAGGGTAGCAGGACTGGTACTTCGTGTGAGGCTCACCAGCACCCTGCCAGGCTTCACACCAGCTTATGTTGCTCTATTTCTTACCTGTCTGTCTCTCGCCTATGGCTTATGAATCACTCGCTTTAAGGGCATTTAATAAATCCCCCACAACAGGTGTCTAATACTAGATTTAAGTATAACAGGGGCTTGGTTTTGTTTTGTTTTTGCTCTAATTTGTTTTTCTCAGTAGCGTTAGGTTTAGCAAGTTCCTTAATTATGCATCATCACCTGGAGGCTCTCTTGAAGGTCACCACAATGCTTTAGTAATGGCTTTGTATGTAACATTTACATTACGCATGTAAGCAGCCCCAAATCCTGTCTCTTAAAGCCCAAATACTTTGATTACTTATCTCTTTGTATCTATGTGCATGTATATAGGCTAGTAAACCAAACAGCATCATGTATATGAAGTTCAAAAAAACAGAAACACCACCAGCAGCATATGCTTTATTGGGAATTATGACCCAAAATTAGACATTGATATGGCCAAATCTTTCTGTATTTGCACAGAAGTCATTGAGCATCCCCAGAAAGGCCAGCCATAGGACTGTAATTTCACCACTGCCCCCCTGCCATAAGACTCACCTCGGCCACCCTGCACTTGGAGCTTTGTGTGTCAGGGATGTCCGAGCACGTTGTCAGTCATTCTCTTTTTCCTGCTTCATCAAGCAGTTTTTATTCCTCGCTTTTTTTTTTTTTGCATAGATGGTTAAGGTAGGCCTGTCAGAAGCATCAAGCTCCATTATACGGGAGCAGGTCACGGAGGAGCGCTGGGGACAGCAGTGCGTGCTGTGGGGACAGTCCTACCTGCTGTGGGGACAGCAGTGCGTGCTGTGGGGACAGTCCTACCTGCTGTGGGGACAGCAGTGCGTGCTGTGGGGACAGTCCTACCTGCTGTGGGGACAGCAGAGCGTGCTATGGGGACAGTCCTACCTGCTATGGGCCCCGCTATGTCTGAGCACGTGTGACACATGCATGGTCACAGACGGGTGGGCTGAAGACCTCAGGGAAGCTATGTCAGGTCATGGATAAATTATTGCAGATACATAAAACGATAGCTGAAATTAACATTTTGCTGTTTTCAAACGTCGCTTTTGGTTGCTCTGGTTTTTTAACTTTGCGTGCCTTGCTAGATCGTGAAGCGCAGTGCGAATAGGCATGAAAGGGCAGCGCTTGGGAAGTATTTGTAGAGTTGGTAGCCAAGATTTTGGAGTGGCTCCATTATAGGGTTTTAATACATATTGTATATTCAGTAATCTCCACGAAGCAGAAAAGATATACAGGAAGTTTGCTGTCTGCATTCAGCTACTGTTATGTCTGCTGCTGTTTCCTGGGTCTTGAAGTCAGCCCTAAAAATGCTTTTTGTACAGGTTAGTCCACTACTTTCCTTCTGAAGCAGTCTTTCTGTAGTAGTGCCCTAGTAAGAAAAAGCCAGGCCTTTCTGCTTTATGAGATGACTGCCAGTAATGCCATACCGATGAGGGGGTAATTTGCATGAGTTCTCCAATGTTACGTGGAAAAATTGTAGCCAAGTGTTAAAATTGAATAAAGGTACCTTTAAAAAGTAGACTAAAGGAATAAATAATTTTCGGCACTGTTGTCCAGTCCTTGGAAGTGATTCTCATCCACCTCTAAATTTACATTTCCCTTGACAGAAACATACATGGGTTGATTTGGTGTTTTGAACACCGTAGCAATTAATTACCGAGAATCCTACTATTTTGTTCAGACCTGCCTGTAGCGAGAGGAGACAAGGATGTTCTTATTTTGTTTTGCTGTCATTTAGAAGGTTTCAAAAGGGAATGGCCCTTTGTTTTCCATATTCTGTTCAGAGTGGCTGTGGGCTAGTCCCCAAGCCACCAATACTGGAGTGTACAAATGTTATACAAAAGCCCATTTTCTCCCTAAACAGAAACTGAAATATCATGGGTTTGCGATACCCTGATAATCACGTACTGCTCTGACTCGCTCCCCATCTCACAGGCTCACAGTGCCCTGGTGCCACCTGAAACTGGCCCAGCGTCACGCCTTGAAAAAGCCTTTATCGTTCGGAGTGGGCAAGCTGAGCGTACAAACTTGCCTCTGGCTCGCAGGCAGCAGCAGCATTGGGCACGGCCAGTTAAAATCAGAGTTAATGTAGCGGCTCTTGTGCCTGGTCACTGGGGAGAAGACAGAGCGGTAGCTTCTCTCTGTGCCCGCTGACAAAATGGCCTTGAAAATCCAGTAATGTCGGAGGAAACCACAGACCCTCGTGGGGCGAGGACAGCGTGCAACCAGCAGCTGCAAATAGAAAAGCCTGTTTGAGGGTTTTGGTTTTACAGAGAAGGGCACAGACTGGATGCCCCATGGCATCAGCGAGACTGGAATATGCGTGTCTGCCTTTCTCGGCAAAACAGCCCCTGGCGGTTTCCCCAAGTGGAATATGTTTCAGCTTTTCACATTGCTGCAAGGTGGTAAATACTCAGTAATAAACAAATGGGAGTTAATTTGTTGCAGGGACTTAGTTTGGGTTGAAAAATCTCTCTTGCTTCTGAACGGCTTAATCTCTTTTTTAGAAAAAGGCAGGAATTTGGGCTGGTTTCAGCTCAAATCGGCTTTCTGTGGTCAAGTGCTCTGCGTGCTGCCCAGGGATGAGCCTGAGTTTCTGAATTACATGTGGCAGCTTCCCACCGGTTATCACTGCAGCCAAGCAGGGCCTGAAAATATAGGTTTCTTTCATTGGGCTCCAGAGGAACTTGACAAAAACCCCACACTTTTCAGACAAAACATGGAGGATTACATCAGTTCGAAGGTATGCCACGCTGAAACCTCCAACACAAACCAGCTGATTCAAGCATGGCAACATATCCGATTGCACGTAGATTATAGAGCTGTCATCAGCTGTGGCAGGCTGCGGCGCTGCGAATATTTCTGTAATGACCAGGGGTATCGGTGCTCTCAGGTCTTAGAGAGAAAGGGGGCTTGTTTGGGAGGGCAGAGAACTGTCGAAGAGGTGTGGGACGAAGAAATGCATTTCTGCCATTCCTTGGCACAATTTGCCAAGAAAGTTACAAGCACATAGTTAAAAAATCCTTCCAGAGAAGATAAATATAATTGAGTAAACATTCATTTTGTTGCTGAGAGACTCTGTAACAACAGGACTGAAGAAGTAAATGCCTTTACAGAGAGATAGAGTTAGCAGGCATGCTGAGTGCTAAAATCAGGTCGATGTAAACTAAGGCGCATATTCTAGTGCCCAGGAAGATTAACTGTTGGAACATATTTCTGAGAGGAGCAATGGAGTCTATTTATTATATACCCTTCTGGAAGATATGCATTACCAAAATGCCAGTTATGGCACTTCTGGTGATGCAACTAAGGAAATTTAGCTGTCTCTGATAAGAAAAAAAATCTTGGTCAGCCTAGATGACCCACAAGCACTTTTGGACTTGGGGTCCCTCCAGGTGTGGAATTGGGGACATGTACTCCATTGTTAACAACTTCTTCTCAGGGATGCCTTACTTTCTGGAATCCAGATTAGTCTGTGAGACAGGCTGGGTCTAAGGGACTCGTGTTGCAGGATGAGGGTAATATAATATAATGCTCTGAAAGATCTTGCTATTACCGCTTTGGAGGCAAGTGCAGCAGCTCTGGTGGTTTCAGTTCCTGCACAGCCTTGGGCATTCAAATCTCTGTTAGCAATACATGGGGAGGACTGGTTGCAAGCCAGAGCTACTTGTTCTTTATGAAACATGCCACAGCATCTCCAGGTTTTACCGTGTCAACTTCTCCACGGAGGCAAACCTGTTTAGCAGAGAAATAGGTGCTTCTCTTTTCAAACAGCTATTGAGCCCTGTGGGACTTGGTTTATATGAGCTGGTGTTATCGAAGCTTTTCTTCTCTGAGCAGCGTTGCAATGTTTCTGTGATGCATTGATTTCATCTGTGGATATGCAATTTATTACTGCCATCAGCTTTTGAAGGAAGAAAAGGATTGTTCTGTGCGGGGCCCCACAGATTAGGTCAGTTAGGGAATTCAGAAGATGTCTTCTGAGGTTTATTAAGAAAATTGAGTGGAGCTATTAAATTGATGAGCAATATACTCTCCCAAAGCTATGTAAATTCTTTATCAGCAGCTTGTGGTTGGCTCCTGTACCAGACAGCAGCACTAAGCAGAATGAGTGCGTGCAGTGGACCCCATCAAATCCCCAAGAAGGCAATTCCCATTTTCCTGGCTTAACGATCAGTTACGTTGCACTGCAACATGAAACATCGGTGTGCGGCGTGCGTTAGCAGATATTGCGCTCTGGGTGTCACCGTTTTTTAGCAGTAGCAGCAAGGTGCCCAGGATGGGGCTGGTGAAGCAGAACTGAGTCCCACGGGTCAGACTGAGTCAGCCTGTTTTCTCATGGGGCTGGCAGGTTGCATTTCCATGGAAGAGGAGCTCCCTGGTTTTGTTTGCAAGTGTGTGTCTTTGCCATTTTTATCAGGTGGGAGAGAGACTCTCGGGGTGTGACTCCGCCAAATCTCTTTCATTCTTCTTGGATGTTAGGTGGGACCAAAGATCCCCATAGGTGGTTAACAACAAAACTGAAAGTTTTCTGTCTTGGTGGACTCCACTGGAATTTTTTTGAGTATTTGCACAGAAGCAGCTTGTTGAATGCTGCAAACCATGCTTTGCTGGTTCTGCTGGGGAGGAGGAAACCCCTCTGAGCAGCAGAAGTGTTGCTTTATCCAGCTGTGGCACTGGCTTGTGGATCCTCTCCAGCAACACTGACTGCAGATTGAGTTGAGGAGCGTTAAAGATAGCGGGGCCTTGTCGGTGTTGATGTAGAAGTCAGGTATTTTTAACTCAATGGGTTCATGCAAAGGCTGGGATGGAGGAACTGTTTGGGTTTTGTGAAAGACTAAACCTCATTTGAATTTCAGCTCTGGACAAATTCATACTCCTTTACAGAAATGCCTGCTGGCTTTTGGCATTGTGCCCTCAGGACCTCTGCATGTGTTTATTTGATTAATAATTTGAAGTTGACTCTAGCTATTGCAGAGTCGAAGCACAGTAACACAAAGAATAACAAAAACAAAGTTAATGTCAAGCCTCTTTAAAAATCACATTGCAGGCCCTCAGGTGCAGAATCACGTTTCTTCGGATAGAGGTATACGTACATAAATCGTTTTGCTTTATGTCTAGAAACAACTTTTCATGTGGTTTGGGCAAAACCTAAGCTCAGAGATGAAGTATCTTACTCAATAAGGTTGGAGATTGTGTGTCAGCTGCACGCTTTCTAACGTGTTCACACTGGTCAGACTTGACGTTTCCAGCTCATTTATTCAGGGTTAGGCTTCTGAAGTGTTCTCGTCTTCCCCACAGAGTTCCCCCAGGGCAACTAATACTTTGCAGTATATGGGAATTGAAGTGATATGTCTTTACCCAATGTTTTGTGTAGTTCCATTGTTTGTATGCATTGGATTGCCTAGGAAACCATAATAATCTTGTTAAAATAAAGATTGAATCTTTCTGCGGTGTTGGGGCTAGTTCAAAAAGCCAGGCTAATACTGGTTGCTCGTCACAGTTAGAGCGCGTTAATTTAGACGTGCCTGCTTTCTGGGGGCAGGCAAGCGGCAGCGCCCACGGCCCTGCCGAGCAGAGCTTATCACGGGCAGCTGCCCGCGGGCAGCCCCCGTGGCTGCTCCGGGCTGCCAGGGGCTGGGCACCAGCACTCACCAGCTGCTGGTGTGCAAGCCTGGCCGGCGGTGCCCCGAGCAGGTGGAGGGAGCCTTGAAGAGAGCCCTGGGCTGGCATCTCTTGCAGGACGAGCCCGGGAGTCTGTGCGGCGGCAGCTCCCAGCTGCAGCAGCCGCCAGCCCGTAGCCACCGCTCCTGGCCTCTGCTGCTCCCACAAGGGGTGGAGGTGGAATAAGCCGCATTTCCCTGCATTTCCTGGGTTATGGCTGGCTCATTTGATATCTGAAGTGGCACTGCCACTTTTAAAAGCTCTGTTCTGCTTAGTGTTTCCCCAGTCGCGCTCGGTATTATGTATTTTAGAAAAAGAATAGGCTGGCCTTTCCTCCTGCTCGCTGGGAGATGCTGCTGGTGTAGGCTTTCCAGGAGGGAATCTGCTGTGGCCTGTCATCTTCACAAAACTGTGCCAGTGGCTGGGGCTGGTGTGGCCAGATCCATCATCTGTTGCTCGGGAAGCTGAAACACTGTAGTTAGCTGTTCCTCCTCTCTTGGTCATAGCTTTTAATTTTGGATTGCGCCAGGTCGTTTGTACATATGTAGTTAAGAAATAAAACCCAAAGCACTGACCTCTGACACCCAGCAGCTCCTTCAAACAACTCCATCCTTTCTTCTCTTCCCTGGTTCTTAGTTTGCACTTTAAAGAGCAGGCTGTTGCTTGGAAGGCAACTGAGTTGCTGATGGAATAAAACCTGTCACAGTTTGAAGATAATCAACAAAGTTAGCCCATGAAACAATTTCTGAGATATAAACAAGATCAAAGCACTATCAGATGTGGACACCAACAGACTAGGCTTTGATAATTTAATCTATCAAATTACCAATTTTAAGGCATTTGATTTGTTATTTCTGCAAATTAGGGACCAGACGCTGCTGCACTTCCATAGTTTTTAATCTCTTAAAAAGAGATTACTGCTGGAGGAATGTGCTGCTCGGGGGGAGTGATGCTGGTTAACCCTTTCTTCAAATACTTTTAATTGCAATTTGCTGTTTCTATAATAATACAACCATGTGCTCAGTGTCGTTGTTCCAGATAGGTGAGCACACGGGAGCTTCCTGGTGCGGTACAAAAGACCTGTCATTGTCTTGGCAACTTCTTCCTTTGGTTTACAATTTTCTATCTTATATTTTTCTGCTCTTACTGCCACTCTCAGCCCAAGCGGGTACCTCCTGTGTTTTCACAGTCTTTTCATTTCAGCCTCTCTCTGTTGCCTTTAGTGCATCTCCTCATTCTCCTTTCTCGGCTCTCAGTTGTGCAGGGTGTCCCCCAGAACGGTGGGCGGCACTGGGTGGACTGGTGCCTCTCCAGTATCCACTGGAGAAAAAGTAATGAGCACTGATAAAAGCTCTTCACCTTACGCCTCTGGGCGGAGGAGGCTGGATTGTGTGATGGGCAAGTCTATGCGTATGTATTTCTGATGGGATTAAAGAGCTGGTGTTTGACCTGGACACTTCCCATGCTTTGAGCTGTTTGAAAACCTCCCCTGAGGAAGGGAGGTGTCCTCAAGTGGCAGAGAGTTTTCTTTTATAGAAGACAATACAGAATAAGTGCTCGTGTTGTCTGTATTATTGTCTATATTTGCTCAGCCCAAATTAATTCAGCATGTTTTCAAGAGAGGCTAGCTGAGCCCCACCAGAAGTCAACACCAAATCTGGTAGTAGATACATTCTTTTCTTTCAGCAATGAAAACACATTAAAGATCAGGAGGAGCAGCCTCCAGGGCAGGGGAAATTTCATCCTGCAAGGGGGACTTGGAATAATTTCTCACCTCAGGGTAGGGAGCCTGGGAGAAACAATGAGATGACACGTATCCTGCTGCTGCTCTGCTGCACTCTTCTGAAAGCTGGCGTGGAAACACTTTTTCCTCTTCTGCTGACAAGTGCTTATTATGGCCTGATTTTTGGTGAGGGAAAGTTTGGAAGTGAGCATTTTTGTTTCTCATTATCCGTGCAGGCCTTTCGCCCACTGCATACCATCTAGCACCCTCCTGCCAATTAATCCACCCGGTATGTTCATCCCATGCAAACGCTGCCATTGGGTGGTGTTGGCCAACACGTGTGTCACCACGCAGCTGTGGCCTTGCACACTGGTTCAGGACAGCACCTCTGTCCTCACATCACTGACGTGTGACTGAGCAGCATCCCCAGCTGGCCCCTCTCCTCACACCAGCCATTCCGTTTGCCCAGCCTCCCTGCAAGCAGAGTGGCACGACGGCTTTATTTAACCGCGTCACCAGAGTTGGCAGCAGGGAATTCTGGTTTTTTGGTTTGTTTTGATTTTTTGTTTGGTTTCGGGTTTTTTTAAATTAAAAAAAAAAAAAAAAAAATCATTCACATGCCTTTGCAGTCTGTCTCGCCCGTTCGGCAAACACACATAAAAATAACAACCCTGCTGGTTTGGGGGATCTCAAGGGAGATGCCTGAGCTAAAACCCAACACAACAGTAAATAACGCTGAAGGAATGCATGGAAGGCTTTCACAACATGAAGACGAAATGATTAACCGCTGTGGCTGATCGTCACTGGAATCTGGCAGCCTGCGGCTACATGCCGAGCTGCTGAGTTTTATATCTGAGGAGCTGCAAATTGTGTATTGGCTGAGCGATGGAGCTGTGCTGCAATGTCATCCCTTGGTGTGGTGTAAAACCTACTGCCCCTTCCTTCGCAGCGGCCGGAAAAATGAACGTCCAGATCTATCCATTCTATTAGCTTTCAGTTTTTCGGATATTCGTAGCAGTAAATTAATCAGAAATGAAAACCCAAATACATTCGTTTTTATATCGGGCTCCTCTCTGACACAGCCGTCATGCTGCAGACACTGCAGAAAGTTTCCCGCTGTCCCTGCCTGGAGGGGCAGACGTGGCTGGGATGAAGGCAGCAGCCGTGGGACTCCACACACCCCTGGTTTTGTGGCTGGGTACAACAGGGAATGCCACATTCAGCTGCAGTGGCAGTGTTGCAGGTAGAATGTAAATGACTACAATTAGCTGGTACGGGGGTTGATCATGTGAGTTATAGTGCCATTAGTAATAACTGTTTATTTGTTATTGCAATATATCTACAGCACTGCAATCCATCAGGTCTATACCAGACGTGAAATTATGGATTATGGGCGTGGAGAAAATTGGAAAAGGAGGAAGGAATGATTTGTAAAATCTCCTGATCTTACACATATAACATTTTCTTGGGGGCAGTTTGGTTATCTATTATTTGCTGTATGAAAGCAGCAATAAACCCTCTGAGCCACTGGGGACCTCTTATCTTTCATGCTTGGGACTGAAAAGCTTTTCCCCGCGTTGCTCAGGTTTAACATACAAAGCCACACCAGACAACCACTCTGAACAGCGGGTTAGTTAATGTTTGCCCTGGGTGGAGGCACGCAGCGCTGCTGCGGGGTGAGCCCTGATGAACGGAGCTGCGGTGATCCCGGGCGGTTCCCAACCCGGGGCAGTTTCACCCTGCCAGGTAAATGCTGCGTAAGAAATGAGTTTGGCGCCAGTATTTGGAGACTGGTCCAGGGCAGTAGTAGATGGGGGCCAACATCTGGGGGGAGCGCAGGGGATCCCCACTTGTACCCCGCAGCCTGGGGCTGCTGGCGCTGTCTGCTGGCAGCGCTGCCCCTCCAGAGAGCATCCCCGGTGGACCTGCCCTTCTTCCCTGGGCACAGTCTCCAGGCAGCAGCTTTGACGTGCGGTTTGCTGACACGAGGGAACAGCACAGGCACAGCAAGGCGCAGCATGGGCCCTTTGCGTCTCGGGAGCTATAAGGTGTGTTGCAGGCGCAAGCAGAGCTGCAAAGCCCTCGAGCGCAGCATTGCCTGTGACTGCAGAGCTTGCCGCCTGCCTGGGTTAGGGGATGCGGCAGGATGTGGCCTGGCCCGTTTTCCCCTTCTATTCGGAGCAGCTGGGAGACCCATGTGCAAGGGCCTTGTCAGCAGCACGGAACAGTTAAAGTCAATGCTACTAAAAATTACTTTTTAAAAAACTGCCTCCGAGGCTTTCTCAAGTGATTTAGAATATGTTTACAACTGCCTTTCATGTTAAAACCAATAGCTGAAATACGAAGGCTGGCATTTACAATATCCTTCACAAATAACCCCACACACCCCATGAGAGTTGTGTCACTGAACTATCATGAAAACCACGGCAGGCAAAGACAAAACAAAAGCAAAACACAAACGAAGGCCCCGATCCCACAAAGCTCAGTTCTCACAACTAGTTTAACTGGTGTGACCTCTCCAATTGACTCTGTAAGACAACCAGCTTGCTGCAAATTAAACACAGGCACAGATCTTTTTCCTGAAGATGTCTATTTGTTGAACAAATTCTTTATGATAGGAAATGGCATCTGTGTTAATTTAAGAAAAGCTATATATGCACCAAGCGAGGATAATGGGTACTTTATAGTGTAAAATGGAGTGGGTCTCCAGGTGCAGAGTGGTGGCTCTGCAGCCCCGGAAAGGTACGGGTGAGCTATGGCCTTTCTGCTTCTTGCCTTGAGGATCCTCAGTCTGTCAATCTATTGCCAAGTCTATCGCTTTAGTATCATTTTAGTAGGAGGATTTTTTGTGTCATCAAGCCCCACACTTGCTTTTTGCAGCTTACAGGAATATTTTAAACATAAATGTAGAAATTTTATGCGATAACCCTGAAATTCTTTCAGGAATTGATAGCACCCAATTTAGTGTTGTGAGACTATGGAACAGCAAAGAGGAAGGAGTAAAACTTTGGCAGTGTAGGAAGAGAAGCTTCGTATTTTAAACTCTAAAAATATTTAAGGTCTTTAAATCCAATGGTTTTAGTTGGAGCCCTCTGCACGCCTTCCTAACCTCAGCTGGGGATCATGTTGACTCCAGAAGCTGCAGAAGTCCATGAGCCTAAATGCTAAATTTTGCAACACCTCTGACTGCAAGCTTTGCATTGCCAAGGAGCCGTCGTGCAGCTTGTGAGCCACAGGGCTGGAAAGATTTTGTCGTAGCCATGAATCATTATTTTTTCTTCCCTCACAGAAAATTTGGCCATAAATGTGAGGTTTGTCAGGGTCTGTACTTCAAGCATCCACTTCGCTTGGTAGGTTGTGATCCTTGTCCACTGTACATGGGCACCACATACACCCTCTGCAGCCCTCGGCTCCAAGATTTAGCCCTTTCGGTATGTTTTTTTACTGTTGTGCTGTTGAATTCTGATAATTAATAGCTTACCGAAAGAAAAACCTTTAAGAAAAATATGAATTCTGTTTTGAAAAGTCATGGTTGTGTACGCATTGTTTAAATCAATAGCTTTTTCTTATTAATAGGAGCACAATGAAGTAATTGGAAAACTCAGTATTGTGATGAATTGATATTTTTCACGTCAAAACAAATGGAAATCTTAAGGGCCAATTGGGGTAAATTGAAGAAGCCAATGTTACAGAATTTTGATTGGCTTTTATGTGTGGAACTTAGTGTCATCTCATTTTCACTACTTTTTGTGCAATTTCATGTTTGTTGAATCCAATGCTTTCCAATCTTCTCCCTCTTGTGAGATAGTCCGGTGTTAAAACCTTAAAACACACATAATTTTTCCATGAAAGCAATTACTGGTTTTGCTTTGTTTATGGTCAAGATCAGCAGTACTTGATAGCCTACCTAAATTATCAGAGATTCAATTTTTATGTAGTGTGAAATTATTAGAGAATCAAAACCTCCACCGCGGCGGATGACTCAAGATTGCAATAAATACTCTGGATGAAGAATTCCACTACGTATTCTTCACCCGTTCCTCTTATCTGCCAAATGTTTTCCCAGGATCAGTGGGTTTTGTAGAAAAAAGGCAGAAAAGGGTGCAGATAGCAGTGGCAGCTCACCCCTGCAGTGACTGCTGCAACGGGATGTGAGGTGGTGCTGGAACTGATGAACCCCACTGGCTTCATCAGCACCTGGTAGCGGTGCATGTTGTCACAGTGAGGGGTAAATGTCATGTGAAATGGCATTCACTCCTGCCAGTGTGGAAGGGTTTGGTTTTCTGTGGTCTTTGGTTCTAAAGCTCAGCTCTTCCAGAGCCGGGTGGTGCTGGCTGCAGTTTGCCGTGGCTGCAAGCGTAGCAGGTTGATTGGGGGTTATGCCGGGTAAGGGAGACTCAAGTCCGGCCCGAAGCCCTGTCTCAGCAGCAAAAGGGTTCCTGGTTTTGCAGCGAAGAGGTGGTGGGACGGTTCAGCGTTGTGCTCAGCCGCAGCCCTCGCTAGCACAGGTGAAGCCGTGCGATGGGAGCCCGTGGGTGTCCCAGCGCTCTGTCCCGCGCCCAGAGAGCTCCGGAGGCAGCAGCGGCAGGCGCTGGGGTTTGGTGGGACCTCGGTGGCAATTTCTGAGTGGTAAAAAGCAGGTTTGTGTTGGAATAAGACCTCTGAAGTGAAACAACCTGTAGTGGTGTGCACTCCTATTTATGCGATAAATACACCGTGATTTTTGTATTCAGTGACATATGGTTACTTAAAGGCCTCTGAATTGCTGGAGAAAATTAATTTAACTGAAGTCGAACGTGAAAATACAGGGCAGAACCAAATACTACTTTAGAAAGCAATTCAGTGTATTCAGCTGATCTTATTCTAGCAGGGGTTTTATTTTTAACTTTATGATTATGGATTTTTATAGTGTCATATCAACATAAAGGGCTTTTCTTCACAGCGAGAGCAGAACAGAGGAAGTCCAAGAAAATGAGATCCAATGTCCTTCAAGGAGGCAGTGGTAAACAAGTTCTCAAAGACAGAAACGTTCAAGTATAAACTAACTGTGCTTGCTGTGGGGAGAGAAAAGAGTATAGTAGTTTCATTATGTTTGAGAAGACAGCTGGTTGAAGACCAAAATCAGTATTGTTATTCCCCGTCGGCCACAGGGATATTTCAGAAACCCATTCAAACATCATGTGGCACAGGCAAACCGACAAAAACAAATCTGGTGGTGGCAAGTCAGTGTTTCAGAGAGTCCTGTTCTGTGGTATCTGTTTAATGCCAGACAGCAAAAGTCCTTCAGATCCATTCAAAGCCACATAGGGAATAAAAGGGTGGGGCAAGGGGGAAGGAAAGCATTCGGAGGGAGAGATTTCCATAGAAGCTAATAATGAAAATGGCTGTGGTTGTTCAAGTGAAGTCCCAGGCTTGCCTGGGTTTGGGGATCAGCGCAGGGTGCTCCCTGCCCAGCTGCCCTGAGGAGCCCAAGGAACCTTTCTGCCTCCTCCCTCAGCACTGACACAACCTGCTGTCCTCAGGAGCTTCACATGCAATTAGTGAGGAGTCCTGTGATTCAAGCTACACTTGTTTTTCAGCTCAGCGTCATCCTGCTAACGAACCCTAAAGAGCTTTGCTCATAATAACAATACTTTAGCACCGTGCTCTAAGTGTCAGCTTGAGTAAACCTTTAGAACAGCCTATTTTAAGAGGATTAGAAAAAGGAGTGCCATTAGATCAAACCAAGTGATAGAAATGCCAAGGGCTAAAAACATTAATTAGACGTAGTTAAAGCTTTCAGTAACACAACTAAAGTTAGTTACAAAGCTCTGCTTTCGATAGTGGTGTATTCTCCAAGTCTCATCCCAATGTATGTGGAACAGCCCATGTGTCTGGAGGCAGAGGAGCAGGGATGAAGGGCATGGCTGTCTCTGCTCAAACCTGAACCTGCATTTCCCTCTCCCACGCTGGCGCTGAAGCACAGGCTGTTGCCGTGACTGAACAAAGTTGAAAATCCAGCAGATATTCCTTCTTTTTCCGTGGTCAGCACAGATGTCTAATGCTAATTAGGCTTGTACTGGGCTCCAGCTGCTGTAGGAGAGGAGCATTCACCTTGATCATTGGGACTTGTGCTGTTGGTGTCAGTGGTCATGGACCCATCAGGGACCGATGCCTCGTACTCAGGTGCAGAGCAGCTTTACTCCACACCTTTTGCTGGTGTATTTAGAGGCAAATGCAGGTCACTTCAGTTCCCAGCCACTTGCATTCAAGGTTCCTTTGCCAAACTAGAAATATGTCGGTAAGAGTGTACCAGGTCCTGCCCAGCCTCCAAGGTTAGCTGCTAGGCTTGAAAAAGTAGTACCGCATAATTAAAAAAAATACTAATAATCACAAATACGTTCTGCTTTAATATTGCTATAGATTATTTCATTCTAAGGCAGTTCTTTAAGGAAACAGCTTTTGCTTTCTCATTTGTTGAGGATGAATTGGTACAGCAGTTCCCACAGCCATTTATTCAATAGATCTCTAATACATAAGTTGCAGCTATTTGGCTTCTCTCTCTTGTTCTGACTCATTTTAGCTTCTGGACGTGCAGCTCCATTCTGCCAATATTTTATGACCATTTTTTCTATTATTTTTTAACGTATTGTGCAAGTGGTTCTGTGAGCACTAGAACTAATGAAGTCTGTTTTCTAGGACTTTGTATTTCACGCACAATTGACTTCTATGTCAAAGAAAGTATAGGAATCCCAGCGAAGCTTTTCCTGAACTTGGTACTTCCACATCGACCGTCTCCTGCATGTGTTCTCTAGAAGTCAGTAAGCCCTGGTTTGTTTGGTTTTTTTCCATCTACTTGCATAGAGTTCCATGCGCACTGACGGGCCGCTGTGACACTGCCTCGTTTGAGAGAGCTGCAAACACACTGCACGCTGTCAGCTAGGTGAGACTGCACACCCAAAAGCCTTACCAAGAAGCACCAAAGCCTCTGTCACAAATTAACAGCTGCAAAGACCTCAGATGACTTCTTCCCCGTTATCAGCACCACAAAGCTGCAGTGGCTTGTTTCACTGTAGGACACTGGTTAAAGGAACTGAAGCAGGAGCAAGCATGCAAATGCCAGGGGTTTCCTGTCCCAAGCATTTATCGTGAAGAGCAGGGAGGTGGTCCCAGGTGCATAGCATGTCAATTTAATTAATTGAATGGGAGACTGAAGGCTGGGGGTGAGTTTCGTCTTGCCTCAGCTCGGGCGTCCAGTTGTCTAATCTAAGCAACTGCCTACGAGTCAGTGAAAAGTGGTGTCTGTGTGTTCCTGGTACAACTATCATCAGGTGGTGAAGGAGGACTTGGATAGATGGAGGTCACACAGAGCAATTCCTCTCTTGTTATGTGGGGGAGCAATTACGGCAAAAGATCAAGACAGCAATGTCAAATGCTTCGAAGGCTGAAAGTTTGGTTATCTGTTGTGTGAAATGGGGCGAGAGAGGTGGGTCTCTCGTCTTTGCCTTACTGATGGTGGCACACAAGTGCCACCCGTTCCTCATGGTCCTTACTCTTTCCTGTATGAAGAATCCAGTGCTGTAAGCTCTGGAGTGTAGCAGAAGGACACGGGCGATCCCTAAATGAAGTAATATTGCCCTTCACCTCCTTAACAAAGAGTTGAGCAGGTCTTCCTCCTTTAAAGACAGCAGAGCAGCATGAAAAGAAAGTTGCCAAGCATGTAGTTGAAATGGGAATAAAGTATGTAGGAAATCAGCTACCTAAGTTGTTGGTTACGTGCAGCAGTTAAATGGTGTTAAGTGGAGATTTCGGAACAGGCGCTGTGAGATCGTACCCCAATGAGGCGGTTGTTCCTCCTCCAGGGCCCCTCCAGCTGGCAGCTTCCACATCCACAGTGTTTCAGGGCTGGGAGCGGCTCTTCAGCTCCCTCAAACATTAGGGAAGAACTTTCCGTTTGCTTTGTCGTGTCTAAACTGGACAGAAGCGTACTTGGTGTCCTTTTGAAAAAACTTGCAGAGCTTAACCCAAAATTGCTTCACCCAGATGCAAATTGGCTTACTCAGACAAAATTCTCTGGGAAATATACCTCACTTGACCATGAGTATTTTGTCCTGAGCACACCAGAAATTTCTGTAACTGTTTTATAGTCAGCAAGTTAAAAGCAGACTTCAGCAGGAACAGCTGGGTGAGCCATTGATCTGAACCCAGATGGAGCATCCTAAGGGAATCAAAGGCAAATTGTCGTATCACTCCCTACCACAACAGGCGTGGAGAAGTCAATATGTAAGATGGGTTCTCCTTAATGAGAGTCCTAACAAGGGTACCACGCAGGTTGTCTTCTTGTCTGTTGCCTCTCCCCAGGGCTGACAATAAGCTGCATTTATTATTGTCGTTGCAGTGGTAGTATAAGACATCTCTGTAGGTTTACTTGGATTCATGTACATGCAGAGGAGATTTTCAGGTGTTACTCACCAGTGTGTTTGTAAAGAAAAGACTGTGTCACCTGGACGAGGTGTCTGTTAATGACTGAGGTGATAGCATGGTCTGCCTCACCCCGTCTGAGCTCGTGTTCAGAAAGCACGTCTGCACATCGTCATCTAGTGACGTACCACACAGCTTTTCATTAACAGGAGATACATAAATTACTATCCTAATTAAGTTAATCACTGAGCTTCTAGATTACTGAAGGTGCCTGGGGATACATTTGGGCTCAACAAGGTCGCAGGAGGGGATTTGCGTCAGGAAGAAGGTTCTGGTTCAGGGGCACAGTGCCAGGAGGGAGAGCTTGTCCAAGCCCCCAGTCCCAGCTCTAGGCTGTGGGGTGCACCGGTCCTGATGAGCCGAGCAGGACCCCGAGGTGGCCCTGGGGATCGTCAATGGATGGGATGATCTGCCGCACGTCGGTGGGTCTGTGTTCTGAGTCTAGCAAGCTGCTGCTTCACTTTCTTTTCCCAGAGAATAAAATTCACTTTGAATCTTACCTCAACCTTGACAGCATCCCAGGGTGATTAAGATAATAATAGCAATTAGTAAGGTGCACCCTTGCTCACAGAGGAAGAACCAAAGTTATCTTGTGTGCCTTCTTCTCCATGAATGGTTTGTGGTTGCTCTGCTACCCTCGATACCTTGTTCATTTTGTTTCATGTCCACCAAATGGACTTTCCTTTTTCTGATTTGCTCATCTTTTGAGTCTGTTTTAGTCTTCAGCATCCAGGACATTTTATAACAGGAGTGGGGTTTTCCATAACTTGTCCATTTGAAATAGTATTTCCTTTTGTCTGTTCTACATCTTCTGGTAGATCTGATTGTCCCCAAATGTTTGTGATAACGGAAAAAGGTGAATGACAGCTGCTTGTCAACATCTCTGTGCATCCTGATAAATGTATTCTAAATGCAGTTATTTATCTAGCTTTTTAATGAGGATTTCAATCTCAATTGACAGGAGAACATTTAAAAGAGATCAGAATTTACTACTCATGTCCAATATACTCGTGCAATGTACTTGGGATAAAATCTAACAGAAGAAAAAAAAGGAAGTTTGAAGTAGCTGAAGTAGGGTAAAGTGGAACAAGCACATGCATTTAACAAGCATCCATTTTTTCCATCCTTCAAACTTGGGCTTGAGCCAGAGATGCTTCAAAAGCAGCAGAAAACCCATCTCAGTCAAGAGTACAGTGCCAGCATCTCAGAGTAACCAAAGCCTTTTTTTAGTTGTTCTAAATGAATTTTTTAAATGGAGCACATGTAATTTCCTCTCTCTCTCTTTTTTTTTTTTTCTTTTTTTTCCCCTCTAAGCATAGCTGCAGAGTGTGGTTAGCATTCCGGTTCTCAGCTAATATTTTCCTTAACGTGCATTTTTGATCTCCATTCTGTAAGCATGATGACAGCCCATGGCGGATGCAGATGTTTTCAGTCATTGATGTATCCATCTGATAGTCCTGAGAGGCACAAGGCACCCAAGCAGGTTGTCTTCCAAGGATTTGTAATGCTTGCACATTCTAAGGTGATTTATGTTTGAATCATATAAATTATAAATACATGTACTACACGTACATCTTAAAATGGAATTGGTGAGGATGGGCGACGAGAGAAATTTCTCAACTCCTTGTGGATTCTTGCCCAAGTCTTCAAAATTGCGTTTCCTCCAGATGACGTCGTGATGGGGTTTATGTGTCTACGAATACTGTGGAGGTGACTGCTGGTCTGTAAGTCAGGCCTGGCTGAGGGAAGCACACTTGATCTGGAGGGATGGAACATCCCAAGCAGAAATTGGTTTCTGCTTTGCTTTCCTTTGGCCCTTAAATAAGGACGATATTTTGTTCATGGTGATTCAGGTTTGCAGCGCTCACACAGAGTGAAGATGCCACATGGACCAGTGAAAAAGCTGGTGTCTCTTGTCTGTCCTGTTCATATGGACGGAAGGCAGGGGATGCAGAAGTGTATGTATAGATTGCTGCTGCATCAGGCACCATGGTCAGTTGTAGCCTATGTGTCTGTCCACAGAGATTTAGCTGAACTGTTGGACTGGGACCATAGCCATAGTTAGGATTGAACAGCAGCTTCCTCCATCATACAATTTTCCACAGCAAATAGATTTTGTGGCAGATTTTCCATGCTGGTCACAGTCATGATGTGATTTTACTTTAAAGACTTATACACAAGTAGTAAATCAAAACAGTAATATGTATCATGTGTGTATAGTCCACAAACAAACAAAAATATGGTTTATACCCATTTACGCCCATTAGAAAATATATTCAAACATAATTGAAAAAAGGCCTAAATATTGGACAAGGTCTTTTACTTTCATGAATCTCAATGAAATGCAGTGAAATCAGCCAGTAGTAGCTCAATAGTAGTACAGTTATCTTTACAACTTAAGTGTCCATAGCTTGTGGTGTCTCAGTATTTTGAACTGATCTTTATAAGGCTTTCAACACCAAGTCAAGGCTTAGGACACTTGAGCTATTGCACCTCCTGGTCTGGTGCCACATTTTCATCTGTCCCATCTATCGATCCAGAGGAGATGACAGAGCTGGATAAAGTCTTTCTAATTGTTTGGTTTTCTGTGATCTAACATTTGCTGAGTGATCAACCACATCTCCTTGGCTAGAGCCAGCACTGCCTGGGGGTTGCAGGTGGGCTCCAGCCATGCAAGGCTCCCGAGCTCCAGCAGAGAATCCAGTGGTTTTATCTCAGCATGGCTACAGGCCAGCATATGCTTAGCAGCCTTCAAAAAAAAAAAAAACCAAACAACACAGACACTTTTTTTCCCAAAGAGTAGGTAAGTTAAGCTTAAATCTCTCTTTAGGACTGCTTTGTAAGTGATTTTGTGTTTTAAAATAGAAGTGGTTGAATGATGCTCAGGATTTTTGAAAATCAAGCTCTAAGTTTTTATCATTGGAGAAGGTGAAAAGTTAGCGGTGTTTAACAAAACAGGTGCCATCAGGTGGGAGGGAAACAAAAATCTGCTGCTGGATTCATTATTGTAATATCTGCCAGGGAACGTGAATTCCTTTTCCTTAACAGTTGATAAAATTAGCTTGTTTTGGAGCAGGCATGTAAAATTTGGAAAGGGGACAAGGTTCTCCGTCCTCTAGGGACAAAAGTACCATGTAGCTGTACCTATTAATACTATATATCTCCATGCATTGAAGGACTGAGGGAGAGCTATGTTACCCACCATCCTTCTGACTTTTCCTAATTTCTGAAAATGTGTCGTAATGTCTTAGGGTAGCTGCATATCATACATGCATATCATACAGCTATATTTCAGCTATGTTAAAGTAGCAATTAATATTGATTTGCCTGTTATTTGAATAACAGACATGCATATTATTGTATATGTGTACAACTTGAGCACTTCCAGCTGTCAGATACACACACATGTTGCATACTTCTGGTTGCCTGTTCACAGCAGCTGTCTTCTCTACCTTTACCTATTTCTCCTTTTCATGCTGGTTCCATGGATGGGAACGTCATAAGCTAATTATTTTTACAAAGAGAAACGTTCCTTTTCGATGGCATTGAAAGAGAGAAAACTGGGCAGTAAGAGCTTTATACAGACAGATAAACTCCTGCAATAATAACAGGGGAATTTTGCCTGTCTAGAATATTATCCACACAGCTGGTAATTTCTCTCCTTGCTCCTTTGGGAAAGCCCATGTGTCACATACTCAGGATACTTAGATATCCAAGGACTGTGTGTATTAGATACTCTATAATGACAAAATGCAGTGGCAAGCATAGATTCAAATGATCTAATTAACGCAACAATAAATAGTTTGTCTAGAGGCCGTTTTGCGTGGAGGGTAAAGCTAATGAAAAAGATAAAAAGCCAAAGTCACTTGTGTGCCACTTCCACAGTATGAAGCCTACAGGTTTTAGAACTTAAACAAGGAGTTTTGATATTGAAAAACAAGCAGTGAGGATGCTTGAGTGTGTAAGTCCCTCTTGAATGTGTCACAGATAGACACAGGGCATGGAGTTTTTTTCTTCTACTTTTTTACAGGGACAATGAAATGCATTTAATTTTAAAGAGAGAATCATTCGCTGATGTTTTTCTGAATTTAAATATTACTGCAAAAAGCCTTAGTGGCAAAGTGGTTCGAGATGATGGTATATTTTTTTAAGTAAGGAAGAAGGTAGATGTATATCAAAAGTTATAAAGCCTTAGTTGTTTTCAACCTTAAGCAGCGTAGACTCGAGGCGGGAGACAGAGGCTGAGATGTCGTGCTTGGGCAGGTTACTGCGGGAAGTGGCAGCTGCCGGGCACTGGCTGAAAGAAACGGCAAGTCCAACTCAGCCTCGGTGAGGCCGATCGGGAAGGTGTCGTCAGAAATGTGACAACGTGCACGGGCATCTCCTGAGCGGTTCCATTCTCTGGTTCATGCCGCGTCTCTGCAGTTTGTCACCAGCCCGGTACATGGGCGTGCAGCCCGGGCGTCGGGAGGTACCTTGGCTGTCTCCCTTTTTCTGCAACAGGGAGGGCACATTTCTGTGTAACCAGCTGTTTATTTCAGCCGGAGGAAAGGAACACGTTTCCTTCTGGAGTGAAAAATACCTCTGCTGTATAGGTATCTACTTCACGTTTATCCAGGATGTATATCGCACCTTTTAAAACTGCCAGCAATCCTCAATATTGTAAGATTAGGGTTTTTTACCGTTAGAGAAACGAAGCCCTTCAGGTCTTACTGAACAAACCTGGAAAGGAACAGGCAGTATTAGCAATTACTTTTACCACCTTTCATGCTCCTTTCAGTGATAGCTATGATGCTTGTTCGTTTACCTTTAAATGCAGGCTTTCTTAGAGGAAAAAAATGAGTGGAATTCATCTTGCAAAATTTCATTTATCCAAAAGTTCAGCCTACTCTAACTTAGTTATCCCAGCTCCTACTACAGCCCACAGAGAGAGATGAGCAGCTCTAAAGAAGAGCTCAGCTCATGGTAGAGAGGGGAGTGCCTTTTCTTCCCTAAGTGAGAACTAAGTTGCCAGATCAGACTTGACTCTTGTTTGATGAATCCCACCCACACGCCTTCCCAGTCCTTATCTCGCAGAGAGGTTGCAGTGAAATCTGTTTGATAAGAGCCTGCTGGGGCAATACTTGCAGTTCATCATTTGCTGCAAGTCTGTAGTTGTAGCACAGATATATTTAGAAGGAGCTGTGATTAAAATCCCTTGCCAGCTCAGATCCCAGGAGCACACGTGGGGAAAATAATCTTAAGATTCACATCTCTTGTATTTGCTTATCCCACCCTGGGTGCAAACAGACCGAATGTGGTCTGGAAGGGCTTTCAGCCTGCAGCAGGACCTTGCAGTACAGCTCTTTGTTCTGCATCAGGGAGGCTGGATGGAGCAGGAGGCTCCTCAGGGTGGAGCATGGGACCTCGGACTACGAGAGTTTTCTCAGCTTCATACACGGACAAAAGGAGCCTGCGCTGAGCAGGAAAAGGGTAATGGCAAAGAAAATGAAAGAACACTGTTGCTTTTTATAGATCAGATTCTTCAGCTTAGCAAAGACATGGAGGTATGATAGAGGTCTGTGAAACAGAGATGGCACATAAGGAGTATACTGTATTTCTTGCACTAGAAGATTTATGGCTGATGTACTGTAGAGATTAAAACCAGTGGAGGGAAGTACTTTTCCCCAGAAAATATAACTAAATGTGGGGCACATTGCAGGAGCCCAATAGCATACCTAAGCTCAAAAAGGGTCTGACAAGTCTGCAGAAGCTGGTGACCATCACTGACTCTTAAACATTGAAGCTCGGCCAGGAAACCTTTCAGTGGATGGGTCTTGAGGGGTAAGATCATCCCTCATCCTGTTGTTAGTGCCCTTCCTAAGTACACAGGATTGCCTCTAGGATTGCAAGCTTGCCTGTAACTCTAGATTTTATTGCATTGGTATCACCCAGTATAGCCTTGTATGTAAATATTCAGAGTATCCCGAAAAGACGCATGTTTCTGTGGCTTGTTGCACCATGTTGGATTATAGGCTTCAATCAAAAAAGGTTTTGAGAGATGTACTGACAAAAGGGTTGAAATCTGATGGAATCCCAAGTTTGAGAAAACCATGTGAAAAATCTAGCAGCTTTTCTCTCAGTCTCACACACAGACACAGAGCCACAGTCGCATGGAACTTTTGAATATTTCCAGCCGCACGTGTGCAAGGGGCCACCTGCCTGCACGCACCACTGGGGGCCGTTGAGCTTCTCGTTGTGCACACAGACCTCGGCACACCTTGACAGCTGCCTCCTGCTCGGTCATCCCAACCTTCGGAGCATGGCCACGCACCCGGCACCAGTGTCCTTCCACACGTGCAGCCCTGAGCTCCCCTCCTCCTGCCCGCGTGTTGCGCTGCCGCGAGCTTCCCAACATGGGCATCTCAAGCCTAAACAATAGAGGAGCTACCAGGCAAAGAGCTTGCATGTCAGCTGTGTTACATTTTATGGCATTTAATATTCTGGGCTCTGCGAGGGCATTGTGTGGCGCCCAGAATCGCGTTTCAAGCAGGTGTGTGCCACTTGCTCCTGCTCCCTCCTTGCTGCTTTCCTGCTAGGCAGAAGGGAATGCCACAGCGGGCTCGGCTGCTCCAGCGTGGCCCCTGGTAACGCTGCAGCATATGCACAGGCTTTGCTTATACATCCTGCCAGTCATACAGAATATTTAGTCTTCTTTGCCCACCAAGCGACTCTTGTATTTGCAAAGTTGTTATATGAACTTGAACTCAGGGGTGTCTTTGCACAGATCTGTTTCTGAGGGACATTAGGAAAGTAATGCTGAGTGCATCAGGATCATGAAGGCCTGTGTGGTTCCTTCACTATCCACGTTTTGGAGAGAGCTGGGGCTGGAGAGTGTCTCGCTTGCTGCACTCATGATACCCAGGCTTGTTGCTGTCACCTTGGGTGTCTTTCCTTGGGCCCCCAGTAGTTGTATGGTGCTCACCAGGAGGACAAAGCAGAATATGCAGCTTCCCGCTGTTCCTTGAGTGAGTGATGGTCACCTCTTCCCTCTGGGCAACTTTCCTGGCAGGAAACGTTCTTCACTCCCTTAGTTTGATAGCTGGATCCAGTCCTGCTTGCCTTAGGTAAAAGCGAACTATCTTGGAAAATGGTAGAAACAGAAGAGGGGGATACATGCAGGAAAAAAAAAAAAAAAGAGATGCAAATGATCACATCTCTCTGCCATTCAACACAGTGTCAAATAGTCACAACGCTTGTATTATAAAGTATGAAAATGTTACCCAATTCCTGGCAGAAAAAGTGCACTTTCTTTGGAGTGACAGGAGGTGCTTCTACTGGGGCTCTCACTAGCAGAGTTGCGTTCCAAAACAGACTTTCATGCAACAGCAACTTTCTTTTGCAGGGAAAAGTTTTTGTTTTCTCAAAAAGCTCCTTTATTCCCTAACAAAAGAAAGAAGCCATCTGCTGTATATCCCAGTCTTAAATCAGTTTAAGGTAGGCCATATTTTGCTCTTACCAAAGCCAGCTATTGTAGAGATTAGGTCAAATCCTTATATAACTGCCTGCTTTCACTTTTGCTCATGGTGTGTCTGTTCTATCAATTAATCTCATCTCAGGAGACTTCAAAAGCATTTGCATCTGTGCCTTGAGTAGTTAATTAAGCTGAAGAAGATGGAAATTAGTAAAGGAATTATCAGGTGAACTAGCCAAGGGGGAGGTAGCAATAAGTTGTGTTGCAAGAAGATCTCCTAGGCTGGAGGGAAGTCCCCGTTGTGGTTCTCAAAGACAGGCCTAGAACCCAGCCTGGTGAACAGTCCTGTTAAAGACTGGGACAAATGGTAAGAAATGTGTTCATGAGATTAATTGATGACACAGTGCTGGGAAAAGTTGTCACTGTTGAAGAGGATAGTGGATAACCATGATGACCCAAATAATAGAAATAGGGTTAAATTCAGTATTCCAGAGTGAGGCATATGGCTGGGGTCTAATTGGTTGGAAATAGCAAAGGGGAGAGTTGGGGACGTACCAGTTGGTGGCAGAAAGTCTGTGAAATGCTGATGTGATGCATTCCTAGAAAACTTAAGTGCAGTCCTTGCTGTATTCACAGTGTTATTTCCAGTGAGGAAAAGGAGATGTTCTTTGTAGTTCTCACCACTCGCAGTTAAGAAAAGTTAATACCAACCAGATGAGGTGAAGGGAAGAGTTAGTGGAACGATGAGAGGACTGGATAATCTTTCAGGTGTGAAGAGGGGAAGGCACCTTTGCTTGTGCAGCAAGGCAGCATGGATGCTGAGAAAATATGGGACTTTGTGTGTAAATGTCTCAGAGGCTGAACACCAGGAAGCAAAAACAACTGTTGAAACTAAAGGATTGCATTGGCAAAGAGCAAGTGGATAAAGAATGAACTTAGACCAGAAGATTAAGAAAAGGAGTCCACCCATCTGACAACATGTTCTGGACCAGCCTGTCAGTAGGAGCAGGGGGGACAGAATGTCTCGCTGCTCTTGTGCTGGGAACTGAGCAGGTTTAGAAGAGGTTCAGAGGGTGAGGAATCATCAGATGATTGTGTGGCAGAGCTGGCACTTGTCGCACTGGCCCACAACATCTCTTCACTGCTGTGTTCCTACTCTGTTCTCGGCCCCCCTCCAGGATGCAGTGTGCAGAGGAGAAATCAGATAAAGGTATTTTGTTTCCCATTAAATGCAAAGTGGCTCTTTGGAGAGAATCCTAATAGTTTGGAAGTTACACTGCCTAAAAGCATCATAATTCTTGCCTCCTGGCACGTGTGCTCACCCTGTTCATCCTTTGGCTTCTAGGTAGAAGCTAATTTTATCTCAATTTGTTTGGGATTTTTTGCAATCTGAGTCTTGGTTTCTCATGATTCCTCCTTGTGGGTCTCAGCCGCCAGACAGGGATGCATAACGTGGGACAGACATTGAGGAGGAGAGTGATCCAGAATACACAGGGAAGGGACTGTGTTCTCCAGGGTGGAATGGAACTGAGGAAATAGCTACACAGGAGCAGCTGTTTCACAGGAGTGGGAAACTGTGAGGAGAGAGGTATCTCCCAAAGAAAATGCCATCAGGATTGCTAAAAGCAGGGCTGTTTGCACTTGGTGCCTAAGCCACTTAGTCTCACCGTGGTTATTTTCCGTGTCGTCACCCAGCTACGTACAAATCGGAGCAATATCACTGCTGTTGTATGGATATCAGCTCTTCAGCAGAGGCATGGGTAGTACTTAAATTAATAACGAGTAATAACAATTTTATAAATAAAACATCATCGTACTTGCTGAAGTCAATAAAATAGACGTGAATGCATTAGATTTCCATTTTAATGGCTTAAATCTGTTGCTGTATTATTCTCTTCTAATAGTAGTTTGACTGCAAGGACAGCATTAAAACCAACTGGAGAAGCAAGTTGGTATTGCGATGTGCACCAGTGTATTAATTGGGAACTCAGCCCAGGAAAACGCTGTGCCTCACACCAACAGGGCTGGCCCTGAGAGGGAGCTGTGCTCTAGTAGACGTCCCCATACTCGCCCTTTCCTTGCTTTTACCGCTGTCCAGGACACCAGAGAGTCAGCTTATTTTTCTCTCCTGTTCCTAGTTCAGTCTTCTTGAAACACACCAGCAGTGCTGTTGGTGAGCACATTTCACTCGGCCTCCCTTCAGAGCTGCAGAGACATTGCGTGGCCCTGGCCCTGGGTGAATTCCGCCACAGACTCGTGTGCTTGCTCGAACTTGAGAAATTATGATACAGTATTTGATAGTTCTTCCTCCTCACATTTTTGCCCCCACCTCTGGCTGTTCTGGCAGTTCATGGCTGCACTGCGACACCCCCAGATCACAAGCCCGGCTTGCTGTGCAGAGCTGTCCCGCTGGCAGGAGAGTTTTCCTCTTGCCCTGATGCTGAAAAGCTTCCGTAGCATTTGCACAAGAACAAGACTTCTGTAGGTACAGAGCACTGCTGCACTGCATGGTTGCAGTATAAGTCATAAGGAGTTCCTGCAGGGACGGCCCAAAGCTTTTGGAAGCATAAGCAGAATTGAATTTCGCTGTCTCGGGCTGGAGCAGTCTCCTCTAGTATTAAGAACGCAAGAATTAGCAGAGAGCTTTGGAGCTGGCAGGTGGAGGCAGGGCAGAGCCCTGGTGCTGCGTCTGCTGCTCCTCCAAGGAAAAGCAAAAGGTTGGAGGTATCGCCTGCCGTGGGCTTTCTTCCTGCTGGAGTCCTGCACCCCGATGCTTTTCCCTGCCTCTTATGTCGGAATTCCAGATGTAGGTGGATGTGGTTGCCTAGAGTCTTCAACAAATCCAATCATCCAACGCTAAACCTGCCTTTAGGAACAGATTTATTCTTAAAGCCTGATTTTGGAACTAATGGCATCGTCTGAGCAGTGTGTTTTCCCCTCTCATCTCCTCCAATCTGGTACTAATCTTTTTCCAGTTGTGCTTAAGACTTTTTGTATTGCAGTTTTCTGCTTGAGGCTTTAATAATATTCAGATCGAAAGTAATTCAGTCACCTTTCTCCAATTCTCGTGTTTCTTCTAGTATGCCTCTAAAAGTTGATGGCTTTTGAAGAAAGCCAGGTCTGCTGCGTGCCCAAGAGCATTTGGATGCTCTTCCTTCAGTGACTTCTTAATTCCCCCCCTGCGTCCATTCCCACTCCATCACAACATTAGATGAAGATAGCCCAGTGTGTTCCAGATGTTGAGTGATCAAATGGTATCAGAGAGCTTGAATAAACAACTTGGTGATGGGGGGCTGAGGAAGGGGGAACTCAAAACTTTCCATCTTCAGAGAGAAACTGCCAATCCCTGCCTTGCTGTTCACAGCTTCCCCATTTGAATCCAGAGTTGTGAAAATGTGGAAACTGTGAAAATATGAGCTGCGAACACTGGGAAGCTGTGAAGTGGAGGAATAGGTGGGGATTTACAATCTCTCTTGAATGCAAAGATTACGGATACTGGTTGAAAACTTAATTCTCTGATAAGTAATTTTTTTGTCACTGCAACAGCAAGAGGAACAGCAGCCAAGGTTGCAGAATTGTCTCAGCTGTAAAAACCTTTCATTTCTTTGCTCATAACTTTCTGGCATTTTTGTATTTGAGGCAAAAGGCAAATTTCGTTTGAGCAAAACTGGTTGTCTTGTTTCTGAGTCTGGAACTGAAAGACAAAAATATTAATTAAAAAACACTGTCATTTTGTGGTTTTATTTTTTTCTTTTGAAGGCTTTTGCAGCAAGAGTGTGGAAGGTGGTGTTTCATGTGGGAACAGCTTCGACTGAGGAGCTGTGCCTTTCATTGGCCCAGGGAAAATGGAGTTTGATTTGACTGAGTTACGGGTGTTAGAAAATCACCTGCTAGGCTTCGCAGTGTTGTGAAGCCCTTAGCAGGCAGCGCTGGACAAGGACTCACCTGTTGGGTGACTCTTCGAGAAAAGTTTTTGAACGCAGGGAAGCCCAGTTGTAGATTTAGCGGGTGACTCGCAGGAAGGTGTCTCTGGCTAGGACACCTCTGTGGTAAAATTTCTGAGGCTGGCAGAAGCTGGGAACATCCGTGGTTTTCCAGCGTAAGTCCAGAAAATACATAACTGCGTTCTTGTGCCCCGGAGTGGAGACAAATGCATCATTTCAGAGGGAAGCTGGCCCTGGTTGGAGCCACCTCGGGGGTTGGTGCACCTGCCCCTGGGGATGGGAGTGCAGCAGCGGCTCCTGGAGCAAGCGAGGGCTTCAGAGCTCCAGCCCTTTCCTTCCACCGCTGCCTTTCCCAAGGATAATGAAGTCACATTCTAGAGCGCACAAATGCAGACATAGGTTGAGCCTGTTGCTGCTGTCCCGGAGAACGTGGTGTTAGCAGAGCTCAGGGGCCTTGGGGATGTGACCTGGATGGAGCTGCCTCCATCTGCTCAGTCTCGGGTGAGTTAATCACCCCAATGCTCCTTTGGGGAGCCTGGACAGACCCAGCAGTGATGGACCAAGTGAGAGTTAATAAATGCAAAATGGAACCACTGGGGGTTTATTTTTAATTTCTTATAGAAATAGCAGGACAGCTGTATTGTTAGAGGTTTCCAACCACCCAGGTTACCTAAGGGTCCCCCACCCACCGTGGCTACAGATAATGTGGTGTTTGCTCTAGAATAGAGACTTGCTTCTCCCTGAAATCAAGGAGGACAGTTGCCTGGACTGTAGTTCAGCAAGTTGTTTAATCCCGAGGCCCTGCACATCCTTAATCTATGATACATGTCTAGATATGTTAAAAGGTTTGATATTAGTGAGCAGGGAGTGTCAAGGAGAAGATGCGGTGTTAATTGGAGATACTGGTGCTAAGTGTAGGAGCAGTGCAGGCTGGGATCGTAAGGACCAGGACAGGTAGCGTGAGTTTCTGGGCATCCCTCTTGACAAATCTCACTTCTTAGTTCCTTCTAATGCTGTAAAATGGGCATTTAAATTCTCTGCCAGGTCAGCTATTCATCACAAACACGTAAGACTTAATTGCAAGTTAATTTTCCCTAGATAATGTATATTTTTTTCTCAGTGTGTGAAATCTAGAAGAACTTTCTGAGAACCAGCTACAAATGAGTTGACTGTAATTAGTGTTCTGTCACTTAGGTAAGAAGTAACAGTTCATCAACTCTTAATTAGCTTGGACTTTTTTGAGAGCACTTTCCAGTTTTTTGACAGAAAGATATACATCTTGTTTCTCCCGTAGTAATACAAAGAAAATCATTTTACCTTGAATTGACAAATTGGGCTGCGTTTGTTTGTGTTTTCTTCTGCCAAGCTGCATGCCGTACCTGGATTGCTGAGCAATTTGTTCAGTTAGTGTCACTTGTCACAGAGAAAAAAGCACTGATTATACAAGAAAGAGAGTCTGAGCTCTGTTTAATTAACTTGTGAATGGGTAACCAGCGGTGCTTGGACTGATACATTAAGATACGGAGCAGCTTTTAGATCTCTGATCAGCATCAGAGAAACTTTGTATTTTGTGCCTGTTGTAGGTGAATGCGATTTCTATTTGTTGTACGGGTAGGGAGGCTGCGGCAGCAGGAAAATGAAGCTACCTCAGATTAGTCAGACCCAAACCAGAGTCCTGCCAGGAGTGGCCAAAATTTCCTAGAAGTGGGTGCACACGACTGTGATGCTGGGCGCAGAGCCATGGCTGTGAGAGGGGGTGCCTGGGCGCTTTGCAGAAGCAGAGCAGTCTGCGTAGGGGCCGGTAAATCAGGGCTACCAGGACGGGTGCTGTCTCTGTGCCAGTAACGCTTGCAAAGTTTTAATTACATAGAATCATGGAATCGTTTTGGTTGGAAGAGACCCTTATAGAGCGAGTCCAACCATAACCTAAGTCTAGCACTAAACCGTGTCCCTAAGAGCCTCATCTACACATCTTTTAAAACCCCTCCAGGGATGGTGACTCCACCGCTTCGCTGGGCCGCCGGTTCCAATGCTTCACAAGCCTTTCCGTGAAGAAATGTTTCCTAATATTGTACATAGTGTACAATTACTCAGTGTAGATGAGGAAGGAAAGCTCTCACCTGCGTTAGCACCCTGCAGATCATAGAGATAATTTTGTTGCAACAAAAAATTGCCGTGTGCCACTGTCTTTGGGACTAGCGATGGCTGGGCTGTTTGAGTGGGGGGAGATGCGGACTGAAACGGGGCCCTTGGCCGGGGTGAGAGGCCCCAGGCTTTGCAAAAAGCTTGTCCTGCCCTGGCAGAGTCCCCTGGGGCAGCTGGGACCCGGCCAGCGGGGCCATGGGGACAGGGCAGGGGCCAAATCGCCCTTTGTCTTCAGGTTCACAAGGAGAGGCTTCGATAAGCTCTGTTTGCATGTGCTGCAGGTGTTTTTTCTTATGAAACTAAGATCCTTTAGCAAAGCATTATACTTTTTAATGGGATCGGCTTTTGATTTTTTTCGTGTCAGGAACCCACCATCAGAAAGTCATTTAATAGGTGGCTTAGGTGCCTTTAACAGCCATCTGGCAACATATTCGCACAGGTGTCTGTAGGAAGAAATGGGGATTTAACACAGAAGATGGACAAACACATGCGGATCATCGCTTTAGAGATGGAGGGATCCCAGTACACACGTTTGGAGATACAAACTGCCAGCCAGGTCAGGTTGCGTAAGAATAAATTTCTTCCAAAAGTACACTTGAAAACCGCAGGTTTTATTCAACATTTTAAATAACGTGGTTTTATTTTCTGCATGAGTGATTAAACCAAACTTCTGCTAAGACCTAGTTTACTCACGATCTTTTAAAAGCACTTAAGTTTTAGACTATTAAGCAGTGCATGATTGTGGCTGGAGGAAGCCAGGCTATTAATGGTCGTTAGGAGTTTGTTAAAATACTACAAGAAGTTTCAGTTTTAGCAGCCAGTGGTGCAGATGTAGAGGGTATTTTCATTTGCTTGATCTCCTAGGTGAGTTTTGGCTTCATTCAAATCTGAGAAGCCAATGAGAGGTTTTTAACGTAGAAAAGCGTGTACGGCCCTTCCAGACTGTGAATATAAACAAGACCCATGGAAATGAGCTTTACTAGTTCTAAAATTTTAGAGGTGTTTAATTGTAGTCAGTGCCAATCCCTAAAAAAATACTTTGTTTTATAAAGCGTTGTACATGCACTATGCATTTTTCAGAAGCTTTTCTTTCTTTTCTTATATGCCTAGCACAGTGAAGTTAATTTATATACCTAAATACATGCTGTTTGATTTTAATTGAATAACGGTTTCCCTCCAACTAGAGCTTATCATGCATCACCAAAAAACATAATAGTAATTTAGATTTAAAGAATAGTATAATCAGGTTTGCTTCAAAAAGGCCCTAAAAAGTATAAATGTTATTGAAATGAAAATTATTATTTAAATAATTTTGCCTCTCACTGACTTCAATGATGATTAAAGTTGCTTATGTAAATCAATAAATTGAATCAGGCGGGTCCTGGGATGAGTTCCCTACTGTAGTCTTGAAGAGCCCGAAGGTGACTGGCACTTGAGAGGGTGGAAATACCTAAAGATGTCGGTAAGGGGGAAGTTAAATCGATCATCTTCATCCTGCTGTATGTCGCAAGAATCGCATTTCTGTCACTTGTGTGACCACTGAACCTGGGGTGTAAAACCATTTATTAATAGTTGTTTATACCTAAACAAAAGCAGGCTGCGAATCCAAATAAGCAAATGGGGTGAGAACCTCAAACACGATGATGCTGGCCTCAGTTCGAAAGCACTTGAGCGCAACCCTGTATTTAAATAAATAAAAAGACGTTCCTATCGCAGCGTTTGGCACTCTGGCACAGGCTGTACGGGCTGTGCCTCAGAGCCAGGGTGGCTGCGTGACTGGGGCTGATGGGGACATCTCTGAGAAGAGTTGGCACCATCGCTGGTGGCAGCTCTGCTCCGTCTCACCGGGGATTTGCAAATAACACATCAGAAAATAAGCAGCGAAGCAGGAAAGAAAGGTGGCTCAGACAAGCTGCAGTGATCTCTCCAAAGACAACTTCAAGTTGTGCAGTGGATGATGGTGAATTTGGGTTGGTGGGGATGACAGCTAGTCAGAGTGAAGCCACGTCATCTTCGAGTACACGTGCTGCCCCAAAGAAGAGCTCGTGTCTGCAGAGACCTTGTTCTAGATGGCTGTGCTTTGTGATTCAGGCATGTGTGCTGTGCGACAGTAAGAGCAGGCGATGCTGGAGGAGTTCCAACCTTTCACATGTTGATAGGAAAGATTTCAGGTTATCTTCTAGATGAGATCTTTATCTTCATTCTGGTGTGGCCACTGACATAGATACACTATCTGACTCCAACAGCAGTCACTGTGGGATAGACCTCCATTGCCTGAGCAGCATCCAGGCATGCTGGTGTGTTTACACTGTTTTCTAGTGATGTTTAACAAGTGTCAGCTTCTGTGCCAGAAGTGGCTGGTTCTTGATTCAGGATTGAGTGACTCGTGAGGCATTGGCTGACAATTGTGGCAAGTTACGGTATATGTGAGCAATGCTAGTTGATGCGTTCTGTAAAGAAAACCCGTGAATAACACTATAGCACCTTACACGCTCAGAGAAGAGCCTCAATTTTAGTTCTAGGTGAGGCTGCTGGAAGAGTTGGAGAGGCCCAGACATGGTTCTCTGGCACTGGGGCTTCCTTCTTCGATCTTCTCAGCTAGGGCTCAAGACTGAGAGTGGGTAAGGGCGGTTGGAGGACAAGCTCTGTTAGGGCCCTTCTGTTTTCTCAGGGCATTTGGTTGTGCTGCCAAACAGCAGAGCCAGTTAGAATCCTGCTTGTCTGACTGATGCGTCACCATCTCCTTTTTCTTCTCTCGTCAGGTTATTTCCAGGATTTGTTGAACAAGTCAGAAAAGGCCCTTTATGAAGCTTTTCCAAGCATATACGGAGAATTGTACACTCAAAACATGAAGGTCTTCAAGGACTTGTACAGCGAGCTACGCCGCTATTACCGGGGCTCCAACATCAACTTGGAAGAGGCCCTCAATGAGTTCTGGACACGCTTGCTGGAGCGGCTCTTCAAGCTGATGAATCCCCAGTACCATATCACAGATGAGTACCTGGACTGCATGGTGAAACACGCGGAGCAGCACAAACCCTTCGGGGAAGTTCCCAGGGACCTGAAGGTGAAGGCAACCCGAGCCTTCATTGCAGCCCGTTCCTATGCACAGGGCTTTCTAGTGGGCAGCGATGTGGTCAAAAAGGTGTCTCAGGTATGTTGGGCTTCTTCCTTCTCTTCCATTCTCAGATTGGCAGGAACCAGTCAGCTACTGCTGTTGGGGAGAGGGAGCATTATTTCCCCTTACAGTTTCATTATGAAGCAAGCAGGTATTTTTCAGTTTTATAGAACAAACCGCTTGAGGGTCACCCATCAGTGGAAGGGAGCAGCAAGCCTGGACTTCTACAGGCACTGGTAGTGCAAAAGCACCGAGGTGTAACTCACCCCAAATCAGTCTTTACCTTATTTTAACCTATGCAACAAGCAGGTGTGGGTCATCCAGGCTGTAAAGCCCTTTTCTTGCTTGCCAAGATTCCTTGTGCTTCCCCAACAGCGAAATGGCATGTGTATGCATCACACTCTTTGATGGCAAGATGATGTAGGGTGTGCAGAGCTGACTTGCCACGAGTGCTGGGAATACAGGCAGAGAGATGCGTTTCAGCTGTGTGTGATGGGATTGCTGCCTCTGTTTATGTAGCCGTGTATATTTGTACAGCTTTTGTGCACAGAGGGGGTGAGTTAGTAAAGTGCATTGGGATCTTCAGGGATGAAAGGTGCTATATAAATGTAAATTAACATGGCTGGATCCAGGGTTTCAGGAGGAAGGAAATTGTCTGTATTCTTTGCTGCAGAAGCAGCCTTTCAGCGCCAGAAGGTGGTGATTGTCCTGAAACAAGATATTCAGACTTTTCACACGGGTAGCGAGGAGAAAATCCATACTAAAAAAATGACTTGCATACTGCATGTGGAGATGGCAATCAGCAGGTATGAGAATCAGGGCGTGATTAAACTGTGAATGTAAAAATAGGGAATAGCAACTAATTTCCTCGGAAGGTAATACGTGGTAATGTGTAGCAGAGGACAGTACTATTTGATGCAATGAATCCAGACTTTGATCTCTCGAAGAAGCATTAATGTGGTAACAGTGACAAATGCTTTAATTTATCAATGTGGGACTGTAAAACTGTTCAGCTACCCAAAAGCCCTTGTCCATCTCATTAACATCACTCTCTCCTGACACTTAAAATGGATAAAAGAGGAGAATGATGTAATTTCAGGGGGACCAAAATGAAATATTTTTCATAAATCCTCTGAATGGCAGAGATTTCCAGCTCCATGTGAATGATTCTGCCTGTAGCCAGGTTTGGTGGGTGAAGCATGCTGGTGGGGCAGCTGCGGTTGTGGGATCAGTGGAAGGGAAAGACCTGAGATACCAACAGGCAGTGTATTTTTCTCTCACCTTCACAAAGGCTTCTGACCCACTGGATGTTTATTCTGGTCTCCTCTTTCTGAATTTTCCTCCTTGTCTAGACATTGCTTTTCAAACGGGATGTGGGGTACATGACCAGTCACAGATCCTCCTCTTCTCTCTGCCTCCCCCCACGCCATTTCTCCAGGATGGAGGGTCTTCCAGGAGGGTCCCAACAATTCCTCTCTCTACAAGAGCCCTCCCTGGGGCTGCAGTTAATCCAGTGTGTTGCTGTTGTAGCACAATCTGCGTGGAGTGAGTCGGGAAACCCCAGGAAAGCCTTCCTGATTTTGTAATGAAGGCCAAAACTGGCCCATTTCCCCTGTCTTCAGGAATGGGTTTAGTACTTTAGGAAGGAGGAAGTGAGAATGCTGTGGTGGGAAATCCATTTTATGGATGCCCTGGTAGCCCTCAGCTGTTTCTAAAATAAAAGGCCTGGTTTACCCACTTTACCAGATGTGGATTTACACTAGTGCCAAACGGATGTGAAGTGCTGAACTTGATCTGCAGCTGGTCCTTTGGCTTTAGTCTTCTTTCATGTTGCTTTATACTTACAATGTTAGGAGAAAATGTATAGGACTTCTATGAAGATCAGAGTCTGGGATTCGACTTTCTTGTCAGCTGGTAGCAGCAGTATTTAAAAATAGCTCTTTGAACTGAAATTTCCTGAGTGCTTTGGTCAGGAAGTCTGAGAAAGCCTGTTGAAATGGACACTTAGAAATAAATTACCTAACTGTAACCTTCTGAAAAATTAGATTGCTTCAGTTTTATTTATTTGCAAATCCCAGGAAAGCTACTGATTTCTATTAAAACCCTCCTAGTTTCAGCTCCTCAGACACTTCCAGGTCAGTATTTGTCACCTGTATCCTATCGCTGTGTCGGGTCCTGGTGCAGAGTTTGCATTACTGGGCATCCTAGAGAAAGACGGGTGCTGTTTGCCAGATTTTCTGGCTGTCTTAAAATGGGGAAGAGCCTGTCTTGACTGAGCTACAGGCAGGGATTTTGTGCGATTTCTTTAATCCCTGCTGCCTCTTCTCTGTGCCCAAGGGATGTTTCTTCCCCAACCTCTGGCAGTCCAGCTGCTTCGGGTGGGCACAGGGTTGGGAACGGGACCGTGTGCTGGGAGCAGGCGCTCTGCGTCCTGCGGGGCATAAATACGTTGAGGGCAGCGGGGGAGAAGATGACAAAACCATTTCTCATCTTTACTGCTCTCCTAGCTTTTAAGGCAAAAGTCACCCTGACAGACTGCAGGGTCTGACACCAAGATGTAAAGCTTTTAATGCTGCGGTTCCTGCCACCAACCTGGCCCCTGGACACACGGGAGGCCGGTGTGGCTCCGGGCAGCCCAGGCAGAGCGGCAGGGTTGGGGATGAACGTGCAGATCTGTGCCCTGCCCTGGTGCAGCGTTAGGAGTTATTGATATGCCACACGTGGGTGAGAGTGTTTGGGCAGCATCTCTGTGTTTACATTCAGGTTGTGTGTTTCTGTAGCTATTCTTGCAGCACAAATTGCAAGTTTTCATTTGAGTTGCACAATGCCAAGTGCATTTTTCATCATCAGCGTGAAGCAGCAGCTACCAAATCAGCAGCAGCCACAAAATCCCTAGTGAAGGGCAGTCAGAGAAGTTGCTCTCCAGTGATGCACACTTCCCGCTGCGTGCCAGGGCAAGAGAGGATAAATATCCCGGGTTTGTTTAGGATCCTTTTCCTTGGTTGTGAGATTGGCAGCTGCCCAAAAATAGCATTTGCTGCAGCTCTGAGCTTCATGTGAACAGGTGAATGCCTTGTGCTGGGAGACGTGCTGCCTGCCAGCTGCTGCTCAGCGATCCACACTTGGTGCAAGCAATTGCCGTGTTCAGCCATGAGAGCAAGAACATGTTCTTGGGAATACGTGGTGCAGCCAAATTGAAATACTGGGAGCGGGGAGGGAAAGCGAAACTGAGATGGTTAAAAATGGCAAGGGCTGAGAGAAAACCCCGTATAAAGCAAAAGCAAAAAATCCTCATGGAGATGCAGCATGGACTATCCTGTCTGGTTTGGTTATTTATTACTCGCGTTATGATACTGCTCATGCATCTAAGTCTTAGGGACAGGTATCAGAGGTGATCCCGTCTGCACCAGGACACCCAAAAAGGGCAGTGAGACTGCGCAGGGGTCCTTCTGGCCTCCTGCATCTCGGCGCCGTGCCCATGCTGCACCGCCAGGGGGGCAGGAGAGCGGCCCCACGCACAACAAAACATGAATTTTGCTCATCAGTCAAAAAGTGAGTTATTAGGACAATCTTTCCTTTGCTGGATTTTTGTTCCTTCTTGCTCCAGAATTTTAAGTCTCCCCATGGTAGCGGGGATTGATGTGAAGCAACACCAGGTACATAAGCAAGAAACACTTACTTGAATAGTCGGTTTTAGTAGTTGTTTGCATTTCCTTTTCTCAGTAGGTGTTTTTAAGGCAGATTCTCATTTGATTTTGACACAAAATATGATGATTTTCTTTACTAATTATAAGCTTTTTCACTAAATCCGGTATGTCATTTTACCGATGAAGTTTGTCTATCAGTGCATTTTCATTTAAGCAATACTGTGTCTCACAATACATTTCAGCCTTATTTTTTTAAACTTTTGTGTTCATATAAGGTAAATGGCAGCTTTCCTGTTTCCCATATGAGTAATTTTTAAACACATGGTGGGTCAAGCTGCATTTGGATGGAAACTGAATTCCAATTAAAAAAGCCCCAAAATAGAATTTTTATAAGTGTTTTAACAGTTAAATGAATGTGCTGGATACATATGGAAGAAAATGTTTAGCTAAACATGCTTTACATTTCCAACAAGTCAATAATATAACAAAGACAGTATGGTCATTCCTGGTCCTTATGTCCTTTAAGGTTGTATCCATCTCTCATACCCCACTTTTTTCCATAGCTTGCAAGAACCGAGTTGACTTTCGTCTTCAGCTTCCGGTTGCTTTTTTGGGCGAGCTAGGCATAAAATTGATCTGACTGAATAAAATTAAGTGAAGAATATAATCTTTTTTCGCAAACATACAAAACCACTGTGCTAGAACAGCTTGAGTGCAATGAATTCCTGTCCCATGTACTCGGTAACGCATCTCAATCCTTTCAGTGGCTTATCTTTATTCAGAGCATCAGCAGCAAGTACGTACAACCCTAAATAACATTTTTTTTCATATATAGGATTTCACTTTTGTAATTTGTAATAAAACTAAGCATTTATCTAAATTGGCCTCCCCCTGATCCTGAAAAGATGTTAGTGTTTGTAAATGGATGTTACAAGAATGTTACTCCATGGCACTGGTGATTGGCAATAACCTCATATCACGTTCATTTCCTTCTCGCTGGCTGTTATCCCACCTCTCGCTCAGTCTTTGCACGGCAGAGATGTGTGTTCCTGTGTTACGACAATGATTTGACGGCAGGACGCTGTTGTGCAAGGACAAGCTTTGCCCCAAGGAGCCACAAGGTGCCACAGTAAATTCTCTCTCCATCTGGGAGAAGCTCTCATCTGGGACCTGCTCCCACCAGGGAGGTGGCGTTTTCCTTCAGGGAGATCATCTGTTTGCTCACGTGGGATTTAATAAGCCTCCCGTGTTCAGACTGCAGTCACCTGTACGTAGAGACAGCTCTACAGGGCTTGGTAAGACACAGTTCACCCAGGAGTTCAGCCTCAGGTCTGGCTTTAACAAACCACGGGGAGGTGATGTGAGACAGAGCCCTGCAGAGTCCCCGTCTGGGACACAGGCAGAGGGAAGGAGCAGGTCCCAACAGGAGCTGGAGTCACCCCCAGGGATGGGATGCAGCTCACCACAGCCAGATACAAACAACAACTGCTGGAGCTTTGCAGGTCTGGCTGCGTTCAGGAGGAGAAGGACTGAAGTCCCAGGAGCTGAAAAGCCTGTGGCACTTCTGACACCTCTGCCTGTGAAAACTGGCTTAGACTACAGGCTGAAATAAGGTCTTGCACCTTCAGGGACTAGTCTCTGCAGCAGCTCCTGCACTCGCTCCCTGCTGCTGGTGCACAGCCCCTGGCACAGCCACTGAGATTTGCCACTGCCCGGCACCGCAGGGCTGCGGGTACAGAAGGTTTCCAGCACCGCTGTATGTAAAACTAGGGAGGGAGTTTTGCAATAAAGTAGGAATTTGTTTGGACAGATTCAAATTGAGGTGAATGGGTAGCGTGCAGTGTTGAACATATCCTTCTGTATTTCAGATATTACTTGCCAGTATTTCTATCTGTTATTATGTTTAAATCACAACCCTTCCGAGATAAAAACCCATAGGTGTTCTGAATATAATAGAAATAATGCAGGCAAGCAGATATGTGTCTCCCATATTTACCTGGTGGTTAAAAGTCAATTGAATCTAGTTTTCAAAGGACTGAAAATTGTACCAGCTGGAAATAATTGCATCAGATGAACAGAGCAGGGAGTGTGTTGAATAGGCAAGTGGTGGCTTGCTGTATTTTCCTCCAGAGGGAGAGGAGCATGACAGCAGTCTCTATCCACATGAATCTTCCTTATTTTAATATCTGAAGGCAGTGAGGCACTAGGTAGGAATCTGAAGGCACAGATCCTCCTGGTCAGCTGTGGGTCCTGCCCTTGTGTCCAGTGTCCTTCGCAGGCTGTGCTGCTTCTGGAGCCATTGGCATTGCTGGCTGCAGAGGGAGCCAGGGCTGACTCTGCTCTATGTTTCCCTGCCTCTGTTTGGTTGGGTTACCCTAGCCTTTTTTTAAATTATTATTTCTTTTTCTGAGTCTGTAAAATGGTCGTTTGGATGGTGGACTGGCGGGGATGTACCCAAGCAGCCTGTCCAACCTCAGGGTTAACACTGGCTCTGGTTTGATGGAGTGCGAAGGGCACGGATTTGGCATCAGGCTCCGTCCTCTCCATCCCTCACCTTGTGCCGAGCTGACTGCAGCGAGGTGTCAGCAAAAGGGTCCCCAAACTGCGGGGTTGTCAGTGTCCTACCCCTGCCACCAGAACCCAGCACAGCCACCACCCTGCGTGCTGCGCCTACCCCCGCTCGCTTTCCAGTCCCTCACAGGGCTATGGAAACATGCTTGGTGAATCTTGAATGATGGGCTTGGTGAGGCTTAAAACGCACTGTGCTCCGAGGACTCATGGCTGAGCGTTTGTGGAAGGAAGGTGCGAAATAATGACTGAAGTGATTATACAATTCATTAGACTTTGAAAGAATCATATTTCTGTCAGCCCCGCAGCTGTTTCTCTTAAGAGTTTTATCCTGAAAGATTGGAGAGCTTGGTTCATTTAGCACACGTCAAGGTGCTAATTACATCAAGGCTGGCATCAACATGCACAAGGCAGGTGCTGACCATGTGGCGGGGAGAGAGGGGTTCTGCTCTTTATACCGGCTCCTCCATGCCAGCAGAGGGCTGGGAGCACCTGCAGCTCCTGTTCCTTTCACCGGGGAAACTGGATGCTGATGACCTGGTGCATGGAGCAGCCACGGCCCTGATTTCCAGTTTGCACATGTGGAAATGCAAAGAGCAGCATAGCCCTGCTTTTTTTTTTTTTTTGGTCATAGGATTTGAGGTTCCTTCCATGGGGAGACTGTAAAAATGAGATGTTTCCCAACATAAAATTGCCACGTTGCAGATAGCCCCGATCACAGAGCCAGCCAGCTCCCCAGAGAAACAAACCTGTCCTCCCAGTGCCGGTCTTGCTATAAAAGAGAGGGCAAGGCTGGCTGGCTGAGTGCGCTCCTGGCTGCCGTGCATCCTGCGGGTGGCTCGACAGCGCCAGCCCCGCAGGATCCACTCCCCTGCTTGGCCTTTCTTTGTAGCTGCTGTTCTTCATGCTGACAGCTTTATCCCAACTGTACAATTCCAGCTGAAGGATTTGGGGTAATTGGAGTGGCTCTGAACACCCTCCTGCATTTCCCAGCGCGCGTGGCCTGATCTATGAATTGAAGAGCCGACCTGTTTTCCCTTAAACACTACCCCAGAATGGGTTTTTCACAGCTGGCAGGAAAAACTTCTCTTACTTTATCACCTGCTATCAAAATATGGATGAGAAGGTAAGCCAGAGTGCTACAGAAGCCTCGACTGTGGCTGCCTGTGTAGCTGTGCTCAGCCCTTGAGCCTCGGGAGGTCTCCAGCTCTGGGTGCTTTCTGCCTCTAGAAAGCTGCCTGCTGGCATAGAGCATCCCTTGGTCTGGAAACCTAAGTTGCCTGACGTTGCCGGGTTTAACTGCTGCTTCTGGAGGCTGCAGTGGCCATTCAGACAGTAAAGTCCTTCTACCTGGGAAAAATATACCTGAGCGTTCATGCAGGCACGTTTTGACATATATCTGATGCATCTCGAGGTATTTTGTGTTCACCTCAACCCTCCCTGCATCATGCCAGAACTGCAGCCAGGTGCTACAGGTCCCCCTGCCCACCTGGGGTCTGTGCTATTTCCTCGGAGGCTTGAGCCAGGAAGGGACCGGGAGAGCAGCCACGCAGCAGGGACGTGGTCAAGCTCCACCAACACCAGCACCACAGCACAGAGAGCTCCTGCAGGCCACCCTTGTACTTCTTTGGGCAAAATTATTAGAGGGGACTGAGCTCACAGAACACCACCTCCGCTGACAGCGTTTGGGACTTCTCCATCCATCAGCCAACCTGCCTGCATCCCTGTGACAAGCTGGGGGGTTGGCAGCACTTCCAACAGCCTTTATTTTTCACCCAGGCCTCTTTCTTCATCCCTAAATCTCTCCCCTCTACCTAACCCTGCTTCCCCTGGGAAGCAAGGCACAGATGGCTCACAGCAGCCTGGGGGTGAATGTGCAAGGGGAGGGAGGGGGTAGGAAAAATACCAGTAAGAGCTCAGCTTATTTTGATGGTGTTAAACACTTTTCAGATGTATTTAAAGGCCCCTGAAGGCCAAGGAGTCCCATCGCATTGCAGCTAGGTTGCAGGTTCTCATTTGCTTTTAAGCCAGGCTTCAAAAGGAGAAAGGATTTGGGGTTGGGGTTTTTTCTTTTTTTCTTTCTTTGTCTGTTCCTTGTTTGAAGCCAGCACTTCAAAAGCAGCATCTGCAGCTTGGCCGCAGGTTCTGGGTGCTAAAGGAGCCGGCCGTCTCCCGATGGGCGCGGGGGGAGCAGAGCAGGGCTCCCCCGTCGCAGCGGCCAGCGCCGGGCGTGCTGTGCCCACAGCCCAACCACACGCCGTGCTCGGTGCTGCCACTGTTCAAATGACTTTCCAGATGCCTGTGGCTTCCTAAAGCTCAATCTTTCTCCAGCGCTCAGGAAGCTGGGAGCGGAAGGGAGGATCGTTGCTATGTCAGAAAGACCCCGTAACTCCTTAACGTGATGTACGGAGCTTATCCCAGCACTAGTGCCTCTTCGGTTGCTGTTCCCTGAGGCTGCCTTCTCTGCACCCTGTGCTTTGTTCTTTGGTCTTCCCAGCCACCTTTTCAGGAAATAATTGGCTTGGATAAAGAAATGCTTTTTGGAGTGAGGAAGGTCTAGGTGCTTTCAGCTAAAAGAGACAGAGCGCTTGTGAAAACTCAGATCATCACTTCTATGGTCTTTTCTGTGCCCTGATGTTAGCCGGGGTGTTTCAGAGGCTCTTGGATGCTTCCCAAGCAGTAGGCACTAGGGTAACGGCAGAAAAAACATCTCATCTTCGCACCTCTCTGTCTGCGTGACCTGTCAAATGAGGTCCGGTTCAGAAGGGTAAAAACCTCCCGCTGTTGTAGATTCAGAGAAGTCCAGGCTTAGGCCAGGAGCAAGTGCATCCCTCTCTTGCATCCCTGGTGACCTGCACCAAACCTTACGCTTAAAAGAGGTCTGCAAATCAGTCAGTGGTGTTGGAAAATCAATGTATAACCTGCAGAGGTGCTTTAGTGGGAGAAAGAACACATAATGGTGAGGCGGAGAGAAGTGTCCCATGGCTTTATGAAACATCCTTTTAATTATCTGTGAGTTTGTGTATCTGTGCACTTGCGTTGAACATGCAAGTCACAAGTTTGATTTGTTCTTTAAAGGCACAGAGGAAGGATGAGAAGGCTTTTTCCTATGTTCTGGAAAAATCTAGCCCATTTTGACCAGAGCACTGCCCTGCTGCTGTGTGTCCTACAGAGACTAAAGCCCTGGCCATCCCAAAAGCCATCTGCACTCAAGTGCCTTCAGTCCCTCGAGTGTCTGTGTCTCACCTGTTGGAGCTGAATGCTTTCCCTTTCTACAAGTAGTTTCGCCTCCCCTGTGTCTTTGCTTCAGGAAGTTTATAACTGTTCTGAAGTTATGTTTTAGGTAATATGAAGGATAGCTTAGCTCTTCTTGAATGTGTCTCAATGCAGGGAGATGGAGAAAGTGACTGCTCGTTATCCCTGAGCCTCCTGTGTTTCTGTGATTCTCTGCTCGGAAAGCATAACAATAAAATACGTGGTAGGAGTTGTGGGGGTTTTTTGTTAGAAGCCTTTCACACTGAATGTTTTCTAAATTGGCTGGGTGGTGGCAAGAAACGCAGCTAGCAACTAATCCCCCAGCCCATCCTCTCAGCAAATTGCTTGCAAAAGTCATTAATTTTACTGTAATTGATTTAAACATTGCTCAGGAGGAGGAAAAAATGAGGGGAAAAAACGCCACTCCAAACGCTGAGAGTTACGTGTTCTCATTTTTTCTGCTGTGTTATCTCCACACGTGCCCATTCTCTGCTGGCTGCGTTGCAAACGCGGGCGCGGAACTGTCGCAGGGTGAGCCCCAGCTCGGGGGTCGCGTTGGGCAGCTGTGCCAGGAGCCGTGCAGCCCCCAGAGCTCCGGCTCCCTCGCAGGCACGGTACAAGGGAGTCTGCAACGATCTTTTGCTCTGGCAAAGCGCCTGCCTCCAGCAATTCACATCTGATCAAGTGGCTCCCTGGACAAAGCACGAGCACGTCAGGCTTTGGAAGGTAGCCATGGAAAAGCACGGAGCTCGGCCACTTGCAACGAGCCACAGTCGTGGGGTAATACCTGATGACAACCTCCCTGAAATGTCAGCCCTTATGGTGGAATGGGGCATTTTATGAGGCAGCCACCCGTTCCCGTTGCATTACCTCATTGCGACTCAAATCAACTACTGTATCCCCAGCTCTAAAGTAGTTTCAATTAATAGGATTTATTGGTCAATACTGATTTGTCCCCTATTTTGGGTATATCTTAGAAGATATTTTTTTTTCCTTATCACTTCATCACTGGGCTTACACTTTAGGGAGTGTACCCACTGATGTCACTGGGATCAGAACCAGAGTCTGTGGATTTTAACTTTGTATAGCATATTTATTTATACCTCCGATAACTGAATGAGGAGTGCCCTGGCTCCAAGCCATATCTCCCAGTAATCGTTTATTTTCAGATCCTTGGGAAATGGCTTCTCCAATGTATTGTGTGTGTTCTCTTGACATCTTAATGCAGTTTCTAGGTCACTGAGCTAAGAAAGGACTATAGGTGCCACTAAAGTTAAAGGAGAGCCAGCTACAGGCTGGGCCAGGTTGATGGTACTTAGAGAAATCAATTATTGTCATGTACTGCCTTCATGCTGTGCCAGATCATTTAAAGATGAAGAGATGATGTTAGCTTTCACTCCGTCTGCAGGAGTTTGCACGCTCCTGCTTTCAGGCCACCTGCGATGAATAGAGGACGTTGCGTATAGATCTATCAGTAATTGCAAATGTGCGCTGGGAAGCCAGAGGGTTCTCTGTCAGGTCTTAGCTGTTGGGCAGGGGGTAGGTCATAATGTTTCAGGTTCTTTTAAAGGCAGAAGGATGAAAGCAGAAGCACAAGGAAATGAAGATGTCTCAATGTGCAGGTGGAGGTGAGTCTTGACTTTGCCAGCCTGGAGAAACTGCGTCACTCTTCCTGTGGGGGTGTTTATCTAAAATGAGCTGCCATGGAGGGCACATGGTCCCACGGCTCCAGCCCGAGGAGCTGCTGGGGCTGGCTGTGCCCAAGAGGTGAGCAGGCTGTGTTGCTCTATCCACACAGGGGAGGGAATCTCAGCCCCTCCTAATTGGGCTAACTGGGGCTGGGACTCCTCTGTGTGGATACAGCATACCTGAAAAGACCCTGCGAATTTACTTCAGCAAACTAATCCATGAAGACTAAGAGGTGCTTGCAGGGCTCCGTTCCTTAACACGCTGCAAGTTTCCCAAAGGGATGGTGCAGGATCGGGGCTGGGAGGGGCTCTGGGAGCCCCCAGTCCTGGCTCTCCTGTGCCCTGCATGGAGCAGAAGTCCATGGGCTGGATGGAACGATGAGGAACGGAGCTCTGGCCAAGAAAAACATGTAGAGAATACACTCCAAAATTCCTCTTCCTGCCCTCTCATCCCTCTGTTCTCAGTTCAGCTCTGCAGCCTGCCTGTGAAGAAGGAGTGCTGCTACCAATGGGAGAGGTTTGAGTTGTCTTTGGGGAAAGGGAGTGGAGCTTGGCCTCTTCCACCTGCACAAATTCATACTCATCCTTGCTGCCAACAAATTAAGTTGAACACTTGGCACCTGCCAGATTCAGTGGAGCTGGTGGTGGATGTGTCGCCTGTTCATCTTCAGAGAGGCTCTGGGGCGGGGGTGCCACCTCACCTGGGTGCTGCAGGGTCCTCATGCCTGGGGCAGCTTGTCACTCCACTGTCCTCCGGGAGACAAAGCCACCTGGTGAGAGTGACAGGCTGGCAGTACACACACAGCTCCTCTCTGACATCCAGAAATGACCCTCGCCGAGGTGTAAAAGCAGCTTTTCCCCCAAAAGCCCTCAGGAGCTGAGCGTGAGTCTCAGGAGCCGTTGTCACAGGTGGTGTCGCTGGGGACAGGCGGTTTTGTCTGGCTGGCAGCCGTGGTCAGGGGGAGGTGGGTGGCAGGACAGCAGGCGCCTGTCTGCGTCACAGGGAGCCTGGGCAGCTGCCCGTGCTCGCCGGTCGTGCCAGAGGCCAGATGGAGTCGGTGGGCACTGAGGAGGGGGGACACACCGCTGCTCCCCTTCTGCAGCTCTGCATGGTGGCAGGGCACAGGGGGCCCTGCACAATTACTCTCCAGTAGCTGAGGGACCGCTGTGCTCAGGTGTGAAGATCCTTTCTGTTTTGTCAGAAAAAGACATGCACAAAAACAAATGCAGAGACCAGGATAAATTCTGCAAGCAGAAATACTTTTGAAATGCCCACCAGGCCTGTCACATGCTTCATTTAAATACGGGCTCGTTGCGGTCGCCTGGGTAGCTCCAGTACAGTTGCTGGGTTTACACGGTACTTTAAAGCTAAGTGTGTTGGAGATCCTTTTCTGAGCCAAGATCTGTCACTTGCCTCTCTCTGTGTCCCACATGGGCTCTGGCAGGGTAGCAAATAGCTTTGTTTTTTGGCTGCTGGTGGCTCTCCTCCCTGCACTGGATGGCTGGTCCACACTCCCCAGGGGTGTTTCTTGCGCTCCCCCGTTCCAGCCAAAGCCCTTTCGCTCCTTCCACTCCACAGGCCTGCGCCGTGCAACCGCGGATGTACATGGGTGCAGGCAAACCATCCGGCTGCTCCCTGGCTCCCATCAGGACTGGGGAAGGTCTCACGTTTCAGGGCTCATTTGTGCCAGAGCTCCCCGAATGCTGCAGCGCGGTGGGTGCCGTGTGAGGTTCCAGTGCTCCACGACCGCGGCTGGACAAGCCGGGATGAACAGGACGGGGTGTGCCAGTAAAACACGGAGACAGAGTTGTGTTCAGGACCTGGTTGCGTGCAGAGGTTACATGCTCTCTTTGGGGCTTCACTGTATAATTCATGTTCGTGAACGCCCTGCCTGGGACGGAGAGGTCGCAGCTCCATTCCCAGCTGCATCTCCCAGTGTCTGTGTAAATGTTCTGATTTCGGAAGGTCTTCAGCTGCAGCCTGTGTTAGTGTTCAGCGTGCACTTACCTGTTGTCTCTTCGGTCACTATTCAGTCATGGTTATTTAAACGCCGAGATGAAAAATAAACTCTTCTTTTGTTTGCCTGTCCCTCTGCTTTGTTCCACCCCATCTCAGATCACCAAGGCAAGAGGCAGCGATGCCTTCACCGACCGCTCCCGGGGATGGAGCATGCGATGCGGCGGGACAAAGCCTCCATCTCCTGGCGGCAGAGCCGCACGGCAGCCAGGCAATGGCTCCTCTCTGCAGGAATTGTCCCAGAAAGGAGGCAGAGAGCTCACCCGGAGAGCAGAGCCAGGCCCTGGCCTGCCTGGTGTTCTCTGCACAGCTCAGCCCCTCCGGCCACGGTGGGCCACAGCGTTTAATCCGCAGGGATTACAGGGCTTGTTCTGGCTGCTGAGGCAGCGAAGGAAGCCGTCTCCATTTGGCTTCTCTCTCTGAGACCTAGAAATTTTTGTCCTGGTCCTGAAGAAGGTTCTCACGAGGTTATTTTAATGCATTCCTCCCTGCCCCAGCACCATCCAACATCTATTTCCCAAGGCTGACTGGAAGTGAGGTGCTACCATGCATGCAGTTTCAGGAGAGGGGAAGCTTAGGGATTTTCTCTCTCAGCCTCTGATAGTGGGCTCAGCATGTTCACGTTCTCCTCAGGGTACCTCAGAACTGAATCTTTCTGGAGTCCCACAGAAGAAAGTTAAGAGGCCATGTTGAAAGTATTTTTCACAAGTAATAAAGAGTTTGGGGCAGTTCTCAGCGTCGCAGCTGCAGCTTGAGGCTCAGGGATTTTTCCATGTTGAAATTTGCCCCTTCCATCCCTTATTCCCCTTTGGGCTCCTTGTGAGTGCCAAGTACCTGGGTACCAAGGGAGACTTGCACGCAGACACTTCTGTTTATTTTTGTAAATGATTTTAAAAGAATGACAAGGGAGTTGCAAATGGATCTGAGCAAAGATGGAAAAAGACCACAAAGGAGAAAGCACTTCGGCAATAAGACAGGGGAGCGCTGAGCTCTGCCAACATCTCTGCAGGGTCTGCCCGGTTGTTATTCATCCCCCAGCTTACACAGACAGCCCTTGGCCTGTGGCAGTCGGAGGGGGACACTGTCCCTTGGCTGGTGGTCTGGGAGGACGGTGACATACTGCAGAGGCTGCCACCCTGCTCTGCACCCTCTCTGGTTCTGTGCTTATGCGACCAGTGTAGTTTAATTAAAGGTGGCAAAGCCCCCTTCAGAGTCACCTCTGTGAAGCATCGGCTGCTCATGCAGAGCCTGTGAGCCGCTGGCACAGCGTGTGTTGGCCCCTTCACCGGCTGCCTGCGGTGACGTCCCCATGTGGTCACGTCCCCACGTCAAGTGCTCTCAACTGCCTGTATTTTTGGAATTGTTCAAGTCTTCCCCCAACACCATTCTTCTTTCCAAAGACGCCAGCTGAGAGCTTTCCGTGTCCAGGCCCCCACTGTGCGTCCCCCCAGGAAGCTGGAGATGCAGTTTATGGTGGGACACCTGCATCTGCCAGGTGGTGACAACAAACCCTCCCTGCAGGAAGGGCACAGTGGTGGTGCTGGTTGCAGAGGTGCCAGGGCACATGTGTGCCATGCGTCAGGGTCACAGCTATAGCCAGCAGGCAGCCCAGGCTGTCCTTGTGCTACCAGACCTGGCTGGAATAGGGATGGTGCTCACATCTGGGTTTTTCTCAGAACTCTGGGTTTAAACACAGCCCGAGGAACTAGCAGTTGCCTCGGGGGTCCCATCCCTCTGACAAGGGTGACATCCAAGGAAGGGTGGGGGGAAGAAGAGGCGGCGATAGGGGCAGCGTGGAGACCCCTGCTGCCTTTCAGATCATACCAACCTCCTTCAGCCCAGGGAAGGAGGGAGTTGGCCCCCTGCCCCCCAGCCAGCCTGTGTGCCTGACTCCCATCTGTCTCCCCCAGGTCCCTCTCAGCCACGAATGCACCCGCGCCATCATGAAGCTGATGTACTGCCCACACTGCCGGGGCATGTCCAGCGTGAAACCCTGCAACAACTACTGCCTGAACGTGGTGAAGGGCTGCCTGGCCAACCAAGCGGACCTCAACACCGAGTGGAAGTACCTGATGGGTAAGATGGCCTTCCTCTGCTGCAGCACAGCTGCCTCTTGTGGCACTTCTTGAACCCCCTGAGTCAGGGTTTGTCCGTGAAGAAGGGACTATGGAAGGCCCTTTTACACTACAGTTTCTCTGTTTGTGATCTCACACCTAGAAGCTATTGCAGGACATTTTGCTAGGCTTTCATACCATTCGAAAGAACGCTGCTGGGCTGGCTAACAAGGGCTTGAAGAGTTTTCATCTTGCCCGTGCCTCAATTGGGATTGCCTACACTTTGCGTGCTAGTAATTCTTCCTTCCCTCTCAAGTGTTGAAGCTTAGGGGCAGACCTGGCCACGTGTACTCTGTCAGAGCTGCCTCCTCATCCATACCTGAGCACTTGTGCGAGCAGAGGAGAAGTACTCGCCTTGGGAGATTGACTAGAGACATGAAGCCATGAACCATTTCCATGGGTGGAGAGCAAAGGGATCGGTCATGTACTTCTAAACATAAAGAGGTATCTTAAATCCATGGGGAGGGAGAAGTTACAGGCATCACCAAGAATGGAAAAATTAGACTTGTATTTTAAATGAGAGTTCATTTTTTTTTTACTTTGTCGCTAAGCTAAGATGACAGATATTTTAAAGTGCGTTGTATGTGTATAGAGGTGTCTATTTCATTGAGTTTAAAGCCAGAAATATCACTGTGACAGTGTAGTCTGATCTCCAGTGAAACACAGGCTGGAGAACTTCAACCAGGCATTTCTGCAGGAAATTCTGCATTGCCTGATCAGACCCAGGTATCTCTTTTAAGAGACCTCATGTGTCAGCTGTTTTTCCGGAGCCCATGGCTCCTGGTTTAAACGTGAACTGTTGCTGAGAGTGGCTTGTGGAGCTGATGGACATGGGTTGAGGCTGGTGAGAGTCTCTGTTTACAAAACGGTGCGTTTGTGTTGCAGCGCACATCCCCTCCCCATCCGCAGCCCATCGAGGAGGTGGTTTGCTTTGGTGAAGCTCTCACTCCTCGTTGTGCCCACAGCATCACCCAGCACACTCCTCTTGCTCTCCCAGGTTGTACATTTAGGCCTGGAGTGATCTGAGACCTGAGGGAGCCTTGATGTTTGTCTGGGCTGATGGAAGGGCAGGCACACCAGAGGAGACGAGCTTTGGGCTTGGCCTTTTCCCTTGCCTTGGCACACGCTGCCTGGCCAGCAAGGCTGCCAGCACGCTAGCCAGCTGCAGCCTGGCAGGCTGGCTCAGGGTTCATGTGTGGTGGCGTTAACCAGAAAAATCCCACTGAAGTTCCAGGAGTGTCATCTGCCTGTCAAGGGACATCGCAAAATACACAGTGAACCACTGCACAGGGAGGCCAGTGCTCAGTGAGGTGCGATGGCCAGCTGCCCCCTCGTGCCGGGGGCTAACGAACCCGGTGGCAACTTACGGCAGCTAATTGGAAACTCTCCCCAAGAGGGTGGCTCAGGACGCTGCTCCCCTTCCCCGAGGGTTTACACCAGGACTTTGATGGTGCTTTGGCCTTTCTGAGCAGAGCAAGCCAACTGTTCCTGTCACTGCTCTCCTGGCAGGATGACGACCGTCTCCTGAAAGGTCAGTGTACAGCTCTCTTTGATTGACAGGGAGGCAATTCCAGATGCATTTTGCACTTATTCTGGCTTCCGCTCCCCCAAGAGACACCGTCAAGGGGTGATGGCTCGGAAGAAATTGGAGCTTCTTTCAAATTGCAGTTTTACATTTTAGTGTCAGAGGTCACAATTTGATCAAGGACTGCAGCAAGACATAGGGTCAAAGGCAGCAGTTCACTGACAATGTCTACTCTTCACACTTCCCCAGGCCCTTCCATGTAGCTGGAGAGGATTTTGTTACACTAAACACAGAGTTACTCTTTCAATTTGACAAATTAGGGCAGGTCAAATTAAGGGACATTTTTATAGTAAGTGGTTCAAACACAATTTATCAATAATTTGGGGGTGCAGCCTTTGATTTAAGTTGTATCTCGACATCGGTGCCTCTGCAAGCTAAAATTGCTTGGAAGATGCAGTCTCAAAGATGACACCGCAGCCCCTGAGTGGCAGCAAAGTAAAACTGCAAGCTCTTTATTGTTACAGGAGATGTTATTTCCCAGAATACGAAAAGAAAAAAAAAAATATTACCCCCTTGTGTGGCATGTTTAGCTTTAGAAATCAATGCTGCCTTAGGACTGTGTTGCAGGAAAAGAGAGCACATTAACTTGGAAACCGTGGCCCTTGTTTCCATTCTTGCTTAAGCTAAACAGCAACATCTTTTTTCTTTTTTTTTAAGTGCTGAAAATAAGTACATAATGTTTCCGAGCTGTGAGTTTGCATGTTGTTATATCCTGTGCTATAGACCTGAGCAAAGAGTATTTTGTGGTCTACGTTCCTGACTGGCTGAGGTTTGAGCCCTTCCAGTTGTTTGACTGTCACCCTCGCTCCCCGCAGGCTGGACCTGCTTTCAGACTGCGAGTCCCGTGGGCATGATCTGGTATCTTCTGTGGGTTTGTGCTGTCCCTCATTGAGTCTTTGCCTGGCTTGGCCGTGCTCTGAGAGCCGTCAAGGTCCGAACATCGATCCTGTACCAGCAGAGAGAACACACTTGCCAGGACTGAGCGTGCTGTTAAATTGACAACAGTGGGCTCAGCATCAGGCCTTCATTATTAATCTACTGTGTCCCCTGTGGACCTAGTGCTTTGCACAACCTCACCCAGACCTCGTGGAAGTCACAGGGAGGGGTTCTGCCAGGTCTTGCTGCCTTGCCCAGGCAGGAGATGGAACGCTGTCCCAGCAGGTTTGGGGTGGCAGTGGTCTGTGGTTGTGCCCCAGCTGGGCGCACTCCTGCTCGCAAGGAATGTGCTGTGTGGCTCAAAGATGAGCGTCAGTCCTTTAAACTGGTATCACGGGTGGCACATGTGCACTGTGGGTTGAAGGATGTGTTCTACTGATATTCTGTTGAACTGCCGGGTGTGATTCACCTGGTGGTTTCATCAGTCATCAATAACGTCGGCAGTGCAAACTCTTGCTGAATAAGCTTTTCTGCAGCATCGCACCATCTGCTGTGACAGTCTTCTGCCAGGCTGATGGGTGAGGTCTCAGGATTTAGGGCAGAAGAATTAATCACTCCTAATTAATCACTCAAATTATGAATAGTGCAGTTCTCCAACCTAGACCCTGGGATTTGACCCTCTTCATATAGAGAAGAACCAGCACAAAGCCATCACAGTTGTTTATTTGCACGTGGCAAGGCCACAGGAATGTGAAGCACTTTCTGTTCCAGATGAGCATGGGCCACGCCAGTGCTCTGCGGGACCCCTTGTCCGGCCAGAAGGTTTTTGATGTGTCCTGGGAGGTGCAGACCCCACTGCAGCCATCTGAGGTCACACGTAACTGAATGCTAGCTCCCTACATGCTGATGAATCTTATGTATGGCCTGGCCCCCAGGCTACTAAAGCACAAATGGTAGGAAACTGAGGCAGCGGCAGTGTAGCAGTGACTTTCAGAATTACAATTTTTGACCTGGTTAAGATCCCATTTTTGATGTCCAAACCCAGTTTTGGCTCTGCCCTGAGATCCTGTTTAAATCTTGCTGAACACCGAGGATGTCCGCCTTCCTCTGCAGTGGCATTCCCCAGTGCCCCGAACCCTGTGAGCAGATAGGTTGTCCTTGCCTCAAACCCCGCTGGAGCACTGAGAAACAGCTCTGGAGGTGGGCAGAGGGTGGTAATTTTTTTTGTAAGGCAAGCACGGTCCCAGAGCAGCCATCCGGGCAGGAGCATTCGGACAGCAGAGCTTTCCAAGGTAAGAGGAGCTGAGAGCAAGAGACACCCCTCAGTCACTCCCTGTCCTGGTTACCAGTTTACTTGTGGGCATTTTGGCCTACGTCTTTGCCTTTATAGCCTGATATTTCCCTAACTGGTCATGTGTTATCTTTCCAGAAGTGATGGTGAGAAATACTCCTTTTCTCGCCCCTTCAGTGCCACTGAAGCTATTGCTCATGTCCAGTACCTTTGGCACTTTGCTGACCTCAGTCCTCCCCCTTTCTGCTGGCTGCAGTGCTTTGCTGAAGACATGCAATGAGTTAGGAGGGTTAGGGCCAAGTATTGCTATGCATTACTTAATATTTCTGCACCGTTTTCCATTTTTCCTTCCTGTAGCACCCCAGGAAATGTTGGTCACTTTGGGAGAATACAGGTTTCATGTACCTTTTGCAGGAGGTGACATCTGTTCATCTGCCACTGAGGGTGGCTGTGCCTGTGTGCTGGGATGGGACAGCAAGTGTGCACTTGGGCAGTGTGAAAATGGAGAGATGTCTCCCAACAAGCCTGAAGAGACCAACAGCTTATCCTGCCCGGCATGAGCATGAGCTTTAACTGAAGTCATACAACATCTGATCAGAGGATGTCTCTGTCTTGTTTCACTAGATTCCCTGGTCGTAGTGGCTGATCGGATCAATGGACCATACAACGTAGACACTGTAATAGGGACTATTCACATGAGGATTGCTGAAGCTATTTCTAACTTGCAAGAAAACAAAGACTCCATCACAGCCAAGGTAAGTGCGTGAGCAGAGGATACACTGTGTGTAACTGCCAGGACCAAATGTTTCTTGTGCTTAATATTCAACTGAACTAGAGGAGATGAAGGACGAAAAAGATCACTCTTTTAATGACAGGAAACCGCCCATCTTTTACACAGGAAAAAATCATCTCAAGTGTTTTCAGATATTCCTCCCTGCCACCTCCAGGCAGCCTCCTTTAGGTACAGACACACGACGTGGACTGTGCATGCAGTGACTGTGATGCCACTTGCTGTCAGGTGACTCTGTCTGAAGAGCCCTGAAGTATTTTGGCTGAGCTGAGGCATTTACAGAAAGTGCACAGTCCCCAGTGACAGAAGGCAGCTGCTTTCACCTGCCCTGGGGTGATGTTCTGTAGTGGAAACCCTGGGCTAGCAAGTCGTATCTGTGGGACAGAGCGGCAATCTGGCAGTCCATCTGGAGAGTACAGAACAGGCTCTCGGAATGCTCACCTGTCTTTCAAGAAGCATATCACGAAGCTTTCCTCTGTTGGTCCTCTATTTTTAGTCTGTTTATCTAGTTAACCACAATCAGCTCTACAGCTGCAGGTGAGAGAAGCTTTGGGAACAAAACCAGCCCTCCAGGGGTTCTGCTTTTTGCCCAGACATTCCCCAAGTCCTGCAGCTATCCCACAGTCAGGGCAGAAATGCAGACGAAAGGTGCAGGGCAGGTCCCAGCTAGGTCTTAGAGAAGGGAAGGGCCAAAAGCCTTGCTTAGCTGAGCAGGAATTTACTGGCACACATCACAGCACTAACATGACCGTGCGTCCAAGCCCTCGTTTAGGTTTCTTGTCTGACATGATAGGCCATATTCTTTCTTCTCTTGTTAAGCGAGATTGAGATTGTCCACATAAAAGCAAGCCCATGATGTGGGAAAACATGAAAACATCTGCAAAGAAAGGTGTTTCCAAGGGGCATATAGTAAATCTGGTAAAATCAAAAAGGAGTAAATAGTCTAATTGGTGTTTGACTGGAGCAACCAAACATGTTTTATAAGCTTCTCAGCATGATCTGGTGACCAGGTGAATGTGGCAGTCTTTGCTGGTGGCACTGGTAGCAGAGCTCAGGAGCTGCATATTGCTCTTTCTGGGGAAAAACTGGAAGGAAACAATTTTGGTACAGAACCTTGTGTTCCTGCACCATGGAGCACTCTCCCCTGCTTCCTCGCACTCCTCCTCACTCCCTGTGGCTCTCAGATGGATTTCAGGCAGCAGGAGCTATCGAAAGCTGCAAACACCTATTTGCTGTCGTTACGCAAGAGGCTATAAATCATCTCAGTCTGCAGGAAACATGTTCTCTCCATCAAAAATGGGCGTTGCTCACATAAAGCCCTTGGACTGGCAAGAGGATCGTCCTGGTACCATACTGTGCTGGAGCTGCTACCAGAGGCGTTCTCCTGGAGACCTCCCAGGCCTTTTACCTCCTGAAAGAGTTGTCTCCTGGTAATAACAGTAATAGGCCAATAAGAAAGATACAGCGGTAAAACCGAATTGGTTTTATTTTGGTAGAACCAAATTGAAAATGCTCTACCTGCAGTTTTCACAGGTGGGGTTTTTTGCACTGAGCAAAGGAGACATGAACGAACTAGTTTGGTGCCGAACTGCCATAGACTCTTGGACCCATCTGGTTGGCAGGGCGGTGCACCTCAGAAGGCAGCTTTCCAGGCTGAATGTCCTTTGGACACACCAAGGAGACCCACTGTCACTGAAGGGACTCTTGTCAAGATGAAGCTGTCAGGATCCACTAGCAAAAGCATTCAGCAGCCGGCACAAGCTGTGTTAGCAACATTTCTGTCTGAGGTCTTGATTTCACCATGCAAAGTCAGATTTATCAATAGCTTCTGACAGCACCCTGGGAATCTCAACAAGCTTGAGGCCATCTTTTGAAATCAGGTGGCTTTCTTTGTGAAGGCCGGTGTTTCCCAAATCAAACCGACAGTGCAAAGGCCCTCCTGACCTTTGACGCTTTCTCAAACCTGGGTCCCCGAGCCCTCCTTGCACCAGCCACGGCAAGGCTCAGGTGCCTGAGCACTGGCTGCCTGCAGCGGAGATGTTGCTGTCTGGACTGGTCGTGCAGAGACTGGGAGAAACAGAACCTGGAATTTGTATCTTCAAAGTGCTTCTGCTCTCCTTTGGCTAGAAAGGGTTCTGGGCAGATAGCTGGGATGATAGGAGGTACCCAAAGGTAGGGACCAAATCAGTTCATCTTCTGCATTTGCCCCGAAACATGCAACCTGCCAGATTGTGACAGAATTACTAATTGTCTTTGCACTCCCCTGGTCAGAGGGGGCATTTGTTTGCCGTGTGTGGCTGCTGATCGCAGGGGTCATTGTGGTAATCCCACCTCAGTCTGTTGTCCAGATCAATGAGGCTCACACGCTCTGCAGTCTTGAAGCCCATGCCGCTGGTGTGATGAGTGTGGGCAGCTCCCATCTTGTTCTTCCCGGAGTTTTATTTTTCAGTCATAATAGGAGCAGATGAAATTGTTAGAAGTAATTTAATATCAACATTGGTGATTCATCCAAAAGCATATGCTAATTTTGTGTTAGAGCTGAACATTTTGCTTGATAGCAGCAACCAAAACCAGTAACAGTGTGCTGAAAACAAATCCTGGCACAAGAGTAACCTGACCAGAAACTAAGCCAGGATCTCGGAGATCTTGCTGGTAGGAAAGATAAACATACTTAAGAAGAAAAAAAAGAAAACCACCACACATAACTGTGGACTGCTAATTAATTAAAGAAATAGTATCAAAACATAGCATAAAGAGTTTCGTTTGTTTTTCAGGTTTTCCAAGGCTGTGGAAACCCCAAAATCAGCACAAAAGGCTCCAGCAGCGAGGACAAGAAAAGGCGGGTGAAGGTGGCGTTGGAAGCAAAATCCTCTTTGCAAGCACTGGAGATGCTGGTGAGTTTGCCTCCGAAGCTCGCTCCCCGCCGGCGTGCCAGGGCTGACATGCTGGTGCGCCCCTTCCCCAGGGGCCCTGGGAGCTGTGGGAGCCCTGAGAGCCTGTCCAGCACAGCGCTAGGTCCTGCAGCTCGGGGCAGAACACCTCATAGGTTGCTGAATCACCTTTGCTGTAGAAGATCAGATCAGCAAGTGCTGGTGTGACCTCAGCAGATCCGATCTTGCCTCATCACAGGGTTAAGGTCTCAGGGATTTGGTGCCAAACTTACCTGAGAAGGCTCCTTGCCATTGGTGTCATTCAGCCTCAGGCAGTTCAGCCTGGATACTGGGGCCGGAGGTCCTCCTCCATGGAGATTTTGGATTCTATGGATGATGGGCTGCGAGATCTGCCATGGTCCACACTTCAGAGGATACTCACTCACAGACACCTGCCCATCACACCCTGCTGGCTCCCACCAAGGCTCCTTCTCGGCATTGCCCTCATGGCCCAGAAAATGATCTTCTGGTTAAATCTTACGGTACCAGAACAGTCCTTAGCATGTAACCTTCAGCCTTGGGTGCTTGGGTTGACGGTTGGTCATTAGGGGAAGTGTGGTGACACATCCCTGTCTGCATAAAACCAGACTTTGTAATGGTAAAATAGAAAAAAAAACAGGCAGAATCCTTGGCCTTTCCAGAGCCCTGGGGCACCCCGGAGCTCTCATGGCACTGAGCATCCTCTTTGTTTGCAGGTTTTAGACGCCAAAGGGAATCTGACAGCTCTCAAGACTTACTGGATCACCCTGCCCGGCAGCCTGTGCAGCAAAAAAGTCATGTCCAGCTCAGCGGCAGATGACAAGTGTTGGAATGGGATGACTAAGGGCAGGTATGGAGAGTGTCAGGGTGCCAGAATAGCATCCTTCTGGGGTGGGAGAGGGAGGATTTGGTTAAAAGTGCTTATACATCACCTCAGCCAGCCTCATTTCTTCCAACTGAGCAAAACGTCTGTCCCTGTCCACAGAAGTGGTGTGTTTCCTGAAAAACTGATACCTAGGAATGTCAAGCCTGTTGTCATTTTGCTGTGCGTTGGAGGGTTTAAGCATTGGAATGCATTCACCGTGAAATAACTGTAGTTTTGTACAAATGAAGCAGTTTTGCAATTCTACATGCACTCAAAAGGCAGAAGGGCTAGATTTACCTTAAAAACTCCAGAGCTGTTGCTGAGAGTTGCTTACGTGTCTCTCTCTATCTGCCTGCTCTGGAATGCTGTTTACTCATGAGAGGAGGCACCAGGGTGACACCAAACAGCTGCAGAAACACCTCCCACCCCTGGCTGATGGCTTAAGGATGGCTGTGAGGGCAGACAGGCAGCTGCTGGACGTGCACCTTTCTCCTCTGCGTGGACCTGCTGGGCTGGTCTCTGCTGGCGCTGGTGCCTTCGTTTCTTCCATGTTTCGTGTCGTTGCCAGCAGTGATGCATTTCTGCAGGAGCGGACAGGCCAGGGCACTGCCAAAGGGAGTAGCACGGCTCTGGTTGCTGGTTGACAGCTCCCAGTTAATTGAAGCTTCCCTGAGGGCCTGTCTGGTCGTACTGAGCTGGGGATATTCAGTTGTCCAGGATGTCAGTTCCCCCAGGGTTTAACCAGCGCAGGGATGAATGTGCTCCTCAGCCTCCCAGATGGACAGAGCTTTTCCATAGGGGGTGTCACGGTGGCTCCACAGGTACCTGAGACACCCGCCCAGTCTCGCACACACCTTTCCTGCAGGAAACCCCTCCCATGCCAGGACGGTGCTGCCGTGAGGCCACCAGCTGCCTCTTGCAAGCTGAGGTGGCCTCAGGGCGAGCCCCAGGCTCTGGTGGGGCCTGGCCATGGCAGCACGGCTCAGCCATCCCTGGAGCTGGCTACCTCGCAGCAAACATCAGTGTATGGAGGCTGTTTGACAAGCCAGCGCCACCGACTGCCGATTCTCTGGGGTTCAGAGAGGCTGGATTATCACTGGTGTCTGTAATGAGGGGAGGTGAGCTTAGCTGGGGGGAGACATCTAAACCTGTCGCCTTTCTTCACAGTTACCTACCTGAAGTGATGGGGGACGGCTTAGCTAATCAGATTAACAACCCGGAGGTGGAGGTGGACATCACCAAGCCAGATATGACCATTCGCCAGCAAATCATGCAGCTAAAGATCATGACAAACCGACTGGGCAATGCTAACATCGGAAACGACGTGGATTTCCAAGACGCAAGTGAGTTTAGCAGAACCGGCGAGGTCTGCAGCAGGCAAGAGGGGCTGGGTGGGATCTGTGCAGACCCACAGCTGGGCCCTGAGGGCAGAGACGGGTTGTGGTGTCCTCCTGCCTTTTGGCTCAGGGCTGCAGAAGGTCTGTTCAAGTGCAGCTGACTTTCTGCAGGGTGGCTGGGGGCTGTGCTGCTCTCGGTGCCTTGCTGGAACCTCGGGTGGTGTCCCCAGTCCCAGCCCAGCCCTGCTGATGGGGCCACTGCTCCAGTCTGCTCTGGAGGTTTCCAGCTGCTGCAGTCGGCTGGAGATCAGGAATGGGCTCACATCCCCTAGTGAGAGATGCAGAGAGGAGGAGGTGGCTGGGGCCAGAGCTGGTGGCTGAGCTCCTCAGGGTTACAGCAAGGGACATCACCGCCATGAGGAAGGCAATCGGGGCTCACTCCGTGTTTGTCTCTGCGCAGGTGACGACATGAGCGGCTCCGGGAGCGGTGACAGCTGTCCTGACGACGTCTGCGGCAAAAGACTTTCTAAGAGCCCCAGCACCAGGCAGCCAGAAATACACGCTATTCCTAAGCAGTCTGGACACGGCATCAGTGGGGCCAGCAGCAGATCTTTGCCTTCTGCCTTCCTCCTCCTCCTCTCGGTGGCTTTCATTGCCGCACAGCACTTGTGGCGGTAACTCACTAGCACAGCCAGGAAAGAGACTGTGCCCGAGGGCTTCACTTTGCCAAAACCAACCAACCAACGAATGGACATATTTAATTCACCTTGGCAAAAAAAAAAAAAAAAGGGGGAAAAAAAAAAAAGGAAAAAAAAAAAGAGGGAAGAGAAAAAGGTTTCAGTTGTTTGCTATTTCTGGCAGTGCTCGAGCTGTTTTCTTCATTCTTGGTCTCTTCCCCAATGCTGGGCCCTTCTTTCCGTACCTCATTGTTTTACTTTTGTTATTGCCACAAACTGGCTCTCGGGGCTTAAAAAAGCCTTTGCAGAGAGGCCTCCAGGGGCCACCCCAGCCGGCCCTTCCCAGGGCAGCTCTGTTGCTGCCTCCAGTGGAATATGCAATTAATTGCCCTGATGTTGTTACCCAGCCACTGGCCGGAGCGCTGTTACCGTCCCGCTGCCGAAAGCATGACGGGAGCAACACCGCTTCGTAAGGCGGAGAGACTGAGGTGGTCAGCGCTGCTTAGTGCTGCATTCAGGGGCTCTTTGCGGTTTTTTCCTCTGTACTTCCCAGGCAGGCAGAGACAGCCCTGTGCTTCCAACGGCGTACGTAGGAACGTGAGCGGGTTTGATGGGTTGAACTGAAACAGTTTGGCAGTGGCTGTTGGACCCAAAAACGCAGAACTCCCTTTTTCTTTGGAAAGGTCATAAATGGGTTTCTTGACTAGAGCTCGTAGCTGACAACAGTTTGAAATGTAGGTCTCCTACATCTAAGTGACTGGGAATGAGTGTTAGGGGTTGGGGTTTGGGGTATTTTTTCTTTGCATGCTAGTTGGAAAGCCATTTTTTACCCAAGTGATAATGGTCCGATTTCTACCTGCAGTGCAGTACCTGCGTAGGTAACAGAGAGATGGAAATACGCACAGTGGGATTCTCTGCTTGACAGACAGTTGTGCTGCCTCCTCCTCCTCCGGCCCTAGCCATGGATGGGAATCCCTTTTGGTTTTTGGTAATAAGAACAACCAGGGACTTTGTACTACCTGGAGCATTGTGACTGGTTGTAGGAGCCCCCACCGGGAGTGACCGCCCTGGGCAGCTGCCTTAGGGCAGAGGGGGCAGGTGGCGCTTAGCCCTGTGCAGTGTCTCTACCCGGGAGACTGGCTCAGGGTAGCACATGCTGGGGAGGATGTGGGGACAGGACATGTTTTGTTTAGGATATTTTTTTTATTCCGATGTTTGTCCCTGTTGCATTGTAGTGAATCCCTACTTTCCCTATCCTTTCCCCATCTCACCACGCACCAGCCTCTGGGTCACACAAGCGGCTGTCCTAACCCCAAAAGCTTGGTGGGGCAGACTCTATGCCAGGTTTTGAGACTGGGGGTGGTTGGCAAAAGATATAAATATCCTCACGTAGCTGTAGGAGTGTCTGTGTTTGTTGGACTGTGTGCTTCAGGGCTTCTGGAGACTTCTGTACCTCACAGGTTTGGCAAGCATCAGCTGGAGATGTAGGTTTAGCAGATGTTTTAGATACAGCACCATCACTGTGACCAGTTGGGCCAAGAGCACGCCCAGGAGCTGGGCTTCATTCATATGGGGTCAGGTTTGAGTTTCAAATGTGTTCGTACTGTGGGCGAGAGGGAGGTCAGAGGTGGATCTATCTTCTCCTTGGCTGGTCTGCACAGCACGTGTTTGAGCATTTCTCTTCTCTCGTGCTAGAGGAAACGTGTCTTTGGGCTGAACAAACACTATGGGGTTGAGGTTTGGCTGTTTTCTAAGAAAGGGGGAAAAAAATAACATTAGCAGTTTCTAGAATGTGCGATTTAAGGGAAAAGAAGACCATGAGCAAGGTAATGCCGAAAGCTGGCACAGGTGGGCACGTGGGGAGCTTATTGCTTTCCCGGGGGGGTCCCACAGAGGCAGCAGAAGCTTCTGCCCACCTTATCCTGGGGCCAGGTAACGATGTTCATGGTTCATCTGTTAATAATTAAGCAGAGATTTTAGGCCAGCTTTGACTGGCTACTCCAAGTCACAGTGACTGATGTTACTGACTTGGTCCTTCCTGCCTTATACTCGCCACCTTCTGATCTAATCTGGTAGGGTTTCAGAAATGAAAGCCAGGATGCTGGACATTGGACAGACAGCACCACTAGACCCATCAAAATGCAGGAGTGGATAAATCATGGATAAATGGATAAATCATAAATCATGGATTTATACAGATTTGTTTACTTCTAGAAATAAGGCAAGTTCCACATTATACTGCTCTAAAGAGTTCCTGTCTTTTTTTTCTTTCTTTTTTTTTTTTTTTAAACCAGAATTGCCAATACAAATTTAGCCTTCAGTTACAGAAATCCCCACAACCAATCCTGCAGAAACTTTATATCTGAAGGAAAAAAAAAAAAAAAAAGAGGGGAGGAGAGGGTCATTAAAACATTGTACTCTCTTCAAAAAACAGTTGGGTTGAATTGGGGTTTTAACACATGACTGCCAAGATCAATGTTTTGCTTTGCAGAATGGGAGATTGAAAGGAAAGTCCTTGTCGTTTCCACCTCTGTGCAGTTAGCGTTTGCTATCAGCCTATTACCCTCAAAAGCTTCTTACAGGCCCTGTGGGCAACACACCTTAAACGGCACGCCAAGGATATTCTGATTGTCCGGTTAATACTTGAACAATTTAGTAGCCCAAATTATTGGCCCTGTTACACTAATAAAACCCAGTAGTCCAAATGAATAAGGCAAAGCCTCAAGGATACAGTAAAAACTGTTACACAGGAGAAGCCCCTTCCTGATGCTTTCCCCCTTTGTCTGGGGCTGAGCTCCCACCTCAGCATCCCTCTGGTCCCGAGGGCAGCTGGGTCAGCCCTCCCGGAGCCGAACTGGGGCTGGGTCAGCGGCAGCCTCAGGTCTGCACGGTTCTGGCAGTGCCAGGGCTCTACCCCCTCTTTGCCAGGAGGCACATGGTGTTGATGCGTCCTCCCTCCTCAGCCCTGGGGCCGCTTGGGTTTATTTTTATACCTTTTCTCAGAGTCTTCCTACGCTGCTGCTTTTTGTCGGTTCCTCCTTAATTCAGGTTTTCCTGTTGTCTGTGTTACCCTGCAGTGGTTTCCCCGACCTGCTGCGATTCGGTGGCCAGGGCTGTGCTTGGCCATGCCACCTTCTGCTGGGGAGCCAAACCAGCCGAGTCCCTCCAGGGTATCGACTCGGTGTCACTCTAAGCTAAGCAAACCTAAAGCAAACAGCAGTTACCGACAGCTGGACAACCGCTGGCACAGCTCAACAAGCTGCAGTCAGCCCAGGTCCAGAGAAGCCCCGAGCCTGCACTCAGGCTGGGCGCCTTTCAGTGCTTATAAATGACATTTCCTGGGGTAGCACCTGCTCAAAACCCTTGTGACAAACCTCCCCAGCCCCGTGGTGGTGGCGGGCCGAGGGCTGCGGCCACAGCAGGGGCTGGCGGCTGCCGTGGGTTGGTTCTGCGGATGGAGAGCTCTGGGGAACAGGGGTGGCTGAGGAGGAACATGTGCTTCGATGTTACTGAGATGGTGATTTGTGGTGTTCTGGTTTGAGAAGGGCTCGTGCTTCACAGGGATGCGGCAGGGGGTAGCGGTCTAGGAAAAAAAATATTTAAAAGGACCCCTGTCCCTGGAAAGGGGAGAACCAGAAATAGTAGATTTCCAAGTGTCTTTCAGCCTGCTCTTTTGTGCCATAACGTGTATGTTTTAACTAAGGGCGAGGGTCTCAAAAGGCTTTGAGAGCACAGCTACTTATCATTTACAAATGACAAACTGCCTGTTGTTTTCCAGTGGGCTTGGTAGGGGCTAAGGTATAGCAAAATATCTAAAGTCCACCTTTGCTTTAAACAGATGCATTTCTATCTGCAGGAGTAAGAATTATTTCACTTATTGGCATAGCTGGACAGTTATCTATTTCTTTCTGTTACCAAGGTACTTGTAACTCTCTTGCACTGTTTATCTAAAGTTGAAATATGTTCTTTGAATCCTTGTATAAATAAAAAGGCTGGAGACTTAAATCTGTATTTACAGGGCAGTTTTATTTCTTCTTCGTTTAAGATGAGTTTCGAGTTTTCTTTCTTTTTCCTCGTTACGGCACAGATAAAGGCCAGGTCAGGAGTCGTGAGGAATGAAGTCATGAATTGAGCTACAAGGTTTATAATGGGCTGATGCTGATGTCGGCAATGGGAGTTTGCCTGCATTCAGCCCCGTGTAATCTGGAGGAACGACTGCTAGAGTTGTATGGATGTGATGTGTGTGGAAACAAGGTGAACTGGACTCAGGTCATCGAAGCAGGTATGCTAAACGTTCTCTGTCTCATAGAGATGCACAAAAAGACATGGCATAATAGTGCAGGGAATCAGAAATACCCTTGGTGTTTGTCATTACAAAGTGTTGTGCTAATTAATTACCATCGCCTTGTATTTGTGCAGCTGTTGGTAGGGTTAACAGCAAGCAAAGCAGACAGACAGCCCATCGCAGTGACGTGGATGTTTAATCTCGAGTGAGCACCTGAGACTGAACTGATGCAGGAAAAAGGTTTGTGCTTCAGCCCTGTCCACTTCCAGAAGTGGCTGATTACAGGAGTCAAGGTAATGCATCAAAAGCACCTCATGAAGTGTCTAAGAGGTACTTGGTAACTGGAAACTACTAAAAGTGTATCTGCCTAGAAGCAAATATCTCTTAAATTTAATAAATTGGGCGATATCCTTGAGTGAGTAGGCATTTCCTTAGTTTCATGTTCTGCAGTTACAGCTATGTCAGTGCCACACGCACACATTTGTGTACCTACAGACAAGCAGAAATGTTGGTCTTCTCTTGGGAGAAGCTGTTTGCAGTCCAGTCACCTCCTTTGCCTCCTCTGTGTGAGCTGAAATCATGGCCGCTTACAGCTGTGTGTGTACTAAGGATGTTTGAAAACAATTCTGTTTGTTTGTAAAGCTGCCATTTCCCGGGACAGGCCTGGGGTGTGCTCTGCTCTGACTTGGAAACCGATGGCCAAATGCCTCTGTGAGCAGATGAGTGGTGCAAGCTGCAAAGGGACTGGGGTGCCTTGAGTCATGCTGGTGTCTTCTCCTTCCACCCAGATTTGAACCGGAGCGTGTCCATAAACCACCACCCACGGACCTCTGCAAGGGTCCAAGAAAGCTCTCTGCAGGCAGAAGGAGCCTTGGCCACCTCTCAGGTGGGAAGAGGAAGGTAAAGCAGCCGCTGGCTCCACAGCACGGGGAGCCAGCCAACCAATCCCATGAGGAAAATCCCCAGCGGTGATCACAGAAAGCCTCCTCACCTGACCAGCAGCCCCATGGCCTGCGAATAAAGGTGCGTGGTGGAAATGCTGAACTGGACGAGCACCAGTGCTAGAGAGGGCCCGAAAATCCTGGAAATCGTGGCTGTGGGAGAACCCAAGGGCCCTCCCCACGCTGCATCAGGACAATGCTCTCCTGCTGAGATTTCTCCTTCCCAGCCTGAACCGTGCATCCTCGGCCAGCAGAGCCTTTCTCTAGCCAGGTGCCCTGAGCCCTGGGTGAAGGCAGCGACGGAGCAAAAGAACAAGCCCACAGGCAGGTGAGGCGTGGGACAAATGACAGAGGGGACGCTGTGCTTTTGCACTGATGCAAGGGAGCATCTCCCTTGGCCCCAGGGCCAGCACCCTTCTGGCAGGCTGCTACTGACGTGAGTGACAGCTGATGGTGCTGCAGGTTGGCTTCCCCTCCCTCCAGGAGGGAACAAAAGCTCATCCTTGTTCCTCAGGGCTGATTCCTTGTTGGCTGGTACTGCGTTTCACACCAAACCTGTTAGTCCACGCGCTGCTGCTGTGATAGTCCTGGTTCATCCTCGTGCCAGCAGCAAATATCGGTCGTAAGGAAAGTGTTCCAGGAGCTCCACCACACCTTCGGCCGCCGGGAAGCGGCTGGAACCGGCGTCCAGCGCCGCAGCAGCTGCCTGGCACCGGCTGATGGGGCGTTCCCCTGTCCGGGCCCTTGGCCCCGTCCCCTCCCGACTTTCACAGCTCCAACGCATGTCTGCACACGCCCTGGCACCACACCAGCAATTTTACTCAAGTCCAGCGAGATTAGCGCTATCTTATCTAGTAAATAATTTTCTCTGTCCTCAAAAGACACTTTTGTTGTAGGTGGGGGGCAACCGGATGACCTGGAGGTGAGCTGGAAGTGAGCAGATCGATGTTGCATCATTGCTGACCCCAGCAGCAGCCTTCCCTTTAAGTTTTAGCTTCTTGTAAGAAGCTGCTATAGAAACAGGGGCTGTACAAATCCGATCATTTTACAGATACTCCCTGGGCTCTGAAATCCCTTTTGGCTGTTTTACTGTGACTCTCGAGATGCAGCAGGCACTAGGACCTGCCTGAAGCCTTTACGCCCGACGCTGTGCAGAGGGGATAAATATAGCCCAGCACAGCCGCTGCACGTTGCTGGGGGAAGGGACCCGCACCCCGATCCCCTGGGCCCCCCCGGCGCAGCGGGGCTGTGCCGCGGCTGGATGCCGTGCGGAGGAGCCCAGCCGGGAGCTCCACAGCGGTGCTGGAGACGCCGCGGCCTCGGCTGCCGATGCTCCAGCTCTACGAGGTCACCGCCTCGCTCCTCATCAGCAACGCGCGGGCAGCCTGCGACGAGCAGCTGCTCACACGAGCGGGGGTCACCTTCTGCGTCAACGTCACCAGGCAGCAGCCGTTCCCCGGCCTCCAGCATGTCCGCGGCATACGCGTTCCCGTCTTCGATGATCCGGCTGAAGACCTGTATCGGTATTTTGAGCGGTGCAGTGACGCGATAGAAGAGGCTGTGCAGAGCGGTGGGAAGTGCTTAGTTTACTGCAAAAATGGCCGCAGCCGATCAGCTGCCGTTTGCACGGCTTACCTGATGAAACACCGAAAGCTCCCGCTCAAGGATGCCTTTGAGGTATTGTACCTATACCCAGACGTATATTTAGATATCTTTTGGGCGAGAAATGTAATGCTTGTAATGAGTAATGGTGATTTCTCAAAGAATTATTTTGGTGCTCTGGCCTGCTTATTAGCAGTTATGTAGATTTTCAACATTTGAATTAAGAATTCCACTGTAAGATTTTTACTCCCAACTTGGACAAATAAGCTTTCAATGTGAGGTTTCTGGGACAAATACTATTACAAATGCAAATAGGCTTTAAGCACTGGTAGCAAATATGCATAATTGGTTGGTTTTGTGAACATCTGCCCTATTGTTTGCTTGGTCATGATAAGTGAAGGTAAAGGCAGAGACATAAAGCAAATGAGTGAAAAGGAAGCGAGTATGTGCACATGTTGTTTTGCAGGATTTGCTCTTATCACCAGTGTGACAGCTCAACACAGTAAAGAAACAGCATCTGTTAGGCCTGCAAAATAGCTTGGGACTAACTAGCTGCAAGTAATAGCATCTCAGCTTTCTTTGGAAGCCTGTCCAATACATGTGACTCGTGCTTTACAGTCTTTTAGTAGATATACCTACGCATTTGGTAGGTATATCTGTAAAGTCTCTAATTTAGATAACTCTTTTGCTAAGCACTAGACATAGGCATGCAGATACGTGACTCTGTCTTAAAGACAAGCGGTGTCACCACGCTTGGTGAGAGGCATTCACATTTCCAGCAAATTCAACAGCTCCTTTTTATGTCTTGCCCACGAATCCATTCTGGAACACGGACCACGTGCCAGGAGGACTTAGCATGCACAGGGTGAGGTCAGCTCACCAAAATACCTATTTTATTATTCCATAGCAAAATCTACTCTAAGTAAGAGGAAGAAAGCTGTTTGTGTGATCCCTTCCCCTGCTTCTACAATGTCTCTCCTTTTTTCCAGACTGTGAAGACTGCCAGGCCGGTAGCAGAACCCAACGCAGGATTTTGGTCTCAGCTGCAGAGATACGAAGAAGATTTGCAGATACCAAAGCAGCCTGGTTATTCCACCGGTGACAATAAACATCCCGTTCCCTTGTGCCCGCTGTCTCCGTCTCTCTCCTGTCGCCCTCGCTGGGCGCGGGGGCCAGCCTGGAGTCTGGGCTGTGTGTGCAGTGCCCAGTGCTGCCCCAGGACGGGGGTTTGGCGGTGTTGGGGAGCAGCGGTGAGCGGGGGGCTGAGGGGAGCTGGACAGCCCCCACAGCCACCCCGTGTGCCTGGAGCCAGCCCGGGCAGGGGAAGGGGAACGTGCAGTCGGCATGGGAGAAATACTTGACATTTCGGAGCCGGCGGCTCCTCCGAGCGCCGCGGGGTCTCACTGGGGTCACTCTCTTGCTCCTCAGCCCAGGCCCAGGGCACGAACCTCCCTTGGGAGCTTTTGGAGGGGAACCGCCCCATTTCTGTCCCGTCCGCCTGGGGTTTTCTCTACCTTTGTCATTGTCTCGCAACGTGTCGCTCAGTGTCACTCCTTTGCCTGCATCTGCACCTTCAGCAGCCATCAGAGCCCGGCGCAGGAGTTCGCTGACTTCCCTGCCTCCGGCGGTAGGTGTTGGGGGAACGCGTGGAGGGTTTCGGTGGGTGTTGAGGGGCCGTATCGGGCTGATGCCACTTGTTCCCCTGCCTCATGCTTGTGCCCTGGATTTGCTTGAGCTGCCCTCACATCTGCTCGTTATCAGTGCTTCATTAGCAGGGGCTTAATTTCCTGCCCCTCCCTCTGCCAGCACAGAGCTTTGCGGGGAAGGGGTTGATCCCTCCTGGGCTGCAGCTCTCCCCTGGCATCGGGGAGCAAAGTGGGGGCTCCCCGGGGAGCTGGGGACACAAATCCTGCCAGGCTTCGCTGCGATGGGTGCTCAGGGCGAGTCGGGTTCCTCTTCTGTCCCGGGAGACGAGTGTTCTCCTCCCTGTGGACCCAAGCAGTGCTGGGGGAAGCCCAGCTCATTGTGAGCCCCCCCTGCAAGCAGCAGCCTCTGGGGTTCAGTTCGCTCGGGGGTTTCGTACCCTGACGGTTGCATAATCCCACTCTAAGTAACCAAAGATGAAAATCTGTCCCAAGGAGAGTGCCCCGGGTGATGAGAGTGAATTAAAATCCCCGCTTGCCTCACTGTTCCCCCCAAGAAGTGTGTCTGTAGGGCTGGAAGGGCTTTGGGTTTCTGTGAGGATGTTTGGGAGGTCAGGGAAGGGGGTAAACACCGGAGTGGGGGCAGGGATGTGAGACTCCCCCCACACATACACCTCCACAGCCCTGCCGCACGTTGTTGAGGTGCTTTTTGGGACGGAGTCTTGTTTTTCCCAGGCCTGAAAGGGATCGTGGTCCTGCAGTCAGTCCCAGCCCCGAATCCACGGCACGGGCTGGGGGGCGGCTTCTGCCAGGCCCAAGAAGAGGAAAAAGGACGTGAGGCCTGGTGAGTGTCTGCCGGAGGGTCCGTGGGAGGGGGTGGCTGTGGTCTGAGGCCAAAAGCCATCGCCTGGCACGGCCGCGGGAGGAGCAGCCCCGCCGTGCCCAGCCGGAGCTGCAGCCGTGTCCGGTGCCGGCGGGAGCTTTCGGAGAGGCTCTGGGAGCTGGGGCGCTCCTACCCTGAGTCTGAGGGGGTCTTTTAGTGACCACTGGTGGCGTTGAGGTGGAAAGAGCAGTGGTGACAGCCTGCTCAAAGGAGAGAGGCCATTTCTCCGTCCCAGCCACCCTGCCCGTGTGAGGGATCCCTGTGGGGGGGACCCACGGACCCCCATACCTGGTCGCTGACCCTCTCTGAAACCTTCTTGCTCTCTACAACTACCTGAAAGGAGATTGTAATAAGGTGAGGGCCAGTCTCTCCTCTCAAGTAACAAGCGATAGGACAAGAGGAAACATCCTCAAGTTGCACTGGCAGGTTTAGATTGGATATTGGGGAGGTTTTTTATGCCAGAAAGGGTTGCTGGGCATAGGAACGGGCTGCCCAGGGAAGTCGTGGAGTCACCATCCCTGGAGGTGTTTAAAAGATGTGTAGATGAGGTTCCTGGGGACATGGTTTAGTGCCAGGGTTGGGTTAATGGTTGGACTCGATGATCTTGAGGGACTTTTCCAGCCAAAATGTTTCTCCGATCCCGCAGATGACCAGCCCCCTCCTGGCTCGCACCGTGGCTCACAGCCCCTCCGGAGAAACAGTGGGAAGAAACCGGCCATCGCCTCCGCTCCAGACAGACAAGGTGAGCATTCGGGGTTCGGCTGGTGCTGCTGGAACCCCTGCGGAGGGGACGGTTGAGCCTTCTCTGTCCTTTGCTTGCTCCGGGAGGCGAGTTTGGGCTCGGGCAGCTCGGGATTGCTGGCCCCTGTGTGCCGCTCATGTAGCTCTGGCTGTCCGTAATCTGGTTGTTAGAGAAGGACGATGCGGGCATCCTCCCAGGGTGGCTCTTGGTGCGGTTTTTGGTGCAGCAAGCTTAGAGAAGTTGGTTTGCGGTGGGGCCAGTGCTGCTGTTGTTAAATATCTTCTAGTGCCATTAAGTGATCTCCTGGATAAAGTGGACAAATTGGATCAGGCAAAGTTCTGAGTTGGTTTCTGTTGCTTTTTTGTGCCTCTGCCGGTGTTTGCAGCATCTCTTAATGTCCAGAGCTGCTGGGCGGACTTGTGAGCAGAGCAGCTCTGGTTTCTAGTGGTGAGTCCTTGCTCAGAAGCCCTGTCCAGTGCAGGGACCGTGCCAGTGGCGCCCGAGATGGGAACTCGGCTCGTCCCGGCTGCCTCGGGGAGGTTGTCGTGGGCATGAACGTGGTCATTGTTGTCTCTGAGCAGCCGGCTCCATGTTTGCACATGTTTATAGGATGTTTGCAGCAGGAAGGGTCAATCCAACGCTGTGTCGGTTTAGTGCTTTTGTTCCTCTTGGCTTTAGTTTTGGCCTAGAAAGTGGGACAAATCTCTTTTATTTCCCCTTTCCCCCTGAGACAGAGCACATAAATGCATATAGTATATAATGGCTATAATATAATGGATATGATATAATGTAATGCATATAATATAATGGATATAACATAATGGTGTTTAAAAGACAGGTAGATGAGGTTCTTAGGGACATGGTTTAGTGCCAGAGTTAGGCTGTGGTTTGACTCGATGATCTCCAGGGTCTCTTCCAACCAAAACGATTCAATGATTCTATGATAAATGTTGTCCCGCAGCCTGCCATAGCTCGTTTTGCTCCCGCAGGTGCCTCTGAGCACCCCAGGGAGCGTGTTGGTGCTCGGGCTGGAGGTGAAGACGTGTTAGGTCCCGCTCCCAGGGATGGTCGCAGTGAAAGAGGTGGTGGGATTGTACCACGGGGCCAAGGCAGCAGCTCTTGTGGAGAGCAGGCTTTTTATTTTTTTTTTTAAGAGTAGACCGGGGTTTGGGGTTTTAAGAGGAGATTGCTGCTGCTAAAGCACTTCTGAGTTTCCAAGCCCTGGGAGGTGCCTGAGGCAAAGGTGTCTGAGCCCCCAGGCAATGAACGGGCAGTTTGGTTGGTGGTCCTGCTGCACTGGTGAGCTCACGGAGCTCAGCAATTCTGAGCAGTAATTGTGTCTGTGCTGCTGGGAGTCTCACTTGTACATGTAAAAAATGGGGAAAACTAGGCTGGAGCTGCATGCGTGGGACTCGGTCTTGGTCATTTCTCTTGCCTTGGCACTTCACACCTGTGCTGATGTGCATTCTGATGTCCCTTCCCTCTCTTGCAGGCTGCAACCAGCTGCTGGATGACTCACAGGTGACCCTCGCCTGCCAGGATTGCCTGGCCTGCAACACCAAGTGCATCCATCAGACCATGTAGTACCAGTCTGAGGGTGAGTAAGTAAAAATCCATCCTCAGGAGAGCCCTCGGGCATCACTCCATTCTATTCCACTCCATTTGGTGGTTAAGCTCTTTGCAGCATTAATTAACTTAGCCCCCAAGGGAGGTGAGCACTTTGCCCAGCTTGGCACAAATGTTATTTTCCCTTGGGAAGTTTCTCTGAGTTCCGATTTGTTTCCTGCACATGGACTTAGTGCTTATCATCCACAGCATAGCACCGGTGTTTGTGCTGCAAAAGGGAGAAGTTCCCTTAGAGGTTATTGATGCTGGAATTCAAACAGCCCTGGGCAGCACAGAAGAGGGGAGGTAAAGTAAGGTGAGATGACACCTCACATGGTGTTAAGTCTCAGTACTGCTGGTAATTAATAATAAATACACTTGACCTCCCATGGAGTGCTCCATTATCCTCCTTAGCTTCCCCACGTTCCCCAAAGACAGGGCTCTGTTTAGTGTAAGGTGTACAGCCACAAGCAAGGGCTCGTGTTGTATCTTGAGAGGGCTGCTGTCACCTGCATCCTGAGCAGCACAGGACTTGCACAGCCAGCAGCCAGAGAGGGCTAGTTTTGTGTTCGGTCTGTAAAAAGCCCTATTGGGGATGGACTTTGTAAGTCTCTTGGCTGCAGAACTTGGCTCGCATAGAGAGAGGGAGCCCAAAAAAAGCACCTGAAGAGGAGCAGCTCTTTCCAGGCACCACAAGAACACTGTCACACAATGCAAACAGTTCCTGGTACCTGGCAGTTCTCGCTGTGAGATGTCAGTTAAGTGCAAGTGGTACCAGCAGAGGGCCACAGCCTCTTGCGCTCTGCTCAAGGATACTCGATGATTTTTAAAGGTCTTTTTCAATTTACAAGTGGCTAGAGCAGAGTGACCTAAAGGCTAGGTAAGAGGTTAACAGAGTTACATGTGCTTTACACACAGGCTAAGACAGGCTGCTGGGGGGGTGGGGGGGAAACAAATCAAAAAAAAACACAAAAACACCCCCACACAACACGCAACCACTACTAGGTTGATGCAAAAGTAAGTGCAAGTTTTGAACCATAAATTTTAAACCATAACTAGGCTGAAACACACGCTTATTCATCAAAATAGGAGCCATTACAATCAACACATTTTTGCCAACAAGAAACAAGTTTGTTCATTCCTGTGGGACAAAAAACCCATGCTTCAGGATTCAAACAAACTCTTGGAAATAATTTTCTGCATCCTGCTGGTTATAGAAGCATATTCCCTGCAAAAAGTTTGAGATGCTTGAAGAAGAGGTAGTCAGTTGGCAAGAGGTCAGGTGAATGTGGTAGATGATGCAAAACTTCATAGCTCAATTCATTCCACTTTTGAAGTGTTGGTTGTGTGAAGTGCGGTCGGGCGTTGTGGAGAAGAATCGGGCCCTTTCTATTGACCGATGCCAGCTGCAGGCGTTGCAGTTTCTCGTGCATCTCATCCATTTGCTGAGCAGACTTCTCAGATGGAATGGTTTCACTGGAATTCAAAAAGCTGGAGTGGATCAGACCAGCAGCAGAGCAAACTGTGACCTTTTTTGGGTGCAACTTTGGCTTTGGGAAGGGCCTTGGAGGTTCTTCTCGGTCCATCCACCAAGCTGGTCATCACTAGTTGTCATATAAAATCCACTTTTCATCACATATCACAATCCAATCAAGAAACGGTTCATTGTTTTTGCATAAAATAAGAGAAGATGACACTTTAGGATGATGATCTTTTTGATTTTCAGTCAGCTCATGAGGCACCTGCTTTATCAAGCTTTTTCACCTTTCCAATTTGCTTGAAACCCTGAAGGACCATAGAATAGCCAACATTGAGTTCTTTGGCAACTTACGTGGTTGTAAGAGTTTTGTTGCTTTTATGTGAGAAAATGGCTTCCAGCTGTCACCTATCTTTTGTATGTATTATTCTCTTGAACAAGCAGCCTTCATGTTCCAAACAGTTACTAAAAATCAAGACAGTTCAGAGATAATACAAATACTGACCTTTGGGGGGCAGTTAATTAGGCTCAAAATATTCTTGACCTTCTGTTTAGTTGAATGAGACAAGTTATCCTTTTTATTTAAGGAGCATGAGTGTAAACATGCACAGTATAGGAAGCATAAAGATGGATTTACCCGGATTAGAAAAAGTTCCTTTTATTTGTTTTAGATGTAATGGAGCATGAACTAAATGCAGGCTCATCATGTCTGTGCCCATGCAAAATACTGCCATCAGCACTGATACCGATGCAGTGTTAAGTCAACAGTTGGATTTTTATGATCTAAAAGGTCTTCTCCAACCAAGTGATTCTCTGACTTACCTTATCAGCAGCTCAGGAATAGCCAAGTCCTGGAGAAGAGTCCATCAGCGAGGACAAAGCCAAGCACTCAGGAGCTGGAGCCACCTCCCAGACACAGCAGAGCTATGAGCCAAGATAAATGACAAAAAAGGGGAAGAAAAGGTAAAAATGTCACCACAAAGCAACCTAAATTTCATTGAACCTCACCCCCACACCCCCCTTTCCCTCCCTGCAGCTTTTGTCCATAAGGATGCGCTTCCCGAGGTACCATCTCCAAGTCCCTGTGGCACATGGACCAATTTCCAGCAGGTCCAGCAGATCTTGGACACACCTGAGGTAAAGAGGGGCAGCAGTTCTTCTAATGCTGCCTCGCGCCTCCCTGCCTGGGACTGGGGGGTCCCGGCAAAAAGAGCCCCACTTTGTTCTTACCCCCACCGAGGGGCCTCCCAGAGGAGGCCCCCCCCCCCACAGCCACAGTTTGAGGTGCACAAAACCCACCCCCATCCCCCCAAAACTATCTTTATCTCCAGAGATAGGTTTTTCTCCCATTCTCTAGCCCCCAACCAAACAAAATCACTACATGCTCGCTACCAGCCTGCAGTTCCTCCTCTTCTTGCTGGTTCCTCAAGGGACCTGAAAAATAAGAAAGAAAAATAAAATTAGACACAACAAAAAATATCCCAAGCCCACCACCAAAAAATAGGCAAAAAGAAAAAAAAAAAAAACAACAACACTCACCACAAGGGTACCAGCCTCTTCAGCTCCTGCCTCTAGGAACCTACAAAAAAACATAGTTAAACACAACAAAACACAACCAGCCCTTGGGGGGCCCCAACATTGGAACCAACCCCCCGGGGACAACCAGAGAACTCACCCCAGGGGCTCCAGCCTCTTCAGCGCCTGCATCCGGCCACCTGAAAAAAACAACGAAAAGCGTTAAACGCAAACCAAATCCCAGCCCTTACTAGGGGAGCCCTGCTCTGCAGCCCCCACCCACTGCAAACACAGAAACAAAGTGAACACTCACCCCAGGGCTCCCTCCTTTTCAGCAGCTTCTTCAGGCACCTGCAAAAGCAAACACACACCTCCCAGCCCTCACTAGGGGAGCTGGACTGCAGCCCCTCCAAAACCCCAGGATGCCTCAGTCCCCACAAAAAGGGCACCCCAGACCCCTCACCACTGAGAAGGGGCACACACAACCACCCATGGTGTGGCATAAAACCACTGCAGGAACTGCTCTGGAGGAGGGACCAGGCTGCACAAGGGCCTCACTCAGCTTGTAATAGCAGAGAAAAAGGATAAACTTCAGGTCAGCATCCCTGCATCACCTGCCCCGCATCACCCACCCCGCCCAGCACCACCCACCCACAGAAACAGCCACCACTGGCTCTGCTGCTCCAGAACCCCGAGCAACCCCCAAGGGCAGCCCTTACTCGGAGATAAATAGGGGGGCTTCGCCCAGAAACCAACACCCACCCGGAGTGCAACCCACCACAAGCAGCAGTGGGCTCCCAGCAGCTCCCAGCAAACAGCAGCAACCTCTCAGGAGGCACCCAGGAGACCCAAGTGAGCTCCCAGTTAGCAGGAGCCGGGTACCACTCACTCTTAATAGGCACCAGAAACTCCCAGCAGCCCCCGGAGGGGTTTAAAAGGCCCAGGAGCAGCCCTGGCCACCCACCCGGAGGGGGCTCAGCTGTGCAGGGTGTGCAGCTGTGGCTTGTTGCTCCATCAGCGCAGCTGGTCCCAGTAGCTACAGCACTGGCCCGGGAAAGTCCTGAAAACCATGGAACTGGGCCTAAAAATGACAGTGTTGTCTGGACTGTGCAGTTGGTTGCTGGGATGACCAGGGAATTTTGGAGACGGTTGACATGAAAGTGAGAGAGGATGTTGATCTTGGGAATAGCGATGTTGATTAAAGGATTGTGCTTGATTGCTTTAAGTAAGACTTCAAAAATTGTGTGTGCTTGTCCTTTGAATATTATCTTAGCGTCATTAAAACTATCAAGTGCTTTTGGTTTTTTTGGTTTTTTACCCTACTGTTTGCTTTGAACATAGTTAGATTGCATATTTTCCTAATGTCCAATCTGAACCTTCTCTAGCGCAACTTGAGACCGTTTCCTCTCATCCTGTCGCTTGTTACCTGGGAAAATAGACCAACTACAACCTCCTTTCAGGTAGCTGTAGAGAGCAAGAAGGTCTCCCCTGAGCCTCCATCTCTCCAGGCTGAACAGCCCCAGTTCACTCAGCCGCTCCTCATCAGACTTGTTCTCTAGACCCCTCACCAGCTTTGTCGCCCTTCTCTGGACACTCCCCAGCGCCCCAATGTCGTTCCCATAGTTAGGGACACAAAACTGGACCCAGGATTCGAGGTGTGGCCTCAGCAATGCCAAGCACAGGGGGATGGTCACTGCCCTGGTCCTGCTGGCCACGCTATTGCTGGTACAAGCCAGGATGCTGTGGGCCTGTTCGGCCACCTGGGCACACTGCCGGCTCATGTTCCGGCGCTGCCGACCGGCACCCCCAGGTCCGTTTCCACCGTTTCCACCGGGGCCTCGGGAGGCAGCGGAGCCGGGCGGGGGCGGATTGAAAGGGCGGGCCGCGATTGGGTGGAGCGGAAAAGGGCGTGGGGCTGGGATTGGCTGGCTGGGCGGGGGGCGGGGCCAGAGCCTTTAAAAGGCGTGTGCGGGCAGCTGTCAGCGCCAGGTGGCCGCGGCGGGTGAGCGGGGGTAGGGGTCGGTGCGGCTGGGCTGGGCCGAGGCCGCGGCAGCGGGCAGCGCTGGCCGGCGGGACCTCTGTTGGCGAGGGCGGGCCTGCGGTTTGCCTCGGGGGGCGGTGGCTGGGGCAGGAGCGGCGCGGCAAGAGGCGGGCGGGGGAGCCGTGTCCCGGGGTGGGGGAGCGAGGCCCCGTCCCCCCGGCTGCTCGCCGCTTGGGTCGGGCAGCGGGGCCCGTAGGGGCGGTGAGGGGCACGGGCCGCTGCCCGGGTATGGGGGGCCGGTCCCGAAGCCGCAGCGGGATCTGGGGGCGGGTGGGGCCGGGCAGCGCTGAGGGGGCCGGGCCGATGGAGCTGCGAATGGGGAGGCGGGGCTTTACTAGTACAACTAAAACCAATAAAACTGTTATTTTCTTATTATGAGCGTAATGTATAACAATACCATAATAATAATAAAGCGTAATACAATTTTCCCTGGGGAGGAGACGCCGCCAGTTCCCGTGTGGCAGCGTTCCCAGTTCACAAGCGCCTTCCCTTCACAACGCGGGCCCGCGGCTGCGGGCGCTTGCGTTCCCCGCTCCGCCAGCGCACCGCGGCGGGGTTTAAACGCTGCGTTTTCAGAGCTCGGGGCTGCGCTCCTGGGCCTGCAGACCCGCTGCGGAGCGGGCGCCGAGCGCTGCTCCTGGAGCGCGGCCCCACACCGAGCGCGGCCCCTCGGCACGGGGAAGCGGCAGCGGAGCCGCCGTGCCCGGCCCCCGAACACCGGGGGGGCGGGGACAGGGAAAAGGGGCGGGGCAACGCGCCCCGCAGGCCGAAATCGACGCACGCGATAGGCTGAGGGGGCGGAACCTTTGTTCAGGACGGCCCAATAAGAGCAATATTGGGGAAGCAATGACAGCTCGTAGTCATGTGATCGAGTGATGACAGTGATTGATTGACGGCCTTGTCAACAGCCCCCAGCGCAGCTGTGAGAACCCGGAGCAGCTGGCGGCAGGAGAAAACTGGAACCAGAATTCCGGAGCTGAAGTTGGGATATCGCAGAGCTGAACTCATCATAAGGTACATAAGGCTGATGATAAAAAAACAGACTTGTGGGGCGGGAGGGGATTGCAGGGCTGGAGCTGAAATGCACATACTGGGGAAAGCGATGAAGCTGAAATACTGAGAGTGGGGCTGGACTAAACACTGGAGGACTGGAGGTGAAACACTGACCTGAGGGCTGCAGCTGAAATCACATCTATAGGTCTAGAGCTGAAATAAAATCCATTACACCGAGAGCTGAAATAAAATCAATAGCGCTGGTACTGAAATAAAGATCTCGGGACTGCAATAAACACTTTGAGCTGGAGCTGAAATAAAAAAAATCACTGTAGGGCTGGAAGTGAAATAAAGCTTGTGGGAAAGGGCTGGAGCTGAAATCACATCAATAGGCTTAGAGCTGAAATAAAAATCTACAGGCTTAGAGGTGAAATAAAATCTATAGGGCTAGAGCTGAAATCAAATCAATAGCACTGGTACTGATATAAAATAAATGACGCTGGTACTGAAAGAGAGATCTTGGGGCTGGAATAAACAATGTAGGGCTGGAGTTCGAGCTGAAATCTCTCAGATCTGGTGCTGAATAAAGATTATAGGCCTGTATTTGAAATAAAGCTTGTGGGAACAAACCTGGAGCTGAAATTAAAACTGTAGGGCTGAAGCCGAAACATCCCAGAGCTGAAATGAAGACTGAAGGTGTGGAGCTGAGAGAAACCCTGCGGGGCTGGAGCTGAAGCAATGAACAACTGGAGCTGAAATGAAGACTCTGCAGCAGCAGCTGGAGCTGAAATAGAAATGATAGGTCTAGAGCTGAAATAAAAATCGTTAGGCTTAGAGGTGAAATAAAATCTCTAGGGCTAGAGCTGAAATCAAATCAATAGTTCTGGTACTGAAATAAAGATCTTGAGGCTGGAATAAACAATGTAGGGCTGGAGTTTGAGCTGAAATAGCTAAGAGCTGGTGTTGCATTTAAAGATTTTAGGCCTGTATGTGAAATAAAGCTTGTGGGAAAGGGCTGGAGCTGAAATGACATCTATAGGTCTAGAACTGAAATAAAAATCATTAGGGCTAGAGTCGAAATAAAATCTATAGGCTTAGAGGTGAAATAAAATCTATAAGTCTAGAGCTGAAATCAAATCAATAGCGCTGGTACTGATATAAAGATCTTGGGGCTAGAATAAACACTGTAGGGCTGGAGCTGAAAGAAATCATTATAGGGCTGGAGTTTGAGCTGAAATCTCACAGAGCTGGTGCTAAATAATGATTTTAGGCCTGTATTTGAAATAAAGCTTGTGGAAAAAAAACCTGGAGCTGAAATCAAAGCTGTAGGGTTGGAGCTGAAACATCCCGGAGCTGAAACATCCCAGAGCTGAAATGAAGACTGAAGCTGTGGAGCTGAGAGAAACCCTGCGGGGCTGGAGCTGAAGCAACGAAGAACTGGAGCTGAAATGAAGAATCTGCAGCAGCAGCTGGAGCTGAAATTAAATTGATAGGACTGGCGCTGAAATAAAGCTTGTGGGAAAGGGCCAGAATTGCAATCACATCTATAGGTGTACAGCTGAAATAAAATCAATAGTTCTGGGTCTTAAAGAAATATGTTGGGGGTGAAGCAGGATCATAACCTATAGGACCTGGAGCTGAAATAAGATCTATAGGACTGCAGCTGAAAGAATCACTGTGGGGCTGGAAGTGAAATAAAGCTTGTGGGAAAGGGCTGGAGCTGAAATAAACGCTATAGGGCTGGAGCTGAAAGAATCAATGTAGGGCTGGGGTTCGAGCTGAAATCTCCTCAAGCTGGTGCTGCAATAAAGATTTTAGGCCTGTATTTGAAATAAAGCTTGTGGGAAAAAACCTGGAGCTGAAATCAAAGCTGTAGGGTTGGAGCTGAAACATCCCAGAGCTGAAATGAAGACTGAAGCTGTGGAGCTGAGAGAAACCCTGCGGGGCTGGAGCCGAAGCAACGAAGAACTGGAGCTGAAATGAAGAATCTGCAGCAGCAGCTGGAGCTGAAATCGAATCTGAGTCCACATCCTTCTCAAGGAGCGTTTAACAGCTGCAGCCTAATGCGCAGGGTTGGCTTCTCAGCACCTCAGTCCCCCTGCCAACCCCTTTTTTGGCTCCCCCACACCATCAGTTGCATCTTCTTTCATCAGGCAGACCCACTTTGCCAGCTCATATGAACGTCCCCAGATGGGGAGAAGTCACAGTGCCCACCTCCAGCAGGGGCAGGGGGTGAGGACTCCTTCCCCCCCACCTCCCAAGGGTTTCTCCAGCTCCTGGCATTGCCCCAGAACATCACCAGGTACAACAGAGATGTGTGACCAGCAGAAACACCAGCTGGGCTTCAAAGCTCCAACTCTGAGACACAGAAACTAATTCCAGGGACTGTAGAGACCACTTACCTGTTCAGAGCGTGTCCAGAATCCTTGGTTATCCATTTCCAGGCTCTGGGTCCCTGCTTCAGGGTCTCTCCTGTCCCAGGGAACTGCCACGTCCCACCAGCCAAGCCTCTTGTTCCTCAGACACCAGGGAGGAGAGCACAGAACTGCAGCCGGTCCCGGCCCCACGCTGCTCCCTCTGCTCCCCTTGCATAGGGGCTGCTCTGCCCCAGCTCATTTCTGTCTGCCCCAGCAGACAGACGGACATTGCCCTTAGCACGAGCGAGATGACGGAGCACTAATGATGCAGAGGCCGCACACAACGATGACGACCACGCTGTACTGGAGAAAGCCTGCTGCAGGCAGGGGGGGCTCCAGGGTGTCCTCAGGAGCAGAGCACAGCAGATCTTACAGCCTGCAGGAGCCAGGGGCTCCACCCTGCAAGGTGGCAGCCACCCGCCCTCCTTCGGGACACAGCCGGCAATATACAGGATGCCAATGATGTGTATTTGACACCCTCTGTGCCCTTTCCAGACACCCCTTTCTCCTGTCCTATGCTACCTGCAGCAGACGGGTCTCTCCAGCTCCAAGCCCCCAGGCTGTGCAGAGGGACAGGGCATGGCTGTTCCTGGACCTGCACATTCAAATCAACCATTGCAAGCTAGTTGCCTCACCAGCCAAAATTTTGCATAAGAGATTTGGATCTATTGGTTGTGGATCTCCTCTGCTCACACCGCAGGCATGGAGACCTCTTTCTTACTCTCTGCATCTTCCCCATCTGTGCATCCAACGGGTCCCTCGGTCTCCCCGGCTTTCATCATCTCCTCTTCGAGCTGAGGTCCAGCACAATGTCCCTGGGGGCCGGCTCCCTGCTCCCCACCCTGCTGGGGCTGTCCCCCGAGACCCCAAGCTTTGGCTTTTTGGAGACCCTTCCATAACAGCTTTCCCCTTGGCTCTGGACCACGCCGCCGCCCATCTTCAGCGTCCAGCCAGCTGCCGTGCCCGTGGGCAGCAGGCTGGAAACCACCGAGACACCCCCGATGTCAGCGGGTTCCTGGCTGCCCCCAGGTTTTGAGGTGGGGTGTCCCCCCACAGATGCTCCCGGGAGAAGGGGACCTGGGCTGAGCCATCGGTCCCTTCCAGGTAGTCTCAGCTGAAGACACTGTTGATCACGGGCATGGGTGGGGAGGGAGGAGGAACCTCTCTGTCCCTTGGGTCCTTCAGCCCCTCTGGAAGGGATGTGGATGGAGAAGTGGCGGCGAGCTCCTCAGCTGCATCCTTCATGTAATACCATTCATCAAAAAAATCTGTTTCAGTCAGTCTGTGGAATAAACTTTATTTCCTGTCAAAAGCTAAAGCTGCTAAACAAAAGTAGGAAGCTAAACATTAATGGATACACAACACGTTTCTAACCGCAAGGCGTATTAACTTGCAGTCAGCTACAGCACATCAGCTCCGCATTTTTGAGTCAGCTGAAACAGATACAGTTGCTCTCAATTGTCAGCATACCCTGCACCATGCAGTTAAATTTTACCAGGCATCTCAGCATGCAGAAAAGCTTCCTGCTGCAGGATTTCACATCACAGCATTTTCTGTAGAAACCTATTTACATTTGAAAACCCTTCCTATTTACATGGAAAACTATACCTCTTCTTACTGCTCCAAATTAAGATGAAGGATTGTAACTTGGAACTGGAACGCTGGAAGTAGTTCACTTCTTTGAGTTCATAACCTGCTAATGTTACAAGTGATGTAAAAGGTAAGTTCAGACATACTCCTTGTTGCTTATGACCGTCTCAGAGTCTTTGGTGTAAATGTGCTGCTGATGAGTTGCCCGGCCTGCTGAATATGCGTATTTGTTTGCACTGTAAATTAAGAGAAAAAAAAAAAAAGATACAAAATAATAGGTATTACACACACATCCACAGTTTCAGGTACTCGGGAAGTTACTCATTTAGGTCTGTATCCAACCCACCAATAGCACATCCTTCACAAAGGTGCAGAAATTAGAGACCTATTGTTCTCATCAGTCTTGTAGCTAAGGGGAAAGAGATGGGCTCTTTGACAGTTTTTAATACAGGAATCAAGATGATGAGAAAGGAAAACACAACTGTCTTCAGACAGCCCCTTCAGCTGGCATTCATCGTGTTGAACTTCTATTTCATACATCGGTTCTACCTGATTTTCAAGATATTTCAGGATATTTGGTACTTTGTATCAAAGTATGGTGAGCAAGACCTGAGTCCAATGTGGCTGATGAAATGTTACCATAAAACCAATATGGCTTCAGATTAGGCAATGGAGTATCAGAGGAACACTGTCTTATTATGTGTTTTGACATAACTTTCCTAAGATTAATCACAGCAGCAGTGAGCGTGCTTCTCCCTCCCATGTTACCACCCTCTCAGGCTTAACCAGTACAGCCTCCAAGCCACTTGGGTTCTTCTGGGCAGACACGGAGCTCTGCCATTTTTGACAATTTCATCCCTTTCCTTCAGAAAGAGACCTTCTATATGTTTAAATAATTCAAGATGGGGAAAAAAAAATCCAGGCAAAATTAACTGTTGAGGCCAGAAATCTCAACTTTTCTGATTTGATGCACTACAAGACATCTCCATAAGGAAGACGAAAAAAATCATATGCATCTAACAATCAATTGGATATGCTTTGGGAAGGAAAGGCCATTACACTTTCTGCAAAATAAATGGCATTTGAATCGTTTAATAGTAGTGAGTATTGCAGAGAAACTTGATTATAACACACTGTATTCTTTGATATACTTTCCTTTTGGCAATAGATAGTTCCCTCTTTCACTGCCCATTTTCATCATGTAGATCTCAGAACCATGAGCAGTACCCAGAACTACCACCTATGGGTTGTAGGTGACGGCTGATGACAAAGTATCAACAAGTACACTATCCAGGAGGTACAAGTATTTGGTACAGCATTCCCTGCCATCACAAGTCTGTGACATGCCATAGCACTGAATTAATAGGTACAATTTCCCGTTTGTACTTTATACGGCTACAGGCGTATATTGGGGGGCGGCGGGGAGAGAGAATAGTATAGATAGAAAATGGTATCTAATTGACAGCTACTGTTTCAACTGACAAATCCAAGATTACCTGTAGTTCTGTTTTTTCCTCCCTCTGCATGAACAGGTCAGTAAGATCCCACCAATCATATAAAGAAGAGATCCAGCCCAGCCTAAGTACAGAGCACTTCCTAGTTCATACCTGAAACATGAAATATTTTATGGAAACAGCATAGCACAGGATCACAAAGCCATTATTTTAGACTGAGCCATAAGGTGCACAAATCATGCAAACAGGCGAATTCTAGTTCGCACAGAAATCAGCTAACTGAAAGGTACTTCAACAGATAACAGAGGAGAACAGATCTGGCTCTGTGTCTGTTCAGTAAACTCTTGCATGTCTGTTTAAGTGCTCTGCCAAGTTAGTGACAGAACATGAAAGCACTAAGCAACATAAAGATAAGTAGCAATAACTACTTGCATATATTTAATAGTTGATAATAAATGATAATAATATGCCTTCTGTGCAGCCCACAAAACTCATTTTGCCCTTGTGTCAGCTGTACCACTGAAGTCATGTTGTAAAACTGAATGATTCGGACCTCCCTGTCTGTGTCATTGAAAAGGCTGACCAGAGAAATCAGGTTTCTATGGACACGACGCTAGATCACCTACGCGTAGCTATTTGTACAGGGCTAGTTTTCAAACTTCTGTATCCTAAAGAATATTCAGCACTCTCTGTGGTTATATGGCTGAAATACATTTACGAATAGTCCCAAGTTGAAAAATAATAGGTCCCCATTTTACTGTACAAAACACCTTTCACGAAACCTCCTAGTCCAGTCTAAGAAGTTCACTGATAACTAATTAAACCCAAAGAGTAGACACAACTGAGCCTGGGAAAGTCTGGCTAGAGTTTCGCAATGAGAGGAAAACAACCTTTCACATTCGGACAAAGACTATATCCACAATATGGCAGTACCTCTGCGGCCTGAAATACCTGATGTAAGGGCAAAGTAAGTGTCATGGACTGCATAGAAGGCATAATGAAAACAGATATGTGTGTTTTCTTCGCACTTGTAAACACAAAAGCATTATTTTAAAGCGTTGAGGTTTCTGACTCCAGAATTCATTGCTAACAAGATGGTTTCACAGTTTACACAGGTTCACTGCTCGCCATGTTCTTATTGCACATCAGAACCACAAGGTCTCCACTGTTTTAGAGACTTTCCAAACATTGAACAAGGAGACGATCATTATCTGTCTCTCTCAAAAAAAAAAAAACGCAAACCAAAAAACAGTAGTGCAAGTTGCTGGAGGAATACTAAGGAACAATCAGAGAGTGCTGCCCAGTGCACGCAATCATCTCTACTCGCTAGTCACCTATAGACAAGTAAGTATGTAGGAAGGATCTGCACAACTTAGGCTGCCTTCACAGCTGTATGATACATTCCTCTAAGAACTAATAATGGTTAACTTATTATTTTGCTGAAGTCAGGCCAAAAAAAATGCATTCTGAAAAACCAGATCTGCCAGGCTCTTAAGAGTGAAGATCAATACTGGCCTGCAATTGAATTTAAACCTGTCTCACAGAGTCCAAGGAGCACAAACTTCCTCAAGAGCATGTCTGGCTTTACCAATGATCAAAGTTAATTCTCGAAGAACTGCTCAGTGAATCAATACTCTTAAACATGAAGTTTAGATATTAAAAAAAAAAAAGATTTCTTTAGCTACTGAATGCAAACAATCTGGTAACTGATTAACATGCATTGATGTTGAAGCCCCAGATAACTATAAAACTCACTAACTATCCCACTAACTGAAATTCCTTATCAACAGTTGTTTCGGTCCTCTAACGTATTTATTACCCTTCATATAATTCTCTGAAGGGGATATAAAACAAAAAAAGTATTCACAACTGCAATTTCTTTGAAAGCGTTTGTTTGAAAACACCAGGAAAACTGACAAACATGCAAAGCAATTGCTTAAAGTACTTTGATTCCTAACAAAGCACTTCACCTCTGATTTCCCTGAACTGATTCTCAGGCAGAAAGTTACAAACACTTCAAATATGACCCCAGCAACTGAAGATTTATAGTTTACTGATCTAAAAATCATATACTCGGTAGAGGTACTGGTAAATTATAGATGTCCTTTTCCCCAAACCAGTTCTCTCATGTTCCGCAGACAATCTACTAAGTTTCCCTCTCCTTTTTTCCCCATCTCTGAAGGAGAGGCCCAGCCACCTCCACCCTTGTTCCTCATTGCTCCATCTATTGACCAAGATAAGGCGCCATAAGCGGGCATTTGGTTTTGAAGACTGTTGCTTTTATATCAGGCAAGAAGAAGGGCTTTTATACCTCGAAACTTGTTGTGCGCAACTGTATGACCTGATAGTCCCACAAACTTTGCCCCATTTTAATTCATAAGGCAAACAGATGTCGAGCGGCTAATATATAGTGAAAAATACTTCTTTAAGAGAAGCAGCACACTCCAATGACGTCTCTCAGCTATCTGCAGGTCATTAGTACGCAGTTCAAGCTGGTTTCTGTACGTGTTTTCATTTGCTTGTACATCTGAGGCATTGCATTCCAGCCATAGCTAGAATTTTTTCTCTCTTTTGGTCTAAATGCCAAAGCAAATTAAGACTTTTACCTTTTCTTCTTAATAGCATTGAGATGTGCACTTAATTGAGTCTCACAGGAAAATGTAAACACAGTACAGAAACCCCTCAGCTGCGGGGTTGATATCCCCCTCATTCACTAAACCTTCCAGAAGAGAACTCTCCTCCCTCCCCACCAACATCTCTGATGCAAATAGATTCCTTACAGACAATTTTTTCCCCCTGTAGGACTGGATAACAGGATCCATCCAGGTTCCGAAACTCTGGAGCAGCTGAGGTTAGTGCAGCTGTCTGTACCACATGGTGGAGTTTGGTATGACAGATCTATTAACTTACTTGGTTCCAGCATACAATGGGTCAAAAAACTGAGCAGTAATCATTGCAGCATACCAAGAAACAGCCACCATGGAGCAGAGACCTACCAGAAAAAATTCAAAAAATACACAGGTGAGTGATTCATTTAATGGCTGTAACAGTTTTAAACAAGAACAAGTGTTCATCTCATTTAGTCTGGCTGTGAAAGCAATACAAACACTGATAGTGTTCTCATTTCAGCCTCCATATTACCTCCTAAGATAAACAGAAATCCTCCTGTGACAGCAAACTTCATTTTTCCGTCTTCATCGCTCAACCCAATGTTTGTGCACTTCATACCGAGCAGCGCGATTACTGTAGCTATGAATCCCAAAAGGATGGAAGTAATCATCAAGGCACGGCATGCCTGAACATGAACTAAGACAGAAAACGAGAAAACAAATCAGGGTCTATACAGAAATTAATCTTGTGCTGAAAAAAGAAAAGTGATTAGAGGGAGTGACAAAATTAGCAGGAGCAGTAATGAGTGAAGCTTGTCCAACTTTATTTGGTTCAGAGAAGTGTCCAAACCCCAGAGCGTTTAGCCTTCAAGTCAGTCAGATTCCAGAGTTGAACTGCAGTTACACTTTATAAGCTCAGTAAATCCTCTTGGGCCTTCAGTAAACCCTGAAAAATTATAGCAAGCTCTTGTTAGTGTACATCTTTAAGTCCTGTGAAAACAGGTAGTGGTATACATGGTCATTTATAGGAGCAGAAATCAGACTCCTAGTCACGAGTCCTGGTGAGTTCCTTACCCCTGTACCGCTGAGCGCACAGGACACCTCTGAACTCCCGGTCCTGGCCAAGGTGTGTGGGGCTCTGGCACTACAGAGGAATCGGAAAAATGTGCCAGCTTTGCTACTTCCAGTGAGAGATGGGAAAGAAAATGCTCAAGTTAGCAGTGCACTTTAAACTCCGAGTAGGGGTAATGAATGGGCGATGAGCGGATCCAAGAGCTACAGCACTCACTCCTCTCCTCCCCAACACGTACTCTAGCGGAGAGATAGCAGCTCACTTAAGCTCCTGGTCCTTGCATTTAGGTATTGATTGCACAAAAACTGGGACCAGATTATTAACCAGCCTAAGAATTCAGACAGGGACTTCAGGCCCCCTTAAAATGGCACCCGGGATTTCACAGAATCACAGAATGTCAGGGATTGGAAGGGACCTCAAAAGATCACCCAGTCCGATCCCCCTGCCGGAGCAGGAACACTCAGATGAGGTTGCACAGGAAGACGTCCAGGCGGGTTTGAATGTCTGCAGAGAAGGAGACTCCACAACCTCCCTGGGCAGCCTGTTCCAGTGAACAGGTCCAGGCAAGTTCCAGGTCAAATGGCACTTTGGCACCTTTGCTACCAGATAAACACGCCAAGTGTCACCAACCCGGCAGGTTTTGGCTGCTAACTTTGATGAACTTGATGATCTTAACGGTCTTTTCCAACCTAAACGATCCCATGATTGTATGATTCTAACCACACATCAAAGGGGCCTGAGCTGGACCGGATTTGGACAGTCACGTCGTTGATGCCGCCGTTCCAGCTCTTGCTCCCCGACCACCTCCATGTCCTCCACGGTAACCGGCTCTCTGGCTCTGCAGTAGAGTGAGCCCGTAACTCTCCAGACAACAAAAACCAGGCACAGAAACAGGAGGCAAAGTGAGAGATTCACACTTAGACTCAGTGGGCTGTGGAGATTTATGTGGCTTAAGAGTATTGGTCCTGCAAGCCTGAGAGTTATAAAAAACGTTAATAACCAATCATGAGATGAATACACAGAATTAAACAACAACATCGCTCAATTAATTAATGCTTTGTTAGGTGTTAGTTTTAAATTTTGGGAGGAAACAGTACAGACAGTAATAAAAGTGAAAAGACTGCCTCAAAGCACCATTAACTGTTCAAAGCTTTTGCCTGCAGAATTTACTGTTAGGACAAGCACTAAACTCCGACGCTGCTTTCTAGTTTGGGATCTTACACCTTGGCAGCAGGAATTACCCACAGCAGGGATCCAACAACTTACATTTCAAGTCTTTGGGACTCCAGCAGTATTGGATGGGACTCCCCATATCTTTCCAGGACAATATCCTCAGTCTAACCGCTTGCAAGCCAATAGCTGTATTATTTTAACAGAAGAGATTTCATACCATATCCTCTTCGCACCACAATACAATAACCTCAACAGCCTTAACTGAGGAGCTTACTTCACAGTCCAGCCAGCTCCATTTTTTGTTGTCTTTATGTTAAAAATGAGCTTATTGAACAAGACATGAAGTCAGTTCATTTTATCAATCAATACTAATTGTAAGAAAATACCCCAAATCCTGTCATTGGAAGAAACACCTATGAGGCCTTAAAAACAAACCAAACCAAACAAACAAGAAGTAAAGCATGTGGCAGCTAACTAATTGCTTTATATCAAATGTTTAACCTAGTTGTGACTACACAGATAGCGCTTAGCTATACATCGTAGCCAGCCAAGGTTTCAATCTTATGCAATATTGCTTTTAAAAAAGGTCCTGACTTCAAACATTCGTGATTTGGGACAATGGCTTGCTGAATTCAAAAGCTTTAAATCTGTTTAAAAGAATCAATTTTGATATTTCCCATGCATAAAACAACAACAACAACAAAACAAACAGAGGAATGCCACATAGCTCAGCTGCCAATAAGGAAGCCTTCCTGGAAAATTTTTATGACCCTTCTGATGAGCGGTAACAAAGACACTTCTGTTGTGTTGTTTGGTTTTTTTTTTCTTTTTCCCCTCCCACCAATCCCTGGCATCTCCTGCTGCAGCAGTTTCAGCTGAGTTTCTAGACAGCAGTTTGAAACACACCTAAGCTGACCATGACAATTTTTGTTCTGCCTTGGCTTGTATCTGCAAGTGCTACAGACATATCTTGGAGGTCTCACTGTTGGCTCAGCCCTTGTCAATACCAGCCCCACTTTCTTCCTCTTTCCTGGCTTGTCCAACCGTCCTCTCGGCTTTCTCTATAATTCAGTGTCTTCTAACTTTTTTCTTTTTCAGTTCTCCGTTCTAAAGCTTTTTTTCTCTACAATTCTGCAAGCTGCTTTTCCCTTCCCTCTGCCTATACCCCTCAAATATACTGCCATCTTCTCAACGGCGTAACCGACCTCCTCTTCAACAGATCAAATTTATTCTTCACAAATTCACTTTCAGAGCCTGACCTATTCATTCATTTCCTGCCTGGTCCCATTTTTTTCCTTCCTGCTGACTCCACGTTGCTATCTGCAGTTCTCCAGGAGCCTTGCTGGTGCGTGCCTTCTTTTCTCCTTCACTTTAGCACATCTACTCAGGATGCTCTTTTCTGCCCCCACCCTCCCCAATTTCTTTAACACCCACTTTTTTCCCCAGCAGCTCCAAGATGCTGACCTGATGTGGCCCCATTGCCCACATCTGCACACATGGGAGCCCCGTGACACTCTCAGAGACAGCATCCCATGAAAATACACCAGTGAGAAGATGCTGCCTGGAGCCAGAGGCAGCAAGTGATGAACCAAACCCTGAGGCGGTTTGTACAAGAACCAAACGCACACTCATAAGGACTCTGACGAGGATAATGTCTGATCAACATGATCCTGCTATTGCTGCATCTAAGAAGTTTAAATAGGGTTATGTTCCTCTTAATACACACATGCATTTTAAAACCAACTGTTAGATAACACTGAAAGATGAAAAGAACAGATTATTCCCTAAATACCAGACACAGACAGTTTCAGAGAATTGCTGCACTAGTGTCAGAGCTGGTCAACAACATCGGTTTATTTCAGACTGAGAGAGAAAGTAAAGTTAATACCCCATTCCCCCTAGTCCTATACTACATACCCTTCAGATTAGGAGTATTCTACCTATTTAGTTTAGTCATCTCCTAGTGTAGATTCAACTAAGTAGGAAGGCGTTTTTATTCTGGGATAAGTATCTACACACTGAATTATCCAAGATTTATACAAACTAGCTTTAGTGTCTGTAAACATGTTACTATCCACAGAATATTGCCTTGGTCGAGCATTTGAGGACAATCCACAATTCTATCAAAGACTGATTACAGGAGCCAGGATATCTAAATTCCCTGGTATTTAGAGCCACATCCAACAAGATATTAGCTAACGAGTCCTGACAAGTATATTAATTTATAACATATACTCATTGTATAACATACTCATAATGTTATAATATGCATAATGTATATTCATTGTATTTCGTGCATTATCTATGCATTTTAGTCTCAACACGCAAAACCCACTACCACTTCTTAGCTATAAATTGTATTTATTACCTATTATATACTCCAGCTACAGTACATTACCTATCAAGTATTGCAAAAGAGGGCCTGTACAATAATTCCAAATAAACATGGAACTGTCATAAGATGTGTTAAAAAATGTCTCCTACTAATTCTAACCCCAAGATACTAGAAAAGACACTACACCATATTTAAAATGCCTATTAAAACAAATGTTTCATCAAGTGACTTCATTTGCCTTATTGTATAGCCTTTCCTAATGCGTGTGACATATTCTGCTGCTTAAGAGATTTTTATTACTTCAACCCGCAAAGTCCTTCCTGGCCAGTTATTTTCCAGTACTACCAGATTAGCAAAACAAAAGCCTTTCTACTTTTTTCCAACAAATTCTTAAGCAATATAATGCGCAAAGTCACATACCAGGCAGCGCAAGCATAGAGTCAAACTCTCTGCAGTTGGACACTCCAGTGCTGTCTTCTGCACAGCTCTTCCACAGGTTTTCATACAATGTAGACGTCGTGATCACACTACCATGTATACTGGAGACTTTCCAGTAATCATTCGGCAAAGTGGCTCCAATAACTGCCAACCCACCCAAACACAAAAGAAAACCAACTATTTCCAACGCAGCAGTCATGCTTGTGAGTAGTAACAGTTAAATATCCCTATAATTAGATTACAATCAAGTGAAGCCTTTGAGAAGCCTCCTTGCTGTTTTATCTCTGGGTTTCACTCCAAAATGAGGCTACCTTTGCTCTTTGCTCAACCCCAGAGATAAGGCTTACAGTGCATGATACTAAGAAGTGGGAGCAGTTCATGATAAAGATATTAGCATTTAAAAGAAATGACAATATTAATTCTTTTTCTAATGAGAAGTGACAAAACGAGCCTGTTCTTAGCCTCAGCCTAGAAAGTCCAGTCAGTATTTCTACAAAATATCTCGCACGAGCGATAATATTGGCAAATATTTTACTTCTGTCTCTCCTCTGAAGTCAACTAGGGTTTACACAATATTAAAGTTGTTTGTAATTTTATTATTCATCTCAAAATGAAAAGCTTTACTATGTTATTTTCTTGATGACTCAAGCATAAAAAAGCTTGAGAACAGGAACTTTACTCTGTTTCTAGAAAATTTAGCACATTTTTTAGAGTTAGGGTCATAAGTAATCCATAGCAACTGTACTCAACCTCTTTCCGGAAGGTTCAGTCTGTGGATGAGTCGCTTCCATTAATATTTTACAGTCCATTGATCTATAAACACATTCAATCTTAAAAATAGTCCCACTTACACTGGACTACAATTGTGATAATGCATGTTTCACAGAAAAATGTAAGAGGAATGAACGAGCCGGTGTGTCAGACCTATCTCAAAAGGAATAAAATGATGAAATAAAGCAGCTATATTACCGATCATACACATCAGCTGATTGCATCGGTTTGTCAGAATATCTTCGTATTAACAACAAAAAAATCTATTCTAGGCAAAGCAGAAGTATGTTCAACTTGGTTTCCTTGCTTCTGCTCTTGACTAGACAAAATCATAAACCCATAGAATGTTTTGGGTTGGAAGGGACCTTAAAGCTCATCTAGTTCCAGCCCCTGCCATGGGCAGGGACACCTTCCACCAGACCAGGTTGCTCAGAGCCCCGTCCAGCCTGGCCCTGAACACAGCCAGGGATGGGGCAGCCACAGCTTCTCTGGGCAGCCCGTGCCAGGGCCTCACCACCCGCACGGGGAAGAATTTCTTCCTCATATCTCATCTCAATCCACCCTCTTTCGGTTTAAAGCCATTATCCCTTGTCCTATCACCACATGCACTTGTAAAAAGTCCCTCTCCAGCTTTCTGGTAGGTCCCCTTTAGGTAAGAGAAGGCTGCAATAAGGTCTCCCTGGAGCTTTCTCTTCTCCAGGCTGAACTACCCCAGCTGTCTGTCTTCAAAGGAGAAAGACTCAATACACATCACCCACTAATGTTAATACCCTTAAACTGCTTGTGTATCCAAATGGGGTTAACCATCTCTTGATAACCCGCTCTTATCTCCAGGAAATGGAGTCAGAGTTTCTTCATAAAATAATCCTGCTGTGACGCAAGATGGTAACAGATTCATGCCATTTACATAAATACTATCAGTAGAATTAGTCGTCGAGAGAGTCACGACTTGCTTATAACAGATATCTGTTGTTTTGGGGTTTTTTTTCAAAATTCACTGGCCACTTTGACCTGACGCTTTAGGTTGGTAGGTTCAGCTGCAAAATGATACTACAGTGCCACCACAACATTTTTGCTCCCTTGGCATCCAAGAGGATCATTGCCATTGATATAAATAGGAACAGATTGGGCAGCGCAGCCAGTGCGAACCTGTCCAGCTCCGTACTTGCAATCTTTTAAAGAAATTAGATGGTATGTGGTAAGAATTGATCTTCTTGGGTGACTTTTACAGAATTCCCTCCTTCTGCTAAGTCACTGCAATCTGAAAAATGATGGAGTCATAAAATGGACATACTGTACCAGTAAACCGGAGTATCTGCATCCCATTAAAAGCCCTTCAGAGAGTTTCAAATTAATTTACCCACACACAGGTGCTACCCTGCTGGCCTCAGCAAACACTTCTGCTGACAGCACTTTCAAAGTCGAGTTTCATTGGGACCTTGAATTATGTGTCCCCAGATTTTATACTGCTACAGATAAAAAAAAAATCAAGAATTTCATTAAAAAAAAATATCTCTTCCTGCTTAAGAAAGCTATTTCACCATGCAGTCATAATACACACGTATAAACAGAAAAGATTAAACTGCAGTCCTGGAATGCGTGAGGCTTTCCTATATGGCACCAGACATTTCCATAATTCTCTTAAGGAAATCATACTTCAATGGTGTTAAAGAACATCGAGTTATTCTTCACTAAATTTCAGAAACTATGGTTTGGTAAGCAATGGACGTAACAGCAAATCTGCTCTGCAGAAGGCTCTGCATCAGCAGTGTAAAAGCGGCAGGGCTGATAGTTTCACATCAACACCATCCACTGCTTGGGAGATTTCTTCCAGGCTCGTCCTAACCCAGTCAACGGCTGGAAGTCTGGAAGTGCGTTCCTGGAACACGTTTCCCTGCTTTGCTTCATCCACAAGGAAACCCATTTGTGCACTCCAAGACCACTCCACAATGCAAACCAAGAGCAGTAAATGGGAATAACTGGAAAAATAATTATAAAAGTGTTTTTCTGATGTAAGTAAAATGCAAACATAGACATACCAAGATGTGGCCATATGTGACCATGGCAATACAGGATGAAGGAGAGAAATTGCTCCTAACCCCTCTGATATTCCCAAAACAGAGCATATTTACATGTAATAAGGTTGAGAGTGGGTTTACAGGCAGAAATAGTATTTTTTAAGAACAGATCAACCAATACAATTGGGAAAAAAATATACTCAAAACATTAACACTTTAAATGTTTGATCAAAGTGAGCTGTATCTTGTCCACCACTTCTGTAAATTTCTTTCAAGGCCCAGGAATGCTGACTGAGCACTGTAAGAGGAGAAACAGCCCTGCAAGAGACAGCAAGTACGCTGCAGGAGCCACATGAGGTGCCTGTCAATTGGCATGAGGAACCCCACGCTGATTTTAGGGGACACAGCTGGAGATGATCCACCAAGCCCTGCTAACCAGGGGTCCGTCCTTCCAATTACGAGGGCCAGGGGAAGGGAGGGAAGAGAACCCCTGGGAGGCAACTGCTTCAGTTCACCAAGAACCCTTTTTGCTCTTGGGGAATATTTTCTTTTCATGTAGGGTGTAATGAAACTGCATTTAAAGAAAAGGAGCCTGTCTCTGGCTCTGCTTGTCTCTGTGACAGGGCTGAAACAGCTGTTTATCCTTGTCACAGATCTGCCACACCATCATAAGCATCTGTGTCACCTTGCTACCACATACAAGAACTGGAGGATTGTTGGCCCCGTCTCATCACTCTGTTTTCCAGAAATCGTATTTAGGTTTCTACATGAAACTTAGGCAATCCCAGTATCTACACAGAGGCAGTCTTAGAGAAGAGCAGAACAGCATGAAAAGCTGACAGTGACCCAACGAGTAGTGTTTTTAAAATCCTTGGAAGAATATGATTAGCCTCCTTTTGAGGCCACAAATTCTGGCCTCATTACAGGATGCTGGCACTTATTCTCCAACTGGCACCATCATTATGAAAGCATATGAGGCCACCAAAGCCAGGACCCTGGTGAAGAACCACAAATATGCTGAAATCTTGAGAGTTAACTGGAGATTTAAACTCTCGCATTTGCGAGATCCGCCTCCAGTTGGGCAGCCCTGACTTCAGTGGAGTCCATGTCTCTGTCAAGAAAAACAAGCCTTCATAGTTTGTGAGACACAGTGTTTTTATGTTTTGAGCACTGCGCATTGAGAATAAATCAGCTGGAAAGAGTCCAGGCAAACAGCAATGACAGTAATAAGGGATCTATAAAGCAGGAAAAGGCTTGAAGAAATTATTCCATGACATAACTCATAAAGTGACTGCACAATACTGAAAGTCATAAAAGAATAAACGCAAAGTTCTGTTTAAGACAGAAGGCTTAACAAAATACCAGTTTTCAAAGGCTATATTGTTAGTTTCTACACTCACTTTTCTAAGGAAAGAATTTCAATGTCAGTCCTTCCTGACTAGGTGTTTACAGAAAGATATTTGTAAAATCCAAACAAATAATTTTTGGTCCCTACAAAGACAACTCTTCTCTTTCTATGTATAGATAAACTACCCCACTAGCACGGTGTACCTCAGAAAACACAAAAGCATCAGTAGCACAGATGTATTTTAATTTAAGCTGGTCAACTCTAAGAAATTCCAGAACAAACACACAGATGTAGCACAAAGTAAGCCCTGGAATATATAAGAAGTCCTGTCTCACACCAAAGCACAAGCAAGCACCAGTGCTCACTGACCTATGATCTGCTTGTAGTTAAGGATTAGGCCGAGTAAAAAGATCCTATTTCTTCCAAAACAATAATAATAAAAAAGTCTTAGATTTGTTGTATAGCACCCAACACAACAGAGATGGCAATAAAGTCACAGCGGTTACCGAGCTGAATTGCAGGATGAAGCACATGGGTTTCACTGGGGCCCTTTAACCTGCCTGCAAGAACCACGGGACAAATCCTCTCCATATTAGACCCTCTGTGGCAACCACGGCATATAAACCATGCAGAAAGAAGGAATAACACTACATCCCTGGGTTTTACCTACATAGACCATGCACACTTACTGTCGGAACTCAACATGTAGAGAAATTGCTTGCACTGCACTGATCCAAAAGCAGCCACCTCGCAGTCCATCCACAGCCCTTCGGAGACCCAGCCTGCAGGAGCCGGTGCTGCTGCCGTGGCCGAAACTTTCCATCTGTTGGACATGGTAGCAACAAGTACAATGGTGAATCCTGCTAAAGCCAGCAGAAATGCACAGATTTGTAGAGAAGACGACGCCATTCTGCTCACAGAAGTGGTTTTCAAAGAAGCCTCCCAAAATTTCTGATATTAGAAACCTGTTGAAACAGTTTATACACATACAGTATATGAAATTATCTTTACACAAGCCTGACCTTTAAGACGACATCAAAAAGATGCCTGCCTACAAAATAATTTATCATATAAGGGAATTGTAGAACTGGAATCTAAGTCTCATTAAATAATTGGAATACTTAAGTATCCTGTGGCATCTGAGTAATTTCTTAGGAACACTTTTGTCACCATGTATGTTTACCACAAAAAATACCAGCAGAGCAAAACCAGAGAACCCAACTGAGGAATTCTCTATTTTGAATTTGCAATGTCTCATCTGTTCTTTACTTGTTTCCTAACTCAAAATTATTTTAAAATTAAAACTATAAAATGCTTTAATGAATTATTCATCTCCTAATTACCATGGCTATCAATAGAAATTTGAAACAAAATAAATTTTGATACTCACGTTTACGATATGTTTGTAATCTGTTTCATCTACCTTTGTACTAGACACAGGAGTCAGCACTTTGTGGGGCTCAGTTTGATCAAACAAGTGAATGTTTCGTACTCTTTAGGACCTTTCCCCCTGTTCTAAAAATCAAGGACCTGCGGCCAAAGCTCTGCCCGACTGTTGCACAAAGGCTCGGGCATGGCTTTTGGCTACAGTGAAGCTTCACTGAAACGGACAACTCAAATATGAAAATTACAGCAAAATCATGTAAGCTGGTACCAAAGATGCTCAGATTAACCTGGCAACTATGGCACATAACGTGCTTTGTCACTGCCACTGAGCTGTCCACGCACCAGCAGATTCCAAAGCAATACCGAAAAATACTATTACAATTTTCACAATTATTATTTTGCTTGAAACGTTTGTTGGTCTTGTCACCCAGCCACTATTTTCATGAAGAATAAAAAGAAAATTCAAGCCTCCTCCTGTAATCATTCATTTAAAATAACTGCAACACTTGGAATTTGTTTGCACAAGGAAATAAGGATTAAGTTTATTCCACTCTTAAAAATGTGTATATTCCACTATAAAATTTTAATCTCACATTTGAGGGGGGAACGCTTGTCTCTCAAGTGATTGTCTAACATTTTCAAAACACACATAACTGTCAGAGAATATCTGAAATAAATGATAAATTTAAATTAAGCAATAAATTCAAGCAGATTTTGCACCACATGGGCAGGCCAATAATCCAAATGAAGGTTTTTGCCTATTGCATAGGTATGAGCCATGCATTCACAATTAATTCCTGGAAGTAAAGAAGATAAAACTATATGCTCTGCACCATCACTGTGGGTAGGACATATGTCAAAGTTGTAAACACAAATTTCTCATTAAAATACAATAACTTAAAGTATCATAGGTTTCAAAGTAAGGAAGCTTTGAAACTAGGTTTTGCAAATACAGAATAACAATCTTCCTCCACCCTGACCCAAAATGTGCCACGTTATAGTAGGACTACAAATGCCACTGTAAGAGTCCTTCTCCCACCCTTAAAACGCCTGTCCTGTAGTGATGTGCCTGTTAGAGATGACACGACATCCGTGAGCTCCTCACTGCAGGTAACTCCTCTCCAGAAAGGTGCACGTGTGGTCTGAATCTCGACGGTGACATTTCAATTCGATACACAGGGAGATGTGAAGCGGCAAGGAGAACTAACTGTGATAGCATGAATGCGCAGTGCACGACAGACCAACTGAAAGGTGTTTTATTTTGCAGATCTTAAGACAAGCACGCAAAGAAAAAAAAGAAAATAAGCAGGGGACTGTTTGCTTGTTTAAAAAAAAAAATCAATTTTCTTTATATTCTTTGTATTTCCCTGACAGCATTTAAGCCACGCAATCAGTAACCAGCGCAGTGAATCACATTAACAAACAGAACTGTTTGTGATATCAGACATGCCCTGAGGCAGGACAGACCTCCCCGGCCCCTGGCCAAAGCAGCTCCAGCAGCCCAGGACAGCTCTACAACTACCTCGCTTCTGTTGTTCCTCCTCTCTTTGCCTTCCTCTGCCCCAAGGAGCAACCCGCACTCATCCCTTCCTGACCCTGCTGCTACCACGCAAAACCCAATGGACAGTCCCAACAAAACCATATTCCCTCTGGGCCACCAGTCACGCACAAGACTGAGTCCCCACGCAGTGGTGATGCTGATTTCTTACCGCTCCTGCAGTTTTAATGATAAAAGTAACACCGCCAAAACGCATTGCTTTAACAGGGTAAGAGTTTGCTAATAGAAACCATCTGCAAAAGAGAAGCTTTCAAAAGCAAACAGCTTGTTCCTTCAACCGACACCACATCTGTCCACCTCTTTCAACATGCACCAGGTACACCCCACCCTTTGGGGCTCGCTCGTACCAGCTGCCAGATGCTGCCACTGGTTATAGATTTGAGATCATGACAAATACACTTTGCAGCTGTCCAGAGGAGAACAACCATAAGCCAAACCCAAATAAATACATAAAGCCCAGAGCATCGTCCCTCGCAAATTGCACATATATGTTACATACAGCTAAGAGCTTTAATGTGATAAAAACAAGCCCTGGGGGAGCAAAAATATCACCTAAACATTAAACACAGCACAGCCAAAATCTATGTGGTTCGAACAGAGGACGGGAAGAGTTAACAAAGAAAAATATTTAAGTCACTTAAACAAACAAATCACTCCTGATAAGGTCTCTGGATGCAAAAACAAGTGATAGAAGTGTCTAATCTGGAAAGTTAAAAAACTCTTACCTTTTTTTTTTTCATTTTGTTACACAGAAAACAAGAGACAAAGCACAGATTACAACACTGGTTTCATTTACATATGTATATATACATTTTTAACACCAGCAATGTATGTCTTTCACCCTGCTAATCTTTTCTTAGTTCAAGCAAATTCTGAGGCTGATCCATGGTGCAATCAGAGATAAAATGCAGATTTAAATACTGTAGTAAACGACTTAGAGCAGTCTCCTACCACAAGCTTACAGAGGTTTCTTCAGGTCAGAATCTGACCTTGAGTGGAGAAGGCAAACTCTTTCAACTCTTTCACTACTTGTTAAAAAAAAAAAAAAAAGAGGAACAATGTCAATTCAGTTCCTCTCCAATTCCAAACGATTTGACTTTGTCACTGTTCCGAAGTCGCTGTAACTTATTAAGGAAGACCAAGCCAATGAGGCCCTCTATAGACAGACATGAGCAGCCTCACGTTCTTAAGCCCTGTTCCTCATGGGGGACTTTAACCACCCCAGTATCTGTTGGACAGCACAGCAGGGCATGAGCAATCCAGGAGGTTCCTGGAATTAGTTGATGATAACTTTCTTCTTCAAGAGATAGAGAAGCCAATGAGGAGAAGCGCTATGCTGGACCTTGTTCTCAGCAACAAGGAGAGGCTGGTGGGGAATGTGAAGCCCAATGGCAGCCCTGGCTGCAATGACCATGAAATGGTGGAGCTCAAGATCCTTAAGGTAGCAAGGAGGCCACACAGCAAGCTCACTACCCTGGACTTCAGAGAGCAGACTTTGGCCTCTTCAGGGATCCGCTTGGTAGAGTACCAAGGGATAAAGCCCTGGAGGGAAGAGGGGCCCCGGAAAGCTGGTTAATATTCAGGGGTCACCTGCTCCACGCTCAGGAGCGATGCATCCCAACAAAGAAGTCAGGCAAAAACACCAGGAGGTCTGCACAGATGAATAAGGAGCTCTGGAGAGGTGGGCCTGGGAGAACCTCATGAAGCTCAGCAAGGCCAAGTGCAAGGTCCTGCACAGGGATCGGGGCAATTCCAAGCACGGATACAGGCTGGGCAGAGAATGGATTGAGAGTAGCCCTGAGGAGAAGGACTTGGCAGTGTTAGTTGATGAGAAGCTCAGCACGACCCAGCAATGTGCGTCTCCAGCCCAGAAAGCCAACTGTGTCCCAGGTTGCATCAAAAGCAGTGACCAGCAGGTCGAGGGAGGTGATTCTCCCCCTCTAGTCCACTCTGGTGAGACCCCATCTGCAGTGCTGGGGCCAGCTCTGGGGCCTCAAATGTAAGAGAGACACGGACCTGTTGGAGAGAGTCCAGAGGAGGCCACAATGATCACAGGCTGGAGCACCTCTCCTGTGAGGAAAGCCTGAGAGAGCTGGGGTTGTTCAGCCTGGAGAAGGCTACAAGAACACCTTATTGCAACCTTCCAGTACCTAAAGGGGGCCTACAAGAAAGCTGGAGAAGGACTTTTTACAAAGGCATGTGGTGATAGGACAAGGCGTAATGGCTTTAAACCGAAAGAGGGGAGATTTAGGTGAGATATGAGGAAGAAATTCTTCCCCGTGCGGGTGGTGAGGCCCTGGCACGGGCTGCCCAGAGAAGCTGTGGCTGCCCCATCCCTGGCTGTGTTCAGGGCCAGGCTGGACGGGGCTCTGAGCAACCTGGTCTGGTGGAAGGTGTCCCTGCCCGTGGCAGGGGCTGGAACTAGATGAGCTTTAAGGTCCCTTCCAACCCAAAACATTTAATGATTCTATTACTAACAGTCTAATCAGGCTTACAGCCACTCACAACTACAACGTACAGATCACTCTCAGCTTGCTATTATCTCTTCCTTCACACAATGAACTTGTCCGGCCACAACAGAGTGGCCTCCAGAGCTGGAGGTGGCACAGCCGCTCTCCCATGGAGCGTTCCTCACACGCACGCAGAACTTCTGCCCCGAAATGCAGCTGCTGCCTCTCGGTGCCCCCGTGCACCTCTGAGATAAACTGCTGTTCATACAGCTGCTTCATTTTAGCAGCTCTGCACTCTGATCTCTGGAGGCTGAGGCGTGACTGCCATGTAGAATGCTCGGTTGTCCATTAGTATCTCCACCGCAACACAGAGAACCAGAAAGGTGCATGCAGCTTACCGAAACTTACAAATTACGTGTTATTTTCAAAGCAAACACACCTATTTTCTTTTTCTATTTAATTTCAGGGGGAGCAGACAGCCTCCCAGGCTAGGAGGAGACTGTCTACTCCAGAAGGCCTCTAGAGAAAACACCACATTAAAGCCCTGGAGACCCCTGATCACAGAGCTGCCACACTCATCATGGCGGCCCAGGCGCCCCGCAGCGCCACTCCCGCTATGGCGGCGCAGGGCGGGGACGACACTCCCGACATGGCGGCCGGGGCAGGACGCGAGCGGATCCAACCCGGCGGCCGGCAGCAGCCCCGGCGCTGCTGGGAATGCCCCCTCGGACCCCGGACGCCGGGACCCCGCGGGCGCCCCCCGTGCGGAGCAGCCCCGCGGCGCTGGGGACCCCCACGTCCCGCCGCGCCCGCAAGATGGCGGCCGCCCCGGAAGCGCTTGGCGGGCGGGGAGGCGCCCAACATGGCGTGGTGGTGCTGGGCCCGCGCCCGGGGCCCGCGGCCGCGCAGGTACCGCCGGGCCGGGGAGGGCTCGGGCCGGGGGGCGGGCGGTGGCGGCGGTGCTGACGCTCCGCGTCTCTCCCCCGCAGGCTGACGGTGCTGCTGGAGCAGCGACAGGGTTTCCGCCGGGCGCGGCCGCGGCCCGAGGAGCCCCCCGCCGCCACCGCCGCCGAGGCGCGGCCCGGCCCGCCAGCCCCGCGCCGCAGCCTCTGCCCGCCGGCCCCGACCCCCCGCGCCGGCCGCCCCTCGCCGCGCCGCCTGGTCAGGCCGCTGCTGTTCGCCGTGGGGGTAAGCGGCTCCCCGGGGCGGGCGGGGACCCCGCGGCTGTCAGGACGGCGCGTTCATTGTGACTTTTGTGCGGTGTCGCCCAGTTCACAGGCGCCGCCTTCGGGTCCGCCGCCATCTGGCAGTACGAGTCGCTCAAGTCGCGGGTGCAGAGCTATTTGGAGGATGCCCGAGCGGACTGGATGGATAAAATACGGCCCCAGAAGAGGGGGGACTTCCGAAAACAGGTACACGGAGCCAGGCCCGGCCTGTCCGCACACGGGTGGGTCCCTGCGGGAGCACAAACCAGCACCGCAGCGTGAACCAAACCGGCAAACCCCCACCACATCCTTCCTCTGGTGTGGGCACCATTTATACAACAGATACTTGTCCTGTTTGTCCTGATTTGCAACTTGGAGAAATAATAGGTTCACAGGAAATTGCAGCGTATAGGTTTCCCTACAAGAAAAACTGGGTAGAATTAGTTCTAGAAAACTGTAACTCGCAATGTCACTGCAAAAGCTATACTGGAGAAAAATACCAGCTTCACCCTGAAATGCAGGGAAAGGGAGGTCAGTAGCAGTAGTTTGTATACGTAAATTAGATGCCTTTTGTTTTTTCTCTACATTAAAAAAAAAACCCACTGTTCTCACTATATCTCAAGTGTTCTCACAAGTGAACATGAATTCCCAAAGAGGACAGATTCTCACTATATCTCAAGTGTTCTCACAAGTGAACATGAATTCCCAAAGAGGACAGAGCTCACTTGGATTTTGAACCTTAAGGATAAGATTCTTTTAATCCTCTGGCTCCCGAAATGCATTCATATTTTCAGCTTTCACTTCACACATATGAGGGGTTAGAAGACTTTTTTTCTTTATGAGAGCTGACCTTTCCATGCAAATACTTTAGAATTCAGGCAGCAAGAACAATACAAGCATTGCAAGACTTGTTATAAATTTAGTTGATGTCCTGAAAGTATGAGTCACTTAGTTTTCAGTCAAGTGTATTTAAAACTAAACAGGCATATACATTTTACATTTGTTTCAAGGTTACTACTATGGCTTGTGATAGACCAGGCTTGATTGCTCTTTCAGGTCTGCTTGTCCAAGAGAAGTAGGGCTGAGTGTGGAGCTGGAGAAACACGAGGTCCTGGGCTGGGTAGGACACAGAGGAGCTGCTTTTGTGATGTGTATTGTGCAGACTGGGGTACTTCTTTCAAAATGAGAACATACTGTGGGTTAACCAATGCCCAGCCAGTTTATGAGCAAAAGATGGCTAAACCTCCTAAAATCCCCTCATTCCCCTTTTATTGCTGAGCATGACAATATTATATATCATAGGAGTATCTCTTTGGTTAGTCTGGGTCACCTGCCCAGTTGTGTCCCCTCCCAGCCTATTGCGCACCCCCGATCTGTACCCTGCAGGGGCAGAGCAAGAAATGGGAAACACTTCAATGCTATGCAAACACTGTTCAGCAAAATCTAGAACAATAATCTGTTATCAGTACTGGTTCAGTCAAAAATCTAAACCACAGCAGCATGTATGAGCTGCTATAGAGAAAATTAACTCTGTTCTAGCCAGGCCCAGTACAGCATGCTTTCTTGCTCAGTGTATGTGAACTGCAGGTGGGACTGTGATTGTCAGTTAATATTTTAAATCATTTTGGTTTTATACTTCCGTTTTCCTTCAAAACCAGAAGGGGGAGATCTGGTAATTAGCTATCAAAAAGAAGTAAAAACAAAACAACTAATAAAAACCAAACACTAAATAAAACTGCCCTGTTGTTAATAGGCTTAAACTCCCAATCCCTGTTTTCAATGGGTAGTTCTATTTTAAAAAGTTCAGGATCCCCCAAATACCTTCTGGGGGCATCTGCTTCTTGTATTGTAGAAAAGGAATTTACTTTAGTGTTCTTATACTGGATAACTTTGTAGGAAATACTGGTATCTGTATCCCATGCCAGAGATTTAAACAAAACAAAAAAAGTAATGAAGCTGTTACTTTGCTATCAAATAGTAAATGGTTTGTTTCATACAGCATTATTTCTCCCCCCACCTCCAACCTAGCGATAATTTTTATGATATTGTCCCCATCAATATGTTTGGAAGGTCACTCAGACATCAATAAATAACTGTCCAAAATTATTCTGAAAGCTGAGGAAGGGAGAGGGGGTGGCATTTGTCTGTGGGCTGACTGCGCTCAAAATAAACTTTTTCAGGGGTTTTAAACTTGGAGAAGGGCTGGGTGAGCTGGACGCAAGGGGGAATGGATTCCACATCTTGTGAGCCACCTCTGCAAAAGTGACCCTGGCACAAAAGTGGGATCTCCCAAAGGTGGGTGGTGTGATGTTAGACGGCATTAGGGTGAGGCTTAGTCGAGGCAGGGTTTATGCTAACTTTGGCTAATCTGCTAAAGTAAGCATTATGGCCTAGGTCTTTGTTTAGTACAAGCAGAGGTAAACCCGTGGAGTTACGTAAAAGGATATAACCTCGTTCTTTTTGAAGCAACTCTTCATCTACATTGGGATATTTTATGAAAAGGAGAGTAGGTATTCTTGAGCAAGGAAATGCTAACTTGAGAAGCTAAACCAGTCAGAAATAAAAAAGTGTGTGTCCAATTTACTTAGCAGATTTCAAACGAAAAATGCTTTCCATTTCTTAAAAAGGTAGAACCTTAGGTGACTGTTTTCAAAATTGTGAATACTCTACAGTGGCATTGATGTACAACAATTCTGTTTCAGGTTAACAGCTGGTGGAATAACCTGACTGAGGGGCAGCGGACTGTGACAGGTTTGTGTTAGCTTACAAGTATTAGACATTCACAGGAAGAGAAATTTGGCAAACAGGTACAGTATGTTAAAACAGATGGCTTTCATACCACGTTTAGGTTGTTGAGCACAAAGCATATGTAAAACTACACCTGCACGTACACTTTCTGCTACAGTTCCTTCTCACAAACTATTTTTCAAATGCATTATAAAGATTCCTATGTAACTCTGCAAGGAGGATCAGCTAGAATCCTTTCCCAGCAATGTTTTTCTCAGGAAGCGTGAAAAACAGCAAATGGTTTTAGAAGGCATAGGCGTATATGTTCCACTGGCATGTGGAAATAAAATTCCCCTAATCATTGCTGCTTGTTTGCAGCATTAGGTATGTAAAATAGGAAAAAATTATATTCTGTGCTGTTGTTTGGTTATGATGTAGTTTTGATCGGTTAGCCTAGCATCACTTGAAATCCCTGAGATAAACGTAATGTGTGGAGAGAGATGGATGAGAACTTGATTCAAATCCATATAAAGTAGTGGAGCCACATCTGCTCTTACATATTCTATGTTAAGGAGTTCCCGAGTCTGTATTAGCAGGTTGTAAGCATAAGGTTGCGCAAATGCTCTTTCTATGCACATTTTAGGAAAAAAAAATTCAACTTACTAACTCTTTGAAGAATTGACTCCAGTCTAAGAATAGATTGTGTAAGTGCTGAATGTTTTTGTACGATGCTTTGAATTGCTCTTCAACATACAAGCCAGGTCACAATACAGATACAAATATTGTATTGGGACCAGGAGGAGGGTTGTAAAGATTCATGGTTAATCTCACAAGCAATACAAATTCTAGCTGGTAGGCCCTGAACCATTCAGACACTTACCCTTGGTTGCCATAACAAGGTTGGGCTCACTGTACTGAAATAATTGACAGTTCTGTAACATCTTGGCTTTGCATACAGGGAAAATATTTCCTCTAATAAAAGAGCATGGTGGAACAAGATGGAATGTTGAAAGAAAAGATGTATTGAAATTTTGGTTCTAGGATTTATATATCATAGTTTTCACACTTTGGTTCAGATTTTCTGGACTGTTGCATTCGTTACACTGTATGTTAAAACAGCTGCAATTAAATGTCATATTTCTGAAAGACCTCCACTATATAAATACAGCTTTCAGTATTTTTGCTTTTTCTAATCTCTATAAAGCAAGAAGTGGTTACTGCTTTTGATGGAATAATGAAGAAGTATGGTTCTTGAAAGCTTACTTTTGAATACTTGTTTACATTAAGCATTATGGTATGTTACAGTCATAATTTGCTTTTATACTGTTTTTTCCTCTTAATAGGGATTATAGCTGCAAATGTCTTTGTATTCTGTTTATGGAGGCTGCCTGGTATGCGACGGATTATGTTTACATATTTCACCTCAGATCCATCCTCCAGTAAGTGAACAGTAATTTGTGTGACTTCTCTACTTCAGGATGTAATAGAGCCTCTGATCGCACTGCAAAAGCTTCAAACGGCACGTAGCAGCTCCATCACCCACAAGCAATCTCAGTCATGCCCAGACATCTTTTTGTCTAGACAGGAAACACTTCTAGGGGGAAAATGTTAGAAGTAATCTATTAAACAACCAAAAAACCACCACAACAACAAAAACAAAACACACACCAACACACACCACTGGTGCTTTTCTAAATATTGTAATGTCAAAACTTGCCCGCTGTCTGGCCTTTTACTGCAATGCGATGCAGCTCATGCCTTTGTAAAGATAAAGAGACGCTTCTCTAAGTGGTATCACTACTTTCCTGGACAGAATGTGAATCATGCCAGACTTTGGGAAGGAGGAAAATAAATCATACTGTGTAATTCCATTCAAAAACTAGTCTCAAATGTGGGTTTTTTTTTTTCCCCCCTCCTTTAATGTTCTGTGGGGTGCAGATAGAACAGTCACATCCATGTGTGCTTTCATCAACAGACAAGCATTAGTCTGTATTCTATGTACAGAATCCTTGTTTCAAAGCTGTGCTTTGTTTGTGGTTTTTTTTTAATGTGACCCAAACCCACAAAATCTAAGCTTTCACTGTGCGTGAAATGTTTTGAAGAAGTTAACTTAGGAAAGCAAGTTATTCGTATTTAATGGCAGTTTTCCTTTCTACGGTAAAGAATTAAAAGGATGAGACAAACATGCATGAGAAGAGTACCTTCTGCTATCCTCTTAATTTCTGCTGAAAAAGTAGAAACTCAACCAATTCCCCACACACAGTCCAAAGCTGAATACAGCTGTTATCCAGCTCTGAGCATCAGCCACCCCAAACACTCCTGTTTTAAATAATGTTGACCTTTAAACTTGCTAATTGGCTTCTTTGCATTTTCAAGGCTGCTGTTTCAGTGAAGAGAGCTAGTAGCTTTTTGGAAGAAAAACTATTTTTTCTTTATGAGTTCATCTCTGTAGCAAAATAATTTTAGATAGGTGTTCATATACTATATTAAAAATCTTTCACTGTGTACATATTTAAGTAAAATCTCCCTTTTCCTTTCCAAAGCACAGGAGAAGTGTCAGAAATGTTTTCTATGAAATGTTCCCCAATAGGTAATTAAGACTTTCTAAAGTAGCTCTTTGTACAGCTTGCATATCTCTGGGGTATATGTTCTACCTTTCAAAAGGTATTGCAGGGAATTTGAAATTTGTCACGTTTCTGGGTTTATTACGTAGCTTATATTTGAGAATTCTAAGCATAATTAGCCTATAGTATGTCTTGATAAATTCCTAGTCTGCATGACATGTAAGTCGAAGCAAATTAAATAACTCATTTTTTTCATTAATTGATTTTCTCTTTTGTAGGAGCCCTGTGTTCTCCCATGCTGCTCTCTACATTTAGTCACTTCTCTCTATTCCACATGGCAGCAAATATGTATGTTTTATGGAGTTTTTCCAGCAGCATTGTCTCTCTTCTGGGATGTGAGCAGTTCATGGCAGTTTATCTTTCTGCTGGTAATGTTAAATATATATATTATTTATTCATGCAAGTAAAATGTGCATGTTTAATAGATGTATGCGGACAGATGGCTATTGTTCAGTCCCACACATTGCTCTCTACTAACTTCAGTATTTACTGCTGTCATACAGAATTCTGATAAGTTTAGGATATTGGGCTTCAAAATACGATGACACTATAAGTATCCTGTTTTAAGTCATGCTTAGCTACCAAAATAAAATAGCTCTTATACAGATTCATGGGAGTTTTGTGGGAAGAAATGACAACTACTTCAAGTTAAAACAACAACAACAACAAAACCCATGCAACTGAAATCTACACCATCTGCACTAGCTTCTTTAGGAAGATGTACAGATAAAATTGTTGCACTTTCTGATGCTCGTCTGCATTGCTGGCATTGTTTCCAACAGTAATTTTTCTTTTCTAGGGGTTATCTCCACTTTTGTGAGTTATGTTGCTAAAATGGCCACTGGAAGATTTGAACCATCCCTTGGAGCTGTAAGTATCTCAGAATACGGGAGACCTTATAATGATCTCTGAAGCCGTTTTCAAAGCCTGCTGTATTCTTTAACCTGCTTAAAAGCCAAGAATACATTTGAGATAATGGAAACCAGGAAGGTGTAACAAAATCAAATAACCAGGCAGCAATTCTTTTGCAAGAACTTGCCTGTTCTTCAAATGCAGTAACTCTCTTGCAGTGCAGCCCAGAACTAACACCACTTAATGTTAATGGCTTGTACATGAGTGCGTAACAGCAGGACCTCTTGTCACTGAGCAGATAGTTCAGCTCTATAACTTATTTCATAATTGTGTATCAGTCTTCTCCAACTGAAAATAGAATATTTTAGAAAGAGGCAATGTAATCAGACAATCAAAATCAGCACGTGATACTAGTGGAAGCTGCAGGGAATGCTGTGCAGAAAGGGCAGCACAACTGCCAGAAGTCTCACAGTATGGAGGAGATGAGGCAGGCTGGGCAGGTGCTGTGGTTGTCTGTTCTTTACAAGGATTTTTAGTAGTGCAACTTTTTAACACGCTTCACTTGCTATAAGTTTGAGGTGAACCTAGCCATTTGCCAGCTTGTAAAGGCTTAATTTACTAAATAGTTTGGTTAAAAGTGAAATGTCAGGTTCTTATTTTTCAATTGGAATGAAAAATAAAAAAAAGCTGTCCCAAAGTTAGAATTTTTGGTAGTGCTATGTATTGCATCTTTATCTTATAAATAAACTGTATCTGGAGCAAGTTACTTTCCAGTAGCATAATTGATCTGAACTTTCTGAAATTGCCACACATTGCAATAGTTTACTGCTAATAGTCACAGCTTTTCCATTGAGATATTTCATGGATACAAAAGCCCATGATCAATGTAGTACAGACCAGGGAATTGCTTGTTTCATTAACAAAAGATTCCTTGTCCCTGTCCATCTGTTATTTTCCTTGTTTTGGTACAAGCTTCAGAATGTTTCCCTTCATCTGAGATGTCTGTGTTTGATTAATATGTATTAGAGTTCTAGGATTTATCACAGAATCACAGAATGTTAGGGATTGGAAGGGACCTCAAAAGATCACCTAGTCCAATCCCCCTGCCAGAGCAGGAACACTTAGGTGAGGTTACACAGGAAGGCGTCCAGGTGGGTTTGAATGTCTCCAGAGAAGGAGACTCCGCAACCTCCCTGGGCAGCCTGTTCCAGGCTCTGTCACCCTCACTGAGAAGAAGTTTCTTCTCAAATTTAAGTGGAACCTCTTGTGTTCCAGCTTGAACCCATTACCCCTTGTCTTACTGTTGGTTGTCACTGAGAAGAGCCTTGCTCCATCCTCGTGACACCCATCCTTTATATATTTATAAACATTAATGAGGTCAATGTCAATTTACTGGGAAGAAAAGCACATTAACATAAATCGTTATCTTAAAAATCAGGGGAGTTATATCAATTATATAAGAGGATCTGAGGGGTATTTTTCCCCCTAGTATTTAAAATTTCAGATATTGAAATTCAATAATGGTGTCTTCTTTTGTTTTGATTCTGAACTTTGCTGTGGTGCTTTGTACTTTGAGGTTTAGCACAGGGTTGCATTTGAAAACAAAAGCCAAAAGGAAAGCAGGTTCAGATTCAGAAAAATACATTTTCCTTCATGTAACATCTCACTTTAATGTATTTTAATGTATTTACAGTCAGGAGCTATAATGACTGTCCTTGCAGCTGTATGTACGAAGATGCCGGAAGCAAAACTAGCCATCATATTTCTTCCAATGTTCACATTTACAGCAGGAAGCGTAAGTGCCTTTGAACTTCAAATAAATCCTACTCTACATTTTCACCATACCACTCCAATATCTAAGCGCACATCCTCTTCATTTGTGTTCCTAAACTATTACATTTATTTTGAAAGAGAATACAGGTCACGGAAGTCCTGGAGACTGATTGTGAATTGTTGCAGCCTAGCATGGTCATTACACAAGTGTGTAGTGAATTTAGAATTATCCTAAATTCTATCTTCATCCTAAATTCCATCCTCCATGGGTCTGTTTCAGATCTAATACTAACAGGTGAAAGTAGTTGGGAGGGACTCAGGTTCACCTGTCTGATGAAGCAAGCAGACATACTGTTCTTTCTGACAAGCAATATTTTTTTATAACAGCACTTGTTCCAGGCTAATCTATTACTGATACACTCTTTTTGAAGAAAAATTTATCAAAATGGGAAAAACAGAATTTCACTTCTCAAGGGAAATGACATTCCTGCCCTGGAGAAACACCTACCTCCTCATTTGGATACCATCTTTTGATACTTCTAAGAACACTGTTGGGTTTAGAAATAAACTGCTGAGGCTTTTCTTCATGTGGACTTTTTTGTTTCATTAAGTTTGTTTAAGCACATCCACTACCCCATTTAAGAAAAGCTCATGTATATCTTGACTTCCTTTAGTAAGTTTATCATCTTTGATCCACTACTTAAAGTTGTTTTACTCCTTTACTTAAAGAAGTTAAACTTTGTCATTTCACTGCATCTTTCGTAAAAGAGATGGCCAGGGTAGAAATCTTGGCAGAGCCACAGAGGGCATTGCCATGAGGAAGAACTCATTGCAACAGTAAAACAGGAGCGACATTGGCTATTGCATTATAAATGTTGGAATTATTTTAACCCTACTATTTAATTGTATTTCTAAATGTTATGTACTCCTTTAGCCTACCTTACATGTATTTTAATCAGCTTTTAAAATAAACAAGCCAATGTAGCAGTATAGCTGCTATTCTAACACATATGCTTAAGGAAAGAAATCCTGCTTAAAGCTACATTTCACCCTAACATAAAATCTGTTGTTGGTCTTTTTAGAATGAGGCATTTAGTAAAATTTTGCATTACAGTTACAGTGGTTTATGTCTCCTGAGGATGTTATGCTGTTGCTCATGCCGTTTCTGGCCACGAAGTTGTTCACTATCATCGTACCTTCTAACAGATGTGTCTCATTTACAAGAATGCAATGATCAATTTATATCAGATAAAATGAAAGGGATACCGCCCCACATATTCCATCCACTGGAGGGTTGTGTTTGGGAGGACAGATGCACATAAGTCTAAGCTCTGTCAGAATTAGTGAATCAGTGCTGTAATTCCATAATTTATGCTGTCTTTTATAGCATGTATTCTTTCAGGTAACTTCCTCTTTCTTTTGTTTTCTGACCAAAGTTTGGAATGTATATGTAGCTTTAGAAATGAGGACTGGAAGAGACTGAGTATTTGAAAAGTACACATGCCTACCCCAAATTACCATGTAGCTGCTCTTGTCTGTATTCTGATGACAGCACAGTACAGCTAAGGGCAGAGTCTGTTGTTTTCAAACTTTTTATAGTGATTGCCTTGATATAAAATTTATGGGATGTTTTTTGATACCAAATGTTTGCTCTGTGCCAGAATATGAAACTTCGTTGTCAGTGGCCATTACACACTGTGACTGATCCTGTCCTTTCCATGTTCTGTTCAGGCTTTAAAAGCCATAATTGCATTCGACACTGCAGGGCTTGCTCTAGGCTGGAGACTTTTTGACCATGCTGCACATCTTGGAGGAGCTCTCTTTGGAATGTAAGTCTGTATTTACTAACTTCTGTTTGCTTTGTATTTAAATTCATCCTGTATTCCTTCCTCTTATCTCTGAAACATAGGGAGTTTGGAAAGTTGTCTTAAGTAGCACTGAAGACAACTCACTGTTATTCTCAGAGTGCTAGAAAATTCTGTGGAAAATACTGTTAACGGATGCTTAGAACTGAAAGAAATTGAGCTGAACTGCCTTAGAATGGTAGGTTAGATGTCAGATTGTGCTTTTGCTGTAACCCAAGCTGGCCATCTCTGCCTGGCTCTCCCCAGCACATGGAAGAAAGTCACAAGGGAGGAAAGATTCTTATAAAACACAGCATGGACAAATTAAGATAACTTTAGAATTTAGCAGCTAAGAAAATTCTTTTGTCTCAGTGGTTTTCCCTAATTACCAATTTAGAGAGAGCTACAGAGTTCGTGTAAGCTCAAGCCAAATTCCTTTGAGCAGCCTCTACTATTTATCACTGTTGCTGCATTGTTGCTGTGTGGAGCCTTCCTAATGGGGAAAAACTAGAAACCAGTTTGTAGGACAGTTCTGCATTGTTCATTGTTTGAACTGCATTAGCTAACAAGTTTTTCCCCTTCTACTCGATTGCAATGTTGCCTTCATTTGCACATTTATTGCTATGAGCATTTTCGGTAGGGATTTTAAAAGCCTACCTGACATTTAACTAGGCCAGACAATGAGTTTAAAAGCTTGTTACAGAAGTTTGCCCGGTGGGTTTGTTCTGTAAATGTTATGAAGGCACGTAGGATCCTGTGAAAGCCTGAAGAACATGGCTCTTTCCATCTTCTCCTGACATCAGGACTACAACAGTTTTTGCTCCTTCACTGTGGCTAGTCTGAAAGGTAGAGTCTAAGACATGAAGGACACTTATTTTGGTGAACAAACTGATTTGCCTTTGTTCACCATTTCTGGGCTTTAGTGTCAGTAAGTTCTGCACTGCAGTCTTCTTTCCTCCCTTTCTCTGGCATCACAAATGCATTTGATGTAGTCTTGCTGATTCATTACTGCTTCCTGCCTTGTATCTGTATCAGCTTGTTCATTATAATACAGATTCACATATTATTGCAGTAAAAATTGTCTTGAGTTGACAGATATCTTTCTTCCCCACCTATGTATATGTTCTACCTATACATTCTCCTCAGTGATCATTTTTGTCACTTCATCCTAAAACAGGGCCTCTATTTAGTTCATATGTTGAGTGGGCAAAGTGTTTTCTATACGTGGCCTCACAGACTATTGTCCGCTTCAGAAAGCAGCTGTATGATTTAACAGAGTGGCCAGTTTATCTAGTACTGGCTGATGGCTCATACAAGAGTGCCTTTGTTATTCAGGGCTCAGGTGTGAAGCTGGGCTTGTGGGAGGAGAACCTTCAACCTGTGTCCATACTGTGGCTTCCCATCCTGCCTCTCCCCTCCACCATAACCTCTCTTGCTTAATCGTTTATGCTGATACTCATATAGTTTTGTATGAATGCAAGTTAAGCCTGAACACTTTGATAGATTAAATCTTCATTTAATTCTTTATAGAAGAAAAATCACTTTGAATGGAATGTGGCTGCTCATTATGGGGGAGTTGTATTCACACATGAGAAAAATACTTTTACTTGGTGTTGTCAGTAAAGATTAGAACAAGCAACAGTACTCTTGTAACAGTCTCTTAAATGGAAATCATTTTTGCCTCTTGGTTAAGTAGCAATCATGAAAACCATTCATTCTTAGGACTGAGACAAGCAAGAACAAAGCATTTAAATATTAGCAGCCAAGAGACCAAGTGGTTAACCTGCCACTTCCCAAGAACATTGTTCTTTCTGACTCACTTTATCTTGTCTCCTATACCAAGCATTAGAGTTACTTGATTTGAGTGATCAGCCTGTTCCTCAGATACAGAGAAAAGTTGCAGTTAGTTTTAACTCATATTTTCTTTCTCAGGTGGTACGTGACTTACGGCCACGAGCTCATATGGAAAAACAGAGAACCTCTGGTGAAAGCTTGGCATGAAATGAGGACAAAGAACACAGGAAAAGGAGGTGGAAAATCTAACTGATTCTAATCCCAGAGATTCCTTGTGCCCAAGTGGTATATGACTTGAAGACATGGGATTGAATTGGTTTTGAAGGTTTTTTGCTACTCCACATTAAGCCTCTAAGAAGTTGAAGTTTCTAATGTAAACTACAGTTACAAAAATACGTATTAATAGAAAATGAACTCTGACAAAGGTGGAACAATAAAGATTTTTATCTTCTTGCTATCTGAGGTAACAGTCTGCATTACATTTTTAAAGGAGGAATAAAGAAAAGCTTTCCAATTAAGCAACCAAAAGCTCTGTCCAATAAACTTCAAAATGGAGTACAACTGGTCAATACTTAGTAAGATAAATCTTCTTAAAACTGAGGAAGCCAATGGATCACACATCCCCCTAATATCCAAGCAGCACTGGGTGCATTCTTAGAAGGCATGTTTTAGAAAGACTGGACTCAACATAAGGTTAGGGTGGGGAACTTCAGTGGTCTTCAATGTTGAAAAGATTGGATGAGATAAGCCAATGGTCTCTTTTGTTCTTAAACTTGAAACATGTGAAGCAATATTGGATTGTTTGCCAAAGTTATATAGTGGTTAATGATCCAGCTTCATTCATCAGCTATGGCTTATTCCATCCATGTTTTTCATTTCTATCTGCTTTCAAGATGCTGTCACATCTTTTAGAATTTATTACAATTATATCTTCTTCTTAACTACATGCAGTGGAAGAATGACTTGTACTGTGGTTTTGGATATTTTACCATGAATTATACTGCTTTCTATATTCTTTCACTGCCTTAGCATGGTGGTTTGTGGTTTGGTGGCTTTTGTGGGGTTTTTTTGGGTGGGGGGGGTTGTTGTTTTGTTTTTTGAAGTTGTGCTGTATTGCTAGTTTCCTGTAAGGTTTTTCTAAGAATTTTAAACCAGTAACATTTGGTTCAGAATGTGCCAGTTTTAGAAAAATGAGCAGCTTCAGCAAAAAAGTAGATGAGGTGCCCAAAGATCAACAACATTGTAACCAGAAGTAACTACTAAAGTAAACCTGAGGGTAGTACCACAACCAGTGTTCCTATTATTCAAATAAAAACAAAAACTGGATTTTGGGTATGCTATGACTGCCAGACCCCTTGCAAAGGTCTGAGGAATCTGCCCAGATACAAACTGTTGGGTTCAAACCCTGTAGGCTGAATTAGTCATTCCAGGTGGACTGACTTGCCAAAGAACAGGTTGTGTCTGTAAAAAACAACTTCTGCCTTTTTGCTTTACAAGTGTCTGGCAGAAAATACATTTCCTGTAGGAATAAATACTACATAATGCAAAGTGGCACCAATTGTAATAAATGATGGAGTACAAAATTGCTGTAAACTCCCCTACTACCACAAGCCAGTTGTCACGGAGGCACCCCAAAATAATTTTAGGTGGACAACAACAAGGTCAAAAACAAACTTCATTTTGGCCGGAAAAGTACCACCGATAAACCAATTAGAAACGAGGTTTATACAATTAGCTAGCATTCTGATAAGATACAGGTTCGGATATTAGGTTAGGGGATTATTTGGGGTGCAGCAAAAATAAGAATAATGAGGATCCACAGTGTGCATACACACACGAAAAACAAACCAGAGCCCTCTCTGCCCCGTTTGCCCATAAGAGACAAACACTGACCTACTGCGGCCAGGACTTCACACTGGTCTGTCCCAGATGAGGAATTTACACTCGCCTGCCAGGCGAGGCCTGATGAAAGCATACACTCGGGAATTTCTCACTCACCCGCAGGTGAGGCGCTGCCCATCCCGGGAGGTCACCTCAGAGGCTGCTCCTGAGGGGAGGGACTCCGGCAGCACGGCAGACCCGCAGCTCCGAGGAGACCAAACCAAGGGAATCCCCGGCGGGAACCCCATTTATGGCCCGATCGGCGCTGGCTGTGCCCATTCCAGAAGCTTCTCGGCTTCTCCACGCCCCGCCCCCCGAGTGTGGGCCTTCCAGAAGCTTCTCGGCCTCTGCGGGCTGGGGGCGCTGCGGGCCGCTGCTCTGCTGCCGGCCCTGCCCGCCGGCTGCGGGTCTCACAAACAGCCGTTAACGGCCCGCGGCAGGCCCGGGTCTGAGGGGGGTGCGCAGCTGCCGCCACAGCGCTCAGGGCGGGGGGGGGGGGGGGAAGTGCGGCTGCCACACCAGTGCTCAAGTTAATTTTTTTCCCCCCTTGGAAAATAAGATCGGTTCCTTTAAGTCAACAGGCATTTAAATGCCTTAAAAAAAAAAAAAAAAAAAAAAAAAGTTGGAGTATCTAATATTCCGTTGCTCTACTCTAGAAGCTTTCTGGCTTTCTGTTTCTAATCTTTCACTTCTCTGACACTCAGGGCTGAGCGAGGCGGCTGTTGGGGACAAACAGCCGGACAGACACGCTGCCAGCAGCAGCGCCTCTGCAGAGCCGGGGAGAAGCCTGCAGCAGCAGAGCATGGCCACGGAACGGGTTGTCAGAAGTGATTATTTCATGCCAAAGAAGCTCAAAAGCCATAGCTCAAATATTTTCACGTTGGTTTTACACCTGCTTAACACCCATCTGTTGTCTTTGCCCACTTCCCTGTATTTTTTCCCCCCTTCTCTTCATTACCTCTCGTCTACTCAACAATTATCTAGTCTCTTCAACACTTCTGTATTTGTTGAGGGTTTTTTAGAGATCTTGGCTGAAAGCAGCATGGAAAAACATTGCAGGAAAACAATGTAAAAACCCTGAAGGACATAATATTTTACAGGTCTAGAAGAATAAGCTATGATTATGGTGAAGTTCTTCACCATAGTAGCCAGCACCTACCTCAAAGTTTGGAAGCCATACCCCTGTATTGCTTTGCAGAGACTGGAGTCCCACTCGTGGTCCGTTCAGTGCAGATGAGCACCGTGACATGTTCAGGCTGACCGCTCACAGGCAATGCCCGCACTTCTGCTGGATGCTCAGAATTACAGGGGCTTAAAGCTCCTGAAAAAACAACCTGGAACTGCCAGAGAGGTTTGGAAATCACCATCTTTTCTGTCAGTGCCTGTGGTTTGAGGGTCTCATGCCTAAGCTTCCCCTTAACTTTAGGCCTAACAGCATTCACCTTCTCAAGGCTATTCAGTACCTGAATCTTCCTCATTTACAGAAACCCTGGAGGTGTTTAACACAGGTAAGGTTGTACAGAAACATTCACACAGCCAAGCACACATCATTTTGCACCAGAGCTTTTGTGCAGCATTGTCTGCCAAAGGTAAACTATCTTCTCTGGTCCTAAACGACTTTCCAACCGCAATAGGAAAGTCAATACTCGAGTCAGACAAGGAATGGCAGGGAGTTATGACAGCTCACTAGAGTAAATAAGACACCTTTCTGGCAAGCAAATGCCCTTCTTGCAGAATCTGGCATCAGTTTATGCAGTATCTCAGTATTTAGTCACACCTTTGAATGGCAAAGAATTTAGAAGAATGGGGAAAAAAAAAAAAAAACTACACAACCACCTAAAACAAAACCAACCACATGGGAAGACGTTTTTCCCCCTTTTCAAAGAGCTTATTGTGAATAAAATTACAATGTGGTAATTATGCGGGTGCTTGGCAGAGACAGCAACTAGTGTTCGTGTAGGAAAATAGCAGTAAATATAAAGTCATGGTTAATCATGCAGAGACACAATCCCTCATCCCTTTTCAACAGCTTTTAAGAAAGCCTGCTGTGGCCTTGCCACATTTTGAGGAATATTTTGCTCCAGTGTAGTGATCTGCTCTATTGAAGTTTCATTTTAGTATGAGAGCAAACTGTTTGAGCTTTCAGCCCCCAGTCCTGGCAGCAACAGCTGTTTTGCTTTCTGATTTGATGCCTTGCCTTTGTCTTACTGTTGTAGTATTGCCCCCCCACTCCAGCTTTTAATCATGATAAATCTCTTCTAAATGCAGACAACTTTTTAATCTCATCCAGCTCCTTCTGGTTTCCCTGTCCAAGATCGCCTTTGTGCCAGTTGCATCCTACCAGCTCTGATGAGCAGCTGCTCCAAGCATCCCTGATGCTGTAGGTAGGCTCTGAGACACGCGGTGCCAGAGCTGAACTCAGTACTAGGAAGCGGCAGGCACAGGGAGAGCAGAGACATCCAATTTATTCTCCAGCATATTTTGCTAAGTCAGGCTTAGGAACAGGGATCAGAGCATCATTTGTACTGTGCCAGTGATAACAGATGATAAAGTGCATGTTCTGTTTTCTCCCACAACTGTAAAAATCTATTTCCCTTTATTAGGGTAAAGTGTTCTACATTTCACTCCAATATTATTTAAAAAAAACTACTATGTAGAGCAGAGTAGTTCTAGGGAGAAAAAAAAAAAAGGCAGCAGAAAATTAAGAAATACCTCCCTGCACATTCCTAGAAGTAAAATTAGGTTTGTGGGCTTTTCAGGCAACAAATGAAATGCAGCATCCGATATCTTAGATGTTATTGTGTCAAGACTTCTGTGTGGGACAAAAACATTGTTACCTGAAACTTCTGAGTCTCCCTGCCCTGACGTGCATGAGGTGAGGAGGTATGTGAAATCAAAACTAATATAGCAGCCTCAAATCTAATATTTAGGACAATGGGATCACCTGCAAAGGAATTTCTTTCTATCCTTTGATAACTGTGTTTCAGAGAGGCCAAACACTCAAGGACAGGTTCTGCCTCAGTCCTTATCTACATTTCTAGGCCTCCTCCTCAACAGAAGCAGGTGCAAATCTGGACTGAAGTCTGAGATGCTAATATGGTACAAATACTGACTGCTCAGCTGAAATGCAGCAGTAAATCTTAGCTTTTCAAGTTCCACTGCATAATTAATTTCTTACTAGATCTTATCAGATAACCACCTGTAACTAGATTATTACATTATAAATTACCTGTCTAGTTAGCCTTAAAGGTGATTTTCTAATAGGTGGCATTTCAGTTTATCTGCATTCCTCACTCTGACAGCATTAGATTTCATAGTTTGGTGACCCATTGGGAGATTCAGCTTCTTCTTTAATAGCACACTGAATGGGGAATTGTGGAAGAGCATTCTGGCCTGTAGCCATTTATTACATAACGTGTCGAATTTCAAAAGCCGGACTTATCCTCAATGTAATTCTGTCAGCTTCAGTGGCTTGCACCGGGACTGTTTGGTTTTGAATGTGAATGTACAAAGAAAAGCTGGGGTTTCCAGTCTCTGGCAAACAGTAAATTATGGGGAACATGCATTAAATATGTAATCGATGCTTGGATCTTTGTCAATAGGCAGTATTTTTAAAGTGAAGCAGTTAAACTGTTAATGTAAATGGAGGACGGGAGGTGTTAAGAAAGGTTAGTTGTGGTGGGGTTTTGTTTGTTTTGTACAAAGCTATTGGAAACTAACACTGCAAAGCTGCTATTTCTTATGCAGATTACTTATTTTATAAACATCAGGTTTCGTATACAAATGCTTTCTCTAATCACAAATGGTTACGGCCAACTTGAAGTTACAATTAAGCAACACTACCCAGCTAGAGCAGAGCAATATCCCTCGCTCGGCCGCCGCCTGCGATCGGGCGTACTGCGGAACTTCCCGGGAACGGAGAGAGGATCCTAACGCACTACAACAGGCATGGGACTGGAAGGCGCACGACGAGGTAGAGCCGGTACCCGGGAAGGCAGCCAGCCCGGCAGCCAGCCCCGCAGCCCGGCTCGGACGCCGCCGCCCCGCAGCATCGCTCGGAGCCGCCTCCCGGCGGGGACCCGGCGCAGGGTCCGGTGTCGGCGGCTTTTCCCCGCATCGCCGGCAGCCCCCGCCGGCACCGGCAGCCGCACGGAGCTGCTGCCGGCAGCCCGGGTCACGTGTGCGGGCCGTAATCCCGGAGAGGGGGTGTCAGCACCGGGGGAAGGGGGCGGCGGGAGGAGGGGCTGCCGCCGATGAGGGCTGAAGCCGGGTACCCGGCCGGCTGCGGGCGCCGCTGCGGGCGCGGCGGGGGCTGCGGCCATGGCCTGGCCCTGCATCAGCCGGGTGTGCTGCCTGGCCCGCTTCTGGAGCCAGCTGGACAAGTCCGACCTCTCCGTGCCGCTCACCATCCACAACTACTCGGACATCGAGGAGCAGGAGGACGGGGCGCCCCAGCGCGGCGGGCCCCCCGCGCGGGGCAGCGCTCGCCCGCCCGCCCCGGCCCCCCGCCCGCGGGACCCCGCCGCCGGGAAGCCGAGCGGCCGCAGGAAGGGCCGGGCGGGAGCGGCCGGGGAGCCCTTCGCGGCGGAGACCCAGTACCGGAGGGACTTCAGAGCGTGGCCCCTCCCGAGGAGGGACGCCTTCCCCTGGGTCAGCGCCAGCAGCGGCGGGAGGGACGGGGCCGCCCCCCAGCCCGCCCCGGGCCGCGCCGCCTGCGCCCTGCCCGGCGCCGGGGGGAGGCCGGCGGCGGACGGCTGCGGCGGCCCCGAGCAGCTCCGGCCGCGCTTACAGGTGGACGGCGGCCACACCACCTCCTACAGGTAACTGGGCCCAGGTGACCGCCCCGCTCCCCAGCCCGAGCCCCGGGGGTGCTCCCTGCCGCGGCCGAGGGATGCTCCTCCGCAACGTGGGGCGGGGATGCCGGCAAACGACCGCGGCGCGGGGGGAAGCGGTAACCAAGGGGAGAAGCGGGGGGGAAGGCAGGGGCTGCCGTCTCGCCAGTGGGCTCGACCTGTCGCCTAAGCCGCGTTTGCTTTTGGAAGCGCGATCCTTAAAAGCGTCGCCCGCTCCGCAGGCGGGCGTCTGAGCCCGGCCAGCACCGCCCGTGTGGCTCTGCAGCAGAGCCCGGCTGTGCGCACCGCCCCGGCACGGCTCAGCCGCCCTGCCTTCCCCAGCTCCTGCCGCGGTCCAGAGCGCAAGCGGGGTGGGATCCCGGGTGCCACCCCCAGCCGTCCTTTCCCCACCCGCTGATGGGGGATACAGAGCTCCTGACAGCTGGGGCTGCCCAGGACTTGTCCATACTCAACAGTCGCACCGAACAGTGCTCCTCAAATCTGTCAGTGCCATTATCTTTTTCCTTTAAAACTCCTGGAATGCCACGTTCAAGTTGAGCCAAGGATTACTGAGACACGAAGGCAACAGGGGGTATATGCCAATATGCGCAATAGGAAAAATTATCACAAACCTCCTTTCCCAAAGAGCTTTAAAAACAACCGACTTTTATGTCATTGATGCCTTCCTTTCCCTGTGATCAGTATGACTGTTTACAACCACTCACTTTCTGGAAAAAAGCAATCAGACAGGATGCACCTAAATTCATCCCCTGGAAGGAGAAGGGATTTCAGCTCCTACAAAGCTGCTGTTGAATATTGTACCAGCTTCACGTTGTTACCACACGCTCCCTAACAATGATGCTTGGCAGGTTTTAATGTATCTATAAGGTATATTAATAGAAGAACTATTTTTATTCCAACAGAATCCCAAGTATTTAGACACTTATTATCTATTATGTACCTAGGAGACATTTCTCTTCATAATTGCAGTTCATTAGATTGTTGTTTTTCACAACGCTCTTAAGAAAAACACACTGAGGACCCTGGGAAGGATTACAGGCCTGCACGGGAGAGCATATTGCTTATCCCACTCCTCCTCATGCAGGCAGCTGCCCTGGCACTAATGCAGTTAACATATGGACTCTGGAAGGAATAACTGCAGTGTTTAAATGTATGTGCTATTTCATCCTTTGCCACATCTCACAGGAGAATCAGAGAGTGATGATTAACTTTGAAGAAAAGCATTTCTAAATTTCCAAGCAGCACAGGAATTACTGCAACAGAGAAACCTACCTAGAACAAGACTTAGCAAGGTTCAACTTTCAGAAACGCACCAGTATTCCTGTTGTTGTTGAAGCCTGCCCTGTTTCTTCAGCCTGATCCCAGAGGAAGGGCACGATAGCCTGCATTAGGGCTGCAGCTTCCCTACAGCTGTTCTAACACTCAGAGTCACTTCTCACATCTTTCTTCCCTCTGACTTCTCTACTCTTACACAGGGCTCTCAACTATTGTCATGAAAGTGCAAGAAATTTGCAGGTCACAGGACAAACACTGGCCAAAATGAGATACCAACAAGCAAATCAAACCAAATTTTACAAAAAGTAGGACTTAAAGGTAGTTGAGGAACTCCTCTCAGCTGATGGGAGAAGCAGTGCAGGACAAGGACGGAGGCACAGTTCAGCACTGTTTGATATGTTTCTGTGCATCAGAGCACTGCTCCCGTGAAACTTCATTCTGCGAGTTCCTGCTACATCTTTGTCCCTGCACTGTTTTTTAAGCTCAGAAGGAAACTCAGCTGCATACCAAACTGGCTGTACATGGTGCAGCCAGTCAGCCTGACCTGGCATTTCCCAGAACAAAATAAACCCCCAGGATCAGTGACGAAGACCAGTCCCGTTGCTAGTGACTTCGAGGGGGAGCCTTTCTATAGCCAGAAGAAAATAAAGGTGGAGGGGATGTTGGAAGAATACCTGTACCTCTGAGGAAGCAAAGATATTTTAAATTTTGAAATAATAACTCTATATAAAGAGTGGAAGAACAGTGCAGCTGCCTGCTCTCCAAACTATTGCCCCACGTCCCCAAATCTTTGGGGCCGCTCCAGTTCCTGGAACTCTGCAGGGCCTGAATGAAGTCAAACCCCAGCTGGGCTACATGGGGGGAGCTCAGGCACACAGGCTGAGGCAGATCGATACAAGCTGCACTTGAAAGGCTAAAATGGGATGTGCTTCAACTGCAAAAAGATGCTGCGGACTGCTGCAGACGTTTGCGGTAGATCACACCTTACTGACGCGGGAGGAGGAGGAAGGATGCGCTGAGCCACCTTCTCTGCACCGCCCCGAGGGTTTGTCCTTGGGGGTCATGGAAGTGGCTTCTCCCTTTCAGCAGCAAGTTGCAGGTGCTGTGTATTTCTGACACAGCAGAGATTTGCACACAATTAGCTGTAGCACTAAGTCTTGATTGCATTTAGCAGACATTTTAGAAGTAGATGAATGCTTTACTTAGCTCCCTTCTACAGCAGGTGAGAGAAGCTGGTGCTGTCAGCAGGTATCTCCAGCTGGCTCTGTTCCCTGGGCGTCATCTTCTTACCTTGTTAGAAGACAAGGGGGATGAAGGCACAACCTCTCTGCCAGGCCTGGTATTGCTGGGAGACGAGCCCTGTTTGAGGCTCAGCTGTACTTCTTTAGGTTGCTTCAGACCTCAGTTTCCCCTTCGGTAACCTGCCAGTTTCCAGAAAGCACTTCAAATGTATAAATGAAAACATTGCATCAGAGCTGTGAGTGATTGTTTTGCCCCTTCTTTCCCCACCTGTCGGATTTGCTTGTATTAGCACTTGGGGAAGGAATGACTGAATTCCTGCACACACACAACACCAGCCCCAAGCAGAGCCTAATCTCTGCAGCTGGTGTTTCTAAATTATAGGTGTTCTGAGCAATTTCGTTTTGATGAAATAAAGAGCTGGGGTCAGTAAGGGGAAAGGGCCTGATGTGGCATTGCTAATGATTTTGGGAATAGCAGGGTGGAAGATCCCTCAGCAAACTGAATTCCCATCTTCTTGCGTGAGTATTCAGCGTGTGCTATTTGTGGCACTGTGACCATGGAGCAGAAACGTTCTCCCACCAAGGGAGATACCGCAGAGTGAAGGGGAAGGACACTTTTCCCCATGTCTATGGATACAGTCACCGTTACTTGGCTGTCTATAATGTTCGCCTGCCTTCAAATAGCGCTTTTGCAAAACGACACAGTGAACTGTGGTGGCTGTTTCACATCAAAAAGCATCTTATTTCATCTATGCAGAAGAAAACAGAGAAAATACCTGCCCTCATGTTCAGCAATGTATGGGATCATAGCACACACCTGAGCCGGCAGGGTTAATATTACTGTGTATGAGCTCCATCCTTGATCCAGCACGATATTTAAACACATGCTTATCCTTAATTATAGGAGTAAAGCTTTTATAATCAAGGCTTACAGTTATCTTTACATTCTTAAGTATCTTGCTGCTTGGGGAAATTAATACTGAAGCCTCTGATTTTTACACTATTTAAGAAGTAAGCTTGCTTGGTGCAGGCATTGGGATGGATCCAGAGAGATTTGCTGTGCACTGCATAGCCTGCCTGGGGCAAGGTGGGGTTTGGAGGAGGACAGAGCTGCAGGAGGAGAGGGCAAGGGGGCTGGAAATAGTGGCTCAAGAGAGGAAGTCTGTTGTGCAAAGTACGCTGCAGAACTGAAATGGGGAATATTCAAAGCTGTTGCGTAAAGGTAGGAGGAATTCTCTCCACTCAGAGTACACCCAAAGTTAAGTTAGAAAAGAATGGGAAGTGGAACAACGACAGAAGTCAAGACCCTGAGACCTACCCAGAACCCCCATTCACACAGCTCCAATAAGAGGGAAGCAGCTGCCTGTCCTGTTGTACTGCTGTAAGTGCTCCTTCCTCAGGGATCTGTCTGTGAGCAGAGCAAGCCCCCCAAACTCACCTTAAGACAACAGTTTGAGGCTTAGGTTATTTTTCCTGGCCCTTCAGTCCAATCTTTTGCTGTTGCTTCTTTCCGGTGAGTTATGAGCAGCTCCAGGTACTGCCTGACTCTGCTGCAATCGAGAGCCAAGACAGGGAACAGCCAGATGTCTTCTGCTTTCCTTTTCTGTAATTCCTGTGTGCTGGTCTAGCTTCCCCTCTATTTTTTTCCCCTCCATCAGCCTTTCCCCCAAACCTGTGCTCTTTGGCTGGATACTATGGGCACTATCTGCTCTTGTATCCCAAGCTTAGAGGGGCTTCCAGCACCGCACTGGTGTCTAACACAGCTCAGAGGAAAAGCACCCAACCACCTTCTGCTCAAACCCCACACACCAGTCTGGCTTCCCCAACAGATGTCTAGAGTAGTGTGTACTTTGAAAATAAAATCTGAATAACAGAGACCCCCAAAATGTACGCAGAACCTTCCCGCTGAAGAGGAAATGTGACAAATGTTGATTATGCCACTTGATTCTCACTGGTGTGCTAGGTATGAGAAGGAAGAGGGCAGTGGAAGAATAAATGCAGGCTATCTCAGGCAGTGTAGCTCAGAGTTATGTTCAGCTATACAGGATGAGCATTTTTCTCTGTTTCTTAAATGATAAATTGGATTATAATGCAGTGGCTCAGAATGCCACTGATAATTAATCATATGAAGCAAGCCATGACAAAGATGAGTTACTACAGCACCAACTGTGATGGCACTGGTGGGGCAAAGGAATAATATAAATACTGAAGGTAAATCTGGCTAGAAATGGCAGCCCCAGCATTGCAAACAGCATAGGCAGTAATTTCTGCCCTCTGCCTCCCCACCCCTGGTAGAAATGCCCTTCATCTCAGTGAAATAAAAAAGCTTTCTGGGTTAAATTTTCACTAGATCAGTAAAATAAAGATTTTGCAGGCAGCTTTCTCTGCAAGGCCAGAAAACATTTGTGAAGAGCATTAAATGGGGGAAGAGCCCACAGACAGCACAGGTTCCGGTGGCCACACAGCTCACAGCACCCAGCAACCTGAGCTGCAGCAGCGGCACGCTGTGTTGGGAAGAACAGAAGGACCAGTCCTGAATCCATCGTTCCCAAATCATGCCCTGAAGTCTGCGAGGCCACACAACAAATTGTGGTGAGAGCATCCCCCCGCCTCACCCCCTGCATCTTGGCTGCTGGACAGCCCTGGTGCAGGGGTCCTGCTCACCGCAGAGGGAGGTGGCACACAACCACCAGCTCACTGAAACAGCTCTCTTCACAGCTGGGCTTCATGGTAACCCTCTGGTAATTACAGTCCAACCTTTTTCGTTTGTTTGTTTCCAGCATACGCATCAGCTGCACTCCCACTTGCTCCATTTCCCATCACCGCTGGGGGGCTGAACTGTCCCAGCAGGTCACCAGCCTCCTGCTCTCCACACTGCATCGATCCAAACCTGCCCCTCCAGCCAAATCCCGACACGGTACAAAAGAAATGCCTTTCCCCGGGCTCTATTGACCAATTACAAGAAAGAGCAAACAAATGATCCACAAACCAGTGATTTACGTGATCAAAGCAGTTCCACAGAGTAACGGGGCAACCACCTGCAGGAAGCTGCTGTTTATTCCTTCCAGTGAGTCGGAGGTAAAGAAACAGCAGTACACAAAAAGCAGCCCTTCCCTTTTGATCTCTGCTATTTTAAAGCCTGCCTACATCTCAGAAGGCCTTTTCCTTTCGCAGCCCTAGTGCTTCAGTACCACTGGGTCATTTCTGTTTACGGAGATCAAAAAATCTCACCTCTAGGTTGTAACAATGAAGAACAAAAGAGAACCTAAAGAGAGCCTGGATGCTGAATTATGGGCCTGGAGGCTACTCGCCCTCCACTTCGGGTGCTTGCAGCCCCCAAATAACCTGACAACAGCTGCTGTCTAGGGACGAGGAGGAGGAAGGGGAGGGAGTACACCAAGAAGGGTGAAGATTGTCTCCAGCAGCAACAGTCAGTGTGTCTCGTTCATCCCCAACAGGAGCCGGACATCACACCACACAGGGCTCTCCCCTTCCCCATGCCATTTCTGTAAATTCCTCTCCCACCATGCTGTTCTCTTGCTAATAATGCTACTTGTGTGATCTGGGGTGAGACACTAGCCATAGTGTGGGAAGGGAGGGAGAGGCAACGCACCAGCTGAGCTCGACCTGATGCATTGGCTTCCTCAAGCACAGGAAGCAAATGATGGGAGAAAGTCAGTAAATCTTGACACTTGACATCTTTAAGTAACATTCCCCAGGCTCTAAGTAGCTCATGCGTTTTGACTCCACTCGTGACTCCAAGACTGATTTCTCTAATAGCCAAGTCAGAAAACTGGTATTTGGGCTCACGTTCCTTCTGATTCCTGGCTATACAGCTGGAGATGGGTGCACGTGCTGTGCAATGTGAAAGGCAGGGCAAATTTAGTTAGCTGCACTTCCTGAACCAAAGGTTATAATTTTCATTTCTTGTGCTTCAAGTACCTTAATTCCCAAAGGGGATATGTCATCTCTGTTTTGCCCAGTCCTTTCTCTGTGGATCAGAGTCCCGGGTTCCCCCAGGGGAAAATACTGAATCCAGTAATACTGCTGTGGGTCTGAGCTGTGACTATTTACCCTCACTTTTCTGTTTCTGTGGGTGCCGGCAGAGCATCTCCCCATTGCAGGTAGGTGCCTCGAAAATAGTTTCGGCTATCTAGGCTGAGAGGAGAGCGGTTTGGCTTCCAGCCAAAATGAGGGTCCTGTGATCCAAAAGGGCTGTGTTTTGGGGGCCTGCCAAATCAGCAAATGAATGATCAGCTATGAAGCAGCGAGGCAGAGCTGGCTGCAGAGACAGGCGGCACCGTCATTCATGGAAAGCTGGGAACACGCTCCACTGCAGCGTAATGCAGCGGAGAGACCAGCCGGCACAAGGATGAATGGTCAGGAATCAATGGCACCAGCATCTTTGAGGCAACGCAGCTTTATGTGGGGCAGCAGGTTCCAGTTCCTGGAAACTGCTGGGAAGTAATTGATGGCTTTGTACTATCTTGCTGGTATTTTGCCCAGTAGCTCTGTGTCCTCCCTCTGGCTGCGCAGCAGAGCAGAGCTCAGATTTAACTCAACATTCACACATGTCTGGGATTGCCTGCTGAAAGCTTGCATTCCTGAAGGCATCGCTTGGCCAAAAATCACCTTTCTGCAAAGGTGCTTCCTCATCCTGAGGTGCTAAAGCAGCAGGAACTTCAGCACCAGCACCGGATGAGCTTTGCAGGCACTTACCTGCTGCCTGAGCAAGCTGGGACAGCAAGATGCAGGGAAGCTAGAAGGTGGCAGCTCAGAACAGGGAGAGCAAACCAATTTAAAAAAAGATTTGCAGTGCACACAGACAGCCTTGGCAGGGGCCTGGTTTTCCTTTCCAATGGGCATGAACCTCTTCTGTAGAGCAATATCTGTTACTGAGTGGATTTAAGAACTTGCTCCGCCTCCACTCAAGCTGCCAAACTGCTGTCAGTCCCGGCTGCAGCTCCTGCCCATCTCCTTGTGCCTGCACCCACACTCATCTGTCCTGACAGCAGGCCAGTGCCAGCAGCTAGCTCAGTCCAGAGACAGTATCTTATTTTTTTTTAGAATTCATTTCATTAGCATGCTTGTTTCTCTATTTGCCTTAGAAACAGTCCAGGGTTGCACCCTGTATCTAGAAATCAACCAAGAAAAGAGGCAGCATTTTAAGGCTGAGTCTTATGTTTAAAAATCAAGCATAAAGGAGGCGGCAGTTATTTTGGTAATATACTAAAAGGATCAAGACCAAACTACACATTTTAAAATCATATTCCACACTTATACACTTTAGATAAGATTTTTAAAAGAGGAATTTGCAGCTAAAATAGCAAATAGCATGCTTGGGAAAAGTGAAAATCAGAAAGGCTGGGATCCAAGCTCAGCTCAGCACATTAAAACAGCCTATTTCCCTGGCCTGGACATGGCTCAGAACTCAGTCTTACACCTTGATCCTGTGTGTAAGCAGCTAGTAAAATGCAGTTATTATTTAAGTATGCCAGAGTATGAACATACAATTTTCACATCTTGGTTAGTCGCCTCTCCTTTTGCTACAGAAGCTGCCTGAATTGGTTGCCAGAGATACATAACACAGACAGAGCAGACTTCTGTCTTCTCCTGAGAGCAAACAAGCCAGCTCAGCTGGCTGCTACTGCAGCATCCAGAAGGTCTGAATGGAGAGGGCATTAGTGAAGCCTGGTTGTGACAAGAGGTACAGCAAAGCAGAGACCCCGCCGTGCTGTTCTTCTGTGCTCTCGAAACCTGTGCAGCCCCTTCCCTCAGTGCAGTCTCTGCACCCATTTCTGAGATGTCACCGCTCCAAGAATAAGTCAGCCAAGTGCCTTCTTCTCAGACATTATTGTGCAAAGTCAAAACACTTGCCCTCGTCTGAAGGAAAATCATCAGCAGAAGCATCTGCCCGCTGGGATGGCGTCTCCCTTGGAACACACTTCACACTGAGTTGCTGCAGAGGCGCAGCACAGCACACATGGGCAAACGTGCCGGCTGTCGAGAGAGCTGGAGCCAAGTAAGGGAACATCAGCAGCGTCCCTCCGTGCATGTGAGGGCTGGGCACTCGCGGCCCCAGACCAAGGTGTTTCACATTGTAAACGGCCAATGAGCCAGACAATGTTTTACATTTTAAGTGATCAATGAGCTACCAAGCAAAAAGTCACCCTGACTTTTTCTTACCCAGGAGGAAAGCACCGAGCACCTCTGGGAGAGTGCACATTTTTCCAGGAATAAAAAAAGAGTTAAGTCAGGGCAGCCAGTTAGCCCAGTCTGCTGCATCTTTCAGCCTGGGCTTCTGAGAGAGGCAGGCCCCTAGGCTCAGTTCTTCTTTTATTCTCAGTATACATTAGACGAGTTCAGTCTTACAAGCTGATTGTAACCAGCCTTGCCTTCTGGCTTTGCAACTACTCTGAGCAGAAGTACCCTGTATGTTGTGTTTTATGGGTTCTTCTGTCTTGACAATCTCATTCCAGGCAAGAGTATCGTGCATGGACTGGAGCAAAACCATCCAAGCCTATAAAGACAAAGCAAGGCTTCATTATCCCAGAAGACCATTTTGTTCAAGAGACAAGCTACAAGGCAGATTTTAAGGTAATTAACATTTTTTGAAATCACAAAGTCAATGTGAGTAAAGCCCAAAGTAGGTATCAGGAACTCCTCATTTGTTTTTGGTGTGGTGCATGTAAAATAAAACCATGTCCTCATTGACCGCTCTTTCATCACTGCCCATTAGGTAATGTGAACATTCCTTGCTTTCAGAGAGACATGCTAGAGAATGTCATACCATAACTTTCATAATTCAACACAGACCAAGATTTTAAACTGCATGACAGTCAGGAAGTTCAAGATTTGCAGTTCCCTCAGCTGAGGGAAAGACACACAGCTTGTACAACTCAGAGCAGTCAGCAGGCACTGGCGTTACAGCTGTAGCGCGCGATTCAACCTCTGGTGCTGCTGTCAACCATGGACACAGGTGTTTGCCGGGGAACGTCTGCAGATCACTGGCTAAGGAACAGCACCCAGCCAGACAGGACAAAACTCCCCTGTGCTAGTAAGGGCAGAAGCTGCCCCCGCTACCAACACCAAAGATGGTATCGCTGTGGTGAGCAGCCGAGCCGCACAGCTCTTGGGATTTTCCTGCGAGATTCTACAACCCTCTATACCAGCATAAGATCGTTTTCTTGTTGGCGAAATACATGAAAGCGTTACTGAAAATCCCATGAGGAAATGCTCTCTTTGTACTTGATGTTTTCCCTGGCAGGGCCCCACACACTCCCCATCCCCACGAATAAGGAAAGTGCACACCGATGAGGCTCTGGTTTAGCTGCTTTTTGTTTTAGACCACCAAAGAGAATGGCACTTCACAACCTATTGCAAAAGCTTTTCAAAGGCTGCACCAAGTGACTCGGAAAGCAGAAACGGGTCCAGAGCTGAATTCCCCAGCTGCAGAGTGCTGTGTCGTTAGAGGTAACAGCAGCTACTCCAGGGGCACATGTAAAAAGTAAATCTTTGCCTTGGAGGAGACGAGGAAGAAGGGTTTAATCAGCAGACAGTGAAGTGCCTCCTCCGCAGGGGATTGCTGGCACGCTGCTGCGACAAGGCACACGATGGGTATATCCAGCTCCACTGAAAGTGGGACAGTGACCGCAGGCAAAACAGAATTTGCAAACCTCACCGAAACTTCCTCCTTGCTCCAAATAGTCTGGGCTATTACTGAGGTGCAGCAATGAGGGCAGAGGGTATTTAACCCTTAAACCTTGTATTTTGACCCTCGTATTTAATCTCATATTTTGACCCCAGAGAGGCAAAATACAGTGCCTTCCTGTTTGGCAGACAGGATGCAAAGGAGAGGGTCCTAGATGAGCCCCTTAGTCCCTATCCCAGTTGTCATGGAAGGGAAAGAGAAGACTAGAATCCTAGACACAAAAACATCCTGCCAAGGACCATGTAAGCAAAGGTCCCGTTTCCTGGAGCCCCAGGGAAGCACGGTGGCCTCTCTCACAGACAGCATGGGAAAGGTGCAGTCTGGAATGAAGGTGGTACCGAAGAGCCACGAGTTCGAACAGGAATCAGGCTCTCCCTGGTTTACACTTGGCCATTTGGACCTTCCCTCTTGCCTGAAGCCCATGGCTTTGCCGGACACGGGAGAGTCAGGTTTATGTTGTGTGCTGACAGCCTGCACATAGGATTCAGACTGCTGGTTCTCTCCAGCTACTGAGCTGTGCACACGCTGCTTGTGATGCTCCTCTTGTTCCTTAGTGTGTCAGATGCATCCCCAGAGGAATGGAAAAAACACAACAATGCAAGAACAACAACAAATAGATCAATAACTCTCCCTATACTCCCTTTGCCTGTGGTCTTGCTCTTCTTTCTCTAATCGGATGGTGCCAAGAGAATACCCAGCAAAGCTTTCCATCCTTTCATGTTTTATGGCCAGATCCACCCAGAATCCTGGGCTGGATGCACAACTAAGGCCAGTCCTGTTTCAAATCCTTTGGGTTTTAAGCATCCAGGTGTACTTCATGCTTCAGTACAACCACAACAGCTACATGTTGCATGAAATACTGATTTGAAAGACATCAGCGAGAACATCCTCTCTTACCTCCACCTTTCCTCCAGGCCTGAGTTGACAACCTTATCAAAGTCCTTGCAGTTTCATAGCCTGGCATGGTCAGTAACCAATTTTTCTCCTTTGGGTACCCCAGCTCTGTGCCTCTGTTCACAGCACACGTAGCTCGTAGCCCCATAAAGCATAACCGTGGGGCATTCTGACGGAGCCTGGATGGCATTCTTCAAAAGGTTAAGGACCAGACACACACCACTGTAATTCCTCTCACTTAAATCCAGTGGTGAATTTGTTGTGACGTTTGTGGAGTACATGCCGGCGGGGCTTTGTGAAGAGGGCAGCTCTCCGTGGGGCAGAGCCTGGCTCCTGCCCAGCCATGGCCATCCCCATCACACCACACACCTCCAGGTCCAAGGGCTGGGTTACAACAAAGCCTCTCCTGGGTGGCACAGCATCACGCCTGCCCTTGAGTCACCTCATATGCCAAGGCCAGTGTCATCAATACCCAGCCAAGAGCTCACGGGGGAGAGCAGACACACAGCAGGTCGTCACAACGCTCCAGACCCCTCGAAATCTCCAGACAGCTGCACCCTGTGTCACACTAACGTTTCTCTCCCCCCTCACCCCACTAGATCCCAGAGGTGAAGACCAGGTTCTCCCCCAACCCTTCTGCTGTTTTCCAGGCGCCGTCACGGATCCTCAACGTGTGAACCTGGACTCTCCGCACACCCAGGCAGCTGAAACGTGGCGTTTCTGTTCAGATGTATCACTATGCAATTTTCATGAGGAGCGTTAAGATCAAAGAACCAGTATTATCAAAAGCAGCTCCAGTGATTAATGATATGCACACACACTTTCTGTTAACACAACAAACCGCAAAGCGCTCGGTTCAGAAGTGGCAAAACACGCTGCGAGGAGTGACCTAGTTTTTTCACAGGAGCAGGTTCATTGCTATGCCAGCTGGTGTCACGTTAGGAGATTGATTTTGGGCAGCAAAGGCTGTATTGCAGGCACCATCCCTACGTTTAACCACACAGGGCGGGAGGGAAAACAATCGCAAGCGGGATGGATAATTAAAACCAAAAAGAGTTTCTTTTGGCAGCACCCTCTAGGTAGGCCAGTGAAAGACAGGGAGGGTCTGGCTGACTTTGAGCTTCTTGAGGGATTTTGGGAACAGGACCTCAAATGGCATCACCAGAAATCATAGCACCAAAAGGGGCTGATCTGAACTTCCAGGGTTGTTTTAGAAGTTGGAGGAAGCCAGCGTCGTTGTACTCTAAAATAAAACGGGCACATGCAGTGTCTTAGGGCTTTAAGGCTGGAAAGCTGGATATTTCCAAAATTGGTGGGCTGACACAGGAGCAAGGGGAGACTGGACTTTGGGAGCCAGCCCTGCCAGCAATGCTCTGGTCTGGTTTGGAGGCGATTGCATGGACAGAACCACCTAAGCACCTACCAGACTGCAGAGGATCTAAAATATTTATGTAATTTATATAGCTGTTAGGGTCAGTGTAAATATTGTGTATGGACTTTACCTAAAGCAATTTGTGATCCTTTAATGAAAAGGACATGCTTATACTTTTAATAAATATTAACTCTTTGCATATGCAAGGTGGAAAAGATTGCCTTGAAATTCCTAAATTATTGCCTGTATATTGGTAATGCTAATGCTAGGAACAACCAGAAGCGAATGTTACTTAGAATGTAATGTAGAATGTAAGACATCCTTCATTTTTAAGATAGGCCATTTTAAATGTCAATATTCTAAAGCTGATTTTTTTTAGACTGGTGTGCATTTAACTTTTGCTGAGGTACACGTGTTTTAATAAACCATTTCTTAGCCTTTGTTCATTGAGACTGTAGTGGGTTTACAGTTTCCGTCTCAAAGACTTATGCAATATAATTAGTCTACTGCTTATTTCATGGTTTTGCTAATTATTTTTGAAGGAAAAAAAAAAGAAAAACTTCTACTTTATGTGTTTGGACCCAGAGGACTGTACAGTAATAGCAGTGCTTGCCAAAATAATTTTTCAGGACATTCGTTTTTCTGGAAATTCATTTGAAACATTCAAACTGTACTAAAGGTCTTGCATGTTAGATGTTTCTAAGAATTCAATCTGCTTGTTTAATCTCTTTATAATGTTTTTAACAGTTTTGTTCAAACAATTTAAGTTCATTTCAATCCTGGACTTTATTGACAGGAAAAAAAAATGATAAATTGTCTATTCAGTCTCTCTTCTTAATTAACTGTATTTCTTAAAAAAAAAAAAAAAATCAACCCAGTTGTAAGCAAACTGGTAATATAATAAGCTTGTATTTTATCAAATGGACTGGATTTAATTTAATAAATTAAAATGTATTTTGGCTATTGGTTCTTTCCCTTTTTTTTTTTTGTTGTAAAACACAACCCTTGGGTATTCAGCATTACAGGACGAGTTGTCACTATATTCTCTCTCGCACAGCTGCACGTGCAGGGCAGCAGAGCACACGGGACACCAAGCAAGGTGTCCTGGAGATGCCCAACTGCATTCACAGCCATCAGTTCCTCACTCCTCAGGCTTATGTGTAGGCACAGAACCCAGCAAGAACGGCTTCCAAGGCACATTTCAAGCTGTGGCCCCACGGCCGATCTGAAAGCACGACTGCTTTCCAAAGGAAAGCTGTTGCTCTGCAGAATTCGTAATCACTTACGGGAATTCTCCCACACATTTTCAAAGGGAAAGCAAACTATTCAGCAAGCAGTCCACCAACATGAAGGGGAGAGGGGGGATGAACCAGCGATACCAATTTGCTACATTCACTACGGAATGCACAGAGGATGGATCTACTTTGATGTAGGTGCCTTTCAGTGGTGCTCACAGCCACCCTGGTAACAGAAAGGGATGAGCAACTTGCATTTCACTCTGCCATTACACACAGACCACGGGAAAATGGTGCTGGCTTTGAATTTTAACAGAGACCATCACTTTACAGTTGCTTCCAAGAACATTTAGTGAGCAAAGGTGGCGAAGGTACAACCAGCTTCTCTAGACAGTGCGATGCCAGCTCTTCTAGCTGTGCCTCAGGAGGCTTCCAGGAGAAAGCCAAAAGCTCACGAGCTGTTGCCTGGCTCCAGCTACAGGAGGGATGAATGGAAGGAAAATCGAGCAGGTACTTACCGCTGCAAGGGACAGGGCGATGCAGCTGTCTGCTGACATCTGCAACATACCTGATTTTTGCAGGGGAAGTGCCTGCCTCAGCCAAACTGGAAGGTATCACACCAAGTTTCACTGAAGAGGGCAAATGTACAAAGGTTTTGCAGGCTCCAGGGTGTCACTATGTCAGGACTGCTTCCAACACAGCTCTCACATCAGGACTTGTCTTCCCAATTGCTCTGGGTTCACGTCCAAGTCCATCAAAGCTTTCCAACTGTGAATTACACAGGGTTATTTGACACAGAGAAATGTCTTTTGAAAGGAAGGTTTTACACCTGAAGCTTTGTAATTTACTGCCTCTAGGGTGACACAGAACCTGCTTGCTTTGTTCCATCTTGCTGACACCCGGCCTGTCGGGATGCTGAGAGTGTTGTGTGCCAGCTGCATCTGCTATGCCGGGGAGCTGTGAACACCTGCACTTCCACATGCTCAGGTGAACCTCTGGTGCTGAAAATACTCCATTACTCAGGACAGTTCTTGTTACCTGAACTTGAAAAGTTCACAAGAAGCACATTAATGCTTTTGCACAAACCGCACATTTCTCTTTGCATTCCACTAATTTCTTGGAAGGTGAACAGACGCAAACCTCTCACCTCTGCCTTATTCATACCAGTTTTCTTCATCTTGGCCACTCAGTAACATACGATCCTAAGGACCAACCTGGTTTACCACAAATAGATGTAGATGCCATGTAGTCCAGAGCAGCTGCGGCTGTTTTTCAGGGCAGAGATGGCACAGAAGGGATGGACGATCCCTCAGTTCCCAGTGGCACAGGCTTTGGTGTCACCAAGACTGCACCCAGGGACCCAGACACACAGCTTGCTCCTGCACCAGCTCTGCGTGCAAACTGCTTCATTTCTGAAGCGGATGAGCCAGCGTCTTCTGGGCAAGCTGAGCGTGACCACTGTGTCCTGGAGATGGGCTCACAAACACGTGGCCTCTCCAGCCCCAGGAGCATATAGGTAGCACAGCCTGTGCTCATTTAGGAGGTGGATCGGGTGGGGGGAAGGTTGTTTTTGTTTTTTCTTTGTTTCTCACCATCCGACTCTATTCTAATTGACAGTAAGTTCAGCTAATTTTTCCCAAGTTGAGTCTGTTTTGCCTACGACAGTTATCAGCACACAATGTCCCTGTTTTTATCTTGATCCACAAGCTTTTTCATCTTATTTTCTCCCCCTGTGCTGTTAAAGGGGAGTGAGAGGGCAGCCAGCCAACATCAACCCACCATGCTTTTCAATCTTCCACGCAAACCAATTACTTGCTGTTAAAACAGGCTGCTCTGGAGGATAAAAAGTTGGAGGAGCTCAGCTTGCTCCTGGCTTCCCTTCCCCCAAGCTCCAAAAGCAAGAGCTTTTTCAAAAAAAATTAGAAAAGGGAAAAATTACCTTTTCATTCACATCAATTCCACAACCACCGAAAAAAATTGAGAATTAAACCACCCCGAATATACAGAGCACACAAAAATATGTGGATCTGGAGAAACTTCTCAGTGTGAGGTGACAGTCAAGACAATCCTATCACAGCTAATAAAAGAATTTATTGTAAACATACGTATCTTACACAATTATACAGTATAATACAGATAACATGAAGGATTTAAACACTCAGCATTACAAATAGGGGTAATATTTGTAAAGAGATCTTTAACTTGTATCAAGACTCTTTAGAAAGCCAGAGAAATATACCGTAACATTTCAACACACTGTATCCTCCGTAGCATTCCACACACACCTGAATGGGTGCATGAAATTCCACAACCTCTAACTCATCTCCAAGCAATTCCCACAGGAACTTCTCACCAACGAATTATTCTCCCACCACTTTTCAAAATTCAAAGCACTTATTGCAAACTCTTCCTACATCTGAAGGACTAAACAAATGTGTTATTTTCTATCTGCTTTTAACAGATTTTATTTTTCTTCAGCAAACTTTATATGTTATTAATATAGCGTCTCCTAGGAGAATAACCTGTGGTTGCTCAGAAATGTAGCAGTAGATCTCCACTGCAAGAACCCCATTAAGAACAAGGGGCATTTACCTGCCTGCTCCAGGGCCAGGTTCAGGACTCGTTCTGAAACTCCATTCCTCACAGAAAAGCAGGACACAGGCAAGGAAGCCACAATTTGCAAACAGATGCTCAAAAGATGAGCTCCTGCATCCTCAAGAGCTGCTCTGGGCTTATCAAAGTCCCAGAAACTAAGCCCACAAGAGACAGGGGCTGGAAACACGTGTCATTGCAGAAGATCATAGCACGACTGAGTTTGCCCAAAAGGCTGTTCCCACACAACCTGCAGGCTGTCATAGCGATAGTGACAGATATCTTGAAAATGCCCTTCTCTTTTGTAAAAGCTGTGTACAGGGGCGCCTGAAAGCAGTATGGACTTTGAGCTCATCACAAAGCGAGGGGCCTGCAGTTCCCCAGCTACCTGGGTTCTTCCAACACTGAGCTCAAACATCATCGCCACTGCTCGACTCCCACACTGACCTCAGCTGAAAAACTGACGCCAGGGCTAAGCTGTGCACTTTACTTGTGCAGGCAATCCTGCACTCGGCTCACCCAAACAAGCCAGGATTATCTGTCGAACCCACAGTATCTGTAAATGCCCCCTAGAAAGGGTGTTAAGTCCTCTGAGTGTCATTTGGATTTCATCCATTGGTCCCATTTCCTGGACTCAAGGGCCAGGATCTGCCACTCTTGTTCAGCCAACTGTAACCCCCTGTTAGCTCCGATGAACTGAGAGGGGCTTATCTGCAGACCCCAGTTCTGTTTCAGGTGGAGAAGACAGGCAGCACCTCAGCTGAGGTGCACAGTACCTTCTTCTGGACCTTCTTCAGTTCCAGAACTGCATCAAACCTACGCTGCTCTCCTTGGAAGCCTGAAATGATCCTCTAACTGAACCGTCTTCCGCAATTCCTACACACTACTGGAGCTACCATCGCCTGTCTTCTAGCCCAAAAAAGCACCAAAAGATAACATTTTTAAGATTTCTGTTCCTACCTCAGGCTGGGAAAGGTAACTGTAGGTTACTGTTTATAAAAGGCTTTGTACTGTCAAAGCACGGCACCAAGAAGAGCGAGGCCTCAGCACACCCCTGTGAGGTAGGTATCCTGCTCCCCATGCTCAGAGATGGGGAAACTGAGGCACAGAGTGATTAAATCAAAGGCCATGCAGCAGATCAGAGACCCAGTTGAGATCAGGGCGTTGGAGGTTCTGGCTGTTTGACCCATGCTCCACTCATCTGACATCACTGCCTCACAAAACAAGCACCCTGAAAGCATGACAGTCCAAGAGGAGTCCCACCAACTTTACAACGGCTTGTTCACACTACTAGCAAGCACTCGTGGGTCTGGACAGAGGCGTGGTGGATGTGGGGTGGGTCAGGACGTTGCCAGCAAAGCCTTCTTCAGTGAGCTGTTGATAGCCAGGCTGCGGACATGTCTCCTACACCAGCGATGTTCCTGAGACAGGTAAGTGCTGGGGTTAGTAGCAGAACTTCTTCCTGCAGTCAAGACATCAGAGGAGCTCCCCACAAGCAGCAAATCTCTGATTTTTTGATCCTATCAGACCTCTCTGTGTTGAGCAAAACTTAAGCCAAAGTGGTGCTGCTCCCACAGCACTTCACAATCCAAGCTGATCATTACTGAACGCTGTCAAAACATTAAGACTTGTACAACACAGCAGGTCACCTGCCCACCAGGGTAACACTCCAAACCTCCTGGCAGCCTGGGGAGGCACTCGCTGGGCAAAGAGTTTCAGCCAGTCCAAGCCCACAAACACTCAATACTGTCCTTGCGCCTCTCCTGTCCCACGCAGGACAAGTGGTCAGTCAAACCTTACCAAGCCTGACCATGGTTTGTTCATCTTGATTGAGCACGTGCCAGTCTACCCTTTCTGACGTGACTAAGAAAGGTGACATCTCACACCGCCTCTAGGAGAGGCAAGGAATTTGGTTATGTTACACTTAGCTGAATAAGCTATCGATAAGCCTCCCCAGCTGTGTTCTCGGTCACATACATCACAGACGAGCAGGACTGGTAGGATTTGTTGCCACCATCAGCCTTCTGCTCCCCCACACCCAAACCTAACCAACAAACCCACCCATCCACTCAGATAACCCACCTTTAAAACCTGCCTTTGACTCGTCTCACATTCAGAGTGCCAAAGCAACTCTTCTGCCCACTGCATGGGGAAACCAACTCGTATGCAGACTGCATCAAAAAGCATTATTTCTTTTCTCAAAAAAAATGTTCAATCTCATCAATACAGATGTCCCAGAGGGACCAGGCCTGTGGCGTCTCTCACAGCTAGTAACTCAATGCAAACTGACGATGTTTGTTCAGCCACTGAACATACACTTACCAAGTAAACACTGACATTTAACGGGCTGATTTGGAACAGAGCATCATTTTGTTGCATTAAGGTGCATCTTTAATCGGAGGTAACAATCTAGTAGCCCAATGCTATAAATGTATATAATAGTGTCCTACAGAAATACTGGATTTGTCAACCCAACTTCAGTCATAGATCCACCTTTCCTGTAGCATCTTCTCTGCTCTAGTTCATTGCTCCTCGTTTAGTATCTTCATATTTTTGTTTGTGAGGAAGTCAAGAAAGGGAATATTACAGATGGCTTTGTGAATATTCATCACTGTGATTTCTCTTGGAGTCCTGCAGGGAATGCATCAGAGATGCTATTATAATACATAAAAAGACACATGTCCATAAAGCAGCAAGTCAATAAATTTACTAAGCGGGGAGAGGGGGGAAGAAAAAAGGTACATTTAAAAAAAGTATAAGAGAGCAGGTGTTAGAGCAACACAGGACAAGCATTTAAATGTCACAGCACAAAAAAGCCACCCTCAAATGACTGGAGTAAACATCCTGGGCACTGGGGAAGGAAAATCAAGTGCTGAAGTATTAATTCTTGGCCTTCTGTAGCCCAGAATATGTGTATATATTTCTATATATAACATACATACGTTTATAAATATTTATATATTTCTTATAAGTAAATATTTCAACTAAGCATTTTTTCATAGTGTTATTGTTTTCAATTCAAGCTATCCCAAATCATGCTGCTGAACAGAAATCAAATGTGGTCTCATCACTACCATAAAAATCACTCAGTATCTGGGCCAGAAAAGAGTATATCAGTAAAATAAAGAAGTGATTATTTAGGTTGTTTAAGCTCTGTCTGGCCACGGGTAAATTGTCTACACGGTAATCTGAGATGGACAAGAGTGGGAAGGTCCTTCCAACATGGCTCTGTAGAAATGGCTCATCTGCCTTTGAGCGTGGCAACACCAAAGAATCCTGCCTGCGTTTTTAATGCTGTCTGTGCTTCCACCCCTTTGCCATTATGGAGCTAGGAGATGACAAATCCCCTCGTAAAGCCTGGATCTTCCCAGAATACGGTTCATAGATTCCCTCACTCACATGGTCTGAGCCAGACAAAATCTGACTAAATTCCTCAAGCGGTTCAGCTCTCAGAGCTGGCCTAAGCGGTCCAAGAGCTGCCGTACCTGTTGTGAGGAGCTGTCTGGTACGCCACGGCCAGCGCCTGCCGTAGGATATCACTCATAAGCTGTTCAGTGGCCTGTGACAAAAGACATGAGGAGACAGCATTATGAAAAGAGGAAAGGAACATGCTATTTGCTGAGTATCAGTGTAAGAGCAGCCGAAACTCTGGCTGACTTCAATCCTGTTTTCCCTCAGCAGGGTGCAGTTCAAGATGCCCAAGTGAGTTTTATTTGCAGAGTAATAGGAACTGAGTATATTCCACAGAAAAAAAAAAGAGACCTATACATGCACAGAGCTCAGACTGCAACCACCCAGCCTGGTTTCTCTCTGGATCTGCAGAGCAGTATGTGCAAAGCAGGGGAGGTCTAGTGCTCCAGAGCCTGTGCTTCAAAGAGCATTTTAGGGCCCTGTCTCTCACACATCAGAGCTTGTTTTGTACATGGCAGATTCCAGACATTCTCCCGGGAACTGTTATTTGCTCGTTAGCCACTCCCCGTGGTCACCAGGCTTATGTCAAGACACTTTCACAAAAACCTCCCAGCCTGCGCAGCAAGAAGACAGCAGCCGTATGGTCTACACACCTGGCTTAATCAAGGTTCAATCAAAAGCTAATTAAGGCTCTTGGCTTTCTGTGCCTGTATCAAGACCAGAGCAGAGGTTTCTGGGACGTTTGGTCAGGGCAGCTGGCACAATTCTACAATTATAATGGAGCAATCTGATGGTTACAATCTGTGTCTACACGTGGATGTATCTGTATCCAAGTGTGTGTGTAACCTGGACTCAATTAGCTTTTGTAAAACTGATCTGATAAGCAGCAGTCTGTATAAACAACCCCCAAAATTGACTTTGGCTTGAAATACAGCTGAGCACTGCTAAAAATAATTGGTGTTAGCCTTCAGTCCAAATCCAGGAACTCCAACTCCATGCTGTTCAAAGCTTTGGTAAGAAACTATCTCTGTTTTTCCAAAAGTCATTATGACAGAGAAATGGTTTCTTGTACAGTGCAGAATTGCTGTAGTCTGCAGAAATTCAGTAGTCTCCCAGCAGAGGCAACCCAGGCAAAAAGGAACTGAACAGTATATGGAAAACAACAGCTAACCTTGTATAAAATAATCAAGTCTTACAGAACTCTGACGGATTTCCCCCAGTTTTCAAGAGTAGGAAAAAGTAAGGGGTACTTTCAGAGTTATGGGATGAGTCAGTATTACTGGAGGTGAGAATCTGGAAATCGCTATTCTGTGTCCAAGCCAACAAATCAGTTAGAAAGTTGGAAACACACACGGAAGTATATGACACTCTTTGGTCAGCTATATATCTTCCTATACATGTACAAAGATGGACATCAGACTCTGCATCTCCTGGTTTGATAAATGCATATTAATAAGGATACTCCATATTTTTTTCTACATTACTGGGTTAATAGTTACAGAACAGTTCTTCTTGTGAAGTAATTTCTTACCTTTAAAATCATATCTTCTACTACTGACGCATAAACATTCTTTTGTACCTCAGCAGGCTGAAAAGAAATCCCTATCTATAAAATATGAGAGAGAAAAAAAAATTAGTACATCAAATAACACAACCCATGTTGTACTACAGATGAGAATGAGATTTACATAAAAAAAAGATACTACAAAGAGTAGATAAAAAACAAGCAAGGAGACACTGCGGAACTTTCAAGCAGTACAATCTCAGGCTTCATTTTAAAAAAATCTGGAGAATATGAAGCTTGGCCATTAGAGCAGCCTGCAGAAATGCCTCTAAAACACAGAAGTAACAAAAGCAGGTTTTAATTTTTGTTTCAGAAAGTCAACACAAAACCCAGGCTGTGTTGAATGCCTTTGGATTGAGAATGGAAGCTCAATTTTAAAACTGTACATATATTCAATCCATCTACTCATCGTTTTTCCTGCACCTAACTGGCAACTGAAACCACTTTAAACAGCACTCCTGGCACAAAAGTTCCACATCGAAAGGCGTATTTCGTCCTCCAGTCACACTCTCGTCATGCCCGTGCCCTCATCACCTATATAGCAAGGGACGAGATAAACTGTAGGACCAGAGTTTTGTCCCTTCATGTCAGCACTTGAGATGGAGACAAAGATCCTTTCTTTCTCCCCCAGCTGCTCCACACAAACCCTTCCCGCTGCTCCTGTCTCTGCTGACAGCGCTCCAATGGTGAGAGCTCTTTCCTACAAGCTGGGTCATCACGAGACTGACTTTCCTTCCTGCTGCTGTCAGAGAAGACTCTCCTCTCCCTTTCTTTTTGAACAGCGGGAAGAAACCCAAGCAGTGGAGAAGTTTGCTGTGGTCTTAGCTTTACTGCAACCCCCTCTTCAGGAGCTGCAAAGCTCTGGTCCAAGCAATGAGCCTGAATCTTTCACATGACGGAACAAGAAGAGCTCAGTGCTAGTGCTCCCCTTTCATAACTTTCCCTTGCTTCTAGCCTTCCAGGATGATTTCTGGGGTGCTAAGCCCTGCAATACAGTTACTCTGACATGACCTCCTGGCTGGCATGCTTCACTTACTCCTGCCAGCACTGGTCAGTCGAGTGCCATGAGTCAGAAGGTCCAATTTTTTCCAGGGCATTCATAAAAACTTTCATAGAGCACCCAGAGGCCCATACAGATGAAAGGCAACTAAATAAACATAAGACCCCAACTAGCTTAACAGCAGTTCTTATTATGATTCACTCATTACCTTCTCTGCAGTATCCCTCACAAACTCTGATGCAGGCAAAGAAGCCAAGTAGAACTTCGTCTCCTCTTGTTTCTCCTCCTGTTCTTTCTTAATGTTTATTTTTAATGGCTCACTAAAGCTCAGAATGTCTACTTCCTCTTCATGTTCTGGTTCTCGTTTCAGAAATTGCTGTAGTTCCTCTAGTTTTCGGCACAGCTCCTCACCACTGCTGTAAGATGAAGGACATTCTGAAAAAGAAGCAATCAATTAAACACATGATAAGTTATGGAAAGCTGTTTATAAACAGATGCACACTCAGAATAGGGTAAGAAATTAAGGTAATTGGAAGTTTTTTCTGTAGTTCCCAGCAAACATAAGGATGAACAGAAATGCAAACAGTCATTGAAAGCCTTCTAATTATACCTTCATTACACTCATGGTCCTCTCTCTCATCTGCCCCTACACCAATCAGGAAGGCTGCATTTCAGACACAACCAGGCTAATGTGAGCCTCCGAAACATTCTCGCAGAAGCTTTTTGACAACTGCCAAAGCCCCATTTTCGCTCTTCCATCTCCTTGGAAAAATGGAGTTTTCAACTGTGTAGGCACCAAGTAGCACTAAATCATCTTTTACAATGCGACAAGTATTATCACGCTTTAAAAAAAAATAATAAAAATCAGAAGACAGATTTGCAGTGGAATTACAAAAGGGTAACCTCTTCCCTGCATGTTTGACACAAGCCACTACACAATAAAGAGATTCTTTTCTTCAAAGACAAACACGAATCTAGTTATTTAGAAACAAATATTAAAAGGTGCAGGTAGGCTTCCTTTCCACCTTTAGCAACTGCAATGCAGGGCCAGACTTAGCAAAGAATAATCAAATCCATACACTTCTTGGAAATACCTTAAATCCCTGTATGTTCAGAACAGAAAAACATTCAGTTTTGGGAAAAGGGTTATCTGAAAGTGAAACAAGGGAGCTTAACTGTGAAGAATGGGCAAAACTAAAGATGTATGTTTGGTACATTCTAAAACGGACTGTGGTAATCTCAGAGCTATGCCTAGTACAATAATGTAGCAGCTGTAATAACGCAACGTTAAGCTTCACACAGGCAAATTCACTTCACTTTTGGAGGTAAACTGACCCCCACTGAGCTCCACACTGTCGCTGCCAGTTTTGGGTTTTTTTTTGTACCTGAACTCATTCACTCTGTTTGCACGGTAAGTCTTTGGACAGAGGCTAAGCTTACCCAAGGACAGAACTGTCATTACCCCTGTGCTTAGTCTGTGTGCCCAAATGTGTAAATGATTCCACTGTGGGGCTAGAATCATCTCTCATAAGATTTATCTACACTGGGCCTCTGAAGGTCCCAAAGCACAATAAAACCCAAAAGAGGCCCCAGAAAACATCAGGACTGATAGGCACAAGAGGCAGCCTCACTTGTAGGCTTGCCCTTACAATCTCCAAATTCTGTTATTCCCGAGCGAATAGAGTTAAAAAAGAAAGAATCCCCTTCTCTTGAAGAAGCAACATGTGTGCACGTACAGTCTCGAGCCATTTAATAAACAGCATCTTTGGCAAAAAGGAGCTTTCTGTCCCTCCACACTCACCTGGCTCACTGTCGATCTGCGTCAGCACGTCTTCAATCGAGTCCTCATCGTTCCGCAGGGTCTCGGGGTCAGGGGGAGTGTAGCCGTGGCACCGGCACCAGTGCACCACGTGCTTTGTTTTCAGGGGTGTGATGTTGTGAAACCTGGGGTGCTTCTCTGTGATTTCTTGCAGGATCTTTCTCACTGTCATCGCTCGTTGCCACTGTGACAAACCAAAGGGAAAGCCCGTCAGGCTGGCTAAAAATGTTTAAGGCTAGACTACGGCCCAGAACAATAATCCAGTTTGCAAGGAAAACAAAAGGAATATGATTTTTTCAGAAGTCAAAACAATGAGGAAAAACAAGTGTGGAAGGTGGTCCTAATCCTGATATTAGGCAGCTCTGGGCAGCTCATTTAAACTCTATTTTCTCATCCAAATAAAACCTCGAATAAAGCAACATACATTTACCACGGCCCAGACACATCTGTCTTGACTTGAACTGTCTCATCCCTCAAGTAACACCGTAACATGGCATAGTGCAAGAAATCCACTAGAGAAAAATATGCTGCTCAAAACTTTGGTCAAAGTCCTTGCTCATTTAGCTGGCAACAGCAGAGGGTCTAATCAGTCCTAATGTCTTCCCCATATACGTCCATAGCAAGACGACAAAACTATGAAGAAATAGGGGGAAACATCACAACTACAATACAAAAAGGTCCAGGCTAACTGAAATATTTATCTTTGGTAAGCTGACAATCTATTTCAGCACTAGCATTGCTTATGTCAGATCCCTCCGTTCTCTTCCTACAGAAACCAGATACAATCCGACGAAAAGACGGATCAAGTATGTTGGGTAAAATTTTCATGGGCGTAATATGTCACAGAAGAGTGACTAGGATAATGTATTAACAGGAGAGTTTGCAAAAATTCTGATAAAAATAATTTCAAAACCATCTTTCTTTGGATCAACTGAAAAACAACCTTCAGAGTCCCCTCTGCTTGAGAAAGTCTCTGAGCAATTGCTACCTGGACCAAAAGCAGTGTGTCCTGCAGTCAGGAATGCTTCCATTTACAATGCGACAGACTTCTTCAGAAAACAAACCAGCCAACAAGGAAGGTTCCATAATTCAGAAATCCTCCTTGCATCCCTAATGACTGCTTATGAAACACAGGAGGAGAGGAATTACCTCGGCTGCCCTCCTCTTTCCAATATTCCAGCTGTAATACTGTTCCACTGAACTGGCACAAAAAGAGCTTGCATCTTCACCTAGAAAACAGAAAGCCAAAAACAGTCTTAAATTTTTAGTAAGTGAAATAAGATAAATTCTGGGTTTGATGTTCTGTAGTGAAGAGGGAAATTTTTTTCATGCTCACGGGATCAAGGACTGTAACTCCCTAACTCTTACCAATGCTGTGCTCTCTTTGAGCACAGCACAGATATGTGCAGACGCTTGTTTTAAGCTTCTTCTTCCCCCAAAAATTGCAATGGTGTAGACCTGTAAGTCTGTCTTACTGGTCAGAGTCTCTTCTTTTGGAAAGCATTATTTTTTTTGCCAACAAATTACAACACAAAAATGGAACAGTGAGGTTTCCTGGCAAAAACATGAGAAGGAGATATGAATCCTAAGCAACAGATTAATGAATGCCAGAGAGCATCTCTGTAGGCCAGAGAGCTGTAAGTAGTGAAAGCTTTACTGTGCCGCCCACTCCTGCTTTGCTCACTGCACTTATCTTGAGAAGGTTTCCAGGACCACTTGTTCAAAGTGCACTAGTTACCAAAGAAAGCTGATAGATTTTCAGCTGTGTACATGAGTAAGAGGTGTGCAATTATAAAGTACCATAAAAAAATTAAAATGTTTCTCTGCAAACTACCACCTCGGTTTTTTTTGGTTTTGTTTTTGTTTTTTTAAAAAAAGGGCAAAAACCCCGATAACAAACACATTCCAGTGCTGACCTATGTTATATTTGCAAGCATTTCTGAAAGCTTGGTATTAAAAAAAAAAACCAACAACATCTATTAAGGACGAACCAGGGAAGAGATGACCTACTTGCAGCCATTATGTGAGGAAATACAATCTATTTCTAACCAAAAAAAAAGAAAGTTAATAACTGCTGACAACACACTTGGCTTTATTTTAAGAACCTAATTCTAAGCATCTTTCGAATAACCCCTGGAGTAAGCTCTCTAAGATAATTATTTCATTTCATTCTGACTTTTAATAACTTTTGTGGCTACGGATTATGCAAGGTATTCTGTTGATACAGAAAACAGAAAACAAAGCCTTTTAATTTACTACTTACTCTTTTCAGCAATTAATGGAACCTTCTTCACTATTGCTGTTAAAAGCTGCTGGATGTTCTCCACATACTCTACACTGCAATGGATAAAAAACCACCCACAATCACTGTTGGAAGCAATGAATCAGATGCAGAAGGTTTCAAAAATCACTACATGGTTTAGTCCCTAGCCCGAAGGCATTATAGCACTACTAGTCTGAGGATAAACTGTTCTGCCCCGATCTGGACAAGGTATTTCAAACAGCTCTTCCTCTTGCCAAAGTGTCCACATTTGAAGCTGCATTTGCCAAGCTGAGGAAACTGAAGACAGCCTTTGTCGGGCAGGCTTGGAAGAAATCCCTGCATCATCTCACAAGCTGCAGCACAGCTTTGAGGGGTAAGATGCACTGGTTAGTGCAGGCCGTCCCAGCAGGAACACGTGATACTGCACGGGAAATTTTTTACCTACAGAAGTTTAGGTAAGTTTTACTCAATCAGTCATACTGTATTTAACTGGCAACAACTGTATTTTCCATTAGTTGTTTTATAACTAAGACAATTTCCAGTGCGTAGTGACTTAGGATTTATTCCCGTCTCTTACACACACTCCCCATCAGGGTCACGTCTGCAGGGATATGTCAGGGTAACAAAACTTTTCAAAACACGGAGACAGGAAGAGCAGAAGAAACATCCGACACAGTACAAGAAATATGCAGAGAAAATTTTGCAAACTGAGTTCTGGTGAAAACAACACTAACAAGTGCTTGCGAGAGCATCACAAACAGGGCAGCAGAATTCAAAGCATCCAGTGAACAAACACTCCAGTAATCTTTCTTATTTAATTCTAATTCTGAACCAAGGTAGAACTCGTACTAAGTCATTACAGAAGTACATTAGTTTAACATGACTAGAGAGGCAGGAAGAGAGACAGTTCTACTCATTCCAGATGCCTCTTTTTCGATCTGCACTTTGCTGGGCAGTTTGACCTCAGTAAGGACACACAAAGGCAATGGGAATTATACAAGCAGTGGACAGTAAAGGGGTTTTAGCAGCTTGAGATTCTAGCAAACTCCAGAACAACTGCAAATCTTCAAATATTTTTTTCCCCTTTCATGAGGCCTGATAACAAACCCATTTACAAAGAAAATATTGCAACACTGTCTGAAACAAATGCCACCCAACAGGATTAGTACTGATACAGCAGCGAACGGGATAGATTTTAAAATGTATTTCTAGGTCAAACAACACTACTGCATGTATCCCTAGAATCTTCTCCATTCTCCATGGTGTTTCAAAGATCAGAAATGCTTATAGAGAAATGAACAATTACTTGATAACGTAATTCCCAAGTTCGGAGCTCTCTTCTGTTTTTACTGCTGCTTGGCCTTCTTGGGTACCCACAGAACTGCAGTTTTGTCCTGTTGAATCAGGCTCCATCTTAACTTCAAAGAAACAGAGCACATTTTAAAAGACGAGAAGTACCAGCCAGCTTGACAAATAGCGTCTTGTGAGACTCCAGTAAGAATAAGGCTCTTACATAACATCACTTAATTTGTTGTTTCTATTTTGATTGTTAAGCATGAACAAATTTGGCCTTCAATTCTGCTGAAAGAAGGCCACCAGAACATGTTCCCCCTCCAAATCTCAACACGCCCTCATCTCATCCTTTTTAGAAAATCTGCATAATCAATTGCTGATGCTTTCCACATGACTGCCTGATCTAAATTGAACTGCCTGCAAATGTGCGTTGGCCTTTTTGTAAAGAAAGAGCTGGACAGAAAACTACTAACGGTTTCAGCGAGAAGTGACACTTCGAAGTGAGAACTTTTTTGAAGACATCACTGATTTTGACATCAGTGAACTTTGTCACATCTAGGGCAGAACTTTGGTGAGACAGAAGCAGGGAGAGAGAGACATTCCCAACTCTTAACAGCCAGGCAGACCGGTCGCTCATCTGGGATGGGAGAGACACATGACAGTTCTGGAAGAACAAGACTTTGAGTATGTCAGCTCTGGTCTATGCACTATCCTGGCAAGTACTGTACATACATCCTTCCCCTGTGTGTTTAGATCTAGTGCTGTTGGAAAGCATTATCAAGTCCATTTCACCACAGCCACTGCTCTGAGGATAGCAGTTATTATGATTAAACACACGAAATACATTAAATAATTAAATATATTAAATAACTACATGCTGCTCTACGGATTTCTGCAATGACAAATTGAAAGAACGAGCGTTTAAAGTACTCATGGTAGCTTTCTAGAACATCCTTATTTTTCTCTGTAATTGCCCATGCTTTGGGATGTGTTGAGGGAGAAGGCACTGTTAACTTCCTAGTCCCCAGGTGCCATTTTTACTTGATTTAAATCCTAATAACAATGGAAATAAAGGAACTCCCAGTCACAGGGTCCACTTCCATAGTCAGGTCACTTGCATAAAGCAGCACCAGCTTATTTCTACTATTTATCTTACTGAGAAATTCCTTGTTACCTTTAGTGATGGACGCCGTAGATGGACTAGGGACAACCACACTTGCTGTTGTGACAGCTGAAACAGCTGAAACTTTGCTGGTAGAAAGTGACTGTATCACTGGAGAGGAAAAAAGACACAAGAAAAAAAAAAAAGAACAACAAAGAAGAAAAAAAAAATCAAACTTCATACACTTTGGCAAATAACCATGTTCAGAAGCAACACGGTGTTTGCAGCATAAAGTTTAGGGATGAATTTCCTTGCTACATTTTCTTCTCTCTCTAACTTTGGACCATGGACGCCAACAGTGACCAAGAGCTACCCTGTGTCAAAGGGGATTTCCAAACACCACCTGTCATCCTCCTCTGCCCTTTACCTTTGTTCATAGGCATGAGTATTGTCTGAACACCTCCAGAAGCTGTGTTTACACCGAGCTGTTTAAGCTGGCTGGGAACTGTCAGAACAGCCTGCTGTGGACTAGACTGATTTGAGTGGATTTTTAGCAACCCTGCAAGAAGAACGGAAGACAAAACGTTAAATAAAACACACCATTTTGTTATCTCCAGCTACTTATCTCCCTTTCTGCCTGAATCAGAATGGCAGGTAAGGCTAGCACTGCCACCCTCTTGACAAGCCACAGTTCAGTGAACTGTCAAACAAGTTGTCACTGACACAAATGATTGCTAAAATGCTGCGGCGCTGCACCACAGTGTGTGCAGCATTATAAGCTGCACAATGCTCTGATATTTCTGAAGCAAGTTTCCTAATTACCTAAGTCATCTTAGGCAGAAGTTGATGTAACACAAACCTTTCAGCTGAAGCAGGCTCAGCACAGAGAAAAAACACTCTCTTGTCAGGACAAGACCTTGTGCTCAAGGCTCTGGAGAGCCCGTGACCGACCTGTTGTACCTGCGCGGCCGCTCACACCTCTGCAAGTCAGCTTAGCAGAACCCACTGCAATCAGCAGAGCACAACCAACCACGTTTTAGCTAACTGACAAGCAAGAGCTCCGCAGTACGTCTGACGAAGGACATACCTAAAGTGAGTGTCCTGCGTCCTTCTGTAACGTGCACTGAATACATAAGGATGGCCAATCAAGCTATGAAGCATACTGAAGTGAGGACTCAAATCACTGATTTTGGTCAAGGCTAAAACAACAAGCAGGTACATTCAGGTATTAACGGCATTATCAATGGCAGCACCAGTGACTTTGGTGGAAACCAGCACGGCCCCAAGCTGCACCACAGTGCCAGGTGAGCAGCGCCCATCGCCAGCCCACCAGCTCTCTCCTCCATGGCGATGACGCCTCAAGCAACCACAGCCAGCACCGTAACGCTGTGATTTGGGCCTCTGCTCATCCTTTCTACTAGTAAACCAGCTATTTTCAATGTAATTGTATTCGATCTATAGCTAACTTCTATTCAGATTGTGGAAATTTAATAGGCTTCTATTTTAGAACATTGACAACGGTAGACTTCTTAGTTTCATAATAGTAATTTTATACTCACGATTTGAGATAAAGTTTCCATTCTCCTCATATTTTATTAAGAAACGCAGCTGCCTTTTAAGTGCTAGACATGCAAGGTCTGGTGAAGATGTCTCTTTGTTTTGACAGATGTATAGCACTGGTCAGTTAGGCTTTCACCACGAGGGCAGGAGGCTAACCTAGTACTACCAACTAGTTTTTAAACATCACAGTGCATTCTATTTAAGACTCTTAAATAAAAGCCCATATCTTTAGAATTAAAAATCCGATTGCTACGCATCTTGCCAAAATTTTTCCTTCCACCTCCAGCCTTTTAAACACACAGCCCCAGGATGGCCAAGCTCAGCGGTGGCTGGTTCCCCTTGACACACTGAGCCCCAGCAGTGCTGGGGATGTTAAATGGTGAATGGAAGGTCTCTTTGGGCACAGCACCAGGCTCCAACAAGCAAGTAAATGCTCATGGCTTTGCAAGTCTCCTTTCCAGAACCGTTTAGCACACTTTGAGAAAGTGTATCATTTCAAAGAGTGCCTTGGTGGATGTCACAAGTGTGTGATGCACAGATGTGTCAGGACAGGACAGCAAGGGTTCCAAACAGCAAGGCGAGTAAGAAGATGACATTTTCAACTAACCCTATTAGCGTGATGTGTGGGAGACATGGTTTGTTGCGAAAGGGTGGGAAAACTCAAGATTTTTTTCGAAAAGTTGCTTTAAAAATGCAAATCTCCAGAATTTTAACACAGTTTTGTTTTGGTTTTACATCAACATAACATGTTATATAGCCACTGCTTCTTTGGGGATTCTTGAAGAAATGTTTTTCACGATGAAGTCAGTGCCTCAGGTTATAAAAAACAAACCAACCCAAAATCTAGATAGCTTTCTCATACCTAAATGGGAGTTTCAATCTGAAAGCTATTTAGAATGGCAAATTTTCTATTAAAAAACCTCAAACCTCTCTGCTTTGCTTGCAAAGAGTAAAACACTCAACTAACCGCTTATTGCACAATTGTGGCAGTCTTAGACCATGTTGTTTACTTTCAAGCTCTGGGTAAAACAGAGTGATGAAAAAAGGAAGAGTTTGTAAGACTGTACACAGGAAACAAAAAAGAGCTGCATTTAAAAGATGCTGTCAGATGAGCTCAGCATCACTTTCTCTTTTCCGTATTTTTACTCTGTTTCCACTTCACGAGAAGCCACCTCAAGTCAAGAGAACACGCCAGCAGGTAAATGAGTCAAAACATAAATTTCTGATTTTAACCCATAATACTCAAACCTGCTATATTTGTCCAAAAGACACTGGAAGACAATAAAACTAAGGGAAACTTCCCCCTACATAAGGGCAGTCCATCTTTATTACCTCATCTTTATGAACTCGAAACATTCCAGATCCAACCTACTTCACTGTATTTAATGGATTTTGACTTCAAAGCCGTCAGTTCCCCCTAATCAACACCCCTCGCTTTTCCAAGCCAAACAGAGCATATGCAAAGCCTCGGAGCCAAATTCTGCACATGCAGCTTCTCCAACTTCAGTTGGGTTTCACTTTCACAAACTACCCAGTCTGCAGTATTGCTGGTACCTTGATAGTTTCAGCAGTCAGTGACACGCTGTGCTCTTGAACAGGCAGAACGCATCTTCTAATGAGAACTTGGCCAGAGAACTAAAATCCCTCTCCAATACCAACAGGCAACTCGCGCTGTTATTTGCAACAGATAGTCATTGCACCAATGTGGTAGGATGACAAATTATTTAGACATCTCCTTGGCTAAGCCAGAAGTTATGCTAATAATATATATGTTTTAGAAAGCATGACTTCACTTTTACACATTTAGAAATGCAGGTGACTTTATATTCTTTCATTCACAGTGAAGACATCTGAAGAACTTACACCTGGATTCTAACTTTCTATAGGAAAGGCATGAAGGGGGTTTAATACCTGACACTGAAGCTTTTCCAGCCACAGGCGTTGGGGTAGTCATCAGAGAAGCAACACTTACAACAGTGGAAGTTGCAGTCTTATTGACTACTGATGAAGTTGACTGGCTCTGGCTTATACAGATTTGGTGTTGCTGTCCAGATGTCTTTGCTGCAGGAGTTCCAGAAGATGATGAACTGGAACCTGCATTATCTATTTGCTGCATAAAAGAGGCAGAGAGGCATAATAAATTCCTTTTCATGTTACAGATGATTCAACGGTAAGTACAACGAGGTAACATCTAGCAGCAGGAAAACCAAACGTTTATCTATCAATCTAGTCCTTACCTGGGGATTATACTAGCTAGGGTGCAAACGTTCTATTACAGAATATTGGCAATATTGTTTCTCACCTGGGCCACCCCGTTTGTGGGGAGGGCCACGGCAGGAGCAGCAGCTGTGGTGATAACACCTCCTGATACCCTCAGCACGGTGGTGCCAGGTTTGGAGAGCTGGGACGAGACAGGCACTGATTTTATAGACCCATCTGATATCTTCATCAGCGATGTCTGTCCACTGGGTGAAGCCTTTGAAAAATAATTCAGCACAAGATAAAAGGTGTATTTGTTGGGATTACCAAAAAACCACCAAACTTTAAAGAAAAAACAAACAAGAAAACAAGAGAAATGCTTCCTATATTACTGAAAAATGTTTTCAAAAGACTTCTGAAAAAGGCAATCTGTCAATAAGAACTGGAAGAAAACTACTACCTCAGAAAATCAACTTTATCAAACTGTTGACTTTTCAAAAATATGTCTATCAATCTTGAATTTAGGATGATCAATTCCAGGCATTCTTGCTGAGTTTAAATTTCACAGGGACCACTTGCTACTTCTTTTAAAAGAAGGGCCTTTGAGGGATTTTAAGATGACCAAGGCCAAAAATTGTTAAGAGCCTTAGCAGGTGTCCCTTTTCTAAGGTTCAAATATTTAAGCACATTTTTGCACCTGACTGCAATCACTTCTGTAATTCCATGTCATTAAGAAATCCCAGAGCACATTTTCAAACTAGCAACCCAAGCTAACAGACAATCCACTTTGAGAACACAAATCAAGGTGGAAAACTGTGGCCCAGCATCTGCATATGAAAGTACACCTTTGTGTGCTTTCCTTATCATAGTACAGCCAGCATCATATTTGTACAAAAAACCAAGGCAAACAACTACAAAAGGGAGAGGTCTCACAATGTGTGGCTGTGTTTCCTACACTTTATCTGACAAAATGCTGACTGGTAACAGAGAAAAATATCGTTTGCATGTTACCTGTGTAAATAGAGCTGTTTTCTGTCCAGTTATCACTTTTAGTGCTTGTCCTTGTGTGGAAGATGCTCCGACCCCCACATTGCCCTGCACAACTGAAGCTGGAGTCAGCTGCTTCCCAGAACTCTGAGGAGAAGGCTGGCCAACCAGAAAGGTGCCCTGCTCCAGAAATAAGTTAGGGAGGTCAGCAATTTGAAACACCGTTAAACAGAAATCTAGGAGTGTCATTACAAGGTATAAGCCTGTAGCTATAATGCTACAACACAGCATCTTCTAAAACAAGGCACTGCTAATTACAGTGGATGCTTCTGCACTAAGGGCTGGACACAGCCTTCTCTTCTTGGTACAGAAGAACACTTTCTGATGCAAAGGAAGAGGTGAAAAAGCCACAATCAGTTTCCTGTCTCCTCAGAGGCACCCACTACAGCTTAACATACTTTGTGCTCTTCAAGTTTATTCTTTGTGACAAATGCTGCTTAACTTGTAAGATCAGAGAGCCTACTGCTGTGCTAAGCAAAAAAGAAAAAAAAAGAAATATAGAGACATTCTGTCGTCTTCTCACTTCAAGATGTATTTTTTTTATATATATATATATATATTCAGAGCTCAGCATTCAGAAATCACAGCAACAACTGGAGGTGTGCACTCTAATAACCCACCGCCTGAGGCCTGGCCGCCCTTCCTGCCTCACATCAGTATTCAGCTGCTGTCCTCCAGAGGCTCCACGCACCCACGGGGATCCCTTCACGCAATCCTACGTTTTCTCATTTTTCTTCCTTACTCAGCCTTGCAGTTTCTCTCCAATAACTCTCCTTCATTCCCCTATCTCTAGTGCTTTTCTCAAACTCTTATGCATCCTACTGTTTAAGACCCATACTCCAAGAATGTTCCGGGTACTACAGAATGACAGGACACCCAGGAATCACCACTGCAGCCTGAAACGTCAATCTGCTGCCACTGAGATGCTTACGTCACTGACCTGGGGCGTCTGCTTCAGGATGTAGGATGTATAGGTGAGATGCTGTGACAAGTTATTGCTTGTGCTTTGGGTTCCTCCTCCTCCCCCACTGTTCGTAGAAGAACCAGATTGGAGACCTGTAACCAGAAGAAAAGGCTTGACCCTTCGGTAACCAGACACTGTCAGCTGCTAAAGCATCCCCGGATATACAAGTAACTGAAAAAACTTTGCAAGATGCTTGTTGCCGCATGTTTTGCAGCTGAATAACATTATCACCCAGTACAGCACAGATCAGATGTGCTCGTGTGCTCTCTTATAGCTCAGCAAATGCCGCGAATGAAAGGGGCTACGGGGGAAAAAAGGAGGACTAGGGGGCAAGCAAAGCTCATTTCAGGCTGATTTGGAATTTTCTATCAAAAGAAGATGCTGTCCAACAAATGAACAGTCTTTTCGTCAGTCTTTTGCAGGTTATGAATCTGCAGCAAAAGCCCTAGAAACACTCTGAATCCCACTGGCTTCTTAATTTTACTTTTGTTGGCTGTTCCAATACATCTTGTTAACAGAATATTAGACTGTGGATACCAAGCAGTGGTAATTTGCAGCGACACTTTGATATTGCTCTGTCTCCAGAAAGAACAGCCTCAACACTGACTTTTTTGCAATCTTTCATTAAGAAACAAGGATAAAATAATACTTACGGCCCTGTCATTAAAAATCACAAGTATTTGCTCTTCCTCAACAACTGTGAAATTATGTCAAGGTTGGACTGCCCCAGCTGCCTCTCTAAATGTCAAGCAATGGAAGTCTCATCACAAGTCTTACAGCCCCAAAACACCTTTCCCAAGAGTAGCTACTTTTTCAGTGACATGAGATCTATTGCTATGTTGCTGGTATTCACAGCCTTACATATTAAACTGAATAATACCTCTTCCTCGCTACCAGCATCATAACTGGGAGCAAAAACGTTACACGCAATCCACCTCCCATCCCACCTTCCAGCCTCAAACAAGCATTCTGGACATGGCTCATGACAAAACTCTTCATCTACACAGTCCATAACCCACAGTATCCTTTCACTACAGCCATAGCACACTACAAAGTATTGCCCACTGGAACTGTTTTAGCAATGTTATTCTCCAAGTATTTCACCACAAGTTTGATTCACAAGCCCATTAACAACAAAGTGTTTCTGCTGGTCTCAACGGCTTGGGGCCAACCTTGTTCAATTCAAAATTCAAAATGATTCAAAATCATTTATTTCCCTCATTCCAGATATGGTACCTTGGACTTTTAAAAGATAGTTTCTTATGTTTCTAGTTTCTCCGGGGTGTCATGTCATTACTTATTAACAGCTTTCAAAACTACACTCAAATCCACTCAGTTCTCCACTATGAAAACATAGTGGTCTCCTCTTACAGATCACAACAAAGAGTTAAAATACAACCCTTTGCTGAATTTTGAGGAAAATTACATTGCTTTCAGCACAGAAAGACACTGAGAGCACTCCATGAAAAGCAGTTTCATCTAAACCAGAAGACATCTCTGAGATCTCAGTCTTAAAAAGTGTTGTTGTGAACAAAGAAACCCCATCCCATTACTGACTTCCACAGTACCAGGATGCTTTATAGCAAAAATGCCAAACATATTAATCATGCAGTGATTACATTATGTAACTCATTAGATTTCCCTGCAAGACTAACTAGCATTATTTGTGGCTCGCAGTATGGCTCCTTGGGGTATCAGCAGCAGTTTTCCTTTCCCAGAAGGGTTCTTGCTGTTGGTGGTGAGGTACAGTTTGGTGCCTGGTGGCAAGTTCGCCAAGTTTGCCAGGTTGGTGGCTGGTAACTGCAGAGTGGCCATCACTGGAAAGAAAGAATAAAAAGAAATAAAACTACTGCTTTCAGAAGGTAGCATGCACTGAAGTGTGCACAGGATGAAAGTACTAGGAGTGACATGCAGGTAGCCTTTGAAATCCCACATGAGTCTGGCCTAACTGCAGATTAACCCCACCAGTGATGCAGAGACACATTCTTCAACAGGTCTGAAAAGTCCCACTGCGTGCAGCACCACTTACGGCTGCAGACCAAAGCAGCACAGCCATGGGGACTAGAGGCTTCTTCCAGTCCAGAGACCACACAAGACTTTTCAAACACTCCAGAGCCTGAGCCAACATGCTCACCTAAAGCTGGCTGTGTGCACAAGCAGGCAGGGTGCTTCTGCCCAGGCTCCTGCAACTGTAAGCCCTAGGGAAGACCTGAAGATACGATAAGGACAGTTTGGCTCTTCTTGGTTGGATTTATGTGGAGCCCTTTGAGTATTTAAGGACCACAATGCTGGGCGAAAATGTGACACCTGGCTCCTTGGAAGTCTGCTAGGTGTCTAGCACATCCCCCAGCTTATCTGTCTGATATCCATTCACACAACACTGCATGCTTCAAAGTACTTGTGCTCTCTCTTCCCCCCTTACAGATAATGAATTAACATTTCATTTATTACAAATCTCAGTCCACCTGAATTTCCCTACAGACTTCTCTACTAATTTTGAAGTTTTTCAGTCACACAGTCATTTTGCAGTTAAAGAAATCACTATGGAGCCCAAAGTCCACCCATCACGAGCTATTAACAGGGTATAAAAATTACTCTACCTGAGCCTTGAGATGTACTTTTCTGAGCACCCGTGGAAGAAACTTGTGCCTTTGTTATAGTCTGCACAGGCTGAGCAACAATTGTCCCTCCACCTCCGCTCACGATGGCTTTGGCTACACCTTGAGTCACAACTTGCTTCGGACCAACAGCTTTTGCCACCGAAGAACTGGATTTTGCCACAAGTATCTGGCCACCACTGATAGCCACCGCTTGTTTCACTGTCGACTGTAAAGCAGAACCAACTGGAACGCCAACAACCTGCAACAAATCAGTATCGGATGACGTGCTGCTGGCAAGGGCAACCGCGCGAGTTCTAGCTGATACGCTACCTCCACCTTCGGACAGTTCAGGACACTTTATTACATGGCTAGTCACATATAAAAGCTATTCATTCAGAAACAAAAATTAAATTGGCAAGAAGCCAATCCCAAGTAAAAAGATAAACTGTTAAATACAACCAGGATTTCAGAGCACCTGCAAAAGATTAAGTATATTCAAATTACAGGGCACTTCCATTTTTTTCTGACATATAAGCAACGGCTTAATTCCAGCTGCAGATAAAGCTTGCCTTGGCAAAGCACAGAGATCTAGAAATTTAGTTTCAACAAATTTATGGGAACAGACTCTTCGGGAAAACCATGGCCTCTAAGTAGAATCCACAAAGTGTTTCAATTTCATGTGTTGACAATAACTGCAGAGAAACATGAGTTTGCATACCTGTTCAAACAGGCAAATAAGGCAGTAAAAAGGACAATGAACTGTTACGCATGTAAATATATCTTTACTTATGAAAAAGTCAAAGCTCTGTATGTAGTGTCCTGTGCTTGGCACAGGATTTGACTCTATCCACAATGGAAACAGGCAAGAACGGAGACAACTTCTGACACATCTGTCATCTTGTCACTGCAGTTACTGTGTCTTCTCAGAAGCGGTGCCATAGCAGCACTGCATTGGCACAGACTCCTATGACAAAACACTTGAGCTCCCACTCAAGCAGGACTGCTCCCACCTCATGCTCAGCCTCCACACCACTCCCTATTTGTCCTGTTCTTTTTTGCCGCAGGCCTGCAGTCCAAGGAAAGAATTTGCCTCCTCTTACTGAAACACCTGGATGAATTTCAGCAAGGATGGCAGCCAACTTTCCAGGTTGACAGGCTCCAGCCGAACACCGCTCCCACCCCACTTTTGCAACGGGTCAGACAAAAGCAGGAGGTGCTCCCTGTGCACAATGAAATGCAACGGTGCCGGCTCACCCTGCTCCCTTCTCGTGGATTACAGGCAAGCACAATGTGAGCCACCCTGTGCACTCCTACCCACGGTGCTGCTGCCTGGGTCTGAGACAGAAGCAAACCTACACCCCCGAGAGCAGCGTGAGCTGTTGCAATGAACCCACAAGACAGTTTACGCCGCACTGAACATGCCCGAGCGCCTCGTACCTTAGACTGCACCGTCCCCTCGCCCGCGCTGATGACCGGCTTCTGCGGTGACAAGGCTAACATGTGGCTGCCTTTTACAGTGACGTACTGCTGCACAGAGGTCTGCGTGCTTGTCCCTGTCGCTGGCAGCTGGGGTTGCTGGGGCAGCTCTCCCGGCTCCTGCTTTATTATCACCTTTTAAATAGGAAGAATTAATAAGAAAAGCAAAGACCTTAAAAGATTCAGCTGGACAGGGTGCTGGGCCATCTTGTCTAGACTGTGCATTTTGCCAAGAAAGGTTGGACCAGGTGATCCTTGTGGTCCCTTCCAACCTGGTATTCTATGATTCTGTGATTAAATCACTAGGAATCATTGCTGGAACAGCCTGTCTGCAGGAAAGGGCAGGCAACAATCGGCAAACTCAGATGTGGTTCTTACCGCCAGGACGACTCTCTAACTCAACTCCAAGATGAGAGCTCCTCCCAACACACGAGCGTGTGGGGGTGTCTGTATTTACAAAGCATTCCAGTTTTCAGAGGTGCTCACAGAAATTACAGAATCACAGAACTTGCCAGTAATACTACAACTACCGGTGACACTTCCAATGGACTTGGCCAGACCCATCTTCTTCAGGCCCTGCACCTCAGCATGGAGCCACAACACTTTAAGGTTTCAAACTTCTAATCAGCTTACTGTTCAGGACATGTTCTAAACCTCATTTTTTTTCTATCCTGCAAAATTACAACCGATATTATAGCTATAAATACTGTAATTTATTATAGCTATACATACTGTAATTTATTATAGCTGACGTTATTATCTTGTATACGTTTTGTTTCTCTGGGACAGGCCCTAAATTTAATCCCTAAGAGCAGCGACTCAGAAAGGCTGGGGTTTTTTGCATTAGATTGCTGTAGGTACTGTAACCAGTAGGAAGTATTCTTCCACCTTTTATTCAGATCAACTAATATTGCCAGAAACGCCTTTAAATTCCGGATGGTAACACTTAAGGAAATGTACTCAGAAGTGGCAACATCTGAGATTCAGAAATCACTGTATCATTTTTGAAGAAGCTCCTGACAGATGTACTGCAGTTTTACTTTTACTGTATCCTACTAAAATTAGCTTTTAAAATACCAGCTTCAATATGACAGTGATTCAAAATAAAACAAGAAAGGATGAAAGAGGAGACAAAAAGAAAGATCATAGGTACAGAAGAGCCACAGGGAAAGAAAAGAGAAAAAGATACATTTTTGAGAGGTGCTGGAGAGCCCTTGGCAGCAAGAAACATTGGTTCCAGTAACATTTTATATGCACTGGAAGTTACATGGTTTGTGGCATGAATCAGCATGAAATGACATTATTTAGCTCCTTGTCCCGGCACAAAAGCCAAGCAGAATACCTTTGTAAATGCTCCAAGTCCTCCAGTGACTGATTTGGGGCTTTGCACCTTGGAATGACTCCCAATGGGACAAAGGGGTGGCATGGTGGCAAACAGAGAATCCTCCTGCTGCGAAGAGGAAGACAAAGTGCAAAAATCATTCTACACAGGTGAAATAAATTGACCCATGTTCCCCAACCAGTTTTTTATACAAAGCATTTCAGAGCAGTAAAATTCAAGCAGTTTGTGCGGGAATCTTATCAACATCTACAAATACCTGATGGGAAGGTGTAAAGGAGATCAAGCCAGACAACACTCAATAGTATCCAAAGAAAGGACAAGACTCAAAGGGCACGAATTGAAAAACAGGAAATTCTGTGTAATTATAAGGAAATCTTAACCAAAAAAAAAAAAAGTTTTTCCTGTGAACTCTTCAACCTTGGAGAGCCTCAAAATCCAAGTGGTCACATTCCTGAGCAACCTGCTCCAGTTGACCCTGCTTTGAGCAAGAGTTGGACTGGATGATCTGCAGAGGTCCCTGCCAACCTCAACCATTCTGTGGTTCTACACACAATCCTCAGAGAGAGAACACAATCTAAGAAGAAACAAGTTACAGAGGGGGGAAAAAATGTTCTATTTAAGTCTACAAGCAAAATTCTCTCCTGTAACTAGAAAGATGTGATGGCACACAGTCTTTCCAGGCAGAACTCACCACTTGGCAGAAACCGTGAGGCTATGTAACCAAATGGAGTAAAAAACATTTCCACACCTGCAAAACCATGCACCTGGCATTTCCAGATCTGAGGCTGCCAGACAAGTCAAATGCATTTCAGGAAGTTTGTTACGGTTCTGTTTTAAGCGAAATAATTGTACTATTTTACAAGCAATGTGAACTCCAAAGCCACAGTTTCACAATCACTTTGCTCACCTTTGGGTTGGAGCATGACCAGAAAGCAAGTGCTCAGACTCCAACCTAATACTCCTGCCATCTTCCTTGTACTGACGCATTAGTTTTCAACCAGGTTGTCTGCTCTGGTTTACTACATCACTGCACAATTGCTAGCAAACAGGGGGAGGTGTGAAGACAAAGCTAGAGGCATAACCAGTCCTCTCATCAGCATATCAGCCATTTTAAAGTGGCTGAAGAAACACAGCCTTAAGTCATTTAAAAAAATACAGAAAAAAGTAGCATATAGGGAAGGGATGAAAAGTGGCGAGTTAAGCATAATCTGTAACATCATAGTGAACTATCAGACACCCCCCTCCTCTTAAAGAAACTACAAAATGACAGCTTTTCCACCAACCAGAAGGCATCAATCTAAATACATTCCTGTTTACAGAGCTATGATTTTTATATACATATATATTTAAAATATCTTCAGTTTTTAACTTTGCCCTGGAAATACAGAATTCAACTGTTACTAATGACATGTGCCTACTCTGACTCACAGGAAACCTTTCGGAAAGAATTGTTCCAAATCAGTGAAAAAGAAAGACTAATGAATGGTTTTCAACACAGTTAAGTGAAATCCATCTGAGCAGACATGCTCGTAAAAGCTGAATAGCTGGCTGCACACCTGATACTTAAAACGCTACTTCGAACTGTAATAATTGCTTCAGACAGCAATCTTTAACACTTTTTCCCTAACAGACATAGGAAGTATTTCAATTCTAAATGTAGAGTGATATGCTCTCTGCAGGCTGATTTGCAAGCCTTCCTCACCACACCACATCCTGCATTAATATCCCTGTGACTTGGAGACAGGGAAACGCTCCTGTTTTCAGCAGCACACCCACCAGCTGCTTTCAGAAAGAGCCTGGCTGACGCCACTTCCCTGCCAGAAATATCCTTCCCAGCACAAGATGTGGGAGAGATTTTATGTGAGACAGTTCAGCTTTGTACCTTTTGGGCTTTGCAGAGCAGCAGCATGAACCCTGTTTATCACTGTTCACACATTCGGTTACTCCACTGTTTACGCAAACATTTTTCTAAATGCAGGCAGTTGTAAAAGCACTAAGTGAACCGTGTTCAGGCTGCTAGGAGCAGTTGCTGTACAAAAATAACGAAGAGAGCGAAGGTTTTGAGGTAGGTACCTCCGGTTTAATCACATACTGTCACTAACGAGGTGAAGAAGATCAAAGTCAGCTACAGAAGAGCTTTTTTGAAAGATAAGACATTTTGAGAGCTATGGATTTCCTTGTAGAAAAGCAAAAGAGCAGTGCCTTTAACAGAAGTGTAGGCAAGTCTAATTAGAGGTTCAGGAAGTGACACTATCATCTTGTATAACCACCACGTTTCCATATGGCTCCATCTGTTAGACACAGTAAACCCTCACATGAAATGACAATCAAAAGAACTTGCCTGAAATGCAGAATTTATACCACTAAAAAGCCCTATTTAATAGGAAGGTGGATTTTAAAGGGAAAGTACGCACCTAATGAGAACATTACCTTGACAGCTGAGGTGACAAAACTGCTCCCATGGGTCTTCGATACAGGAGATCCAGTTCCGTGAGAGGCCTGACAAACACTGCTCAGTTTGCTGGTGGGGCTCCCTACGTTCAGGAAATAAAGCAGATGTCAGGTGAGGGACAGGGAGTGGTGCCACCAAACACATGAAACCTCTTCTAACAAGGAGCATCTCATTTTGACTCTGTTTTCTCCATGAGGTACGTCAGTGGGAGTTGGTATGGGCACAAAACAAATCCACTACCAAATTTCCAGCTGCAGAATTCACGCCCCAGAGAAGTTACTCTCCATTCAGAGCTGTGTTTCTGGCAAACAAATGGTCAGGTACCTTCCCAGGCAGCTGAGGTATCAGCCACGGGTGTGAGTTATGTGAAATTAGGAGAATAAATGAGCTGCCAGTCAGAATTTGCTGCTGTAGCTGTAACATCCTCCACTGCCCAGAAGCCCTTTGAACCTACACAGGGAAGGCCTGGAGAAGGCTGGAGTGGGAGGGGAAAGACCAGAAAAGGAGAGACAATCTGAGGAATAACAAGTGGAAAGGACAGAGCAAGGCAGGGAAAAGGAAGAAATAGAAATAAGGAATGAAGACATCAGTTCCTGAGTCTGCAGGACTGCTCTTGCAAAATCATCATATGGAGCCGTGTGCCACGGCCTTCTCCTGGCCCCCCAAGATGGATGAGGGTCCAGTGGTGAACTTACCCTGCATTATCAGAGTGTGGACTCAACACCTGCTCAGCAGCGGTTTTGTTACTGTTTGGTTTGCTAGTTTCATTTAAGAGATGCCAAAACCATGGACTGAACATGTGAAAACACAGTAATAGTCTCTCATACAGTTGTACTACAATCTGCACTTAAATTTAAAGCAGCCATTTCTTGCAATAATAGGGTCTGGGAAGGCTGGCTTTCAAAGAGCACAAAGTTTCAGATCTCGCCCCTCTTTTTAAATGTGATCTCACTCTTATCAAAAAACACCCCAGTGACTTTGTAATATCGCATTACGCTCAATCCAGCCTGGCTGCTGTTGCCAAAAAAAGCCAGTTCCACATGCCCTCTTGCTCCCTCATACAGGGTCTGTCTATCTGACAACAAAGCTCAGACTGGGGAGAGGAGGGTATTGATCTTCTGCTCTGCCACTGATCTGAGCTGACTTGTGCAGGATACAGGGGAGGCAGCAGGCAGTTTCTTCCAGGCCGGTCTGTATTTACATCACACTAATGTGGTGGGAAACTGCACCTTTAATAGCGTTAAGACTTGCACGTCCAAACCATCTGGTGCATCTACAGATCCTGCCTTCCACGTACAAACCTCTATTAGGAGAACACGAAAGTTACCCAAACCACGATAAACCACAGACAGTCAGGCTGGAGGTAAAGAAGAAACAGAAAAGAAAAACAGCAGAAAAATCCCAACCAAACAAAAACCCCACCCCTATAGGTAAAGCAGCTTCAACGTTACCAAGAAAGTCTGAAAATGTACTTCGAAAAAATTCAGTTGTGACTATGGTCCCCCTACCAAGTCCCTTTGTAATTAAGTTAAATGAACATGACAGCTGTGTTCTCTTACACAAAAGGAGGAACCGTTATCAAGACGTGAGTTTTTGCACTGTCCAACCATGCCCAGCAAATGGTTTACACGGATGTAATGTGTTACATGGATGCTGCGCTTCACCACACGGCTCTGAGCATCCTTCTGAGATGCTGGCAACCACACACACACACACAAACAAGTGTGATTTTAAATAGGCAGAGATTCTTGGCCACAAATCACAACAAATAAACGGCTTTTGAGTGACTTTTCCTTCAGCTCCAACACAAAGCTTACCAACTGACTCCCATACCCATCACCCGTCTCCTGCAGCTCAGTGTGTCACCACCGAAGCACCAAGGGAATCCAGCTAGAGGAATCCAAACCAGCTGGAATCGGACCAGCTGGAAGTTGAGAGCAGTAACAAAAACCAGCATGGCTCTTCTCGTGGTAATCTGGATCTGCACACGTCAACACATCTAGAGCGACACCCACTGAGAGCCAAGGCTGATCTGCAGGTCACTGCCAGCTCTCCGTGCTTTTGGCCCAAACGATACAGTTCTCACCCAACCACCTGTGCCCCGTTTCTGTTTAGGATTCTGTGCACCACAGCCCACATCGCTTTCTCCCCTGCCCTGTTTGCCTGCAAAGAACAGGCTCTCTTTGAAGAGGTATCTGTGCATTCAATTTTGCTTTACACTATGTGCTGTTTCCTAAAGGTATTTATGTTAAAGTCTGAGATACCCTTACCCATGTTACACAGGTCAGTTGTACAAAACCAGCAATACCTCCCTCTTTCTTTGCCGAGTACTCTTCCATCTTCGCAAGCTGAAATAATTTTTTTTTTTTTAAAGGGAGAATAAACTTGAATAGGTAAGACTAAGTCACTGCCTTCTGTGATCACACTACACACCTGTGCTTGTAGCTGCTGCTCCAACCATCTGTCCAGGCTTGTCCACAATAATATACGGATTATTAATGATTGAACTAGCAGAGCCTTGCTTCATGTGCACCGGAGTGGAGGTTGGGGTACGAGGTAGTGGAGACGGACTAGGGGTCGATATTGGAGAACCTTAAGACAAAAATCCAATGCTTCTATCTTGTAAATGTTGTAAGAACACAAAAAAATACAGCAAAAGTAGTACTTTTTAAAATGGCTTAGAGAAGGGACATTTTTTGAGAATGCATGTTTCAGCCTGAGTCAGGACTTGGAGAAGGAGAGAGAAACAGGAGAGGAAAAGGCATGTAAAGCACTATGGCTCATACCTACCCTGGACATTCTCTGCCTACCAGGACAAGCAGGGCTCAAAGGGACCTTAAGGAGCCATCTGGTCCGTCCCTGAATCCCGAGGGACGCTACCTAAATCATTGTCACTGCCAAGATCGGTCCAGCCAAGGAGATGAGGACAGAGGGCTGAGCTCCCTGGCAGGCACTCTGTCCCTTGTGGAGCCCACAGGCGTTCAGAGCCAACATCCGACCAGTCCATGTAAAAAGGTTGGATGCTCTTACCTGTTCACTGCTCTCACTGCAGCAGAAGCCCTTGAAACCAAACTGTAAGATGTGTGGCTTCTGGGTAAGAGGACCAGGAGAGAGAAAAGCCAGAGAAGAAAAAAAGCTGCAGGAGGGGGTAAACAAGAAGTGCAGAGAAAAGGACAGGCAAGGAAGTGATCAGAAAAAAGAGAGCGCAGCACACATGCTAGGCTTCAACTGCCTGTTAATCTCTTTTCTTGGCAGTGACTGACAATTAAAATGGAACATAAATGCTGATCAAATAAAATCCTCATGTCTTATGAAACTGCTTTTGAAATCTGAAAGGGGTGGCACTTCTCAGCAGACAGCAGAACATTGGAAAAATATTTAGTAGGGAAACATTCAAATAGCAAAGATCGACAGAGAACAGTCCAAGGATTATAAGAAAGAGAGGACGGCCCCTGTAATTCTTGCTTTCTGGGAAGCCTTGGGAAAAGAAGATCAAGAGAAGAGCTTAGTAAGAAGGAAGAAAGCACTTGGCATAGGTTCAAATGTAAATCAGTCTGAGTACAGTTTTAAGATGTCAAGGAACAATATTGAAATTTAATAAAAATCCCCAACAAACCAGATGCACTTGAGCAACATTATCCAGGAGCAGATCATCAGAAATCACACAGACTGATGACAGCTGGTGCTTCATCCTCTCTACCCTAAGCACTAGAAAGTGAAGGGATGTAACAGGTCATCTTTCAGCTTCACGACACGTGACACGGTGAGCTGAACATCAAAACTTTGCAACATAAAACACCGTCCAGCGGATGGCATCATGCCCAGGCAGGGAAGAAGCTGTAAGTGAGATGAGTAAACAGCACCTTGACCAGCACCGTGACTGCTCACTGCATCAGCTGACAATCTAATCTAACGGAGGGTGGACTTTTGGAAGAGGAAGACCAAAACTGTTCCATATGAGGAGACATCGGAAGCACAAGAGGGGCCATTTGATTCTACAAGGTTGAATCTAATTATTCACCCAATAATCAGAAAATAAGTTTTCTTCTTAATCCGTCCCAGCTGTCTGAAAGCTGGAGGGAGAAGAATGACTTCTTCCCACAAACAAATACCCCACGTGGAAGATGCGTCCTTGCCTGGATCATTCTGTGGGTAGCAGTCCAGTTAAAGACTTTTCATACTTAAAAGCATTCAAGAACAGGGACAGAACAGCTCTCACCCTGCTTTTGATCTGATGTGAAGCATTTCACACTTGCTTTTTTTTTTCTTGAACATTAAGAAGTGTGTTTAGCTCCTGATTCTAGAGTTCCCTACTGCCTGATGTTCAAATATTAGCAGAAAATCAGGGAAAGGACACAAAACAAGTCCAACTGGTTCACTCTCTTGTTTTCCAGGGTAAGTAAACTAACATTCACCTGATACAATCTTGCAACTCATGGTGATAGGCTGGAAGGACTTTCCTGGTGACTCTGCAGGGCTTGGACTCTGACCTTGAGGCACTATTTTACAGCTAGCTGCAATGGGTTGAAAGGCTGAATTTCCATGAGAGCCAAAGGCAACTTTCTGTGTGGCTAACTTGGTGGGAGTCCGCTCTATCGAAGATGGCAGGGAATAAAACGTGGCATGTCTTTCGGTTTCAGCATTCCCAGGGAATCCTGATTAAAACAGGGAAAAGAAGAGAAATAGTTCTTAGGCTGAGACATCTAATTCCTTAACTGTGCTTCTGTACACAAACAGAACTCAGGTACGACAAACACGCTCTAGAAGGAAGGAAAAGCAACTGGTGGGCAGCGCCGAACGGGGAGAAGTGGAGTAGGGGGTTCCTCCTGTGCAAGCCTGTTGGATCTGTCCCTGAACAGAAGAATAAAATGCCACCATGAACGGCCTATCCAGCAGTGGCAGGTGATCAGCCACTTCTTACACATTTCCTTGGAAAGACCCTTCCACAGACCAAAAGCTGCCGGTAGTTTCAAGTGTCCTCAGTTAGGGCTCCACAGGACTAAGGCTGGATTTCCTTCGCGGAGAATCCTGCATTGCATTTTTTGGAGTAAGAGCACAAGGAGACCACCTACTGCCTTTTGACCTGGGTTAAGGAATCCACCTCCCGCGATGCAGGGGAAGATCAATCAGCCTGGAGCTGAGCGAAGCCACCGCCCGGCAGCGTACGAGAGAGGCAGCTTTGCTTCCTTCCTGTTGGCTGCGGCGCCGCTCGCCTAAAGCTGCTGCGGATCTTCCTGTTTGAACAAAAAGCCTGTGCATTTAAAATTTGGCTGCTTTTCTCCTTTTTTGGCCACAAGAAAACAACGCATTTAAACAGTGGACACTCTTCTCGCTGAGGCAGAGAGGCACCTGTGGTGTCGCGGCACCTACCAGAAAGCACACCGTGCAAGACACCAGCTTAAAGCCCTTCCTTGGACACAGGAGTGTCAAGATAAATTAAAAAAAAAGGCATCAGACCACGTTGCATGCGACTGTATTTTGAAATATAAAGTTGCTGTTTGCAGCAAGTTTCTCACACTGAAATGTGCAAACCATAAAAGACACCCTTGTTTCTCAGCCCAGTTAACCCAGGCCGGTTGCGTAAGCCCTGACACTGTATATTTCAGAAAATAAAGGTAAATGCTAACAGAGGCATAGTTTTCCCTACTTCACACGAACCAAAAATCGTAACAGTGTACCCAAGGGGCCAGCACTAGCTTGTTTCAGGCAATTCAAACAATCCTGAGGCATTAACTGCTGCCCCATTGCAAAGGGCGCTGCATGTCCTCATCTTACGAGGGAAGGTGACAATGAGACCAAGACATGTACAGGTGCCATCCCTCAGGCAGACGGACACTGCAACATCCTTTTGACTCTCAACACCATAGTTGTGTAGTCACTTTTGTTTCCCCCCAGTCAACTCATGTTAGGCACTGACATATATAACCGAACACACCACTAGACCAATTCCTTAAATGCACGCAGAGTCTCCAAAATATGCGGAAACCTAAAAATCCCTCTGAAAACAGTCTGCCAAGAACAAAACTACAAGTGGTATTCAACAATTTTTTCCAATTACATCTGGTGCATAAAGCTCCATATTCACTACATTTAGCAACACAGAGCCCACTCAACAAACTCCAGATTAAAAACCAAACCAAAACAAACAAATGAAACCAAGCCCAAAACCCAAATAAACCATAACAATTTCTGTACATTGAGGAAACGATCATCTGCGTGAGCAAGGAGCAGGTAGCACTGGCAACCTTTAAAGCACAAGAGCAATTAAGGGGAGGTGTCCAGAAGAGCTGAAGTTCCAAGAATTCAAATTTCACCAACGCCCATTCACTTTACCTTTGTCCACAGAAGCATCTGGGCTGGAGTCCCGCAACTGTTTAATTGGTGAAGAAGCTTTGACTGGTGCTGGGATACTCAATGGCAGCGGTAAAGATGTAGGAGCATCAGAAAGGTCAGACTCTGAAGACTGGGAGAAGAGATACTCTTCGCCAAGGGAATGCCTATGTAGCTCCACATCCACTACCTTTCAGAAATAGAAGAAAGGACAAATTAACATTTGGTAGGTATGTAAAGATATAAAACACAAAAACAACTATGTCTTTTCTCTTTAATGTCTAGAAGCATCTCCCTCGCCTCCCTCCACCTCCACGTAACATTTCCACTCCTTTCAGGGAGACCTCTCAGAGGTTCAGCAGCATCTGAGCTAAGACAAAAATCTTGCAACATTTAACCCCCCCCAGTAAAACAGCACATCTCTCAATCTGTGGGGAAATGTGAATAGTGAATGCTGGAAGGAATAAAGAGCCCAACTCCCAGCATTCCGCTAAGGACAGGACTGCACATCCCCTTAGGGACAGGCAGAAAACTGCAGCTTGCCTTTTCTGCCTTTTTTGATACAGCCTTGAGAAACACACCACATTATCTACTCTTCAAAAGTGTTCTTTAATCACGGTAGACATCTCACAATAATATTTTCTCCACAGACTGAAAAGCTGAAGTAATGCAATTTCACCATAAAAAATTCCATTCACTACAGTACAACATGGGGAAAATAACACAAAAAACCCCTTTAGAGAGATAGCAAATTATGAGTTATTAATTCATTTATTTTAAATTTTAAGAGTTCATTTTCCATGAAGATACTGAATCTTGACAGTCGCAGAAACTTAGATGTACTTAACATACTGCAAGATTTTGGCAGGATAGCTGAGTGATCCTTTTAACTTAAATTCTGTATGTATGAGATCTGCAGCACATCAGAATGCAAATCAAGACATTTGGCACCAGAAGCTCCACAAAGAAATAAAAATTAAAACCGTAGGACAAGTTAAGTTCTTTATGAAAGAAGAGCTGAAACGGTCTCCCCTGAACTAGAAAGGGGAAAAAATGACTGTTGTCATGAATAGTGACAAGGTGTCATAATAATTTCATTTAACAAGAGAGTAAAATCTGCGTTCCAGAAATTGTGAAATCAAATGGGCCTGACTCCGTGCTTAGTCCCATGTATGTTTTTTAACGTGTTTAAGGGAATCAAAGTAAAACATCCATCCCACATCTGTTGACTCACCGTTTCTGCACCAAGTGTCTGCAGGCCTGTGTAGGTCCTGTCCAACTGGGTAAAACAACACAATATATTTATATTAACCAGAGCAAAACAATATATTTGCTAGAATTTACAATACGATTTGTTTTAAAAGAGTTGAAATTAAGTTGAACAGCAGCGCATACGATTTTCTGAGGCCACAAGGTACAAAATCTGTGTGCTCTGATGTACCCTCTCTTCTGCAAAAAAGCCAACCAGGACCCAAAGCCCACACTAAAGTAGAAAGAAGTAAAAAAATCTGAAGAAAACGAGATTGTTGGGAAAATACTATTTCAGTCTAAGAGGAGTCTTCGAGGAACGTCCTATTTATTATTTTCCTTGCATAATATCCATCATACCCTCACCAATTTCTCCCCAAATTATACCTCTCCAAACATACTTTACTCTTTACCTGCATTAAATGTCCCTAAGTTCCAGGGGAACATTTTCAGCCTTCTCTACTGTTTATATTTGGGGTTGCAATGAAGCATCTACTTCCGCAGAAAACTCATCAATGCAGGCAGGGTTTAAATAAAATTAATCATGCTGCTCGAGGAAACAGGAAACTGAATGAGCTCGGGACTTAATGCCACTAATGCTAGGGACTACTAATTAAAAGGAAAACAAGAGCGATGGCCTAGTTTTTAGTTTTGCAGGACTGCTGCATGCTATCAATCCCCCCGCGTGTCACCGGACAGGTGAATGACTTGGAAAAGAAGGCTCTCATCGAAAGGAAGAAGGAACGAATGGGGAAGGTCAGCCCCACCTGCCCACTCTTCCAGCAGAAATCATCTCCAGCCCATATGTGCTAGTGCTGAAGGAACAGAACAGACCTAGCAATCACTTTACCAACAGAAACATAGTCCTGCAGCACCCTGTCGAGTTACAAAACAGTGAGAGTACGATGAAAATCTCAAACTGTAGGGCAGCAACATGTAAATGCTTTGCTGCTTCCAGCTTCTGCAAGGCGGGTTTCCTTGGCTACAGCATCACCTCTAATACTGCCAAGATAAGAGACTTTCCTGGATCTTTTCTGATTCTCCAGCTCAACTATTCATGTGCAGGACATACAGCAGAGAGGCAGAAGAACACACACAAGCCCAGCCTCTTCTAGACTATGCAGGAGAGCTCATTTAATTGCCTTTCTCTCAAATACTTTGTTCAAATACCTTCAAATTGTGTATGATATCGATCCTCTTGTTCTGGCTATCCTTGAAGTGTATCTGGACTCTCACAGGGAATTCTCCCCAGCCTCTCCTGGTCAGGTGAAACGGAGGTTCTCTGCAAACAAATGGTGATTCACATTCTGGAAGCAGACGCAGTAGAGCTTTCTCTTTTTCAGGAAGCCAAAGGCTGCTTTTCTAGCTGACAACTAAAGCTATCTTCAGGCCTGCTTATTCACCACAGAGCAAACGCAATCACAGAAATGAGGATTTTGCAGCACTGAACAGCTGGAACCATATTTTTATTTTGCACAAGGGGACAGGGAAGAAAATAGTAAAACACTGTCAGATGAGAGAACATGGGAAACAAGTATCTTTAAAAAAAAAGACGGCTGTGTAATGACAAATGAAAAATACTTGTTTCAAAAAACCCCGAGTCAGCTGCTAGGACACAGCTGCAAGGTGAGCTTTCAAGGCAGCATTTTTCAATCACTTTCTGGTATTCCCTATCTAGTAGCAAGAAGGCACGCACGTCATGTAACACCAAGAGAACACCACACAGACAACAAGGAAAAAGCTAACTCAACCACTGTCATTCTCCAAGCTGAAAAAGAAGTGCATATTTATCTCTAAGATTTACAGTAACTTCGTATTCCAACTTGTTGTTATCATAAATCCCAAATGTAGTTTTGCAACAAAACAAAATGATTTAAAGGCTATCCAGAACATTAACGTTCACTACGATGACTGGGACTGTGTGACAAGAAATCAATTAACCAGATGGGATTAAAAAAGACGACAAACAGCTCTGACATCAGATACCGCAAACTAAGAAAGGCACAAAAAGACAGCAGTCGAGTGTCATTTAGTACGTTATACAACAAATACAAAGGAGTTTGCTTTCGTCCTGCTCCGGGTTGCCTTCTCACAAATACTGCTGGGCCATACCAACACTTCTTATCTCAGATAAATCTTTCTGGAGTTGCCTTTCAGTAGTTTAATTTTGCCAGAATTAAGTTGCCATTCTGTACCTAGGCACTCTCCCCACCCTGCTCCAGGAGGCAGCTGAACATCCTGTGAATATTTTATTTGGGAAGACACAAAGTAGTCTGAAGGCGTCCTCCTGCTGTCTTGTCCAAAGGAGCAAGAATGAATGATTGACGAGGCGTTTTCCCGGGGAATTCACTGCAGCATGAAGCCAACGCCACTGATCACACTACAGTGGAGAAATATTTGGGAGAGGGACACAACTTCTTGCCCAAATGCACAAGTATCACTGAAAATATGGGCAAAACAGCTTTCTGAGGCTCTTCTTTCTCTTCCACACTGGACTGGGTGGGAGGTAGAAAACGCCTCTTTCAGCAACAGAAGTCTAACCTGCACAGCACAGTGTAACACAGGAGATGCACAAACTCACACGAATAATATGAAATGCAAAAACTGAATGCTTTTTCTCAGTAGGAAATCAATCAAACAAGCAAAACTGTTTGGCACATTTGCTACATAAAAACTAATTTATTTTTTCTATTATTTTGGAGTAAGTCAAGGCAAGCCAGAGGTTAAAGACAGACGTGGAACAGTAAACCAGGAAAAGAAGTTACAAACTTTCTAAGAAACTTGGCACCATAAGCCTGACAAGCATAAAGACTGCAATAGTGACTGGAATAATTCCTTATTACCTCACTTCTACCAGGTCATTAGGTTTGTAACTGGGATGGAGGAAGAACCAAACTTTCTTGACAAAATGATTTATGCTGGGTTCTCTACGGGAGCCTCGGACATACACCATCCATTTATGGGTTGACTGGTCATTTTCTTCTCTCTTGTCAGGGGGAATGTACCTGGAAAAGAAATAAAAGATCAAACACAAAATAAAAACCTCAAACAGATAAATACCACAAGAACTATTTTTGGAAAGATGATGCAAAAAAATTTGGGATGGTAAAATGCCTACGTGAACCTTGCCCCTGTACAGTTCTGGTTGTTATTCCTTAGTCCAACAGTTCATCCAGACAGAGATACGGGTCCCACAGGTACCTACTCTACATTTCTAACACATTTGCTCCATTGTAGTGCACAACTCCCACAAGAAGTTTATCCATTTAGACATTTTTTTCTTAATCAGGAAGACTTTTAACATTCTACCACTGTCAAATCCCTCTCCCCATCTTTTCTGAGATATCAGGGAGCAAAATGGCACCAGAACACATCAGCCACTCTGCTACCATAAACACAAAAAAATAACAATTCTTCTTAAACACTTTTAAGAAACTTCAATGTCAACACTTGGTCTGGGGCCAGGCTTAGGTAGATTTTCAAGACACAATTCTAACACTGTTTAGTCTCATCAGCAAATGTTTGCTACTTCCTACACAAGAGGAAAAGACTGACTTGAGTAGTGCGAGGGTGGAGAGTTGAAACCCGGACTTGTCCATAAGCTTCCTAAAATGAATTCCTTTCTTCACTGATTTTCTCAAAGTGCATGAGTTTTGTAGAAATGAATTTCTTCAGGCTGTGCTGGACTTTCACCATTTTTCTCACTCTGGTGGCATGGTGTTTTGGGGGATTGGTTGGTTGTTTGGGTTGTTTGGTTGGTTTTGATTGGGTTTTTGTTTTGGGCTTAAAAACAAAACCAAAACCAAACAGAAAAAGCCCTCACATTGTCCCTATAGACACACTGAATTAGCCATTAGGACAACTTGCTTTCCCAAATTTTCATGGAAAACATTGGGATCTCTAACTGGTCAAAAAAGGCTGAAAGACTCCCCTTGAGAGAAACAGATCTTAAAACCTCCACATATATACATATATATATGTACACATATATTTATAAACAAAACCACCACTGAAACACCTGTTCCTCCCACAAAAGAACTCATGTGGGCACTCAAGGAGGGCAGCCTTGAGTACAGTGATTATTCAAGGGCAAAATCTCATACTGTGACAGCCCAGCAATTTTATTTGTTTCCTGATTTTAACCTCCTGTTCCATTTAATCCTGTAATAAAGGACCATCCCTCAGACTCTGGATACTAACTTGGAGACGTTGCCAACCACAATAGTTTTCTTCACATAAAGGCGTGAAGTTTCATCATTTGACAGTCCGGCATTTCGTTGTCCTGGTTTTTGAGAGCTTGAAACACCCGAACTGTCCTGAGGGTAGGGGAAGAAAAAAAAAGGCAAACAAAAAACCAAACATTCCTCTTAAACATCATTTTGTTCGGCACTAGAGAAGCAAGGTGTTGTTAAAAAAAGTAAACCTGCATAGCTAAATGAGAGGTCAACAACGAATCATCCCCAAAAATACTTAAATTGCTATCTAGGCACGTTTAAGCAACTCAGGCATGCAACAATGATATACTACTATATTGCACGGTTTAACTGAGCACACGTTAGGCGACATACCATGGATCTGAGCCACGATTTCAGCGTGGGTTTCAAAAACACTGCCACTGCACTATCTGAAAAAAACCACGCGCTGCTAAAGTGGCATCATGTTTGTCACTAATCAGAAACAGAGCTAAATGTCTCATGAGAGGCTTCTGAAAATCTTCCCGACTCCCAGCCTCTGCTGCCCTGAGGGACTCCAGCATTGCTTCACGGTGAAGAACTGAGGCTGCGCTTGAGACAAGAATTCAGCTCCAACCCAACAGGGACAGCAGTAACCCATGCCACGTCACTGACATCTAGATCAGCCTAGACATTCACTGCAATACTTGGGTGTAATAAACCCAGCCTAAGCAACCCCATAACACAACCTTAGCTACTGAGCAGTGGCCAAGACTCCACCTCCGGGCCACAGGCTGCGTTGGTCAAAGATGCATCAACGTGCTACACCCAAGCAACACAACTGCTCCATCAATGCCCCCCGTGCAGAAACAACTTATATTGGTCTGGTGGTTTACGACATGGTTAGGTCCATATTATATACTGTGAATCTGCCTTCTGCTACAGACCCTAAGCAGGGTTTCGGCAAACTGCTGCCACATTATCAAGGGTGTCGCGCTGCTTAATGGAGGCAGAATCATCGCTCTTTCTGCCGCATATTATTGCGACTTGTTCAGTTGCAGAATGCAGTCAAATGCAACGTGATAAATCCGTCTCTGGTTTGGATTAGGGGCTGTACAGCTTAAAGGAACAGAAAGGAAAGGGAAGAGTTTCATCTCACCTACTAAGGCACATTTCACCTGCAGCCAGTGACAGAGCCTCCACGGTGGAGCCAACTGCAGCCGACAGCTAAAGCCCTTCTCTAGCTGCACAGTCAGCCATAAAGGGAGTGGATCCAGGTCAAAAACAACCCAGAAGAAAGTACAGTGGAAAAATGAAAGAAGGTGTTTTTAACCCGGGTCACTCTGGTTTAGCTAAGCAAACAGTGACATTAGCACAACAGCAAGCAGTGCCACCAAGAGAAAAACAACTCAAACTATGCGCCCGAGCTCTACCAGCTCACGCTCCCAGGGTGAGCTAATCCAACGACGTTACTGTGTTTTCACCACAGGCCAAACCCCAAACTCCAGCGATTCAACCCCTCTGAGCAATGCGGTCCCCCTGCACACCGTGCTCTTCTCGTGCTCTGCCCTTCCTGACCTGACTCCCATCTGCACAGCAAAAGCCCTTGCTCGAGCTGCGGAACACCTCCTTCCCCAGAAGCTACAGCCGAGACAGCCGCGCTAACACGAACACCACCAGCGCCGCCTGGCTGACCCCTCTGTTGGACAAGACCAAGTGAAGAGGAGCCACCCAAGTTACATACACTTCAGTTAGCCTTTCAGCAAAGCCAGGCTGAGAGAGCAGGAGCAAGCGGTTCGAGAGAGTAAGAAACAGATCTTCAGCAAGGCGGGTGAAAACATGAAGAGCTCCTGGTGCCGGCACCGAGTCCAGACAGAGCACACACCTCCAACAACTTGACCACCGCTCGAGTTTTACTTTACCCGGCCAGTATTTCTGCTCTGTCTCTGGTCCAGGCTGTTTGTCAGCCGCTCGTCTGCATCCAAGTTGCCATTGTCTTTGTCCAGGAGAAAATCATTGTGCTGAGAGAGCGAGTCGCTCTCAGAGTGGTTGGCAGATGGAGTGTCTGAGCCCTGGTTAGCTGGAGATGACGATCTGGAGGGCGATTCCAAGAATTTCTTGATTGAAGGGTGATTAAGAATTGTCGCATCACACGACCTGGTTCCCTGCAACAAAGAGGTCAGGCAGATCCAGTCACTATTTCCCTGCAGCCCGGATAAAAATGAAGCTGTGCCAGGAAAGAGAAAGTCGATGTGTGAAAAAAGAGCAAATATTTAATCAGCTGCCCTACAGGAAAAACATATGCCGCAGAAGATAAAAGCTTAATGTGGTTCTACAGAAACAGCACCCCAAATTGAGTCTGTTCCTTCAGATTTTTTGATCTCAGAAACCACCCGGTTTTGGAAAGGACTGCAGCCTACTCAAATACCTATAATGTCCTTTTGAAAATAATATCTTCCCTTCCTCTGCAGACACCTACGGTCTTTTACCATACACAGGAAGGCACAGCTGCCCGATTCTTGCAGGCAAGCGCATCAGGCTCTTTAGTTTTCATACTGACTGGTAGCCTTGTCAATGCCTCTGAGGCAAACCGCGTGTATTAGTGCCCTGTCTGCTCCCAAAGCTTAAGGGAGGATAAAGAATAATGTGCTTAGGCATACTTGCAAACTTTCCTTAAAATGGACATCTCAGAGCTAATCTTAGATCCTCCTAAACCTGCAAGGAGGAGGATGAGGCGTGAGAGTATTTAATTTTTTTTTTATTTCATTACTGTGACAAAGGCTGTTTTCTCATGTTGGGGTTTTTTTTTTTTTTTTTTTTTTGCTCTTGTGTTTCCTTTTAACCCCAGAAGTAGCAAGGAAAACACCCATCACTCAAAGAAAGTGTCCCTTGGCCACTTCTCCCGGCCACCAGCCCTCACTGTCGCCTCGGTCTGACGAGCACTGACAGGCAGGCTCACACTGGAGTTGCACTGACAGCATTTTTTGCAGTCAGCACCAGCTGAAAGAGCCTTTTCTTCTTCCCTGCCCGAACCACCCAGATCAGCCAGGCTGGCACAATTATTCATGGGGAGGGGGCAGGTCGCAAAGAAAAGCAAATCAAGAAACTGATTTGGGATTTGTTTGTTTGTTTGCTTGGGTTTTTTTGTTGTCTCTGTTTTGGTGGGTTGTTTTTTTTTTTTTCATTTGCAGGGCCATTTTTAGTCCATGTAAATTCCCACAAAATTCCGCCAACATGACGGAGCGGGTGGCATGGGGACAGACACCAGCACTGCTATGGAGCAGCGCGACTGTCCTCAAGAGGTGGCAGCAGGAGTGGAGTTAAACATTGTCTTGCCCCGGAGTTTAAAGGTTCATTTGAGAGCCTTCTTTCCAGTTGTCCATTAGGTTACAAACTCTCAATTACCTACTTAAGAGAGCCATATCCATATATCCAACAGTGGGGACACACAGAGAGCATGACCAAAAAAACCCAAAACCCAAACCAAATGACAAAAACCCTATCTTTTTTCTCTCTCTTTTTTTTTACCTCTAGTCAAGTAAAATGACCAACGCCTTGTCCACTAATTTGTGGGAAAACATAATAGACTGTAATCATATGGAATCATAAGCCTCAAAACCCAGCAGCACTGAGTTGAAGAACTGTTTATAAGAACAGGTTAGGAATTTGCAAATCATCTTCCTATAAGTTCTGAATTAAACTACAAAGACTCTCATTCTACCAGAAGCAGAAACAAGACAATCATTCACTGCCACGTCAAATATACATTAACCACGCATTAAAAACAGACAACAAAGAAAGTGGAAACCAATAAAAATTCCAAAATAAAAACAGAACTGATTTAGCCTTCATCCAAATCAGCATTTTTTGAAAAAATTAAAAATGCCATTGAAGATACAGCTAAAGTAGCCATAAGCTCATAAACACTACAGTAAAACGGAATAAAACAAGGATGCACCAGTAAGTTTTGTGAATACTTTGAAACAATTGCAAAAGTTGTTACTTCTGGCAAGCGTGACAATCAGCAAGGAAAAAACACACACCTTGCATGGCAGAACAAGAACAGGGGACAGCACGGCTCTGTCTGACACACAGTGACACTGGATAGAAGCACTTTCCAAGATCAGACCCTAGTTCACATTCTTCTGCCACCTACACAAAAATCAAGGGGGAAAAGAGGGATCTCCAGGCCTCTCAATACTACCATAACCTTTTTCAACTCCAGTTGCTCAACTTAAGTTCAGTGAGGGAAAAACAAGCTGGACGTTTTTGGTTTTTACCCCAGTCCAAGTCTTGCGGAAAACACAGTGGGAAAACCAGGAGTAGCAGTGCGAGCCACTGCTTGGAAGAGAAATTATCGTGGGTCTAGATTCAAACCCCGGTCTGCAGCACCCATCTACAGCTTCCAAAAGTCAGCTCGGATCTTTACTGGAAATCAGATCAACTCCCTGAATTGAAAAGACAATACCTACACTGGTAGTGAACTACACGTCAATCAGGAGTCCACGTGAGTCATGAACACCCTGCAATTACCAGCCCATTACAGACAGAGTGCTCAGAACTCAGCTTTAAGTAATAGGGTTTGGGGTTTTTTTTAATCTCCTTGTGAATTATTAATCTCTCTGTGATATCTCCTTGATTTACCTCCTGCTTTACTGCTGCCGTCAGTCTGTTCATCAAACCGTTAACAGACTGGCTGCCAGGGTAAAGGAAGGATGGTTTCATGGAGCTGCCTGAGCCTCAAGAAATCTTGGTATTTTCTTCCCCTGAGAAGTTCCAAAACCCATCTGCTTCCACTCCATTCCTGTGAAATGGGAAAACACGTTCCCCACTTTTCAGAGCTTTGCAAGGACAAACTGTGCAATGTGTGAGAAGGAAGGTGCTCTCATGCAAGAACCGCCAAAAAAAAAATAAATGCAGAATATTCCAGACACCGGAACCAAGGGCTGATGAACAACTTCTCAACTGCTCCTTGAAGACTCATCTTTGCCGAATACCCGAGGCCCAGGTCTCCTCTCCCACTGCCGCCCCGTTTGCAGTTTGTATTCCACCATTTCAGAAAGTCGCATCTCAAAACCAAACTTCGGCCGAATAGCCAGCGAACTACACATCTTCCTTTGCAAATATTCCCTAAAGCCGTATGATTCCCAGAGTAGTTCTTACCTCTCCAGCTTTAAGGAGACCAGCAGAGGCGTAGTAGTTAGCCACAATACAGGCACGCAGCTTATCCATCATCCTCCGCGCTTCGATCAGGCGCTAAGGAAAGAAGAGGTAACATATAGTAATGGATAACCATTGCAGCAATCTCCCCAAACTCTGATATACCAGAATCTTACGTATTTTTAAGAACAGAATGTTTATACCTGATCTATAACTTCAATTTCATGTTCTTTACTCTTCATTTCGACGGCAAACTGTTCTTTTATAATTGTCTCAATTTTCTGCACAGCAACATCTCGAGCTGTACGAGGCCACACATGGAAAATAAAGAAGAAGGAAGTATTTATATCTCTGTTTCTGAGGCTCTATTTGAAAACATAGAGATCAGAAATCACTATGGAGTGAGAAGTGAAGGGACAATAAGTTCAGCGCACACACACAAAAAGGAAGGATCATTTTTCTGCAAAAGAAAGTAATTTATCTTAACAAAAACCACATGTATCTTTAAAAGCTGGCTTATGTGGAGAGCTATTTTTTCCTTTTTAGGTCTGGGATGACGAATAACAGAAGATGGACCAGTTTGTTTACTTCTGTCTCAGTAAAGCTGTAAACAGTCAAAGCAAAACTCAAATGTGCTACAGCCAAGTGCAGTTACCGCTGTGATTGCACAGGACTACGCTGGAACACTACGTACATTTTTCTGTTCTCTCTGGCCCGATTCATTTCCAGGAAATTTACACCACATCACGCAGCAATAATAAGGCAAACTAATACTTTATATGTTCCGCACTGGCATGAAGCGCAGCCTGCTCTGGAGTGCCTACAAGCCTTTTATTACCCACAAAGGAAACTACATTATCAAAAGCTTGTCTACGTCTTACAAAATCCTCTTCCAGCACGGCAGTCAAAAAATTTTAGCCTTTCAGCGGTTTATTGACCTCAGTGGAAAGCATGTAGTTTAGTATTTCAAACTGTGCAAATATTTTACGGCAAATTAGCACCTAAGAACTTAATTGGTATTTTATTGTGTTTTTCTAGAACATGTATAAACATAGGAAAAACAATTCTTTTTGCTCTGCACCTACTGTGAACTTTAATGTTGCCTTTTCTTCAAGCCACCTCCATGATATCAAAGGGGTTCAAACGATTATCTGTTTTTATCAAGTTCTAAGCAAGAACGGAGAAAGCAGGAATTGTCCTTCTAGGAGAAAGCGTGGAAAAGGTCCTGCAGCCTGTGTCAGCAGTACAGTGACCCCACCGCAAAGCAGATCAGAGAAAAAGCTGGTGTTCCTCTGAAAAAAATCTCACATTTTTCCTACGCGGAACAGGGGAGACAACAGCATCAAGACTTCGTTTTGAGCTTCAGAGGAAGCATTTGTTTTACCAAAGGGTACATATCTGTTTGAAGAGGCTTCTCATATCCCAAAAGAAATAGTAAAGAAATCAAAAGCAAGCCAAACTTTGCTGGCATGGTTCCACCTAGCACATATCATTTTACTGTCTGATCAGGTACCTACAACAGGAGTAAGGCAACTGATGCTTCTATATGCAACACGGGTATCCTAAATATTTTTGCTTATTTCCAGATACTTGTATATATATTCTAGGACCAGAAACAGTTCAAGCCTACGTAAAGATAAAATTATGGTTGAATCCGTATGAGTAATGCAAAAATTAAAAACCAGAGGGATATAATTTTCCTCCAGCCATGAACACCATGCCTAGGAAATTCTGATGTAAGGCTACACCTAAAATAGACCTAAACAGATTAAAGTATGAGATGAACGGTTCAGACAGGGACAACTGCATCTCTTCCCAAGACTGATGCCATGCAACACCAGCATTATGACAATTAAAGCACTCCAGGATTTGTGGTTATATTACAGAGGCTTTTAAGAACACTTCATTTTCATATTTTTTCCAGCTTAGCATCAACCACAGCGCCTAATTAAGATCACGTTAGTGATATTTGTATACTTAAGGAATTCTTGTATCAAAAGTTGGAGATCTTCCATGAGAAGAAGAAAGAAGCGAATTTGGAGGCATCGCCTGACCAGAAAGTTCACTTCAGCAAGGACACTTTTCCAAGGCCCTGAGATTTCCCTGCTAATTACTAAAACCTTCTGAAAAGTTACTTCGGAAGCAGATTAAAAACCCGTCTGTGGTCCTGGGGACACTACACCACAGAGGGTGGCAACTTCTGGCAGCCAAGGCAGGCTGGCTGGGAGCGGCGATGCTCTTCTGCCACGGCCAGCTCCAGCACAGCTGGCTCCTAAGTGACCTGGCAGACACGACCTGCACAGCAGCACATCCAACCCAGGGTTCGGTGTCCAAACTGCACCCGCAAAGCCATCATCTGTCCCTCTCCAACTGGCAGCTCCGGCAGCCCGCTCTGCTCCTGGATCTTCTTCAGATCCTGCAGTCAGCATCAGTTTTCTCACCTCCCTGTTTGTCAGCTCCTCCCATCACGATCCTCTCACTAGCTGCGCTATGCCAAAAATCACTAGCCTACTCCCTGTCCCAGGGGCAAAGAGCTCTACTCTCATTTGCCCAAAGACAACTGCAACCTGTCCCAGGCACCCTGCCAAGAGGCTGGCTCCCAAAGCAAGCGTATCCGAGCATGCCAAATGCAAACCTACTCATGCAGCTACTCTCTCCACTACACTTTTTTATCCATCTTTCCTTCAGTCGGGTTAGCTCCTCCTCCTCCTTTGCATCTTTCAAAGCCCCTTCCTTCTCCCTGACTTACCCCTTCCACATTGCTCCACTTCACGCTATCTGCTGGCTCTTGCAAACATTTGCCATCTTCCAAGAGCTGGCCTAACCACCGCAGCGTTGTAGATTCCTTTTACCCCTCCTGCGGGGTCACGGATTTCTTCCCCACCTCCCCTCCGTGCTGTACCGCGACACGCATCCCCCAAAATGTAAACAAACTGCCAATCTTTCTGGAAGCAGACTTCGACTGCAAAACAGGTGCACGGGCTGGAGCACATCTCAGCGTGGGAAGATGCTGGGAAGACGCACTGGCAAATATTTCAGCAAGCAACAGGAACCAAAGTGCACAGCTGGAGAGCTATTTCTCTAGCTGCCATCACGCGTCAAAGTCTGCATCCTCGCACCTTAATTACGGTTCAGCTAGCAGGTAGGAATGGTTCCACGTATGACAAGCACATCTTCATTTGGCTATGCAGGTGTATCACTTGCTCCCTCACTCAATTTCTGCCCTTTGGCCCTTAGCTCCTACCCCAGCCCCTTCCTGAGCCACTTGCAGACAGCGCGCACATCCGCAGCGCATCCGCCCGGGAGATCCCTTCCGTTCACGCAGCTCCTACCTGACTGTTCGGCCGCTTTGTGACGCTTGTTGGGATGCGTGATGGTGATCTCCTCGTAGTCAGGGTCCTTCTCTGCAATCACTCTCTTGATCCCAGACATGTTCTCTCCACTACTGCACGAAGAGGAAGAATAAAAGCATTACTGTCACAAACAGTGACCTTCCAGGCAGGCTTCAACCTCCCGCCGCGGTGCGGCTCTCCAGAGAGTCGGCACACCTGCTTCCCCAGTTGCTACCCATTAACTGCTCCCGCTCCACACGGCCCGGGAGCTTCAGCTGCGTCCTGACCGCTGAAGCTCCGCACAGCCCGCGCACACACAGCCCCGGCGCTGCGATGGCACACGGCGGCCCACCGCCGGCGAGGCCTGCGTGCGACCGGGGAGACCGCAGGAGAGCCGGGCGCCCCCGGCACAGGCACCACCACCCCCGGGGCGGGGCAACGCTCGGCGCTGCCACCCACCCGCGCCCGCAACGCGCGGGGAGACACGAGGCACCGCGACCTCAGCGCGCACCCGGGCCCCGGCGCGGGCTCGCCGCGGCGCGAAGCGTCCGTGCCCCGGAGGGACGGCGGCCCCGGCCGCCCCCCCCCCGCCGCCGCGGGGCGGCACCCGGAGCCGGGCGGCAGCGCGGAGGCCGCGGCAGCGCGGGCGGTGCCGGGCCCCCGTGGGCGGGGGCGGCCCCGCGCGGCCGGGCCCACGTGCGCGGCCGGCGCCGCTCCCCTCCCCCCGCCCGCGCACACAAAGCCGCGGCGGCCGCGCGCTCCCCTCCCGCCCCCCCGCGCCCGCCGCTCACCCGCGCTCCGCCGCGCGCCGCCCGGCCCGGCCCCGCCTGCACCGGCCGCCCCCGCCCGCCGCCCCGGGAGCGCTCAGCGCCGGCCCCCGCCGCCCCGTCCCGCCGCCGCCGCCGCCTCCAGCAGCGCCGCCGCCGCCATGAGCGCAGGGCTGCCCGTCAGCGGCTGGGGCGGGGCCCGCGCAGGCGGACAGCGGCGAAGGGGCGGGGCGGGCCGGGGGCCGCCCCGGGGCGGGGCCCGCACCTGCTGCCGCGGGCAGGTGCCGCCTCGCCGGGAGGGGCCGAGCAGCGGAGCGCGGCGGGGCCCGCGGGCGAAGGCGGCCGGAGCAGGGGCGCTGCCGCTGTGCAGACCCGGGCGCCTCCCGCCCGCCTCGGGTGCTGAGCGAACGGGCGGCCCCCGGGCAGCGATTTACCCTCGGCACCGGAAAAACACCCCCGGATCAGCCGCGCCGCTGCGTTTCTGCTTAGATACATTCGTGTGTTTGTCCAATCCGGATTTGTTGGCTGAAGCAACCTTCTTTTAGTAAGCAATAATTTGGGGAAGGCGTTTTAATGCCGAAGCTATTCAGTGAAAGGATGATGATTAGGGAAAAAAAAAAAACAACCAGCAAAAACCAAAACCCACCAAGAAATGAGGCATGGGCTGACCTCACGACTGGGTTGGCGGCCCCCGCCTGCCCCGGCATGTTGTACATCCACTGAAGGGAGTTTTTGTACTGACCTCGCTAAATATAGGCTTCAAAAAAAAAAAAAAAAATCTTATGCCATGCTTACTACTCACCGTATTTCATAGTCTCACAAAGCAGAGCTAAAACTGTCCGAATAAGCATAGTTAATGCCACAGTTTGGTTGGTTCGGGGCAGACCGTAATACCTCTGTCAGGTGTGGCTAATGGTGCTTTGGTCTGTGGTAGTCCCAGCATGAATTCATGTCCTGCTCGTACATGTATTTGCAAACTTATTTATGAGGCCACTAATTACCAGTTATGCTGAAAGTTCAAGGCTTAGCCCTTGAAGTTCTCTTTTTTTTTTTTTTTTTTCTCCTGATTTCAGGATCACTACTACAATGGCTGGCTGACTTTTTACCAAGCAAGTAACGTGAACTATGGCAAATCGATGGAGACTGTTCTTGTACTCAAATTTGTATCATGCTCGTCAGGAAAAGTACGTATATAATGTAGTTCAATTTTATGTTCTTCCTTTTTCCTGCTTAGCGGAAAGATGAATACGCTGTTGTTAAAATATTGCTGCCAGCTGGCTATTTTTAAGACTTAAAATGACTTAAGATGGGCTTCCAGCCCTCAAAAATATTTCCATTGCTTTGCAGTCTGTGGATTCCTTCAGGCAATGTTACTTCTTTCAGGAAAGTAAACTTCTGCAAGTGTTGAACTTGGTCATAACTTTTGGCACCGCAGCAAGAGCTACCTGGTTGCTGTAAAGGAGCCTGGCCACACTGTACAACTGCAGAAGATGCCATTGGCTTGCCAAGTTTTATTTCATGTTAGAAGATATTTGAAAACCACTATGTATCTCAGTAGTGCAACGTACAGACTCATCTCTGGCGGGGAGGATCAAAACTGTTGGAACTAGTGAAGCCATTGATACTTCAATTTTCTGCATCTCAAAGCTGCAGAAAAAAAAACCATGAGAGATGCAGTAGTATCATGATGTCAATTTAGGTAAGTTATGTTGAAATGCTGAATATCTGCCACCATTTCTACAAAGAGCTTCTCTTTCCTTGTATTTATTTCTCTGTGTCAGAGACACAAAGTATCAGGGCCCCAGCATCTTTGGCTTTATTTTGGTATGTCCAGAACATCCCACATTTGAATACACCACACAGGGATCATACTTGTGATACAGACTGTATCTCAGTGGGCTACAGGGCAAAGCTGTGGAAGCTGTATTTGATTGCCACAACACCTAAAATAAATGTTTTCGGGAAGAAGGTAAGACTAGGATTACATGAAGGGCAAGTTCTGAGATCCAGAATGCACATTATGAGGGAGAAGAAGCCAGGAGTCCAGCTGAATCTGTGAAAGATGGATGTAATCTGTAAAAAAATGAGGTATTACACCAACTACTTTCTTTGTGTCAGTTCCGCTGCAGTAGTACCACTCCATCACAGTCAGAACCCTCCCTCTGCCATCTGTAATGGGGCCTTGAGATGGCCAAGTAGCTAATTTTAGGAGAATAAACTTCCTACAGGATTCTTTCCAACCTGTATTGTTGCCAGTCACCTTCCTGGCATGTTACCTTTTCCTCATTTCCCATTCACATCCTTTTCCCATTGCAATACCCAGGACTAACTAGTATTTCACATCCCACTCCTATGCTTCATTTTTCCAGTTTTCTTTCTAAGTTTACTCTTCTGCAGACTTTCCAGCTTGCCTTTATTCACGTCAATAGTAAGTTCCACGACAAGGGCAGAAAGATGAGCAGACTAGGAGAGAGAAGAATGGATTGACTGATAGATATGGAGATGGCAAAGGGACAGAATCCAGCAAGTTAAATAGCCCAGAAAAAAACAAAACAAAACAAACAGGAAGGAGTTTCCTCCTTGTACCACCAAGCCCCACTCTGGAACTTCTCATAACCTAAATAAAACACGGCCAACTATTCAAAAGGCAAATGTTTATTAGGTACACAGAACTTTAAAAAACTTTCAAAGAATTATGCAATATATTTAAATATAACAGGTGTTATTGCAATTGCGCTACATTACAAAATCGCTTCTCTACTGTCAGCACAATCTGAAGACCTTAATGTTATAACTGAGATAACGTTACATCGACTCTGGCACACAGTTAGTGGTCTGCGCTTTTTTTTCCTGTTCAAATGTCAGTTGCGCTGCACCAGGCTGCTCTTGAAGACAGGATCAGCTCTTTGCGGAACCACGCCTTTGACGTTTCAGAAAATACAGGAACTGGCAAGGAATAACATGAACTGCTGTTTTCCTCAGCAAAAAAAGGAAAATCAAAACATGATTTCAGTTGAAGATCAAATATATGAATAACAGTTCAGGAGGTAAGCTCTCTTTCCGTGGACAAGTAGCTCCTATTAATCTGACTCCAAATTGCTACAGGTGCACCAAAAGGAGAATGACGCACAAGTCCAGCATTTATACAGATGGAATTACTAATAGTACATTACATTCAAGTCTCTTGATTTGCTTATTGCCATGCTGCACCGTATTATTGCTTCATATTACGTATATTGAACAAGAGGTTGATGACTGACAAGTCAGAGGATTCAGAAATACCGTAGAGGCTATCGACTAAAACAAGAAACTGTGTTGAGAACAGGAAGCCAAAGACTAAACTCAAATCCATTGTCACTGAGGAGGTGCTGGAAACAAAAAAGAGGAAAACACAAAATACTGATTTCCCTAAATTAAATCTGCCATAGCATTGTAATAATGGAAGCATTCTAGGCACATTCTAAACAAAAGGTTTAACTATTCTAGTTAACGAGTGGCAAGATTTATTTCTCTTAGAAGCACATCAACAGTCTGGACAGTAAGACCGATCCTAATAAAAATTAACTGGGAGAAGTCATCCAAGCACTTTTTCACAACAGATGAAAATATAGGTGAATTCAAGGCACAGGTATTTTCAGATTTAACACACATTATTTTCTTTGGAACTAATAATACAAAATAAGCCATAATTACATTATCAACATGCTGTACACAGAGACTTTTGTGTGCATTACTTATAAGCATTATCAGAAAATGACCACAAAATTATTCACACGCACAGATGTGCACACATAAACCAGAGCATAGACTGGAGCACTACAGTAGAAAAAAAATAAATGTTCCTGTAAATAGAGTTCTTAGAGAGTAATGTTATCAGGCCTACATACTTTGAGTACTATAAATTTACATGTAACATCAGCTATGGAAGACAGCAAGGCCAGTGTGCAGAGAACATGTGATTTGCACATCTGGCTTGGGGTTGGTAGGGGGCTGCTTACCATTCTGCGGCAATGCTCATAGCACTGACTCAATCATGATAAACTGACAGCGAGATCAATTTTTATTAATGCCACCTGAAATAATTCAACACTGAGGAAACTTGTGTGCTAGACATATCTAAAAAAAAAAAAAAAATCACTGCTTGGCCCCTAACCAGATAGCAAATTTCTGCTTAAAAAAATCTCATCTTACCTTGTAAACTCATTTTCTGAGTATATATTGCTCAGATTTTTTTCAACTGGGCACAACAAACCATTTAATTTGTTCTTTCTTGTGTGCATGAAGACTACATTCAGATGAAAACATTCATTTTGCTTCACAGTGACCAAGTCTTGTGAGCTTCTTAATGCTCTTGAATTGGCTTTTACCATCTTCAGTGATAGAAAACAAACAAACCAACCCACATATACTTGCCCAGTTGAGCAATTAGGAAAAAACAAACCTTTGGCTTTCTTGAACATTGCCACCAGAGGACTGTGACCATATATATATCTTTATCACTCTGACTGAGTTCAGTGGGCTGACAAACGTGAAATATTTTTGCCACCCAAGCTTCAGCATCTGGATAAACTGAGTAATTATGTAAGATAACGTGGTGAACTCAACTATTGTGAGGAAGAAGCTGAACAGTCAGCAGTGTCTTTGCTCTCAAGCACAAGTGGCCAAAGCTTCCTCTGTGAACCTCTGTCGAGGTGAGCACCTCCTACATCATCAGCCTCTCTCAAGAACTTGCAGAGTTTAAAATGCCGTATAAAAGGCTTGAGTAAATTATCATAAGGGTCCATATCAACTTAATCTGCATTAAAGATGTCTGCGCTTTGGAAAGTGGAAACCAAAGCAGTCTGATGAGAACTGCATTGGTGCGAATTAAAAGAAAAATAAAACAGTACGGCTCTGACTCTTGGTGGTAGAGCGGAAAGCACAGTGCCTAATCCTCAAAATGCATATCAGGCATGTAGTATAAAATGAATCATGTGATGGTACAACTGGAAGAGATTCCACAAATTATAACCACTTCAGCATTACCAAGAAGGAAGCCTACAGGTAAAATTAAATGATTACCAGGCAATGCTACATGCTTGATGGCTGTGAAATGAGGGAATGCATAGCATAGCTAAAAACAGTCTCTCTACTTCAGCGTTACCAAACCTATTATAATTTATGATGGAAATCTTTTGATTGTACTAGATGACATTAATAATTTTCTCCCCTTGATGAGACCAAAAAAAAAAAACCCCACCTGCTGCTCAAGCCCCTAAACTTCAAGCAGCTAGATATGCGTAATAATGAGAGTTTAAATCTTTGAATTCATCTATACCTAAGTGAAATGCATCGGAGAATGGGTGGCTCAGGAATGCAACTTCCAAATTAATGCATCCTCCTAGAAAAATTGTATTTTTTCCATTAAACCGAAGTTGAACTGTTTTTTTTCTAGTACACCTAAAAATAATAGTTCTAACGGAACAGGCCATAAGTGCAAATTATTTACAAATAACAAGCAAAAAAAAATTTTCACTGCTCGTTTTAAGGAAATCATGGCATGGATAACTGCCATTTTAGCAATGCTCCACACAGGTAACTGTTCAGCATTTAATACAGATTCTCAAGAATTGTAAGCAGAAATTTTCTTCTACATCTACATTTCTGCGTTTACTGGTTCATTAAACACTGTCATTTTCAAAATAATAGGTAACAGTACATATATTGTTAAGAAAAGACAACTAATCTGTAAAATGAATCTTCAAAACCATAGAAAGCAGTATCTTGTTATTTACAGAGTAGTGCAGTATTATAAACACAGATTAGAAGATACCTATACATAAATGACATTGTTCTACACCTACAGAATAAAGAATGTTTAAAAACAGTTTAGCATGACAATCAACATTACAAGTCTTAATGCAAATAAGAAGGAAATGAAAGGAGAATATTTTTCAAATTGCACCTCTAATGAAGCACTCCTATCATTTTTTACATTTTCATTTACAATGATGGCACAAGTTACATACAGTGTTAGTACAGAATATCAGTTACTGGGCAATTAACCATTGCTATCAATGGACCTTATTCACAGGTACTGAAATTATCTTTTCAAAGTAACCTTGGTGAGCAGAAACACAAGAAACTTAGAAAAGAATTAATTTATCTCATTCGTCTTACATTACCGAGGGACTTACTTTCTTGGGCAATGCGAGTGTACATGCCCAGGGACTGACTTCCTATGCAGAGATTTGTATTTTATCAGTATTCTTAACATACACAGAGCAGTGTTTGGTATTCAGCCAGAAACTGAAACTTGCGTCCTTTCCTGAGGTTACAAGTTAACGCATCACAAAGTGCAGCTCCCAGTGCTCTTTAAAAGTCATGACCGTATGTTACTGAAAATGATGACTCCCAGCTTGGCAGAGCCTCACTGAGGGTCAGAATTTCCATCTCGTGAAGAAATACTCTGGGAAAACAGATGAAGAAAGTCCAGTGGAACAAACGACGTTCCAGAGACGGTGCTTGTTTCCAGCCTCCTGAGCAAGCGCGGGGTCCCGAACCCCGAGGCCGGGCCCGTCTCTGCGGGGGCCTCACGTCTTTTTTCCTGCCCTGGCACTGACCAACTTCCCTACTGGCTGCTGTCCTCGGAATTCCTCTGAAAGGCAGTTCCTGAGGGGTTTTTTTGGTGATTAACAGGAAATTGGTACACAGACAATCCTATTCATTTTCCAGCTCTCAAGTGCTATTTCAGTTTTTAAGAACTTGTGCCTCAACTATACAACTGTGTACTCGAAATAATGAGATCTAGTACAGAAATCTATGGAGCACTTAAAATAGCTTTATTAAAAAAAAAAAAAAGTCAAAATACAGGTGCTTCCTATACTTCAAAATTATCCAAAACCTGTTATGTTGGAGTAACTCATATGGCTACGTGGACAGGTCCACAGATATTCTTCTGGTGGCAGGAGGGACCTTTCCAGAACTTCTTTGTCTGTGGCCAAGCAGCTTATACAGTAGTTTAACTGTGCTGGAGTGATTGTCTGAAGAAAGGCCAAGAAACACTTGGCAGGTACTCTGCCATCTCTGCAGACGAGATATATTCCAAAGACCAATTCATAAGCTGTAGAGTGCAACCCGAGTCCCTGCCTCTCTCATCAGATAATTTCTAATGGGATTCACAAAAGCCGAAGAATCCAGAGTTCATCATCCTTTATTGCTCGAATAGTTTAGAGATACTTTGTAGTGAGCAAAGAGCGAACCCAGTAACTTTCAGACTTCAACCACACTATTTAAAAAGTTAAGAACTGGGATTCAAAATTTGCTTCACAGATGCATGCCTACAATCCAGTGGTCACCCGTTTTCCATGTCATGTACACTCGTACTTCTGATACACATTTAGCAACACTATGAATAAGGTCCATAGTGTTCAGGTACACAATCGTCACTGCAGCGTGTTGCAGCGGCTCACTGAACCACCCGTTTCTCCTTCCGAAAAAAGTATTCCTCAAAGATTCTAACATTTGTCTTATGTAGGTTGTTTGGTTTGTTGTTCTTTTTTTAATACTAAACCAGGCATGATCTGACATAATATCTACTTGGTTAAGCCAAGTAATCTGCTCGTAAGAATGCTGCGCATATGAATTACAATTATATAAGCTTTTAAAAATTGTAGGTAATTATCCTAGGTGATTCTTTGGAATTTACTTGCCTATGTATTTTTCCAATTAGCAGAACCTGAAACACCTTGCAGATATTGCTTCTTAGGATGCAGGCACGAATGCTTGTGAAGGCACTTTCCGCAAAAAGCTTCCAAGATTTTAACTACTAATCACACTTAGGGCAAGCTTTCTGAACGCTGGTACAACGTATTGTTACTGCTCTTGTATCAGAGCCCATAGCAGATATAACTGAACTCTGGTTACTGGATAGATTTGTAGACTTGTTTTGTAAGTTAAAGTAACCCTTCTTCTAAAGGCACAGGATATAGTTTTCATATGACACTTAGATAGGGAAAGGGCCTTTTCCCACTTCAGGAATCTTTAAAAAGCCTGTCTTGCAGCAGACCACTGGATTAATTCATGCAATCTTTTTTTTTTTTTTCTTTTTTCAAGAAAAAAAATTACAGTTTAAAGCCTTTTTCATTATATCTATGAATCGTCACACAGCCGTGATACGATACTGGCCTGGGCATGGCTGCTACTCCTGTGATAATGCCCGTTGCAGGGTCATAACAAAGAATAGTGTCTGTGGCTTCACCGTTTTCTCGTCTTCCACCAAGGATATAGATTTTTCCATTACACACAGACATGCCACAGTTCTCCTGTTTCAAAATACACAAAGGAATACGTGATTATTTAAAAAACAAGACCTCAATTCCTGCATGTCTACCCAGTGCAGAAGGGCAGCATTGTGACTGCTGCTTGTAAACAGACTGGCCTATACTATTCCCTCCTGAAAGGGCCAATGCAGAAAGCATAATAATTGGGGAAACCAGCAGCACAATCCTACAGAAAAGACTATTTCACATCTAAGCTTTCACTACGCATAGCTCAGACAGGGAATACAATGGAATACAGCTGAACACTGTACTTGCCATTCGAACATCTGAGATAAGGAAAGCAGAACAAAGGTTTTCAGAAGAGGGACCACAGTAGGTACTATTAATGCAAAAAAAAAAGGAATGAGGAGAAACACATTAGAAGAGTAACAGCTAATGAAGAGGGACGTAAACTGGGGAGAGGAAAAAAGCTACGGCTAAGAAGAGAATGCGTAAGAAAAAGACAATGCTATGTCTTACTTGAAACAAAGAGAGATAGGATTTTACTTCTGCCTTAAAAGCAGACATGGAAAAAATATTCAGTCAAATAGAGAACGCAGATCAGAAAATAGAGCAATAGAGGGAAGGCCAGCAAAATTAGTAACAAATCTCTGTTAAAGTAGATACAGTAGAGTATGTAATTGTTTGATGTTTTAAAAACATAGGGAAAAACTGACAGACACACACTTTACTACTGAGGGGACACATTTTTAAATTCTGCTTGATGTTCTTGCTGCTTAAGTCAGATACTTTCTGTGCTATACAATGGATTTTTTTCACACTGTAAAATCAGCCTTCAATATATTTTGTTGCACTGAAAGGCTTTAATCAATTTTAAGGAAATTATTATCTTCAGTCGAAAACTGAAATATGTAGCAGAGCTTGACAGAGATCAATTTCTATGCAATAAAAATATCATCCATTATACTGTTATGCTGTTCTCCAACAGCAACTGATCTCAAACAAGAGGACTGGCCTGGCTCACAGTGACACCCAGCTGAAAAGCTACTGCTTTTGAAACTTCCTCTTCTGTGAGGTCTTGGATTATATAGACAAAGAAGTAAAGCAAGAATGGAATCAGAGATGCAATTTTAACAGGGTTAAACTAGTGTATACTCCTTTCATGCCAAGACACTCATGTTAAAAAAAACCCAAACATTTCAGATGTCCACAAGCCTTTTAGTGTTAATTACCTGTCTGCTGAATGTATTCTGCACATGCATCCAGTAGTCCTCAACTGGATCGTAGCAGTATATTGCTTTGGTAAGCCCACCAGCAACGTAGATCAGATTGTTTAAAGACACAGCCGTAATACATCTTTTTGCGATAGGGATAGTTGCACGGAGCAACCAAGAATTAGTATCGGGATCATAAGACTGAACCTGAAAACAAATACATGCATTTCAGATTAAAAGACTAACTGAAATAATAACCTGGCATACCCACAAGTTATACAAGGAGAGCCAAAGAAGCAATACCTGGTGGGCAATATCTCACCAAGAGAGTAAAGCCAATATAAATATAGGTCCATGTATCAGTAACATCTATACACGCACTATATGCAGCATAATTTTCTCAACAGTCAGGTTTAAAGAATTCACAGAACTCATGAAGCCAATGACAGTATCCATGAGAAAGATCACAATAACTGTATATTATTTAGCTAACGTTTTCTGCTCTGTATTTTTTGTATCATACTAATTCCATACTCTATTCAGCTAAACCAGCACTACTGTTTAGCATGGAGAAAAGATGCAATCAGATACAATCACTGACCTTGTCAGAACACGTGTTGTCATCAGGACCACCGCCGATCACGAACAGTTTGCCAACACAGCTGGTGACGGCTGGAGAGCTCACAGCTTCTTTAAGGGGAGCCACCTCTGTCCATCGATTGGAAAATGAGTCGTAACACTCTACACTGCTGAGGCGGTTTTGTCCATCATATCCTCCAACAACATATACCTAAGCAAAGCAGTGAAAGCTATCATCGTTTCATTTTTAGAGTCGTTATTACATTTAAATATGAAATTAAATTAATTAAAAGCTGCAAGAATCCTAATTCGCTAGGTTTGTGAAGGGACGCTTTCCTTAAATTTTCAATTTATACACAGAGGAGAAGAACCTGGTCTAAAAATAATAGGTAAAGACTCCCTGGAGAGTTCCATTCAGTCACATGTGGAATGACACTGCAAACACATGTCCAAAGCATAGTATTATTAATACCGAGACAGAAACTTCCTATTTGAATGGCATTTGTTCAAAACAGCATTTCTCTGCATTTCTCTTTTTACAGATTACATTCAGTAGCAGCAGCAGCAAAACTCAATCTGAATTTACCTTTGGTTTTCCGTGTTTTGCTTTTTTCCTACTTGCTTACAAAAATATTTCTTCCTCTCAGTTTGTAAACTTTACTCTGCTGTTGCTTCTCTCATATTTAAGAAGCAGAGCTCGGTACCCGTGTCTACGGGTTCCTTCTTCCTCCTGTTTGCTCCAGCTGCAAGTCTCATTTCCAAGAAGTTCAAGGCACACCACATAAATGACTGAGGGGTAGCATGATTTTCATGTCCTTGGATAATGTCTGACTGATAAAGAGCCTAATAGTTTAAAATACTATTTTATTTGAAAATATGTATTTCTAAAATTATTTGATAGGAAATACAAAATAATACTAAATATATATGTATGTTTTCTCCAGTTTTCTTACATACAACAAACATCCCCACTATAAAAAAAAAATAAATATACTTCTCTTACTTTACCAAGAAGAACAGCCATTTTATGACGCCATCTGCCTTTATTTAAGGAGGCAACTCTGATCCAAATGTTAAGTTGAGAGTTATAAATCCAAACATCCCGGCTATTGATTCTTCCACCTTTAAAAACAAAAATATGCCAATTTGAATAAATTCATTATTGAATGAGCATTAACCATTAAAGTGCCACTCCACAGTGGATGAAGAAAACTTTATATCCTTTTTAGGTGAAATAAAAGTCTACCTATGTTTATACATTTGACTGAAAAAGTCAGCTTCGGTGGATTTAAAACATGAAAACACACAGTAAGTTGTTTCACTTGTGTGCCTTCCCCAGGAACGTGCTGAGATTGCATTAGATTATTTCTGGAGATCAGAATACATTTTAATGGCTTTTGCTCATGCTCTTCAGATTTCTTTAGTGCCACTGCCTGGGTGAGACATTCGAGGTGTTAACTGTTCGTGTGCCTCACGGCACATCCCTCACACCTCTTTGGTTTGTGCAAACGTCTCCTTTGTTTTACATTTTGTTCAAACAAAGCAGATGCTACACATCTGAGGAGACAGGTGTTTTTGTTTGTTAAACTAACGCATGGGGCTTGGTGTCTAAGCCACCAGTTGTACCCTGTAATTTACCCTTTCTAAACGCCTGAACGAGAGGTGTTTAAAAACCTGTAGCTACTGCTCATTTCGCTGTAAAAGGCTGGTATAAATGGATCCCAGACTCGGCGGCTAAAAGGAATTTATTTCCATTTTCATTCCCACGATGAGGAGCAGCTTTAACTGCTTTTCTTCTGCAGTCCGGGCAGTGATCCGATAGGAGCAAGTCACCAGCAATGTACCAGCGCTGCGGCGCTGCCAGGCAACCCGTGTTTTTAACCAGCACACAGCACGTTTTGTAGCAGAGAAAACACTGCTGGGAAAAGGCTGCTTGGGATTTTTCGCTCGTAATTTTTCCAACTGTTGCTGCAAAGAGGCCACTACTATATTTTAAAGCAGCGTACTTAACGAGCATAAGCTAGTCTCTTTAAATACAACTGATGTCCTGGAATTGGCTGTAAAAAACTGATAATAATAAACAACAACAAAATCACAAAACCCACTTTTGTCTACAATGAGATTGGTTTGGGGCTGGTGTTCACCATTTAAATCAGAAAGTGACTTTCAGTTGAGCTTCTGGGAGTTCACAGTACAAAGATCTGGAAAAAAAAAATAACAAACCAAAAACAAACAACAAAGAAAAGAAAGAAGTCTTAAACTTTTTAGCATTATTCACCTGAAACAAGAATATCATTCCGTAGAGCGCACACCGCATATTCAGACTTGGTAAACTCTGGAAGCTTAGCCAGTGACTTCCACTCTCCTGTTACAGGATCGTAGCACTCAGTATACGGCAAATTAAACCCTCCAACTCGTTCACAGCCTCCAACAACAACTATCACCTCAGAATAACCAGTTGATCTAAAAAAAGTGAACACAGAAAACTAAGATGTACAAGATATTTATTAGCACATGAAGGCCAAACAACATTGTCTTCAAAACTGTGTGAAAATTGGAAAATTTACTATTCAGCATTAATTTCTACAACAAAGAAAAAAGAAAAAAAAAAAAGAAGAAAGTCACTTAGCAAAAACAGTTAGAGGTTGTCACTGTTTCCAGCTGATCACACAGCAGGTACACTGACAGGTCTTGTGTGCCAGTGGTGGAATTGCACTGCACAACATTCTGTGTAAAAATCAAATAATTAAAAAACCAGAAAGCCCTTACTCTAATGTGGGTTTTTTCCTTTGTGTACGTAGAGATATCAGAAATAGAGTTCAAGTGAGGCCTGAGACAATGAGATGAGCAACCTGTTTCATGATGAAACCAGTCCCTGTTTCCCTCCCCAATATTACATAGTTCATAGTACTTTACATTGCTTAAATATTCAAAAGGCTTAAAATGTTTTAGGTTATTTCCTGAAAAAAAAAGCTGAAGGCATATAATCACCAAAACAAGAGAAAAAGAAAGACCTTACAGCCAATGGACATTTTAAAAAGCGAAAAACAAGGGTAGCAGTAGAAATAAACATTAAGAAATGCCAAAATAAAGATTCAAGTCTAAATCAAAACCTAAAACTCAGTGTGAAAAATGAAGCATTAGACAGTCTACAATGTGCACAAATAAGCCTTTAAATTCTCTTGCACATTCTGATTTCTCCTTCTCCTAATCTGATGCTTCTGCTGCATTATACATGTTATTATTCACAGCAGTAACAAAACCCATTATATGTTAATTCACATTTGAACGTAGAGAATCCAGCAACCATCTTCAACACGCAAATCAAACTATGAACAACTTATATGCCGCCTCTCAAATGTATAATTTCTGGCAAGTATTTGTCAAAATCCTTTCTTTTCAGGGCATTTTTAGATTAAACGATTTTGCATTGATAGTTATTTCAAGGACTGCTGTTTATTAATTACGTAAAACTGAATGCAAGACTGATTTTATTTTTGGTAGGCCTTTTTGTTGTGTTTTAACTTTGATCCCAATATGAACAGGCATCTCGTTCACACCATTGCATTGGGATACAAGTCGCGTGATCTGTCCCCAAACTTCTTAACAGGTGCACTTACGCGCGTATTAACGTACAAATCCTGATCATGTTTTCCCTGTTTTGAAACATCAGGAATAAATTAGTTAGCCCTTCTATCTCCTTGTCACCATACACCATAATTTAAATACACCGTATATATTTCTACTCAGAATATTTTAAACTGGCAAAGGCAATGCTAAATGATAATGTACTATAAGATTACATAATGAAGATATGTACCTGAGGAAGCACACTTAGGGACCTGAACTAGTCAAAAGAAACAGCTGCTCAGCTTTGAAGTCACCTCGTTCCTGGTTTCTGTGTATTTACTGTTACTGTTTTTTGCTTTTTTGAGGAACGACCCCGAAAAGAATCTCTCAAAGGAGAAGAGAGGGGAAGTTCCTGTGCCAGAAAAGCATCACCCAGGAAGAAAACTTCCTTAAAAGCAAGATACTCATCATTTGCCTTAGAAGGAAGCACAAATTCATCAGCTAACTGTACGTGTGAAAGAGGTTTGTCTGTTGATTACTTTCTAGATTAGAACCAAGGCCTCTACTTATGTACTGGAAAGCTTACCGTACCGGATTATCAATCTGTATTTTAAAACGAAATGAACCAAAAATCTTTGATCAGAAAGAGCTCTTTATGAATTACTATGACTGAGTTTTGCTCTTTAAAGAAAATATTCATTTAGTACAGTATTTGAAGTCCACAGAAAACCAAAAAAATTTCCCAACATTTTAGTACCTATGCAACCATATCCTTTCTTCAGTAAAGAGACATTTTCTCCATTACATTTTCTTGAAGGAGTCTTGCACTGTATAGGTTTTAAAGCTAGTTCCAAAAGACTTTTTGCAAATGACAGAGGGCACATCAGTTTAAAAAAAAAATTGCAATAACAGACAGAAATGTAAAGTGAAATAAAAACTTATCTCCTTGGTGGAAAAATAAGGGACTACATTAAAGCTTTCTAAAGGCAACCAAAAAGGATGTGTTAAAGTGTATAAATGTGATAACTTCTAACTAAAGAGGACACTCATATACTGTTATCAGACAGCTTCACAGGAACTGTGTGATTCAAGAATTCACAGGTACGTGAAAATATGAAGATAATTCAAAGCATACAGAAGGAAGAGCCTGTTTTGTTTTGTATATGGAAACGTATTATTGCTGACAGCTTGGAGACTTGCTGTGCAACGCAACAGCAGGGGACAAGAGAGACTTAAAAGGAGCAGGAGCGACAACCTCAAGATGTCACTATGTCGTTACAAGTACACAACTGAAAAGCTCTTTCGAAAAGACCTTCTGCACGTGTCAATGATGTCTAGTGGCAAAAGAGCAAGCAGGCAACCGTTACACCACGTTTTAAACTTTTATCTACTGCAAGTTACTCTTCACTGGCTTCAAAAAAAGAAAAAAAAAAACCACCTGCCAATTGCAATCCACACTGGTTTTTTTTAAAAAATTGGTAGAACCCACTTCACCCGTAAGTTCATACATACCCATACAAGGAATCACAATTAATTTCCAGAAGTTTCAGTAAAAATACTGGCGTAGGAATTTCTGATCCTGCAGCTTGTCTCCTTTTAGAAACAGTTTATATAAAAAGAAATTGGAGGAAGGCAAGAAAGAAGGAAAAGAGCTCTCCAGTGTCCTCTCTTTCTCCAAATCCCCCCAGAAATGCCCAGAAAAGGTGTGATGAAAACATGGGAGGGGAAAGGGGAACCTGGTAACTGTTATGAAACATGATCTCTTCTTTTTGCTATAGGCAACAGAAACAAACAGCAAAGAACTATTCCATGAATGTAATATAGAAAAGGGGAAAAAAATTCCTGCTGGGAGACCAGCCAGTTTTTCTCTTTGTAAATTACTTCTCTTGTTCCTGCCTACTGGAATTCACAGTGCAGTTTAATAAGCTCAGCTGTAAAGCCAACAAAACCCACAAAATCCCAACGCAACAGCCTCCCCCCGGCTTCAGAAATCAGCTGTATTAGGCAAAGTACTTCATTCACAGACTGGAACGCTACCCTGAGGCTTCCCAGATTCTCAAGTATGTACACACCATGCAGTCTCACTGAACTGTTAGGCCTGAGTGTATTTGCTTCCTTAGTCAAATTGAGTAATAAACGTACAAGAAACACCACATCAAATACCACAGGATACAGCCCCCCCTCCAACCGCTCAGAAACACAGCGGTGTTTGATCCAAGTTCCATCGTCCCCCGCTCAGGTCCAGGCTCAGGCTATGAAATGCCTCAGAAACCGTCATTGCACCAGTTTCCAAACTGCCACGAACCAAAACTTTGCAAAGACCCTCCGTGGCAAAGTACAGCTTAGAAAACCCGGCAGCAGGGCTGCAAGGAGTTTAAGAAGAATTTATTCTCTCATGGCAGGATTGAAAACTGGAAAGCCACTCATGGGGCAAACGCTTTTTGCCTATAAGCAACCCTTTAACACATGACAAAGAAAACAAAGGTTCCCTGCACAGTCACTGTACAGCAACCACATATGACTAAGAGTAAACAAAGAGGAGTAACTCCTAACACAATCTGTTTGTCCAGACCAGATCATTGATTGCATCACCTGAATACAACACATGATTTTATAACTACAGCTTAGATCAGCTGGAGTTAACAATAAACTATCGTGTCAACTGTCATGTGGAGGTAAAGCTTTTACTGGGAAAATATTTTTTCAGGAAAAAAAAACCAACAAACACATAATCACTATTGCTCATAAATGCCACTAATGGACTCTTCCTCATTTCTTCATGCAACTTCAGTCACCTATTTGGGTAACACATTATTAAGTAGCAGCAATCCTGAATTATTAAAATGTCATAGAATAAGCATGAAATACTTCACGCACTGCTCCATAATTCTTTAAAAATGCAAGATTTTGTTTCCTTACAGTTAAGAACCCGTTGTTCTGCTGTCTATTACAGATCTGTGTACTACTCCATCTGTAAAGTATTTGTGATGGAGTAGGAAAATGCTCTGAATATATATCCCCATCCACATCCTTTATAGTACGTTGCACACTTACAATATTTTGTTATAAAAAGAAGGTTGGGAAATGGAATAGTTTACCTGCTGCAGCACAGTTATTTTCAAGACACTGCTATTGTGTGAAATAACTAAAGATCCCACCTAGTGAACATTAACCTTTAGAAAATACTTTACTTGCAAGGTAATATAACTTCACTTGCCTGAACAGTCATTTAGTTCCTAGCAATAAAATTATCTGTGCAAAAAGACTCACTTATGTACGTGTGAGGTTCATGTGTTGTGGGCAAATACAGAAGCGTAACTGTTGTGGCGCCAGAACGCAAAATAAAATAATCTGCAAGAAATTTTTTTCTAGGCGCGTGTATATCAAACATCTGTATATCGAACTACTTAGAAATAAGGGGGGAAAAAAACGTTTCCTCACCTGCGTGGCCTAGTTCTGGGAGACATCATCTCATTTCCAAGGATGTGGTATCTCCTGGCCTCGTGCAGCAGCTGGTAGCACTCTGGGGAATTCTGAATCAGCTGGTCCACTTCCACAGTCTGAACAAAGTAGTTTGGGTGTAACAACGGGAGCCTGACGTGCGTCAGAAGTTCGTGCAACACTGGTCTGCGCAACTCAACCGCCCGGTACACCCAGCGCATGACAGCTTCAAACACCATCTCCTCCTTACTGATCACCAGTTCGTCGCTGCAAATGTAATCAATAAGCTCATCTTTCCCCAGTTCGAGGAATTCTTCATGCTGGGACACATCCTCAAATGTCTGCAGCGCAAAATTCCTGCACTTGGTGAACAGCGTCTTGAGCGAGTGCGTATCTGCAAAGCGCTGGATTCCCAGGCAGTTGCAAGGATCCAGCTGTTCTTCCAGGAACTTGGCGCAGGCGTCACGCAAAACGCTGATCTGAAAGAGACTGGATGTTTCAAAGAGATACTGCACGTTCTCTGTGGTGATTTTCACCTTGCCGGTGTATACATACTGTAAAAAGCAATCCATAGCTTCAGCAAAAATGCCGTTGATCTCCACCAGCATCTCTCTGCTCTCCCTGTGATCGTTGCAGAACATGGCTCTGAAGTAGCTGCTGCAGGCTGAGAGAACCGCTCGGTGGCAGGGAAACTCCCTCCCTTCCACGCAGATAATAACATCTGTGAACAGCCGGCTGTCTCGGAATTCATTGAAGATCTGGAGAATGCTTTCAGCATGGGATGATCCCGAGGAGAAGTCAAAAAACTCCGGGCCTGACAACGACTTTGGGTCCATTTCAAAAACTTTCCGCTTGGTTGCAGGGGAATCTCGTATCCCACTATCCTCTCTATTCAGTCTGCGTCCCAATATTAGTACCATTGTTACATCAGTTGGCTATAGAGTCATTGAGAAAATTTTGCAGAGCTTCTCCTTCGCAGTGCTATGGTCTGAAAAATTAAAACACTTCAGTATTCAGTCTGGTATTTTCTTAACTTCATCACAAGAACTAGACAAGATACGTGTTTGGTCACTCTAAGAACCGGTACAATTTTTGACCTTTACTAGAGGTGACACGGTACTACAGGGCAACTTACCGTGCACCTTGTGCAGGGCAATGCAGCATTACCTGCTACACATTAAATACGAAAAATACCCATTGAACAGGCGTCATGGATGGCAAGTTCTGAATGTCCCAGCACCACTGGCGCTGCACTAGCATTCAACATTAAAAAAACCCTGAGATCTTGGCTCCAGCAAATCACCCAACTGACGGAAGCCAAAGACTTCCTGGATAAAGATCCAGAGCTTGAGCTTTTCTCATTTTTCCATGTAATCCTCATTTCAGCTGGAGCTTCCAAATACTACTATAGTAGCACTAGTCAAAAGGGGAAAAACACAAAACAAACCAAAACACAAAACAAAAAACCCTGACATTTTCAAAATAAAAATTCAGTTGAGAAATCACTCAATTTTCATTATAATGTCTATCATAATGAAGTCTTAAAATAGTAGTGTTTAATAACATTCGGCTATCTCAATGAATAACCTTGACCTTAAGTTTTTACCTGTTCATTCTTAGCATCTAAGATTCAATTAAAAATGAGTGTAAACTGCTAGTGCACAAAACAGAATGAAGAAAAAATTACGTTTGTTTGTGTAAAACTATTGAAAATAAGAACCAAGGGCAACTTCCTGAGGCCAGGGAGATTTTCTGTTTTCCAAAGTACTACTAGCAAGTAATTATTAGCAACACTTTTTGCTCCAACACTTTCCAGTTTCAAATACCCAGCGTAGAACACTCACCCCAGCACACAAACACACACTTCCATTACCAGAGCACTGAAGCTGCAAAAATCAAGTGCTCAAATGATAGCGTATGCCAATATTAAAGTCTGCAAGTGAAGGAAATGCAGCCGAGTTTGCAGATAGTGTGTGTGAGGGGTAATGTGATCGACCAACGTGGCAGCAATAGAGCTTTTTGCCACTCCTGAGCTTTAAAACGAAGGGGATGAATGTCCACCAAGATATACTGAGGCAGCAAGAGGCTGGGCAAAACGCCCTCTTGGGTCTGACACAGACATCATTCCGAACACATGTAGTATTTTCTTGTATGCCTAGAAGGACAAGCACTGAATTATTTTAAAGTTTGTGGAAATTCTTTTCATGCTTCCAAGAGGTTATATTCAGTTTCCCTCATTCCCCACTTACAGAGTCAGTAAACGTCAGCTCCTCACAGCAATTTCATTTCCTGACGTGCCAGCTTCGTTAGAGCTGCAATTACCTAATCCAAGTCTGGCTACATCATTGCTTAATATAGAACACAACGAACACACTTTTTTTTTTTTTTTTTTAAACAGGCTTTTTACATAGCACCTTTAAAAGGCACCATGTTAACCCAGAGTGAGAGAGGAACGTGTGCTGTACATTTACTCATTGAGAAAAGAGGTTGGAAAGCTGTCACTTCCCATATAAAATCTTTTACACATGTTTACTGGTGGATTCTCGGTACAGCTCATTCACCCTACAAAATATTTCATTTTATTTGGAATTAAAATAGGATCAGTTGTCCCTTTGATGCCGGAAAAACGCTGTTGCAATGAGCCTATCTAATAACTGATGGCTTCAGAGACATTTTAACGAGGCATAAATAGACAGTCTAATCCGCAGCTGATGTTCTATCCCATGTATTTCACAACCATGTTACCCTATAATGACGCAGTCTGTATAAAAAACAAAACCAACAACCACCTCACCAGCTCTCTTGATAACACCCTTACCCTTACTTTGAACTTTATCTGCAATTAATTCCATACTACGCAGCACGAGAAAGTGAGTAGAAATGAAGCATCAGCAGTAGAAAAGGGAAATGTAGCAATGAAAATATAAACCCTAAAGGCTTGATTCCAGAGTCACAGATTCAAATCAGAAGTATTTCACTAAAGCTAATAATGGAGCTTTTCCAAAGCAAAGTTAGCCTGAAATCAGGAACAAGACACTGGCATATTGCAAGAAAGGGCAAAGCACTGCAATGAAGTAAAAAAAGCTTGAAGATTAAATGTTTCTCATTATGTGAGAAGTTAAGACTTAAGAAAACACTCTTATTACACAGTCACTAATAAATGGAAATCAAGGCTGTGGGTTAAGACTGTTCATTGAAGGAAGCAATGTCTTTATGGTTGGAACAACACAATATTAGTGGTGAGCAAATGAATTTTTTTTAATGTCCCAATGGTTTAAAGAAATGGGAGACTAAAAAAAAAAATATCCATGGAACAAAAACTAATCAAGGGGATAAATATTGCAAATTCACAAATGAGAGAATGGAAAGGATAAAGTATTACGTTCCATTGCAGAAATTACTGCTTTTGAATATAGTATGCTTCAGCTTCTATCCAGCTAATTACTTCTGCAGGTTTGCTTAAGCAAAGTACATTTAGAAGATCATCAGTAACATTATCACACGTTCAGCTCTCAGATATACACACGGCCGCATTGCAAACCTTCTCTGGCAGTTTTAAGATGTCACCACCTCATGTTTCAGCTCCAAAGCTGGAACGACAGAGGGGAATCCGTGCCCAACGCCGAGATGCTCGGTGTGCAAAGGAAGGAAACACTGACCCGAGGATACACCTTTCTGCACCTCCCGCGCAGATCAAGGTGCTTACACAGCCCTGCGGACTCTGCGTTGTACAGCGCCAATCATTTGGAGAATGTAATGCTGAGATCTCTTCAGTTTAAACAGAGCAAAAGAAAAACATATGATTTTTTTTTTCCCCAAATGCAACTATTGGAAATTACTAGATTAAAAAAAATACAAAACACATCAGATGGCTTGCCTGAACAAGGATCAACAAGGACAGATCTTGAGGAAATTAGGGAGTAATTTTTAAAAAAATGGAAAGAAAAAACAAGTCGCACTTTCTATCAACAGCTTTTAAAAGCGCTTTATAGAAACAGCTCCAACACAGATGTTACCTGCACACACATCTCTAATTTAAGCTGGGTTCACCAGAAGTTCAGGTTTCCCTATTTCCTTAGTTTATATTTTGTCTGTAGGCTTGTCTACATAAGGTGTTCCTCAGAAATAATCTAAGAGCCCAATTCAGAGTCTGGTAAACGAGGTCTATTAAATGTTTGCCCTGACACCTTCTATTAATGTATCAGTAAATCCTCCTCTGCAAATTGTTTTTATGGTACATTAAACTCCTCCTTCCTCTGCCGTGACACCCTGGAGTATTTTACCCCTCTCCCACTGGCTCTGGCAGAGCTGTTTTTCTGTCCCTTCTGCATCCCCAACGTCCTTTGGTCCGTCAGCAGAACTGACCAAGCAGCAGCGGGAACGCGCAGCCAGGGCTGGGGTGACACCTCGGGTGACACCTCCTCACCAGGTGTGCCCCAGCTCCACCTGCAAAGCTCCCCCTCGGGGCGCAGTTTGGGGAGTACCTGGGTCAGCTGCTGCCACCCTGCACCCCTGGTGACACCGGGGACGGGCAAAAGGAGGTGCTGCGAATGGGCAGCACCAGCCTGCAAAGAGTCACATCTGCTACTACCCGGTACGGTATTAGCAACGGCACCCCAAAGTAATACAACCAAAATTTAATAAAAACAAATGGTATTTTCCTTCTGAGGCATGGGAACTATAAGTCAGGTTTGGGCAACTCTAGTTACTTTGTTTGTGACTTAAGATAACGTGATCTGCAGATGAGCTTCGTCTCAGATGTCTGGTTACCGCAAGAGCCAGAGAAAACAAACTCCCAGTTGTATCTGCTGCAACACACTGCCTAAACCACAACATGTGCTCTAGTTTTTTTCTTTTAAAGGAAAAAGGCGACGGGGGAAGCATAACCTTTCCTTCCACCAAACCCCAAATAGAGTATTTATTTTTCCTTCTTCTCTGTGATGCAAAAAGACCAAAATTGTTGGTTTTAAAGGACTTCTTTATTCTTCTTGTTTTACAATAGAAATTGAGGATTTATATGCCTTTAACATGAATGAAGCCTTTAAGAATACTGAGTAACTAGTAAACGAGAATTTGAAGTGAGCAAGCTGCTTGACATAGTAAGTTAGCTGTATTGTAGAAGTCTCTTAACATAAAACACTATTGTGATTAAATAAATATACTCTGAGTGCCAAAATTCAATAGTAATCAAGCTAGTGACACACACACAAAAATCCCTAAGTATCCTCAAAATGACCCAGCAACAACAGGAACTGATTCGTACATTAAGCTAATGGGTATTAAGTAAAACAAAACAACAACAAACCCAAACCAAACAAAAAACACAACAACAAACAAGCAGCAAAAATGAACGACTTCGAACTGTGCAGAAGTCTTTAGGTAAGCTAAAAGGTCACCCAAAAGGACACATGCCCCAGAGGGAAAAGCAAAACGAACCAAACCCACTGCATACCATCGTTAATGCATGGGGAAGAGACTGCGAAGAAGTCAACACACTTCCACCTTGGTTTCACTATCATTTTTACACATATTCAGGTTTTGCTTAAAACCCCAAAACAGAACAGAAGCCCCAGTCATCGCTCACATCCCGATAATGTGTTTCAAGGACTTCCAGAGAGTTCAGCCAGCTGCTTGTACATTGGAAACGCACAAACAAGTCGCAGTAACCAAACGGCACAGTAACTGCCGGGCTGATAGAGAACCCAGTGAGATTACTCTTACCTAAAGGAACGGGAATTCTGAGTATGTAACAACGTGGAAATCGGACTAACACATCGATGGGTCCCTCTGAACCCGACACACGCCCGAGCTGCTGCAGGTTTGCTACGTAAGGGAGCAAAGCGTCGCCCAGACAAACCCAGCAAAACAAAGGAGTTACGGAAAAGGCCGGTGCGACGGGGGCGCTCCCGGCTGTTTACTGGCGGGGCCGCAGGCGGCCGCACCAGCGGAAAACGGCAGCGCCCGGCGGGAGCGGACGCGGCTCCCGGGCTGGGAGAACCGGGCACCGCAGAGCACAGGCAGCGACCGCCAGCGGCGGAGCCGCGGTTTAACCCCGCCGCTGCAGCGGGGAAAACCCGGGCGCCCTGCACCCGCGACCCAGGGCCCCGGACACAGCAGCAAGCCGAGCCCCGCCGGGGTGCGGGGACCCGCCAGCTCAGATCGAGAACGGAACCCCCGCCCGGGCCGCGGTTGCCGGTGTGCGCATGCGCAAGTGCGACCGTCTCCCGGCCCAGCGCGCCCCTCCTCCCCCCCCCCCCGCAGCCGCGGCGCGCATGCGCGCCCTCCAGCTCACCTTCACCCCGCGCCGGCCCTGCCCAATCCGCGCCGGCCCCGCGCCAACTCCCGCCCAATCCGCGGCCGCGGAGCCCCCGCCGCCGCCGCCGCCCGGGGGGGGGCGCGGGAAAGACCAGACCCCCCGTTACCGAACAGTCGGGGGCACCGGGTACCCCCAGCCCCGCTCCGCCCCGCCCGCCGGGCCCCGCTGCCCGCAGGCAGGAGTGTGGGGGGGGGGAACGACACACACACAGCCGACAGGTCCCGCGGCACCGGCGCTGCCAACAGCCCTTCCCCGCCGCGGCACCGCTGCGGGGCCGCCCCGCGCTGCCCCACCGCGGCGGCTAACGGTCCCGGCCGGCCCCGCGCCTTTCCCCGCCTCCGCGACAGCCGAGCCCCCCGGAGCCCCGCGCCCTCCCCGGGGGGCCACCGTTCCGCCGCGGGGGCCCTGCGGACAGCCGAGCCCCGCTCCCGCAGCGCGGCCCCGTACTCACAGCCGGGAACGGGCCCCGCGGGAGCTGCCGCCCGCGGGGGTCGGGTCGGGTCGGGTGGGGAGCGGAGCGCGGCGATCCGGTGCGCTCGGGCCTCTCCGCCGCTGCCGGTCGCGCTGCCAGCGCCGCTCAAAACAAAGGGGCCGGCGGGGCATGTGACCTCCGAGCCACCGCACATGATGTCACGGCGGCTCCGCGCGGCCCTGGGAGCTGTAGTCCCGCCGCCCCGCCCGAGCCTGCGGTCCCGCTGCCCGGCGGCCCGGGACGAACCGCGGACGGGAGGGCCCCCTGGGACCACCGGGGGATGCACACGGCTCGGTACTCCGGAGCGGAGCCAGGCCAGAGTTGCGGGGAGGTGGGTCGGGGTGGCACCGTGCGCAGGGACGCTGCTTCGCACCAGCTCTGGGGAGCCCAACCAAAACCCCTCCACAAGAGCTATCTCCCGGATTAAAGATCTAAAGACTAAACCACCAGGTCTCTGGGTAGTTTCGCAGTCTGCACGACCAAAATGAAAACTGTGAGTGCACAAACAAAAAAATCAAACAAAAGAGGACTTTTGTCTACCTGAGCTGCAGGTTCGCCTGCTTAATATCGGATTTCCAACTGACGAAGCTTTTCACCAGTTCCTGGTCAACAGTAAGACGAAACCACAGAAAGGCAAGGTTAGTTTTAAGCTGGGACGTGAAGAGCACTGCTGTCGCAGCTGGAGGTCGCAGCGGTGGCAGCCAGTCAACTGCAAATATAAAAGCAGGACCCTGGTCTCATTGCCGTGCAATTTCAAGAGCAGGTCTGAGCCTGTCCTGGAGCCCAAATTCACTTCATATCCAAACTATTTGGACACCGGCCCATGCTCCAACACAAGCTGATGGAACATGCCTGGGAGTATGGAAATTTATTTTTGCTCTGCCCTTTAGCATAAGCAAACTTGCAAGTCCATAATGCAGAGTAGCAAGGCAATGGCAGGGACATGCATGCTTAAATTAAGTTCATTACCAGGTACTAAATGAGGCCTTATGCAATGCCGTGGAGCTGATGTAGGCAAGTAACTGGCTGCGTTCTCCTTCCTAGAAGGACAACCTCTCCCTTTGCCCCTTACCGCCAGGGGAAACGAATATCAGTTCTTCTATTAGCTGCCACCTACTTTGCTCTCCTAACTGTTAGATATCAATCCCAGGTATAATCTATCTTTACCTTTTAGTGAACCCACACAATCTTCTGACCTCAGGATATTCTCCTGTTGCCTCTTCAGGCTCTCCCCAGGCAACGTCCGCAGCCCCGTGCTCTTTGCAGTAGCTGACGGTGCTGCTTCTCTGAAACTATTAGAAGAGCAGCATGTGCTCAGGACGCCAGGACTGATCCTCCCTGGAGCAAACCAGTCTCAGATTTTCCTAGGCTAAACAAGCCCTGCTTTTCCCTGGGGTCAGGTAAATTGCAGCTTTGCAAAACAGTTAGAATTACTAATTAAAAGGCTAAGTTTCCAAAAATAGGCTGAAAATGTCAATTGATTTTGGTAAGTAAATTGTTTTCATGAAGACCTTAATAAATTGAAACCTTCAACGATTTTTCCGCTGAACTAAAACTCAGACCCGCTTAACAGATTTAATTACAAGTGAGACTGTTCAGGCCATTTTTCATCTTCGGCCTGGAAAAGCAAGAAGGACCCCAAACAACATAAACAGCAAAGAGAAAATCAGCAGACAGTTCACATTGTACAGTAGAGTTGCATTTCAACAACTTATTTCACCCGCTGAATATAAAAAAGATTAATAACCTTACTTGTTACAAAGACATTAAATTTAGAAAGTATATGACCTAAGAAAAATGGTTTGCTTAAAATAGATCTTCTCTTATCTGATATACCCTCTTGTCTGCCCCAGTCCTTTGAGTCTGTAACTCTTGAGGTCAATATGGCTATGTAGAGTTCACTCCAGAAAACATAACCGGGATTAAAGCATTGAGTCACGGGAAGGAAAAACATTAAAAGAGGGTCAAGAGATCTCTGAATTGGTTTGAAGGAGCTATCTGGAGGGAGTATGTTTACTCCAATAAAAACTGCACGTGGCAAACCACCTTGTGTGAAGAGGGTAAATGGAGCATTTAAAAAGAAAATACTAATTAAAAATACTCATTGAGCAATCAATTGTTTCATAATGTGCACATGTATGCATGCAGTCACATCCAGACACTTCCAGTCCTGAAAGCCAACGTCACCGACAGTGTCTGAAATTAAGGATACTTGAATTGCCACTACATCCTATTGCTCTTCATTCCTCTGCTAGCAGGGGCATTGGCTGTTCTTTCTCAAGCTGCCAAGCATTTCTCTCAAAATAAGCAGCTGCACGCTGCCTGAGAAGCTGAAGGCAATTATTAAAGATTACTCACTTCTACAAAGCTGCTTTAATACTTTTTTAACAATGTAAAGTACTTGTAAAGCATTTAAGGCCAATATTTTCTGAGAAGGTCAGTGATTCTGGAGATGTTGAAGGCATCTTCAGGGCACTGGAAAGGTTAAAACCTAAAATTAGAAGCCTGCGTGAAAATTCTGGCATGCATCCACTGATGTTCATGTGTTTTTCTGGTGGTGTTGGATTTGAATACCGGCACCGTCGGGCACTTTTCACATGCATTTCAACGACACGGTGTGCGACCTAACTGGGTCAGTGCATTCCTCCAAAGAAAGACATTAACTATTTTGGGAAGTCGTGTGCTAGCACGCTCCTGAGAATTTTTCTCTACTGCGGAGGGCGTTGTAACTCCTAACCGGATTTTTCTAAAATTAAGCAAAGCCCAGATGTTTTTCAAGTAGTTCAAACATACAGAAAACAAAACCAAAGAAAATCCATGGTTTCTTTTTAGTAGTTATTTACTGCTAATGGACACCTACCCTACCCAGTCTGGGGAAGGGCTCGGAGCTGAATGAAAGAAGAGATGAAGATGAGCCACAGCAACCAAGAGCAGGAAGCTGACGAAGAATATGAAGGGAGATGACAGTCTAAACGCCACGTCCCTTACCCTGATCGCTGATCAGAGAGAAGAGAGCAACATTAAAAACCCCGAATGCAACATGGGGAATGTATCACTGGATAAAAGAGAGAATTTAGACATCTAATTAAAGATGGAGGATAAGTGCAGGCTAATGACTGACAACAAATAAACGACATAAGGGATGTTATGAGGAGCTGTGAAAGGAACGGAGCAGAGGTGAACCAAATACTTCTCAGCACAAGGAGGGAGAACAGATTCTGATGTTGCTAGAAAAAGTTTTAGTGGACAGAAAGCTTACAAAAAGAAAGAGATGGTGTTGAGTGACATCATCATTGCAGATCCTGATTGAAGTAAGCACAAAACATAATGACAGAAGCCATTCAGCAGGATTACAAACAATAGTTTGTACTGTCTGAAAAGGTGACGTTAATAGCAATTTGTGAGGAAGAGCAAAAGAGTGTGTTCAGTAACTCTTGAGGAATTTACTTTTTGAGTATGCCAGGAAACAGTGCTAAGGTGCACTAAGTGAAAAGGAAGAGGTGTATGGAAACAGTATTAAAAATAAGAGTCTGGATTTAGATGAGGATGGAAGTACAGCAAAGTCTTTTTGCAAGATTAAAAAACTCTCAAAGAAATAGAGAGAACCCACCAAAACTTGCTAAAATCCTTCCCTTGACTTTGAACAGACTTGCACCATCATCCTGCCAAAAGCCCTATGGGTCACAGTGACTTGAGCAGGACTGCTGTGGACAATCGGCAGGTACCAGCTTTGCGGGTGGAAGGCACTTTTCCAGGACCGCTTTCAGCCTCTCGTCTCCTCTCCTCTCTCCATCACCTGTTGGAAGTGGCAGCTGCACCAGGAAATGTCATCTGCGACGCAGATTGCTGCGCTGGCGCTTGGATAGCGCAGGGCCCTGGCAAACCAGTACTCCCTCTGCCCAGACACCTCTCACTCATCTTTTCCATCCTCACTGCCTCCTGGCTGGCTCTGTAGATCCCCCTTTCCTCTGGCCCCACATGCTGCACATCCCAACCCTTTGCTCAGGCTGGCAATGCCTCTCTGGGTGTCCATCTGCAGTGGTGGCCCTGTCACAGAGGTGACACGGGGCACCCTCTGCAGCCAAACGCTGCGCTCATCCCCACATGGCAGTGCCAGGCTGGGTGCCGTCCCACCACCGGCTGCTCGGCGCTCGCTCCTGCTCAGCCAGGGAGACACCGGGATTACAGACTATGTACTTAAGCACAAAAGCCTGGCAAAACATCAATAACATTTTTACTAATTCAGCCCTGCAATTAGTACTGCATATCCCCCTGTACAGCCCGGTCCCCACTTGGCCAGCCCAAGTTCCTCACCCACGCACAGCCCCTCTCTCCCAGTTCATCCCAGTAGCTGTTCCCTGCTGTAGGCGCCTCATGCCAATGGTGCTCCTCTGCAGAAAGTGTGTGCCGAATTTTTCCGCCCAGTATCTCCCATCTCCCAAGCCTGGGAGACAACTATGGGAGTGTAATTGCAGAGCTGAGAAGAATGAACATTGCATCACTGCTGCTATAAACACTGGACTGTTTCTTTTTTACAGCACTTATAGTATCGAGACACCATGAAACCAGTACCTAATCAAGGGAGATAGAGACAGTCTGCTGCTGTTTGTCTGATTCTTCTCTCCAGGGAGAAATAAGAAGCAAAGAAATAAAAGTTGTTTGAGCTCTTGCTGGTCGCACAAGAGCGAAGACTTGGAGTTGTTGCAGAATGGCAGACAGACAGCATGTGCAATCACTAACTAGGTACCTGCAAAAACAGTTGCCCGAGCCGATGTGGTGTTATCGCCATGTTCCCATCCAGCCCTGTAACCTCAAGCCCAACCACAACCCCACAATTGTTCGCATTAAGAATTTTCTCACGAGTATTTTTTCACACATCCCTACAGCACAGGCCTTCTCTTTCTGCCCCGCTGCTGCAGAGCACCCTGCTGCAGAACTCCAGCTCTGCCCTTCAGCCATGCTTAATAGCTCTCTCCTCAAACCATTTGCCAATGCCAGGACCAATTAATAGGCAGGAGCATTGCACCGCTTCATCGCTGAGACCTTCAGGCGTTTCACAAGTTAAATAAATCCTTTCTCCAACCCAAGTGACCATGAAAAGCTTTGTCAGTGAAGCAGAAAATAAGTCAGGTTTAAAATAAACATTTAAGTAAGGTTTAAAATAAACATTATCTTGAACCGGCGTGTGCATGCCACCATCCCAGATTTGGGAATCTCAGACTGGCAAAGCTACCAGTGACCTCCACGCTCGCTGGTCCATGCCACCAGCTATGTCTGGTGCAGCACAGCTCGAGGAACAGATCCTAAGCTTACAAATTAGTTAGCTTGGACTAATATCCTTGCTAGCCCTAACGGTGACTGTGGGACAGCAAGTTCCAGCTGCAGGAGCAGCCAGCCTGCACGCTGAAGAGGTTCTCACACTGCTCTGCTGCTGCTGTGCCCTTGGGCATCTCATAATTGTGGCTACCCCTTCACTTTGGTCATCAACAACGCTTCGTCGGGTAAAGTTAACCCAGGTACACGCAGCTGCTCCTCCATTACTGGCACCGTGGGGAAAAGCAAATCCTCTCCAAGCTGACAAGACTTAGCTCTCAAAAGATGGAGGAATCACGGGATGCCAGAAAGACAACTGGCAAGTTTGTCCTCAAATTCCAGGCTTCCTGCACCCAGCAAAGCAGCACGGAAAAAAGCCCGCGACTATCCAGCAGTCACCGTCGGGACTCACCAGCCCGGCATTCCCAGCCAGAATGCTGCCTTGGGCATGGAGGGCCGTGGAGGGTTGTGGGAACAGCTGCTGTGTGGATACAGCTGCTTTGGAGTGGCACTCAAAATCCCAGCCCAGATCAACACCCCGGTCTCCCGTCCTTCATAAACGTGCTTTCGAGCACCTGCTCTGATGCCTAAAATGGGACTGTCCCTGGACCTGAAACACTCCTATGGCAGAGAGCTACGTGCTGCCCTGAGGAGAGTGCTCAGCTCTGTTAAAACGCCAAGCCAGACTAAAGCAGTTTCAGATCAATGGTCCTGGACAAACATTTGTCACATGAGGACAGGACAGAAAACGGTAGCCAAAGTAATCTCAGGAAAAGCACACTTAATGAACGTTTGCAGATTCCAGTGCAGTAGCTAAATCAACATGTTGTTTTGCCAAGAAAACATTGTGAAATCTGCGGTTTATTCTTTGATCCTAAGCCTTCCCTACCCATCTATTCGCAAGTAGCATCATTAGACAGAAATGATTGTAAAAATAAGATTGGTTAGTTGCTGATAATAAACAGAAAGTTTTGTTGTGCCATGGCCAGCTACTAGACTTTTCTGGTACACATCAATATGGTACTGAACCTTGAAGAAAAAATGGAAGACATAAAATGTTACATATGGTATAATGGACTTTCTTAGCCTTTTATGTTAACATTTCAATATATAGGAGACAATACTTTGTAATTTTAAAAGAGGAGGAGAACTGAAATGAGCAACAGGTCATTACTGTAGGCAGGAAGCAATAAAAAGGCAAATACATGCCTCATTTCTCTAGATGCTTGTTATATGTATGTTATTTACATTTTCCCCTAAAATTTAATAAACCTAATAATGTCCGTCTTTTTTTTCTAACACGGAAGCATATTAACAAGCGTATGAAATTCTGAAGCTCTTCTGTCTTTCCCTGGGGCAGATACAATGGAAATGGAAATGACACTGGAGTGTTAAAATCCTCCAGTATCCTTTTAATGGGATAGTTAAATTGTTTTAAATCAATACCAACTGGCAGAAAAATTAAAGTAGCATTTCTAAAGTTAAGAATCTAAAATCAGAAACCAGAAGCTTTTAAAAGTTACCTGCTTTCTCAAGTCTAAGGTGACTTTGGTCCCCTCTTTCTCCAATGTCACACCTCCAAAATTTCACACGTAGTCAGCTGCACCTCGGCTCCCTCCCCGACGCTCCGGAACACTTAACACAGCCGCCGAGCTGGGCTCCACCTCCTGGCCCTGATACCAGCCAGCACAAGTATCTGTCATGGTTTCCAAATTCAAAGCGTTGCAGCGTTGCTGAGCTCCTGGCCTGGCCAGCACTGCTGTCCCAATGCCCTACATTCCAGACAGCGTCCCTGACGGATTGCACAGCCCGACAGCCACTGCCGAGCTTTCGCAGCAGCTTCCCGGGCGCCTCGCTCCTGTCAGTGCCGACGTCTGTGCCGGTGAGGCTGGAGACTCTCGGGGTATTTCAAGACTGTGATCAAAGCAGAGCCGGCGAGCTTGTGCATGCACATGGTGCCCCCGTGCTCCCAGAGCTCTCCGGCGCTCCTGGGCTCGCTGGCAGCAGGGTGAGGGCAGGGCTGTCTCCTGCGGCTCTCTGGGCTGCGGGAAGCTGAGCAAAGCTCAAGTGTACCCGAGTCCCAGCATCTCCAGCCCAGGAGCTCTTGGGCACCCACCCGCAGGATGGTCAGGGGGAGCCCATGGGTGTTGGAGACAGCAGGAGCAGCCTGGAGAGCGGCTGGAGCCCTCGCTCCTGGAGCCTGGAGTGCGGAGCCTGGAGAGCAGAGCCTGGGGCACGTGTCCTCCCAAAGCATGGGACTGCCTGGCCTGCATCCACGGGAGGTCTGAAAATCAGTGTGTGCTCTTCTGGCCACAGCTGCTAGGAATCTGCTGTGCTCATAGACAGAAAGTTACGGCTGCATTAAGCTAAGATTACTCCGATGAGCTTAAAAAAACAAAATAGCAAATGAGCAGGCTCCTGACAGCGCAACACCTTCACGTTGGTACACAGGAAGTTAAAGCATACTCTGATAATTTCCCTTCCTCATCTGGAAATACGACAACTTTTTCAGTGCTTCCTCTTTTTATATTTTAAATTGTCGTACTTCACACAATACCTTTATTTGCATAAGGATATTAACAGCTCACCGACACTGTTTCTAACTTTAGGTCATTAATAATTCGGTTACGTAAAATGCAGTAACGGTTTTTACTGCTGGGAATAAGTACCAAATTGTACTTTTCTACAGCATAATCTCTGCTCAGATTAATATTTTTCTACCTGCTCAGCTATTTAACTAACAATCTGTCAATTTAATTCCTCCACAGGCTGCAGGTAGCTGGAAGCTGTGAAGCAGGGCTCCTTCACATTCCCAGGCTCCCTGGCTCACACCATACAGAGTTAAGGTTAAAGACCCTTCCTGTGTGTAACTAACATAGAATTGTCTTGAGAGCTGTCTAATGACTCTGCCTAAACACCAGTTTCACACACATTTAGATTTCTTGCAAAAGAGACAGTTAAGACACCCTGCTGAAAAATTGCAAAAGCTCCATTTTTTAACAGTATTTTAAAACTTGCTGAAACTTCCGCTGCTGTGACAATGACGTGGAACCAGCTGAGCACTATAATAAATTTTTTTGAACTAATGTTCAGGTTCATCAGACGTCCACCATTCTTCTCACCATCAATCGGAAAGTTTAAAGGTCAGCTGTGAGCAAAACAAAATAGCTGTGGAGGGAAAAAATAAACTGGAAATCAGACAGACGTATGTACTGGCTATGTATAAAAGAGCACGTGTGTGGAGGTGTATTAAGTCAAATTGCACTTCGACCAAAATTTGTGTATTTAGTTATTAAAAACATGCAAATCTCTGCTTCTTTCTGCTGGAGCAAGGCTGAGCTTTCTGCATTCAGCTGCCAGGGAACCAACTGATTGTGCCCTTCACTATGTCAGAAAAGAAGATACCATAATTAATTACATAAATTTTTAGTTTCCAGTGAAAAACTTGTGTTCTAAGAGTAGCAATATTTGCCAATGGCATCCTTATTTTTCAGACAATTAGGCCAGCTAGTAAATGACCCCATGTCAGCCAGCAGCAGTAACTATCTCATACGCTGGTCAAAAGAAATGACTGATTCTGTGAGCTGCTGTGTGCACCACTAAAAATGTCAACTCCCTCTTGTAAAGTGTCCTGCTCCCTTCCCCTATGGCAAAAAAAAAATCTCGTTTGGCTCCAGTCTGTTTAGATTGGGCTTCACTTGAACATTTCCTTTTGCTTTGGGTCCGTGTGGGTTTCTAGTCTGATAGAGTTAGTACTGCAGAGAAGCAAATGAAGGAGCCTGCGGGGAGTCAGCAAGCGGTGTGGAGACCGGGCTGCTGTTTTCTGTGCACACAGACCATTGCCTTGGCTTCTTCTCTTGTGGTCTTCCTCGGTAATAGGTTGAGAGTCTTCACAACCCGAGAAGGAAATCTGTGTTGCAAACTAGCAAAAGCCCATCCCAAGGAACATCAGGACCACACTGATTCTGGGGACAGCACTTCTAAGCTTCAGGCAGCCCAAAAACCAAAGCACAATTCGGTCACAGCTTTGGAGCGTCACTTGGCGTGTGGATTCATCAGTCAGGTATGTGTGCACAGAACTGGCGGAGATTGACAAGCCTTAATGAAAAATGGAAGTCAGCATTGCTTTAGACTTCAGTAAGAGCTGAGACTAGGTTTATTTCCCATGGTTTGGGGTCACACTGTCAGCATTTCACAGGGCCACTTAGTATATTCTATGAATAGACTCAAGAACTGAAGTTTCAGTCCAACCACTGTCCCCAACATTCATTAACATCAAGCACACACTAGAACACAGACCTACACACAATTCACTACAAATGGCAGCTTCCTCCATTTCCCAGCTCTTGCCAAGCAGAACAGCTCTCCTTCCTTTCAAGAGGTGCTTTGGTGGCCATGTTTTATCAAGCCATGGAAAACATGCCTGAAGTATAGTGCTGTGACTTCTCACCGAGGCTGCGTTTCTTACCTTGGCACACTGGACACCAGAGCCTGGCTGCAGCGGAAGATGGAGGTGCATGAAGAATACAAGACCAAAATATCACTGAGGACAACAGGCCTCTACTTCTTCTGGCATGGGGCTAATTCCTTGTGTCCACTTACGGAGATCAAAGGTGTAATTTCCTGAGAGGAAGAATTATTTGTGCATAAACAGCCATTAACTAATAATCCAGAGAAGATGCTTTTAAATTCAAATGGGTGGCATGGCAGCCGGCACTAGACAAGTGACCCAAGCATCTCGTTACATAAACTGGAGCAGGAGGGAGCCGGATGCTGATGACAAAACCTCTTTGTGAGTAACACCAGCAAAATCTTTTAGAGAGGAATTCAGGACTAAGTTAAAAGAAAATGAGGCACTTCTAGCATTATAGAAATTAACTTTAAGAATCACATTTCTTTCCCTGTTTGTGTACAACTAGAAATGGAAATAACCACGGCTATTTTGTTTCAAAGACTTGATTATTTTGAGGGGGCGAAAGGGGAAGCACTTGACTGTTCTCATGAAAAACCTGTAGCAGCATAAGGTGTTGTGGAAAGAATATCCTTTTTCCAGGGAGAAGGAGAAGATTATTCTGAATGGGTTACAGCACTCAGCAGCTACCATGGCCTGTACCTACTGCATTTCTTATGAATCTGACCTTCAGCCCCACCCCTGGTCTTTGGTCCTTCCAGTTTCATTTGGGTGGCTACAAGATCTTAAAATCCAGAGCTAAGTGATGTCTCAGCTTGTTCTGCCTGCAGCTTTGGGAGTGACCATACTGCACCCCCAGACCGCAATTCAGCTTCTCCAAATAGAATAAACACTTATTTAAATAGTATTCTTCCTCCGCCACTCCCTCAAAAGCCTATGAACCGGGGATCAAAGATTTCTCAAGCTCAACTGGCCCATCCACACATCAAGGTTAAGGTTTACTAACCTCTATGGCCAATAACACACATGGGAGTAATATACATGGATATGTGGATAACAACCAGACTTTGGATACTGAAACCAAATAACCTGACATTTACAGTTTGGTCATCTGGGACCTATCTTTTTACAAGGTGAAGGCACAGTTTGGAGTCACCCATCTGGATTGTTATCACAATGACGGAAGCAGCAGTTATTCTAGAAACATCCCTGTGACTTAAAATACAAGCAAAATAGTCTGAGAGCGAAAGTTGGGAAGATATTAATACAGCGCCAGCAGAGTAACATTGCGATACTCTCAAAATAGGAGGTGCTTTTCAAGAGGGAGGGGATGAGAAAGGCCAACCTCACCAAATCATGGCTGTTTGCTGACTTTGAACAACTGCAGCTGCCCAGGGGGAGCGATATGAGAAGGCTCAAGGAGTAGGTTTTGAAACGGAAGGTGGTGCTGGTTCAGAAGAGGGAGTAGAACTGTGATGAAACAAAGATGCCAACTTGCAGTTTATAGAAAATTCGATCCACAAATTCTGGATGTATTTTCAAAACCAAAAATCACATCTGTTTCCCCATCACTAAAATAAGAAGATGCTATTTTAAGCCAGTGAACATTATCCCAATGTATTGAAAACATAGACAAAAAATTCAGCAACTTTCCAGGGTTGACAAGGTTATCTCGGGCCTCAGCATCTTACTTTGCACTGTGCTAGAAAACAACTCATGGTTAGATGAGCCCTGAGATGTGTGTCCATCTGTCCAGCTGCAGTCCCCATCTCTGCTGTGTGGACACAGAGGAGCTGTCTCTACATCAAGCACTCAGCCATGTGCCCCCCGCAGGGTCCTCTGCCTTGGAAGGCTTTTTCTGTGATATTTGTCAGGTTGCTCCGTGGGAGCGACTGGAGTGCTGGGACTCCAGGTAGAACTCAAAACTTTCCAAGACTCCTCCTCTGCTGTTGTGTCCTCCTCCTGTTGGAGGCTAGCACCTTTAAACAGGCCACCTCAGATGAAAGAATGCTTCCACAACCATCATGAAGTGTGCTGAAGATGTAGCTGTCAATACGTTGCTGGGTGGCTCCAGCTTTGCAAGTTATCTGCTTGCTCCTAAGAAGCTCTGGTGATGGTTTTTGCAGCATTGGGGGAAGCATAAGGTGGAAGAGCCAACAGCAGCTGCTTGGTCATGGATCACACATACCTGGAGTAAGGTTGGTAGTCGTGAAATGGACAGAGTCTGGAACAAGAGGAAGAAGACGAACAGCAAGGATGCACTTTGTGGGAGTTCTGCAGTGACGGGACACTCACAGGAGAGTTCCCTTCCAGGTCAGAAATATGAAGCCATGGCCATCTGCAAGCTCGGCAACCTGCTCATTACCTGGAGTAGGAGGTTTCCAGATCCCAGAGCAATACCAGGCTGGTTCAGCATCTTCTTTCTCAGTCTGGAAAACCTCCTGCCAGTCTTCATCTGGCCTCGTCCTTGAGGCAGCCTCATGCTCCCATACTTCTTTCTTGGTCCCTCTCAGACTCTCCACGTTCATAAGGGCTCTGTTAGCTACAGTACAAGGACTGTGGGAAGCAAAATAAGTAACGAGAACTGTCAGAAATAAGTTTCTATGATTGTGCCTTTGTTTTGAGAATGCCTCAGCTCCTTGCTCTCGATCCATTGTTGCTGGGTATCCCAGGTGTGGTTTCTTCTGGCTCTCCTCTTAATCATCACCCCATGACCGTGACTTTTCCCAGGGACTGCCTGAATCTTTCACTCTCCAAGATGGGAACCAGGACCCCTGGCCAGTCTGGGCAGATTCGCCTGGCATGGTCAAGCTTTACAGTACTGAAATGCCACAGTGGTGAGATGCTGGTTTCAGCAACAGACAGTTGAAAATGGTCCGATGTTGGCTACAGATCAACATTTAAGCAGGGAGCATGATCAACGGGTAACAGAGGACGCAGAAGTAAGGAGATCAGGGCAGGATGCAAAGCAGTCTCTGAACTCCACTCACCAAACATACAAAACAGAGATACATACATACCAGCAGTAGTCTGTGATGTTACATAGCTCTGTAAACTTACCGTGTGACAGAGATGGTGGATATACATTATTTAGCCAGTCACTCCAGCCAGTTATCTCAAGCTGGTACAGCATTGACATAGGTCAATTCAGTATGTGTGAGCTAAGGACAGTAGACAAACACATCATGAACAGACAGACCTTCAGCTCTTACCAGATTAAGTGGTTCATTTAGCTAGCAGGTAATTCTTTAATGAAAACACTAGGAGTGCAGCCAGATCAAGTTTCTAAAGGCCAAAAAAAGAAGAATGTATTTGGAAGCTGCTGCCATAAAGTATCAAGCTGGATTTGCCCCAGGATTAAACAACATTTTGCTGCTGCAATTTTGGGTGATGGAGCAGCTCAAGCAAGCAGCTCCCTGATGCTGGTTTGTTTCCTTCTACTTGCAAAGACACAACATTCACCTCAGTGCTGCCCTGGTGCTTGTCCAAATAATGAAACTAGCTACTACATTTGCAGCTTAATCCCTGACTGAGGGAATGGGTAAATATTAGGCAGCCCTATAAAAACAGACCCACAGAAGAATAAAGGAGGGGAAGTGCTTGGCAAAAAAAAAAAAAAAAAAATTGAGGGTTAAAAATATATCACATGGGTTGGCAATGGCGTAGAAGGAGACAGACTGCAGACGGTGATCACCGCTACTACTAGTCAACGCTTGCTCGAGCTACCAAAGTCCTTCCTACAGCGCAGTTAATGGTAGCGCGCTGACAACACCACAGCGATCAACTGGCTGCAGGGTTTCCGTTCCCAGCACTCACAGCCAATACAATCCTGCTTCAGCTTTTGCAACTCTTAATGCTTTGTTAAAGCTTCAGCAACTGGAATCAAGTGATCGCTGCCGAATCTCAGCTTTCACTTCAAACAGATAAAGAAAATACGAAGCTTCTCGTCATCAGAGAAAAGCCTGATAAGATGAATTCCATAAGGTCAAAAGTCATGAGGATAAACAAAGAGAACCTAACCCAAGATAGGGTTAAAATATTGTGATTTTAAAAGCACACCTGATATTTTTGAAGGGTGTCCTTCATTTTCTGATTGTATTCCAGCAGGAGTACTTGGTGGAAAGATGGGACTGGCTGTAAAAAAGGAAGCATTCATTACCAAAAGTTGGCACAAAAGGCAGGAGGAACACATTTACATCAGCAGGGAAAGTAAAAAGCCAAAGCACTGCACAGACTACACAAAATGAAGAAAAAAATGTTACAAGGATGTAGGAGAAAGCAGGAGGGAGATTTTTTGTTTTCCTTCCTCTTGATCATTCTGTCTTCTACAAGAACCCTCTAGATCTGTCTTTGAACGCCGCTTTCACCTCCTTCTTCTAAGCCAGGCTTCCCCTAACACTGGGAGTTCAGCTGTACAAGCTGGAGACAAAAGGGGAAACCAAACACACAATAAAAACACGAGGACTGGCCAAACAAGGATTCTTAGAAGTAAGTATCACGTGGGCAAGGTCGGTCAGCACCCAAGCTACCAAGGTGAGAGGCTAGCCCTGCATTCCTCTTGCAGGGAGAGAGAGGGAGAGTGATTTTCTAACTCCATAGCGTGAAAGCTTCCTAAGCGAGCCGGGGGATTTACCCTGTTCCTTTCAACAGGCCGTGTGGCTTATTATCTCCATCAGCTTGGGTCAGCTTCTCATCTAGGTGAGGTCCGAGTAGATCCAACTCAGTCTTAGGAGAAAGGGAATTGTTCAGCCCTGTGCTTGGTGTGCTCCCGTTGTGCTGCAGGGTCAGCCCCAGTGCTCCCAGCAGCATCCCCACCATCGGGTGCTCAGCCCACCACCCCCCACCGCCATCCCTGTTTATCCTGGGGACTGCAAGTTCCATGTAGGTGTAACTTGGGCTATCTCCAGCAGTGGGGATGGTGAGGATGATACCCGGCTCCCCAGACTCCCTCCTTCAGCTTCCACTATTGGCCAGAGTTGGTGGCATGGCATTGGCTGCATGGACGCATCAGGGACATCACTGTGCCCGGCAGCGTGGCCCAGAGACCATCAGCTGCAAGATCTTTGATGCTGCTCCACGTCCTGGAGAGAGTTCTGCCAATTTAGCCTTAAAGAACAGCCATCCAGAGTCTGTCAGCTAACATGTCGCGAGGAACAAAACCAGCCTCTTGGAGGACTTTCTGAATATGTGAGCGCATTATTAAAAAACAAGACCAGAACAAACAAACAAAAAACCAAACCCAAAACTAAAACCAGCTCAGTGCTTAATGATCATATACCTGGAAAAAGAAATTTAAAATCAAACCCTCATCCCCTTGGCAGCCCATCCTGGCAGGAGTGACTCGATAGCTGCACCTATCACTCCAACCAGCAGACCCGGATAACGGTGGATGTTTGAGGGTGGGAAGCAGGCCTTCCCCGGCACTTGTAATCTGCTCACATCCAGAGGCATCTTAAGTCCTTTCTAAACACGTTGATACTGCCTGAAATTCACCAAAAAACCCCCCAGCCTTTGTTTGTGTTAACAGGATGAGAAAGTGCAAGGCTTCCTGTTATGTGTGTGACAGCTCGAGATAAGCGGAGACCGCTGGACAGGAAATACGCCCAACTTCTGCAGTGTGACTCGTCTGAAGCTTCGGAGCCCTTTTTAGATCGAAGCACCAACAGAATGAGACGGTGCTGGCCAGAAAATGGGGGACACGCTGGAGAAGAGCTCTGAGGAGCCCGAGATCTCTTTGGACAATGAGTGTTCAACGAAAATGGGGGACCTGGTGGAAGTCTCGAGTGGTGAAAAGGTCAAATTTGATGATACGGGACTGTCTCTGGTGCTCCAGAATGGCCTGGAGAACCTTCGGCTTGAAAATTCCCTTACAGACGTCATCCTGTGCGTGGACAGCAGGGAATTCTCCTGTCACCGAGTGGTCCTTGCTGCAGCAAGCAACTATTTCAGGTAAGGCATGTAAGAAACAAAACCAAGAAACGTACTTTGCTTCTGAGGCTTGACCTGTAGATCTCCAAGGAGTGTAAACTGTGTGCTAAACTCTGCGAATTTGCAGTGAGTCTGTAATTTCTGACACCTTTTGGCTCTTTCTTTAAAGTTGGAGACTTATAACTAAGGCAAGTGCCAAGCTGTGGATTTGCCGGAGTTCTGATACCAGCACTCAGCAAGTCCGCTGGAGGCACGCAGAGAAACGGAGAATGGCCGGCAGACAAGAGGATGACAAAAGGGTGTTTTAACCGAGTATCTGTAGCCCCTTGTATTGTCCCTTTGGGACTCAGTCAAAAAGCAGTATTTATGCAGATCATGCTGTATTTTTATTGAGAAAGGAGTAGGTTTGAGGAACCTGATAATTTTTCACGTTATCATTCTGAGGTAAAAATTTTACCATTTCACTCCCTCCTTCTGGTCCTCTTGAATTTTTCATTTTTTCAGTACTACAGCAGATAGTCTATCTGAGACTACTGGCCAGCAAGAACAAATTTTAGACACACAGAGGAACTCAGTATCAGTTTCAACACAGATTTCCCACTATCGTTTAGACAATCACATTTGCATGGCCGGGATTTTTTTTCTTTCTTTTTTTACTGCTAAAGTGGTCAGATGACTGAAAAGCTACAGAGGAAACATGAGAAAAAAGAACCTGTGACCACTTGTGACATGAGCAGAAAGCTAATTTTAATGGAGTTTAGTAAGCTTTGCTGGTAGTGCCTGGAAGAACAGTTCTGTTTTTATCACCTCATAATAGAGATTGTATCTGTGAATATACAGAGATAGGTATTATTTCTACAGGTAGACTACATAGATCACATGTGAAAATATACAACTAAAAGCAGAGATGCCCAAGTATTTCTTACCAGCATCGTGTGCAGGAAAGACAACAGATGCACAAATTAAAATAAGAATTACCATAATGTTACTTTGAAAAAAACCAATTCCTCTTCCACTAGGAGGAAAGGTGCTGCAATCAGAAGGGACCTCAATAGTTAAAAACAGACAGGGCAGTTTGCTGATAACTACTGCTGGCTGGTTTTCCCCTGAGCCCCAAGCAGCAGCGTGCCCATGGAAGGAAGGGGGACACCTGCCTGGAGGTCACCTCGTCCCAAGGCAATTGCAGACGTGTAGGGTCTGTCCCCCTGGGCACTCGTGTCTGGCCTGGCTTCCCATGGAGCTGAGATTTATTACATCCCGCTCTCTGCCCGCCCGTCAGTGCCTCTTGTCACAACTCTTTGGGTTAGTTTCTCTCAACTTTGGCAGAGGGTGGCAATCTCAAAACTGAAGCTCCCACAAATGTGATGGAAATCTGTAGCCAGGCAGAGGGGAGATGCTGGGAGCGGGACCCATGGTGCTCGGCTGGGTGACCAGCACCACGTCCTGGCCAGTGTCACACGGGTCCCCAGAGCCAGCCAAAGCACACGCTGCCCTTGCTCGGCCAGACACAAGCAGCCAGCACAGAGCTGAACCTCTGGAGAGGGACAGGAAATGTGTGAGAGGAATAGCAAGAGAGGACGGAGGGCTTGGGGAGGGGAAGCTGATTTTACTGTGAGGAGGGAAAGGAGGACACAAGTCTGCAGGGAACTGAGCTTCACTACTTCTGCTGCTCACAAGGCAGCTTGTTTCATCTTGCCATAATTCACCAGCAGCTGCATGCGCCCAACGAAAGAAGAAATTCTTAAATCACACTATTCCTGTGAGTACTTTCCATGCTACTAGAGGGCCTCAAGCACCCGTGCACAGGAGCAGAGCAAAGGCGCCCTGTGAGTCACGGGCTTCAGTCCCCTGCAACAGCATGTTACACAACCCCCTTCCTGAGCACTGGGTGCCACAATGCAAGCAATCTGCAGCAGCCGACTTAAACACCACTAAACAAAGTTATCAACTTCTAGTCCTTCCTTCGGCACTGCTTGAGAGCAGACTAGTACTTCTGACACCTCCTGCATCTATTGACATAAACCAATTAACTCTCCACTTCATCTGGGTGAAGGTAACAAAGCAGAGAAGAGAAATACAAACTGACCAAGGTGGACCAGTATTTCTTCACTCCTGCACTGCCCAAGGTAGTGGGAGAACGGGGCTGGGAGAGGTTGAAGCAATATTTTCCAGAGCATCCTCAAATTCCAGCATGGTTGTTTGAAGTCAGGTTCGTAATTCCAAGCACAAGCACTCCAGTGTGGGTGGGTGCTTAAAAAGTGCTTCACAAACTGCAACGCTTCATTTATTTAATGGAGATTTCTCCCTGTTTTTTCTAAATTTACCCATTTTTAGGTATATAAACTTGGTCTTGGGCCACTCACTTCAGATGTGCATTTCTTAGAGTAAATATTGGTTCAAGGACCTAGTTTAGAATTACACAGGGACATGAACCAGGGAAGCAGACAATTAAATTAGTAGCCACATCTGAAGGATTTAGAGCCCCAGAGAAAATAACCACACACCTCTCTGGGTAAGTACAGGCAAACTCAGAGGTTCAGAGGCAGCATTTTAATTTCCAGGAGAGAAGCTCAGCCTGATCAGTCCTGAGTGACGTCAGGGTCTCCCCTGCGGTTGGCACACAGGGCGGGAATGAGGTCCACTCCACCTGAGCAGAAGGATGGCCAGTACAGGACTCAGCCCTCCTGGTCACTGTGGCCCTATTCACCCCGCCGCTGTCTAGAGAGGAGTACAGGTGGCAGACCGCGGTGCTTTAGATGTGTGATTTCCGCAGGCTGCAGTCACGTTGCGTGAATCCTCACCCTATGAGATCGGGAGTGGATGGCAGCTCTAATGCAATTTTGCAGATTAGGAGAGAGATAGGGGAAAGCACTTCGACAAGATCCCTGTGCAAGGCTGGTTTCGGAGCAGCCTTGCAATGGTGTAATGCTGGGTATCTCCAGCTGACCTCCATCAAACACTCCGGCTTTGCGGGACAGAACTGAGAGCTCTCACCTCCCCAACAGGGATGTTAAATATAAGACCAGAGTCACCAGTTTAAGAGATAAAAGGAACAAGAACAGACAACACCTGCATCCTACAATGGCCTGTTTCTTGCCCAGATGAAGCATTCGGTGTCTATCAATCCTGTGCCGTTGAAACAGCTGTTTTGTACAAACCTCCCTCTCTGTGTTGAAACCCCATTCCTGGGAAGAAGTGGGTACCGAGGGCTCTTGTTTTCAAATGGCTACCTGCCTACATGCCCCAGATGTACAACATCTGAGATGGCCAAAAGGGAGAGAAGCAAAGGAGGATCCCAGTCTTGTGCTCACCAAAGTTAAGGAGCATTTTGTCTTAATGCCTTTCAAATACTCTGATTTCAGTGGCAGCAGAAACTGGACCATGGGGCAGAGCAGTGAATCAAAAACCTCTAATGAGCTGAATGAAGAGAAAATGAGAATATTGGCTGAACATCTTTTTCTGACAAGTGACTTCTCTGCCCACGTTTTCTGCTCAAAAGTTAGGTCTCTTTATCCAAAAGGCAGTTTGGTACACTGAGATAACTAATACCAGCTCTCTTGCTATAAAATCGCTGCTGAGGCAAGGAACAGGTAGCACTTAAAGCAAGGAACAGCTGTTATCTTCCATCCATTTGCCATTCATCACGCCTAATGGCTTTGCAATAAAAACTGTTAACATCTTCATTCCAGTAAGATGTGTCAGTCAGACAGCTTTATCCTGGCACCACTTTTACAAGAAAAGCATGGCCTAAGACTTAGGATCTCAAGCTATTTCCTAGGTTGCACTGTCCTGTTAACATCACACATGACTAACAAAGAAGGGCTGGGTATGCAGGGTAAACAGCACTTCTAATTACACTTTAGATCTGCACATGTTTTTCACCAACACAGTTACAAGTGGACTCATGTACTCCTAATCTGTTGATCCAGATTCCAAATGACGTGAAATCTCCCTCTCTGAATGCAGTGAACAAGATACAACTGATCAAACTTCTAAATAAAAGCAAAAGCATTGGAAGAAACACTTTAAATTATGAATTGAAAATGCAGATGAAGACGCATGTGTTTGCCTTGCAGCTATCGCAACACAAAGTGGATTTAAATAGCTCTTAGATAAATTTCTGATTTATATCCCACATGAAATATCAGACTAGTGCCAAAGTGTGATGGTCGCCTTTCAGATGTAGTAGTATCCACCAAAGGAGAGGTGGCATCAATGCGCACGCATCACTGTGCTTTCTGGCTAACAGTAGTTCCAATTCATGATATTCGATACTTTTCTAGCTGAGACATACCAACTCTACAATCCTACCAAAATTCAGCAGAGGAAAAGTTGTTCTCATAATTAGAAGCAAATTCTTAAGCCATTCCCTCCTGGCCCATCCCTGGTATTAATGGAGTCAAAGATATGTTGGGAAGCTCAGAGGCGAGGCTATCAGCCATGTGCATCTGGGCTGGCCCTCAGGGTTCAGCCTAAGCAGCGTTCAGCAGCTCCGAAGCAGCCGGGTATTGCCATTGCCAAGGGTTATAAAGTACATGTGCTAAGTGTTAATGAAGTATGCAGAATGCCAGTGGCTGGAGGTTTGGGCTTAATGAGCTGTACCAGAAACAGCAAGAGTCTGTAAGAAGCCATCAGGTGAGACATCCCAACCGCTCTGCAGCATCAGTCCAGACACACAGCACTTCCCAGAGAAGGTCCCAGCTGCCTTGTGCCGCCACGGAGCTCCAGGTCTATGGCAGAGTCCAGCTCTGGGGTACCCCCCGTGTGTGTATGCCTTATCAAACTCAGGAGTAAACAGGTATGAAAGCACCAAAAGGATTTTCCTTGTTACTTTGCTACAGGACTAATTGTAGTAAATATGAAGCAATCAGAGTATTCTGTGTTGAAATCTATATAGCCAAATGTTTTCAGAATGCCTCATGCTGGCTGGGATGCAGTAAAAGCTAAACATCTTTCTTTTCAGGGCCATGTTCTGCAATGATTTAAGAGAGAAATATGAAGAGAAGATCATACTTAAAGGAGTTGATGCAGAAACCATGAATATACTCCTGGACTACACTTACACCAGCAAGATGCTCATCACAAAGCAAAACGTACAGAAAGTCCTGGAAGCTGCCAGCCTCTTTCAGGTACAGATAAACACACTGATCCAGTCTTGTTGCTCTGGCAACACCATGTCTTACCCTGGTTAACACACTGCAAACTTACCTGATTTCACGCGTTCTGGAAGCATTTTGCTTTGTATATCCTTACATTGTGGTAAAAATGGCAGTTGCAGCCATGTAGTGGGAATGCTGCTGTGTTGGGAGCTGTGCAAACAGGCAAAGAGCCGGGCTCTGCCTCTGGAGCTGCTCCCATGTGCCGCCTGCCAGGCAGCAGGGTTGTGTTGGGGGGACAGTGCTCCCCAAGGTGCAGGTCAGTCCTCCAGCCCAAAAGAGCTGGTGGGTAACTTCATCTCTCCCTCTCCATTGCCTTGAGATGGAGGCTCACCAGCCAAAGTTAGCATCCTCCTTTGGAGGATTGTTGACGTAAAGGGTTTTAGTCACAACCGAGGGCTTGTGGGAAGTAAGACTTGAGCAGCGTTACTCAGCCTGTGGTCCGTGAGGTATTCACGTGTCCTGTAAATCACCTGTGAGGTCTACCAAATTGCAGTCCCTGGTACCGAGCTGTAAATTGCTAACAAATTGCAACCAGCATAACCTGCCAAGTGCCAATGTGTGTATGTGTGTCCAGTCTTTGCATTAAGAAAGGCGAGAAACACCTGACTCCATAATCATCATGGCTCATTATGAACTTCAGATTCTTGAATCTTACAAACATGGGAGATGTTGCTCTGAAATGAACCTGCGACTTTTGGGGTAATTGGAGCTGGTACTTGTTGTGGGGAGAGAAAGGAAAGTTGGCACAAAGTGCTCCCCCAGATAACTCAGAAAAGGTGATGTAGCTTTGATGGCACCTGGGGCCGGAGTGCAAGAACTTACTGACATTTTCAGGAGATCAGTACTGCAAATTGGTAGCACTCAGAGATTACTTTTGGTTCATTTTCAGGACACATTTCTGTGATCTCTTTGTTTTGTTCTGAACTGGTTTTCCTTAGGATCATTCCTCAGTTTTTACCTCTGAACCTATCAAAAGCATAAACTTATGAGTTCTCTTTCTCTTCCCTATTTGTCATTAAAATTAAGATTTAATTTACTTCCTAAGGCTGGTGCTTTAAGAAAACTGTCAAACACTGTTAGAGTAATGATAAAATCATGAGGGTGCTGTGAGCGAGAATAGTAAACTCCAAAAACCTAGAAAATCAGGAATGTTCTACTGAAAGCAGCAATCCCCAGTCTTACTACAACGATCTTGGATACTGTCAAGATTTATAAAGTCTTAAAGCCTCACAGTATACACAGTTGAGGTTTCTGGCTGAATACGTGTTTTGTGTAAAAAAGATTTAGTAACTATGAGCATTCTGCCAACTTGTCTCTGCTATTTATGCTGAAGAACAAACACAAACACTTGAAAGAGACAAATGTTTCATTTCAATATATCAACATCTGAAAAAGGTCAATGCTGCAATATATTGTAACATTTTTGTTTGGGAAATTCTTTGCTTTCCAACTAACGACATGAGAAAACGAAATTCGAAATAGAACTTTTTTATCTGACTAGCAACAATTTTTGGCAGTGCCTCTTTTCAATTCCTCAGATTTGACGAAGAACCAAAGAAGAAATAATTCGCACAGTTCCAGATATTTCAATATAGATACTCCACTTTTCTGTAGAAAGTATTTTTGAAAAAGTTTTACATAATTATGCATCCCCTTAGTCCCTTCCAATATGTTTTGACCAAAAGCATCTGCAAATGACAGCGGGGAGAGGTGGAAGATGAGAGGTGGAAGGCTATTCAGAGAGAGCAGGAGTCACTGCCGCAGCGTGCGTTGTGCACAATTCTCCTGGGGGAAGCAGGTGGAGGGTTTGGACAGGGAGCTGCTCAACAGCCAAGCCTCACCCTGAAGTGACCCAGACAAATTTTTTCCACCCAGGGCACAGTTGCAACATGAGTTAATAGTCACCTTCTCTGTCTGAGGTGGCAGCTGTCCAGCCACCACACTCACAAGGTTGGCGCCCACGCTGGATCCAGCCCAGCACCCCCTGCCACCAGCTCTGCCTGCGGAGCAGCCAACAAAGCAGCTCATCCTTTCGCCTCTTGGTAGGACCAGGATCTCAGCTGCTTCTCAACACTGTGGCAGAGAGCTCTGTTTCACCTGCAGTAATTCAACAACAGCCTTCAGACCTGCCTATGCCCCTCCTGCTCCCCCAGGAACCTGTGTATTGCCCCATACCCTCAGCATGGCTTGGGTGAGGGACCACATCAGCTGCTTTAGTGGGAGCAAAGAGATGGTAAGGGGGAAACAAGGTCCTGAGCAGATGTAAAAGGACCAGTATTGTGGTGAAGGGCTGTGATGACCACCGCCATGGAAATGCCAGCTGCAGTGGGAACAGTGGAGGATGCCCCTGAGCTGTGTGACTCTGCTCTCAGCAGAGCAGGGCTGCTCTGCCCCAGGGCACGGCTGAAGCACCACCAGCCTGGTGGCCCTACTGACTCCCAAAGCACCTCTCATCCACGTTAATCCACTTTTCATGAAAAAGACACTATAAGGAAAATACCTTGCCAATTATCTGAAGACCAACCTGTAGCCGCTTAGCATTAAAGGGCCAGGGTGGCTGGCGCAGGACATAGCTCATTACACCACAGCCACCGCGCAGTGCCAGCTGTGCCAGCTGTGCCAGCCAGGAGGACATGGTTTGCTAATGAAGGGCTCTGGGCAGCTCCGGGTCAGAGACATGTCCACGGGCTCAGAAAGCCACCAGCTCCCCAGAGAGCCACCCTGCAAGGGTCGCTGTGCCCCACATCACCCGGCTGGCTCCCTGCTGTGGGGCTCCTTGCCGTGGGGCTCCCTTGGGACGCAGGTGCCACTGTCGAGCTGGGACGTGCTGCCCCTTCAGCCACAGCAGAGCGGGTGGCCGAGGGCAGCGCAGCTGCAGGGTGCAGGATCTGACCCCAAGGTGCGCTGCATACAGAGAGGGATTATGAATAAGAGCCCTTTCAACCACTGTTCCTGTCCCTTTCTGGGGGTTATAGCAGGAGGCAGGGCTGCTGGCACTGCTTACGCTAGACAGTTCAATAAAAGCTGGGACAAGAGAGGACTTAAATGGAGAGAATAAATTTTATTATTCAGAGAGAAGGCCAAGTGGAGGCGGAGTACGCATATGGGATGTCTCTAGCAAGCAAGAACCTGGATTCAAAGGAGTATTAGGAGAAGGACCAGTTATTGAAGAAACTGTTCCCAGGGAACAGAGCTTTTAAAATGCCTGGGGTAGCATTAGGAGGGCACTCACAGAAGGGAAAGAAGAAAACTTAAGAGTTCCTCAAGAATAATGAGAGCAGGTGAAGCAAAGGCTCAGGGGAGTCTCCCTCCCGGCTGCTCTCCTGAGTCACCCGTCTCATGGGACTGACTGAAGCCTGCCCAGCAAATCTGGGGGAGTTTTGGGGGGAGTTTTGTCTCTAAATGAAGAGAGTGGTGGGGAGACAGTGCAGCATGGAGATGAGCAGCAGCCAGGGAAAGTCCTGCCTTGCTAAGCTCCCAAGCAGTCTGACCTCTCTGGTTAAGCCCTCGGTGGGGACCGTTTCTCACACCCACACCTCGCAGTTCCGCATTCATCTGGCCCCAAACACAGCTCCCCAGTGCGATCAGCAGTGCCTGCGTGGCCGTTAGACCCATGTGCACTGCCTGGGAGAAAACCTCTGGTGTCATCTCGTGAGTATCGCTCTTAGCAAGCCATGTATAAATAATTAGAGCGCTCTACAGCGGCTGGGCTGTAGGCTGGTGAGAACGTTGCTTTGGTGTCTATTCCCAGACTTGCAGATGACTTGATGAGTGACCTTGACAAATCCCAGATTTGTTTTTTTTGCATCTCATTACTTCCAGCTTTTAAAGGGCTAATGCTTAACCTGCCTCAGGTCTGAGGACTGCCCAGTGTTGGCAAAGTCCTTTCAGATCCTCAGGGAAATGCACTGGTGAGTTCAAAGTGTCAGCCTTGTGCTACCGCAGAGAACAGGCAACGTGAGTGTGGAGGCACCGAGGGGCTGCCGAGCTCTGCCGCGATGCCACAGCATGCCGCTGACGTATTCATATCACAACTGCAGCAACATACTCTGAGACCTCGCATACCCTTGTTCATCAGCCAGTTGCATTTCTCTAAACTCTTGACCACATCTGAATGTAAAACAGGAACCAGGTAGTCTGTACGCAGCGTCTGCGATCACTCAGCTCTGGTAAACAGCCTAAATGTGTCAATGTGACATTGCCGGGTCTGGAAGGTTCTACCCTAATTACTGAAACAAATCTACATATTACAGTGTTTAAAAATGTTTCGCTTCCTCTTAGCCCCTAGATTACTGTTGTGTAACTTTCCCCAGTGGGACAGAATGAGTTTAAATGGTTTGCTTGCTGATGCTGGATGGAAAAAGGACCCAAAAAGGATGGACAGAAATGCACAGCATCGGTTCTGAACCATCTTTCTGTATGTCACTGTTTGCACTGCTCAGTGGCAAAATCAACACGAAATACTGATGCCGTGCCCACATCTGAAATACCAGAGGTGACAGAAAGACCAGGATGAAGCGCTATAACTTACCCATTCTACCCCAAACTGGTCCCCAATTCCTGAATAATCACCAGTAACCCAGCTCACATAACAGTTCATGGCAAATGCCCCGCAGACATCTGTGGTCCAGGACCTGCACATTTGGGACCCTCAGGTGGGGCCACTGTGCAAAGGAAACTAATGAGAGTAGTTGTGATGCCCTGTTGAACACAAACGTGGGAAGTTATTTGATTAAGCAGACTCTCTGTGTAAAAAGCACATCTATGTCTTTTTGAACCAATGGTGATGACAAGGAAAACAAAGGTCACTAAAACCTCCGAAGGCAACAGCAGATGCTTGCCAGACAACCCTGGCTGTCAGGCAACTCAAAGATTTGCTGACGGTCAATCTCTTCGCACCACATCCCCAGTAGAGGACAGCACGCCCAGTATACCCATACACTCCGGGGGGGCTGCACTTTGCCCAAACCTCTGACACCCTAGCACTGGTTTTCCACCACTTTTGCAAGGCCTCAGACACACTTGGAATTGGGGTGGTGGGAGCATAAATACAGAGAGTGGAGCTACGTGCACTCCAAAACCAGACTCCCTTCTAGTTGATCTGAGCTGACATACCAGATGAAGCAGGGCAGGCACATCTAAAGCCTGGGGACCTTATCTGTGCTTTGTAACTCCACGTTAGCTAGTGCTTTGAAATCTCATGGAGGTAAGGGGAATGGTAGAAACCCCTTTTACTTTTGTGAAACAAATACAATTCAAAAAACTCCATAGCTCTCTGCGATACAGTAAAACAAGTAACTGCTCTGTGCTTACACATGCTTTTTTGTCCACAGTTCCTTCGCATGGTAGATGCTTGTGCCAGTTTTCTCACCGAAGCCCTCCAGCCGGAGAACTGCGTTGGCATCCTGAGGCTGGCTGACGCCCACTCCCTGCAGAGCCTGAAACAACAAGTGCAGAACTACATTATCCAGAACTTCACCCAGGTCCTCAACTACGAGGAGTTCCTGGAGCTGCCGGCCGACATTCTCTGCAGCACGCTGAAGAGCGATGACCTCTACGTCACGGAAGAGGCACAGGTGTTCGAAACTGTAATGAACTGGGTTCGTTACAAGGAGTCGGAAAGGTTTCCTCTCCTGCCATATGTGCTGGAGAATGTTCGTCTGCCTCTCTTGGACCCTTGGTATTTTGTAGAGACTGTTGAAGCCGATCAACTCATTAGACAGTGTCCAGATGTTTTTCCTTTGCTCCAGGAAGCAAGGATGTACCATCTGTCAGGCAATGAGGTGAGTAAAAAAGGAAGGTACTTGCCGCTCTCTCTAAATGTCTCATGCTTCTGCTCAAAAATCCCATCAGAAGGAGCAGCACCATGAGACAGAAAAAGGTATGCGCAGCGAAGTTTCACTAACTGGTGCTACTGAAAAGTCAAGGTGTGCCTTACTAGTTATCTTGCTTATTTAGAGAGCTTGGAAATTGTTGGTACCTTGTTTTAACACAAAGCGTAAAACTTCCTGTATGTGAACATCTGAGCTCGACCCTTCGTACACACACTTGCGCAGCTAAACAAAGAACCCAGGTGACTTCTCTAGTAAAAAGGCAAATGGTGTTACTCCTGAGACCTCACCCTCTTAGCTAATATTTCAAGCCTAAGAAAGGAAGAATAATTTTCCCACTAAACTGCTGCAGTCTGTAATGACTCTTTCAAATCTGAATATGTAACACCTCCATTCATTACTTATGGGGGGAAACCTTTCAGAAAGAGAGAACCCCCCTGAAGAAGACAGTCTCTTCCCAGAGGAGACATCTGTCTATCTTCCTCATTTGCAGAGGTCCCTGCACCCAGAGAGACAGGTTCATCCTGATGCCCAGTCGAGTCCTGTCCTGCCTGCTCAAGGTAGGCTGTGGTGGATTTCCCATTCTTCAGTTGCCCATCCTCTTTGGAAAGTTAGGTATCAGCCACATCTCCTGGCCCAACATGTGGGCTAGAGGGGAGAGCAACCAGAGGTCAGATTTCACAACAGGACCAAAGTTACATGAGCATGTGAGGAAACCTGTGTGCCTTCTCAGCCGTAGAGTCTGAGGAAGGCAGGAGGCCCTAGGAGCATGTTGCGGATCCATCGCCAACAGTGGATGTGTCACTGGCAGGGGGCGAGAGACCAAGGGCTCTTTGTGCTGGTGGCTTCGTAAGATGGTACACAACAAGCCGGGGCAGTGCTGGCCAGTCTGGCGGGAACTCCTCAAGGAAGCTTTGCCTCACTCAGCCGTGCCACCAGGTCCATCTGGGACAGACAAAGGGAGTGTTGCACAGAGTCGAACACTCATTAGCTCATTTTCAAAGGGGCCGCCGACAGAGGCAGCCCTGAAAGCCACCCTCCGCAGGGCTAATGCCTAGCGGCGGTGACAGGTAGGTTAAAAACAGGATTCTGAAAACTGGCAAGTTCTGGGACAGATATTTTTTTTTAAATTGCCTAATAATTTGCTAAACGTAGGGAAAATACAAAATTTAGGTCTGTGTAAATAATATATTTTCAATATAGATAAATTATGCCGATTTATAGAAACATATTAAAAGGAGTTTAGAAAGAGAAGTAAAACTGTAAGCAAGCTGGCTACTGCCACAGAATTGAACCTGCGGGTCTGCAGACCGCTTCTCTGGGGCATGCAGAAGGTAACAACTGCAATCCCATCCGCACCAGATGTAAGGTTGCTGCAGAGCAGTGCAGACCTCTCCCAGCCGACTTTGAGGGCCTGCAAATTGGCAAATGGCCTGTGATATGGAAGAAGCAGAGGAACAACTTTATGTGCTCCCCATACCTTTTACAATGCATTTCTTCCAGTATGAAAAACCGGGGCAGCGGGGGGGGATAAAGAAGGTTATTCCTTCTGTCCTTCAGCATAGTGCCAGTGTACCTTGGGACACTCACGCACTTATTTCCACTTGCTTGTAAGTATTTCCTCCAGGCAGAACAGAATTTTCCAAGCACTCCCCACATTCTTTGCTCCTGGTGAACATCTACGTGGGAGGTGACTTTTTGCAGTGTCCCTAAGACAAAGACCTGGTCAATAAACTGAGCCAACACGCGGTAAATTAGAGCTAAGCACATTTCAGATCCTGGTGCTGGCTTTAAGTAAATCTTCTGGTTTTATCTTAAAATTAAGGCTTATAAACAAAGAAATCAATTTTAAAACCCCACAGTAGAGAATTGCTATTGCTTTGATGCTTTAACATATCTTTTCAGGACAAATAATGACAGCGGTTATTTTCTGCTAGTGCTAACTGCAGCCTTGCTCTCTCCAAGCTCCCCAGGGCATACACAGCCTTCAGGGCCCTCCTACCTTGCCCTCACCCTGTCAGCCCAAATAAAACCTGTCCTCTTCAGCTGCCTCACATGCACCCAGCCTTGTCACTAGTGCTCACCTTTGTAGCTCTTAGTGCCACCCTCGGAATTCCCAGGAGGATCTGAAAGGATCCTCATGGGTAGGCAAAGGCAACCGAGTCCAGTGTTGGAGCAATCCTGCTGAAAGAAGGACAGAGCAACCTCTGCTGAACGCTTCTAGGATGCTTTCCAGGCTTTCATCTTAAAGAGCATTTGATAATTGGTTCAGCTGATGTAAGCCAGTAGTGATTTACAAAACAGGTAATCAGAAAAAGTTCACCAGATCTTTCTGTATCTGTAGGTGTAAGTGCCCTGTGTACTCACTCTGTCTTGCTTGCATTTAGATTATTACAGAAAGAACCAAGCCCAGGATGCACGAGTTCCAGTCTGAGGTGTTTATGATCATAGGGGGCTGTACAAAAGATGAGAAGTTTGTAGCAGAAGTGACTTGCCTGGATCCTTTGAGGCGAAGCCGCTTGGAAGTAGCAAAATTACCCATCACAGAGCAGGAGACGGAGAATGAGAATAAAAAATGGGTGGAGTTTGCATGCATTACGCTAAAAAATGAAGTCTACATATCGGGTAAGGAACGTGACATTGGGAATCGAAGAGGGGAGCTGAGGGTTCTCACATTTATTTCCAGCTTTTATCATGAGAATGCTTGAGGCAACTTGAGTAGAATTAAGCACTACAGGTATTCCTAATGCTTTGGCTTTGAACAGGCTGCAGAAAGTGCTGGATGCGTGAGGATATTGCCTGGCCCTGGCAAGAGTTTTAGCACAGGATTCCTTTTCAAACAATATTCATCCATATGCATGGCTACTTTTGTGCGTATGCTCAGTGACTGTGCCCATGGAAGGGCCTTTGAGAACAGCTTACCAAACATAAAATGAAGAAGAATTCCTCCAGCATCTTCTTATAATAAGTCCATTTGCAGCTCCGCATGCATAAGCAAAAGTCCACCAGAATCTGGCTCGTTCTGCAAGGATCAGTCAAGGACCTGCAGGGAACTGTCACCACCACCTGTCTGCTACCTGAAAACTGCACTTTCAGGGACACTTCAGCACATCAGACAGGACTCAGAAGTGCCCGCTCGCTAACGGCGATATTAAATGTCAAAGCCAGGTGAAACCCACGGCCCAGACACACAGCGTGGGTCTGAACATACCGTTTGCAGGCCCTCATCCAGAGAGCTTCAGGAGGCACATTTAACTTCCCACACAAATACAGCTGAGCTACATGTAGGGGTCTCATCCTGGAGCTACGGAGTTTTTACTTTGACAGTCAAAAGGGTGAAAGTCAAGCTCACTAGTCAGTGTGACAGCTGGTTTTGATGGCCTGTCAAAAACAAGTTTCATGATCTTGCTCTGCTTTTCAAAGGAAAAGTGATAGCAAGCTTGTAATCACTGTCACGTTACAGACGACGATACAGAGCAGTGTCTCCATGTGTAGGACACTTTTTCCTGCAAAATCATCCACCACATTCTGTGCTCACTTAAGACAGGAGAGAAGAAAGGAGGAGGGAGAGCTAAAGCGTGAATGCTTTGCTTAAGTATGAATAGTGGTCCATTGCATTTATTCAACTATCTTCCATTGCATTCTCTCTTTTGGGAATCCACAGCTTTTTATTACCTCATTCCAACGTAAAGTTTATTAAATCTTTATCCTGGGGTAAAAATTAGATTATTCCTTTCCTGGTTACAAATAAAGGAGATTTTTCCTTTCAGCCCACCATAGGGAATTTCTTTTAACTCTGGCAGCAGGCCCTCTGCTAAAGCTTGGCTGTAGAGGAGAGCTGAAGTCAAACATCCCTCTAGATTACATCCCTCACACCCTCACACCCTTGAGTTGAGAGGTCTCTTTTCCATTTGCTTTTAATCTCTTCCCCTTCCCTCTTTTTCAAGGTCACAGGCTTTTTGCTTCCTCTTATTCCTGACATCTTTTCCAGTGTCTCTTCTCCGCTTTTCTTTTATGTTCTATGTAGGCTGTCTCCTCCCCTGCTGTGGTGAGTCTAAACTGGCTTTCCTCTTGCTGCTTTTCTCACAGGTCCTGTTTCTTCCTTCTCTGCTCACTTTCATGTATCTTTTACTCCCTCCCTCTGTTCCTTCTTAGCTTTTCTCCTAGCTCCTTTTCACCATTCCCACCGAAATAAAGGGCTGAGTGGAACAAAGTCGTTAGTAGTTTCTTTCCAGCTAACCAAATTATTAGTGCCTCAATCCCAATTGAACAACTGCCTCCTCCTTGTGTGTCCTTCTACTCTTGTTTTCTTTCTTTTAGCTCCTGTGACTCGGTTCTTTTCTAACTTGACTTGCACCTTTCCTAACTTGACCTCTGCTCCCACGTGCACATTTCCCTCAGTATCTTGGTACAGTTTGGAGTCTTCCCTGCTCTTTTAGCATCTGAACAATAGGAAAGTCCTTTGCATGAGATAATGACTACTTTTAGATCACCACGGCCCCAAAAAGTTTAAATGCTTTGACTGGATGGACTGAAATACTGCATTTGTAGTGTAATGAAAAATGACATGAATTATCACTCACCATTCTGTTACTTTTACTAACTTAGTTACAATTTGCCCTCAAATTAGAAAGAACTGTGGTCTAGAGGAAGAACAGAAATAAAATAAACCTCCAGTTCTCTCAAAAATCCCTCCCTGTCCCCTGATGGGCAGCAAATTCACCCGCCCCATCCAGCTCTGGCTCCTACGGGAGTTCCAGCCTGTGCAGGAGAGAAGGGCTGGTGTAAAAGGGGAATTTCGAGGGAGGGTAAGGGAACACCTGCAGCCTCACAGCCCCTTTGTAACCATGAATGCTGCATTCAGGCCCTTCAGCCACTTCAGCTATTTGAGCGCAAATAAAATTCAACACATACATGTGAAAAATACCGAGACAAAAGCATTACAAACGACTCTTTCTAGCATGCTAATTATCTCCTATTCAATCTGCTATTTGGCCCAGAGATGAGCTCCATCAGTTTGCGGTGATCTGGCTGCAGTACAGAATACCAATGAAGGCAGACACTTTCTCAATGGAATATGAATTCTCTTTTCAGTATATTCACCAGTGAAGCAAATGTTTAATCAGATTGCAGATGATGGAAAAAGCTCTCAGTCTGTAAATGTGGTTTCAGGCTTAACTAGATCCGTGGGTATTGCAGTTGCACCAAAAAAAAACCGCAAACAAAAGTGCTTGTTTAAAACACTGCTCACTGCTTTAGCATGAGTAAAGATTCACTTGCAAGTCAGCTCTAGAATGAGTTTGCTGAGTCCAATTCAGATCTTTGACTTATAAATATGAAGCAAATCCAAGCCAGTAGAGAAAGAGACCAGAGGGAGAGGTACAAAAATGAGATCCCAGCCATATGATCCCAAGGCTCATTAGTAAAACCTGTGAGATGCCACGCAGGACTGCTGTTGATAGGAGTTCAGGGTCAGGTCTTTAGTTTTGCGATGTAAATCCCTGGGCGGGCTGACTGGATCCACCCTGTGCAAATGAGCCATTCCCCAGCACAGGCCTGGCTTTCGAGGGGTTTGGCACCACCAACGGCAGCGTCCTCCACTATTTTATTTAAATCATGTTTATTTGTAATTTCCCAGCATCTTGCGATGCCCCGGTGGCGCACAAAAAACTCCTGCAGGTCATCATGTTATGTGTAGCTGGTCATTCACTCAGTCTGAAAATGAAAGTGGTTGAGGTCTGGGAAAGTGAGCAACAGTGATTTAGATTTACTGAATATTTGGCTGTACAACTTGTGCAGTTTCCCTCACTATTAAGCAAATTAAATGCAGAAATTTTCTTCTTGTATAACAGGGCTGGGCCATTGGTGCAGGTAATTAAGAATAATGACCAATGATTTATTTTCTGAGAAAGCATTTTAAAATTTAATCATACTGGAGATTTGGAGTAAATACAACCCATGCTATCGTATTTACACGTGTCATGTACACTGCAGGTGGCAAAGAAACAAAGCATGATGTCTGGAAATACAACGCCTCTATCAACAAATGGATACAAATCGAGTATCTAAATATTGGGCGATGGAGGCATAAAATGGCTGTGCTGGGTGGTAAAGTCTATGTCATTGGAGGGTTTGATGGCATGCAGAGAATCAACAGCATGGAAGCCTACGATCCCTTTCATAACTGCTGGTCAGAGGTAAGATACCGCATCACATAACATTTTACTAATTTGGAACATTTTAATCAGAAAATGTTAGGGCTTTGAATCATAAAAATGAACAAGACAGGACCTAGTACAATTCTTTGAAGTATTTCTGGTCTGTAAAGACCCTAAATATTATTTTCTATAGAAATGTGTATCCTTCAGAAAGTAAAAATCACAGGATTGCCTGCCAGCCATTGCCTGTGAGACATCTAATGGCTAATTTTCCTTTTCTTAGCTGGCTTTTAAAGCTAGTAGTTCATAAATCAGTAAGAGCACAGTACACATCAACCAGAGCACAGGCTGAAAACTACTGCTCTGATACATAACAGATAATGTATATATCAACCTGTGCATTATATATGGTATGGGTTATACATTTAAGTTGAAAGTATAGGTTTCAAGGTAAACAGGATGGAAAAAAAACCAGTTCTAACTGTAATTCAAGCAATGAGAGGAGAGTATTAGGCAGAAATTAATGAGATTAGGCATCATAATGGCAGACACAAACTCTAGTTTTTATATTATACAATGGCATGCAGAGGAATCTAACAATTACAGCTGCAAGTAGGAAGACCAGTATGAACAAGTTTCTTGTGTTTTTTCAATGCAAGTAACTACGTAAAGGAGATTTGGGGCATTTCTGACATTTCCTAGCTTTTCAATTGTTGACAATATAATTTTAAAACCAGCATTTGAACAGAGCATATTTTTATCAAGGGCTTTACACAGTCTTACGAAAAAGCCGAAACATACTTCTCCCTTACCCCTAGAAATGTCATCTTCGGAACCCTACTGATCATCTTAAAAGGGACATCTGACTTAAAATTCAGCAGGCTCCCACCCCGTAGGCATTGGCCTGACTACTTGAAATCAAAACAGTTACTAATGAGTTCTTACGGTCACACAGGCTGCTCCCCTCATGGTCAACGTAAGCTCCTTTGCAGCAGCAAGCTACAAGAAGAAACTCTACGTGATCGGGGGAGGACCCAACGGGAAGCTGGCAACGGACAAGACCCAGTGCTATGACCCTGCCACCAACACGTGGAGCCTGAGGGCTCCCATGCCGGTAGAAGCCAAGTGCATCAACGCTGCAAGTTTCCGTGATCACATTTATGTTGTGGGTAGGTGAAGCATTAATGTTCCTTCTTGTCTAGATGTATCAGAGCTTGTTTCTGTGTGTTAGTTTTACCCACACACTCTGTGGAGTATAATCAAATGGTCAGATGGCTCTTCCCATTGAGCTTAGGGAGAGATGGGAATCCAGCACATTCACAAACACAAGTAAAGAGTCATCAATTCAAACTCCCTGTTAGTGTGGTAGGTATCCTGGGAAGCTGGAGCCCAGAGACAACTTAAAGCCATCCAAAGGTGGGTTCATAGTGACAAGGGCATGACCTCATGGCTATATCATGTCCCCTCTCCTCTCCAGGGACACTACACAGATTTATGTGGGGATATGAGTACGAGGAGCAGGTCATGGCAGCAGAGCTACTGATACCCAAAGATCTAGACCTCTTCACTAGATCCTTCTTGGGGTTAATTCAGTCAGTTGCCAGAACTGGAAGCAAAGATGGAAGAACAAGAGTTTAATGGTGGTGAGCTGAACTGTGGAGGGAGGAGGGAGCCTGCACACATCTTCAGATAGTGCTGGAAAAAACAAAAGAAGGAAAGAGGAACATTTGTTTCCAAAACAGAAGCTCTGAAGAGTACCTGTCCTCAGCCGTGGCACAGAAAGCTTCTCACGTGTAGTATAATTGATATGGTGCTACAGGCTGGCGCAGAGCCAGGCTATCACCAAACAGTAAATGGTCTTCTGAAGGGAGATTTATAATGTGCATGTACACACACACACATATATATGCATGCACCGTGTGTGTATGTAAATACCTTGTGCTTCTCCTCAGCACAGGGACTGACATCACCCTCTTCATACAAGATGAGAGACAGAAAGAGAAGGCATGACTGATGGGGTAGCTGAAACAACCCCCCCATAAAATTTGACACAATACTCCAGTTATGTTCATTCAGCATCTTTCACCAGTAAACCTACTGTTTCCCTGTCTGAGAAACAAATCTAGTTCAATTGGATAGAAATCAGCCCCACTTGAGCTTTAAAAGATAAAAGAGCATCCGAAGCAATCAAATTGCCCAGACTGATGAACTACCAACCACCAGATGAATCACTATAAATAACAACGTGTATGTTTTCAGTCTGCTCCAACTGGAAATAAAACTTGTTTAAGTCACCCCACAGCGACTTGATCATCTCTGAAATACTAGATTAGTATTGCCAAAACCAATATTTATTATAACTACCATGGATAAATGCTCACTTTGACAACACGTAGGATCACAGGCATTGCTGCAACTCATCAATAAGACCATGGCTTCAAGGTTTCCCCAGCCCTATTCTATACAGTTGAAGACAGGCCCAGACCCTGCAAATTTCAGAAAAAAACCCATTCAGCTGTTGGTAGTCTCAGGAGGGAATATATTTCCATAGCATTTTTTGGGTACTAAGGTATTGACCATTTTTCAAAAGAAAAGGACCCTGCAAAATTGTAAAAGGTTCACAGAAAGTTTCGAGAATGACTGCAGATTTGGGGAAGATGGAGAAACTAAGGTCACCCTCTGTTGAGCTGACCCATTAGAAGATTATGAGTTCAGTCTGACAAACCCTTAAAGAAGGGATGGGCTTTTCAAAACAGCCAGCTACAGGAAGAAGAAGGTTTAATGGGCAGATGGACACGGACGTTAGAGGGGTCAGTGAAGAAATCAGGCACCCATTTCTAATAGTGACAGCTTACCACACCTAGTCCTTTACCATCTAAGCTCTTCTAAACAATATTGTATTCTTGATTGTATTTTTCTAAAGTTGTGTCCTTAGCTGAAGCAGCAGGTATGAGAAAGGTCTGTTGCTGGGTTCACTGTGGTCACACTGCATGACCACAGCAGTTTGCTTTGGCCTTAGATTCCACATCCTCATGAACAATAAGTGGCCTTCTGCAGATCTGGCTTTCAAAACAATAAAGTATCCTGTGACCTTGTTTTTTCTTAACTTTGGCACATAAATCATTCTTACCAATGTCAGGAATGGAGCCTTGTTGAAGTGGGTGGTTTAGTTAAAATCTCTTACAGGAATGGCCAGTGCAAACTGATATCCCTTTCCTCTCCAGGTGGGGCCATGAAAGCACTCTACTCCTACAGCCCCCAGGAAGACACGTGGTGCCTGGTGACGCAGTTCACCCATGAGAGAGCCAGTTGTGGGATTTCTCCTTGCAACAACAAGCTGTTTATCACCGGGGGCCGAGATGAAAAGAACGAAGTCATTGCGACAGTGCTGTGCTGGGACCCTGAAACTCAGAAGCTGACCGAAGAGTGTGTCCTGCCTCGGGGGGTGTCTCATCATGGGAGCGTTACCCTCAGGAAGTCTTACACACACATCCGCAGGATTGTGCCCGGGGCAGTTTCTGTCTGACCGTAGAACTGCAAAGAAACCCAGCACCTCTGTGTTCCTGTGGCATAGGCTGCAGTGATGATGTTTTTTAGCTGTGGTCAGCAATGGATGGAAATATCACCACTGGGGTCCTCTGGGGAGTATCTGTATATATGCTCAGTCCTTGCATTTCCTCTGTACAGTATATCCTTAAATTATCTTAATTCCTTCCCTGCACAGAAAAACAAAGGGACCAGCTGTAGTTTACTCCGGCCAACACAATACCTCTAATCAGGAAAAGAAATGTGATGTGCATGTGGGAATTTTACTTCCCAGAAAAATGCTTGAACTGGCTCAGCCCGGTCCTGAAGTTTGTTCAACTATTTATTGTGTTAAGTTGGATTTGCAGCACCTACTAGTGAAAAAGAGAAGATGCTTTTTGGAATGAAAGATTTGTAACTTTGGTGAAACGTAACATAATTTTCCCCAAAGCTGTGCTTTTTTCCAGTGGTTGGCACATTAGATAAAGTTAAAACTGGTTTGTTAGTTAGTTTGTTAGTTTGTTTGTTTGCTCAGAGACAGTTTGTTGTTTTTTCAGTTCTGCGTGACCAAAGAAATCTATCTCAGTTTGCAAACCTTGCTGTAGTTCCCAAGACTGCACAGGCTGCAAATATAAACAAACGCTAATCTAGTTCCACTGAACATCATTGTAGCTGTTTCCTAATAAAGCAGCCCAAATCCTGATTTCCCTTTTGTTCTATTCTGGGATGGTTTACCGTCCTGCCTGAAGGGTTTTTCCTCTCAGTGTTGCTGCACGCAAGCGGAGGTTGGTGCCCGAGCGCTGCCATCCCCAGCGCCAGCCCCGCTGGGTGGCAGTGCTCTCCCAGGATTTTTCTCACAGGTTTTGATTTCCTGGAATGCAAACGGACAAAACAGTCTGCTGGAGAGAAAAACAGTTCCAGGTACTGTTCCCAGCCTGATTCCTGGGACCATCACACGCTGTACCAGAAGGGGCAAACGTTCAACAGGCCAGGAGGGCCTGAGTCTCGAGTTCCAGCATCTGGGTCAGCTGTAGAGAAAGCAAAATAAACACTGACGAGGTCGCGCCTGGGACGCTCTGGGACACTCTTGGCCAAAGGCTGGGAACATATTCCCGTCCCTCCTCCCCTGCCTAGTTGCTGGAAAGAGCCAACTCACCATTAAATACAAGTCAGAAAACACTGTGCAAAACAAATCTGTCCATGCAGAGAGCAGTGAGACCTTCCAGCCTCTCTCCCTCTCCGTAATGTCTCCTTTTGCCTTATACAGTATTAAAAATAATATTTCCCTCATGTTGGGCTGAGAAAAAAAGTGGGTTCCTGAATTTCAGCCTACTAATTGCAGAGCTGTCAGCGGAACAGCAAGGGCCCAGGCTGCACTGGTGAGTTTGCCCTGGCCGTGCAGGAGGGCAGAGGCAGCCGCGGGGGTGTCTGCCCCCCAACAGCTCTGCGCCGTCTCCTTCCCCCAGAAAGCCTGTGAGAAATCCTGTCTCTGCTGCAACTGGCCCCATGTCTTGAAACTCACTTCTGCAATTCCAGCCAGTCCCCTCATTTTCTTACTCAAATCTTCCTACAGTCCTTCCGTTTTCAACCATTTTTTTAATTGGTCCTCTTCCTTCTTAATGCTCCTGTTGCATTTCTCACGCTTCCACACTGGCCCACGTTGTCCCATCCTGCTCTGCTTTTTGGAGGACATGAAGAAATGCCCTCTAGAAAGGGCATTGCCTTTCAAAAGTTTAGGTGGCTGAATGGGGAGTCTCCCTTTCCCCTTGAGGAGCTGCGCTGCTCTATCTTCACCTGTTCCCAAAACTAATCATAGTGGTTGCTGAAGCTGACCAGTTCTTCGTACTGGGAATCATCCTAAAAACCAGTAGCCTTTATGAGATGGTTGGTGGTTTTCTCCCCGCAATGTCAGTAGCACAACTTGTATTTTTTTGCTTGAGGAAAATAATCCACCGAGTTGGAAAAAAATTGTCCAAATGAACTTCCAAATACAAATTGTTAACTCTACAGAGCAGAGACAGAAAACAGCCTCTTGTCTCTCCCGTGGCAGACCATCCCTCGCTGACAAACACGAGACCGTAGAACCACAGCTTGGCTCCTTTCCCTCCCCCAACTCATGAGCGTCTCTCAAAAATTCTGACGTTTTAATAGCAGTTCACGAAGAGTTGTTTTTATTTGCCTCCTTGCTCTTTGTACCATTCAGATTCATGCTGCAATTTGAAGGGCTAAAAGCATATTGAAAAACAAAAACATTCAGGATCAGTGGTTTTATGAAGATAATAAAAACCACGAGGCTTGTGAAAAAAAGGCAAGAACAAGCAGTGCTGTGCCCTCAGTTACCAGCAGCAAGGTGGGGGTGGAGAGAGGAGACAACAGAAAACAAGTTTCAAGGAAACTTGTAACTTCCTTTTCCTATCACGGGCTCTCTCTCATCTGTCAGACATCCCCACCTCCCACAGGGAACGGCCACAATCACAGTTTCTGTCCAAAGGACGTAAAGTATCTCGGTGTACAAAACCAGGGGCTAGTGAAGCAGAGAGCGGATGATACCTGCGGGAGCAGCGTGACCTGTCCCAGGTACAGCGGGGCTGCTCCCCAGTGTGGGGACACAGCCCTGGGACACAGCCCTGGGACACAGCCCCGGGGTGCTCGGGGCTGCCTCCAGTGCAGCCAGAAAAACGCCAGTTTCCTGCTGACCTATTACTGTATTAAACTTCCCTTAGAAAATGACACAGCCAACTGATGGAGAAGGAGTAGACACTCTAATATTAATTACTAAAACTGCAGGAGGTTAATTAGTTTTACTGAATAATTACTGAAACTGTTGCAAATGATCTAAACCCCAAATCCAAAGCTGTGTGCTTGTTTACCTGCCTGGAGATTCTCTGTATCTCATGACACTGAAACCGATCTCATCCGAGGCACAGATTTAATTATTTCTCCAGTACTGGATGGCACAGACCCAGCCCCTGGAATGAGGTCTGACTCCCTTCAGTCTGCGGGTTACAGGCAGCAGTCAACTGCACTGTAAATCCAACCGAGAGAGGGGAGAGAGCAGCGGTAAGTTGAGTGACAACATTGGCACCAGAGAAGAGGGGAAAAAATGACCAGGAATACATTTAGGCTACGAATTAGGATACCTTGGTGATTCATGCTATTGCAATTTATTAAAAGATTACTGCCCCCAGCTGCCAAATCACATGTTAAAGTCAACTGCTCTCAATTTCGCTTTAAATTAAAATGCTAGACAGGCACAGTGACGTCCAAGAAGTTCACTTATGTGACCTGGGAGAGGTTGATAGCTGAGCTCTGGTAAACAGTCTGCGTTTGAGTTTCCAGAGCTTGTCTGGAGACATCCTTACAAGGTTGGTAATCACCACAGCCAAGAGGCTCTGACAAAAAAAGAAGCCTAACAATCTTTAAGACAAAACTCAAGACATTTATGAAAAGAATTATAGGAACTTAGTTTCTGTGATATTGCCCTGGTGACTCCTTTGGTCCTATTCATATAGACTTAGGAAATCCCCAAAGGCAAATGATTCAGGTGTATGGTGTGTTTCTTCTATACAAGCTGTAACCAACTGCTTCTGTACCAAACAGCACAGCAATATTCCATGGTAAGTTGTTGTCTACAAGCGGTCACTTATAAAATCTTATCCAACTAATGTTAAACCAATTTAAAGTGGATTCATATCATCAACTCATAGTGCAGATGACCTTTTCAGAATTCCATTCAACTTAATTTCAGTTCAACCAAAACCTTTTCTAGGCAAACATGCATTTTAGGGAACAATTTCAAGGCCATGAATAAGATAATTTAATCCATCTTTCTTAGAAGGTCATTTCCACAAAGCCGTGTTTTGTTTGCTTGGTCCTTATGATATCACTGTAGACAGATTTCATACATACATAAACATGCCACAGTCATCAATTCACTTCTTCTTTTAATGTCTTTCTTTATGTTACCAAACTTCTAGCCGTCCCTAAATATATGAAGGGGATGTGCGCATAAGTTACAGAATTGGCAATACAATCCTACCCAGGCCTGTCCTGGATTAACTTCATAATGGACAAAGGTTAGCAGGAAGATCAAATACTATTAACCTGCAGCTGTTCAAAGTCACCTATGGCTTTAAATAGAACTACCTTACTCCATACTATTTGCACGGTTATCTTTACTACTTAGCATAAACATTTATAATATCAGTAAACTTCAGGTAATAAAGCTTGAAATAATCTTCTATGGATGAAACAACCTGTAAGTTATCAGCATCTTTGCCAATGGGCATTGCTATAAAGATTTGGCCCAGGATACAAGTGGCCTGGGGAGTTAAAGGTCCCACTTCCATTCTTGATCATACCGCAGGCTGGAGGGATTTAGCAGAATGCACCTGATTCAGTATACAGACACTTACCCCATCCTTCCTAGTGTAATGGAAGAGCCTTATTATAGGCTGCAACTAAAGTCTTTACACAAACATAGTTTGTGTGCTGAATGTCTACAGCACATTCATCTTAGAGAAAAATAAAAGCAGCCAGCAAAAACTTTTAGGTCACACTTTTTTATTGAAGAGGACTGAGAAGAAATGTTTTGTTGTTTTGTTTTGTTTTTCTTGGAAAACAAAGCCAGCTACTCAGGAATTTAACGCTCTTTTGAGTCAAAATAGAGGAAGCACAGAACCATGGTTAAAACAAATACACAAAACACCACTTTATTCACCTGCAACAACTTTACCTTAAAGATGCTTTTACACAAGAACTGTCCTTTAGGCTCTAAGATGCCCCTGCTCCTTTCCACTGCTGAACTGGAATTTGTTGCCCCCTCAGTTGTGCTGACACAGCTGTTTGCAGAACACGCTATAAAACAGATTGCTGGGATTATCTCAGTTAAAATGAAAACAACACCATTTCTCTCTGGAGGGATATTTTTAGCCTGCAACCCCAGAAGCAGTTGTACCAGCAAACTGGAGAGAGCAGACACTGCAATGTGAGGAGAGTAACAAGCAGTTTGGAAACGAGAAGAGATAAGCAGAAACTTCTCAAACAGGCTCCACTGCCAAAAAAAAATCTTGTGCAACCAGACACCCATCTCCTCCTGGCTCACACTTAGTGGAATTCTTCGGATGAGCATGAAATACCTCAAAGCGACATTCAGCACTTGCTGTGTTATTGCTTTAAGCAAACAGGAGGTGGAGAGAGGCTGCACACAATTAAAATACTGCACAGACTGAAATAAAGGGCTGCTTTCTAATGCCATTTTTTAAAAGCCCAATGTATCTGTATATAAAAAGCAACAAATGCTAAAAATATTCTCTTCAGAAATACAAAAGCTCTTTTCTCAAGTCCAAGGAATGGCACTGCAATTTATATTTCCCACATTGATGTTCATGTCTAATGAAATTTTAGGTTCTTTAAAGATCAGAAAAACATTTCACTCATCTTGTGTAGGTTGTTGGCTGATCTGGAAAACCTCCAAGGCTCTTACAAGATATAATAATTATTGTCCCTGAGTACATGAACAGGCTCTGCAGTGTCTCCTGACCTTCCTAGGGGTTTGGTGGCAGATACCCAACAGCGGCTCTGACACGGTGCAGCCATAACCTGGGGTCAGGCTGCTGGAGCTCATCCATCTCTGTTACTCCCTGGCAGTGTCCTGTGCTGGACTGCCCAACAGATACTGATCAAAGGTGACTTCTCATCAGACTGAGATTTTATAAAAATTCGGTGTTTTGCAGATTGTCAGACAGAATCCGTAAGGCATCTAACATGCTGGCACACTGCACAAGAGGAAACACAGCCTTTCACTGAGTACAGCAGTTTCCAGAGGCACCTCTCAGTGTATGTTTTAAAGAATAGGACACTGGCTATCAATCTTGCAAGAATACACTGTGAGTGAAAGAAATAGCTGCTCTGTTCACAGCACATTTGGCTAAGGATCCTCTCTGCTATAAGCGATGCTGTAAAGAGACCTGTGGTTACTCCCATTGCTTTGTATCACCTATTTTTTGTTTTCTGTTTTCTAGAAAGGCATCTGCCACAGGTGGGTGAAAAGGACCTTGATTCAGTATCTCCTCTAAAAGAAATTGTCCTCCCACATCAGAACAAAGCTTAGAACTCTGTCCAGTGTAGCATTCACTGTATTCTCAGCTGTGATGTGGTCAAAGATCTGTGGCCTTCTGGCATCAAGGGGGCAGAGTGATCAACCCATGTCTTCAAGATGGGTTGATCACTTCTTCAGATCACTTCTTCAGGTTGCTTCTTCAGATCACTTCTTCTTCAGATCACTTCTTCTTCAGATCACTTCCTCAGAAGCTGCAGGATTTCTACCAGGCTGGCATGCTACCAAGGCAAGGGCAACTCCTCTGCTATGGCTGTGCTCTGCGTTGGCTCAGGATGGGGATGGAGCAGGGGATGGGGCAGGTGACACCAGGCGAAGATGCTTCCTTCTGACAATGGATTTGAGAGATGCTGAGATCTCTCTGTATCGGAGCCCATACAGAAAAGGAAACAGAACTTTAGGCAGAATCATCAGGACATTGCAGACTGTCAGGGAGACCCACATTCCTGTCTGAAGTCTGATGGCAACATTAACGCGCAAGAATGATTCTACCAAAAAGGCCAAGAGTGGAAAGAAATAAAAAAATAACACAGTGTTGTGCATTAAGAATGTTACACTGGCTCTGGAGCAGATGCTCTCCCATATACCTGATTGTTTGGTTTTAAAATACAGCATAGCATAGCAACAAAATATTAGAGAGAGGCAGAGAAAGCTAACCGTGGCGGAAAGCCAGAAACAGAGTTTCACAGCATCAGTCCCATTCAGAGTTAGTATCAGTATTACTGGAACCGAGCACATTTCCAGGACACAGGGCGTGAAGCTGTGAGTGGTCGATAGCACCAAGAAGAAAATCCCCGGAAAAGCCCCAGAACTTATCCATAGTAAGACAATATATTTTTTTGTTCCTGAAGGAGGTAAAATAGCACTGTAGCGCAAAGGAAACAAAATAGCTATGTATGTGTCCAAGATTATTGCAGCAGCTGTGAACAATCCTCCACAGTAAGCCATTGCCAGCAAAAATAATAGAAGGATACAAGCTTCCTTTGGGAGATCTATGCGTGCTGCATTGAGAGCAGCTGACGGGGTGTAGAACACAAGGTAGATCAGATCAGCAAGCAGAGCATTTCCCAGCAGCATGTACCTTGTTTCCCGACGGATGCTCAACCTAGAGAAGATCACAAACAGGATGGTAGGAATGATGAGGACACCTGCCACGAGGCAGACAACCGGAGGGATTAAAAACATCTTCATGTTTGTGCCTGATGGGGTGAGAGACCATTCCTCCAGCAAAAAGTACAAAGAAGCAACATCCAAATCTGAGGAACTGTTGAACTCTGACTCCCTGTGCTGGTATGCCGTTGCATTCACTCTCCTTACGGGAGCACAGCGAGAGAAGTCCATTTCCTAACGATTTGGGGATGATTGTCTGATTGGGAAGAAGCAAGATCTTCTACACAAAATCCTTAGAAAGGCAAATGAAGCAGAGGATGCAAAAAGCCTGCAGAAGCAAAGTGATTTCCGTAGCCAATTCTGCCAGCTCTTCTCAAGGACAGGAATTTGAAACTTGGAAGTGAGTTCTCTGGTCCCAAAAGATGTTTTTGCCTAAAGTGGATATTTTCTTTTCTTTCTGCAAAATCTAATGTTTAAAAAGAGAACGAATCCTTGTGTGCTTTAAAAAATGTCTAAATCCCTCAGCTAGCTCTTTGATCAGAAATGAATGTGTTGATCATTTTCAGTAATTCGAGTTTATTCTCATCACATTATCAGCCCAATGAGGCAGATGAAATACTGGCTTGATTAAACAAATACACAATGATACAGAACAACGTTCCACGTATACTGATGTAGGAGAGTCATAAATGTGATGGGGTGATGTTTCGTATCGATTTTTATGCAAGAACACAATCGACTTGAAGTGATCAATAAAAACGGCTCTCAATCCTGCCATAAAATTTTATCACAATGGTTCAAGTGAATGAAATGACCTTATTTATAGATGGCAACCATTTTTGCTTCAGTGAATCAAATCATGTTATTTATAGATGATAAGCCTTCCCCGGCCTTTTTTAATGCATGATACACAAATACTGAATTCTCATCTATTGCAGACTTACAGTCAATCTGCGAATTGTCTGGGATAAGTGACATACATTATACTGTATCAGAATACCCTACAGCAGACTTGGCATTTCCAGTGGCCATTTGGAGACCAGTTCTTGGCTCGTTGGCCAGCACACCACTGCTGCACTGAACTGTCAGATCTCAGTATCAGAGCTGGGGGTGCGACGAGAGACTTTTGAAGGATCTGGACTGTGGAGAAGGAACTCTTCGGGTTCTTCCAGGTGTGGTCTGATCAGAAGAAAAGCTAATTTTTTAAATAGGCTGAACACTGACTAACAAGGCTTTAGTTTTAATCAAAAATACTATATTGATGCAGTTGTTCGTCACCTTGGGTGATGCAAAGCAGGTACAGCAGCACTATTTTATTTCATGGTCTACGTCTCCTGCAGTTGCTTACTCCTGTGCACACCGCACAAAGCAGCGCACTGCTGCTACAACATCACATTACTTTGCTGTTTATACAAGTTGTAAGTAGCAAAGACAAGAGATCTGCAGAATATGCAGCTTTGTCAACTCCCAGCTCTAGTTGCTCTTCTCACCAGTGGTGCAGGGGTAGCCTGGAGCTTTTAAAGTAATTGTAAACATCAAAGGATTATTCCCAGTATTTGAAAAATAGTGTACGCACAAGCCAAAGGTCTAATAAGATGGTCAAAATAAGTAGTCAATGAAACCTGCTGGCTGCTCAGCTCTTTTGACGTTATATTATTTATTTATTTAGGTGCCTAAAAATAAATATGTCTAAGTTCAGACGACCTTTTTGGCAGGCCTGATAAATCTACCAGGACCTCCTACGTTCACCAGCACAGTCAAATCTTTAACTATTGTTTCAAGTATGGTCTATCTTGTCCTCTCAAGTAATATGGATTTTACTACTGATGCTACAAGAGCAGAGGGAATGCGGCTCCTTACTTAACATGGCATTATTGCATTTATTATTTCCCCAGCACTACCAGCATATGGCAATGCAGCGTGCTTCCACCTGTGGGAGACAGTGCAGGGTCTCACCTGGCAGAAAGTCATGCAGTGTCATGGACATGCTGTCTCAGGGCATGCCAAGGAACAAAGCAGACAGCTTATGCAACTCAGCATCAGTCATCAAATCTTGTGCACATTTCATTTCCTTACACACTGATAGTTGGCATCCATGGGGCTGTACGTTAAGGCAGTTTGACAGGCTGCACCATATGGAACAACGGGATAGGAGGAAAAATCAATGATCATTTTAAGCACAGCATTTCAGTTGCTATAGTGCCTGAGCAGGCAAAACAGAAGGTGATTATTTTTGCTCACTCAATCCTGCATCCACGGGAGAGTGTGCGAGCAATAGTGACGCAATTATACATTTGGCTTCAGGATTACGCTCTGCATCTATCAGTGATTCACAACACAGTTAATACCAAAAGTAGACAGTAGTAATCAAACACCCAAACTGTTGAATTATACTATTATTGCAAAATGGAAGGGAAGCAATGAAAACCCAAGTGTGCCCAAATCACCTCCCACTATAATTTCAGACCTCTGTTAATGGTGGAAGTGTTTGCTGCCGCCCAGCTCATGGCAGTCCAAGGATGTCCTGTTACTGGGCAGATTCTCTCATTTCCATATAAAATCACAACTCTTTTTTTCCACCAGCTAGTTAGGATCAAATGTGAACAAACGAAAGAGTTCATTGTCATCTCAGCTGCACACTTTTGGCTGACAGAAAACTAAATGCAAATACAATATACAACAATCTGCTGGCATTTACAGGAGTGTCTAACGCAGCCAAGTATTTCATAGGATGATGTTACACAGCACTGTAGTTCTGCAAATACATATTTCAAGGGCTTATTGTTTATATATAGTTATTCAATTAACAAATAGTTCTTATTTTTTCAGTCTAATTGTTTTTTCTCCTGATGCCTGAAAACAACATCCTTATAATCAGATCTATTTCTTCCTCTTGGATAGAAGAGCTAGTTATCATGAGCTAGAAGTCCCAGCTACATCTGGGGGGGTAACAAACACTGACATCCTCACTACTGAAAAGTACAAACCAAAGTGGTAAATCTAGCACCTTCAACTGAACCGTGTCTTAAAAATTGACTTCTGTGGCCATGGAAGTGTAACTGTGAACAATTTAAGGTAAATGATGTGAAAGGTAAGCAAGGTATGAACTTGCTAATTATTCTGCAGTAGCTGCCTGCAGGTTCACTCTCAGCTGAGATCCTCACGCAAATGCAAAGCAGCTCATGACTCACGTAGCCCACATGCAAAGAGCACTGCAGAGCCCACGAGGCATCACAAGTTCTCAGCTTTGCTTATCCTGTCCTCAACTATTCACCTGCTACAGCCTATGGATGGCCCAGCAAGCCCTATGGCATGACCTTGTCCAGCTTTAACTGTACTACTGTAAAAGTCCTAGAAATGCAGGCAGGCTTTAGGTTTACAAACATGGAAAACAGCAAAAACCTGGAAGACAGATTCAACCCCATCAGAGCTGAGCAAGCCCAGCCAAAGCCACTCCCCTCAGGTTTCCACAGGGGCTTATAATAGTTCAGTATAGTTCTCTGAGATTTAAAAAATTTGAAGTTTGGTGTCTTGGCACACTTATATACACCCAGAATAGGTGGCTCGGGAGAATATCTAGTTGCTGTCTCCTTTCATTTTCCTGAGTTTAGGAGGCATTTCCACATCTGGACCCCTCGCAAAGGGCTGCTAGCTCTGAAGACCACTCCTGGGGATACTGAACTTAGACAGCTGCCTGCCATTGCATCTCAGCGTTCAATACTTTGTGGTGCCAACCTGAATGATTCTCCTGCAATTTCCTGTAAACCTGGCCTTAATGCTCTAGTTATTGATTTTTTAAATGCTCCCTGGTAAATTTATGTTAGGTGGATGCACTTTTTACGTATCTTGCTGGTTCAGATCTGCAGTATAAGCAGCTCCTCTTCTGGCTCTTATTCTGGCTCAATACAGTCTGTATTGATTTTCAAACTGAATCACACACTGTTAATTACTTTACTCGTTTCTGCTTCAATCAACGTCCCACTGAAAGCTTAGTTATCTTATCTGTTAAGTTTGGGAGATCTGAAAAAGCATGCATTCAGCCATACAGAACACTGTAAATCCAGCAAAACCTGTACTACATTATATTCTGTTACTGACTATGAACAGATATTGTCAAATTGAACAGAAAAGGTCAGAAATATTACTGTCTTACAGTAGCTGGTATGGACTTAACTGTGTACACATATAGGGAAGCTTCCTATTTCACAAAGGGCTTAGTCTAACTGATGCACAAAGTCATCAAGCACACTGCTGCCATGACAGGGAAACATCATACAAGAAAGAGAAGCCAACCAGAATAGTGCCAAGATTTCCCCAGTCCTTCATCCCAAGAGATTGTGTTAAGAGAAGATTCCCAGAGGAAGTGTGTGACTAATTGCATGTTCACGTTCACCGCCGAGGTTCCCTGGGTGCCATCACATCACTGCCTCAGTATGAGCATGGAGTGTTTGACATGTCTGCCTGTTCCAGCATCACTCACCAGGTCCTAATCTAAAAAATGGTACTGTCTGCCCCAGAGATGGATTTGCCTGGCCAGGAGCCCAGGGAGAGCAGTGTAGAAAGGCCACCTCAGAGTCTACCACAGTTCCTTGAAGAGAAGTGTTTTGGATGAGACAGTTGGGTCCAACAAATCAACGATTTCACTGGAATGTGGTTTCATGGGGATATTTCCAGCTGTGTTTAGTAACAGAGCCTTGTGCTCAGGAGCCTTCATGTGCTATTGCAGTTTCTTCAGCTTCCAAGAATGCCCCTCCTTCAGGTTTATCTAGGCGCGGAACGTATCTCACTGCTGGTGAACCTCTCCGAGCTGCGACCAGGCAAGTGCCCGTGAGCATGCCAGCTCCTCCCAGCAGGGCAGGGAGAACCAGCTGCAATTATCTCCTGCCTGTACCCATGTTCTCACTCTGGGGAAAACGAGATGCTGTCAGTGAAAAAAACAAGTAATCGGAACAGTCCAACTGTACTGTTTTTTCTGGTTGAGCTTTCCTTTTTTTTGTCCCCTTTAAATAGGAAGTCATTTAAAAGATAACTCTTTTTCTAAACCTTTAAGATTCCCCCTAAACCTTCCTGCAAGCTTCTTCAGGGTCAGAACCCTCAGGGGAAAGATCCAGCTTGACTGTCCTAGTCTCCTTGTCCTACTCTCCATGGCTTAGCTGTCTGTCTCCACTTGGCTCCACAACTACTGCTCAGCACCTTGCGTGTTATTTGCGATAGATAAGGGACATACGCATTGCTCTTGTAACTGTACAAAGTTCACAAATCAGGCATAGAAATTACTAAAGTTAAGTAAAGAAATGGGTGTGAAAACTAAGCTCAGTTTACAATCATTTTAAAGGTCAAATTAAACCTGATACAAAAGAAAACAGGGATTAGAAAGTGCTGGTTTGAAGACATTTATACGAGGCTCCCAAACAATAGAGAGGATATTGAGAAAGAGAGTGGGAGGACTCAGCATTAAATCCCTGAATCACTTTTTCTAATTCCAAATATCTTCAGGGCACAGTGATCACAAAGCCAAGGTACATTTTGTACCAAATCTGCCCTGCAGGTGGAATAGTGAGAATTAAGCTGGATGTCAGAAGAACAAAATTTTGGAATATTTGACATATTTCAACAAAAGGTTAGAGAAGTAAAACAACCTAAGAAAAAAGAAAAAGTGCCTGTAAGTCCCAGACACCACCTGCTTTCCTGCAGGTCAGTGCTTGGCCCAGGCTGCTGCTGGCAGAACTCACTCCTTCTCATTTCCTGAGCCTGGCAAGGCAAAGCAAGACAGGTTTTCCTCCTCTGCCACAGTGCCTCTTTCACACTGAAAGGACCTACGTGATTCATTTACGAACATGTTTTCATGTGACAAGCTGCAGATATGACCAGGGATTTATAGCAACCAGCTGCTCATTTACACGGTCATTCAGGGGCAGATTAACGAGACACCAAGAGAAGCCATTCTAGACTGCTTCTTAGATTTATAGATCTCTCATGTCTACCTACTTTTCATAAGAATGCATTTATGAAACAGCAGAAACAGCCTACGAAATAAGGCCTTTTTTACAAATATCAGTGTTCTTTCCTAAGGCAGTTTAATTTGAGAGAAACCTTTCTAAAAGAATTTCAAACCCTGTACAACATCGGCACTAACAGGAGTTACCTGCAGAAATCTAGGGCCCCAGGTAAAGAACAATACCATATCACTCTTACCTGAGGATTTAGCAACTATCAGAAGAGATTAAACCCACATTCAATATCACGCAGAGTCATGAGCAGAACTAGAAATACATATCTGAATTCGTGGCTCCTCCTTTAAGCCAGCGAGAATGCTCCTTCTCGTGAGAAAAAGCTTCTCAAACAGAGGAGCTACGTGCATCCACAGACCTCCTAAGAGCATCTTTCCATCTCAGGCTGTCTGTCCTTCTGGTTGTGGCTGGCACTGAAAATTTTATGCCTCTGTCCTGTCTCACTACCAACTATCTCCAACATTGCCTAGGAAGGACTGCCTGTGTCCCTGTCTTAACATGTTTTGTCTCGTGTAAAAAGCCAGGCAGCACAGGAGAGGTTTAGCATGGTATTTCCTCGAAGGATGATTTGATGAGAAGGGAGACAGATGGTTGGAAAGTGTAAAGTGCAAGATAAGCTTAAATACTAGAAGAGAGATGGAAGGAAAAAAGGGTAGAAGAGACAGGTTGGCACATGCAGACAGACAGGCAGGGGCCTTGATGGCAATAAGCAGATGGGAAGACCCAGCCACAGCTGTACCCTGCCACAGTCCCCCTGACAGCTGGGGAGCGTTCGCCTGCGCTGCACAAACTGGGGGGCAAAGACAATATAGGATCATAGAATCATTTTGACTGGAAGAAACCCTCAAGATCATCAAGTCCAACCATAACCTAAGTCTGGGACTAAACCATGTCCCTAAGAACCTAATCTATATGTCTTTTAAACACCTCCAGGGATGGTGACTCCATCACTTCCCTCTGCAGCCTGTTCCAGTGCTTCACAATCCTTTTCATGAAGAAATGTTTCCTAATATCCAATCTGAACCTTCCCTGGCACAACTTGATGCCATTTCCTCTCATCCTATCACTTGCTACTTGGGAGAAGGAATCAAGATGGAAGGAAACATGCTAGAAGTGGAGTAGAATCAGAGAAGAGGGAGGAAAAAAGCAGTGTGAAAGAAAATTCATGTTATCTCTTCCAGTTCATGCCTTTTGATGACAGACTGTGAATGAATGGACACAATCTGTACACGGCACGGACAAGCACAAGGCACGGTACCATCCTGGGGAGGAAGGAGCCTCGCTGCCAAAATTCAGATGCTCCTTCCCAGCTCTCAGCACTGTACCTAGGAACGGCAGCTGTTCCCAGGTGGCAAAGACGCTGAAGCAACGTTGATTCTCTGAAGTACCTCTGCCCACAGGGAGACACTGACCTTATCTCACACTGGTGAAGCAGGTGCCAGGCACAGCCGCCATATGGCGGAGGGATTAACCGCCAGCATGTGCTGAATAAGAGTCACAATCCCTTATTAGCCAAGCGGGGGATATGCCGTGGGTCGCATACACAGTGCCATTCACAAGCTCTGTTGTCCCTTCCCAGCAGCTCCTTTGTTACTTATGCAGCACAGGTGCTTAAAAATTAGATTTTCTCCACATGAGGCCTCGCTCTGCCTTGTCCTCATAGCAGCGGCTTTGTACGGCTCCCACTCATTTCCATAGCAATACCCTGTCCTCACACGGGAGAATCAGGCTTCATGGCAGGAAAGCAATGTTAGGGAGGGAGGAGGAACACGATGTTGGAACACAAATGCTCTAAACTTGTAAAAAAAAAGTGGTACTTTTTTTAGGCAAAACTACTGGTGTTTGGGTTATGTAAGCCTGCACCAGTCTCACTGGTGACCTCCACAGGCACAAGGCGGAGGGCACGTCGCCCCCTGATATGTCCAGAACTTCTCACCAAACTGGCAGAGTCACAGTTCACGACAGGAAGGGATTGGGACACACAGAGAATCTTGCTGAAGGCAGCCAGCAAGCTGAGATCTTCACTAAATACAGTCAGTTTTATTTCTAGTTTAAGTATTTGTTTCTTTCTTCTCCAGTCCAAGCTCCACCTCACTAAAGGATGTGCATGAGGAGCTCCAGAGAAGATATGTCTTCTTTTTTCCTTTGCTATTGTCCTCAGCAGCACCTAGAGCCAAAAAAGGCTCTCTGAACAAAGCCACCATGGTGTCTGATGAAGAACTGAGGCCAGATGGACTTTCAGCAATTTAAAACAAATCATACTGAAAAGCCATGGCAAAGCCAGAAATTAGAGTTTCTTTTCCTGAGTCTTGGTTCAGGGCAAACATATCACCCTCCCTTTTCAGTCTCTCTATGCTTTCGTAAGCATTGCTACCCACCAGCATGGTAGCCAGCTCCAAACCGCCTCCAGGTAGCTCAGATCTAGCTCAGCCATACACAGGCAAATGCCCGTTCTGTAAGAGTTCATTATATTTCCAGCTACTGGGGGCAACTAGAAAACAAACATTTTTTTCTAACCCATTCTCAGCATTTTCTCAGGAATTCCTAGGTCCTTTTAATTGAGCTGCTTTTTCCTACCATGAAGCAGCAGTTTCTTGCTCTGAAATAAACATTTCAGTGCCAGCCCAGCACAATGGATAGCAACTAAGAGGAATATAAAGATGCGCAAAACTGCTACAGACCACAAAAGCTGCAAGACAACACATACAGGAAGAAAACTCAAATGAATTCACAGAATCACAGAATCACAGAATCACAGAATGTTAGGGATTGGAAGGGACCTCAAAAGATCATCTAGTCCAATCCCCCTGCCAGAGCAGGAAAACTTAGGTGAGGTTACACAGGAAGGCGTCCAGGCGGGTTTTGAATGTCTCCAGAGAAGGAGAATCCACAACCCCCCTGGGCAGCCTGTTCCAGTGTTCTGTCACCCTCACTGAGAAGAAGTTTCTTCTCACATTTAAGTGGAACCTCTTGTGTTCCAGCTTGGACCCATTACCCCTTGTCTTACTGTTGGTTGTCACCGAGAAGAGCCTAGCTCCATCCTCGTGACACCCACCCTTTATATATTTATAAACATTAATGAGGTCACCCCTCAGTCTCCTCTTCTCCAAGCTAAAGAGACCCAGCTCCCTCAGCCTTTCCTCATAAGGGAGATGCTCCACTCCCTTAATCATCTTTGTGGCCCTGCGCTGGACTCTCTCCAGCAGTTCCCTGTCCTTCTTGAACTGAGGGGCCCAGAACTGGACACAATATTCCAGATGAGGTCTCACCAGGGCAGAGTAGAGGGGAAGGAGAACCTCTCTGGACCTACTAACCACCCCCCTTCTAATACACCCCAGGATGCCATTGGCCTTCTTGGCCACAAGGGCACAGTGCTGGCTCATGGTCATCCTGCTGTCCACCAGGACCCCCAGGTCTCTTTCCCCTACACTGCTCTCTAATAGGTCATTCCCCAACCTGTACTGGAACCTGGGGTTGTTCCTGCCCAGATGCAAGACTCTACATTTCCCCTTGTTATATTTCATTAAATTTTTCCCCGCCCAACTCTCTAGCCTGTCCAGGTCTCGCTGGATGGCAGCACAGCCCTCTGGCGTGTCAGCCACTCCTCCCAGCTTGGTGTCATCAGCAAACTTGCTGATAGTACACTCAATTCCCTCATCCAAGTCATTGATGAATATATTGAACAGTATTGGTCCCAGAAATTCACAGCCCATTTTAATAAGGTGTGGGTTGAACCAGGTCGGAACTGCACTGGTGTCTCAGCAAAGCCCCCAGCGATGCCCTGAGGCAGTTCAGGGTCACGCGCCCCTGTGCAGTGCCCATTCCTAGAAGTGCCACCACCATCGCATGTTCTGCTGGTCACCACAATACCATCCACCCCACGACTAGTCCCTCTTTCAAGCACTTGGCTTCCCTGGGAAGGCCATGATATTCTCTTGGTTTTGGATCTTGCCCGAGCTGTAGTCAAACCAGTGCTGTTACATCAGTGCCAGCTCCAGCTCCAGCACAGCAGCTGTGGAATTATATGTGCCGTCCCCAGGACACCTCAGCCCCTGCCACTTGTGTCTCCTCATTCCTTGCCAAACATCCTGCCAATTTCTTCTGTACAATTTCTGATCTCAGACTGTCTCTCTACTTATTTCTCTCACCTGCCCACTACTGAGATTGAAGGGATGATGAAAATGAGACGCGCAATGCCACTTTTCATCCCCAGCTATCTGTCCTGAAAGGCTCCTACACTGTTTATTTGTGAACCGCTTCAGGTCCTGTCAACAGCCCCAGTGAGGCAGTTTCTGATATGCATCACTGAGCCCCACTTTTAGACAAAGCAAACATGCATCTAAAGCTGTTTTGCTGCTGGCAGCCTGAGGAGCTGAGGAGTTGGTGTAAGGGGAAGCTCCTCAGCTCCCGGAGCCTCTAACCTGCACCTCCGGTAGTACAGGCTTTTCACATAAACCAGTGCTCCTGAACTCCTGCTGTCTGCTCGGGCTGACAGGAGCTGCCTGCCATGTGGGCTACATTTGCTCTCACAGTAGGTGTCTCACCTCAACACTTTGCTAAAAACACTCCAGAAGCAGTGACCTCAGCCCTGAAGTGAGATAAACGTTTTGTAAGGACAGAGGAGAGGAAGGTGAGGGCCCTTGAGTCTCCAGCAAAGCTGTTTCCTGGCAAGGTTCCCAAGTCCACCCTTCCTGTTCCCAAAATAGAGAGAGGTCTGTCCCATGATAGCCATCAATAAACACCAGCTTAGGGACTTGCCCCAGCCTTTCAACCCTTTGGAGAACAGCTTGTAGCGGGTTAACTCCTTCTTCGTCAGACTCAAGATGGGGGCCTTGGAGCCTCACAGGGTGTCTGCAGGGATACAGAATTATAAAAAGGGATTTGTTTTTATAAATGAACTGCAGGGGGACAGCTCCTCCTACCCACCCTTCATACTGTCCTGTCTGGTTTTAGCATGCTAGAAATGGCCAGCGTCTCTGGTAATTTATGCATAATCAGGACTGATTTCCAGCAAGAGGCCAAACAAAAGCAGCTCTGAACTACTAAGTAGTTTTTGTTTTCAGTTCATATAGTAGCCTTAGGAACAAGCAGCCTCAGGAACAAGCAGCCTCTGCTTTTTGTTTAGGCACAAGAAGATCTATAACCTGACAGAGCGCTGATCAGAGGTTAGGCAGCATTTAGGCTGCCGAAGAGTGGGAAAGGACATGTTTCTACACTGATGTATCTTATTTACTCTTCTAAGGAACCCTTCCTAATCTGGAAATTTTTCTCCATGTTCGTCTGCTCTGGAATTGCCTTCTTCAGCCTCCAGACAATCCCTTTCCTCTTCTTAGGGAAATATCACGCTTGCCCTGAGGTTTTACTTGGTTGGGTTGGGTTTGGGGGGTCTGCGGAGGGACGGGCTCTTCTGTACAACCCTGTCATAAGAGCTACTCAGCCCAGGCCTCCTGTGTCTCTGCACGGTCCCAGGGAAGACAGCAAAAAATGCAGTAAGGCAGGTACCACGCCTCCAGATCTGGGCAGGAGCTAAGCACAATATGAGAGGACGTGCAGAGGAGAGATCACGGCCATCTCATTCAGTGTGCTCTGGGCTCTTAGGCCAAACAGAGCGTGGAAGACACCTCCATCTGATCTACTTATACTTCTGCACTGTGATCTTTTCTGGGGACTGGATATGAGGGGATTATGGCTGCTGTGAGCAGCACAGAAAAGCCACAAATGCCTCATGCCATGCTACATGCATTTTCCCCCTCCAGGCCAGGGCAGACAAGTTCCTGCTACTGGAGCCCAGCAGAGTTGTGCCTGGCATCTCCAAGACTCACTTGGCATGTTAAGATGCACCTTGAACCACATCTGCCTTGTAACATTGAAAAGGATGGGCCAGCCTGGCTTGAACCAGGAATAGTTTGGCTCAGGATAGCCTTTTGTTAAACAGATCTGGCCTGGGCTTGTCTCTACTATAGTATGAACATGATTACTAGTTCCATTTATTATGATGAGCCATGGCTGTGTACAGGCTCCCTTTTTATCAGACTCTACTTCCATAATTGCAAAAAGGTTGGGTTAACTCTAAAGCTTACCTTTTCCTTCACAAACTCACACTGGTAGTAACTCTTAAAATTGTCTTATCTGCAATTCATATGCCCACATCTCTTTTCAGCTTCTGGTTCCAGCCTTGAGGTTGTCCAGATTGTCCCTTTGTCCTTTTAAGACCTCTGCACTAAACACACTAATCCCCCATAGCAATCGAATCTCCCCATCTGTGCTTTTACTATTTCCCTTGGCACCATGGTATGACTTCTCTATTTTAATTAACTCGAGCCGGATGCCTCGTCAAGACTTAGCTGCTCTGATTTCCCATTATGTTATCATAATACCATTTAGCAACACCACCCTTCTCAGCAAGAAAAACTGATACCAGTCCCTTGAAGGCAGCACAGTGAGACAAAGAGCACTCACCAGGGCCCACAGCAATATTCAGTCGCGTTCTTGTTAATCAGCTGCATTTCCTTCCTAGTGAATATACCAGTTCTTGCCTACTCACGAAGACACCCTTTAAGATATGTTTTCTTATTTTGTTTTCGGTGGTCATGATCACTTAATTTCAACTTTTAAACCCCTCTGTGCATCACCTGATGAATGCCCCCTTCATGTACCTTATTAGTGACAGTTTTAATTTGTTTATTACCAGCATCAATTGTTAGTACTCTGCACCATTGTTTGCCTCCTTTTCCAATTGATTACTTCACATTGTCCTGAGCCTATTCCATATTTTGCAGCAGTTTAAGACCCAAAGTCCATGTGTCGCTTCAGAAAATGAGAAGGAAGACTTGTGCTTTCATTTTGTTACAGACATTTCCAAACCTGCTTAGCTGGGATATCTTTATTAGCAGCAGCAACTGAGCGAACAGCAATGGGCTATATGTGCTGCACTGAGGCAGGACACAAAATTCTTCCATCCCATCCTTTTATTGCAGTCTCCAACCCCTAAACCTCGTTCCCAACCCCTTCTTTACCCCAACATAAAATACATCCAGTCTCAACAACACCTTACCCTCCATCTCAGTCTCTTCCTCACGCCTGTTTCCATCTTTTAAATTGTTGTGTGGTTCCTGCAGGTGCCGTGAGTGGCCGTTTGTGCACAAAACATCAGGTTAGTACCAGGGACAAGTTTCACATTAATTCCTAGTCAACTACTCGGTGAAACTCCCTTTGTAAGCATCTGCACACCAGCAGAATTAGAGACTGTCTGTTCTACACTTCCACCAGGCTCATTTATAAAGCTCCGGAGTGTTGTGTACCGCTCATGGTGTGTGAGTTGTCCTCCGGGGATAACCAGCACTGCAAAGAGCTGTGTGTAGAAAGAGTTCACCTACATGGAGCTCCTGGCAGGAAGATGAGACTTGTGCCAAGCATCCTGCAATTTAACGCTAGGCAGCATCAGCAAAACATAAGAAACAAAGGAAGGTGTTATTTGGACAAACAGCAGTGACCTGGAGGAACAAATACAAGGAAGTATTTTCTGTCACACTCCAAGGAAGAGACCTCCAAAAATGGCCTTCAGTAGGTTTGTCATAAGCAGGATAATCACACAGGATCTCTCCCAAAATTCCTCAACCAAAGCCGAGGTTGATTAATGCAATTTTTAAAATGTTTAATAGAGTAACGTCAGTTTACGTCCTCTGAAAGTTTAGTTCTGTGTTTTTTTCCCCCCTTAGGAAACCCTGCCAGATGTAAAAGCTTTCAGCAGAACATTTGCAACAAAACAAATGACAAGGCTGTAATACCATTGCATTCTCTTTTGTTCACGAGCATGTATGACAATCTCACCACCTTAAATCCCAGATCTCACTTTGTTATCTGTGAATAAAAAGAACATTTAACAGCCACTTATGTAGCTCTCATATACAAGAAGGCAGGATTTTAAGCATATACATTCTGAGCTCAGGTTGACAGTAAAAGAAGACAAGGTATTTTAATGTAGGTATTGGGTTGCAGGAAGAGGGCTGCCCAGTTTCAGGACTGGAGAAGACTTGACTTTGGCCTACATGAATCATGGGACAGAAAGTTTGTTGACAAAGCTTAATGTGAAATTCAAAGCCCAGAAATTGTTTCCATGTTTACATATTCAATGTTTGATGTGGAGGGCCATCTAGTGGAAAGTCTCTTTGTTTGCAACAACAGCCCAAATATAAGTAGTCTTTTACAAGAGTCTGAACAAAGGCATGTTTGCCTGCTGACACCTCCAAAATGTATTTTACAAGTTCTGCTTTCCAGGCGCCAAGGCTTCCCTGCTGAGACAATACAGCATCCTCAGGAGGGCCTTTGGAACAAGAAATCAAGCCTGTCTGCTGCAGGATCTTTTGCAACAAAGTGTGCATTTCCTACAAGTAATTTCCTCTGACTAATGAATTCCAGAAGCTTTCCTCAAAAAAAGAAAAAAAAAGAAAAAAGGAAGCATCAACAAAAAAACCCACCTCAACTCCCCAAACCCCAGTTTCAGTTTTTGTTCTAATTAATTAATACAAGTTCAAAAAGGCTCAGTGACACTATCAGGCAGCATACTGTGATGGTGCAGAAAGGCATTAGTATAGATGTAGCACTGGTATTGGAATGAATTAATCAGAGAGCTGTGCTGACTGATGCTCAGTAGTTTTTCACAGAAATATCAAGTGTTCTGAGAGAGATTCTCTGGTCAAATGACTGTGATAACCCAGTAAATACTGGAGTCATTTTAGAGACCTTCAGATTAATTCACCAGCTGCCCACCCGTGCAGTGAGGAGGGAGAGAAGTGGGTTTTACAGCAGTTGTAGAGTTACCTATAAATCCCACTGCCAGTCTGGAAAACAACTAGGATTTCCAAAGGCATGGAAAAATCTCTCATACTTAGGTTTTTACCATTTTCTCATGTTCTCTTTACCACTGCATTAAAGCTTAGAAACGATTCCTGCTTAACAAAAGTTTCCCCCCCTCCCCACTGGTTTACACCTAAAGTAAATACTTCAAGCACTGTAACAAAGTCTACTTTTCTGGGAGTTCGTAATCTGTGGTTGATTAACTGCTTTTGGTATCTAAAATTTTTACCTGCTTGCAATGCTGCTTTTTTGATTTCTAATAAAAGCAGAGTTTCTTTTCCAGCCTTTTTTTCCACAGTGGAGGTACTTACATGGCCTGTTTCTGCTACCTTGCCACTTAGGTTCATGAAACCTTTAAGAAAAGCCAATATTTTCTGAGAGCTCTTTCAGTATCTCAAATCAGGATAAACCTGGCTAATAAGTGTAGAAGTTATTGAAAGGCAGGGACAAGTAGGCAGGTACAAACAACAAGATTTCATAAATCTTACTGATCTGGAAATGAAGCTAAAAAAATGTTATAATATTGTTACAAGTTTTCCTGTTAAAAATGCTTTAAGAGTGTGTAATTGATTACTTAATTCCATGAAAGCTGACTTTGGATATTTATTTCTTCTTTATTATGATATCCTCACAGAAAATGCTGATGATTGCCGTAGTCTGACAGGCATATCATCTCCACGGAAAGCTTCTGTCCTCCTACGAACAGCCAAAGATGAGAACTCTGAAATAAAACACACATTGCTGATCTGCTCATCCCACACCCTTGAACACTGAAGGGATGCACCTTAATAATCAGAAATATGTCACACATTTCAGGGGGAGACAGCGGCACACCTCAGGTAGAGCAGGCAAAAAAAATCACAACTTCAAATACCTGTTTAGGTGTTGAAGAAAGATCTTTATGGGACAGGGAAAAATAATATTATTATCAGAGAATCTAGGAGCCCTGACGAGGGTGTCTGGGGAGCGCTGTGCCAGGCACAGGGCACACACACTCGCTGGGAGCCACTGCTGGGGAAGCGGGTGATTCCTGCTCTCTCCTCCCCTCGCTGCCGCAGGCAGCAGCACTGGCGCACAGGACCGCAGCAGCACTGGTGCACAGGACCGCAGCAGCACTGGTGTGCAGGACCGAAGCAGCACTTGTGCACAGGACTGCAGCAGCGCTGGTGCGCAGGACCGCAGCACTGGTGCACAGCACCGCAGCAGCACTGGTGCTCAGGACCGCAGCAGCACTGGTGCACAGGACCGCAGCAGCACTGGTGCGCAGGACCGAAGCAGCACTGGTGCGCAGGACTGCAGCAGCGCCGGTGCGCAGGACCGCAGCACTGGTGCGCAGCACCGCAGCAGCACTGGTGCGCAGCACCGCAGCAGCGCTGATGCACAGGACCGCAGCAGCGCTGGTGCGCAGGACCGCAGCAGCGCTGGTGCGCAGGACTGCAGCACTGGTGCACAGGACCACAGCAGCACTGGTGCTCAGGACCGCAGCAGCACTGGTGCGCAGGACCGCAGCAGCGCTGGTGCGCAGGACTGCAGCACTGGTGCACAGGACCGCAGCGGCAGTGGTGCACAGGACCTCTCAGCAGCTGAGAGCTGGCCTCCTCCTTGACTCCTGTGTCTCTGCATATTACCTGGCCTCTTCCACTACCTACATATTGCAGCACCTTGTTATTTTGGGTAACTTCTAATTAGTGGGGCAATGACTCCCAGTCTGGAGCAGACTAACCTGGGTTTGATCCATGCTGGCCTTACGTAAAACATCCGTAATAGAAGAGAGCCAAAGGCAGAGAAATCTGCCTCCTCCAGCTCCCACCAGCAGCACTGGCACTCCTGTGACTGATTTGTAGGGTGTCCACCACGCACCCCCTGCCTTACACAGTGTGAGGAGATGCAGCAACATTCTCTGTACAGAAAACTTCAGGCTATAGCAACAAATGAGGAAATCAAGGCCCCCATCCCTCTGTCATTCTCATACCATTTCTATGACAACACATGCACCTACGTGTGAATCCAGACTTCGTTCTTAATGAAGCAACTCATTTAATGAGCTGAGGAAGAAGTTAAATTATTCTGTGGCTGGCTTCTGTCCATTTTTGGATACTACTCCGTTGGCTCTGAATAGACCAGGCTCTTTGAAACACTGACAAGCTCCTAATGACTATGTAGCTATGACCATGCAGACTACGTAGCAATGACCAAGCAGTCAGCAGCACTCCACACTTGGTACTCTTCATACACCTTCTACTCAAGCTCTGAGAATTTATCAGTCTCCTGATGCTTTTTCCGCCAGTAAAATCCCAACACATAGGGGCTTTGAAGCACGTTAAGGTGTCTGATTTTCAAGAAGAGTTGAGTAAGGTCTTTCAAACCAGGTGCCTAGAAACAGAGGTATTAAAAAACCCACCAGTCCTTTTCAGAAGTGCAGGTTGCTGCAGTGCATTTGCAGGGCGAGAAATTGCCATCTCGGTATTAAAACTCAAGAATAATTTCTGAGTCTCTTTTCCTAAATGAAGGTGTCCTATTTGACAGGCTTACCACCCTCCTCAAGACACAGCAACAAAGAACAGGGCATCCACCCCACCATAACACAGTGCCTCTTGTACGGCCCCAGCCGAGCTCGGCTCCGGGCTTTCTGTCCTCCAACACACTGCTCCTGCCTCCATCTCCACACCACCCTGGCTCGCGCTGGCACTCGGTTACTGGTTGGAAAATGGCTACTGCGCATTCATAAGAGAAATATGGAACAGTTTAATGTGCTTGAGTACTGCCTAGGCATATCAGCTGGCTTAGAAATGTTAATAACCCCTCTGTGAAAAATCAAACAGCTGGGAGAGATTGTTTTGTTGCAGAGCTATGGTAACAGCCGAAGCCTTGAAAGGATAAAGCCCAAAGAATAGTGCTCAACAAATCACCCCTCTCTAAATAACTTGCCATCTAGAAGACCCATAAAATACCGTATTTTAAGACCTGCTGATCATTGGTGTAGCTACAAACCAAATGATGACCTTGGCATTGTCAATACTCATGATACATTAATGAAGCACTTTGTCAGAAGCTCAGTTCTTTCAGTTTTACTGCTTTATTTACTGTAACTGCAAAAATATATTAAAGGTCATATTTCACTACCATAAGAGCCTTGCTTGGAATGCCATACTCCTACCACAAACATCACTTAATGTCTTCAAGGAACACAGTCAGGAGTTTCACCTTCCAGCTCTGATGGCAGGTAAGGCGGCAGCAGCAGCCAGGAGCTTCTGGAGCCAGTCACTGCCACCCAGCACACAGGAGGTGGCAAAACAAGAGAAACAAGCACCACCAAACATCATCTCTTGCTCTGCTAGCATGCTGCATTTAAAAGCCAGTATTTTATTCTCTTCTGTGAGGTAGGACTTGCCACTTTAAAATTAAATTTGGCTGCGACATTACCAACAACAACATATATTCAACACACAGATTTGTTTCCCAAATGTATGTTTGATTGAACAAATCAACCATAACCATTTCTAACTGCATTGCTACCAAATGCACTGCTTGTGATTTTAAAGGCTTCATTTTTCATCCATCTTCCAAGTGTTCTTTTCTTTGCCTGTGTTTAGACACCGATTGGCAGATAAGTGGGTTTTTACATACAGTAAGGTGCTACTTGTCTCAGTTAGCAAACTGGCTGGAGTGCTCTTTTTCCTCAAGGTCCCACCAACTACACACTCAGCCAAGAGGTTTCTTCCTTCAGAACAGGATTTGTTATTTGGTTCACGGTCCCCTCATAGCGCCCATGAGGACTCCTCTGCAAGATCCTGTGACAAATATATTACCTGCTGTGTGACCAATACAGTGTCTCTGTGCAACACACAATTTATTTTTTCACTGAGATACAAAGTAAAAGCATTCAAACAGTGAAAGGCAGAAGCGGGACCAGCAACCCGTCCTGCTCACAGCTCAGCATCCCCATCTGTGCATGCAGATCTCAACCTGCTCTGCTTTTGTGCTCACCCTCGCTAACTTTATCTAATTACTCATTTCTCTCTTATCTAGGTCTTTTTGGATTTAGCCTTCCTTTCATCCCAGCTTTAGCATTTGAAATACTACTCCATTAGAGCCACTGAAATAGTTTCTCCCTCACTGATGGTCTCTCTCTGTTATTTGAAGCTGTGTATCTATGGCTACTTCCATCTGTATATCTTTTTTTTAGTTTCCTGACTGAGCATTTAACAAGGCCTTGGGAGCACTTAATTATATGTACTCAGGCAGAGAACAACATAAAATTAAGCAGGGAAACCAAGTCATACAAAACAGTCATTAAAAATTTCCTGTAACCTTCCCTGAAGCCATCACACTAGCATCTTCCTCAGCAGAAGCTGAGAAAATTTTTCTTATAGGTTGCACCCGGATGCCTGGGGAATAGCGCACTTTGCTATCCTCTGTGTTTTATGCTGAATTATTATTTTGTCTTTGAAACAGGGAGTGTCTGCTAATGACAATAGCAGTTCAAGAAACCGCAGGTATTCTTGCCTCCTCTGGACAGATGTCTGTGACACACAGGCATATCTGGATTGAAAAAACTTCTGAATACGTGCCTTGGAAATTTGTATTTAAACACTTCTGTAGTCAGGACCCTGCAGTGTCATGTCCCTCCCAGGTGCCGTCTCTGTTCTCTAGAGACTTGGAGATCTTTATGATTTGGTGAAACAATTTTTCTGGAGTTCTTCACAGCATTTAATGCAACTCATTTTTCCGACATTGATTTTTCAGGAAAGCATTTATTACCCGAGAGCTTTTTGTTTAAAGCACACAGTTTCAGGGCAGACACTATTCTAACATGAGCAGCTGGAGAAATGTCCTCCCCATTCTCTTTTTTCGCAAAATCCCTTTTCAGTCATCCGCAGTCCCCACAACGGCAATACTGAGAACTCACCAGTCCCAGCCCGGGGCACTCAGCACTGCCCTCAAGGCCACCAGCACTGGCACTCCAAGGGCTGGCTGGCAGGCAGGATGGCCAAGCTTTTCAATACCAACACTGAAAGGGGCTCTTGCAACTCTACCTACTCCACCTCATCCCCTTGACAGCAAATACGGCAACAACAGTGCCTCCCAGGGAAAACAGGCAGGGGATGTTGAGGTGGAATACGCTTACAGAAATCTGTGGATAAAAATCCTTCTCTTTCCTTTGCTAAGTGCTGATGTTATTAACAGCAATTCGCAATCCTAAATTTTGCAGCAGACACCATGTCACCAAGTAACTGAGAAGGGAGTAGCAATTAACTTAATGTAAGCCCTGGGAAGCAGATTGTTCCCTTCAACCCAGGTTAGTTTTCTGCTAGCAAACTACAGAGAAAAAGCTTCATATCCCATTACCAATTCTCTACGACGTGCAAGACCAAGAAATACTGATAAGAATCCATGAATAATTAAGTTTAAGCTGATGTTAGCAGAAAGCTCAACTGGACTGGGGATGTTAGACTCCTCATTAGTTCACTGGCAGCTTGGGTCAAATTTATCCTGTAAGTAATTCCTTGGAAACAAATAGAGCTATCTCAGCAAAGGGTTTTGTTCCGAGCCTCGGGGTTAAACCATCCGCTACATTCCTCCACGAAAAAGTAGTATAGTTTGCTTTTTGTGAGTTGCTCATGCTAATAGTTGTCTTCAATCACTTGATGCAAACATTTGCTACCCACACTGGGGAGATGCAGGCTTCCAAGTTCCAGCAGGCTGGGCCTGCTGCTTCATCTAAAAACTCCCTCCCTGTGTGTCCATACTGCCCCTTGTGTGGATTTTCCTCCTTTCCCCAGGCCTCCTCACTGGACACCAAGGATCTCCTGCCACGCCAGGGACTGTATGTTCCTTAGTCCCAATTCTCTCACAGGCCCTCTTCTGACTCCCCATGCCCAGGGCTGTGTGCTTCTGCTAAACAGATGGCAGCTGTTCCATGTGCCACTCATCTAGAGTTTTCTGATTTCCCTTCCCTTTTATGCCCACTGATGCCCAAAACAATTCTGGACAGACTGAATTGATCAGAATTAATCAGAGAGGATGATTACATTCTGCAAGAACCAACCTTTTGAACCAACTGATCAACCGCCACAGTGGAGTAGCCTGAAACGAATGATTTTCAAATAGAAAAATCTGAACCCCTAGTTTTGCTAGGTTTGCTCAAACAATACCGACACCAGCCATCAGCCTTGAATCAGCACCAGAAGCGACCTCTGATTGACTGTCATGTCTGTCAGCATTTCCAACAAGCCTTGGTGTCACTTTGATCAAAGAAGGACTTCAAAGTTTTAAAGTCTCCCTCTTGCCGAAAAGGAGTGCACAAAGTGGAGACTATCAAACATGACACCACTGCAGAGCAAGGATCTACTACCTGAAAACTTTGTGTCTTCATAGACCCATCATGAAGTAAGGCTTCCTCCTATATTAATACAAATATTTCATGCAGAATAAAAACCATCAAATCTATTTTTAATTCATGTATTTTCTCTCGTGATTGGTCTTCTTCTACTTGCCAGAGCTACTAGGATTTTCCCACAGCTTGTTCTTTCCTCCCACCAGTCTTTCGGTGAAGCCACACAAGGGCTTTCTACTTGTTGCAGGTTGGGCTGAACCCAGAGTGTTTCCCAGGCTGTAACTTTCCAGTCTCTACCATCGGGGACACCTCAGTGGCTCACTGGCTGGCACTCAGAGCAGGAGCACTCTGTTCTGCCCTCTTTAAGGTTAACTGGCACATTTTTCAGCTTTAGAAGCTTAGACAGCACAAAAGTTGAAGCTCCTTCCCCACCTCCAAGGTTCAGCTAGAGCACACGGTGAGCAGAAGATGAGAACAGGTAGCAGGTCAAGGCTTTTGTTCGCTTTCTGCTGTCACGCTGGGACAGAAGAGATCAGCTCTGTGACTGATGCATCCGCTCCAGTTGTGGGGGAACACTCATCTTAGTTCATACATAGCTGGAGGATTTTCCGAATACCTGCACAGACTGGACCTGTCTAAACTTGCTGTTCAATCATCCGAGAGGTACCTCGGGGTAACCGCGCTATCAGCCCCTGCATCAGGAGCGTGAACTGCCCACAGATACACCCGTCTGTACACAAACTCCTGCCGCATCCTGGAGTACAGCTAAACTGCAGCTCACAGGAGAGCTACTGAACTGGATTAAGGCCCTGCTCCATGGCATACACTTTGGCTTAAGAGGCTCCTATTATGCGCCCAACAGCGGTGTTTCAACAAGCAGTGTGTTTGAAAGACTGATGTGAAGGACTCAGAGGAGAGTTAATGGGGAGGGACAATCAAGATATGACCAGGTTGGAAGCCCTTCACAAGGAGAGGGGCTGGGGTGAGGACGCCAGCTTTACGCTTTTGTGAAATTAAAGCCCTTGTGTTTGTGATAAACTCCTCTATATAACAAAGAATGATGTTGCAACATCGGATGTTGACTTCACTGCACACTGAAGCAGAAGTTAGACTGATTGTAAAAACAATTTGATAAATCATGCTTGATGAAGGCAATACAAGGCTGACACCGGGCACTCGACTGGCCAGCAGAAATATCCACTCTCTCCCCTTACACCACTTTACACCCACATGAAACTCTCCCTAAATTCAGCATTAACAAAAGCCTTACAAAGGGTAGCACAGTCCAATAATCTGCATACATTGCACAGCGAAGCACCTCACTAACCTTAGAACGTGTTAGGACCACTTTTCCTGAATCCTAGGAAAACAATATGTGAGAAATGAAATTAATTTGGATGTGTTCCTCCGTATTTAATAAGCAGTCATATAGAGAGGAACCAAAATGCTGGCTCAGGACTCCCAAGCTTACCTTCTGGGCTTTTATTCCTTAGCAATGGAGGCATTTCCACGGCATTAAGCAGATGGCTGAAATAAGCATCTTTCCTAAATTAAGCTACATGTGGAAGCCTAGAATCTATGTAAGGTACGAAAAAGCTACAAGCAGGAGGAATGAGGGGGTGGAGATGAAGGAAGAAGGAGGAGGAAAAGACAGGGGGTGGAGAGTAACACTGGAGAGCAGCAGTGGTCCAACCCCTCAGGATCTAAAAAGCATCACAGGAGCCTCTGGATAAAGACCAGCCTCAGTAGCAAGGCTAGGAGAGAGAAAGAGGATTTCTGCTCAGGGATAAAACATGGTGAGTAGGATTTTTGTGATCTGCCTTATTGTTTGCTCTGGTGCAATGGCATTTCCTTTGCTCTGACACAGTGACTATTATTTTGGGATGACTGCTCATTTTCAAAGCATTGGTTCTTACTTATTTTTCCATACATCTGACAAGTGCATGCCTGTCTGTATATAATGTACATCCTACTTTCATTCAAAGCAATAAATTACTGAAAACATCCAAAGCTGACAGCATTAACACTGCTGTCTGTTGCCAACAGGCTGCCAGCCAGGGCAAGTAAAAATGCCCTGTTTCCTTCACAGGTACACAGTGCAAATTTCTGCTCAGCTGCCATCTCCCAGCAATAGAGTGATGATTCGATAGCTCCCTGTGCAGGAGTTTATGCTGCCCTTTTACATGGTGTAATTGGAACATTTTGAGCAGTTACATTTCTTTCAGCCTCAGGTACAGAAGAAAACTGAGTGAGGGGTGCAGAGGTTTTGTCAGAGAAGGAGCCTCCTTTTGTCATAGTCTCAGCCTCTTGCTGCCCTGCCGCACATCCCACGCGGGGCTGGGTGACACCGTGGGTGCCCTACGCGAGGCTGGGGGACACTGTGGGTGCTTCTGTTCCCACAGGGGTCCCTCCTGTCGGCACACAGCAGGAGAGTATACTGGGAGTAGAAACGTGGTTAATTTTACTATGAAAAATCCTGAGCTCCACGGAACAGCTGGCAGGGCTCAAAGGAAGGTTCAGGCTTCCCTATAGCACATCGCTAATAAGATTAAGCATTTAACTACACATCCTTCTAGTATTCTGCTGTGGAGTATAAGATTTTACTTTGTGTGCTCATTGGAAATGAGGTTGAAGAAAAACACACCGATGTGCTTTTTGCTGGTTCTTCATAAGAAAGCCATTGCCTGACCTAAATGTATATGCAAATAATTAGACATCCTGGGTTACCCAAGAGAGACAAATGATTAAGGGGAATGATAAGATAGAGCCCCTAACGATGATGAGGAGTACTAACAAGAGGCGTGATCTCAATGCAGGTTTGTGTGTCACACAGGCGTCTTTAAAAATAAACATTCTTCTGTTTCCTGAATCATGCCTGTCCCTGATTACATCCTCCATCCTTTCTAGCCTGTTCTTTTCTGTCTTTTAATGGAGATGAGATACTAGCAGGGTAATCAGTTTAGGTGAGGAGATGAGCCCTGCTTTAAAATCCTCTTTCATTTTCACCATAAGAACTGTTGTGTTTATTTGCTTACTAGAAACAGTGTGACTATAACTGCAGACAGGATATCACTACCCTCTAGTAAGGAAGCATTTTATTGCTTTGTAATTAAAAATCAAATTAAGGGAATATATGGAATATATTATCATGATTATTAGTAAGTATTTCCATTATTAACTTTTATCTTCTGAGATAGAGAGTCAAGGCTTTTGACTGTAAATAAAGTCTTATTCCAAAAATACTCCCCCCCTCCCACTTTTCTGGGAGCACCAGCTGTTCTTTCTGCATTGCTAATTGATTAGATCCTAAGCATTAAAATTTAGTATTGCCCACTGACTTTAAAAGTAGCTGTGGCTCTCACCACCTCATGCTTGCTTGTTTTTGCATTTTAGGGCTTCCAGCTGGCACCCAGCAAAAATCCTCCTGAGGTTAACTAGGCATAGCAAGGGAGAGTCTCCCAGAGCGCTCTCTTCTTTTTCCCTTTCCCATTATGCAATTTCTCAAGAAATATTTTTTTAAAATATTGCATCTTAAAGCGCATCCATTTTAAGCATAATACATGTCCAAATGCCAAAACCACAGACATGTTTTCAGGAAATTTATGCTACCATTTTTGTTTGGAAAGCAGGGGTAACATTTTCAAAGGCAACTCTGATACTCAGGATCTTAAGTCTGATTGATATGAAGCCACTTGCAGAAAAGGGATTTTGGACTCACTCCAGACTTGTATCCTAAAACATAAGAGCAATCCAAATAGAGCTTTTTTCTTCTTTTTAAGTTAAAAACCCTAAAAGAGTGTGCAATGTTTATCAAGTCTTTCATTTAATAAAAGGAAAACACTTGGAGGGAGGTTAAATTAAGAATCCAAGTGGCATGCACAATTCTGCTTAGCAAGAGGCAGCAAACTACCATTTCCACAACCTGCCAATTTTAAGAATGAACTAAAGGTGAAGAAGCAGAAAGAACACTCCTATCTCCCCTGCAAAACAACTACTATATTCTGAATTTTGCTTATTTCTGTCTCCGAGAGAGACACTTATGTATAAATTACCCATCAAAGAAGCAAGTAAGAGTGTCCAAGCCAGACAGCTGACAAGATTTGGGAATAAATGAACCTTAGTTGTATTTTTTCCTACTTAAGCAAAAGGCATTTTGAGCCAAACTTGCCAAAGCCAGAGAGATCATCTAAATTTCCTCTTCACAATACTATTGTTCTTATCCACACAACCTCACTGAAGCAGATACTTCTACCTTCCCAGTAGGATGGTCCTGCTAGAGTTACATCCAGAAGACTGCTACTTTAGCTACTGACACATTGAAGCACAACCTATTTTACCTTTTCTTAGAAGGTAACCTAAACAAACCTTTCCGCTGTGAGATAAGCTAGTATAAGATAATAACTTTGACACCAGCCCAAAAACCAAAGCAAGTCTTCCCCTCATTCCTCCAGAGAGGGAAAACAGTGGGGAGCTCAGCCTGGCAGAAAGGTTGGGGGCCACGGGCAGAGGCAAGTGTGACCCCTCTGTCTCTGACCCCCATTACAGAGGCACTATTGGGATAATTGGGATCCTGCCTCCACTCAGCTTCCTCCTGCTTCCCGATGAACACCCAGTCCAGCTCCACTGCACCCTCTCTGTCCTCCTTGTCTGCGGACCTGGACTTAGGCAGAATTTAGGACACCTGAATCTGGCTCTTATGAGGCAGAACAGTTACCTAACTCAGTCTCCTTCAGGTCCTTGTAACCCAGGACTATGAGCAATTGCTTTGACTGTCCTAAAACCAAGGCTCAGCCCACAGGACTGTGTTTGCCTTCCCATTCTAAAACTTTTATTTACTTTTAGATGAACCACAGACACAGTAAAATGGTATTTGTGGTATTTGTCTGAGCCTGAAGAATCTCTGCATTTTATAAGCAATATTATTAAAATTTAACCCAAAACTTTATTTCCATGATAGTATAAGCCCAAAATCCGGATCTAATTGCCTGCTTAGACATTTGTGAAATCCTAAAAGTGAGCAGCTGGTATGATCAAGACAGATAAAAGTACCGATTACTGTAGATGGGAAGTCTCAGCACTGCTGCACCTAAGATAATTGTAAATTACTTTTAAACTGTAGCCCAGTATGAGATTCAAGCATGTTATCTATTTAAACATGTGTTCCACAAGTAATTTCACAGATATTAAAAAAAGAGGTCAAGTAACGTTAACAAAGAAAACACCCAGAGCCTGTTGAAACAGAACAACCTAGCCTTAGCCGACTGACTGCTCATTTCTACAGGTTTCTGTTCTTTACAGTGATTTTTAATTGCAAAATATATTTCCTTTGCAAAGGTGGAAATCAGTCCCTCATACACCCTTTATCCCTGTGGAAGAAGAGATACACTGCAAGTGAAGTTCAAGAGAATAATTAAAAAGGAGCAGAGGCAGGCAACAGTGTAGCTGAGTGCACCAGTCAAGAAATCCCAGAGATGTACCATGTTTTAAACGCCTAGAATAATTTTTCACAGAATTTTGATTAGCTTTACATAACCACTGGAGGGTAACTTTCCCTTATAGCACTTTAATCTGTCTCTAAATTCACTGGTACAGCTTCTGGAGTTGGAGATATAACTGTATCCCTGCAGAGAGGAAAAAAAGGTGTTATGGTATGGTCCATTACAACCAAGAATGCTACAAGTATTAATAGATAAAGAGAGCAGCATTGCATAAATACCTCTGTTCTGTATTTGGAAAGAAGCTCGTTGATAATTTATATCATGTGAGGATGAAGAGGAATTCATCGTATGGGAAGTTACAAAACAGCATCTGAGACAAACATTTCAAAAAATCTGCAGGCTCTGGTAGCCTGCCCTTAAGTGCCCTCAAAGAGTTGAATGAGATCTTCCCTTTCCTGGTGCTCATTTTTAATAACATTTTTAATGGGGAAGATTCCCAAAGCTGTGTCAGTGTTAAAACAGGATAAGCAGGATGAAACAATGAACTAGATACTAATTAGTCTTGCATGAATCCTGGGGGAAAATGAGAAAAAGAATATATGGGATTAAATAGAGACATTAAACAGAGTCCAAAGTTAGTGATTATATGTATAGAAGATGTTCAAACAAACAAAACAACAGCTAACTTATTTTTTTTCCTCATCAGATGAAACAGAAAAGGTAGCATAGGCTACCACCAGTGTATCTTACATGATACTACATATATCGTCAGTACAGACACTATTCAGGCCATTTGGGCTTTCATGTTAAAACTGTTCATCTAATCTATAAAAAAAAAGAACAAGCCTCAAAGTTTCTAGACCCAGTTATCAAACTAGTAGTCCATTGTGTTTCTTATCAAGGAGATACAATTCAGACCAAAGATTTCTTTATTCAAAAGACTATCTATTGACATCCTGAATTCTTAGCTTTAATGTTTCATACTTGACAATAAAACAAATCCACTGCTAAAAACCTTTTTCATGTATCTAGAGAAAAACTTCTCGAGTATGCAATTTCCTACAAAAATGACCATTGTTTAATAGCTGGAATGGGCAGAAACAGCTGCAGGACTTCAGAGAGTCCTACATAGCATTGTTGTAACGCCAGCATTCACCACGGCACAGCCCTCTAAGGAGCTTCTCAGCAGCAGGACTTCCCGCAGGGACACAGAACCTATTAATACTTCCACAATTGCAAAGGACTGAGATGTCAGACACTTTTTTTTGACATATTAATAACTGGTCTTGCATCAGCTGTTTCCAATTGTTTTCATAGCTCTGCTGGAGTTCTGCACACTGGATTTCTTCTCAATCACACCTTGCTTTTCAGAAGAGGAGTATAATCATGTCCCAGTGACCTATTTCTGAATATGCAAAACCAGTTTCCTGCAGCAGCAGTGAACTCCAGACACCTGACAGTGTAGTAAAATGTTTACAGGCTTTCATTAAGAATGCTCTGCAATACTCACACACAGCCCCAAACACAAATAAATGTGCCAACATCTCAACCATACTGACAGACACCCATCTATCACCACCCACCATGTCTTCCATAACAACCATACTCTTGATGTCGAATAGTCACAATTTACATTTACATTTTCTACCTTTTGTCACTGACCTACATTTAGTTGTAAACACTGCTAATCACCTGCCAGTTTGCAGCTCCTATGAGAAACAGGCTGTCACTGATGTGCCCGCTGGAGAAGTGCTGCAGGTGACACAACTGCCAGCTGCCAGACCCATATCTGGTGAGGTGTTGGCCAGTGCTGCTGTTCTCAGCAAGCCCTGGCAACTGGAAAGCCTCTGGAGGCTACAGACAGCTGTTATAGCGCAAGGTGGACTAAAGACTGCTGTAAGTTGTACTTTAAGAACGTACAAAGGCTAGGCGTGCTGCTGAATTTAAAATCTCCCTGGCGGTCTCCGTAGTGGGTGCAGGTCTGGGTCCGAGATTGTTCTCAAGGCAGTATTGGGGATTTTGCATTTCATCAGAGATGTTACATACAGCTTGTCAACAAGTGCTAGAGATAGCACTGTATTGTGTGTGTGTGTGTTGCAGAGCTCAGTGGCTCTAAATGGTTTTAGTTACATCTACACAATTCAAAACAAGAGAAATCATTAACTGAAGTCTCATGAACGGAAGATCCAAGCATATTCTTTCAAGAACAGGACTCGAAGGTTTTGTCCTGCTTCCCATCCAGTAAAAACCTGGTTTCTCTAACAGCTTTTAGGAAGGGCTTGCTTCTTCCCTGACCTACCTTTACGTAAGTCCATTGACTTACTCAATATTCAATAAGGCAGGAAAGGAGCAAGCGTGTCCATGAAATAACTGCTGGAAAACTGAAAGCATCATGGCTAAAACCAAATAGGCAGAGACCACAATGAGCATTGATACAGGTAATAGAGTATTTTTAGAAATAGCTAATCAATGCACAATGCAGATTCAGTGTGGCAATGCCTCAATGTACTTACACTGGTCTTTGCAAATTAGAAACGATGCTTCTGTCATAATTAACAGTGATTTTCAATGTGGCGTTTTTGACTTTTTACAATAAAAGCAGTAGTGCAGAAAATTATACTTTATACTCAGGAGGAAGCAAAAACAGTAATTCAGCTCCACAGGATAGTACCAAGGTTTATGGATTTTCTATTCACAAGTAAGGCTTATTTTAATATAAACTGAGCATCATGTGTCAGATGTTTGATCTGCTTTCTCAGGAGATTTCCCACCCTGAGCTCTTAGTCCTCTTCAAAGGCACAGATTTGTGAACTGCTGATCCCTGATGCACACACTTGCATGTTAAAGTTCCTCAGACACTGCTTTTCATTGATGCCTCTTCTACTTTCGAAATAGTACCTCTATCTTGTTAAAAGCCATCCTGCAGTCATAATTGTAAATCCAGACGCCTCCATTTCTAACAGACAAAATGTTCTCTGAGCCTCAGCTACCAAGCTCTAATGTGTACTGTCTTCTCCTTGCTGGATCTTCCAGCCATTGCCAACGTACCTCCAGTTTCACTTGATCTGTTTCTCATGCAATACCATGATTCAGTGACAGAAATTCCTGGTGACAAATAAACGCAATTGTATAATGCTGAATATCCATCCCTTTGCTCTCCAGTTTTAGAAGTGCTAGCCTCCAGCCTCACAATATTTTTATTGTGTTGTTTTCTTTACAGAAACAGATGTGAGGAAGCAGTATGGAGCTCAAGAGAGGAAAGACCTTCATTAAATCCAGTGTGCAACATGAGAAGGTGCCACCAGTGCACACAGTTCCTATCAACAAAGACGATACTGGGAAAGACAAAAAGGCAGCTCTGGAGGGAAACCACAGTGTAGCTGAAGTCCAGCTGGCATGTTTGGCCACGCACAAGAACTACAGATTTTCTACCAGGGCAGCAAGGAATGGAGCTGGTGACAATAGCCTGGAAAAATCATCTGGGTCTTCCTACAAACTTGTAAGGAAGAGTAAAACCCACGACTGTGTTAGTGAGGCAGACAAAACAGAGCAGTGCAGCCCCAGCAGGGCTTGTGAGGAAGGTTTTTCTGGAAAGAGTAAGGCGCGACTTGTCAATAGTATCAGCTTTTCGGGGATGTCCAGCTCCAGCAGTAAGAAAGAGTGTGTGGTCAGCCCCAGCCAGTCTGCGTGCAGCAGCCAGATGATCGATTACAGGAACTTTGTGCCACAGATGCCTTTTGTACCGGCTGTCGCTAAAACCATTCCCAGGAAGAGAATTTCCCTCAAGAGATCTAAGAAAGGGCTCAGAGATATATTTCATATAAAAAAAAATAAACCAGACAGCCTTCCATTCCTGGTTGAGAAGGAGAAGAATCTGTCCTCTCCAGGTTGCAAGAATGAGTTGTCCGGGCGTCTTGCAAAGTATCTTTTCAAAACTGGAGAAAGTTTTGCAGCTGATTGCTTGTCCCAAGACTGCTCAGACAGCGAACTGCAGTCTGACTCTTCCTACGACTGCTGCAACACTCTGTGTGAAGACGTCGCCTCCCTGAAGAGCTTTGACTCTCTCACTGGCTGTGGGGAAATCTTTGCTGATGAGAGCTCGGCTCACCTGGAGCTGGAGAACAGCAAAGAAGTTCTGCTGAGACGAGGCAAGCACAAAGACAGCCCTGTCATGGGCTCTTTCCAAGGGGGTGTGGAGCAGTTGGCCTCCCCTGGGCAGAATGAGACTGTTGAATTTGCAAAGTTTTGGGACAACATCAACAAATCAGTGAGGCTACATCAGAGTGCTCTGTTTGATAAGAAGTTACTGAAGATACCTGGTCCTGATGTGGAAAAGGCTGGATGCCAGGCTGCTGCATCTGTGACAGACCCCCAAGTGTCACCTGTTAAAGATGGTGGTAATTCCAAAGAGAGCTCCACAGAAACAGGAACGCCGAAAAGTGACAACCAGGAATCCACATCCACAAGCGATGAAGGCTACTATGATTCATTTTCTCCTGGACAAGATGATGAAATGAAGGAAGCTCAGACCCCTGGGGTCCCAGGTAGATTTCCAAGAGACAGCTACAGTGGAGATGCCCTTTATGAGCTTTTCTATGACCCAAATGAGGTCAAAATAAACCCAGTCCTAGACGATGACTTGTGCACATCTGAAAGCATTTCAGAACAAGCCATTGAAATCCCTTTGTCCATTTACAGCTTTCATGTTGGAGCTGAGGAGAATATGGCTTCGCAGCCAACTCTAGACATTATCAGCCAGGGTTTTTTCCACAGCACGTGGAAAGGCAAAGAATGTTTGCTAAAGCTCTGCGATACTGAGCTTTCACTGACCATGGGGATAATAAACTGGCTGCGAAAACACTCAGGGCTCATTTCCTCCCCTGAGTCTCTTCAGAGCCCTCAATCACAGCCAGAAAAATCTAATGATTCGTCGATCCCACCCAGCCCAGAACAGAAAGTGAGCACAGAATCTCAACAGGAGAAACCAAGCAAGGAAGAATCTAATACATTTAACCTCTGTGCATTGTTGGATGAAAGCGACCATGCCACTGAGGCCTCCTCAGTAAATGTTGCTGAAAGAGACCACAGCCTGGACTCTTGCCCTAACACATCTAATTTGGATTTCCAAGGAAGGGAGGGGACTTGCCACAAGAATTCATCTACAGTGCCTGGGACTGTGGAAACCACCCAAGCATCAAGTTATGCACCACAGTCACAGGCTAATGGAGATAATCTGCAGACATCTTCAACTAAGAATGAGAAGATGACAATTTCAGAAGGATGCGAGACATCTGTAGATAAAAACCCACTGCCAGAAAAGCTGAACAGAGAAAGTGGCTCCCAGAGCTCTGAAAACCCTTCGTTAGATGATAATCACGAAGTAGAATCATGTTACTCCTACAAGACTGCTGAGACCTCACTCCTGGATCCCCTGGAGAGGGAGGACAGAAATAAACCAATGTACCCCTCTCTCTCTATTTCCTGTGACAACCCGCTGCAGCCTCTGACTCTCAGACGCTTCCAGAGCTACATTAGCCCCACAGCAACGGAGAGCAGCACTAACATAGTGCAGCTCTTAGAGCGCTGTGTAACACAAGTGGCATCATTAAAAATCAGCTATGAAAATAAACACCTGGAAGACAAATGCATTGGGAATGAAGTAAACAACATCATTCGTAAGATGTCTCAGTACAAAAACAAGTTATTCTTGCAAAATGAATGTAACTGCATTGCCCCAAATCCAGAATACTCCAGTATTCCTAGCACAAACCAATACAACTATGAGACAAGTTTCCAGTCTGGCAGTCTGTATCATTTGAAGCAAAACGCGGAGCAAATTTGCTCTGAAGATCAGAGAAGCAGAGCAAAAATCCTAGGTGAGGTCACTAGAGGCAAGATAAATTTTGAATATGCCCAGCTAAACAATCAAGCGCTCTCCTATTTAAAAGACTTTACAATTGACCTCAGTCCAAGTGACTCTGCCACTGCTACAACTCTTAGCAGACCAACATTTTTACCTCTCTTTAACTCTGTCTGCTCAGACATACCTGCTACATTTCCACAAACTTCATACAGCAGCTCAGTCTCTCCCGCGGACCTGCTGCAGCTGGAGGAGGCCAAGCCGAGCAGCCCAGGGCCATGGAGCTCTGCGGAGATGTCCCACATGGGTCTGGCTGGAGGGAGCGCTCTGTCCCCAAATTCGCAGGCTGTGACCCTGGGGACAGCAGTGACAGGGAGGAACCACCAGTAACGCACTCGCGTTGAGAAGGTGAGTGGCTATGGGGTGTCTGAAATTACATGTGAAAAAGGTAACATCTGTTCCAACTTCACACTTAGGGCAGTGGAGTCTGATACACACTCAGGGCTTTTCACTTTTCCAGTTCCACTGTTCTTAACTTCCACTTCAGAGTGGTAGTTAAGAGTAATCAAAATTTAAATGACACATTTGCCCAAACCAGGGGCCACATATAGCAAATATCACATTCCCTGAGTCTTACAAGTCACATGCAAAGGTTGAAGCCCCATCTCCCATGTAGGTGCAGCAGTTTTCACACCAACTGAAGCAGGGAAAATCTTTCCTTCTCCCACTCCAGGATCTGCCACATTTGGAACAACACTATGGATATGGCTGCCTGGCCACAGGCTGCTGGCAGCACTCAGCTCAGATTCCTCACTACCAGGTCATTAAATCCTCTTACTACTTAATAACAACACAAAAATTATGCCCTGCTTCTTCCCTCTGGAGTGATAACTGGATATCAGGCAGAGCTCTCTACTGGAGTCCTGAGGCGTGAGCTGCTACAGAAGGGGTCCCAGGAGAAAGCCCGAGATCTGCAACGTTAAGTCACAGGGCAGACAGACATACCCTGTCCTGCAGTTGTATACGTACGGTGTGCCCTCAAGCACAAGGGAAAGTCCGCAATACTCTGCTGCTGCTGCCGAGTATACCAAAAGGGTGTTCTCCTAACAGGGTTGCAAGCTTCAAATCTCTCTCCAGTAGATACAGCTGGTCTCTGGCCAAACAGCGCTGTGGCAGGGCAAGAGCTGAAGACAAGGTATGCTCCACGTGCAAAGCTTGACAGGCTTCTCAAGAGAGGGATTATAGGCTCTGTGCTGCGCCTCGAGCTTTTGAAAATCCTTGACCCACACTTACATATATAGGGAGATCCAGAATTTGTTCTCTGACATAGGGTAAGAAATACCTCTGTTGTAAACCTGAAAGAGCTGCTCAAGTACACAGCCATGGTGCTGGTTCAGATTGGCCTGTCACACAAGGCTTTAGGCCAGAGCAGACGCCATCTGTACATACTGCTCTAACTATGCTAGATGATAAATCCTCTGTCCTCCAGCTGCTGAGAGGAAATCTATCCTAGAAGTTTAAACCCATGTAAGTTCTCTGTTATGTGCCCTGGCAACTCTGACAGATTGGCTGGACTCTGCCCAGCCATAGCACTCTCAGAAAGAGCCTTTGGAGGTGGTGGAAAATGGAGAGGAGGCTGCAGCAAGGGCCAGGAGAGAGAATTAAGGAACGGCTCAATATCGAATGGAGGAACCCAGAGAACACAATGCTTCTTGTTGCTCACAGCAGTGTGACTGTTTTCTGGTCATCTCTAAGGGCTTCCCAAGCAGCACAAACTAAAAAGGACAGTATTTCTCTCTGCATGAGGCAGAAACATCCTTACATTTTCAACTCTTGGGAGATTCAGCCACTTGCTTTGCGATCTTGTGACATCTTTGTGACAGTGCCCTTCCCCACTAACACGTCACCCATTGCAGGGAGGCATATTTTTCAGGGGTCTGCATTAGGTTAATGGCCAGAGACTGAGAGTCATCAATACCCTTTACTAACGCATCATCTAGTTACTACCTGTTCATCAGTGAACTGGGTCTTCCTCTAGTGAAAGAAGTGATTTTCTTTTGTTTTGTTTCCATTTTTGTTGCAAACTATCCTGCAAACAATGCTGACTAGCAAGCCACCTTCTTGTACCCCCAGATTTTTAGGCAGAACTTGCCATCCAAGCACACACCATAGTCCTTAGAACTACTTGCTTCTATTAGGTTATTTCTGAAATGAAAAATTCAGTATAGGCAAGGAAAGACTTCAAGTCATAGCTAGTATATGTAAGAAACCGGTGCTAGGCACAGATTTTTAAGGTTAGAAGAGCAGTTCAATGTATGAATTGGCCTGATATTTTTAGTTTGTTGTGAATATTAGTCTACAGGGTACTGCTAAGAATATCCCTGCCTGCGCAGGCTAGGAACGCACAAAGGGATTCTAATTTTGAGGAGTCACTTGCTTCCTGGTAGAAACAGAGAAGAGAGTCATAGCTGCTGAGACTGTCAGAAGTGGTAACAGGGGGCATTTTCTACTGCATTGTATCAAGTGGCAGCTGCTACGTGCCACCACGTGTCAGCACTGACACCCGTGGTGTTAGGAATGTGACACAGTTCATACGCTACCACCTCAGTCCCAGAAAGATGAGAATTCAAGTTTTTTCCAAAAGGGATGTGTTGATTTTTGATAGAGGCTTCTCCAACAGTAAAATGAATGGCATTTTAAAATACAGATGGGATTTGCATATTCATAAAGTGACTTTGAGGAATGGTCTCATTTTAAGGGATCATTTCACTACAGGCTTTGTTAGAAATTTATTACAGAAAAATAACTTAGACAATAATTAAAATGGCATTTAACATGGTTAAAGGAAATGTCTGTGGTGATAGATATAAACACTGCCGTGTGACTGAGTTTTCCTACCCAGTATCTTCTTACCCGCCTACATTAACAGATGGCCTACAGGTTTGCTGGAAATTTTAATTTGTTTTAAAGGTGACTCAGGATCTTCGGCTTAATCACGGGGGTGGTAGTGTAAGAGAGGCGACATATAAACATGGTGTCATCTCTGAATCCATGGAGACAAACATCATCGAGAAACACTCCTACGCTGGACATGACTGTGCAAACCCCAAGAGCTTATACACAAAGAATCCTCCAAGGTTCACTGTTTTAAAACTCCACACTCAGGTGCTGTGAGAGAAGTGACTGAGGCAGAGGTGGCTACAGAAGTTTGAGCTTGTTGACTGGATGTTTTCCAGCAGGAAACTCTTCATCCTCAACAAGGGAACGCTGTCCTAGAGCAGAGCGTTGGGTTGTCTTTTCCTGGCTGTTGAAATCTCTGGGACTGGCCAAACAGGCAGACAACACTGCATGTCATAGCCACTGGACACAGGTAGAACAAAGCACTCCCTGCAAACAACAGTGTTTCAGACCACTGAGCCACTTCCACCACATAACGTGGTTTGAACTGTGTCTTCCATTAACTGGTAGATGTGGCAGAGCAACAAAACCCACATGTGCTCCCAACGGTACGTGCTCATCTAATTCAAATGCTGAACCATCACATTATGCACCAGTTGAAGCTTTTGGATGTGTTTCAGTGATAGCACTAAAAGGAGTATGTTGCAATAAGCTTGCCCTCAGGTCAGAAAAAAATAGATAACTGTCAGTCAAAGAGGGATTGCCATAATAGATAGGGCAGCTGTACATAAAAGACAACAGTATGGCATATGTTATTGCTGTTATTGAGGAACTGAGATTCAAATGCAGATAAAATACAGCCTAGACACTGCAAAGTGACACAAGATTATGTATCTGGTCCTCACCAACCAAAGGGCTACTCACAGTCTAGGCAATTTCTGTAATGCTTTTTATTCCCTCTGGTTCAACTTCATTCCCTCTGTCTTAAATAAGGGTGCATTTCTCCAAGAGAGATATTTCCCTGTCTGACAGGCATAGGGAAGGCAGCCTGCAGTATTTGGATTTGATAAAAAGGAAAAGCAGAATGGAACCTCATCTGCATATAGGCAGTTGTCTGATATATGGTATTATTTCTCGAAATGGCCAGAGAGATGCCTTAATAGGTAAAAAATAAAGGCGGAATCCCTCTACACACAGCAGGGAAAGAGTACGGTAACACATTCAAAGCCTGGGGTAAGAAATCCATATATTTCCACGCTCCCTCCATGGCATAGCAAAGAGATCTTCTTTCGAGTCTCATATGATGTAATGTAAAAACAATAAAATGCAGAGACAGCCAGCACATTTTCTTCATTGGAAATGCCTCTGGCTCTGAAACACATACCTTTATAATGTCAGTTGCCCAGATCATCTTGCACTGAACCAGATACTGAAATCTCATCTGACAGTCCACCAGCCACACGCGCACACACGCACACGTTCCTGTTCAGACAAATGCAGCACAAAGTACAAATGTACCGTTTGTCGCATACGGTACCGCAGAAGCAAAGAGCAGGGAGACAGAGGTGACAGGCCACTGCCTCTGCTAATACATTTGAGTGTTAGTCACCATGTGCCCGGACACTTGGGCTAAATGCTAAATTAAACAATTTTCTCCTTCATTAAGCACTGTTGCTTCTGGACTTGGCTCTGTATCACTGTACTGTCTTCATGGGACTTTGTCATCAATGCTTACTCTATCCAAAATCAGAATTCTGTCAGGAGGAAGAAATGTTCTTACCAGCTTATTTGCTAGAGAAGGGTTTTTCGACACTGTTATCAGCACAGATGATATCTTAAACAGCAGATGCACTATAATGTTGTTAAATGTGTTTCATTTTAAAACCAAAGAAATTGATTTGCTGCTTTACCCGCTATTGCAGTAGGCTGGTTTCCATGGATACAGTATTACAGAGACTCTACTTTTCCCCTGTTGACAACAGTACAGAAAGCTAAATTCTCATCTTCGTTGCACCAGCATAAATTTGAAGCCAGGAGAATGATTCTCGGATTTAACCCTGAGAGCAGAAGCTGGCTCCCAGTCTCCTTCAGCCTTGAAGGTGATATTTTCAGGGAGATGGCAATGGATGGAAAAAAGAAAAGAAAAACAGTTTCTGTGGACAGCAGCATGGGCTGAGGGACAGGACATATGAAACAAACACAGTGCTTTTCTATGAGAAATGGGGAAAAGTAAAGGCAGAATGAAAAACAAAACAAACAAAACCCAACAAAACCAAAACCCCCTGCTTATTCAGAAGCTTAGTGTCTTGCCTGACACAACTGCAAAAATACAAGTCAGGTTTTGGCTATAGAAGTTTGGCTATAGAAGACCTTATAATTTTCTATATGGAATTGGGCCAAATATCAATCCATTTGTTTAAATGAAGGAATGAATCAGTTGTTACTATTCTGACAAAAACCTGCTTCACTTCTGTTTTGCTGTGGTGGCTGGGAAGGCGTAAGGGTGGGAAGAAGGGGGAAGCAAGAGACTCATATCCAGTTACAGAGCAGGCGTCTTCATTCAAACAGGAGAGAATCTGGCCCCGTCTGGAGTACAGTCGTGGAGACACTGAATGCAAAGCAGATCCTCAGCTTGGGAATGCTCTGTACAAACCTGACGGCATTTATAGTCACCAGCCAGCACGTAAAAAAGAGTAGGAAGAAGAGCCTGGTAACCTCAGCTTTTTGGACCTCAAGTGTAAAACCTCTAGTTCCTTTCCTCCCATCAGACCATGCAGAGAGGGGCAGAAGCAGAGTCCTCCAAACAGCACTGCATCCCACCCCTGCCACCGGCTGCAGCAGGTGCTTGGAAAAGGAGTGTCAGAAAGAGGAAAAATGGAGACTTTTGAAACCTGAAATAACCAACTTCCCATCTTCTGGTAACCAGCACCCTCTGAGCTAGACAGTGGCTCCTCCTGGATGTCTGGGTTTAGCGCTCCCTTTTCCAAACTTAATTAAGCGTATGAACTTCAAAGCCTTCTAATTTGTGTTTTGAACCTTTGTTTTGTTTAGTGTCTGTCTCTCAGGCATCTCTTAAAATCAACTGTCTATTGTGCCTGCACGTATCAATTTTGCTTTGTAAAACTTCAAAAACATTCCTTTTGAATTTCCTCCTTTTCTGATCTGTATTTGTACCCAAAATGGGCACTGTCCCTTTTGTGGCCTGGCAACACCTGGGAGACTACAGACACTGTTGTGATCATATATTCAGGGCAGAGGCCGTGCTTCAGTACATAAGTCTGGGTTCTTTGTGTAAAATCATAGTCCAGGGAGATAGAAAGCACAGAAATCCTCAGCACCAGCAGATTTTCTGCTTTTTTCTAAAAAAAACCCCAAACAAACCACACACACACACACATCCCCAAACCACATACACATACAAAACCACCAGAAGATTTTAAATCTGGCTAAAGTAAAAGCAAAAAATTTGACCATGACAGTGAAAGGCCTGAAGCACTGTTGTCATGAGCCAGTGCTGATGGACAGTAGCACAGGGAGCCTACACTCTTCTTCTAAGGAAATGTCCAAAATGAACACAGTTCCCCATCAGGTCTTATGGAAGGGTGCTCTGTTTTAAGAAAACTCTTCTCATCAGTTCTTCAAGAAAGGCCAGATTGTATACATTTGGTGTGGTGAGTTTCTTATGCCATTCAAATCATGGGGACTGCATCTTATTTACAACATTTGAATGTGAGAAAGATGTTTGCAGTTCTTGGACAGCAATATAGCTCAGGGTAGAGAGAAGAAAAAAAGTACTGTACGTTAGATTTTTCCTGTGGAATAAGGCATTAAATCGAAGCCTCTCTCCACATGCACTGTGGCAGACCTCTTCAGGTAAACCTTAAAAGATCTAATGGCACTTGATAGTGGCAGCCAGCGATGACAACTGCACAAATGATACCATGATATTGCAGCCAGCAAGTTTCTCTCTCCTCACAATCAGCTGTCCTCTCCTCCTTTGAGGTGATTATATCATCCAAAGGGCAACTGTCAGTTTGCAGGTCACGATACAGGGAAGATTACCGGAGATCCAAGAAAATGGAAGGTCCTCTTTGTCCTTATTTCTGATTGAATGATTCTTGTTTCACAACAGAGAGCAAGGTAGGAAAATGTAGACTGGGTTTTCAAACAAATGAAGCAAAGCCGTAATTTAAAACTGGCCCTTTGCTATCACAGACTCCTCTCCTTCCCCCCATTTCATTCTGCAAAGGAAATGTGCTGGCTCTGCAGAATCCTGACCTGCAGCATGTTGTAAAATGCACAAACTGAAAACTGAGTGCTCAGCTCAGTGTCCGATGAGAGTAGACAGGCTTGCACAGCACCCACAGCGCCGTGCCCACAAAAGCCAGTCAAGCTTTGTTTCCCTGCAACAGCAGCCACAGAACTGAGCCTTGGGTTCTGTGCTTTGGTCACATTAACAGAGGTGCAGATGGTGACTGAAGGACACAGAGATGGGAGAATCACAACCTAAGATTAGGCAGGATTGAGGATTTTTGTCCATTGCCCCCCCCAAGCCCCTTTGTTATGTTTTCCCATGTCACAACCAACACAGGGGAACGAAATCAAGCCAAGGTGGTTTCTGGGTGGTGATACTCAACCAGGGAGGTGTTTGCAGAGAAATCAATGGCAAAACAAATTCTATCTGACTTCAGTAAGGATGGAGAGGGAGCCTTATTTACAGCAGGAGCCACGAGACAAAACACTGCATCAGAAATTTTCACAGCTCCAGCTTTTCAGGAGAGATTGTGCCCTCTGTTTGCAGCTGTGCTTTTAGGAAACATTTCCTTGGGTGTTAGCCTTAATTAACCCTGGCACGGTTGCATGTCTGAAATAAGGGAAGGTTGTATTTTACACAAACATCAAATGGGGCTTTTCAGCGGCAGGAAAAACATTGAGGAAAAGGAGCAGCTCTCCCATCTGCATACTTTAAATAGAAGATGCTGTAATTTGTGGCTCTTGGAGAAATACAAGCTCAATCTCCCTTCCTTATCCACTCCGTCTTCCCGTCAACATACAAGTTGGGTTTTGCACTGGAAAAAAGCACTAAGTAGACTGTTGCTATAGCAACCAACTCCCTGGAACCTGTTTATAATTAAGATGGTGGTCTAACCACCTACAAAATACATCTTGCAAAAAGCTCAAGTTTACATCTTCCTGAGGAACAACTGAATGTTTTCAGCGGGTCTGTCTGATCAGAGCAAGGCTGGTGAGGTTAGTTTGCAAGAGTGATGAGGTATTTGGAAGTTGTTTGCTACTGAGACAGCAAAAAGATGCCAGGAACCAGCAAGGTTGCAATTTAAGGCTTTTTTTTTTGCTAGCTTTCTTAAAGCTTCAATCAATAACAAGATAGTACTTGAATTATCGCAGCTCTCAAAAGTACTCTTCAACTATAATCTAAAATTTTGGAACACCTAATGAATCATAATTAAAAATTTTAAAATGCCCTTAGGTTTTTTTCACAATTCAAAAGCTGTTTTATTTAAAAATAATGTAATAAAACTAATACATATTTTTCTGCTAGAGAAAGGTATGTTAGTTTTCCCTTTAGTGTTTAAAGGAGATGATAGCTAGCCTGATTGAGTACAAGCCTTGAAACACAAATTAAGTATGGATAAGATTCGTTTTTAAATGACATTTATTGCCAATTGCAGGCTGTATAATGCAAATGATAGAAATGTGAAGGCTTTATGTTATGAGATTTTATAGAGATAAACATATATACAGACACTTAAAAGGAAGAATTCTATTTCTCCCTTGACCTCTGATCCTTACACATTTTATATTAATAATGATAAAGATAGTGTACCTATCAGTGTATATAGAAATTGTAATGCCATTGACCCACAGTGGTTCATTCAAATAGCCATCAAACTACACAAACATTAAACGCTGGGGCAGCTTATAGTTTCCCAAGTCTCTACTGCAGCATGTTTCAAATTTACTTCATTAAAGGGCCATTTAGTCTTCCAAATATTGAAAAAATCCAAAGATGAAGCAGGCTTCTAAAGTAAGTCCAGAGACCAGGCAACTTGCATTTAAATGAATAAAATGTAGTCTAAATATTGGTTGTTTGTACTTTACTTCCATTTATCTACTTTTTGTTTGTTTTCTTGGAAAAAATGAATGTTTTTCTCTATTTTCTTGGTTATTTTACTAGCCATGTTCTAACATTGTATAGACCGGTAGTAATTTCAGAACCCCAAAATGCCAACCGCTGCTCTTTGGTGCACTTCTGAGCCTTCCAAAATTCTAGATTTCATGATCAGAAAAGGAAAGTTCTACCTTTCCAGTCACCTTCCAATAAAAGCTGCTTCTTTCTAGCTTTGTTCTGCCCCTTAGCAGTCACCATTGTCTGCCCTAACACTGTTCCCATTCTTCTGTTCCTCTCTATGCTTTAATTCTGTTTTATGGAAGCTGTATTTTTGCAGAGTCAAATCCTGTAGTTCATTTTCAGCCTAACAATCAGTAAATGCCATTAGGAATCTTGATTGATTTAAACTGATAGGATACTGCTCCTAATACCTGTGGGATTTCCTCAGAAATCAATTTCACTAATCCCCATCATATGTTTGCTCATGTGAACCACACTGCACTGAGCTGTGTTCTGTCTCCCCAGAGCAGCAGGGTAGGATTCTTCCCTGAGCGACCTGTGTCAGGAGGTGTGCTATCTTCCTTTATTTGCTAAAGAAAAAATGAAAAAGTCTATAACTGCAGTAAGTGTTATTGGACACTGTCTATTATTGGCCTAATCCTGAGTGACCTCAGCTGTATTTTGGCTTATCTACAGATGGATGATTGAACTTCCAACTTCCCACACTGTCAGACAATACTAGAAAAAAAAAACACAAAACCCTAAAAAACGCAGTTTCTCCATTTCTTTATCTAATGTTAATGTTATACCTTACAGTCTACCACAAGGAATGGAAAATGAGGCAATTCAAATGAATGTACATAAATCACCTGGCTGGATATAGACTGCAATTATGATTTTTCATCTAGCAAACATAAAAATCTTTATGCTGAAAGTCAGCAGTGAATAATAAATCATTACATTTACATTGGTTATATACTTCAAGCTTTAGAGAGAAATTCTTGCAAGGTACAATCAGTCTCCTATAGGAATGCTCTCTAAAGCTACGTACTTTACTACTGCCACCCAGAAAAGGCCTGGGGGATAAAGTCAGGAGAAAACTGTAACAGAACAGCTGGGTTCACCTGTATGGAGAGCCTAGCAACCAGCAATGAGCAATCAGCAGAGGGAAGAACACAATCCCCTGCAAGGCAGCACCCCTTGGCTCGGACAGAGTGAATGCTGAATACCAGATGGCCCTTTTGGCAGTTCAGGAAGCCACTGATATGATTCCGAAATGGAGGTGGTGGCCAGACCTCCTGCACTGAGCTACAGTGACTGTAGCTGAGCTGACACTGAGGAAGGAAGTTACAGGAATGTTGCAGCCTCTATAATCTTAAAAAGGGCAATGAAAAGTTTTATGAAGTATTGGTATCTGTGAAACCTGTGAGTGAAACATTGGCAACAACCTAAGCAGCACAATGCAGTTATCCTATAGGCACCTCTTTTGTTATACTTCTCAAGATCATGTACCTCTTTCCTGCGTATGCCCAGGACACACAGGCAGTGTGCAAGACAGTTGCTCCTCCTCAGTCCACACAACATCTGCTTCTGTGTTCCTATGAGGTACAGGTTTCTTCAAGCGCTGACAGCTCTCCATTATTTGGGCTTTCCAGTGGGCTGGGAAGACCTCGATAGTAGAAGAAACATAGATAATATGGGCTCTTGGGAGGGCACTGCAGTAGGATCGAAAGTTTTTTGCATGGAACAGCTGCCATCTGGCCTGGCCTGCTATAGCAGCTAAGAAACCCAGACAAACCCACATTCTGGGAGAGCACAACATCAGACACAGCACGTTCCCACGCACTGACGTGAGAAACCTCAGGCAGCCATGCGTGCACAGCACAGGCTACTTACTCCACAATCTGAGTAACTGCCCACGGATCATGGAGCATTAAAGGTAATTGCAAATCCACTGGTCACCCATGACTCCATACAGCGATTTGCTGAAAAGCACTGCTCCCTACAGTGCACGGGCCAGGCACCAGCCTTTCACAGCCCCTTTCACCATCTGCTTCACTGCCTAGCATGGCAGAGTTTCTTCATGCTGCGCGTCTCTGGGACAGAGTGGGCACAGACTCTGGCCCAAGAATTGCAGGGCTCACATCAGCCGAATTGTTTCATCTTTGAGGCCGCTTCTATTAATAAATGCACCGTTAGTCACTGTGATTTGTGATGGGATGCTGTATGTGCTAAAAGAATGAATGCTTCATGTAGATTCCAATTAGCTTGGAAATGTTTTCTGGTTCTTTGCCTAGAAGGACTTAGACAATGGTAGCGTTGTTAGCAACGAACTGTCACCTCCTAATGTTGTGTTACAAGAATTAGTGGGTTAGTAAACTACCACTGACCTTCTTCTATTATTTTTTTTTAATTACTCATGAAGCTCTTGAAAAATGCTATAAGAAGGACATTTTAAAACAACAGAAATTGGGACAGTATGCATTTAGGATAGATGAGTTCATTTGCAACTCTGTGGCACCAAACTATTGTTTTTTGGGAAAAAATAAAGACAGGATTCCTAAATACGTTTTATACTGGCTTCTCCATTGGTCTGTAACAAATCAGTCCACCAAAACAAGGTTCTTTTTAAAGAAAACTACCTTTTGGCGATTGTAGACCCTGAGCACTTTCCATTAGGATGTGGTGCCAAATTTTCTTACTTCTAATCATCAGATTCAACCTCTTCACAACCCCGTGCTACTGCCCTGCTTCTGCTGCATCTTTCACCTTTCTTAGCATTGATTCATTTCTGCAGGAGGGGAAGAGATGCAGGCCTGGAGATAACATTGCTAGAAGCAGTTAACTTGATCTGCCAGCCCCAGAAGAGAGGTTGCAGAGAGAACACATCCCTCTGTCTTTTCTTGCATGTTCCTTGGACCCAAAGCTGCAAGACTTCCCAGAACATCTTTTAGGAAGGGAATTCCACATCCCCTTCTGCATCCCCCGGTGCATCTGCACTCCTCTTAACTATATGTCTCTTTGCTTCAAGGCAGAGAGAGCACCTCACCCTTCACCTGGCCTGCAGGCATTGTGGTATTGTCTTGGTCCTCATTTTATTTAATCAGCTCAGGAAATCTATAGAAAATATTCTATTATCTAATAAGAACGTCATGCAGCAATCGTCCACAGAATATAAATCAATAAATGTCCCCTAACAGCAATTTATCACTCATCATATTACACAGCAATCCACTTATTGTTATAATTAAAGGCATCAAAATTTGAAGTCAGCACAATACAATGATGAATAACGGTCCAATAAAAACCATTTTATAGTGGAAAACAATTCTTAAGTCAATTAAGGACCTAGCTCTTATCAAGTTAAGTGACATGAACACTGAAAACCTTGCTTTACTATGCTTTCAGACAGAAGAGTCCTGACTTTTTCCAGGAAATAGTTACTTAGTTCCTTAGACATAAGTCTACTGTAACAAAAATATTCAAAGCAGCAAAATAAATAGAAAAAAATTCCCCTAAGTTATAAATTGGCACACAGTATACTTCTTTGTGTTTTGGGGGCATACCTGAAAAAGCCTTCTCAGTGAGAATAAAAATGTGTGGTCATCAAAACAAAAAAATCAGGAAAGTTCATTGCTGTAACTGATTTTTTTCTTCACTTCTCCGCCTGTGCAGTTCCCATACCTCGATGGCTGAGAAAAAGCGTTCAACAGTATTATAAAAAAATCTGCAACATTTCTGGGTCACACATTCATATTGGCCAATCTCCAGTTGGCAGAGCAACTCTATAGGATCTGAAACAAGAAAGCATCAGAGCAGCCTATGTCAATGAGTGAAACAGAGGAATGGAACGGTGACACAGAAATAGTGTCTTCTCCATTCAGTGCTGGGCACAGCTCAAGTGCTACTGCAGAAAGCTTAGCTGCACTTCTGCTCCCAGCTTTCCATTTACCACTGGGCTGAGTCTGCTTTTAGAGCAGGTCCAGTAACACCAGCAGTATCTCACATGTCTCCATCACTATCCGAGCAGATCTGCTTGGATTCAATCTCTGCGGCTCACTCTACCAGGCTCCTGGTAATAACAAAGATGATGTGTTTAACATTTAGTGTTAGAAAAAAACTGAGAGTGTCTGCAAAGAAGTATGTTAAACCACGGAAGGGTTTGCAGAGTATCAAACTTAACATGAGCTTTTCACCTGGCAGAAACTTTCAAGGATGGCTTATCTTCTTTAGCACTCTACAGGACTCCATAAGAGACACTAACTTCCCTTCAGCAGGAAGGGAAATCAGTTCACCTCTCAACATAAAATCTGCTCCACAGTTCATAGCCCTTGTAATCTGTTGTACCCATCACTGGCAATGCAAGCTATTCAGCCTGGCAGGAACCAAGAAGTTACGAAGCCCAAAGCAAATAATTTGGGCATTTGCCTTTTGCTTACCCCTAGGTGTTTACCAAGGCATGTTGTAGACTGACTCACTGGTTTTCCTTCCTGTTTTTCTAAGAGGTCGCTATTAAGCTAAACCCATATAGCCACACAGCCAGTTCTAAATAACAGGGTTGTAAAACTTAAAGAACTTACCAGAGTCCAGATCTACTGCTGATTTTATGTAACAAACACTGCTAAACATAGCACAGGAAGACTTCCTTTTCCCCTCCTCCCCACCCCACGCACGGCTGACAGCTACATTTATCAGATTCCCACCCCTGACTGTTAAAAAAAGAAATTAGCTTCCAAAATGAAAATCACCTCCTTCCACAATGTGAATAGTCATTCATGCTAGTTAAGATGTAAATCTATATTCATCTCTAGTTACCTGCATGACACAGACTGAACCTAAGAGCAAGTTTTGAATATAGATCTTTCTAAAATAGACTCACAAAATGAAATTCTTAGAATAAAATCTTAGTTTTATTGGTATCACCATTTGCTTTTTTAGTTTGTCAGAGGCAACTGAGTTTCTCTAACAAATAAAAGAATGGTCTGTTGCTGGAGTTTGTCTGACAATATAAAAACCAGAAATACAACACTAATACTTCAGAATCCTGCAGAAACTGTCTTTAAAAAAACCCAACACCCTACAAAAATGGATCAGTTCTAAACTGCAAGCTCAAAGTACAAGCCTTTAGAACCACAAGTGCTCTTCTTATAGACCTTATCAGACCATGGAGAATAAAATTTACAGTCTTGTGTGCCTAAATTTAGATTTTTAAAAGCGGATCCAAAATTCTGACTCAGCCTACATATTTCAGCTGTACATACTCCATTGAGTTAGAATATCAGGCTATAAAACAGGGAAATTTTAATTACATTAGTCCAGAAATAAAGGAATAGTTGAAATCATCCTGCCATTGAACTAACTGCAGGCAACAAGGAGGGCATTAAGTAGATCAGCTCATCAATAATGGAACAGGGAGACTTTCCACACTAAGTAGGTCAGTGGTACATATTTCCATTTTACCCTTGGATAGTCACTCAGCAGCCTACTCACAGTGAACTCAGCCTTTCTCTTCTTACCACTGAGACTTCAGCATCACAAAATTTACCAAATCCTCCCAACCCCGTTGAGGACTCGTGATCTGAAAATGCAGGAGGATTGAAGCTGGACAATTGAAGGCTGGCAGCCAGGATGGCTGTGATGAGAAGCGCGCTGATATTGCTTATTCTGGATCAGCTGCAGGTGTGTAAGGAAACAGGCCTGTGTGGCTGCTAAAAGGTACAATTCTGCATAAATCTAATCCTGATTCTCTGTATTAAGTGGAATGCCTCCCATCAACAGACATTACAGAGACTGTTGCAAATCCACGGAGATTTTTCCAGGGATTTGAGTGGGTTCTAAACATGACTAAAACATAACATTTTGTGATACTTACATGAAACAATACTGATTGCTCTGTTACTTTTGGTTCTTTGACTAAGAAAATACCAACAGAAGAACAGAAATGCACTATTTTGGAAGTCCCATTTTTCAGTAGTGGCTGTAACAAATGCATTGAATAATTTCAGTTAAAAGAAACTTGCTCCTTCTTCCTCTTTTTCAAATTCTTGCCAAAGGAATATAAGTAGAAAGCTGCCCAGCCAGCCTACCAGATACTTGCTGAGTGTGTGCTGAAAAACTTTCAAAGCTAATAAAAAAGGAGCTGTCCAGTTCAAAGTCAATATCACCCAGCCCTGCATGAGAGTAGCACAAGTGGAAATGCAGAAGCAACTGTCTATTCAAAATCCAGGGCAACCATGACATCTAATACCTTTAGTAAGAATGCTGTTGATGAAGAGAAATCTGCAACAGGATTCTTGCTGGTTACATTAATAACCAGCCAGGAGATCTGATAGCCAAAGACAGTGTAGAAAGCCAAACAGATTATTATGCCTGAAAAGATTTAATAGGTGTTATTTTTACTGCAACCAAACTAAATAGGAAAAGCAAAATCAAACAAACTTATTATTTCTCTGGGACTACCCAGATGGTGACATCTCAGTGTGGCACACCACACATAGGAGGATTGAGGGATTCAATAACATAAAAATTATAGAGACCAGATATTAGTCAGTCTGGTAATTTCAACTGTTAAATAACATTTTTTATTTGGATTAGTGTGGGCACTAGCTAATACAGAACACATCAATTGTTCTCTATTGATAAATTTCACTGATAGTAGCATAGTTACACTCAGAGAAAAAAAGTCCATTCTCATCTCCTAAATTATACAAAACATTCCTTATTAGTTCTGTTAAATCAAAACATTTATTGGAAAATACGTCCTAAATTAATAAATACTCTGGAATATAAAACTTTTAAGTCTAATATATTTGCCACCCCAGGGCACTTTTCATTTGTTCTCCTCACTCTTTTTAACTGAACAAGTCATTTAAGTGAGTAATGAAAATAATCTTACTGTGCAGCTTTTAATCTATTATTCAACAGCTAAAAAGAAAGTAAAGATCACCCTTTCTATCAATAATTCAGCTCCAGTGCTAATGCAGCCATTCAGCTGCCCCCCTCACCAGGGCCTCATAACATTTTTAATGCTTAGGCTCTTTGTTAGGAGGTCAAATGTGTGAATTGAGGTTAGAAACACAGTTACCAGGTGTAGGGAGGTCAACTAAATATTCCCATTGCCAACAAAACAAATTAGACTGGCAGGATTGTAAAAGGAAAACTGCACGGTAGGGTCCTCAATGCTGACTTTGCTGAAGAGCAGGTAAAGTCCAACTGCCCTGGCTGGTGAAGAACATGGAGCTCTGGGCAGTCCCAGTGAAGCGCTGAACACACCTCAGCCAGCTTTGGCTGATGGTGCGAGACAGTACGCGTGATCGTTCAGCCTCTCCTGCAGTTACTGTTAGTTTGTCCATCTGGATCCAAGTCCAGACCGTGGGATGGGTGTTCTCTCCAGAGCATCACAGCCAAAGGTCAGGGATCTGATGACAGCGGTGTTTCCCTCATAGCCACATTTTTACTGGTTTGGGTGGTACTGAAATTTGGATACCCATCACTAAACCTCAAACCTGGACCAGATCTCAGCATCTATCAAGTCTTCCTGGTCTGTTTAGCTTTGCTTCCAGAGAGGCATTTTTAGAGAATTGCTCTTCAAACACCACAACAGTTTTTAAAGCCCCAGAAGTACAGAGGGCTTCTCCAGTCTACCTTTCCTGCACTTGCAAGAAAAACAAGCACTTAGTTAGCAAGGCTTTTTCATCTGCTTATCAACCTCTTTGAGAGAGTAATTTTCTTTAATAGTACAGTTGTCTTCTTTGGAAAAGATTAGTCTGTCAGGAAGTCTCTTCATGGGGGCTGCACAACCTCTGAGCTCAGACAGGACCATCTCCGCTCACAGATGACACAGAAAACTCTATGAACTTTTAGACCTCCTAGACCTCTCCCAAGAAGCAGTGCATGTGAGCCTGGCATCAAGAAGCTGCTATGATCCTTGCATGCCTTCCCACTCTGTCAGACAGAGGGTTCTGATACAGAGATGGGACCCTTCCCACGTGTTCCTGGAATAAAGTATTCCTCCCCCAGTATGAGAGGCTGCCCCAGTCAGTGTCATTCCTCTGCTGAAGGATTGACAAGTTAGCTGAAGTTCTGAAGTAGAAATGGTTCCATTTTATTTTTACCTGTTTGAAACCTCAACATGACCCAACACTTCATATGACTGAAAAAGTGAAGGATTTCCCTTATTTCACAATGGCTCAAAATGAAGCCAACAAAATTCTACACAACTCTTGGCAATTTCTCTCTAGCTCTATTTCTTGCTGTCTGGCCTTCTGCAGTAAGAGGAAGTGAAATTTGTTTGTTCCTAAGAGTGTAAGCATTCATTTTAAACCTGGAATTATTCCAGATAGAAGATTAGGCTTGTTCCTCTGTGTGTCACATCATTGCTTCATGTAGATTGCCACTCCAGTGAAGCTTAGCAAAAGCTTATATAGATCTACATAATGGTTGCTTACTACCCAAACAGTATCACAATAATTTGCCGTATAAATACACTAAGAGGTAAAAATGAGCAGGACTTTGAAAACTATAGCATCAAGTTTAGTTGACCAGAGAGAATATTCAGACAAGAGTCAATTTCAGTTTTGCAAAACCAAACAACAAAGATCATGTAATCATTTTTGTTCCTAACATGCCCACACATTCCAGACCCCGCTGTCTGACTTCCTTCCCCTTTACTCTCCTTCTCCCCTCATGTTAAGTGCTGTATAAAAAAAGACCAGCTCTGGGGTCTGTACTCCAAAGAGCTAGAAATGTTGTCTAGAAATGATAATGCAAAGCAAACAGCCACAGATGGATACAAACAGATGGTAGAATATAAGGAAACAATGAGACAGCACCAGTCAGCCCATCAGAAGCTGAAATATCATCTGTGTCATCTAGTGTTATCCTAATTTTAGGGATGGACTTCCAAACACAAGAAGCCACATAGGACAAAACATTACATTTCTTCTTTGGAAACATAACAAGGAGACAAAGTAAACTGATATTGTTGACTAATCATAAACAAGAATCATATCTAGGTAGACTGGGATACAACTGACAGGACAGAGATTGGCCTTCAGAAGCCTTGGAAGGGATGTCAGCCACCAGATGATTGACATTATAGAGTAAGAAAAATGAGGTAAATTATGGAAAGCAGCAGATATTAGGGTTATTATAACCAGACAGAAAAATATCATCTCTGTGACAACATTCTGAGTGGATACGAACAGGCAAGACTGTGCTTATCAAGGCCAGAGGAAAGGGAAATTTTGATACCTCGGAAGCAAAATGAACAGAACCTGAATTAGAGCCTTAGTCATATGGATAAAGGGATTTTTTTCACAGAATAGACCAGATGCAGACACAGTCTGGATGTGAGAACAGAGAGAGAATTTTAAGTCAAAGAGCACTGCAGTGACTTGCAGGATAGTGGGCTGTACACAGCAAAAGAAAGGGAGTTGGCTCAGGAAAATTAATTGCAAACATTCTTAGGCCAGTTTTGTACTTACTAATGATTGCTAGGGTCTTGTTTGCTGACCCTAGCTTTAGCAAGTCAGCAAATGTACCACAGATGTGCAACACAAAGATGACAGCGATTCACTGCAATTGAGACTGTGCCTGCAGACACAGCCAGCTTGTACTTAGCAATCAATCAATGAGCCAGATGAATTTGTAACACTGCTAACTGCCTGTAAATTATATCTTTTTTTTAAAACTGTAGAGTTCGAGAGAGACTGTATTGCATTCATTACCATTTCAATCAACAGCAGCACAATGCAGCACTGACAAAATTCAAATGACTATCGACTATAAAAAATCTGAAAGGCTTCATGATAGCTAGGGGAAGAGATTATTTACAGACTACTTTATTATAGGCTTCCTATTTGGTAAAGACTTTACACATGTGAACTTGTCCCATACGTCAGACATAGGTCTGTGCAGGCGGCTCTTCCATAAAGAGCGATAAGAAAAGAAATAAGGGTGGGGAAGGCATAATAGAAGCATGGAAAATTGATTTTCAGGCTGTCTGTGACCTTGACTTAGAGGCTGAACGTGAGCTGTGAAGCAGACAATGAGGATGCGAGCAAGCTGCAGACAGCAGAACTGCAAACTTTGTTTGGAATCAGAGATTACAGACAAATTCTGACAGCCTGATCCTGCCCCCATAATCAAGTGTACTAAGCATGTGATGATATTTTAACTTATAGTTGGGTATTTATGAAAGCACAACAGGGCTCAGACACTATTTCTCTCAGAGGGAACATTTAAGAAGGATGTTATTCAAGTTACTTGTGATTAGAAAAAAAAAAGGAAGATAAATTCCTATACAATATATCAGTTATTTTATCACATCGCCATAATTCCATTTGTTCACACGCTCATGAAATACTCCCACTAATTAATCTTCTGGTCTGAATTTTTTTTAGGATGGGTCTGCAGCCATGAAAAGATTCAAAGATAGAATGTGTTCATGAGAGAAAAACACTTGGTCTTTGATAAACTACACACAATGCAGTTAATAAAGGCAGGGAAGTGTGTCTGCCTAACATTTGCAGTTTGTCTCTGAATTATGGGGACAGATACAAACTGATCTGAACAGCTTGTTCAGAACTGCAGAACAACCAGGGAACACATTATCACTACATGACCATGTTCCTGTCCACGTTGAGGGCTTTGTCAGCACAGGTATTATGTCTCATAACATTATGCAGTATATTATGCTGGCACAGCATTCTAAGGCAGATATAGCTTATAACAGAAAAAAAAATTTTTTACAGTATAACTTCTTGATTCTCTGGGAGCGACAAGTCTTTTTTTTTTACCCAGGTGGCTTCTGGCAACATTGCTCTTTGTCAGGTCACATCCCAGCGTGCTGATCTGCGCACAACTGTGTCGTAGCAAAATTTATAGTACAGCCCTGGCCTTTGAGCTATGGAGGAATCTCTGGCTCCACCTAGAAAACATTGCTGTGGCTTCTTAAGGCCTCTAGAGTGGCATATAAAGGCTGGCCAAGGACAGGGAGTATGCACTGGATCTCTTCCCTGTCTAAAGCTCATTCTGACTCAGGCAGAGAATTTGAGGTCTACAAGCAAGCAAAAATGCACAGTGTTCAGAGATATAATACTACATAAAAGACCGATTTACAACATCAAGGTCTTTTGGCCCTTGCACAGAGCTCCTCTGAACCCATGGGGCACCAGCACAGCTGCACTCATTCTGTGTGGGTGGGCAGTCTTCAGATGGACTGAAATCCAGCCTAGTTGTGCCAGAAGTATTGGAAGTTTCCTGAAAAATGTGCTTCCGAATAGAAGTCATAGTCCTTATTTTTGAAAGTGTGCAATAGTGTGCTCAAGGCACTATTCAGAACTGATACATGCCCTGAGAAACTGAGGGGACAGGGAAATGAAAGCCCTTCCTGCATTTTTTTTTCTTTTTTTCATTGGGCTAATTCATTATTACAGTATTTTAAAACCATGCTTTTCACGGAAAGGGAGTTTCTGAATACCTCCATGGCAGACCACTGAAGTAGATTGCCTGTCTCGTTTGTGCATGCTACTTATGATCAATTCTGTTCTACTAATCAGCAAATCTTCTAGGCAGTGAGGCATTTTTTTGCTATTTTACTGGAAAGATTTTTTGTTGTTGTTCCAGTAAAACTGAATTTTCACAAAGAATATTTAAACTTTTGAATAGTAGTATTTTCCCCATCTGAAAATCATTCTGTCAGAAAATTCCCAGCTAGCTTCTAATCTACACAACCAGCTGAAGCAATTAGCTCTGCGTGATAACGTTAAAGCAGAGCTATTAAATAACCTTGGCATCAAGGTTATGACAATTCAATGGCCAGGCTAGACAAAGAATGCTTCAGGGCGTTCTCTCATGGTAGAAACAGCTCCTGCACAGAGCCTGCCTCAATTTCCCTTTCCTGGTGCCTACTTAAATTAAGTTCTTTTTTTTTTTTTTTTCCAATTTTCTAGGAGGGAGCATCAAGGTCTCTGTTGATCTCTTAAATGATACTGTTCTTAGGCTTCCAGTCCTGACTTCCTTGATTTAGAATCTCATCCTGTTCCTCTTCAGCTGCAATCACCAGGCTTTTCTCCTAGCTTGGGGAGTCCACATTAGCCCAGTCTTCCTTCAGATACATGGTTAACTTCACTCATCTAATCACTCCCAGTTCTGAGGCTGATAACAGACATATCTTTATCCCAGATGAGAGAAGGAGAAAATTTATAATGGAAGATTCTTCATCCTAGACCCTTAAGGGACTGGTGGCTCCACGTTCTAACTTGCCCCTGACAATAATAGCTCCCAAGACACTCTATATCAAAGGCTACATCAAATATTTTAAAACAGATTTCCTTAGGCACATGAGCAACTGATCTTGCAAACATCCCTTCTGGCCTTAAAGGGCCAGTATTCTGCTGCAGTGACCAAAAGACTAGAATATGTTCCTTAGGTAACCTCTAGAAAACTGTACGATGCAAAAAGAAAAATAACAAAAAAATTCAAAGCACATAAAACAAGGTTTAGAAATTCAACTGATAAAAGCCACAGCAGAAACAAAAAAATCTTCAAATGTGCTTGTAGGAGGAAGGAACTGAGAGTCAGGACATCACTGAGACTATCCCACAGTTTTAATTTGCAGGTAAAGCTGAGATATCATGAAAACTGCATCATAAAAGGGAAGCTGCTAGAAAGCACTGATTAATTAAATCATTCCAGTAAAGGCTGGGTTGATACTCGCCCATAAATTCTAGGGAATCTGCAGATGAAACGACCAAGCTGCCTAGGAAATATTAAAAAAACCAGACATTCTACCAGAGAACTGGACTTAGGTGTAAGGATGGCGACCTCGAAAATTCCAGGACCGACAGCACCTGCCAGATCTGTCACCCCGCTGCAGCCCCTTCCGTGCAGCGCCTGGTACCGCTGCTCTGCTGTGCCACCTCGTGCTCGCCAGCTCTCAACACACCACGTCACAAAATCAGTTAACTGCACAAGTAATATAATCATTAAAGTCCTTCTAGCTTAAACTTTCTGAGACCATAATAATGTACATGGCAGTCTATGCCAGGTGACACAGCTACAAACGGGACACATGAGCGTGGAATGCTGCACTATCGAAATCCTTTCTGTATTCTTGTGAAGGTCAAGATGCTCACAGATGTTTTAATGTTTTTCAGTGATTACAGGCAAAGCTTTGAGTGCATGGCAATTCAGCTTGTCAGGTGAGATCTGCGTGGTGGACACTTCTCACAAATGCTACCAAAGCCATTGTGTTGTCTCCTGTCCTTGTCCTCTGGGCTGTCAAGAAGCATGTCCCAGGGCCCAGAGCAGGGGCCACACATTAACAACTTCCATATCCTGTTTCTAGCTCTGATGCTGACATATAGTATTTTGAATAAGCAAATCACTACCCTGAGTCTTTTACTTACCTCACTGTAAAATGGATATGACATTTATTTCACCATAGTGACAAGGCTTTAGTGTGATTTTTCACAGCAGATGGGACTTTAGAGACATGCAAACTACATTACTTTAGTTGACAGAAGCTGACAGAAGCACCTCTCTGAAGACAGGACACACACTGGGAGCCTAGCAGAGTACATTCAACAGAAGGAAGTCACAGCAATCCAAACAGCTCACAAAAGCTCTTGCACTTAGCAGCTTTCTGTATCATATTTCCAGGCACATGCTAAACCTTTTTGCTTTTTTCAAGGACTGCCAACAGCCAGGTTACTTGCCGATTTTCAGGTGCCAAAACTCTCGTTTTTGGCAAGCATCCTGAATCACTTGGGGAATGGCAAAGAAACAATGCTTGTTAGCAAAAAAATCTTAGGAACGACACAACTCAGGAATCCACGTGATAAATTCCTCGCTGCAGTCGACCTGGACTCATCAATCCTGGCATACAATGGCCAGCCACAGAAAGATATTTATTAGTCTAAAATACTGCACAAGGACCCCACTGCCTGAAGCTGCTATAGCAGAGCCACCCAGAGGTAACGTACCCCGGGTCTAGAAGCCGAGATCAGCCACCAGGTGTCAGAGCTCCCCTGGCAGTCCTGCCGCTTGGCTCCAGGGGAATCCTGCACCGCATCGGGCGCTGGGCACGCTCCGGCAGATTCAGGCTGTACTGCACACTGCTAGAGGTGGGGGAAATTGGTTCATCAGTCACTTTTAACTCACGGAAAAACAGCTTTCAGATCAAGGAAAATAAACTGTAGTAAGCCTATGAATATCACAAATTCTTGTGCTAGCGTGACAAGTATCACTGCAGTATTTGTGTTTGGGATTCTCGAAGGATTAGGCCTCCTTGCTGCTTGGGAAGTGTGCCTGGGTCAGGGAGCAGGCAGGAATGCAGCTGTTCCCAGCCATTTCACATGTGGGCACAAACTGGGGAGACATTTATGCTACTCTCTAGGGAAGCTGACAGACTGGTTGTGCGCAGGAGACCCTAGCATGAGTTTCCGAGTAAGAATAACCACTTCAGCATCGAAGGAGTACGGAGCTGTCTTCCATTTATATAAACTGAAATGTAAATAAAGACAGCATGAGGACAATAACTGTTGGTTTTTTTAAATTTTGAGTTTGCACTGAGAACATGCTAAGAGTGAGTTCCTGATGATACAGAGGTGACTTTGGTGAATGTGTCCCCTCACGGGGACGCCCTGCCCTGTTCATCAGGAAGGCTGTTCTGCTCGGCTTGCCCAGTCACATTTCTCTTGCCTGCTCCTCACACTGGGCAGATGTTAGCAGCTGGCACGAGGGAATCGGGAGTGCAGCAATAGCCATACTCTGAATTACATCTACAAGAGCTTGCAAGTCTCACTACACCAGGGATGTACCTTCCAGCTGATCCGATATTATTTTTCAGGAGTACCTAAGGCAGGTCCTTCGCAAGAACTGTCTGTATTCTTTCCTCTGTTGCCTCATTCAACATCTAATCCTGGACTTCTTTAAATTAGTGCCTTCCAACCCATGAAACAAGTCACTTAGGTGAGCTCTGGAAAAGGACACTTGAACAACACCAGAAAGAAATAGATCTGGTTGTCCAAATCTGTTTGCTCAGTTTTAGTGTTGCTGCTGCCTGAGTGAGCAGCAGAGACAGAGATGTCAGAGGAAGACAACAGGAGAGCATCAAAGAAAGGGAAGGCTGAGAGGTCTGGGCTGGGTAGGGGGACAATGGGAAAGCTGCAGTTGGTGGGAGAATACTAAAGCCAAACAGAAGTGATTGCAGATCTCCACCTTCAGTTCATCAAGGTGAGGTTCCTTTGCAAAAATGCTGGGAAACTGCTGAGCTGCAACACTAGGACAAATCATCAAAAAATATAACCACATTTTTAGGAGTGCTGAGGGCTCTGGGGATTGCTTTACTTATCTCGTGAATATTCAGAAACTTAATGACAAAACTGCTAAAAAGACACTTGCAGGTAGATGAGGATGACATTTGGTACAAAGTCAAGAAGTTACTCTAGCCTTGTTTGTCCTCTCCAGCATGGAAGGCGCGTTTCCTATTCCACCAAGAGCTATCACACGTAGCTTTGAAGTGCACAGTGCAACTGCGTCGCAGCTTGGAACTTGAACTTTGAAAATGGGACAAAATAAGAGTGAGAGCTGATATCTGGCTTGGGGGGAACTCTCTTAATTTCTTGTGCCACAGCTCAAGGCAATGACACCATTCACAGAATTTTTACCCTTTGCTCTGTAAGAGTATTCCCAATGCGTGTCATGGCAGCAGATACCTTGATGTCCATTAAGTAACAGATTTACTCGTGTTCCAAGAAGAGATGGATTTTGATGCCAAGCACTGCAGTATTCTGCGAGTGAAACACTATTTACTTGAATAAACAAACCAGGAAATTCTCATCATTGCAACCAGGGCCAGATTAGCAATCTGATGGCAGCCAGTTTCTATTTCTGGGTTTACTTATTTTCCTTTGTTCACTCTTCCAACAATATACTGTTAAATAAAAACCAGAAATAAATATGTGAACACTTAAACTGTTTTTTGCTTATAATGCAGGTGCAACGCTGAAGAATCCACTTGCAGATACGGACGCTGCCCCATATCTGTAATATAGCATGACATAGTGCCCTGACCTTACGTCGATGTCAGACTCAACAAGGATTTCTCTCTAGAGATCCCACCAGGGGTGTTGGAGGAGAAAATCATGCTGATCTGTCTAACTGACTAATACAGTTAGGAGCTCCTGACAACCACACACCCCTGAAACCATGTTTGCAGATGGGTGGTAACTAATGCCTTTTTTTTTCATTTTCTTTTTTTCTTTTCTTTCTTTTTTTTTTTTTTTAAGAAAACAAACAACCAAACAACAACAACAAACCTTCAGCAGGATTTTGAAAAAAAGTCATGCCACGAAGAAGGTTTAAGAAAAAAAAGATAGCATATTTCTGTCACATTGTGCCACACAACAACTGAAAATACCACTATATTTTTAAGATATAGGTACATGCAGAATGAGCATTCACTTGGGTGGTTGTTACAAGGAGGTAAATTTTTTTTCCATTGTACTAATTTTTCTTGAATTTTATAGAAATGCTTTATATATTTTATGGTAACTGTTTAACCATCTTAAAGCAACAAGGTTCTAGACTGCAGATTACATTAATATGGCAAGATTTACTTCCTGGGGAAAGGTATTTTGTAAACATATAAATAAAAATATCAGGAAGCATAATATAGCATGCCCTATGTCGTCCAAAGAGATGTATTTATCATGTAGCAGAAATGGTGAATAGGATAAAGAGGTATACTTGAAAATCACCATCAAAAAGATAACTTCTTTGATTCTGTTTTAAAGGAGAGAAAACATGCTGTTTATATCCACGATAACAGATGTACTTAATCTTATACAGAGTCTTCTTTTTCCAGCTTAAAAACTAGTTCCAAAGTAGTAGGTAGATACGTCGTTAACCCAGGTGGCTGTTTGGTTTTGTGGATTTTTTTTTTGTTTGTTTGTTTGGTGTCTTATTTTTTCTTCCTCTGCCCTTCTCCCTTTAAGTCCTACTCATCTGTCAGAGCTACCCAGTCCCTGCTGCAGCTTTTATTATTAATAAAAGTATCCAGATCTCTTCTCTTGTGGCCTCTGCCTTTCCACAGAGAGAAGCAAACAGTGTCCCTTTGCAGGACTTCTTCTGCCCTCCTTACTGCCTTTAAAGCTGGGCTCTGTGGCACTGTGAGTGCCCTGAGAGTGGTTTCCTCATGACACAAACCACAGGAAACAAGCGCAGAGAGGGAAGATGGGCTTTTACTACTTTTTTGCAGGCCCAGCATCGACGCACAAAGCCCACAGTTTCACATGCACACTCTTCTGCCGGGGGCAGCTGGGAGGCACCCAGATTTACAAGCTACCTGCAGCTGTCGAGATCTAGTTCTAGCAGTAAGAGTATTGCACTCGGAGATTCAAAGGTCCTGGGCTCAATCCAGGCTGCCCAAAGAACAACTGTGGATCTGCATTACACACCACGGAAAAAATGCCTATGGGCAGTCTATTCTAGTACTCCCCGCATGACTGGTAGTGCAAAGTTGGGGAAAGCTCAAAAATCTTCAGGGCTTAATCATTCTCCATTTAAAGAGCTAACGGAAAATCTACTTCCTCAAGATCATATTGAATAATGTGTTTACCAAGATCAGCTGTAAACTAGTTTGGAGGAAAATCTTTAAATTAAACTTATTCTATTACATGAGCAACATCTCCTTAGGAAATGAAGACGTGCTGGTGAAATGAATATGTGAATATTCAATTTCTCATGCAGTGTGTAGCTGTGAGAACAAGTTCCTTCAGCCTGCTTTCAGCCTAACCTACTGTCATTCCCCTTCGTTGTTAGATGGCTTTTTAACTTTTAAATGCATAACAGAGAAAATTAAGATAAATTATGAAAAACTTTGCACAGACTTCTGTGGCTACCAAATTTCAGATCAGCTTCTATGAAACTACTCATCTATTTCCTGTCCTGTTTTTACAAGAATGGAATCAGTGACCACTTGTGTCCACACATAAGATCAGAACAATAATTAAAGGAAGAATTATACCTTTGTGCTAAAGACAACCTCCAAAGAGGAAAAAATATTTTTCCCCCATCTTATTGTTTACTAAAATGTAGAAAAATATTCTGGAAAAAAATATTGTTTAAAAGCTATATTCTGCTAAAGACACCAATTCTTGACATTCCTTCTTTCAATGCAGAGTTCACTGGAGTTTCAGAGGTGTTTTGAGAACTGCCAGCACATAGACCAGGTGCCCCAGTATCCTTAATAAAACCTCACTTACTACTTTAAATGGAGAGAACACTCACCACTTTACAGAACTGGAGTGTAAATAATCTCATACTAGTAAAAATGTCCGGAAAAAGTGTAGGAAGAAATATCAGACCCACGAACTGTCAGGTAAGTGTTACTTCCAAAAGCAAAGTATTGAAAGGGCATTCAGGTATTCCAGCCAAGTGTAAGTGATATGAACTTAGCAACAACTCCTAGAGTAATATTTTGCTTCACTTAGAATATTTCATTGTTCTAAGTAAGCTGGAGTGTTTGGTGGCAAGATATTGTAAATGCTTATGCTTTGCAGCAAATGCACAGGATGCACAATAAAGTTGTAGGCAAACTGAGGGATATTTAAGAGAGAACTATGTTACATATTCTAGCTTCTACTGAGAAGGATAAAGACCAGTGGCTCTCTTGGATGGACAACATACACACGTGGTACATACTCACATGTATGCATAATGAGTCTGTATAGGCACCTAAAAAGAGGCTCTGTGCAAACTTGTTAAGTTCAAGAATGGAAGAAATCTGAAGCAAGTACTGTTTAAAAATCCGAGTTTTCAGTACACAGATGATTTATTATGTAACTAATACACATGCATTTATATGCTGTTTAACGTATTTTAACTATTTTTCATATATGTCATATCTGATGTACATATGCTTTATATATTACATTTTAGTTACCATATTCTACATTACATATTAAAGTCACTTGGAGTCTATGTTATGTGTGGTCTTTAATCAACATCACTTCAGTATTTTACACAACATTAACAAATCACTGTTTTCCAACACTGCAAATTTGTTATTCATTTAAAAAACCCCTACTGCTTATGAGGATTTGTTTTTTTAAATCCCCAATCTATATCTGAGGCTTATAGAGGCAAAATTCACTATTTCTCTAATTCTTCTCCTCTGTGTAGGAGAACCTGGCTCATCACTCAGTCAGCACTGGGAGAATCAGAATACTGAGATCAAAACACTACCTAGTGTAATCTTACTCTGAGGAAGTTAGTAGGTTATCAAGCATATGTAATTCAGAAAGTGGATTAGTTTCTAAACATAGGCACTTACTGTGTCATGTTTAAGGAGAAGTTCTGGCCTCTCTGAGGAATTAGTCCTGATTCAATTATTTAACAAAAAGCTCATCCTTACCTTCTACAACATGCTTTATAAATTAGCTGGTCGACTTCTTGAAGAGAGTACTAAGTTCCAGGCACATCTTAAAGTGTCCCATCTTCATAAGTCTTAACTGTCTGAAGAAATAAAGAAAATAAATTAAGAGTTAAATCTGGCATAAGAGAGCACAGACTAGAGTTTGAAGCTTATACTTCAAAAAAACAATAGGATAACGATACATCATTTTTAAGCTGAAAAAACACACTTCTCAGTTCAGTATTCTGTAGCTATGTTTTTAAAATATCTATATAGCTCTCAGATCTATAAATAATGCAATACAAGCTAGCAGAAAAGTTACGTCAATTGTTACCACAAAGGGACTATTCAAAAGAAAATTGTTACACTACCATAAAGCTATTGTTAATTGACATTCTACCATGGTTTCAGATTCATTTACATCCAGACATACAGTGCAAGTGCCGCCTGAATTTCTATTTGCATTATAGGATATTTTCTAACCTGGGAACTCTAAACTGACTCTGTGTGGTGCTGATCACCAGCATTTCCACTTGAAAGTCAGTGAGTACTCAGGGTGCTAAGCAGGTCCCTGAATAGTAACTTCAGTCATATTGTTTAAATGGATTCAGTCATAAGCATCTGTCACTCAATTACAAGGACTTTTTAAAGCAACGACTTGCTTAATGTTAATATGATTGTAGCCATGCATTAATGCTCTTAACAAGAAAATTGCAGACAGGGAAAGAAGGCCGGTCTTTCCACGATGGAACACCAGTACACTGAAAGCTGGTACAACCTGGAATGCAATAGTAATCGCTCGAAGGCAAGAAAGTACTAAACCACCCATTCCTGTCAGTGGGCCTGTAGCAGGAGCTGAGAACCCTCATCACCTCGAGAATCGAGGAAGGCAATGCCAGGCAGCATAACAAAAATGAGAGGGCCACAATACGGTTGACAATACATTAAGAAGGAGAACCTTTCTTAATGCCATCTGGAACAAAGACACATTGCTGGGATTACAGGAATGAGCAGAACGCCAGGAAACATGCGCTTGGTGACGCAGCAGCTGACAACCCACGGTGCTCTTACCCGCTGCCTGGAGGGGCACAGGCACTCGGGGCAGACACCGGGTCCGGGCTGTCCCAGTATTCGCCTGGAACCAACTAACCGGCATCCTTTCTGCTCCTCCAAATTCACCTGCGCGGCCGCTCTTCCCGCCCGCGCCCCCGCCCCACGGGAACGACCCGGGGCTGTGGCTGCGCCGCCGCCTCAGCACTCTCGGCGGAGCACGTCCCGCCCACCGCGGGGCTGCTCCGAGAGGGGAGCCGGCGAGCCCCACCGTGGCGTGGTGGGCCCGGGTGGAACGAGAACCGCGTCCCCTGGGGGCTGTGGAAGGGCCTGAGGCCGCCGACTGGTGTTTTCCGCCCGGCCCTCGAGGGGGGACGCAGCCCCAAGATGGCGGCGCTGGCAGCAGCCGTGCGGTGCGGCCTCGGGCCTCGGGTGGAGGTGGATTGTTCTGGAAGGCCCCGAGCAGGGCACAGCGCTGGATGGGGTGAGGCTCTTGGGGTGCAGGCGGCATCTGTGGGGGCACAGCCTTTTCAGAGATCCCTGGGGATCTGCCGGCAACTGAAGGGCCCTGCCCTGGTGTGCCCAGGGTTGGGGCATGAGGCCTTCGGAGTGGAGCAGCCTGGGAGACCCTGAGGTAAAATGGGGTGAGTAAAATGGAGCTCGCAGGCAGAGCCTCAGCGATGTCTGTGAAAACCTGCTCGCTTTCCCCCCTCTCCCGTGGTGTATAGAGCAGAGATTTCCAGGCTAAAACAGAGAACAAAACATGTATTTACTATCACTCCTCCTCACCAAACCCTAGGGCACGTTTTATAAGCGAGGAGCCAGGATGAATGCTGGAGCAGGTGGCCAGAGGGCTCCCAAAGACAGTGATGCTCACACGGGGTGTTTACATCCTGCTCTGAACTAGAATAACCTCTTCTGTGCCAAACCACAAGATGCTGGTTGAAACCTGAGCTGAACTTCCGTGATGATCAGAGAAGCCTGGTTAACTTTCAGCACAGCCACTCTTCATTTTCACACCTCTCCAAACTTGCTGGGACAAGAACCAGATGTATGAGAATACAGTGAGCTATTCTTGGGATGCTGCTGACCCAATCCCAAGCAGCGTGTATCAGAGAGTGTGCTAAAAAAAGGTTTCTTTCTCTCAAAAGATTTCCTGGGTTGTGGATTTTTTGAGGCTTGTGTGGTTCACAAAAACTCTACATTTTTGCCTGTCTACATTTAGCTAAACTAAAGTTGTGAATCCTTTCACATATAGACATTCATATGAGAAAGCCTCGTATATTTAATGCCATCCAGTTTCTTCCCTTAATATAAGGCAAAATGCTGCTTCAGTGCGCACAAAGTTTGCGTATTGCCCAGAACTCAGCATGTAGGGATCTGCCCATCCTGGCTTTTCTCTTGCTGATATCAGTGACATCTCTGCATGCACGCTGGCTGCCAGATTAATTCCAGTGGCATGATTTAAATAGAGTTGTTTTTTGCAGACATTCTTGGTACCATTAATATTAGTGCCAGCTTAAAAGTGTCTGATTGCTGCTGTTGTTGCTGGAGCTAAGTCTGATGAAAGGAGTAATCAATCGTGATAGGACTGAAATGGGCTATACCCCATTTGAAGATTTTATTTCTATATATCGTAAACAGTTTATAGGAGTTTAAAATGTTGTTTATTGCCATTTCAGTGGGCCTTTTGACTGTGTATTAGTAGAGCCTGTGACCATCAATTACCTACCTAAAACCTGCATATATCAGCTACATACATAGGGTAAGTAGTGTAAATATATAGTGAGTGTGTACATATAAACTCAAATTATACTCTGTATGCAACTAGATATTTACTATAAACCAGTTTGAACTTCAATACACAACCACAAGATGCCTATTTAAGCTCTCTGGGCCTTCTGGGGGAACATCAGGGTTGAGCAGCCTTCTGGGTAAAGTCAAGGTCAACTGCATTGCCAGGGCTCGAAGATGTAATTAATTCATTGCTGAAGCCTTTGAAGGTGGAAAGTGTAGTGGCAATGCTGAGTATTCTCTTCCCCACTTCATAAAGGCATCATTGTAGAATGTGGCAAGCAAAGCGTAAGATTTAGACAATTCACTCATTGTGTGACATCAGTTTATCTCATCACTTAAGAAGTTATCTCAGTATTGTTACCAATTTGTCCTTCATTACTGGAATAGCTTCTCAGCTGCATTGCATCATGTTACCTTGTGTCTGCAAATTATGTTACCTCACATTTCAATTCATTAGCTTTAGCAGCTTGGCCCTTCAAAAGTCCAATTCCTCTGAAATTTCTCACAGCTTCTTGTTAGTTTTTAATATGGAATTGTGACAATTTTGATGTTGAACGTATTTGATCTCTTAAATAGCTCAAACTGTAGCTATTGAATGCTATAGTAGTGCTGAATGTATTAACAGTTCAGGGATAGATTGCCCAAGAATGGCAGCAAAAACAGTGGCTTGAAGATTATCAATGTTACTTTCTGATCTCAGTTTGCAGAAGGCCTTCTTATAATATGCTTAGAAATACATGGGAGAATGAAGTGGAGATGAGGATAATAGAAATAAAACCTGTGGAGTGGTTTGGGTGTGGTTTTTGTGTGTGTCTGGTTTTTGGTTTTTGTGTTTTTTGTTGTTTTTTTTTCCTCCAGGGACACACACACACAATTTGTTGGTCTTAAATCTTGGCATGGGGAAGCATAGTCCTATCTAGAGCTCTTGTAAGCAGCTGTTCTTCAGGCTGAGCAGAAGTCAGTAGGGAACTGGGTATGACCTGCCAGGAGCTTACACTCCTCTGGAGAGTAACATCATGCTTCTGCTATGAGTCATTTTGGATTTAAAATAGCAAAATGAAAATCTTGAACCCGTTCTTCTACTGTACACTTTGTACTGAAGAAGCCGAGGGGCTCCGCAATAATTGCGCCTGGCAAGAAAAGCTGTCACCAATATGAATCAATAGTCCAATACAAAACAAAAGGTGGATGTGTGACTACAGGCTGTGGAGGAAAGATTACCTGTCACGGTGGGCCACTAAAATGAATTCTTTATACTTTTATTGATTTCTTATCAAGTTATAATAAAAAAGTAACTATTTGGGAATGTATTTTATCTTAAGACTTTGAAGCCATTTCAGATACTGGACTTTATGAAGATAAGCAAAAATAGTATCTGGGCACTGCATGCAGACTGCTTTTTAGCTCACTTTCTACAAGTCATTCTGATTTTGTTTCATGTTGGAAATTTCTGAAAAGGTGTTGTAGGTAAAAAGCTAACCTGCTAAGGGATAGAAAATGGGACTATAGAAGTGTGATTATCACTGTTTGAGGCAACAGGAAATTATTATGATGAGTAAAGGGATTTTATACTTATAAAAAGATGAGGAAGATTTGGAAGGAATTCGGGACTTACAACTATTTAAAGGCTTTAGATAGTTTTCGGTGCAAATTCAGGAGAACCCTAGTGCTCTAAGGTTGCCTTTTAAATTCCAAAATAGGTGCTCCTACAACTTAGTTATAAAAGCTCTTCCCCTGAAAAAGTGAGAGAGGGCATCTAATCAGATATCAGGGAACATGGAAGTACACCTTTACCTGCATTTAGGTTTTAAAACTGAAGATTAAGTGTGTACAGTGTGATTAATGCAGGGCTACATTCTTTTGGTGTAAATCCCAAGGCATCCACTTAGCACTTACATGGGTGAGCTGAAAATTACCATTTTAACTACAGCAAAGTGTAAGAACTCCAAATCAAGCAGCTTTAAGACTTGGTCCAAGTCTATATAACTTTCCTAAAATTGCTGAGACCTGCTATCATGGCTTCTGCTAAGTACAGAAATGCTGGGAATGTTGGCTATCTGAAGGGTGTGAATGGATCTTATTTTAAGTATGTTTGCACTTACCAGGGCCAGAAAACAGCTTAGGCAGACTTGTCTTTGTTGGTTCATATGTCATTATCCATCTCATAAATGGCAAGAATTTGAGAAGAAATATTAGGGGTAAAAATATCTCATGTAGAAACTTCTTAGTGGTCAAAGAATTGGGAGGCAACAGAAAGATAAAAATAATATGACTTTGCTAGTATGTGACAATGTCATATACTTCAGGGAACAAACTAAGAGAAAGCACCTTAGTAATATATGAAGTTTTCATCTGCATCCACTCATAATTTTAAGCTCAGCTGACAGCATTCTACAAGTTTAGGAGCTAGCTCAATTATTTGCTTCTTGACATTTCTTTGGTTTAACTTCTCCTGTCATGTTCTATATCAAGTGTTCTTAATCGCTGTTTAAAATTGGCAGCAGTGGTGATACGGGCTTTTGGCATGGCCACAACAGCTTTCAAATGAAGACAGTAGGCTACTCATCTCTAGGGACATGAGAACAGGCAAGAGTTGTGAAACTTTCCTGCACATGAACTAGTTTGATTTTATGCTGAGGCATGAGGAGCACTAGCTGGCCCTGGTGCAGAGGAGACCACCACAGGGAGGCGGTGGTAGCTGCTTGCCAACATTGGAAGCTCAATAAGCAGTGCTCTAATCAGCTGCAGGTGGGAAAAGGTGGGTGCTGCTGCTGAGGGTTGCTCAGAAGTTGTGTTATCACAACTTCCTGTGTGGGAATTGCAGGCACGTGTTGTGAGCAGCAGAGGGATACAGCTCAGAGGAGCAAACACTGGGATGCAATTGCTCGAGCCAGCTTGCCTTCAACATCTGTACTCAGGATTGCCTGCAGGAGTAGAAATTATGTTCTTTATTATTACAGCAAACTATCACAGGAACGTTTGCCTCTATAATTCATTGTATTGTCTCTTTCTCAATTTTATGTGAACATGAAAAGAGAGGGAAATAATGGCAGCTCTACCCATCAGATGAACCAGGTGAGCCAGACACCTTGCAAAATATATCAAACAATAGAAATGTGCAGAGTTTTCTGTGTTTCATTTGCTGTGTCTTATAGACAGACTGTATATGGGTGTGTAGCAGCTTTGTTTTTTACCTCTTATATTCTGAAACACCCGTTCTAACAATGCAACGTATAGCTCACTGGTAGTCCTATGAAAATCACTGAGATTAGGTCAAGGTGGTATTTAATATGATTAAAGATCATAAAATTGGATGCCAAGCATTTAATGAATAACTGCCATGTCTGATGCTCAAGAATGGTTCAAGGTGATGGAATTTTGGGGTATTAGATCCTCCATCTGTTAAAAAGGGCAATGTTTCAAGATACTTGAGCTCTTTATTAGTTTTTCAACAGACCACAGTGATCTCTTGCTTTACTTGAATACCCCACTGTGGAGGCGAAATAGCTTAAAGAAAGCAGAACTTTCTGCATGAAGTTACCAATAAAGTTAATCCAATTGACTAAAACCATGTATTATAGTTGTTGATGCTGTTAAATTCTCTTAACTGATACAATTAAACCTAAACCTTTAGGTCCTTTCTAACTGTCACTAAGAGTAGACTAAAGGTCTTTAAAATTGTTTTTAGCGTACAAATTTGAGCTGTCACAAGGCACAGATGAGCTGCTTAATGCTTAACTAAAAATTACTTTGTTAATCTCTTGCATATTTTCTTCATATTTTGGCCTACAGAAGAGCTATTCATTATTTCAAAATATCTTGGCTCTAGTCCATCTGTAAGACCTCATTTATTCTTTCAAAATTTGTAGCATTCAAAAGCTTGGCATCTGCGATATCAGAGACAATGAATTACTGTGTCTAGAAGCCTCTGGAATTAAAAAAGCCCTCCTCCATAAGAACATAATTTTTTTTTTACAGAATCAGGATTTGTTCCGAGGAAGCACAGTTGGCAAAAAAAGTTTTCAAAGATAACAGATTTTTCGTGTTTTTTCTTTTTTTTTTTTTTTTTTTTTTTTCTCCCTCTGAATGAAAAAAGGAGTACTGATGCCGGGAACTTGCTCTTTAAATAAATGGAATCTTTCTCTTCTTTCTTGGCAACGGCAGGAGTATTCTTGTGCTGTATGACAAGGCTAGCTGGTGCTATATTTATCTTGTAGCTGTAGACACATTTGTAAGAGGTTGTTCAATAAGAGAAAGGCAGAGAGCCAATGCAGTTTAATGAAAGTTTGTTTTACCATAGTCTTAACTTTTTGGGTTGGCTTAAAGACAAGGCTGCATAATTCTGGAGGACTGGGCAATGTTATTGATGTGAAATAAAAACTATCCTGAGTTGTCTCTGAAAAGATCAGGGTTTTGTGGAGAAGAGGGAAAGGGCATTTTAAAAATGGAGTTCAATAGATGTTTGGGTGCATCAGCAGAAGAGGAAAAAGGAAGGCAAGAGGGTGGGCAAGATGATATTAATAATGCTGGCAGTAGTGCTGTCCATGAAGAGCTGGACTTGGTACAAATGTATCTTACCCGTTTGCCTGAAAGATACATGAAAGCGAAATTCACTCTGACAGCATACCGGACATGCTGGCTGTTGCTGAAGCTCTGCAAGGTAAGAAATTTTAGTACAAATATGTGAGTTTTTTAATTAACTTCCTATGTGCTTAAAAGACAAATGATCAAAGTCTCTACTGAAACATTTGGTATTTTAATGATATGTTTCATGCAGTTATCTTAAAGGTTTATTATTAAAAGGAGCATTGTAAATATTGGCAGTGTACCCAGAAACAGGTGATCCAACAAGGGAAAACTTGTAGGGGCTACTCATGGAGTACTATACAAAGCAATATCCTGGTAATTGTTAGCAAATTTATCTCTATATACTGTTATGTAGTTGCAAGGGATTATGAGATTATTTTAGGTTAATTTCTAGGTGAAATTTCTTGTAGTGCTCTTCCTTGATTTACATTCATCTTTTGTGTTGGATGAGCAACAGAATGTATTTTAGTCTTGAAAATGTGAACATTATGAAAGTAAAGGCTTGAGGGTTTGGAATGTTTTGTCAAATATAACGGGGAATCAGTTTTGAGGATGTGGTGGGACTTAATTTAAACGTGATCTGGGCACATCTATTTAAAACACTTCAGTGTGTTATTGCATAGGGAAGAAACAAGGCATTGGACCAGGTATAAATGCTACAGTTCATTCCATTTCACCTTGCAGAAAGCTGCTTTAATACTCACATCCAAGTAAGGAAACACTCAGTCCTACAAAAGTGATAGTTTTAAGGTTTTAGATTTAAGCAGAGCAGCACTGAGACACTTGGGCTTAAAATGCTGGTCTTTTTATGCATAGCAATGCTGTATTAGTAAATTTAGAACATGTAATATGTCTTCCTTTGCCTCTATATTATTACATTCAAGTCTTACTCTTCTAGGCATTCAGTTGATGAGCAGATCACCAGATAGATCAAAGCAACATTTGCTGGCTGTTTTCTCTTCTGAAGTGTGTGACAGACAGGAGATACATGATGGTGATGGGTGGAGAGCACAGGTGTGGGGCCAGGTGGTGCCTCAGCAGCAACAGCCCCTCTCCTGCAGGCACCTCTACCCATGTGGCAGTTTTGTGGCAGTAGCTACATCATTTTTTTGCCAGCATAGCTATGCGAAACTGTAACATAAAAATGTAACCTAAACAGTACTAACAGTTTTATCTGTTAGATTGCTAGCTAGTTTTGTTTCCATATATATTCCATATTTGCTGTGCCTTTCCTTTTGCCTATGGGTAGGGTTTTTCATGTGGTGCCAATTCCTTGCGTTAGAGGGCAGATGTAGACACTTTCATGGGACTTTTCCTTGTAATCTTTCTCCTTGCTTACTGCAGGGATCTTTTGAAAGGTTGATGCAAAAAAAAAAGTGAAATATCACTACTATGCAGGGAAGGGGGGACTGACGATGTGTAAGAGAAGAAGCCAAATGCTTGCTCAGCTCCTTCTCCAAGTAAGTCCACACCTATACAAAGTTCTCCATGTGGACTAAACTGTAAATTACTCAGTGTCATTCAGTACTTTGTTTAGATGCATATTTCTGAAGTATGCTATGGTTGCTCTGTTTGTGCATGGATATTATTTCTTAAATGACAGGAAGAGTTATTAAAACAACACAAGCTAGGAGAGGTGCTTCTGTCTGTGATTGTATCTGCTTGCATATAGCATTATATTTGCATAGTGCATATAAATCCTTTGAGTTGGGAAGGAACAATTCATACTGTATGAACATAGAGTGAAGAGAGGTAATGTGGCTTCTGTTAAAATGATAAATTTCTTCAGAAAGCTCTCTGAGAGCATTACAATGCCCCAGCTAAGCTGAGAGGATAACTAAACTTTATTATAGCAACATTAATAATTAATTAATGCTTCTCTCTTGCTGAGCTTTCTTAAAGACTGTTTGGATTTGAGACCCCATTTTCTTATTTCCTGACACTCTTCCATGACTTCAGTCTCTTCCAAGTCCTAATCCATTCAAAAAGTGCTAATTTTTTTCTCCTTTCCCTTCATGAGAACAAAAGCAGCACAGTGTTGCTTTTTCTCAGGTTCTGCAGCTTGGCAGGACCTAGCAAGCCTGCTGTAAAGAGAGGGGAGGGAAGGCCAGCAGCATTGGGATGGTGCTGCTCTGTGACAGAGGCACCCTTTGGTACAGCCAGTGTACATCCCCTGTACCTTGAAATTATTCCAGTTCTCGGCTACAGATAGGGCTCCAGATGCTTATGACTTGGGAAATGTCAGGAGCTCCCTATAACTTGTTATCAGTGCTACCCCAAAGGGCGAAATAGAGTGACGTGGCCTTTCAGTAAGGGGTATGGAGAGAGCCACGTAGCCCGCCCTATCTTCTGCAGGCTGCCATGTGGGAAACTTCTCGCTCATGTGTCCCCAAGGTGGGCTTCAGTTGTTATGGGTCACCACAGCTTGTGGGATGAGAGAAAAGACTGTGTCTTTCTAGAAGTTCCACATGCTACAAAGGTTTTCCTTTCAGTCAGTTCTCCTTTTCAGCCTCCATTTATGAATACCGCACAGTTGCAAGGAAGGGATGATTAGGCACTTGTTTGTAGATGCCTGTGAACAAGTTGAGCTTTTTGCTCTTGTACAAAGGTGCATTTGGCTAAACGTTACAGCTCGTTTGTAGGGGGAGCTTTTCTAATCTTCCATTTATTATCAAAGGCAGTTGTTTTCAAGCAGTCTTATGAAATGGTGACATTCTCCGCTTTGGGCTAACAGGTTTAACACCCAGTAGCTCTTACCCATAATGAAACCCCTTGTATCTACAAGGTTGAGCTTCAAACCCCAGGAGGGCAGGTCTGCTGCCAGGTCTCACACTTGGCCAGTGCTTCCCTAACATTTTTATTACATGTGTTGCTATTGCACACAGGTGGACTTTGGTTATTTTGCAACTACATTTCTTGTGTCAAACTGCACTAGAGTGCACACAGATCGGTGTCTGGTTTCTTGCTTGCTAAACACAGTTTCTCCTCATTCTGTTAGTCCTTCCTATCATAAATCATCTCTTCATTTTCCAGTTAGTGGCTGCTTACCTGTATGGTGTCCAAAGGTACTTGCTCACAAAGAAACAAACAGCTTTATAAACTTACAAAAAGTATTGGAAACAAATTATTAAATTAGGAAAGTCTCCTGTGGGCAATCCCCTCTTTATGTATAAGAATGGTTTATACTGATTCAAATAAGCTGATGCCTTTCTAGCTTAAATAAAATTGTTAAAGAGTTCTGAAACACTTTGAAAGATAAGGTATCCACAAAGGGAGATGGACATCATGTTCCATACTGATTTTGGGTCACACTAACTTTTTAAAACAGTAGTTAATAGGTTAAGCTTGTGCAAAACAGAATAAACAACAAAACACCCTCAAAATAAAAGCAGGCTGTAATTTGGGCTTAACATAAATTTAATTAAATTGATTTTATCTTCAGTAATATCCAAAACCTCTGAATATCAAAATCAAGTGGTTAATGTGTGTGATTTCCCTGTTACTTACTATATGTTAAAGCATGTTCTGTCAGCTGGGATGCTTTTAACAGTCTAAAATCCGTACAAAGGGCAAAATAATGGTGAGATAGATCTGTAATCTAATTTCTTGTCTGTGTGCATACTTTCTGGTACTTGGTTCTAAGGAGCTTCCAACTGCTGTTGCTGCATAATGACTTGAACACTGTGGGCTTGTATATGCTACATAAACCTACCAGAATGAATCCCAAATTAAAGTTGAAAGTACTTAACTTATTGTCCTATGGTTTTAGGGCATAAGGGCTTAATTCTTAGCTATGCAACTGATTTATTGCTCTGTACTCATAATCTTACTGTCCTTGTGTCTGCTTGTTGCCTGTAAAGGGGATAACAAACTTGTTTGATTTTTTTTTTTCTTTAATTTTTATTTTTTACTTCCAATTATAAACATTGTAGGGCTGGATTATCTTTCTGTGTGTATGTGGCAGTGGTAAGGGCAGACTATTCAACAGTAGGGCATGAATCCCCTTTGAGAGGAAAGGGGACCCTGTTTTTCCTATACTGTGAATGAATTTTCTAGCCATTAGGCTGCAATCACGAGGTAGTGTGGAAGCTCTACCTGCTGCCTTTGCCATCTGTTTGAGGAAAAATAGGATGCAGAGAAGTAACTTTTAGCCTTTTCTTATTTGCTGTCTTTGAAAAGATGTTCAGTGAAGGTGTGGCCCCTTTTGGAGATGTCATTTATGTGTTCCATACCTTATTTCTCATCCCAGGATCTACAGACAAAATTTTGGCAGAGGAGGGAGCTGAACATTGATATACATAGTGTGAGACAGGGGCTTAACCACTGGACCATCCTTCCTGTCCTGGTAGGTGGCAGTTGGATCAAAAAATGAAAATATTGCAGTGGGAACTGGCTGGCTCCCTTCACAGTTATTTTCCAGCTACCTTAACATAAGTGTGTGTTTGGAAATTACATGTGGTTTTTTGGTGGTTTTTTTTTTAGTTATTTGATATGCTTACAGAATCTTGCTGTGTCTATAACTCCTCCCTTATAACATTTGAACATGGCCAAATCTCAGCAAAATTTCAGTGAGGTAGAGGTTACAGGGTTGACATCAGGGAGGCAGAGGTGGGTAGTCAGGGAGTGGAAACAGAGACTTCGCTAATTCCCCTCCCGAGGGAAAGGCTCCTGCATAAATTTATCCCTTATTGAACATCAGAAACATCTCCCCACTGGAGAACTGCAGATCTGGACTGAACAGGACTATGTTCGTTCAGCTGCTTGCAGAAATACCTGTTTTCTCAGTAAAGTATTTATTATTTGGCTGTTAATGGACCTGCACTGAAGCTCACTGTTAGCCTTCAGTCCTCAGAGCAAAAGCCAAGAAGTGCAACTTGAGACAACTAAAGAGGGATGTTTTTCAGGAAGCTCCAAACATTCCCTCCCCCCTCCCTTTGGAACGCTGACTTTTTAAGCTGTCTCAGATGGGTCAGCCAGAATACTCCCATCTCCTTTCACTTATTTGGTCAAAACTGCCAATATTTTATTTAGGCTTAAGCTTCTAGGCTGAACTGGATTATTAGATGCACTCAACTCCTAAAACATCATAAACTCTTCTATGGAGCTTATTTTGTTCAGGGGAAATATTTCTAATTCAGTTTTCCTTTAATTTATGCCCAAATTTTCTGGATTCATTTGGACCAGAAATACTGAAGCAACCTGGTTTATATTGGAATAGCACTTAGAGTGCTGGGTAGGACCAAGTGCTGTAGAGAGACAAAGTGATGGAAATAGAAAACAGTGGAGGGAAAATTGGAATGTATTGAACCTGACAGTGAGCTTGGTTCAGATGGGTTTTGCATTCTGGATGGAGAGTTAGTTCTTTATGGGCAATGTAAATCATTCAGCATGTGCTGAGGAGCTTGATTTGCTCCTTTCCCCACTCCGAAATGCCAAGAATTGAGATTTTTCCAGTATCTTTAGCATTGATCTAGCCATCTCCTGGATGCAGCTCTGAGCTACAAACCAGTGTGTTCAGAGAGCACAGGCTGTGAAAGATGGATATGCAGAGCAATTCTGAAACATTCTTTATAAAGCTGGGGGAATGATTGCTGGAAAAGCAGCCATGTCTCTATTTTTCAGCCTTCTTCTCTTAAAATTACCACATCTTCATTTTTGTGGGGGACCGAATGTTAGTGTTCAGTAGCTACTTTTCTATGAAACTGTCTTTCTCAGCTATTGCAGTTCTCAAAAATGCTATCAATCAAAACTATATTATTTTTTGTGTTATTAATGTAAGCCCAGTTTGTGCAATGAACCTGCAGACTCCTGCAGCACTGGAGCTCATGAATCAGGGCAGAACTTTCTTACTGAATTGTGACTTCATGATTAGGTTAAAAAAATGACTGAAATCCTGTATGACTAGTACAGTACACAGGGTGGATTAAGAACCTGTAAATAGATGACTGAGAACAAATTACTACTTCTTGTGCATGCTGGAATATTTGATGCTCTTCCTAGAAAGTTTCTCATTATTACAGACATCTAAGAGAGTGATTTTTTGGGGCAGGGCAGTTTTAGAAGCTAGCTAGATCACTCTGCCATTCAGAAATATGGAGTGAAATAAAATTTGAACTTCCAAGTATCAAGAACTGTATTCTTTCCACACACTTGACTCTTGATTTATTTGGAAACTTGCATTTGAACTGAGGAAGAGTGTGTCTCAGTGTGAAAAAACTATTTGTTGTAGGACCATCGACCTTTAGTCGTACTACCCCAATTCCTGTAAGAGTGATATAGAATAATATGGATAATTAAAACCAAAACAACAAAAGGAAAGCAATCCCTTTGCCTTGAGTTTTAGTACATACGTTGCATTTTTTCCTTATTCAAATGCAGGTTTTGTTCTTTAACACTCAACTTTACTTTTGGACGGAATCAGTGGATAATTTTGATTATGGTCATTGTAAGTGGACTGTCACTTTGTTTCTAGCAAAGAAAATGACAGGATAAACCTTGGCAGCTCACCTTTTGTGTCCTTACGTGATAGATGATATTGTAGTGTTGGGGTTTAGAGAACTTCCAGGTTATAGAGAAACCAAGACAGAATTATTTACCATAGTTCAGGTGCAAGCTGACACAAGTTAAGAGCAGATTTAGTTACTAAAATCTTATATACTGATTAATAACACTATGGTGCTATTGTATGAGACACAAAATTAACAGCATAAAAGGTACAGGTTTATTTATAGCTCCTTCTGTATTTTCTTCACCTTTTCCTGGTAATTATATTTTATGTTATTCCCCAGAAAGCAATATAAATGCCCTGTATTAATTACTTGAGAGAGAATGTCTTTGTTATACTTTTTGTCTGTGTGTTCCTCCAGAGCTAAACTGAAAAGAATGAGGGGGGGAAAAAAGCCCTCCTAGTATTTAAGAAACATTTTTAAAATGTTTCTCTGCTGCCAAGGCAGACAGATAGCTTTTGTGCTTAGACAGAAAGTTATGGGGTGGAGCAGGCAGAAGGGATTAATGCTTTTTCCATATGAATAAATTGGGGTTTTTTGTATTATTTGCTATAATCCTGTTAGCAAAATGGACAGCACTAGTACAGCTTGGTAGCCAGTCTCTCCCTGCTGAAAAAAAGATCAGGCCCTTAAGGTGTGGTGAGAAGTGTGTGGGTGATAATCTAGAATGTGGAAGAAATATTGATGTTAATGTTCAGGAGAAAATAGCTTTTGTAATGTGGGCAGTTAAAGTTTTCAAATTGGAATTTTTTCTCTTAAAGTCCCAGCTCCTGGAGGTGACTACATGAGGATCTGATTTTAAAAAAAAAAACAAAACAAAAAAAACACCAAACAACAAGTTTTCAGGTGCTATAACTGCACAGGACAACTGAAATAGCAGTTTGCAATGGAAAGTTCTCAAACAATGAATCTTATATCCTTGGAATTGTTAATCATCATGCAAGTGTTATAGAGTTTGGATGCTGATTATCATAGCTGCTGAATTGACTTTTGTTCTTCGCTTAGTCCAAATAAAAATTCTAAATGGCATGAGTGTAGCAGTGTTCATCTGAAAAGTGCACGCTTTCATTTCACGTCCCACGTAAATAACCAGCCAGGATGCCCAGCAGAGAGAGTAAGCAGGGGACTGATATCAGCAAAATGTGTTGGAAGCAGGGGAAAGCCTCCTAAAAAAAAAAAAAAAAAAAAAAAAAAGCACCAAAAAAACTGCAAAATAACCACCCCCACACATTTAAGCTGCTGGAAGCATGCAGGAGCAAAGCTGGACACATGATGTCCTGGGAACTTTTGTGGTCATAAATGGTGGGATGATGTTTCGCATTGTCCAGAAAACCTGGGTTTGCCACTCTCCTGAGGAGAAGACAGCAGCCTGTTGAGTTGCCACTGTTTGCTGCAGCACCTCAGTGCACTTTAGAAACTGCCTTTCCTTGAGTACCTCTTTGTTAGAGAGGTGAGGATCACAACACATGGTAGCAATAATGATCTCCTGATATTTCCAATCTTACTGAAGCTAGGGCTCTGCATACATCGTTATGTTCATGGATGTGCTTTTTTTCGTCCTGCTTATTTCTGAATATGTCAGCCACAGGAGAATGGCACCTCTGCACAGAAATCCTGCATGGGACTGATGTTTGTGTTGGGCGACGCTAATGTGGATCCCCAGAGGCACAGCAACCTGGCCGGAACCAATGTTTGTGCAAACCCTCATCTCCAGAAACCTATGCTGTGGGTTGAGGTGCATCCCAACAACACTGTCTTACTTTCAGTATAGTAATTTCATCCTTTCCAGATTGAGAAATGTGCACAACCCTGTGTGAAGGCACTGAAGATCTGTGTTCACTCCTTTTTCTGCTTGAAGCTCCCAGTAGGGCCTTGGATAAACTTCTTAATCTCTGCATCAGAAAGTACGCAGCTCTTTGGGAGCAAGCATGTGGCTCTGTGCCTTGTATAGCAAGTTGCCAACGTGGGAGGTGGCCTGTAGCTATCAGAGCATTATGGACAAATAGGAGATGGAAGGGGAGAAGGCCTACTTGTGAGCAGGAGAGAAAAACTGAAATTTGAATGACAACTGCAATTTGTAAGTTAAAAAGCATCTAAAATTAATGGAATATTTGAGTTTTTGGATTTGTTTTAGAGCTGTGTAATACAGAGTGGTAGGACATTGCTGAGAAGATTTTGCAGTTGGTTTTGGCTTTTAAGTGCTTTTTTTGGTTGTGCTCATGCCTTGAGCAGTTCCAAACCCTAATTGCTTGTTTGTTAATCCATTTCTTCCCCCCGCCCACATATTGTAGCAACACAACTCTTAGCAGGATGCACAATGAAACAAGTCAAGCTGTGGACATGTCTGAAAACCTCATCTCCCTCCTGCTTGCCCTAGTTAATTTTCACTTGTGTAGAAGTGCCATGTCTCAGGGCACTGTCACACAAACAGCGCAGAAACAAGCATGGATGTTGGTCACCTGGAATTCCCTTACACTGTCATTGCCACAAGAGCATGGCACTGAACCACATTCTCATTAACTGTCAGAAAGCCTTTCTGAGAAAACCAAACCTATATAGACAAGGTCAGGACCTGTGCTGTAAAATATACAACAAATATGAAAAGATTCAGGGAAGATTCTGTTAAATTACCAGAGAGAAATAATTGTTTCAGTAGATCAAGGGAGAAACCTCAGTGATTCATGGTTATTTACGTGTTGTGTTTGATCTTGCTGTCACTTTGCCCTTCCCTTGAGCAACAGCAGGAGTGGATTATCATCAGGTGAAAAAGAAAAGGTTAGAGATAGGAACTATTTTTACTTGCCAGTTCTTCAGTTTAAGTGCAAAACTCCAGAAGTGACTATGTAATGGCTTACAGAAATAGAAGTGTGCAGAATCAACAATGTGTTTTTCAGGAATCTGGTAACTTCATTTGTTTTCAAATATGCAATCTTTGGTAATGTGAAATGGTTTAGAGGAAGTTGGTAGTGAGGTTTTTTGTTTTCAGAGTACCAGAGTGAGATTTGTGTAAGCTAATTTTTGAAGTGGTTTAACACTGCCACTACAAAAATGGTAATTCTTTGTAACAAGTATGGAGTTGCATAAAAAAATGAACTGACAATTAGATTAGGTTAAAAATGAGCACGTAGAGAAGTGGATAGTGTTGAAGGCTATTCTAGGACAAGCTTCAATAAGCTTCATTGTTCAGGGATAAACTGATTTTGCTTTTAATTAAATTCCACTTATTTAAACATATAGATCTTCAGGAGTTGCATATAGTAACAGACGGCTCACTCTTCCTTCTTCTCATCTTGATGAACTGCTGTGCAGTTTATCTTATAGCTCCCCAGGCCTGCAATGCTTGTTTGAAGAAAGATTTTTAAATGAGTGTGTTAAAAATGAATGCTAAAACTGAGGGGAAGTACCTCATTGAGAAGAACATGCACTTAACTGGAGAAACAGTGGGGCACTTGCTGCTGGGAAGATTTGAAGCTGCCATAACTTACAGTGAACAGCAATGGGATATATAGAGGGCAGAGAAATAAAGGCACATAATGCAATCTGTGAATCTAAACTTGGAATTACTACCACTGACAGGACCATGATCAATTTTCAAAGTTTTTGTATATTATTTTATGACTTTCCTTAAAAACAGAATAAACCTTTTCATTTGCCCTTGGAAAACATTTAAGAATATGTTGTTATCATTACTTAAGTAAGCTTTTTGGGATGGAGGGATTCTTCTCCTGTGAATGAAAGAATTATACATAGCCTACAGTGCTTCTGTAGCTAGGGGTATTCTTCCTCATCTTAAAGATCGTAGTTTCTGTGAAGCTGATGAGGTGGGAGAAGTCTTTAGACCTAAAGAAAAGGGTGTCTGGGAAGATGTGTATGAGGAATGGGGTACGGGATCACAGTGGATAGAATGCCAATTATTGTTTTATAAGGCATCAATATTGGAGATGGGCAGAATGTCTTAAGGCAGAACCTTCAACTTGAAAGTTTTATTTTACTTTTGCATTTCCAATGCAAAGTTCAGGACAAGTTCACTGAAGTTTGTGAACCCTTCAGCAACAGTTGGCTGAGTTTCAAGCAAGCCTGAAATGGGGTATGGTTTGGGTGCAGAGCAGGGTGGGTTTGATCCCAGGCCACTTGAAACACAGCACTTGTGGCTGCGTGCAGCTTTGTATTTTAGCCTCATTGCAGCCCAGACCTCAGCTCGCCTAGATGGAAGCTTTTGCTCGAAGCCCTGGGAATGCAGCCTGTGGTACTTTTTGCTGTTTCAGGAATCGCAGAGCACATCTAGCCGTGGCGTCATAGTGTGCAGTAGTACACATTGTGTACTTGTCTGGGATGGATGACTTAGGTTCCTGTTCAGCTAGATGGTCACTATAGACACATCCTTATATCTGAACTTCAGAGTTGATGAGGCAACATGTGGGTCTTATCCAGTTTTCTACAGGTACTTTTGTTCAGAACAAACTCACTCCTGGGGCTACACTATGGTTCTGGAGAAAGCGAGACTAATCCCAAAGGGTACACACTGGCACTCTTCCAAGGCATTATTTCTGGTTTAATTAGTCCAAAGGAATTTTTAAAAAAATAATCCTTAAAGACTTTTTGACCTCTAGAAGTATATTCCTTCACCTAAGTCTAAAAGGTTTCTCAGTTCTGTTCTGTGTAGTGCAAGATCTGGGGAAAATTTGTTGCAGAAGCCACGTGTTGGTTCCTGCAGTTCTCATGGATTTCTTTGTGCCAGTAATCACAACGTGGCTACTTGCTGTGATGGCAGGGTCAAACCTTCAATAGTGCAAAATGAGCAAATGATGGTACTTTCTTTGTAAAAGACTTTGACATCTGTGGAGTTGAATGGCTAGGTAAGATCTTATAATTATTAATAGAATAATTTCTTATAGATGCTGGTAGGACTTTTACAAAAGCTGTTATGAAGTCACTGTATTTTGCTGCAAAGTAGTAATGTCGTCTTGTTTACTACATTTGGTATCCTTTCTCTTTGTTACACTGAATTGCAGAACTTCAAAACTCCAACTGAGCAAGTCTCCAGCCTTTCTGGATTTGCATGGAATGACTATGCCTTGGCTGGGAGTTTTCTGACATGGTAATATCTGAGTCGCTTGGCTTTCTTTCCTTTCTGTGAAGGGCAAGTTCATGAATAAGATGACTAGGAAATAAATGCAAGCGCCTTTAAAGTAGTCTTAGGAGTAAGTCCACAGCTCTTATGGCAAAGTTTTAAGGTGTTTCTGTGTAATCACTTCCTTCAGAGCCAGCTCCTGTTAGAGAATTCCTGAGATATGCTCTGCATGTGAGATGCAGAGTCCTGGAGCCCAGGTGAGGCAGAGTTTTTGGCTCTGCTTTTCTAGTGAGAAATGTGTAGGTTACTATCCTTGTCACTTTGAAACAGCTGTCACTGGCTGCTCCCCGGTACCTTGTATTTGTTGTGACTTGAGCAGTGACTAAGGCAAATTGTGTATGTCGAGTCCTTTCTAGAGGAAGGAGCTACTATTTAGCTGTAATTACTCATCTGTAAACACTTCTCAAGTAACACAAGCCTGACAGTTTTTACCTTATGTAACAAGTGTTCAGAAAAGAACTGTCTGAACTTTTCCTTTTATGGTCTCTAGCAGAGGAGTAATTGACAGTAATAGGGGAAAACTTGGGATATGGAGTAATTTTTTTTTAAGTAGGATTGCACTGTTTAGAAATGTTTCTGTTTGCTGTTAAAGCTATCCAAATGCTGCCTTGATGTATGCACTTTGAATCGGTTTTGTTGTATAGTCCACAGTGGAATCTAGCATTTAAAACAATTTGACATTTTCTAGTGCCATTTTTTGTGTGTTTTGATATAGGTCACATTCTATTATCTCTTTTCACTTCCTGAGAGTTAATTCTATTAAAAACAAACAAACCTAAGCTTGTGTTTTGCAGTAGAGTACATTGCATGTGCATACAGGCAATACAAGGTAGAATTTACCACAAAACTCTGTCTCTCCAACCCCTCTGTTCACCCTTGCTTGCTAATTCTGCCTGTCCTCCTCTTCCCAGACCAGTCTCAGCTTCCAGCCCTCCAGTGCCTGCCTCCCCTACCCGGCTGGGTGTTTGTTATCTCAGGATTTTGGCTGGTTTTTGGTTGGTTTTTTTTTTTTTTTCCCCAAGTTCTTTTCAAAGACAAATATTTCTAAACAGGGTGTGGATTATACACATTCTGGTGGCAGATTCTGGACCTCTAAAATCAAAGCTCTCAGCAGAAGTGTTATATTCCTGCTGGATTTTATTACACCCAAGACAGCGTTAGTGGGAGCAGTAAGTGCTTGCAAGGTAAAGAGAATTTCTTCTCAGAGGCAAAATGATTTGCGCCGTATACTGTGAATCACTTTAAGCTAATCTGCTAAGCAATAAAGAATTTAGGACTCGTTTATCTTACGCTAGCGTTTTCTAATGCTCCCAAGTAAGGGAGTCACGGTTGGGCCATTTATATAAAGTTAGCCTGAGAGCTTCCAAACTGAACTTTTTGTTTTACAAAAATTCTTCTGAGTCCCCATCTGGACTGAGGTTTTCATGTGGTAGCACCGTATAAACATGATTCCCATTTTAGAGGGCTTGTAATCTTAAAGAGAAATGGTAAATTAAAGTATTAAAGCATACAAACAAACTGGGATACTGCTAGGCAGGAATTTTACTGGAGTCTTTTTTTTTTTTTCCAGTCTGTGTGTATAAAGCCGTCTCTCCTCCCTCTTATGCTGAACTCCTCTCTAAGTAATTGTTAGATTTTCCTTTTCTGTTTTAACTGTTAGCTTTTCCCTCTCTTCATTTAACCCACCCTCTCAGAAAGAGTCCTGAATACATAAAAAGCTTTTGCAATGTGTCCTGAAGCATGTATGCTGATGAAGCACATACGATGTCATTATGGCCAGCACAATGCAACATCATGAACTGCCTTTGTTTACAGCTTCTCTATCATGAGAGTATAATGAACGGATTCACTGAGGAAATGCAAAAGCGGATGCCTTTGACTGGCTTCTGTTGTTGTCTTTTTGGCAAAGACAGAGGGACAAATCTACCCTGGGACAGCCCCACTGAAGTCAGATGAGTTACACCAGGCAGGAACTGGAACTTTTTTCTTTTTTTTTTCTTCTTTTTTTTTTTTTTTTTTTAAAGAACACAGTTTCCAGATCTCCTTTCCCTGACTGTCACAATCTCTCTTTCCACAGAAAGCCTATGAGAAACGACTCTCTGCTTCTAAAAAGGTAGGATAATCTTTTAGTCACTAATAGCTAATTTCCTCAGCAGTGTGAGTTCTGTGTTTATTTACCAATGCCTGTAATCATAAAATTAATATCTAACTATTTATAGAAAAAAGAAAAGTACTAAAAACCTAAAATAATGTTTACTGAATGGGACATTAAGAACAGAGAGTTCTGTGGGAGGGATGGAGCACTAACACACAGCTGTACTGCTTCAACCGTGTGACACATGCTTAGAGCTGGCCTAGATATCAATGTAGGTGTCACCTTGAAATGTGTACACATACCCTGCATGTACTGAGATGTAATGTTGGACAAAACTTCTGAGGGTGGATGTCTGTGCAAGCGCCCTATTCCACATGTCTGTGAAATCTTTAGGGAAGAGGAGCCCGTGGCAACTTATAATATCATGCATATTTGCAAGTGATCATCTTTAAAACAAGTTTATCAAGGCAAACCTGGGATTGCACTTCATAGCACAGTGTAATAACCAAAGTTAGCATGACTGCTGATGCTTTGCGCTTCCTAGTGCTGTGGCCATGCTTTCTGGTTTGTTGTTTTGGTTTGGTTTTTGGGTTTTTTTGTTTTTTCTCCTCTACTGAGGGCCTGAATGGTGCCTCTCATATAAAACCTGCCATTTACAATTTGCCTTTTGCGGAGGCCTCCTTTGTGTTCACACAAGGCAGCTGGCAGGAGTGCTGACCTCCTCCAAGCAGAGCCTTGCCAGCACTAGCTAATCAATATTCAGTAGAGTCGGCTGCTCATTATGAAGCCATTGATTATCGCAGGAAGGTTACTTCCCCTGTGTGTGTCATTTTTCAGTCTATTCCCTTTACCACCCTTCCACGCCCCCATCGCAGGCTCTCAAGAGGACAGAGTGCTAGAATGGAAATGAGGTTCCCTTTCAGGATCTGAATAGTTTGTTGTCAGATATCAAAACAGTCTTTGGAAGGAAGGTGATTTCCTCACTGCCAGATTTTTGTTTATACCAGGTTTGTACTTTTAATTTCTGCGATGTTTCTAATGATTGCAAGCTGTGGCCATTGAAGTGTTTGTTGTATTTCGCTTAGGCAGGTTGCATTAATTACACTGAGCCTTGGTCTCCTGTGACCAAAGAAGAAAATGCCCATCTTTTACACAGCTGTAGCTGACCTGTCTGACCTCTTGCACAGGGAGAGCCATGGTTTTGTATTCCATGCTATTCACAAGCAAATGAACAGGGAGGCTTGTGGAGAAATAAAAACATGGTGCAAGCCCTTGTCTGCTGACATGCTCTGCTCAGAGTATACCCATATATGGTGCACAGTCAATTCCTCTTCTCTAACACATGAGGGGAGGCCAGTGATATTTGCATGGGACAGTACCTGCCCATTACACTGAAGTCAGTTTGGCAAAAATCATAACAAAGTCTCTCCTTTTAAATGAGAATTGTCCACTTAAGGGTGTATTCGGTCATCAACACAGCAGTAGAGAACTGTGAGATAAATATGCAATTCTAAATACTCTGTTAGGAGTGATAGAATAGATGCCAGGTATATCACAGAATCACAGAATGTTGGGGATTGGAAGTGACCTCAAGAGATCATCTAGTCCAATCCCTGATACAAAAGACTAAAGCAATTGTTTTGGTTAGTTTGGTTACTTTAATTGTAAATATAGCATTAACAATCACAGCAGAGATTACGAGTTAAAAAGGCAAGGCCTCAGGTCTCAAAGGAGGGGAGTAGGCAGCTGGAGCTGAGACAGATGGGCAAAAGGAAGGCACTTGGCAGAAAATACAATCCTTATCTGCATTAAACTGCTCAGTTCAGGTCAGTACCTTTCTCTAAAGAGCAGAAACTGCACTGTGCTGTGACCATCTCCCTTACGGAGTGACTCCATTAGCAGAAGATTTGAACTTGCAGTTGATGGGTAGTAATTCAGTGTCCAACTTTCTGCTTGTAATAGGGGGATTGAAAGTCAGTGGCTCTCAAGCTTTATCCTGCTTGTTTCTTCTCAGCTTGGATTTAAGGCATCACTAAATTTAAGCTAGTTGCTTCTGTCTGAATGGGAGTCAAGTCAACAATGCAAGTCCAAGCAGAGCAGAAGTCATTAACTTGGTTAAGGTGAGCGTTTTTTCTTCTCCTGTCCTTAGCACTGAAGGAGGAGCTGTTGCTGCATGGAGAGCAGACCTGCTGTGTGCTTTTGATTTTGTACAAAGTGTGCACTACTTGGGAACAGAAAGCCAGAGAACATGTTAATGCTGTGGGACTCCTGTAGTGCATGGCAGTATTTACTGCTGATGGAACATAACAGACCATACCTGGTCAGCATCTTGCATTGGTGTATCTTGGTACATCTCAGGGTGGCCTGTGGTTTGTCAAGTGCTGATGATTTAGCCCATGTCTCATGTTCAGAAGCCAGCTCTGTGACCATTGCCAGCAGTTTGATCTTGTGAAGTCATTAGCACATACCAGTGAGATGATGACAGGGATGTGAAAAACGACAAGCTGGCATTAACTGGGGTTTGTTTAGCCAATGGGGTTTCCTGTCAACTCCCTGTCTTCCCAATCGAGGCATGTGACACAATGGATCTGTCTGACTGCCAGAGAAAGCTTGGTGAAGCATAAATCAGGAGTTAAAGTAAAAGTGGACACTGGAGAGAGAGTTCCTCAGCTGACAGAGGGAGCTGTCCCTGGCACAGGAGAAGAGTGACTGCACATGCTACCCTGTTGGTCGGGAAGTTTGTCCTTTCTGGTGTCAGTTGTCAGCCTGCTGGCATTAATTAATATTTTGGCTGTTTTCTTCAAACAGGCTGTGATGCTATTCAAGGGAGAGGATCCCTGTGATATAGTTTTGTATAATAATAAGCTCGGAGTAGACATCATTTACATCCAGTTTGGTTTTCAGCTTCTTTAACACACCTGAGGTGTAAAGGGAGAGGACTAATGTTATACCTTGGTCAGAGAATATTATTCGTGTATTACCAAGGAAATTTTAACAGACACAATACTGTTTGCATTCCTCTGTTAGACAGAAGTCTTCCTGTCCCATTTATATTGACATTACCCTGTAGTAATCATTGCAGTCCTAGAGGGAAATACTGAATTGAATGTGTTTCTGGCTATTGCAGCTGATGGAGTAAAGTAAGTTAGCATGTTGGGACCAAACAGCTCATACCAGTTGCCAGCAAATCTATCTGATGCAGTGCAAACATCTGTCCACTGTATCTCCTTTTCTTATTGTTCATACTGCTTGTGCTTTGGGATGCAGGAAGTTCTTTGGGAAGCAGAGTCCTCTCGGGTGCAGTGACAGCCAGTGGGTTAAAGAGCAGTGACTTCTTTGTGAAACTCTGCATGAAAAAGCTCCAAAGAGATGTGAAATGCCCCTGGATACATCTTCTGTGTTTGGCAAGTGAAATCTAACCACAGAGTATGTTCGCATTTTTCCTTCTGGATTTTCATTATGCAGATTATGACTTCTAGCTGCACAATGACTTTTAAAGTAATAGAAAAGACCTCATATAAATAATGATGTCCCAAGTATGTATTATGTTGAATATGAGAAGCCTGCATTTGTTTCAAGCATGTTTTTTTTTAGAGGAGAAAGAGTATGTGATCCAGTCTTGGCAGCAAACATGGATGGATATACAGAGAGTTTAACTGTGTAAAGACTTTTTGTAAAACCTTACACATCAGTGTGGTCATGCAGTCAACATAACTGCAGGACTGACCTCCACAAGTGGTGGGTACAGAGCATGAGTTCTCATATGCAGTGTAGCAAATGAGATATCCTTTAGAATTCATGAGTGTAGAATAAAATTTTAAAAGATCAAGGTGGCTTTTGGTGAGAATGTTATTCTTGTATTTTTGAAATCCCTCCCTTAAGGAACAAAGATGAGAAGTCATGGCTGATATTTGGGGCTCTGCAGATTCTCAGAGCAACTGTATCTCATGTGGCTAACAGTCTACAGACTTTTCAGACTGCTTTGGTGTGGGTCTGAACCAGTGAGTCTGTTCATATTGGAGATAGCTGTGGTCACTGAACCCATCTGGACCTCATTTTATTAGAGGACTTGATAAAAAAACTTTAGTATGCTACCATCTGGAGGTAATAAAACTTCAGCATCCAGAATTGCATGGGAGGCCATGCAGACTTCAGTAGCAGGTATGCCAGTTCAGACGCTGCTAGTCTGTTCAGTAATCCTTGCCCTCAGGCAGCAGGCTATGTGAACCATTTGTGCAAAAGTCAGCATTTCACATTACAAATGAAATATATTTCTGTTAGATAGAGATGAGCTCTTACCCTGCAAAACCAAGTACTGTCTTCCGGGTTTTTTTGTCTTTTGATTAAATACCAATAAAAAGCCCCACTAGGTAATCAGTCTTGTGTGTTTGTTACCCGAATTATGGTTACAAAGGTGCTACAGGTCTCTATTGCCTTCCATGTTGGAGCTGTGCCGAGGATTTTCTCCTGAACTGATGAGGCGTAACATTGGTTATTCTCTGCTGTCAGTGCAAGCTCTGAAAGCAAAGATAGAATCTGGATACATTTGTCTGCAGTTAAGACTTGCTTTCATTCTGGTATTTCAAAAGCTGTTGTAGAAAGAGTACACTGGTGATATGTGCTTGTTAGTAGGTGACAGGTGAAATTGTGGCAGGCGATGATGATACTTCAGATACTTGCTTTGTAGTCAAGAGAATGAGTTTGTCATTGGCCAAACATAATTTAAACATGGCATTGGTATGTAATAAATTCACCATTAGCTTTCTGATAACTTGCATTAACTTGTAATGTAAAGAACCACTTACAAGAGTATCTCCTCTACAAAGAAGGAAAAGAGAATGATAAAATGGAATTTGTTACTTTGCAAATGCTAGATGTTTTTTGTGGTAAAGGACAAAATCCAAGAGACCTTGGAAGAGGAGATCTTTCAGGAGAACACAATGTTTATAGAGTCAGGACAACGTTCTTTTCATTTAAATATGCCTGTACTTTTTTGTATAGAACTTTTTTGGTGTTTTTTTTTTTAAATAGAACTTATCACCATGGTGTCTGAGTGTCTTCTCCATGAATTCGGTATTCCAGTATCTTTTGTGATGTAGCAAAAGGAGACTGTGGGGTGGATAGAGTGAATTATTTGCTCAAGGTCATTCAGAAAGCCTGAGACAGAGCCTGGAGCTGAATGCAGATAACCTAACACTCATAGAAGCTCTGTCCTTCTTTATTTTAGGAATGAATGAATCCCAAAGATTGAAAGCAATCCATGGTATTATTTCCTGTGACGATTTTCTGTTTAGATTGACTCAGACCCAGGCTTTTATTTGGCATCTGTTCAAAGTAGTAGATATAAGGCAGATGTATTCAACAGCACACCTCTGTTCACAGCATGACATTTGAGCTTGCATCACTGTAGCCTCTTTTTTATAACTGTTTCTGTGCAGTGTCTTTGCATGCCTGGTGCAGAGCATCACTCTGTGCAGAAACTGGCTTGTAAACCCATGGGCTCACAGTCAGCGAGGACAAGGAGTTGGCCTGAGGGGAGGGCAGAGCTCCTTCCTTTCCATGTCACTGCTCTGGCTTTCTTCAGGCATTTGTGAAATGTTCCCCCTTGTTGCAGGTTATGCAAACAGTAACTCCTGTTCAGGGTGAAGCTGGCCCAGCTCCTCCTAGCTCAGTGTGGGGGTAAAGTGCATTTCACTATCTCCATTTTACATTAGTGTTGACATCTCCATTTGTGGCTGTGCTAGGCACTATGTGAAGAGCACTGGGATGCTCGTAAAGATGATTTTTTTATGGTAGATGCCCGCTTCTGGTGGTGGCTTTCTCACTCTCTAGAGTTTATAGCAAGACTCAGCTGGTCAACAGTATGGAGTCTCTCAGTGAGGCCAAAGTTCATGGCGTAAAGACATCCCTCATCCTCTTGATGCTGTGCTAACCTGGAAGTCTAAAGTCTTCTACTTCTTGTTGCCTGAGCTCAGTTCTTGTATTCTTTCAGGTGACCAAGTGAATAGGTCCCCGGGGAAGTTGTGCTCCCCTCAAGTGCTTTACCTGATGCAGTGTGATTTCAAATCAGAATTTTTCCACTAGCTTTGGAGTTAGGTGGCATGGTCGCTTGCAAGTCAGGCTGCTGAGGAGTATGACTGCACCGTACGTGAATCATACAATTTTTACCTGTTGCCCCAGTGACTCAAGATTATCAGCTTGAGTCTTCTTGTAAAATAAAACTAAAATTGGTCTATGGCTTGCATTCAGAGATGCGGAAACAATGAGGAATTAAATACTGGAAATTTCTTGGTTAGGTGAAGGTGATGAATAATTTCATACCCACTCTTAGTTCCCACTGGGGACTCTGTGCAGATTCAGATTATAATAAAGATGTATATTTTGCATGATATATTGCTTTTTAAGTCAAATACATGGAGCTATTCAACTGTTCTTTTCACCAGGTTTTCTTGGAGGCAAATTTTGTGGGACTTTGGAGCGTACCCAGCATGTATTTGAGGTAGTTCAAACTGTAAGAAGGAAAAACTGATCTTAAACCTTGGAAAATGAAGTGCTAAAGGACTTGCTTCCTTGTAGCAAGTATGCTGCAGCTACCTTCTGTGCAGTTATTCACATTGTCTATGTTATAAAGAGAATAGGGAATCTGCTTTCCAAACACAGATTTACAGTCCAGTAAACACTTCTGGTGTCGTGTACAGCATGAGATATATCAGGAAACCAGGATTAATCATCACCATCCAGATGAAAAGATTTTGAAGGATAGAAGGGAATCCTAAAGTCCTAGACCTGTTTCATTGTAGAGAGACTTTGTTAGAACAATTGATGTCATCACTTTGCAGTATTGACCTGGAAGAGTCTGCTGCAGTAAGCCTGTATCTGGTGAGCATACTCATACCTTTTTTACCTTGTGTATGTTTATTCATTACATGCTAATGATTGCAGCATATCTGTGTAACAAATAAATTCAGGCTGTGGTATTGCAACAGACGCTGCAGCAAATATATTAAGGTGTATAAAGTTAATTCCCTCAGTCATTTGACAAAGAGAATCCCTAAGAATCTAGTGCTCAATCCCTCCAACACTGAGTTTAAGGTACTGTGTCCTTCAAATGGCTGCTGCCCAGCCTTTCTGACTCACATACTAAGGACAACACACACACTTCACAGATCTCTACACATCACTTTATGCTCTCTCAAACTGTCCAAGTGTTGCTTGACACACTGGAAGTGTTTGTGTTCAGAGTTTAGTAGGATTTCTTTCCACATGGGTTGTAATACATTTTACCAAAATTTGCATCCCTAGACACTATGAATGTGTTTCTGTCCTTATGTGTATATGGATCTATGGAAGCTCTAGCTCTGCTGCCATCACACCTGTGAAAGGAGTGGGTTATTGGGAGTCCTGACTGTCCCAAAAGGGGCAATGAGGCAATGCGATTGTACCCAGTGTCAGAGTGAACACCAACTTCTGAAATGGCAAAGGACCATTTTTTACACTCCTGAAGAACTTGATGCATCACTTTTTAGTAGGTTTTTAGCTTAATTCGTAAGGGAATGAGGCAGTTGAGAGACCTATGTCTGTCTGTCTCCCTCCCTGTATTTTTTGAAACTACTGACCATTTTTAACCAAATTTAAAGGAGAGGTAGAATTACCAAAGCTTCCTGCAAGTTTCATGGGCCCTGGCAGTTGAGTAAAAGACAAATCTCCAAATTAGTGCTCTTACCAAGGAAACTCTTCTAATGTGTGTTTTTATTGACAAGCCCCATCCGGCCATTCAGGATTTATGTATTGATAGGGTGATGTGTAAGAACCGTGGGTGAGAACAGAGCTATTGTGGTGAGTAGAGTGGATATTAGGGTACAAAAATCTGTAGGAAACCAGACTTCACCAGTTCTGCCTCTTGGGGAACAAGCTGTTGTTTAGCAGAGCACAGAGATGCTACATAGATGCAAAACTCAGTTACAGTTTAGCTTTTGTCTAATAGTAACAGCAAAATGCGTACAGACTCTTTCAACATTTGGAGAGTGAAGCAGAACAAAAAAGAGACCATTATGTGCAGTATCTGTCAAGGCTGGAGAATGGTCCGTGCTAGCATGCCAAATGCAAATGAGGAATATCCATTCATTTAGTCCAAAAGAGAAAATTATATAATTTCTTTGGTTCAATTAGCTTATTGTAACAAATAAACAGGAAGGAGAGGACTCCAGTATGGCAAATGTTCAACTTCCCATAGTTTTAAAGACTGTAGAAATCATACTGCTCTGACAGTAAGCCTTATTTTACATTCTTTGCCCAGACATAGTGCATAGATCTTCAAAGTGGTTGGGGTGTGTGTGTGTATATATACATATATACACATACATAGGGGTTTTTTCTCTTCACCTAAGTAGAGAATCTTGTAGAAGAATATAGACCAAACTCTCACTTATTTGTCTTGGACTTTTAAGGCAAGGATACGCTCATCTTGCTTGTACTGTGTGTTTCTCTCAACTAGCCTGAGCTACCTCATTTACTCTCTGCTGTATTAAGTTCGGTTAAAGCATTAATGAAATTTTGTACATCTCTGTCATGAAGTAGAGACATTTCAGATGTTTGTTTGCAAACTGCTGGTCTGTACCCAGAGGTGGGAGTAAAGGGTTGTGGAGCTGAAATGTACTGGCTGGTTTCTAGCGGATGAGTGCCGGGCAGAAAGAGGCCACGTGGAAAGGGTTCAGCTGAGTTTGTGAGACTCACCTGATGAGTCAATAAGGCTCTGAGAAAAAGATGGGTGGGCTAGAGGGGAGGCAAGAATGCCTTTGTGGTTGGTGTTGTCAACCCTAACTGTCAGTGATGGAGCTGGTATGACACAGCTGGAGTGCTCTGGTTGAGCACCTGCACAGCGGCAGGTTGGACACCATTGTGGAACACTCTGCTGGCCATTTGCTGCTGACAAGAAATTGCAGTCCCATCTTGCTGTGGGCTGAAAGAATGTGCCTGTGCACCCACAGGCATGCTAGGAAATATTCAGCAATATTCAGAGGTGAACAGAGTGCTACAGAAGTAGGGTGTCACATGAGCGACCTTCCCCCACAAGCTGGAGCTTTCTTGGCAAAGTAGCTGTGATTCCTGGCAAAGCCTCACATCACCATCAGCACCATGTTATGGTTGGAGACCCAGCACAAAACCTCTTTTGGATCATACAGAGATTGCAGACCTTCAGTATGTGAGGCTCCAAGCAGATCTTGTTACCGTTTCACTAAGTCTTAGTGATTTAGTTTATAAAAGCTACAAGTGAGAAGATTTGCAAACTTTATCTTCCAAGAATGTTTTTTAGAAAGCTAATGGACTATGTGGGTTGAAATAAGGTCATTCCAGGAGCCTGTTTTGGAGTGACTCTTGATGTTTGGTTTATCTTTCTCTCTCCCTCTAGGCAACACTGGTGGGTTACTGCCTTTCCCCCAGCCCCAGCACAGTCTGAAAATGTATTTGGTCTGCTGTATTTGAGGAAAATGGGAGGTGTGAAGTGGTGTCAGGAGAGGGCTTCTGGTGCGGGGCTGGCTAGGGGCAGCTTGCCCTCTGCTGGCTGCTGCACTGGAGCAGGAGGAACCACTTCAGTGGTGTGACCAGTGACTTTCTGAGCTCAATTTGTCATCTGGCCAATCCTGCTGGAATGTGAACTGATTAGACCCAAATCGGTGTCAACATAAAAGCTCCTTCTTTAAAGTGACTGCCATAGGAGGTGGAGTTGTCTATGCAAACCAGCATTAGCAGTAGTGTAATTGTCCTCAGACTTGAACTTGAACCATCAGGTGTCAGCCTAGTTCTGTCTCAAGGGCTTTTATAGCTGGATTATACCAGTTATCTTCCTTCCTGCAAACTTCCTTTCTGAAACTGCCCCACCATACACACAAGGCTGAGGGACAGGCGCTCCCTGTGAAGTCCACAGTATCTTCATATTTCCTTGGAGAGAAAACATTAAGGGATTGATGAGTAAGTCAGGAGTAGCCAGAATTGCTTTGTACACACTGAAGCATGTTGCTGTCTTTTACGAGAAGGTACAACACAGCCATGCTGTGCTCTGCTCCTGCTCCCTTCAAAAGCCGCAGGGTGGGGGAACAAGGGTGGCGTGGGCCCTCCCAGAGCTGCCCTGTGCACTGAGGGTTATACACACCTTGTGCTTCCACCCTGCAACTTCTCTGTCCTTGTGAATTGGTTTTTCAGCCACCCTGAATTTGTTTTGCTGTGTCCTGTAAAAAAGAAAAGCTGTTTTCATAACCCTTGTATTTAATGTTTTGGTGTTAACCCTGATGTTTTTTACCCAAATCTGAATAATATGCATAGCCTTTACAATTCTAAAGGAAAAATACTCAGCTTGGCTCTTAAGCGCTTAATTGCATCTGATTAAACAAAGCCTTCTTAAAATGGACCCCAAAAGGAAAAGATGCAATTGTCGACCTGTTAAATACCAAAGTAAAACAAAACCCTGAGGAAATGGAGGAGTAGCAGTCAATGGTGTTACAGTTGCTTAGGGACTGATAGTAAGAAAAGTGGCATATGTCCAGAAGAGGCCCACAGCAAAGAGAGGAAACCTCTGTCTCACATGGAGAGTGGGATAAGGCAGTGCAAAGGCTGATTTATATTTGCAAGTGAAATTTAAGGGACAAATGTGCATATATTTTATATTTTGAAGACTGTTAATGAAATAATACGAAAGAAGAAAGTAACTATGATGACAAGAAACAACTCAAAACACTACTGTATTTTTTTCTTTAGCTTCCTTAAGACTGCAGGTCTTTGTGTTTCAGTGCATGAGCTACTGTTTGGCAAGTTTCCTGAACCACTTTGTCTATTCACTTCTTGCTAATGTGAAAGTGCCCAAACTCCCTGGAAAGGCAGCTTTGTTGGAAACCTTTCATTATCAAGGATTAGCTGTTTGGTAAACCTGTGTGTCCCCTTGAACAGTCTGATGGAAAGTGCCAGCTAATGAAGGGCTCATTGTGGTGGTGCTGTGAGTGTGGGACTTGAGTCCATTTTATTGCTCAGACTACAAGCCAGGCTCCTTTGTGCTCCCAAGGACTGAAGGGAAACCAAGTCATGCCCTTTGGTTCTGCTGAAAACATGTGGTGAGAAATACGCTTTCCTTTCTCAGTAGTCTTGCCACGTTTGTGGTGTAAAGGCTTTATGTAGCAGGGAATTTCGTTGATACATTATAGAATTATGTGTGTAGATTTAAAAAGTGTTGTGGCAACGCCTGGGATCAACTTACCTGAAACACTTCCATATAATACCAACATGAATAACTGAAATAATACAAACCATTAAGTGCCTTTATCACTTCACAGTGTAGTTGTAAAGCCCTTGAAAGAACCAAATCTGAATTTCCTCATCACACCTCTAGTCAGGTAGAAGGCATGGCAGGCAAGGATAGGATTTACTTCTTCACTGATAAACTTCCGAGTGTGTTTTAAAACTTGAGAGATTTACCAAAATCCTTTACCAAAATCTTTGCAATACATCTCTCTCACTGAAACTCCCAAGACACAAACTCAGTGCCTCCAAATGCAAGTGAGCAAAGGCAGGCAGCCCTGTAAAACCATCGGGGAAGTAAACAAAGCCCTACTCACACTCCCAGCCAGGCTTCATGTGTTTGGGGAGGGGTGTGTGGAAGGAGCCAGGGAACTGTTAAAGATCCAGAGACTCTTAGGTACCAGTGCTTTTGGGTGAAGGTGCCAGCAGGTCAGTCTGAAACTGTTCATATTAAATTCAGAGGAGGGCCCAAGCACATGGTTTGGATTTTGCTCTCCCCCTCCTTTACAGCTAATTAGGCCAAGTGCAGAGAGTGTCCTTGCTGATCCTGAACATGCGGGACACAAGTGATAATAATTGCAACTAGAGAGCCCCTTCCTGATTAACATGGAAATGTTACTTTAAAGCTTTGCAAATGTGATTCTGATCAAAGCTTTATAAGCCTTGGACATAAATACAGCAAGTGCTGTCTACCCACTTATCAGAAATGAGGTGACCACATAAAGCAAGGTGCTATGCTAAAGGGGTGTCAACCACTCAAGCTCGACCCAGCAAACCTCTCCTGTCACTGGGCAAAGGATTTTGTTTGTTCCTCCTGATTTGGTCCCTCCTGGCTTAACTTGTGAGTGGCCCATCCATAGCCACAGCCTGACTTCCAGGGAAGTGAGGGAGAAATGTGGAAGCCACCTGTGGCCTTCACCTGGCCTGTGCCCAGCACCGGGGTTTTCCTGCCTGTTCTGCAGAATCTTCTTCCACCAGAGGGCAGCTGGTAAAAATAGTGTGATGGACTTGCCTGGCTCAAGATGAGACAGGAACTAATTTGATGCTAATTATTATGGTTGTAATTTCCTCCCTAATCAGATGCAATCCCCTTCAGCCATCTCCAATGGCGTTATACTTAGGGAATGCTTCCCACAATAAAAGCAGAGGCAGTGTTCTTTCCTAATTGCCTACAAGATCCATCCTCAGCCTTAATCTACGCTAGACACAGTAGAATTAGTTATTTGTGTTCCTGCATTTGCAGAAGACTAAGCTTTTAAAATTCGATAATGCACCAGAAAGCTGTATTTGCAATCAGTTTATCTCTGAACTCCATTCCTTGCAGATCTGGCACGCTTTCTGCAGTCTAAGGTGGGAAGAGCTGAGGAAGTTGGCAGCTATTTAGAGAGCTCAGCACTGCATCTCCTCCCTTTATGAATGGGATGGAGCCACTTTGGTGTCTAGACATAAAAAGCCTGTGGTGAAAAACTATCGTAGGATCACAAGTAAAAATAAGTGACAGCTGTTTCCTGGTGTAGTTGTTCATGAAGAATATAGGGAATGAAGAAAAACTGTTTGTGCTAAGTACCTGTTTTGCTTTTCCTTGTGATAAAGGAACAGCGCAGTAGGAAATCAGCTACCAGTCTTGGGATCCATCCGTGCTAGCATATCCCACACTCCGCGTGGTCATGATGCATGCTTTTACTGTTACCAGTTTCAGATAATCACTGAAAAGAGAGGCAAGAGTTTCAGTGTTTTTCAAATAGAGACAGGTAGCAGCTCTGACCACCCCATAATGACTAAGCTCAGTTTAATTGTGTTTCTTGCTTTTAATCTTTTTCACAGTTTATTTCACTTACTTTCCCTTCTATGTATACTGGTACTTTCTCTGGGGAGAGAGATTTTCTCCTCTATCTTATGTTGAGGCTGAAGTCGGTAAGGTTTCTACTGCACTAACAGCAATTCTTTCTGTGGAAATAAATGGAACTTCAGAGAAGCTGGAGCTTGAGGATGTTTGTAATTGAAGTAGTAATATTTTACGGTTTTTATGTTTGATGTTGTAAACAATCATATTGCATAAACAAACGAAGCGAGACATCTCCATAGTACAAGCCTGGAGGATAGGAACACAAATGCATGACCTTCACCCTCATGAGATGCTCACAGATGTAATTTTCCATGACAGACAAGACATTGGGACTTTCTTCTTTGGCCAGATGATAAAGAAACTCCACCCACTGTATTCATCTCCCACAAAGTCAGCAAGATCTTACCAGTTTTTCTCCCTCCAGAGATATCACTTGTGGCAAACCTGAATGTTGTTATTTCCAAAGTTTTCATTAAACCTCTGCATTGAACTGAGAGGGAATATATATTCTCAGAGCTGAAGGCATTCTGCCACTTGTTGCCTTCTTTCTGGATTATGACTGAGATCTTCACATTTACATACTCCTGATTCCTCTTGGTTTGCATGTCGCTGGCCTCTGATTATCAGGACAAACACAGGAGAGAGTGGGCAGCAACATTGTTTCCAGATGACTACAGGTTGTAAACAGATGGGATATAGGAATAGTGGAGGGATCAGAAGAAAGGACCAGGTAACCTTTAGGGCATGCAGAAGAGTGCCTGCGCTACTGAGGAGGTGAGTTCCTGTGAATTGCTGGAGCTATAAACCGCAGAAACTTCTCTCCTGGAAATGTGTAGTGGTACCCAGAGGAAGCCACAGCTGCTGCAGCTGCTGGCAGAGCAAGGGCCTTGCTCTTCTTCCCCTCCAGCAGGTCCTCAGCTCTCCGTAGCACATACAGCTATAGAAACATGTTGGTGCCTGATGCGTTTGCTTCTTCTTCCTGAACAATGAGGATAAAGCCAAATATTCAGTGAGTATTGTCCGTTCCTGTGTTGAGTGAAGTATGGAGCTTGTACAAAACCCTTTGTGTTACATATGAAGACTGTACTCAAACACAGCAGGGAACTGCTTTAGCATCACACAAGTGATCTTAATTCTGGTGATTCTTAATGTTTGAAAGCTTGGTTTTGCAACCAGAGTGATGTTCCTTTAACCCTAATTTATATGCATAGTTTTTACTTAAGAAAGCTTTATGTTTTGGGGTTTTTTTCTGTGGGCAGGCAAACTGAAAGCAATAGTATTGATGGCTCCTTTTTCCCTAAAGGCCAAATTGATTTTTTTTGTTGTTGTGGGGTTTTTTTCTGCCTTCCTATATCTCTGCACAGGAGTGCCAAGGAGGTGCTTTAAGAAGGACAGCTGGAGGAACAGGGAAGAGTACTTCTGAGAAAAGGCAGCTCCACATCCAGGTACAGAGTCACTTCTATTTGAATTAGGAACATGTTTTCATTCATGGTATAGTCAGAAGGGTTCTTTATATCTGCAGGAACTGGAACCAATCATCTGTGCTCTACCAGTTTAAAACAAATTCTGGCCTCTTTAAGTAGGCATATTTGAGCATCACAAGGAAATGTGCAGAAAAATATATTTCAACATGGTCCATAGCAGGTTCCAGCTTGTAGTACTTACAGCTGTCTTTAAAGAAAGTTCAGGAACATTCTTTAATGGAAAGTTAATTTTATATCATACTCATTTTCCCAAACTCTGGCAATACCAAGTATACAATTGTAAGTTCACTCATTCCTCTTATGTATTACGATATTGAATTATGATAGATTCTAAATAATATGACAGTACACTGAATATCATATACAGTATAACAGAATGTAATTTAATGATTCATCTGAAGACAATGCAGCCTAAAGGTGTTCAGTCCTTCCTAGGATTCCGTCCTACATATGTTGAATACAACTCAAAAGCTCAAAGCAGCAGTGTCTTTTTTTTTTTGCATAATTATGAGCTATGGGGAGGTAACTATTTTTTTATTCTGTCAAACTATGACTTTCCAGAACTGAGTCCTTTTTTCATATTAAACGGACTTGATCTTAGGTAAGTCAATGTCTCAGACCTTGTTCCTGAAGGCCTGTTTGATGCTAGTTTTATTAGTTAATTTCATTAATTTTCCTGGTATTATGTAGACTTGTTTTATGAAGGTTAATAATGCTCTCAGAGTCCTCACACCTTTCTATATAATTCGCATGCCTCCATTGTCACAGGATGTGAGTGCTTTGCATTCTTTGTGTTTGGTGTTCCATTACAGCAATTCAGGGAGGTGCAGTTATCCTTGGGGAGAAGCTAAGGAGTTGGGAGTGTAGAAGGCAGATGCTATATCTAGACAAGACTTAGGCAGAAATAAATACTTGAGTCCAAGATATAAATCCTCAGAACTTCTGCTCAGTTACTGTGCAGCTGAGGTTGCTCGGTAGGTTCCCCAGTTCCTCAGTATATAGTGGAATTCGTAAACTAGACATTCTTCTGTTCTTCTTACCTGAGGTGGTTTATCTGTTCAATATTTTCATGGATTTGAGCTTTGCATACAGTGAAAGACTAGGCTGGTGATGGTGGTTTCACTTTCTATACAATAGCTCCATAGTTAGAACACTCAGGACCCAGGACACTTATCTTTCATTTCTTTTCTCCATGTGAGGATTAAACCCCATGTTTCATATCCTTTAGAAGAGTTTTCTTGCCCCTCACAGCTTAGCGATGTGTTGAACTGTTTTGTGGTAGGAGTGTTCTTGTGCCTTCCCATTGAAACTGTTCTACTCTACATGGTATAATAAAGGATCAGCTGAAATGAGGCAGATCAAAAGAGAACATTACTCTTTAGTTCTTATGACTGAAGAGGTACAAGGGAGGTGTAACAACTACGATACAGCTTGTCTTCTCACATAATTGCTCTTCTTTAAAGCTTGGTCTAGTGTCTCCCATTTTGCTGCTTCTCTGTTTCTTATTTATTACATATCCATTCTTCCCAAAGTCATAAAGTACCTCTGTTTCCATACGTGTGTCTTTCCTACTTCCTCTGATCTGGCTTTTGTCTATCTGCTGCCAAAAGTGTGGCACATGAACTGCAGCCAAGCTTCCTAGATATAAAAGAGACTTACAAGAACATCTAATGTATTCTTCTTCTAATTCAAAATAAATGAACTTTACAGCAAACAAAATGGCAAGGAGAGTGGCAATGCAAGTGGGACCATGAAAGCAGCTGACCAGTGAAGCTCCTTTCTGCCAGGTTCCCATCCTTCCCAAGGCTGCCCATGGGAGTTCACACATCACTTGTTGCAAATGTTTCCTCTGTACCTAAATGACTCATATAACGCAAATTGCTCTGTTCTGGGAGCAGGTCAAAGAGCTGTTTCTGTACTTGTGTGTGGTTCTGTGTGGGAGTCATGGGGGGAGGCTTAAGTTGGGAAGTCCAATTTAGAACACAGTTAAAAATGCAAAATAAAACTATTCACTTAATTCCAATTAAGGTTAAGAGGAAAGCTTCCTAGCCAGTGCTGTCAGTGGCGTGCTTGCCAGCTTATGTAGCAAATACCAGTTTAAAGTCATTAATATGCTGTCCCTTCATTTGAGTGAAATTTAAACAGTACCCAATTTTCTCTGTCAGTTTAATACATGTGAAATATTCTGCTCAACTCTGGAATGTCTTGCTGCAGATGCATAACTGTATCCCCTTCCCTATGTTTTCCTAAAAGAACAAGCACATCAGACAACACCCCATACATACTTACCTTTGAAAAGTCAAAATGGTAAAACTGGTTTCATAGAGTTCCAGTCTGAGAGAATACCATTCTTCAAACACCCTGGATATTAAATGTTTCTGCTTGCTCCCTGAGAAATTAAGTAGTAAAACAAGCTTGTGTGTATGTGAAACCAGTTATAAAAGGCTTCCAGCTGAAAGTGAGTTGCCTACTTATAAACAGTCTTAAAAGTGTTTTGTTCACATAATGAACTAATTTCTGTTTGCTTTTAACATGGGAGCTGATGATCCTTTCCTTTTGGAAAGGTGTAGTGAGTGTTTGGGAAGATGAGGGCCTCGGTGTTTCGGAAGCTGCACAGCTTCAGCTCACTCCTTTACCTCATCAGGAAGGTGCTGACATTAACAAGTTCAGATCTTGCAAACCGCATTGAGAATATCTTGAACTCAAAAGGAATATTTGGTATTTCTGACATCTCAAGAGTGGAGTAGGATACTGCTGCTGGTGAGAGCTGCACAGCATATTTAAAACCCTAAATATTTTATGAGTCCTGACCCCTGTTTGAAAATAGGTGTCCTAAAAGCAAACTCTGAAATGACAGTTGAGCTGATCAACTGCTTAGTGTAGATTTAAGAGCCCGTCTTTAGTACTCTTGTTTGAAACTTTTGGCTGATACTTACTGTGTCTACAGATTCCTCTCCTTGCAAAAAGAAATTAGGTATTCAAACCCACCATGGATATTTAGGATTCATATGGAAACTATGCTTTCATTTATATTTAGGGCTCCATGAGCAAGCAAATTTTCCTGGGGTAATGCTGATTATCAGTGGAACCTTATGTGAAAATTTGTGTTTGCTGAAACAGTGTCTGATATCATCACATCCCTTTCATTGATTTGCAGGAAATGGAGGGCATGGGCTTCAGCAGTAGCTCAAAGATGAGATGTGCCACATAGGCTTATGTGATATAGAAAAGAGTGTGGAGGAAATTACATTAGTTTTCCATCCTAATTTTCCTAGTCGTTGTTCAAGGTGATACTACCTACAAAACCTGGGATCCCTGGAAGTAGAAGCACAAGAGCAATTACATAAGATAAGGCTTACCTGGTGTTAAAATGGGAGCAAATCAGTCTCATGTGGTTTGAGCAACCGGTAGAATAAAAAGCCTTATAAGGAGCTGTGCTGTGATTGCTGATGTAAAAATGATGAAGATATAGAAATGTGTAATATAGACAGCTTTACTGCTCCTCTAATGTTGCCTTCATTAGGAAAAAGGTATGCTGAGTTACTTACTTGGAGATTTCACCTAAGTGGAGATGTAGTTGGTTGAAGATTTCAAACAAAATGGTGGATTTAGAGCAAGGAAAGAGTTGTCCACAACTAAAATGCATTTGAAATCGTTTCATCTTGAATGACTTAGGGCAGATATATGAAAACCTTTTCTGTCTGCTGTACAGTAGTTCAGCACAATGGTTTGTAGAAGAGTTTTAAGTATTATTTTAACAGCTGGCATAGCGTTGTCAAGACATGAAGCAGCATGCCACTTTCCTGATGTATCAGCATTGTCCTAGGAACTATAAACTCAAGTGAACTTCTATTTGTAGAAAAGATTGCCGAGGTGAGATTTTTCCAAAAAAAGAGCACAAAACTCAGGTGAGAAAAAAGCAAGAAAATACTATTAACATTAATTCGCACGTGAGGAAAGATGGCAAATGTAGAATACAGCAAAAAGGAAGTTGGCTTCTTTCCGTGATGCTCTATGGCTTTCACTGTCCTGGAGCTGTGCAACTGGTTTTGTGTGCATGGAGCAGATGGGATATGACAGGCTTAATCTTGTTTTTCTTGATGCTGATGACTCACCTGAGCTTTAGTTCATGTGATTTGAAGCCCAGCAATTAAACAGCAAGAACTGAAAGGGTATAAGGACTGACATACCCTGTAAGTCGGTGGAGTGTTGTTTCCAGCGTGGTTTGGTATATGGGTGACAGCCTGAGAAAACTAGCTCTTCTAATTTGATGTCTTCTGCAAGAGCATGAGTTTTTTCTTGGAACCTTTTTTGTCTGTATCATACTTTGTAGGAAAGAACTGGTTTTGTGGTGAGCCAAAGGGAGCATCTGGCAGGCTATTAAACTAGTAGCTAACCCTTACTGACTCAGAAGAAAGCTTCATGTACTGCCTTGATTTATTGCTAAATTGTAGGCAATCAAGCTGGCTTTCAGTCTGATTACTAATGCCAGGCATACACAAACAACATTAAGATTAGGATGCAGTGACATCTTCCCAGTTTGAAACATTTCCATTTCTTCCCTGAACTGCACCTTTTGGGGCAACATTCTTCCTTATCTCCATTTTCCCTGCTTTTACCGCTGATTGGAAGGAGATTTTTGTAGGTCATTTCTGCAAGATAGGCCTGGTGCACTGGACGGGAGCAGAGTGATGATCAAAGCAGGCTTAGTACCTGCACATGGGTGTGTGCAGGCTTGAACTTGAAAGTACATGTGTTAGTGCAAAGGCAAGCCAAAATATTTGCATTGGCTTATACAAAGACTGTGTAAAATTTGGCCCATTACTGTAAAAATATTTTTCTATCTAAAAACTAGAAAAATTTTTTTTTCTAAAAACTTTTTCTTCTAAAAACTATTCTTCATGGGATAATGTGGTCAAATTTCTTTATGCTTGGAACTCTCAAAAGGATCTAAAACATTCAATAGCAGTGTTTGCCAAAAATAAAATGCAATAAATCTTTTTACATTTGGCCCATTTTAGAACAAAGTTTTGCCATATCTTCAGCCTTTTTTCTGACACAGTGTTGCTGTTCAGGGTGTTTAGCCAGAGAGTCTCATCACCTATTTTTTTACTGGCATTGGTGTCTCAGTTCTTTGTGCTGTGCAGGCACATCAGCCTGGCAAAAGTGAGTTCATTCAAGTGTATAACGCTCTGTGTCTCTGAATTTCTCCATGGCTTAAATCATCCAGATCCAGTTTTCCTCTCTGGAGCTGTTATAACTATTTTATCTCACTGTCAGTTTTTCTCAGATTTTCCATTTCTTGTCATGGAAAGCTGCTATGAGAAGGTCTCAGAATTACAATGTAATTATTGTAGCTCTTTTGGGAAGCCGAAAAATGAAGAGGTTTGTAGATTGGAAAATGAAATTAGATTTTTAGTTTTTATTTTTCCCAACCTTTTCTGTGAGTTACTCCTGAGCTCTTCAAGCACAAGGGCTCTGTTTTCAGAGAAGTTCTGACACTGTGAATGGACCTCTTTGGTATGTGCGCCTCAGTGAGAATCAACAATTGGTAAACTTAGCAAGTTACTGTGTTGTTTTTTCTCCTCTGCAATGGTAAAATCCACAATTACTGTACAACTGCTAACATGGAAGAACAGGAGTGGTAGTTACTTGATTATGGTATCTCTTTCCAATTCTCCCTCGTTTGTGGGGATATCTTGCCATTTGGACTCTTCTGGACAGGTTGTTCAAACTTGATACCAGCACGTAACAGTGAACATAAATCATATTTTACTCTGCCTTGCCATTAAAAAGTGAGCAAAGAATTGGAGTCCTGTAGTATCTGGAAGAAAGAAACGAAGTTTCTGGCCCTCTAGGTTTAATAATTGTCTCCTAAAGCTTTCCTCGCCACCCTGAATGAAGCGTTCAAGATGGGGCAGGGGAAGGTTAAAATTTTAAGGAGCCAAGTTTGAAGCTGTATACATCCATTAGTGAACATGCTTTTTTCTGGTAATTGCAGCTACCTTGGGCAAGATTTTATCCCTTTCTTAGGGTCAGTGTGCCAAGCCTGGGTATTTGGCCAGTGACTGGGATGTCACTTTGACCCATGGTGTATGTGAAAAATTACTATCCGAAATATCTCGGATGCATGAATCTAAAAAGATCTTACTGTGAATTAGACATAGGTACATGAGTTCTTAAGATAATCCAAACTGCTTTTGTTCACCCAAACTTAACAACGTTTTCCCAAACTGAAAATAATCTACATAAAACTCAACAGAGCAAATCACTGGAAAGGCAGTGAATGCCAGGTGCAGGTCAGGGATGTCATTTTGTCTGTTGCTTTGTGCTTGGCATTGAACAAGTGCAAATATATGTTGGACTTCAGCAGGGAGAATGAAGAATACAATGACAAGACCTTACGATTTGAGTAAAATGCAAATGACAATAAAAGACAAAACTAACAAAATGCCTACACTGCAAAAGCTGAGTGGAGACTTATGACAGATGTTCTGGGGCAACTGCATACTCAGGGTGCAGTTTAGTGGTTTAGGATTGTGTGATAGTTTTGGTTCTGTGACGAACGTGCTGTTCTGAAGTCTGAGCAGGAACGGATGTATGTTCTCAGGTGACTCTGCTTGTCCAAGTCCTTTCTGTAAACATGCGGAGATGCTTCCATTAGCTTGTAGTTCAAAATGTACCGGGAAGAATTATGTAGTCAGCACATGCCTCTCCATATTATTAGGTTGGTGCAAAAGGAATTGTGTTTTATGCCTTGTTAAAATTTGCTGTTTGATATTGAATACATTCTTAAATAAACGTGGTTATGTTACACATCATTTTAATGTGAATTTCTTGCTTTATGTTTGGGGTTTTTTTTGCTACTGACATTACTTGCTGTTTATTTTATAATTATTTTAGACTATGGACATGATTACAGACAAAAAGCAAATTCGAGTGATTTTCTTATTAGAGTTCAAAATGGGTCATAAAGTAGCAGAGACAACTCGCAACATCAACAACGCATTTGGCCCAGGAACTGCTAACGAACGCACAGCGCAGTGGTGGTTCAAGAAGGTTCACAAAGGAGACGAGAGCCTTGAAGATGAGGAGCATAGTGGCAGCCATCGGAAGCTAACAATGACCAACTGAGAGCAATCATGAGGGCTGATCCTCTTACAGCTACAAGAGAAGTTGCTGAAGAACTCGATGTCAACCATTCTATGGTTATTTGGTGTTTGAAAGAAATTGGAAAGGTGAAAAAACTCAATAAGTGGGGGCCTCATGAGCTGACCAAAAATCAAAAAAATCATCGTTTTGAAGTGTTGTCTTCTCTTATTCTATGCAACAGTAGTGAACAATTTCTCGATCAGACTGTGACATGTGACAAAAAGTGGATTTTATATGACAACCGGCGATGACCAGCTCAGTGGTTGGACCAAGGGGAACCTCTAAAGCACTTCCCAAAGCCAAACTTACACCCAAAAAAGGTCATGGTCACTATTTGGTGCTCTGCTGTTGGTCTGATCCACTCCAGCTTTCTGAATCCCGGCGAAACCATTCCATCTGAGAAGCCTGCTCAGCAAATTGATGAGATGCACCAAAAACTGCAATGCTTGCAGTTGGCACTGGTCAACAGAAAGGGCCCGTTTTTTTCCACAACAGCACCTGAGTGCACGTCACACAACCAACGCTTCAAAATTGGAACGAAATGGGCTACAAAATTTTGCCTCGTCCACCATATTCACCTGACCTCTCCCCAATCAACTACTACTTCTTCAAGCATCTCGACAATGTTTTGCAGGGAAAACACTTCCACAACCAGCAGGATGCAGAAAGTGCTTTCCAAGAGTTTGTTGAATCCTGAAGCATGGGAATACAGGAATAAACAAACTTATTTCTTGTTGGCAAAACTGTGGTGGTTGTAATGGTTCCTATTTTGATTAATAAAGATGTGTTTGAGCCTAGTTATAATGATTTAAAATTCATGGTCCAAAACTGCAATTACTTTTGCACCAACCTAATAATTCTTAGATGTAGCAGCAGGCAGGAATCAGACCTTTGCTAAACTCACTGGGATCCTTGATAAGGCCTTGCCTGTCATCAGAGAGCATGACCTGCCTGAGGAGGGAGTGACTACCCTGGAAAGCAGCACGTGCTGAACCTTCTAAGGTACGGAGAACCTTCTAAGGTATGGAGAACTGTCAGGTATCACTAGCCTTTGCAGCACTTACATTAGTTACTAGCCATTTGAACTGGAACTATGTGAAGAGCTTTGATTTACTTTGGAAAACATTTCTGTTCCTTACTGTTGTCCAGCGTGGAGAAAGGCCAAAAGCTAAAATTAGGGAGGTAACTAAATTGAAAATGTATTTTGCTTCTTATAGCATGGGGGCAAGGCTGATGGTCTTTGCAGCTGGACAGAAGCTGACAACTATACGTGTCTCTGTTCCTTCCACAGGGCTAGCTGTCACACAGCAACAGCTCTCAGCTTGTTTTGATTTGTATATGCCACAGCTTTTCTTAGCCACCTTGGAAACCAGAGCTGTGTAGAACCAGATCAGTATCCCCAAGTTGTGCCTTTTGCAGAGATCATTCAAAGAACCCGTATGCATTGCAGCTACAACAGAGGTTGGCTATATATGGTAGCTTTATCTAACTGAAATAAGTAGTAGCCATGGAAATGCAGCTGTCTGACATCCTGAGTTTCCCAGTGGACTTGTACAGGTTGTTCTGAAGTGCATATAGTCTCATCTTTATTATTATTGCAGCATCAGTATAGCCTCAAATAGTGTGAGTCTACTGGCACATAAAGCAGGCCAGTATTATAAAGGCTGAGTAGAGGCCTGAGTATTTGATTTGGTTTCTTTTAACAGATGTGCTCATTTTTTTAAGATACATCTAACATGAACATGTCCCAGATAGGAAATAGAGGAAGAGTAAAATCCTGGTGGGAAATAGAGTAAAATTCCTGGTGGGATGAAAGATTAGCAGTGCTTAAGGGGTTACAGTTAGTCTCTTTCCGTTCCACATGTGCATCACTTGTTAATACTCCAAGTGCAGTGTGGGCTCTTGCAGTCCCCAGCCATGTCACTCCAGTGGGATGCACAAATGCTTTAGGGCACAGCAAGCTGAAAATCAGCAGTTGAGATGCATCTCCCATACCAGTTATGTCCCCCATTAAGAAATACATTGCAAGTCTTGTGGCACTGATCAATGGATAAGGTTGCCTTCTTAGGTATTAATTTAATAGATACCAGCTGAAAAGTCAATACACACAGTTAATCCTTGGAACACATATTAAATATACGACAGTGACTTGGAACAGCTCAAAGAAAAATAGCATGAGGTCTTGGTGCCTGAACCAGAGGTCCCAACAGATGGGCTAATGGAGTATCAGTTCTGCAGCTGTAACTGCATTTATCCAGCTTAATCCACTCAGAGAGCTTTGGTTTTGTTTCACAAATTTGTTAATTTGATCTTGAATACAGAACTGAGGAAATTATAGCTACAGGAGCAAGCTAATCCATAGTTTGTGAACTTCACCATCCCTTCTTGCTGCACATTGCAGCTCAAGCCTGCAGCAGATGCTGGTGTTGTGGTTCTAATCTTCCTTTCTCCTGTCCAGGCTCTTGCACTGAAGAGAGCGCATTACAGTTCTGTGACATGAACTAAGAGGGTTGCTTGATACTGTTCTCCCCCCGATGAGTTCAGGATTCCAAAATGCTCGAGTTAATGTGATTTTGGGGGCTTTTGACACCTGCCTACGGAGGTGTTGCTATTTGCCATCTGTAGTACGGCTCAAATACCAGGTCATGGCTTGCATAACAACTGGTAATACGTTGCCAGAAGGAATTAATGCTAGCAACTATGTGTCTTTCAATCTTGCCAAGTGCCCTGCCGTGCTAGGAACAAGATGCATATTTTCTTATTTTAATCCGATACTTCCTCAACTTTATTGGACCATTTGTGCCTGGGGAGTTTCCTGGAAAAAAGCTATTGGTAGAGGCTGAGCAACACCTGGGTTTTCAGTGGTGGGTAAGTACCGATGCCAACAAGCGTGCAGCTGAGAGGTGCAGTGTGCCCAGTTCTTACACATGTGGAAACTAGAAGCAGGGGACTTGAAAACTTATCACTTGGATTCTCTGTTAATAGAACAAACTGTTGACTTCTCTCCTATAGAGCAAATTGATTGCAAAACAAGATTTTAAGGATATTTGTGAAAAGATGGCCTACTTAAAAGAGCCAAATCTAACATGGAGAAATGAAAACCAGAAAACCCAGGAAATTATTTAGACAATACAATACTGCAGGAAAAACACATGCAAGAGGGCAGAGACAGTGAAGGGATGTTGAAGATAGTATAGGAAATATATGCTGTGATTTCCTGGAAGAAGGAGTACTTCTAGATCAACAAGGCAGGAAGCAGGAAAGCAAGTTGGTCATCGTTCTGCATTAAAAATGCAGATAAATATTGTTTCTTATGCCTGTATACACAACAATTTGGACTCTGCTTACAGGCTCAACAGCTTGATCTGCATTTTGTATTTTCCACTGTAAAGAAATATATTACAATAATGTCATGCTTTGTCTATGGCCATACAGGCTGTGTATTGTGTAACTATTGTCTATGTATGCACAATCGAATTATGCTGTGAGTGAAAGCATACTATTGCTAACAACACCTTGGTTGAAAACATGTTGGTTAACAAGAACAGCATTTATATGTTAATCAAAGGAATAATTGTACCGAAAGTACAAGTACTTTGTTGGGGTTTTTTTCCCCCAGTTTTAAAGTAGTTCTTGAGGGAAGAACTGGCCCCATCTCAAATAACTAACCTTGTGATATCACCTGCTTGGGAAGAAAGCTTTAGACTTTCTCACTCGCCAGTGATGAGCTGTGGAATCTCATTAGAGAGAGAGAGAGTTTGTGGGAATTTCTCTGTTGTGTGTGTGCACTGTCTGTTTGTGGGATGGTTTCCAAAGAGCCTTTCCTACAGACACACCTATCCATAAAGGACTCTGCTGCTGCTACACACATTAAACTTTTTAGATTAGAAATACAGATGTCATGAGCCCTTGAAACAGTCTCATTGTCCTAACCAGAATCTATTACCTAATTAAAGAGTATTGTCTTACTCTGTGTCTTACCAGATGTCCTCAGAGGCTTGCTTTGATCGGTTCCAATACAGTCAGGCCCTCAAAGTACGACAGGGACTCTGACCTGAAAACATTCTTTCCATAGCCTTGATATTGGCTGCTTTAATTCTCAGTCTTCCATCAGTTTAATAATAACTAGTGCTGGTTTATGTCTCTTTCTGTCACTGCACCTAATGGTTTGACATTGCAGCATTAGCATTTCTTCTGATATCACTGTATCTCACCTTACTGTGAGTGTCAGCACTTTCTGTGTATCTGGGGCTGATGTAAAGAAGTGAAAATGGATTTTATGTCCAGTGTAAGTACAAAGAGAGTGATTCTTATTTGCACCACAGCAACCAGGTGGAGGAGGTTTTAACAGCAGATTTGAATCTTAGATAATGGTTATAACTTTGAGACAGTTGTCATGAGTTTCTGAATAACTATAAGATTAAAAATAGTGGAACTCTACTTCATTACACCCTGTCATTTTCATCATCTGCATGTGATAGCACCCCTCTGCCATCCACCTGGCCCGGAGATTGTGGAGAGCAGTAGGTGGAGAAGCCAGTGATGCTGCTTCTAACTAGCTTACTGCCAGCAGGACTTCTCTCCAAGCCTAGGTAAAAGTTCCAGAAGCCAACTTCTGCACTGCATTCAAGTTCCATTTGTTTGAGTTGTAGTGAGCATATTTGAGGGCAACATTACAGTTTGGGACCTCAGTACTCCCACTCTGGACTTTCTCTGGACCCAGTACATTCTTTCTAGAAATTCTGTTTGGAATTCATTTCATTGGCTTGATTAAGGTCAAAGGCAGCGATTACCCAGTTGTTTTTTAGCTCTTTGCTGCAGGGGAATTTTGAAATGAACATGAATAACATTTTTTCTACACCCGTAGCAGGAGCTCCCTATTGGACTACCAGGCATGTAATTCTGTGTTACCTGTGCCTCTAGTTTAGAAGAGAACTTTGGAGATCTAACCAGATCTGGGTTAACCTAACAAGGTTCACACCAAGGCTGCTGTGTCTCACAATCTGGACTCAGTCTTAAATAGAGGTGTCAAATAGGAGTAAAAACATCATCTGTCTGTGGGTAAGGGTCTGAGCTGACAGCAGTGACATTTCTTCTAGTGGCAGTACCAGCAACTCCTCATTCATGCTTTGACAGAAATCACTGCTGGTGCTATGACTGACCAATTTCCGTGCAGGGTTTGATTCATGGCTTTTGCTGCTCAGACATTCTGTATTATTTTTCTTTAGAAGCTCGTAATTAAAACTGGCTTAAACTGTCTTGTCACGTAAAGCACAGCCTGAGAAGTTCTAACTTAGTTGCTGTTTGCTGATGTCTGAAAGTAATGGAATTTTGTCAGGCAATGGTGGCCAGTGTTGGTGCACAGAGATGTCTGACTGAGCAGCACAAATGTTTACCCAGCAGAGAGCTGAGGCTGCGGTAAAGCACAGAAATACCTGTCTCAGCTCCCAAAGGTGCAGTTTTCCATTATAAGCCCAGAATCTCTTACCTTCTACGAAGACAGAAAACTTAAATGCTTTGATTACAAGAGGGAAATTCAGAAGGGTTTGAAGAGTACTTGAACCAACATGTTAGGCTGCATCAAGAGGTGTATTTTTATGATAATGGGAATCAAATGAACCGCCTAAGGGCAAATAAGCAATTAGAGCAGAGATGAAAGTGTCTGACATGATCATTCAGAAATTAGACCTGTTTGGTCACTTAAGTCATCTTGCTCAGACAGTGCTGGCTGCCTGCAGCATAATCCTTACTGCCCAGCTCAGGGGGACAGCTTGAAGCCTTCATTGTCAGAGCTTTTTGTTTCAAATTGCAATATTTCAGAATGTGCGAGTCTGGGGGTATAAATTAAGGTTCCACTGACCCATATTCAATGCCTTTTTTTAATAAAGGGTGTTTAAGTCTTTACTGAGATGAAAACAATGAAATCTCTAGGCTTTGTGCTCTGAAGGGAAGACAACATAGGGCAAAAATTGTTCCTTGGAGGAATCTTACAGAAGCATATGATGCTCCCAGAAGAGGCAAGACAGGTCCAGTCCCCAGCCTTACTTTAAAGCCTTGCACTGTGCACACAAGACTTCTCTTGTTTGACCTTTGCAGCCATAAAGCTGGAATGACATCAGCATATTTCTAACATTTAGTTGGTTTGGAAGCCGACATGATACAATCTCCATACTACCCAGTAATGTGAAACTAACCCTAGTGAATAGTACATAAAGTAGTTGAATAGTTTAATTAATGGGAAGGAAAACATTCCACTAGTATAGCAGTGGAGTTTCAGTGCCACTTGTCGGCCTTCAGGGAATCCTCGTCTCGATGCTCCACGAGGTTTGGGTACCTGCCTTCAGACAGATGGGTTTGGTTCAAGCACCCCATGATCTGCTGAAGGCAGTGTCAGTTTCAACAGCAATTTTTGACTGTGGTGGCAAAAGGCAAAATGGATTTCTTTGTTCTGTGATTCGGTGACAGATTTTAGCTGCTGTTTTTGAAAAAGCAGAAAAGGCATGTAGGTTTAGATAGTGTATCAGTAAGAAAAATGTCAACAGTGGCTGGCCTTGGGCGCTTGAGGATTAACAGCTCTGTGCCTGTACCAAAGAGAATGAATCCTCGTTGACCTAATGAAACCTCAGAATTGTACACTGAAAAAATGATCACCGCAGTTTTGCAAGTGAAGTTTATATTAAGTGATAAGCTCCTCACTCTGAAAGCAGATTGGTAGTCGTGAACTCTTGGGAACGCATCATTTGCTTTTAACAGGAGAGGGGAAGACTGTGAAAGGTTAGTGATGAGAAAATACAAGGCCATTGGCAGTAGGCTGATGTTCTAGAAAATGCAAAATTTTGAGCATCAGAAAGCTTTTTGTAGAGTCAGAAATCAAAGTTACTGTCAGGGACTTCATCAGCGGTAGGATGAACGGGGAAGGGAGATCTTTCAGACATTTGCACATACCAGCACACAAATCAATTCAGGTTGCAGATTCTCCTGAAGCCATCGCGTCCGTCTGTAGCCGCAGTGCATGTGTGTGCTGGGCTGGTGCTCACGCCGTGTCCCTCAGCCCTCGTTGCCGGGTGGCATTTGTCCCTCACTGTGACACCCGGTCACCAGGACACCGCTGGCTGCTCTGGGACGGCTGGAACCAGACAGAACCAGCTGTGTCTAGCTGGGGCAGCCCCCCCTCTCCTTACAGAGACCCCACTGCCAGCCCTGGGCAGCGGCACCTGGTACGACCCGTATTTTTCAGGAACATAAAAGGAATTAGGTAGCTCTATAATCACACGTCAAGATGCAGGTTCACAGCAGTCTGCAGGTTCGTGCAGTTGTTCTGAAGTTTTGGTCGGCAGAGTTCTGGTAACAGTGGTGTTGTCTTTAAGGAGTTGCAGGATTCAGAGAATACTGTGCAACCTGCACATCCTGTGTGGTGAAGTAAACCAGTCCAGTGAATGTACCAGTCTGAGGGAAAGTTCTCGGCTAATTTACGGAAAAAGAACGTCCTTATTTCCAGCCCATGAACAAGTAAAGCGTGAAATAACAGAATGATGAATAGTTGAGCTTTAAGATTAATTTCAGAAAAGATAAGCAACTAAAAGGGAAGTCAAGTTCTTGGTACAACTCCTGGCTAATGGCAGTGACCTGATCTGGTGTGTTGTTTGCAATGTGGGCAGTTCCTTAAAAAGTAGAAATACTTGTAGATAAAGATCAGGCAGCAAAAATCTGGCTTTTCACATGCATGGGTTGATTCTTATTAAAACCCCCTTAATTCATATGTGAATAAAGCTTTACTTTCCTTTTCATTTGTGAAAATTGAATGTCAAGGCGCTGCAGAGCTGGGCTTATCTTGGTGGGCATTTCCTTCTGCTCCGTGAGCCCGAGGTCATGGCTGGGCACAGAGCGCGGCCGCGGGACCTGGGAGCCTGGCCCTGTGAGTCGGGACCAGGGGAGGCGTGTGGGAATTGTCAGCCTGCCTGCAGTTTCTGTAACAAGCAGGGTGTAAAAAAGCGATGGTACCTTCAGGATACATCATGAAAAGTATTCCTTCAAAGTAATTTAAACTTCAGATTTAACAAGTAAAAGCATTGAAAACTCATGACCCAGGCCCATTTCCCTTCAAGGAGATTTGTTTAAAATTTATATTGGATTTTTAATTGTTTTGGGGCATTTTATAATTATTGTCAATTTTCCTCCCAAATTGTGGGCCAAAAGTTTCCTTTAAAAGATTGCTGTATGTGTATGATGTTGACGTATGTATGTCTTTTAGAACTAAGATTTTAGTGGAAAACACTCTTTTTGTCCATGAAAACATAAGAGATGGCAGGACTGACTGAACTTCATTGAGGCAGTATTATCATTTGGCAAATCAAATCACAGACTCTATTGCATTTGCACTTTATGTTGCAATTTAGAAATCATTGGCCTGGTTTCTAACAAGTTAGCTGGGCCCTTCCTTATGGCTCTGTATACTTATGCAGTTCCTGCAATGGCAGAAAAATTCTGTACGTGGTAAAAGATGGCTTCCTCCTCTCAAGTATTTGTTTTATGCATAAATGTCTTATTTACATGTACTACCAAAACAATAATATTTCTGTTTGAACTAGCCTAACAAGAAGAATGGCTGCTGGAAGCTGTAGAGGGGTTTGCAGTATTGCAAATCCAAGGCAAGTGGGTGCTTACTGGAGGAGTGATGACAGGGAGATCCCCTGTTGCACAGAGTGAATCAAAGAGTGTCTTACGTGTTAGAGCTGGTGTTGGTTTTGGGCGACTGCTGGGATTGTCCCTCCTGCCACCTTGTTGTGCTGCTTGCAGGGCACATCTGTCTGGTTTTCTCCCCTATGGCCAGCACTGTGGAGCATCAGAAGCTGCTCTGAAGCATCTCCCTAAAACACCTCTTCCTGGTGTAAAGATTTTAATAGTGGGTGGTTTGCCTTGTTCAAATATAAGCCATAGTTAGATTAAAAAATAAATGAAAGCATGCAGTATCAGGCTGTGCTGACAGTTGCTGTCATGCAGTGATCCCTCTCTGAGAACTTGCTTGCATTCGGTAGTTGTCTTTAGTTCCAAGTGCACTGTGAGCAGACTGCCTGTAACTCTCAGTCCTGGCCACTAAACTTTGATAGCTTGTTTAGGATGTGGTGTAAGTTGCTCCTCTGTTGCCGAATGTTACTGAAGCACAGATAATCTCTAAGGGACTTTAATGTTGGGGAAAAAGAAGAAACTGAAATTACATTTAATCTTCTGCACTTCAAAAGACTTGTTCTGCAATATTTCCTTACCTTTAAAGATAGTAACTAGAAAGCTCATAGTGTGGGAGCCTTTGCTTTTAAATACTGCAGCAAGCATAATACTCGCTGGTTGAACTTGCACTTGGCAAAGGCAAAAGCTGGGGGGGATGTAAGGGAGCATGTGCTGCCCTTTGTAGTTCCAGTTCTTTTAGAAGCACTCACAAACAGCTTTAGTTTCTTTAGCAAATACAATGGCATCATTCTGGGCATGCCTAGTAGAAGTGTTCTGGGGCTAGTAAACTGTGAACAAACCTGTTTGCATTGCTGTACTGTACAGCGCAGCACAGATAAGCCCTAATTGTTATGCAACTCCTTAGCATAAGCTCCTGGCATGGCTCATGTGCTTCCCTTGTACTAAGACTGTCCAAAATAGCAACAAGAAAGCATGTAACTAAAGACACAGCAGGAGTGTAGGAATTCACCCAGGCCTTGGATGTTCTAAAGATTGAACAATTCCTCATTTTAAACCTTCCAAAATGCTAAGCATAATGTATTTTCTTCGGAGCTTCTTCAAGGTAAGCAATTTCAAACTTTTCCTGAGTGTGGGAGTTTGTTCAGTTTAGTTTTGTTTTGACAAGAGAGAAACTTAGATCTGAAGTCTTTGTACAGGAATGTAGAAAGTAGTTTTCTTGAGAACTGATGCCCAGCAAGTGCACTCACCAGGTTTGCAGTTTGCTTTGCTGTGTTAGCATTTGATTTGTAGAAAGTGATTATTTTCTGCTACAATAGAAAGGAAACGTTGTGGATTTATGTGGAGAGATCCTTGGATTCTGAAACCCATAAATTTTGTAGTGTAAGCCACATCCATCAACGGGGAGTTGTTTGCAGTGAAAGATGCATTTTATGAGGCAAAACCAAATTATAAGTAATCCTTCTTATGTTTTTCTGAAGTGTTTGTTGTATTTTAAATGTGCCAAATTGAACAATTGAACACTACCATCATTGAAAATATTTTAGGTACAAAATAAATTACAAAATGTTGCCAATAAGGGTAAGTTTATATTTCAAATTATGAAAACAAGCAGACCAAAAATCGTCAGTGATGAGTACGAAACCCCCTTGGGGACAGTTTCATTTTCTGTGAATCTAATAAATTCTACAGAGTATGACTGAGGTCCTGCCGCTGTCTGCTGTTGGACTGAAAAAGCTGTTTCAGATCCAAGTCCCACTCAGAATTATGGCACAGTGGTGCTGCAGCTGGAGCGTGTGCTGTGAAATGCGGAGATGATTTGGAGAAGTGTAGGTCAAAGGAAATGAAAGTTTAATCGGATTAGTGAATATTGGATTATGCCGTGATCTGAAATGTTATAATCTGAAGCACAAGAGAGAATTATGGTAATTTAGAAGAAATACTTAAGGAATAGAATAACTGCAATCAGCTGGATTCTAGCTTCTGATTATGTTGTCACTTGGACATTTTCATGCCACGCTGCTTCTTGGTGCAGTACACTGCAGGGGTGCAGCCGTGCTGTGAATCAGCACTACATCTCAACCCAGAGTTACTCTGTGGAGACAAACTGCCGCTTGAAATAAATGTGTGTGAGAAAAGGTTTAATTTTGGTCCTAAAACATGTAGCTACAATTAGCACCTGCAGCCACCCAATGGTTCACAGAAAACCAGCAGCACTTCTAAGCAGAAGGTGGGCCTCATTTTTGGCAGCCTTCCTTAGGGAGATTGTGGGGAGCTGGTCTTAAAAATTCCCAACATGTGGTTGAAAATATCTACTTAGCTTTTGTTGAATTACTTTGTTACTCTAAACACTGCATTCTTTGGGAAGTAAAAGCGAGGAACAGAAAAAATACTATAGGAAGGTTTTTCTCCGTTACTGGGATATCGCTATTGACTCATCATACTTGCATTGCTGTTTTATCACGACAGGCTTTGAAAAATTTTAGTGTAAAACATGCTGCTAAAGTGTATGTAAACTAGCTTACTTTAAGGTGAGGGAGTATATTCTTCTCAGTATTTTTTTACACAAGGTTCAGACATCCAAAATAGTGTTAAGACACTAGTATTTGAGAAAAAGAGGACTGAGTAAAACTGGTAACTGTCATCTGTATTATGGTGATCACTGGATCCATTCTAAAGTTTATAATTTTAGTTTTTAACAGCCTTGTGCCATCTTGTGTTGTTTTCAGTTTGAGAGAATGACAAGCGTCAGTTTAAGTCTACAGGTTCATTTTACATTGACTTAAATCTAACAGTCAGCTAAGTTGGTCAGGCTTTGTCTGAAATGGAGGTACAATTAAGACTGTTTTAATTACAGTTTCTTCATTGTTTTCTATGAAGTTTTATTGAAATAGGAAGCTCTTAATTGAAAGCTGGCCAAAACACAGGATATCTGGAGCTGTATCTTACAGGTCCTGTGCCCCATGCTGAACTCTGACATTCTTGCGATTTGGGTCACGCTAGAATAATGGCTCAAATAGCTGGAAATGCAGTCTGAGGTCTTAGCCATGTCTCTCAATAGGATTTTAGCTCCTAAAATCCCCATATCCACGTCTGGGAACTTGAAAAGTATCACCCTCACCTGACTGGAAAGAAAAAGTAGCGTGGGCAGAACAGCTAATAAACCTGCCCTCAGATTTGGGATAAGTACTGCTGACCCTATGGGAGGGAATTGTGAGGCCTCTTGTCCTCCTCTAGAAGTTGCACCAGCATGTCCCTGTCCCTAGATCTCCAGTAGTGCCGGAGCTGGGTGCAGGGCTGTGGGGCAGAGCTCGGACCCCCCCTGCCCTCCTTTGGTTCTGGCTGGAAGGCTTTCATAGCACAGAAATCCGAGTTTACGATGCAGAACTGTGCGATGGTACCATGGGTCGTTTCACTGCTTGTTCAAAATAGACACAAAATTGCACGCGTTTCTGATCTTGTGAAGATGTGTCAGCAGAGATATCCTGTCATATTTTGGCCAATCAGGATTTTTATCTCCCAAAAGAATCCATTTAAAGCCTTAATAGTTTTATCTTTGGTTCTGCCAAGAGAAATGGAAAGATGTTGTGATAGATGCACAACTTCTTTGGTTTTAGGTGCTGGTTTTTCACGCTAGTTTAAGTAATTCTCTAATTAAAATATTCTACGTGTCTGTTCACTTGGTGTGAACATATTTGGTTTTCACAGAAAACGTGCAGAAATCCAATTGTAACTCCTTATTAAATGAAAAAAATCATATAAATGGCTCAGATGAGCCATAATTAGTTTTTCAGAAGTGCAACAGTGAAGTTTATGGAAGTATATTATTGTTTTCTTTAATTTCAAAACCAGAAAATGCTGATTAATACTGCTGTCTTTTATAATGATGGCCACAGTTAAGAATCATGTTTTCACTTATGCCATGGAGCATTTCAAAACAAGCAGCCTGTCGCAGTCATTTTCAATTCTTGTCTAATACCACTGGTACAGCAGTAAACAAGGCATGATGCAGATTTGCCACTAATACCTTTAATGCCTCTAAAATAGTACGTGTATTGTTCTCTGTGAACCAAAGCTCCGCTCCAGGCCACTAATGCCAGCTAAACAATTGCTGCAGCTGCCAGTTACAGGCAGAGCTTTTGGGAGCCCTGCTGCTGCTGTCATAGGAACCACTATTGCACAGCTGCAGAACATCCTAAATTCATATCAGTGTTCAAACTTTTGTACACTTCTCTCTCTCATTGGCCACACTTTTGTTTAATTCTGCTCAGAAATCTGTGTCATCTGCTTGGTTAGTTTTTGCAGCCCATCCAGCTTAGACTTTGGATCTGAACCTAACTTCAGTGGTCTTCTCTTCAAACAATATGTCCAGCTTGCATTTACATGAATCAGACTGAAGAGTTTATTCACAATATATGTGCCTCTCTGAAGGATTTTTGTTCTGATTTAATAAATACATTTGTAGTAGTAACCGGTCTTGCATCTGTTTCACTAGATATTCACCTATCCTGAAAGTTCCCTCCTAAACTATGTGTTTTAATTCCTTTTTTATGACCATCAGTCTTTTACCTGGGCTGATCTTTGTTAGTCTGAGAGTCTTGGCACCTCTAAGATACCTGTGAAATGAGCACTAAAATAATGTCTGGTTACTCTGCTCTGCGGGTCAGCTGCTTTTTACCTTCTAGTGAACCTGCAGCAGATATGTCTAAACAAAGTTCTGATTTCAAGTGGACCTGTGCCAGACATTTGTATTTTCCCTTGGAATATTCAGAGTGTTGTCTCATTGAGAATGTACCTTGTTATCTGCAGAAGCAATTTGGTCTGTCATATGCAGCTGTAATATTGCTGTTGTGTGGGGCCATGTCTTGAATGTACCATAGGTAGCTGAATAATGACTGTGAGTATTGCAGGTTTTGCCTAAAATTAGGGAATGATTGTAACGTGCAGCTGTTTTAAAAATGCATTTATCAGTTGTTCGTCATCTATTCTAGACGATACGGTGTACTAATGTGATCGGTAAGTGTGCTCAACTGTCAGGCAAGCAGATACGACGCAGGTATCTTAACAGTGTATCAGGCTTTGGTAACCTGTGAGTGTGTGGAATCTCAGGTTTCCATCTTCTAGATATCAAGATCATCCTGTACAGCTGGATTTCTGTGCACTGATGCTGCAGCTTTCTAAATAGCAACAAAAAGTATAAAGGACAGTCAAACAGAGCATTTCAGTGTTGGGTGGGAACTGCTTTCTTGCAAAACTGGCTGAAGAACGCTGTCAGTGTTTAGCTAATTAACTTTTTCTAGCATAAGTTAATCCAAGCCAATATTGAGCTGGAGCTAAAATGACAATCCTACAATGTCAGCTTAGATCTTCCAGTAACATCTATAGCAACTCTTACTACCTGAGTAATAACCCTGCAAGTAATACCAGAATACACACCTCTTCATTAAAAACTCAAAGATGACTGCTAATGTCTCGTTTAATATGCAAAACAACAAATTTGTATGATTGCACATACGGTTGTAAGAACCCCTGGCTTATATATAAATGTAGAGTGGGTATTGTAGTCAATGCTGTGAATTTTTGTCCTTGCAAAAATATAAAAAAAAAGGACTTTCATTTTTAAATGTCTTTAAAAATATAGCTATCATAGGAGTATAAATTAACATATAAAACTCCTCTGTGTAGGTCTTGCTTTCAGGGGAACTGAAGTAGCTGTAGATGAATACTCTTCAACTGAGGTAACCATGAAGTCTTAATTTTGTCCACAGAAAGTAAAATGCTTTGGTTGAAGTGCATTTTACACTGAAACAGGGAGTGTGATGGCCAGAGTTAATGTTTCTAATAATGGCTTTGATACTAAGGAAGAACGAAAATGGATATATTTTATTCCTGCAGTGGCTTCCACCTAAAAACATTGTTATTTTCTGATACTGAATTAAGCTGCAGAGTGTATGGCAAATCATCAGGACTGGGAATTTCTTATCCCAGACAGTTATCTTGTACCTTCTTAAACCAAAAATGTGTCATGGCGCATGGCAATGGGCAGTCTTCATGGAGAAAATGATGCTGCACTACGGGAAAGAACATGACACCAGATGAGAGTGCAGGGGCTATCCATTTCTGTATCAAAAGCAAAGAAATTGGTGAGAATAAACTAAGAGCCAGCTCACATATCAGAAGATTAAAGAATTGCCCTGAAAATACTATTAACTGAAAAATGGAGTGAAGTTTGGATCATTTGTAGCTTTTGTGTCAGTGTATCTGTGCTAGTAAGGAAACAAAGTGCCAGATGAACTCTGTTTTTAAAGGAGGAGTGTGTTTTGCTTGGAAGAGGCTTAAGGAGATATAAAGGGAAAGGTAGAACTGCTTAGTATGCAAAGTATCTGAATCATTAAAATACAGAGTCTCTGAAGCGTTAATGAGTCTTTGACAGTAATGGAAACAGGAATTAATGGCAGCCAGGCAATTCCTGATTAACCTGCCTGTATGTATGTAAATTAAAAGGGGTGATGCACACATATTCCATCTGAAATACTGCTGTGGGAGTTAGGTTTTCTTTGTCTTCAATGCAAGAGTGCTATTATCAGTCTAGGAGGGTGGGAGCACATTCTGCATCCAGAGTATTAACATTTGTGATTAATACTTATTTCAGTATATAGTAATGCGTGTCACTTTTAAGATAAGACAGACTGATCCATGACTTACATTGCAGATGATGTCCGCTAAAATACAAGTGTAACAATGGGAAAAATGATAATGTATCCGTCAACAGGAATTAACAAATATATCCATTAGCTCAGGCCTTTACTTGAAGAGGTACTAAGTGAGATTACATTTAATGGAGTCACTTTGGCTTCTTTGCCACTAGGATTATTTACAAAATGCATCTCAGTATGTGACACCATAAATTGTTTGTAGGCTCTAGATGTTCCAATAAAAGTAGTATCTTATGTTTTAGAAAAGAAAACCTGGCCCATTCAGAGAATATATGTGAAGAGCGAAGTCCAGGGGTGAAGAGTGGTTTGCTTACAGGTAGAAGTGTGGGAAACGTTTTGAAGCTCTTGGTCAGCTTTTGTGTCTTCAAAGCTCATTTTATGTTGGGATCCAGATTTCCTGCAAAGTGGCCATTGGTACCTCAGTCAACAGTTTTCCAAATCACCAGAATTGTGACATTGTTGCCTGTGCTGCAAAGAATTCAAGCTACCTGGAAGTCACAATTTACTTCTGCCTTCAGAGCTGGAATCCTGCACAGCTAGAAAAGGGCTTGCTGCTGAGAAACTTCCAGTAACATGATTGAAGTCATACAGAGGAGTATATAATTATTTAGATAAGGAGAGTTTCAATTAACATGATTGCAATCTAGTAGCACTTAAACAGTGTTCCTTAAGAAAAGGATTTCACCCTGTATACAACCTATAAATGAAGAATGAAAATCCATATGATTAAATCACACCACAAAGTTAAAAATTACCAGGACGTATACATAGCCTTAGGTTCAACTTTTGACCCCACAAGAACTATTGCCTGAGTAAAAATCCCGGGAGACAAGACAAGAATTTGCATCAGATTAATTGTCAATGGCAATGTTTTTGTGGTTTTATGCAAAGTGCAAGAAGAAGAATAAAATAATGAACAGTTCCTTGCAACATGCAAGCACTCCTTGAATAGGACAGCCTTGTTCCAGGCACCTCAACCAGCTGGGGCTGGAACCTGTGGAGGAATTTTAAGCAATTTGCTGAAATGCTTCACAGCCAAAACAGCATCTTTCAGATCACACACAGAAAATTAAAGGTGAAATACTGATGTGCTTTTCAGGGGACAGGTCTTGCCAAGATGAAAAGTAGAAATTCAGGCAACGCTTGCTCCAGCAATGGATGACAACTCCTCCTCCTTCTGTTTATAACACTTCTCTGTCTCAAACCCCCTCTGCTGAGCCAATTTTCCACAGTGACGCTGAATAGGTGGGGGCTAATGAGCAATCTGTTCCTCTTGGAAATCTCCCATGGCACGCTTGCCACAGACATTCGCTCAGTGCCCGCGTGTGGCAAGCTGAGGACAGCGCTGAAATTTGAGTGAAATGCTGCCTGATCACATACACAACCTTTATGGAAAAAAAAATAGTAGTGCTTTTCTTTTTCAATGGAGTCTCATAAGCATCTTTGCTTCTCTGGTACTAAAAAGTTCTCCTTTTAAAAATAGTATTGTGATCACAGAGGGCCTCAGATAAGATCTGTGTGCAGAGCCTGGCTCTCTCTACTGGCTGAGATTCAATGTTTTGAACAGACAACTTTTCGATCAAGCTTACAGTATGACCTTTCCAGTTTTAAGAACAGTTTTTAATCTGTTCATAGCAGGTGAACATCAAGCCCTGTGTATTCCCTGCGCTTATTAAAGAGGTCAAGTATAATAATTTAAGAAGCAAATAACCAGTCGTATGAAGAAACCAAAGTTTTAATAAGTATCCGTGGAAAAGCAACAACAACAATTCAATGCATTATCAGACGAGCATTGAAAAATTAGCAAAGTCAGATAGTGTTAAAAATGGGTATTTCTGCAGTTCTGGAAAGGCAAAAAAGTCTTTCCGTTCACAGTGCATCCCTATCAGTTGAGGTTAAGTTTCTGCAGTTTACATAAGGAGTGAATTTTTGTCTGCTATCTCAAATTCTAGTGTACGTATATTCCAGTTTTTACTTTGATATTTAAACGACAAATACGTGTTATTAAATGGTATTTGGGATACACTTTATGTCTTTTTCATGGGAATTTTCATGAGCTGAAAGTCTTAGGGACCTCTGTAATAGAAATTGTAAAAAAATTATGGAAAGGCAATGCATGATTGGGATAGTTTTAATCAAGTGTGAGGGAAATAATATATTTTGAGAGTTAACCTTAACACTGTTAAATGTGATCCTTCTGTCTTCACCTGACACTCTCTCTTCTGTAGATTTATTTCAGAGCTTCTCTGCTAGATTGCTCTGGATAGTTAGGTATAACAGATATTTAGTGTGCAGGTAACTTTCAAGCAGTGAAAAGAACAGGAATGCACTCAAAATCACCAGCAGGCTGAAATAATCACAGCCAAATAGATAAGACTTGGCTCTTTCATACTGTTCTTTCATCAGGCACGAAGCTATTGTAGAGTACTTATGGTTGCAACAGGGTTTCAGCTGATAGCAGATACCATGTCACTGTTAATTGTAACTTTTCTTGTCACACAAAGTTTGTCTCTAGTTCATGCTGGTAGGTGATTGCAGTTCCTGTAAGTGTGCATGAAGGTAATGTGTACGTTAATTCAGCTCCATACACAACCACGTAAACCCTCCCTGTCAACACTAATACGTTTTTGTTTATTCTAGATTTCAGTTAAACAAGTGAGATAATGCCCTAGCAATTGAATTAATCTTAACAACCCATGGTAAAAGATTAATTGCAGCTTCAGGAGTCCGTTTTGAAACAGATGGCTTTAAATATTTGTCACCAATTACAATGAAGACAATTATTTCTTCAGAGGGAATGTCTATTCCGAAGTTGCAGATGATGCAGTAAAACCTCAGCTAGCTTCCCTGCTGACAGTGAGGTAACATGGGACAACACGGGGACTGATGGCACAGCAAAATCTGGCTCAGTGTCTGGGTAAACAAGTGAACTGGGAGCTTGTGGGGAGCTACTGCGGCCATGCCTGCGCTCTCACCCTGCTGCCAGCTCCTGGTTTGGCTCCTGTCTGCAACTGCTGCAACGGGATTTGGTCTGAATTTTGAAACTAACATCTCCCAAGTCAGCTGTAGGGGTGTTATTTTATTTTGGAACAGCTAGCTGATTTATTTGAGGAGACACATGAATGTTACCTTATTCCAATTTTGACCATCTTCACAAGAATCAAACTATTTGATTGCCCTTCATTTATTTATAAAATGAAACAGTTTTCTGATCCAGAGCAAAACATTTAATAATCCTACAGGTAATGTCACATGCTTCTCAAATGAAAATGGAAATCACCTGCAAAATTCCCTTTAAAAATTCACAGCAAAGCTAGCCATTCTGCACTACTAAAGCTATACCCATATCTATATACATAATATGCATAATGTACATGCTACATTGCTGTTCCGAATTACATCTGTAAGTGGGAAAGCCAGAGATGGGGTGTTGTGCTACCAGAACAGAGGACTCTTGCTGCAGAGGTGTACAGTTATGGTCATAGTGTATGCTACAGTATTTTTTTGTTTTTGAATTTACTCCCAGTATAACATACCTGATATCACCACGTTAGGAGAATCAACCAGAAGCCTAAAAAGTTTTGTGCCACTCCCTTTTCTCTTTCTTCCTTTACTCACCCCGCAAATGCAAGAGAAAATAGGCAAACCAGCCCCATGTAGAAATAAGATGATCTGCTTCCTCAGCATTTTTTTATCTTGCTGGCGAGAGCTCGGCTCTGCCCAGTGCATTCTGCCTGCTCGGCAGGTTCAGCTGGACACGGCGATCTCTGTGCGGTTGCTCTTTTTGTTCAGCTTTGTCCCGCTGCTGAGTTGCTGTGTCTTGGCACTGGGGAGATCAGTCTTGTGGATCTTTTTTTCTCTCGGGTGTGAGGTTTAAACTCCTGGAAAAGTATGTCCTACACAGACAGTTCTGAAAAGAGGAAAAGAAGCCAAAGTCAGCTTGAATAGGGTACTCCCAGAAGTCTTATTTCTGTGAAGAAAAAATTTAAGACTCTTGCTAAGATCCTTGGCTTCCTACCATCACACCTGGCCTCTGCTAAGTGCATCATTCAGCAGACGGTAAGGGCATGGGCCTGCTTCTGGAAGGCTGTTTCTACTTACTATTGCTGATTTGGTAATTCAGGCACCATTAGCTAATATTACAGGTCTTTGCTAGAAAGTGTGAAAGAACTGGTGTAATTGTTATTTGCAACACCTTAAACTTTTTCTAATGAATTTTTTTTTCTTTGAACCCCAGTGGCATTTGTTTCTCTGCAAGACTTCTGAATAAGGAGGCCAACTTTTGCCTTGCTTATTTTGTTTATCCAAATCATGATGAAGGCATTTACTAAAAGCAGTTTGTATGTCATCTTGGTGTACCAGTCATTGCTTTATCAAGGCTGAGAGTTTCCATGACAACTAATTAATAAAGATTAGCTTTTCTTATGGAGCGTAAGACCTCAAGTACATCTTGTTTTGGGATGTAGATAATCTCTGATCTGGTTTTGGAGACTGGATCTTGTCAAAGAGATGCCACAAGCAATCTGTTCTGATTTATAGCCAGACTTGGAAGACTATTAGGGGTGAAATCTTTTTGATGGCTTTTATTTTCCCAGTTCGTACATTTGTGCACTTGCTTGTTTGTTTTCCTGTCCTTAATATGCGAGAGTTTCTCAGCCACTTTTGGTTTGAAGGACATGGGAGAAACCCACGCTCCTTAACTTTTGCTAACTTTAAAATTAACTGAAGAACAACCTAGGTCTACAGACAGCTAAACTGTGTTAAAACAAAGTTATTTAGGTGAAATGCATGATGTTATATTGCTAATAAGAGGTATCGTAACAAAATATAACATAATTTTTGTGTTTTCTTAACATAATTCTTACATAAAGTACCTCTTATGTTATTAAGACATATCACCAGAACTTCCAAAACAATCTGGATTTTGCCTGCCAAATTACTTTCTGTATTAAGAAGTATTTGATTTCATACTTAAACTTTGCTCAGCTGTGAAGTTGCTAACAATGCTGTTGTTTTCTATGCATGGGAAAAGGGAAGGTGGGCATCAAAACTCCCATATTCTTAAGGACTTCTATAATCAGCTGGACTTGGGCAACACATGCTGAATGTTTCAAACACACTTGGGTGATGCTTGCCTGAATTTTTTTTTAAGGGTGAGCCAGGGACAATCTGATGGTTTACACTTGATTTTACTTGGATATCTGAGCAAATTGAAACTCGTTTTGTTTGCAAAACCAAAAGGTTTTAGAAGAGACGGGTTTTAGTTTAAATGAAAGATGATGGTTTTCTATAAACTGAGAATATAAGCGTTACATCTATGCATTTCTTGTCTTCCTGTATCAAAACCCAGAAAATTTAGAATGGTAGTCTATGTTAAGTTTGGGGTTTGATCTCCCTTTCTGTCTTTGCCTTGAAGCAGTGAAGTACTACTTGGCAGTTCTCAAGGTTGCGTCAGTGCCATGTTAAGCGATGAGAAAATGATGTAGAGCTGCATAAGAGTGATAGCACTCTAGTAACTACTCAAGAATTACACTTCAGCAAAATGCTTTGTTTTGCCTTGACTTTCGTACCTTCTTATTGGGCAAAGCATTTTTGCAAGCGAAACCCTTTTTACTGCTGACATTTAGTTATAGACATGTTGCTTTGGGCATATCTTTCAGCTAGCCATCAGGTACCAGATGCTTTCTGATGTGCTGTCAGTACACTCAACTCGTCTATCGTAAACCCTTTGACAAAAAGCTAGTCTTAATAAGATCTGAAAAAATGTCTCCTCAATAGATGTATTTTATCATTCCTTTAGTACAGCAGGTTCTCTCACTAAGCTTGCATGCAGTGAGCAAGGCTTGACTGACAGAACAATCTTCTACAAGGTATCTCTGCAGCCATTCAGTGCTGCATCCATTTGTATGAACCGTGCCAAGTGCTTTTGGTGCCCTGGGAATGAGGACCCTGCTCTTGAAAGCCGAGACATAAGCCAAGAGCACCCACATTTAGGAGGAAATGTGCATTCGCAAACTGGAAATAACTGATGCAGCATATGGCATCATGGCACAGCACGTTGGGCAGAATGGCAATAATGTGGAAGCTGACCGGGAAGGCGGGTAGGAGTCGGACTGTCAGAAATCCCTGGAGAATCATGTCAGTAACTGTAGCACAAGGATCTGAGTCTTGCCAAATTGCATCTGTTTTTCAATACATCAAATTTTGTCACTTCTTCTTTGCATCGGTATTTAGAGTCAACCAGAGAGCAACTGAAGAATAGCCTGTGTTGCCTTTCTGCAGATGTGCACAGCTGGATTGTGCCCTGCAGGGCCAGGAGTGGAGAAGTTCCCCTCCAGGAATAGTTCTGCAACTTGGAGGAGCTGCGGTCCAGGCCTGTCTCATTCCTTGTTGTGCTCTTGTTCCCTGAGCAATGCTTTAAAATCCCTAACTAGCATGCTAAATATTTACATGTCTTGCCAGGAGACTTAGATGTCAGTGTAGAACACAATTATCCTAGAGAGAATTTAACCCTTGTTTATTTCAAACCACACTTGAGGAACTTGGCTGCAATTAGTGGCATATGGGTCTGTGTCAATGAATCGTATTTGTTCTGGGTGTATGGCTCTGGGTCTGGACTGATACTTTGTAACGTGTCACTTGAAAATACATGAATTTTGCTTTTGCTTCACAGTGCATGTGACTGACATCCTCCTATTTCTCTGTGTCATATTTTCTTTTCCTATTTTGACTCATCTCTGCTGTTTCAAGAGCAAACTTGCCACGTGTTTTTAACTCCAGGAGTTTAGTGTTTCAGAGAAAATGACACTACTGCTGCACTCAAAGAACTGTGTGAACTGGGGTCTTTGTGCATATGCAGAGATTAAAGTAAATGCAGCTGAATTCCCAAGTAACAAACACAGGCAGAAAATGTCTTTACGGACAAGATTATTTCCACTACAGGGTTGTAGATATCATCCCCAATATTTTGTACTGGAAATTTTACAGGATTAGAGGTTCAGTGTCAGATTATTTGGAAAAGAGATTATTCCTTATTTTGTAGATGATTGAGAATACTTATTCTGCCTTTTCTTATGATGGGAGACAGGTAACTTCCCTACCTTTAAGAATTTTTAGCCTCTTGAAAAGGAATGCGTCCTGCTTCTTTTTGCTGGGGTCTTTTTCCAGTCAAATCAGTTTCTCAAACAAGAGTAAAGACACAGATTTGGGCATGAGGGGCTATTGCGAGGTTATAGTAAAGAAAGCATTTGTAGGCACAAGTCCCTTTCTGGAGAGATGAATATGCTGGTATGAAATTTGGCTCAAAGTGTGCTAAGAACAAACAGTTTCTCCTGCCGACATGTTTAGGCAATTTAACTTATTATTTTCAGAAGTGACTATTTTCAGCAGTGGGGGGTTAATAGGCTTCATTTCTATGCTCAGAAACAGTCTAGAAATTATTTTAACATCAAAAACTATGGCATTAACTGTGGCACAATAGAAAATATTAAAAATGCTGAACGTTCAGTATCAGCATGAATTATTGTCATGTGCACGTCTGGTATCTCAGATATTTTCTCACCCTTCAGAATAAGCTGTGCTTGAAAACAAGTCCTCAGGTAACCTGAATCCTCAGGTGACCCCCTCATCCCCCAGGGCAGGGAGGGCTGTGAGGCAGAGGCCTTGGGCTGGAGGTGGTGGGTTCCTGGGCACAGGGAGCAACTGAGCCCTTAGCAGAGAATACGGGGTCTGGAGCAGGGGCTACTGGGCAAAAGGTCTTTGGAGTAAATCCTCTTATTATTATCCGTGCTTGCATAACACTGCTGAATCTAAGCGATGTTTTTATTGATGTTTAAATATGTATTTATCATCTTTAAATGGACTGGCTGTTTGCAAGTCTTCACAGGTAATATCTGTGGAAAAGTTTGACATAGACAACATTTCTCTGTCTCACTGTTTTTTCTGAAAGAAACTTTTAATTGTGGAAGTAGAATAACCTTTGCTCTCTGAGAAGAGTATTCATCCTTTTCCAGTCATTCTCATAAATGAGGCTTTCAGGAAAGAAGAAATAAGACTTTTACTTCCAAATCAATAGAGACCCTTTTTGCCCCAAAAGTAAGAAGAACACAAGGCTGTATTCTTGCAAATGGGATACTATTAAACCCCACTGAAGTAAGAATTCAGCCTTGGAAATAAGTGAACCTTTTCAGATCTTGCTCTTAGTCACTCTCAGTCTTTGATACAGAGATATAACATTATTTTAAAATTATTCCTAAATGTTTAGGGCTTGTCATACAACTTACACATTGTACAATGTGTACATTGTAAATTTAAGCTGATGCCGGGGAAGTTATTTTTACCGTATTCTTGGAGAACAAGTCCCCACACCCTGGAAAGGAAAAATTCAAAACTGTAGTAGTCTATGGGAAGAATTTGAAAATTGTGTTTAACTGCTTCAAAATCAGACAGAACTGTGTGTTGTTTCCCTGAGCTGTGTTATGTGTGTATGTTGTACCGCTTTGTTATCAAGCTTATTGGTGTCTGTCTTTCCCTGAGGCAGAAGTCGCCCTGATAGAGAAAGTAAACGGTGGTGTTGGTACTTTGCCCCTTTGTGATTTTCAGTTTATGCTTGCAAACATGAACTGAATGAGTTCAGCCTCCGTGAACAGCTCTGTCTCCTTGGCAACTCCAAAGGGAGAAAAGATGTTGGGAATGCCTTTACAAACACAGGGCTGCTCTACCTCTGCGCGTAGTCCTGCCAGTGAACGCTTTGGAGTGAGGCTGCCCTCTCTGTTTTTGATGAATCACGGCACAGACCTTGATATTTCAGCCAGCTTTTTCAGGCACAGATAGAAACCTCCAGTTCGGACTCTTGACGGTTACTGAAATGATGCTAAATAGCATAGATGTGAAATAGCCTCTCACATTTTGAGCAGGACGGGGCACTGAATCTACTTGTTGTCTCTGGAGAATACGAAGAAGGCTCTAACTATGGATGTTTCATAAACTGGATGTTTTAATAGCAGGTCATGCTCTTCAGGTGCCTGATTTTTAGGGCTTCCTTCTCTCTGCATAGCCAAACACAGATGTATATCAAAGACATCTTTTGCATGCTGCTTGTTATTAAGCATATCCCTGTAGGAGATGCCTGTGAAGTGTTTCATCTTTGTGAAGTCCCTGTGGTTTAAAACATAGCAGGACTGCTAAAAGGATTCTGCTTGAAATGCAGTAGTTGTAGTTGTTTTATATCTAGGTCATTGCTCAAAGTGAGAAGCTCCAATATGCTGTCAGTGCCTTTTGTTGTCTTGAACAAATGTGTTGGATTCCTCCTCTGACTTCCTGAGCCTCAGTTACTTATTCCAAGAACAGTGTATTAAATTGATAGCTCCCAATCCAAATAACTTAGAGACAGGTTCTTAGAAGACACAGTGCACATGTGCTGGAGTCTGATATGCCAGTTTGGATGTCTTCATTGTGCTTTTCAGAGTTGTACAGACCAACTTGTGCTCAGTTTTCTGGATCTCTGAGCTGGAAGCGTGCAACTGATTTCCATCAGAGAATCTTCACCATAAAGCTGAATCTGAACTAGTGTGTCCTGACTCATAACACAGATGAATGATGCACAACTGCTGGCACTCACTCATATGGATGCGAACTAATTTTCCTACAAAGTTTGATGCCAGAAATGTAAGCTAACTAACAGGAAGTGCTAATAGAAAGACTCGTATCTGAAATCCCTCTTTCCTCCACTTTGAAGCTAAAGGCAACAGTGGAATAGCGTGATGTTTGGATTTTAATTTTGGATTGGTCCTTGTACCATTTTGGGTCAAAACCAAGATAGCAGCACCTTCACTGGGTGGTGGTATCCTGTGTATGAGTGTATCAGCTGACTGCGTTTTGGGTAAAATTCTTAGTTTTATCCTTTTGCAGTCATCTTCTTTGCTCTGTTCTTGTTGTCAGGGTTATTATGGAGGTCTTTTAGCACAGGATATGGGAGCTTCACAGCAAGGTGTTCTCAGTGTGGCTCTTGCAGTTACAGACAGCTCCATGTGTTCACTTTGTGTGGCTTGTGAAGTGAGGTGGATGAGGATGGAAGAGTGGGCCCATGACCCAGTGTAATGGGATTTTATAGTAGATGGTGGTGAGTTGCTTAATCAGAACAGGATTTAGCAATTTCAGTATTGGCATAGTAGTAAATATTGGATGGGGCACAAGTCTCAATGTTGCTCCAGAGAGCTGCTCCCATGATGATTGGATTGATGAAAATTGCAGGAGTATATTTGAGTCGCCTACAAATTGCTGGAATTGAAACGTAATATTCCCTGCTTGGGAAGGGAGCAGACTGCCAGTGAAAGAGCATCACCGATGCATGCAGGAGAACAGAAGTGTATATAGGGTTGTAGAAGTGTCTGACCTTTAGAGGAGGAGTAGACTGGAGTCCAAATATAATCCTTTGGGGTGTTTTTGTTTAGCCTGTTCTTTTAAAACACAATGGATAAAAGAGGCAGAGATACTGCCTTTCTACTTTGGTAAATATGGTAAAAACAGATAGAGCAGGATGATTGCAATAATAACATGCTGGTGTAACTGTACTTCTGGGTCTCATTTCTGCACAGCAATGCCACCAGCTGATAAACTTCATGGACATGCCCAGTTCTGCCAATCAGTGCAACAGATAGAAATCCTGACTGAAATCCCAATGGAACAGTATCCTACATGGTAGCTGTCCCGACATAGTTAATCAAATAGTTAATTATCACCATGATGGTGATCAAGCAGCTGATTTGAAAACAGAGCAATAGGCTTTTTCTGAGCAATAGGCTACAAGTTTGGGTTCGGTCTCAAAGCTTAGAGAAGCTGTGAGAATAATTTGGAGGTGATCCAGGGGAGCAGCGAGAGACGGGAATCATCAGCGTTAGCTGCTCTGGGTTAAATCCAGAGGGACTGTTACGGTGCCTCCCTTGTGAGACAGGCAGCAGCGGTTGTAGAAGTGCTTGTGAGCCCATTTCTGAGAAAAGGATTTGAGAGTTGTGTTTGAACTTCTGATTACCTGTGCAAGAAGAATGATGACTGATGAAAAGAGTTGGAGTGGCAAAAGTGGTGCTGAGCTGGCTTTGGCTGCGGAGTTGTTCCTTGGGTTGTGGTGGAGCCCTGCAACCCCAGCCACTGAGCGTGTGGTTTACCTTGGAGCTCCTAACTCCCTCAGGATGCCTGAGGAAGCGTTTCTGTTACTTTATGACTTAGTCCTGCTGCCCACAACCACACAGCTGGTACAGCAGACCTACTGCAAGAAAAGAACAAGACTGCATTTGCCCATTAATACATTTTTGGTTTGGATTTTTCTCTAACTGGAAAGATATTTTCTCTGTTGGAATGGTATTTCTTCTGCTGGTAAATATCTGGAAACTAAGGACTCTGTCGTCTCTTTTTACTTTGGAGACCCACAAAAGAACTGAATCTATCAGAGAAATTGAGGAAGTGTTTTCTGGAGTGATCTTGCATAATCTTGCATGTTTTTACGTGCTGCATTTTGATCTACACTGTGCTATAGAGGATTATTACCCTGTGTTGAATTTCAGCTTCATGCTCAATGCACTTCACCGGAGTTGAATGTTTGAGCAAGTGAAATTATGCCAAACCACTTGTGACTTGCAGAGATCCAGTCTGAAGCTCTTTCCCTCTTGCCAAGCGCCATCCTATGCCTTCTAGTATGTCAGAAAACATTTTTACTTTTGCTATGAGCGAAGGTTCAGAGGGAGAGTTATTACCTTTCATTAGAACAGCTGGTGTATTTGGGGAGAAAAACAGATACCCAACCCCTCTGTCAGCTCTGACTGAGGAAGTCTGGCTGCCCGCCCTCCCTTGGCATCAGCCTGTTCCCCAAGATGCAATAACATGAATCAGGATTGGAGAGCAGTGGGACTCTGAGGATATCCTTCTGCCTGAAAGGAAAGCTGTGCAGCAGATGTTCTGGGCGAGCTGGCTTCTGAAGCTGCACGTGCTCATCACCCCTGCTAGGAGGCAGTTCTAATGTGGTGTAGCGTGGAGCTTGCACACTTCTTGGGGTCTGAGTTAGTATCACCGTGTTATAGTGCAGGTACAGCAGCCTGCTCAGGGCTTTCTAATCCGATATCGCACCATATGAATCAGACGTTCCCTGTGACGAGCCAAACTAGGGACCTATTTTGACTCTTCCAGGACTGGAGGGTATTATAGCCCTGCTGCATAAGTTTTGTAGATTTGTCAGCAGATATGTGAAATATTATGAGGTTACCGACTTGTTCTTCCCCATGAGTGGGGTGAGGCTCTGGAACAGGTTGCCCAGAGAAGCTGTGGATGGCCCATCCTTGGAAATGTTCAAGGTCAGGCTGGATGGAGGAGCTTTAGGCAACCTAATTTAGTTGGAAGATGTCCCTGCCCACAGCAGGGATGTTGGAACTAGATGATCTTTAAAGGTCCCTTACAACCCAAACCATTCTATGATTCAATGATTCTTTTGTCTAGTCTACTTGGCCACCTGGACTGAGAGAATTTTGCCATTTGGGACAATCATTCCCTTTTCCCACTGGGCTGATCTCATCCCACATTTACAGTGTGAGCCTTTCTGTACAGGAAGATCCTACCTGCCCAGGTAGTGGGGGAACTGTGCTTCTGTCTTTGCCCTCTGGAATCTGGCATGGCCTTCTCAAAACCAACTTTGGCCAGGGCTTTCACATTAGTTTGTTCTGTGGCTGTGTATGGATATGTGTCTGTACTGCTGACTGGTGCTATTCTAACACTGACAAAACCTAAGTCTAAATAGATGAAACAAAATGTAGAATAGAGTAAGTTCAAGTACCTAACTTCCCTGCAGTCTGGGAGCCCTAGTGTCTCTGAAAGAGCCTTCCAGGGCTTCCCAGTGTGATGAAAAGCTGACGCTTGTCTTCATTGTGAAAAAAGCTGGGAGAATACCAGCCTGGAAAGGTAGCTCTTGTTCCTAGGAAAGGCAGCTGAGCATGGACTGAAAAGCAATTTGCTTCTCTGCAACAGGGGAGCAATGAAGCCTGAGATGGCCTAGGATGAGACAGGCCAGGATAACGAAAATATGAGCATTTGGGGATGGAGCAGTGAGGCGAGGTCCAGAGAGACTGCAGTAGCTGTAAGGCTAAAAGGAAGCTGTGGGGACAGGAGGATAAAGAAAAGCTTGAGTGCTCTCTGTGAGTGGACGACTTACTTCAGAAAGCTTGTTCTTTCCCCTGGAAAGAGAGAAAACAGCAGGTTAAATTAATAACCTAAGGAAACAGGCTTTCCATTCTAGAGAATGAAGCTCAGCTTCACCCGGAGCCAGTCAGGGTAGGCTAAGGTAGGGCTGGCCTTTAGCTTTTCCACACATCAGCACACTTTTTCAGGAGGAAGAGCCGTCCAGTGCTGCAGCTTTGGTAGAGACAACAGCCTGGACGCATCCACCTTCTTGGGTAGATGGGGACACTCAGTGGCTGCACCCAAGAGACCTACCTGATCTAACTGAGCTCTTGTTCAGATGCTCGGGTTTTGCTCTTTGCAAATTTAATCTCTAGCCTGATGAATGAGGCTCCAGGACAAGAGTCATCTCTCTCTGACCGACAAGTCAGTGTACTCAGCTGTGCAGCGCTGGAGGAAAACAAGGAGCCAGCAACATCCACCCCCTGATGAGCCCCAGTAATTTAACAGCAGAAATATAACTGGACTCCTTAGCATTGCTCTTCATGCTCCAGCCAATGCTTACTCTGCCTTCATCAGTTTTGCAAACTTTGTGGACAGACAGTGCTAGTAAAGGAAGGACTATCAGATTCACCGGAGGTAATCTCAAGTAACAGGAGGCTGTCAGGTGTAAGGGTCAGGCTTGGGCTGAGCTGTGCATGAGAGGTATGAGTCCTGTTCATATTAAATGTTAGCTTCCTTTTCCTTTTTTGTTGTAGAGCTCTGGTAGGGATGAGGAAGTCTCTCAAGAGGGAGATGCAGTATGCATGATGCTAAGCCTAAAAGGTTCTCCAGAGATTTAGATTCTAGCCCTATAATGTATATCCAGATGTATACCCAAATGTATATCCAGATGCTGGAGATATATATATCCATAATATATATCCAAATGTATATCCAGATGCTGGGAATTGCTTGTCCAAGCAGTCTGAACCTCTTATGTATAAACTGTTAGGCTGGAGTCCTTGCAAAATTGTTCAACATGGGAGTGAGATTTCTGGTATGTCTTTGGCTAACTAAACCAAAATGGGGAGCCGTGTTTCTCTGGAAACTGCGCTCAGTACATACTTCTCTGGTTTCCTTCAGATCAGCTTGGAAAGGAGTTTTGAAAATGTTGTGAATGTAGATGTTTTAATATTGGGGAGGTTGGGGTGATTTTTTTTTTCTCTGTGCTACGCAGTTGAGGGACAAGTATGGATAATTCTTCTTTGTCAGAATAATCCATTTCTCAACTTGTGCTTGTCAAAATCAGCTACAACAGCCATCAGAGAGTGCGGATGTGAGAGAGCGATTTCCAGAAGGGAAGAGCGTTATGGCTGGGCTCCATCTGCTGCCGGCCGGGCCCCTCTGCACCGCGCTGCTCAGCAGCTGCTGTGAGAGCTGCTGCAGGAATGGCAGTGATCACACCCTTGTTTGTGACTGCTCACTTGTGCAAGAATTAAAAACAATGGCAGAAAGGAAAATCATGTCCTTCCTGTCTCCATGCTGTAAATTTAACTTGTTCTCTCTTGTGTAGTTAATGTAAATGTGTGGCAGTTTCTACAGATCAGTTGTGACCTGTATGTCATTGATAAGATTTGTATGTGGTACAGTGTCTGCTCCTGGAAACTGCCTGAGCTTTAGTTGTTAACAGTCTGTCATCTGAATGAAATCTTTTGGGTTTCTCTCACTGAGCGTGGAAAGATTAACAAAGCTGAGTTCCATATATTTTGCAGCATCAGTCAGTGCCTTTCATTAGTGCTGTTAAATAACTTTGTTTGGTCTTAATGGTGCTGTAGTTAAATACATGTTTTCTTCAGAATTGCTCACAGTATATTTGGTGCTATATAAGAAACACAGCCAAGGAGGAAAAGAAGGAGAAATTCATGATTCTTGTGCTAGCGGGATTTTGCCAAAAAGGAAAACTGTCCTTAAGTGTTCACTGATACTGCCACATTGAACACATTCTTAGGGAACCTGATGAGCTGGCATGTGGTGCTTGCATTACGCTTCAGACTTTGTGCCTCTTCACATGTGATGGAGTTTCAAATCTTGTTTCTTATCAATTCTCCCTTTTTCTGCTGTCTCTGACTGGGGTTTCATGACTCAGGCTGGGTTATGAGAGTCCAGAGGCTGTGTAAAATAAATTGATGCATTGAGCAGTAAATGCTGTTTCAAACCACAAAGTGGCAGCATAAGCAGTTTCCTTGTCCCTGTCCCTCATTCAGTTTTCTTTATTATGCTACATTTTGTTTTTAATCATAAGCAGAGCACTTAATGGCAGCAGACTGTACTGTATACACCACGGTCAGGTGCTGGCTGGACTGCCCACAAACTGCTCAGGACTGAAACATTTTCAAAGCACCCACACTTGTTCTTCCAGTTCTAGGACTTGTTCAGGCAGAAAATTCTGTTTCAGTGCAGTTCTGGGTTGCTTTCTCGATGGCTACATGTGAATGGGATGAAATGCCCACATTTTTCTTTGAGATGAACTTGGGCTTTTAATCCACCTCTTCAAAAAGGAAAAGCTAATGCATTAAACTGTGAAGTACACAATATCCTCGATTTTAGTTTTTGAAGAGGGAATCCCCCCCAAGAAACAGAGTAAATAGAAGAAATCTAAAGAGGGACAGGCAGGACATGTCCATCAATGGAGTTGAGTTATGATCATGAAGAAGAGTGTCCTTTTTCCCTGGTCATCTGTACCAGCCAAAAAACACATTCCAATGTTGAGAATTAGGATTTGAGAGGTATGATGGGAAAACATAAATGTTCTTGTTGTCTTACTGCTGTCTGCTCCCAGTCCTTTTTAGGTTTTCTGCTTTCCGAAGTATGAGTTGGTTTTCTTAGTGAAAGGGCTTTTCCTGTCACCTGTGCTGTCATGGTGCAGTGGCCAGGGCCCCAGTGGAAGCTGCCACTGGAGCTGAGGAGAGTCTCAAGATACATGAGTGGTTCTTGCTGTGAAGCTGATCACTCCCACCCCTAAGCTTTCATCTTTATTCTGTACTGAGATTTTTTCTTTCTCTTTTTTCTTCTGTTGGTTCAGTATATCCTCTTCAGACCTTCTCATTATCTCCTCAAGTCTTTCTGCATTGAGACAGATAATCTTATCCCTTATTCCCAAGTGAAAAGGGAACTCTGGCCCAGCCTGAACACATCGTCTGCTGCTGGGAATGATGGTGTGGCTGATCAAACAATTGCACAACAAAAGGAATTTGGTTTCCTTTCCTGATGCACTCGTCTTGTATTTCCATTTCTCAGCTTTGACCGCTACCAATCATTTTATATTCTCCAGACTGATCAAATGTTTCAAATTTAAGTGGCTTGACAATTTGTTTTTGTTCCTTGAATAAATGACTGTGGGCAATTCATTATTATTATTTTTAAACAAACCATAGTTGAGTCTGGGATTGCTTTTCGTCCTTTTGACCAGTAAAGCTGTATTTCTATTAATTTTGAGCCCTTGCCAGTGTAATTCTGTCACCCAAGGAAACTTGACATTTAGAAGCCTGGCTTTGCACAAAGAAGTTATACAAACAGCAGCTTCGTGCAAAACATGTTGGGAGTTTATTAGCTGAAGAAATGGTGAGCTATTGTTGTATTGGCATATAATTTCAAAATTTTGAGGTTTCCAAAGAACTAGACAAATGTCTTTGGGTACATACCTTCACCTCAGCTCAAAAGTAAAACCACAACTGCAGTGCCTCAGAGGGAGCTGAACATCTCTCAGGGGCTGGAGGGTGAGAGCTGAAGGGTGGATTCCACATACCAGGCAGCTGCGCTTTGCTTTTATTTCAGTTTCTAGTTCTGAACACAAAGTTGGCTGAGAGAAAGGAGTAACAAACAGTGTAGTCCTCTTACATGTGGAGAAGATAGTGTCCTTCTTTTGATTAACCTTGAGAACTTGCAAAAGCCCCATTTGGAGACAAGCTTTCCATGGAAACTATTTTAAATAAGGCAGATTTGTCTTCTGTTTTTTAGGATGTATATTTGTATTCACCATGGGTAAATCAAACTGTGCATGCATGTTAGCCTTATGTGTTGAGCTGGATTCATGTAGATGTGGTCCATGGGTACGGTTCTCCGGGGGAGGGGCTAGTTCCTGGCAGGTGTCATTCCGTAGTGATGGGCGGTGGGAAGATGCCATGTGCAGGGGCTCAGGGTGTCAGTGCACTGACTGCAGTGTAAACTGGGGTGAGTTCAGAGCATGTCACCTCCTTTGCAGTGCCAAGTGATGAGTCTGTGTCTAAGCAGTTTCCTCTGATTCATCGCTGCTTTTTGTTATAGGCTAAAGATAGTCCTTCATATAGAAAGCTCAATTTGAAGAGTAAAAATTTGTCTTCCTTTCTCTCTGATTGCTTTTGTGCTGCTGGTATTCATCTTCTAGCAATCTCCACTAGCTGCTAGCTTCCCTCCTTTACCCACACATCACTTTCCCCTTGGCCTTCTCTGAAGGGTTTGCTTGTGAGGGACTCCCTGTATTTCCTTGTGCTGATTACACAGTGCTGCTCCCTGAAAAACCGCACCCAGCGAATCTTGTATGAGGTTTAAGATTACTATGGGGCAACCCCCCTGCATGTAAACAAGAGGTACGTATGTAGGATTTTCTCTTTTGGCATAAAATATTCCATAAATCACAAGTCCTCTTATGATGAATCACTGGTTCAGAGGCTCTGTAGTTTTTGACTGAAAATTGCACACTGAAACTGCTGAAGGGCCCTTCCCGTGATTCAGGGCTACTTGCATGAGCAGTTCAGAGACAGAGACTTTGGGATAGGAGTTTGTGGACACCGTGCATTTCTATGTTGTTTGTAAGAGATGGGTGGGTTTGCATATGCAATGTGGATAAAACTGCTTGGAGTCAATGGGCAGGGCATACTCCAGCTTTAGATGTTCCGAGTTTCAGAGAAGCTATGGTAATTTGTAGCAGCAAAAAATATATCCTAGTGTGGCTTTATTTGAAGCAGTGACAGCAAGGGTGTAGAGGCACTTTTAAGAGTAATAATTGTTTGCCAAAATAATGCACTACAAGTTTTCCACATTTGTGCTAAGGATCAGATTTTGTATATGACATTTATTGAAACATATTTCTCTCTGATAACTTGATATTGTCTCTGAAGGTCCTTAAAAAACTGGTATCTTGTCCAGTAAGGGTAAGTCACTATTCTAGTAGAAGAGAAACCAAGATGCAATAAATACACTCAGTGCTCATTGTTTGGGGATGCTATCAAAATAGGAAGCTGCTTTGTGCATCACAGACTTCATCCTGAAAAGGCTGAAATACAAGGACTTTATGCAAAAAATCCAAGAAAAGGTAACAGAGTCTCATCAAGTGTCCTTTGAATTGGAAAAAGTATTTCTGTTTCCTTTTTTGACAGGAATTTAAATGTTAACATCCACCTTGGGATACACTGCTTTTGAGAGAGACTGAAGAGTAATTGTACGGTGCCAAAAAATTCATATTCCTGTAAATCAATTCTTAAGTAAATATACACATTGAATTAAGTAAATTTATACAAGTGTATATGTCTAAATATATAGTGTGGCATGATTTATAAAGTGCATGTTGTATTTGGTTAGTGTTGTGGATTCAGTATGGTAACTCATGTTGGATTACTATACAAGGGTTCCATGAATAAGGTGTGCTTCCCTCAATGAGCTGTCCTGATTAGGTATTATGAGGGCACTAATTGATTTGGCAATGTTCCCTGTTATTGCTGAGTAGTATCCAAATTTTTCGTGTGTTTGCATTGTTGTGGCTTAAAATTTGTATGACACAACTAGATGCCAATTCAGCACATGTTTTCAGTCTATATTTATAATGTGGTGCCAGGCTTTTTTTTTTTATATAGGAGACAAAAGAAATAATAGTTACATAGTTACTCATAGGGGTGGGAAGGCTTTCACACTCTTGATTCTCAAGAGCTTTCTTCCCAAGCAGTCACAGTTTAAAGCTCAGTGCTGTCTCGCAATACTTAATTTGGTGGAGCTTTCAAGCTTGCTTGAGAAAGGTGACTTCCTTCGGCTCACGTAGTGTGAGTTCCAGTTCTCTTCCTGAGCCGTGCCTTCTCCAGGACCAGCAAGCATTCAGACACAAGTGGATCCACTAAAGTTTTCTGCAAAATACAGTCCTGACCTTAGGCTTCTCAATACACTGGCAATAGAGATGTTCTGAAGCCTTTCTAGTCTTGCCCCAGCCAAAGAAGTTAACTAGCTCCTCATGTGCGGTTGTTGAGAGAGTGAGCCTTGCTCCCTGGACTCATCACTATTGCACAACGGTATTGTTTGTCATGAAGATGGAAAGGGAAGTTATTGGTCCCTGATCACTTTGGAGACACAAACCCCCATGTACACATCAGTCATCAGTCTCTTCCAAGCCTGATGATTGCCTTTGGCCTCCGACTTCTGCTGTATTGGGAATAAAAGGAATGTACTTGGATTTGGTGCACTACAGGAAATGTGTTTCATCTCTCCAATAGTTGGCTTAGTGCACAGTTAAGATTTTTTTTCTTCTCAAATTAAAAGAATAAACCCATATATTTCAGTTATGTGAAACTTCTGATACTAGAGCTTTGAAATGAAATCTTGCAGGATGCATTCCATGTGTCTCTGGGAGCTCTAGCAAGAATGTTATAGCCAAGGCCTTGTTCAAAAATCTAAAATCTGTGGAAATTAACACTTTAAAGCTTTCAGTTTTATCTTAATTCCCCATACTGGTTTTACACTGGCAGATAAAGCTGACAGCACAAATTCTGCACCTATGTCTTAGACTTTGGTGGGAGCTAGATGTACGCTTGATCACACTGATATCAGAAGTGGTCCTACACGAGTGGCCAACTGAGGTCAGATACATTAATCTTGCTATTGATCTTAATAATCTTGATATTAATCTTGATATGCACATCATATTATTTTTTAGTTTAACTGCTGTCTCTTACACTATAACTTGGAGAATACCACGTCTTTTTACCTTTCCCTCTCCCTTTTGTCCTTCTCTTTCCCTTTCCCCTTTCTTTTTCTTTTCTTCCTTTCTCTTTTGACACAGCAGGTTTTTTATGGGGAAAACTTGAAATAAATTGTTGAACTGTAGAGTGTGAAAGCAATATTGGTTTCTCTGTCTCTGCTTTTTTATAATGAGATACCCATTAAGGTTGAAAAATGAAACTCTTCTATCTTTATTTTACCTCATTAAAACAAAACAAACACACACACAAAACCACACGAACAGGAAGAACTTCAGATTTATGGGCAGCTTTTGGCATTTGAATGTTAAAACATTATGCCTTAATATTTCAATATTACAGTCTTATTGCAGTTGCTATGAGGGTGGCACTACCATTGCTTCATGGTCAGATTTTTTTCTCAGCTCTTGAATGCTTAAAGTAGTATGGGAGAACCAAGTACGTATGTACAATGAAAAAAAAAGAGGCAAGGATATCCAGGAAAAATCCAGAGAACACATCCAGCAATGGCTACGTCTTTTAAAAAACCTATTCTCTCTCTTTTATCCTGTTATGTCAATGACAGCAAATACCAGAGGATTTACACTCACCCTGCGTTCATGTTACAGATAGAAGCATTATGGTGTAACATGCAGCAAGCCAAGGTAATGCTGGAAATCTGGCCAAGTCCAACTGAATTAGAGTTCTTTAAATTGTCTTGGGTCCCAGAGGAGAGGTTAAACCAGAGCATTGTTCATTTCAACTTGGTACACAGAGTTGAGCGGTGAAGCAGACAGAACTTTCTGCTTTGGAAAGAAGCCATATATTCCAGTGACTAATGGAAACAAAAGAGGGCAGGGGTAAAAGTGACGATTAGGACACAGGAAAATGTGCATGTAATTTCAGAGGTCAAAGCTTCACTTTTACCTAGTTCGGTGCTGCAAACTTTGTGCAAATTCCACTGTATGGTAACAAATCTGAACATTTGCCTCACCTGAAGATAGGTGATCCTATTCCCTAACACCATATACATTTCAGTTGGACATTTCCATAAAAATGTGTAGCGTTCATCAGTAAAAAGAGAAGCCAAGCAATTACCTCATGATTCTTTTTTCATTTTAATGAAGCAAAAGAAGGGGCTTTTCCTGACCCAGGAGGTCTTTCAGCTGTCCCCAGCACTGCTGAATCACACTTTTTGTAAGAAGTACTCACTTCAGAAACTGTGAAGTGCCTGATGAGTAATGAACAGGATTTTCTAAAAGCTTCAAGGTGAGACTGTTGGAGCCACAATCTGTCTGCCTCATCAGAGCGCCTTTCTAGTGAGGAGGATGTTTATTGTGATAGCTGAATGAAACACAGCTGGTATGAAGAGTACTGTTTTGCTAGGGCAGTCATTTGCATCAAGCTTGCCATACTGTCTCTCTGAGGTGTTTCATGATCACTTGGCACCAGGGTCCAGCAGCCACCAAAGAAGAACTGGAACAATAATCATCTTTCTCTACAGAGACAGGTAGGAATTGCATTAATACAGTTCTTCCTCAGCCGCAGTTACTGGCATGAGCTCTTATACTCCCTGGGCCTGATCCATTAGTTGCTTACTTTTATTATGGGACAAGAGAAAGGTGGATTCCAAGTGAAGAGTAGTTTCTGCTACCTTTGTTTGATGCAGTGATACCATACTGAGTAACTTCATTAAGTCGATAAGCCACTTTGCCGTTACAGGTCTTCATGGCAATATAATGTTCCTGGGAGCCAGCCCCATATATTTACAGTCTTGAAACTGATGGAATCCATGCAATTGTAAAATAGTTGATACAAATTTTCAGTTCAGACTATTGAAGTGGCATGGTCATGTGCTAGCTCCTGGATTTGTAGTGATTTGTAGTAATTTTGTAGTAATTCAGGAGTTTTCTGAACTACAACGAAAAGAACTGACCTCCTCTTACTCTGTCAATGTGGGAATCATTGTTTCCAAGAGGTTTAGGTCATTCATATTAAATACTTTGACATCTCATATGAAACGCTTTGTGGGACTGCAGAAAAGCATCATACTGTGGTGTCATGTTCTTCTCAGTGTTACTGCTTCTCTCGTGAATATCACAGTCGTCCTGTTGAGCCTGCAACCCTAGGGTTCATAGATTGGCTAAGATGCACAGTTTGTGTTTTTCAGTCAGAAAGATATGTATTACTCTCTATATGTATATGTATAGCACTGTAGATCCTGCCAGTGCCTCCTTCTTTAAATACCACTGCTTTCAGTAGGAGCTAAGCATTGTCCCTACTGAGCTGTACTCACCAGTACAAGGGATTTGTGAAATGCAAACTGGAGAGTCAGTCTCTATGAGCTTGACAGGTACTATTGCAGCTCCCAGTGTTTACTGAAATCCAGATACCATGTCAGCCTTCTGCAAATATGCTCTTATTATTTTTATGTAACCCAAAATTTATTTTTTAATCTCATTATCTTATTTTATACACCAATATTGACATGTGGTTCTGCAGTGGAAACTTTAATAGTATGTTTGCCTGTGCTATAGAAAATGCCATGTGCAATTTTCTGCCTTTTCCTAATGTTGATGCTCAGTGAGCTATGTGATGAGCAAAAGTCCTTTTCAGTTGATCCTACAGGACCTGTTTCAATGCTGTAGGGTGTTAGCAACAGCATCTTCCTTCACCTAAATGCATTGTGTATGTGTTGAGAGGGCAAATCAAGCTGCTTTGTGATATTCACTTAAAGGAACTGAATGAAATTATGTCAGAATCTCTCTTTCCATACACCACTCTGAAAGACAAAGTTTAGGCTTTCTGGCCAAGCTAGATAATTCTCATCAGGGGAAACCTGTGAAGAAATTCTTGAAGCACCTGGTTCCTTTTATTTACTGAATTCTTGCAGATAGTAATTTCCTGCTCCATAGGGCCCCAGATGTCTTCCTTTTCTGTTTAATCCAGACATCCCTTCCTTTCTTCAAAATGTCAGTGTTGTTTCTCCAGGGAGACGGGCATCTCAGCTGTGGCAGAGACAGTGCTGGGGCAGAGGCAGCCTCCCTGCTCCAGTGCATGCTTTCTATGCCTGGACATGTTTCTGCCAGGTGAAACTGAGGGTCCTGTTTTGGAGACCTTTCATGTAAGTACTCATCTGAAATTTGCAGATCCTTCCATGCTAAAAGGCAGATCTGGGAAAGGGGAGCTTTTTTTTTTTTTTTCCCTAACATCTCTGAATTCTATTCTGGATTGAGAAGTACATTGCTGAGCTGAGCAGGGTGTCTCAAATTCTGATTTCTGGCCACGCGGCCTCCTTCATTGCATGTGCTGGAAAAGGTGGATGTCATAATGCTGTGCTGTGAGATGTTCACTTCATGTTTTCCAATGTCTATGGCTGGTTAGATTTAACCAAGGTGTTGTTAGCATGAGAACTCAGGGTTGCAACAACCTTCTGTTTAGTTCACTAAAAAGGGGCTCTCTGACAGCTGGTTTATTCATTTGTTTGTTTGTAGTGTGTTGTATCTCCCTCTTCTGTGAAAAGACTGTGGCTGAGCAGCCAAAGGGGAGCTCTACATTTTGGGTTAGGTAGACAGCAAGGAGTGTAGGAAGGTAACTACGTGTGTGCAGCTGATGGGAAGGATGGAAAATGTAAAGACGAGATAGCAGACAATCCACTGTACCTAAGAGATGACAGAAAATGCACAGTGGTTCCTAAAACACCTTTGCACATGTTTACTGTAGCCCTGGCAGGTGTTGCAGGTTGCTGGATTGAGAAGAAGCCCTAAAGAAAGGGCTGGTCCTTTACGGACACTGGGCATGGGAAACTTCATCTACAATCCCTTTGTTTTTGTCCATTTTTTCTGGCTGATCTGAGTTTTCTCTGCTTTAAGTCATTGCTGTTTTCTGGTTTATATTCCAACACCACTGAGGTTTCCCAGTTCGCAGCCACTTGGATGTCTCTCTTTCCTAAGGAAAGCTGCAGGCAGATCTGTGTCATGGCTGGCTCCGGTACCTCTGCTCCTGATTAAACCTGAAGGGACTGGAGCGATGTTGCATTCTCTCAATACAGCAAGTACTTCACTCCTTGGCTGTTGAGTTCAGCCAAGGAATTAATAGGAAAAACAGCCGTTGAAAACTTAGTCTACGCCGTGAGCATGTCAAATGAGGAAAACCTTGTTATTAGTCTGTAGATACTGTATAATTCTTTCACCATAGAGGCTGCAGCACTTCTCAGAGAATTAACTACAGGGTGTTTCCAAAAGATGGACCCTGTATGTTACAAATACACAAAAATTTACAAAAAGTTTAATGAATTATCAAGTTTTAGTAAGCTTTTTATAAATGCTCTATGTTTCCTCCACCTGCTGTACAAACAACATTGAGAGGATAGTTGATAGTTCGTGGTTGCAGAGATACAGTGATATCAAATTGGGTCCATCTTTTTGAAACACCCTGTACTTTGGAAGGACAGATCTGCTTGTTGACAACCTTGAAATGAGCATCTCTGAAAACCACAGCTCTGTTTTTGAAGGCTTAAATCTGGAACAGGGAAATATTTGGATTAATTTTGGTAAGGCATCCAAGAGAAGCCTCCTGCATTTTTCTGCATTCCATGAAAAGAAGGCAGATGTTTGTCAAGCTTTGGAAGTAATCAATACAGAAACAAACTTGTGGCTGTACAGCACTCTTTGTTTGGTGCTCACAAAGTTTAACTGACCTCGAAGTTTGTCTAATTGTAGATCCTGGTACAAACTGATATAACAGGCTGCCCGGCTCTCTGCCATCTGGAACATTACTGGAAGCAACAATAAACTGCAGGGTGGTGACTCTTTCAGCAAATGTCCAATAGAGGGGGAATTTGGCCTCATGGCAAATCAGACTCTTTATTATTACTGTCTGAGACTTCTCGACTGGGAAGCCTCTGTTTCTGTTACAAGTCACATGGAATCCTGACACTATTTACAGTGATAATCTTTTTAATGCCTGAGCAGGGATACATAACTTTAACAGTGTTGGTTGGGAATGGATCCTAAAGGCAGTGATCTTGCAAATACTATTCATGCGCTGTGTCCTGGAATAAAAACTGACAGGAGACCATGATCTTGTTCTCCATTGCTCTGAAATATATGAGTGCTGGTTACATGTGGTGGCATTTGGTGCTGAATCTGTCTTCCCTGAGGCTACCCAGCACTGAATGCAGAGATGCAGAGACATTTCTTTTGAAGTAACAGGCTTAGCTGATGTAAAACCCATATACCGGCTTCTATAACTATTGAGTAGTTAATCCAGCAAGCTAAGATGGGCGATGTCTCAGCAACTTTGGTGCCTCATTGCTGTCCTGCAGAAGACAAAAGACCAGGAGATGTGGTCAGGATTATTTCAGCAGTGTTTTGCTAAGCCATTGAGATCCAAATGTCCTTCAATAGTGGTCAAAGTGAAGAGCACACTCCACAGCAAACCTGCTTGAAGGATAGACTTCCATAGAAGTGAGGCTGCGCCATATACCTGGAAGTACTGGGGAAGAACTGGAGAAATGCTGCTCCCACTAGGGCCAGCCTGTACAAACGTGCAGTTTAAAACCACAGGGACTGAGGATACAATCTGTGACAAACTCCGAATGACGTTTAAATCCATCTCTCAAAATGAATTTGCTGAAATGGGGAAGGCAGGTGAAATAAAGAGGATGATAAAAGAGGAGAGATGACATGAATTTAAAAAGAAGTGCAGATTTATTAGTGAAATGTGCAGTGATAAACATATCTACTTGAAAATTTTCATGTCTACAAAATTCTGTAGATGTACAAGCTAGTGTGTGGTTTTCAGTCAATAGAACATCCAGAGACAATCTATATGCCTGGCCCGATCGCGTTATGAGCCTTGTTTAATATGGTCAGACACCATAGAATTTGAAATCTTTTAAAGAAAAGGTTTTGTTCTTCAATTTTCTATCACAAACTTATAAAATCCAGTGCCTTATTTGCAGGGAGGGTAAAGAAACAGCAGTGTTCTTGCTTTTAATCAGTGGCAGCAAGTATTGCAAGTAATGCACTGTTCTGTGTTTCTGGTATTTCTAGTTCAGGTGTGATGTCTCCTGGTACGTGAGCAAGTGTGCAGTCCCTCCTCTGACAGTAACACAGGTAGTCTCTGAGAAGTAGGTGGGCAATGACAGAGAAAACACCTCTTAAGCAAGACAGCTATAATTAGTGTTGAAAACTCAGGCTCGTCACACCTATGCGGAGCGAAGTAATAGTTACAGAAAGCAAGAACTTGACTAAAACATCATGTCTGCCATTCAAGCTGGGTTTTTTTCTTCTTTGCAGTATAATAGGGTTCCTTATATTCCCAAGTCAGCAGAGTTTGGAGCATCATGGAAAGCAGGAACATCTGTTCTGCCTGCTCAGGTTTGTCTTGTGGTATCGTGGTTTGTAGATGAGAAGTTTGTGAATGACGTTTGTGCATCATTTTTAATCTTACCCAAAGTTTTTTGGCATGTTTCTCTCCCACCAGGGTTCTTATCATGATGGGGCATGATGTGGTTTAGTCATGTCCTAACAATGAAGCCAGACTAAATGGAAGCTTAAGGGTGTAGCTGGCTCTTCATACTTCATCCGTGTTGTACTGTTGATGAGTAGAGCCTGGGTAAGTGTCCTGAATGCAAACACCATTTCTCTTGACTCAGAATGCTGCTCCTCACACTGAAGAGCTGTTGGCAGTGATACACCTGTGTGAACGGTGGGAAGTATTATCACTTGTATCCATCAGATTAACAGTTTCCTGTACAAGTGGCATCCTGCCCGCCCAAGGGAACACCGAGCACACCCAGAGCCTCCCTTTCCATGCTACTCATTTGCTCTATGGCGTGGAGCAGAACTGTGCAGTCAGTGACTGTGCCTCAGTGACGTACCTTGCCTGCATTGTAGGCGTAGCTCTTAGAAGGATGGTTTTCCAAAGGAACTCTCTGTGGTTTGGTTAAATGTATCTTCTTTCCCTTTCACCTCTTCCCCTGTAAATCACCAGCACGGTTGCTGTTTTGGGGCTCACAGAAGCGTCTCCTTCGCTGAACTCCTGTCTCTAAACAAGCCATGGGCACATGTCCACATCTGTTTTCTCCTAAGTTAGATAGCAGATGGGGTGCTCTGTTTTTCCTTGGCAAATACCCTGACATTCCTGCGGACTTTGAATGCAGAACTCTCAAGAAGATAATTAACACCTTGAAAAGGAGCAAACTTCCTAACAGCTAAGTAGCAATGGAATGATCTACTGGGCATTTTAGGTGGCTGTATGAGAAAATATGAACCTCTTGTAGCTAATCCACATAAATGCTCTAACTTGGAAATGTTTCATAATTAAAGCCAAGAAACAAACCAAAGCATTGGGTGTTTAAATGAGGGGTGTGCGAGTACCGTTGGAGGGTGTGTCTGGCAGGACAGGTCAGTTAATCTGTCCCCTCCCAGTTGTCCCAACAGCTGTCTGCTGTGGCCATTCTGTTTCTGGGCAGGTTTCCTGGTACTGCTCTGTCAGGTGATGGACTGGTGGCTCCTGAGAAAGTGGGTGGCTGGGAGCAAACTACTATTGCAAGAGCAGCTTCTCCAGCTCTGAGGAAAGAGAGTGGATAGAGAAGGCCAAATTAATGGTCTTGTCAAATGACTCACTCCTGGCATGATCTGTCACTTAGACATGGTCAAGGAGCACAACACACTCTGTGTGTGCAAGAAAAGCTTTCTGGACATCCCTAGTATGTCCAATTATTTGCAGTCATATTAGACCCAGGTCAGATGGTGTGTGTTTGACCCACTACATTGCAGAGGGTAAGAACTCTTGATTTGATGTAGTTCTAACTGAAATACACAAGGTGACTCTATGGTGTACTCTTAACCCAACTGGATTGCTTTGACTTTCCACTGTTCACAGCAAAAGGCCTTGAAAACTGATTCTTATAGGCAAGTTTTCCAAAGAAGGCATCAAGATTCAGGTCTCTATGTTTAAAAATTCATCTTGAAATTTCATGAAAGAGGTCTCTTTTTGGCATCATCCTATTTGGACTTGTTTTCTTTTTTGTGAAGGGAGAAGATAAGAATGGCCACAGTGGCCAGATGGATCTGTAATCTGTTATGTTTAGCTCAATATCCTGTCTCTTTAAGTGATCAAAATAAGATGTCCAGGAAAAAGTCTAAAAATATAGCAGACTTATAGTAAGGCTTCCTCTGAGCGTTCTTTCAGCTGCCAACAATTTGTAGCTCAGGGTCTTCTTCAGTCAGAGATTTTTTTTGAATAGGGTTTTGTTAAATATTGGGATGGTTACAAAGAACTTGGATGGCAATAGCTTTGGACTGTCTTTTGACTAGTATGTTCATTTCCAGAAGTAGAGCTGCAGCGGGGCTAGAGGGTTAATGAGCTGCTGAAGAAAGGGCATGGGACACTGAAGCTGTAACTCCTTATCCTGGTTTTGTCTCCTTTATTGTCAAGAGCAGAGCACATTATGTCTCTGAGCTCCTGCCCTCTATGTGGTAAGGGGAGTGATAACCTAGAGATGGTGTGAAGCATGGTTTGAAGACTCTTGTTATGTTAAACTATGTCTCATTCGGTCCAGAAACGGATTTGTAAAGTAGGATTCGGAGTCCATCTTCTCTGCCACCCTTCTGCACAATTATTCTTCTATGTCATCTAATCTTTTAGGAAAGGAAGCATTTCTTTATACTCCTCCAATGTGCATGAATAGCAGTTTTCACTCAAGGAAAATACTTTTTAAAAAATTATGCTGCTGAAACTTCACAATCTATTAACATCTGATATTATCAGTGTATTTCACTGGTAGTTTTCTCCAGCTGGAATAAAGAGCTATTAAGAATTTTACCTCACAGGAATTCAGACAAAAGGCTTTGTGATTATATTTATTCTTTTTTTGCCCATCCATGCACTGAATGAAGTCACTGTCATTGCTTTTGTGTATGTTAACTACAGCCCAACTCTTCCCATGTCTTTTTTGTTTGCTATTATAGCTCTTGACAACATTCACTTTTTAATTAGAGCCCCTTTAATTAAATAGAAGGAACTAAACCAGCACACAGACTACTGATGAATAATTTAAACCCATGTCCCAGTGTGTCAGACCTACATCCTGCCAGGTTAGTTCTGGCCTCAGTGCCCTTCCTAAACTGTTGTGTTACAGCAGACTAGTCCCCTGCGTCTGTCCTCAGTGTTTCTGTGGCAGCACCCTTGGAAGGCAAAGGCACAGCGCTTGAGATGTGTGTTTTGCTCTACTGGGCACAGTTCTCCTGTCCTTCCTTCTCCAGCCATTTTCTCTGCTTTTTGTCTGGTGACTACAACTAACTGTACTCTGGAGTGCAGGCAAAGCAGTTCAAGGCACTCCAGTATTTCAAGTTTTGCAGGTTTTTGGGGGAAGTTCACCTTCTTTTTCCTCTTAGCTTAATACCTTCAAGTTAGCTGACCCTGTAAATAAATTGGCAATCTTGTAAAACTAGTAGACACTGAGAATTTTGAATGGCAGAAAAATGATGCCCATGGGGTAAAGATTAGGGTTATCTTATAAAAATAAGCAATATCTATGTCGTTAATCTCTGTACAGTAAATCTTATTGCTAAAAATGGGGCTGAGATTCTCCAGATTAACCTAAATCTTCCTTTATTAAATTGTTGGGACAATACTCTTTAAACCTATTAAATTTCAAATCTTTGAAAAATGCAAAAGCTGTTGAGTATTTCAGCATTCCACCTCCACTCAGACTTGTTGTATGACCAAGGCTTTAGTGAAACAGCTGGCACGTTCCTGTGAAAGAGAAATGGTAAAGCGGTGGGCAGATGGAGGCAAACCCGTGAGCTTCTCTAGTGTTGTTCAGCAGCTTTTTTTTTTTTTACCCAAAGAATGTTGTTTATGTTACTGTTATTAAAAAAATTGATCAGTTCTTCTGAACTAATGGAGTTGGCTAGTTCATTGAGAAAGGGTGTCTTAAAACTCTGATAGTCTTGGCCTATAATAGAGATTTGCTGCAGAGAATCTCTTGGCCTTCTCTGATTACCGGATGGGATGTACAGACCCCTCCGGTCTGTTTGGCTGGGATACGGCAACCACCCAGCAAAATATGAAAAATGGCTAAAAATTGTTTCTTAGTACCACACATATTCACAAATGTGCAGGGCAAGCAAGACATCTCCTTCTTTCTCATTATTTTTTCAACAACACACACTTTTCAGTTGCTGTGTTACCAGTTGTACCTGCTATGTGATTGCTGAAAAACGCTGCAAAATGGAGACAGCCACAGACTGCAGCCCCAAGAAGAAAAATTGCCCGTACAAACATCTTTTTACAGTTCTGCTGCTCCTATATGCCTGTGGGACTGCTCTCTGGAAACTGCTAGTGAAATAGTGCCACTTTTGAATGGATCAATGGGCTCTGGCACAGAGCGTGATTGTTAGACATCAAAAAATAAAGAGCTGACAGCCTGCATCTGTGAAGGAAACATAGGTCAGCTTTGACTTTCAGCACTCTTCTTGCTGCTGTAGTCCTGCTCTCTTTCTGCACACACCTTTGTGGCATGTGGGGATTGTTTTGCTGGTGAAGGTTGTGCTGTTAATTATTGTGAGCAATGTGTGTAAAACCATTAAACCCAGATTTTGCATTTGATTCCCATACTTGACAAGCTTTAGTTTAGGGTGTTAGGGCATGCAACAGAAACTTCCTAGTGGGGGAGATAGTCTTCCCATCTCCTTGTTTCCTTCCCATTCTGTTTCCTCCTCTCACGCTCACCTGCCTGTGTGGGAGGAGCGCTGCCTTTCCTGCCCCACCAGACAGCCTGGCCTGGAAGGCAGGAGGCTTTTGGGCGACAAAAAATTGCTTCCCGTGACAGGAGGCAGAGTGTTTGTGACATACGTCTGTGCCCTTGCTCAGAGGTGGTGCAAATACCTGTCGACCTGTGCAGTGTTGGCAGTGAAGTCTGGGGCGTTCCAGTTGCATCTGGCTGCTCGTTTATATCCTAACTATTACTGGAACTGTGAAATCTCTCGGGCCCCTGGTGTCAGTGGCTGATTGTGAGATTTGGCTGATATAGATGAGTGAAACCTGAAGAGTCCTTGAGGACTGTTCTCCAGTATTTGGATGTGAAAGATCAGAGGATTTTTACAACCCTTGTTTCAGCTGCTTCCTTTGAAGAAACAATGAAGAAGTTTTCGGGGCCCGTTAAGCCTGGAAAGAGCACGGTGCTACAGAGGTTCCAGTTCAGGCAGCGGGCACAACTGCCAGGTGAAACTTTTACAGCCTTTGCTTTGGCACTGCAAGAATTGGCATCAGCCTGTGCTTTTGGATGTTGGCAGGAAGAGCTGATCCTGGATCAGCTCATTGACAAAGCAGCAGACTGGCGAATTCGGGAGGAGCTCTTGGTGCAACTTGGTAGCTTGACTCTGGCCCAGGCAGTGGAGCTGGGATCGCAGATGGAGAGAGCGTTGCAGAAAACTTGCCCCAGGTTTATTTCAGTTCTGACAAAGCAGTGGGAGAGCTGGAGCAGCAGTACTAGAATGTGGAAGATAAGAAATGAGAATTGCTCTAATCAGTGGTACTGCTGGGGACAAAAGAAATCCCTGGACCTTACAACAAAATATGACCAAGAGAAGCAAAATCAGTTTATCCCATCTTGTCACAGCCTGGTGTCATCTGCACTGGTTATGGGGAGGCAGCACTTGGACTGGCAGCTGAGATGTCCCACCACTTCAAATACAAACCGTGGGAGAGTCAGGAAGTTCCAGGTAGGCTGTTGATTGCAAAGTGGCTGGGAAAGAGTGGCAGAAAACTAAACAAGGGCACCTGGGACCAGGTTGTTCAAACCGTGGGTCTGTTGCTTATGCAGAATCCTAACTGCAGTCCTACAGGTTATACTGCAGTACTTGAACACTTAAATAAAAACCTTCCCTCTCTGGAATGAAGGTATTGGCTGCGTGGTGTTACATACTATGACTTTCGCTTTTTATCTTCTGCAAGACTTAAATCTTGCATGAAGGCTTTTGGGGAGGTCTTAACAACTGGTGAAAGTGGTGTCTGCACTGGATCTGGTGTATCGATGTGTTGGCTGGAGGCTTCTACAAAAAGAGCGGGTAGAGAAATAATGTTATTAGTGGAGTTTTGGACTTGACACTGGAGGAGGCTGTCTACCACCTGAAGAAAGTCTTCTTAACCCTTTATAACGCATAGGAACAGAGCTCATTTCTCTAAGAGCTAAGATTTGTGGAAACCTCCACTGCTCCATAGCCATTGTGCTTTGGAATATAATGATTGTGTGATAAAGCATCAAATTTATAGAGATATCTGTAAATAGAGGTCATAAATAATAACATATAAGGAGGGGACAGGCCAATGGGCATAATAGATTTGAGTCCATACCTGAAGGTACCTGTGAAATAAGATGGAGTCACAGAAGTTCTGCTGTAACGTATCTCTGTCCACAGTATTCTGCTCCATTTTAGTCTACAATTCCTACCTCTATATAGTGGCAGAAGAAAGGTTTGGTTGGTTGGTTGTATTTTTTTCCTTTTTAATGAAAAGATATATAACATCTTTGATACTGACAGTCACCCGATACTTGATTTCTCTCTGGTAGGTCAGTGCAATTAGTCATTTCTATAAGTTAATAACAGGGTTAGGAAGAAGGGAAACAATTATAAAGAAACCTGATGGAGCCAGATCCAAGAAGGACAGTCATTAGCAGAAGTGATAGTAAAATAAGAAAACTCAAAGCATGGTCTATGTGCAACTGGGCTCTTTTCAAACAAAGTGATCACCACTGGGCTGCACAGAAGCAGGCTGAAGTAGTCTCCCTTTTAAAGACAAAAGGGCAATATGATTTGTGAGTGGTTTTAAGGTGTATCTCCCTGTGCTGTTTGGTTTGTCCTTGCTCAATTCTGTGCCATGAGCTAAACAGAAAAGCTGCATCCCCTCGCAGCTGCCCTGTCTTCCCTAAGGCACTTATTTGTGATTGTCTACCATGATGTAATTAAAAGTTTAGGCTGTCCTGAACAATTGAATATTGTACCTTTAATGCCCATCACTAGTTCTATTCTTGACAAGTAATGAAAAAAATGATTGAAGGTTAAAAATGTCCAGTGCTCTTTGCATATTCAGCATTCAAGCAAGTGAAAGGGCTGAGTAAAGAGAAATGAACTGTACCGAGAAGCAGTCTGACCTTGAGCAGTGCCAGCCGGATCTTCAAAGCCTTGGAAATGTATGATTTGCAATTTTTTGTTTCCCTTTAAATGTTACTTGATCTTTGTGGTTAAGAGCAAAGTTGAGCTTTGTTTTGTTAACTGAAGTTTACAGCTGGTTTTGGATGTTCACGCAGGTCTGTGTGCCGTTTTTCTTGAACTGACCTTAACACAGTATCAAATGAGACACAACTTTTGCAAGATTTTTTATGATCTGGTGATGGTTCTAAGTCAGTGCTCGGCCAAGCAAAATCACTAGGTTGGAGGCTCCATTACTATATTCCTGATTCTCCAGTGCTGAAAGCTGGATTTCAGCTTAAAATGTATGTCCCTCTGTTTGAACTGATAAGCTTCCAGGTCTTTCTGTGTATTCATGTTAGCGCTGGCTAAGCGAGGGCTGGATCTTGCTCACCACTGACTCCGTATTCCCTATCACAGGGAGTGGGTATTTGCTAATACCTAGGCAGATACACAGGGCAGTTTGGGAGCCTGGGAACACCTGAGGAATGAATGGCTTGGTATAAGCACACCTAGTCCTGCTCACAGTCCTGCTGCCCTGGATTTTCTTCTGCAAGACCTTTTTCTCCTTTCTGCGCATTGCCAAGTTGGAGAAATTGTGTGTGGGGATTTATCACAGCTTCTCCCACCTCCTCCAGCCTTCTTTCTATCCTTACAATATGGAAAGCCAGATCCTTCCCACTGAACTAATGAGTGATGTGTTCTAGAAGTTAACACTTTTTTGGGGCAGCAGTTCCTGCTCCTTCTGTTTAAAAAAAAAAAAATACTGCTTCATTGCTAAAGTTTAGGGAAGCCAAAACGGACACTTCAGCTGCAATCCTAGAATCTCCCTTGGTATTAAACAGGTATGACAGATCAAGGAGCAGTTCCTCCATCTGAAGAACTGAATGAATATAATTTGTCATGCTCATTAGGGATGTATAATGCTCTCTGCCACTGAAAGAATCTTCACCATGCTGTCTGTTTTCCCATGAGATAGAGACGCAACTGAGATTGTAGGGCAGATTGTGCCAAAGGACCTAGGATATGGACAACTTCTGTCTTTCGCTGTCGTCTTTATCATATTACAGTTTTGAGGCTTGAAATTAAAAAATGCAGTTGTAAGGACTGAGTGGTATGTGCCATCTTACAGTTTGAGGTCTTTTCTAGGCTAAGCAACGTCTTTCAGTCTTTTCTCGTATGTCATGCTTTCTAGACCTCTCATCTCTTCGATGGACATTCTTGGGTCCTTTCTGAGCTCTGCAGCCAATATGTGGTTGCCTGTAGCTGCAGAGAGCAACACAGGTTTCTTGTAGATCTGGGTTGCTGCAGGAGTTCTTTTCTGATGACTGCTCTTCTGTGTCACCTCAGTGTTAAAATGGCATATCCCCTTGGGCCTGTGTATCGCAGTAAAATAACTGAATAAGCACCTACAAGTTAATAATTACTGAATTAGAGGGCTACAAGGAGCCAAAAAAAAGGTCTTCTCATCTGTTCTTCCACTGGAGATCAGCATTACCTGCGTCATTCCTGTCAGATGTGTATCTAATCTGTCCTTAAAGTCAGAAAGTGATGGTGACTCCATGCTATCCCCTAGGCAATCCATCCCAGTTTTTCATTATCCATACTGTTGGTGGTTTTTTTGCTTTTCTCAACTTCAATCTTTCAGCTCCTATTTAAATCCCTTAAGTCTTATTTTATCTGTCATACATTTGGAGAGATGATTACCACCTGTAGCAGTACTTAAGGACTCTTCACATTGTATGCTCTCTGAACTTCGTACTGTACTTTCAATCTTTCCCCATAGCTTATTCATAGTAGATAATTTTTTGTAATTTTTAAATTATTATTATTATTGCCACTTGCTCCATGTATCCCAAAATGGGATACACATCAAGCTTTCTTGAAGCTTCCAGCTGAGGCCTTACCTGTGCCAAGGTAAGGTTCCCTATGCCACCATAACTACTGTATCTGTTGTTTTAGCCATGTGTACTGTTGGGAGTGTCAGAAAATCCCTGGAAGCCAATTACATGAATGAGGTAGGAGTCTTGTGGCAAAAGCACAGTTGGTAGTTATGCTAACTCGTCCATGTATATCTAATCTAAATCAAATCAAGTGACATCAAATGAAGTCATCACTGGGATGAAAGGTTCCTGAGAATGGGCAAGATCTCAGAGAGAGAAGGGGGCATTTTAGTCACAGATTCATACAACCCTTGTGGATCTTGAAATAAAAGGCAGGGTTTACGTGACCTCAGTTCATCTCATGAGTCAGGACATTTCATTCCCCTGTGCTGAGTCACTTAGTCTTGTATTTACAGTGCAGCTCTGAGGTCTGGAGGTGTTACTGTCATTTAACAGAGGAGGAACGTGGCTGCAATCAGGTATCCAAGGTCAAAGAAGGAAGGCATTAAGCAGGATACTGAGTAGCTACACCAAAAAAGGCACCTGAATCACTTCCAGACCCCCACCAGCTGAATGGCTTGCACCCACACGTAACAGCATACGGTTCACTTCAGCTTCAGTCCAGGTCTGAAACCCTGGCAGGCACTCAACACACAAGGCTTGCTCCTCCTCGCCGTGTGCTGTGGGGATGTAGGAAAGATTGGAACTTGAGGGAGACCGGTGCACCCTGATCATGTGTTTCAGCTGCAGATCAGGCCTAGCGCTGATGCAGTTCTGTGCCTATAGTGAAGGAGTTATCATACCTGTAAATAGCCCTTCTGCTTTCTGTTATGTGGGAACAGAAGTGGAAACAGTGAGCAAAAAAGGTCTTTGCAAATGGCACAACTTCACACAGCTGAATCCATGCTCTGCAACAGCGTTGCTAGCTAAATTTTTCTTGAAAGTTGTTATTTTATACAGATTAGCATGTTGTTTGATCTTGCCTGCTTTTAAAAGCTCATCCAGAAGATTTCTCAGCCACTGTGGAGAGAGGAGGAAGGGAGTGAGCAGATTTTTGCCACTGGAATACCTCATGCCACCCTCAAAAACGAAACTAAAATAAGAGCTGAGGATGCAGAGTTGTGCTGGATTCAATTCACTTCCTGAACTCATGAACTAGACCTAGCCTGTCCTTGTCCCATGTCTGAAAATCATCCATCCCAGGTTCCTCATTTGACTGCTGGCTCCAGACCTGGTGCAGTCTGCTTGTGAGCGCTGCCGTTGGCTGCAGAGCCTGTCAGCTGAGTTTCTGTTTGTGTAACATTAGCAAGAGTCCAGAGGCCAGGTTATACCCTTCAGGGCAACTGTGTAAGAAGCAACTACTAAGGGTCAGTAGGGGTAGTTGGGGAGAGGAAATCCTCATGTATTTTGTGTATATGGAATGATATAGACTAGGAGTTAACCTGAAGATGAAGGGCAATGGCAAGAAAAGGAGGAAAAAAATGTGTCTGACCATCAAAGGCCAGTCTGACTTTGCTAGCAAAGCTCTTAGTTAAAGCTGTTCAGTTAGTAATGACAAGTCAGACTGAGACATATGAAAGAATAATGCTTTTATTATTCGTATCTCATGATAGGGGTGCATGTTTAACTGCATGTCCCACTGAGCCCTGTTAAACTCATCCCAGAGATACAAAATAAACTACTATACTTTGCCTCTGTATTTGTTCTTTCTTCCTACATATTTTCTTCCTCTTGAAGCCCATCTCCCTTCTGCCTTCTCTTTGAGGCCATTCCTCCTTACCGTGCAGTAGGAAAGAGTCTACAAATGTGTTAGGTGCATTTCTGTTCTGTAAAACCTGGGAGTCTCCAGCTGATATATACACATACATTTTAGTCATGTCTCTTTCCTTACTGCCCTTGAGGTTTCCTCCTCTGTTTACATAGTAGTGTGTACAGGGAGACCTCAACCCACAGAGAGGCATCAGACTCAACAGAGAAATGAAAAGATAAAAATAATGAGCGGGGCTTGAGCTGGTTGAATTCCTGGCTCCACTGCATATGCTCTGGTATGACTTGAGCGGGTCATTTACTCTGAATCTGTAAAATGAAGATAGTGCTTCCTCCATCTTCTTGTTTTCCTCCCTTTATCTTACATAATTAGACTAGAAACACTGTGAGGCAGACACGCTCACCATGTTTATCCAGCACGTAGCACAATCAGGTCATGGGCTTTGGAGCGTCGAGGAACTCAGCACTATGACGTGCCAGAGGAAGGGTGTTTGGTGTAATAACATCGCAACAGGGCTGATGAAAAGGGGCAGCATGACCACAGAAATAGTTGTTCAAAAGCAAACAACGTAATCAAGGGGGAGATGCAGTGACTGAGTGTATTGGGCAATTGGTGATGATGTTTCCAGCAATGGTGGGAGGAGGTCAAGAAAGGCAAGATTTTGTATCGCTCACTGCCTTGTGTCTCCCAGGCTTCGTATAGGCCCTTCCCTCCAAAGTGCTGTTTTAATCAACAGTCTGAATTATAACTGTCTGCTGACTGATTTTCTTGATTAAACAAGCAAGCCTGTGGTTCTAAAAATGGGCAGAGTGATTAGATGGTAAGAACAACAAGCCATGTATCTCATGACTTTGCACTTGACATCCAGTTTCATTGCAGTCCCATACTTGAACACTGAATTGCTGATCACAGAGGGAACATCAGTGAATGTCTTGTGGCTACATGTGCAGACATACACTTAGGATTTCTTGAGCCACTCTTTGTCTTTAATGGAGTCTTTTTTCCAATAGCATACTTCTTCAGAGGAGTTTGCCCTGTCTTTAAAGTATTTGCTGTCTTTCTACTCCTCTGATTCAGCATTCACAAAGGCACTCAAGAAAACAAAATGGCTTCTGAAAAAAAGCATTGAGCTTGAAAAAAGTAAATATGTCTGTGCTAAAATGTACTCACAAAGAAGTGATTGCAGCAAGTTTACAGTGGAAGGACAAATGACCACTGCACTCTCTGCCTGGTCTTCTGGAGCAGAAGTCTCCGCTTCTTTCACCAGGAATCCTAAAGGTTCCCACTCAGCAAAGTGTGCAAGCATGTCCTTAAACTAACTGGGAGTGCTGTCTTTGTTTAGCACAGAGTAGCAGATCAAAACGATCTTTTAAAGAGCATACAAACTTCCACCAGTAGGATGTTAGTCCTTGGAGCCCCCTGGCTGCACAGCACAAGAGTTCAGCATGGGCCCTGTCTTTGGAGGAGGATAAGCACAGTTTTTGGGTAGGATTTTTGGTCCGTGCAGAGCTGTGTGTTGATTCTGCCAGACAGCTTCAACCTCATGTAAGTACATCTGCCTTAGAGAAAGATCAATGGTAACATTTACAGGCAGATGTACATTTGCCTCCGTCACTCTGAGACAAGAGCTTTCCTTTGGCCAAGCAAGTTGAATTTCGATTTTAGCATAAAAAATGTTTTCACTGAGGCTTAGTGACCTGTGTCATGGGAGCAGTGATGTTATTTGCTCGTATCTTTACACTGTATCTTCAGCATGAACATAGTAAATTCTGTTTTGGTTTTTGGGGGGTTTTATGTGTGTGTATTGTAGGGTTTGTTTGTTTGTTTGTGGTGGGGTTTTTGTTTGATTGTTTGGTTTTTTTGTTTTTCTTCTGGTGCAGTCCTGAGCTTTTCTCTGTTAAAAAAATAAAGGAAGGGTGTGAGGGAGGAAGATTATTGACTTGTTAGTATAAGGCAAGCAAAATATGCCCCTGTTTTCATTAAAAGAGAATCAGAAATCTAACCATGTAAAATTTTCATGTGTTGGAGGCAGAAGTACAATGAAGTAATGTATTCCCTTTTACATTTTCCAGCAGAGGGAGTACTCTAGAGTAAAGAGCAGGGAAGTTGCTTGAGTCTGAAATTTAGTTGTTTACGTTCCAAAGTTTATCTGACATGTTGTTGTGTTGACCAAAAAGTTATCTTTTTACTTTTCAGAACAGTAATAATATTAATTATTGATACAGTTTAAACTTTACATTTAAAAAATGAACCTACATACTTAGTGCCTTGGCTAAAATGTAGGATTTCTTCTGGTACAAATAAGCTGTCAATTTTTAATGTACTTGTGAGAATAAATCTAGAAATATTTTCACGATAGTTGTGTCTGATATTGCTGCATTGATGAAAATGTATTCCTGATGCAAACTGCAGTTTGTAAAACTTGAAGAAATAAACCACAAATACAAGACACAAGGAGCCATGAACTTTTCAGATTTTTGCAATCCTATTGTATAAATGTATAAATCTTGCATACTTATCTTCTACTGAACACAATAAATCTTCATGCTTCTTTGTTTGCCGGGCAGTCCTTATCTGGCTGGAGCTAAAGCCATGCTGAGGAATTTGTTGGTGAGACGTTTGCCCTGCAGCACAGAAAGAGGCTGGAATGCAGCTCGTATTTATCGAATGGAGTATGTATTTCTCTGTGCAGGCACCTCATCGCAACCTCTAGATGGCACCCAGATCACACATTGCTACTAGAAACTGCTGCGCCTTGGCCAACATGTTTGATCTTGGCCAACACTTCTGCTGACCTGTATGTGGTAGCAGGAGCGTTAGCGTCAAAGGAGAGAGGTAAGGTTTTTGGCTTTGGGCTAGAGAAGCTAGGTGGAGTGCAGCTGGCCCCTTGCTTGTGGCGTTTTTATGCTGATGCCGTCCTGTACTTAGCAAGAGTCATGAGACAACATCGTGATGGAGGCCCAGGTTTACCTCAGGGGCCAGGTTATAGGGCTGTTGTGTCAAAGCACTTGCTGAACAAAACCAGAGCACAGTCACTCAAGCTGGCAGGAGAGGAAAATGCACTGAGTTTTTGGCAGTTATGATGCTGTTATGATGTTTCGATATTTCACTGATGCTGTGCGTTGTTTTGCCATTGGTTCCACCCCCTCTCCCTCTTGCCTTCATGTGGCACTACGGCCTCAAGTGATGGTGGCTGCCAGAGCCTTTATGCAATTGCTCACGTAGTCCTGCTGATTTTGGAATTGCTTAACCATTTGGAGCCTTTCCAGTGAACTAAATACAACTAGAACAAGACACTTATGCAGAGGATGTCTGCATGTTGTTTCCTCATGCCGCTGATTGTTAGTGTAGTGCAAGTTCTCATAAATAACAGAAATGGCTTTGAGATCTTTTTTCAGCAAAAAGTAGTGACACTATTTGGGAACAATATAAAGCTCATCCATTTGTTGTTGATAAGAGAGATACGGTGTTTTAGTGACTTTATATATGAATGGTTTTGCATATAAAAAGGTTACAGCTTAAGGATGGAGTGCCATGCAAATCATGCTCTTGCTGTGTATAGATGATTAACAAAACAACTGTGTCACCAAACTGCGAAGTGACTTAGTGCCAAAGTTACTTTTGGATGCCTGTACATATCTGCACTGACTGAAGCAAGAACCTCCTGGGGAAGTTCTGCTTTTCTTATCCATCTGTGAATTTTGTTTCCTCCTGTGCAGTTGAGGTGCAAATGTTTGTGTCTTGCATCAAAAACTGAATATGTTTTGCAAGTAAAATGTCGTTATTCAGTGGTTAAAGAGCACTATTCTCACTGCCTGCAGAGGGTTTCATTTCTAGTGTCTTTCAGAGTGCCTGTTGAACTACCATTTGTGCACAGAGCAGAATCAGTCTGAAGGTTCAGAACTGCTGCTGACAACAGCATCACTCTTCAGGAACTGAAGCTTCTGTGTCCTCTCCATCCCAGGGCACATCTGGTAGAGCAGGCCCCTGACACCTGCTCTTCCCCTTAACAGCACTGGGGGCACTTTTTCAGTCCTGGGCCTGATCCAGGACCGCTGGTTGACATTAATTGGTGCCTTTCAGACCTAGAATTTGTTTCCTCATTTCCCATGAGGTATGGAGGCATTTGTGGGGCCTCTGCTCCTGCTTTAATTGCGTAATTTTGTATAATACCCATTAAAAACAAATTGTGAATTTGGGAGGGGTCACAGTACAAATATGCTGACACAGCTATGTTTGGAATGATAGATGGACTGTAAGGGATCTCTGCCCTAATTTTTTTGTAATTTAATTCATAATTATCCTTGGGGGCTGTTGGGCATCTTCATTAGTTTGTTCTTACTTGCCTGAAGAGTTTTTATCATAGTTTATTGCCATCTGTAAATTTGTGTTCAGAACACCATTGAAGAGGCAGAGCTGTCAGTGCTGAGCAACTGCTGCTGTACCCGCTGCTGTGGGAGCCAGCTGCTCCCAGTTTGTGCTGCTCCATCATTATGTGAAACACCAGTCTGTGCTGCATTAATGCTGGTCATTTCTGGCCTGGTGATAGTGGGATTTGACATTATTAAAAGACTTCAATTACATGTATCACTGATTGCACACAGTAAAGGACACGATGCTCTGCTGGTTACTTGACTCATGTTGCCGCTATCATGCAATTCGGTCAGGTTTAATGGTGTGAAAAGGATTTTTGGACTTGGTTTGAAGGACTGAATCCTCCCCCTCCCTCCTCCATGCAATTTGTATTTTCCTTCTTCTGTCAAGAAAATCTTATTGAGACTCCCTTTTGGAAATAACCTTAGTGCCTTCCTCTTTCTGCTTTACCCTCTGTGTTTTGGACTCTAGAATCAGAAACTCTGTGATGCATCCTTTGATGTGATTTGGAATTTGGCTTCCCGTATGAGGGCTCACGCTTCCTTTGTGACAAAGCACCCTGGTGAAGGTGACATGCAACTCAGGGCAGGGGACCTTGTGTTCTAGTTTGACAGCTGTCATTCACTTGTGTTTTACTTTATTTGTTCTTTTAGAAATGTCTCGCATTGTTCATTATCTCAGGTTTCAGATTTTGAAATGTGCTGGTCATTCTGGAATGACTGTTATCAAAACCTGATCAAAGAGGAATCCAGCATTAGGGTTAAAGGCTGCCATTTATATTTATATAGCTTCTCATTCTATATATTAATGGTCTGAGGCTGGAATCAGCTAAATATCTTTGTTGGGTACCTTTGCAGAATTTCTGACAATAGCTGTACCCGAAGCTGATACAAGTACTATTTTTACATCAGGAAAGCTTTCTGTGATTTCATTTTCTGCTTTAAACTCGAGAAATAGCCAGATGGTTAAAGAAAAGAAGACTAAGACTCTCCCAGGGTGGCTGCCCGGGACAAAGACATTTCCTAATATTGACAGTGTGGTTTTAACCTTTCTGCTCAGCCACTGATTTGGATGTGCTCTGATAACTGATATATGTAGTGCTCCTGGTATAAGCCTTCTGGAAAATGAGATCAAAGACTTCTGTCACCTTTAGTTCAGGGTTTCGGAGGGGTAGTATCCAGTTATTCAAGTGCAAAACTGTTCTGCATATATTTATGTCACATTTCTGTAATTTGGACAGTAACAATTACTTCTCAGGTTTATCACATACACCTCCTCCTCAGATTTGAAGATGGATTCATTAGAATTTTTAGATCTACTATCAAGGGAAAATTTCCATTTGATTTATTTGAATGTGAAATGCATCTTGGTACTTGGCCACGAAAGATATGGCCAAAAGTCAAGTTTTGGCCTCTGCATAATTACATGTTAAAATGAAAAAAATATTAATCAATAAACATTAAGAAACAAAAAATGAGAAATAGAAAGACTTCAGGTCCATTAATAAGTAAAATATCAAGTAGAACTTCCAAAGACATCAGTGCGTATTAAATTAATTGTGTTCTGAAGTCCCTTTTCTAATAATAATTCATGCTGCCCTGCTGCTGTGGGAAATCACAGCTAAATCATTCTTTGCTGTTTATTCACAGACCCCAGAGCCAGCTGAAAACTACATCAGTGAAGGAGAGTTTGAAGATGATCTGAATTCTTCTACCCCAAGCACAATAGAGCTGGAGATACGTGGATCCAGCCAAGAAACAGATGAAGATTATTTTGAGACCCTGTCACATCAGAGTGGATCCTTGTCAGATGTAAAAACTGAGCCTTATGAGAGTGTATCAGACACAGAATCTGTTTCCAGTGATATAACTGGGGAAACGTGCTTGGATCCAAACTGCCTTTTTACTGAAAAAAAAAATCTGTGCTGTAGTCTTCCTAAAGCAAAGGCAGAAACAATCCTTCATGAACTTAAGTGCTCAAGGCAACCAGAATTAACCCAGCAGGTGTGGTTAGAAGTGTCCTCCAAAATAAAAGTAGCATCAAATAAAACTGACTTTTGCATACAGTCTGCGAAGTCAGAAGGTGAAGAATTGCGTGATGAAGAGCTAACTTTAACTAGTGGTATTTCAAACACGGAGAACCAAGTCGGTGAAGAGGGCATTATATCACAGATACATAGAAAGTTTGTAGCAGTATTGCAAAACAAAGCAGAGTTTAAAAGCAGTAAAGTGCGGTCTTGTACCAACTTAATACCCACAGAAGATGGTGTTACAAGACAGAAGGAACATCCTGCAGTATTAAGCATTGCTTGTTTCAAAGCAAACTCAGAAAGTTGTTTGATTTTTCCTGAGGTACAAAAATTTTCCTTCCAGTCAGATGCAGCATCAAGCTGTAGTTTGCCTAATCTTCATTTTGAAACAGATGGACCTAACCGTAAAAGTTACACTGGGACATCTGACTGTAAGTGTGAATTAGATTCTATGTCCAGTATAAAATGCAGCAAGAGAAACTCAGTTGACAGTGAGGAAACTACAGGTAAAACAATAAAACATGAAGGTACAGAAACCATGTTGACTTCAGATTCATTCTTTTACCAGAGTTGCTTCCACCCAAGATCTCAGCCACCACTCAGGAGGTCAGAGATTACAGAAGGTAAAACATGGCACAGCGTACCTGAAAACATCAGTGCTCGAAGTAGGACAGAATACGTGGGGAACTGTATTCATCTGACAGACAAATTTAGATGGTCATGTTCCAGAATACCTCTTCAAGGGCTGGATTTTGAATACACTTGGAAAAACTTGGGAAGGGTACCTGTAAGCCCTGAAAAAGCAATAAAAATAGAAGGCAAATTTGGTATAAAAAGGTCTCTTCTTAATACTGACATAGACTCAAATGACTGTCAGCTTTCTCAGCCAGCAGGCTCTCCCCAGTGCGTTGAATATGATTTGCACTATAAATCAGAGACGTGTGGCCTTAGTCCAGAAGCAGCAGATACATGTACTGATATCTTATCTTCCACACAGACTGACGCTTTTGTGTGTAATCTGAAACAAAAGGAGACTTCATCTGCCTTGGACTGTGAGCGGGTGATCAGAAATACTGAAGAACTTATAAAAAGTCACCACTACAAAGCTGAAAGAGACCTGGAAGCAGACAAATCCCCTTGTGATATTGATGTTGAATCTGGCATTGGTGACACTGAGAACTTAGCAGCTTGTCATGTAGCTTTTCCTGATGTTGTGGAAAACAGAGATTGTGACTGTGCTGTAAACTGTGTTTCCATTGGTAGAATACAGCAGAAATGTTTGAAAGGGAATGGCCTTGAATCTGAACTGTCAGGTATGGAGATCGTGGTAGGGAAAAGATGGGTAGATGATTCTTCTAACCTCGACTTCGGTTGGAAAGCCCTGGAAGCCACAATGCAACCGGGTGGCAGCTATTCTGGGGCAGAGCGGAAAGAGTCAATGCAGCAAAGTACAGGTTGCAAAACTGGTGCCTTAAGGACTCATTCTGACCTAGTAACAAATGAACACCCTGCTCATACAGGAAAGGATGAAGACAGTGTCTTTGCTGTTGAAATGACTCCCAGATCAGATTATATAAGCCAGAGGAGGCATTTAATGACTCTTCCAGAGTTAAAGCCTGGCCTAATTATAGTATCCGTAGAGCAGAAAGGATTACAGTCCCAGACACTGAATTATAACCTTCCTACTGAAGTGGTAACTGGACCACTGAGAAATGCAGTGAGCAAGGACTTGATGTCTCCTCATACTGTCAGCAAAGTTCATGATGAGCCAGAGAGAGTTCTGAGTGAAAGCTGCAGCTGTGAAGAACAGATTCTGGCCACCCACCTCATTCCTGGTGGTGCAGAGGTACTCCCTGGTAGGGATACAGCTGAAGAAAAAACAGAAGTTTCACAAGAGAAGAGAGAGGAAAGAGATGCAGTTTCATCCTCAAAGTTCATGTATAGTAATTCCACGGTAACAAGTGCAAAAGTGGAATTTGAGAGTGTTACTGTACCACTGGACAATAATACACTTATTGCAGAAAGTCAGGCAGATCAATGTGAAGAAGCAGTCTTTAAATCACATAGCAGAAGTGGTGTTATGATCTCTGAGAAGAAGCCTTGCAGAACAAAGACTGGATTTGAATTAGAGAGAGAACAGCTCAGAAAGTCATGGGCTGAAATAAGAGATGACCAGGTGTCTAAGGAAGAGGAATTCAAAGTTCATCAAGGCGGAGAGGAAGGCTTAGATATAAGTAGTGCAGTAACACTGGAAAGGTGCAATGTAAGTGATTTGTGTCAGGGAGATGGGGCTGATGCTGACCATCAAGGGCCCATCATCATCTCTGAGCAAGCAGCAGGCAGGCAAGGAGCTGAAAGCTGTAATGATTCAATGGAACAAATGGGTATTTGTGAAGAACCTTCTTCTGATGAAGGAAAGGAGGGCTCTCCTGCAGAAGACACTGCGAGCCCTAGCAAAGACAGTACACAGAATCCAGACGTGTCTGATTACTTGAACAGTTCTGTGAAAAGGGAGACCCATAACACTTGCGTGCCAGGCCTGGATAATATAAGTACCTGTAGCACTAACAGCGAGGAAATGGATGAGAACTCATTCCACATCTTGGGAAGTAACAGCAGTCTCTGTAAAGCTGTGCAAAAGCCAACGAAGAATGGGAATAGTGGGAAAGCTTCCAGGTTTTTAGTATTCTCAAAAATGACATCTTTCAGGAAAACTAAGCCTGCCATAGCAGAAAATCAGGGAAGCAGCAGCTTCTTTGGCACCAAGGCAAAGATGGAAGAACTGGATGCTGGGAAAGAGGATGAAGACACTGAAAGTTTACAGTCTTTCAAAAGTTGTTCATCTGGTTCAGCCTTCCACAGGAAGGAAAGCTACACATCTGAGTACTCTGACGACGATGATTTATTCTATGAGAGACCTGCAGGATTGTTCAACAGAATGAGCCTGAGGAAGGCTTCTGGCTCTGGTCGGATCCTGATGGAAGATGTAGATACAAATTCAACTTCTCCTACACTGGCTGCTGTCAAATATGCTGAACAACAAATTTCCAGTCCATCTGAAAACAATGACAGTGAACCTGTGGAATACTCTGGGGTTAGAAAATCGTTTCCTGAAAATGAATACAAAAGAAACAAAACCCCTGATGGTAAGAAGTTCAAGACAAGGTTGTCCTTGGCACACAAATCCCTGTCAAGCTTATTTGAATCAAAATCTCCAGAAAAGGAAAATACTGAGCAAAGCTCAAGAGTATCACTGAAAAATGAAAAGGAGAAAGCTAAATTTCGCCAGAGCGCCTGGAAAGCTTTTCTAAAAAGCAAGGAGGCAGATGGACTGAGAAGGCCTGTCTTAGCAAGTTTATCACCAACACAGGAGAGTACAAGTAGAGGCCATGTAATGAGAACAGCCTCAGTAGAGCGACAGGATAGTTCCAACGGGCACACATTTTTTAAAACAGAAACAGGTACTGTCTCCTCAACAGACACCAACTATTTTGACACCTCTGTGGAACCTGCTGATGTCTCCTCACCTGCAGGTGTGTGGAGAAAACGAATACAGTCCCATGACCTGGGCATCAGATACTCGCAGAGTTCAGACTGTGATGAACAACAGGAGGCTCTGAGCAACAGTTTAAATACTTCTCTAGAGGAATACTGGATGAAATCTCCATTTAACCCTGCAGACTTGCAGTCACCATTTAGCCAGTCAAGTCCATCATGTCCCCAGCTCTCAAATTCTGATGGTAAAGACATGCCTTGTAGGCCCATGAGTCCTAAACCGCAGAGTCCAAGATCCATGTCTCAACCCAAGAGCTTCCGTTATCCTGGAAGAATATGTGCCACTTCAGTGATCTCTCTTGGGAACAGCTCTGCAGTTGAAAGCAGTTTGGAAGCTCCTGAGAGACCAAAGACACTGAAACCCAGAGGTAGTCTCTTGCTTTCTGTACACTCGTTGGACAACGAATACCAGAGGGATGACAGTGGCATAAGCAGTCAGTCCCAGATCAGCTTAACCACAGCTTCTTCCATTAGTGACATGCTCCGAGATGAGGTGAGTTGTTGTCTGGGAATGATCAGATGGTGGTTTGGTTTGCAGAGTCTTTTGTTTTAATGTGGTTTAGGAATTCCAGTGAAACTCTTTAATGGCTTAGTGAACACATTGGTTAGATGAGTGCATAAATATTCCTCTTTGTCTAAGTAGCACAATATCTTTCTGTTTCTGTTCAAGACTATATGAATTGATACACTCTTTAAGGGAGGATTTACCACAAAAATACAAAGGAATGGAGTCATTACAACAGGGCTAATGCATAATATGTTTCAGACAGATTAAACAGACATCACCCTGTGTTCAACCCAGTTTTTAGCTGGGTCTTACCCTTCTGAAGATAAGGCAGAATTGAGGTTTGTAACTGGTGTATAGTACATAAGTTTCTCGAAGTGAAAGGCAACATAGAAATCAATTCCCATTGCTAGCAGTCACTTTTTAAGAAGTAAAGTCTTTTTCTTTAGACAATGAATAGCTGTCTCTTAAAGTACCATGAGTCTTTTGCAGTTGCCATAACTACCCTTTGATTGCCACTAGAATTCCTTTTCTGCCTTTTCTACAGCAAAGAGAAAAAAACAAACAAACAAAAACGAAACCAAACAAACAGCAAAAAACCACACAAACAAACAAAAGAACACAACCAAAAACCCCCACAAAACATAGACTCAGGGTCTGCTTTTGGTGTTGCATTGTATTGTACTTCTGGTAACACATTAATTTCCTTGTGATAGGATGGAACTCACAGAAAAGATTGTATCTTCAATAGGAATTTCTTGCTTGGCTGAGGCCTTTAGAAGCAGATATTTCCTCTGTCAGTAGGCTTTTAATCCCAGAGAGAATTTCCTGAGGTGTAAGTGGCTGGAAGCTTGGGAATCTCTTTCAGTGGCTAAGCACAAACCATCAGAGTGACTGAGACTGATCTGTTAGCTGAGATCCCACAACCTGGCCTGATTATGCTACTTTTTCAGTATTGCTGATGATGGGTTTTGACATTAAGAAATGGGCAAAATAATGTTGTTAGGCAGATTTTCAGAAGAGGCACTTGAGAGAGAGTACGACATTCTGCATACCCCAAGCAGAGGTTTTTCAGAGAGTTCTTGAATCTGGAGCTGCTTGGTCAGTTCTGCAGCTGAGGGCTGGTTGCATTCAACTCAAATGAGCCTTCGCACAGCTTTTGCTGCTGCTCCTGCTGCCTTTTTTTCTCTCACATCTCATGTTCTACTAAAGTTTTAAGATACCTCCCTAAATGGTCATAGCCTACCCTTTCTCATTAATTTTTTTAATAGAAACTCCCCATTTTTTATACAGAAACAAAAAAAGATCGGCTGGAACAGACCCTAGGAGATAGTCTAAGCCCACCTCCTGCAGACAGGACCAGTGGCAATACCAGATAGACAAAACCATGGCTTTGTCTAACCAAGTCTTGAAAACCTCCCTTTCTGGAGCTTCACCACCTCTCTGGGAAACATGTTCCTGAGGAAAATTTTTTCCTAATGCTCAATGAGGACTATACAAGCTACAATTTCTGGCCATTGTCTTGTGGCATTGTTTGGCACTACTGAGAAGTGCTTAGATCTACCATCCATGTAACAACAAAATTGTTGCAGACTTTCCTTATATTGCCTTTGGTGCTCTCATCAGCTTGAAGAAACCCAGTTCCCTCAACCTCTCTTCATCGATTCCCAGTGAAAGTTTTTTGGTTGATTGGTTTGTTTTTTCAGCTAATGCTGTCTGGAATCTGAAGAAGTGTCTAGGTGGCAGTTTGAGAAGTGAGGGCTGTAGTACTGGAACTGCTGAATCTTTTGTTTTCATGGGCATCGACTTAACTTACAAACTTAATACTGGAGACCACATTCCAAACAAGAGGCTGCACTGTTACACCAGCCTAGGAAAATGCAAGATACTTGGACTATACACACAGTCAACAGATGAAGCCTCTCAGAGGGCAAATAAAATCATTGACCTGTAAATGATAACCCAAAAGAGTATCTAGAAAAGAGTGGAGAGATGAAGCATGTGTCAAGCCTTGAATAGGCAAGACCACATCCTATAATATAACCATTATGACCAAATAAATAATTACTTAAATTGATTGCTAGATTAAATAATTTAAAGAAAACCATGAAAACCTTAAATGATGTCTACGCCATATAAAACCAGTTGAATTTTCCCAATTCTTCTGGAGGCTGCAGAGTATGATATCTGAAATTGGATAAATGCAGCTGGAGCCTGGACATTAATGCAAATGTCTCAGCTTTCAGGACACAACATCTCATCTACTAAAGTAGATAGGGCTTTTATTTCCATTTTCATGACATTGTGGAATGAAGTAGAACTGCACCATGGGTTTTGTAAGTGAATTTGTTTTTTCAAGAATCTCTGAAAATACAGCAGAGATGTTGGGCAAAGTATATTTGCACTGTTAAGTCTTTCCAACATAATTAGCATCTAAACACTAAAGACAGTCTTTTGTGTCTGTTGCTGAGTAAAAAGGTCATAAAATTAAGTTTAACAGTGGATTTAAAGTAAAGTCTTTTTCTGTTCCACATTAGTAAAGACGTTATTGCAAAACAAATGCATGATTGTGAAGCTTCTTGAGCTCGCTTCCCAGTGTGCCCTCTGCTACAGGGATATGTATATATTCCCCAAGCCCCCAGACAGGTATTTTTTATTCAGCTTTTTCTGTGCTATAGTGCTGTACCAAAGTGCGGTGGATCGGCTTGTCCCTGACGCCTCTGGCTGCCACACTGGTAAGTGACCCTGCTATGCGAGATGGAGCACAGAGCAGCCCCTCTCTTGTTACCTGCGATGGTTAACGTTCTCCAAGTTATATCTGGGACAAAGATTTTATGGTGAAACCAGCAAGACAGAACAATTACCAGTTTGCCCATGTGGCAGGGCCTTCAAGAAATATTTAATTAACCTGTTTGTGGCATGATTTTACTTACATAATTGTGTTACCCAGCAAGCAAGAGCCAGCTGTCCTAGTATGTCGCATGTTTGGAATCTGTGCAAGTTCTCATCCTTCCTTCTCTCCCATATGATGGGGTTAGGAACCGAATGCCAGCAGGACACACTTTCCTTTTTGTATAGCATCTAGTAGATAAGGGATGTTTCTAGATGGTGGCATCTCTTGCCAGCGGCAAAGAATAATTGATCTGGGATTGTCGGTTAATTGAGAGTAGATAGAAGTGCCTGCAGTGGTTTAAAGGTTGTTGTATTTGGGTTCTTTAAATGAACAGTGAGAAACTGGAGAGATACTATTGTCAGGACACAACATTTTCTTGGAATGAAAAGAGACTCCTGAGATGATTCATTCCTCAATTTTGTTGTCTCCCACCTTAAATATTATTGATTCTAACACTCCTGCTACCTGGAGTGGTAGTTAGATGCCTCAGGACATGCTTAATTTTAAGTTGTTCCAGTATAAAAGCTGTAATTTTGTGCAACCACTCGTTAAAAGCACATGAGAGTGAAGTGCAAAGCTGTGTAATTCCTCGCTTTTGGCCTAACATCATGGAAAGAAAATGGATAGCACAAAGAGCACATTAGGAAGCACAGAGCTTAATATATCAGACCTGCAGGCATCTAGGAAGCCTTTTCACATTGTGTAACTGAAGTACAGTTGGAAAAGCACAGACAGACAAGACTGGTCATTATTCTATTTTCAGAGACACTGTCTGTCTTTGTAAATAATATTATACAGACAGAGTGACCTAAATCCCAGTAGTAATGTTATTGTAATGTGCCATCTAGAACGAGGGTGAAAAGGGCATTGTCCTGTGCAGAGGCAGTGTCTATTACACTTTAAAAGGACAGCAGAGCTGCTGCTTTGGGCTGGAGTATCCCTAAGCCTGTGGAGCAGGCTGAGTAGGCCGGCTGGTTTCGGCCAGACAGTGCTCTTGGGAAAGCGTTTTCTTCTGAATACTTCTGGGGCCAGATAACTGAGCTTTACCATCTTCTGTTCAACCTGACCTGAAGCAAACAAAATTTCCAGCCAACAAACCCTGTGTTTTCACCTGCCGTTTGTGAAACAGGAGTCTAAACAGCAATGTCAAACACCACCTGAAAAGAGGCCAAATGAGAAATGGCTTCCTCATCGCAAACGAAGGCTCCCCGAGGTTCCACCATCCCCACACCCTGTCTCCACTCTTGAGAGCAAAGCCTGGAGGCTCACCTTCCTTGCTTCAGATGAAAAATCCAAGGAGATTCCAGAGAGGAGAAGGAAGAGACCTAAACCCCTCTATAAGTGCTTCAGCTTCGATGATGTTTGGATGGAGAGGAACCCAAAAAGGAAGCTAGAGAAGGAGACACAGCCAGAGAGAGGGATTCAATTGCAACACCTCCTAGAGGATCAGTTAAAAGTAAGAAACCGTGCACCGTCCTCCTGGTTCTCTGGCGCTGTCTTCCTCTCTGCTCCAGCTGCTTCTTTCTGCTGTCGTCATATTCCTGTCCTTGCACTTTGTCTGGTACCAGTTCTGTCTGCTTTTCTTTGGGCCTGGTAGTCTGTGGAGACTGATTAAACACTAACTGGTCCAGAAGTGACAATCTCTAAAGACGGTGAGTTTTTTAGTTGCTGTAAGTGAGCAGTTCATGCCCTGTGCCATGTTGGACAATAGGATGTGAGAGCATCAGATTGATCTGCAAGCTGAAAGATAAGGAAGACAGGGACAAATCAAAGTTGCCTTAAATCAATATAAATTAAACTGATGAAGTCTCATTCTGTGCCCCACGGCATTGCTGTGTAACTTTAAAAAGGGACTTCTAATACACATTTCCCTTCTATCTGAGGCCAACTTCACACTTCCTACTGAGGCAAATTCCTGCTGTGAAATGCTGGAGAGAACACTGTCATGGGAGTTTTAGCTATTAGTATTCCCTCCACTGGAGGAGACACTTAGGTCAGTATTATGATTGTTTGTGGCAAACTTTATGGCTGTTGTGACTCACAACGATGGCATCTGTTACTCTTGGATCCAGAGATAAGGTCTGTTCCCTTCAGGGAGCACCACAAATCTGTATCCAAGGGCCAAATTTAGCCTTCACACATAAAAAAGAACTTCTGAGGAAAAACGACGTGAGATAGGGAGACACTCCATGGCAGCATCTGATGATAATATGGAGGAAGCTTCTGAGCTTGAAATCAAGTGGCAGATATTCCAATAAAAGTTTTCCTCAGGGTTTTCTGTTCTGGTATGTTATCTACGTTTGTTTCACTTTCTCTCTGTTGTCCTGGTTGCCTGTTTCTGGTTGCTTTTGCATCAAAATGACGATGTTTGAGGGGAGCTGAGGGCCCAGTCCTGTCGCACTTCAACATGCGCTTGAGTTTATGCGGATGAATAGTTCTGTGGGTGGCGAGGGGGGAACATTCACGTGACACAGCTCAGCTTGTCCACCATGGCTTGCTGAGAGTAAACCTGCTGCCTCCTACCTGTCTGCCTGAGAGAGCCTCCTATCCAAGCTGACCGACACTGGGACAGAGAACCAGGCCAATTCCAGAAACAGCGTTTCTGAAAAACTGCCCACTCTTCTCCCTCCCTCAAGAAAAGGAGCTAAAAATCTGTGCTATTTTGTATTTGTAGGACTCTTCTAAACAAAATGTTGCCAGTTGATGCTTGGATGAGTGCTGGGTATGATTTTGTGATGTGTTGCTGACTGTCAGCTCAGTGAGAATGCTTCCCTGGCTCAGCCCCACTACTGCCTATGTGTTGAAGGCAGTGAGTAATTTAGTTGTGTTACTTTTCCATCTTGTTAAGAGTTCTGAGTGTGCATCGCTTTAAGGTCATGAAACAAGCTAGGGAAAATGAATCTCTGTCTTACATAGGCTCAGTGATAAACAGAAGCCAGTAAAACATACTAAAAATAGTTCTTAGAATTCTGTGTCAAGCATGGCTAGTGATGGAAGTGTGGCCCCTGCTGCGGGGTGTGTTAGCCAGCACCGAGACCTTTAGTGCTCTGGAGGGGAGCGACCAGTTACCTTCATCGCTTCCCCTAGAGCTATCAGACTACACAGCTTGAGTGCTGTCTGTTTTGCTGACTGACCACACATCTTGATGCTGCCAGAAAACAGCTTCTCCTTTAAGCATTTCCACCCTTTTTTTTCTGGTGCAAACTCACCCCTAAATTGTGATCGGCTGTGTAATTAACCGCACCTGCCCTTGGGCCCCTTGAAGTTCCCTCACTTAAATCACCTGCTTAGAACGTTTAAAGGCCTTAGTTTTCTGGCTCATTTTTCTTTGGGTAGCAGAGGTGAGTAGAAGATATTTAGTAGCTTGTAGGTAGATTTGTTTTTTACTGTTTCTGTTGACTTAAGTGTGTTGTGCAGGTTATTGGCACTTTTTGTGGGCAGGATAAGAGGGCACAATACTGAGTTTTATTAAGAGAACTGTTGGGATTGAAGGGCTGTTTCCTGTGTGCCCATATAACTGTATTTCTGGGCCTGTATTTTTTTTTTTTTTTAATAGTCATTGCATAGGTTTGGTTTTTTTTTTTTCCTATTGTGTTTTATTCTGTCTTTGTAATGCTCTATTCCTGTGTTAATGCTGGCTCGTTTATACACTCAAGGGTGGTGGGAGTGCTGTCACAAGCTGCAGTGTTTGAGGGTAGTTTTAGAAGGATGCTAAATCCTTTTTTTATAAGGAGAAATAAATTATCACAAAAGAAGCTTTGTAAGATGTTTGTTGTCTGTTGTGGTGTTGTGACTGGAACAAGGCAACTGTATGGGTCTTTGGAGAGCTGAAATTGCAATTCTGATGTTTTCTGACACCCGTCTGCCTTAGGATGTGTGGCTTCAGTTATAACAAGTTGTATTGTGTTAAGTCAAGATCAGGTCAGCATACAAGGTGATGTAGTGCCGCAGTATTGTGAAAACAACGGGTCAGACCAGGGAGGAATAGAAAATCAGTTCTTGATTTTTCAAGTGCTGATTTCTGGTACTACTGTTACCATTCAGATGAACATACACAAATGAGTTTGGTGGTAATAAGCTATTCTGAAGGCTGGGATTCAGAGGGAGGCGGGCAGTCAAGAAACTACCTTTAAATTTAAAAAAATAACCTCTTGAAATACTAGTCCTAAACAATTCTATATACTGGTCTTTGTTTTGCTTAGGTCCGGTAAGCTGCTCATCTGCTTTGAATGGGAACAGCCTGTGTAAATCCCTAGAGTCAAACTCAAGGCTTGACCCAGCTGTCCCTTATAATGAAATGCTACCAGTAACAAGCTGAGCAGCTTCTGATCTTGTACCTTAAAGTGTTAACATTTAACTGGTCCTGGCAAGCCTTTGGAGGAAGCACCTCCTGAAGTGGAAGAAGAGAAACTCACAGGGCTGTGGATGAATCTGTTTTCTTTTGCTTGGCCATAGGCTTTGCACTTTGCATGGTGATGGGTTTCATGCTATAGCTTGGGGTCCTCTTACTTATTTTTAATGTGATATAGATTCCCTAGCTGGAGCAGACACAATGCCCCAAAACATTTATGTGTAACGCTGTAATGGCAGTGGGTTCTGTTTTGGAAATTATTTTTGCAAAAATCGTTTTAGTGATGTCTCTGAACTATCTGTCTACTCATGTCTTGCTCCTTCCTATTTTGACAAAAAGTTTAAACCTGACTGTTAAACTTTATGCCTCTCCAGTGCACAGCAATAGAAACACAGACACAGCTTCTATGGACATTTATTAGAGCACAGTTTCTGTACTGCCAAATTAGAGAGATTCCTGAAAGGCCCATCAGGGGACTATACCCAGAGGGGATATAGTGTAGAAAAAGCTCTCTCTTCTATTTTGAAACAGAAATGAGAAGCAGTGAAAAATAGATCTTTAGCTTATTCTCCTGGATGTGACTCCTGGAAATCTGTTTTTTTACCCCATCTGTAATATGAGAAAATTAAGTTTTGCTGTGAGCTACCATGGTTATGAGCACTGTGGGCACCTCAGATACACTTCAAGAGTGTAATAAACACACTTTGGAGAGGGGATTGGATGAGATAATTTTCCCCCTGTTTACCTGACAAGGCACAGGCACAACAGGGGTAAACGCCTCTCTTGGGACTGAACTGCTGTGTGTAAGAGCACAGAAATAACCTCCTTGAACCTGTATCAGAAAATGGAGAAGAGAGGGTTTTTACTGCGCCCCGATTGCTTATTTCCCCTCCCTCCCCTGTAGGTTGGGGAAAACCTTGCCCACATATTACTAACATCTCTGAAAATGTTTCTTCTCCTAACTGGGTTGTGCAGGCCTGGCTCCCCTGCTAGAGAAATCAAATGGTGCCTGTACCTGAAATTTGCTCTGACTTCCTGGAGATTAGTAGGAATGAAGCCTGCAGTTTTTATGGTAACAGCCCTAAGGCAGTATTCTGCTTCCTAGTCTCATGCAGGACACTAATGCTTTCTATCACCTTTCATGTAAATAACCTAGACTTTACCCTTGGCATTTTCAGAGCTGTAGCGCAGCGAGTTGCCTGTTCTGCTTGATTTCATTGTCACTGGAAGAGCATGTGCTCCCACTGGGGCTTTGTTGTGACTTTTCTAGACAGACACTGCTCAGGTTAATTTGAACAGGGTTCATGCTGCCCCTCAGGAGGTGGTGCTTTGTGCCAAACTATTGGCTGTGTTCTCTTTGTTTAAAGAAAGTTAGTCCAGGAAGAGTAAAGCAAGCCAGGTACAGAGCAGCAGCATGTGGCTATTCAGGGGGCTTATTTTGGTGTTTAGTTTTGGAAGGATGTTTTGACTAATTGCTGTCTGCTAAAGAAGAGGCTTCAGCATCAAGGCTAGTAGCAACATTTGTGCTCGTGGGATATAGTGTGGGCTGATAGGGAGAAGGAAAGATGCTAAATAACTACTGCACCTTGATAGCCTAAATTCTTGGTTCAGTGAAGGATGGGTATGTTGGAACTGGGTGTCACAGCAGCAAAAGGAAGGGGCAGTAGTGAAACAGAGGTGAAAAATGGCTGTGCCGATGGGACCCGTGCTCACTGACCAGCTGATGTCCCAGTTGCCCACAGTCACTGATAATTTTGGGGGGTGTTGACTGACAGCCAGCTGTTTCAGGGTGGATGAGAGGAGACAGAAAACATTAAAGGTTTCTTAATGTGGCAAGATTGGCAGAAAATATTGGTTTTGACACAGAAACGGAGAACAACCTTGTTTACATTTTGGATTTTGTTGATAGATTTTTTTTTTAAACTTTAAGTGAATGTCTGCATGAGAGAGTGGGTTAATCTGTGGGTAGGTGGTATATCTTTTTGACAGTGGTTTGTATGATTGTGTGGTTTTTTAAATAGACAAAAAATCTTGTATTTTTAAATTTTAAGCCTGATTTACTGTGGCATTAGAGGCAAAGAGCTGTGTGTATATATTTATATGTTTTTCTTTCTTAAACCAGCAAAATTTATTAATTCAGTGAGATCTGGCAATGGTATAGAGTTTTCAAAGTTCCATAAAGTTCTGTAAGTTTTGTAAAATCCATCAGGCAGGTAGAGGAAGGAGTGAGAGATGCTATTTGTACCTCTAACTGAAGAGAAGAATGTTGTGATATCTACATGGTACATCGCTGGGGACTGGTGCCAATACATCTCTGAAGGGAAAAGCTTTATTTACATGTTAAATACCAGAACAGCAGTTTTTAGCCGTAAAGTTGTAGGACACTTCTGCAGCTGAGGGGATGACTTGTTGGCATGATCTGCTTCACCCTCCCATGAGAGACACTTCCTAGGAAGGAGTGAAACTTTCTGTGAATGTAGGTGTGTGTAGTAGTGTGTGAAAAATGAGTCCACTACCTGGCTGGTCATTTCTGTTCTTAGTACCTTGCAGTTTTCTGTGCCTTCTCACTCTTTTCTAACCTCTCTAGCCATAATCATCTATGTTTGTCTACTAATGTACTACTTACTTAGAGGAGCAGGCATCAGAGGTGGAAAGAGGTGCTCTGTGATGAATGCTGTATTTTGTCCTCCAGGGCATCTGAGTTTAATGTTTGTTGTCTTTGTTTTCCCTCTCTTGTTGCAGGCTGGAATAAGCCCATCCATCATGTCTGCTGTTGCCTTGGACGTCCTGCCGCTGAAACTGCATCCATTTTCCCAGAGCACTCCAACAGGCTTGGACTGCGTGGGCTGGAAGCGGCGCATCTCCTCTCCTGGTTTGTATGCTAGTCTTAGTTGGAAATCAATTATGAGAGAATTAAGCTCTGGTCTATTGAGCATGGAAACGATGTGATAAACATTCTAACCTATTTATTTGGAATGCTGCATCCATGTCTGTGCAGAAATCTGCTTTAGCGTTAATTCTTTCATGTGCTTTTCATATTCTGGTGAGTTTTCTCCCTGAGTAAATAACCAGGGTTCTGTTTAAAAGCAGTGGTCAGCTTTTTAGGGAAGATCACTAGTGGCAATGATAGTGTGCTTGATGTAGAAATGTTGTCTCACAAGAACTCTGGCTCACCTAGGATGATGTCATATGTATATCACACTCTTGATTTAGGCTTCTGCAGATGAAACAGACTCTCTGCCTTGTGTTTGCTGGAGAGCGCTATGGCAGGTATGATGAGTTTCCTCTCAAGTTGCTAATTAGGCACTAAAGCAACTAAATGAGAGGAAGTTTCCTGTACTGAAAATAAATCATCTTAAAGAACAAGTATGCTGTATTTTCATTAGGAGTGTGCATGAAGTACCATGTCTGCTTCATTTCCAATGACTGACACTTTCTCAGAATTAAAATGTAAGTCGCACAGATGATTAAACAGTGAGGCGTATCTTTGCCAGGTTTTTTAATTCTCCATCTGACAGTGCCTGCCCAAACGCTGCAGATATCTCTATCAGAGCACTTTGGGGTGGGATAAGAAAAGCGGACTACAGAAGACTTGTTTGGTAGTTAGGAATCTAGATGGGAAAAGCCAAACACCGTTGGGGGGTAAGCTGCCATTTCTGCCTCAGAAAGTTTCTTTGTAACATTGATTAAATGCTGCTGGAATTACCTAGTTAAGGGACCATAACATTTTGCTAATTACATCAGAGTTGAATGGTCATAATATTTTGTCAAGCAAAACTGGTTTACTTTCTGACACTTTATACAACTTATGCACAGAGTCATGAGGTTTCATCTGAAAATAAGAAAACAAACTATTTATTATCATGGTGTCAAGAGCCCTACCTCTGCTCTCTCAGCACTGAAGGCTTTGATCACTTGCTGTCACAAGCATCTGGTGTTGTCCTAACACTTAGGACCAGCTCCCTGGCTGAATTAAAAAAACTGCAGCTTTACTCCTTGGAAATCCCAGGTGGAAACCCATCATTGTCAAGTTGTTTATGCATCTCTGCCATTAGCTGAAATCCCCAAGTGCCATTGTCATAGGAGTAAATTCTGAGTCACAGCTGATACAAATTTTGTGATAGTTCCCAATTGGGACCTTAGGGAGTTAAAAAATAGAAATGAATTTTGGAGGGTAAATAGGGAGAGTAAATGTAGATTGACCAGCTGGTAGCGCTGTAGGTGTTTATCTGCTATCTAGAAATGGGGCATGAAACCAGAATCATCTGTGATTCACACAGTATTCCTGATGTGGATACAAGTGAATTTGAAACTATGACCTAAGCCCCAACCTCTAGAATTTCTGTGTAAATGTAGCAAAACAAAAGAAGTGCAGCAGAACCCTTTTTCTACTACCAAAAACTATGCTAGTTGAGGGGGAAAAAACCTGATGAACAGAGGAAGAGCTGTAATGCCACTGCCACAGCCATCCCTGTTAGCTGCTGCTTGTGGCCTTTGTGTGAAGCATTTGGGGATGATGTGTGTGTGCACGTGTCCTTCCTGTAGTAGGGTGTAGCTGGGAAGAAGACTGCAAATTACTGAAGCAATACTCTTAAGCTGTTGGATCAGTTTTAGAATTGGGAATGTCCTTGAGGCAGCAGTAGTGCAGCAGAATGTTCTCTTTGACTCTGGCACAGCTTTGTTGTGATACCTGTTGCTTTTGACAGAGCTGTACGTTGTTTAAAATAAACATAGAATTAAACGATGAATCAATTTAATTTTGAGGTTCCTAACTCTAAAGCTGCAACTACTTGGATTAATAATCCTAGCGTATGCTTTAGCCATAAAAGACATTGGATGTGAAAGTACTGTGCATCAGTACTGTATCATTCCATGTTGAAAATATGGATAAAATTCTCACTCCCAAAGTCTGCGCTGGCCACCTTATGCAGAGAATGCTGCCGTGACTGTATTTTGGAGCCCGTGCTAGTTCTTTGGGTATGACAAGATGGTTGTTATGATCCCAGCCCAAAAGGTGCCCTACACAGCTACTTACCCACTACCTGAGGACAAGAGCTTACCTGGGCACAAACCTACTATTTTGAGTGAGGCTGCGTGTTCCTGACTAGAACATACCACGAGTGCTGGAGAAGAGCTTAATATTAATGCTGTATCTGCTGTGCTCATTGGCTTTCTCTGACCAGTCACTGTCACTAGGACACTGAGACATTGTTTTTTATGCCTTTATGTCATGCTGGGAGACATGAGGCAGGTTCAAATGTGTCATTTGGGTATCCCAGCAGTTGGGATCAGGTGTATGGTGGTGCTCTTGGTCACTGGTCAAGTTTTGCAGACTGCCCTGCTGTCACCTCCTCTGTCCAGAGCCACCACTTGAGAAAACTGTAAGGAACCAGTAGATGGCTCTAACATCTACGAAATAAAGAACAGCTGAGGTGGTGCTGATCTCTGTATTCAGTGAAGACTGAATGAGTCTCGAGCCTTTTCAGAGAAGTATATAGGCTGGATACCCCCACCAACACGTGTGTGCACACACGCACCCCTGAGGTTAGCAAAGTTAATTGTCCTCTTCAAACATCAGGAATGTCTGAACATTTTGGAAAGACCTCCTTGGCTGCCACACACTTTTTGGCAGGTAGTATTGATGAACATCAAGTGTCTTTCCCTTTTATATGTCTTGTTATGCCCGTATCTTCATTGGTACCTTGCAGTATGTATCTGTCCTTACTGCCTGGTTTACTGCAGTGTTTGGATAGGCTGAGCTAGAGTGAAAGACCAACGTAGGAAACAAGCCGCTTCCTAATGTAGATATGGGAATGCTGTTCTGCTTTTTGGCAGACTCTGAAGTTCTTGAGAGACTATTTGACCTGGGAATCACCCCAGGAAAGGGGTAAGAGGGAATGGCCTAAAATGTACTAGTGAGAACAGTGGTAGGATAACAAGGCTTTGGGTTAAAGCACTGGACCAGCATGTTTGTCTTTGGGTTGTCTTACTCATCTTTTTCTTCCCCATCCCTCTCCTGAGTCTGATATCTGTTTGTTTGTGACCTGAAGACACTGCATAAAATCAAGAATGTCACTGGGAAGCTGTTTGATGGACAGTGAAGGCAGCTGTGAGAATGTAGCTGTGACTGGGCTGAAGCTGGGAGGTGAGCAGTTCTGGGTGTGGGAGCTACTAGCCCACAGGTCTAGAGCAGAGGGAACTCTCTGGGGAGGTGCTGCCATCTCTGAGCTTTTCCATTGGGACTTTTCAGGAGAAAATCACAAGGTGACACAGCGACAGGCAGACATGGGTAATTGTCACTGCTTTCTGTGCTTCTCAGCTAGAGACTTTTCTATTCTTGTGCCTGCCCTCGTTACCTTTTCCCAGGTGTTTCTCCCACTGTGCTGCATCTCAGAGAACATGTGAAACTTTTGGATAGGATCACATGTATGACCATAAACCTTCAGGGTTTGTCATACCCTCATAGAGAGAGAAACTTCTAACTAGTGCATTACAAGATCAGGCTTGTAGCTGTGCTATAACAGATCTTAAACCTGTATTACTTAAAATCATTATTTAAATGCAGATTGAATCTTTTTGGTGGTTTTTCCTGTGTCTTGTCAGATTTAAAGAGCCCAAGATATTTAAATTTCCTGCTATCAGATATCTACGAGAGATACCCAGGAGCTCCAGCGCAGTGCTGGTGTTGGTTATGCCAACCAACGAGGCATGAATTCATTCTGACTGGTGGGTACCAGTGATGAACATACCAGTGGCCTTGGAAATCTTGTGTAAGCAATAAGAATAGGCCAGCCAAGTTCTCAAAATCTGAATCTTTGTGGATAGTCTGGAAAACAGTGACCAGAGTGATACTGAACTATCCTCTGGCCTCACTGCTACAGCGGAAAGTATTTCTCAGAGGCGAAGGGACTGTTTGTTTATTCAACATCATGTGGCCAACTTTCATCTTCTTTTCCCAGCTATAGATGGCCTGTTAAGCTCACACTTGGCAACAGTTAATGTGAAGATGTTTGACAGCCACTGGAGAAATCTATTCAAGAGGGAAAATATTAGCTTAATAACAGGACTTCATTATGTCCTGTAAATATTTAGCAGTCCTGTAGTTCAGTAAAATAACAAGCTGAGATATTTATTCCATTTTTGTCATTTGAGTTCTTGAAGGGACGCAGAAAAATGTGGTACACAAGTCCTCAGAAGTGTATCATTGTAGCTGTAGCATGAAATGTCCATTCCATCCTCATTAACCCATAGAAATACATTGAATTTAAGTGGCTAAAAAGCACTTGTGTTGCCTACTGTATTTTTCACTTTATCTCTGAATCACAGAAAGATTAGACTCACTATGTCAATCTCAATCCTGTTTAACCACAGACACAAATATTTGCATTCTGTGAGGTCTCTGATAACGTGCTCACTCAGAGGTTTTCATCCAGCCCTAAAAGCTGGGCCAAGTGATGGCTGAGTTCCTGAAAATTTGTCTTAGTAGGTTGAGTGGGATTGTATGTATTGGCTACCAGAGTGAAAGATTTAGCATACCAATAAAAACTTTCCATAGGACAAAGAGTGAAAAAGAGACTCTGAATGATTCTGGCAATTGCCATTCAAAGCTAAGGACTACAGGAGAACCCAGTAGAGACTAAAAAATAGGGCAGATATTTAGGATCAGGCTGTCCAAGGCTCAGGCTAGCCTGACTACCTCGATCAGCCTGCACAGTGTGATCCTTAATCTCTAGTTGGAGTCAGTTGCTGCTACAGCAACTTAGGTAACTTCTCTCTCTAGCGTCACAGAAGAAAATCTTTATGTAGATTTAACAACAACAACAAATCTGTGGTCACATGGAAGCCCTCTGTAATGGGTTGCAGTTTTGAACTCTGATATAATATTGTACTTTCTGCAACCTGGCCTTTTAATATTTTTCCTCTCTTTCTATTAGAAACTGCCTATCCAGTACATACATATAATCTGCATACCCCTGTGGCACCTCCAGCTAGGATTGCAGTGCTATTGTCTCCGGCACTGAATAAACATCTTTTGGTGTTTGCCAAGAGCAGAGAGTCCAGACAGTGGGAGGGTTAGCGGAGGAACAGGTGGGGTGATTTGAGCAGGTTGAGGGCAGAGATCTCCCAGGCAAGGGCAGTTGCTACAGAGGCTCTGTAAATAATGTCGGGTTTAGTCGTTCAGTCAAGGAGAGATACAGGGATGTGGAGTTTCCTTCTCATGTGCCAAGCTTGGATTCTGAGGAGCAGGTGTAGGATAATTAGGAATGAATTGTAGCCTCTCCTTAGCACCTTTTGTGTCTGAAGAGCTGTACTGTCCTTTCCTCTTCTCAATGCCCCGTGCTCCACATCCACGGAACAGCTGCATTCATCTTACAGGCCATTGTAGAAACGTTATTTTTGCTACTACTGCGGAGACCTCTCCTGTAAAGAATAGCTGGAATGCTTAAGGACTCAAAAGCTGGTTCAGCATTGTTGGATGCTTTGTAGTAACCTGCAGTGATAGAGGGCAAAGGGGTTTTTTTTGTTGTTGTTTTAGGAAATACGCAGTAAAATAGAAGTCTTACTGAAATAAAATAACCCTGCTTGTGCACAGATGGTGAGGCAGAGTCAAAAGGATCTCTGTCAGAACAGGCTGTGATGGCCATATAATAATGTGGCTTTATTTACTTTGGACAGAATTACCTTACACAGAAATAGTAAACCAAGCATTTTTTGATTCTTCTGTGAAATTAGACTCCTAGTTTTGGGTTTGGGTGCCTAAACATGCAATCAGTGTCTAAATGGCAGGAGCAGTTTGGTATTTCCCAGCATGTTCCTTTGTGTCCCATCTATGGGTGGCTGTTGCTTTCCCAGCTGTGCTGGTGGACCTGAGCTCCTTGTTTACTTCAGTCTGAACCCCAAGTTACAGAGTCTCACCTGGCTAAATTTGAGCTGATGTGGATAATCTCACACTGAGGCAATCTAGTTCTGGTTTTACACTTATTCTGGTAGCTAGTTAAGAAGTTTTATAATGTTTTCTGCTGCACGTGGTACAAACCATGTGACTACTCTTAAATTATTTTGGTAGTTTGACAAATCTGCCATTGTAGGGCAGGTGTTTTAGCAAAGTGGCAGTCCAGAAATGTCCTGTATCATAAAACCCCTGTGATGTCCCAAAGGTGGTGTTAAACAGTACAAGTATTTCTGCATTCTCAGGAAACTAGTATTCTTTCAGGATTCTTTTTATAGAGGCACACTGAATCACATGTCAGGTAATGAGAATATAAAACTTCTGAATTAAAAAGCAGTTAGTGATGCTGTTTCACTTGGGACTGAGGTATCTTGCAAAGATCACACGCTGAAATAGGGACCGTCCCAGGTCTACACTCTTGGAGTGGATGCTAAATGACTTTTCAAAGCTCCCAGCTGCAGCCTCCCCAAATATCAGTCTGTGCTTTTCTGGCTTGGATTTTGGTTTGAATTCTTTTTCTGAGGACTTACAAAAATAGTTTTTTAATAGCAGCAGCCACCGCCAGTTCTTAACATGATTAGTTTATGTGTTAAGTCCTTTCTGAGTTCTCAAGGGAAGCAGATAACACAAGGTCTCTCTCACTTGGGCATTTTTAAAATGCATGAAATTCTATTATTCCCCCGTATTTATTTTTAATCTGACAGTTCTGCTAAATTAGGAGGAAAGATCTCTGTCTCACCCTTGCTTTTTTAATGCCTTGAAATCGGCTTTAATAAAAATCAGCTGCTAGAAGCTGCAGCTGAGAGCAGCTGAGCTGCCACAGAGGGAGCCTCCTTAGAGGACCCCTATGATGTCAGGATGCATCGAGAGAAGCAGAGAGGAGGGTTGGAATCCAGCTCAGTGCTCAGACAGCACCGCCAGGTACCGCTGCCCTGCGAGCAGCTCTGCCCGATTCCTCCCGCAGCCCAGCAGAGCCCCTGGCTCTCCCTCCCACCCGCCTGCATGAGGACCCAGCAGTGCCCCAGTGAGTCCAGTGGGGCACACAGTGGAGAAAACTGCAGTAGCAGTGGGAGCTCCGGGCTCTCGCCGGGTTCGGACTCAGACAGCAGCGGGGTGGTGTGCGGTGGTGGTGGGATGAGAGGCGTCCTGTCCAGATACTGGAGCTTGGAGAGTCTTCACTCTGCCACAGGTAAGGGACTTTTTTTTTTTTTTTTTTTTCCTCCCCTAAAAACTGCTCTGTGATATTGCACTGACCTTGAGAAACCAAATCAAACCTTCTAGAAAAAGTATGTAATTTGGAAATGCGGTCTCTTAGTTATGAGAAATAACCATGGCATTCAGTGTTTGCTAGTTGTACCCTCTGCAGACTTCCAGCTAAAACAAAATTACATAGACCCTTAATATACTACTTAAGTCAGAACGTGTGAAACAGATTCTTGATGGCTTTGGAAACAGTGCTTAGGCTTCTACTTGATTAAAGCTGCCCTTTCCTTTTGGAACAGCATTTCTTCTTTCAGCTTATTTATATAGAGCCCGACATCAGAGCTGACATTTCTCATGTAAATTCCAGTGTAGCATATTGCTGCCTTTAGAAAATGTCCAAGTGAGGTGCTGTGCAGCAGATGAGCGCTGGGTAGGTTTGCACTGCTGTGTACTGAAATGGGGAAAGGCAGTTCCCTGAGCCAGCTGCCCAAGTTTGGTTTCTGTTTTCCCATCCTTGGTTTAATTTCTTTTTAAACCAGAGATTTTTGAGGCGTGTTCATATAGCCTGGATCTGGCATCCTAGTTTTTAATCACTGATGTGCCTATTTAGGGTTTGGATGTTTGAACTGCAAGCATGGGAAAGAAGCTTTCTCATTCCTAACTGATACTAGCAAAGGACCCTGGCAATTGTGTTAATAAGTGATGGCTTAGCTGTTTAGGTTGTTTCTTGACTGTTGCTGTTACGAGAGATTTTTAGTAGAGCTGCCACAAATTAGTTCCTCTCTTAGATAAATTCAGACAAGTGCCTTCAAGGCCACCAGTGACTGCCATTTCCTCAGTAAAAAGTACTACCAGCTAGAGGCAAGGCTTCGGAACAATTTTAGGTGTAGTTCTGCGTAATCTGCTTTAGTCTCATATACTTTTAATTATTGAAAGTTCTTGTAATTCCGTGTACTACTGTAGATTTGAGGCTGTTTAATAAAATCTCCAATGCTCTGGAGTTCTCTGCTGAAGTGAGAGCAACTGCACTATCGTATGGGGAAGGACTGCAGCAGGGTGGGCAGCCTGTCTGACCTGCCAACCCACACACCAGACTGTCCAGGTGGACAAGAAGCGCCGAACATGTCCAGTGTGTCCTGAGAGTCCAGGGCCAGGAAAAAAGGCTCAGGGTGTGATTGGGCCATTGGCACTCCATTTTGGGGAAAGATCTGGCCTGCAAATGCAAGGGGATGCAGTGCTGCATCTCAGTAGCATCTGCCGGCTTGTTTTCTCCTGTAACTGGGAACGTAAATAATCCCCAGCACAGCTCTGACATTGTCATAAAGTAGCCCTGGCACAGGATCCTCTCCAAAGTGTTACTTAAAAGAGTTGCACATGGGGCAGTAGTGGTAGTTCAGTCCCCTCTGTCTTAAAAGATTTGCTGTTAGCTGCCCTCCGTGGATGCATTCTTGGGCTTAATCAGGTCAGTTGATACAAATGACGTACAGTGATATAAAAGGAATGTTGATAGCAAAAACTTGGAAGCTAAGTCTCTTTTTCTAGATGCTCTTTTGTTTCCACAATATTCTTATGCCAAAGGCTGCGAGGCATGGTGTCATTTTGTGGATGCTGTGTGCATTTAGCAGCAAATGCAGAGGTGAGAGGAAATAGAAAATGGTATGGAGACAGACTGAGGACAGGGAGAAACCAAATTAAGTTTCATACTTACAGTATTGATATATCAGTGCAATAATAAAAGCAGATCACTGCACTTCAGGCTCCCTGGTGCCTCGAAATACTACAGTTGGTAAGTGTCCTATCATGTGCAAGAGATATCTGAGCAGTTTGCCTCTAATTACTAACAAAATTCAGGTCAGAATTAGGATTAAACCTTGAGAGCAATGAATTTTCTGAAAGAATTTGTTTTGCTTTGATTCTGTTCTATCAGTATTCTTCTTTGGATTAAACTAAGGCAGCCGTGGTAGAACTGCTCCTCGCCATCAAGACCAATTGGCTGTCAGAGGAGCAAGGCAGGATATTTTTTTTGAAGCATGTGCTAAATTACATTTTTGAATGGTAAAATTTAATACACTGTGTAAACAAACAAACAAACCAGCAGGAGCAACAGCAGCTGGCAGTGCATTACATTAGCGGTAACTAGAATGCATGGCAACGTTCTTGCCTTGGAGGTGCAGGGCGTCTCCACAACAAGAAGTCGGGGAAAAAAAAGTACAAACAGTGTGGAAACACTACGAATTATCAGATGGTGCATTAAAAACGGGCTGGAAGATGAGTCAGCCTCTTTCTCTGTTTTAAAGGGATTCTGCATTTCCAGTAGTGGCCTTAAGGCTGGACAGGTGGGCTTGGCAAACAGAGTTTTGCTTTTGTTCTCCCACTGTGTGCATAAACTTGTCTGTAGGGGTCTTCATTCTGAGTCTGTTGCTGTCTGTGACTTCAGAGATTAGAAAGAAACCAGATTTAAGTGACCGAGAAGTGGAGGCGAGAGGTCTTCAGTATGATTGGAATGCAGCCATTTGCGTTTCTCTTTTACTTAATTTAGATTTCAAAAGAGTGAAAAGGCTGATGTGTACATATGTTTACATGTGCACATATTTGACAATGGGTCATTTCAGAAATACAGATTGACATCCCCTGTGTAGGAAGGACAGGTAGCGTTTTTCGAGGTTCACAAGGGGAAAACACTGTCTTTAGTTAATAATCTTCCTCTGCAATCAGTAATGAAGTAAGATTCCTTTTGTTCTGGCGTTGACTTTCTTGTAATATATTGGCCAAGGGGGGAAATTAAATGTGATACAGAATTGAAAGAGAAAAGACCCATTGTTACACCACAAACTTCTGTGCAAATGCCATTTGAAAAAAACTATGCAAAAAACATAGTTCAGAGTTGTATGAAGTGAAACATTCTACTGTTTTTTCATATCAGTCCATGGCATTTTGGTCTAAATGTCAATATACATTACATTACATGAGGAGACTCTTCTCCTTGGGGCTAAATATAAACATGAAAAGAGGGAATGCTTTGCAATTCTACCAGGCTCTCCATTTGAGGATGCCAGAGGACTTCATAAGCATCAGTAACCCTCACAGGGCATGAGAGGCTTTCAGAGTTTGATTTAGGACAGAAAAAGAGGTATATATTGTTTGATACTTGGACAGTAGCCTTGCTACTTTTAAATACTTATGAACAATTTCCAAACGTTTAGCTGGTGCAGTACTCCAGCAGGAAAATGACCTGGAGCTGGGGTTGCTCAGCAGTTCTGAAAATCAGGCCTTGAGTATCTCAGCTGGACAAGAAGACATGAGGCATCCAAATTAAAGGTCAGTTGTGACACTGCCCCAGCAAGTGATTCAGTGGAACTGTGGGCACTCCAAGCCCGGTTTCCCAGGCAAGACTTTGTATCCCAGGCGCATGCTGCTTTTATCCCATTCATCACTGTTGTACAGCTCCACTGAAAAGTTTATTTCCTTTAGAATATTTCCAGATTCAGGCTTGTGAGTAGGTCTCTTTGCTTTTCCAGTTCCTTTGTTGCCGGTCCAATCCCGACCTCATTAATAGTTCTGTTTATTCTTTTGCTTGTCCAAGTTGGGAAGGACTAGAAGAGCAAAGAATGGTAGGGACAAAGGGGAATTGCAACTTGGTGGACTAGCAGTTGCCATAGTTTCCCAAAGAGGTGCTTTGTGCACATGTGGCAATTTAATTGTACACACTACACTTCAGTGCACCTCTGCACAGTTTTGTGGCTCCTGATATGCAGATAGGCTCATCTACTAGCCTTGGGAATATGGCCTTTAAACAAACAAGAAAACGTAGAGTATGGGTGGGGAGTTATTATTTTTTTCATTCGGAGCTTAAGAAAACCCAACCAAACCAACAAATGTTTTAGAAAGTTTTTTGAAGTCATTCATTTCATTATTGTGGCTGATGAGGGAGCCAGTAATTGAGCTGTGGCAAATGCTTTGCATGTTTCTTGTTTGGTGAGAGATTTTCTTTTGAGCTCTTTCTTTTTCCTTTTTCTCCCCCTAGCCCTGCCTGCTTGGTACTGATGTCTGCAGCTGTGTTCATGGACTGCAGTGCATAATTCCACTGACCCGTCTTTCTCCAGGGTCACATAGTCAGCAGGAGTTAAAGGGGTCACACAACGGGAGATCGATTTAAGGTTCAAAGTGTTTCAGAATGCTTCCAAAGGAGAGTTAGGGGACTGGAAAGTTAATGCCTCAAAGCATCCACTGCAGCATGTTGATGTTATGTTTCACCCTTGACTTGGCAAATTGTGAACCAGGATGTTCCAGCCAGATTCATTGATTGCATTGTAGCATGTCCTATGTGTTTTCCCCCTCCCCATATATTTACTGTGTCACCTGCCAGAGTAACTTCCACTCATCTTCTGAACAATTAATTAATTTAAAAAAACAAACAACAACAACAAAGCCAGAACATTCCATGCTAAATTAACTTTGATTTTTCTATGTGGCTTCATTTGTAATGGTGGCTGATACAGTTAGGTAAACCTAAGGGAGATTCTGAACTTTTGAGGTAGAATTATAAGATTAACATCTCTTGGCTGAACTAATGAGCTGCCCTAAAGCTTAAGTAAAGATTTCTGATTTGAAAATACATCTTCTGAATAATGTGTTGAGTGTTGCTGAACTGTGACTTGGCATCATACGCAAATAGCAAGAGTATCTACATTAATAGTGGTTGAGTTCTTTCTAGTGAATGCAGACTCAGTAAATGCTAAGTGTTTGTAAACTTGGCCACCTAACATATTTAGTACACTTAAAGAAATGATTTTTTGGTGCAGCATACACTCTATCATCATGCTTTTCCATAAAAAGGAATAGAAAATAGTGTGAATGTAGGTAGAAAAGTCTAGTCATGTTTCTGTACCTCTGGAGCAGAACCAGGTTTTGTAGGTTCAGCTATTCTGTAGTTTCGATCACATTTTAATGTGTGAGGGTGGTGGTGTTAGTTGACTTTCCCTTGAGATTTTTTTGTTTTGTTTTGAGTAAATGCTATTCTCATCGTGTCCCTGGGAGGCACAGATTACCACCTGTGCCTACCAAGAGAGAAACATTCCCGTCTTTGCTGATGCTGTGTTTGCAGGGGGGGAAAAGGTAAGTCTTTGGGAGCAGTGCCTGTGACACTTCCCCAGGTGTACCCCCTGTTCAGGCACACCATCTTCATTCTTTTCCTTCTCTGCTTTCAAAACAACTCCCATGAAGAACATTTAGGTTGTGATTACTATTCCCTTTGCTGAGGAATATGACATCTTCTAAGGCTGTATTTCCTCAAAGACGCAGTTGCTTTTAAAGTAGGCTTTCAGACCAACACTTCTGTCAGATGTATCCATGCTACAGCTGCTGGTTTTTTTCTAGATGGAAGTGAAACAGCTTTAAGCCACCTGATTTGGATACTACCAGCATCACAGATCTTGCAGCAGGAAACTTGCATGGTCCAAGAGAGTAAATGAAAGGGGGAATGAGGTGGTACCATGAAGCCCACCTGACCTTCCCTTTCTCTATGTTTGGGTAGACATGTGAGAGCTTGGCGTAGTTGTTGAATCTGCCTGTTCATTTGGGTTATCTGGACCTACTTCATGTAGGTAAAAAAAGCAGTGAAAAAACAGGTTATAACATGTACTGGCAAATAGTGTATGTGCCCACTGGTCATGAAGAATGTGTATAATTGTTGCCTACACATGACAAAGCTTCACTATTACTGCTTAGTAGTTAGGTTAAACAATGTAGGTAATAATAATGCCTTTTCTTTGCCATGGGCATGTATCCTTTAACTTGCTAAGCTTGTCTGTAACTCAACTTATTCCCTATTAAGGTCTTGTTCTCTTAATTCATCTGAATCGCAAGAAGTACCTTTGAAGGATTAGAGAAATATAGACTTCTTCTGAGAGTCCATGGATGTTTCTGTTTTAATTAGAATCCTGCCTCATCTCAAAATCCTTTGTAGTCTGAGGTTTATTAAACCAGCTAACTAGTTCAATAGTTAGCTTAAAAGTGCTAGAGACAAGCTGGGTGCCCTGGACTGCAAGACCGCAGTCGGAAGGTGAGCTGTCTTCCTGGGTACTGACTGCCCGCGGTGGTCGTGCCATTCAGACAAAGCTGTTTTAAAAAATGGTGTGTATGCACATGAAAACAAGACATTAGCTTGGGCGTAAGCTGACAGGACCACAGTTTGCACCTGGCTAGCTGTCTTAGATTACATTGTGTGGACATACAAGTGTTGGCAGCTGTCACTACAAATACACCTCAGGCTATATTTGCTTAAACAAGTATAGAGTTTTGCTATTCTTATTCTCAATGCCTTCTAATTTTCCAGAGATGCCCTGGACTATGATTTTGGCTCATAAAAGCTCGAGTAACTCTTCCCCCCCCCCGCCCCCCCGCCCCCATGGAGTACAAAGATTAGTTAATTGCTTTGCTAGAGTAATTGAGCCATTTCCAAGTTCTGCTGTATCCCAAGGAGCCTTCTTGGAAGCTCTGGTACATCAGCCCTGTATGCAGGCAGATTTCTGTATTCTGTGCCTTCCCCGCATAATGTAGGTAGTATAGCAAGAGGCAATTTATCTGTCTAAGGCAACTGAGTATGCGAAGAAAGAAAATCTTTATCACTTGTTTTGAACGTCCTTCCTTTTCTTTCTCTGAATTCTCTTTTTATTTCGTGTTTGAGTGTGTGTGTGTATACATATACAGTCATTCAGTGGTTAAGCTTAGAATATGCCACATGCTTATTATCAAAACGGTCTGTGAGATTTCTTGAAGAAAAACATTTCTAGATTTGGGCTCTAAATTTGTTTATCTACCGATGGATAAGGTTTCTTGCAAAACCATTGTTAGGGGATCTAATAAATGCCTAAATAATCACCTGAAATCTATTTCAAATGTACTGTTAAGATATTTGGTATCATCCTGTTATATTGGAAAGTAAATTACGTGTGAGTATTTATGAAATAACTCAAAAAATAAGTTTTTGTTTCGGGAACATCAAGAAAACAAAGAGCTTTTCTGCCTTTTTTTTTTCTTTTTTTGAGTAAAAAACCACTAAACCATCACTGTAATGTTTCATGTTGAGAATAAATGAGATAAGACTGGATATATTTTCATAACAGCTGGCAGAGATGTATTTCTGTGTAGGAATGAAGTAGCAAGAGTTTCAATTTTGGCTAATAGAAATAGTTTCCATGAGGTAGTGTTGAATTAGCCCTTTTTTATTTAAGTCTGCCCTTAAAATGGAGATGTGCTAGGAGGCCCAATGTTAATACCAAATGATCTGGTTTAGTGCACAGGATTAAGCTATTTGTGTTCTCCCTCTGCCAGTGAAATCTTCCTGTGCCAGGTGTTAAAAGCCCTCAGCTAAGCATGAACCAAGATCACTGTTCAGATGCACGTGCAGAAAGACATACTTGGCATTTAGAAACTGCAGTTTTAAGAAGAAAAGGAAGACTGCAAACAGCACGTATGCACTAATTGGACATGGCTCCCTGTTCTTGGAGCTGTCATTGAGGTTATTCCTTGCAGTGTGTTTTAGAAAAATCGAGACTTAAAAGTTTGGAGGAGGAAAAGCTGCCTATGTAATTATTGAATTAAAAATGTGTGAAAACTGAAGGGTCCACTGTAGCACTAAGGTGCAGCATGCAGCAGGCATCAGCCTCATCTGCTGATGAACCCAAGGGCTGCTGGAGCGTCTTCTGTTGTGTGGGTTCCATTGCTGTCTCCTGGGTAACTTGCTGTTCTGTTCCATCACACCGCGCAGCCTGGGACGCAACATGGCTGTAAGGCTTGAGAGAATCGCACTAGTCAGCAACCCTGTGTGCTGAAGTGATCAATTCAGAGTTAATCCAAAAAATACATGCTTGCAGAGTTCACACCTGACCTCAGTTTCAGTTGTGAAGTATCTGCAACTGGAAGATCACAGCAGGACGCTGAAGGCAGGAATCTGGTCCAAAAGTAAGTACCCTGAGCTCCAGGCCTGGCTTGGTTTGTAGTCCTACAACAGGCAACACTGCTCGTGTGGGTCTTGCGCAGATTTTATTGTGTGCGCATTCAAAGCATCTCAGTTTCTGACAATACGGAGTGACCTGGAAAAGAAAATAGCGTGAGTTCTGGGGCTTTTGTTTGAAGCACTGAGTAGCTTCTCGGCTGGCTCAGCTCCTGCCAGCTCACCTATTGCCCTGGCAGGAGGGTGCTCTGAGCAGAGCTGCCTCAGCTCCAGTTCACTGATGGTACATCCTGCTCAAGGCATAAACCTGTCCTGCCTGCCTGAAAGAAGCTTTGACAGTAAACCTTTTAAGAGAGTTTATTATGAAAACATAGCATTGCTAATACCCTGAAAACAGTGGATTTGGATCAATTTGAAATGTGGCATTCTTATCAGCCTTAAAAACCTGAATTAAAAATATACAGAAACCATCTGTACTGAAACTTGTTGATTGGATCTGTTAGCTTTTTTTAGAGAGCACAAAATCATTTATTTTGCGTTATTTTTGGTCCCAGTTCTGCCCTTTACCACAAGCTGTATACTACTGTGAATCTAGGGCCCAGCAGTCCTATTTTGTGCTGGCTTGATGTCAGTGATCTCCATAGGTTAAATTCTGGGGGTTGGTCAAGCTTTCTTGTGTACATCTATGGTCACAGTTGGTGGCATAATACTCACCTGTGTTCATGCTGCTTCTTCTGGCTCACATGAGAGCGTGCACTAGACAGCTGGGATGTCCACTTGGCCCCCAAGCACCACCTGACCATCATTTCTAAGCTACTGGAGGAAGTCTCTATGTAGGACAGCTTATGCATCTTTTAGGCATCCACTTGTGATGGCCTGCTCTAGATAACTCCTCTGATCTAGAGAACTTAGCTTTCTGAAGAAAAACAGTACACTTCCCAAGGGTAAGATAAAGAAATGTCACAGCTTTTCAAGCCTGTGACTTGATACTTGAACAGAATTATTTAAAAATCCACTGAATTAATAATAGCCAGGTCATTAGTTTTGATTTATCTAAATCATTCTTGATGTCTCTGGAATCATAAGTGTAGATAAGTGTTAGCACTGCTGGGTCAATTCCTGAAAGATTGTTTGACCAAATACAAGGGTTTTTTCTGAATAAAGATGAGGATCGCAGCCTGGCATTCTGCCTTCCTCCCAGGTGCTGCCTGTCCATTTCTCAGTTTTCATTTTTGAGAAGGGCATCTTGATTGCAAAGAATTTTTCCATTTGCAATAAAAATAAAAAATGAGGATGGCTTCTGTTTTTTGTGGCAGTATAGCGCAAAAGAAGGATCATTCTGTCCACTTGTCAGAGGACTTGTCACCTGTTCTTATGGTTTACACTTCTATTAGGGCATTCACTGATGTGCAGTGGCACCAGTGCTTTAACTTTGCAGCTGACTGTGACCCAATTCTTCATCATACTGAGCAAAGATGGGGCAATTCAGCAAGTTCTCAGTGCTCAGAGAAAAATAGTCTTGCCTAAGTGCAAACTGTATATAGATCAGAGCAGAAGTCACTTCGTCCAGTTAGTTCCCAGCCGTTACATATGACAAAGGTTTTCAATGGTACCTTGACTTCACTGTGCTGACTGGAGCATTGACTCTCTTTGGTCGGGCAGCAAGTGAGGATAGAAGCTTCCCCCTGTGCCACTGGACTTGGCAAGGAGGCTGACTTGTATGATTGATACTGATTTTCTTCAATCATGCTCTTGCTTCCAGAGTCCTAGAGAACTGAAGCATCCTCTGCAGTGGGCTGCTCCTGAAAATTCTGCCTGCTGTAGAAGGTTCTAGTTTTGCTTCAGGGCTTCTAAAGTAGTTCTTCTTGGAATCATTTAGGCATCTCTGAAGACTGTGTAGTCCAATCCCTCTACTCAAAACAGGGTCATCCCGAGCAGGCAGCCAGTGGAGTTTTGAATATTTCCAGGAACGGAGATTCCATAACTTCTGTGGGCAACCTATTTCAGGCTGTGACTAGCCTTACAGTAAAAAAAGTTTCATGTTGGAATAGAATTTGCTGTATTTCAATTTGTATACATCTTGTCCTTTTATCAGCCACCACGGAGCAGAGTCTGGTTCTGTCTTCTGCAAGCCCTCCCATCAGGTATCTGTACACATTGTTAAGATCCCCCTGAGCCTTCTCCAGGCTGAACAATCCCAGCTCATTCAGCCTCTCTGTGTGTGTTAGGTGCTCCAATGCCTTAATCATATGTGGCCTCTTGCTGGACCTACCCCAGTATATCCGTATTTTCCTCGCAGTCTCATTTGCATTGGTTGGCACCTGAACCCTGGCTAAGTTTAATAATGCTGGGTTTTCTGAGTCCAGCCACCTTAATGATCATCCTTCTCCCTGTGGGCGGCAGAGCAACTTCTGTCACATCCGAAGCTTTATCTGGCAAGTGCCTTCTTTGGTAAAGGAGATGGGTAGATGATGTTTTCTGAAAATGTGAAGCAGGACCAGGGTTCACTGATGGTGGGATCACCGCAGGCCTCACAAGTTGCTTCCTGTTGATCAGGTGAGCGCATAGTTGGAGAGGAAGCTTTGTGGAGACAAGACAGGTTGTACTTGCTTAATTGCAGCAGATTTTGTAGTTAATGGTTCACTGGTGACATGTGCCTATTTGATGCCGAAAGCTCTGAAATAGCGTATGATTTTTCTAGGCTATGAACAGCATCGTGTGGGGTATTTTCTTTGTGGGGTTTTTTTGTGGATTTTTGATGCACATTTCTGTACTTGCTAACCATGCCAGTGGAAAGTGGGAGAGTTAACATCTGATCAGTGCTGACTTTGCTTTTCTGAGAGTAATGTCAGATAATAGCTATATCGTGGCCTCGGGCATATGCCAGGCCAGACTTTGGCGTGCATGTGGAAGGGATCTGGTTGCACAAATAGTTTATGCAAAGGTGAAGACCTGTCTGAAGTATCTCTAGAAAGCACTGAGGTTATGTGCTCTTTGATCAAGCCTTGTACGTGGCTTCTGTACCATATACACTGAGACTCATTCAGCCTCTCTATTTATAGCACTTAATAAGTAACAGAAGGGACCTATCACATTGGACACAACAGCCTACTGTTCCACTGCTGCAGTACTGCAATTATTAATCCCAGAAACCTATGTGAGAGGCCAGTGTGTTTGTCAGAATGAGCACTTGTGAGTAAATTCCGTGGATAACCCGATTTAAACACAACATCCCTCGGTTGTGAATGTCTTCCCTTGTCACTCAGCCAGTGGTGCTCAAAGGGTGTTGATCTAGCAGTTGTTCTTATGAAATTTAAAGCATTACAGTTAAAACAAGGCTTTCTTCTGTAAACACTGATCCATACTACTTGCTTCTTGTCAAAGCACCTGAGGTAGCAAGACAAGTCTCTCCTGGAAGAGACTCTAGAAGCAGATAGGAATGCTGGGGGGAAAGGGGTTTTGGTAATTACTGACTCTGTGTACTCTCTGTGTCAGGCAGGCACTTTAGCTTCATTCCTGCTCTGTTTTCCTCTCCTACAAAGCCTAAATACAAGGGACAAGCTTGTGTGGGTTGCTAAGCACTGTCTGTAAGATAATCAAAAGGAAAACAGAGCTGGGCCATAGACCAAAAACATTGCTTCAAGTACCCTACAAGGGCCATAGAAGTGGCTCTGACTGCTGCAGGTTGGGATTTCCTGGCTCCCTGCATAGCACTGATCTGAGATCTCAGAGCTATGTGACTGGGGGCGTCTGAGTAGAATTTCAGAGTTTAGCAGTAGCTATACATACCCATTCACTGTTTTAAATGGATTGATGTTAAGAGCGCAAGCAAGTAACACATTGTATAGCTCTAGTTGTGCCAGAGTGGTATTTACTACTTAGGGGCCTGCAGTACAGCAAGAAGAGCAAGGCACTCGTGTTTTGTCTTATAACGTGCAGTGTGTGATGCTAAGGCAGCAGCTGGTGAGAAGGGTCTCGGGTGAGGTTGTGTGTCTTAATGGGGTTTCTTCAATGCATGATGCTGTTTGTGGTGCTCTGCAGGGCATTACTGCTGCGTGAAGCTCACTTGGCTATGAGAAGGAGGAAAATGCTGGCAAGTCCTTCTGATGTGACTTAAGAAGTTTGTTCTTTGCTTCTGCCAGGGTCTTCTACCTTTAAAACAGAGCTGGTGAAATCAAATGAGTGTATAAACTTCAGCTCTTTCGAAATGAGGCTGGGAAACTAAATTTAAACCCTCCTTTATCAGCAGTTAATGCTCAGCTGTTTGACTTTGTAGTGGAGCACTTAGGGTGAAGCAAGGCAGCTGGTTCCCTCAGTTGCAGGAGAGAGCACGGGTGGCAGAAATGTGATGATCAACAACTGAGAGCACCAGTATCTCAAAGGGCCACCATTAATCCTTCTCTGTTTGCACATGGCCATAAGGAAAGAACTGGGTTTAAATGCAGTGCAGCAGAACACCCTCTGGTCATGTGCCTCTTCCTTCTCTGTTTGTTGAAGTCAAATGTCTATATTTGGCACATCCGAGGCTGTTGTCATGGAAATGGATGTATTGACACATCCATAGCAGAGCAGCTTTGCTCTGTACAGAAGGATCAGAAGGATAATGGGTGAGAAAAGAGGCCTGTTCTCAGCATTCAGGCGTTCATATTTGTTCTTTAGCTTCTTAGCTACAGTTGGAAGGCATGCAACTGTTGGATTTGTTGTTTTGAGCCCATATTGAAAGAATCATGTAGAACAATACCCAACATTTTTACTTTTAACATTGGCTATTACTGAACATCACACATGATAGGATCCTCAGTTACAATAGCTACCTCCTATGTAGCTAGTATGCTACTGATTAGCACCATTGCAGAGCAGTTACATCTCTCCTCTGTCCTTTTTACCCTGTATTTCTAGTTTGTGTGGGATGTTGCATGTTCCTACAAAGAGAAAATGCACCTACTATTCTGAAAATAGTATGAAAAAACACCCTTTGTGTTCTCCATTTGAACATTGTAGCTGGAAACGTCAGGGACTGTAGTCAGATATTTCCTCCTTAACACATGGAAAAGAATAATATTTGAAGAGTTAATGAAGATGAACTTGGAGGGTAGAAGTCAGTAATTATGGTAGATTTCACGTCTTGTGTGCCTTCTGCTGCTACCAGGCCATGCTGCAGTCCTCCAAGACAGGTCATCAGCTGTGAGAAGGGGAGGGAACAGCAGAATGAATATTGGATGCCTTTGCCTCATGTCAGAGTATTTTCACAGCCTGTTCCTACAGGGAGCTTCTCAGCTTTGTGCCAAGATGAGTCAGAAGATAAGAAACTTCAGAAGCAGCGAGGGAAGCTGCATCCTGCATCTCAGAAGTGATCTCTGCGGGGTTCTTTCCTCTAGTGCCTGGATCTGTGGGAGGAGTTCCTCCCCCTTCCTGTGCATCTTGAACATGGTGGCAGCATATTTCAATGCTTTTAATCAGATATTTGTGGGTTTTGTGGGTTTTTTTTCCTTTGTTAAGCATGCAAATAAGGGCTGGTACCTGCTTAGTAAAAGCCAGGTTGTTTCTAATACAGTCTGGTTCTGGATCCATCATGATCCAAAAGACATCACGGTCAGAGTGCAGATGAGGACCACCTTTTCTGGTTCCGTGTCAAAAATCTTCACTTACCACAATGGCCCCTGCAGACTGGACAGAATGCAAGTAAATGTAGTTCCTGTCCCTGCATGACAAGTGTCCCATGTACTCCAGATCCCCTTGTAAGAATGTAGGGCAGGACTTTGACAGAATCCACCCTTGCTGTGCTCCCAACCACCTTTAAGTGCTTTAATGGATTTCATCTTTTCCGATATTTATTTGTTAATCAGCTTTCCAGATTCTGTCATATATGAGCAATCCATATTCTGGTGGTAGAAGATATTTGTAATTCGAGCTTCACAAAACCTTCGTTTTCCAATTTTGCATTGCATATTTGATTTAAAAAACAAAAAAACCCTTTATTGTTTTGCTTGAGGTTTTGATGCAGTAGTCTCTTTCCTGGTGCTTTTATTGTGTATGGAGGGAACCAGACTGGATTTTCAGTTTGTGTAGAAATTTGCAAGATTAAGAGCATCATTTTAATTATTTAGCTGGTTATCTGTGCCAGCTGTTCTGCCTGAGAAAGCTTCTGCTTCCTTCAGGGTTCTATGGCCATAGCGCAAGCTGGTCACCCTGTAAATACTGGCAGATTAGGGTTACAGAAGCCATACGGCTGCTGGTGTTCAAAAAAGAAGCATCGACAGCAGCAACATGGAACTTACTGTTTATCTTTGATAAAGCTGAATACTGAAAAATACTCTGTACACTTGGCCTTTGTCATGACAAGTGAAATGAAAGATGGTCCATATTTATTATTAGATGCAATTATATATTTGTTGTTAGATACCATTTATTTAATAAAGTGCATCTTAATTTCCCCACCTCCTTTCTAGGAAGATAGTTCTCTTGATTAGTGATAGCAGATCCATATTGCTGCCCTGGGTACAGCTGATGAGAGCTTTGGATGGCTTTTGTCTGCAGGATGTGGTTGTGGTTGAATAATAGAATGAACAAAATATGAAGTATAATCAGAACAAGTTCACAGGCAGTTTTTCATTATCAAAACTGGGGAAGACCTTAAGAAGAAATATTTTCCTTTAAGAAGCTGTTTTTATATACCTTTTATTGGAGCAAAAGGTCTTTTGCACATATTCCTAACCTTATGAAGTAATTACAGATCAAGAAACCTTGCCCATTTCCTCTTTGGTGAACTTCTTCTTTTTGTATCTTACAATGGCAATACAGAACTTGGTAGCATAGCAGAAAAGGTGAAAATCACTGGGAACGTGGATCTATGTTCTGTTGAGCTGTACATTGGCTTTGGTAGAAAATGAAGGTGATTTGCAAACTAACCTTTTTATAAAGGTAACAAAGGTATAGAACTGCTGTCCTTACTTGGCTTCTTTCAGCAGAAGTAGATGGAAATCTCTCCTGACGTTGCAGTGGAAAATGTGATATAGCGCAGAAGCAGAAATGCCAAATGCAGAAATGTCATCATCCCTATTGTAGGATGCCAATTTGGCTGATACAGAAAGTCCAACTCTGTTATTTAGCAGTGCAAGACATTTGACACACACGCTACTTTGCCTGAGTAAAACCTGCGCCGTTACACGTTGCAACTCCCACCAGTTTCACACAGTGTTTTCACCCTGTTATCTGGTGTATTCAGTTTGCATGTGTTTGATGGCTGAAGTTGTGGTAGACATCAGAAACACTTATCAGCCAGAATTTAAAGGTTGGGATGCCTATTTAGGAGGAACAAAGCTTTGTAATCAATTTCACATAGGCAACTAGTTGTGGTTAAACCACCCAAGTGTTTTACTGTCTTGCTTTGTTGTCACCTTCCTGCACCCTGGTTTCTGAATAATTAATCGATATATTATTTGGAGACTCTGACTTTTGTGACATCAGTGAGGAAATGGGATGTGGTGGCTGCTCGGTACTTCTGATTGAGAAGTTAAATGTTCAGAAGATGATAATAGAAATACTGAATGTATTGATGTTTTCAGGCAGGTGACCTCTTGGCTGTCCTTAGCATTTGTAAATGTCCTGGATCTCTGTCAGTGTCATCTTCTACCCTACACTATCCATAGGATCTACTTCTTTATTTGTGCTCCTACCTTTTCTGCTTGCACAGTCACTCACCAGTCTGTGGATCCACCTTCAGTTCTTCTCAGACATGCTGATCTCCTCTTCCTACCATCTGCATATGACAATCAGCACTCTTCCCCTCTCAAACTTTCTCCGTTATCAATTTCCATTGCTGAACACTGCTGATTAGTTTGGTTAGTTAAGAGTATGTGGGTAGGGACCCCTGAATTTTACTTGGGCTCCATGAAAGGTTTTGACCTACAGATCTATTCTCTCTGTTCTCCAGACAACTCCACCTCTGTTGGAGGCACCTTAAACTCTTTATAGGTCAGCCTGTAATCAGCCTATGGCTTTACTACAGGAGTTTGACTTGGGGTCACCTTTCAAAGCTGTGCCGCTGGCCTCTACGGCTGTAGACAGCACCTTGTTGTATCCTCTGGTGTCCCATGTCTGTAGCTTCTTCAGTTTCAGGTCTAGATGAGCTACCAAGAGGGTAGAATTGAGGTTTGCTGTCTGGACAGCATCAGACCTTAGTCAATATAGAGGTGTTATGTGCTCCAAGTGGATCTAATCCTTGTGTTTTACTGCTTTCTGAGCGACCTGTTGCTGCCTGACTTCAATTGCTACCTGACTTCAATTAGCTTTTACTTCTCCAAAAGTAAATCTTGGAAGTGTGCCTGGAATTAAAATGTAGGCTTTCCACTGGGTCTTATTGTGTTTGTATTGCCATGAACTGAAATTGCCTCCTGCAAGAAAGAAGAGAGTATGCAGGTGAGAAGATGCTATCTTAAGGGAAGAGAAAGTTTCCAAAACAGTTGCATAATATAAAGTGACATGGAAAATTAAAAGCTAATTTACCTGAGAAGTTAGCTCTGACTCACTGTATCTTGCCCTTCTCAACTCTTAAAAAATAGTGATTTTCACGTCAGGTGTCTCATTTGCATTCTGATATCCTCATGCTCTGGAAGGTGATTTTGTGATTAGCTTTTCTAATGACTGATTAAATTAATTTTCCTCCTTCAGCAGCTGAATACAGTTGTAGATAAGTAGGAATTGTGATACATAAAACATAAGCCGGGAGTCTCTCTTACCTGTACTCAGTTTCTTCTCTATGCAGTAATACTTTGCATAAAAGTATTTGTGCTAGTCTTTGACATTCCACTTTGAATCTAATTTTAATGGCTTTGCCTTTATATAGACTTATAACCACATGAAGTAAAATGCATTTAGTTGTTTGATGTATGGATTTCCTATTGCTGGCCTTTGAGGAAACACATTTGAAAGTGGTGACTTGCTCTGTGAACAAATAGCAAGAGGTATCAGAAAAACGAATTAGCCATGTTTCAGCACACAGAAGTGAAGAGTTTCTGTGGCATCAACAGGAAATACCAATGATTTACAGTGAGCAACCTCTCACTGCTATTATAATGCAAACAGGCATGAGTTAATTGGTTGGGGTAGAGAAAGCTCTTAATTGGAATGTAAAGAAAGACGCAGAAGAAAAGTTGCAAGTAGAGCACGTAGTGCTACAGAGAAAAGTGCTCTGCAGTATTAATTAGATTATGCCTGTAGCATAGTTTTGATCTGCATCCAGTGAAGAATTTTCTAATACACAGGACTTAATGGTCAGTCAACTTATTTGCAATTAATGCTAATTTAGGGCTTAAAATAATCTTACCTCTGCTTTGTGACGGTTGTTGCTTGGGAGGCTGCATAAAGTAAGGACAAAACAAGACAAGCACAAGATTTGTGTAGCATAGCGTAGGTTTTGTGACTCAGATTGGAATATCTGTCGGTCAGTGGACCTTTCTGGTAAATATCTTGTGCCTCAGGTTAGGAGTGGGTATGCTCACTGTCAGGCTGGCATAGCGTGTTGTATCCCCTCCTGCAGACTCACAGGCAGAGGCATTTAACCTCTGGCATTGCTCATGCAGAAAGGAATTCAAGGAGTGGTCAGTATCCATTTCAGATACATTTTCACGCTTTATGAGGCAATAAATACTGAAGCTAGAATACAAAGCTATAAGTTCCTGAGGAGGACTGTGCTTTATTTATGTTGATGCTATTTTCTGATGTCATACAAAGACTGTAACTCATTTCTAAAATGAAGCATCCTTTTATGGGTGGAATTATTGGAGGTTTATTAATGATATCAGGATAGACTGCCCTGGGAATTCAGTGCTGTCTGTATGTCTCATACTGCTGTGCCGGACTTCCAGATTTTGTGCATTCTCGTTCAGCAGCAGCAGACACTGAGGTAGTGAAAAATACCGAGTTTTGTTTTGGGGCTCTTCAGTGTCTGAAAAGTGAAGGCTTCTAATGTTGTGTTTAATGCATTAATAATTTTTTCAAGGTTTATGGTTAGGCCTTACAAATCAAGCAATTAGGTTTTCATGTTGGAACACTTGCCAGAGGAAGAACATAGTTCAGCCCCTGGAGCCGCGAGCCAGTGGATGGACATCTCACATGCACTTTAGCTAGATCACAAAGACCATCACTTATCATGGAAAATCCTCTGGTATTTCCTGGCAGCTGGCCATTCACAAATGCCTTGGGCTAGATAGCTTAGAAACTCAGAGCATGGGAACTGGAGTGGAATTAAGTTAGACGAATCTGGGCCCTAATCCCCGTTTACCTCTGTGTTCTCATCTGTGCTTTAGCAGTATTAGTTACTATATGTGCTAAGGCTGAGGTCTTGGTCATTAATGCTGGGAGAGAACGAAGACACTTATTTTCCATGCATGGGCTTCCAGACATTCTGTGCTATCTGGATACCTATATCCAAAAGATTTCAGGTGCTGTCAGTAGGGTGGTGGATCTCTGTGTTGGGTTTGGTCTGCACTGGAAAGAGATTCTGTCACTTTTACTGGTTGTGTTGTGTGACCTTCGTTGATGGCACATGTAAACCCACCTAGGTTTGCATAGCTTTGTTTGTGACACTTAGCCAGGAACAAAAGTAAGACTGCAAGTGGAGCCCATGTTTGGAGTGAAATCTACTTTGTCTTTGACTAAGAACATGTGGAATGCCTTGCCTTCTGAGTATACTCACCAGATATGGACATATTTTCTGGGAAACAAAGAAACACCTGTTTGTGTTCATACTCTGCTGCACTTCCTGGGCTTAGCCCTGGGATGAGAGAGGAACAGACAGAAGGTCCCTGTAAAGGGCACTGTGTCATTCTTAAATTGACACCAGAACCTTTGTTGTAAGTGTGATTTTTGTCTAACCAAGAAAAACAATCTTTGGTTCTGTTTTTACAGATGCCAGCTGAACTCTTGAATAATTCTGTGCAGTTTTGCTTTCAGAGAAATAGGAACGTTTAATGATAATGACTCTTACCTGAGGAACTGAATTTAGAGCATGTCTAAAATATTTGCTTGACATCTAAAATGGAATACGGAAAAGGGCTATCATTTCTAAACCCATAGCAGAGACGAAAGAAGCTGAAAGCATTAGCTTCCTAAGACATTGTGACAGGGTTTTTTTCTGTTTTATTAACATTTACTTTAGAAATGAAGATGTACTTGTTCAGTTTATTCATTTTCTGAGACTAATTTGTGGTCTGAGTCCAGCCATACTATTTTTCTTACTGCTTTGGAATTTGGTTATATTAACAATGAAAGAAAAATCCAGAGGGTTGATCTAGATACAGGCATAATTTATGAAAGGAGGAAACCCAGTGGGATATCTTATCACTCCAGTTTTCAGTAATAAAAGGCAACTTTTCATCTCTTTTTGTCCTGATGTTGTGGCAGACAGAACTCCAGAACTTTGGCTGCAACAGTTGCAGAAAACAGAGTTAATAACTTTGATACTTGGGACGCTAATTTACTACTTGGCTTTGAAAAATGAGGAGCCTGGGAATCGTTATGGAAAGTATATTTGGGAAGAAATAACTATAATGAAGTAAAAATTAGTCGGCTAGCCCAAAGCCTGAACTAAAATGAATACTTTTGAGAAAATACTACAGACCAGATTTGTTGTTCAAATATTTCAGATGTGTCTTATAAATCCAAGGTTCTTAGTCTGAAGAAATTTTATTACTGCATACAAAACTCATGTAACCCAAGGTGACAAATGCCACGTCAGCTTTCCCCACTCCTTTGATGAAACTGTTTGCTGTGAAAGCACTCATTTTTTTTGTTACATGTTGTACTGTGACCTGTGAAGAGTAAGGGCACAAGAACATGAGAAGTTCAAGACCCAGTTTGTACATTACAGAGGGAGTTGCTTTAAATTTAGAAGTTGGACAAGCTGTGTAAACTTCTTCGGCATTTTTGGTTTTGATTATTTGGCAGGATTGCTTGGATTGCACAAAAATTGTTCCGAGTTATGTCCTGCTCCCATCTGTTCTTGCCTCTGCTCGTCTTCACTGGGAGCAGTGAAATGTGCAGTTAGATTCCACTTGTGCAGGACACATCACCACAGTAAGTGGAAGGTTGGTTCTGAACTCAAATGTCTTTCAATAAAAAGATAAGATTATCCTGTTTGAATTTTACCCAAGAGTATCTATCTTTATGCCTTAAACACCTCTTAGTGCCATGTTTCAGGATAGAGGACAATGTGTCTTGGGTCAGTGAACACTGAACGCACTACACTTGATTTTAGTTTAATATACTATCTTAGTTAATTGCATTTTACAAAGAGCATAACTGTAAAACTTATGGTATGTCAGGGCATTATAACGTTACCACTGACCAAAATTGACAGAAACCTGACCTGAATTAAGATTGTGGGAATTCAGTGCTTGTAATTGTGGTTTTACAGCAAGGTTTCAAAACATGATTAAAAAAAGATACCTCCAGTGTTTGAGGTGGCAATAGAGATTTGGGATGTGATCATCAGTTGAAGACATTAGTGGATTTCTTGGTGTGTAATATGTATTAATCAGCAACATATCAACTTCCTGTGGTTGTGTTAGGCCTGTAAAAATAAGAGGAAAGGAGAATATTATATTTTAATTAAAATAGATAGGTCTAATTAAATGTGCTTACCAGACCTTTCAATAAGAATGGTTCCTACTTTAAGGTCATACTTCCACTCTTAATTTAAAAATGCAACTCAAGGCTTTAAATAATTGAGCTACAAGGATGCAGCTCTTACAGGAAGAGCAAGAGCAGGTTTTTCTGTTCTCTGTGACTGCTGTAGGGTCACAGAGTTAGGCCTGGTACCATGTATGGAAGAGCTTGGTTGGGTCAGCTTTTCAGGTAGATAAGAAAACTTTATTTGGCCATGGTATGCAGAGCATGCTCACTGTCTCAGCCCTGTCCTCAGGGACAAGTACCCATATCGTGATAAACACAAATCGGGGTTTCTTGTTGTCAGGCTCTGGAGTAGGTTTGTCAATTCCTCCCAAGAGGTTCTTTCCTAAATAGGACTAGAGATCTGTGAGCTCCTGTAGATGGCTCAGACAGTCTCTGCCTTTGCTCCACCTGCTCTCCAAACAGACGATGAACACTTAAAAGGCTTTGGTAGCCTACTCATGTTTCTCAAGTGCCTACTTCCCATCAGAGCTCAAGGTGCCATTTGGGGACGTGCCCTTGCTAACCTTGAAATGAAGTGGTCACAGCCAGAATGTGAACTAATTCCTTTTCCTTCTGAAGTGTTCTGTATGACTTCCCTGTGTCCACAGCTAGGCAGCAGCTTGTTGGCTCTGTTTCCTGTCTTGTATTTTTCCTTTTCATCCAGATTTACTCTCTTTCATTTTTAAGTATTTATGTTTTGATTTCTGAAAGGGAAAAAAAGGACTCTCTGATGAAAGAGGTAGGCATGACCATTCTTTTAAGAAATGAGAGAAAGAAAAAGTGAAGTATTGTGTAGCATGAGTGTTTGCTGAAGAACAGACTATTCAGTGGCACAGACTATTCAGAGTTTTATTGTGAAGCAGAATGAAATTCCTAATGGTCTGAGTTCAGACCCAGAGGAATTGACTGTAGCGATAGACAACAGCAACCCTGCTAGGGAAGGTTTTTTTTTTTGGAGATTTTTCTACATGAATAAATTCAGTTTGCATAATGGAGTGAGGAATACCTCTTTTTTTAGCTGACCTCTTTTTGGCTTCTCAGCTTCTTTCACTGTCTAATAGCCAGAGACAAGCTCTATCTGAAATTCCCATAGTTCTTTGCCCCTTTCATTCTCCAGCCACCTAGAAACCACTTGCTATTTCTGGCTTAGTGCTGGGAAAAAGTTATCTGGGGAACTTGAGAGTAGGAGGGTACATTTCAAACTCATCTCTGGAATCACTGGACCTGGATGATGTATATGTATGTATGGTCTGGAACTACCAAAATCTGTTCTCATATCCCAGGTAATATGCAGAGAGTGGAAGCAGTGTTGGCGATATAGAATAACCAAGATATTATCAGATTTATGGCAATTCTACTGCAATTACAGGGTGGAATCAGAATTTTCAGTTTAATATCTGTAGATGCACTCAAATGTGTGTAGCAGAAAGGAAACAGCCAGCCTCTGTAAACTGGATTATGATTCCTACGCTAATTCCTGAAGCCTTCAAGAATCATACTCAGTCTCTTTAAATAATAAAGGAGAAGATGATAGAGCTATGTTGTGACCCCTTCTCTACTATTGTTCCCACCACCCCGCCTTGATTTTTGGTGAAGTAGCAAAGAGGGAGGAAGGAGAATATGGGATTTACAGCTGTATCTTATTTTCTGAGCATTCTGTAAATGCTGAATTGTGTTGCTATGTGCCATCAGAGCTGGCTTTTCCTATGGAAAGCTGGTTACTTGATCCTGTTTGAGCCTGTTTGTCAAGACCAATTCATTGGCACATTTCAGATGCGCTGAAGAAAAATACATTATTTGATCAGTCTTTGTTTAGTAGGCATGTTACTTAATGGTGCCATTAACTCTGGGAGCAGCCTTTCACTATAGTATTTTCCATGAGATTATTATTTGCCTCTTGAGTCATTTATTACTTTATTTTTTTAGAATGTATGCCTTGGGCTCTTCTCTTTGACAGTTTCAATCTGCAGTGTTGATCTGCAGACAGAATGTTTTCATTCTGTTGTGAGTGACTGGTGGTTCTTCTAGAGAGTTTGTCAAGAGGAGTGCATTTGAACCCAAGTTCAACACTGCATGTCTAAACCCAGTCACCTTCTGTGCCTTCCGTTCCAAGCTGGTTAGCAAGTACGGTACAAATTTATATTGTTGCTTAACATGCTTTTCTTTGGATTTATCAGATGAGGTGACTGTAAGGTACAGAATTACATCACAGAAAGATTATATTGAGGCTTTGAGGTATTTTTATCACCCTGGAAATTACACGTAGAATGTAGGTCATGATTTCACAGGAAAAAATGGGTCAAAAAATCTGAAACAGTGAGGGTCCCCTGATACTGTAGGTATGCAGAACTGATATATCCTGTACACATTTAGTATATGTGCCTATCCTGGGGTCTGCATCTCTCATCCGCAGAAAGCCTGAGTCGATCTGGGTTTATAATTGGAAGCCCTAACCCTGTGCTGTCCATATCCAACACACTTGGTGGCCTGAGGGGAAGTCTGTGATGCACAAGGAATGTGGGTTTGCTGCCAAGTGTTATAAAATGTGAAGATGACAGCTCTGTTCCACAGAGAGCAGTCTAGAAAGATGCACAGGCATCTTTGTGATGCTGGTGTCCTTCTTTTGCATAAAAAGACAACACGAACTAGGAAATCTAGTGGTAAAGTCTGCTGAGGACTTAAATATAAACTTGTATCTTGCTCCCCAAAAAAGGCAATTTTGGAGTTGTTGTATAGTTTTCTGGTGGTTTGTTTCTGTCTTGATGACTGAGACTTTTTGCTGAATGGCATTGTTGACTTTAATTTATCAAAAATCTATTAACATGATGCATAAGTTTTATAGCTTCCATCCCTTACCTATGAGCACTCCTAGTCAGAAGTAATGTGTCCTTCTGACTGCAGGCCTAGGCAAATTGATTAGGCTGTTAATCAGTTAAGTGTGTTTGAGTGGAATAATGTAAAGCAGTTTCACATACTACTTAATCACCAAGTCTTGGCCAAATATGCATTAATATCGCAGCCTCTAGTAAAGCAAGGACAATGTCCTTCCTTGCAAATTCTCTCTTATAGGAAAAAAAAGAGCTCGATGCATACAATGGGTTCTCAGTGGTAAGTAAAATAGTGAGAGGGGTCTCACAAAACAGAGATTTCAGGTGACTGTTGTAGGCTGTTCAAACCAGTACTGACTTCCAGCTGAAACAGGGTTCTTGGAAACACTGGGGCTAAAATCACTCCAGTTTGTCTTGCAAGAAAGGTTGCTGGGGCATAACTTTAAGGTCTGTCCAGATATTTGTGAACTTTAAGTACTGTATTTCTTAGGGCCTATTGAAGCAGCACGCACAGTTTTCCAGAGGGCCTATTCTGCAAAAGCAAGCTTGGGTTTGGGATCCGTCTTTCAGCAAGGTCATCCTTTTAGTGGTGTAAGCACTTCTGCTCACAGTTGCCATGAACGGCGTGAGCAATTCCAGTTGAAGACTGGATTCTGAACAGGCAGATCTTGTGCTGCTTTTGGTGAAGTGTGTGTGTACATGTATCTGTCTCTCCATCCCCAGCAGAATCAACCTAAGCAAGCACGTCAAGAGTTTTTCCTGCACGCTTCACTAATATTGCGGTTCCAGAAGCTGATTGCACATCCCGTGTTTGCCTGTCAGATGCTACAGGGGATTTGTGGAGTATGAGCTTCCTTTGGGAGAGACCTTCAGGCTGAGCGTGCTAATTAGTACTGCAGAAAAGGGACGTCTGAGGGGAACTGCTCAGAAGGAGACTTTTGTACTAGGCTGGCTTATTTCATTTCATTTCCCTGAAAGAGAACAGTTTTTCCATTTTGTAGTAGTGTTAGTAAAAAGAAGTCATGCTTGCAGCACCGTTAGCAATGATGCCTCTGCTCTACTTCAGACAAATCCACTTGTCTGAAAGTGGTGTCTGACCCGCTGCAGCATGTTAATAAGTCTGAGGGTAGAAATGAGAAATGTTCTGTCTATACAGGCTAAGAGATGGGAAGGGTTTGAAGTAAAAACTAACTCATTCTTTCCACCAGAAAATAGACCAACTTAAGTAGCTCATTCACACACATTGACCATGATTCTGTAGTTTGCTGTACTGACTTTAGTACAAAAATTCAGTTTTGGCCTGTCCTTGAGTTTAAAATTTAAACTTTTTCAGGTAAGTATTCTTGTGGCTGCTCTCCCACACCTTTGCCTGCATCACACCAATGGACCCATTCAGTAACTGGTGAAATTCTTCACTTTGAGAGTGAAATGCTATTCCAGGCTGATCTCTTCTTGCCAGGTGATGCCTGTGTATGAATAACTGGCAATTAGAGGAAGTTCTGCATCATTGCATGTGCTGGCTTCATGACATTTCTTTGTGTCACTCCAGCAGCGTACAATCCAGAATCTCTTTGAAAGCTCTCCTACAGATGACGCCGTGGGGGCAGAAATATCCTCCTCCTGTTTCAGAGTACCTGTGTGCTGATTGCTTTATTTTATGGAACTCACAAGTCTTCTGACATGAATCTGAAAACTCGTTAATAGCCTTTGAGCCAAATTTGGGTACCTGTCATCTTAAAAAATAAAGGAAAAAAAGTGGCATTAAAACAAGAGATGATGTCAAACTCTATAAGAAAATGTAAAGTCTTGCCTCATGAAAACAGCTATGAAGATCAGGACTCTCAAGAGCTTTTTTCCCGAGTGTATTTGAACTTTCCAAAAAAAAAAAAAAAAAAAAAAGGAAACTTTGAGGTATTAATAGTTAGTAGTCAAGAGGCAAATCATGATGTGAAGACAAGCCTGTGCCAGACAGCTAAATTCAGACTTTTTTCTTTTAACAAGTCACAGATACCTCACCCTGGCATCTCAGCTGAGCGTGGTCTGGCCCTGGGCAGCTGCGTTACATCTCTTCCTCGGCTATTCAAGGATCTTTCTGCTGTATGAGCAAGTCAGACCTTGGTTTACTGTTTTGATACTGGTGTACCTGTGCTTCCTCAATTATGGATCCAATCAAAAATCTGTTGGTTTTGGCAAGAGTAGAATAGTACCCAACATAGCACATCAGTGCAATAGCTGGTGGGGAGATAAATGCTTATCACTATGAAATATTTGTGAATCAAACTGGTTTCTTCTTCTTCTGTTGGTGGTATCCAAGATGTCCAGAGGGAACAATTTAGTAGTTTGTCTATAACTGACATGGATATTTTTTGCAAGTGAGATGCCTAATCTGATAACAGATTGGCAAACAAACTGAAAGAGCAAGTTGGTCAGCAGGCAGAAATGAATACCAAATATTTTCCTTGCTGCCTCCCATATTTTTGGAAACTGTTTGAAAGCCAGAAATGTTCATTAAAATGATCCCCAAAGTGGATTAGTCAGCTAGTTCTGGAAGAATGCTGCAAATTATTTTCTGTTGTGCTGTTGGCCTCCTTGCATCATTATTAATTATGAGACTTAGCTCTTTAGGAGACTGCTAATTAAATGGGGCTACAGTGATACGGACCAGTAAAGTACCTCTTTCTATCCTGTGCCGAGATAGTCAGATATCCTGGGGTTGTCACGAGGAAAAGCCAGCCAGGCCGCCAGTTTCTCTTCCTCTGGGGATCGTGTCACATTCCATTTGACTACCTGTCTGTTACAGTGACCCTCTCCCTTCTTTTCTTTTAATTTTAGAATTGTTTATGTCATCCTTTTTCAAGGCAAGAGTTCAGACAGACAGTGGCTTTTTGGATTTGGTTTGAGGGCTCTTAATCAGTCAGCTATGTGATTCAATTCTGTCCTGAAGGCAGCATTGGCCATAGTGTGGAAACTGAAGGCAAGGACAAGAAGTTACTAGTAGTAGCATCTCTATAAGTCACAAATATTGTCCCAGTTCTACAAATCTGCTGAACTCAGACATTCTTCTCTTGTGAAACTTACTTAAGCTACAGGTGCCTTACAGTGTTTCACTCTCTCCAGACACAGCGTGATCTCTGACTTTGAGGTGATGGTTTACTTCATTGGATCACCTGATTTGTTGCCTGCTCTTAGCTAAAGTGAGTTGATGATGGAGATGGAATTTTGTTCTGTAATTTCACTCTGTAATTTTTTTGATGACAAGAGGATGCTGAAGGTGGAGATAGAGCCAGAAGTGCAGTTTTGTGTCAGTGAAGCAGCTGCTAACAGCTGGCTGATGCATAGTGGGCTATGCCTGATATCTTCTTGTACAGCTCTTTGTAGCTGAATATCTTTCAGTTGGGAAGTCCATGTTCCTTGCTGACCTCTTGCTGGAAAGCTATGGCATGATATTTGTATTGTACTGCATTTTCAATCCATTCCCTGTATGAAAGAGACTGTTTGAACCAGACACATCAATTTTTCTCAAGGAGAGCAAGGCTGTCATTGTGTGGGATGTGGCTGCTGCACCCTTCTGAGGACCAGCGGAAGGCTCCTTTGGAATAATGAGAAAACAAATGCAATGCCATAGAAAACAATGAGTTAACTTTAATTTCCTATCTTCTGCGTGCTGAATTCCAAAGCACTGTTGAACAGAAATTGCAACACCATTACATTTTTTGCTAGCTATGCTGTTCAGATATTGATCAAAATCTGCCTCTGCATTCACCGTTTTACCCAAGGAGCTGATGTGTTACCTCTGAGATGGCAATCTTTTCTACCAAAAAAAACCCAAAAAAATCCTTTTACTTTTTGTATTGTCTTGTTTTGATCTAACGATATTCTTCCTGGAAATTTAAAGTTCATCTAGCAAGTTTTGTGGGTAGGATTTTACAGCTGAAGAATATCGGGGGCACTGTGTGCATGTAACCTAGTCCAAATTACAATTTAAAGCAGAGAGATTTGGAATTTGTATTAGTATAAAAAGTTTCTCACAGATTTGTGGCCTACCCTGTTATCACCCTTACATTTGCATCATATTTACATTTACCATCAGCATATGAGAAGCCTCTATATTGATACTGGCTTTTGTTAAAAATTAGGATTAAATTTAATTCCATCTTTTCTGTCTCAAGTGCATTATTTGAGTTTTTTTGTAATGTTCTCTTTTTAACTTCGGAAAACATTAGGGTTTTCTGTTGGATTTTCTTGTTTGGTTTTCAGTTTTTGAGGCATATTGGTATTTTTCCTTGCTAGACTGAAGGACATAATTGAGATTGTTATAAACAGCTCATTGAACACTGGAATTCTTCATAGTATGAAAAGCCATGGCAGCAACACTCGTTTGTGCATTCCTATTGCAAGATTTACTGTGATATGAAAATGCCCACAATGGGCTATTGAAACTAAATGTAGTGTGGATTAAAAATTGTGTGAATTAAATTTTTTTGTTGTTGTTTAAAAAAAAAAATCTTAAAATACTTAGCACAAAAAGACTGCATAGTTGTGTTTAGAGTAGTGCATACCTTCACAGACTTTATTATACTGAGATCACACGGTTAGCCAGTGTTGTGCACACCTGCACATATGAATAAAGAACAAGCTGACTGAAGAAAATTCAACATAAACTTTATGATGCAATAAACTCAAAATTGCCAGCCTAAAAAACTTTGGACTGCAGATCTGAGACAAAAATTTCCCTGCGAAGAAGGGGATGGATTAATTGGGGCTATATAACATACCTAAAGAAGTAATATGTAATGATATTTTTTCCTAGCAAGTTTTCAATCTTTTCAGGCAAAATGTTGTTGTCTTCTGTTAACTCCTGTGGAGAATTCAGTAGATGCTCACTCACCCTATTCAAATTGGGAAATCTCAGGTCCATTGAAAAATAGGTTAGTGCTTCCAGTCCGGTCTTTATCATGAAACTGTTACGGATGCTTTGTTCTACAGAAAGGATTCTTGCCTCAAAGACTTCTTTACATTTCCTATGCATGACAAATTTTTGCAAAGCATCTTCTCACCAGCCTTGTTCCATGTTGTGAGTCCATTCATGAGTGTAATGAGATTGTCCTGGCAAATAGGTGATTCTCCTGAGACAGGAAGGGAAGCAAGAAGCTCTTTCTCGGAACTAACCTAAAGATCCTCAGAGAGATTTTTCCTCTGCTACCAGATCTTGGACTGTTTATCATACATAGTGATGGGGTAGAAAGAAGATCTCTTCACCTATTTCTCCCAGCAATATCTGTGTAAGTTGTAGGTTCAATTCTAATGTGGGAAATTCTGAATAGAAATTAACTTTTTTCACAATTCCATCATCTTAATTAAATTACGTTAAATCTGTAGTGGTCACATCTTCATGTGTTTGGCTCTCCTGCATACTTTAGTCCCTGTTGTTGAAATGGCAGAGTGGTGTCTGTCACCTGCTGGCTGTAGCTGGCTGCTCCAAAGGCCTGGGGATCATGGCTTATTTAGCCCGGTGCACCTCCAAAGCTCAGACTAACACAGGTTTCCTATTCCAGGTAGCATGGTGGGTAGAAAACATTGCACCATTCAGCCAAGAGCACATAGTGAAACCCTTCGGTTCAGTGGCTCAGCTCTACGCTTTGACTTTCTATTATATGTATATTGTCAGTTCCACATCTAGTGAGTTTTTTGTATTTCTTCCTATAAGCTATCATCTTCTGCTCTGCACTTCCAAATTGGTTGCTTCATGTATATGTGAAGCTCCAGTCTCTAGCTGTGACTATCTTCTGTTTGTGTTGTGCAGTTTTGAATACCATATTTAGACACTTTTCAGGCTGCACATAGTATGTTGGGCGTAGTTGGTATGGACCTCGGTTAGCTCTTTGACAGACTACAGATGGTCTGTTCACCAGTCTGTTATCTAGCTGTTTATGAGTCCTGCTCTCAGACTCCCGGCCTTGTTTCGGTGGCACAGCTGCAGTACTGAACGCTCCATTGTTTCTGTGTTGCATAGCGTTGCCTCCGCCCGCAAGTGGGAGTCCTGCAGCTGCCCAAGTGTGCTTCTGTTTGCCAGCGCCTCCCACCCAGAGTCTGAAGAGGCGGCAAGCAAGCAAGTCATGCCTCTTCTATACTTTGGGAAAAATCTCTTTTTCTGCTCTGCTTACTAGGGCAAGCTCTGATCTTCAGCCAGGAGTCTTAGAACGAAAGGCCACCTACCAGAAAGAGGAGTCCTCAACCATTAGTCTTCAGGCAGAGTTGGGAAAGCCTCGCATGAGGGACAAGGCAGTGGGAGGAGGACAGCAAGCGATTAATAGAAGACTGGAACTCTTTCCCCTCCTGTCCTCATCCTGTACAAGGTGGAACTCAGTTTCTTTGAAGGAAGCAAGAAAGAACTCCTGGGTTTGAATCAAACCAGGAAATGGCTGTGGCAAAGCCATCTTGAACAAAATTTTGCAGTGCAGGCAGTGCCTCACAGGCTTGCATGAAAAGCTGGAAAAGATTCCTATCTTATATCCCCTAGTCAGCCAGAAATATTGCACCCTGAGGCATGTTAAAGGACAGACCTGTACAGGTGAGAGTGATAATCATTTCTGTAGCTTCTTGGATGGGTGAAGAGGTCTACAGAAAGGAAATTTGATCGATTCAATTTAGTCTAGAGAAATAGAATGACAAGAGGATCTTATTTCATTTTTATTAAATTCTAGGGTACATTTCATTACAAGCCTTATGTGATCATAACATTTTATTGATTTAGTATTGTATGCAAAGTAGTTAAAAATACTAGTTTTAAAAAAGCTGGAGCCATGCTCTGGCAAATTGAAGTATCCAGATTCCCTTATGGTTTAATGAACCTTTCCTGTACACTGTCCAATAACACTTGACTGATAAGTGATTTTTACGTGCTTGTTATTTGAGAGGGCCAAGACAGGGATTTGAATGTCTCGTATGTGGTCAGAAAGGTGGCGCGGGGTACAGCTGAGCACAGAGTGCTTGTCGGAGTACTCGTGGCCTCCCCTGCCTGTGCACTTGGCTCCCCTACGCTCCTTCCTTGGCTTGTGGTGTCGGCATCCTGACAGCTATATGGAATGGTTTGTAAGATGCAGCAGAGCAGAACCAGTCTCCTTGCAAGCACTAGTGTTTGGCACAGGTGTTTGACTGGGGTGCTTTGTTTATCAGGTGTTTGTTTTGGAAGTGGGGGTTCTTCTGGTTGAAATATTTTTTTGGCGGGGGGAGCTGCTTTAGGTTATTTTAAAAGAAAATACAAGGACCATCAGAGACTTGCTGAGTCACTGTCTTACAGTATAAAATAAGAATAGTCCTTTTTCTCTTGCAGCTATCTCTCTTCTGGGATGCTTCTATAACTTATTTTCCAGCAGTACCTTTAAATCAACTAGATTGTCTTACCCTCATCACTTCTGTTTAGGAGACTGTTCCACGACCTTATTGCTCTGAGAATTACAAGCCTTCTGCAACCAAAATGTTTTCCCAGTCTTAAATTTCCTTACAGTGAGTTTGTCCGTGTTTGTTTGTCCTTGTGCCAGGGTTGCCCTTCCAGTTGAATAGCTTCTCCCTCCCACCCCCGAGTTATGTGGGCATTTCTCTTCCGAGAAGCCCCTATTGCTCTGCTTGTCACAGGGGCCCTTCTCTGCGCCAGAAGAACGGGGCTTTGGCATAAAGTTTTTTTTCCTCAAACAAGGATACTTTGTGCTTTGTGATTTTTATGCCAACATTTGAAAAGAACCTCAACGTCCTCTTACCCGTGGGAGTTCTCCTCACAGAATATGTTCTTCAATAAAAATTCCCATGTGTCATTTTCAGACTCCTGTTAGCTTCTATGTAGCAAAGAGAATCCTCAGGTAACCCATGACCCAGAAATTTCTGAGCAAAAATGGCTTGAGTGCCAGGGATTAGGGTATGTCAGTGTCAAGCAATAATTAAAAATACCATCATTTAGTGGTCCTTTTGTGCTGAAAAGACTCTTACCATTGTATTTGCATTGTAAGGGCAAATTTCCTCCAGAAAAACCATGAACAAATAAGATGTTTGGGTTAAAGCATCTGTCAGCCTCTATCTCGTATGCTTTTCTGACAATTATAGCTAATGTTGAATTGAAGACTTGGAGCTTCTAGGCCCTGTATTAATGGCCTTGTCTAATTCTTTACATTCCTTGAGATTTGTTTATGTCTGTGGAGGCTAAACAGATATGGTGATGGAAGAGACTATAAATCGTTATAGCTTAAGCTGTGCAGGGAGAGAGCTGAATTCAGCCTTCCTAGTGTGTCTTTGGTTACTTGTTCTGAGGTCACTATGGGACTAACCCTGTCCAGGAAGTCAATTCTGAAAAGAGTAGTTCTCAGTGTTCAAGATTTTAGTTACTGTTCTGTCAGCCAATCATGTTTAGGTGATCTCTTTGAACACTCGGATATAATTTTTGCTTTGATTTTCTACAAATAATAGAATTCATTTGTGTGGCGTGGTTTAAGCAAGAAATCCGCATTAGCAAGAATGGGAGGCTGGGCTAACCATTGGCTGGTATGTTTGCATTCAGATCCCATACCAGCCAGGTTACAGGGTCATAGGTTCTGTGGACAGATTACTCTCCGGTTGAGACACAAACTGTGACTTGCACTTTACTAATCAGAGGTTTTAGCCATATTTCACATTCAGCTGAAGTTTAAAGCACATATTTTGCATCTGCCAAGATAAGATCACATTGACTGTGGCATAAATGTTACAGGCTCTATAATGTAATAGGGTTTGAGCTCCTTTGCTTTGGATTTCCTGATTGCGTGTATGCTGTTGAAGGAGACTTGTCTCTTCGTTCTCACTCCCGTGCTTCTGCTAAGAGGAACGCTTTTATCGCTGGGATACTGAAAATCTGAAGCAATATAGGAAAAATAGAAAGTGCAAGCTAATAATCATCTTCACCTCAGTAATGGCCTCAGCCTAGAGCTATATGCCACTGCTCGCTCTCACACACTCTCTTCTGTTTCTGTTTTTAAGGCTCTTTCCTGGATCCTTGCTTTGTAGGAGAGGTGCTCTTCCTTTTAGTAGCAAAGACAGAGTGGTGCCTCATAATGCGTGCAAGAAAGATATATATCCACAACGGGTATGAGGTTTATGCTTTATATACACCAAGGATTGCCATAGGAAAAACATTTTGTTAAATTGTCTTTAAGACTGGGCTTTCTAAGATAAATTGTGGGTGAGACTTACAATCTGTGTTAAACTATTTATTCTGGATAAGGCTAATGAAGTCTTCTAAAGTAAAACCTCCACTCTTTTCTGTTATTCCTAATTTTAATGTTTCCATGGTCTCTCGTTGCATTTAGAGTAAGCCTAGAAAAGGCTTCTGCAGAATTATTTTTCCTCTTTTATGTTTTGTTTTCCTGGTTCATTTGATATTGCCTGAATAGTGGCGAATAGGGACAGCATAAACCCAGGGGCACTGAATGCATTTGGCGTTCCAGCACAAGCAGGACATAGCTAAGCACAGGACCACCAAGCCACAGAGCGCCATATCGCAGTTTGTGCAAATTTGACGCTTGTTCGGCATCTGTGATGTGTCTACGATGGAGGGATTTGAAAACTGGGAAGTATGAGATTCTAACTCGGAGAGGTTTTTTTGTGGGTTTGGGTGGAGGGGGCGCTTCTTGCCAGCGTGAGTCCATGGGAACAGCAACATCCTGGCCTGCTGCTAGTGAAACAGCATGTGTGTGCGCGTTAGGAAGCTTGTGATGCACATCCTGAACGTGACTGTTGGCAAGGCGCGCGTATTCCCAAGCAAAACCAGAGGAGTATGCTGGGCTGAGCATGGATTGAAGGGGTAATGTGCAGACCGAATTACAGAGAGCTGATTCCATGGGTATTTTGAAGCACAAAAGTGTGTGGTTCTGGCATCCTACCACTTGATTCTGGGTTATGTCTTTCTCCCTGTTATTTTCCTTCTCCATTGTAATTACTGCTGGGTATGTGACCTGGCTTGCTGGCTGTGGTGTCATGCCCGTTTTCTGTGCGTATAGTGGAGTAGGCAGAAATTCTGGATGTCTGCTGCTGCCTAATGAGAAATCAAAGTTGAGGTGTGCACAGCAATGGAAGGACCATCAAATTCTGCAAGGCCCAGCTTTTGCTTCCCTTTTTCAAATAATAAGTTCAGGGGTTTGCTGCACTTTATCCTTCAGGCAAACCACATATGTGGCCATTCCCCTGTCTGGAATTCCTTCTGCAGCTTGATAAAATGCAGCCAAAATAGCAAATTTTAGTCCATTGCGAATGTTGTATTGCAGTAGCAGTGGAGCGAATCCACAGCCTCACTCTAGTCTGTGCAGTACAAGCAGATCGTGGAGGTCAATCTGCCTTATGAGGGCAAATCTTCTCTAAATGCCTGGGCTGTATAACAGGAATGTGAGCCCTGCTGCTGACCTGATCAGACAAGAACCAGATCAATAAAAATGTAATCCTTCTGGCCAGACTTCTTGTAAAGTTGCCTTTTCATTTAATCTATAGCAATAAAGTCAAGCCCTTGCTTAGGTATTTTTATTAATATTTTTACGAGTGGTAGAAGAGTAGCCTCGGGCAAGTCTTTCCTATCTGCGTGTCTCAGGACATTATAATCTGAAAGGATGCTGTCATGGCTGATAGCAGTTGTGTAAGATGATTACAAAAACAAGTGAGCTTTCAGGCCTGTTTACAAAAGCCATGATATTGTGAGTCTTCGGTAAGCGCTCAAGGAGCTGTTTTACTGGGGAGTGCAGCAGGGAAATTGGCAGAAATTAATATTTAGTCCTGTCTGAGTGTGATTGCAGGTAATGACACAAGTGAGGTAGGGATGAAAAAAAACCTACAAAAGTAAGAACGATGAGATCTCCCTTCAGTTTGTGTTGTTACCAGCAAATCACTTTGTCTGTCTCTGCTTCCTACTGTCAGCTTTGTATGACAGTTTGTCGCCTTTTGTACTCCCACCTAGCAGAGGGTCTGTGTTCTTAAATTGCCTAGCAGAGTGGTGGTGTGATCCACGCTGAAGTCTCTTTGTGTGCTAGTAACACAAGGAGCTATTCAAAGCTGCTCTTTTTTTTTATTTTTAAACAAACAAACAACAAAAAAAAACCCCAAACAAACCCTCCTGATAGAGTTCTGGAACATGCTCAGACTGAGCACCTTGTGCAGCAAAAAGTAATTCTATTCTTGGAGTAATTGGGCAGCAAAATGGTTTCCAAGGGGAGATTATAGACCACAACTAAGATGTGACTTCTGTGGAGCTTTGTTTTAATGACATCATATTGCTGTATATAAAACACATACATTGAGGTAAATTCATATTCTTTGGCACCGGCATCTGAGAGGTTATTGCATGTTCATTGTAATGAGGCAGGCACAACAACAATTTTATTTTGACTTGGCCTGTAAGCAGCTTTAGGATTATATTGCAGAAAGCTCTGTGGTGCTTGGATTTTATGCATTTGCATTAAAACCCAACAATTCCAGGAAGAGTCTGAGTTCTTGTGGTGCTCATCACTTTTCTCCTCACTAAAGACTACATGGAAAAGAGCAAGGCTGCAGTTGTGGCCTAAATCATATGAGCACATACAGGAATGTCTTCCTCGATTACTTTAAAAATTAGTCTGCAGTTTGAGCACCTTTGTCTGGCACGTAACTCCCAGTTATTTCAAAACATTGCTTGCTTAAGCAAGATCAGAAAACTGTAAACTACCACATCTTCCAAGCTCACAGTCCTCACTTGCTGTGCTCATTACAAGGCTATACTGAAAACGGGAATGAAGTTGAAGACACAGGGCAAAAGATAAGAGGACAGCTGAGGTCATGTTCCCAGGGCTGGGAGGCAGACTGGATTCTGCTCTGGACTGCACTGTGGCACGATACGAATTGGGATCCACTTCCTCAGACAGCTGAGCTGTTACTCACTTGTGACATGTCAGTGGTTTAGAAGGCACAACTGAAGAGAGGGTTTATATACTAAGTTGAGCAAAGAATTCACAGTTTAGCCTTTGACATTCCATTTTGGTTTGTTGTGGGCCTTGTTTTCTCAGAACTTCAAATGGCATTCATTATTTCTTTCCTGGACAGATCTGTGGATGTAAAGCTTGCAAGTTAGCTTCCACCTGTCAAAACAGAGCACGGTTTAAAATTTCCAAGGTAGTTACACAGGAACAGATACGGTTGTGTGGGTTAGAGCTGGGTAACCGGATTGTGACAGGGACCATGATTAACAGCCCGGCTAATCAACCTGACTAAAACAGTGAACTGATGTATCCATGCTCCTTCTGGAGCTGGGTCATCATGGGCTAACTTGGGTGTCGATTCTTCCAATCTTGAATTAAAACCTTAAAATCACCCTGTGCTCCCTGATGCACATTCTGTGACTGTAAGCTGAGATGCTCCCTTTTAATTAATAGCTGAATTCCTGACCCTGGCACAGCCTTGCTGTTCTGGTGGCCACAGGACTCTACAACCCAAAAATGTATCGTTTGCTGCCTTGGTGTGCTGTCCATCCTAAGACTGAGAAGAGCTGTAAAATTTTGGTTCAAGCCTAACTGAACTCTTAGCTGGTCCTAACTATCAGCATCAGCTAAGTGGCTTGTACTGCAGCGTGGCTTCAGGCCCTTGGCTTCTCTGGTCTCCACACCACAGCATAGGCATGGTGCTGCATTGGAGCAAAATAAACAGGCAGATTTATGGAGAGAATAAAAGGCAAACTGCAACTTGGCCAAAGCAATTTCTTAATGGTGCTTGAAGTGAGTGAACTGCAAACTGCTGTTCTTGGGACAGTCTGCTAGTGAGCAGCTGTGAGCAAACCAGCATTATCCAAATGCAGCTTTTCTGTCATTGCTTGCACAGGTGAATATCACTCAGAGCAAACCTTGCTGCTCAAAATATTTCAAAATCCAGCAAGAGCTGTAGGCTGAGAGTTGCTCTGCTCCCTCCAGCTGAGCTGCTCCCTGTTCTGCCTGGCTGGAGATGAGGCTGAGTGGGAGTATTCTGCTCAGCGTGAATTCCTGCTCTCAGCATTCCTCCCTCCCCACTGTGCCCCAGTGACTGCTTGATCTGCTGGGCCACATCGGATTGTCCTAATCCCCTGCTGCCTGTGTCCTCATCCCTTTGGGGCTGGGGAGCTGCTGTGGCCCAAGGCCCTGGTGCGAGCACGGCCCAGCCGAGCCTGGGGGCTGCGTGGGCAGCTCCCTCACCTCAGGCCCGGCTGCAGCAGGAATCCCGTAGCAGCTTCTTCACCCTGTGGACTAGTGCTCCTATGATGGTATCTGACAGGGCCTGTGTTTTATCTAGAAGGGGAACTTTAACCAACACAAACAATAATATCTGGGATTTTTTTGCCAGTAACTGGGTGCGATTAAAAGCTAAATGTCACACAGCAGTGTAGGCCGCACTTCTCCAGTGAAAATGTTACACGGTGATTTGGTGGCAGCAGTTAATTAGTTTGGGCAAATGATCTCTTGCTGTGGATGTTTATCAGTGCAATCACATTTATAGTCAGGCTAACTGGGTAGAATAAAAGGGAAGGGAATACTCTGTCTGCCCTTTCGCATTAGAGAGAGCAGATCATCAAGCTGGGTGACTCTTTGCAAGACAGGGACCTGGCTCAGTGCTTTTTTCCTCAGTGGCAAGAGTGTCTTCTGTAGGTCACTGAGCTGCACACAACAAGAACTGACAGGTCTCTTTCTAGGATCTGACTGAACTGCAGTAAATAAGAGAAAATGAGAGACATCCAGGTTCAGCAGAGCTCTCGGAAGGACTGTGTGGAAAGTTCAGGCCAAAGTGAGTACCAGTGACTCTGCTCTGTGTACTCAATGCAGATTCAAGAGAGAGACAGTGAAAAAGAGGACTTCCGAATTATAGAGCACGATTGTGCTAGAACGTGATGCGCTGGGTTTATAGAGCAGATGTGTGACTGTGTGGCACCTTTCCCAAGGAACAGTGCTGACTTCTGTAAAGAGAGCAATGCCTACTGGTGCCCAGAAACATAGTGCCCTTAATTTAGCTAAATTTGAGTTCATGGCTAATATAGTCTTGTTGATCAGTCTGGTCTAAAATGCACTACATCAATCTTCTCTATAATTTAAAATAAAGCCGACTTGAACTCATAACATTATAGTTTGAATATGCTTAGCTTTAATTATGAAACAGTGCGTAGGCTGACTTGTTAAATGTATGTGTAGTTTAAAGGATATATTGTGCATGTTTTTGGGCACCACAGTAAGAATGTTGTGGGATGAGTTGGAGAGGATCCAGAAGAAAGCAAAGAGAGTAATCTGGGGAGCGTGATCTACAGAAGTTTGGATGATTTTTAGGGATGTGCAGTAGAGGAGAACAGGGGGAGACATGAATCTTGAAATACCTAAAATCTGTTGTGAAGGGAATAATTTGTTTCTTATTCACGAAGTGAGGAGAGTTAGGGGGTTGAGTGGGTAGGGAAATCTGTAACAAAGAAGACTCAGATTGGATGCTAGGAGAGGTCCTGGGAAGAGATTATCTGGAGAGGCTATGAAGTCTCAGTCAGTGAAGGTCTTGAAAAGCAGGTTGGGAAAACCTTTCTCAAAAGCTGCTATGGCTATTGGTTCAGCTTTGGAGCGGGTGGACTGGCAAGAAGACACTGTGAGGTTCCCTTCCAATCTTGCTTTTTGTTGATGAGGTCAGAATGAATACTGGGCCACCACCTATGCTTTGAGGTGCAATTCAAGTAATTGGATTCATTGATTTTTTTGTTTGTTTGTTTTGTTTTATTACTGCACAGTAAATAACTGGTTCCATTCCAATATTCTTTACTCTGGAAAAAGCTGGATTAAATCCTTTCTGCACAGTTAGGAGAACAGCTATGGTTTCAAAATATTTCCTGCTAACTTGTTGTGTATTTAAAAGCATTTTATGCATTTATAAATGATGAAGATAACTTTACACACAGCCCCCTTTCCACTTTCAATGGTGTGTAGGTGTTTGAGTTGTGACTACTGTAGAACTCAGTAGGGTAACTGGATGGTCCCACAGGTAATTCAAACTACCCAAGACATGTAGGGAGGAAGTACTAGATAAAGTTTCAGGTTCTAGGCGGCTTAATACGCAGTCTTGGAAAACTTATCTGTGTTAAGTCTCCATTCTCTTCTAAAAATGAACAAAACCCGTTGCTCATGATTAATTTAGATATTATAGCATTTAACCTTTTTACTGACATCATCATTTCCTGGCGTGTGGGAGACAGAATCCAGATTCCTATCAGGGAATGTTTTCAGCAGCAAAGTGCTGCTCAGAAATTAATGGTACACACAATTTTTGGTGGGTTGTCTTGTGCACTGACTGTCTTCCAGCAATGCTGTGCTACATCTGTGTTTTCTTGCCTTCCTGACCCCATTCTTTAGCACGGGTCAGCAACTATTAAAAATAGTGTGGTGTATCCACTCAGAGTGAGGGTTCCAGATTCTGCGGTGATGCCTCTGGGGCCATCTATGTGTTGTTGAGTATTATCTCGAAGTAGCTGCATTCAGCTGCAGACTTGGTCATGTTGCAGCAGGGAGATAACTGGGAAGGACTGCAGGAGATGTAAATCAGCTGCTGGACCAAGAGAAAATTGAAACAGGCTCTCAACATCTTTCTCATTAGAACCCACTATAAGCTGTTCATGGTGCTTGGAAATACAATTTACAAACTGTTCTCTCAAGCCAAAATTTGTCTGTTGCTTCTTGCTGGATAAATGCAATCCATTAGTCAGAGACTGAAGGGGCTTGTTCCAGTTGTTGAATTGTTTCAGGCTGGTTTCTGGAACAAATTTACATGGCTTCATGTTGCTTCCAAGGCCCAAATTGTCTCCTCTCTCTACAGTGGAAATTGATAGCAGTTATATGACGTTGAGTGGTAGCAAGAGCGAATCTGCCCATTCCACAGCATACTAATAGTGGCTGTGGGGCTGGGGGACACGCTCCCCTTCCTGGGGCAAGAGTAGGAAAACAAGCAGAGGGTCTTGCTGGCATCACCTTGTGAAAGCCTGTGGATGGTGCAAGGGCAAAGAGCATTTGGTCAAAGATCCTCTCCTCCCTGCAGTGTTTACCTGGTGATTCCAAGAAGGAAAGGTAGTGGGTTAGGAGGAATTCTAGAACATCCTGAGTTCAGATATAGTATTTGTAGTTTTAAGGGTTGGGGTTTTTTTCGATAATAAGTTGAAGAAATGCAATAGAAAAATGAGGAGTGGCATACTTTTATAGGTTTATACTGTAGCTGCACTGCACTAATGATATATTCAGAAAATATTCTGCACTGCCAGTATTCTGGGGGACGGATTCTTCCTCATCAGGGGAAAAAGAACTTTGAATCTTGGGGGTATTATGGGGAGAGGATCATAGGCAAAGATGGGTATAGGCTGAGTACAAACTTTAAAAGTTCCTTTCTTAAAAGCAGAAGAGAATTTGCTGTTTCTAGCGGGAAAGGAAAATATGTAATTGTAATGATTTGGAGAAAAACAGTACTGTGATGCACAGGACTCTCTGTCTGCTTGTCCTGCTCAGCAGCATGCTTGGGCTTGCCCTGCTTTTCCACATCACACAGGGGAAAGCAGGAATTTACTTGAGTATGGGTAATAACAGCCTCACTCACTGGTGTTGGAAGTATAAATTAATAATGGGGGAAAAAAATGTTTTACATCATGGGTTCTTTTGGGGCAAGGTAGATCAGTTTATGATATGATGCAGCCTGTACCCTTCCTCCCCTTGGCTAACATTAGAGAAAGCTGCTGCTTGCTGATGGAAGAGAAGGTGATCAGTTGGGAGTGCACCGAGCAGTCCTGACCTCTCTTGTGGCAAACTCATTTGTGGTGGCTTAGGGATATTCCCTGCTCTGGACTCTCTTCGCATGTTATATAATTTCGGGTTTTGTTGTCTTCTTGACTGTGGAAATATCTGGAATTTTACTGTGAGAAAATATTCTGCCTAAAACTCCTATTTCCAGGTAATTAATTCTGTGACTATGCTGAAGATGCTGCTTTTTGTGCCTAGGATAATATTGCCAGGAGGATGAATTAGATGCAAGTGGGTTTTTTTAAAAAACAAACAAAACCACCACAGCGAATTTCACTTTGTTTTCAGAAGGGAGATCTAATTGTGATTATTTGATTATTCTAAGGAACAAGGGGGATGCCCAGTTGAGGAAGTAGCATCAGTTGTGGTGAGATGGGGTTCATGCTATTTCCATTCCCCAAAAGGGAGAAGAAAATAGTAGTCAAGCCAGAAACCATCCTCACGCAGATCAAACTCAGCTCTTGCTTGGGTTTGACTGATTTCACAGGTCAGCTTGTGACATATTCTATCGATAGCCAAGGCCAGGAGAATCAAATATATTTCATACACAGCCATGCCCGCAGCATTGTCACTGGGGGCACAGAAGCCTTCTCCTCACAATTTCCAGGTCAGTTCTTCAGCTCAGTTCTTCATTTTGGAACTGAGAAAACTTATTGATTTCTCCATCAACCCCAGTCTCTGTTACCAGTCCCAGAACCCATTGCTCAGAAGAGTAACATCCTGATAACGAGCTTCTCTGCCTCCTAAAAGGCTGGATTAAAGTGGAGCTGGCTAAAAAGCGAAGTTGTACATTCAGTGCTGGAGTCATTGGAACTGTGATGATCCATGACCAAAGTACTTGAGTGCCAAACGTTCCTGGATTTTGGTTGTCAGTATCCAAGCCCACTCCTAAGAGACAACTCACACCTTTGGTGATCCCAGCCACTGCAGAATGTGATGAGAAATGATGGATACAAGTAAAAATTTCACATAGTGTGCCTATGATATTGCTTTCACTCCAGGCAAAATCTGGGAAGGCTTACATCAAGGGAGGCTATTTTGTTGTTTTGGACTCTGAGTACTAATTATAATGCTTTTCATAATCTCTCTGCTAATACCTTTTTTAGGTGTGTATTCATATTTTCTTTTTGTCCCTCCCATCTAGTTTCTGTTCACTGTTCAAAGAGGTATGTGTATATGGAGAGCATTTGTCTTTCACCTCTGAGAGAGCTATCTAAGCTTTATCAGACTGGAAATGCCACGCTGTACCGAAACAAGGCAAGCACAGTTGTGCCTATTTTGCTTGTTTTGCTGTTGACATTTTTGAGATTTATGCAACCAAGGACCTGTGCGCTTTGGTGAAGAGACTGAGCTCAAACCTTTAAGGTTACTGTGAGATTAGTAATGAAAACTCACACAGCTCAGAAAATGTGTCCTGGAATCGATTTGAGACAGTGCTGCGTGCAGAGCAATTATTCCCAAGAACAACAGTTTCCAGTTCAAATAAGCTCAGGCTGTATTTACAGCAAAGGGATACAGGAGTCAAGGGGATTGTTTAAGTTCTGATACACTTTGATGGCATCCGCTGCGTTTTCAGCAGGAAAGATAAGCAGATGCCAGGAACATCGTGGAGAAACGGTAGTTTCCTGCCTTCAGTAGAATTGCACCTGCTGGGTTCAGAAAGGGACGCGAGAGGGGAAAAAAGTCCCATTTTCAGAGCCTGTCCTTTGCATTTATGTTTGAAAGGAAAGACGGCAGACAGAAATGTAATTAATCAAGGTGCGAGGAAACGGATTGCAAAGAGATTTATATACATCATCTGCACGGATAATGGCTCTGTCAGCTGCCTGATGGCCTCTCTGAGGGGACTGCTGTCTCACACAGTGGAATTTAGAGCTCTGCAAGGCCGAGGCAGGTGGGAAGTTTGCTATGGGGGGGATTTGGGTCCCTATTTCCCCCCATCCTTTGTTTTTGTTCTGACCATTGCAGAACTAGGTGAAAGAAGGGGAGAACAGAAGGTCAACACGGTTGATACAAACAAAAAGGTAATTTGTAAAGATTTGTGAGTTTACTTTGGGCTAGTTTCTGAGTAGAAGGGCCATATCTGAAATGGCTGAAGAGGGTCCTCTCTGCGTTTGCCTTTCGCCTCTATCGGATTGCAGTTACTAGCAGGGCTGGCTATTTCCAGCAGCAGTAGGGACTGAGGTCTGTTAATGATTTTGCCTTTCCAGGCTATCACAAAGGCGCTGCATTGCGGCATCGCCCCCTAAGTCAGCCTGATAGTGAGTGCTGCAGTTTAGCCATACGCTCTGCATGCAGTATGCCAAAGGCCAAATGGATGTGCATGGAATATCCGGCATTGCTGCAGCCACATGGCCTTGTGGATTTAAAGGGCATCCTAATTTTTTTCATGAATTTTACAGCATAATAAACTTCCATGATCCCCAGAATGTCCTACATGCCTCACTCACTGATTTTAATCACTAGAATAATCCTCTTTTAAAGCTCCTTTAGAATATATCAGCTGTGCTCTCACTGTTCTCTTCTGCCCCTGAACTCTGGATTTTGCAGAAATGGAGAAGCAGTAGAGCAGTATCTCCTCTGATTGCTTCTGGGGAAAAATCTGGAGAAGTGAATGTTAGGGAGAGTCACTTCTGACCTCCTTGGTGTGCACAGCAGTACAGCATCCAGTATGTGCCTTGTCCTGCTCTTCCTTTCCTCCTGTTGGTTTCTCCAGGTCACTCTTCACACACTCTGTGCTTGTCAAATATAACAAATGTTTTTGGTGCTGAGAGAGCTGGTCACTGTCAAAGTAGAGATAGATGGCTTTCCAGGCTGGATGAACATCTTCTGGGAATTTGTTTTAGAGGGGTTGTGTGTTTTGTTGTTGGTTGGTTTTTTTTTTTTTTTTATTGGAAGAAGGAATTTATATCTTTTGACAGTAATCTCCTGGGGGACTCTTTCCTTTATTGATACTTCAGTGTTGTCCTTTGATGTAATAATTCTGCATTGCATAGTCTGTCACTCAGAAATTATGAAGTTGGGCTTCTGGTGCAGGGGAATACCACCAAAGCTGAATATAAAAATAATTATTTAAGTCTACAAGACAGAGACAACAGCTGTGCCTTAACTTAGAGGAAGATGCTACTGCACAGAACCATTTGTGATGAATATGAAAATAAGCCAGCAGCTTGATTTCACAGAAATATAATCTAAACTGACAGATTTAGTGTTCATATTTCATCCAGGCTATGTCATAAGCCAACTTAAGATACAGCGCTACTTAGAAGTAGCCTTTTCATTGCATATATTATTTTTTAATGTAGCTCAACCACATCCTGCTCTGTAGCAGTTTTCTCTTTGGGGAAAATAATTTGTTTGTAAATATGGGGGGATTGTTTTTGTTTTCCTTGGAACTTAATTTGAAAATGGAATAAGAGCACTAAGACTACCAGCCCATAGGATTTGAGCCTGGAGAATTTGTGTTGCTTTGTTCAAAAGCTCAAATTTTGATATATGAGAGTTAAGCTCATAGGCAAAAAATGAGCTGCAAAGTTAGAGAAATTAGCTTCATTAAATTCTCAGAGGAAGGGAAAACTAGACACTTAAATTCATCATCCTAAGTGAACATGCATCAGGTATAAGACCTTTGGAAAACAAGCTTAATTTAAATTTCACTTCTAAATTGGCGAGTTGTTACTGGCATAATTCCTTTGCTATTTGCTTTAGTTCTGATGAACAGTGATTTTTAGATGCTGAAGGACTAAAACATTGTGCTAAGTAGTAAAGCACAGCACATCCTTCAGTGTATTTGAGAATAAAGGTAATTTCGTGCATCGAACACTTCTGAAAGGTAGGTGGCATGGGGCTCGAGTTTGTTGTTTCTTTTCCTCTTCTCCTTCAGTCAGTGTAGCTGGAGCGAAGTTCGGAAAACTAGAATGTGTTTCTGCAATTGTGAGCATGAAGTCTGGAGCAAGTTGTTTGTACCTTTTTTGAGCTGCTTTGGAAAAGCTAAGGATTGGCAAGTAGTAAATTCACAGTTCTTGTTCAGAAACAAAGTGTTTTCCTGTTTTCGTGGCATATGGGATCTAAAGAAGACTCAATTCATAAATGGGAACAGTAACAGCAACACGGTGGAATTAAATATTTTAAATTTTGGTTGATTACTGTAAAGGTCAAATTTGACATCTGCCTTTCACTGAAAGGATTATGTTGTTTTGGGGTTTTTTTGTTTTTTGTTTTTTTAATAAGTTCAAACAGTTGGTAAAGAAGTGCAGGTGGTTGACCAGTGCTGTGCACTAAAACACACAAACAGAGTTGCTCTGGAAGGCACTGTCCTTGTTTTAGCCTGGTTTGATTTCACAAGTTACACCACTAATGTCAGATTTGCAAAGATTATTTTGACTGCTGCAGCTGTTTTTCTAGATGAACGTCCTTATTCTGACATGTGCCTTAGGTAGGGCTGTATTTGACTGTATGCTGTATGTGCTGGTCAAAAGAAGGATAGGCTTGCTTTAAATAGTGAGACTTCTGGAAAGGCTTCATCTTCTCTTACCTTTTTAAGAGACCTTGTTCAGTTTGATTACTGCTACTCAGCAATGCTCTTTTATTAGGTAGTATTGAAGTTACGTTGCTGGCTGTGTTAATATACTGTTGCGACTTAATTTTACCATCTCCAGCTGGGAATAGGTTCAACTTTTAAATTGGTCTCCAAAGCTTCAAAAATATTCTGTGTTGCATCCAACGATCTGTAAGCGGTAATCTGTTATTTTGAATTCATAGTTCAGAATGCACATTTAGCATCTCAGGCTTATGATTTGCTAAAATGCTTATCTTACCAATTCAGCTATTCTTGTTTCTTTGTTAAAGCCCACTGTAAACATCCTAAGTACTGAATTTAACTATTGAAGGCACCCCGACCAATGTGACCTTGCCAGAATTCTTTTTCCTTTTAAAGGGATGATTAATAATAGCTTTGATTTGAATACTTGGTGTATTTCAGGAGGAATAATGTTTTCCTTGGAAGAGTTTTCTTGGTGTAGGGTGAGATTGCATCTGACACATTCAGCTATAATTCAGACCTGGAGTTGAATGTTATGAAAACACTCTGCAATGAGGTCCCTTCTCACACCATTTTCCTAGGAAACTTGTAATTATTGAATGTGGAGTCCTTTTTTTTTTTTTTTTTTTTTTTTTCCCTATGATATTGGAAAATGTATTGAGATGCATCAATCAACAGGTTCAGTACCTCAAGCTTAATTCTTTAAATTTGATTTGCAGTAATATATCATGTCTGCACCCTCACATTCCCCGGGAGCAAATACTTCACAGTGGGCATAACACCAAAGAAGAATCAACCTGCTTGCCTCAGAGCCTAACTTTGCCCACTTTATGTAGCATTGTGTGACCCAAACATGTATGCTGCAAAGAGCTTGATCTCTCTAGCTAGCATGGCAATTGTAGTTAAATAACATTAATCCTCGATTTTCTGTTTTGCCTTCAGAAATATTTGGTAGCTTGATGTCAGGGATTTTCTTAGAACTCGGATTAAAATATAAATAGGGATGGAAGGATTTCCCAAAGGTAAAGCAGTTTTACTAGTATTTTTAATGAAGACATTGTAGCCCTAGTATGAAACCAGAAGATCTGTTGTGTGTTACATGAAGACTGGACATTCAAAAGAATGTCAACAATACAATCTTGCTGCCCCTTGAGACTTATACTTGATAATGCACAAGAGCAATTGAAAGTCTTCTCATGGCATTCATTTTTAATTACTTCTGTGGTACAAGGTCATAGATATAAGCCACTTGTCAGCCTGGATAGCTTCACAAAGATAAAGGCTAGATTTATAGCATTATGAAGAATTCTGGGAAAAAAACCAAAGGTCACATTTTTCAAATTTAATTGTTCGAAGTTAGCCTCTTAAATCCGTCTTCAGACACTTATCTAAACAGCATGCTTTTCAGAAGTGCCAGGCAGTGGCTCTTTGTGCTGACTTTGCTGGAAACAGCACGGCCGGCATGTCTGTGGTACTTGTCTATGGGTTAGCTCGCTAGAGGCTCGCAGGCCTTGCTTCAGGTTCTGGTGTTACTAGTTTTGTCTTGAACACAGATGGCTGCATTGTCAAAGGTTTTAAATCATTATCAAGACAATTCTTCATTCTTAATCATTCCAGTGATAATGCAGATTACTTCATTATAAGAAAGACCCATGTCTTGTTTTCGTGCTTCAGGTTGTAAAAATACTGTAAGGAAGTTGATATTTCTATGAAAAGCTGGCATGACTGGGTCCAGCATTTTAAAGAGTTTTGTGATATGAATTGTTTTACTTCATAGTGACAATTCTTTATAAAAATTACCTTAGCCATTCTATACAGCATGGTCTTTTCCAGGCCAGTAGTTAAAGCTTAGTGTATAGTGCAATTTTCGTGTTTCTAGACTATGACTTAAGACTGAAGAAAACTGTATGCTTTTTGGCAACAAAATCTTTAGCAAAGACTTAACTTCCAAGTTCTTCTTCTTCTGATGGTTTACTCAGATGTAAAGACATAATAAAAGCACAGAATCTTTGGAAATATAAACAGGAATTTCCTACAGCACGTTTACATTCTTTCCTTTGTTTAGTAAAGTAACAGGTACAAGAAAGGAGGTGCTATGAGAGCCTGTGGTAGCTTGGGTTTTAACATGCTCCTGTGAGTGCTCTTGGGAAGCAAACATCATGGCTAAATCCGTTAAAACAGACACGGGCAGCATGAGATTTGGGAGAAAACAGCACTTGCATTAGAAAACTCCAAGTCCCTGGAAAGTAGCTGCAGAGGTAGGAGGAATAACAATTCCTGAGAGCATGGGGGGGAACATTTTCTATTCAAGGACTTCATCTGCGGACTGGCAATGACTAGAAAGATTGGTTATGTCTGATCCGTTGGAGGCTATTTTGTTTGCTTTCTGGAGGATAAAAAAAGATTAAAACACAGAGTTTGAGTATGTTTGAGTATAAACAGGGCTTTGGTTCAAATGAAGTCAGATTAAGTAATGGCAGAGCAGTAAGACTTGGTAGCAATAAGATAGTGTGGCTCCTTTATCTGCAAGGTTCATATATAATACTTGTGCAAGCCAAAGATGAGAGAATCCCAAAAGTGACCTTTACGAGTGATGCCACAAGTAACCATGCGGTAAAGTAGTGACAGGTGTTGAGATCATATAGGGGAATCCTTGGGAATAATCTTTTAAGAAAATGGTGTGAGATGTGCTTATTAGGTTTTGAAAAGCTGGAGCAGATGCTTTCCTAAAAAAAAAAAAAAAAAAAATCAACCAAACAAACAAAAACCAAACCAACACACACAACTTATTGACAAAGCCCTTTCAAATTCATGTTTGTCAGGCTTGTCAGCTGTGCTAACACTCTTTGATGTTGCTTTTAGCTCCTACATTTGCTGAAGTAGGTGTTGTCCACTGTGAGTAACCATTGTTTAGATTTCCTGGCTCATTTGCTTGAATTTCCTCAGTTGCTGTTAAACTTTTCGGTAAAAATGGGTAGACACGGAGACACAAACACAGTATTTTCGTCTTTGCAGGTGAACTGCAAGCTCATCTGAGGTTACTGCTGATCCAAATTGACTCTCTGATCATGCTCTACTAGACGATGTCAGATAGGATGTTTCCCAGCCACAGCCTGTCAGTATTTTGGGAGGCAGTTGTCTGATGAAGGGGCAGCTTTGTTGTTGTTGTTTTTGACTCCCAGGGAGGGGAGTTTGGTCTGGGTTTGATTTTTACTTCAAGGCATAGCAAGGGCTAAGCAGCAGAGCTAAACAGACAGGTAAAAATTCAGTATGAGTTTGGAGTGTCAGTGTTTGTTACCTGTTAGAAACAAGAAATGCGACCATTTTAGTCTTCCGCAAAGGAAACTTTTGAAAAGTTATGATGGATGGTTTCCTCTATTCCCCCTCCATCCTAACTCCTTTATATAGTAGCTACGCCAATGCATAGGGCTTGTTGTTGGGGCAGTAAAATGACATGCCAGATATTCCACCCAGTACATCCTACGAAGGGTACGGTAAAGAATGTGCCTGATTTGTCTGGTAACTTTGATTGCTGTGATTGATTTCATGTTTAGATTGTGATAGGGTTTAAAGGACTAAACTAGAATGGGCCCCATCACGTTGTCCAGATATAAAGTAAATAGCATTTCCAAAGACATCTGTCTGAATAATGAGAACAAACAGGTTGGTATGGATGAGTAATCAGACCTGAGCAAATAAACAACAAATACATAAAGTAGGAGGACAAGCCTGCTTTTTTCCAAGTCAGTAGCTGTGATGGGAACGTGGCCAGTGAATTAATAGTTTGTATGCAGTACAACAGAGGGGCTTTTCAACAAAGGATCAGGCTTTGGATCAAGAAAGTACTTTTATGTGATTTCCTATCTGTTTTTCCCATCATCTCCACTCTCCTTCAGATCTGCTCCCCCTCTTCTCTCCCACTCATACCATCCCTCACCAAGCAATGAAGGGACTGGGGGCAGCTCTGTCGTGTGGCTGCCAAGGCAAAGCAAACCAAACTGCCAGCGCGTAGCAAGTGGTAAACGTGGGCGTCAGAGCTGTGGAGCCATTCATAATCCCCATCTCTCTTCCCCATAATTATCTCCGCTACCCGAGATTGCCGAGAACTCCCTTAAGCCTCTCTGTAAGTCACTTAGATTCTAATTGGGATTTAAAAACTCTTGAAACCTGAGTGGGTGGCTCAGTGCATTATTGCTGATGAATGTTACCCTGGGTGATGTGCCCAGCAGACCCACAGAGGACCTGCGCTCAGCTTGCCATTGAAGAACTGTGTCCTTTTTGTTTTCGAGCACGAATTTGCTCTTTGCCTGAGCTAATTAAGAACTGGTTTCAGTCACAACAGCAATTCCATTTGTGGCATTATACCAAAATACTAATTTAATTTGGATATGTTGAATCCTTTCCCTTCTTAATATTTCTTTAAAATGGAGGCGATGAAGCTTGCTTTCTCCACTTAAACGTTTTCTGCCTCTCCTCCCCATTCTGTGTTCTTTATTTCCTCAAGGATTCACTGAACACAGTTTCAGTCATTACCTGCTCAGAAATGTCTTCATGAGGACTATAGCTCTCTAAGGCTTGGCTTTGCAGGCCTATGCCCTTGGTAGGTCTTTCTGTTTGTATGTTTTGGTTTGGGTTTTTTTTTCCCCCATGAATCTCATGCTAACTGGTCATTGTTCCCTTGTTGCTAATTCTCCTCCAGACTTCCCTCTTCCTGTTAAACTGGCCCACAACCATCAGCAGAATGATGTGAGAGGGTCCATCAGCACAGTAAAGAGCTGGAGAATTGCACTGCTGGGGCAGAAGTGGGATGACATCACTCTGATGGATTTTACTGTGGCAGCTGCATAGGGACCTCTGTATATCAAGCAGCTGATAAATGAAGTGCATAATTCAGACCAAGGCTGATGGAGGCTGCAGCAGTAAGGGAGATGAGGGTTTGGCAATTCAGAACAGGTGGAGGGGCTCTTCTCACCTGGGCAACATAGTCTGGGTTTGGTTTCCCCACCCCACACACCCCTTTCATTTGTTTATCGTCTTAAATCTCAAACTACTGCTTCATGAGCTGCATGCAATGCACTTTCCTGTGGGCGCTGCACACAATCACAGCAATCTCTGTTCACTGAGGCAGAGGAAATGATGTTGTTAGCTCTGAATTAATTTGCTCTGTGAGTGTAAATCAGGCTCCTACTGTTATTTCGGTGAATTATTTTAAATGTGAATGCTACAGAGACAAATTAAATGTGTGGATGTGGTACTGAAAAGGCATTCTTGAAAGAGAGATACTTCAAATACCCAAAAGCTGTTCCCTTTGTCATTAATATAATGTGCTTTTTACAAACGATGGGTGCTCTTGGCTTTCAAAGCTGTCTGTAATCATCTCAGATTGCTGTCCCAGCCTTAGCTCTAAAGGCTGTAGGGTGCAAGTCAAGTGAAGACAGATAACCTAAATTTTGGGAAGCTGCCTCTAGCCTACTGTCGGTCAGTCTTGGGTCATTGTTCAGGCTTCTGACCCAGACACACGGCTGGAGCTCTTTGCCAGCGGGGAGCTACTGGGGCTTGTTCCAGCTGAGACATAAACCAATGTGACTTTAAGAGATCTCTGTTAGGAGGCTGTGCTAGATTTGGGGCTGCAGTGCCCAGCTGCTCCAAGGAAGCTGTTCTAGAAACTTACTCTGTGTTTCTTCAGTGAGGGGGTGGGATTTTTTTTTCTCTCTTTTTTTTTTTTTTTTTCCTCTGGTGGTAGTATTTTTTTTCTGGCCAACAACAACTTTTGTTCACTAATTGCTGTCACTTGGAATGTATGAAGCAGGTTGTTGTTTGAGAGAGGAGCTCAGACATGGCAGACAGTGTCATCTGTATTGGGTGACACTAGTCTTTACTGAACTCTGGACTATGGTTAATATTTGTTTTCAGTGTGTGACCTTCAGTAGATCATCAAATCCCAACTTCTCTTGGTTTCCCAGAGCTTAAATGAACAACACAAGACATCTCCCATTTTGCCCTCCCTGCCATCTTCTGTTGGTTTTTAAGATCACGCTGCCCAGCTGTTTTGTTCTCTGGTGTCAGACAGGCTTGATGTGGTTCCCAAGAGGAACCATCCCACTGTGCAGGGAGCTGCCTGTGGGGCAGTTCAGATGATCCAGCCATACCTGTGAGCAGGAGGCAGCTGGGCTGGCTGTGAGCTGTACAGCCGTGGTTTGTGCTGTGGCCACCGTATGGCTTGTCTCTCCCTGTGGGTGCAGAGGACTCTTCTGTGTGAAACCACAGAGCTGCAGACAGCTCCAACAGCTTTCTGATGAGATGGGGAGCTCTGTAACTGTGTAGAAGCACCTCTCAGGGTTGCTACGTGTCAGCCTTTTACGTGCTCCCGTTCAGCAAGGTGGGGGCAGAAGCAGAGCCCAGCCAGGACCCCTCCCGCTGCTGACTGCTCATCCTGCACCCCAAAACCTGCAAAGGTGTCAGGGTGAACCCACACACCTCCTTCCTCTGGACCGCGTTAATCAAGCTTTGAGTTTTATAGAATCCTTCCCTTTTGTTTTTGCAACTGTCCTTAAATGTAACCTGTCTCAGGCATTTGAACACAGATGACCTGTGCCCAGCCCTGTTTTCAGTGCCATATATTGTGTGACTTTTGCTGCTCCATATCCTCAAGATATTTCTTCATGGAGTCAGGCTCTTGATGCCTTATTCTCCATTTGGATGCACAAAAAGGTTTGTGCAGCATTCTTTCATGAGCTACTATTGCTGGAATTATCCGTCTGCTTTTGTACTTGAATGACATAAATCCCAAGCTTGGGCTTGGACTAAAAACAGTATAAAGCAGAGGTTTAATACTTGCACAGAAGGTCGCAGTACTAAATGTTAGTGACAACCCCTCCCTATGCTCCTGTCTATGGGATATGTTGCCATATTTAGTGAAATTTATCAGGACAGCTGTATAAAATATGGAGAAACCTGCCTGAAATATTTCTGGCAGAACATTGTTCTTTTGGTGCTGCCCGATTGCCAGGGACAGGTCAGATTGGTGGTTTCAGAGAGACAGAGAGAGGCCACCAGTGACCATGACGCTGGATTTCAGTGTTACACCCAGATGAGCATCTAGGGGGGCAGGAATGGGGCATCTGAGTCACCTGCCATGCAGCTGAGTATTTGCCTGTCCGACTAGTACTGTGCTGTTGAGGAAGCTCATAGGCTATTTCAGCCATCTCTGCTAACTTGTCTGTAAAGATTTTTTTTTTTTTTTTTTTTTTTTTTTTTTTTGTACTTGCTTCTTTTCTACTTGACCTAGTTTATGCTATGCACATTGAGTCACTACCTATGTTAGAAGCCTTCATTCTCCTACTTCCTTGATGGATTTCTAGTGCATCGGGTCACCATTCCAGACTACTGTTTTATTTTCTTATTTATTTGTAATCTTTTAAGCTGCTTCCCTGGAACATTATTTACTTTGGGAAAACATATAATGTCTACGTTGGGCCGTTCTTCTCAAGGACTGGGAACTTCCCTATGACTATGGACTGCATTTTTTGGTGAAATACGGCCATGAGGACTTTTCTGCCAGGAAAGCTAATCCAAAACGCAGTAGCAGGTTTTGAGACTGCAGAAAATTGACGAGCTTGGTAAGATCAGAGAAGAAAAACAGATCTCTAGTAAAAGTGAAGACAGCTTTCAAGGCACTTAGCAGAGGTATAGAGTATTTTAAGTAATACAGATAAATATCTCCCTAGAGCTTTTGCTTTTTCATCTAAGCACAGATCAGAGAACAAATAGGAAAATGGGGGATGCGGTGGCAAAATAAAAGCTTTAAAGAAGTCAATGAACGTTTTTTAAGCTGAAAATTACTTTTAGTGGTGAAAATAGCAGACGGCACATAAGGCAAAAACAATGAAGCCATGCGTAAAATGAGGGAAAAGAATGAGATCAGAGGCATGCAAAGAAATTTTGGAATTAAGTGACTGCTAACTCCCTTTTTATAAATTATTTATTTTTTCGTTCTTTGAAAAACATTTCTCATTTGTTCTTGTTGCTGTACTAAAGCACTGAAAGTTGTTCATTACTATCGGGCAAATGTTTTTCAGACATTATATGAGCAAAAAGTTATACTTTAATGCCCTTTAAAAAAATAAAGTGCAAACCATGGTAATTCTGCATAAAATAATAATATCAGTGGCATTCCAGCTGGTTTTGAGTTTTACATTAAAGGGCTAGGTCTTAGTCCCAGAACTGCTGTATATGCAATCTATACTACTGGTATGTGTTTGGTAGAGAATGTCTATATAATGATACGATGTGTCAGAGCAAAGCTATGAGAATGCTTGATTTTTATTTTTTAAAATTTTTTTTTTGTGAAATGTCACTTAAAGTTGAATGGTTGGGTAGTTACGCACTTCCACAGAAAATTCTGCTTTAATCATAAGCCCGTATGCACCTTCGTGTCCTGACCTGCCATCAGTATTGAGTTGAATTCCTGGTTTAGATAATGAATATGTCTTTGCAGTGTTGTGCATGTTTATCGAATTCAAAGCAGAAACATTCAAGTATTTAGTTCAAAAATAGCTCATGCTCCAGTCATTTTGATGGCAAGTCACTGCACTGAACTGATAGCTACTACACCGAATTTACACCTCACCGTATTATTAGCAGTAATCAAGTGATGAAGCCTTAAGAAAACATCACTGGTAAGGAAAGCACTGACGAGGATGATCTTTGCAGGTCTTGCTGTGACCTCTGACAGCACTTTATTTTGTATTTCTGGGAAGCTTTGCTTTTGGGTATTAATAAGCTAACAAACCCTTAGGCACTTTTTCTTGGCCCACTGACACAATGAGGTTCATAAGATGCACTTGCATGATGGAGTGAAACGAGGGCTCAAGAACAGGCTTCTGTGTCCCCAGACTCCAATCGGTGCTTGTCCTGTCCAACGTGTACAAGATCAAGGTCATTTTTTTTTTTACCTGTTCTGCAACAACTTTCATTATATTTCATCATGTGGAACTTGGACAGCAGACTGTCACCAAGAGTGTTGATAATAATGTCTGTGTTTTCACTTCCTTCAATTCTACTACTATTGCTGTGTCAAGTCCATTACACCAAAATTACTAATTATATCAGCTGTTGTTCTCTGCATCATATTTGTGTTAGCAACTTCATGCATAGAAATCTTTGTGAAGCCCACCTCTTTGTCATGGAAATTGTTGTCCCAGTAGTTGCTAATCCAGGTGAATATGTCAGAAAATGTTTTATCTAGTCGTTGACATTTTTCACAGATTTTGAGAACAGAAGGTTTATGCTCAGTAACCTATACAGGTATGGGATGAATGAATGATTGCTCAACATGCCACCGAAGTGTATTTGCTAATACCTTGAGGACACCTTAGGAAAAGGTTCCTGCCTGTGAAACAGATGAAGTGCCATTTTCTTCTGTGCAAGGAGTATAAATGCCATATTTTTATTTCTCTTGGGCTTACACTTGTATCTTGAGACTTCAGTGCCTATTCTAGCAGCAGCCTGCAAACCCTCCATTATCTGTAGCAGATTCGCGGCTGTGCTGAGCAGAATGGCCCTCCTGTGGTAATAATGGAGACTTCTGTAGCAAACACCCTTTTAGGCAACAAAAAGGATTCTCAGATTAAATAAATGCGTGGACAAAAAGGAATGGGAATGTTTTTTTTCCCAAAGTCTGGGAGCTTCCTTGGTCTGACAGGATTTGGTAAATCACAATCATCAATGTATGACTTGGCAGACATGAGCTCGTTACCTCGTCGAGTTTCCTGTCAACACAGCAATGTCATAATGAAGTCGTGTTTGCATCATTTCTGCCCTGTGCCTCTTCTCAGAGTCTGTTTTCTTGTTCTTGCTTGATCTTTTCTTTGCAACGTGTAGCAGTTGTTGATTTTTTTTTTTTTTTAAATCGTACTTTCCAGTCTAGAAAAAGACACGGTCATTTACAGTAACAAAACATGAATGGAGAAAAATTGCCTGAAAAATAGGCATGCACCAGGCTGGGATTGTGCCATGAAATTGCCTATGTAGTTTCCTTGCCTTTTTTTCCTTTATGCTGTGTTACAGTGTCCCTCACCCCAGCCAAGCTCATATAATTGACACAGTGCTGCTGCGGATCTTGCGGTCTATACCAATTTTTTGTTCTTGTTGTTGCAGTGATCGCTGATGCGGCGCTGGATAAGACGGCTCTCACAGACGATGTGGGGAGTGAGGAGGACCTGTACGAGGACTTCCGGAGCTCCAACCACCGCTACGGCCACCCCGGGGGCGGCGGAGAGCAGCTCGCCATCAATGAGGTATTGCACTGGCTGGTTTCTGACAGGCAGGATAAAGAAGGATGCTGATTCTTCTTGTGAACCGTGAGAGAGGTCAACAACCCAACCGATATTGGCTTCAAATGTCATTTACTGCAGGTTCCACTCACAGCTGGGTAATGACAGGGTCTGGGCCTTCCATCGTTGCACTGTCCCTGTCAGTAGAGGACAATGATGAAAGGTAGTGCAGAGGCACAGGTCCTGAGCAGGTAACTCTCCTCTGACGTGGTTTGTGGACAGGAAGTTTAAAAGCATTTATGAGCAGTCTGGTCAGGGCTGCTGTGAGACTTGAAATGTGGTGTACTTGAAGGCATAAAGGAAATATTGGCAAAAACTGGTCTACGTCCTTCTTTATCAGTAGATGAGAAGAGTGCGAAGTTTAATGTAGGCTTGGTCTTCACTGCTTCCTCCTGCTCCCTAGTACATTCACTCTAGGGATGCAAAAGATATGCATTTTTAGTTGGTGCATTTAGCTGTTTTCTTTTGTAGTGCTGACACTGATTAACATGACATCAGCAATTTTAAAATGTACTACTTAGTTTAACTGATGTGATGAGCAACATATTAACAGGATTTAAGGTGTTTTTCTGCAAAAATACAATGTCTTTGTCTAATAGATTAGAACTGGCATCCCGTTACACACAGGATGTTTTTTTGTTGAGATGAAGTAATAAGCTTGATCTCTCTCACTCTTACACCTTCTCTCTCTCTTCCCTATATTCTGTTACCTTTACGTGACCTTTACAAGAGGAGAAAGCAAGGATAGAAGATGTATTATATTTTCTTGTGGCTAAGCTATAACTGAAACTATGTTGACCAAGGCTCTGTGCCTGTATGTTGGATATATACAGCAATGGTGCTTCTGGGGCCTGCAAAAGCTCCAGAAAGCTGCACAGTGAGGATAACAGCTTTTCCTCAAAAACAACAGCACAAAATGCTCTTCTGGCAGTTTTCTTGCTCCTAGTGCTTAGAATCTCTGCTGATAGCCCTAGGTGACTGGGGTAAGGAAGAGACTTGCTACATTTTCTTCCCTTATTCCTTACATCCAGAGCTTATTCAACCATGGCTGGAGCTTTTTTTATTTAACCACAGCTGTTTTGGCCTGTCGCCACTGGCGAGAAAACGTTAGTAGAACACCAAAACATCTTGAGTTGTATTCCCCCACATTTAGCTGGTGTGCTTGTGAGGGGGTCCCAGGCACCACAGGAGTCGGTCCCATAGTGTGCACTGAAGGTGTGGGAGGAAGATTCTCCTTCCCTCCCGTTCACGTGCGTGCCTTGCCAGCTCTTTGTAGTGTCTCTCATCAAACAGAACATCCTCTGGATTTTTTTTTTTTTTAAAGCAAAGTATTTTACTTTTTTTGAAGGAAATCTTTAAAACTCTTTAAAATCAGCAAAAAAATTAACTTGGCAGTGGTTCTGTATATCTGTCATGCAGGTTGTGCTTTTCTCTTTCATCATTCATTATTATTGAGAGCAATTGTTTTTAAAAGTTCACTTTATTAAATTCCGTTGTTTAACTTCTAATCAGGAAAGCAAATGGATGTGTCCGAAGCAGGTGCAATCTGTATGGGCTTTGAAGTATATGTGGAGTGTTGTTGGCCAGTTGACTGGAAGAAAGAAAGATTATTTTTGGCTTGTTCCCTAGAAACTTGCCTGTTCAGAGACCAACAAAACCATAAGAACAGGCAGTACATTATTTACTTTGTCAGCTGGTTCCTACAGGTAATTAATCCATCACTTGGCTTCACTGAGCCTTAGCAAAGTGATTTCCTACATAATCACTTCCTGGAACAAAGGAGTACAGTAAAATACAAAATCTCTGAGGTAAAATACTAAATCTGTGAGGTGGGGATTTTACATGAGCAGACATCTTAAGTGCCGAATTGAAATATCTCACATGGCTGGGAATCGGACAAGCTTATCTTCATCTTCCCTGCTGGACCAAAAGCTGGATATTGATTAGTCATATTTTCCATAGTAGTGCTGGGAGTGATGGAGGGTGAAGATATCAATGTCCAATCATTTACTCACATTTTGAGAGTAGTCTTGTCTTTGTTTTATTGTATTCCAAATTGCATTTTATTGGTCATGGATAAGGAAACTATGGTAACTGCATTATTCTTAGCCTTCTTAAAAGAAGCAGCTTTCAAATAAACAGAGAAAGTTGAAATACATTTTTAAGGCATTTGGCAGACCAAGTGTTGCATTCAAAAACAAAATACCCAGCCACTGAGTTTTAGTTCATTTTAAATCAAGAGAACATGGTTATGAAATAAAAAAAAAACCTTCCATAAAACTAGCATAATTTATTGGCAAGAAGACTAGAGGAATAAAAGAAGGCTGGGAAGGTTGTATACAGCCCAGCGAAGAAAATCAGCATGAGATTGTACAACAGCCAAGAAAAATCAATCAAAAAGTAATAGTAAGGGTTTGGGATGAGAAAAGAGGCAAGAGAAATAATTTTCTTGGGGCATCTGTTTGACATTGTTTCAAATGCATTCTTGATGCTTATGAAAAGAGATTTTTGTGTTTAGATTGTACTTGGTGGAGTTTACTTTGTGGTTGTTCCAGATAAAGTCCCTGTCGTTGTATTTTTTTGCTTCCACAGTATAATTAGGTAAAATGCAGTAAGAGAAAAAAACCTATACTGCAAATGTGTTGTGGTTCTGTCCTTCCAGTGCAGAAATATTATGTGCAGGACTGACAGAGCTTCAAGCTTCATGAAATCTGTCATACGCAGACTGAAGTCAAGAACGTGAGGGATTAAGCATATGAAAAGCCTGCCTGCCCAGCTCTCGGTGATTGTGGTGATATTGAGGCAAACTAGACTGCTTGTCAAGTGAGTGGCCTGGGCGAGGAGGCTTAGGCTTATTTGCTTGGGAAGATCAGGTGCGTACAGAGAGTTTGTTCTGTCCTGCTGTGCAAAGGGTCCGTATGGCTCTGTGCCTTGGAACAAATGCTGTTGCAGTTCGACACGTGGAGTGTTTAGCCCCTTGCAGCCCTAGCTGAATAGAACCGTCCCCACCTCGTGACAGCAAAGCACTAACTTTGGAAAATAACAGCAAGACTCCCTAGTTTTTCCTTATCTCTTGTGGCTGTATGCTTGATAAGTTTGGAATTTGATATGTGAAGTCTTGTTCCTGAAGAAATGCACGACTCATTGGCTTCAGCAGGCCAGGATTTTATCTAAGACATGTAACACCATTGCCTTATGTTTTAAAGCAACAATATTGTAGTACATTACAGATATTTGTGCTAATCGGTGCTTGTCAACGAGAAGCAATTAAGCTAATTGGTTCCAACATATATGTTTCTGATTTAGCAAAGTAAATAATACAGAAAAATACTCAGGAAGTGACACAAACAATACATCAACCATGTACCAGAGGCCGCAGATATTATGGCAGTCCTCTGTCTTACTGAGCAGTGTGCAACGGGGGCTGGTGAGACTCTGAAGCACTATTCTGATCGCTCACGGAGAAGTTGTTCTAGGCTCACCCAGTGCTGCTCCAAGCACAGCCAATTTTGAACAAGACAGACACGTGCACTGTTTTGTTTTGGTTTGTTTAAAAAAAAGACAAATTAAACAAAACCCCAAACTCATAAAATGTTAATGCAGATGAAATCAGAACAACATATTTTAATTTTGTTAAATGTGAATAATATCCTTCATAGCATTTTTCACATTATCTATCTACATTCCAATTAATAGAAATCTCTTGTGTACTATATGAGGACAAATTTCAAAAGACAGAAAAAATGTAAAATAGTGCTGCAAAATGTTATCTCCTTTTTTAAAAAGAGTAGAGAATAGGTTAAAAAAGCCATGGTCACAACAGATTTCCAGGCTGAGAACAGAATTAGAATTATTGATCATATGGAAGCAATATATAACATTCCTGTGGAATCTGGGAGAGGAGATTTATTACCGCTTTTATATCTTCATGTGAGTATATTGCTCTCCCAACTGATAGTAAAGCAAATAGAAACCAGTAACGATTAACACCACCCCCCCCTTTTTTTTCCAGAGGGCTTAATTCCCACTTTTGTATCTTGAGTGTTTCTGCAACCAAGGTTGACAACTGTGATCCAAAAGCAGCAATTATTATTTATTTGCTGAGTACCGTATAAAGCTCAGTGCTGTCAAGGACAAGAAATAGTTTCCCAATGGACATAAATCTTTACCGGATCTGAGTTTTCAGTCCCAAGTGCTTGTGTAACTTTGTACAGGGCTCAGATGTGAATATTCAGAGTACGGAGTCAAAATTGTAACTACTTAGAGTTTTTACAGTTCTCAGGTCTGCAAACTTCTAAGGTAATTTCAGAGTGCTTTTTGCGATGGATTTAAAGCAAATCAGTATAATCAAATACTCTGGAGCAATTACGTCTCATCAAACATCAGGATGAGGAGCTAAGTGGTCCCAGGGGTCACCAGCACCATATCTCTGCCCAGGACATCTGTGGCTGCTCCGAGCCACTTTCTCGCACCCTCAGCAGCGCTAGGGCTTGGTTGTCCCCTGCACAAGGGATCCTCCCCCAGCAGGTTGGAGATGAAGAAAGGGTGGTGGCAGAGGTGAGAAATGGGATCAGCTTTCCCGCTTGCAGTCCTGCAGTGAGCCCTGCGCAATCCTCAGGCTTGTTCCCACACACACGTGTGAGTTGTGGCCAGGAGCTCCCATACCATGTATGCCATGGTCTGTAGCATCCACACAGATCACCAGCAGGAGTTAATCCACACAGGCACATTTCTAGAAAATATGTAATTTTTCATGCTTTCTTTAAATAGCCCTATTAATCTGATTCTTATGATGAACAAGCAAAAAAACTCAACCAAACAAAAACAAACAAAACAAACAACCCAGGCTTAGCTTAGTTCTTGGGGCAAGAATAGCACATTGAGGGTCTGTCACAGTTTTAACTCCTAAACAAAAATGCTGAGGTGTTACAGTGGAAGGGGCCCTGCATGTGTAGAAGGGAATGACTGGGTAATGGAGTCGATCTCTGAGTTGGACCCAACTCCTCCTTCCAGGAGCCGAACTGAAGAAGCAGAACAGGAGAGGTAGCATTTGTGTTTCACCTCTTTGTGGGCACAGATGTGTCCCCACACACATACCAACATGTTTAAAGAGGCGAAGGTACTGCCCAAACTTTCATCAATGGCTGTAAAAGAGCGCTAAATACGTCACTCAAATAACTGGAGACAGCATGATGGCTTTGGAGTTGTTACGTCAGCCCTGCCAGCTGTTAAATTGTGAAGAGTTTAACAGCTCCTGTTAACACTTGCTAATGATGGCTGTGAGTATTAGAGGACTCTTAATAATGTCTGTTGCTTGCTGGCATTAAATATATTCCCAGTTACTAGGGTACAGGGAGAGTTTTGGCTCCACAAACAATTTTATGTTTCCTTGGAGAAAAAAATGATCCAGCAATGTTTTAACTCCTTGTGCCAAATCATCTCAGCGTCTGCCTGTGTTTTATCCTGTGTATCTTTGGGTTCCTAGAACTCTGCCTGATGCTCCCCACCGCTTAAAGAAAACATGGTGTGTCTACCTAAACTTTGTACAAAGATTTCCTGAGAAAAGGGAATAATGAAGGAACATGACAAAGTAGGAATGCTGGGTAAAGGTTAGTATAGAGGTTATTCCAGGTTTAAGTGTTTACATAGAGACAGAGGAGTGAATGTATCTGGCTTTATACCATACTTGTGCCTCAGGTTCCTCTCAGCATGGTTTTGATATCGGAACATCTCTTGGATTCGTTCTCCTCTCTCCAAATCCTGATTTAAAGCAGCTCCTCTCTGCAAAGTTTTCTTTTTTCCTAATCCCCAGAGGACATTTGAACTCTGTGGTGGAAAAATAAAATCCCTCCTGACTCTTTTGGCCCTTCAGAGAGCACTGTTAATGCCTCAGAAGATCTTCCCTGTCAGCTTCAGCCCTGTCCTGTGACCAAGGCCCCTTGTCCTATGCTCAGTAAACTGGGGACAGAGTCAGCAGTGAGTTCAGCCATGCTTTAAGTGTATCCCTTGCAGTTTTATATCACTGTTCTGGTAAAAGCAGCAAAACTGTGGGAGCTGTAGAAGGAAGAAAGATCAGCAAGAACAACCAAGTTGCTGAAGTGCCAACCTTGCTTTTCCTGAGGCTCATGGAAATGCTCCCTCTCCCTCTGGGGCGCTTGGGGCCAGCCTTTGCTCAGTGCCCTGAGAGAGTCAAACTCCTGCTCCTCGCAACAGAACGAGGAGATGTCACTTGCATTAACCCCATGACTCCCACTCCTGAACATATGCACACTCCATGGGCAGGCACACAGAACAGCCCTTGTCCCCAGCGCTGTGGGACCGCCTGGCACAGCTCCATGTGGCACATACTTGTCAGGCGGATTTGCATGGAGTTGTGGAGTGTGATGAGGGCCTCAGAGGACAGGGGCAGAGCTGTGCTGCTTTACAGCAGCTGAATGTCAAGTGCAGCCTTTCTCTTGAAGTTTTGGGTTGAAGGGCTGGTACAGTTGTAGAGAACAGTGACCTAGAAAGGTGTTGATGGGGTTTTTTCACTCCTGCTTCTAGCTGTATCTATAGTCTTTAGAGAGGATCCTGCTTCTGGCTGTTCCACTGACTTACTGCTGGCAAGTCTTCATGTCAACGGGTTTTATGAAAAGAAAGCAGGCTGCTTGAGCTATCCAATATAGAGTGAATGTTCTGGTTTTTTCACATTCTCCTGTCCCTAATGGTTGCTTTACTAGGAAAGCAGAAGGGGACTTCCTTCATTTACTGTTGGGGCGATCAACTTCCCATCCTCGCCTTGCTGATCATCTTGAAAGCCACTTACCAAGTTTGCTTCTGAGCTGTATCTTAGATTGCTAATTATTTCTCAGTTGATGGGGCAGGCTCTTGGAGAACAGCCCATCAAGGCTCATTCGTCAGGGTGTGTTGTTCTGCTGCATTTTTTTCCGGCCTGCTGGCTGAAACAGAGGTGTCAAGACAAGATGGCCTCGGAAGGCTGCTTGGCCCTGTAAAATTTCTGTCCTGCTTTTCTGTTGTGTAGGACATTAAAGCATTCAGCCTGTTTCTTATATACTGATTATGTACATCTTTTACCCTTTCATAGCTTTTCTCATTTCCATAGTCCATGAAGCTGCTTGCTCTCCTTAGCCCTCCTATGGCTCCTTTAATTATTAATTACATCAGAAGACAATGAAGGAGGATTGTAAATTTAACATTATTGCATACCAGCTTGGAAGAGCTTTACAGAGCTGTTACCTGTAAGCAGTTTTTCTGTTTTCTACATCCACAAGACTGGTACATTCTGTAAGAGGTGAGGAGGCTGAGCAGTTGGAGGAGTGTCATAACACTGCTCTGCAACCAAACACATTTTTTAAAGACGACAGCTAAAGGAATCCCGTACTCAGATTTTATAATGTGTGAGCTCAACAGAATATGCCAGACAGCCCCAAACTATATGGCTTTCTAAAAAACTCCTGTATAGTCAGAAAGAAAGGAGTCCTGTGGTCTAGAAACTACCAAAAAATAAAGTTTGCCTCTGTTCTCCTTCCCTCCAGCCACCTCTGTTAAAAACTCTTACGAGGGTTATTATTTAGTGGGATTTTTTCAGCTCTCTACATTTTGCATCTTCCTCTACCCATGTTAGTCACCACATTCTTCTTGTCACTCACCTTGCACTGTTATTCATCCCCTTCTTCTGACCCACTTTATCTATTTTCACTGGCTTCATTGCAGCTTCTTCTGACCTCACCTGCTTCAGATACCACAGCTTGACCTATGCCTGTTCCCTCTCTCATTTCCCTGACTTTTATGAGAGTATTTCTCTGCCTGTTTCTCTCTTATGTCTCTGTTACAGCCAACATGGTGCCCAAATGAGGACCATTCTTTGTCTTCCTGTGTTATCCATGGTTGTCAAATTTTCAGCTCAGAAGCAGGATAGCAAAAAAATCTGCCTGACCATGTATCTCATTCAGCCTGCCTTTATTTCAGAGCGTCCTTTGTTCTGCCTGTGTCCAATCTTGAATTGAAAAGATTCATTTTCCTAGGCTATGTCATAGACTGTGCCAGCCTGTCTTTGCTTCTCTCTGCTTGTTCCTTGCCTCCACCACATCTATCATAACATGCTTTGTTTTGTTTCCAGGACATTCCTGTCTGCATCCCTTGCCTGTTATCTGTCATTGAGTATTGAGAGGGAATTTTCCACCGTCAGTCAAACTCACATGCATGCTCTGCGCTGGCCCGGCCCACCCTGGAAATGTGTCATTTGCGGGTGCTGCTGGCAGCTCCCTTGGCTCAGCTCCCCAAAGCATGTCCATGCGTGCTGTGGTTACGGGGCTCACAGCAGCGACACGGTTCCTCTGAACCATGGCCATGACAATAACTGCCAGATGCTTCAAATATGTTAATAGTTAGTGTTGCTGTTCTTGAAAATAGAATTTACTTTAGGACAACTTGAAAGATTTTCTAGCTTTAGTAGAGTCTGAAAGCAAAAGCCTGGTTGCTAAGCAGATTCTGTCTTTTTTTTCATTGTTGCTGTCGGGGCTGGCCCATCTCAATGGTTGCTTTTCTTGCAGTGTGCCAACATGGCCATGTCTTAATCTATGCACTGCACAAAGAAACTGTCAGGCCAGTTTTCTTTCCATTGATAATTATCTTGTGACTCTTAGTACTCAAGCAAGAGAACAACTTGTAATGTTCTGGAAGTATTGAGTAAACTGTTCAGGGAAGTATTGGCTGTAAAAGCTGTGTGGGTTTAAACCATGCAGTGCTAGCTAGAGAAACATGCGGTGGGAGTAACTGTGCTCTAGTAACACAGCGTTACACACTGTAAAATTCAGAGCAAATTGCGGTCCTTTGACAGACTGTTTTCCATTTTAGAAATATACGATCAGATGCAGTTTAAGAAGCTGTACTTGTTCTGATGTTCTCTGGCCATGGCTTGATCATGAATGACGTCCTTTTGGGAGACGTTGGCTGCAGTTGTTACTGAGGGTTAATTCAATGCATAACAGGGTTGATAGTTGCTTAGTTTCGATGCTGGGCAAAGTGTGATAGTGGAATATTTGGCAGTTAAGGAAACTCGGGGTTTATGTATTGATTTGCAGGCAGCAATGCGTGCCTCTCTCACAATTTCATTCTCAGTCCTTGCTTTCAGTTGCTGAACTGGAAACTGAGTGGAAATTTGTCCATTGAACATCCACTTAGATTCTGGATTCTTTTTTGAAAGATATGTTTGAAATTATTTGCTCACCACGGTGTTATTAGGTGGAAATATTTTCATCACCCAATTAAAAAAAATAATTAATAGCAGCTTCTTCCCCAAGAAGCTCTTCAACAGCTCTGTGTTATGAAAAAGACAGTAAGAATTTGGTGATTTTTATGTCGAAGAAAGGTTAAAGGCAGGGGGCGGAGAGGAACCAAGTCATGTGGATCCAGGTGAAATTTGTTACTTTGGCTTTGAACTGCTGAAGGCGTTCTGAACACATGCTGAACCTGTTCTCTTCCTTTGTACTTCTGTATACGCAGCATCCAAACAGACAGTGATGCCAACCAGAGAGACAGGGAAGTTCATACTTGTGTCTGTGGCTTCATTGGTGTAAAAAGAGAGAGTAATGCTGCCTCAGAAGATACCCTGTTTAGGAACATCTTAGGGAAACTTGCGAAGGAGCTGGAACTTGCATGGTCGGTGCTGGGTGTGTATGGTATGCAGAGCTGAGAACAGAGCAGGCAGACACCGTGAGCTGACTGCCTGGCTTGTCCCTGCTCTGTGCCCTGCGCAGAGAAAGGGGCAGCATGGCTGGGCAAAAAGTACGTGTCTGTGTATCAGATGGACCTAAGCCAGACTCAATTCTAGCACCGCTTCTCCTGTCTTTGGACACATTTTGACACATTTTTCACCTAGCTGTAGAGAGGGTGTTGATAAATGACTAAGAGTGTTCTTTTTTTCCTCACTTGATTTTTAGAGCACAGTTTATTTGTGCTACAATACCGATGCGTCCTTGGATTTAAGAGGAATTGAATTGTGTGTCTTGTAGCAAGCACATCCCTGTTTGTGCTAAGTCCAGGAAGTCCTGGAAACGGGCTTTAGTGTGATACCTCCATTACTAGTCCGAGCCTTGCTCTCCAAGCCTGCTCTCTGTGGAGGGGCTGGTCCCTTCTGCACAGCTGCCCTCAAGGGACTCATTCTGGGGCATGTGCTCTTTGCTTTTGTCATCTCCTCAGTTAGTTATTTGCCTCTTCTCCTGAAGCATCCCTCCTGCTTACTACAGTTATTAATTTTTCCCATTTGTGTACATGTGCCTTTCACTTCCCAGTTCAGCTGCTATGATACTGAAATGCTCTTTTTGTTTGGCAGACAAGTGAATTTGTCTGTATGCTCCTGGCCTCTTAAAACTGGCACCTAAAACAGTTTTCAAAAGCTTAGGCCCCATTTGCTGCACATACAAGCAAGGCGACAGTAAGGGCTAGACAATAATTTGCATCATTTTGATGAAAAGGGATGTCTGTTTCTGTTTTATCTAGTATTAGACTGGGGGTTCTTGAATAATTTGCTCTCTGAAGGCTCGGTCACTAAGCCACACTAACTTTGTGAGCCATCAGGCTTTTGGGGCTGCTCTGTGCACTTGTACCATTTGAATGACAGCATCATTCCCTTGGTGCAGTCCGAGCTGAGGATGGCTCTTAGAGGAAGGATTGGAAGTAAACTGTCACAATTGCGAATTAGATTCCAATGAAGATTGTGCAGCACTTACTTGAAATATGCTTCCCCAGTGATAATTATACAAACTAAATCCCACTCTGTTACAAGCCACAAGGTAAAACCTTCAGTTATTTCATCTCTTGCTGTTGCCATCTACCACAGAAGCATGTCTGATCAGTGAGGAATAAGAATGAGGCTTTATTTTTGTCCTAGAAAAATGCCACATGGTGTTTAGCAGCGTGTGACAGGAGCTGGAGAGCCCCTCAGCCCTGCAATCACAACATGGAAGTAACTCCCCCACGCACAGACCCTGCGAAGGACAGTCTGGGGGGATTCACTGTGTGGGGGTGAAAACAAAAGCCAGGTCACAGCTAGAGTCAATCCGCAGTTTCAGTCCTTGTCGAGACCAGTTTCTACTCATGCTTGCTTATTCACTGTGGGGTCACAAGTGTGACTGCAACTTAACGTTAATTGTGAACGCTCCAAGATGTACACAACGTAAACATGTTGTATGTGCCCAGCGTAGGAGGGCACTTGGGCCTGTACATCAGGAAAGCAAAGGAACATAGCTGTGGCTTAGGGTGTTTCTTAGAGACAGCTCCAACAAAGTAAGGTGAAAACGTGCCCTCCATTCCACTTTTGCTTTTTTTTTTTGAGCATTTTCATCTTGGTATCAGTTTCCCCGCAACTTCTCCTTCCAAGCGGTCTCAGAGCAGTGTCCAAGAAATAAGCTACTTTCTGCTTTAAGATATATTCATAAATATTCAGTCACATTTTCTGTGCTTTCACCTTCAAATGCTCAAGCATGTTGATGAGTGGCAAAGATTTCAGGAAATTACTGGAGAATTACATCATCATGGATTTTATAAATTGTCCGGTGTCCTATGGCACCAACATTATAAGTTCTGCTAACCTGCCTCACCAGTGTGTGTCTTGGTGGGTCACTGGAATTTATCTATTTCTGTTCAGTGTAACTAAGTGACTAGAGAAGATGGTAGTTGCTGTGCAGGTTTTAAAGAAGCATGTGTGATCATGGTTCCCATTCATCATGATTAGCATCTGCTGAAGATCCACATCCCTCCCAAATACTGCTCAGTGGCTTATGCCCAAACTCAATGTGTTCATGAAAAGCCTTCAAAACCATACAAGATCTGCTGAATGCCCACGAGTTGAACAACACACTGATGCACTCAACTGCAGACTTGAAGAAGCATCACTAAATTGAAGTCTGCATGCTTAGGAATTTACAAATTGTACTGAGGTGCATATGGCAGGATAATTGTTTTTTCAAAGCCCTAAAGTGAGTGCAGTCCCAAAACTCAAAACCTCTTGGCAGCTTGGGCAGCCTGTGGATCTCAGTAGTTTGCACCGTATATGAAGTTCCGCTTATCAAAGTCTTGAAGTTGTACTGAGAGCACAAGCCCTTGTCTGGCACATTGTTCTGCCTTGTTCTATATTTAGGCTAGAGACAAAGAGATTTGCAGGATCTTTAAGTTCAGAAACAGCAAACCAGAATAATTGTAGGCTTGATTTTTATAATGCCTAAAAAAGACGGACATCTTAAACATTATGGAAGCATAAGGAGACAGTGGAGGTTGTGTGACTGCTTAGCACAATTTGGGAAAAAAAAAATTTAAAAAAAGTACCCAGACAGACCATAACTCTGAAACCTTTTCCCTTTTAAATTTCTCACCTGCTGTGTTCCAGGATACATGCAGGAGCTATACAGATCTTCAAGAAGCATGGGCATTGATGTGCTAACACCTGAAAAAAGACAGGTTTTTTTAATATGGATTCTCTCAATTGTGAGAGCAGCCGAATGTGTTCTGTTCATGCCCACATCATGTGCTGCTCCCTTGTTGCCCTTCCCAGAGATAGATGCTACTGTAGGTGTTTAGCAGTTAGTATGTTTAGTTGAGGAGGCATGACTTCTGGTTCCCGCTCCTAGGAATGTGTGTGATTGTATATACACACATTGGGGTTTTGGAATTCTTTTTTTCATGTTTGGCCCTGTTGGATAAAGTGCAGAGTCATCCTCTTTGCTCCATGCACTAGCTACTGTATCACCTCCCCCTAGCTCCAGGGGCTGATTGCTGGATTCATATTTCTCATTTTCATGAGAGGGTATGTGTGGGGTGAGTGTGTGAGAACTGGAAGATGTGCAATTACCTCCCGTCAGTGAAGGTCCTGCATGTTGGGTCCTCCCTTCCCTGAGGAGTGCCATTAGTGCCAGCAGTTGACTGAAAGGTGGGCTGTGCTTTGCTGGCTAGAGGAAAGAAAAGGGCTGCAACCGTGGTTAAAGAGCCTGTCTGTGATGGGTGCTCTCCAGGAACCATGCCTGACTGTTCCAAGGAAGAGAGGGCATTTAGTCCTGGTCCTGATCAGATACTGGTGGGGAACTGTGCTTAGCCTGCGGCACCTGTGAGTGTACCCCAGGCAGCTTGATGAACCTCACAGTCCAGCAGCTAAATGTTAATAAAAGCACGTTTCGGGCTTTGCAGGGCTGACTAGAGGTTTTCTGGTTGCAGAGGTTTGGGTTTTTAGTGTCTTAGTCCTGTGGAGGCGTTGGCAGAGGTAGCCAAGTCCTTTAGACATTCTGGCTCCAGGATCCTGCAGAGTCCAGCCGGAGCCACTTCTCCCAGACCCCCACTCAGACTGCTGCATCTCCCCCCCGACCTCCTTGCAGACGCCCACCAGCCTGTTGCACGCTGGGTGTGCGGGAAGCCGTGCGAGCCCTCGCCGTGCCCTTGCACCGCCGCCCAGCCGGCCCTCCCCACCCCGAGCAGAGCAGCGGGATTTGCCTCCTGGCAGGACTTGTCTCTATTGCTGGCACGCTCCTAGTGCGGGTGGAAGGATTTAAAAAAGCAGCCACCTAATCCACTCCTGACCCTCCTTAGAAGCCTCCCCTGCACACAGGTCGGGCTGGCGCTTGCCGCGCGTTGCTAAGGCCTGCATGTATCCTGGAGACGGCGCCCAGCAAATAGCTGAGCCGCTCTCTGGAAAGCCAATATCGCAGCCCGGATTGCAGTGCTCCGGCACGCTCGGGCTTTCTGCAAGAAGGAATTCAACGTCTTCCTGCTGCTAAAGCGATGCCAACAGTTCCTTCGGCAAAGAAGATGTGGAAACCCACGGATGTGCTGATAAGCGTACTCCTGAGATAACGGGGCGTGGAGGGGGCGTTTTGGCACACATGCTGTGCGAGACCAGCAATGGCTGTGTCAAACCATTTAGACTTCTGCTTTTGAGAGCTGCAAAACGCCTTTTGTTCACAACCCTCTGCCCCCATCCGTGCCCCTGCTGTGGGCTGTACAGCGGTCACTTAAGAAGCCTGCTGCTTTTTTGTTTTTTGCCTGGGGGCTGAAGCCATGGCAAAGGTCCCTGACCGAAGCAGGCACAAATGGAGCGCACTTCACACTTTCCTCCGCTGCAACATGAACCCGGAGACCCAGCGGGTAGTGGTCTTTGTCATCCTGCTCTTCCTCATCATCGTCAACGTGGTGCTGATGTTTCTTTTGGCGTTTCACTGAAGGACGACTGCCGGTAGTGGTGTGGTGTGTGGGGGTTTCCAGGACTGGGCGACAAATCAGCAGGTCAGCATGTCGTTGTCTGCCTCTGGTCTGCTTGTCTGCTGTTACAGTAACTGTGTGTCTCAGAGTATCCCTCCTTTGTTTTTTAATCATCATCTCCTTCCCCACCCTGCTCCCCTCACTCTCCTGTCATCACCTGTGCCTTGCGGCTTGGATCACCGTCAAACCAGAGAAAGGGAAAGAGGTAACAGAGCCAACCTACTTAATCGTAACTGCTCTCTGTGGCGCTAATCAGCCTCGATTCCTAACGAAGACTATATTGTGCCTATATGCAGCACTCTTCAGCCGTGGAGAAGCCCGAAGTGCTGCTGCTTTGTTTGCAGAGGAACAGCCATCCTGTACTGAGCCCTTACGCAAGAGCCTGCTACATGTAAACACCTGCTGTAAAAAGTGGAACCCCGTAATGCCTCTGTTGCTCTGCCACGGTGAACACTGTGCTGTGCGGTGGCATGAGTAATGCCCAATTAGCCAAAGTGATTGATCAATAGAATGCATCAGGAATTCGGGCTGAATAAACCCTGCAGCAGTGTGGAGGGAGTGTTTTATTGGCTTTTATCCTGTTTCCTTTATTAAATCTCAGCGCTTATCTGCTATGTACATTAAAATGGCTGGCGAAGCACAGCACAGGACACTGCCTGCAGGCCACGTGTTCCCAGTGGCCAGCAGCAGCCAGGCTCAGTGGGGAAGCAACTCAAGGAGCACTCCTGTAGATGCATTAGGCGGGGAGGGCAGCAAAGTGGTGTGCTCTCTCCAGGCCTGTTCACCTCAATGATGTTTAATCGGCAGCCCTGTACATCTCACAGCACTTCCAGGCTTGGGCATTGGCACCTCAGTGGAGCAGCCCTCTACTTGATGGCATTGAAGGAGATCAATTCCTGGAGGAAGACAGACCGGAAAGGAAGCCACAATGTACTGTTCTTGATGACACTGCTTGCATTTGTGCTGGAGACTCTGCAAAATATCCAAGCCCTTAAAATTCAGCAGGATCCTTCATTTTGTGTGTTAGGTGATGTGTAATTTGAGTACAGCTTTCACGAGGGCAGCGCATTTTCTGGCACTAACGGTTGAAGTTGCTGCATTCCTTTCAGACCTGAATGTTTCTGGCTCCTGGAATCCGATGTGATGTTGAGAAAGGCCGGATGGTGATGTTGTCTCTGTCATCATGAGTGATGTACTCTGTACCAGTCATTTATGTGATTGTGTGTAATACATTAGTGTTATACAAAACCGTGTCACTTTAGCACATAGAGAAATGAAATGTGTCCTTGCTGAGCTCCTTGCTGAGTTACATCTGAGTATGGAACATCCTTTTCCTGAGGGTCTCCTGCAGTGCTGGGTATGGAGCAGCAGCAGGCCCCAGCTTACTGCACTTTGCTGGGAGTCTCTTATGTACATAACAGTTTTGAATTATGAAAAATCTCAAACTAGGCTATTAACTCTATTAGATAGACGTGATAAACAGCCACTGGAACTATCCAGTATATGTCATTTTCTGAAGTTACCATTTCAAAAAAACCCACCAAACCTCAGCACACAACACTGGCTTTCAATCCAATATGTTTTCTCTCTGTCTAAACTTTACCTATTGTCTCAGTTATGACTGGAACCATAACTTCATGGTGTGAAGTGGAAAAAAGGTTGTTTATTGGAAAGGACAAATGAAAGATGAGAAAGCTGAGCTCAGCCTTCAAGTGACAGACTGGGAGACCAAAGTGTGGCTTTGGGGTCATAGGTGTCAGTGACAGAAGGCTTTTGGTAGCAGCTTGTGAGGGCAGACCATGCACAAGGTCTGAGCAGGCTCTGAAAGTGCTTGAGCCTTGGGAAGCTCTCACCCTCCTCTGGTGGGTGAGTGTTCTGCTCTTAACAACAGGCCTCGCATCATGGCAGCCCGTGCACTATATTTGAACTGTCTGTTATTGCTGTCTTGCCTGCTCTGTATCTTGAAATAGTGCAAAACACATCTGATGTTAAATGCTGTTATTTACAGGGTCTGCACGCATACACGTGCTCTGGAGAGTATCTGGTAGGTTGACTCCATTCATAATCTCAATGTTTGGCTCAACACACAGAAATGGTGTGGGGCAGCTGGTGAGCTGAGCACAAACGTTTGCCAGCCAAGACTGATTCTAGATCCATCAAGTGACTGCAGCTGCCTGTTACACTCTGCCTAGGTAAGTTTCCTAGGAGCTTCTTTTTATTTAGTGTCCTGCAAAACTGATGAGGTAGCTGGAGCTGGTCTTGTGGTGATGAAGTAACTCCCTCTCTGCTAGCTGCTGCCAGCGCAGTTTGGGGACACCCTGTTCCCGCTGCATGCGAAGGGCTCTGCTGGGATTAGAAGGGATCAAGTACCAAACCCGGTGCTGGTGGCCTCCTGGGCAGGCACAGCCCTGCCCTGAGCAGGCGAGTGCTTCTCCAGTGCTGCAGCCACCTCTGTCCCTTCTCTCTGTGTCACACTTCTGCCACATCTACACTATACCTGGTATGGTGTCCTTATTTCCAAGAAGTTCCCTTTGCCCAGCTACAGAGGCTGTGCTGTGGGAACCAGAGCCATTTGCTTTTGCTTCTTTGACACATCAAAGCTTGTGCGCTTATTTGACACAAGAGATGGGGCCCTGCAGGGAAGCTGTGTGATTGCCTTCTCTGTAGCCATCTGACTGTTAGGCTCTGCCATGACATTTGGGCTGTAGCCCTATGGAGGTAGCAGCATGGCCAGGAAAGGGGGACCCCTGCAGTCACTGCCTCTCTGCAAAGCACTCGGGGTGCCTGGTGCCTGCTGTGCTCTCTGCTCCTGTTGTGGACCAGGTGATGGCAGCCAGACCCTTTGTGACTGCTGGAGCCTCCTCCTTGGGGTACAGAGCAAGAGCTGTGCCTGCCCATGCTGCTTCCGTGGGGCTGGTGTACCCCAAAGCAAAGCAGCGTGCAGGGATGGGGCAGGTACTGATTCTCCGAGCTCTGCACGGGTAGTTTGTGTTGCCCCTGTGCGGGGTGAGTTCACCAGAGCTTTGCTCTCCTACTGCTTTACTTTGAGCCTCACAAGTGCAAAGAGCATCTGTGAACAGGAGTGAGACCAAGACATCACTTCCAAAGGGAGATCTCAGCTTTAGATTATATCTTCCCTTAATTTGTTCTCCCAGGCTAAACTCATTTCTGTGGTGATATGCAGTATCCGCTGTCTTTGTGATTTATTTGTGGAATCTAAGGCATGAGCTGGCCAGATAAGAAACACAGTAAGCATTTAGGATGATACCATCAACAATTACTTTTAATTAATGCTTTCAGTGTTTTGATTTAAAGAAAAGCCAGCAAAAGAAGTCCTATCAGGCAGGTTAAAGAAAGATTTTAAAAGGGAGAGTACTTGTTATTTATGCCAAGTCATTGGGCTTGTTAACTACAGAACGTGCTGGAAACTCTGGAATAAAGCGATGTCTTATTCGAATCCTTGTATCTGTTCTTTGCCTGGGATTACTCCAGACATGGCTGTGGTTGTCACAAGCAGCACACCCCTTCTGTGTCTGCCTTTGGCAGGGGTGGCAATGGGACTCGAGGCGGTAGCACAGACCTGCTGAAGGCCCACGGTGGTGTTCTCTGTCCTGCCGCACACGTGCAAGCCTTCTGCATTTGTAACTGATGGAGTGATGGTCGGCTCAGCTATGCTGGTAACGCTAAAAGACAAACATCTCCCCAGGTACCAAGGGGGTGTTGAATCTTTCAGCAGTCAATCAGGTGTGAATGACCATGGAGAGGGAAATTTGGGAGTTTGCTCTCCCTTTCAGCTGACCAGCTGATCTGGCCACTCTGGAACAAGGGCCTGGTGCAGGGCTCTGGTCACACACATCCATCTGCAGCACCGAGTCCCACGTCTTCCCCTTCTCCCTCCAGAGAGGGAGACCCCCAGCGCAGTCCCTTCCAGCATGCTCTTCCTTCCAGAGAGCACCAGATTCACGCTGGGCACCTGAATCTCTGCTGTCCCTTGGTGACAGAGCAAGTAGAGCCTCCACCAGCTGGAGAAACAGGGGCTGCTTTCACCTCCCTCCTTCTTTCCTGCAGCAGCTCCTGCCCAGAGCAGGCTGCTGGGCAGGGCCAAGGTGACCCAGGGCATGGGGCAAACCGCCATAGCATCCACACTTAAAAATCTTGTGCGTGTTTGGTGTTGCATCCATTTAGGATAGCAACACAAGAATGGAATTAGTATGTTGTCTTCTGCTAAGCTGTGCTGGTTTGTAGTGGCCACTGTGCAGGGGCAGTGCATGAATGTTATTTATAGGCCCAGTGTCTATAGCTAGGGTAGTAATGTGGCTCAGAGCAGTACAGTAGAGCTGGGTTTGACTGCTTGTGGTTATTTTGAATTGTGATCTTGTCCAGTCTTGGCATGTTGAATGTCTGCAGTCGTGGCAAACTCTGTATGGAAATACAAATGCTGTGCATAGGCATCACATGTCAATCTAAAGAGCTGCACCAGGAGCTCTCAGCAGCAGCCTCACACAGCTTCCCTCACCTCACCAAATGAAATAGTTCCAGCAGGAGATTAGGAAAAGATGGGCTGCTTAGGAGCTGTGACTTAGTATTTTTAATATCCCAATTCATACCTGCAGCACCCAGGAGTCAGGACTTGTTATACTAGGCACTATCTAATTATGTAGCAAGATTTCCACTGGACACCAAGAGAGGAGAGCCAGGGACTCCAGTGTCCCATTGCTGCCTGATCTATCAAAATGTGCTCTGCCTCCAGCTGCTTTTGCAAAACTATTTTGTCACACTGAAAAGCCCATGGCCACTATGGGCGGGTTGTGCAGGGAGTAATGGAGACTAAAATGAGAACCTGTGGGGAACGGGACATACGTTGGTATTTTCCTTTTTGGACTAAAGAAGCCATGTTATGCAGATGCTTTGGTCTCCCATAGTTAGAGGGTTTGTTTGTAGTGTGGTCTTGGAAACAGGAATGTGGTTCTGGTTTGAGGCTTTAGCTTTTTTTAGGCCATTAGGTCTCTAGGTCTTTTCATCTAGATGCTGTGGACTTGAGCCAAATGAATGAAATGGATATAATCAAGAGCATAATAGCAGAGGGTCTCAAAAGATCACAGGAACCTACTTCTTCTTGAATCATTCCTCTTTACCTAGAACTGGACATTTGCAGTATGAAGAGGTTATTGGTAGTGTTTTGTTCTTTTTTTTTTTTTTTAGTGTAATTTACTTGAAGAACCTTCTGTAGTGACTACAAAAGAAATGACTCATTTTTATATTTACAGATACTAACCAAAAACAAAGGCCAGGCAACCTCCTTTGCCTGACAGACATTATCGAGGTTTTTTGTTCTTTCTCTCTGTCTAATACTCAGATTTTCCTCTGCCCCATTTTCAAAGAAAAGGACAGACCTCAATTCTTAGTTCAGTGAAGAATGGATCTAAAACTGTGCATGTGCATTGGGAGAGAGATCACCGGGAAGGAGAGGTCAGGGAATAATAAGTTTTGGAAAGGAAACAGAAACTGAACTGCGCAGTTCTTTTGAGGCAGGGAGACCATCTTTGAGAGATGGGTCGTGGAAATTACTAAACTATCTCTGTTGGTCCAGCGTGTCCACCAGCACCTAGCAGTGTTGTACAGACTTTGTCACAGTGCTTTGAATCCAAGGAGATAGGAGCAATAAAAATCATTTCAGCATGTTCTTTGCAGTGTGTTCCGCTAAAATTAAATCATGCACACACATGAAAAGGAAAGCCATGCGCTGTGTTTCTGGCTTACTGCCTGCTGCGAGCCCAAAGAGATGCTGACCTTTTGATGATTCAGAGTGGTTTGCTAGCAACACACTTTGTATCTGCTTTAAAATGTTTTGTTTAACCTTATTTGTAAAGCAAATTTAGATTAATTTGCCTTCAAGCTTTAACTGATTCTGTAACTTGTTCTATCTGTTGGGGGAAGGGAATAGCAACAGTCATCAGCAGGCAGAGAGCTCTGGGAACTGCATGATGCCCTTTTCTTCTGCAAAGAACCAGAATGCAACATTTATCCTCAATAAATCCCTGTGTCAGATGAGGTGCAGCTGAACTGTTTTGGATATGTTGTCCTGGGGGGTCTGTACAGTATATTCCTTACCTGTTGAAAGAGATAATGTTGAAAGAGAAAGCAAAAAAGGAGGTAGAAAGGAAAAATCTCAAAATTAAGTCATGGGAGAGGTAGTGGAAGGGGGAGCTGTGCTGCAGAGAGGGCAAAGGATGGGACATGTCCCAAGGGGATGTCTTGGTGGGGGTGCAGAGGAAGGGCGATGCTGCAGGCAGCAGTAAAAGGAGACTAGGGCAGTTTCGTAGCATCAGTGACATAAAAATGTGTTAATGTAACATTAAGTAAAATTTTCTAAAGAAAACAGTTTCTGTTTGGGTACCTGAGAAATGTTGGTGTAAAAAAGATGCAACAGCAATCACTTTACGTGTGAGAACAACCAAACAGAAACGTCCTGGGATATTGCCATTCCCAGGTGTACAGTTAAAATCAGGGCATCAGAAAATGTAAAAACGTGTTAACTAGGCATGCTTCATATTCTGCAGTAAACGCAGACTTCAAAACTCTTGGTGAGGTGAAGCGGGGAGTCAGTCAGTCTGGCATGGTTTTCATCCACAGCCAAACTGGAACCAGAAACTAGAAACTTTGTAGATATAGGTCAAAGTCTTGTTCAAACCTGAGAATTCAACCCCGGGCCTTGCTCCTTCCCAGTCTTTGAAACCAAAGAAGCCAGGAGAAGAGTGTGTGGCTGATTTCCAGGTGCTGTTACGGCACCAGCCCAGTAAACTGGGTTACAAACCCGAGTAGCTGTGTGCACCCGCTCCAGTGCTGCCGTCGGAGCTATCGGCTGCGGGATGTGGGTCTGTGCTGAGGTGGGAGAGGGGCTCAGTGCTCCCCAAAGCACCCCAGCTGGAAAGGGGGTAAAAAGAGCGATTCTGGGCTGTTGGCGTAAATAGGACTGTAGCGCATGGATCCTGCCTTAACCTGAAGTGACAGGTGCCACACAATGGAGAGAGGCATGAGGAGTGGAGTAGCCAAAAGTTGAAGATACTTAAACCACTTTTAAGCCTTAGAGTATTTCAAGTTCCCTAAGCCACTTTAAGGCTTTAGATGGGTTTAAAGTGCTTAAAACACTTTAAGGCCTTAGATGAGTTTAAGCTGTTTAAGCTGATTTAGAGCTTTGGAATGACTTAAGTTCTGTGGCTTTTAGTGCTTAAGGAGGTTTTGAGGTCCTTCGAGCTCTTAGTTGTAAAGGCCCTTTTGAACATTTTGAGTGAGGATGTGGCACACACCCACCTCTGTAACCTGCGTCAGGGACTCCTTCTCCCAGGCAATGTCTGAACAGCCAGGTTTCGCTGGGTACGCTTTCACCCTTCTTTTTTTGGGAAAAAAACCCCTCCACGAGTTGGACGTCCATGTGGTAGGGACGAATGGCTACTCCAGATGTGTGGACTGACCTTCCTCCATGTGCCTGGTGAGTGTTGCGTGAGTAGGATAAACAGCGTGTGGGATCTGTTACGTGCAGGTGCTGGACTTACCTCTGCCTGAGGGGTCCCAGCCAGGAGGGCGACAGCTCTACGCAGAGGACATCCCAATGTCCTTGTAGTTACTGTGTTAGCAGTCACTAGTTTTCCACCCAAACAAGAGTGTTGCTGTACCTCAGGGGGGCATATCTGTCCCTGTTAATAGCTCCAGGGCTCACCATTTTCAAGACGTATTAGTATTTGTGGGTAACATGAATAGTGAACGTTTCTTTTGTGCCTTTACTCCCCTAAATCCCAAGACCAGCTCTGTTCGGGCAGCCAGTAACACTTTGACCTGTGACTTGGGGTAACTGCTCAGGACTAGATGCAGGTATGGCCCAACTCTTTCCCTTGTGTGCCTTTCCAGGTGTGTTTAAGATCCTTGCTGGGCCGTATCTAGATATGATGTGTTTAAATGGCCTTAAAGGATGTACAATGACGTAATCTCTTTTAAAATAATCTACGTGTTTGGCTCTGTGGCAGCCTGTGGCACAGCTTAATTATGCACCAGAGGGAAAAGTACTGCTTTGGTAGTAAACTTCCTGCCTGGCAATTTCACTGGGCACCCATCAGCCTTGCATTACGAATAACCATTTTGTAAATGATTTCACTGGGCACCCGTCAGCCTTGCATTACAAATAACCATTTTGTAAGCCTTCATCTTGTGGCCACCCTCTGTCCACCTTTCTCTATTGCAGCTTCAAGGTCTGTTTAGCTTGTATTGGCCTAGAAACTCTTCCCACTTTCAATTCCTGCTGCTCCTTGTGCCTTGTCTGGTTCTCGTCTTCCGTCTTTCTTCCTGAGTCATTCCTGATGTCCAGACTTTCTCACTCTCATGGAGCAGGTTGATGTTTTCTTAAATCTGTCTGCAGAGACATTCCTGAGGAGCAGCTCATTTGTGTTAGATACTGCTTGTGTTACAGTTGTCAGCATACAATTTCATTTGCCGTTTTGTCACCCTGTCACTCAGCCTTGTATCTGCTTGTTTGGAAAGTGCTTGAAAAAAATATTTCACTTATACCAGAAAATAAATGTCTTATAGACATTAGTTTAAGTAAGTATCCCCTGGAAACTTGTATGAAAGGTTAAAATGGAAGCTGTTTTACAGCTTTACTTGCAGCAATCACTGCCAGCAACAGCAACATTTAACTATAAAATGTGATACAAAGACAAGCATTTGTAGAGTACTAACAGGTTTGAAAGAAAGGCTTTGCTCCTATTGTCTCTGTATGCCAAAGCTTAAGGACGTTAGTTCCCAAAATCAGCAGACTCCCTTGATATGGAGGTCATGGGAGAGTGATGGTTGTGGTACTGAGGGCACCAACAGGATCTAGATGCGTAGGCGTCCTCCTCAGCTTACAGGTAATTATCCCCACGCTTTCTTAAGAACTTCCCTGGCCTATTTCAGCCAAAAGTAAAACAGTCTAAAGAAATTTTTTTTGATTTGTTTTGCATTACAATCTCCAGCTCCCGTATCTTAGGTGAAGAACTGAGAACTTCTTGCATCACTCTGGAGCTTGAGAAGTCCCATTTAACTGGGCTCAGATGGACACGCACCTGGCATGCTGTCTCATGCCGTACTCTTCACACACCAGTTATTTCAATTTGCAATAACATGGAGCACAGCTCTGCCGCCTCCACTTTCTGCAACCGTCGCTTCCCTCCTCCTGTAGCACTTGCGAAGGAGCTTTCAAAGCTTCTCCTTGCCTGCTGCAGGGGGACCCTCCTCCTCTTCCCATCTGTTTAAACCACTTCTGAGGGAGAATCAGGACTCGGATGATATAAATAAAAGGGAATAATGTAATTAATGCCAGTCAGAATGGTTTTGTGGAAAATAGTTCTTACCAAATAAATGTGATGACAAATTTTGAGTGTTCGGTAAATGGAGGCAGCTGTACTAGATGTCACATGAGGAGTTTGACAACAGGCACTGATTAAAAAGGGAGCACTATAGAATATCAGTGTAGCACGCTTAACTGGATTAAGATCTTGGCTAACTGGCATCTCAGATTTGTTAAGGAGAATCACTGCCAAATTAAAATATTTTGAATGGAGACCTGCAGCATTCGGTAAATGCCTGAGAGCCCTCCACTATCCTTAATCAGTGCTCTGAAATCGGTGCTGAGGAATCGTGCAGCTGACCCAGTGGGCAGAAGGGCAAGGACTGCCGCGGGCGCAGCTGGACGGAGCCGTGCTGTGTGGGTCTGTGCTGCTGAAGCAATGACCGCAGCCCATGGCCCGTGTGGGGGACACACGTCTGGCATAGCGCTGCGGCACGCAGGGCTTGTGTTATCCTGAAACACACAGGAGAGCAGCAAGAAGCCATGAAATGTTTGCTGTGGCTGTGGAGTCCTGTCAGTGGTTCTGGCACCCAGCAGCCAGGCAGCAAGTCCTAGTGAGCCCAGATTCCTCCCTGGCACCGAAGGGAGACAGGACCCCCAGGGGCTTGGTTAATTCATAGATGCCTGGGATGAACCCTTCCCTGGGGTGCCTGCCTCTCTTCACAAAGGGGAGATGCTCTGTAAAGGCAATCAAGATAACTCGTTCAGACTAAATGCCTGCTGTTCAGATGACAGAAGCTCTGTGAGACAAATTAATCTCTGTTGTCCATCATTAAATAGTGAAGCTAATAATTTTGAGAGGTAGAAAGAGCAAGCTGTCAGGATGATTTGAAAAGTATCCTGTGGATTCAGTTGAAGGGAAAGGCTAGCTGGCTTCCACCCACATTCAGAAAAAACAAGTATTTGCATGAGAGAAGGCAGAAGAGAAGCTCTGGAAGCAAAGCGAGGGGTGAAGGAGCTGGGCTGGGGGATGCTTTGCCTCTGGGGACAGGACTGCCGCAGGGTTTATATGTTTGATGTGCTGGCCCAGTTCAGCTTCGGTCTGTAATGCAAAAGTTCGGGAGGGGCGAGCAACCAGTGCAGGCTTCACAGCAACCATTGTAGTTCTCCAGGAAGGGCTTGTGTTCAGGTGCTGTTCACAGGTGTCTGGTTTAGGATCACAGAGCTGAAAAGTAAATTCCATTTTATTGGCACTCTCCCTGAACTGCCTTGTTCCCAGTATCTTCAATGCTCTTGGGTTCATTTTTTTGCTCTATATGATCCAGTGTACTTGGCATTATCAAGAGAAAGCTATTAAAATTTTATTCAGTTAGACCCAGGTAGCTCAAAGATAAATATTTCCTAAAGGTGTCTTCATTCCTCCTTCTGTAAGTTGTCGAGATCTTTTATCTCTATTAATATTGCCCGGAGCTCCTGTCAGAACAAGACCAGGATATATGAGGTAATTATGTCAAGGTGTCCACCCTGAGACAAGCAGGGACTGAGTAGCTGGAATGCAAACAAGCCCATAGACTGGGCTTTGGCATGCCAGATCTGTTTGCCCACGTGTAATGGACTTAATTTGGGGTGGCTATGTGTGATAGCCCTGGCTCTGTCTCCTGTTTGGCAGCCTGTGCACAGGCACAGGCGTTGGTGTGATAACAGCAATCGATCCTCCCTGCTTTGCACAAGTGAGGCTGCAGCTGCACAGGCAACGGGGAAAGCAGCTGCAGATGCACGAAACTGCCAGTGCAATGTTAGTGCTGCAGTCTGTTCTCAGTTTCAAAGCATCAGTATTAGTACTGCCTTTGGGTGGCAAACACTGCTGTCTACAAACTTAAATGTTGTTATAAACAAAGAAAAATAGGCAATTTTTTTTTGCTTTCACTGCTGCCAGCTGCAGTAGCTAGAGCAGCTGTAGGGTGGCTGGGTTTGCATTCTGTCTTCTGATGTTTCTCTTCTAGAGACTGGCTTGAGACTCTTCAAGAACATGTACCGAGTTGACCTTGATAATACAAAGCCAGCACATAAGTGTTGTTTCATATGGAAATTAATAGTTGTTTCTCAAACCCTGCTTTAATCACAGAGATTAAAGCCTGTGGTAAGATGAGCCTTTTGAGCCTAGGAGCTGCCATGCTTGGAAATAGTGAGCATTCCCTTTAATACGTGCTTCTCTGGAAGACAAGCAGTTCTCACAGTACAGCTAGTTGATTGTGCCATGCTCTAACACATTTTGCAGGTAATGTCTTTATCTGCTGGTGTGTTTTAGCCTTCCTGGCCGCTGCAGCGTGCTCTGGCCCAGCTGGAGCAGCTCATTGCTGCAGTGATGTACAGAACTGTTGGTGCTTCTGTGCCGTGGAAATGTCAGTCCTGGCTCAAAGCTGCCCTTCAGTGTTTGCTCTGCAAGAGGGATTGTTACGCTGGGTAAATTCGGTATTTCTCTGTCAGCCTAGGAATTGGACTGGATACAATTGAAATAAATAGTGTAAGGTACAGATTGGTACAGAGAGCTAACAGAAATGAGCTCTAAGCATGGTGATGATTAAACTCTCTTCAGCGCTTATGTCTGCTCCCCTGCCCCCATCCCCGCTACACCAGCACAGAGTGCGGGGAGGAGAGCGCAGAGCCTGGCAGCCTGCAGGCATGCAGATGTTGAAAGTGCTGCTGTGCTACATTAGCTGAGACGATCCAGACCATATATAAGGTATTTTTTCCTCTTTATTTCTTGCTTTATTCCGTATTCATCATTCCTCCCTACAAACATGGTGTTTGGTGTTAGTTAATCAAATCCTGGCCTGTACTTCAGGTGTCTTTAGTCACACCTTTGCATGAGATCTGTCTGTGGTAGTGACTTGGCTCTTGCCTGTGCCTATTTGAGTCAGTTGTGACTTTCTGTATTTCACAAATCATATTCACAGCATGTTTGTTGCTGAATAGATAAAATTTAAGATATTAATAATAGTAGCTGGATTAAAGTATCAGCTGAGGATTCACTAGTCTGTCATATGCCTTTTGGTGACTCTGAGAAGAACCATGTGGCTCTGTCCCCTTGTGAGCTGGGTGTATCAACCCTGACATGCTGTTAATGATAGGTCAGGCATGGTCTCTTGTCTTCTCGTCAAGACACCGAGATCTGACAGCTTGGTACTGTAAGGTATTAATGCCTTCACATCATCAGTGCTCCGCTTGTGTGATCATCAGAATGCAAGAGGAAGTCCATTTAGCTTCTCTCTGGTCATGGCCGTGGTGTGTGTGCCAGCTACCACATCATACCCAGAGCACTGATTCAGAGTGGCATATTTAAGCACACAGCAAAGGAATTTTATCTCAGAAACAGCCATTTCTTTATGTGCTGCTCACAATTTGTATGTTGAAAAGCCAGATGAATGCCACTCTTTCCAGAGATTTATTAGCATATGTCTGTTTCCTCAGCAACAGCCAACCCTTACCCACTGAGATACATAACTCAGCGTGTATGGCAGCAGCTCTGGTGTGACCTGGCGGTAAGACTTACCTAAGTGCTGGTGAAAGCTGCTAAAGCAAACGGATGGGTTGTGCACAGGTGGATTGCTCAAAGCAGCACAGAGCTCTTTTCCAAGAGTAGCCAAATCCACCATCATCCACAGCTGCTGTTCTATAACTGAAGTCTGGTACCTGATTTTGGAAAAATGCATGCTTTTACATCCACTCTTCCGTACTCTACTCATCACCGCCTCATGTTAGAAAGCTGAAACTTCTAAGATTCTAGTAGCCTGACAAAACCTACAAGTGTTTCAAAAATACGAATAAAGGGTTTATTTATAATGCTGAGTATGCTTCAAACTTGTCAAACTATATGCAATGTGCCTATTAAGTACACTATGTGTAAAAAGCATCACACATAGCTTTAACAGCTGGATGGATTAGTGGTCAAGCCTTTCCCTCCGCAGCTCATTTGGGCCAAAACCTGCCATCTGACTGGCACAGCTGCCCCTGCTGTACGGTGCGTCCATCACTCTCTCTTGATGTTTGGTTTTCTGAGACTAATGATACCACTTGTCTACTTGCCTTGTGATCAAAGCCCATCCTTGCTCTAAGAGTTTAGACTAGTGAGACACCTTTGTATACTCTAGGATTATTTTCTTGTTGTGCCACTGGCCAGCTGTATGACAGCAGCATGTCCCCCGTGTCCCCTGCTTGCTGGGCCTTGCCACAGTGGCCGTCACCTCTGAGGAACAGAAACCTGCAGTAAATAAGCACCCAGACCCCGGTGGTGTGAGGGCAGCTGAGAAAAGGTGGTGTGGGGCATGCCAGCAGGCTGGCTGTGTAGATAACTGGGAACCTCTCATCCCCGCCTTCCCTATCATCCTGTTATTTTTGTAAAAATAGAAACACTGTGTTAAGCTGTTTCTGGTTCACTGAAGGGACATTCGCTATGCCAAGGCAGACTGTATTTCAGTTCTCTTTCAAATGCCTCGTTAACTCTCTCCTGATTTACTCTATGCGCAATTATGCTAACATTCTTTTACAACAGGCGTCTTTCTTCTTGGAGAAGTGTCAAAAATAGTAACCCAGTAGAGAACTGTGTGACCGAGCGACCTCAGGTGCCCAGCATGGATGGGACCTGCGTGATGTGGCTGTGGTGATACTGCTGCAGTGCTGTCAGATATGTCATGGACAGTGGGTTTTGTACAGGTTGTCTTTCTCCCTTGTGCCTCATAGACTGCTTTTTCTGTTGTCTTCCCAGAATTTATCATTGTACCATTTTCCTGGAGAAAAATAGGGCTTCACTGCCCCTCCAGAATTGCAGGACTCCAGTATACGTGCTGCCTTCCTGGGGAAATCCCTGATGTTCAGACACTCCTGGTCATGCTGGGGCCCTGAGGAGCCTGTGTGTGTACTCTGTGGTTGTTGAAATTCAAAGGAGACTCTGACCTGATAAACCCGTGGCCATCAGGCAGGCACTCCTGTTGTAGTGGCCAGCAGGACCAGCTCACAAACACAGCACTGCACCACAGCTGAGGTGTGAATGGTTGAGAATGACATCCGGCAGGTACAGGCCTGGGGTGTTCAAGAGCCTGCTGGGAGCCTCTAGCCACGTGGTCTTTTATGGTTGGGTTGGGTTTTTTAATTGTTATGGGTCCTTTTTTTTCCTAGAGTAGGCCCTCTATGGGACATGTTGTCCCTCAGCATAATTACTTAAACTCTCCAGGAGACTTATTTTAAGCAGCTTAAGTGCTAAGTTTAACCACCTTAAAGACTTGAGCTCTATCCATCCTAGACTAGCTCTGAGGTCTCAGAATACTTTCTGCTCTGAAGTATGTCTCTGAACATTGATGCTCAAGGTTTTATTTCAAGGCTTTTGAAGGCAGGGCTGCACTGGCAGCACAAGAGCATCTTCCATCAACAGTGTACCCCTGAGTCTTGTTTGCTGGCTGAGGCAAAGTCACCAGTAAGAAATTCCAGAGCATTGAATTTATGTTCTTTATGGTAGTAAACATACTGTGTCCAAGTGATTCTGAATAAATGCTACTGAGAGGAAGGTCAGTTGAAGCAACTGCCAGACTAGCACCAACTCCTTTTCACACTGCATGTGGGGAGCAAACAGTTATCAACACTTGTTTGGCTCAGCAGCAATGGTTCCAAAGCTGCAGCCACACTAGCTGACTGTGCTGCTTTCCTGGGGAGAGCTGACAGTCGACTTGCTCTGTCCGCAGCTCATCAGTGATGGCAGCGTGGTGTACGCAGAAGCCCTCTGGGACCATGTCACGATGGATGACCAAGAGCTGGGATTCAAGGCTGGCGATGTCATTGAAGTAATGGATGCTACCAACAAGGAGTGGTGGTGGGGAAGGATTCTGGACAGTGAAGGCTGGTTTCCAGCCAGCTTCGTACGGGTAAGAGCTTGATGTTTCTTAGCACCAAGTGTTTGCTCTTTTTCTCCAGGTTTAGCATTCTGTAAGTGACTCCTGAGCGCTTTCACTGCAAGAGATATTTGGTTCGACATGTCTTGTTACTATTCCTCTACATACGGCAACAGTACATCAGTTCTATCAGGTGTACACTGTATTCCAGGTGTTTAAACATGGAGGAGAAAAACACAAAGTCTTGGAGGTCATGTGGGACAACTGGTGAGGGAGGAGAAACAACACACTTGATGCTTTTGGGCCAAGGCTCACCCTGATGCCAACTAGAAATATAGACCCTATAGAAATAGCTATATAGAACAGCTGAGGCAGACCCTGCAGAGATTAGGTTAATTTCCAGCAGAGCATTCTGAAACACATCTGAATTCTCTGTGAAAGTGGGGGATAAAACCAAGGGTCTGGGAACTGCTGTGCACTCTTTTCCTGCTGTGAGGAGAAAGGCTTTTTTCCTTCCTTGGGCTGTGGCTGTTGGTGTGGATGCCCAGCTCAGCTTTCACCACCTCAGGGCAGGTTCCTCAGTGCTGCAAAGGCAACGAGGTGCCTAAGGGCAGAGATTCTCAGCCCTTTAGCTCCTTATCCAGCTCACTTCAGATCACAAGTGACCCAAAACCAGGTGAAGCATGAAAGGAGGTGATACGAGGTGATGCAGTAGCTAAAGTCCTTGGAGAAGTGGGGCAGATAGTGCTATAAAAGTTTTGAAATGCTTTGCTATAGATTGCAGGAGACAGGCTCAGCTGGATAACTATTAGGAAGAGTGGATGTTTTTGCAAGTGAGATTACTAGGACCAAACTCTCAGCACTGGTGGGGATGGAACTGCTCTTTTTGCAGTCAAAACACTGGGTGTTTTTTTCTTTCATGTTACTGATAAGTTGAATTGTTGTCCTGACTGGCAAAAAGCTGTGATATTATTTGAGGGGAAAGCAGACTAGTGCTAGCTATTAGGGATGCAGAGTAATTACAGCACTTATTCAAGCATCTGAGTGAAGATTTCCTGCCAATTATCCCTGGGTCTCAGGCTTAGTGCGGGAAGGCTGGTGTGTCTGGGGACTTGGATAAATCCACAGGTCTTTCAGTTACTACACACAAGTTTCAGGCCAAGGTCTGAGTTTAAGACTGTCCAATGTTGTTCTGCTCACGTTGAAGGAAAATCAGGATTGCACATCTTGAGGGCTCCACCACCTGTAAACAGGGAGTAAATGTAATCTATGCCTATGTTGATAAGGGCTGGGTATGCCCTATTTTTTGTATGGAAATATATGTGTATCAAGTGGTAAGTAATCCTGCCTAGAAGAAACTACACTAAAAGCTTAAAGCAGTTTTGTGTCATTGCACTAAAAATGCCTGTAGTTATGCATGTTCCTACTCCAGTGTTTTTCACTTCTCTGTGCTGAGTTGTGTACAAAATATTCACGTGGGCACTCTAAGAGCTGCAATACTACTACATAAAACAATTCTCATACGTGAAATGCACAATAATTGTCTGCTACTAAGGTACTTTGCTGCTCTTGACAATACAGACTCTGTAGGACGGTGTGCCTACAGAACGCTGGTGTTTTTCTCTGCTCATGCTGTGCTGCCATCTGATGGGCACTGTGAAGGAACCACGAGTTTCACACACAGCCCTGTAAAGTAATACCATTCCTTACCACATTATGTGCCCGCTGGCATCTGTATCTGCTTTTATATTAACAATAAACTCCCTTTAAATAATCTTGAGGAAAGAGATACTGAGAGGTCACCTGTTATTTATGATATGAGAACAACAATGAAGCTGTACAAAGAAGTAACTATTTACTGGCTTTCCCCTCTCTCCTTAAGTGCCCCCTCACAGGTATATAAGCAGATTTCACTTGAGGAACCATTCCCTGTACTGATTTTATATGTATTCTTCCTGGAGGACTCTGTATCGTTCCTATGACTTCTGTCCACAATAGATGTCTGCTTATAACCACCCATGTCACACAGTAGGAGCAGCTGTCATGTGGCTTGAAAGTACCCTCCCAAAACTGAGTGTTTGGCCTTAGCTTCCCCACAGGGAAAATACGTTTACAAGTAATACACACATAGCAGCCCTCTTCACTCCGTGTCCTAGCTCAGGCTTTGTATGCCATTCAGTCAACTGTCCCGTACTTCTCTTCCTTGGAAGAGTTGTGTTTAGTTAGCAATACAAATGGTGAACATCTTGTGTGTCTGGCACAGCTCCGAGTAAACCAGGATGAACCCATGGAAGATTATCCCCTGAAGGTAGAAGGTGGCAAAGAGGACGACTCCAGCCGCCGCTTTGGGATGGGGCAGACCACAAAAGATCAAATGAGGACCAACGTCATCAATGAGATCATAAGCACAGAGAGAGACTACATCAAGCATCTGAAGGACATTTGTGAGGTAACAAGATAAAGTGGGAAGCGAATGTAAGAACTTGTCTGAAGGATAATAAAGTATGTCTCATTCTTGCCCAGAGAGCCACCCTAAGCAGGTAGCTTTTTGGAAAGTGAAACTGTATTTTCATCAGAGCCTGCTCTGCTAAATGGTGTTACATGCTTAGGAAGCGGAAGACTATTCATTACAGCAATATCCCAAATGCCTCTGTATTTGGAGCACCCACTTGGGCTCTGATTAAATGAAATTAATTGGATTTCCCAAGCCACAGGAAAGTAAATGTCTAGCATTGCTGTCCTCTTTAATATATGTTCTGAGGTAATATAATCAGCAACTCCAGCCTTCAGGCAAGTCAATGCTCAGATCTAAACAACTGGGGGATGTTCAGCCAATTAGGTCTTTCACTTGCAAATATGCTGAATATTGCGACACCTCTTCCAGAAGAGACACGCCGTCATATGCACTGGGTTAAATGAAGGTAATTTATAAGTTTTGCAGGAACACAGTTCTTCACTGAAAGGACACAAAAATGTAGTGCCTTCCAGGAGAGCCAGCTGGGGCAAAGCAGCATACTCTTATCAAACAAGCCTTTTCTCCTGTAGTGTCTCGCCCCATGTCCTTTGTGCCCCCGTTCTGCCTCAAGTCAGCCAGGTACTTCCTAACACGAGCATCCAAACCAGATCCCCAACTGGATTTAATTGGCCTAAATCTATCAGTGGATCGGTGCTGGGGTCACAACACCCCATAGCCTGCAGAAAGATAAAGGTGTCTTTACCAGGAGAGAAAGCAGCTCTGGGACTCCTTTGGGTGTGGATTACAGTATCGTTTAAGGCAGCGATGTAACTGTGGCTTGGTTTCTATTTCTACAGTGTTTTGGGTGGTATTAGAGAAAATAACAGCTAAAACATGGATACACCTCTGCAGGAAGGGGATACAGGAACCTGGTGTACAACTGACTACAGTCCCTGGGGTTTTCTGTTGATAACCGAAGGCCACAGAGCACATGCCCAGGGACACTTTACAATTTGATTTCCTCCTAGGGTTACATTAAGCAGTGCCGCAAAAGAGCTGACATGTTTACAGAAGAGCAGCTGAAGACAATCTTTGGGAATATTGAGGACATCTACAGGTGCCAGAAGAAATTTGTTAAAGCACTAGAGAAGAAATTCAACAAAGACCACCCACATTTGAGTGAGGTCGGCTCATGCTTCTTGGAATATGTAAGTAAATTTGACTTCATGCGAAAGTGGTGGCTGAGTGTGGATTAAGTCAGAGGAAATAGAAAGTGATTTGACAGAACTGAAGCTTTGTTTAAAAAAACCCACCCCACCAAATTAAACACCACCGGCACCACCCCCCTGTTCAACCCCTACCCACCTCCCAACCAAACATCCTCTAGTTCTTGTGGTTGTAGAAAGAACATTTTCAAAGTGTCTCAGCTCCCGAGCACTATACTCCCTGCCAGACCACACTACTTTAGGCAAAAATGCAGGAAGATTCCAAAGCCTCGAGCTGGACCTGAGTTTACAGCTATGGCATTTTGAGGTCAGTGCAGGATCAGCAACTGCTGACCCAGTCATGAAAAACATTCAGCTGAGCACAGGCCAGAATATGTGGAAACGTCTCGTTCTCTCAGATAAGCTGCACGTGCTGTAACGTGTAAAATAGGCTGCCCATCCCCAGCCGTAGGTCTCCCGGCTTCAAAGTCTGTGGAGGATAGAAATTACCAGACAGCCCCATGAGACACAGGAGCGGTACCTACCCAGGGAACTCACACAGAGCAGTTGGAGCCAGGCCATCACCCTAAAGAACACGGACAGTAAACCCCTTCATTTCCCTTGCAGCAAACAGAGTTTCAGATATATTCGGAATACTGCAACAACCACCCCAACGCCTGCATGGAGCTCTCCCGCCTCACCAAAGTCAACAAGTACGTCTACTTCTTCGAAGCCTGCCGCCTGCTGCAGAAGATGATCGACATCTCTCTGGATGGGTTTCTGCTGACTCCTGTGCAGAAAATCTGCAAATATCCACTGCAACTGGCTGAACTGCTCAAATACACCAACCCCCAACACAGGTAGGTCAGCATGGTGGGGAGGGAAGGAGCGAGACTGACCTCGTGGAGATGGACTAATGCAGAATCGTGTATTGAGGGCAGCTTGCCAAGAGCAGCCCATACCACAGTTCTTCTGTATTACTTTGTAGAAACCAGGAAAAAAAAAGGTATTTTTCTATCAAATACATCATTTTCCATTACAGTAGTATTGGGCTTTCCTGTCTGTTACAGATCTGGAGTTGCAAGGTCTGCCTTACAATGGTAGTTTTCTGTTTTATTTGCCCCACATATCTGTGATACTAGCACATACATACTTTGGAGTTAAGTGTTTCTTGTGGTAGTGTTGAAAAACTTTGCCTCCAAAAGCACTGGTTGAATATACTCAAAAATGTCCATGTTGTGCCCCACAGCAGTCAAGCCATGCACACTTGCTGCCTCTTCAACAGTAGCTCAAAACCGCCAAATTCATTGCTCCATTTCAGGGTGAAGGCACTGCCCTTGTCTCAAATAACTGCCACTTAATCAAGCATTTGAAATAATTAGCTACAGAAATAAAACAGGAAAAAAATCTGTATTAAAGGAAAGTGTTGATATTGGTCCGTTGTGGCTTGACTTAATTGTACCTTCCTCATTACAGCACTGGTATTTCTCAGGATGGTTTTGAGCATGTCTTATTAAATCTATAAGCATGTTGTTCTCAAGCTGCCCTCTTAACAGAAAGCTCTTTAACACAGTACACAGATGTTTTGAAAATTGTGTTAGACAAGTTGTGCAGAACAGCTCCTTCCCAGCTACACGAAACTCGGCAGAAGTAGCTGTTGACAGCAGATGGTGCGTGGGGGAGGGCGGATCAGCTTCTGTCCTACCCGTCCAGATAAACCATTGGCTCCTGTTTGAAATGAAGCCAGTTATTGCTGAGCTGCCTTATCTGTGCATGACAGAATCAGTCCCTGTACAAAAACGGTGCCACTATTAATGTATTGTATAATGTGGAAATGAAATAAGGTTTGAGAAGCCGTGGAGATTCTTCCAGCAACTTGTATTTACACTTCTGTGGTTGAATTTGGCTGCTTACCCCCCCGCCTTCCAGAAATTGGGCCTGGATTTGTTACAAAGCTGTAATCTGGTGCCTCTAAACCAGCACACGTCTGAAAGGCTGCCCACAGAAACACGTACCTCTCGCTTCCAGTCTAAAACAGCTGGGGTAGAACTGCGAGTGGAACTCTTATTTTCTGCTCTCCAGTGCTAAACCACACTAGACTGCACTCCTTGCAGTGCAGGTACAAGCACGTGTCATTTCGCCATGCCTAACATCTCTGCTCTACCGTAGGGATTTTAAAGATGTCGAAGCTGCCTTAAATGCCATGAAGAACGTTGCTCAGCTCATCAATGAGAGGAAGCGGCGGCTGGAGAACATTGACAAGATCGCTCAGTGGCAGAGTTCAATAGAAGACTGGGAGGTAAGAGAGTTAGCTCCCCATAAACTGAATGTTCTGGGTTGCTCTTCTCCCCCTCCAGCTTCTACCTGCAGCAAGGTCTTCATAAGGATTAGTATCTAGTCCTGCCTCAGTTCTGCTGCCCCTCTTTGAGTGGTTCTTTTTCTGTTTGTTTAAATAGACGTGGATCTTTTAGTACAACTGAAAAGGTCTAGCATCTAACTCAGCTAGACCAGCTGCCTTTGCATGTTCCGTGGGATTTTTGCTCCCCATTTTCCTTGCAGAGTAAAATTCACACGTAGGTTAGTAAAATTCTATTATTTTCCTTTTGGCCCCCATTTTATCTTGAGTGATTTCAAACTCTCAAGATGGTCAGAATTACTCCTTAATGTTTAATGAGCCACGTTATTCTTGCAGAAAGGCAAGCTCTGATATAGTGACAAAGGACGGCAAGGTGCCCTGTAGACTCAATTAAAAAAAAAAAAAGCTAAATAAAAGAAAGAAAACTACTAATTTTCTAAATCCTAGACTCATAAAACCAGACTGTCTCCCTCCCCGAAGATGTCAGGCTAAATTCTCAGCTCTCTGCTTATGTGCCTCCTCTAATGTCAGGGATGGATGAGCTCTCCTGAGCAGACTCCCTGGAAAAGGAGATTTTTTTTCATTTAACACACTGTTGTTCTTATCAAATTCAGTTCCCATTCCCGGAGTGCCAAGGGCACAGTGTGTCCCTGATGTGACAAGGACTGTCCTCCAGCACAAAGGCTCCTGCTCATTCCCAGAGGAGAGTTTTGCCAGCAGGAATTCAGGCCCCACAGATCCCTCAGCCAAGCCGAGGTTCTCCTGCGAGACTACAGCCTTATTTCTTCTCCCCTGCTTTCAGATGGCTGAGACCAACCTGTTCTTTGTGCTGTTCTCAGGGTGAAGATGTCCTAGTCAGAAGCTCCGAACTCATCTATTCCGGGGAATTAACAAAAATCTCCCACCCTCAAGCCAAGAGCCAACAGAGGATGTTCTTCCTCTTCGATCACCAGCTGGTCTGCTGCAAGAAGGTAACCTTGCTAGCCAGGCGCAAATGCTCTCTATTATAATGCTAAAGAATTTGAGTAAACTCCCTTGCTGCCCCTTTGTTTCCTTAGTACCTATTGGCATCTCATGTGCTTCTGCCACAGAGATTTTTTTTTTAATGTGTGTTTGTTGCTGTCTTTCCTCAGACGGTCTGGTGTGCTCTGTGCACCTGACCACAGCAATAACTACAGGAACTAACTACTGACCTTGTTCTTATAGCAAGAGAGGAAAGCATCGCGCTGCTTCTCGGGTTAGTGTATGGGTTTATTCTACACAACTCAAGTAGAAGCATTGTCACCCATTTTCTTTTAAATGTTTTCTTTCAACTGCACTTCCATGTGAGAATAATATCGTATTCAGAAGGTAACTGCAGCTTTGATGAAGAGCTGTGAACCTTGACGGTCAATAAGAACATATTAACATATTCTATAAGTTTGTAAGTACAGGCCATGCTATTTTTCATGACCTAAGTAATAAAATAAATCTTCCTTTGTAGGGCAAATGAAAGGTATCTTCCATTGGAATTTTTTTTGCATAATCTGTGGCATACAGGTAGCTCCACCTAACTTAGCCCTGAGACCCTCACTGTTTCATCACTGCTCTCAAATTTATTTTTCATTGTCAACACAAAAAACAAAAGCTAATTAGGAGGTTTTTGCCTTTCTAACTGGGACTGTAGATTTCAAATACTATTTTCTGACACTGGGTTAATGAGGATTTGGGATCATGTGCGATACCACAGGCTTGCCTCTCATTCAGGGCAGCTGATATCCCACAGTGGCAGACACCAGCCTCTGCTGACCCACCACTAGAAGAAACCATGCAATTCCTCTCAGTGCCAGTGGTGTCAGCAGGAGTTTGCCCTCCAGCATATGAAAGAAAGTGAATGTTTAAGAAAGGGACAGGAAACAGTAATGTCTGTGTGTTCTCTCTTACAGGACCTTCTGCGTCGGGACATCTTGTATTATAAGAGTCGGATCAACATGGATGATATGGAAATACTGGATGTAGAAGATGGGAAGGACAAGGACTTCAATATCAGTGTGAAAAATGCATTTAAGTTGCACTGCCGAGACACTGAGGAAGTCCACTTATTCTGTGCAAAAAAGCCTGAGCAGAAACAGCGCTGGCTGAAGGCATTTGAGAATGAAAGGAGACAGGTTCAGCTTGACCAAGAGACAGGTATGCATAGAATAATGCTGGGAGGCATTGTTTTCTGTGTGTTTGGTGTTTCGTTTTTTTTTTTAGCTACCAGCCAATGTGTAAGAGTGGAAGGGAAGAAGCCAGTCCAGCTCTGGGCTGCTGAACTGCACATTCTGAATTAAGCTGTGCAATTGGGGGCGGAAACACCCAAAAACCCAGCCAAACCAAAAAAACCCCGCCAAACCAAAAAAACCCCCACCCATTCCACACACTGCAGTATGTTCTCAGGGAAGCCGATGTAGCTTTAATGAGTTCAGGCAGCGCTGACCAAATAGTCAATACATTATATACAGCTTCATTATTTTACAGTATATTGTGAATGCCCAACTTAGCAATATCTATGCAAAAACACATTCAGTCAAGGGTTCTTGTGAGAGAAAGTTTTCATTGCTTTGTCCAAATGCTGCCTAATTCAGACTTGTGATCTAATGACATTTGAACCATGGCTGGTCTGGCTTTTTCACCCAGCAGAGTGCGGGGGGCGAGGGCTGATAGTAAACCTTGTGTGAAGGGAAGGGCAGAGCTGTGCAGCGCAGCACAGGCTGGGGGCAGCAGTATGTGCCCCTTCACCTTTGGGAGTAATTTCAGCTTGTGACCTCTCACCTCAGGCATTTTCTGACCCGTATTTCCCATGAGATACAAAATGAGGACCTGCTGCTGACATACAGATTCTATTTTATCTTCAAGGTTTTTCGATCACAGAGGTGCAGAAGAAACAAGCCATGCTGAACGCCAGCAAGCAACACCACACCGGGAAGCCGAAGGGTGAGTCACACCTGAACATATACAGGGTGGAAGGGTGGTTCTACATTTACTATGTGGGAATAGTTTCAATGAAGTGGCATTAACAAACTCTTGAGGCAGCCAGATGGCGAGCTCTTATGTGACAATCCGCAGTGTAGTTCTTGTTAGATTCAGATGGCTGGAGTCAGGAAACTGTTCCTAACGGCAGGAGAGCTGCTTTGTGCCGTATCATTGAGCACTGTGCCAGAAACCACAAGCTGGCAGCTTCCATTCAAAGGCTAGTTCACAGCCTCACCCTAGAAGCCAGGCTCTCCGAGGCGTATGGCATTCCCTGTGCAAAAAACCAAGGTTAAGTTCTGTAGTAATCCTGGTGATGCAAAGAGGCTCATAGAAGTCACTGCAGCAGGACTATTTGTGCCTGGGCAGTTGTGCCTGTGGAAAATGCTTTGAAACCTGTGATTCTGGCAGAATTCCATGGGCAGGTACCACACTCGTTGACAGAGCTGTCTGTTAAACCTTTGAGAGACAAGGAAGATTTAGCAGCAGCCAGGGGAGCGTGAAGTCAAGCAACAGAAAGGAAGGTTGCTGTGCCTGCAGCACTGTCAGCTGAAGATTCCTGCTACCCCATTTTGTGACGCCACCACTCCCTTAATATCCAGAGGAAGAGATGTCACTTGTTTTCCGCTGGACCCACAGAAAGGCAACTGCTTCCCTTGGTGGTACCAGCCAGCAGGTAAATCCCAGCCAACTCACCTGTAAGACAGCTTGGATAAATTTCAGTATAAGTCAGAAGTAAGATTTGGCCGCAGAAGGAAGTGTAGGAGGCCAGAGCTCTCTAATAGAGCAAAGCCCTCGGGGCGAAGCAGCACAGGAGACCCCCACAAACTGGCCCTGCCTGCAGGCTGGGCACTGGCCGTTAGGACTCAGAAATCCAGTGCAGGAGGCTGTAACAGGCAAGAGACGCATGCACATCAGCTGCTTCTCCCAGAACAACCAAAGGCACAAGCTAAGTTTGTCACTAATGACAAGCTGCAGCTGTTTAGCCCCACAGTTGTGTGACAGAACACCTGTCAGTTATGCTGCGCACTTCTGGGACTTCCACAGCATCACCTCTAATCCTAAAAAGCAGAGCTGAAACTAAGGGCAATGCTAAGGCAAACCCAGCTCGCATACCTGCAGCTTTAACAGGGACTGGGAAGGGAGCCGTGCTCAACTAACCTGCTTCCCCATCTCCTCATCGCAGCTGTCACCAGGCCGTACTATGACTTTCTGATGCGTCAGAAGCATCCCACCCTGCCTACCACGCTCCCTCAGCAGCAAGTCTTCATGCTGGCAGAGCCCAAGCGCAAGCCCTCGAACTTCTGGCAGAACATCAGCAGGCTGACGCCCTTCCGGAAATAAGGGCAGCCCGTGTTTGTGCCTGAACCCCTTCTGAAAAAGCACTTTATCCATCAGTCCTGGGAGCTGGAGCCCAGGTTCTTCCAATCCTTTGTTTACAGAGGATGGCACAGGTGCTCCTGCCTTCCCTATTTATTTTGCAGACCGACTGACTGCACTGGCTCTGAGGTGAGACACTGCGTGTGTGCTTGCACATGTGTGCATTTGTGCCAGCCCTGTCGAGTCAGCCTTGCACAGTGCCCAAGAGGCAAACTTCCCAGAAGAGTTCACAGCAGGGAGCCTGACATGTTTCATCTGGAAAGATTTTGCTTGTCAGCTGTGCTTGGACTCGCTCCTTCCCGCCGTGAACACTCGTGCTGCCTGGCAGCTGTTGGCAAGGAGATGGCAGCTGGGACACCTGACATGCTCAGAACAGCAGTTCAGAGCCACTGACATGATACATTTTCCTTGGATAAACCCTTCTGCTTTCTGCCCACCCCCACGCCCCCGTTCCTCAAAGACATGATCCTCCTACACATGTCTAACTAAGTCGTTTAGCCCTTGCAGGCACTCAGACCAGACAACAGTGAGTATTGCACTGTGACCTTTTTCTTTCCTTTAGTTCAACACCACTGATGAACTACATAGTACGTGAAACTGTGCCAATGAACCTGCAGCATGAGTCAAGTTCAAGAATCTCTCTAGTGGGTTTGAGTTACGTAAGTTAGAGAAAAATGTGCCTAATTAATACTGTACTCAGTTCCTTAGAGTCTCGTCTCTCCATTGTTCTGCCATATCTCCTGGCCAATGAAAATGCTCATTGTTTGTAATGTGTTTATTTATGGTAAAAAATCAGAACCGTGTATTTTCTAAGTCTGTAATTGTTCTTGTCAGATGTTGTTAACTTGATGCCTGTTTTGTCTGTTTTATTATTTTTTTTTAAGAAAGGTCAACATTTGCAAACCTAGCTCCCAGAAGTCAGAGTCTACAGTTCAAATACAAAAGACTAAAACCAGAGTGGTTATGCAAACTGCCACAGATCCTCAATTTAGGGAGTATTACTGCAGGTTTTTGACACCCTGGAAAAAAATGGAAAGCCACTTCAAAACCAACTAAATTTGGCACTAAGAGCCTCACTTGTAGTACCCAAGTTTCAAACTGTGGCCAAAAATAATCAATTTAAACTTTGTTTAGCAAAAGGAAAGATTTGCCTTACCATAGTGTGAGATCAAAGCCATACTGACCAAGTTCCCTAGCTTAGGAGGTCTTGTGACATTGCTGTGAGCACTGTCTGCAGAGCGCAGAAGTCCAGTGTTTGTTGATGCTGTAGCTGACCAAAGGCTGGTCATCCAGGGATATCTGAATTCAGTAGCATGTACAAAGTCATTCTTGCACTATTATCTTCCCCCCAGAACAGGGGCAACATCTAATTTCATAAAGAAACTTGTAAAAGCAACTCTCAGCCTGTGTATGTCTCCAATGTGTCTATCTGTGTGAATGTGTTTCTCTTTAAGTCAAAGATTTTGCTCTTGCAGCTTAAAAAAACCCCCACCCACTAATCAGTAGAAGTGCTACAAGAAGGTTACCCTCAGCAAAGCCATCCTTTGGCTGGAAGACTGGTGAAGCAGAGACCGTACTGGAGACACGCTGGTCACTTAGAATACTGGTCAAGGTTAGCAAGTCACCAGCACCTGAATTCTTGCTAGTTACTGAAACGGAAAACATGTCTAGGAAACATCGAAAAAGCTGCAGGGGATGCTCAAGCCCACTTTGAACAGTACGGAATTAAAGGAACAGCAAACACCAAGAAGAAACATACTTGAAAGAGAACCCAGCTGCTCCTCCTGGGCCCTGCCCATCTGCCCAGCCTGTTCCGCATGTGTCTTCTGGGAAAACAGCTCTGTGCTCAGCAGCGAGGCAGTCCATGCAGTCCTACAGAATGGTGACTAAAAAAACCTACCAAAAAAAAAAAAAAAACCACCACGCAAAAAACTTTACTGAGCTAATGTGAACATAGAAATGGTGCTTCGCAAAGCTGGGGCTTTACCTGCAGCCCGTTCCCACAGGTAGACCAATGTGAGCATAACACCCTTCTTTTTTGGAACAATAAACATTCACCCACCAACAAGCTTAAGCTTTTGCACCTGTGCACACACACAGACACACATGCACTGACACTCACCACAGACACACACCCCCGCACCCACAGTCTCTCTTACTCACACTCACCCAGTCTCTCCCTCACTCAGACACACACACTCACTCAGACACACTCTCTCTCTGACTCACATTCACACACTCACACTCTCAGACACACTCACTCTTTCACTCACTCAGACACACTCTCTCACACACTCTTACTCCCTCCCACATACACACACACACTCTTTCACTCACACACTCACACTCTTTCACTCACTCTCAGACACACACACACTCGCACTCTCAGACACACACACACTCGCAACTCTCAGACACACCCCCACACACTCTCAGACACACCCCCACACTCTCAGACACACTCACACCCACACTCTCAGACACACACACCCACACTCTCAGACACACACACCCACACTCTCAGACACACACACCCACACTCTCAGACACACACACACACGCACACTCCCACACTCTCAGACACACTCTCACACACAATCACAGACACACTCGCACACACTCTCAGACACAGTCGCACACACTCTCAGACACACACACTCAGACACACACAGTCGCACACACTCGCACACTCTCAGACACACACTCTCTCACACACACTCACTCTCACACACACACACTCTCACTCTCAGACACACTCTCACGCACACTCTCACTCTCAGACACACAATCACACTCTCTCACACTCTCACTCTCAGACACACAATCACACTCTCTCACACTCTCAGACACACTCACTCTCACAGACTCCCTCTCACACTCTCTCTCACATGCACACTCTCAGACACACAGTCGCACACTCTCAGACACACACACGCACACTCTCAGACACACACACACGCACACTCTCAGACACACACTCTCTCACACTGTCAGACACACTCTCTCAGTCTCAGACACACACACAGTCACACACACTCTCAGACACACACACTCGCACACTCAGACACACACACTCGCACACTCTCAGCCACACACGCACACACAGTCGCACGCTCTCAGACACACACTCTCAGACACACTCACACTCTCACACTCACTCTCAGACACACTCACACTCTCACACACACTCACACTCAGACACAAAATCACTCTCTCTCACACTCTCAGACACACTCACTCACACACACACTCTCAGACACACACGCACTCACACTCACTCTCAGACAGACACGCACACACACACACTCTCACTCACACACCCAGACTCACACTCTCAGACACACACGCACACACTCAGACACACACTCTCTCACACTGTCAGACACACTCTCTCAGTCTCAGACACACACACAGTCACACACACTCTCAGACACACACACTCGCACACTCAGACACACACACTCGCACACTCTCAGCCACACACGCACACACAGTCGCACGCTCTCAGACACACACTCTCAGACACACTCACACTCTCACACTCACTCTCAGACACACTCACACTCTCACACACACTCACACTCAGACACAAAATCACTCTCTCTCACACTCTCAGACACACTCACTCACACACACACTCTCAGACACACACGCACTCACACTCACTCTCAGACAGACACGCACACACACACACTCTCACTCACACACCCAGACTCACACTCTCAGACACACACGCACACTCTCAGACACACACTCTCTCACACTGTCAGACACACTCTCTCAGTCTCAGACACACACACAGTCACACACACTCTCAGACACACACACTCGCACACTCAGACACACACACTCGCACACTCTCAGCCACACACGCACACACAGTCGCACGCTCTCAGACACACACTCTCAGACACACTCACACTCTCACACTCACTCTCAGACACACTCACACTCTCACACACACTCACACTCAGACACAAAATCACTCTCTCTCACACTCTCAGACACACTCACTCACACACACACTCTCAGACACACACGCACTCACACTCACTCTCAGACAGACACGCACACACACACACTCTCACTCACACACCCAGACTCACACTCTCAGACACACACGCACACACTCAGACACTCTCAGACACACACGCACACTCACATACTCTCAGACACGCACACTCTCAGACACGCACTCACACGCACACACACACTCTCAGGCACACACACACTCTCAGGCACACACACACTCTCAGGCACACAGGCACGCACACTCTCACTCTCTCAGACACAATCGCGCACACACACACACACCCCCCGCCAGACACACACACACACCCAGACACACCTAGACACACACGCACACCCACACACTCTCAGGCACACACAGACACACTCACACTCTCAGGCACACACACACGCACACTCTCACACTCTCAGACACACGCACACACTCTCAGACACACGCACACTCTCTCAGACACACGCACACTCTCACTCTCACACACGCACGCACACTCTCAGACGCACACACACACACAGATGCACACTCTCAGACACACACGCATGCACACTCCCACACTCTCAGACACACACGCACGCACACTCTCAGACACACGCACTCTCACGCACACTCTCAGGCAGGCACGCACGCTCTCAGGCACACACGCACTCCCATACTCTCAGACACACTCTCACACTCTCAGACACACACGCACACACACTCTCAGACACACAATCACGCTCTCTCACACACTCTGACACACTCACTCAGACACTCTCTCTCTCGCACACTCTCTCACTCTCAGACACATGCGCACACTCTCAGACACACAGTCGCACACTCGCACTCACACTCTCAGACACACTCGCACTCACACTCTCAGACACACTCGCACTCACACTCTCAGACACACTCTCAGGGGCACACACACGCACACTCTCACTCTCTCAGACACACACGCACACACACTCTCAGACACACTCTCAGGGGCACACACACGCACACTCTCACTCTCTCAGACACACACGCACACACTCACACTCTCAGACACACTCAGACACACACACTCTCAGACACACACATGCACACTCTCAGACACGCACGCACTCAGACACACACACACACGCACACACACTCTCAGGCACACACGCACGCACACTCTAACTCTCTCAGACACAATCGCACACACACACACCCAGACACACGCACACTCTCAGGCACACACAGACACACACACTCACACTCTCAGACACTCAGACACACAGACACAATCACTCTCTCTCACACTCTGACACACTCACTCTGACACACTCACTCTGACACACTCACTCTGACACACTCTCAGACACACTCGCACTGACACACTCGCACTGACACACTCGCACTGACACACTCTCAGACACATTCGCACTCACACTCTCAGACACATTCGCACTCACACTCTCAGACACACTCGCACTCACACTCACACTCTCAGACACACACACACTCTCACACTCTCAGGGGCACACACGCACACTCACACGCACACTCTCAGACACACACTCTCAGAGACACACACACACTCTCAGACACACTCTCAGGCACACACGCCCGCACACTCTCACTCTCTCAGACACACACGCACACACACTCTCAGACACACACTCTCAGACACACTCACTCTCAGACACACTCACTCTCACGCACACTCTCAGGCAGGCACGCACGCTCTCAGGCAGGCACGCACGCACACACTCACTCTCTCAGACACAATTGCACACACACACACACACACACTCTCTCTCAGACACACACAGACGCACACACACACTCAGACACACAGGCACACCCCCACACACACACACTCTCAGGCACACCCCGACACACACACACACACTCAGACACACAGGCACACCCAGACACACTCACACTCTCAGGCACACCCAGACACAGACACGCACACTCTCACTCTCACACACGCATGCACACTCTCAGACGCACACACACACTCAGACGCACACTCTCAGACACACACGCATGCACACTCCCACACTCTCAGACACGCACACTCTCAGACACGCACTCACACGCACACACAGACTCTCAGGCACGCACACTCTCAGGCACACCCAGACACACACTCACACTCTCACACACGCATGCACACTCTCAGACGCACACACACACTCAGACGCACACTCTCAGACACACACGCATGCACACTCCCACACTCTCAGACACACACGCACACACACACTCAGACACACACAGTCGCACACTCTCAGGGGCACACACGCACACTCACACGCACACTCTCAGACACACACTCTCAGAGACACACACACACTCTCAGACACACTCTCAGGCACACACGCACACTCTCAGACACATGCGCACACTCTCAGACACACAGTCGCACACTCACTCTCAGACACACTCGCACTCACACACTCTCAGACACACGCACACTCTCAGACGCACACACGCACTTACACTCACACTCTCAGACGCACACACGCACTTACACTCACACTCTCAGACAGACACGCACACACTCACACTCATTCTCAGACACACTCACACTCTCAGGCACACTCACACTCTCAGGCACACTCACACTCTCAGGCACACTCTCAGACACACTCTCAGACACTCACACTCTCACTCTCACACTCTCAGACACTCACACACTCTCAGACACTCACACACTCACTCTCGCACTCTCAGGCACACACGCACTCTCAGGCACACACGCACACTCTCACACTCTCAGACACACGCACACAAACACTCTCTCAGACACACATGCGCACACACACACTCACACTCTCAGGCACACACGCCCGCACACTCTCACTCAGACACACACGCACACACACTCTCAGGCACACACAGACACACACGCACACTCACAGGCACACACAGACACACCCAGACACACTCACACTCTCAGACACACCCACACACACTCTCAGGCACACACAGACACACACGCACACTCTCACACTCTGAGGCACACACACACGCACACACTCACACACTCTCAGATACACACACACACTCTCAGACACACACTCTCACTCTCTCAGACACTCTATCAGACACACACACGCACACACATTCAGACGCACACACTCACGCACTCTCAGGCACGCACACACACACTCACACTCTCAGACACACACGCTCAGACTCTCAGACACACGCACACTCGCACACTCTCAGGCACACACAGACACACACACACTCAGGCACACACACACACGCACACTCTCACACATGCACACACACACTCACGCACTCTCAGGCACACGCGCGCGCACACACACACTCTCAGGCACACGCACACGCGCACACTCTCAGGCACACACACACTCAGGCACACACACACACGCACACTCTCAGGCACACACACACATGCACTCTCACACTCTCAGGGGCACACACACACTCACACTCTCAGGCACACGCACACTCTCACACTCTCAGACACACGCACACTCACAGACACACACACTCACACTCTCAGAGACACATGCGCACGCACACACACTCTCAGACACACACGCGCATGCACACACACTCTCAGACACACAGAGACAGACACGCTCTCAGACACACACACTCTCACACTCAGACAGACCCATAGACTCAGAGACACTCACTCGCTCACTCTCTCTCTCCCACAGACACACTCCGACACACACACTCTCTCACTCTGTCTCACACACGGACACACTCTGACACACACACTCACTCCGACACACACTCAGACACAGACACACTCTCACACACTCAGACGCAGACGTGTGCACGCACAGACACATGCGTGCACAGACACACGCGCGCACACTCAGTCTCTCCCTCACTCAGACACACACACACTCACAGTCTCACTTGTACGCTCCCATGGTAACTCACACTCATACTCACATGGACACACACACAGACACACTCATGCGGACACTCACAGATACAGTTAAACACTCTCACTTGCACTGACACTCACACTGATACTCACAATTACACTCAGACAGACACTGACACACACGTTGTGACTCACACATTCATACTCGGACACACAGACACTCACACTCATACTAACACCGACACACTGTACACACAGACACTCACATTCATACTAACACCGACACACTGTCACTCACACTCAGACACACACACGGTCACTTACAAGCATACTCAGACTCTCATTCAGGTGAGCACACTCACATGGACACTCCAACACTCAAACTCATGCTCGCACTCACACGCACATGGTCACTCACACAGACAGTCATACTCACACGAACACTCACACTCAGACTGTCACATTCACTCATACACTCCCCACTGACACATGCACTCACCAGGGTCATTAACACTCACTCATACTCAGGGATACTCACATTCATGCTCACACTCACACGGACACTCGCATTCATGCTGTAACTCACACTCACTCAGACACTCATACTCTCACTCACATGGTCACTCGGACACACATTCACGGACACTCACACTCATACTTACGTGGTCAGTCACACGCATACACTCGGACACTCACACCACTCACACTCGCACAGACACTCATACACACACTCACACGGACACTCACACATACACTCACTCTCACACAGACACTCACATTTATACTCACAAGTATGCTCCCATGTGGACACACTGACACACACATTCACAGACGGTCATTCGTGGACACGGACGCACACATTCACAGACACTCATATGGACACACACACTCACACTCATACTCACACACAAGCACATAGACACTCACACTGACACATCATCACACACAGTCATACTCAGACTCTGACATGGTCACTCAGATGGACATTCGTGGACACTCACTCCGACACTCAGACTGTCACGCTCGTACGCTTCCACTGACACTCTGACATTCACACGCACACTCACTCACATTCACACTGTAACTCACACTTGCACACACTCAAGGTCATTGACTCACATGGACACTCTCATACTCACCCAGATACTCACACCATCACTCACACTCAGACTCTCACTTATACTCACACAGTCACTCACACTCACTCGTACACTCTCTCTCTCATGTGGACACTTTCACATGTGGCCACACTCAGATACTCTCACATACACACTCACACGGACACAATGACACACAGGTGCAGACAAGCTTTCACTCACACTCACACAGACACACACTCACACTCTCACATATGTGCAAACACTCATACTCACAGGACACTCATACTCACGTGGACACACTCACAGACACACACTTAAAACACTCTCACATGCGGACACTCACACTGACACGCATACTCACGCACACGCAGACATTCACGCTTATAGACTCTCACACTCAGACAAGTGCACTCACACGGACACATACTGACACACACTCAGACTCACGCAGACACACGCGCAGACACTTTCACTCATACTCGGACACTCACACTAGGACACCCACACTGTTGTGGACAGACATGCTTATACACTCTTGCTCACACGCCACCACACTTAAGAGACTCACACTCACAGACAGTCGCACATCTCACGGACACTCCCACTCATACACGGACATGCACAGTCATATTCATGCCAATACTCACACTCATATACTGACATGGACAGCCACTCACATGGACAGTCATGCAGAAACACATTCATACTCACACCCAGGCAGACACTCACACGTTCACTCATACACACACACACACACTCATGACAGTGCTCACACTCACGTGGACACACACTCATACTCACACTCTCACTCATATGGTCACACTCATATACTCACACTCAGACTCTCACTCATACTCACACCATCACTCACACAGACACCGACACTCACGCTTCTGCACTCTCACTCGCACTCATGCAGACGCTCACAGAGACACACTCATACTCAGGCAGACACACTCACGCGCGCGCACACACTCACACGGTGACACTCACACTGTTGTGGACACTTACACACTCACGTTCACGCCAACACACTTAAGAGACTCGCACTCAGAGTCACACTTAAACACCCACACTCAGGCGGACACTCACACTTTCATTCATACTCGCACTCAAATGGAAACTCATACAAACACACTCATGTGGGCACTCACACTAACAGACACACACTCACAGACCCTCACACTTATACACTCTCACACTCATGCAGACACTCGCACTCCCAGTCACACTCATTCACTGATGTGGATGCTCAGTGACAGATACAATCTCACACTCTCGGGGACACACTCATACTCACAGGGACACTCCTGCTCACAGAGACAGACACACATACACACACTTGCTGACACACCCATACTCTCTCACACTCTCAGTCACAGACACACTCAGGTACCCCTCACTCTCACACAGGCGGACACACACTCATACTCGCAGTGATACTTACACTCACATGCTCACACAGGCAGACACACACCCACTCTCACTCACACTCACTGGTGCACACACACACACATACAGACTCTCAGACGGATGCTCCCTCACAGATGGACACACACTCACTCACTCATACAAAGCCAGAAACGCACACCCACCCGCCCCAACTCATCCCCACACACAGACATGCACACTAACAGACACCCCACCCCAGACACTCACACCCACACACACATATGGACACACTCATCCACTCACACTGATACATCAACACACGCACAGATACGCAGACATGCAGATGCACACGCAGACACACACACACACGCAGGGCGCGCACACACAGATGAGTGCACATGCAGAGACACATCCACCCCACCCCCCCAAGACACACACACGCAGACATGCACACACAAGCACATGTGCACGTGCAGACATGCGCACACAGACACACACACAGCCATGCGCGGGCACACTCACGCAGATGCATGCACTGACACGCAGACACATGCACACAGACACAAACGCACACGTGCAGACACACACTTGCACAATGACACAGACATGCACAGTGACACACACGCTCTCAAACACGTAGACTGACATGCAGTAGGCAGCTATGGACACACAAGGAGACACATTCACAGAGACGTGCACAAATACGCGTGCAGCCACGCATACGCTGACACAGACACATGCACACACAGAGACAGACACTCACAGGCATGGAGACACATACACAGATGCATAGACACATGACTGCTCACACATGCACAGACACGCAGGCACACTGATATGCACACACACACTGACAGACGTACAGGCACACACACAGGCACAAAGCCAGGCAGACACACTCGCGCAATGACACGCACACACACATGCTCATACGCACACACATGCACTGATGCACATGCAGACACAGAAACGTGGTTACAGAGACCCATACAGACATACAAACACACACATGCACAGAGACACAGATGCACGCTCAGAGACACGCACACACACGTGGACACACAGATGGCCATGCGCACTCTCACCTTTCAGGGACTGTCCCAGTTCTTGCTTCCCGACTCTAAGCCATGATCCGAAGCCCCAGAGTTGCTGCTGCACTTCCCTGCGCAGGGCAGCACTCCCTGGGACACCACAGTATCCACGGGGCTCAATCACAGTTGCTGCATTCCCAGTCAGGACAGGGACAGTGAGGCGCAGCCAGCACCCTCGGTGACACGCGGCAATTGTGATGTCTGTGTTTACCCTACGTCTCTGCACCCTCCTGTCTGTATCCATGGCGTGTTTGTTTTAATTGGCCAGGAAAAAAATCTGTTGGCATAGAAATGATCCATTTTCTGAGCTTCTCAGCTTTGTAGTAAGTGGTGGGTGGGGGAGGTGCCAGGCTGGAAGGGACCCGAGGACAATTCTGCCCACAACACACACCCCCCTCTCAAAGCAAGACCAAATGTGAAGCTGCATCAGGTTCCTCATGGTCTTGTCCAGTTACTATCTATCCCTGTGTGCTCAAGGATGGAGACTCCCCCAAAACCTCTTTGGATCCCTGTTCAATACCTCACTGTCCCCATTCTGAAAATACATTCTTAGACATGTTCAAACTTTCCCTTGCTGCAGCTTCTGATGCATTTTTAATTTGTATGCTGCTTTATACACTCAACTTGACATCTACATTGGAGTCACTCCAGTATAAATCTGGAGCTATTCTGCTGAATGAAATGGGGTGGCAGTGGCCCTGTACCCTGAAGTGCAGCAGCAGTGACAGGCCATACAAAATGCTTCTGCCCTCCCCCACTAAAACACACAAACATTGGCTACTATTTATTGCTTGTGTAGCAATACTCTGAACAGTAAAGATGCATCGAATTATCACGTTATTTACTATCTTTTCCAGATCTTACTTCACATCTGACGAGTGCACAGAAATGATTTATAGAGACACTTTTTATAGAACTCCTTCTAAGTGCCAAACCAGACTTCACTGGCCAAACGGTGTACCTGTCAATGAAAAGTTCTTTATTTCTCTCTACTTGACTGCATAGCAGTACTCTTCCTAAAAAGCGTCTTCAGTTGGGATTCTAGTCTTGCGAGAAACATTTGGAGCTAGGATCCGATCCCCTATGCAAGACTGAAATCAGGGATAAAAGCTGATCACACTGAAGAGGTGGAAACCTTATAACACAGCAGGAGCAGTTACAGCAGTGGCACTATGAACAGGTAAGAATCAACCTCACTTTGCTCAACATACCTACCCATGCACCAGCATGTCAACAGACCACTTGGTAAATCTGAAAAGGATTTCACCGAGACATGCCATCCTTTGTTTTCTAGCCACCACTACTTCCCGATTCTTGAACCACAAAACCCATTATTTCCTGAACAAACTGTATCAAATAATGTGTAACCTCCATTGTTTTTAAATGATTAGACACTCAAAAGTCATCTCCTAAGTTACTGACTAAATTGTAAAATGTACCTGTGTTAGACAGTGGTGACAGACTAACCACCACTGAATTTCCCTTCTCTTCACCCTGGCATCTGGATTTTGAACAGAGTTACTCATAGTACTGTCAATTAAAATTATCAGGGAGAAAGCATGTGTAGGACAGGAAGCAGTTGTGTACACATTATGTAGAGTCACAAGGTCATCACCTAAACTCATAATAAAGGGGTTTTCTGGCATATGAACAACAGGTCAAGAACAGCTTTTGTCAAGCTTTCTGAGCTTAATGGACAACACAGTCTTACCAGATTCACAAGAAGAGTCCATTCTGTGCATGAATAAGAAGAGACATTGAGACTTCAGTACCCACTCCTCCTCCTCTGGAAATGGACCTTCTATATGCCCAGAAATGAAGATTTTCACACACAAAAAAGCAAGCCCCTGACGCGAGTCTCAACAGTACCAATCATTTTGGATTTCAGGGTAGAACCTACCTAATGAGTATGAAAAATACTTCTGCATTGAATTACGTAGAGGACAAGAAGATTTAATCCAGGGGTGGCCTAGGGTTTTTCAGGCGTTTTGACTGCATCTGTTTCCCCCCTTCTGTAGCTATCTGTTTAGGAAGCTTGTTGTGAAAAACAGCCATATTTCTTAATTAGTAAAATCTGCCCCAATTTCATTTGGACAAGTAAGACACAGACTTAACATAAAACATTTGAACAAATCAGAAGAATGATTTGCTGAAGCTACCAGTAAAATGAAGAGAACCAGTGGCTGCTAAATAATTTCGCTTCTGCTCTGACCAAAAAATTTTTTAAAATCTATTTTGAACTACTAGTTTGGAATAACTGTGGCAAGGTGAGCGTATACACTAGAAAAATACCTATGCTTCAACTTTTGATAACATCAAAACTAGTACAAACCATTTTTGTACTAAATCAAAATAACAAATAGATCAATTCCCATGACAGGTTTTGCCGTGTACCTGTTAACGAGGGCTATGGCATTGCAGCATGTGTTTGGACTGCAAACGTGGTACAGCAACTCCTAAAGCTTTAAGAACTGAGCTGTTCGCACTTTGTTCAACTGCTGGAGCCTCAGCCTGTACTTGCTGCTACTCAAAGTTTTACTAAAGCTAGCAGGACTTACCACTGCTGTTGACAGGGAGCGGTACCACATGGGTACCATCATAAGGTCTCAATGACGATGTCCTGTATCAGCTTACCAGTACAAAGTCCCTGTGCCCAGGGCTTCCAGACTAAGCAAAGCTGTAGGATCAGGTCTTCAGGTAAGTAATGGGTTAAAGAGTAATAGCTTTGGTGATCAACAGAAATTAACTGAAAAACTTTCAAGAGTTTTCAGATTATTTTAACCCACTGAAGTACAGTGATATTCACTTAGTTTGATAGTGCAGGGGAGGGAATCAATCTTTAAATGCAACTCTTCTCAGAGCTGAGCTAGTACTAGAAGGCAGTCAAAAAAGTGACACGTCAGAAGCCAGGATGCACCCCTGCATTCTTCTGGAGTGCTGCACAGATCATGGTGGAGTATCGGAGGACTGCCAAGCGCATGCTCAAGAAGAGCAGCACTTCACCTGCCTTTATATTCACAGCCACAAAGCTTCAGGCTCATGAGAGGCCACACAGCAGTCACAGCTTTCCCTGCCTTGGGATGGACACCACACTTCATTTCTCACCATGTCTCCCACATGTTCCCCTAACAACGAGATATATCACTAAAATCCCATGGCTTTGGCAGTACTGGTGGCTTTAGGAAAGATACAGGCTGCTTGTTCTTTTTGCGTAAGACTGCTGTCATTTTCCTCCTTGCAACTACACCACTCTTCTCTGCACGTTGTGAGCTTTTCTTTTGCACAACTTTGCCACCAAAGCAGCTCCCTGTTCTACAGCCCTTGCAAATGAAATACCTGTGATACTTGCCCCAGACTTGTGTACCTTTATGTGTGACTGTTTACATATGCATTTGTGAGATGGGAAATAAACAAGTTATCAACTTTACTCTTGTCTAATTCTGTAATCCTCCCATAAAACATTAACTACTGAGTATACAAAATACGCCTTTATATCTGCCATAATCAAATGGAGCTGCGTAACAGTATTATGCTTAAGAGTTCCATCTTTCCACACCTGCTGCTTCTCCCTTTTCTTAGAAGTAGCAGCCCGCCTGCACATCCATTTCCTAGGCTTGATAATGTTTGTGGGGTTTTTTTCTTTAACCTCCAGCAACCTGAAATAATACACTTGCTATCTAAATCACAGCATCAAGAAAAACCTTAACCCCATTTTCAGCGATGCCAGCATCCATTCACTGGAAAGGGTGCATTTGATCTCAGCTGTGAAGTTCACATGATCACAATTCTAACAATAAGGCTGGTAAAAGCAAAACTCTGGAAAGGTGTATTCTTCTGCCTTTCTGAAGCATCAATCTGTCCATGTATTTTACCTTGCCCAGAAAAGAACAAGCAATTGTAAAACACTACAAAATAGATTAATGTAGCCCAAAAATGAAGGTCCAGCTGCACTGATTTAAGCTGAGAGCTGGGCTGCTCAGTGCCAAGTTTTCTCTGTCAAGTTGGTGTTTCAAGTATTTTTTGGTCCACCAAGGTCTATAGCTATGAGTTACTTGTACCCATGAGGCTCAACAGTCTACGCTGTAGGTCTGCTGTTCCCTCCAACACTGACAATACAATTTCCCATGGCTACCAAAGACCTCTTACTGCTGTACAATTAAAAAAAAAAAAAATTAAAGTAGTCATATAGCCCCCATTCTATTCTGGATCACTAAGACAGGATAGCTAATAGCCTGATGGATTTTGAAACGAAATCTAGGAGAGCATTTAGGCTCCCCACAAGTCAGATGTTCTATCCATGTAATGCACCAACATCATCTTACCCCAGCACTATGACTGACATTTCCTACAAAGGAAAATTTCCAGCTAAATAATCATCAGTACATCACTCCCGATTCCAGGGGAACTCACCGACAAAACTATTTCTGTTACTTGACTCTGTCTACAGCGAGCTGTAGAGTTTAGAATCTACAGCAAGATGTTAGAAGCAGCAAACTTTCTTTTTGTCCATAATTAGTTACAGGAAAACTTGAAACTCAGAACTTCTTGCCATATTTCTGACAATCACCAAGTGAACAGTTACTTTTCTGGAAGGGGCTCTGGCTGTTACCAAGTGTTCAACGCTACCTCTAAAGTGAGGGGAATTCTTATAAATACATCTAACCTTTGTAGCAAATAACAGCCACTCACCAGCAAGTAAGTGGGAGAGTAGTATGCATCACGATGCCATTGCAAATCAATCCGGGAAGAGGAAAAATTAAACCATTAATGACCCACCATTTTGGTAGTTCCACAGACACATTTAAAACAAACACGCAAGAAACCTGATATACAGACTTAGAAGTTCAGTACCACCTTCTTATGAGTGTCAGATACAGTATAAAGTAATTTGTCACAATAGACCACCACCAGACCAGCTGCACCAGAATCCCCCTAACCCAAGAATGATCAGCATCATTGTAAAGACCAGCATTTCCCATTCATACGCTCCCAGATTCCAGCAACCCGCTGGTTAAGGATTACACATTTTCATCAGCTCCAATGATCTGCAAGAAAACCCCAAACTTACCTCCTTGTAAAATAAAAGTGATCCCAGAATAACTGGCCAGCAATTAACCCGAGGTAAAACACACTGAAAAAAAGTCTGTCCATGTGATTCCTAGTGCTTGGCTACTATTTCAGAAGCTGAACTACTTGACTGAACAACTAAAAACACCTGTAGCAATAATCTCGAAAACCAAATGCTTTTTCTACAGTTCGATGCAGTTATTGATGTTATGCCTTCCTCTTCCACACACATTACTTTCCACAGGAACATTACCAGGTAAGTTATTGTTGCTTCTGGAGACCTGCAATAAATTAAAATAGCTGGTTAGTTCAAGCATTATAAACCTGTCCCCTTCAAATATATATAGCTGCATTTTAACATTAGTGTCATTAATAGCCACCCACACTCTAAAGAAACTTGGTAATTATCTACACCTCACACCTACTCAATGCTTTTTCCTTCTGGCGAACACTCAAGACTCCGGTTTTTAACGGCTTTCTGCTCGAGGCCTGTCACCTCTGAAACAGCATCGATTTGGTATCAAGCAAATGCTAAAGCTATCCAGGAACAGAATCTTTTCTAAAAGGATGTCACCAAAGTCAGTAGGAAAAAAAAAAAACACAATAAGCAACACAAGTCAATCTTTATTGAAAACTGAAGTATTAATACATAACAATTCTTGTTACAATAAACGTGCTTTTAAGAATTTAAATCTGAGCTCATCTACTCATTGAATTGCATAAAAAATAAAAAAGTATGAATTTTCACACAATTGAACTGGCTCAGAATGGAATCTCCACTCTTTGTGTTGATGCGATAGTTCAATGCAGGAGTGAGTGATGCCTTAAAACTTATTCTGGAAGACAACATTGACCTAAACTTAAAAAAAGTACCAATACAACTGCTTGTAAGACAGTTTTAAAAAAAGTCATAAAAAGGAAACCTGTGTCTATTTCATAACAAACATGGAGAACTATTACTGGGGCCTCTTGTACTTCCATTGCATGCACTCACTTTTTCAAATCTTAGACATGAGGGCAGCCAATAATAGCATTACAATAAAAAAACCCACTAACAAATCCATTCTACTTAAAACAAGTCTGTACAGCAGCCAGCTAAAAAGCTTTCCCAGTTTGCCTGCGAAGTGCCCAAAAGTCACAACAGTTTAGAAAAGTCATGTTCACTTTCTTGATGTTGAAACTTCAGAGCCCATAAATTGTTTATAATATCTTTTTAAATCACAAATGGACCCTTACTACCTGTGGAATTCAGATGTTTCAGTGTTACATTCAACTTACACAAGAAAAGGTTTCCTTGTCCCCAGATAAACACTGTTCCTCTTCTCTCTTCTGTCTACAAAACACATCATACTTCCTCTCAACGCCCCCAAACAGAGGTGTACACAGCCTGCTGAAGGAGTCCTCACTACTTCAGAGATCTCAGAATGAACTTGATTCCTGGTGAGGCTTGATGCACTAAACTATCCTAACTTTGCTGCAGTTGGCATTCTACCTCATCCAATCTGAGGGTCTCTGCAGGAAGCTTAGAGTTGATAAAATACAGGATTAGAAAGCTGACATGTATTAATGAGAACAGTCTGAATGAGCTTAAATATGCGTCTTTTGAAGAGGTGCTCACAAACACTTGGACACGAGGAGTAATGGATTGCTGGTGACCCTCCGCACACACCGAGGTCGGCCAGTGACACCTCCTGGAGAAGGCTGGACACGACCACACCTGTTTCCTACCCACTGCTGCAGAGACCCTACCCTGGGCAACTGCAGAGTGCCAGCCACCAACCACAACAGCTGTTCTCCTCCCCACAAGCTCAGCTGAAGCATCACTATATTGTTCACCTTCCTAAGATGGGAGGTTTCACATACATGGTATTTACTACTCTCTGGCACAAGTTTAAGCCTAGAGTTAAGTGGTGGTATCGGATCGCTGTGCTTAGCGACTCAAGCAAAAACATGTTCTAAACCCAAATGAATGGCGTATAGTACTGTGCGCTTAAGCACTGGGAAATGATCCCAAGTCAATCTTGACCATCTCTCGCTCTGTGGCCCTACTACCCAAGGAGCAGTGAAGCCAGAACACTCCATGAAGAGTAGTCAACGTTGAGTACCCTGGTATACAACTCTGTACCATGAACTATTCTCAGACAACACCACGACATGGTGGTACTTACAGGTGGTGGCGGTGTTTTGGCTTGGCTTTTTTTCAGTTGATGAAGCAATACAAGGAAGGACTTCCAACTAAAATAAAGGGTTTTTCATCATCTACCACCGCATCTAAGCACTTAACTTGCATAGTACACTCAAAAAGCAGCTTTCTTGAACAGCATTCCTGCACGTCTCCTAGAAACTTCAAACAGGAGATGGTTACAACAAGCATAAGCAAGATCTAGAAGCAGGTTCTCTGTTTTCCTTCCTAGTGTTTTGTTAATAACCACCGCACCACTGACTAGGGCATTTTTGGTGCCAATTATTAGCCATTTTTCTTTTGCTGCTGCTACATTTAAAAGACATTTTCATCAGTTGTTACTGACATAGGGAATACCTCAGTTTTTAAAAAATACTTTATCAAAACTCAACACCTGAAATTTGATTTACAAAAAAAAAAAAATTCTTGGACTTCTCTGTTATTGCTGCAACAGTTATTTTCAGTTCCAGGTTTAAAGTAGTACTTTTTTTTTAATCATATAAAGCTGCCATAAAAGTTTTCTGTTTGGTTGGTTTTTTTGTGTGTGTAGTTTTTTAAAATTTTTTTTTAAAGAGAAGCTTGATCTGAAATGTCTCTACTGCACTAGCTCTTTTCATTTGTTGAGGAGCTCTAGTGCAAACACATACTGCGTATTTATTTATAAAGGAATTCTAAATAGGGAATGTTATATAAAAAGCAGGAGAGAATGTTTCATAAGACCCTCACTGTGTAAACGCCTATTTAAAGATGTACAGTTTCCCCCTCCGCAGTTTTATATCCATGCTTTCTACTATTTGCAACAAAATACCATTAAGATAGTTATATATACACATATTCCCCCCGTTCCCCTGCACTGTGCTTTTGGTTACTTTCCATATCAACTACTGGAGACATGCTCCACCCTCCCAGCAGATTATAATTGATGAAAACTGGGAGGTTTAGTACCTTTTAAAAAAGGTACAGCGTCCCCTCGTGGATGAATCCCATAATGCAACTTAGAAAAAAAAAGTGCTCAAGTAAGTGAGACTGCCTAAGTGTTATAGAATATTATACAGAGACCAATTCTGAGATGACATTTAGAAATCTGAAGTCAGAGCAAATATATAGAAGTTATATTCATTCCTTAACTAATTATGTCTTGCAGCATTGATTAAAGTTCTCTCCTATGACTTTCAAACCTTTAGTTTATCGGGTGATGAGACAGGAGACAGCAAAGCTTTGAGCTTGTTCTTTATAGCTTCTCCCCAACACAGCACTGTTTCATACCTCAGCTCTTTGTGAAAATCCTGTGAAGACAACAAAAAGTCACTCTCTACTAGCTACAATGGACAAATGGCCTGTATTAATGCTCACTGTACTCTCCGGCACACTTGACTAATCGGAGCTGCAAATCTACTACACAAACGGAATTGTTAAACAGGCTTGAACGAAGAAATACAGATTCAAATAAGTTTGTCTGGGGTAATTTTCTGCTCCATATAAAAACATGAAAATCCCTAAGCTGCAGTAAGTGCTCATGAATAAGGTTTAAAGTACTTATTCCAACAACAGTTATGTTCAAGGCATTAGAAATAAGGGGGCCGTCCACTGACAGTGATTCATGCAAAATAAACCTAGACTTTATTAAACAAAACAAAAAAACCCAGGAAGTACAAAATATGGAGAGTGCTTACTGTAAAAAATAAAGTTACTGAAGGCTCTAACCACCAACAGGTTATAAAGGTACGTAAGCCTCCCACCAGGGCAGAGTACTGGAATGGCAGCGTTAAATCAGCACTGATGCTACCCTGAAGTAGCTGCCAAATCTGTGTAGGTGCGGAACACCCCAAAGTAAAGTGTAACTACATATAGAACTTAAAAAAAAATTCCTTCTGAATGGAAGTCAACCTACAAGAACAATACAGCTTGAATACCTCTGTGTAAACGCTTAAAAGGGAACAACATTTTGTAACCATTTACGGCATAACTTATTGCAGGCAGAATGTACCCAAAAAAAGAAAATTGCATCTTTCTGGAATTGTAAGTCAAGTAGGTTTAAGAAAAACCTCGATTTTATGTGCAATATTCAAATTTAAAAATTTAAAATCTCCTCCATAACAATTTTGGTATATAAATGGGTTCTAAGGCTAGCCCTTTATCCCCACAGCATTTGCTTTGAGGTACTTTTTAAAAATTGAAGTTGCAAGAACAAATATCAGAAATGCCTCATTGCAATGAAATGCTAATCTGCAGTCAGTCTTATTTTACGTGCTTCCAAGTGCAATTTACCAAGAAAATACTAAGAAACACATCAAAATGCTGTAATGAGAAAATGGCTCCTACTTCAATTACAAATATTTTTAGGGGGGGAAAAAAACCCCACAAAACACAACAAATATTTGAAACCTCTTATTTTCTGGCAGCCCTTCTACAGCATATTCATAGTCCATACTGCAAGTAGCTAATAAGGAAATTGTGTTTAAATGGTTTGTTCCCCTTTAACATACCCATCAGGCACACAAGCTTTCCTCAGAATAACACACAGCCGAACTCCTCCTGTTTGTTGTAGAAAGCCTTAGAATTTCTCAAGTGTCAGGAAAGCAAGCTGCATCAACTGCACATACATTTTCAACTGACTACAACATTCTTTAGGAAAAACAGCATGGATTTCCTGAACTGCGAACTAAAAGAAAGTGTTTTTCTACAAGTCTGCGTGGCAGTCTCACTTTGACACATCTTGCATCATATGAAAGATAGTACTGGATATATATCTCCCCAGGACATGCAATTCATTACGCAGGTGAAGTCATCTCCTACCATTCCTAAGAGCCAGTTTTGCCTCAAGGAAGTTTGCGTTATTTACTGGCACACACGGCATTACCTTTGTCGTTTCATTCTGATCCTTAAGAACATCTGTATAACACTGAATCCATACAATGAAAATGAACAGGTATGAAGTAAACTAATTGCGTGCGGGATTTCTACAGCTTGTCTGACTCATTTTCCAGTCACTCCAATTTAGTAGTTGAATTTGAAAAGAATACATCACTTAAATAAAAATATGCCCCTTTTAAACTGGCAACTCCATCAACCTGAAAAAGGCTGAAGCACTTATCTAATGTATATTATGGTATTCTATAAAGAAACTCACTTTCGTGATTCTACCTCTTAAGACCCTGCATACATTACAACAGTGCATTAGTGATACAAGTTGTAAAATACTTTTCGGTTCCTTTGGATTTGCATATGATGGTTTTTGCATCAGTCACTGCAGGTAGATTGAGCAAGCTTTGTTTCCGTGTTTTAACATGCATTCAACTAGATATGGATCAGAATAAATTTATACTCCCTTTTTATCATTATAATTAGCTAAAAAATTGCAAGACAGTCCACAAAACAGGATTTAGGATTTGCTTTAAGACTAACTGCTGGAGTTCCAAGATGTAAGATATGCAGCACTGGAAATTCTTCAGTGATCAGGAATTAGTAGTGTTTAGCCAAGTGTTGAAAGCATTCAGAAGAAAGTCCTGGTTGGAGGCATGAGGGCTTCAGCACCAACTTTTAAACCTCAATTTCTTGATTGCATATCTCCCATCTTCAAACCTACGTTAAGAGGTGGAAAAAGGTAGGAAATATTTTCAATTATGTGAAATACTATGCGAGTGTGCCAGAACATTCTACCATTGCATGCACCACACTGATATGCACACACAACAGATGTTTGGCATTCCATACTGCTACCCTAGCATTTATCCAGTCAACTGAAATCCACAGGCTTCTAGGTTAAGAATTCACTGCATCAATTTTCTCCTGTCATGTCCATTCCAGCTTTCTATCCTCACTAGCAGTTTTGTCTTAAGTAGAAGGTGCAATATTAAGATTTAGTGTAAAATACCTTTTTAATTATCAGTAGTCATGAGTTTAGTCACAGCAAAATTCTCACTTTTTGTACTCAACTCACGTAATACGACACTCTTGAATGAAATATTATATGTGAAACATTTCAGATCTGCAGACTGGTATGCAGCATCACAACAAAATGAGAAACGGCTGTTCCATTCCTAACTCAAAGGGAACATTGTCACCTGCAATCACAGAACTCTGACTCCTAACTGCTGAAATAGAAATCTAGAGGAAGTTAAAACGTAGTTAACTTTGTCACAGACTAAATCCACTAAATGTAAAAATTTCTTGTTCAGTTGGTCTGACAAGTCCTTATTTCAAATGAAGCTGTTCTCAACTTACGCTAAAAAACCCCAGAAGCAAGGATCCCCAAAACATTAGGCTTTGTGTCAGTTTGATGCAAATTATGCCCCCAAAATCCATCCCACCTTATAGAGGATTTCAAAATTAAACTCCTTTTCTTGAAACCCATGATCTAAATCTTGGGCCACACTAGAAACAATTTTTCCATGCTGACTGTAAGACGTATAAAGTGAGACTTCCCTGAAACAGAGTGTATAAATGAAATTAAAACTCCAGTTCGTGTATTTGTTTCAGCAGCTTATGAGAAAGATTCACCCTCAGAGTAAGGCAAAACACCTACCTTGCCTAAATATTTAGCCAATCAAAAGTAAGACTACGAAGTTACACACATTGCTTCATTCAGGAATCACAGTACTGCTGAATTCAAGAATTACCAATGAATTCAAAATACTGAATACAATTAGTCCAAGATGTATTTTAATAAAACCAACTTGAGGCTCATTCTTTCATATTCAACAATCGTGAACAATAGAAATGACTCATGATTTCTGAAGATACAGACCACTGAAGAAATCCCACAAGGCTTCTCTCCTTTGTAGGGAACAGCTATTACATAAGCAATAATTTTTGTGTATTCTTACTCAATTAGAATACAGCAGAAGTATCCCAGACTGCTTACCTTCTGAAAAAATTCTCCCCAGAAGAACCTGCAATGCTGTGATTTATAAGAAAGGTTAACTGCTTTCAATGTAAATTGGTAACTTACACTGACTGCCAGGATGATCACCACTGTGGGGGCACATAACTATAGGTTGGCGTTCCTGGAGCCCGATATGTGGGCATAGTAACTGGATGAGGGGCTACTGGAGTTGGGGAATGAGTTGTCAACAAAGTACCTAGGATGAAGAGAACATTTTTTTTTTTTAAAGTAAGTACAAATTCCAGTACAGAGAAATAAAGGGAGGGAGGGGAGAGAAAAAAAAGAGTTAATTTTTAAAACAATTACAGCTTGCTCATCTTCTGATTTAAAATGACCAGTATTATTTTAGACTGCAGCCCCAACCTTCCTTCAAACATTTACACAAGGGGATCATTTTGATGTTTAGTCTGATGCACACAGAGATACTCATTACTCAAAAATAGCTCTAGCAGAAACCCTGCAACATAAGCATTATTCACTGCAAAACTTTTTCCCACAGCAGGCTTTACATGCTATAACAATATCTGATGGCAGAGATAACTTGACTGCTAAATCTGAATAAATCAGTTCTTGTTTGCATTATTACAGATAGGTTTTTTTACAGACTATGGGGCTTCAGAAACAAACAGGCTAAGATAGCAGGATCTTAACAGTCTTGGTCTATAGCACTTCGTAGAAACAGTAACAAACACCTAGGACAAGCTTTCCCACATACGAAACTCCAATGCTAGCTCAGTTTGCGACACAACTTCCCTAGTTTTGAGATGCCTCAAATTAATTTGACTAGATAAAAAGCAGAATCTGAAAACCAGTTCATGGCTTTTGTTTTTTAGGTTAGTGAACTGAGCATGCTTTGAGTGAATGTGGACATTTCTTTGTACGTTAACATCCACTGAGTAACGAAGCTTCACACCCCCTCAGTAAACACAGATGAGTCTTCATTATTGGTTAAACAACATTTTCTCCAAACCACCACCACTAAAAGAGTGTGGCATGAGGAAGTCGACACCCCTAACCATTGCCTATGACACAGAAGACCTGCAGGTAGCGTAAACACATAAAATGTTGTATTTCAACATACAATGAAGGTCAGTGATATGAGGGGTGGGCTGAGAACGCTGCGTGTTCCTCAGCCTGAAGAGGCTGCTGTTTTCAACGAGGCACAGAGAATGTATTGAGAAGAGGAAGTCAGATCCTCGACACTGGTAAGGTAAGATGCAAAGCACGCAAGGTAAGTGAAATTCCATACAGATTTAAAGAAAAACTATTTTACCATAATACTAGTATCTGAAATGAAGGTATGATATCTCCATACTTAGAGATGATCAAAATATCAGCGAACAAGTACGCAATCTGACCTAGCTGGATCCCTTTTGAAGGTGCTGGACTAGATGACCTACAGAATTCTCTTCTAATCTAAACGATTTCGTGATTCTGCCAAGCACACGTCTGGCATCGCAATTTTGTAATGCAGCTGTGTTTGCCTCAAACTGAGAGCTTCATCAAGAGAACGTGAGGGTTACAAGTTCCATACCTGCTGACATTGCCATCGTAGTCCCAGCCACCATGCCCATGGTCACACCGTTCCCCCTAGGTGGTGGAATGGGAGCAGGATACATCGTCGCTGGCATGCCGTTTGGCTGCACAACTGTGGTGTGGTGAATTACGTGGGGTGGTGCTGCATACAAAGGCTGTGTGTAATAAGTGCCTTGCTGTTAGAGAAAAAAAAGTAAATTAAGTAATTACAGGAGGATATCTCATGGTGAAGATAAATGATGCCATCTTTCACAAATGTACCATAAAATAAAAGCATTCTTCTAAAGATGGAATGTATTTACAGAGTAGAAGCCAAAACATTCATTTCAACTATTCCAACTGCATTTCATTGGCAAACTCTAACATTTAGCTCTCTTTTAAGGAATTCAGCATAACATTCAAATCCAGGACCTTTTTAAAACTCCAACGCTGGCAATGGCTTCAACAAAAAGGGCTCATTCATCACTCATTCCCTTCATTTTGGATCTTTTACTGTATTAATCTATCACAGAACTTCTCTCACTATTTCATAATTTTTTTATTCAGCTGCTTTTAGCTAAAGAACCAAAAGTTTTTGACAAATCCAAATACACTAAGCAGATTGGATATACCTTGTTATGTGCGACAATTTTTTAGTTTTGTTTATTTACCTGTGCATATGGATTCTGCTGTGGATAGGCACTTCGAACTGGGTACACAGCAGTCTGATAGGGATTCGGTGACGAAGAATACGGTGGCACTGCCCCACTAGTGGGTGAACAAGATACTTTATATGGGGTGCCTGGTGTGTAACCTGAAACAAAGGTAAATCTGCATTAAAAACATGAAAAACAAGTGTCAGTACACTGCTTTCTAAAGTCAGGGTAGCAACTTTCTTAATTTCCAAACTCCTTAATCTTCCTGTGAACACTTAGCAGGCTAGCCTCAAAATCCCAGCACAAGTTCTATCATTTACATAATACTGATAACAGTCCAAAACCTAAATACTTGACTGTGTCAACTTAACATGAAAAGTTAACTGTATTTTTGCACAATTTTCTTTTCAAATCTATAGATATGGGATAAAAAAAAAAAAAGTGGATTTGTATTTTCAGAGTAATATAATTAAATACTTGGATTCAGCATATTAGGCAGCATTCCTATATTGGAGGATTTCATCCATGTTAATATTAGTCCAGTTCCAAATGCATCCCAAATTGTACTGGCAAAACACAGTAACCGTTAACTAACCTGCAGTTGCCTTCTGTAGAACATGATGCAGCACAGGAACAGCTTAATTTCAAAAGTAGGACTCATGTAAAGAGCTCCAGATGGATTATTCAGAGAACAGAGAGACACAATCTGCATCTTCCACTTCAACTTACATTTATTCATATTTGTATTTTGGCATTTTCTGAACTGGCTAAAATAAACATGAAAGGCTACACCTCTGAAACACAAACACTGTAGAGTTCATTGCAACTGCAAATTAGACTCTGAAGGCACTTCAGTATCTTTAAATCTCCTTTTTATGTATTGCATATGTAGACATACCCTTCATCTTCACTTATGAATTATTTGTATACCTTCCAATAAGACTACAGATGCCATCCGAAATAATTCTCTGGTATTCCTATTACAAGTTCCCCCAAATCAGTCCGCCTTGTAAATGCTGGGAACTGTTCAGTTTTTACAGGGATAAGTAGCAACTGCTGGCTCAGACCCTGCCTGAAGACAGTTCTTCCATAGTTTCTCCTGCCCTCACCAGACAAGGTCTCAGGAGAACAGAACAAGGTTGATGAGGCATGAAAGAGACCTGTGAAAAGCACCATTGCTGCTGCCCACTACACTCCCATGTTTATACTATGGCTTAATGGCCAGAGTGGGAATACAAACACCTTGGCAGCAGCACCCACCAGTAATGACATCCTGGGTAGTAAGCACTCAGCATCACTTATTTTGGAGAAAGCACCAAAGCCCTGTGCCTGTGCTATGCTGAAACCATCTTCAGTCTCCTGCAGGTCCACCACAGCAGGAGATGCCACATCCACAGACCGAATTTCTATTTAGTTGGAACTGTCGACTTTAAAACAGTCTAGAACATGCTGACTTCAATCCAGAGAACAGATCTGAAGCCACACAGCAGAGAGAACACTGGCATTTGTGTTGTGAAAAATCAGTCTGTGCAGACAGCATGATGACAGATGACCTTCCTTTGTCTTGCAGAAGTCTGAGTTTCTTCACAATTTCATTCCACCCTTCAAACTGAAAACTTTTATGTTAATGAAGAAATAGGTTTGCTATGTTTTTCTTTTTTTTTTTTTGATAGAATTTATCACCTTTGCAGATACTAAAGAAAGCTACCACAGCACTTAATCTGAAGTCTTGTTTTTAGAGATCTTAAGTATTTGACAAATAGACCATGCTGAGGAAGTAACTTCTGTTTCTAGTATGGAGAGCTATTTCTGTTGAATAAGCCAGCTACAAAATGCTGAACTTGAAGCATCAGTAGTGGACCACGACTATGTCCTCAGTCAAGCCCACTCTCATTCTAAAAAGCCACTGATACGGCTGCACAGGATATTTAACTTCCATTGTCACAAAATGGTACATCTGTACAAGAGATATTCTGCTTTCCCATGTAATTATTTTCTTCCTTATAGGGAGCAAAGACCTTAAAAGTAAACCATGTGGTTATTCAAAACCACAGAAATTTAAGGAAGCTACTTGTAAAAAGGTACCGAACAGTGGCACAGCACGTTCAAATACTGCTGCATGAGACAAATTTACAAAAGCTTTGATTCCACAAACGAGCAGTTACATCAGAATAGTTAATAAAAATATTAAATCCCCAGCTGTTAGGACAAAGTACTTCAAGTTTTCATCTGCCTGAATTAGAAGACCTGGACATTTTGAGCTTTGGTTCATAGCTTAAAGAGCAGCTAAAAAATGAAGTTATTCTCACTTCTGAAATAAATGCTTATTTTTCTATTCAACAGCAATAAAGATTCTAGTAGTACTAGCTTTAAAAGAAAATTAAGGATATTTGAAGATGGTATACCACAACTTCTATTTGTCTTTATTCCTTTTTCACATAAAAGTGAAAAATTTCCTACTCTTAACTTTGTTATATAGCATAAGATATATTCCAAGATTAATCAACACAAACTAATAATGTGGCAACACAATTAAGTCTACCAAGTCAAGAATCTTTCCCAGAAACCATAATCATCTATTACAACATAATGGACACAGAGGAAAAAACCCTATCAACTGGATAAAAACACTGGTCTCGTAATTTGGTAAATCTTCATCTTCCTGCAGTAGGATTTGCAAACTACAACCAGTAATAAGACTGGAACTACCTTTCAGTTATCTCATCCTAGGAACAAAAATTACAGGTACTTCTTAGGATAGCTGCAGGAATCTGATGTTATACACAGTGGAGCACAGAAGGCAGAGACACATCACTAAGGTAATCTCCACCATGAAACGGAATAGTGTATTAGTAAGTACTTGTTTGGGTGGGGGGGGTTGTGTTTGTTTAGTTGTTTGTTTTTGTTTTTTCTTCAATTACTGGAACTTATCCATTTGTTTCTCTGCCTTCAATGCAAGACCAAAGACAAGCCAAAATCAGTTCTGTACTCGCTATGCCTCTAAGCAGCAAACTAAACAGAGACACAGGTTGAACCAACCAGAGCATTCCACAGTTAGCTACACACTACTAACAGGTTCTGCAGGCAAACATTTTAGATGACTTTCTCTTGCCTCAGTAATTGCTGCCATGCCCTTTCAAGAAATCAAAACAGAGCAACACACAGCCCTGTGAAAAGATGCATTTCTAAGCAGTCATGTCATCAGTCTTCCTCACTTGTCATACAGAGTCTGATTGCAAAATTAAAAAACAAAATCTGTTTTCCTTTGTGGAATAGAACCATCACTCAGCTTAGAACACAACATTCAGGACTTGAAGCTACAGCCGAGAGAGAGATTAAGACTTCACATCTTACAGGAGTCTCCTGGTAGTGAAATGCCACGTTACAGACACTGAACTTCAATACTGCACATAGGCTTCAACAACATCAGCTTCCCGATTTCCAGTAGCAGCCTTTCCTATCCCCGTAAGTTAAACAAGGACATCCAGGGACAAATTTGTTTATGTACCATGTGTGTCTCTGAAAAACTGGCATAAAACATGCAAGTGAAAGAGTTCCTGAAGATGGCCCACATCTGCATTAACAAAGCAATGTAAAGAATTCCTTAGTATGCAAAGTAAGCACAGGAAGAATACTGTTCTATCAGATCTATGTTCCTTGTTTAAGTGGAAACTAAATACTACCAGTTTCTGTTTTGTTTCAATCATTAATACATCAAAATCATCTTCTATTAGTGAAAGCAAAACTACATAAGAGCTTAGGTGAGAGCTCTGGTTTCTCTTGTGTGTGTTTTTCCATCTCCCTTTTCCTACGCTCATCACATTCCCTTTCTCTTGAAAGACAATCATGCATGAGTAGTTACCCAAATCCTCCTCCAATATCCACTACAGACAAATTAGTTCTGCCCAGCAACCAGGCTTTCTAGACAATTAGTTTGTGGAAGACAATTTTCAGGGCAGAAAGAAGGCAGCAAGGTGAACTTGGAAAGAGATATAATTGAAGAAAAGCATGAAAAAGAAGAATTCTGAAGACAGAAGAAAAAACAGGAATCTGGAAACAACCAGGAGGATGCAAAGCAAGCAGAATCAAGAAGGAAGCGGTGAGGGAAAATGTAACGCAATCCTCAAGTATCAGCCTGAAATATAGAAATAACAGCCAAAAATCTCAATTTTTCCCTTCTCTGAAGGTGAAAGCAGTATAAGACAAGATTATACTAAATTTATCAGATGATTCCTTATGAGTCGTATTCAAAGTAATGTAAAGCTTATCCCGCAGTGTGTTATTGTAAGCCCTTCCTTTCTTGGTTCTAACTACTTCCAAACTTCAGGTTACTGCTTTGACATACCTATTACACGTACCTGTTTGGAAGGTAGGATTTGCTCCAGGATACATATTAGGGGAATAGGCAGGAGCAGCCGCTGCATAGCCCATTGGGAAGCCAGCTAGAAGAAAGAATATGTCAAAGTTATTTCCTAGACTAACTGCCCAGTCTAACTAGAATTTACTCTCAAAGATTTTCACTGTACATCTTTTAATTGAGATGACCTAACGGATGGCCTTCAGTCACACCTCCTCGACTGAAACACTGGGCTGCTCCCAAGCCACCTGCAGCTGAATGCTGGATGGAGGGAACAGCTAAGGAGTCACAAGTGTAATTCTCCCTTACATCCCTGTTTCAGCAAATCTCGAACTTTGCCAAGTAACTCTTTTAAGTTAACTGGACAACAAAGTTTTGTGCAACTATTCAATCCTCTTTCCCTCCAGAGTTTTATGATCTGATGCACATAAAACATTTATCTGAAGAAAAGATACTTTTTCACAGAAGTAAATCTCTAGAAGTCACAGTGACTCTGACTCTCCAGATCAGAGATATCCCAAGTACAGAGTACAAAGCAACCTTAGGTAGTCTAAAACACTTGGTGCATTTGACACAGATTTATTTTTACACTCAGGTAGCAAACAAGCTCACTGGTTTCAGGCACGTACTATGACAGTTACCAGTAACAAGTGATTCACTGAGGTATTGGCAAAATGCTAGGTAAACACTTCTATACCAGAACAGAACCACCACTATGGTTGAACTGACATTGCAATATACTGGCCTCCAACATAAGGCAGAAAAGCATTAGCAAAAGCTACAATTACTTGAAAAATACAAAGTTTGTTTAGACTGTAGTAAGTGAAATTTCTGAACTAATCACAGCCATTGATTTTTCCAGGAACCTATTATTCCAAACTGTAAAACTGAGTAATGTCTGTATTTAGAAAAAGAGTTACTACCACATTTTGTTATCAACATAGAATGATTTCAACTTCTCCAGATAAAAGGCAATTACTATTTGCATATTCACTGTCAGGCTTAAAGCTGCTAGTTTTACGCTACTATTCAAATTTGAGGGCTTCTATTTTGCTATAAATCCCAGAGTCCTTAGCAATTCCTCCCAACAATAGAAATTCCTTAGCTCAGGACTATATATGCTAATCTAGTTTTGTAAAGCACTCTGTAAACATATCAAGTGACATACACTTGGCACTACTACTAGGTGGTCAGCATGAATAAGATTAAGAAAAACATTAGGCTTAAAAATCAAAGGTAAAAATAACATATCCAATTCATAACAACTTTTCCAAGTGTAAATAGCTCTTCAGTTTTCAAATTCACAAGCTGCAAGTGAAAAACTTCAGTACGGCTTTACACCTTATTCAAACCGACTACACATCTGCAACACCACTTCTATGGTTTACGTTTTCAGTCCACTACTTTTTCTTCACAGGTTTAGCTCCACGGTACAGCACTCTGAGCTGCTTAAGAAAAAAGTCATCTGTGAAAAACGTAACTACCACAAGCAGAAGTTTTAATTTTCACACAGAACTTTTATCAACCTGAGAACATTTAGATATTACTTACTACTGTAAACCCATCCAACAACCTCAAATAGGTGTAGTGTAATATAAACAGCTATTAAATATGAAACAGCTTCAGAAATACAGTGACTTTAAATAATACATTCCACCTAACAATATGTTCATTACCATACAAGCCATGTAAATTAAATGGCTCTGAATGGAGAATCTGTAGCTTTTACATTAGGAGAGGCAAACGGGGGAGACTTAGTCATGCACTAGTTTTTTTAAAAATCCTAAATGCAAGTCTACTACTTTTCATTTTAGAGAACATGTTTTGTGTTTATCCCACAATCTTTATGCCTGAACCAGGCAGCTCAGCAAACTACCCGTAACAGTGTAACCCCATGGACCTTATTGACTAAGCTGAATTCAAGGGTCACAGTAAACTGACCAACTGCTGCAAGGAAGAGTTTTGAGTGATCAACTTGTAGCATGACATTTAAGGCACTTCTGTAACAACTCTACCTCAATTCCACATATTTTAGTTATGCTAATTTACAACCAAGCAAAGACTGGCAAATATACAGTAATTGCATAATTAAATACGTAATCTAATATGTATAATAGCAGAATAGAATAATAGCATTTAAACAACATTACAACTTCTACTTATGAACCTACAATAGTATATCTTCCTAAGTAAATTAAGGTACCACTTAGCTTAGTAAAAACAAGAGCTTCAATGCAATATGTAAACGGTTATAAGTACAAACGAAACCCTGGTTTATATAAATCTGTGTTTAGAAAATGAATAGAGAAAAATACAAAGTTATATTTGAATAATTCATAATAACTTTTATCTAAAGCAAAACAAAGCCTTGAAAAAGCCAACAATTACAGATACAGAAATAATTATACTGTGATATTAATTAGTAAACAACTGCTGCTTACCTTATTATAAAATTACTATAGCTCATATAGCTAAGACAGTTAGAGAATAAAACCATCCTGTGGGACTTATGGTTACATGGCATCGACTTTACAATTTATTACTGCACCATTTCAGTCACTTGACAGACCTAAAAACATTGCAACACAGTTTGGGTTTTCCCTTTATAAATACTTTAGAAATAAAGAAAGTTTGAGGAAAAAATAAGTACCTGAAAAGCAAAAATAAATATTAAAGGATTTTTGAGACAATCAGGTCAACAGTAAATTCATTTATGCACCAGTATTTAGAAGAAGGAACAGAGAAAAGTGGAACAGGAAAATAAGGATTCCAGTACACTACGCCTAAGCTGAAAAACAATTTAGAAACTGTAAGAACCAGTAGGAAAACCTAGTACAGCTACGAAGAATATAAACAGTAACAGCACAGAATGATTTCTAGTTCCCAACACAGATACCAACAAAATCACAGAACAGACTCCCCCTAAGAACAACAAAAGTTTAATTGGTTATGATACACAAAATCTGAGCTGAAAGACTCTCCATGCTCTTCCTAGGCTGGAATAATTCCCTTACTCCACAGATATCAGGAAAAAAAAAAAAAGGACTGCATCAAGAAATACTGCCTGAAATACCACATGGAGGCACACAGCCCTTCTTTTCAGCCTTCCTAAAAAGTTCTGTCCAAATCTAATTATTGCCTTATCCAGCTTCTGAACTATGGAGACATCAGAAATTAACCCTGCTCACAAACACATTAGGAGATGAGAGGGGAAAAAAACCCTGGTGAGAAACCTGATGCCAAATGAGGAGCAGAGAAAGCAAGAAATACATTTGATTTCTATTTTAAAAACTTTTTTTTGGTCATTTTCTTTGTCCCACCTTTGATGTCATGCTTCAGGCAGTCATAAAAGAGATAGCAGGAACAGGAATTAGAGGATAGAAAGGTTAACAGCACAAGCCAACTAGCAGCAGAAATAGACTGACTCTTCTTCTTGCAGGGCGTAATTATTAGAGCTCCTAAAATAAGCTGCTTTGGCAGAGATACCGAAGTTAGAAATACAACAGAACAACTAATTTGACTCTCAAAATGTCACTTTTTAAATTTTAAAAAAAAATTCAAAAATCCCAAAACAGATAATACATAAAGCCCTTCATAAGTGACTATTTCTTCTTGATTAGGAACAAAGATCTCTGTAACATAAACTAATTAAAAAACAGAGTTACTTACCCGGATAACCAATTCCTTTGGCATTTGCATAGGGAACCCCAGAAGATCCAGGGCTATACACAGGATTCATGATTCCAGTAACTGAATCGGGGGGGGGGAAAAAAAAAAGTATTTACTTGATTATAGGGAAAGCTTGAAATCTCGGCAACTAAAACAGAACTGGAAATGGGGGAAAGCGTATTGGAAGAAAAATTAACAGCGGGAAAAGCAGCAATTCAACTACTCAGCAACACTGAAACTGTAGCTACAAGCAGAAGTAAGTTTCAAAGCATCGCAGCCCTCAACTGGATAGAGAATGTCTCAGGAATGAAACATTCCCTGTTGTGGAACATGCTTTCAAAATATTTCCATCCCTAAGAGCATCCCCATGGCTGCAAATCCAGAATCCGCTGCAGGAGTTCACCTGTGTTGGACTTCTCCCATGTCATCTATCAATCACTTATCATCCATCTACCATCCATCAGTCTTTGATTCTTCCCATTGCCTTGTTGAAGCATCTAGCCATGGGATGCAAATACTTATGCTCTATTACTGCTGACATTTCAAGTCTGGGATTTCAGTCCTTTACCAGCACTAAATTCCTCCACTGTCAGACACAGCCCAAGTGTTACAGAAGTAAGTGGCAAAAGACTTTCTGTACTGGACAGCTAGCTCACATTTATTTGTTTACTTGCTTCTACATTCTTCAGAGCCTACGACAAGCTGACAGTTGGGTCCAGTCATTTCTGATTTCGTATACACACAAAGAGGCACCTACAGTTAGTATCACTGGCAGGAATAAAGCCAAATCCCCAGTTTTAAAAAGAATCTTGTACGTAAACACCGTGAAAAATAAAATGGAACTGAAGCTGTTTCTCAAATTTTCCTAGTATGCCCAAATACGGACCACTGCAGCACAGCTCACAAGCCAGCCTACCACGGGCCTCTTACAAGAGCACTGTTCGCACTTGCTTTTCTAATAATTTAGAAAAAAAATCCCTGTATTTTAATCCAAATATCTTCAGTAATCTGATGTTCGGAATACATTTACAGATTTACCAGTTTTCTTCCTTCAACTGGTCATTTTTCACCACAGCCTCCAACAGCAAGACAGGAGGGCACACTATGAATCCAGACTTTCTTATTAACTGCTAATAACCGATACCTGAGTCACTCCTCCTCTACATCTTGAGATGCTGTTTTACTCAAACAGTGTGTGTTCAGCAGCTTAACAGAATTTAACAGAATTTTGTAAATAAAGTTTATGAAGCAAAAGTCATAATTACATGTCCACTACTTTAATTACAGAATGCATTAGGGCAGGAATCTGAGGTAACTGTATCAGTATAGCTGCACTAATAAACCTATGTTAAGTGACTGTATAAAGCATAAGTAGTTTGCTTTTTAAAGTAACACTGAAGACAGCTCTGAGCCTGGAGTTTTAGCAGCATCTAGTACACAACAGAAGTAAAAGAAAGACTTGTGCCAAATTAGGAAATCAGAAAGTAAATGATGTCAAATTTTATCAGCAGCTTTCAAAAAACACTTAAACTTGATGTAAGAGAATTACAAGATTCACCAGATTCTTGGACTTTCCCACACCAACTAAGCAATAATACCAACTTAAAGAGAACTGCTTTTATTTTTTCCAGCTTCATATTTGATTACATACCAAAACAACAGAATCCCATTAAGAATGAGTTAAAGAACCTGCCATTTACCTTGCTTAGTATGAAGAAAGTTCCCCAAAACAGCATGTTTTAATCACCTGACCAACACTGAAAAAAACAGTTTGACGCAAATCTCTTTGGAAATGTTCTACATCAAACTAGTCATCTTCAAGTATAAAGCATTTTTCCCATGGAAGCCCTGTGGAGTTTTGTAGCATTAACTCTGCTGTACCATAATGAACAGGCATGTTTTACTGGACTAACACTTCACTGTAGCAACTCTGTTCTTTTCTCCTGTGTATCTGCATTTCTAAATAACTGAAATGAGCCTGTTCCCTTAGTATTTCCCTGCATTTCCTGCTCATTGGCATCTCTGCTCCTCTTTCAATATTGATTTTGTCACATTTTGTCCCTAAACTTAAAAGCCCCATAAGAGGTTCAAGCGTCACTTCGGTCTCAGCATTTCTGAGTTGTGGGTAAAAGGCTTCAGGGAGGTGGATATACTCTCCCACTCCAATATCAACAGCACTCCACACCCCACATCCCTACAAAGATGCTGCACCTCCTTGCAATCTCTACAGCAATGAGGAGGAAAGATGACTATGTAACCCTCTCACCATTCTGAATAGCAATGAGAAGAAAGAAAGAGGACTGGAAAACCAACAAGAACATTCTGTAAATATCAAGGTGTTATATATATATATATATCTCCACAACTATGGTAAGTATTAGTAGTCAATGACTGCAGAAGAACACAAGGACATACATTCTGAGGGGTGACTTAAACAGAAGCCATACGAAGCTGAAAATGTACAGAAAATCAATAGAAAAGGACAACTCAAGACTTGATCTCAAAGGAAGTAGAGAGTACGAGAAAGGAACTCCACTTAAGTAAGGAGAAAAAGAATCTATGGTTCTGGGAGCCTGCAAGCTGCCTCTTACTGGAAACAATGTCAACTTCCACTTCAAATGCATCTGTACTTCAGAATCTGTACACACATTACTCCACCTTTGGTTGAACAGGTATATACTTCCACCACTTCTGCTTTCACCACTGAAATACAAGTAGAGATCCACCAGCCTACAAAAAGCGCTTACAGTTTTTGTAATGCAGACAAAACTTCAGATCATTTCTAATTAAAAATAATTATTTTCAGGTATTCTCTGAAGGACCCAACATGTAAGTATAATTATATAGTATTACCCAGTGGTTGCAATCATCCCACTCTTACTGTAATTTTACTTGGAAGGGTATCTGTTATACTGAAATACAGAACCTTGCAGTCCACTTCCCTGTAATGCTTCAAGTCCACATCAAACACTAGGGAAACTACTATAAAGTGAACCCAAAGGATTGTGCCTTTCAACCTTTTTGTTGGCATCCCCTCCAAAGCATTCTCATATTAATGCGTATGTAAATAAGTGTCTACCCTGCATCATCTGTATATAAATTGCACAGAGTCAACTGTATATAAATTACACCCAACTAATTCTTTCAGCTGAAATGAAGGTAAATTAAAGATGCTCCGATTAAAGACTATGCAAGCATGCTTGGGAAGCACTAATGCTTCACCTTTCATTCTTGCCAAAGCCAAACAAACTCAGTTTTGATGAAGCCTGTTAAATCTTATCTTGGGACAGATACCAGGACAATCATCCTCCTCTTAAATCCACATTTCAGGAAGCTGAGCACAAAGGCCAACTGCTGCTAGTGCTGAAGCTCTAGCACTCCGAATTAGATACGCTTTTGCACATGCTTTTCCTGCTGCACTCAGAATGAGAACGTTTCTAGGAAATTCTGCTCTTAAAAACATTTTACAGAGATACATGCAAAAAACCATGGATCAATGCAAATACTGCAAAACAAACTGCGCATTCCTTTGTAACATTTTTTTTCTTACTATTTATTTTCAAAGTTGTGCAGAAACACTATCAGAACAAGATCTACTGAATGCCACTTTGTGCTCATTATATGACAACTCCATCACAAGAGTTGGAGAAGAATCTCCAAGTACCTTGCCTAAAGCACACTATTGTGGTCCACTAATACTTTCATTCTTGAAACTTAAGCACGCTCACATGAACTCATTATAGTATTTAACATCTATCCATCCTGGAATACATTTAGAATGCTTGTTTGCTATGAAACTGTACGAACAACCCGGTTTCCACTTACATACAATTCCTTAACAAAGTTAAGGACCATCTTGGTAATGTTCTACATTTAACCCACTTGATTTCCAGTCAAAGCTTAATAGAAGTAAAATACAATTCCTAAATGCCCAGTAGTTTGTAATGTAAAAAAGTAATTTCCACTGCTAAGTAACAAAGAAAATAGTTCAGGACACTTCAGCTCTTCAAATAACTGACAATGATTAAAGTAGCAGTTGCATTATGTTCTGTTAAAACTTCAGCCACTTTGCTCTTTGATGCAAATCCTAGGCCAAATAAAAGGCACTTTTGTCACAATTAAGTCTTAAAAGAGGGGGTTTATATCAGCAGGCATTGAAGACTTCCTACATCTAAACCAACACATCCCACACTGCACTGGTATTTGCAGGTAGTGCATACTTCTTCTATTCATCCAAGACCTCAAAAAAGGTCACTGCATTTTACCGGGAAGCTGGAACCAATGCTTACACAGAACTGCCGTGCTGCTGGAGAGCAATCCTGCTCCCTGTGCAGGGACAGCAGTGGCACCCTTACCCTTCAGTAAGTTACATCAGCTAAATCGGTTGGCAAAACACAGGGTTTTGCTGGAGCTTTTTGGGCAGAGGGTTGCTATATTTTCTTACTACCAGCTTGAGAGAGCTGAAACACATCCCCAAATGGCTAAAACAGCCCCAGTGCCAATGCAAGGAAGGGAGCAGGACTGGATAGTGGCAATACAGATTGAGGTTGTAGAACCACAGCCTGGAGAAGGACAACTAACAACTTTGCCCAAAGTTCATACATAAAGTAAAATGCAAAGCTGGAAACATTCACATGCAAGTCTTCCTCCCCTGCTCAAGTTACAAGATGTTCTTGTCATTAAAGAGAAATAATGAAAGTCCTGCAATCACCCTTCTATGTTTTGTATGCATGCATTATTTTTAAGACTACAAAGGAATAGAGGAGTTTAGACTTTTTAATCCTTTCTAATGACTACAATTCTCATCTGTAAGCCTATTCTACTAGTGGTTTATTATAGGTTTTTTGTGTTGAAATACACATACATTAACACCAATACTACTTCCATCCAGTATCAGTAAAAACAGAGACAACACGGTTATATATTAAAGACTCAGAATTACTTATAGGTGTCATTCACAGAAAGAAAACCTTTACCAAAAATTTCATACTAAGATCCTGCTCGTGAACCAACTTCATTTGTACATTAGTGGCATCGTTCTATTCTAAAAACCAAACCAAAAACCAAACAACAAAAAACCCACACACAAACACAAAAAACCCGTAACAGAACATGAACAAAACCTTTTTTCTTCAGAAAACCTTCTATGCACAGAAATATTAAACAAATGGCCCAGCATTTCTCAAAGCCTATGATTTCTGTTGTTGCTACTGCACAAGGGGGTAAAAGTTGTCCAACTCCAATACTTGCATCTCCTGCATAACTCTGAGATCACATACATTCTTATTTCAAAGTGGAATAGTGCAGCAAAACCATCAGTTCCTCACAGTAAGCATCTTAGATGCCTGTCTGTTGCCAAATTTAGGGGAAGTTAATCAACTATGAGAAATAGAAAAAAAAATCAAATTGGAAGAATAAAATTTCACTACATGAAGGAATCATATTCACAACTTCTTAGTTAAATCTTGAAGATCTGCTTCTTGGTAAATTTTATCATTAAGTTTTCAGTTTATACCATGTTCCTTTTTAAAATAAGATGAAACTGTCACAAGTTCCAAATTGAGACAAAATCTCCAGAAGCCTCTTAATTCCTCCTACTTGTTAACCTGAAAGTTAAAGTGTGTAATTACTACCCCAAACATACATGTTGGGAAGCGTGAGTTATACAAGCATGGAAGTTTTATGACACTAACAATTATACATCTTCCAGTAAAATCACATTAGAGCAGACAGAAAGTCTAGTCAAATTAGGTAACTTGCAGAGTGCTACTGAACATTTAAGAACAAATTAAGCCCAGATCTTCTCATGCTGAGAGCTGTATACCTTCCCTTACTTAAACCTCAACTTATGTTTCTCAGAGCACGGAATTCATGATTTGGCTGGTGTTTATGGTTTGGCTCCAAGCATTCTAGAAAAGCACTAAAAGTACAGTTTGCATCAGGCTTTTGTTCTTTTTGTCTCACAACTCTTCCTACAACCTACAGATGACCAAAACTCTATTCTTTCCTCCAGCTCACAGATATAAAGGTAACAGCACAGATACAACATCCAAGCCACACACAGACCTTCACATGCAGTGGAAGCCTACTGATGCTATTTATTTGAAAATCCAACTGACTAATCTCCTCATGATGCTATACTGAATTTTTACGAAGTTCTCAACTTGACGATCTCCAGTATACATCAACAAAACAGCGTTACAGACATCCGTGCATTCAAAATCCACCTACTCCACACAGGTAAGCAGAGGTCCCGGCAGTGACACAAAACACAAGGGGACGAGAGCCCGGCGGCCGCGGGCCCTGCCCGCACAGGTGCGGCGAGGCGGTTGGGAACCGGCTCCCTCCCCAATTAGCCCATCACCTGCCGCCGTTTAAAGACCATTTGGACACCTGTTAAAAGGAGCCCTCCCAGCCCTCGAGCGAGGCTGAGGATAGCGGCTGCCCGCGGTGCCGGGGCCCACAGTGCGCAGGGCCCGGGATGGCGCCGCTGCCAGAGAAGGGGTCGCCCAGGTGGCTGAGGGGGAGCCGCGGAGCGGTGCGGCCTGCCCGAGAGGCCGGCGGCGCAGGCCGCGGAGGCGCCGGGCCCGGCTCCCTTACATAACGGGCCGGGCGCGGCGGGGAGGAAGAAGCGGCTCCGGAAGCCGGCGCCACCCGCGGCGGGCCTGGGCGCCTCGCACTCACCGGGCTGCGGCGCTTCGTGGTGGCGGCCCGGCCGTCGCTGGCTGGCTGTCTCGCTGCGTCTGTGTGTGTGTGCGTGCGGCCGTACGTACGCGGGTGCGGAAGGCGGGGCGGCGGGCGGGGCCGGACGGGCGCTGCCTGCGCGGGGAGGGGGGACAGTGGCCGCCGAGCGACTCCGGCTGCTCCGCGGCCGCCGCACCGAACAACTGCGCACCGACCCGCGGCCGACGTCACTTCCGCGGGGGAGGGGGCGCGCGCACCTAGCCCAGGGGGCGGAAGCCGCCGTCACGTGCACGGAAGCCCCCGGGCGCTGCCCCCCGCAGCACGTGACCCTTCGGCCGCCATTATCGCTGTCGCTGAGCGGGGCCCGGAGCGCGGAGCGGCCGGGGGATAACAGCGGCTGTCAGCGGCCTCCTGCCAGGGCAGCTCTCGGCCACGGCTGCCCCGAGCTGCCCGTCTCCCCCGGGTGCAGCGGTCTTGGCCCCGGGGACGGAGCGCCTGGCGGCCCCACCATCGCTGAGTGCGGCCGTGCCTGCGCTGAGCCCTCGGGGCCGCACGGGCACCAGCTTGTTTGTCAATAGTTTTTGTTTGCCGAGAGCAGGCAAACCCGTGAAGCTTTTCTAGAAATCGGGACTGTGCTGACCCCTGTACAAAACCGACACAGACGAGCAAGGTGAGCTTAAACAGGTTGTAAGATTGTAGGTCAGGGAGCTTTCTAACAAACTCTCCATCCTCTGCCTGGCGGGTGGCAGCCACCGCTGCAACTCTAACACCGAACCAGACGTGCCAAGGGCACGATTTGATCCTCAGACAAAACACACTGACATCAACTTAAAACTAACGTTTTGATAAAGGACTAAGTATCTGCCAAGGACAGGACGAATTAGCCATGTATGGTAGGTTAATCTGGACCAGAGACAGTGGAAATCATTGAACACGCAGCAAGATACAAAGTGACAGCTGTGCGGAATTCACATTGCCCGTCCTTTAAAACATCACAGGCAAAGCTGCACACACTTGGGGCAAAAGCCGGAGTCAAGACAATACTCGTCACTGCTCAGCAGCTGTTAAGGAAACATAACTTTGTGAGCACCTGGAGGCAGCCTGAGCAGAGAGGATTTGTGCAGAAAAGTGTACAAACAGTGCCGTTAGTTCAGAGGTGTTCTTGACAGGCACTGTGACTATCAGACAGCGCGCTCCAGCATGACAGCAAATGTTACTGACTGATCTTAGGTTGCACAGAACACACAAGCCAGCGTGCTGCTGGAAAGAACGATGCTGGCACCAAACCCAAACAAACTGCGACAGGCAGGAGGCAAATGGCCCAGTGCCATATGTGTGGTGAGAACTGCTGAGCACGCACTGCAGGGGTGCTCTGAGCAGCAGCCCTGCTCCCCGAGCAAGCTGCTGGTCTGGGCCGACAAATGTTACACATAAACCAACAACTCCTTAAATCCCAAAGGGATGACAATAGAGGATGCCAGAGCATCTTTTTCTTAGAGAAGAACAACAGGTTGAGCCTTGTCCGATACACAGCCTGCACAAATGGGCCAGGCATCCATAGGCTTACCTGATGTTACAGGGCACCTCAGACCCCTGCTGAACTCAGGGAACTAGTTTCGCTAAAATTTCCCTTGCCTAGGGACATGCAATACAAATAGCACCCTTTTCTGTTACCCTGCCATGCATCATTATTAAAAACCATGGGGGTATTACTATTTATGCTAGAAAGTATTCTGCAAACTATGCCTAAATTGTAAATTTGAACTCGTCTCATGGTGTAATAACATACACCATGGTGGAAAATATTCCAGCCACAGCAAAAATCTGATACCAAAAAGATGACAAAGCAACAATCTAAACTCTCACACACGTAAGCCAATCCCTGGCTAGTTTAGCCAATTATTAGTCTCATATATAAAGTATATATCAGCTGTACGGTGCACAAGTCTTGTCAACCAGTAAAATACAAACCCTTAAATGTGGTTGGAAAAAAAATCACAAAAAGATGGAAATTATTTTTAAAAACTGATAAAACTGAACACCTGATACTTCTCTTGTACAATGTCATAGTTACAGTAGTAAAGTATGGAAGTGATAATGCTCTCTGTAGCAGAATTGCACTGATTCACAGCTTGCTGACATTTCTGACAGGTAGGACAGCTTGCTCTTTTCTAAGTATCCTCAGGTGTCTCCCTCTTATTGTAATACACTTTCCACAAATGTGAACTGAGATACATCAATCATGCTGGTCAGTCACAGAGGAATACTACAATAAATCGAGAGCTGGTGCATTGACTCCAGCTACATTACAAAAAGAATAGTACCATTAGTATATAGACAGGAATGAGTATAATGGTGACTCAGAAATACTGTCTCCAGCACTACATGGCAAGAGTTTTCCTCTGAGTGTGGTTTGTTTGTGCAAGAGGAGAGAGACCTGTCTGGGGGATGAGAGGTCATAACCACTGAAACTGCGCTAATGATACAAAAAAATTGCTCGAGCAGATATATTCTTAGTTCAATATATCTGTTTGAGGGGACTCCATTTGCAGTAATGAGGAAGTGACAATAAAGGCACTACAGGGAAAGATACCATCAACAGTGACATGATACGTGCTCCAAAATGAATTCCTGTGTTTTGTGGAATATTCTGTAATATTTGAAACAGCCAGCACCTCACCATCTACTATTCTGCACTGCTAAGAATTTCCTCTGCTATCATCTGTCTCATCTGGAATTGCTGGAACTGTTCTGGCAATCTGAGCCACCTACAATATCTATGGACTCGCCCCAAGAGGCAGATAACTGGGTTGGACGGCCACCGCCCGGCGGCAATTAGAAGCTATTGCAATAGTGTGACAAGTATTTATTTCTGGCTGTTTTTCAGCTTTTTATTTAAATGATGGGTAGTTATTTACTGTCTTCTAACTACTTCGTTTGGTGTTTTCTGGTGGTTTTGAATTGTGCTGTCTGTGTATTTTAAACCCATCATACAAATTCTAAAGGAAGCAAAACTTACTGGCATGCAACTAAAAACATGTGATAGAGATATGTGAAGGGTCATGATAATTCAGGATACATTTTAATAGCCTGTCTATATTGTTCAGCAGTCTCAGATGAGCCTATAATTAAAAAATACCCCTAAGAGTTGGAATCGGGATTGAAAAATAGATTTTAGACAGTTTTGATTGCTCTCAATAAGACTGGTAAATGCTATACAAATATTCATGAGCTTTTCTCGTTTTTGGCTTCTTCCATTCCTACCCCTTTCTTCACCATTCAGGAGCTTTTCACATGCTTCTCCTTCTTAGTTTTTTCTACAACATCAAAATGCCACCTCTGTAGTCCTTATCACTCTTTCCATCACTAAAAGTCTTCAAAAGTTATTTTTTGATCAAACATTTTGGGTGACAAGCACAATGCAAAGGGTGGTATGCAGATTAAGAAACGTGCAAATGTGTTCTGATTTTCTGAGAGGACCTGTCAGAACCCCACTGCTACATCAACCACATGAAAATATCTCAGAATGCTGCTATCCCTGACTCCCTTTCTCAATAGTGGACACATTCCCTTTTTATATGAGTTTAATTCTTTGAGGATTTCTGTATGTGACACATGCTTTTCTATAATGACAAGACCATCACAAGTATCTTCATCAGGTACACAAAGCCTCTGAGAAAGATAGCCCATGTGGACCCCAGCTGTAGCACAGATCCAATTCAAATTCAGCCATGACAGATTTACTATTTGGCAGAACCATTGCTTTTGAGTCTCTTTTATGGGCATCAGAAGTATTTTCGCTCAGTCCATACCTGCTTTATACATAGCTAACATAAGCAAAGTATGCTATGCTGCAGCATTTCCTTCTCCATGATATACATGGAGTTTTTCATAGGCAGTCAACTTGGCTCTTGATTCCAAAGCGCAGTATGATAAAAGTAATATCTGTAGTTAAATAACCAGACAAAATTCAATTGCCATCATAGTGGGGACTGACAATGTGTGACAGAAAATATTATAAGAACTTCATAATGATCCCAAACAAACATCTGAAAGCCAGGAATTACAAAATTAAAGACGTGAAATTAAACAGAATTTGGAATGTATGTAAATATCAAGGTCTCATAAATCAGCTCAAGTCTACTCTGTTATTACACAGATAAATATAAATCTACGAGGTAAAATCCTTACTCTACTGCTTAGATTTCTTTTCCACTAAATGGAGGCAGATTTTAGGCCACTGTGTCCTATTGGGAAACATGTGGACAGCTTCTGTAGATGCTATATAGCTGCTCTAAGGTGGAGCAAATACTAAGAAAACATGCATTTCCTGTGTTTGTATTAATAACAGCTTACAGCAAGGACTGCTGTGTTGTGGCATTTAGTGGGACTTTACAAATGTTTGTTACTGTTGTGACTTATTTTAATGATACAAATCATCAGCTACAGTTTTGCTGAATATTGTTGAAAGCACTGTAATAATCTCCTTCCATTCCAAAAGCAGAGGAGAGAGACTTCCCAGACCTGTGGGCCATTAGCAGTTGTTCTGGCAGAGTGAACACCTGCTCTGTTTTTATAGTGCTGTAAGTCTCCATGAGCCTCTACGAATAAAACTGACAAATTCTTTTGTTAGATTTTAACAATAAAAACTCTACATAGAGCCAGTTAGAATTCCCCCTTCAACTTCAAGATAAGTAAACTGCTACAGATAAATGTTTAGCATCATTCTAACTGGTATCAGTAGAATATTTTACAATTCCCAGGGAGTGTTATGGAATACTACATTCAGTTTTGTCCTATATTTGCCAGAATCAAGAGTAAGAATAATACCGCTTAGAAAAGGAAGCCAATTTGTATTCTGTCACTGACCCATTGCTTTTTATTTGATGCTAATGTTTTGAAGGAGACAGAGAGAAAGGGTTAATTCAGTGTTGTGAAAAGGAAGGAAAAATGTTTTGATATATTAAACAAAAATATCTATTAGTTTATGCACCCTTTTTCATTTGTTCATTACTAAAGTGAAAGAATATATTTGACCTTATTTATTGTTAAGGTCATAAATTCCTGATTCTATTTCTTTCTCCAGACAGTACAACAAAGAATGACTTGAGTCAAGCAGCAAGAAGTTGGGACCTTTGCAGAGTCTTCTGTAGACAGACACTAGCTGGTGTTGTTCATGTTCCAGCCTCCTGGAAACTGAGTAACAATACTAGTGCAGAAATGGCCGAAAAGTATTTGCTTCAATTCAAAAGTCTCTCTGCAAAATTAGGATTATTTCCTAGAATCTGGAAGTAAGAAAAGAGAAAATGGAAATATTTTTCTGGTAGTCCTGATTTTTACGTATGTTTCGAACATATCTGATGCTGGTAGTTCCTGTTAACAGCACATTCATTTTTGCACAATGCAGATGTTTAACTTTGGTGTACTTGCAAGGACTTTGCTGCTGCTATTTCTCCTTTTTCTTAAAATTTATGTCCTGTTGTGAGTGAGGGCTATGTTCTGGAATTCAGGGATATAAGCAGTTGTCTTTTATGGAGGATAAATGTAGGAAAACCACATTTCTTTATGGGTAGACCATGGAACCATTAAGTACCAGCACCCAAAACACAGACTGCCCACAAGAGCGCTCAGCAGTCCCAGCTGCGTGGGTGAAGGGGTTTCAGAGCCAGCCGTCGGCAGGCTGGCACTGTCTGAGAGCATCGGGTTCCTCTGCCCAGGACCGACACACCATGGGAGGCTCTGACAGAGGAGCCACAGAAAGCTATAGCGGCAGTAAGGACCAGCTTTGGGATCATGGCCAGAATGAGTTGTCCGACCAACTGCTAACTGGAAGAGACTAGATACTATCAGTAAAGAAACTGCCTTTGTTTAATTCCTCCTGTGACCAAGGAAATGGACCTTTGTATGTTCTTTGGAAAAGAAAAGGGCTAGATCAAAGTAGTACCCTGCTTCATTCTCAGTTTCTCCTAGTGGAAAACAACTGACAAGATTCCAATACAGACCACTGACTTGGGTCAAACCCAAGCGCTATATTCTTGATTTATAATTCCACATGAAGCAGTGTTCTGGGGGTGTAAGGTAGACAGGGTGGAAATGGGAAACAGACTAAGTGTGCAAGGGGTGCGATTTGAGAGATTTGGGGAAGTGGCTTTGTTAAAAACATGCAGTGCATCCTTACTCTGCAAAGCCTTTAAATACCTGTTTAATCTTAACCATATGTGCACATCTCACAGAAGAGTCCTTCTCCCTTTCTCTTTCACTTCTTGTCCCCAGTCTACACTGAACCCAAGCAGAGGCAGTTAGACATCAAGTGCCATTTGGCCCTGGAGCAGGAGACTGGTGCAGGCTCAGTCAATTCGGGACTGAGCACATGCAGCCTGTCAGCACGTAGGAGTTCTCAGGGACTAAACTGTGCTTCATGCAGATAGAAACATTAGCAAATTCAAACTATGAATTTTAGGAAGGCAAGATAGCGATATGAAAGATGAAATTTTTCAGAAGATTAAAACTTGGCCAAATTTCGGTTAATTCTTAGTAGGACGGCAAAAAGCTGTGTCTGTGTCTGACAGCAAGACATCACCCATGTGCTCTACAACCCTGTCTCAGGGCTGGCCGAAAAAGCTGCAAGAATCTTGTCTGTGAAGGCAAAAGGTTGTTTTCTTCCATAGCCACGTTCTTGGCTACAATTGAAAGAAATTAGCTGAAACTTCAAATTATCAGCACAGAAGAAATCTCTGGAATGTAAATTGGGCTAAATGGCATTCAACCTGAGTGGCCTCAATTTGGCAAAGTCATAAGAAGTTGAAAATATTTATAATGAGATGTGCCATTGCCAGACAATATTCATCATAACTTTATGATATGTTCATCATAAATATATGATATCATAAGTATATGATATTACAGTGCTACTACATCACTGAAGATTTCATAAACAGAAATATCCTCAAATAATTATAGGTACTGGCAGTAAAATTAGAAGACAGAGTTGGACATTTCAAGGATGTTGAATTTGTGGCAAAAAATGTTCAAAGTGGCTGTGAAGTTAAATGGGTAGTTGCTATTTACAAATAAGATTATTACATACTGTTACCATGGAAACCTGAGATGGAAAATACAAAGCCAGTTTAGCTTCATCTTGAAACTGCCCTGATTGGGAGGAAAACAATATCTGACATTCCTCCAGCAGGAGACTAATTGCCCCTCCTAAAGAATGTACAGTATGGTTCTCCATATTTTTAGCTATTATGCAAAGTTTTAAAACTCCAACCTAGGATAATAGATACATATGTTGTTGAGAATCACAGCACAGCTTGATTTATTGTTTTTCTTATGCTATTTACTGAAATGGTAACTATTAAACATCTTCTAAGTCTGCTTCAAGTGATTTTGTGTTACATCTCAGTATATGGCCTGGTAATTCTCCCCAAGTATACTTTTTCCTTATCTGTGTTTCTGCTTTGACAATATGAGTGAGCATGCTCTAAGGATGTGACTCGTTTCCATCAAAACAAGCTTCCTGAGAACCTCAAAAGAGGCAGGGAGATGACCACTGGCCCTGCAAATTTTTAGGACAATTCTGAATCTGAATCAGTTGGCAACATAAACTGAACAAGTTATTCCTAAATAAAAGATGTACCCAGTGAGATTGCAGCAAGCACTAAGGCTGGAAATCAGAAAACTACACAGATGGTACAATATGTGTGTGTTCTGGGAATCATTCTGGTGCTGAAAATCTCCTTCTGAGACAGATGCACAGAGCCACAGAAGTGTTTGCTAACAGACACACATGCTACACCTGCAATGTTGTGTTGGATCTCCCGTGTTCGCCCAGTATCTGTACACAAATGGAGCTGGCATTTTCAATGTGCCAAGGCTAGACAATCAGTGAGTAAAAGGTCTTGTTACCATAGGATGTTCCATTAAGGATGTGATTAAAATCACAATTCCAGCCTGAGTTTGATCGCAGAAATAATTGCACTCTGTTTGACCTCTATCTCCGTCCCCATCTTGGCAGTGAAACCTGATGACCAGCTCCACTTGTCCCACAAAGTCTTGCATTCGAAGAAGTGCAGCAGGCCAAGACCAGCAGGCATGTGGATGTACACTGAAATTTTAAGATCAGTCTTTAAATTTCTTTGATACTACTGTTTCTTCTTTCAAACAGTAAGTTCATTCCTTTTGTTATATATACCAGCTTACAAGCTAGTAGTTCATTTTATATGGACACAGAGAGTCCAATTTACATCATCTGCAATTCTTACCTATTTCATTGGGAAGAAGTGTTGTTCTTGCTAAACGGAAAGAAGTACCATTTGCAAAACTCTGGAACTTGTTATTTTTCTTCTTTTGGAGGACAAACTCCTTTCCAAAAGCTGTGCTGTTTGACAGCTGAATGCCCTTTGGCTTTGTCACTTTTCACAGAGTTTTTAAAGTTATTCCAAATTATTAAAATTACCAACAGTGAGACCCGGCACTGAAACACTTTTGGATGGTAATGATTCTACGCTTCTGCTCTGATAGATACCTGTCTCACTCAAATACACATTTTAAGCACTTTAAAGCAGAAACATCTACTAAGATTAATAAACTCAGCTTGACAGTTCCTAGTCCAAGTGCTTATCATGGCAAAGACAGAAGTGTTGAGTAGTTATTGTAGAAAAGCAAATGGTAATTATCTGCAAGACATTTCCATGGCACCTTAAAGAAGAAGTGAACATTCAGTACTCTCTGCACCTCCCCTGTGGTAATGCTCACCAGTGATTTCCATTTGCCTATCAATCTATTCTGCTAGGAAAGTTCAGGTAATCCAGCCAAATGCTGACAATTCTGTGACGATAAGGCCCTACAGAGAACTGGTTTCTTCAAAAACTATTGTCAGAACTTTATTAGGATTAGGAGAACTTGATTTTCACAAAAAACAGTTAAACAGTTCTTCCTTGTGTTCACTCTCTATCAAGCCTGTACCTAAAACTTTCTTCAGTCGCCTATACTGCCAGGCCCCTATACTGCACAGACAAGCCTCTGTTCTTGTAACACCAATCCCTACAGCAAGAGTCAATTATTTCATTGTTAATTAGACATTAGCCACAAGGCTGACCACAGCCGTGAAGATGTGAGTAAGCACAGGGAAATGGAATTTAGCTATGTCTAGTTTGGGCAACATTTAGTACATTTCACTTTTCAGTGCAAAGCCTGCCCCACCAAATTGGTGGCCTCCCTCTCATTTTTAATTACCAATCTCATGCTATCCGATCCAGACACAACCTTTATCAGGTAACCATATTGCCCGCATATGATGTTCTGCATTGCTCTTCTCTTACTTGTTAAGTAATATCTAGGGAAGTACTATATATTAAAATGCCATTCAATAGGGATATTTTTAATTATTCTGATGCTGCAAATTATGAAATCCTATTGCGGCTAACACCCTCATTAAATAAATATTTGTTCAGGTCCAGAAAACACTTTTACAATGAAGCTAGGCTACATTTAGTGAAATAGCTCATCTTTCATAGCCCTCTACCACAGGAAAATACAGTTCTCAGTTGATGTCTTCATTTACAATATGCTGTTTTGCATTGTGGCTCTGTTTAATGAATAAGCAAAAAATGACACTTCACTGAGACTGATCCGTAAGACATTAATAAAATTACTGTATTGCTTATCTTGATATAAGCAGTGTTTTCAACTGCATTCTCTGATATGTGATGTTAAACTACCACATAAAATAAAGACTATTTCAAACCTTCATGGTGCTCTGGATTTTGCATTCCAATTTCTGAATTTGCTAGCAGATATGTTAAAAATCTCAAGCACAAACTCTTCCTACAGCTATGGATCTAAGAACTGCCTAGAATACAATTCATTCCAGCGAATAAAATACATCACATTTTCAAGATAAGAACAGAACATTACTGCTTTTCAAGAGGCTTTATGTGAATAACTAATGGGTGAAGTCTTCAATTAGCAACAACAAGCCTTATATATCAACCAACATTTTTAATGCTTTTTTAAAGCCTCTGGAGTACGTAATGCTGTTTTGTTTGTTTTGGTTTGTTTGGTTTTTTTAGGCTAGGTACATGCTGCTGTTTTTAGCAAACTTCTGCAAAAAGATGTAATCCTCCACACTTGCCTGCAAATGTTCGGTGCTCTCATAGCTTGTACAGCTTAACACAGAATGTGTTTATTAACAAGTGCTGCTTTCTGTTGAGACCTTGACTTTAAATTCTTCATGACTTTCTGACACTAGTTGCTTTTTCTAAAGAATCTGGATTTTGTAAACTGGTCTTGGTATGAAAGTACTACCTGACCTCCATAAATTGAATGCTGGACTAGGTGACTCTTTGTTTGCTGGATCATAATTGCTTTACTGGTGGATTAATGGTAGGTGTTCAACTCTGCCTATGTCTAATAAAATCTTATTTGCAGCATAGGTAGTCTACAGAATTTATCAACTGATGTCTTACTATGAAGTCAACTTTCTAAAATATAAGGTTGGACACTGAACTTTAGATGAACTGATTTCATTTTCTTTTCCTACTATCAGTTGGAGAGGTATCATCTAGTCACAAAAAATGTTAGAAATATCAGCTTCACCATACAACAGTGAGACAAATTTCTTTTGACAGGCAGAAACAATTCAAATAAAGAAAACTTGGTAGCACCACATATTGATGGAAGTGTGATTCACAATCACCATTAAACTTCTGTAAACAGTCTACTACGAAACTGAAGGCAACGAATCCGATGAAAATAAGTAATGCATAGGAATGCATCCAATGTGCTACTCACAGCTTTCTGTATTGCCTTGCCCTTTAGAGTCCTGCATTTTGGCATAGGAACAATGCTTGTTGTGGTATCTGTGTTATTTTGTGTTTCTTAATGACTGTATAAAGCTCTTCTAAACTGGATTATGTCTAGTATTCTTTCTAACATCTTTCTTCCCTCATGTAACCCATACCTTCAAGGAAACATAGGACAAAGCTATGAAGCATCTCTGATAAATTTCAATTCTGTTAAAAAAAAAACCCAAACAAAGCAACACAAAACAAACAAAAACCCCAAACAACCAACAACAACAACAAAACCCAAGCAAATTAGTAATTCTGAGTATCATGAGCTCACTGCATTTCCACAAGTTTCCAGAAAATGCCAGATACACCCTATCTAAACAACCTCTTAGTACGTGACCTTGTGGTACATGTCTGATCAGTTCCACGGAATTTCCCCTGCACTTTCTTCCCAATTCAGCTGGCTGACCTCAGTGTCACAGATTTTTTTCTCTGCCAATGCAGAGGCTTTCAGCAGCAAAGATGAGGAACAAAACAAAACCCTCAAAAGCAAGGTCCCCATAACAGACACAGTGGCTTCAGCCACACTGTTCTTGGTTCATGCTGCAATCAATCAGATCCTGTTCCAGGAGCCCTGTGACCGCAGCCAGCTGCCCTCCCCTTCCCCTGCCTGCCCTGCAGCAGCTGCTCTCTGCAGAGCACAGCCTGGGCATGGGCTGGGCAGCCACCGAGGGCTGGAGGGTGAAGAAAGAATGAAAACTACCCTGGTGTTACACACACGGGGCACCTTGCTGGGCTCTGATGAACCAGAGCCTAAAGTGGGTAGAGGTTTTAAAATGAACCAAAATATAGAAACAAAATAGTCAATTACCCCCCTAAGCAATTACTTTCAAACAAGTCCAATGCCAATCTGGACAAGGTACTGATAAGCATGTATTGGGTAGACTGCATATCCTTTGAGGGTTGTCTTTCCACAAGTTTTCTGTTTAGATAGGCAGTCAGGCATTTTGACGTACTGCTGGCTCATAACAACAGCTCCCAGAGTGAGAGCCTTTCTCTGCACAAGTGAGTCATGATGGGCTTTGTTACACTGGATCTATTCTTCCCGTGAAACTGAGTTTTTAAATAAATCAATAATGTCTTTGCAGCTGCAATAAGCATCTTTCACACACATACTGCTTTCATAGCACTTATGCATGTGACAAGAGTGCTGGAAGATGTAAATCAAAAGAGTATTCTCCTCAGCTGTCCCCATCCCCTTGAAAGCTCTGTTTATCCCCTGGTAAACTGAGTGCACTCAGTGTATCACTGACATGAAAATAATCAGGCTACTGTCTCCATCCCTTCGGCGCGTACCTCACTCCTTGCCAGTCCTCTCAGCTGAGGCTGGCAGAGATGATTCCAGCAGTGATGATTTTTTCTTTAGCTTCATCGTATAAAGAGTGACACCAGGAACTAGATACCCTTTTCTTCCCTAGCTGGCAGTCTTTTGACACAAGAACAAAATAGGAGTCTTATTTCAACTTGGCATCATTTTTGCCTCCATTTTGTGTGAAAGCAAAGGGTTCCCAGGACGTCAAGGAAAGTTTTGATGAGGGCAAGTGCATGGATGTAAATGAGAAAAAAATCCATTTGTAAAACCTGACATCCATGTTGTATTTCTGTTATAGTTGTCTTACACATAGAGATGATGTGTTTTATTCCGACGCATGCTCCATGAATGAAGTATAAAAGAAAACTGTCAAGTTCCTAAGTAAATTATTGGGCATGCTTCTTACTGTCTCATAAGGAAAGGGCATTGCTGTAGGTCATCTAATTTACAGCTCTTTCTGTCATCATCTGCTTTTGGATTCAAAGCACGAAAGCTGGGGGTTAGAGCATTAATGACCTACAGAGGTGAGAGTATTAATGACATACAGAGGTTCAATGGATAGAAACAAAAGAGAAGCATGCAAGTCAATTAGCAGCAGAACTTGGAAACGACAGCAGCCAGCCCTCAAGGACAGAAGTTTGCAAGAATGATTATTACAGTGCACAAGTGCTAGGGAATTCAACTCAGGAAAAGGAAAGCATGCTAGACTCAGAAAAAGAGAACTTGCTGTCATCACCTGCTTATGTGCATTTTAAGGGTAATATTAATGTCTTCCAGCATTTTTTTAATGTACCTATGCTTTTTAATGGGACAAGCGTTATTTAGGTATGAGGTGGAGCTCAGTGCTATTGCAATATTAATGAGAGTACTATACTCAAGGAAAGAGCTAATGGATCTTTAAGCAAGCTGTGGAGAAATGACTACTCCTACGCAGTGCAGACACCTCAGGTGAGCAATAGTGAGTGTTAGAGCTGCTATTTAAGTTGATGCCAATGTTCTCTTTGAGTGAAAGTGAATGCATGAACCCCCATGCTCTGTACTTCTCAAGGAAGAAGTCATCTTGGACCACATTTTCAAAACACTTCCAAGATACAGCGAGAAACCCTAGACCCATTTTTTTTTTACTTAGTGGTAGGCCTCTCGTACCCCTATATTGGGAGAAGGACCACTCTAGGGTTTACGTTTATTCAATGGAGAGATAATGGCACCCTTAAAGAGTGATGGAAATCAAGATGGGTAGAAGCACTCCTTGGAGATGCCTTTCTGTCTTCTGGATATTATAGGGGGGATCTAAAGCAACTACATCTTTGTCCCAGTGTCTGAAGCTTGATGGGATGAATTGGTACCATAGAAGTATTTGAAAAGTGCCTCACAAAGTTAAGAAGCAAGATGATGGACGTCCTTAGATTATTTATAAAATTGATTCCTAACTGCTTCTTTAGTCACCTAATAAATTTGCAAATCTGGACTTCTAAACATACAAATGGGGACAGCCTGAGGAAGCTTCCAGGGAATCCTATTACACATTGTAACTTGGCTGGCTTCATTTAGGCTCTGTCAGCAGTGGAATCATCACATTACAGTGGCTCAGTGGCTGGCAAAGCAAAGAGCACTATGAAGGGATTCAGAAATGAAATGTCTCCAGATTAGCAATTATCTTCATTGACTCATTGAGTTTGAAGCCAAAAACACACTCAGTTAATCTGAACTTCCACACTATTCTCTCACCCATATGTGCAGCATATTTTCCTTCACCTTTACAGCCTATCTTCCAGAAAGCTGTCCCACTTCGAATAAAAAACTTTAAAGAATGCCCTGTGAGCATAAGCAGTTAATTTCAGGAATTACTCGCTATGCCACTGCATCAAAACCACCAGTTAAAATACAGGGTGTTTCAAAAAGATGGAACTAATTTCAGCAGTATACAGCATGTTTCAAAAAGATGGGCCCAGTTTGAAATCACTATATCTCTGCAACCACAAACCGCTCATGAATGAAACTCTTACCAATTCAAAGGAGGGGCAGAGAGTTTCAACTGATTCCTGCTGCCTGCTTCTCCCAGCGCACAAACAGCCCCCAGCCTCAGCCATTCACAAGATAGCAAGCCCGCAACACAAGGCAGTGCCAACCTTTTGGAACACCCTGTACTTTCTCTGCCATGCATGAATCTCAACACCAGCTCGAGGGCTTTCAGGTTGTCTCATGTCAGGAATATTATTTAGAGGTAGAATATTATTTTAAAGCTTGATCTGGCTAGATGCAAACACCCTAGAACTCCAGAAAGGTTAGGGCAGATGTACAGATATGCTGATGTGTTTGTTGCAAATGCTGTGGAAGGAACAAGAATGAATGGATACTTGGATCTTCTATATGGAGATCCTTTGTGGGCTCCAAGTCTCTGAGGTGTCAAATGCCAGTCGGTAGGAACCAATCCTCACTGAACATGATGGCTAGGGATATATGTTTGGGGTTTTTTTGTTGTTGTGGGGGTTTTTGTTTTTGGTTTTTTGGGGTTTTTTTACTGCACTGGCCTAATGCTTTGATTCAGCATAGATGCCTGTCAATATGAACAGTTCCAGCAAAGTTAATGCCTGAAGCAGACACCTTTTATACACTGAATTAGGACTACTAGATCTCAAACTGTGTTAATTCTGAGGGAACATGTGCTCTCTTGATATGCCTTAAATTTTGTAAATGCCTGTTCTGCAGTAGTTTTTTCTCTTAAGTAGGGCCCAGCTGAGACCAAAACCCATTGTGTAGGGTACCACACAAAACGGCAGGAAGAATTCATGTCCCACAGATCTTACATTTTTCTGAAGGCTTGTAGCTTTTTCAGAGTTGAGTGACATTTGAAAAATGAATGTTTGAAATATTGCCTTAACTCTTATGGCTGAAACAATTTCTTTGAAGACATGGATGCTGGCCGAATGTTATTGCAGAGTTGGAAACCAGACAGTGCACCTTGAAATACAGACACTGCTGGCAATAAAGCTACAGTGAAAGCACAGTCCCCGAAATCACTCTGCTTTTCTTGCTTGAATGGTTTTGGAAAACAGCTTTGTGCTTTGGAGCCTACTTATCAACCTGTTCAAAATAAGTAAACGGCACTTTATCTGGTGAGTTGGTCTCAGAGGTAGGTTGTATTAACTGTTTTTGTACTGTGTCTGTTAAATGATAAGCTATAGGAGGAAGGGCTGCCTCTGAGTACATACAGAGCACAGAGATGCCCAAGCCTCTGTAATTACTGGGATACAAACAACAGTAGAACTTTCCATTTCTGGTTGTTGTCAGATCATGGATCAAGTCATGTAAAGAGCTTTTAGTGTGTGCTCGAAAGCCTGTTTTATATAGATGAGGTTTTCAGCAATTGATCCACACACTGCAAAAATCAGTTGCATATTGGCTCCATGCCTGGAGCTTGATTGTTCCCATCACTGGTTTCTGGTGAATGCTTTCTGCAAGGTACATAGAAATTGTCAAGTAATTGTCTCTTAAGCTTTTGCATATACAAAGAACAGACAACATGGAGAGCATTATCCTCTCTAGATTTATCAACTACTGCACAAATGGGCATTGTCTGTAATATTTTTCGTTACATTCTAATTAAGGGCTGTCTGTTCCAGTGCTGGCCCAACACATTAACATATGCGAAACAGCTTCAGTGCTTCAAATGGAAATCTTTACAATTTTGACCGTATCTTATAGCAACCTGCAAACACTTCCAGACCTGACACAGTAAGGAAACAAAAGGAGATAACATTTCTGCCCTGACTCAAATCCAGTATGATTATCTTAGCAATGTTTAAGATGTCAGACTCTGTAGCACTGTTGTGCTATCATGTTAGCGGCGAGGGAGAGAAGGGATGTTGCTTAGTTCATTCTAATTCTGCAAGCTGAATGCAGATGCTAGATGCTGAATTCTTCTTCTTGCAGCCCACACATCTAAAAAATTTCAGCTTCAATGTCCATGTACATGCAAGATAAATATTCAGTCCTAGAAGTGATAGCGTGGAGGTTTGAAAAGAATGAAAATTAAGTGAGAATGATCATTCAAGAGGCCTAAATACCAAGGAGTAGATGAAGAGACACACTTCTGAGGCACACTTCCACGCTGACCTTTTCTGGTGGGAGATAATTTGCTTCTGGCTTGTCTTGGCAACAACAAATGGCACTACGCTGTGTGGCAGCCCTAGTAGTGCCACGTGGTCAGAGGATCTCTGTGGGAATATATAGCTTGGCAGAAATTATTCTTCGGAAAGAATTCAGACTACCTGGGTCTGGGTGTGTAGAATGCACTGGCCCTTTTTCAGGACTGTTTCTGGAAAGTAGCAGTCAGAGTTTCTATTTTCACTTGGAAAAAAACAGAGTACCTTAAGACTGCATAGCAGAGCTCAGCTGTAGAAATAAAACACTCTCAGTCAAGAAGGCCAGAGCTCCTGCTGCTCAATCAAAGGGCACGCAGAGGCTTCTGGGAGATGCAGATATTGGAGTCTGTCCCTATAAAAAGCAGAAGTCAAACACAAACATGTCCTATAAATTTTGGTGTAGCTAGTGCACAGCACAGTAACTCCCAAGAAACAACAGGCAGTCATCCTCCACTTTGTGACAAGTTATTTTAATGTCCGACTGCTGGAACAGAAGGGAAAAAATCTGGGGCCTAACGCAAACCCTTCTGAACACATAATGATTTCCACTGATTCCAGTGTTTGGCAGGCTGGGTTTAAGAGGGCAGGCTCAATATGCACTTGAAGACAACACAGAGCAGGGTCTTCAGAGCAAGATGAGGTATTTGATTTTTAACTTACCAGTTGCTGTGAGCTTCGAGAATGAAATTAGGCAAAACAGATGCCCCCTCATCAACAGTTCTTCCAAAGTCAACTCCTGCCCTAAACCCAAGTTTTCACTAACAAGCAACATGTAACTGAAGCTTTCTCACCTAGGTTTAAATATAATGATAGACTAGAATATAGATCAGGAGCTTCTATGGGGGTGGCCGTTGGGCTACAGCAGTCTGATGAGGGAATGCAAATATATGGTGGCTTGGCAATGGGAGGTGTAGGTCTGTTTCACCACATTGACACAGATTTTCTAAGTGATTGTGTCTAAGTCTTACTGTTCCTGTGCTTTAGTTCCTTCAGTGGAAATGGAGTGCAACTACTCTTTCGATCTCTCCCTCTTCCCTTGCCTTGTCTTTCTTTTGGCTATGAGTGTAAATCCTCTCCTTTGTGCATGCAGCACTGTCTTTAAATGCTAATGGAATAGTACAGCAAATGTAAATGGAACGTGAGAGTCAGAGCCCAAATAATTCAGAGGAAACAATCCCACTGATGCTGGCTGGCTATCAGGCCCAAACACAGTTATTAGTGGAAAATAGAGATGTGTTGTACAAGCTTTTTTCCTCTTCCTCTTCAGAATGGCTGTGATGAGACAGGAACTTTTCTGCAAGTTGCCCATCCCTGATAATCCTGTGCTTTTCAAAACTGCCTACAAATAAAAGTTAAGGCCAAAACTCTGTTCCTGCCAAACAGGCTACATCGCTAACAGTGGCATGACCTGCAGAGATGTTGGAGAAGCACGTGGTCTTTCTCCTGCCAGTTTGTTTTTAATCAGATCTGAACAATATAAGCTGACAATGAAATCCCAGAGTCTCACCCAGAAAGTTCCTCAGCTTTTGGCTGGACTTTTTGTTTGTCTGTTGCTCTCGGTGTACTCTGCAATCTGCTGCCCGGGCCTCGCACCAGGAAGCTGCAGACAGCATTGGTTTTGCATGTAACTCTCCATACTCTTTCCCCTGGAGTAAGTGTCTGAAGAGATCATTTCATTGCAGAAGCATACAGAGCTGTCCGGAGTGCTCCGCAAGCCACAGGCCAAAAGAAGGCAGATGAGAGGAAGCATGGTCTCAGCTACACGTCAAGAAGGAGCATCCCCACCTCTGCCACACCCTTCTCATGCACCTGGGCAAGTCTCTCAGCCTTGCTGTCAGTATGCTCGAGTTAATCTGGCATTGTTCTGCTTAAAGGCAAGTCCCATTTTCAAAAGAGATTTAGGCTTCTCTCTCAACTCTTAAGCCTTAGTCCACAGATTTTCTTAAGACATAAGTGTCTAAGTCCTTGAATTGCTCTGAAAATGCTTATCTGTTCTATCAACACAGTAGATTGTTGCTCACCTCGACTTTAGCAAAATCCAGCTCTCCAGGCTAACGAGAGCTGGGAAGACAAGCGGCACAGCCCTTCCTGTGTGTCTGCAATCACCATATGCCTCCACCATCCCTGGGAGCTTGGCTGCTAGCAAGGATACAGTCTGTGCTACTGCCATCTTCGTACTAGCTACATTCAGCTGGAGCACAACCTTTGTGCAGCCTGCAAGCAAACTTTGTCTTCCAGATATGTTATACAGATACTTTATGTTTTGCAATTACACGTTATGTTTGCTCTATGGATACATTATGTTTTGCAAATTTGAGTAGAACAAAACCCAAATAAATTTAAAAATCTGAGCCCTTCACAAGTTAAGACAACACTCCTGTTAGGAGACCTGTCTGGATGGTAGTTGTTCCAAGGGAAGGCTGTCCTGCACTGTCTGCATGCTGCAGTCCTGCTCAGGACCTCCGTACAACACCACAAGAACCCTCTTCAGTTGATAAGTAGACACTCATGCGACAATGTGACAAAACCCAGCCACACAGATTCATTTTTGCAGGTAAAATGTTCCAAGGAATTTTAATCCTGGGTGCAGGTCAATTACGCACAGGAATGGTCTTTTCCACTGGAGACAAGGCAGTATGTTAGGGCAGCCTGGATAAAGATTTTTGTCCAAGTCTATGATTTACCTTTCTGTTTGGGACTATTATGTACAGGGCTAAGGCAATACAACCTTCTGGTAAACTCAAACCATGTTCTTTTCTATCTCCCTCTCACCAGGGAAACTTTATAGGCTAGGTATGAACTATCACCGAGTTGGTTAGTTGCACAAATGCTTAATCAAGCTCGCTTTAGTTTTGGCCCTATCTTCTGCTGTGCTGTCCTCACCTAATGCCTAACTACTTTCAAGTTGCCCATAACCTTCATATTGAAGCTTTGAAAAACTAATAAATACAGTAATAACCATATACTAACTTTGGAGTCCTAGTTCTTTTAATTCCTTTTGCAGGTGTTCTCCAGCAGCAGCCCTCCTGATCTTTCTGTTGCAACCAGGGTTGTTTGGTCAATTTATTAATATTTTTCATTTCATTAACCTGCAAGCTATGCTGATTCTTAATATGATTTTTTTAGCCCAGCTGAGCACTGTTGTATTATAATAGTATTAATAGCATTAATTATAGCACTTAATAATGTTGGTATGTATTTTGTTTAAAATATTCTGTTTATCATTAATGAAAACGTGTATTCTGCTTGTTTTAGAGTAAAATTATATTTTATGAACCAAAGTAGGAAATTTGAAATTTAAATTTCAGCAGCATATAAAAAAATCTATGAAGACCTTCAAATGACTATGAAAATTCAAACACGTTGGTGGCAGTCAAAATTTAGCATGTATTGAAGAGATACATTATGTCAGCTGCTTTATGACAAAGAATTAGAAGTCACCATATGGCTCAATTTTTCCAAAAACATTTTTACAAAAAACAATTTCTTAGGCATTTAGAAATTTAATTTTCCAATTGAATTTTAACTGATATGCTGTAACTACAACTGGCAAGTTGAACCTCAGTCTCGGTTTCTTTGATTCAGGACAACAGTGGGGATAAAAAAAGAGAGTTTAGTAACTGAGGCATTCCAAACCTTTTTTTTAAAGTTACTAGTGAGAGATGAGTCTACACCGTGCTTTGAATGTGACCAAACTGAAGGTGCAATTATGAATAGGCTGAAAATGTCAACAAAAGCCTTCACTTCCACACTTCACTGGCAAGCAATTTGAAAATGACCCATGTTTGTAATAGTATTCATCTAAATATTCTAGTTCTTTTGCTAAGGCCTAAGACTCATGCTGCACAGCTCATTAGAAACTTCCTGATGAAAGTTTGATCAGCAAATGCAGAGCTCAATACATTTAATTCAAAACATTTCAGAATTTAATGGGATGATAAGCCTAATATGTATTTGCATGTGTTTCCAGCATACACTTGAGTTTCTGGCAGACCAAAGGTCTGGTGTTTCCTAGATCTGTGCCTCTGTTGGGCACTCTCAGATAGGACCTGCGTGGCACAGGACTTCCGTGGCAGTGGCCCTGACTCTGGATTCATGGCCCTGAGTTTCCAAGGTCAACATAGTGTAGGACGTGGTTCCAAACAACTACTAAACAAAAGCTTCATGTTCTGTGCCCATGGAGATAGTTCATTCAGGAAACGCCATGACAGTTTCTCCATTAATTTTAAAATGGTTTTAAACCTAATCTGAAAACTAAAGCTTTATATGAACCCAGACGGCCAACACTTCAAATACATGCCAAAAAGGCAGCTGTCCCCTAGTGACTGCTCGCCAAGGACAGGATCTGCTGAGGCTCCCAAATCCTCAAGAGGAATATTTTTTGTTCTAGAAGTGCTCACTCCCCAGTCTAAAGACTGTTACTAATCCAATACCTCCAAGTTTCTGAAAATACTTTTTCAGCAATGAAAGGTGAACAGCTTTAGCCTCAGAGAAAAGACTGCTCCATAAACAGAATTTGATCTACATAAATCCCATTTACTGGTTGTTTCTGAAACCTGCAGTTCTGTTCAGACAGATGACTTCTCTTTATCCCTCCTGTTCTGCCTTCACCACTTTTATGGTACTTCAAAGCTATAGCAAAGTATGGACTACACTACAGCCATGAACTACACTATCACAGGCTTTCTATGTAATTTCTGGTTAGAATTGCTGTTGTGGTCCAGAAGAGAGAATAGATGGGTAGGAGAAAGTCTAGGAGCTTGTTGACAGTACGTGAAATTGTAACTATGATGAGTACCATTTCTGTATTGCCTAGTTTTAAAACAAAAAGATGAGCCTGGGAAAAGTTCTAATAGGAGGTTGGATCATCCAGAGGAAATATTACATCTCCTTAAGAGGTTTTCCTCATTTTAAACTGTAACTATCTCATGTATTTTGGGTTAGAAATGGAAAAGACAATTTGAATTGTAAAGATAATTAATTAGTGACATAGTGCGTTCTCCATCAGCTCAGACTTTGCAATGTGCAGGCAGCACTGGCCCAACAGAGTTTAGAGCTGTAATACAAAAATCACCAAGATGCAGTTTCTGGCTGGTTTATGTAGGAGGTCACAGACTAGCTGGCCTTTCCTAGCCTCAAACACTTGTGTGACTGCTTGAACCAAGTGACTGTCATTCTCCGTCGCAGTTCCATGGCATGAGATCAGAAAATGTTCCTTTCATAATCATGAATAAGATAGGAAGAAAAGAAAAATGTCTAAGTGTCTTAGTGTGGTGGGGCTGACACTGAGCCAAGTGCTAACCTGTGCAGGAGATGCATTTAAAATCTTGAGAATCTACACGTCTTGCGGGAGGAAGACATTAACTGTAAGTAGGTGACCATCCCGCACAAGGATCCGAACAGGGACAGGGACGCTCCCACCCAACACCGCGGAGGTTCCACGGAAAGCGGCGCGTCCCGCAAGGCCTCGGCCCGGGTGGCGGGGGGAGCCCGGGCCGTGCGGCCAGCGGGGCGGCGCGGCGGGCTGACGTCAGGCCGGGGCTGGCGCTGCCCTCCGGCGGAGCGGGACGGCAGCGGGACCGGGCCCGGCAGCGGCAGGTGGGTGCGGCGGCGCCCGCCACGGCCGGGGCACGGCGGCGGGGCCGGGAAGGTGGGGGCACAGCTCTGTGCGGCCGCCCGGCAAGGCTCGGCCCGGCGGTCAGCGCAGGTAAGCGGGCCGCGGGCCAGGCCGGGGCCGGCGGGCCCGCAGCTGCCAGGTCCGGAAGGGGCCTCCCCGGGGGAGCGCTGGCGGTCCCTTCTCTCGGCCCGGCTGCCGTGAGCGCGGACGGTGAGACGGAGCTTTTCAGGGCAGCGCTCGGGGGCTCTGCGGGGCGAGCCAGCCGTGCCCGGCCCGCTGCGGGGTGCCGGGGAAGGAGCGTGCGGGCCGGGGGGCGGCGCGGGGAGCGGAGCCGCCGCTTTGCCTTGGCCAGGCGGGGCTGCGGGCGGGCTGGGCGCCGCGGCCGGCAGGAGGGAGGGAGCGAGCTCGGGGCCAGCTGGGCCCTGGCAGGGCTGTCGGGGGAGCTGTCCCCGCTGGGAGAGGAAGAGGTGGGATGGTGTTTCTCCAAACCGCCTGTGCCTGACACCGACTCGCTCACGTATGGACAGGTTTGAACCGAGAGCCACAGCTCTCAGTAGAACTAGGCATTGGATGAAATACACACAACTGCATGGAAAAGAGGCCTACACATAGCTAGTTGCAGAGTCAGAAAATTCCCAAAATAAAAAACTTGCTTTGTTTTAAAGGGGAGGGAGGCAAATAGGGTTACACTTGAACACTTCTGTGAGCTTTGTATAGTTCTGTACCTGAAGTCTTAGGAATACAGTATCAGTGAGGTGTCAGTGGGCACAGCTGGTCGCCTGGGACTCAGCTCTGTAGGTAGGTCTGTGTCACCAAGGCCCTTCCGTCTACATGGATTGCAGAATTGGGTTCATTGCTAGTTTGACGGCATTAATCTAAATTGTTCTAGTAATTACAAGCTGCAGGTAGAAACATTTGATATGTTTTGAAGTTCGCTTTTCCCACTAACCAACTGAGTTTGAGAATGAGAAGTCATCTGGAATAGACTGTTGGATATTCCACATGACATTCTGTGCAAAGAAAGGAAAACTGCTATTCCAAGGAGCCGGAAGCAATAGCCTCTCCCCTTTGCTGCATTTGCTCTTGTGTTCAGTTTAGGGTGCTGCTCCTCCTAGATTTCAGTCACCAAGGAACTTCTGCTGAGGCTGGTGATAAAAGAAATTGATTTATCTTTGCTTAAATCCCATTTTTCATGTTGGTTTCACTGAGCTAGCTTAACAAACAAATAATACTCAGTGCAGCTGATCTTGCCAGGCTACCTTCTAGCTCTGCAGCTACTCTTTTAAAGATAATGTGGGTTGATTGTGAATACTGTATAGGACTTCAAGTGAGTGTGCTTAAAAAGGACCAGAGAAGAATATGTAATTGTTTTTGCACCTCCTACTTCAGTGCTAACAGACTGTTCTTTGCCCTCTCTCCAGAGCTGAAGTTTTGGGCGCTTAAATTCTGTGTTGGGAAAATGCAGTTGTTGTATCTGGGATTACATGCAAGGTGCTGAAGAGCTGCTGAAGCCTCTTTTGCTATTGTAGCCCTAGATAGCTGTGAGATGCTGTAATGTGAGACTTCAATTGTGAGGCATTCTGTAATGACAGGCAAAGCTTAATTTGTCAAGAGAAATGTTTTCTTCTTCATTTCTTCCTCTAGATGTGTCTAAGTTAAATCTAATTATGCTGTTGTGTAACAGATTAGGTTTAAAGAGAGCAACAAACATTCAGTGGCCTAATCTAGCACTTGCAACAGAACTGAAGTTCATGCAAGTTCTTTATTGGCTCTTAGACTATTAAAAAGGCCCTGGAAATATACAGTGATTTCACCTTAGTGAGCAAACTGGAAGGCACAGAAGCACTATTGGAAAGACCCCTTCCTCTGAAAATGAAGAACAAGAAGACTATTTCCTTGTAAAGGAGAATCTAGGAGGAGAAAAGCGTATACTGGGGTGATGGGAGAATGGGGTCCTTGGTACTGCTTTGTTACATAGGAAGAATAAATTGGCCTCTATTTCTGAAGCTCTCCCTCTGTAGACAGGTGACAACAGCATGCTTAGACCTCACAGCAGGACTTGGTGATGAGGATTAAAGCAGGATATGAGTTTTACACTCCCATTCAGTGGGCTGTCAGCTAAATATTTGTTTTCCTAACAAGCTGGTACAAAAGCCAAGATTAAGAGGTTTATCTTGGAGTTTAAGCTTTACCTGCAGGTGGTTCCCACTATCACACCCAAGCCTGTGCTGGATGTGGCATTCCTTAAACATGAAATCCTGCTGGATATAGTCTTCTGTGTTACAGAATTTGTCCAATACTGGGAAGAGGACATAACTACAAGTAATATCTAATAGATGGCATATATACATCTATCAGAAAATAAGTGGGTCCTTACTAACTTTATATTTTACGAAGATAACAAAACTCTCTTCTCTTCTTCCCTCTCTCCAAGCTTTAGACACATTCCTTGTCTGGGAGGAGTTCCTCTGTCTATCAAATTTACTAAGCCACCTTCCCCTCCCCTCTTCTTATGCTGCTACAAGTAGAATGTTATCTGGTAGGTTTAAGTATCTGTCTCTCATATTGGCTTACAAGCCCCACAAATAATTTTCTAAAAAAGGCAGCCTTCTGAAGGGAGGCTTTAAATGCTTCTGTTCTTGCTTTTCTAGTTCAATTACATCCGGATAGTTATGTTTTTATTAGTCCATTTTAGAACAATAGTCAGAACACCATTATGCTATAAAATAAAACCTCATCCTCCAACATATCCTGTGCTTGATCTCTTTTCTTTAGGATGCTCATAAACCAGAGTGCAGCGGCTGAATGCTTAATGTCATGTCTGATAACTTGAATTTAATGCAGGGTCCTTCCCATGCCATTTCAAGCTTCATTTAAAAGTTGAGGAGAAACAAGAATCTCACTTTATGGACTTATTTCAGTTCTTCTTGGAGGGAGCTAGTGATGATTTGGAAGAAAGACAAGTCATAAAACCAGCTTTCTCCTTCCTGTTTAAGATTAAACTGTTTCAGCTTTTGTTCTGGCTGGACTTTGAGCCAGTGAATGAAAAAAAAGAAGAGGAAGTACAGAAACAGGGTGCTTAGTAACTTGAGAGTGCAGAATACAGGAAGCATACGTATGTCAAGAGAAGAACTTTGAAAGGAACTGGCGGTGAGTCAGGAGGCAGTCACTCCAGTCTGTCTCTTGCCCATGTTGCAAAGGTCGTAGCTGTAAACTTGTGTGTTTTCCAGTTAAGCTTAAAAGTGCTCTCTGATAGTCACATTGGATTGCTACAATTGCACATTTTTTCCATTTGTTTAGTTGTGCCTTACTGAAGCTCTTCAGCTTGTCTCTCTGCAATACTAGGTGGGTACACAGAGTTATAATATATGATAATACACATTGAGATGCCTCTTTCTAATGTATTATTGTGAAATACTGAAAACTGCTTTTCTCCCCCTCACCTTCCTCTCCGTCCACTAGATTAAGCAACAATGGCATTTGTGAAGAGCGGATGGCTGCTCCGGCAAAGTAAGTCATGGGCCTTTCACCTCCTTTTCTCCCCTCTGTGTCTAACTTCAAAAAACATGAGCAACTTAGTCATTCCCAGGTCTTTTCTAAAACAAGTCTCTAGCTCTGTCGGCTGTTTGTTTGTTGCTTAACCTTTAGGACACGTCACAAAATGACCTGTTGTGACAGCATTTGCATGTGACCTTTTGCGTATAGCAGTGGGAAACAGGATATATCATATCTGAGGTGTCTGACTGGCATTCAGCTTCAGATGCTGCTCTGTAATTAGTGCTGTACAAGTGGACACTTGGAAACTTTACCTGACACCTTCATGTCTTCAATTAGTCATGCCCTCGGCTTGTTCTTGCAACGAGTTAGAACTAAAGTGCCAGGTTATGCACGTAAAATAAACTCAGTTGTGACTTTGAATACTAGGTAAAATATGGAACCCAATTCTGTAATGTTCTGAAATGGAGATATTGTACTGCAGGATTTTGCTTGGCACCTCAGAATGTCTGGGGCAACTGTAAAGGATTTCTTGGTTTATCTTTTATTAACTCTAGGACATAAATACTTCCCAATATGTGCGCTTAAAACTGACTGTCTGATTTTTAAGGTACTATTTTACGGCGTTGGAAGAAGAACTGGTTTGACCTGTGGTCTGATGGCCGCTTAATATTCTATGATGATCAAAATCGCCACGATATAGAAGATAAAATCCACATGCGAATCCATTGCATCAACCTCAGAGTGGGGAATGAATGTCGAGGTAATAATGAAACCTTCAGGATTTGTGTATTCAAAGATTCTTTACAACTTCACTGCCTGCCCAGCATACCATTTACAACACTAGAGCATAAACATGGCCAAAAAGTCTGCGACTTCATTATCGTTAAAAAAAACCCAAAACACTGCCCCTGCCCCCCACAAATAACCTCAACTCCACCAACTACTAAATTCCCTTACAGATACCCAACGGCATGGTATCACCATGGGATAGATAAGGCTAGAGTTCAATACTTCCCTTTAAAACTCGGTGAGGACAGTGTCCGTATATGGAGGTGGCAGGCATGCACAGGGGAATGGGATGTTCACAGTAGACTTTTGTATCTGATTATAGAGTGTTGCTGCTGTAATTATAGTGCTGGCTGGAGTGAGAGGCAGGACTAGAAATGGGAAACCTCAGCATATTTTTTTTTGAGTATCATTAAGTTCACTTCTAGCATTTGTTAGAACTGCACTTGAAGCTGACACAAGTGAATGACCAAAGTGGTGGAGAGTACTTACTACTAAGTATGGATTGGTTCTGCTGTAAGACACTTGCATTTCTTAGGAATGATGCTCAGAGCTACTTACTTTCAGGATACTCTAAAGAGTAAGAAAAGGTTATTTCTTTCTGTAATTTGTTCTGATGCCATGGAAGTCAGATACAACTGGCCCTAGTTTATTTTGTCCAGACTTTTGCATAATTGGCTCCCTTCTTGTAAATGCAATCATGAAATTCTGCTTATAGATATTTCATAACTCATCTCTTTTTTTCTGACTCAGATTTCCAGCCTCCAGAGGGGAAGCAGAGAGACTGTTTGATGCAGATTGTTTGCCGTGATGGGAAGACAGTCAACCTCTGTGCAGAGAGTGCAGATGACTGCCTGTAAGTCTGACACAGTATATTGGTTTTGCTGCCTCTTCCTCTTTTATCTTTGTTTTTCTCTCTCTCCCAAATTATTTTCCGTCCTTCAAACTTTCAGAGACATGTTTTACAGAAGTTTTCAAGCAAGTAAAAGCAGGCTTTCAGTGACAAAAAAATATGGCTCTCCTATAAGAAGTTGTCTAGCTCATGCAAACTAACTGCATGTTAAGTCACTGAAAACACTGAAGGGTGAGGAGGAGCAAAAGAATCTTATGGTTGATGCAAGACTTGTTGAACTTTTTTTTTTTCACTTTTCCCATTCTTCAAGTAGTACATGACCCTGCATAGCCCAAGGACATCCTAATCAGTAGTAAAAGGAATAATACTCCATTATTGTGAACTCTCAACTGAGCTTAGCTATGCACACTTAGATAACTTAGTGTTTGCCACTAAGCGTGACGCATCGAGCATGCTCCCAGCCATATGGCATGGGAGTGCCTGTGTGAACTGTATGTACCTTGTGTTCAAACTGTAATAGCGTCAAGACCCACATTCTCTAGTCAGCACAGATGCAACTGTTCAGGCAGAAGATACAACTTCCCTTGTGCATTTCCTCCTATTTCCTTATCCTGAGCATGGCCGCACATTACCTGGTTGTTGTGCTTGCAATGAGGACCTTCAAAACAGCACCTGTTCCTTCTTGTGTTCCTTCTCATTCCTTTTCAGCTCTGCAAAGAAAGTAATTATTTCTCAATCTTGGTGTAACAACTTTGTGCATTCATTTTAGTGTATCATTTGGCTTCGGCATATGCCGTATCTTAAACTCTGCTCCTGCAGTACCTCCAGTTGCTAACCTTGTTTTTTTCGTAGTCCTAAAAAGAAAAAGTGGCATCAATTTTTATCAGTGTTCCACTAACAATGGGCTTTTTTTTGCAGGGCATGGAAAATTGCTCTCCAGGATGCCAGAACAAACACAGTAAGTGTACTACCTATACTGACAGAGAATCAACACATCAGTGTTACATGTAGTCTAGCAGTTTACTTTCATCATTCTCTGCTAGAGAAAACAGGGTCCTGAGTATGATGGTAAGGGACTTGTGGGTAGGGAGAAGAGTGATCCTCTGGATCACCAGCACATCATTCTTGCAGCCAAGTCCAAGCAATGCATGCTGGGTTGAAGTGAATGATTTCATGGAATGATTTCTCTGGGTGGAAGTGAATATTTGGGAAGCTGGCCTGTAAGGGAAGTGGGTACTGAGGCTCTGGGCAAAAAGTATATCTTCTGCAACCAATAAAAATGCACTTTCCACTCCTAGTGTTTGTGCCTACCAGGTGCAATGGTAGAAGCAGCTTATTGCAACGAAGCTGTTTGTTAATGTAGATCTTTTACATAGTGGGATGCTTCTTGGCAGAGACTAGGGGAGGAGCAAGAGATGCTTGGAGGGGAGTGTAGGCATGCCAAGGAAGAGTATATTACCTCTGCATGCTAGGTGTGGAGAGTGAAAAGGTCAGGAATCATAAGTCCTGGAGTTCTCTAGAGAACTGTATCTTAGGGGAACCAAATACATCCTCTTGTGGGTATTGTGAATTCGTTTTTCCTCCAGACTGCCTTCCAGAGTACTCTTCAGCACTAGCTTTCCTTAGATGGCTACCCTGAACCAACCTGAGATGTTTCCGTTTCATGTGGAAACGCTGATTTTTCTAGAAGCTTATCTCAGTTTTTGATGGGTCACATTAACATTGCCACTGTACTGAGGCATCTGTCATATGATACAACTTAGATCTGTAGATACCCAAAGCAAACACTTGTCATAGCAAAACTACCCCGGACATGATTGGCTCTGACTGCAGCCATGCTATGCTGCTTCATGGTGTTAAATGAGAAGTGAAGGAACTGTCCTCACACAGAGGACACAATGCTCATGGTCTGTCTGCTCTAGTTTTGGGGGCTCTATCTTGCTTATATGTGAGACAGTGACTCCTGGTTTCAGGAGACAGGAGCTGCTGCTTTTCATGTCTCTGACACTCAGGTGCCAGCCCTGCTAGATGGCATACAGAACTTGCCAGTCAGTGCATCACCTTTGTCATCCAAGGCAGACCCCTGCTACTGAGAGCAGGGCGAGTAGCTCTCTGCACAAATATAATAAATTAGCACTTTCCAGACCTACTAGCGGTCTCCAACAAGGACTTGAACTAACTGGGTAACTGGGTTTGATTCCATCTGTAGGTGCCTGATACAGCTTTCAAAAATACAGAGCATCCAGCAGTGCCTCATAACATTCCTGGAATAGCAGGGTGACCACTCTAGCTTTGAGTATTATGTCCCTTACAGCCATTTGCATTTTGTCTCGCATGTCTGTACAGAGTTCCCTGTAGCACAACAGAGTACACTTACTGCTAAGATGTGAGGATTTGCTGGACTTTTTATCAGGTGGTGGAAATACCTGCCTCTTCATTTAGTGCTTTCAACAGTGCATTTCAAGCAATCCGTAGAATCTCCATCACAAGCTTGACCTGGGATATGGCCATAGTATGCCCTCAAAAGTCTTTCTCCAGTCCAGGTACAAGGGACAATAGGAACGTTCTCGATTGAGCTATTAAAGTGTCGACTTGTAAATTAAAAAAAGGAGCTTTTTTCTTGGGATAGGGCACTAAGAGCATCACTGTATATTTCTGATAGAGGCCAAGAATACAAGCCTACTGTAACAAATCTTAAGTATCTTTGAGAGCTCCTTGTAAACGGATGCAAGTAAGTTATCACCTTTGCCTTGTGGCTGCCTTCAAAAAGGATGAGAATTACAGGGGGCATTTGCAAAATAATTCCCTAAAAACAACCAAGGCCCCCAAATCCTCACAGTTAAACCTCTTTTCTTGTATTTTTTAAAGTCTCCTTACAGCCAGAAGTGAGAGGTGGCTAAGAATTGTGACAGTGTTCTGCTAAAATGTTCAGGTGCCACTTTGGGCTACTGCATTTGTCTCCTTTACCTGCTCTTGCAGAACTTGGTGATACCACTCTAGAGTGCCAGGAGGCAGCTAGCTTAGTTGTGAAGACCTTTTTATCTGGAAATAGAGGGTAATTTCTAAAACTGAGACTATGAAATAATGGAAGGAGCCGGTGTATGTACACCTATGTATGTGTGTGTGTGCGCACAAACAGGTAAGAAATTTTATGACTCCTTCCTGTGGTTGACCAGGCATTTTTATTCTCCCAGGTCTGTTCTCCACAGTTTCTTTTTGCAGTGCTTTATAAGGTATTCACTGCTTTCTTAACATGCAGCATGTCTAAAGATTAGCCTTTCTTTGGCGTCATTAAGTTTTAAACCTTGCACTACTCTAACTGTCTGTCTGTAGGAAAAGTTGATAACTGTTCCCTTTCCATGGTGTTTAGGGCTACTTGGGATCTGATGTGATGTATGATGAGACCGCCATTTCCTCAGCACCCCCACCATATACAGCTTATGCCACACCATCACCTGAGGTAAGAGTTGCAGTCAGGAAGCATTAAAATAAGTGAGATAGCAGAAGTGGCCATCCTTCTAGCAGCCAAACTGTGCTCCCAAAGTGCTGTGTTTCACAGGTAGGTCCAGCTTTAAGGTTTGTACAAAAGGGGAGTAAGGCACTAACAATCTATTGTCACTCCTGTTTGAGATGGATTTCCTTTGAAAGGGATGAGGCAGATTTGGTTTGAAGGTAAATAAAGAGATGGCTGCTCAGTGAACTTGGAAAAGAAAGCTTCTTAAAGACAGGGCAGAAATTATTTGGTTAATCTTGAAAAATATTGGCCATGCGGCTTTTAACATAAGCGGGTGTGACTACACTTTCACATTGTGGAAGCACTGGAAGGATATAAAATCAGGAGTCTTAAAAATAGGATTTAATGACTGGAGCTGTCAGGTTTACACATGAGGATTTTGTTGTACGTAATTGTCACAGCAACACAATAACTGTAGCTGCTGGATGCACACTTCTTTTGCAGTGGAGAAGGAGCAGCACTGGGGCAGAACCAGTATACCTCGGGGATTTCTGGATGTTCTGACTCACGTGCAGTGATACACTAAAGGATAGTTTGGGGTATTGTTACACTATAGGTGCTCTGCTCCAGCCCCTCGCTGTTAGAAAAAGCTGTTAACTAAATGTGGTACTGGGAGCAGTAGGCTAGCAGTGGGCCTCCTCTTCTGGAGAACAAAGTTGCTTCCAAAACACATGGCTACAGAATATTTGTCCTGAATCTGACATTTACTTGCAGTGTGCTAGTGGAAAGTTGGTTGGAGTTTCTCGGGATCAGCTTCTGCCTATCTGACACTTCCGGGCTGTCCAGAGAGCTGCTGTTGGCATGAGGGCAGAGAGGAGAGGCTGGGAGGGCTGCTGTGGCTCTGCCTGATGAGCCAGGCCCTGCCTCTGCCATTCACCATCCAGGAAGGGTGGAGAGTGAATGCTGCTGAGGAGAACCGTTTTCAAGCAGCTGTTGTAAATCCTTTCTAGGTAGTAGATAGAGTATATCAGTACAGACTGGATATTTTTGTGAAACTTTGACTGCATTAGAAATGAGGGAGAATTGAACAAAGTATATAATTGAATACCCAGCAAAGAATATTTTTGTGACAGACATTTTTCATTTCACCAGGTTTATGGCTATGGCTACGATCAGTACAATGGTGCATGTCCCCCTGCTAGGCCTCAAGTCTTCTACGCCTCCAACGGACAAGCTTATGCTGTTCCCTATCAGTATCCATACCAAGGTAACTGGCATCAACCATATCTTTCACCATCCTATAGAAGCTATTTGAGTCAATCTTTCTGGCTTTAATTCTATTAATCGCCTCCCTTTACCGCCCACCACTCCTGTGCAACAGAGTCACAGAAAGAAACCTGACCTGTAACTGGAACCAAGTCCCCTTACCCTTTCACAACAAAATGAGTGCAGTGAAATTTGTGTTATTTAACCTTCCCACTGTGATGCCAACATATGTAAATTACTTCATAAACTCTTTCTGAAGGACACAGAACTCTTTAACTACACTAAGCATGTTTTCTAAAGAAAGATAGAAGAGCCAGACCAAGATTGATTCAGTACTCCATACTGGGCATCAACGGAGCTTTTAATTCATCTGTTGCTTGTACACCTAGCTTAAATATTTCAACACTGATATTCAGCTATGGCCTCAGAATTAAATGCAGGTTTCAAAGGTAAATCCACTCCCAAACCATGGTAGTAACTGGTTCCTACCCCACATGCTCAAATTGCTGTAAGGCAGTATGTTCACACTTGTGAAGTCTTCTATTGCTCTGTTCAGGTTTGTACAGCTTTCAATCCCAATAAAAGAGGGGCTTTAGAGTAGTATGGATAATATAAATCAGAAGATTTCACTTACTAATTTTTCATTATCTGAATTTTTTTCAGTTTTGAGGGAGATTTTTTTTTCCATTTGACTTTCCCATTTTTTGTAACAATGGAGCTGTCTCAGCCGAAAGCTTTTAAGGCTTTCCTCATCTAAGTTAAAGGGGTCCTAAGATACAGATCATATATATCCATACACAGAGGAAGGTGGCTTCTGTTGGTTCTCTGCAGCTGAAAAGCAGCAGCTTGTTCAAAGTCCCAAGAGCCATTTTTAAAAACTACCAGCAGGCCTTAGAAATCAAGCCTTAGAAACCTGTATGATAAAAATGCAGCATTAAACAGTTAACTCTCCTAAACAGTTTGCAAATCCAGTGTGTTATAGGTTGGGCATAGTAACCAAGCCTCTGTTCTCCTTCACTAGGTTTACTGCAACCAAATCTTAGGGGTCAAGTTCACCCCTAGCAACTACCTTAACCCCTGTACATTTGGCTTCATTGCTTATTCTCTGAATTGACATAATCCTTCTCCTGAAGTTCCCTGTCATGCATCATTGAGAGTCAGTGAGAACCTTTTCCAATTGTATTAGTTGGATTACTTCAGTATCTGCTACAAAACACATTACAATATTTTCAAGAAAACTTAATCTTCCTGAAATGTCTGGAAGGGAAAGCAATACTTTTATGTTTGCTTTGCAGGTAGGAGCTAAGTCACAAAACAACACTGGTGGAGCTTGTACAAGTCTGTTGCAGAGCAATTGGTGGTTTCTTGAGCTTTATGTTAATTACTTCCTACTGGACCAGTCTTCATCTCAAAACAAATGTAACTGTCACCACACAACAGATCAGTCCAGGATGTGAAGACAGTCATTGTAAATAACTGATACATAGTTTCTGACAAAACCCTGGCGTAAGAGCTGCCAAAGACTTTATTTGCCTTAACTTCAAGGTTGAATCTATTTTTAGACCCATTTCTTGGATTAAATCCACTAACTGTTTGATAGAATGATACAAGTAATTCATAGGTTCTTTGCTAATATAAGTGCAGAACGATGTTCAGTTTTACATTTTGATGAGCTGTTCTCCCAGATATTAAACTATTACAAGGTTAGAAGCATTGCTAGGCCTCTGGATTTATTTAATAAATGTGGAGGCTGAATCCAAAGCAGAGATGTATTCTACCTTTGTAGCTGATATCATCTTAGCATTCAATGAGGGTGAAAGAATGGCATGTTTTGAAATCACAGTGTATGGTATTAAGATACACACTTCTTTTGCCCTCCTCCTAACAATATTTTACTACCTAGGACCTTATGGCCAGCCCCTTGCGAACCATGTCATCATTCGAGAGCGTTACCGTGACAGCGATGGAGATCTTGCACTGGGCATGCTTGCTGGAGCAGCAACTGGAATGGCTCTGGGATCATTATTCTGGGTCTTCTAGATTACCCGTTCTTTGTCTTTGTAGTTCCAAAAACCTTTATTGTGTGCAATAATATGTTGGCAATGTTGTTTACTGTTAAACTTTAAGAAATGCAATAGTTATTTTTCAGTAGTGAAATCTTAATAACTGATTCTTAACTGTCCTAAGGAGAGTTTAAAGGCACTATTTAGTTAAGTGGTTGGAGATGGCATGTGTTGCTCTTGAATTCTGTTCTGATGTTTGAAGTTAAAAGGATTTGTACTGATAAGGATCAGCATGAGCACCAATGTAATAGACTGTTATTGTAAGCACTATAGGAAAAATTGATTTTTTTAGGGGGGTCTAAAATCTGGTCCAAATAGCAGGTTTACGGGAGCCCTGCATTAGTATGTATGTAACACTGGCTTCTAAACATTCCCTGGACAAACACAGAGTTCAGCAGAAATTCCTTGGCATTAAGCAGCCTGCCATGCTTGAGGAATTTTTTTGTTTTCAAACGTGCCTGCAGATGGTAGTGTATTTTCTTAGATGGAGTCCTAGACCTGTCTGTCACACCATCCAGGGGAAGTTGTCCTTGAGAATGTATAAGCAAACTGCTAAGAAGCAGCAGCACTCCTCAGCTTTTATTCTCCCAGAAATGTGAATGATCAGTGGCAAGGAAGGCCAGTGTTTGTTGTTCTACCTCCCTCTTTATCCTGAATCACTCTTCTCTGGTCAGATGGAAGTAATGGATTGTTAGCTTTGCAAGTGGCCTTCCTTGTCGGTAGAACAGTTGCCTCAGACACTGTAACACCTGCATTGCTGAGGGAAAGGCCATTGCCTAGTGTCTCTGCTCATTACTGCCATCACTCTGCAGGAGAACTAACTTGGACAACCCTTGTGCTGTGGGGCATACCAGGACCCCTCTGCAGGCAGTAACAGTCAAGATTGGAGAGACAAACAGCACAAGTAAGCCTTGAAGAGGCACTTTGGTATGAGCTGCCTTGCCATGGCTGGGATAGTGTCTGCCTCGTAGCCTCCAAGGTTTCCTGAACCAAGTTCATTATGGGCAATTAGTTTTGAGCACAGCTGAACCTGGGTTTGGCCTATGCACACTTCCCCCTCACATTCAGCAGGTCTTTTCTCCCCTTCATGACTTGTTAAGGAAAACACTCCAAGGAGCCTGGCTGGCATTGCTTCTGTGTCTGGGTCCTTACACAACATGCTCCTGCAGAGTGCTGTGCTATAGACTGTAACCTGGAGTGCAACTGTTATGTGTGTTATGGACCCAGTTACTTTATCCTGTTATAACCATTGCTGAGCTGTGCTTGGCAGGGTAAAGAGAGCTCTGAAGAAATGCACATGCTTTCTTATTCAGGTAAAACAGGCAGGGTGCCTAAGTTGAGTTCTTTATAGTAAGAGGACTTATTTTTTATACTTCCACTTTTAGCTTCCTGTATTCATAGTGGTTTAATATGTTAAGTCTTTCTTATACTTTCAATCAAAAGTAGGTTAATTTCCTTAAGGTTCATGGGGTTTCAGGTATGTCAGGAAATATAAAAATAGATGAGAGCTTGCACCCATATAACTTTAAATCATGCCCCCACCTTCTTCATGTCAACCCAAAGCTGTCTTGGCTCTGTCCTACATATTTAAGCAATAGAGTTCTCGGACAACAGTTTGGGCAGCAGCCAGGGGAAGCACTAAGCTTTCATGACTCTTAGGACCAACTCCACAAACTGCAATCATCGTAAGTAAACAGAGATATGTAATCCTGGCTGCATTACTAAGAGTGGGCCTAATACAGGGAATGTAAACTTCAAGAGACTTTGGCTTATTTCTGTACATCAATATGCATGGATGTCCATTCACAGATTAACACAAACTGCGTATGTTCTGCCAGTGGTATGTACTGAAAGGACTTGTTGGAGATTCAAAAGTGGACTAAAGCAAAATTTTCCTATTGCTAGTCTAAACCAAAAGGAATTGGAGTACACCACTGAAGTTCTCTTAGAGGCCTGGTACCCTTGAGTTCAGAAAGAGATGGTGACTGTCTGGAACTTAAGTGAACAAACATTTCTACCCTTTTTAAGCCTTGAGATAACCTTGAAGCTGATTACAGGTCTGTACTCCTGTTTAGTTTGCCCTTTGCAATACAACTAGTTCTGCAGAATGTCTCCATCTCGTCTTCTTCCTGTCGGATATTCACTTGTCAGGGGTGGGGGAGAATAAAACAATTGAATACCACTGTGATTTCTTTTGAATTTCATAATGGTTGTGACAGAATAGCACCAAAAAAATAAAAAAATTAATGGCTGGGGGCTTGGAGGGACTGCCATGCCAGCTGCTGCAGACAGTGCAGGGAAGAGGCAGTGGGTGTGGCAAGGTCCTTTCCAAAACAGATTGAAATGACAGTCCTAAGCAAATGTTTGTTTCTGAATGGTGCTATTCATGATGCTGTGATTCCAGTTATAGCTGCACAGCACCCAAGCACACACTTTCCTAACTGGGGCCCAGTACCTGACCTCCCTAAACCTATGGGAGGTACACAGCTACTACAGTGCCACTGTTTTTCGCAGCATACACTGTAAGTTAAGGATGACTAAATCTGTTGTATAGCAGTTACAGTCCGTTCAGAATTAACTGTCAGTGCTTACAGAGGTCATGAGTCTATATGCTCATCTGTAACTACTTTGGGACCCTCAGTTATGGACAGCTAGACAGAGCCAGGCTTCCAGAGAGGGGTGGAAGTGCTCAGCCTTTTGCTAAGTCTGACCACATTAAAGATGTGAACCAGGGCCCCCTCCCAAATTCTTAGTTACATGTGAAAACACAGCTACTGGCTTCTTTTGCTTGGATGTGGGGGGCTAGAGAGCCAGCCTCTTCTAGTGAGTAGGTAAAGGCTTATGAACTAGAGAGGAAGGGGATTAAAGTGTTTATGAACAGAGAACTGCACTGACTTTTGACTAAGACATGTTTTTTCTAGTGCTGAAGCATTCTGATCTGCATCTAGATGGAGCTATCCTAAATCATAGAATCGTTAAGGTTGGAAAAGACTTTTAAGATTAAGTGCAACCATTAACCTAACACTGCCAAGTCCACCACTAAACCATGTCACTAAGCACCACATCTACACATCTTTTAAACACCTCCAGGGATGGTGACTCAACCGCTTCCCTGGGCAGCCTGTTCCAATGCTTGACAACTTTTTCAGCGGAGAATTTTTTCCAATATCCAATCTAAACCTCCCCTGGTGCAATTTGAAGCCATATCCTCTCATCCTGTCACTTGTTACCTGGGAGAAGAGACCAACAACCTCCTCCCTATGCCTTCTTTTCAGGTAGTTGGAGAGAGCAAGAAGGTCTCCCCTCAGCCTCCTTTTCTCCAGGTTAAACAACCCCAGTTCCCTCAGCTGCTCCTCATAAGACTTGCTCTCCAGACCCTTCACCAGCTTTGTTGCCCTTCTCTGAAGTCTTTCCAGCACCTCAATGTCTTTCTTGTAGTGAGGGGCCCAAAACTAAACCCAGGATCCGAGGTGCAGCCTCACCAGTGCCCAGTACAGGGAGACAGTCACTGCCCTGGTCCTGCTGGCCACACTATTCCTGATACAAGGCAGGATGCTGTTGGCCTTCTCAGCCACACTGCTGGCTCATGTTCAGCCATTGTCAACCAACACCCCCAGATCCCTCTCAGCCAGGCAGCTTTCCAGCCACTCTTCCCTGAGCCTGTAGCCTTGCATGGGGTTCCTGTGACCCAAGTGCAGGACCCAGCATTTGGCCTTGTTCAACCTCATACAACTGGCCTCAGCCCATCAATCCAGCTGGTCCAGATTGCTCTGTAGAGCCTTCTTACCCTCGTGCAGCTCAACACTCCCACCCAACTTGGTGTTTGCAAACTTACTGAGGGTGCACTTGATCCCCTCATCCAGATCGTTGATAACGATACTAAACAGAACTGGCCTCAATACTGAGCCCTAGGAAACACTACTCATGACCAGCTGCCAACCGGATTTGCCTGCATTTTCCATAACTCTTTGGGCTCAGTCATCCAGCCAGTTGTCACACAACACTGGCTTCATTTTGTTTATTCTTCAGTGGACATTCAATAGGTGATGGAAGCAGCTAAGCAAGTTGAGTAAAGAAAATTCATACCCATGTTCCTCAGATGTGTTTGTGGTTTTTTCTCCTTATGATACAACTAAGATAGATAGGTGTAAGTCATGGAGGGTAGCATGCAGCAAATGTTTCACCCCCAGATCCTTCATGTTCTTGTACATTCTCTATCTTAACTGTTGCTTTTACTGTGTGTCCCCATCCTCATTATTAATTTATAGCAAAATACTCTTCGGAATAAAGTTTGTATTTAAGGGTAATTCTTTTGTCTTGACATGTTTACTAGCTTTTGTTCAACATTTCTCATTTAGTTTGTCTGTAGACAGGTAAGTTTTTCAAACGTGTAGTCAGCTTACAAGAGATTTCCTTTGCAAAGAAACAGTACCATGATGTATTCTGTGCCCCTCCAGTCTTTCCAAGGTAATTACAAGGGTGACTTTACTTGGTAGAAAAATAAACTAAGACAACTGTGGCTGTTGGGGTTAGAGCTCAGGCTGACATATCCCAGTCATCTCAGTTACCACTTAATAAAGATGATGTAATGTCTGTGAAATCAGCAAAGTAACTCCACACTAACACCACTATACCAAGATTAGAATTAAGGCCTATTTCTTTTTTAATAGAGTTGAAGGCTTTGACTCAGAAATGCTTAATCTTGGATATATGCAACGCTGATCCAGATTTACCATTTGACGCTGTGTTATCAAATCAACAGATTTGTACTGTTTAATATTACCATAAGCAGCTTGGAGCACAGATGTTGCTCTGGGCAGAATGCTACTGGTTGCTGTATTGGTATTTCCTGTTTCTGAATTGCTTCATTCATGGGTACAATCAATAAATTTGCTTAGACAAAGATACTAAATGACCACAGCTAGCTCCACCACCTAAAGGCAGACTATCTTGTACATTTGCTGGAAATTAAGCTATTTGTCAGAAGGACCACAGTACATTTTATAAACCATTATAGTTGCTTGATGCACGCTCTGTTTCTACTATTGAGAGGTGGTGGTTTTTTAGCCACTAATCTGGGAATGAAAACAAAACTGCTATTTCAGCCCATCAGTTAATGTCACTCTTCTCCCCAGCGTGCTATGTTTGGCTATGCTCATTTCATCAGTCACCTGTTCCATGTGATGGATTTACTAGGCTAAGCAGACCGTTATGTACACTTAACCCTGCCCACCAGAGAGCCCACCTTTACTGACATTTCTGCACGAGAACAAGTTAAAGAACTAAATTGTCGTGCAAAGCTTAGCAGCTCCATACCTTCCTGAACTGGCAACAGTTTAGAGAATGGCCTTTGCCTCTGTTACTGCGCTCCCCTCTCCTCCTGCATTCCCTGCCCTCTTTGTGGTCACTAAATGCAACCACAGTAATTAACTTGGGTTGCATTTCCAAAAGTGCCTTTATTTGTGCCTCTCTCCTGTTGCAATTCCACTACAACGCACTGAAGTGAGAGCAGAACATTTGCTCTTCCCTCCATTTGAGTGGAGCTGAAAGTTTCCCCCTGTACCTTGTGAGGACTTACTAACTACAAATGAGAACTTGTAACAATGGACTGACACTAATGCACAGGTTTAGGAGTCTCCTAATCACCACAGCTTATCTCATTAGGTTTCAGAGTTTTTGAGGCATCTCTAAAGGGCTCCAAGACTCACAGGGCAAATCAAGACTCCAAATGTATCTGCATTAATAATTTAAAGCTTAAGATCCATTTGATGATTATTTTTAAGGCGCAATTTGTCAAAGTTTCAGACTGACAACACTGGGCTTAATCTGACTGAATATGGCGGATGCAATACTGATACCACCTGATTCTCTGGATACTCTAGGTACCCAAGTTAACTATGCACTTTGCTAAGTAGTTACATCCCCCAAAGCAAGTAGAGAGTGACGCAAAATGACCACTGACAAGCACCCGGAGTTTTCAGGGCCCCGGCGCCCACGGGAGCCGAGACAATCTTACCCTGCGTGGGCGCTCCCGGCAGCGGGCTGCACAGCGCCCCGACTCCCGCTGCGAGTCCACCAGCACCTCCGGGGGCTCCGGGCCGGGTTTTGGAAGGACAGCGCCACTTTCGGTACCTAAACCTCCCGCGCAGCCCCGCCACACACGGTCCCGCCCGGTGCTCCCGCCGGGTCCCCAACGGCACCAGCGCCGCGGGAGACCAACGGCTGCAGCTCGCGCCCAACGGCCGCGCTCGCGCCGCCAGCCCCAGCCCGCCCGCTAGATGGCGGCCCCGCCCCAGCCATGGCCCGCGCCGGCCCCGCGCCCCCCCGCACAAACGCGGCTGCCGGCGGCACCGCTCGGACAGCCCGCGGGGAAAGGCTCCCGGGCAGCGGCTTCCAGCCTCACCAGGAAACTGGCGGTTCTCGGAAATCGTAGGGAGCTGCCCCAGCAGCTCCGCTCCCCTCCATCCCCCGGAGCCTGCCCCTCGCTGCCCCGCAGCAGCGCAGTCCTGCGGGAAAGCAGCAGCATTTCTCTTCCCCCCTCTAAGCGGGTGTGTCGGTGTTGCCTCAGCCCTCCCAGGAGCTCTGGAGCACTCCTGCCCTGCGAATAACAGTCTGGGATAACGATAATGATCATATTCATAGGCAGCGAACAAACCCGCAGGTTTGCAGTTTGGAGGAGGGCTGCAATCTCTGCAAGGCAATACTTTCCAAGTCCGCTGCTGATCAAACGCAGTTTTTCATGGGAATGCTCAGAGACATTATTCTAATGAAAGGCTATTTCCATGCTCAAATCCCTAGCTGCTTCAGCCGAAGAGCTGTTTATGATAAAGCCACAGGATTTTTTTTTTTTTTTTCTGGAAGTGGAGGGGGTATTTTCGTTCTCCTTGTACTGCCAAGCTAGCAGATGAACTGGCTTTGCAGTAACCAAAGTCCAACCCCCTGGGCAGCTACCACGCTTAAAACTTCAGCCCCCCAAACAGGAATGTTCCTGCTGTGCTGGAAAGAGACTGGCCTCAGTCCTAACACAGCCTTGCAGGGGCTGCTGGCTGAGCACACGAGATGACTAAAAGCTGGCAACAGGTTTAGCGGGGCTCTGGGTTTTCCCAGCCTGTGCTTTAGTGCCCGAGGACGGGCCGAGAGCCCTGACTTGGGACTGGGATGGTCTCGGTCAGTTTCCCAGCTCTGTCACAGGCAGTTTGCGTGATGCCGGAAAAAGCCACTTCACGTTGTCACATCTCACTTCTCTCATTCCCAAGAGAGAGATGGTGACACGAAAGAAGCAGACAAGTTCACGCCAAGCTGTAAGGTGTTCCGCTCTGTGTGTGCACTGAGGACACAGGGACATCAGTCTTGGCTGACATTCTCAGAGACCTCCAATATGATCATAACAACAATTAACAGTGTTTAAATAAGAAACAGCCTAGAATACAGAGGGCAAGGACTAGTAATTCAAGAACAGCATCATGTTTCTTTACACACAGAATACAGGACACAAGGGCTGGAAGAGATTTTAACTCCTCCTTATCCAAAGCAGACTCAGCTCCACCGCGCTGCAGCACATGCAGCAAACCCAGCGCTCCCCAAAGCCCAAGCCCCAGGAAGGGCCATGGCACACGACCTCCACCTGATGCAGGCAAAGACTGGGCACTATTCCCAAGTTGGGGAAGAACCACAGCTCTCTTTAGACGGAGATTTTTTAAAAGAATACGTTGAACTTCAATTTCCCTGTTTCAAGCTCATCTTATATAGACAGGAGGGACCGATTTAGAAACTGTCTACCTTCAATTCATAACAACATAAGCATCATCAACTTGTAACTTCATGTTACCATCTTTCAAACAACTGCTCAGTTCAGCAGATGGTGATGCAACTGCATTGGGCATATCAGACCATGCATGACAACAGACAGGCTCTGAATACAGGAATTAAATGTCTGGATCACAAGTCTTTACAGACTGTACTTGAAATTTATTTGCTTTTGCAATGGCTGACTAAAAAGGGGAAAACAGAGATGTTTGTTCTTTAACTACGCTGAAAAATACTCAAGTCAACCATTTCACTACCTGAAATTTCTCCTGACAGTGGAGGTTCAATATAATGCCACGTGCCATCCCTCTCTGTGCAGGCATGAATTAAAGCAGATAATCAGAGGCCTGAAGAAAACAGATCCAGGTAAAATCCCTCCCACCAGCACAGGCCTGTTTGCCTAGTTCTAGAACAAATCCTAGAATGATTTCTCAATCAGATACTCAACACTACAAACCACTTTCGACTTCCGAGTTCCTCAGTTTGCAAGTATGAGTTAGCCATCTCCCAGTCCCAGGAAAGTGACGCGCATAAGGACTTTTCAGACAGATTCTAAACAGCATCCCTTTTTACATCATCCTCACTAAATCTAGGTAATGTTTTCAATCTCTAATTTGGATGGCTGAGAAATAATCAGGAAAACAACCCTTGCTTCCTGTACTCCTCCACATTTTTTCTCTGAAAGACATTCAATCACCCTGATGCATTTTTTTTCCCCTTAAAACCTTCTTTAAAGATTATTCTCAAAGTTCACACCACAGCATCACGCCGAGTTAAGAAAGTAAAATTGTACGCTTACAGGCTAGAAGAATCTCCTTCAGTCAATCAATAGCTATATTTCTGACTGGTTTAAAACCAATTGTTTTGGATGCCACTATTCCAAACAACTTTTTTTCTGATCAATATCTCTGGCAGCTCTTCAGATAAGCTATCAGTAGAACTAATTGCTGTTAAAGCTACACACATATGATCAGTCAGGCTAGGATGCGTCTTCCTTATGTAATTGCAGTAGAAAACCTCACATAAATTCAACTCATGCAAAGCTCAAATGCTTCCTGGGATGGACATATGTCAATTTAGCAGAACAAACGTTTTTCTGGTGGGTTTTTTTGGTCCTCATCACAAGAAATAAATCCAGAAATATTTCCATTATTCCAGCTCTGTCAGTGTGCTGGCCCAAGCAGTCTGTGAGCTCAACTTTAGGCATGGAAATAACTGTCTTGACTTGAATGGTGCATACACTGTGCATCTTCAATCACTTGTGTTGTTGGACAGGCCAACGGTTTTGTAAAAACACAAAACTGCCACGAACATATTAGGCATTTGGGGGAGGGAAATGGGGGAACCCCCCAAACTTGCTGGATTTGTCTATACATGGTGCAATAAAACAGGCCAAAATCTGCACCAGTGTAAATGCGCAGAACACTAATGAATCCACATGCCAGCTTGCATCCTGGTTTTACAGCTAGCGAAGGCTCTCAAAGATCCATTTTAGGAAAAGGAAATGCCTGTGCTGTAAACAAAACAGTCTGCTTCTCCCTTCAACAGAAGTATTACCAAATGCTTCAGAAGTGACCCCAATCTAGTATTTTGCAGAGGCATAAATATACTCCTTCATGCATGGAATCACCTACAGATGTTGCAGCACACTGCACTATATTTTAGTGGCACGTGGGGAAAATGAGAAGCTCAGAGCTGTGTTTGATTGTTTCTGTTAAAGACAGTAAAGCACTGTGGGCAGGGAGGTGAGATTATGGTTTTGATCAAATCCCAGTAAATCTGAGTTAATGAGACACGGCGAGGCAATTCCAGGGAAGTGTCCTGTCCCTGCACTGAACTGATGGTGAGGTCCCAAATACCACTGGTATGAACAGCTGCAAGCGCATTTGAGTTGGGAACTCACTGCAGATGAAAGCATACTTTGTTTACTAAAACTGAGTTAATATTCAGACCAGAGCTAATCCCTATTCTTTTCTGTGGAAAGTTCCCAAAGGACAGCTTTCATGAGGACCTCGCCTGCATTTCCAAGCAGGAGCTTTCACTCTTCTGTTGACCATTTACCATGAAGTACAGCAATTTCTTTCCTCCTCCACCATCCCAAAACTGGAAACAGCATCCTGTACAAAGCAGATAGAGATTTTTACGAGTATTTCTTGCAGGAAAACTCTTATTCTTCTGACCAGCTCTTCTGAAAGCATTATTCAGACCTGCAGGTGTTTCAGAGATGATCGTCACTCCCCCAGCTAAGCTTGCTTTCCCCTTATCCAGCAAGCTTTTTGCCTTACAGCTTAAGGGGATAACTGTAATGCCGAGTGGCAAATCCACAGGCATCACTTCACTCCCCTGCTGTCATGTCTGGCACCTCCACCGCATGTTCAGTTGTGCTCACCCCCGTGCAGTGGGAGGCCAGCTGGCAGGGTCCTCACAGCACACAATAAAATGGAAAAGTAAGGAACATTTGAGTTTCATCAACTCCCAAGGCAAGGTTGAATGAAAACCTTCCTGTATCTCATCGTCTTGTCTATGATATTTCTCTAATTAAGCAGTTGTCCTCAGTGCATCAGGTGCAGGCCATTTGAACACAGCTTCAGACCAAGCTTGTGATCATCTCATTTATATCCAAAAGTCATCCAGTGAGCGCCCTGCCCAGGCTGACCGCATACACAGGTGTGAAACACAGCAAATGGCCCTGCAACCACCTAGGCACTACAGCCAGGACTACAAAGGAGGGAGTAATTTTAATCCTCTAACAGGGTCAGTATTAATCAGGTTGCTATTTATATAAAGTAGCTCATTTTTCTGCCCTGAATAAAGCAGAGATGGGAGCCCCAAAGCTTGGTGAAGCTCATATCAGAGTCAGTTATCAGTTAAATCAGATACTCCCCACAAGCTCTGCAACTGTAGCTGAAGTGCTGGCTCAAAGACCTGACACGTGCTCCTTAGAGGAGTTGTGAATTTTCAAATTATTTAATAAATTCCACAAATTCTCTGCATCCCACTATCTGCAAAGTTTCCCCTTATAGTGGAATTTTCTACCTATCTCATATGAAAATTCAGGTAGTCGAGTTAATAGTGCAGCAATTTCTGTACCTGAAATAAAAACCATAATTTATGTAGAAAAATATAATTATTTTAAGATATATATACTTTTAAGTGCGGCAAGGTTCTTTCTCAAGGTCTTAGTATTTCTTCCTTTCATGATACCAAACATGTCATATGCATCTGCAATTTGGTCCTGTTTCTGTGATCATCTTACATTAACGTATCGTGAATAGCGCCAAGTACTTGACTCCCTACAGAAGTGACTGCATTGGTATGCTACCACGGTTTGAGAAACTGCAATTACATCACCCATTAAAACTGAGAAGGGAAATGGAGAACAACGCTTTTACATTAAGTGATACCAATTACAGAGTAAGTACCTGATGCTGAGAAAAGTGACTGTTATATTTATGTGGTTATGTAACTAACAGATTGAGCAAGCTCTTGCCCTTTGCTTATCTGTTGGGCTCTTATCATTTCACGAAATGAGAGTCTGCCTCCATTTGTGATCTCATAAGCCAGGAAATGCAGATTTAGAAGTTAGATTGCTGACAGGCCTCTTGAATAAGAGCAGAGCATTGAGTAATGTTGTTATGTTAAAGACAGTGCTTCAACTACTGTGCCTGCACAGAGTCGCTGCCTTTTCAGGGGGTCACAGAAGGGCTGAGGCTGGGAGGCACCTCTGGAGATCATCTAGTCCAACCCTCTGCTCAAAGCAAGGTCACCTAGAGCTGTGGCCAGTCAGGTTTTGAAACTCACTGAGGATGAAGACTCCACAGCCTCTCTGGGCAACCTATTCCAGGATTTCACCACCCTAACAGTAAAAGAATTCTCTTACATTTAAATAGAATTTTCTGAATTCGTTTGTGTCCATTTCCTCTTGCCCTTTCACTGGGAACAGCTGGTAAGACCTTTCCTGAGCCTTCTTTTTCATAAGCTGAACAATCTGAGCTCTCTCAGCCTCTTCTTGTATCAGAGATGCCCTTAACTGCCTTTGTGTCCCTTTGCTGAACTTGCTCCTGCAAGTCCACATCTTTCTTGTACTGGTAAGCTGAGCACCGGGTCCAGTGCTCCAGATGTGGCCTCACCAGTGCTGAGCAGGGGGAAGGATGGTTTCCCTTGGCCTGCTGGCAGCACTCCTCCTAATGCAGCCCGTGATACTGTTGGCCACCTTTGCCACTAGTGTACACTGCTAGCTCCTGCTCAACGTGGTGTCCACCAAGACACCCAGGTCCTCTTCTACAGAACTACTTTCCAGCCAGACAAGCCCCAGAGGGTCCTGGTAGGTGGGGTTATTCCTCTCAAGGGCAGGACTTAGCATTTCCCTTTGCTTGATGCCATGAAATCCCTGTAGTCCCACCGCTCCAGCCCATCAAGGTCCCTGTGAATGGCAGCACAATCCTCTGGTGTGTCAACCACTCCTCCCAGTTTGGCATCAGCTGCAAACTTACCGAGGGTGCACTCTGTCCTATCACCCATATAATTAACAAAAATGTTAAACAGTGCTGAGCCCAGCACCAGCCCCTGGGATACTCCACTGGTGAGCGGCCTTGCACTGGATCTGGGTGCTGATCGCACCCCTTAAGCATGGCAGTTCAGCCAGTTTTCAGTTCACTTCATTTTGTTACTTTGTCTATGAAGATGTTATGGAAGACAGTGCCAAGAGCCTTACTAAGGTCAGGATAAACAACATCCACTGCTCTCGCTCTGTCCATCAAGCTAGTCATCTCACCATACAGGCTATCAAGTTGGTCAGGCATGATTTCCGCTTGGTAAATCGATGCTGACTTCTTCCAAACATGTTCCCATCAGTGGTATGTTTGGAAATGGCTTTCACTAGTATTCACTCTTTCAGCTTCCCAGGGATGGAGGTGAGGCTGACTGACCTGTATGGCCCTAGATCCTCCTTCTTGAAGATGGAAGCGACATTTGATTTCGTCCAGCCCCCAGGAGCCTACCCCAGTTGAAATGACCTTTCAAAGGTTGAGAGTGGCCTCACAATGACATGAGCCAGCTTCCTCAGCACTCACAGGCACATCCCATCAGGTCCCAGGGACTTCTATCTGTCCAGTTAATTTTAAGTGTATTCTAACTTCATCTTTCTCTACCAAATATACATCTTCCTTGCTCCAGAAGCTCATTAGGGACTACTCAGGCTGTTAGGAATTAAATTCTCCACAAGAAATAGAATTCAGGTACAGATCCTACCCATTAAATGTTTGTATTCATCCAGTGCACAGACTGATTAACCATTCACCTGCTTACATTCTGCTTTTTAAGAAAAGTTTCTGTGAGGACAGTTACATAAGCTCTTCTTAGTTTAAGTCTCCCTTTCTGTAAAACAGAGATATTATCTTTTTATTTTAGCTTTACAGTGCAATTTAAAGTGAAACACTCCAAGCTTCTCAACTAACAGTACTGGGTGCTGGGCATCACCGCAAATAGCTCTTATATATGTAACACCTGAGCCTTACGCCAGGGCAGCACTGGGCTGCTAAGGAGAAGTGGTCTGTTGTGAATACAGACTTCTTAGTTGTGTTAAGAGCTCATTTTCTCACCGCACACCCTAATTCTCTTCCTTGTGATTACAGGTTTGGTCTTTGAACAGACTCCTCAAACACAAGAGACAGGCAGTGCCCCCAGAAGCAGCCGGCCTCCCTCCAAGACCTGTCACAAGAACCCTCCTGCGCATCGCTTCCTTAAATCCTCTGCCAAACCAGGTCTAAACAGCCATTTCCACAGCCCCAAGCACCTATGCTCTGCCACCAAGCTGCTTGTGTTACACCTCTGACAATGGCACTTGTAAGTGACAGTGGCATTTACCAGTGGAACAGAATTACAGCCCCGGCACAGACTGGGCTGTTTGTAACCCTGGGCTGGCTTCACTTTGTGCAGTAAATGAAAACAAATGGCTTCCAGAGACAAGTAATGCATTCTGGCAATATTTTAGGCCAGTGGTAACTCAGCACAGCTATAAAGGCCTCCAGACTATACAGAGCTCTCAGATTTTAAGAACTGGTGGTCTGCCATCAAACCTCCAGATCCTTTCCAAATGATACTGCAGGGGCTGGATTACTCCCTCACAACAGTATTTGATGCAGTACAGAAGCAACCAATGTTGTAAAGGCTGATCGGGCATAGCTAGAGGGTAGAGACCTTAAAATTCCACCCTGCTTAAGCTATATCAGCTCAGTACCATTTTCCCAGGCCCAGCTCCATCCTGAGAGAGTGACAAGCAATGTGAGAGCAGCGGTACCCACTCTCTCCCCTCTGCCCTCCTACAAAACAGATCTTGTTTGTTCTACAGTTCTTCAAAAGCACTGGGTATACGAGTTTGAAACTGAGGTTTTGAATCCCTTTCTCTGAACATTATTTGAGGCAAAAAGATGGTTCAAAGAACAAGAGAAACAGAAGCTTACACGCTCTGTTGGTTGCATGCCCAGAGTTGGAATATTCCTGTGCACAGGCCAGTAAGTGTCCGTGTTACTGTCAGCAAGCTTTCTGCAGATTGCTGTGCAACTATCAAAGTTGCAAGGGATGCAAAGCACAAGGAACGGCTTGGCATTCAGGTTTGCAGTCATGATTACGCTAGTTCTTTGTAACGTGGTGCAGGCTTTCAGAACAGAGCAGGAATCCTGCTCTGCGAGCCCCTACCTCAAGTATGGCATGTGCTGAGAGGATCCAAATGCCACCAGGCAAGAACTTGGGAACACCAGTGTGATATCCACAGACCACCCCACTGTCAGGACCCTCGACAGGATTGATCTACACCTATTCTGGGAGAGCTCTGCTGGATGAAGGAAGCATGATGCTGGCAGAAGACAAGGTACAAAAGCCCAGTGCTCCAGGGCAAGTGTGCCACTGAGCACAGCTCAAGGGCCTCCAGAGGTACACGTACTGTCACAGTGGGGGCTTGGACCAGTCCGTATGAAGGGAGGCCATGTGCATTGTTGCTTTGGTTCCCCTCAGCACAGCTTTTCCTCACTGCATGACAAACTTAAGAGCTGTGCCTGATTACGCACTGATTTGTGTTGGTATTTCGGCTTGCTTGACTATGACACACATCAAAGCCATGGCTGGGCATCCTGGAGCCATCACTTAGAGCCCTGAACCATGTGTAGCTTTAAGATGAGACATAAGGAGATGGGAAACATCCCCAAAGGATGGTAACACCAAAATCAGGACAGAATAATAAAGAGCCCAGAAAACAGAAGAGCAACAACAAAAAGAGACTAGAAAATGGGGCAGGAATCATCAGTGCTCTCAGAAACAAAAGCACCAGTGACAAAGGCAACTGCCCTGCTGTTGGTCCGTCACAACAACCAGCCAAGGAAACGAGTTGGCCTTGCAGCTCCACGTTTCACACCACTGTGAGAAAACTTTCTTGGGCCCTTCTATGATCTCAGCCAGCTTCTTCATGCTGGAAACAATCTCCCTCTGCTTTTTTTTTTTTTTTTTTTTGGCTTTCCACACACGTAACTCATTAAAAATAAGAAAATACTAGGCATGACTGTGGTGGGTGAAGTGAACAGCTGGAGCACATGTGAAATGGCAGGTCTCTTCTGATCCAGAATGCTTGCACCGCGGGAGAGCAACATAATAGAAGCTACTAATACAGTACTTTAATGAAGACAAGCCCCATGCAACATCTGACTGCGTGAATATCCATACTTAATATCTATATGCTTTTGCAATTCTTGCTGAGAATCCCACCTGCAGCTGACACTGTGCTGATACTTTGGTTACAGATTGGAAAAAATCCAAACATCATTTGAAGTTAAAGGAAGAAAATAATTACCTTGCATAACAGTCACTATACGTTGAAGGGAAACCTACCCTACTCCTGGGTCCTGAACACTAGAAAGTTTGCTGGGCCAGACAACACTACAGTAGGTGCTTAAAAGTAAAGTTCCTGCTGTCCTGCAGTCACCTGATGTACAGACTGCTAAGGATCTCAAAGCAGTCAAGATACTCTGTCACCAGAAAACAAGTCATTAATGCTAGTTGTGGAAGTGCTCTTTAGCAAAAGAACACAATCAAGAGATTCTCATAAGACACAAGCTGTTTATCCTGTTAAGAGCTGTCAGAACGTGACTGAATTACGGAATAAGGCAACTAATATACTTTTAAACTTATTCCACATGTCTAGAAGCCCACTTACAACTACTTGACACTCAATTATAAACAAGCTCAATGTGGGCAGTGCAATAGCAATGAGGTAGAAATGTCAAAGGATCAGGGTGGCAGTCCAAAATAAGTTTCAATGCAAGTCAAGCAGTAAAGACATGGCAGTGATAAGTCCCCCTTTCCCCAGTTTGCTCTGAAGTGCTAGCTCATTCATCATCCTAACAGGATATTAGAAACAGTGTTTGCCCTGTAATAACTCCGTCTAACATGATGTGTGTTACAACATCGGAATTAAAACACAGCTTACAATGAAAGCCAGTCTTTAGTGGTTTCCTTGTCTAAGAAGCTCACATATCTGTTCCTGAGGCTGGCTAATGGACTTGGGCTTTGTTAGCCTGAAGCCTTCAATCCTGAGGATAGCGAGTTCAAATCCTGCATGGGTTAGCTGCGAAAAAGTTTTTATTAGGGCTACAGTAGAAAATGCAAAATAGCCTTGCACTATAACCCAGTGGTGTGGGGGAAACCAGATTCCCCTAACTCTGAGCAGTGGGAAAGTCCCGATTCAGTGTTTGGCTACACCACTGCCTTTCCTGAGCAGCAGACACTGCCATATGTTTTCTTGAAATACTGGCCCAGAAAACTGGGCTTCCTGGTGCCTCAGTCAAAACACAGATTGGTTGATGCTAACACCCCTGCTGGGACCCAGTGGCTGCCTCTATAGGAATGATGAGAGAGCAAAGCTATTTGGCTTACTTCCCTTGGAAGGGATTTTGTAGGAACCTACTAACAGCAGGAATTTCATTAATGACCCCTATACAAGTACATGCACACATACATACATATGACTCATTTTAGCATGAGACATAGGATGAACCAGATTATCTAATTTTTATGGTTTGAATGAGAAGCAAGATGAAGATTTACACCCTCCATTACATTTGCCACATGAAATTTCAATCAGCACCCAGGACTGCATGCAGACAAATACTCAGCAGAACTTCAGGCATGTCCAAAACAATCCTGTATATTTAGTCCAAACTCAGACACTGCAAGCTCTCCTACAAAGTAAATGAAGTAGAAAAATCTTTCACGGGATTGGTTATGCAAAAATGCACAGCAAGCATTCTCCTTTGCTTGCAGGAGTTCTCTATGCAAAGCTGCGATCAGCCATGCCCACTGAATTCCTGAAAGAAGAGGAGGTTTGAGTTGGTCCAGCCTGGGTTTGGCTAACTACAGACCTGTGCTGCTCAGTAGCTTTCCAGTGGTTCACACTGTGCTATTCACAGCACAGCCAGAAACCCACATACACTCCGGGGAAGGGAAGTTAATAACAAAACATCCCATAATGGTCACAGTTTCACTTTTAAAGGATTTCAGGAAGTATCCCAATGTCCATTGTTCACATGGATTAGAAGCTGTCCTGCTGTTACACACCTGCCAGCAACAGAAAATGCTCCAAAACTGGTTTTAATAATTCCAGTGTGAATAACAGCCCAAGGAAGAGGCAGTTCCCAGCCACAGTCTGCAACACCCTGGCTTTCAGCAGTGAGCCCTTCTGTCTTCCTGCAGCCCCACAGCTGTGCCACCACACACATAACACAAAGTTAGAACTGCCCCTCTATCATCTCATGGAACTTTGCTTTCTATAATACTTACTGCCAGGAATTGTGAGGAGTGGAGTAGCAGCTCATGTTAAAATAAAAGTTTTTGCATACACGCACAGTAAATCAATGCAAGCAGGCAATTTCTTGCCTGCTAATTCAATTCCCGCAAGCTCTTTATTAATCATGCTTCTAGAACATTTGATGTTGCAATAAAACATTTTGTTGTGAACACTTTCCGAGCAAAAAGAAAAAAAAACCTCTGTAAAGTAAATTAATATTTCAAAACACCTTATCCAGTTGTGAGTGTGAGGCCCTGACCTATCACAGAGTGCAAGTAAGCCATTAAAGTTGTTGGGCAACTGCTCAAGTTAAGTAAACTCTTAAGTGCTGTGCTGAACCAAGGCTCTTGCTCTCTAATCATTTTCTCAAACACAAAGGTCACATTCTCATAATCTATTCCACATACAATGTCTTTTATAAGGGATTATGCATTCTGAGTGTATACAGACACTGATTATTCCCCCTGGCCCTTTTTCTTCCTTTGAGCTGTGAGGTAAGGAGTTAGGGAAGGCTTTACAGCCAGGGAAGAAGCGTTTTGAGGAGAGGAAAATAAAACAAACAAACAAGGCAAGAGAGCTGCAAATTGGAGTCAATTTGTCCAAAAGGACAGTAGTCCCTTGGAAATGATCTTTGGTTAATATCCATCTTTCCTCCTTTGCTTTTTCTGTATTTTAGACAGGATTAAAAATAAAAACACTATGTTAACACTGGGAGACTTACTCTGAGCGTTTCCATCACCAATGGAATAAAAAAGACCTATAGAAAGATGCTCGATTTCACAGAGCAGCTTGAATAGCTAGTCTAAGGACCAGCACATGGGCCGGTGTGCTCTGTCAACACTGCTGGTTAAGACCAATTCAGCAGAACAGCCTATTTAGCCTTTGGAAACCATTTATTTATTTATACTTCAGAGGCCTTAGCAAAGAGCTGTTGAATGCAACACAACTCCACATCGTGCTCCAACACCATTAGAGGCACTGGTAACTACAGTCACCCCATTTACACGTGCTATTGCCACGTTTGGGACATAAAAGCACTACCTGTTCTACCTGCCATGGCAAGAAAGTTAATTTCGGTCATTTGATGCAATGCTCTACGATGTATGCACGGAACACTGATTTATTTCAATGTAACGCCAGTGTATAGTTCAAAACCTGAGGCTCTTCCCACTTCACCATACCAGCTTGCCTTATATACCCAACTGCACCACATTAGGTATTTTTACTTAGTTTGAAAGCAAAGTGAGTTCACTAGTAGAAAGTTGTAGCTACCTTGAGTCCTAAACACATCTTCAGCAGTACTTTTTCCTAAGTTTAATGAAGGGTAAATAAGTGTTAAGAACAACATTAGGAAAATATTGCCTTAATCAATACATTAGTTCAGTCAAGTTCACGGCTCTTTAGCAATTGAATACTCACCACTAAACCATCTCCTGACTTAAAATTCTAAGATAAGTTTTCCCAGTTTTCATTTAAAAAAATAATCTTTTATTTAGAATAATCCCAGGATTTGCAATACTGCCTCTCCCTCACCTTTACTGAGATATTTCCAGTCAGTCACAGGCCCTATTCCAGTAACCCTTTCCTATGTTGGTTCATCTATATTATACTCAAGGGGAAATCTCTCATCATCTCGAAGTTCAGCTGGAAGGTGTAACCGCACTGGAATATCTAGACACTGAAAGCAAGGTCTAGCTCGACAAATTTTTTCTCTCTGCTCACAGAAATAAGCTTTATTGCTTTTCACATAACTCAGCAGAGACTAATTATTTGCTAAGGTTTGCAGGGTGTGAATAGGTTGAGGTTCAGGTGCAGTCAGCGCTACCTTGCTACTGCTTCAAATAACTGTCTCAAAAGACAATTTTTCGTCTTTTAGTCTGGCTCTGCATTGTTATTTTGCATACAAAGGAGTTACAGAGAGGCAGCTTTGACAGTTCGTTTAAAATATACTAAAAAAATATATCCCCTTTTTGCCTTGCTCCTTGATGTGAAAGCAGGATTCATAAACAGTAGTTCACAACATTCAATTACCTTCCTCATAAAACAAAGCAACATAGCCATTGATTGTTGCTTCAGGCCACAAAGAGCTAGAAGTTCATCCTACTACAGAGCACTAGTCTCCGAGTGGGTACTTACCACACAAGGGTGTTTCCTCCATGTCTGCTCTGGGCAAATATTCTGCAAGTGTTCATAGAAGAAAAGCATTTCCCACATGAAAGAGGTTCTAATTTGGGTGTTGAAACAATGGGAAACCCTAGAAAAGGAGAAAAAAAAATATTTAAATAACACATACAGCAACCAAGGAAGTAAATTTGAAAGAGTCTGTCTTAAAATGTTATTTCCTAATATTTCTAATTGAATCATATAAAAGTTTCAAGAATGACAAGACAAGGAACAACAACCCAAGAGTAATTACCAAAATCAGCACTTTCCACAGCTGCCTTCTGGAACAGGATAATAGCACTGGGAGATAATATGCAATACAATGCTGAAAATTCCTCTGAACAGAAAGATTCAATCAATGAAAATGAAAAATACAAAAAGTAACCAATGCTATAATAAATACAGAGAGATTTTTACCTTCTTTAGCAAGACTTCTAATATGCTGCAAGGATTTTCCCTCACAGCAACCAAACAAAGCTGAGAACCTCTAGCCTTTCTAGAGTGGAAATGCAGCCCTTATAGAACTGACTCCCAGCTGAAGGCAGAGCACTCCAGCCTAATCACCTGCTCCCACCTGATGAAGCCTCCCGCTTAGTCTGTTATCCTCCTTTGCTTAATTTTTGGGCCCTGGTGACACAAATGGCACAGACCTGTTCCTTTTCCCCCGTGCTCAGGTGCCCACGACCCAGCTTGGTTTGAGATGACAGAATTCAGGTTCAGAGCCTGTGCAGGGGATGCTGTTACTCACCAGCTTGCTACATCCTGAGCACCCCGCCCCTAATTGCCCCCCATCCTATTCTGCTCCCTGTCCTCTGGTGAGGAAGGGGCTCCTGGCCAGGGGGAGGATGCAGGAGCTGACAGTTTCACAGCCTAGCTTGGGGTACAGCTGAATGTTGCCTGCCACAGCAACCTTGTGCTGCCCCAAAACACTGGCTACTGCTGGGCATTGAAGGTGGCACCTCTGATTTGGCCTTAGGGGCTGTGGGGTAACGGGGGCTGCCTGTCCACTGTCCTCCACCGTGTGCCCGAGGACGCATGTCCAAGGGGCACAGGTGGTTGTGTTGCGTCTCTGTGTACCTGGGAGACACTGCTGGCAAGTGCACAGCTGAGGACGGGCCGATAGGTGGAGAAAGCTCCAGTTTAAAGATGGGCATCATAAATAACCAACCCTCAGGTAAGGATGGAAGATAAGGAGAAAAATGGATCTGTGATTAGGTCTGATTGGTTTGAAAGTTTCCTTCTGCATATGCTCTTCAAAATAAAGCATTTCTGAACAGGTCTTGCGTGTACTGGGGGTGAGTGAGGGAAGACAGGAGGGAAACCAAGTGGAAGAGAAAAGTGCTTCAGCTGACAATGACTGAGAGGGAGAGAATTGCACAGTAACGTGCCATCCATCTACTGGGGAAGATTCATTATTCACGGCTCAGTCATTTGGTTCTAAATTTTAAATGTCATCTGAAGTGCTTTTTGAATTCATTGGTTTAAAAGATATTTACTAAGAAGCCAAAGATTGTGTTATCGTGCAGTGGCACTGAGGGCTGCAGGATGGCAGGCAGTGTCATCTGGTGGCAGAGCAAGAAGCAGCTAAACTGGAACTGGCTTATTTGCTATTCAGAAGCAGCCCTCCAGGTTCAGTGCTTGTTGGCCCTTGACACTTCCCATGGCTACATCCCAACAAGGTGCTCATCCTTTCTAAGAAGTACCTCACAGATTTCAGTCAGGCATGAGCGAAGAAGGAACGTAACTCGTTTGCTGCCTCACACCAACCTTAGTCCCGGTCCCCCCCAGGACTGCCAGTGCACCCAGGAAATCCCAAGCACACACCCTACTGCACAGGGGTATACATTTGATAATCAGTTTTTTACATGACTCTGTGGTGCTCTCGTAAGCTATAATAAAAGCTAAGCCACAGTATTTGATTAGCAATTAGAAATCAGGCCTGGCAGAAGACACAACATTTATATCCACACTTATACCCACCACAAATTGTAAGGGTGAGTCACAGGGGGCTGAGGTCTTGGCACCTTCCCCTGCTCCTGGCTCACATGCCCAGCACTGTGCCTTTAGCATAATCACCCCTGTACTAATGCCTTCTACTTACATAGTAATTTTTTTACTGGCGAAACCATGCATATCCTTAAGATATTTCAGCTACATATTGCATGATGGTAATAGCTTTGTAATGGCGTTCATCTATCATCCATTTTAAACATTCTTGCTCTGCCCACTAACCCATCTTCAATGGCTCTGCTTCTCATCAGACACAAACATTTCTAAGAAGTTTCAGAGAGGCACATTTTGGAAAAAAAGAAATGAAAACTTCCTAGGCAGATCTTCATAGCCTATTGATGGGCCCGGTCCATATGACTGAGATGAAATTTGAGCTGACTCAGACCTGAGATTTGATGCCTAGCTCACAGGATAGCATCAGTAATTTTGTAGAAATTACTTTATTCCTTTCTTATGTCCATGGAGACCATCAAACACAAAAAATAGCAAGAAGATTTAAAGAGATCTGGGGCATCGTGAACACCGTATACAAGAACTGGAAGTAGAATCATAGCAATTCTTTCTCCACTTTGTCTGGCTTACCTGTCTCTGCTGCTCCCATTCAAAGCCCACTGGCATAAAGAAAGACTCCCATAGACTTTGGACCAGTCATGAAAAAAAAAAGTTTCCTGCAGTTGAGCTTAATTTCTTGCCCTACCTATGGATACAAGATTTCAGTTCTACTTCGGCTCTGATTCTGCATAAAAGATGCTTCCAGTTTTGTCTGAATCAATTCACTCATGGAATAATAGAATTACAGAGATTATGCGGAGCAATAACCCTCAGCACTCCACAGCATCAAAGCAGTATTCAAATATTAGGCAACACTCGGAGAAGATAGCTCAAGTATTATTATCCTCATTTTCCAGAGCAAGGACGGGAAGACATGACTTGAGAGCACAGGGCTTCTTCCCAGGGGGATTTATGTTGGGAATCACATCGTCCGGGCCAGCTTGGGGACTCCCTCTTTGCTGGTGCCCTGGACCGAAAGCTGCGGTTAGACCCAGCATCCCGCCTGGCCCAACGCTCCCTCCTCAGCTCCACTGCACTGCTCCTTCAAGCTCTGCCCTGCCCACTGCAGCATTTACCAGCGTTACTACATTTTTAAATAAGGAACAAAATATTAAATGTCTGCATCACGTAGACTGTGGATCCTCTCAAAAACTGTCCCTCCAGGATGAACTCTCCTCAGCACATAGAAGCCCAGCTAAGAGCAGGGTCCCTGTGGCAGGCGCAGTAGATGTGGTCACACAGCCCTAAGGCAAACAAGCAAAGGGAGAAGACGTGACACGAGGTCACAGCACCACCAGGACCATGCCTGAGGTGCGCAAGGGCTAGGAACTCAGGTGTCACCCTGTCACCAGGCCCAGCGTTTCACCTGTACAACCAAACCATTTGTCATCAGTTTAATGACCGGACATGTAGGGACATTAAACAGCTTCCCTTTTAGCACATTGCATGCGCTTGAGGCACTGCCAGGTCACCTCCTCTTGAAGATACCAACAGTGCTGCTCAGGAGCCACAGGTAATGCTGCTGAAGTAAACAAGGGATGATCACACGGAAGGAGGGAGAAAACAGAAACTGGTCATGCTGCTGCATTGTGTTTACTTAAATAGCGCTCTCGAAAAAACAAGCTCCAGAAACTAGAAAGCAGGGACTCGGTTTTTCAGGACTGAACTGCACAAGATCCTATACATTAAGGAAGATAAAGAAATATAGCTGAAAGCCAACTACAGGTTACAGTGGCTGGAGATCATCTTCAGGAGATGAAATATTCCTTAAATGATGAAGACAATAATTCACAAGAATGAGACTTTCCCATGAATTATGGGATTCCCCTTCCAGTAAGTTAGCAGAAATATGATTCTAAAATTTAAACGCACTCATCCATCACCGATTCTGCTTAAATAGATTTATGGATATATACATATTTTACCATTTTTAATATTTTTATAAGCCTGACATTTTAGTTCACCTGCAGGTGATACTGGGACTTAAGATGCACCAGAAACTACAGAAGAGGGTAATTATCCTCTGGCCCAAATTGCCTTCCCCCACCCACATGTATTATAGGTATAGAGAATATTTTTAAGCTTGAGAACCAATAGAGCTGACGAAAACATAAAACAAGGCACAAAGGAAGCTTGAAGTTTTAACGGCACTTTGGGGATGGGAGAAAAGAAAGATACTGGTAGATTAACCTTAGAGCGCTGTAAAAACTTTCTATGATGAAATCCAAGCAACAGTCGTTAAGAGAAGTTAATGCAATGGGCTCTAATTGAACAAGGTACCTAAAATCAAGTACCTAACTTTAAAAGCAGTATCATTAACTTCAGTAGTGAATATTCATGTGCATGAAGTTACAGATCTTACTAGAGCATATTATACACTAATGCACTTTTTTCTTAGACTGGATAAATCTCTAGCCTTTCAACAGTTTTCTCTGATATAAATACACATCTGATGTCCAAATATTCACTCTTCTGTCCTAAAGAGAGTGCACGTTTTCCATTATTTCTAGTATTTTCTCTGATCTGCTTCTTTATCTTATCCAGGGATTATATGTAATATCTTGTTTGCAAGGAAAAAGAAGGAAATGAACCAACCCTGGTTTGATAGCCCTGTTTCCAGGGCACCGTCCTCTGTGTTTGCACCTGCACAGGACCCAACGCATTGTGAACCAGTGGCCAAACACTGAATTTCACAGATGAATAAAAATCTCAGTACAATGATGTTTCTGTAAATTGAGGATGGGGAATTGGCTGGGGTGGGGAGGCCATGTTAATGAAGCAAAGGCTGCCACGTGACTTTACGCTCCATTAGACACGTGAGCGATATTCCCTTTCAAGGCTACAGATTTGGACGTCATTACATTCAACCTTGCTGCGAGCTCTTGTTGAACAAAGCGGTCCCATCCTCCCTTCTCTCCCGTTCTTGACACGCTTTGCCAACCTCCCTTGTCTCAGGTTGTGCAACTGTGCAATGTGTGGATCCAGCTCACTGAGCTCATAGAAAAGTAACTGACCAAAATAAAAACGACGTTTTCTTCCACATCAGCAAGCTGATCCAGCTGCCTGTGGCCACACAACTGCTGGACATGGCAGATGCTTACACTGGGCTCAACATAACGAATGCCAAATGCCCCAACAGCAGGGAGACCTTTGGCCAGAAGTCGCATCAATACACAAAAATCAAATTTATAGAGCACTGAGCACATTTCCTAATTTTTGAGTGCTTAAGTTTATAACCTTCACTTTTTATGTACATATGCGGTATTTGTAAAGTTCTCTGGATTTCCTTTCCAGGGAAGGTGGTTTACATATGGACACATATATATACTCAGCCAACAGTACCAATAGTTCTGTGGATTTTTGGGCATATGCTCATAAGCAGTTTTTCACACACATGCGCACACACACATGCACACACTACTGACAAAAAGCTAGTACATCTCTTGGTGTAGGCCAGATAATAATCTCCCTGCCACCTCCATACATACCCTGTCTCACCCAAAGAGTTACCCCTAAACCATGTGAATATATATGCAACTGCCCAAACTGTATCAATGGACAAATCAGAAAGCTGTATCTGCCACTGCTTTCTGTTGAAAATATCTTTATTGCTAGATGTATTATCAGCTAGAGCTCACAATCAGCAAGAAGATTTGCTTGGCTCTATCTGTGTCGATATTTATGAAGTTTGAGGCACATGCTAAAACAGACCAAATGTTTGATTTTATTCTTTATTGACTAGTTACTGGTAACGTAACTTGGCAGGAGAATACACTGCCAAAAAAAAAAAAAGCTCTCAATGTTAAATCAATGATTCATTTACTCCCTTCATGATTAATTGCAATGTATTTGGAACGCTAATGACTTTTGTGGATGCAATATCGTTTAATCAAAAGGAAAAAAGATTTGATCTGCATGAGGATACGGATTTTTCTCCTGTGTCAGTAAAACAAGGAACTATTTGCTTCCACTACTCCAGGTGCTTGGGAAAGCTGTCAGAATCAATACAGAAGCCAAATGACACCTCAGTATGGGAAATTAAAAGCTATTTTTCTTTCAGAAAGGTGAGTCTGTCTGTCTCTTTGCTGCTGTACAAGTAATGCACAGCCAAAACAACGGATTGATTAACACTAATGTGCTGGCCAGAGCTGGCCTCTGCCTGACGTGTTCCAGACTTAAAGGGAATCCCAGATGCTCAGCTCTTGCAATAGTTTGTTAAAAAAAAAAGACCACAACCCTGCAGGTGCCCCAGTAGTTTGCAGACTGACATCGAACAGAGGCACTCCTCTAGCTTAGCATAAGCTACAGCTGCTATTGCTGCCCCTGTGTCCTCCTTTCCCAGGGCTGGATTAGCACCGAGCCCAGGTAAAGTACCACCATGGCCAGGCAAGGACTTCCAGGGCCAGGGGCCCCCTCCAGATGTAGAGAAATTTCTGAAGAAAATGCCAGGCCACTGTATACACTTTAACTATACACTGCAGCACAGTGATCCCTAGCACTGCTCATCCAGGTCGGTGTCCTTAACAACTGGTTTGTTTTGTTTCAACGTGTGAACCAGGAGAGGTCACCAAGTCTGTTCTCCAGGAGCCCGCGATACAACACAACGTCCTCACTCCCGCCAAGATCCACTTGAGATACCCAGGATCTCCACCGCTCTTGCTGAACTGGTGGGAACCGCAAAGGCACTCAGAGCAGCGTGCCCGTGCCCCAGCCTGGCCGCCGTGGCCGTGGCGGGCAGCGTGCTGGTGTCAGGCCATGGCAGCCACACGCTCTGTCCCTCCTGCTCTGCCTTGCGCTGGACGCAGAGCTGGCAGCTTCACACTGGCTCTGGCCTCCCAGCAGGGCAAAGCCCTGGCTATGAACCACGGAGAAGACAGGAAAGCAGGAAGCTTAAGGGATGCCTAAAGGACATTTAAATAGGCTTTTCATGTCATGTTTAACCCTTAACATATAAATGACTGCGAGGGTAATCCATTCCTGTGCTCTTCTGCAGCCTGAGCACACTACCATGCATTCAGAGTGGTTCTGCTGGCAGAGGGCTTTAGAATAGAGAGCACACACAAAAAGGAACCATGATGCTGCTCCTCATCATCTATAATGATTTTGCCTTGTGACAGATCCTCAGGATCTGCTGAGAGAGGAGCTGGTGGTGACAGCTGGTTCCCAGGGGACAGGCCTCTCGCAGTGCTCACCAGTGGTGCATGTGGCCAGTGACTAACTGGCTTTTCTACAGCGAATGCAGAGCTGGAGAGGTGCTTGGGGACTGGGTCCCCTGCCCAAGTCCGGGAGCAGGAGAGTTTCCGCTCCTCCTCAGAGATACTCGTGTGGCAGAAGAAGGCAGGAAGCCGTGTCATAGCATGTGTCTAAGGAGATCTTTGCTAATGTGACATAGCATGGAAAAAAAATCGCTGCAAAACAAAACTAATAAAGAAGAAGAAAGGCTGTTGCCATTGCCAGCAAGGGGTCTGATTGGCTCAGTCCAATGCAGATGGAGAGTGGAGTGAATGGGAGAAAACACAAAGCACCTGGTAAACTGGGCAAAGCCTGGGACTGGGACAAGAACTGCAGCCTTGACTAACACTCCCCTCACATTCAGTACTTGGCTTCTCCTCTCCTTGGTTTCCTTCCTTTTGGGATTTCCCTCCTGTGTTTCCAAAATTTAAAGCCCTGTTGTGCCTCTGCCCAGGAAGCCAAGCATGGAGGAGGCTGGAAGCCTTGCAGATGGCCGGGGTACAGGGAAAGGCCAAATGCCCTCGGCTGGCCAGAGCAGGTAATGTCACCCCTTTCCTCAGCCCTACAGACAAGTTGGCCCCAAGTGGAAACAGAGCAGATCCATCTCTTGCATGCACAGCATCCTGTGCATGTCAGGCCGTGCCTGCGCTCTGCACGCCACACTGGTGCTTCCACTTCAAGCAGGGCTTGCTGGGGACCTTCCCTGATCTGCCCAGCACCAGGGTGGATCCTGTCCTGCTTGCTGCAGCGAGCACACTCTGGGGAAGCTGCCAGACACATCAGACGTCCTGCCCGGGTTATGTGAGTGCAGGAGACCAAATTCCTTCTCAGTCTTACCGCCTCCTGAAGCTGTTGGGGGTGTCTGGGGTGCAAGTCGGAGCAGTTACCTGCTGTGTTGAGAAAGGAGTACAGTCCCAGCACATATTGCAGATTGCTTCGTAAGGCATGAAAAGAGCAATGTGCTGTTTTTAAATAGGTCTGTCCCATGTTTGCCTACTGCAAGCCCATGCTGGCAGGTGAGAGGAGGAACAAGTGAAGACATCATCTACTGCTGGAGCCCTGAGCTGGGAGAGAGGCGGGCGAGGACGCCAGCTTGGAACCGAACCCTCTGGCAACGCGGTGCCACTTGCAAAAACGCAACTGAAAAAATGCCAGACATCTGTGCCCTTGCTGCGTGAACCAAAATGGAAAAGAACCAACTATTTTTCTTCCCAGTGAGATTTATAAAAAGCCCCTGTGTGATCTAAACTGACACAAAGAATGACAGTATCCTATTGATTATTTTTAACCTAATTTAGCTGACGCTAATTGTACTAGACCTCTATCACTGTGCACAGAACTTGGTAGCAGCAGTAGGATGAATAATCATCCAGCTTCATGGGGCTGATGTTATGCCCATATCATATTTGATCCAGGTTTTCAGCACAGTTGAATGTTTACTGAATATCAGAATACCAGCATTTGCCTTTCCTGGGAGCTTCATTTTTCATTCTCTTTCACATTTTTTTCTGCTTCAGATAATGCCACATGCAAAGTAACTCCAGGTTCTCCCTGCCCACCTCACAGCTCTTTCCCAGACAAGTCTCCCCCCAGCTTTGGTCATCTGTCCCCCTCCAGTAACATTCACCTCCATGCAGCCTTGACCTACCTCACCCCGTCTCTTCTTTAGACGTGTGCAAGAAGGGCAGAGCCTTTTCTTGTACCAGGAGGGTCAAGACATTGAGGTTCTGGTTTGAGAGGGGGAGAGAAACTATTACTCCTTGTAGCAGATTCACCGCAAAGGTCTCAGTAACTTCAAGAGCACAGCACTGATGTCTCACAGGCCTCTGCAAGATGCGTGACAGTACCACAAGGCAAGAAAGTCAAACATGGCCCAAGCCATTTAGGGCTTAATGAAGCAAGACTTAAATTCCATCTGGCAATGAACAGCAGGAAAGCAGAGACCAGTGAGCCCAAGTGTAAAAGCACCACTTAATAAATGGACAGACACACTGTGCAGTAACTGAAGTTTACAGATGGCGGTCCCAAGTTAGACTCATAATTAGGAGCTGTATAATTGTCTAATGACTCTAAAAGCACTAAATGCACAGATAACAGTGCTGCCCCTGAACATTTTTGTACATTTTTCATTAACGACAGATGAAAGAACTACCTTACCTGTAACCGCTGTTTCCACAAATATTTTAGAGCCTAATATGTCTCTACATTGTAAAGTGGAATAATAAGCACTAAGTGTGCTTGCTGTTACCAAGAAGACAGATGTAATCTCTGCCACTTCTCCCAGCAGGTCCTCCCAGTTTACCGGTTCCCCTCCAGGTCCACTTCAAAGAAAATCTTCTGCTTCCCCCACCAGCCTAAGCGAGCAGCCAGCTTTTTCAATCACAGCTGAGCTAAAGAAGCTGAACTGTGAGGTAGTTTATGGCCCATAACTCGATTTCTTAAAGTCAGCAAAATGGGGAGACTGTGAGGAGACAGAGGAGAGGAAAAAAAACCCCTCTATTTCAGCTATTCTTTCAACCCTGTATGCTGGGTACTCCTTCATTCCAGTGTTTTAAATACATCTAACTATCTGTTGCAGTCATGTGCACAGGGCAGTATCATTTACAAGTCGTGTGCAATGTAGGAAGGAGAACCAGTAACTGCTGCTCAGAATAAGCACAGGGAAGTGCCATCACCTGCATCTGGGCAGTCTGACCACCCCTGCAGTATTTCCCTAGGACTTACTAATAGGATCAATTGTGGTTTTAGAAAAAAACCCAACTTTCTAATTGACTCCCTCTGAAAAACGTGAAGAAATAGATCTTGCACTGTGCCTGGGAGTCAGCGTGGAGGTCCTGAGCAAGGGGTTCAATGCTTGTGGCCCTCACTACCCAATGGAGGCCTCACTTAGCATCTCTAACAGTGTAAGAGTCCAAAGTCATCACCAGGTCACAAATTAGTGCTGAAAGAAAACCCCAAAGGGCAGACCCAGGAAGAGAGAAAGAAGTCCTTTTTCCCATACACTATTTTCTTCCTGTCTTTTCATTAGAGCCTACTTTTCAGGATAGTATATTTCACAAAACACCCCAAACCTAATTTTTAATCCAACTCTTTATCATTCATAGTAGGAGACTACTGGGGAATGATCTAAAATCTACTAAAATCAGTAAATTCCTTGCCAAGGGCTGCAAAGACTGCAGGGTGAGGCCTTTAGTGAGCTGGGGAGGGGGATTCATACCGTGTGCTTCCACAAATAGCTTCCTAATGCACAGTTAATTGCCTGCTACATTTAGTGAATTTAGGATTCTGGTTTAGAGGAAAAATACTTACGCAAAAAGCATTAGACTTCAGAAATCTTATGTTAACAATTCATCCATTCACATACTCGTCCATCTCACCACTTCTGGACTACCTTAGCACGGTCTAGTAGGAGTCGTGTGTCTCCTCTTCATCAACTTACGACCATGAAGGATCATTACAGAAAAAATATGAACCATAGCACTTCACATCAAAAAATGCACATACACAAAAGCGCTTCATGAAATCTTGTCAGCTTCTCTGCAGTCTTGTATCAGAGGGAAAATAAGCAAAGCCCTAATGATGAGAGCCTGTCTTCTTTTCTTTCCTGGAAAGAAAAATGTCACTTATTTTATTTTTTTTTTTAAATTTTATATTAGAGGATAGATTATGATATAAATTCTATCCTCTATAAAGCTGCGAAGAACCATTTCATTGGATATGGAAACCAGATTATGAATGCAAAAGTATTTAATGAAAATGCGAAAATCTCTTTGTTAAGGCAATCTCATCTGAGACTCCTGTGTTGTAATTGGTGGAAGCAATGCTTATGTTTGACTGCAAGACTGATATAAAGGTATTTTATAGAGAACAAATAAATTAAGTGATATTTATGTTAGTATTTATTTAACTCCTGAAGATGACTTACTCAGAATATATTCACATACATTTCTGGAGAAGGTGTAGCGAAGATTAATTGAAATATTAAATCAATTTTATGACTATAGGGGAGAATGCAGTTCATCCCTATTTGTCACTGTATTCAATAAAGCACTACAGCTTAAGACTTTGATTTACAAACAGTAGAGGAAAGAACCTGAACACTAGAATACTGCTGGGTGTCTCTAAATTAAAGGATCTCTGTAAAAAAAAAGAAGTAATTTTTATCTACTGCTATTAGACTGGCACTACATGATATCTGTAAAAGATGTAAATAATAAGGACATACATAATGAGATTTTCTGGAGCTCTCAGACGTGGCCTGATTCTGTTCCCACTGTACTTCCAACGCAAGAAGAGTTAACTCATGCTCACTGCATTTCTAAAACTCACACTTTATTTTAGAATCGCATCTCTCATTTTTTATCCTGTTTGTGTGACACCCTGTGAAATAACCTACAAGGTTAGAAACTACAGCTGCAGGTGCATGTCCTCCATTATGTTAAATTATATTATATTCAGTGAGATGAGGAATGATCTCCAGGATATGAAGACAAGACCCACATTGAACTCAGTCTTCACACAGACGACAAAATGGTTTGTAAAAAAGCTGGGGGACACATCTGTTTTATTCCACTGCGATCTCATCCACGCTGAGGTTGCCTCATCAGTATTTATCAGTGCAATCCTATTGAGCCGTGTCTGGACATCAGACTTTTGCATTTCTCCACAAGGTTGTCTGAAACCATTTGAAAAACTTCTGTTAACCTTCATGGACTTCAGGGTCAACCCCTATGGCTCCGGTTAACGTGTGCCCTGACCCTTCCCTCATCTTTTTCCATTTTGCTAAATGATAAAAAGCTGCATATTTAGCAGCTACACTTTAACCTCGCTGCCATCCAGTTTTCCTGGCACATAACAATGATGGGATTACTATGTATCTCATCACAGAAATGATATATTAGGTACCAATGGCACAAGTACATTAATCAAGGTCAGAGATCAAAGCTATCTGATATTACAAATAACTGTTAAGTTTTCTTAGTTTGAATGACCTTTAACAAAACACAGCTGATGTCCAGTGTGTCACTGACTGCCCTCACATTCTGTAAAAATGTTCAAAATATATTGAACATACTGAAACACAAACACCTACAGAAAACAGGGACGAAATTTGTGATAAAACAACAAAATTACCCAAGTCTAGCACAAGTATGAATGCCTTGTCAGAGAACATTGCACCAAGATCTGGATATTTTGCAGGTTTTCAGTTAAAACAGGAGTGCCCTGACACAGAAATTGATGTTAATCATAAAACACACACTTCCCTGCTCTTGCCACATTTTCCTAACAGATGTTTCTAATTCTGGTGCTGGTGGGTAATATTTATTTTAAAAGATTAGGGTACAGAGCAGAAAAATGAGTACAGGTTTTTAAAGTCCTTTCCTTAGTTTTAAAACTGGCTCCTTGGCCCACACTGAGTTTTGCATCAGCAGTGCAGTCTGTGGTTGGCGTGTGTCAACACAGCCCTATCGATTCCAGACAGAGCAATCCCGATTTACTACAGGTGTGAACCTGGTCCTTTGTGGTGTCCATGAGCTGGACTGTTAGAGGCTGAGTGAGTTTTCCCGGCAGCACCCAGAAAGTCTGGGGAAAAATCTCTGATGATACAAGATTGCTTAACATCAGTGAGAACCACTAGACCTGGAAATACAGTTGAAACAAATTTTTCCTGCCTCTGTATTTTGTCTCACATGTCACGGTGTTATCTAAGTGCACGTGTGAATTAAACTAGTAGAGCTGTGTACTCTCAGGAGAAGGTGATATTATAGAATGAGTAACTACTGTGACAGCAGGCTCAGAGTTTACAATCATATTTGTTAGCCAATCTCTGCAGGCAAGTATTATAGATCAGAAACACTGTGAAATGTCAGGAGCTATCTAGATGGCCATGCACCGGTGATTTTTGCTGAAATATGGGCTAGAGGGAGGTCTACCCACATGAGCAGACAGTACACAGATTTGTGCTTTCTTGGCATGCCAGAAATAGAAGCTTTGGCCTCATGTGGATGACCAGATCAGTTTGCAAGCCACTATCAGGAAGGAGAGGTTTTCAAGGTTCTTTGTTGCTGATTTCAATACATGGATAGTTGAAAAATGGATAATACAGGAAAACAGATTTATTTTAGAAGAACAGATGTAATCTTCAGCCAGGCATCTTACAACAAACATCTCTCTCCTTCAGTCACACACGATTCAGCCAGCACCAGCTTTGAACGGGGAGGTGATGCCAGCTGGAGCAGGGTAACAATGCTGTGTGTCTGAGAAACGTCTCCTGTGCCATTTCTAATGGCTCATCTGCAAAGGGCCTCTGACTGTCTTTAACTTGTCATTAGAACTTATTGAGCGAACAGGTTTTCATTCTGCTGCTTTCTCACATCCCAGTATGTAAGCAGCTCTGAAAGGACAGAGAGGTCCCAGCACTTGTTTGTATCTTGGCTGGCTAAACAGATTCTCAGAACCATGTTTCTATCTGAATATGCAGAACTGCAACATTTCATATTCAATAATCTCCAGTAGCCCCCAAGGATGCCCTCTGAGTGATTACAAAGTTTGTGTAAAAAAATGGTTGAAACAAAGCTACTGTAAACTCTTGCTTATTTGCACAGCTCATCTGCAATATATTCATGGTGATAATGTAGCTGTAACACACTTATTACTTTTATAAGCTGTTCTACAAATAAAAGGCAATATGTTTCAGCTTCTGAATGGGCTCTTTGTATATGTCACTGCTTTAAATTCTTGTTACTACCCATGGCATATACTCATTTCAATAAGATTATCTCTTGGATGAGCTGCTAATTACATAGTAGTGAATTATTTTTTGGTGAAGCAATTGTTGTTGCATTGCCTTGAAGCTCTCAGGGAAAGACAGTAGCTTTTATTGCAGGGGATTATTCAGAAAAGCCAAACTCCATAATGAGCCTGTTGTTGAAAGCTTTGATGTGGCTAAACAATTAACTCATGGATAAAAGTATTTTCTAGTTTTCTTATGAAAAAAAAGAAATTGGTCAGTGTAAGAGGGCTCAGGGCACCCTAAGAACTCCTTTGACTGCATTTGGAAACAGAACTCCAAGAATTACTGTTTTATGGGAAACCTCTCAGGCGGAGATGGCACATGTGATTTCTCTCCTCCTTCCCAGACTCACTCCTTAGCAATCAGAGTGCACCATGAAAAGCAAACCTATCCTTAACAGGCTTAAAGGCAACAGCAACAGCTGGGAATAGGCGCTTACACTGCGAAACTCAGGGAGTACACAGGAGGGAAATAGGAGACCCCAAATCTCTGCAACAAATACAAATAGTTGGCACTGTTCCTGCAATGCTGATGCTTAAACATTACGGAAATTCTGCCTTATGTAGCTTCACTGCTTCTGTGCTTTGGATCCAAGGTATTAAACCCCCATGCAGATCTAATCTAGACCTAAAATACTTTATATTCTTGCTGATTAGTTCTCCTTTGAGATTAAGCAACAGTGAAATATACTTGAAAGTGAGGGTGTATACACAGGCTTCACTGTCACACCAGTAATAATCCCATTTTAGCATTCCTGCAAAGTGCATGAATGCTGGAGACCAGCCATGTACAATGACTCCTCATTTCGCACAAACGGCCCCTGCCAGCCCCAGCAGCCGGGGGCAGCCAAGGCCCCTGCTCTCCTCCCTGCGAGGTGGCGGTGCTGAATAACGCCTGGATAACCTGAGCTTCTACTGTATTTATGACAAAGACGAGAAATCTAATTGCCTGTGGCTTGCCCCAGCTTCTAAAAAATCATTGTCCCATCCAGGAAGAGCCAGCCTTGTACTTCACAGAGTAAGGACAATGAGGAGATAGAAAGGAGAAGACAACCCAGCAGCACTGGTGCTTCCTTCCTCACCTTGAGACAGCTCAAAGGTGGACGAATGGCATCATTAACTGACCTTTCAGTGACATGTCCTTTCAGGTGCCATGTTCTCTGCAGCAGCTCTCTCTGGTACAAGCCATTCCACCCCACAGTTCCTGTGCAGTGACACCGTCAGCCCGTGCCACTCACAACATCTGCTGGCCAGTGGCACTGTTACTGGACATGGCTGGGAAAATACCCCAATGGGGAAAACACTGTATTTTAGTTTCAGAAAACTCCAGGACAAGTTTCTAAGTAGAAAAGACTGGTGAGATAATGCGAGTCATTTTCTGCTGGGGGACTTCTGATTTTTAGTGTGTTCATTGGGTTTTGGCCTAAGTGACACCCTGTATTGACACACGCATGTTCTCAACTGTGTAACAGCTTTAACTGACTTTGTGGAACTCTTCACAGCACAGAAGTAAAATTAAAGCTGCTCTTCTTGAATGCTTGTGCACTCAACCTCATGATTTTTCATCACAATACTAGATACTCACAGGGTCTAAGTCAGCCCATCTCTATCCCAAAGCACATTCTCACTCATGCCAGCTGAGAACTCAGCTCAGCACAGCATAACAAGATCAGAACCCTGTAGGAACAGGACCCACATGTAAACATACAGAAGTTTTTTGTTCTTGAGGTGTTTAATGAAATCACTATGAAATGTAAATAATATTTCAATTAAAAATTGAGTTGAAATGTTCATGAGGCAGCTCCGGCATAACTAGAAAGAAAAATTAATAACTCTGCACTGTCTTAAAGCAGCTCCAACTACATTTTAAAATAATAGCTTGAGAGGTATTGCATGGAGAGCATGAGAAATGCTCCACAGTGAGGTGGTCTATCAGAGGGAAACCTTGAAGCCTGAAAAGGCAGGAAAACAATAAATCCCCAGAATAAATATTGAAAAGGGAGATAGAAGAAGAGAGATTTCATTTTATTATGTTATTTGATGCCATGAGCGTGCACAGGGGAAAATATTTATTTATTTATGTTTCCCAGAGGGGCTGGAAAATCCAAATTCCAAACAGAAAAGGTCAAGGCACAACAGAGCTGTATTTTCAGATACATAGTGGCCATAGCTGACACCGGGTTCAATTCCTTATTAATTTTTTTGGTGGTCTATGGATGGGTTATGCAAATTCCCAATCTGCTGGAAATATGCATCTATAATCTCAGGTTTGCTGCAAAGTGGTTCCCCTGGCACAGTGGAAGGCTCTAATTACATGGGAGATCCTGACACTTCTGTTCAAAAATCCTGTGTTCAGTCACTTACAGGTTTCTTAAGAGAGGAACGTCCCCTTGCTTGCTCTCAGACCAGAATCTGGATATTTAAATTTAAAGAAAACATATCTGTTAATGTAACTGTTCTAAAAACTCATACTCCTGTTTTCATAGCGTACAAATCGGGGTGTTAAAATGGATCTATACACATGCTTTCAACTGTCAAATACTGGCTCTTAAATTCAGAAATCTTTTTCAGCAAAATATGGTTTTGAAATTCAGACTTAGGCTTATATGAGTTACCACACAAAACCAGCATGTACAAGGATTCTTCAAACAGAAGACCAGGCCCTTTCTCAGGGTACAGCAGCTCTTACTACTCCTGTATTTCCTGCAGCAACACCTGCAGATGCAAACGCCACATGCCTTGGTGCAAAGCAATTGTCCCTACAGCATGACGGACACAGTGGACACCTCCTTTCTCCTAGTTTTGCTTTGGTTTTTTCCCTATTTTTATGTCTGATCACCCTTACCTTCTCTATTTAAATTATTTTCAGTAATCTCTCAGTCATGTAAAATGCCAGACACAGTGGCACCATGTAGCCATGATCATAAAAAATGGAGAGAGTAAGCATTCACAATGCTGTTATATTGCTGTAGGCTTAATTTATACACACTGAATCATCCCTTTGACTTCAAGAGAAATATACATAGCAGGTAAAATTAAACATATACTTTGGATGTTGCATGGTCAAAACGTAAGTATATGTATCTATTAATTTAGTGTGTTTTGCTGTGAGCATATATTAAGTTTCACAGTCCAAACCAAAGTGAACCAAACCTAAGTGAAAATGTTTATTAACAGCTATTTTCTCAGCTCCTCTAGCTATTGTACAAAGCTTTTATCAATACACTTATATATTAATATATTAATAGACAATAAATAATATATACCATTATATAAGAATATATAAATAAGCCAATACATAAAACTTCTATTAATATTTTGTTAACTTTTTAGTCACCACAGAGGATATGTTCCTTCTCTTGGTGTGTTATTAATGAAGCTCATCAGGCAAAATATGCCAGAGTTTTAAACAACCTTCTCTTACAGAGCTGCCTAACTGTTCTGTTTTTGTTACTATTTTTGTACAGAATGATATGTTACGGTCTCATTTTAATTAGATAGTTAATAAAGCAAGCGGTTTACCTTGGGTTAGCCCAGTGGCAAAACAATGCTGTGTAAAATCTATCACCTTCTGCTGTGCTGCCTGGTGAAGAGCAGACCCAGGCTTATGTGGGTGACCCCACAAAAATGGCAGGAGCAGACAGGGCAGGCGCTGGTACCGCTGAGCCAGAGCAAGCCCTGAAAACCCCGCAGGAACCCACGGCCCTCAGCAGGGGACCCGACCCCGGGAGTACCTGCTACTCCGGGGCTGCACGGCTGTACTCGTGTATAGACCTGTCCTCTGGTCTAGGCCAATAAGGGTTTGCTTTTGTTCAGCTCTAAATCTCTTTTGGATTATGCATAAACAAGCTGTATGAAAACAATTTGTCTTGCTTTAGCCCGCACCTGTAATAGCAAGAGCCACTGGCAGCCAATTAAATGGGCTGTAAACGACTTGTGAAGAATGAAAGAGGAGGGCAGCTGTCCTCTGCGAGCGAGGAAAAAGCAAAAGACTTGAGAGTGGAGATCTTAGGTGGCTCCAGTCACCAGCTCCTTATTCCCTGCCTGCTCTCCCTCCTTTTCAGGTGTGTTTTCAGTCTTATGCTTCACTGCTGGGCCTTCAGGACTCGCAGAGACTTGGAGAGCTGTCACCCACTTCATTAGGTCTAATTTATTAGTGGGAAAGTATCCAAGGGCTTGATCCAAAGCCTCCTGTATTCAACAGAAGGCTCTGAATGTGTCTTTGAGGAACTGTGGGCTATCTATACTAAAAACTGAATAAAAAGAGGAAATGGCTTTTGCTATTACTATACTAGTCACATAGCAGCAGATCATCTTTCACAATGCTGTCAGGTAAAGTCAAACTGCTTCTCTGGGAGATTAGGGATTGATTAAAGTTCTTGCACTCAGGGATATATATCTGTATTAATCTTGGAATTATTTGTCAAACACCCAAGATCTCTCCTCTGATTTGTGGAATATATTCTGTAAGTCACCACTTGAAATGAGTCAAGATTTTTAAAATTATTTTTCTGGTTTTAAAGCAAATGCACAAGCTGCTGCTTTGCCCCCAGACCAAGCACTGCTATTCTTAACATTGCACTCTTTTTGCTTTGGAATTACGCTTAGTATATGTTACTGACTGTAGAGAATGCAGCTGGGTAACTAGAAAGTAGGAGTTCGCACACCTTCGGACAAGCCCCTAGAGCACAGTGAGTGCTTCAGAGCAAGAGCCAAGGCCGGGTTTGCGCTGACAGCTCCTGCATCCCAGTCAGGACAGTCAGGGGAAGCCAGGCAAGTGGCAGCACCAAAGTCACTTCTCCAATTTTTCCTACTAAAATGAATCAGTCAATCCTGTCCAGAGGGGCTTTTCAAAAGCAACTTTGGGTTGCATCAGAAGTGCCAAAATTTGACTTGCCATACCTGGAATTCAGTATTCAGAAGATGCTACACATGCCATTCCTCAGATCTGCTCAGGATCCTGTAAATGTACCCTGCACTCGGGAGCGACTGTTTGTGCTTTGTGTTGCACAAGGCAGTGAAGGTGATATAGGAATACAGCCGGGTACCTCTGTGCAAACAGGCACTACTATTCCAGTGTATTCACCTCATTGTAATGTGGCTATTAACCAGAACTGAAAAATTATGGAAACACAGAGGACAGGACTGGAACAGACTGCTCCAAGCCCTCATTAGTAATGAAGGTCAGGTTTAATTTGGCCATAGCCTCTGTCTAAGATGAGATAAATAAACATGCTATGTTTATTTTTTACAACTTGTTGTCAGGCCTGGCTGCAGTCATCCTTGCTCACATGTAACAGAAAAATGTTGTGGATAATCTGGCTGCAGTTCAGTAAATAAGTTGTGATACGCACTTTCACTCGAGATATCAAAATTTTCTGGTTTAGCAACGCCTGGCAGAATAATCAATAACTTACACCCTGACAATGATGGGAAGAAGGAAACAATGAAGATAACAGACTGTAGCAGAGCATCAGGACCTGCAGGAGGTCGGGTAACTTGCTGGGATAAGGATGTACTGGCCTTTTGCCTTTGGAAAATTAGGGCTCATTGACAATGGAGGACACAATTGGGAGGAGTTGCCTAAGCCAGAGAAAATCACCAGTGCACAGCTGGGCACAGCTTTCGGGCCGGTCTGAAAAAGCCCCAGATCTGGAGCATTAAGTAGTGTTGAGGGTTCACTAAGGCTCAAACCCAATCCCATGCGGGAGTTAAGGCAGTGAGAGCCTTTTGTAAAGGACAAATTACATCCCAGATGAGAAATGGAGGCTGAGAAACCTCAGCACAGGGGGATCCAGCTGGAAACGAAAGGAGAATTTATACAGCCTTGTCATCAGCCACAATGGTCCCAGTTTCACCTTGGGTCAGTTGGGCCTATCTGGGCTTCCACCTTGCTGAATAAATTAGTACAACTCTTTTTAACAAGCAATGAAGAAGGCTAATAAAACTGACTCTAATTCCTGCCTCTTAGATTTTCATGTGTCTGCTAAGAACTAATGCTGGGAGGATATAGGCTCAGGCTGGTTTTGGAGACAATACTCCAAGACACTGTTCAATGAGGAGGGCAGGGGAATGTTGGCACAGTTTGTTTTCCATTTTGTCTCCTAACCCATAACTCAGAGTAAGCTGGAAAGCAATTACTTTCAATATATCTAAAATTCCATAGTGACTAATAGCTTGTCTAACCTCCCAGCTAAATTCAGTGAGATGCTGAGACCCTACAACTCAAGCAGAAGTGATTTGGCGGCATAGACACAGAAGAATTGATATTTGTGATCTTGCTTTAAGGTTCGCAGCAAGGCTGAACCTGGCCTACTGACTGGGACTGCCCAACAATAAACCAAATGAGGACCTGAGGAACAATAAGGAAAAAGTCAATCAGTTGATACACCAGATAATGGATTCCCTAGAAATAACTGCTGAAATAAATTTTCATCAAAATAAAAAAAAAAAGGGGGAAAACATCCCTAATTTCATCATGGACTAAGTTAAAAAAATAATATATATATATATGCAGACTCTTTAAGATAAAACATGACCTTGAGCAGCAACCCTGGTGTAAACAAGGCAGGGTGAAGACACGCAGCTGCGAGCAGCTGTGAGCCTGGCTGGTGTCTGAGGGAACCCGAGGGAGCCCCAGCCCCGCCATCCCTGGTTCCTCTGTGCTGCCCACGGGGAGCGCTGAGCCTGGGACCTTTCTGTCTTGCTGAAACAGATCAAAGCCGTCAAGGCGCTTAGCTCTCATGGATTAGCCACATTTAACCAAGCTGATTTCCCTGAAATTACCTATTCCTTTCTGAGGATAGTGTGTTAAATTATTGAATTCTGCTCTGTTTATTTATTATTTACTCAGGTTAGCTACATGGTGTGGTTATGCACCCTGTGCCTTCTAGGAGAAGGACTGATGGCTGCTACAGAAAACAAGGCATTTTCACAAGATGTTGATTAATAAAACAGCAGCAAATGCACTTGCCATCAGGTTTAAAAGGCTTGAAAAATCAGATGTGTTTCATTCTTGATCAGTTCGAACTGCAGCAGTTGTTTGTAATGAAGCAATGTGTCTGGTGGGGCAGAGTTTTACTGAGCTGAAGGGAGATAATTCCAGCCCCACTGCATCATGTGAAAAGCTTCTCTGTCAAGACTAAGGGTTCTTGTCAGACAAATTTGGTGCCAGAAATATAATTGTATTAAAGATTCCGCAATGAGTTCCTGCAGGGTGGCCCAACCATGTACCCCAGAATGTGAACCTCAACATCTCTCAGAGCCTCCGGTGAAGGGTGACGAGCTGGGTATCACTCACATTGTACTTCAGGTGGCTGCACGGACCAGCACTGAAAAGTGCACTCAGATCACAGTCTACAAACCAGTGGCTGTTTACAGGTGTAAGTAGGCGTCACAAGAGCAGCTGGGAGCACAGCTTTAGTGTTCTCTGCCCAAATCATTACCTTGCAGCTCCTCCTTTTCTCTTCTCCAAGACATGTATTTTTACAGCACAGGTGTAGGCAGCACAGGTGAGCACTGGCCGCAAAGCAGCCCTGACCTCATCTGAAACTACGATGGCAGAAAAAGAGAGTCAAACACAACTTGACTATCCACCTAACACTGAAAATATAAAAAAGAAAACCACCATTAATTTCTGCTATTTTCCTACGGTTTTCAGTACCACCATAAAACAATGGTGTCTTGAAAACGGGCTGGATTTATTTGGCCAGCAGAAGGCACCCAAGACAAGCTGGACTGCAAAAAGCTGCTTGGCTGCAGGCAGAGCAGCTTTCTGCAGCAAAGTCTGCCTTCAGTCACCTAGGCTAATGAGCTTAACTAATAATGCAGTAGATTGCTCGCAAAACATAAATAGTCCTGCAATACAATAATGCCTAATAAAAATAATGTCCAAAAGCATTTTGAAAAATGATGCTGCTTAACAATATTAATGATTTTTTGCAAGCAATTAAAGAGAAACTACTGTAATTTTTTTATCATAAATCTTCGCAATTAAGAAATCATCCATAATTTGTGGCTTGAATTCCCCAAGAGCAAACAGATACTAAGACAAGCTTATAGGATTCTTATTATCTATTGATGATAAATAATTTTCTCTTTTTTCTATTAAAATGACTTTGACTTTGGACATTTTGCTTGGATTTACAGTCTGCTCTGTTGCACCAACACCAATTCAGAGAACTGTTGCTGTGGTATTACACTGGGCTTATGTCTCTCATAGTGGGAGAGCAGCATAAGGCAAACCTCTTCAGAGAGGATGCCTAAGAAATCTTGGCTAGAGACATCATTGTCTCTTAAACGGGCAGTGCAAGGCACTCTGAGGGTGGGTCACTGCTGATCTGCTGGGCTGAATCTTATTTATGGATTTCTTCAAACCATCAGGGACAGGTTGTGCCTGCATATTTGACGCAGGGTGGTGTCACGCTGGTTGGCTTTTATGAGAAGTTCTGGGGAGGGAAGGTAGCCCTGGACGGCTGCTCACTTGTGGCTTCCAGGCAGGAAACCAAGAGCCACAGCAAGGCTGGCACAGCCCCGTCCTCTTCGAGTGCATGTTTCTAGAACGGTGTCTCCCCATGCAAGCGTGGGTCTGGGGAGGGACTGAGCCTCCCCGCATCTCAGTCGTCAGTGAGCGTACAGTTTGGCCACCTGCAACAAGAGCGGCCAGAGAAGAGCCCTCGTCCTGGTGTGTGTGCAAAGGCAGAGGTGCGCTTGACCCACAGACACGGGCGCTGGGCACCCGGCGGACTCCAGGCAGCACCACAGAGCGAGCCCAGGCTGGCACTCGCCATGGCACTGCCGCTGGCCCAGCAACTGCTCTGGTGCCCAACACAGCCAGAACTGTTCAGGGAAAGTCCTTTCCTGCGCCCCAGTGCTGTGGTGGGGGGTACCGGCTGGGGCTGCCTGCAGCACAGGCCACTGCGGGACTCTGCTCAATACAGACCTGCAGGCACTGAACGATGGAAACAGCTTCACTTCCTACAGTTACCACACCAATCTTATGTCCATTAAACCTTTCCGCCTCACCATGCATTTTCTCTCATCCTGTGTGCTTACACAGTGTTACAAATTAAATGAGTTGCAGGGAATTTACAGGAGTTTTTAGCGTGCAACGGCAACCAACACCTGGGATAAGCATAAAAAGCCTTTGCTGAACAAAATGTCATGAACTATTCTGACTGAACTTATATTCTCAGATTATTATTGTTGAGATACAAGAAGTAGGAGTTATCTGTGCTGAGTGCTGTACAAATGTATGGACACATGGAACTTCAAGGCATTATGCTGTGATTTAGTCACATGAGATGCTCTTAAAGTCTTTGATATTCATTATGTAGCTACATTCCTGCACATAACTTTGGAAAATTAGTATAGTGAGGCGTCCCCCTCCTCCATGTTAACTACCGTATGCAACAAAATGAATTCAAAATGCCCCTTTGCTCTCTCCATGACTGCAGTCAGCAGCAGCTTTGCAAATGATTAATGGCTGTCACATGCCGTGCTCAGCAGGTTCCTGGGCACATCTGGTCGCACCGTCACCCCCAGCTGCCGGAGCGGGGCAGGTCCCGGCTTGCCACCAGCACATCACCTGCCCGGCGTGGCTCTGCCTGAGATGGCATCTGCAGGGGCAGCAACATCAGCACTGCCTGACCCAAACGGCCAGAAGGTAGTTTGCTCATCAGTGGCTTTATCTGAGTGTACATATTTTGAATTAATTTCATAATCATTCCCTCCCTGGGAAGGGGGTGCAGACTCGCTGAGAAAATGTTAGGCTTCAAAAGAGAGAGACCTCTGCAATGGCAAATGACTACGAGTGTTAATGCTGGCTTCAGCTGCACCGCCAGGCGCATGGCAAGGACAGGAGGACAGCATGACCGGCTCCTTGCTCCAGCCTCACTGACTCCTTGACCGCCTGCTACTGATAAGAAAGTGGAAGTGCAGTCTGGGTCACCTGTTTTCAACTGCAAGAACTGCTCCAGCATGGGGGAATCAATATCACCAGTGAGGAAGGAGACACTATCTAGACAGCTCTGCAATGCACAGGAAACCTAATTCTATGCAGCCTCCTTGCAAACGTCTTACTTATAATTGATATTTTATTGTTTACTTTGGAGACTCGCGTTTATCAATGACACTTTGCTGCATGAAACAGCTGGAATGCTTCTACCTCCTTTTCTAAATCCTGGGGCGAACTGTGGTGATAAATGAGCCCTGGAAAGGCATGATTTATGGCTCCACTGCCTCAAGGTGCACTGCAGATCCTTTTGTACAAATTAAACCCTGCTTAAAAGTACTTAAATTTTTCAGGGTGACCTCTCTTCCGTGTCACAATTCTCATTGCAAATCACTGAAACGCCATCTTCCTTTTTAAAATGTTATTTTAACTAAAGGTCTCATCTTTCCATTTATTTTCCCTTCCAAGTTGCATTGGGCCTCAACCGCTATCAGCTCAAAGTAGACAGACAACGTCTGGTTGACAAAGAGCTCCACCTGTAAAGGAGAAGGCTGATCTCCTTGTGGTAAGTGCATCACCAGCAACCCCACATATGTGTGGTGATGCACTGTGTCTCGCTACTCCCTTGTTTGCAAAAACTGCCAGTTAAAATCACAGCTGGACAAAGGCTGAATCTGACTTTGTGACTTGCCAGTATGCAGTATGTTTGGTACCTGTGGTACGGGAAGCTAACAGCACTGCAGAGATCACCCATCCAGCCTGGATTTGCATGCTGTTAGCAGGCAGGTAACAGTCGGAGTGGTGACCAGAGGCAGGGCTAGCAGCTGGCCCTCGATTCTGCTTTAATTCTGGCATTCATTTCCCACTTGACTTTGGCAAGATGACTGAATGCCAAAAGCCTCAGGTTTCCCAAATATATGGTTACCTTCTTGGTTAGCTAATGGTACTAAGTCGCCTTGAAATTTCGGAGTGGGAGGTGCCACATAGTACAAAGTATTTATATTTGTACATTAGAATAAAGATATATTAGCAAATGCAAACAGATCTCTGCAGCAATATAAAGCTTCACAAGCGACCACGTAGCACCATACTTGGGTTGAGAAGTTTCTCAGACCCCTACAAGTGGGACTATCCAGGCATTGGGAAGAGCAGTTTTCAGTGAGCAGAACAGAGTCTGTTCTGCTTTCAGGATCAGGGACTCTGCACTGACCCGAGCCATTGGGCACACGTTCACACAGCCAGTGAGTGCCCAGAGTTACCTTAATTTTTAGGAAGATGCATTGCATAAACAGGTTGTGAACAGTCCCCAACATAGTCATTTAATTGTCATAAATGACCATCCTAGTTTTCTCTGCAGAGCTTCCCTCTGTCACCTGGATGGCTTCCCACAGACTCTGGCAACCAGATTCTTGTTCCATGCTCTGAATGGTATTTCATTTGTTACGGTATGCAGATGGTATAAAGTACGTACTGCCAAACAAGAACCTGTCACATGTCCCAGTGTCCTAGCCTGTTTCCCTAGATGAAAATGTGCATCCTGCCCACACACCATTATTGGGAAATATTTCTATCCCTGCCCTTCATACTGGGGTCTCCTCCCCTGCTGGTGATCTGTCACCAGAGTGCCACAGCAGCCTCAGTCTAAACGCCCTTTTGGTCTGGGATCGCACATTATAGTCTGCAGAAACCTTGTCACTCTCAGGAAGCATCATCAAATCCCTCACAAGTGGAAGACGTGGGGCTACAGAACGGGGACCCTGTTGAACCCCTGTGAGACGTTTTTGAGCAAGAGGTGGGAAAAGAGATAAACAAGAAACAAGGCTTCGGAGGCTGCCAGTTCCTCAGTCCCTGTGCAAGGCTGAAGACGACAAATAGGGCTCTAGCTGATGGCATCTGTACAAGTGCTCTGCATATAACACAGAGCTGGCAGCAGCTGGCTTTGCAAACTCAGGACCTCTCGCTGTGGTATCTAATAGGAAGCGGGAAATGAAGGCACCCAAGAAACTGTTCTCATGGTGAAACTGGTAACACCCGGACAGCAGGACTTGTACACACAGCAAGGATGAAGCTGAAGGAAGATGTAATATTTGTTTTAAAGGAAGATCACAGAATCACAGAATGTTAGGGATTGGAAGGGACCTCAAAAGATCATCCAGTCCAATCCCCCGTTGGAGCAGGAACACCCAGACGAGGTTACACAGGAAGGCGTCCAGGAGAGTTTGAATGTCTGCAGAGAAGGAGACTCCACAACCTCCCTGGGCAGCCTGTTCCAGTGCTCTGTTACCCTCACTGGGAAGAAGTTTCTTCTCATATTTAAGTGGAACCTCCTGTGTTCCAGTTTGTACCCATTGACCCTTGTCCTGTCATTGGTTGTCACCGAGAAGAGCCTGGCTCCATCCTCGTGACACTCACGCTTTACATATTTATAAACATTAATGAGGTCTCCCCTCAGTCTCCTCTTCTCCAAACTAAAGAGCCCCAGCTCCCTCAGCTTTTCCTCATAAGGGAGATGCTCCACTCCCTTCAGCATCTTCGTGGCCCTGCGCTGGACTCTCTCCAGCAGTTCCCTGTCCTTCTTGAACTGAAGGGCCCAGAACTGGACACAATATTCCAGATGCGGTCTCACCAGGGCAGAGTAGAGGGGAAGGAGAACCTCTCTGACCTACTAACCACCCCCCTTCTAATCCACCCCAGGTCCCATTGGCCTTCTTGGCCACAAGGGCCCAGTGCTGGCTCATGGTCATCCTGCTGTCCCCCAGGATCCCCAGGTCCCTTTCCCCTGCACTGCTTTTTAACAGGTCGTTCCCCAACTCATAGTGGAACCTGGGGTTGTTCCTACCCAGATGCAAGACTCTGCACTTTCCCTTGTTATATTTCATTAAATTTTCCCCTGCCCAACTCTCCAGCCTGTCCAGGTCTCGCTGGATGGCAGCACAGCCCTCTGGTGTGTCAGCCACCCCTCCCAGCTGGGTGTCATCAGCAAACTTGCTGACAGTGCACTCTAGTCCCTCATCCAAGTTGTTGATGAATAGATTGAATAATACTGGTCCCAGTACCGATCCTTGAGGCACTCCACTAGATACAGGTCTCCAACTAGACTCTGCCCCATTGATCACAACCCTCTAGCTTCTTTCCTTCAGCCAGTTCACAGTCCACCTCACTACTCGATCGTCCAGATCACAGTTCCTCACTTTAGCAGCGAGGATGCTGTGGCAGACTGTGTCAAATGCTTTACTGAAGTCAAGACAGACCACATCCACTTCTTTGCCATCATCTATCCACCTGTAGTGAGATACAAAACTGGGACGTTGTTCTAATAGAACAAGAATGTATGGCACATGGCATGGGAACCACAGGCTTTGGGAAGAAGTCACAAGAGTAGTCTCATACAGCTAAGATACACACATAATACAATGAAAACAGATTTTGAGGCAGATAGAGGAATGAATTCTTGAAGAGTCACTGAGTTTGATGTCCCTATAAAGTTGTCCTAGCACCATATGCTTTGTTTTTCTCACATAAGATCTATTTGGTTTCTTTCCCATAAGCACAGGTTATTACTGATGAAGAGCAGAAGTAAAAGACCTGTTTTGAATTTAAATTCAAAGCAACCCCATTAGCAGGTGTTTAGTAGGACACAGGTGAATTATGGGCAGCAGTACCGCATAACTACCGGGGAGTGTTATGGGACTCTTTCTGAAGATAAGGTGTTGAACTGCAATATACCCCTTGTATTAGAGTAATAACATTTTCAGAAAAGATAGATATGAAGCACTTGGATGCAATGGCCAAATTCTCATCTAATTTCCACTGGGTACCTGAGATGCTAGTCATTAGAAGAGCTGCAGGCTGATGTTCAGCAAGGGAAGAATCCAGCTCAGACACAGCTCAGGCCAGAGAATCCTCTAAGATGAAGGAAGGACATCTCTCTTCACCATGGTACCATTCTTTTGCCCTTCTCAGACCTGAAGGTAAAAGAGACAAACAAATAAATGATGAAGCCTTTAAGTGGATAGTAGATGGCATAAATCATAGAGTGTTCCAAGTCATAAATATACAATCAGGTAATTTTTAATATTTAGCGTTTTGCCAGCAGTCCACAACACATTCTCATGCTAGCATAAAATTTTAAGACAAAGAGAGCAATGGCGTATTTATATGGATGATAGCAACTGATTTCATGTATTTATTTACCTAGCTATCTATTTATTTATTTTCAAAATTATACCATGGGTCATGCCTAAGGATTAAACCAATCTCTGATGACTAAGAATTAGGATGACTGTGTTTTCTGGCACGTTGCTACCAGCATCATTGCTGGGTATACAATGACATGTGGCTTTAGCCACTGCAGGACCTTGGAAGAAAATCTCATTCCCATTCTTTGGAGAGTGCTGAATGCAAGTGTGATGCTTGGCCCTTCTAATTACCATTTTTTTCTTTATGATTTGTATTGTGGCAGTGCTCGCACCATCCCTCACCATGCCTGACTTCATTGTATGAACAAAGTGCAAACCCTGCTCTGAATTGAAGCCAGTAATGCCTGGCCAGCAGTGACAGGGTCAGAGGTGCCACCATCCTGCTTTGAGAGGTCATGCAGGAGACACAAGGGCCTGTTCCTGGTGTGCAGTGAAATGTGGCTTGATTTCCATCCTAAACGTATGGAGTCCGGACGATGTTCTAGGGAAATTGTAGCATGCTCTGCACTGAACAAGCCAAGTGATGGCTGCTGACGTGACTGTGTTCTGAAACGCCATAGCTCCACCTTGGCTAAACCCTTTGCACGTAACAACAGTAAAACCTACCTCATGCTGCAAGCCAGTTCACATCTCTGATACAAATTGCCAAAACTCCAGAGAATGTTCCATAGTTATTGTTCTATTTAATTCTGCTGTTAAGTGAACATAGAGTGTGGGTGGAAACTGCAGAGCTGCTCCTAAAAAGCCAGCCCTTACCATCCACTGGACTTTGTGTCCTCTGTCCTCCTCCACCTGCCATAGAAACGTATGTGATTGCTGCAGGCTCAAACTGCCGACAGGGTCACAATTTGGTGCGCTGTGGCAAACCTTTGACAAGTGACAGCGGCTGCAGGACCCATTTGGCCTGCCTGCCTCACCATGAGCTCTGCTCTGCTGGAATAATGCGCTGAGATGAAACCTTTCCTGGGATTAATGCCTGGGCATGCTGCTCGGAAGCAAGGTTCAGAATACAAAGCAGGGAGAGCTCCAAGGTCTCCTTTTGTCTTAGAGTAGTTTTGCAAAAAGAACTGTCAGAATGAATTTCTTGGGTAGTTACATGCACATCACATGGACTTTCACTTGAGCCCCATTGCAATTTGGCATTAGTTAAATGTACCATTAAAGTAAAGCGTTAGCTAAAAAGCTCCTCAGTAACTCTCCACCCTTGAAAAGCATTTATCGAAACCATATTATATTCTTGATTGCCTTCACTGTATTTTCTGTGGTGTTTTTTCTTTCAGCTGATTGGAATTCTGAGATAAAACAAAACCTAAAAAGAAATGTGCTCTGACTTCTTTGGAGTGCGACCTTGAGAGTCGAGCTGTTGTATGTCATAAATAATGAAAAATTAGATATATAGGCTAAAACAGCGAGGAAAGTATTTTATATGATTTTCAAGGACTGTAAGCCCAAGAAGAGCTGATGTCTATCAGACTCTTATATAAATAGTCTTGTAATGAGGAAGAGCATATAAGATCCAAGATAGATCTCTGCTTTTTAATGAGATGGGAGAATATATTACTTCAGAATTTAAAGGCTATTTTTCTTTTTGAAATTCAGATCTGGCTTTATGAATATTTTATTTAAAAAATCCAGACGATAGTAATAAGTTTGCTAATGCTAGGATGTTTCTCTTTAACATGTAAGTATACTGTTGACAAACCTATTTTTTTCCAAAAAATCACTTCAAAGTTACTAATATAAATTTTAAAACTAAATTCAATCTCAGTCCATCTACTAATTTTTCCAGTACTGAAGCTTTCTGCCATTGCTAGAAGTTACAGTAGAAATAAGTGATAGCCTGGAAAGAATAATTGCTTCTACAGTCCCTGCTCTAAACTTTTCACAAGGATAACCTTGCACCAAAACTATATTTTTTGAACAAACTTGCATCTAAATCGGAGTTTCTGGAAAGAGGAAACACTGCCTCATTTAACAAGTACCCTCAAATCTGTTCGACAATTGAGATAGTATTTTATTGCATTGTCAAATAAGTTTTGCACTGTAAACTTATTAAAGCAGTAAGTTTTACTGCTTTATTGGGAATTCATTTCAAAAGGATTTATCTGGCTAGAGCCAGATCAATAGCTGCATTTTGCAGAATATGAAGATTTTATTTTCATTTGGAAATAGGAGAGATTGCCTTAAGATTAATTTCAGCTGCAGTATAAGGAGGACGTTAGAACAAGCAGGCACAGGATTCAGTGCCAGCCATTATTTTGCCAAAAGTAAAAACAAGGAACATATTTGCCCACTTGACTGATTAGCTGTAGGCAGATTATCGAATTTTCTCAATTGAAAGATGCACAGTTCAAAAGTGACCGAGGACAGACAGGCTCCTGGACACGTGGCCACACACATCAGCAGCCATTTTGCAGGATACAGCGAAAGATTTTCTTCCTCAGGAAGCCAGACTCAAAATGCTGTGATTTTCCTAAAAGCTGGAACATTTCTTTTCAGAGCAAGTTAGAAGCTCAAGTTTTCATTTAAATATGCTTTTTTCAGTAAGTGCCCACACAACATAAATGCACAATATTTCGCTTGGCCCCCTATAGAAATGTTCATGTCATAGGAAAAAAAGAATAATGAAAAATCAACCTAAAAATAATTAGCCCTTTCCCTAAATATATAAGAAAAAAAAGATTGCGTGTTCTAATTGCTAAAACGGTAATTTCCAACCCTCTCGCGTTGGCCTGAGGCGTCCCGGATGGAGTTCTGAATCAAGACCTACGCTCTATCCCCCGTTCATCCACTATTTCTGCACTTGAACTTGGCAAGTTACTTTCTTCTTGTAAGCCTCTGTTTCCTCACCTGTGAAAGAGAGATGATGTGATAAATCCTTGTGCAAAGCCATGTAAGTGCTGTTGATGAGCCTCACTATATGGCAAGAAGGGTTTTATTGTTATTTTCTTACATTCTTTTCTGCTTTTTTAATAATTCACTAAAACACATCACATTCTAGGCCATTTTTTTCATGTTCTGGAAAAGCTGTACAGATCCTCTCTCCAAAACCACAGAGATTAAAAACTCCTTCAGAAATCTTGGATTTATACGATATATAATACCACCACTGCTGTTCCACACCTAAGCGCCATCAATAGTGGAGAAGGCGAGATGAAAAGAACCCATACTTGAGGCTTTCAACATTGCTAACTAGACAAATCACATTCTGTCTTCCTGAAAATGTTCACGTGACAAACTCACACGGTGCTTCAGGTGAAGCAGATATTGCTGTCACCCACAGGGAACCCAGCCTGGCTACCTGCCCCTCTTCGAGGAGTGACATTGCTTTGTAGATGTGATGCAACGTCTGCTTTCGTTCTGCTGAGGGTATTTTACTACAGTTACGTTGGGACCCAGGGAAGGGGAGCTTTGTACCCACCCCACACACACCTGCATGGCAAACCTGCTCCAGAAAGTGTCCAACTAAAGCCCTTCTGCATGACCTCAGTTGGCCTCTCTTGCCTTGACAGCCTTGCCTTAAAGTCAACACACTAACGTTTCTCTTCATGAAAAAGTGCTTAATAACTTCTGTTCCAAGTCTGCTGTTCTTTAATTTCCACTTCTGCTCCTGGTACTATCATCTGGTAGACATTATCTACAGCAAATTAAGAATTTATATACTTCAGGAAAATCTTAACTGGAGGCTCATCAGGGGAAGCCGGATGGGGGCTTTTTCCTTAAACTTTTTCATTTCGCTTAAAGACTGAAAAACGTATGAAGCAGCTTCTCTGGGGAAGGCGAAATTTCTAACTCTTTAATAAGTACTATTTATCAAAGACATATAATGTGAACTGTCTGCCAGATGTAGAGTACATGGTCTGGAAATTCTTGTATACGAGCTGCCTAAAGGCTGGCATCTGCCTTTCTCTGAGTGTGACGTCTCCTACGTTCACCTCTTTCTGACAACAAGATCTTGAGGAGGGTCCTCACACCGATATCCACCGCCAAGGCCATCTTCTTCCCGTGGCAACTTTCTTTCCCTCTGCAATCAAGACACAGTCTCACCCCATGGGATGGGACACAGACGCACCACAAGCTTCGGGAGCACACGCGGGTGCTGTGCAGGAGGCCAGGCCAGCCCAGGTTGGACACAGCGCGCAGGGAAGCTCTCCATGCCAGCTGGGACACCTCGTGGCCACGGGGACAGCAGTGGCAGTGCACGGAAAAACACCATGGGGGAGATGACCGTGATTTTAAGTCACAAAAATAAGCACACTGGCTTGAGTCAATGCAGGTTTGAAGCCCAGTTTTCATTTAAATTTTCGTTTCTACTACATTTATAAAACTTTTTATATCTCTATAGCACATCTATTTATGGAGCTGACTTATAGCAGAGGAATGTAACTTTTCAATATGTACCCATGGTAAATATTTGTATAGTTCAAATACAATTAAATTGACCCATAAAAGCTGCATTATATTTCAAGAGTCAAGGTCTCTGTATAATGGAAAGCTCCTTCCATTGCTATTACATTCTAATCAAATTACTTATCTAATCCTCCCCATTTATCAAGTGCATCAGAACTGATCTGCAATTTACAGGAGCTCTTAGTCATCTCTGAGTTTCCGAGGGGCGGGGGTATTTCTGCCGCCTCTTCCTCAGTTCTTCATTTACTGCAGAAATAGAAACAGCAAACTGCAGAGCACTGATTCTGTACAAATCTCTAGCAGATAGTGAAAGGGACTATTAGGCAGATTCACTCTTAAACATCAGTGTCTTTCTTGACATTAAAATTGGAAAATGGAACAATTATTTTTGCATTAGCAAGTCATACTGACAAATTCCCTCTGCACCCTCTTCCTGTCATGCCAAAATGAATCATCAGCATCTTATTAAGGTGCTCAGGCTATCCCATAACAGTAATAAAGTGTAAATGTATCCCAATTATTCATTTAATGACTTCATGAATATTCAGTATTAAGAAGCAGTAGCTGAGCTCACTACAGGAGGTTAAAAGGACACAGGCTGAAACCCCTTATTATTTCTGAGATGACTTAAGGTTTATTCATATCTTTCCAGTATCCATAAATGATAATTCACTGGGACAACACCTATTCTGTGACAAGTACAAATCCATATAGTTTTAGTGCTCTCATCTACATATTTATTGGGAAATGATCTAATTCAGTAACAGGAAACGATTTCTGGGGAAAATCCAACTTCTCCGCCAAAGAAACAGATGCTGGACTAAAATGACGTGAAGTTGGGTGTTTATAGTATTTTTCATCTGGACTTCAAAGGCACTAGGTACTAAATGCTTTTTTATACCTGCTCAACAAAAGTTCTTTACCTTTTGCTTTTTGGCAGCAAGTGAATTTGTTTGTTGTTGTACATACTGTGTGCTCCCTTTTGCTGTTCCCCTCCCCACCTTCACTGTGAGCTCACAGGAACTGTCCCCCTCCACCCAACGGGATCGACCAGGGTTCAGTTTTGTAAAATGAGTTGGCACAAAAATACTTGGCAATGCTATTACAGAATATTGCTGCTATGAAACAGATGCTCTTTTTCAAGAAATGAGCGCCAATGACAGTGTGAACAGTGACTATACATTTATGCATACGTATGCATTGTTCTCCATCTACTACACTACTTTGTCCTACGCTCTGCCCCGTGCCCAGCCATCCTTGAGTGCAAAAACTACCCCATGTCTCCATAGGATCCTCTGAAAACCCGTTTGGCCAGAGATCCCTGGCAGTGCCAGGAGAGACCCCCCCACTCCTTCGCAGAAAGCTCACAGTGGATGGCTGTAAAGGCTTGATAAGCTTATAGTCAAAAGGAAACATTTTTCTTCGAAGAGCTGGCTACTGCCCAGAGCAAATCTCAGGTGGGCAAGTGAGCAACTAATCTCCTGACAGAAAACTTAATTGCTAGCCTGAGAGTAAAAAGTGAGGGCAAAGTCTTTTGGCAGAGCAGATCAACTGCCTTTACAAAAGGGTCTGCTACTGTTACGGAAACTTGAATGCAACCCCAAAGCTGCACAGAAAGAGATGGGTGCAGAGAGGACATCTCCTGGTCTGCTTAGAGAACGAGGATCAACTCCTGATGCATCTGAATAAGGTGGAAACCAAGACAAGGATTCGCGCGTAGCTCTTTCATTGTTTAAAGCACAGAGCGAATGGTTTAGATATATTCTGCACAGACTGTGGCCTGTTTTCTTCAAAACAATGAATTCTTGAACACCTTCTCTGAAGGTAGGCTAATGCCTAAGGAGACAGTTTCTGAAAAGTTTTGCCAGAGAGACTCTTTGAACCCAAGAGTAAAGCTGAAGACTTCAAGAACAAGAGTGCCTGTGCATTGCCCTGTCTCTGGAGACCTGAAAAGTGCAGGATCTCAACTGCATCACAGCTCCATTGTTTGCCACCAAGCCAGCAGCAGCTACAGAGAAAGTAAAGATGAAAAACCATTCGTAAGCGGATTTATGATTATTTATTAGTTTGACTTTGCCAGTCCTACAGACACACAAATAGCAATGCCTTCCAAATACGTAAGTTGTCATCCTGTGAAATTGATGCTGGTTTTGGAAGGAAGAGTTGTCCTTGGTTTTCTATTTTCTGGTTAACTGGAGAAAGTGTCACTTTTACTAAGCATGCTCCCACGAGGATGCCTGACAGTCTTTCAAAGCAAGGAGCATCAGGCACTGGATTCATAGTTTGACTGCAATAGCTTTTACAAAAGAATCTTGTCACTTGAGACATGCCAAGCAACACTTCAAAGAAAATTTTTATTTTTGACTCAACTGGGTGAAAGAAAAACTGTCTCTCCCTACACCAGCCACACAGTCAAAGCACATAAAGTTCAATTTCTATTTCCCTTTTCTTCAAGAAAAATGATTTGCATTACTTTTGGCCTCTATATTGTAGAATGGCCCTAACTAAAGACTCCCTAGTATGCTTTTGTGGCAATCTAATCAACGTTGCACTATGTTCCCACCCTGTCTCTTCCACTGAGCAGCCCTTTATCAGGCTCTTACATTGAGAAGGTCAATTATTAACTATACTGTGGAAATCATCCCACAGTATATTAGAAATCAAAACTGCAAATGGGTTCGAAATGAGAAAGGTTCACGAGTGGGCTCAAAACTTGATGGAAGGCAGACTGATGAGGAGGTACAAAGCACAGCATGGTCCATGTGCCACCTTGGGCGCAAAAACTCCCTGAGCAGCTGAGCGTGGTGAGAGAGGCTGTGCCGTGGGAAGGGTTACACCATTTCCCCTTGTTTCTTGTCCTCTTTCCCTCAGCAAATGCTATTGTCCCCTTTCAGGCTTGGAACACCAATCAGATGCCACATGGTTGTTCGTATGTCCCTAAACTTTAGTTTAAATCATATCTTTGCAGCATGCTTCGTATCCACAAATGGAGTTTGATTTCCTGTTGCACAGAGGTCAATGACAGCTTTGCGATGTAAGGAAGCTGGAAAATCTGCTCTAGGCTTTTCGACACTTAACTGCCATTGTCTTGTTATGCAAATCTGGCTCTTGAATTAAGAGTGAATCATCCTACCTAAATTTAGCCATGTAAAAGCAAGCACTTAGTCTGAGTAGTGCTTTAGGTTTATGATATTGTCAGGGGAGGATGATTCAAGAACCTGATGGCTATTCCTGTTGAAGATATTACATTTCCTTTGAAAAATACACTTTCATGTAAATTCCTTTAGCTAAATGTGTGAATATATGTGTGCATATATATATTTATATGTTTTAAACATAAAATCTCTGTTTTACCCTCCGGTTTTAATTAAGGACACACTACAAGGTGGGGTTAAATCTGTGAAAGTCAACTACTTGCTTGGAAGCCATGATACACCCACAGTCAGGAGGATGCTCGTTTCTAACCATTCCACCTGTGATATCTTTCTCTTTTTAAATGATTATGAAGACTGAAAGATTCTGTCCTCTGAGGATGTGCTCTAGTTTTTACGTGGTTGAGATGTTCATCATGAGCAAGCTTAAAAGTCAAAGGTTTTAGGTTTTATTGAAAATACTTTACGCTCCTATAAGCTTTCCCAGTAATTTATGTGCAAGTGGTTCCAAATACACAGCTGAGGATGCCGTCTGGGAATAAACTGAAATGTTATTTCTGGGATATTGCATCAATGACTTGAGTCTTAACCTATGGGAAAAGGGATGAAGAAAGAGCATGATAAAAGCTATCACTATCAGTTTTGAGACTATATTCCTATTGAAGAGAGATATTTCTTCTCTTTTTTTGGTCACTGCAATCAAGTTGTGTTTACTTCCCGATATATTTGTGTACAACACCAAGCAATAACATAAAAAGTATAACTCAAATGAAAAATCTCCTGATTATTATTTCATCCCAGTAATAAATATGTATAGCTGGCTTCCGTGCATAAAGGCAAACAGACGCCCTGGGGAAAGGATGGGATGCAGAAGTCAGACGTATTTATTACTGAGCCATGAAACACGCCGAAGGCGTGGGCTGGCACAACAACCTCTGACGAGTGGAGATTCATCGCAGGAAGGGACCTCACTGACCCGGGACACTGCAAGGACGATAGGAGGTCTCAGGAGTGAGCCTCACCGAGTGACAAAGTACTCTGGGATTAACAACCCAAGAACCTTATTCAGGGAAAAAAATCCAGTGCACATCAGTCAGCCCTAAAAAAATAAATGGGAGTGCTCATGTGTTTAAGGTTAAACCAAGTGTGTTCTTATTCACTTTGCTGATTTGAAGAGGTTCTTAGAACTACAATTCAGAGAAGCATCTAATCTTTCTTAGAGCCTCTTTGTCATAAAATAAAGACTGGCTGCTATTTAGATTTTCCATTTCCCCAGATTCTTTGCTTCTCACAGCCAGTCTGTCACCCCTCACAGTGGCCCTGGGGAGCTGATGGCCTTATTCTGACAGCACTGCAGGGATCTACCAGCCGTCCTCACGATTCACACTGATACTTGCTGACAAAAGTATATGGTGCTTCAAATCAGTACTTACCTTTTAATCACTTTTGCCATCTTGTGTATGTTGGCTCCAGGGAACAGTGTAATCACCCCTTATTAAAACCCACACAGGGCAGCTAAGAAATATTATAAATGAAAGAAGGCGGAGATCTTTATTCCCCCCTAAAGTCCTCGCAATGCCACAGAACCCCATCCAGAGCTCACCCGTAAGCCAGAATCTCCAGAGTTTCTGCTCAAAGCCCACTACCAAACCTCAACATCTCCCACAGATCACTGCAGACAAATATCACTGAATATAAAACTGGAAATGCTGTAAATGTAATGAGATTCTACCTATCAGCTGTCGGGCACATACTGTGGCCCTGTGGACAGCAAATTCTGGAAGCCAGGTCATTGAACAGGATCTATTTATAAGACAGGGCTAGCATGACTGTGATGCACAGGGAATTAACACAGCTCTGAGCCTCAAGACACCCAGGTAGGAGTTTCTTCAGGTATTACAGCAAGTTTCAGAAAAATCCATCATCACAAACAGCCCTAATTATTTCTAGCCAGATGCCTGTAACCTTGGCAAAAACCAATTATTGAGCAGGCTATTGATCTAGTCAGTAAATAAATACACTTATGTCATCAGTAAGCTAGAACCCTCCTGGGTATAAAACCAAAATCTTAAGGACTACTAGTTATCTGACATATTATTTTAATTGGGATTTATTGATTTAGGGTTTTTAAAAACAAATGGACTTTCTTGATAAAAGGCCTAGCACAGGATTTCTGCAAAGTTAAATAACGTCTGACTTGCTATATAAAAACCTGTGACCCACATCATAATTACTTCACTAAGGAAGTTTGCTTTTTATTTCAACAGAACAATGCATGCAACATTTATTCTAAATACCATGAATGTTTAATGTGGAGGGAGAAGGCCTCAGCTAATGAAACGACAGAGGGAGGTGATTCACAATGCCTGGTCTTGGCCATCTAGCCATGGTTAGTGCAGTGAAACTAAAAAGGAAGGAAAAAAAGAAAGAAAAAAGCACAAGACCTTCTTAAATGCTAATTCTTCTAACGATCTAGACATAAGATTAACTGTAACATCTCCTTGGAGCCTACTACAGCTTAGTGCCTGCCTATAGTGGGGCTTTGGCACAAGCTTAAATACTCTCTAGAAAGAATCCCACAATTACCAGGATGTCAAGGTCACAGGGAATACAGGTTGCTTATGTCTCTGGGCCGCTTCAGCTCTGAGCTGAAGTCAGTCTGGGATTAATTCTCCATGCTCGGGGTCAACCTCAGCCGTTGAGCAGGCTCATTTTAGTCTTCGTGCTACTGAGGATAAGAAAGATGTTTGGCTCCTGCAGATGGCAATGAGAACTGCCCATGGACCAGAAGCCCCATCAGAACAAGCTCCCCAACATTTACATTATTTTCAATAAAATGATTGTTCCAATCAAAGTTCAACTCAAGGCCAACTAAATGCAGCCATATTTCTCCTGTTCTCAATTGTAACCACAGACATTAATGCCACCAAGAATCTGCCCTTACTTCACTAACAGCTTACACAATCTTCCACACAAGAGGTGGAAACCACAGCATCCCCTCCTCCCCTTCCCAATTGCCTGAGCAATGTCTAACATGATATACATTTAGATCTCTCAATCTAAGTAACAGATTGTTAATCTGTTAGTATTACATTATAGGTAAGGAAAAAAAATTCCTCTGGGGAGGAGATATTTCCTTTTAATGTAACCATTTGTGTCATAATCTTTTATCCACCTGAGTCAGGAAGAATTAGCATTTCCTGAGATGTCTGTGGGGAGCTCTGTGACTCTGCCTTTCAGGGAAAACTAATCCTGTTTCTTTGTTACACACAAAAAGCATATGACCACCCAAATCTCTGTGCAGCTCCATTAGAACTGTTTACTCCAGAAAATGTCACTGACGCTTGATTTTTTGGAAGTATCTAAGGAAAGAAAAGGAAGAACAAAAACCCAAACCCCTCCGGAGGTCTCCTGGTGCTTGAGTGACATAAATGTTCACTAGACCATAGAAGAGTCTAGTCCAGTTTGTTTAAATTCAATTATGTCATTGTCTGCAACAGAATTCACAAGGGACTAATAAAATGAATGGCATACCTGTGTAAGGGGGAAGAGGGACTGAATGGCCCACTGGCAATGCTTTGCAACAAGAAACAAAGCTGTACAAGGTTTTGTTCTTGGCTGATTACTTTGCCTTTGCCAAGTGTGACCCCACATCTAAGTGTCACCAGGAGAGAGTGAAAACTTAAATACTGTCATTTTAATTTCCTTCCCATTGGGTAATTATAAATGAGACTGGAGGCTGGTTTATTGTCTCTCAGTTCAGCTGAAGCTGCGTAAGCATTGGTGACAGTCGCTCATACAGGCAGTTCTGCTGCAGAGCAAAGGGGCTCTGTCCCTCTGGCACGGGGGCAGAACCGCGGGGCAGCACCGGAACGGGGGGCACAGACCCCGCAGCAGCTGCAGGTACCAGCCAGCTGGCTGAACGCAGGAATGGCTGTTCAGTGTGAAATCCAAAACTGCTTTAAAAGTAGAGAAATTATTCTCTTTCAGAACAAAACAGGAGTTTTAATGTCTCCCACAGCAGAGAAAAATTTCACATGCAAACCACTCCTACCTTTTTTCAGTTTTGAAAACAGAAGCACATCCCAAGACTGGTTTCTGGATGTCAAAATCTGAGCCAAGGCCAGTAAAACAGGGGCTCCAGTGCTCAGTGGAGATTAGACAAACCAAGGCTGGGTTGGGAATTTCAGAGGTTCGACCTTTTCCATCTGCTACTCCCCGTGCAGCCCGTGCCCAACCATCGTGGTGTGAGCCGGCAGGTTCAGATGCGGACCCAGGCCGGTCCTGCTCCGGGGTCCCGAGTGCAACAGCCTCGAGGGGCACCAGGTCCTGGGGCCGGGGGCCAGGCTGGCATGTGGGGACCAGCAAGACTCACAAGCTGCGTAACCTCCTAGAAATTCACAGAAAGGGATGTATTGCTACAAAACAATTTCGATTTTGACAAACATGCGCTTTCTACTTAAAAAGCTGTTTCACTGAACAGTTCCCATCTGGCCGTACCCACTGCAACCTGCAGGCAGGCTTCAGTTTCAGCTTGTGGAATACAGGCTGATCTGCAAGCACCAGCAGCGATAATAAGGCACTGAGAGATAAACCCGGCCAGAGACCTCCAAGACAATCTCAGCGTAGCAGCGGGTAATTCCCAGCCCGCCTCAGAGCCCGTTGTGCGGGCACGCTGGTGACCAGCTGCCTTTCCAGAGAGCACTGTCATCATAAGCAGCTGCATAGTTTAAAAATGACAATAATCCTGTGGATGCCAATAATATCTCCTTAATTGCTAGAAGCTGGTGTTTGGGTGTCTGGATGTTTTTCGCTTGCACAGGTTTGCCCTTTTAAGCAATTTATATCTATTTGCTTCAGAGGGAAAACAAACAGCAAATTATAGTGCTGGGGCAATGTTTGCTAATTATCTGTGCCAATGAAATACACCTTCTAATGGTGTGGGCTTCCAAACTGCTATATAAACCAGCAGCTAACTTATTTATTAGCTCTGAAAAGAAGCTGAGGATCAAAACACAATGATTATTCTCTTCAGTCCCCAGGGCTTAGTGCTGTGCAGCTGCTGAAAGATAATAAACACAGCACTGAACTAGAAACGGGAATGGTATCGAGAAGGAGTGGTCTCAAACCCAGCCCTAACAGACTGAATTTAGCCCCAAGAATTTGCACAAATAGCCGTCCTTAGTGTTCTTCTGTGTGTGCCTCCACTGAATGCAGCAGGGGAACTCCTGCTCCCCCCCTGCAATCAATCACCTAAATCACGATCTACCCCAAAATGAACAAGAACATGAGAGGTGGCCTTAATGCATTACATTAAGAGCAGAGAACAGGGTGGCAAGGGAAAGAACAATGATTTTTTGCTTGATTCTGAAATAAGAACAGAATAGTTCTTTGATTATTACTAGGGCTAGAATTTCTATTCGAATGATTTCTCTTATCTCTGTTATGGGCAAGAGGCAGAAGAGAGCAGAAGAAATCTCAGCACAGGGTGATCTAGCCATCTCAAAGCACTAAGTAATCAGATGGCCATCTTTCTGTACAGGTGTGATCAGTGAGAGGAAATCAAATGTCTTTATCTTGCTTTTTCTTTTTAGATTGTAAGGCTTTTTTCCTCTGCTGTATACAAGTCATCGCCCCTCCACCTTTAAATCACACATTTATGTTTTTTTCCAAATAGCTAAAAGACCCAGTATTAAAAAAAGAAAGTTTGGATGGATACTCATGGTGATTAATAACACAAGGTTCCATAGGCTTTGCTATAGAAAATTTGCATTACAAACAGCTATAAAAAATAATTTACTTTTCCCTGAAGTACTAGAACAATTTTATAACAAAGATTTTTTTCAGCAGTCTTTCTGTAAGTTACACAACACGTTTACCATTTTCTCCCCTTGTTAGTCTCTGGGTTAAACTAGATGGTGGGACACCAGTTAGAGAGATTTTAGTATGAGTGAGAGAGCACAAAGACCCCTCTGTAACGTCAAGGGGAAGTCTGATGCTGTATGTAAATAATAAGCTTTCTTATATTTTAGATTGCAATAAAGAGATGGTAGAGAATTTCTGTTCACACTTAGAAGTGGTAAATGTAAAGACTACAGACTCAAACTCATCCTCGAGCAGAGGAGGCAATCACAGTCTGTGCCTGGAGCTTGGGGTAAGGGTGACAATCAAATCATGGAGAAGCCACTAACAGCCCTATGTGAGCTGCAATTTTGTTCAGCCTTCGATCTGTAAAGTTTTCATTTATGTTCTACCATGATCATCCTGTCTCCAACAACATAGTAATCAGGCAATGTGACTGACAGTGGTCCTTGCATTGCCATCTAATGGAAACAGGCTGGTCGGAGGGGCACGATGCCCACCTGAGGGACGCTGTGGGGTAATCCAGCGGCTGCAGCCCCTGCCTGAGCAATAGATTCACGTCCCCAGCTCCCTGAATGACAGGAGTTTACAGAAAAGTTGGAACCTGGGGAGAGAAGTGATGTCTGAGGAGACAGATGTCACTGCAGACCTACCCACACAAACGAGTTAAACAAAACCTTCTCTCTATGGCACCAGTCTTGCTCCCAGGCAGGTCTGACAGAGACTGCGTAAGACCTGCAGAAATATTTAGAGCCAGGGTTTTTTTTTTTTTAAGTACAAACTAAACACCGAACAACACTTTGATGTTAAGTGAACTTTCCACTTGTTTAATGATCTGAAAGTTTGTCCAATCCCCCATTTGCTGCTTGTTAACCAAGAGCAGCACCACTATTTACTTTTACAGCTGCCAACCAAACTGGCCTTAATAACTACCTGCCATGGTCCTGTCTCCCTCCCATCAGAGGCTGTTCCTTATCAAGAACACTCTTCCATCAAGTGCATTATTGGCTAAAAATAACAAACATACTTAACAGCCTGTTTTCTACAAAACAGACGTATTTTTTCAATATATGAAATGTTCCATCTGTCTGTTTTAAGAGGAATCTTTCTTCCCCCCTCCTTACTTTGTACCCTTCACAAACTTCCTGCCAGCATTTGGTGGGCGAGGAACACGTGTCTCACCAGTGAATGGGAAGTGCACAAAGTCCAGCTCGTTCCTTGAATAACAGTCTGTTCAGCATTTATCCTGCTAATGTGTCCCCTTGCCAAATCCAGGCACTCCAGGCTCCAGGCGCTGAGCAATTGGACTGAGGGACTCACACATGTTCAGCTGGATTGTGGATAAAACTTCATTAAATTCCAATTACAAGGTATACTTTCATCATCTGCTTCCTTTCCCACATTAGCCATAATGTGAGTGTGCTTCATTGGAAGAACAGGTAAGAAAAGATTTGGAGTCTGTAAGGTGTGAACCCTGGCTTCCAACGTTATCAACGTTTTTACTGTTATCAGGATGATTTAAAGAAACCTAAGGATGAATGGATGGTTATCCAGACCAGCAAGGTCACAACTGCACTTTCAGGTCGTTCAAATACTCCCCAAAAGACCTACTTTAAGAGCTATTGGGAGGTTTTTCATGTTCTAATTAAACTGCTTCTTTACTCCTTTAGAACACTCCAGCTTCCTTCTAGCCTCAAATTACAAAATTGCTGCTGCAAAGCCCACAGAGGCTTTTAAAAGAAAATTGTACCTTTGGATTAAGAAAGAGGAGATAAAGGAGGACACTGTTTCTCTGGGATAGCTTGGCCTTAAACACTTATTGCCTGGAGTTTTTTTAGGCTGGGACAGCGTTCTTTTGGTTTAAAAAGCAAGGTTGAAATCCTGGCTTTGCCGAGGTCAGTGAGTGCTTTACCATTAGCGTTCAGAGGGGCTTGGACTCAGCCAGTCACCAGATCTTTCAAAGAGATCGCTACCTGGAGTTTGATTGAAAAAAGGAAAATCAAAGGACAAGTGGTTTGCGTTCTTCCCCCGCTTCCCCATGGAGGCTTTAAAACATTCCCAAGGCAGAGGGAGGCAGCCTGCTCAGTGCCTGCAGCCTCCGCAGCAGTGAGAACGGCAGCAAGGAGCACGGGCTGCAGAGCACCCACCTCTTCCCATTCCCTGCACAGGCACCCTGCGCTGCCTTCTGCCTTCAAATGATGCCCCAAAATGACTCGGGCTTGATTTGGTAAACTTAGCTAGAAGGTACAGACGTCCCTGACAACCCTTGTGTGCAACCAGCTGTGCCTCCATCCCTGTCTCTGCCCTTTCGCTGAAGAGAACTATCAGTGCTGTTCACCAACACTATTACTGTAAGTCAACCTTCTTTATTTTTTTGGCCCCCCAAGTGCAACCTGGGAGACCTCAAGAAAATGATCTGAATATTGCTTGATATTCTGTCACATCATCCCAATAGGCCCTCCTGGAAACCCCAGCCATCACTTTTAACACCTTCTCCAAAGAACCGATGTCCAGCTGCTTACAGCCATAACCCTGTCACTGCATTTTAATAGCACATTTGCCACAACAGCTTCTTGAACTCATAGGTGCAGGAATGGCAGCTATGTACTTGATTAAACTGAAGATGTAACCCTTTCAGTGCTTAAGATCAAGAGAGACTATCTCGTGTCCAGTGAGTATCCTGTTTATTTTCAGTCTATTATATGCTTAGACTCACCCTGTTCTGAGCTCACCTTGTGCTGCCTCTGATGCAGCCTCCAGAGATGCAGAATCCACCGCATCCCTCAGGAGGTTGTCCCAGTCACTCTCATTTAAAAAAACCCCACAACTTTCTAATGGATTTTTATATTACTTTAGTTTCCAACCATTATTTTTGCATCATCCTCCTTTAGAAGACCAAAGAGTTCATCAGCACAAGGTATTCTTCCTCTTTTCACTGTGTTTATGTAGTATAATAAAGTCGCTTCTCAATTTTCTTTTGGACAAGCTAGATGATCACTTCATGTAATCATATCACATTTTAGTCTCATGTACCAATAACTTTTTTTCTAATACACTGGCACCTTTATGTGGTTCTAACTACATCCACTTTACCTGGTTCTAACTACATCCACATAGGAGACTGTCCTGAAAAAAATTAACTTAGGGAAGATCAACCTCCCCCCTTCCCTGCTGATCCACACTAGTGCAAAACTAGAAATAAAACAACACCACATACAGCTCAAACGTCAACCTCCCTCTGAATTTCATTTGAATTTGTTATGTTTTCAGGTATTTTGTACTTGTTTTGTCTCAAAAAAAAAAAATACAGGGTGTCTTTTCACTCAGATGGGCATTCACTTCACAGATTACTTGAGTTCAAAATGAGATTTTAAAAAGCGCTCAGCTGTGGAACCTATAGAAAATTATCCAGTCTTATGCTCAGGGAAGGGAAATACCCTGTTGGAGCAGTTCTACATTTTTATTCAAAGGAATCTGAAATACATATTTCAGCTTTCCAGAAGTATTTGCTGCTGCTGCTGCTAATGCTTTCCAAGACTCAATGCAATTACTTGTTAATAAAAACATGTTTTAATATGCTGGCAGAAAAATTGATACCATTTCCAGCCTTAAAACAAATGAAACGTAGGAAGGAATTGAGCTGTCTTATTTCTGAAATGGGAAGCAGATATTTTTTAAAGTTCAGATCATTACCAAGTGTAATTTTCATATAACAAGTTTAACTCTGACCTTGTGCTATTATTTCTCTGGTGCTAACTTTGTAGGGGAATGTATTACTTAGAAAATGTAAAAAAACGAATACCATTTCACAATCTCTTGGCCTTCTCACTGACCAAAGTGAACAATATCTCCAGTTTGTAATCATGGAATCAATTTGTCTGAAAACACTAAGTTGTTCCTACTGCAATAAGGCTGTGTAATAAGAGAATATGAACCACATGAGCCAACTCCAGCCATTTATGTTTAACCAGCTACAAGCTCTCTTAACAAATGGCTGCATTTTTCCACTATATGAATGTTGAAACTGTGTTTCATCTTTGTTCGCAACCATTTATCTGTACTTAATGGGACCAAGCAGCCTGCAAACGAGCAGAAAGTCAGTCTTCCCCAGTGGCTGTTAGGGAACAAACTGCTCAGGAAGCAGTGCTGGTTATTCTGGTCATTCTTTTTTTTTTTTTTTCCCCCAATGCATCAGGCCTAACTGAAGTTAAACAAAAACCAGTCCAGACTGATCTGAAGCATTCAATTTTCAGCTATTCTTGATGCCATTAAACCTAGGAAAAGCTGGTTACTTTGATGTGGTGTCTGTCTTTTCCTTGGAATAGGGAGAGCCGGGTTAAATCCCTGCCTCTGCTTGAGGGAGGAGGAGGACACATCTACCAGGAAGCTCTCCAGATGGTTTCAGGATTTATGTCCTACAGGAAGGAGAGATGGGGCTCTCCTCAGTTATGACAGCACTGACACAGAAAAGGAAAGCGAATGACTTTCCAGCCTAATGCTTAAAACCCTCAGCAGTTCTATGGGATAGTGCCGCTCCATTTCCACTTTTAATTTCTTCTAGTGAATGAAATAGTATCTACAAGTGACTGAAAGCACACAACCAGGTCAGAATACCTTATGGTGTGGTCTCTAGTTTACGTGAAATTCAGATTCACTCAGAGAGGGAACTGAACATAGATCTCTCACTTCTGAAGGCAGTGCCCGGGTAAGAAGTCATCGAGCACCATTTCTGGGCCTGGCACTCCAACTGGGGAAAGACTTATTTGACCTGCAACTGATGGGGAGATGGGCTCTTAGAATAACATGGGCTCTTAGAATAACATGGGCTGTGGAGAGGTGACCTGATAAAGGAGCACACGAATAAGGCTCATGTAACCTTGAAAAGCTGCAACTGAACTTGCTGCCAGTAAATTCAACATAGGGGCAGTGAAAGGAGGAGGGTAAACATAAGGGAAGGAGAAGAGCCATCTATGCTGACAAAGAATAAAAAAGTACAAATAAACCACAGATAAATTCAAGCTTGAAATGAGTTTTTTCTTTAACCACCTTCTCTAACAGAAGGAGGAAAAAGTGGTAATAGCTTTGCCACTAGGAACCTATTTAGTTTTAAGATGAGGCTCGATAAACTTATAGATGGGATTAGAGGGGACTGATGGCAGTAGCACAGGACTAGACACGACGACCCAGCAGGCCCACTGTAGCTGCCTGCTTCTGGTTCACAGCAGCATCACTGGAGAGGTTTCACAGGTGTGAGCTCCAGGATGGGAGTTTGTGTGTTTGTTTTCCTACAGAGAGCCTGGCTGACGTTAAATATGGACCACGATCTAAAGAAAACCTTTGAAGCTAGTACCTGCAGTACAACACCTATGCCCAGATTGTCAAAAGGAGAAAACTAATTTGAAAATTTCATCCCTTTACAAGGCCTATAAAGATGTGTACCATACAGAAATCTGAGTCCTTGTGTTTGCTTTGCATCAATTTCCCTAAAAATAGGGACAGAAATGATTCTTGTCTGTCTTCATAGAGTTGTCAACTGTGGTACAATGGCTAATTCCTACCCAGTCTAGAGTCTACATAGAATGAGACTCTGAACTCTCATGGGTCTGTTAGCTACTACTGTCATTCTAATATATATACACACATATATATATATGAGATACATATGCATTTAACTATATATACTACTAAATATTTTCCTTTCAGAGGTACTCTTCCCACAGGGACAAAGTACTTCCAAAACAGTTAAGAAGTAAATTCAAATAAACTGTGTAAGTTGTAGAAGAAAGGAAAAGGTTTTTCCTGAGCAAAGAATACATGGTGGGTCCCCTCATTCAGTTCCAGCTCTCTGTGCAGTGTAAGTATTGCAATAATGTCAGCACAGAGCCCTGCACAAATACCAGCGGCTGCGCTGCCTCCAGCTCGCCCTCCCGCCTCAACAGCCTTCAGCTGATGTCAGGACGTGCCTTTATGACGGTCAAGAGAATTCTGGCCTCCACAGTTAAAATGTTTTTGTCTCACTGATATTTTTTTCTCCCAGTGTGCTCTGCCAGGTTTGATTTTTTTTTTCTTTACCTTGTAAGCTTTCAATTATTAATGTGCAGAGCTTAAATTAGGAATTGGAAAAACCTCTTAATATTAATCACTTCCAGGAAAGAATTTATAAAAACCTGCAATGCTCTACGTGAATAGTTCAGAAGAGAAGTAATCAACTAACGCCATAAATGTCAAGGGGAGGATTAGCCTTTACTTCTGATGAATCCAATTCAGCAGCCACATTAAAAGGTGCCTTTGCATGTGGAACTAAAAGGACTATTTCCTGCTCTAGCAAAGTCTTTGACTTTCCTGTTAATAGCTGAAAGTTTACCTCATGCAAACATCTAAGTATTGTAAAACAAAACAACAATCCTCCCCCTCACCTCACCTCCAACAGCAAAACCAAATCCATCTTGATCTAAAACATTGAAACACCTTTGAAGATCATCTGCCCCCTTGCTGAATTCTATAGAAAAGGGCTGAGTATTTCAGATTAGCAATTACAGAAAGAGGATTTTCACTTTGATTATTTGTTTGGATTACAAGATTAGAACGCTGACTTGGAAAAGCTGTTCAGACAGAGCCTCTGTGTGTCACTTACCTTGGCGAGGATATTTTTTGCTGTTCCATAATGTGAAGGGCTAAAGCAAAGCTTGGTTACCTTAGATGCTCCACACAAGTACAAACAACAAACAAAGAGACAAAAAGCATAACAGACTTCTTGCCACATTTGATTGAAAGCCTCTCTAATACATCTACACTAACTTGTTTGGTAAAGGTTTGATGGAGAAACTGAAGTCAACCAAAGAACCCCCATAGGGCAGCAGGCACTGAAATAATGTCTTGGTTCAAGGACACAATAGAATACACAAGCTACTGCAGTACATGCGGTCTGTAGGACTGCTTGCAGAGAATCCACAAGACATTTCTAATTATTTCAATGGACTTTGAAGCCAGCCATAGGTCAGGTAGGATTCACTGTACTCCCTAAAGATGGCAGCCTGCACCTTTGGCTTTGCGGCCACATGAGCCAACTTCACGGGCAGAGACAGTAAGAAGCGGCGCAGTCTGTGGCTGGCCACCCTTGTACGCACTAGGACGTGCACTGTAGAAAAAAGCTCCTTTGTTCATTGACATATTTGATTTACCACATCCTTCAGATATGGATTTAATGCACAGAGCAACATTTTAAAAACATTAGAGAATTTCTTGAGAAAATATCAGTCTCTTTGAGTATAATTACAAAATCTTACCATGTGTCAGTGGGCTGATCTGCAAAGGAGAGCTGGGAGCCGCAGGCATCAAAGCAGCAGGACGGTGCCCTCCCCAGCCTGGCACGGCCCTGGTGTGGCCCAGCAAGAAGGGCAGAATGGGTTGGTGGTGGCGCAAGGGTCAGTGAGGAGTCCCATGCGCAGACAAGTCCACAGCAACGAGGCAGGTTCAAAGTCACCTGCATCACATCAGAGCCGACCTTGCAGACAAGCAGCCAAAACCCATGGCAGGGGAAGAGGGTGCAGAGCCTGGTGGTGCACTCAGTGTGTGTTGGCAACACGACAGCAGGGCAGTAAAGGCCTTCAGATGTGTTTTCTCAGGATGGTGTGTATATTAGTGCTTTCCTTATTTCAGCCTTCTGGTGGCATCCATGGTGGAAATTAATTGAACTGCAGCAGAAAGGCTTGGGCATTCTGGAAACCAAACCAAACCAATTATATTAACGTCAAATGGTTTTGTTCCCTTTTTAAACAAAATTTCTTTTTAAAAACACAAGTAAATTAATATTACAGCATCTTTTTCTCAGTCAAGATGACACAACGTCTCTGGCATTTAGAGGAAGCAGAGACACAAGAAACAAGCTCCTGTTTCCTGTTCACATGTAAAAGCAAAGGAAAAGAAAATACACAATTATGAGAGATGGATAAACTACTTCAGGTAGATTTTCATGGGAAGCTCTTGAAAACCCAATCTTCTTTCATAGTGCACATATTTCAACACACCCAAACATTATTAAGCTCATCATTTGCCCTATAAACAGTGAGACAGTAATTTCAGTCTGTCAAATGTAAGAGCAAACAAAACTGAACTGCTTGTTGAACCAAGAGAGGAATGGATTGCAAACATCATCTCTTTTGCCTCTTTTTTGTGTCCTCAATGGATCCCAAACTGTCAGACATTAATATAAGATCACTTTTGTTGAAATAAATCATAAGGGAGTCAGAGCTCTTGTTCTTCTATCTGTGGGACAGCAGAAACCCGAGCAAGATTTTTTTTTTAAGACTAAAACTGCAGTTTACTGAAGTTAATGGGCATCATTAACCGGGCTTCACAAAAGCCAACACACTACAGAAATCTCTGACTCCAGGAGCAGGGGAGCATATACCAGAAATGAGCACAGAAGTACATTCATGTGCATCTACAGCAGATCCACCAACACCAATTGCTACTTCATTTTTAACGCACATCTGAACTGTTTCAGTCTCTGATTTGGTAATTGCCTCTTCTCCAGATCCTCCACCAGGCATGACTACTGTGCGGGAAGATTGTTTGCTAAAGGCAGTTAAACATGGTGTGGGTTAAGACATCCTCAGTTTTCCCAACAATTGATTAGCTTTTTTATTTACAGCCGTTACTACTTTTTTGCAACACCTGTGTGTGAGCCCTAAAAAGTGAGGCTACTTTTTCCCGGCATCATGACTCCCCTGAAAAGCTTCATTCCTTTCCTAACATTGCCTACCATTTACTCACAAGACAACAGCCTGGCAAAGGAGGAGTTAATTTCCCAGGACTGTTTTTGTTTAAAGCAAGTCAGTCAAATGTAGAACTAACCTCTGTCAGAATCTGAGTAGACTCGCAATGCATGAAATTTAAATAGAGAAATTTATCTGAAAAAAAATCCTTTGGGTCAAGAGAGGTCATTGTCGGAAACCATAACTAATGTAGCGAAATGGAAGAGCATCCTGGAGAGCCAATGGTCCTTGGCAGCTGTTTAATGGTGCTGCTCGGCTGTGGCACTCAAGGCTGACCAGCACTGATTCTCCTCCTGAAGTATCTCTCCCTCTGGTCTGTCGTGACTCGGCCCCCTCAGCCTGCAGCAGAGCTAACTGTGATTCATTCACTGCCTCCCAAAAAACAGGCTAGAAAGTTAAATTCTGTTAAAATATTCAGCCTTAGCATGGAAGATCTTTTGAGACAAAGTTCCTCCTTTTCTGCCCCTTTCCTTCCCCTTTTCAAAATGAAAACCACAGAGAAGCAGAAGGCTAACTGTACTTTAGGATACCCAGGTCTAAAGAAGGTTAAATTAACTCTGGAGCACAGCAGGCCGGAAGGGAGCGTTTGCAGCCTGTCGTGCAGCGCCTTGCGTGCCCTGCATCCCCATCCCAGGACAGTGTTCATGGGCCTCCTGTGTCTGGAAGGGTGGCGAATGGGAAGAAGTTTCTTTTCTCTGAACGATTACTTTAAGTGTATCTCTTTATAACCTGTTTCTAACATTTCCAGCCCCGCTGGTTTCTCAGCCCAAATCCTGTGAGCAAGACTGAATGTTTCATTCCACATATGCCCAGTGACCTGCAACCCCACAATGTGTGAGTGTTTCCCTGCTCAAGGCTTTGTTACAATAGTTTCTTCCCTGGGTTTTAACAACAGCTTCTTGGAATTTTTTTTTTTTTTTTTTTTAAATTTGTCAGGAGGATGGTTGAAATGCGGGTCACCTGCCCCCTCCCTGCTCCCAGCCATCAGGTCACAGAGCTCCCTTCCCACCTTGCACCAACCAGGCCCCAGTCTCTGAGGGGACAGTACCCATGGTTAGGAAATGGTGGTAAGAGAGGGAATAGATGTTTCCCCACCACTTTTATCCTCTACTGCAAATCTCAGAGCCAACAAATGGGCCAATTCCCCACCAAGGTGAAGGAGCTTTTCGGCTACCTGAGGCCTACACCTGTTGAGCTGGATCCACAGTGGGGGCACAATATGCTCAGCACTCATCACTGCTGTGCTGAAGGGACAAGCTCTCAGCAGTGTTCAATATTCATTTCCAACTTGCTGTTTGGCCTTGGTCATATATATCCTGTGCTCAAGTCCGCTAATAATCTGTTCAACGCCCTCCTCTTGTCCCTGTATCTCTCCATGTCTCTCTTTTAAACTCTACCAGAAGCTGCCTTGCCAACCTTCATGCAACACGAAAACTTCACACATCTTATTTAATGAACTGAATCGCCCTGGCACTCGCCAGAGCAGCTGTGACCGGAGTCCTGATCTTCGGTGCAGAAACGTCTCTGAGCGGCACTGCACAGAATCTCAAAGCAAAGCCCTGGGCAGCAGCCTCGGCTCCCTCACAGCCGCCACAGCAACACCCAGCTCTGGGATGCAGAGTGGCCGCCAGGAGGACCCCGTGGCTGCTGGGCTCCCTTGGGAAGGACCCAGAGCAGAGACCGTCCCCAATCCCCTCATTAGTCACGTGAGAGTTAAACGCTCTGAGAACACTGCAAACTCCTTCCATCCTCTATGGATATTACCAACCACAACGGTTAATCCTAATTGCCAGAGGAGTCAGGCTGTCAGCGCTTTGGGGATTTAGAAGGGACTGGGTGCCAAAATTCTTCAGGCTCCCTCAAAACAGCGAGTCAGTGTTTAAGTTGCATGTCTTACAGAGTGTAACTCAGGCAGACAGACATGAAGCCAGAGGTGATTCATGGAGCACGTCTGCTTTGCAGGGCTGTCTCCCTTCACTCCGCTCCTGTTTCCATGGGTGAAGCCACCCTGTGCACTGGGAATATTGACATCAAAGGTGTCTGGGAGAGCAAGGTGGCTGGCTTAGTCAAAAACACAATTTGAGTTCAAAATATTTTAGAGGTCAGCCAAAAAATGTCATTTTTTCTTCATCTATTTTTCAAGAAGGGATTTCCATTTGCTAGTAAAGCTTTTGATGTCACCACAGAGAACATGAGAAAGTGAGGTGCTTCTGGGTAGCATCTGGTAAGAAATCGGCAAAACAGGCCACTGAGGCTACCACCATGGGCAGAATAGAGGGAATGCAACAGAGTAAGAGAATAAAAAGAGAAAATAAGAAGAAATGCATCCAAGAAGCTTAACTTTGATGCAATGAAAAAGGAGGCAATATGAGAGAAATCCATTGAAAGGAGATGGTGGGATGATGTGGCACATTTGATAGCTGCTGGAAGATGCAAGAAGTGCAGAGGGAACTGGGACAAGCAGGAACTCTAACTTTCAGCAACTGCTACAGAGGAAGAAAAAACATCAATGGAGAAAAAGGAGATGCGGTTGGACTGGCATCATATTTCCTTCCCAGACTGGAAAAGCAACCTTCAAAGTTATTGAGTAAACTTGTGTTAATAAAAACATCGTAAGCTTTTCCATTTTTATATTGCCAGTTATATTTTTGACTCATAAGATCAAAGATTTTTTCAAAGGCAAAGGAGAAAGTTACTAAAGAAATATTTAAAGACGATGAATTAACAGTAAACATCGTTTTCAAAAACTGGCTATGGGAAGTAGTCAAATTTGAATCACAGAAGCCTTTCGGCTGAGCTTGGATTACAGCAAGCAATTTCTTAGAGCTGCTTTTTGTTCAACACATTCAAGGACTACATGTGAATCAGGCATTTGTAAGCTCAAACCTGGGCTTTGCTTTGCAAAAGCCAACGCACCTTGCCAGCACCACTTTTGCAAGGAGTTTCGCAGTTAGCCATATTATGAGAATCTGAGAACAAAATCACTCCTTGTGTACTGTTATATTTTCGTTTTTATCACTACTAAAAAAGCTTATGAGTTTAACTACCCTTTATCAGCAAACACCAGTCTTTCCGATTAAGAATTGTACCTTAACCAACAGACTTTGTCACTCTCAGTGGTTGATACCTTAATACAAAAGTATCCCACTGAATCCCACATTGGGCATTTCCTGGAGTTCTTACACTTCAACTAGGTATCAGCATCTTGTCCCAAACCAAACAACAGCACCCAATAGTGTGCAAATTGTAACGGCCACTGCTCAGTCAACTGCCTTTATTTATTTTCATAAATTGTGCTTTAAAACCTAGATGCCATGAGTTACTCTCACGTCTCCATTGTCTTCACTGAAAATTGAGGTTTCATACTTAGAGTATTAGATGCCTACTCCTGTGCTCCTTTCTTAGCCTTATATATCTGCACAACCTCAAAATGACCATGTGTGTCAATCTGTTTTGTGGGATGTGTCTTTGCTTGTCAGCTCTCTAATATTTATGCTTGTTTGTAAAGCTCAGTAGAGCTCATTAAACTCAGTGGCACCTGATGTCCACGTCAAACACAACGAGGTATTCTGGTGCAACACAGTTTGTTCAGAGGCCTGCTGGAGCTGGATTAAAGAGTATCCCTGTGGTGACAGCTTGGTTTTTGTTGCTAATCATGTCCTGATTCAGATCACAGCGGCAACATTGCTCACCATCCATCTGTACTTTCTTTAGCAGACTAAGCCAGAGGGCAGACTGAAAACCAAATCTGGTGCACATCTTCACTCAATTCTGGGAATCACAGGTTTGAATGGGAAGCCTGAGCTTTGCTACCTGACAAATCCTAGTTGTTTTGATACTTAGGAAACCGTCCAGAAAAAATGCGTGGATGACTGGTTGGCCTAACATGATGCTACCGCTACGACAGAAAGAATGCACATAGGATGAGACAGGACAGTAGAGCTAGCTGTTAATCTTGTTAATCTGCACTACTGTGTGTCACAGACCTGAGTCTCCTTTCACCTGCAGTAGCACATGTGCATTTCTACTCAGTGAGGACATGGGATGAATCTCGGTTTGCTCATGCTCTTAGGCCTGCCTGAAAGGGAGAGCAGCTGTAGCTCAGAGCCAAGGCTGCCACCTCGGGCACCCTTTGTTCAGCAAGCACTGGCACTCTGCCTTCATCTCCCATTTCCCAAGAGCAGCATAAAATCCTTGTTTTATCTTCAAGAAGGTGAAATTGCCACAAACATAACATGAGGATGATGGAAAAGTCAACAGAGCCTTTTGGGTTGAAATTGGACACTGAACAACTAGGTGCATTAGAAGTTTATAAAGGAACATTGATGGAGCCAGCTAATTTTTTTTTTTTTTTTTTAAGGTATTTCATTGTCTCTGGCTTGATGACTCTGTGCTCATCAGCAGCAATTTCTGCACCAGAAGAGTACTTGATACCATAGTACTGAGAACACCAGGAGCACTTTCATTGGAGTAACAGAATGAAGGTGCGTGTGTCAGGGCTATTCTGCTCATGATGCAAAGCAGCACGAGCAGCTGTGCAGCCTCTGCAGCCTCTGTAAAGCTGGTTTCAAGCTGGCTTCTCAGGAGCGACAGATCCAGGGGAGCTTCTAAGATGTGAAAAAGCAGAGTTTTAACATGCCCAAAAAGTTCTGACATAATATAGCCGAACACCTTTAAGTATCTGAATACACTAAAAATCCGCTATAAAACCTTGTAACTCAGAAGCAATGTACCATGAACACAGTGGGCTTTCATGCAAATCCCTGGAATGATACTTCTCAGTTTATGCATCATTACAGACAGCTTAAAAAGGTTTTATAGAAATATATTTCAGTCTTGAGATGCTAGTAGTCAACTATTCAAAGAATAGTGAGATAGGAGAACTCTCGGCCACTTTAGTATCATTTAGAGATGACATAAATGACACTGAATCTTAAAGGGTTTGGGAAGTTAAACAGCTGGCACTAGCAAGGTAGGGCAGAAATCTGCTTTGGTAAGGGCAGGTTTTGCCAAATCTATTTCATACAGAAACGCAGTTGTTGCTATTTCAGATTAGACAAATCTATTTGCATTAAATGCAACAAACTATATTTTTAAGTGGGAAAAACCCACATAAAAATTGGGACACTATTTTTAAAAGTATAAAATACAAATGAAAGGGGTAATGCCAGCTCCTAAGGGCCCACAGAGCAAAGATGGCCCTACTGAATGAGACCAAGGGTCTCCCATCGCCCGGTACCCTGGGCAGATGCTGAGGTGAGGGACAGCAGATGGGGATATTTTCCCCATAATTTCCTCCAACCTTCCACTCCTGCCTTCCCACTGGTGAATTATTCTGTATTAATGGTGTCTACAAAAGCATCTGAAGGTACTAGGGCACTGAATAGCCTTAGAAAGCAAGGACAGAATAAATGCACTAATGATCGATAAAGTTATTTTTTTCACCCTCATGGTATTTCAGGAGCACCTGCCAACTGATCTGGAAGTACAGATAATTTGGGTGGAAAAGAGCAGTTTTCTAACACCATCATATTTTTCTTCAAAGTTTATACAGCTTTCTAAGATCTAGCTCACTTAAGAGCAGAGTGGGGTAGTATTTACCAGTTTCTGATTATTTCCTCTCCCTGTGGAATTCCATTACCCACGCCTTCTTTAGCTACGCTGCATGGAAGTGCTATTGGTTCTATTTCCTCTCCTCAGCAATATAATTAACCAGTGGCCCAAGTGCTAATGAAGCTCTCTGCCTTGGTTAGGACTGCGGGGGTTCACGGCACTTTATTTCCACCCCACTGTCACTACAGCACTTGTCCACTTCATGCTAAACCTTGTTGCTGATCTTTTGGAATATGCCTGGTCCCCCGCTTGTCTTTTATTCAGGGCTTTTGGAAAAAAACCCACCCTGATGCAAAACTTCAGTCAGAGTTATTAATATATAAAAGTAGATGGCAAGATTGAAAGCCAGTCTGAATTTATAAAAGTTGTAGGTGAAACAAAAAGATTTCCCAGCAAAATGCCACTGACATTTATATTAAAAGGGGGAACAAAGCCCAGCTCTGACATTTAAAAATAATGCCACCTGTGTAAAACCTAAAGCTCATTTTTATAGGCAGTGGGAAAGCTTCGAGGCAACTTCCTTTTTCCCCTTGTTAATTGTGTAGCCTTTTATCATCAAGGATTTTCTTTTTTACCTGTTCACATTCTTTAAAAGTTATATTGAATAGTGGCTATGCAAAGGCAATGCAGCAAGAACTGAGTTGAAGAGATCTCAGCACAGGTAGCAGAGCATCACATTTAATTCCTTTGGTGCTTATTTTAATAACATTTATCATGATGAACTCTTAAGTCATTACAGAGCATGAAATATGCAGTGCTGTGCTTTGCCATTTAACATATAATTTATCTCCTCATTGCTGTGACGAAGACATTATGACTTTTTTTAATAACTTCTTATCAGGCAGGTTCAGCCACATACCGTTGGTTTTATTTCAAAACTCTGCATAACTGTCATAATCAGGAACTGATGCCCAACTTTTTTTTTTCTCCCTTACTAAGAAAAAAAACCCAGGACACATGTCAGAGCCACTAATCAAAGTTACCTGCAGGTCAAAGGTAAGGAAAGGAGACAATCTCATTTATCAAAGACCTTGTTCCCAGGCCTTGTGTCTCTCCTTGTCTGGTTGAATGCTTCACAGATCCACAGGGTAAAGGAGAAGGGACATTTCTTTAGATGTTAAGGCCAGAAGGAACAGTCCTCTGGCATACTGTATACAAGACCGAGAACTTCACCACGTTACTTCTGTATCAGACCTAAAGATCCCTCGGTCAGAAACCTCCCAATGCGCAGGAACACGCAAACTTCTGCCTCCAAGGCTGCCTTGGCAAGTCACAAGGACACAAGGACCAGGGCCCTTTAATGTCTCACTGAAAAGTTTGTTTGAAAGTCCTCTGCAGAAGAGAGTGGAGGGTACTGCTTAATGTTTCTCAAAACACTGTAATCCCAAGATCACTGTTTTTTAACATTGCTTTTAGTGTGACTCACCCAGGCTGAGCACCAAATACACTGGAAAAAGCTCTGTACCTCAGCAGGCTTTCAATCCACTTATGCAGGGGGAAACAGCGGTGGCAGCAAGAAACAACAGACCAGAAAATGAAAGATGAGCAGGAGTCAGAGCTCATCAGCTGCTTGGACTTCAAGCATTTTGTAGGCATTGTAAGAGAAGTAAGATTTGAGAAGTGCAACAAATACAAGTTCAGAGCAGCAGTGTTGTTATTGTTAGCATGTTTGTTCACAGATTACCTGTTTCCTAATTTTGATTATCACCTTTGCAACAAAGTACAGGCTGAAAAGAATAACATGAACTACACTGGCACACTAAGATGCCGTAAAAACCGTTGTAACGGCTCAGGAAAACAAGTCAGGTGGCCAGTTCAGCAATGTTCTCAGTGAGCAGCGGCAGTTATAAAAACATACCATGTATATTAAAAATAATCAAGAAACAAGAGACAAAATGGTCACCATGCACTTCCTAAAATTTAACTGCTCAGCTGCAACTCTGAATGTCTATTCACATGATGGAAAGTTTGGAAGTGCCTTGAGGACAAGGAGCCAGAGTCTGTCTGCAAAGCAGGGAGGATTAGGATAACTGGGGCCAGACAAGACTAGACAGAATGGGGTTCCTCTCTACATGTCCACGAAGTTTTAAGTTACTTGGAAAATAACGAGAAAGCTCTTCTTGATTTCAGATGACCTGATTTTAGCCCCAGGTGGTATAAAAGCATATAGATTTTGATAACTCAAAGTAGAGATTTTGTTAGATAAACCAAAAGACATCACCTTGTTGTTCTCTATAGCTAATTTGGTGAACACAATGCAAAGGGCTTACTCCATGCATGAGTTCTGGATTTGCATCAGAGCTGAATTACGAGGCCTACAGAACTTCATTAATCTATGGTTTTGCTCACCCATTTGAGAATGGAGTTATTAACAATCAGTTCACAGATTAATTTGCTGAGACAGTTAACTTGACACATTTAATAGACGTGAATGCAGGGTAACTATTACACTGCCTTTCTTCTGAGGAACATCTAGCACCCAGAATGCAGACCCAGCCTTGCACTGGTCTGCAGCAGGCAGAGCCCTTCCTGCTCTCCCCACCCCTGGGCAGGCTGGGACGTGCTGCACAGACTCCGCTCTCCTGTCGGGATCCCTGCAGCGGAACGTGGTGGTTCCTGCTGGCTCTGCAGCAGGGAACAGAGCGCACACTGCGGACGGCTTCACGCCAGACCTGCCCTGAGACACAGGACTTGGGAACTCCTGCTCAGCTGCCAACAGCTTTACAGGTATCCGCTCCAAATCCAGCAATCTTAGCCCCGTTAGGTGTATCTCAGAAAACAAGAGAGCAATCGGGAGTGTCAGTGGGAGGGAAAAGTATAAATTCTGGTCTGAAATAATTTGCCCAAGACAATAAAGCAAGTCTTTGACAAAGCCAACCCAAATGTTCTCTCAAACAGGACCTCCCATTTGCCCCTATGCCTACTTCTGCCCTCAGCATATGCATGTTCTAGATACAGGGCCCAGGATGCTGCAGTCCTATACCCCATAGGGGACAGAGCAGCTTTCAAAGAGTGTTATCCATCTTTCAGCCACTGAGCAGATGCTGCAAGCAGCACCCTTTCTGGAGCCACCCTGCTGGCAACAGTACCCAAGTCACTCTTTCACACGGCCTGTTTGCACTGGCGAAAGGAGGAGAGCCAGGTCTTTCACAAATCCAGCTTTTCGCTCCTATTCCTTTTAGATAGTGCCTCATGTCTAAATGCTACTTATGCAGAACAAAGAAGAATAGAAATTTTTCCGATTCAGCAGCCTCTCCACATGCCATGGCACCAGGCTTGTGCTGATGTGTGTGCTGCTGCTGCTGCCCAGCCCGGCACCAGAGTGAAATAGCCCAGACTTGACTGGTGTGACCCTGTTAAAGGTTGGCTGTTTGCTATGGGCACAAAAAGCAGATGAACAAAAGATCACCTGGAAGATGAGTGACAGAAGCGATGGGCAAGCTGTCACGGGCACCCAGCAGCCGAGCGCCACCACAGCACAGAGCCCGAGGCCACGGCTGAGGGGCACAGCGTGTGTCCTGCTGCGGGGCTCAGGGGCTGAGCAAAGCCCAGGTGAGCAGCTGTAGACATAGTTCTTAAGGAATGTTCACTGTATGGAAATCTCATTTATTCCTCCTACCACTTCAAACACAATCGGTTCTAAGCGCCCCCCCTGCTTTATCCACCTTTAAACCCCCCCACCAGACAGATATTTAAGAAATATAAACTTTACTTATCACTCCTTCTATTGGCAACTAAGTGATTGAAAGAAATAAATCTCCAATATCAGTTCCCTTTTTGTACACTTGTTCTCACTCAAGGGTACTTACGAAACTATTCTATTTGTCACAGTACAGTAACCCAGCACTTTGGGAATCATAATGTATTATTTCACAGCTTTGGTGGATAAATAGCTATAATTTTCATTAGTCCTTGTTCAGTAAGCTTTCCTATTGAAACAAGAGAAAAGGCAGAGCATGGGGTTCTCCGTCACTGAAACTATAGCTTTATATCATTAACTGGTAAGATATGACAAAATGACAGAAATGGTAATAAAGCAAATCAGCATATTACCCTGTATGCACATATTACACACAACAGAGGAAGGGCTTAATGTATAACAGGTGCTTATGGTGACTCTGTAGCCTACTCTCCCAGCTGCTCTCTGTGGAGCTCTTAGGAAGACAAGGTCCCACCTTGTGTCCAAGGGACAGCACGGTGGGTCCCACCTGGGGGGCAGCCGGTCTCTTGCAAAGTGATGACAGACAGAGGAGCTGATGCCCTTTCCTGGGGAGGTGAGTGATGGACTGTCTGTGTGCCAGAGGTGCAGTTAGACAAGAAATGATGAATCTGATACTCAGCTGCAGGAACCAGCAAATGCTATTAAATCTGTGTGCTCTGAACACGGGCAAATACCCCTCTGTCAAAGAAGGACAGATGTTTTCCCTAAAAGAGTAATAATGGTAGAAAAGTTTCAGTAGCTCAATAACAGGAAAAATTTAGAACATTTTCATTTGTGCAGTTTTTCTCAATTAAAAGGAGCATTAACTACACAGAAGTGACATGGAAATGAAACCGAGTAAAACTGTGAGGGTGTTGTAAGTCACTTTCTGTTATGGTTCTGTTATTAAAGTTTTAATATGATTTAGCTCTGCTTTTGGGGCAGGTGGACCAGATGACTCTATGGGTCCCTTCCAGGCAGAGTTATTCCATGACTCTCTAAACCAGTATTCGAGGTTTACTTATAAGTATTTTCTATGGCATCATTTACCAATCCAGAAGACATCAGGTTATGTCTATACCATGCTGGTAACACCCATCGACCATCTGCTAGCCCTACACAAAACCCTCTTGATACAAAACATAACCCGAACACTACTGACCCAGCAAACATGAGAAAAAAAATTAAGTAAAGGCATTATCTTTCCAGACACGTCTAAAAGCACAGAAAATGGATCCTTCTCCCAGCTGGAGCAGATCTCATCTCGAGCATTCGATATCTGATAGAATACTGCAATTGACAAATTATCATGGAATGATTTTTACCACTAAATATATCTTTATGGGTTTCTCAAGTCTTGCTGTGTTTTTAAGGGCATTAATGAGATCTCTTAATATCTCAGCTATCTCTAAACAGAAGGCAGAAGCCCTTGATTAAGTAATTAGTTATATCAGTAGAAAAAAATCATCAGCAAAATCATAGCTTCCTTTGGTATAAAAGAAAAAAATAAGCTCAGAGACCAGATTTCTAGTAAAAATAATTAAAAAATCAATTTATCATTCATCATTATTCACCCTGGCAGTTTGTATCCCTCTTATGCAGGGGGTAAATGGCTCACAGCCTCCCCAGCACAGAAAGTGCTCCCTAACTGGGGAAAAGGCCCATAAGCAGATGGTGTCTGCGCACACACACACACTACAACTTTGATTGATTCTCCTGTGGGACAGGGGACAACGTGCCCCTCTCTCCCTGCAGAGAGTGACAATCCAGAAACTCTGCGAGACTGTGTGGTCATGTTTACTTAAGTTAGTTATGTTTGGCTAGAAGGGCCGATGTGGTCTGGCTTCAAACTCTGTTATAAATTCTCAGCAGGGTAACAGAACCCAGAAAATGCATTGATCTGTCAGACCACATTCTCAGAAAGGGGATCATTGAATGTTTCCTTCTGCTAAGGAATTCACTGAGAAGAAACATAGCTAACCTTTGTGGGTTTTTTCCATTCACCCATAAAAGGCACAATAACCACATCTTAAAGGCTGAATCATAGCAAGAGCAATCTTGAGAACTAATAACCTGAAAGCCAGTACTGATGAGACTGGGGCAAGAGAACAGCTATGCAGCTGCTTTTCCCATAAACCTGGGAGCGGGAAGAGATGCGCAGGGGATGTAAACTCCACCAATACCAAGTCAGAACCAGATCACATTGGTTTACAATCCCTTCCTCTGCTTTCACAGCGATTACTGTAGCAGTATCATATCACTTTTAATGTAATGTCAGTTTTATTTCCAATTACTTTACATAACAACACTTGATAATTAATTACATGTTATTATATGCTCAGTGCATATGCTCTCACACTGCGAATACAGCACACACTTGCAGAAGCAGCTCTCCACCTTCCTCTCTGCTATTTGCTTTTCTTGGCATTATATATGCTACAACTAGGTCGCTCTCTGAACGCACATCATTCAGCTCCTGGCTCTACCCATTGATGATGGATTTGTGTTTTAACATGGCTGCTTCTAAATAAAGCTTTGGTTTGTCTGAGATAGGCTGTATCTAATAGGGAGATGATCTGTGCTTTGTCAGTGCTATTAATATTTTGTAGTCAGAGAAAACCTACTTAGTATCAGGGTTACATACAGCTGGAACAGTTTCATAAATCTGATCATGTTCCTCACACAGCATTGTCAAGGAGAAAGTAATAATAATAGGCAAGCGTGCTGATCCAAACCTCACTGATATTCCTGAAGCGTGTGGCCTATTTAGTGGTTTTCAATCTTGTCTTTTTTGTTATCACCATCCGAGAGAAGAGAATAGACCTTTCCCCTGTTCAGCGAGCGAACCAGCCTGTCACGCCCTGCAGCCAGCTGATGAAGCCTTAGAGCCAGCAATAAACTTTGTGGTCTAGTAAACCTTTGCTGCTCACCTCCACAAAGGAATCCTCACTGAATCGGTATGGCCTGTGCCAGAGGGGAAGCTGAAACGAAATGTTAATGACTCCATCTGGTCTTAAAACTTTGCAGTGGGTGGGTTTCCTTTCCTTTTCCTTTTCTTTGTTTTTTGCACTAACACTGCCCAGATGAATAGGGTTCCTTCGAGCAGCCTTTTATAGAGGCCATGGTGAGATGTTCAAAACCAGCTCAGGTTCTGCAAAGATCCCTTTTTCTACCCTAAAGATTATCAACACGGGAAAAATTTTTTAAAAAAAAGGCAGGACTGAAATAAATGTTTGTGTAAACTCTGTACATAAGACATTTTCAGTATGGTTGTGGAATAGCTTTAGAATCGGTTTCAAAGGAACATAAAATGGCTTTGTAATTACAAAATAGATTTAGAATGATTGAAGTCAAGTACGTTTTCTGAAAAGCATCCTAAAAATGTCTTGGCATTACAGAGCCATGGATGTTTGTTTTATGTTTTATCTTGGGAGCAGATAAAATCTGTTTTTTTCCTACACGTTAATGGTTACTGTAAAGTGTAATGAGAAAGTAAGCTGTATGTAGCAGAGGAAGTGTCCTCATGCTCGTAAAAAACTGTTGTGAAGAGCAGGCTACCTGCTACCAGTCAGTTAAGGAGCTGCTGGGCAGGTGGTGCCCCAGCAAGCGCGTGGGTACACAACCTGGGACCAGGGCCAAAGCAGCACCTCCTTTGGTGTGCAGCCCCTCGGGCCGTGCAGCGGGGCTGGGGTGCGATCTCAGCCGGGGTGCTGCTCACCAGTGCCAGCAGCACCCGCGGGCAAACAGAGCCAGTGGGCAGCGAGGGGACACTCACTGAGAGCAACCACGGCCCGTCATCCCCGAGTGCTGCCGCTCTGACTGCTGGGCCAGCTGCCCCAGGCGCACCAGCTGTGGCTGCAAAGCCGGTCTGAAGAAAGGAGCAGGTGGGAACTGGCTGAATGAAGAACCATGATAAGGAATGAAGAAGGTAATTGTGCCACCTAACTCCCGGGATCTGAGCAGCTCTCTCTCAGGTAGTGCCTGTCCCTCCATCAACTCCACAGGGAACATCTGCTAATGGCACCAAACTGTGCTTCAGCTGGATGTCTAAACCTGATGCTATAAACACCCTCCTCATCTCACTCCTACCCCAAGTGGCCTAAATTTTGCTGCTGTAGTAAATAACACGACAGTTGCAATGCAATCACTTCCTCACTCCTCACAATTCTGCAGATCTGTGACTTCGCTCCTCATTAATTAATTCCCACTCTCGTTTGATCAATGAGTTCTTTATTTCCACTCAGGAAAAATTTGCAACATCCACATCTTGGTCATCTGAACTGAATTAATTTGGACAGCTAATAGGACAACTGGGAAAGTCCAAGCTCCACTCCATAAAATATTCCCGTCTGTTTCAGGGAAGACAGCCCATTTATTGTATCTTGGTCTCAGTGATTTTATTAGTCAGACTCTGGAGGGCACTAGGATCTCATGATGAAAGATGAGATAGAAACACTGCTGTTTCCCACACTCATTTTTGAAGGTATTTGGATTTTGAATGTAAAATCAGGGCCAACAGTGATTAAGTTTCAGATGAGCCTCATAATGCTTCAGAATTCCCCTACTTCTACTTTTACAAACTCTCTTTAGACTTTTTCAGCTGGGATCAGAGATCTCAGGAGAAAATGCTTATCTTCAGTTCTGAAATGGAAATCGCAACACAAAACTGCAATGTGTAAAATACTTTTAGTCCTACAGCCTCAGCTGGCATAGCAGGAGTGTGGACATGGGCTGACATACCAAATCTCGGAGTGGCTCCCACCTTCCTGCTTTCCCCTTCCCCCTGCCCTTCACGGTGTATGAGTTCAGCTCTTAATCCCCAATAAACCTACAGAACACAGGGACATGAGCAGGTTTGTAGGTTTTCCCCATGGCTTCTGCTCATCAGTGACTTTCTCAGATGCACAGCGCAGGGTTAATGTTCTTATAATCTTCGTCTTGCTCTCCAAAATCATCTCAGCTTACCAGGACAAAACAGTATCCAAAACAATTATTAACTGCAATGAGAAAACTGCTCCTAAAGAGAAGTTAAGATGCTAATTGCAGGAAAAGTAGGATTTAAGGCAGTGCAGGGAAGACTTCTAGGATGCCATTTGCCTGGAACACTCACATAGTCATTCTCCCTGTTCCTAACAGTAACTAGGAACCACTACCATAAAAATAGCAATAATAAATAAATCCAATTACAAAATCCACATTTCAGCCTGCTACTTATATGAATCATATGATGCCATCTCCTCTCCCTGTTTGATACAATTATCCAAAATGGCAAGAATGGCAAATATTATCAAACACGTGACTTGCAATTTAAGGAATAAAACCATCTTCATATAACTCACTATCATGCAAGGCAAAAATATCACAGAATTTGTAGAATTTGTCTATACACCAAATATTTCAAGTGACAATTGCCTGCTAGCAGTCTCAAGACCAAACAATTACACTGAAATATGTTTAAATAAACCATACTTCTGCTTAAATGTCCAGATTTTCAAAGAACACTGAAAACCTGTAAAATCTCTTCAAATTAATCACTGTGAATTATTCAGTCAGTTACAATTCTAGTAATCTGTGCTTCAGAGAATAAAAAGCATGCAATTTATTTGTCTGACTTTCACAAAGTGTCCACCCATTCCCTTAAGCTCTATTCCCGCCATGCTTCATGGCGACTGTCAGACAGCTTTACAAAAGCATATTAACAACAAACTGAGCTTCCCAATGTATGCTGAGCAGAAACTAGAACTTCGAGGTAAAACTCCCAAGAGGGAATATTTTTTGGCATCTTTGATAATTGCCGTTCCTATTGTCTTTAATTTCTAGATTAAAAGCAGGAGGAGGTGGTGAAAGAAAATCCTTTTTCACAGACTGATACTGTCATCTGAGGATATTATCTGACTATAATTTATGCTGTAAAGCACTTCAAAAGGAACTGATATTTTTATAGATGCCTGCACTTTCATAATCTGTACAGCTGCCAGCTGTCAATACCCAGGAGACATAGAAATTCAGTTCTTTAAGACCACAAAGAAACAAAACCAAAAATCCAACACACAAAGAGAATTGTAATTTGACCTTTGTCTTTAATCCAAAGTCAGAAACTGTTTGCCAGAAAATGTGGTAATTCCAAGATTCCATTCAATCCCACTCAGAGGCTGAGAAATGTGTGAGATGTGTGTCCTTACCCAAGCCAAGTACAGACAAACCCTGTGTACAAACACCCACCTTCACAAGCCTTTATTTTGGTACTTCTACCACAACAGTGCAAATGAACCTGCTGGAGTGTATGTATGCTCATGCACATCTACACAGGCACTGCCACTGTAAAAGGCTTCAACACACGTTATTCAATCTTTGCTTCTGCTACACAAGAAGCTGTCACTCTTGTTGTCACTTTTTCACAGGACTCTCTAGAGCTGTTTTGATGGGCCTTGAAATGAACAGTCTTAGAAGCTCTGTCAAGAGCCAAATGATGCTGCTCTTCAGTTTCCTGGATAGTACAGCTCACCTCAAATTATCATGCAAACAAAAGGGGTTCCTTAGGGGTAATTAGTCAATATGGGAAAGAATGACAGTGCTTTGTTGACAGAGGGAATCCAACACTGCATCCTGCAGCTCTCACTGTAAGAGAAAAGGAGACTTTGTCCACCGTCCCGCTGGGTTTTGTCAAGTGCTATGGGGTGTCTACGTGCAAATGACTTTTCCAAGACTTTGTCTTAAGATCTATCGATTGTTGCTGTCCTTTCTGTGAGAGCAACCTAAACTCAACTGGTCTTGAAGGAACTACCCATCAAAGGAACAAAAGCAAGCAAGCTCCTCCACCCGCAGGCCACTACATTTTTCTGAACCTTCCTGTTTCTTCCCCCAAGAACGACGCAAAGTCCAAGTGCCAATACCTGTCTTAAAACCGCTCAGCTCGATACCTCTCTTTTCTCACAAGAGAATTAGAAAAAAATATTTCTTACACCCAAACACCACCGTTCTTCAGTAAGTCCAAGCAGTAACTGCCAAGAGAAACAACATTCTCCCAAGAGCCGCCGTTCTCCACACTGCACCCACAGTTCAGGCACTCACTGCCAACCCATCCAGCAAGAGACTTGAGTGAACTGAAGCGCTCCTGCTTTCCATGTCCAAGCACCTGCCGTCCAAAGGCACCTCACCTGAGGGGCCATTCCGGCCAGCTCACCTTGCCTCCTCCTCAGAGTAATGAAAACAGTGAATCCGGAAAGCTTGGCCTCATTCCCCAGGCTGCCCTCTGCTTCCCACTACAAGAGCATTGATTTGCTCAGAAACATGATGTTTTAGGGGTAACCGGCACAGGAACAAGCAGCATCGCAGGGCCCTGTTGGATAAACTCCCCCCCACCTTCCCCTGCTGCAGCTGCTGAGAAACAGCAGCCACAGAATTCCAGTTCTAATCATAGTTTTGTTCACTCTCCACAGAGCAGTAATAAAAGGTTCAACTGGGGTGTAGAAATAGCGCAACTAGTCATTCCCACCAGCCATACATCTGGCCCTTAATTACCCTATGGTATTTATATAATCAAAAAAATATTCAACTTGTATGACTGATCATATTGGAGTAGTGGAACGCATTAGCAAATAAATAGCAAAACACACAAATTTGTCAACAGATGGATTACAACCCAATGTAATTAAATGCAAAATAGTTCTGCTTTTAAAGCAATTGCTCATAAATTAGCCTGTCAGCAAATGTATGCAACTAATTGCATGAAAAAAATTAGGCCATAAGACAATATTATCTGCACATAGTCTTTCCAAACAATGTAGAAATGATTGGGTACATTATTAATTGAAAAGAAGTCAAACTGCATTAGTTTAATTGCTCTTTTTTGTGCAAACCTATTAGAATAATTTACACCATATTTACTCCTTTTTACATTTGATGATAGGTATTTAACTCTTGTTTGTAGACTAACAATAATGATTTCACCTTTTTCTCGGCTTAGTAAATGCAATAAGAATATTGTATTTGTCCATGGCAATGATGAACTAAGACTTTGTCCCAAGAGGGTTTAAGCAGAATGACAACTGAAGCTGTCCTTGGAGGTACAGTACTTTCTCAATGAACCATAGGCTGTTGTGGAAATCAAGAGTTGCAAGAAAAGCTTGTTTACAGAAAGGAAAGACAAAAGAACTGTAAAACATGTTCTAAAAAAAGTGTATCCACAATGACATTGACGGCCAAATTCAGAGCTGTCAGCTTTCACATCCAGAGCCTGGTTCTGAGACACCTAATTAAAGGTTTAATCCCAGGATTTTCAGCCTGGGATCTACCAAGGCTCTATGGGCCACTGACCAAGAACCTGTGAAAGGTCACACAGAAGAGCAAGCTTGGTTACCTGTGCCTGCTGTGCAGGATTTGGCATCTCTGTTTGGGTTTGTGAACCCTGCTGTTCCCCCCAAATAGCTGAAAAATAATCTGTGGCACAAGGCTGAACATAAAGATCACACTGAATTCAGGAAGCTTTGCTTAAGCTCTGTAATCAAAAGAAATATATATTGGGCTTAATTCAGGTCCACCACCGATATAATGGGGAAAGCCTCTGCTGACATCAGAGAAATACTCTGAAGGAAAGATCACAGCTGTGATGCATTTCATGTACCTAATCAAAACATCTGCAATTTGAGTGTGGGTAATGAACTGCTCACAGACAACTGGTGAACTAAGAATCATCCATGTAAATTATTCAGTGACTAATTTTGACTAATGAATACATTTGAGAAAAAATGAAAGCTATTTACTTTTCATATCTTAAGCTTTTTTTTTTCTTCCCCTCCCTCCTCCTTTCTGTCCATGAATTATAACTGGCAGGAAAGAAGAAACAGAAGTGCATGCAGAATTTATCAGTTTGGTGGCAGAAACACACACCCTCCCAAAAAGCTCAGGAACGAGCAACCTTTGTCAACTGAGTCAACATGAAAATACTGATGATCCAACAGCAGTTCCCACCTACCTGTGTTGGCCATTTTTCCCAAAGCAATGGCTACAAGGGGGTCCCCAAAGCAAAGCCTTGCTGTCAGAGGGAGGCCTGGCAGCCAGAGAACTGCCTGGGGACATGGAGAATCAGGATTCAAGTTAGTCACCTTGTTCTGTACTGAGAATGAAGTCTTAAATCATTAGGCTACAGAATATACACAACAGAGTTCATCATCTCTCTTATTGATGGTATTTCCTCTCATATGGAGTAACTAAATTCGTTGGGTGAGAAAAGAGGAGAAACCTTGGGTTCAGTCACCTGGGACATGCACGCTGCAGTCTCCAGACCAACGGGTATTTAATAACAGCACATGAAGCAGAACAGCTGCTTTACATCAGCCTGAGAGCTCCTCCATCCTGTGTCCCTGGCCCTCAGAGTGGGTTTCAGTTCCTTACAGCAGAGCATGGTTACTTAAAAGAGCAGAATGACACTCTTCATCTTAATATCTCACCCAGAAAAACAAAAATAAAATAACTTCTTTAGTCAGTATTTGCAGGTAAATTCCAGATGTCACAGGCCATATTCTGGATGCAGCTACTGCTTTGAATAAGTGGATAGCACAGGGTCCCTGAGGACACTTCTAAGCTTCCATATCCCCATCCAGGATTTCACAGAAGCAATTCTTGTGCTGCCTATAACAGATTCACAGGGATCTGAAACTGTTGCAAAACCACTTAGGATCCACCCATTAATACTCTAGAACGCTACTAATTTGTCACAAAAGAGAGGACAGTTCTCTCAAAATTAGCATATTTTCACTTCCCAGGAGGAAGAAAGTGGGTTTAATACATCTTCCTTCTACTCTGGAGGTTTGGAAGATATAGCTTGATAATGATGGATCAAGATAATGTTAATGAAGAGACCAGTAAATTAAACAAGTCTTTGGTATTGCAATGATTGTTTCCACTTCCATTATGTTTCCTAAGTAGTTCTGGAAGATAAAAATCAAGACTATTAAAAACAACTCCTTCATTCAGACAATGCAGAAGAAATGGAGAAACTGAGCCAAAAGAACAGTGAAAACAAAGGTAGCAAATTTGGGCTCTCCACTCTTGGGCTATTTAGTTCAGAGCATTATTCTTGGCACAGGATTCACCTTCAGAATCCTCATTTAACTCCACTGGAATTACTGGTTGCAGTTTCCTCACAGTGAACATTTGCTCCTGAGAAATATGCATTCTATGAGCTTTGGGAATGTGATCAGACATTTAGCAACTCAGCTGCTCTTAGAATCACAGAATCATTTAGGTTCGCAAACACCTTTAATTTCATCCACTAACCTAACGCTGCCAAGTCCACTGCTAAACCATGTCCCTAAGTGCCACATCTACATGTCATTTAAATACCTCTGGGGATGCTGACTCAGCCACTTCAGTCAATCTTTTATTTCCACCAGACCTGCAGGGTGGGCAGGGCAGAGCAGATCAGGCAGGTCAGGCACAGTTTCCAGCACCTCTGCCTTCTCAGACCATCGGGGAACGTTCAGGCTGCAGGGTGGTGGGTACATAGCTATTTCCATGGTGCACACTGGTGGGAGCCCCCAGAAATGCTCTGGCTTTACCACTAATGGCACTAGTAAGAAAGGAGGGGGAAAAAACCGAAAAAGTAATGGAGAGAAGCTTCCAGGACCACTTACAGTATATGTAACATTTACCAAGATTTTTGCTTAGGGCATATCCTGTTGTGAAGCATTAAGGCTTCCTAAATATCCTGAAAGAGGCACTGGGAATCTTTCCAGAAATCTCCCAATACCCACCCAGGCACTACTGGGCCAAGGAGCCGCCCTCAGTGAACCTGAGTCTTCAGAAAGCCTTCACAAGGAGTTTTCCCAAACCAGAAAGAGGATTTTTTTTTTTCCTTTTCACATTAGACCCAACCAAATGGTCAGACACAAGCACAGATTTGCCTCCCAGCTGGCAAATTTTAATTAATCTAGCAAGTGTCTTAGGGTGCCTGTTGATTAGGGAAAGCAAAGAGCAGCAGAGCAGAGACTCCAACAGCATTGCTGAACACCTGCATCTGAGACAGAGAGGAATTTCACAACATACCAGATATCTGCTGAAGCAAATTTAGGCCCTACCTAAAGAATTTTAATCTATTTGGCAAGTGAAAAATAAATGAATGTTCAACATAAGACAGTATTGTATTATTCCTGGATTGATAATCGGTTTTCTTCCTCTATTGCAAGATTCGCTTCACAAGGCTTGCTAAGCTTTTACAAGAAATGCCACAAAGCTGACAAGTATTTCCAGATAATAGTGAAAAAAAATGCTATTAATTATTTGTATTAGTGTAGGGCCAGGAGCTATGGTGACAGACCAGGACCACAGAACCATGCACGGCGCTGACAGGGCAGCGACAAAGCTCTTTCTTCACCTACTTACAGACCAACAGGACACCAGTGCCTGAAGGCAACACGGCAGCCAAGGAAGCAAGGAGAGAACACAGCAGTGGCGTTAGCAGCAGGCAGAAATTTCACAAACATTTCAGGAAAACAAGGTTTAAGCAGGGAATGGCAGAAAGGAGAATGGCACGGCCTGTGGGAGGGTCCTTCCAGATGTGACGGGCCTCATAGCTGGAGGGCACATGGACACATGTTTAAGGTTGACCGAGCACAGCTGCATGGAAAAGGGAGACGCTGTCTTGACAGCATAAGAGAAGTGATAATGAGGACATTAAGAGATCAGGCAGGGCCTTTAAAGTAAAGGGGAGCAGTTAATGCTGGGGAGGAGCGGGGCGGGGGGTAAAAAAAAATAAAAAAGGAACCAGCAGAAGGACAGAGAGAGAGCTTACGCAGCTGAACCAGCCGGCAAACGGCACTGAAGGAAACACTTCAGCTGGCTGCCAGTAGGAACCTCTGTCAAGAGTCAGAGAAGATGACAATGTAGGAATTCAGTTGGCGAAGCCCTGATGAGAGTCAGAGGTATAGTGGAAAGCAGCTACACTTCAGGGTGGAGTATGAATCAGCTGTAACATAGACATTAAGATTTAGAGAAGAGATGGTCAGGGAGAGTGCTCAAATTATGGACGCAAGTGTCAGGGAGAATGCTGAGACTCTGCATCTCGACTGCCAAAGGAGAGACAGGTGAGTACTTGTATTATTCTTAGTACGACACTTCCTTTCTGTGCTTGAAGAGGAGTAATCTGGATGCATATACTAAAGAAAAAAAAAAAAAAATCAAGATTTGCAAATGTGGGCGGATAAACCTGTCATTATTTAAATGAACCCATTAACTAAGATGCTTTATAAACTCCAGATGATCTCTCTGCTATTATCCTGTAAGGAGATTAAATTTTTTCATTGTTGCTTTTATGCAATTTCTTTGTAAAGGGAAATAGCTCAAGGTTAAATTGAAAAGCCTTTCCATCCAATAAAGAGGCCATATTAATTTTCCCTCATCTTAGAGAAAATATATAGCCTTGTAAGATATAAAGGCTGTAAGTGCACTCCTTTCTAGGCTCCTTGCTGATCTGTTTAATAATGGAACAGTGCCTTGGCCAGCCATCTGCTTTACTGCACTGTTCTGATGGAGAGCAAGACTGCCCACGTCACTTCCAATCAGTTAAATTCAATCTGAACTGGATGAAAGCTGGGAGCAAGCAGTTAAGCCATCTCTTGCAAATCAGGCGTTAAGTGACTCTGATCTTGCTTTTAATTTGCTGCGTCTAAGAAAGGAAACAGAAGATGTTTCATTCCTGGCAGCAATTTACAGTAAGAGTACGAGGACTTACGCCAATATAGTACAATGAGCAACCTTGCCAGAAAGTTAAATTTTGGCCTGTTGTGCACAAACTCCGCATTGGATTTAAGTGTATATATATATGTATACTCACACACATTTGCATATATATGTATACAGATATGCACACATATGTAACCTCCTATCTGATGTTACAGCTGCAACAAAAATCCTCACAAGTTCCTCTGTATTAGCTAACTGGTATGGCTTTATCCTGACCTGGGTAGATCAAATTCAGGGCTTCCCAGATTCTCCAATTAACATTACCCTTGGTCTGCCCAAGAGCTTTTCTCCTGGCACACTCCTGTGCTGTGGTTCATGTGTCTCTCCAGTTTCTCTGCTGCCTGGTTGCTCAGTATGTGTCCAGCTCTCCTCTCTCAGCCAATTCCCCTGATCTGGCTAACGCTTGGTGCCACGAGACTCTTCCACAAGTGAATTGTTCTGTACCGAATCAGCTCTCTAATCAGAGTACTGATTTGCATATCAGAAATGCTAACCAAGGATCAGCTTGGAGCACATGCAGTAGTTTTGAAGTGAAGGAGCCGTGGTGCCGACACAGACTGGATATACAGCACACACACAGTCAAGAAGACTCACCCCAGATGTACCACGTCTGCCATCTGCCCGTGGAAAGACGGACTCTTTGAAAATCACTACGTGTGGCAGCCCTCAGCACTGGTGAGCTCAGTAGCTAAGGTGTTACCTGGTGGCCAGCCCTTTGTGCTGAGCTCTACTGGCACATTTCATTCTGATTTGGGATACAAAGGTAAGTGAATACCCCAGGAGCAGGCATGACCTCCAAGGCGGCTTGTCTGTTTTAACTTAGAGATGGGTAGGAGCACACTGCTCCAGCCCTGCTGTACTTCTCTGAAGAGTTCGCACTGTACCGCTCACGATAGCTCTGAAACACATGAACAGACAGGAGAGCACATCGACTGTGCCAGTGCATTAATGGCCTGTGGCTGCCACCAGGGACAAACCTTTCCTGCTGCTTTCAGTGGGATGATTAGAGTTTATGTTGGAATGCAAGTTTCCATTAACAGCCAAGGTAAGTGAACATTAGGAAATTATACGAAGCATCAGTTTTATGAGCTGAAAGATTTGTGACTTCCACCCACACAACTAAAGGCATTATTTTAAGAAAGTGTTTAATTTCTTCTTAAACCTTATCCTTGATACATCAAAAGTAAGAATCAACTAGAATCTCGCTCCTCCCACAAATTCTAATATGAACTCAGCTCACCGGGGTGCTTTTTAGAGGTTCTTGATGGATAGCTTAACTCCTAATTGTCTGTTCGAAGCCTCTGCTGTTGCTCAAGTTTACTCCAGTAGGGTTGCAGCCAGGTGTGCGAGTGTCTGGAGCAAATCCCTGTCCCTGGAACTCAGGACACCGAGTCTCCAGGCCAGGCAGACAGGGCGAGCAGCCCCCTACCCAGAGCTGGTACCCCCTACCCACCCAGCAGCCCTCGCAGGACCTGTGCTCCAGCTCCTCCTTGCCCTCCGCCTGAAGGGAGCACAAACAGCACAAGAGTCGCGCATGTTTTACGGGTGATGGACGTTCACTTCTGATGGGGGAATGGAGGAGCTCAGAAGGTAGAATACATGGGGGCACAAAGGAAGATAACATGGCCCTTCCCAACTTTCCTCTTTCACCAGGAGGTGAAAGGGCACTTGAGACCACTCCATCCTCCTCCCCCCCGCACAACTCTGCTGTGTATTGTTTTAAACCAGGTTTGCTATTTATCCACAAAACCACAAACAGGCCATACATGCTCTGCTCATTTACAAAAATGTATTTTCATTTAAAAACCACAAAATCCCACAACAAAACTGCTAGGGTCACCAAGTGAAATAGCACAGTTACACATCAAATGATTTATAAACAGACTCTGAAAGCCAAAACTGGTTAAATCAAAAAATATTCTGACACTTGCCATGACTCTCTGCAGCAGGCCAGGGTTATTTTACTGAACTATTTTTTTGTAAGTATTTGATCTGAAGAGGTACCGGTTTTGGAAACATGAAACCCGCCATCTGAACTTGCGGGAGAAAAAAATAGAGAAAAATTGAGTTGAAAACCTTTGCATGAATTGCTGAGTGTCATAGAAACACTCTTTTTTTCACTTACAGAACAAATAAATATGAATATCTTCTGCCTAAAGGTGTCTTCCAAGACTCCCATCTCTTCAACACAGGAGCTGCCTACTCAGAAGAATTCAGAGTCCAGCTACTCCTGCCTCTGAATCAAACATTTTCTCCGAAATTAGCAGGAATTATTTGCCACTCGGCTGTACTTCCTGGCAGGAACCCCTGGCAGGCTTCTGACCCCATGTGCATTGGTCTTGCATGTACGCTGTCAGCCAGAATTTGACCTGGGAGGACCTGGTCTGACACACAACTTCTCTATGCCGACGCGTGTCAATCTGGGATTTCCATGCAATGACACCTCTGAGTGCTGTTCCCCCCTACTGTCCATCAGGAAAAGGGAGTTGGTAACTCCCTATGACAGAGGGCTCTGCTTTAAAAATGCCGAAAAGGTATAAACAAAATGTCCCTTGTCTCGTATCTCTTATTCATTCAAAGGTGCTCATATAATCTGAGCAACAATTTACACAAATAATGGCAAACTGTTAAAGTCACGCCTAAGCAAGGCCTAATTGATTTGGAAGCCTTTTCTCCATGATCACACAGAGTTGAGGAACAAGCCTCCACTAACAAGTAAGGTAAGACCATACTGCATCTAATCTAAGTATTAAAACTTCACCCCAAATCAAAACAAAGTCTGACTTGAATCTTTGGGATTTGAAAGAGTTTGGATAGTCCCCTTCAGCTCCTGTATCTCACCTGCAGGCACCTCCGGAGCTCAGGGTTTCTAGATACAAACCCAACAAAAACCTGGTGTGTATGAAGGAAAGAAGGAACACTGTCAGTCAAGAAAAAGAACCTAATTCTGCAATACAGGCAACACGGCCTTTCCTTTCAGTATATTTTCAGTAAATATGCAAATGTCTAATGCTTTTCCAAATCTGATTTTTTTAAAATCTGCAGTTTCTCCTTGCAGAGTCCAAAGGAGGGGCAGGGAGCTGCGCCTGGCCGGGCAGCCTGCCTGAGCACACAGTTACAGAAGCAGGGGGTTGACGCTTGCCTGCCACAAGCAAAATTAAGTCTTCAATCTTTTTTTTGCAATTTGAAACTGAAAACACCAATCAATAAACCTCACAGTCTTCCTTGAGCTACAACTGAAGCGCACAGGCCAAAAACTCTGTTACTTATTTTTTTCCCCCTCTTCCCCATAGCAATTCTTCTAAAAATTCAATCTAGCAGTTCAAGCTTAATTGCTCACTTTGAGACAATCCAAACCTCTAGGAGCCCTGCCTCACTGAAGGTTTTGAAATAACTTTGATGTTTTTGTAGCATCAATGCTCAGAGCCACATTTTCAAAAATTTATCCAGGCTCTGTCTCTTCATATGCAAACAACCGGACATTAATAATCTAGCAGTAAAACTTAAGACATTTGCATGGTTTGGAAAATAATGAGGCCTTTTACTATTTAAGATATCTGTTCCTATATGTTATTAGACTCCAAGGATCCATACATTAAATCGATCTTAATTGCCCAGAACCAGCTATCAGTTGGATTTCAGAATACATCATTTTAATGTATTGCAAGTAACAGACACACAGCAAGTGACAAACACCCCGACCAAAAGCACGTGTAATGTTCCTCTCCCAAGCTGTTATTTTTTGGGGATCAGACGTGTTCTTTTAATGAGATGCTCTGCACATGGGATACAAGAACGTCTGTCTGACCCTAAGTCAGCAGAGGACTTGCTACCGACTTGATTAGTGTCTGTGCTGAAGAGCAACCTTGAACTTGGAGGGGATACAAAAGTCCCACTGATTTCTCCAGACAGGAAAGCTGGAGCAGCAGGGAGCCATAGCGTGCAGGAGCAGCCCCAAGCCCACAGAGCGAGTAAGGGGAGCACGGCTCTGCACTAACCTACCTCAGCTCTCTCTAGTGCAGATCCATTTGCACAGTGCTTTGCTCAATGATGCTACAACTGCCCTTATCCCCTTCAGGCAGCAATTCCCCACCTTCCCTCCTTGCTGCCCACTTTTGGGATCACAATTCCCTTTCTAAGTCCGAGTTCTGCAGTGAATTTTTGGCACCGCTTCCAAGTGTGACCCTGTTCAGGATCACAGTCCTTGCCGGTGGGAACTGCTGTCCAGATCCACAAAAGGACAAATGGCAAACGTGCAAGCCAGAACCACAGTCTTTAAAAAATGCTGCTGAGCTGCATCTGACTCCCAGGCTAACAACATCGCTGCCTCCTCAACATAGGCAGTGCTGACACATCTCTGGATGATGGTGCACAGCAATTAAGAGTGCCCTGTATGTCTAGAGCTACTTTTATTTCACCTGCTGTGTTCAGACCACTGATCTGGGATGGAGTGGAAGTTCCAGTGCTATCACTAGTCACATATGAAAGAAAGCTCTGACTTATTTTTTCACCACTCTGGTTTCATAAGAAGGAATTACTTCCGGGAAAAGATGCAAGTCTGCAACTTTTCCTGCAGAAGAAAGTGCCTCAGGTACTGGGAAAAAAAAATGGCAATTATCCAACATTTTCTACAACTGGCTTTGTCAAGCCCCCCCTTGTTTCTGTGGTACCAGCAACTTCACTGCCTAGAGAGCCTAAACTCAGGACTGGGGATTCCTCTGTGATAGCAAGGGTCTCAAAGGCAGATCACATAATACTAATCACCAGGCTTATATCTTTTGTATATTTAGCCCAAAGTATTTTGACAAGCAGAGAAGGGTCTTAAACGTATGCTGAAAGCAGAGCACATGCTTCAGTGCACTACAAATAGAGCTATCCAAGTTTGAAATAACATATTTTGTAAAGCTCTGATCCAGAAGACACACTCCAAGGTTTTGCACATAAATACTGCACAGATCACCAGCAGCTCTAACATTTCCCATATGCTCCTGTGCATATTTCATTCATTTCCCCCGCTATTGGTCATTCATATGCTGGCACTCCTATCCTGCAGAATCACATGCAGAGGTTTTCATCATCCCCTGTTCTTGACTTTAGATAGGGGCTCATCAGAGAGTTAAACTGGTGGATAATGAAAGGCTTCAGGATTTTTTTTTTTTTGATGATTGAAGATCAAAAGTTTGAAAACCTACAAAAAGAGAGACACCCTTTGGAAAACACAAGCACAGATGGTTGCTTTACCCTGACACATCAACATCTTGTAGAGGACTATTTCTTGTTATAAATGATACAATCTTAAATAAGCTCTACTTCTACTTGCTCCTGGAGATACCTTTTGTATCCGTCTCAGTACTGTTTCCTAAAAATTCATGTCACCTCACAAAACTCTGCTTTGATGCTAAGATTAACTATATCAGCTTTCATAGGAGAACAGTCAGGTTGATTTTTGAATATTCCTAATGAAAACTGCTTTCTTTCCTCTGTTCTCTCTACAGTTCATTAAATTTTTATTTTTATATATATATATATTTTTTTTTTTTTTTTTTTTTTTAAAAAGTCTGATTCAAGGCTTTGCTGAAATGAGCAGGAGCAATAGTATTTGAGATTGCAGACATGGTTAGTGCCAGCATCGGCTTATGCTTAACTTCTTTTCATTTTTAACAGTCCTTGCCCTGCAGGTATAAAAAGGGAATTAAAGCCATAAGGCACTGCTTCAGATTTGTTCTCTTAATTAGCTCCTGCCATGGTGGATTAATTCCATCTGCAATGTGTTGCCATCTCTGCAGAAGTTTATCACTGTGGAATGGGGGATTAATGAGGAGAGTGGATGCCTAGACATCCCAGCTGTCCATAAGCTGCCTGTAATGGGATCAGTGCAGATGGTACCAATGCTCTCCTTAAGTATCACTGAAGGTGAGGAATTAGTTTTCTATAAACCTGCCACATGCAGTTACTCATCCACTGCAGAAAATAAAGTGTCAGAGCTGCAGATCTGATTTAAAAATAGTGAGTAGCGGATCTGACCATCTCAAAAGACTCTCTTACCTTCCTGAAGAAGTAGCGGGTTTATTAACTTTAGTGTTTTAAGATAAATGAGACTAACTATGTTTTCTCCTCTTGTATTCTGACTACTGCAACTAAATGTAAATACTTTTAAAAACTGGAGGATTTCTTTTAAAGCTGGAAAGCTGCTGCTAGGAACCAGGCAATCCAGCAGTAAGCCCTGCATTGAGGTCGTATTCCTAAATGAATGAAACTCTGGGACGGACTGTTAGGGCAATATGCTGCTTTTCCTTAGCGTAGTTTAAAAGTGAAGTAACTCCAGTCAAACTAGGGAATGCCAGAGGCATGGAAGTGGTGAAAGGACAATTGAGGCTCTTTCTATTTTAGTTTTATGTTGCACTTCTTTACCGGTTTAAAAAGAAAAAGCCTTAATATGCTTCTTAGTGGTCTGTTCCTACAGAAATGAAATGGCAACATCCTCATGATACTTGAACGTATTCTCTTTCTGTATCAATACCTGCATTACTTTGTTTTACATCTTGATTGTTAAATTGTTTCCAAGAAAGCAGCAGTTATTCTGTTTAAAAAACACTAGTCTGGGGCTCTAGAGACAGCGGTTCAACAACTATGACTATTATAGACTGTGTAGAACTACAGGAGTCTTAATTTATCCTGTGGCCTTACCTATAAACTGAGATAATAGGAATTTCAGTGCCCATTTTGTCTATTTTAGACAGTGAGCTACTCGGGGAAGGTGCTGCCATTCTCCATGTTCATTTAGTGCCTCATGTAATAGAGTTTCAATCTCTGTTGATACCTCTGTGTGTTCTTAAAATACAAAGAATGTCAAACAGAAAAAGACATTTAAGTGCTCAAGTGCCTTGGGAACAATAGAGGTACCCAGGCATTTTTCTTCAGCCTTACAAACCTGCTGCTAAATACAAAAAGCTGTCTGTAGCTGTTCTACTACCTGTACATAAAACAGAGGCACACCGGACAAAGTTACATGACTGGGTGATGCATACTGGGTGACTTCCAGAAGTGCCATCGGGAAATGCCAGCAGTAAGTCTGCCTCCTAGTCACTAAAGGCCAAGAGTAATTTGAAACATTACTATTTTCTTACGTATGTCTTTGGATGCACAATGAAGTTCTGCTCCACTCCTACCAAAGTCTCTTATTTGAGCTTCAGAATCTACAACATTACATAAAAATCTATCCTCTACTACAACAACTGAAACGAAGGAGGAATCCACAGATGCTGGAATTTTAGATGAAAACACTTCAGAATAAAACTCTGAGGTCCTATTACTCCACTGGCTTTGTGAAAAAGAGCTGGGAAGACGAAGTGGAGGTGACGGCTTATGATTTCAAGAGGAGTTCCTGAAGCCCAGGGATTGTAGGATGAGTACAAGGAGAAACAGCACTGGGTCAGATTGAGGATGTCAGAAGGAATGTGGAAGGTCTTCCAGCAAAGGAGACACATCTATAGATAAATTCGTCTTGCACCACAAGCCTCTGCAGGAGGGGAGGACAGAAGTAGGAACCCACAGGAGTCCACAGGAATCAGCAGCTGAAGTCTCTGTGTCTCACAATCCAAGGTGGCACAGAACAAGTTAACAAAACCACGTGGCACTCTGCGTGTTTGCACTCAAACCACAGCAGGCAGGAACATGCAACGCAGGGGTTCGTTATACTGCTCTGGGATCTGCACAGGGACAGAATGACAGCAGGTGTTCCCATTTTCTTTAAAATATAGGTAGCTGAATAAGCCTCTCTGGGCTACAGTTATGTCCTGTTTGGTCAGATCCCTGTAATTGCACAGAAAATGTCATCTCTGTGCCAGGTTTGACTGTGAGAGGATCGGACACTGGGGGCTGTGCTGTGTCTGAGGGGCTGGGCAGGCACCAGACACATTCCAGCACATCCAGAGGTACCTGCACAGCGGGAGCAGCCCTGGGTGGGGAGGCACGAGGGAAGCGCTGAGCTGCTTTCACACTACGTTTTCCTCCATGCTTTGTGACAAAGGAGCCAAACTGCTGCAGAGGGGCTGTCCATGAGTCAGTCTGTGCTGGCTGTTCCCAGGGAGCTGGGGGTGACAGGACTGGGTGGCTGGGGTGGCCACACACTCTCTGCACAGCCCCCCGGGCTGCCCGCCGTGTCCCTGTTCCACCTCTGCTCTGCAGCCCTGCAGAAAGACACAGCAGGGTTTTCCCATGGTACAGAGAATCTATGAAAATACTTGTCACAACATCCTTTTATGTCAAACTTGCTCTTTAACTTCCTGAATTTTTCTTTTTTCCAACATAAAAGGCAACAGTTAAACAAGACAGTGGTATTAAGCAGGTCCAAGAAAAGGAAGGTTTTAAGCAAGGGTTATTGCTAGCCATAGGAGTGTGAAACTCTGATTCTGTCTTCTACTTTGTACTGTCGTTTACTTTGCAAACATTCCCTTTTCTTCACTGAATGAAGGCAGTAAAATCTGGCCCTTGAGAACTTGCTGTTTCAGGGCTTGACCCCGAAGGGGGCAGCTGAGCTGAGCTTCCACAGGAGGAGCCCACATGTAAAAGACGATGCCAGCCCAAAGCTCACTGGAGTCAGAGAAGATGGGTTATGTCCATATTATGTCAAGTTAATATAAGCAGACCCAAGGGACAAGGATCCCATCATGGAATTCTTCCTGCCCGAGAAACAGATACCAGATTTTGTTCCATATAACTGTGCTGTATGTCTTATACAGCACAACATTTTGCAATTAAAAGGATAATGTTCACAGCAGAGGAGTGTGCATGGCAATAAACATTTTCTCTGGGTGATTAAATACCAAAGTAAAGTTGAGGTGTTTGAGAACCACCGAGCTGTTTATTGTGCATGCGTCTTCCAATGCCATGAACACTACTCCTGCTTTATGACAAAGTGAGGAAGAAACAATAAACCATAATACAAACAAAAGATTATATTCATGGCCTCATGAAATCTTCTTTCTGATATTGCATCATGTTCCAATAAAGACAGGATTTTGCAGAATAAGTATTTTGAAGAGAGCTCTCAATGTCCAAAATTTGAGGTTTCAGTAGCAGCACCGAGTGCAAGAATTGCTGCTTTGCTGAAGATGGCCTCTACTTTTCAAAGGGAAATCTCTCAGGGTGATTTCAGATATTTCCTTTTTGCTTCTCCCGTTCGAATAAAGACAGCAATAAAAAGGAAGAAGATTACAATGTGAAAAATTTTAATTGAGTGAAAGAAACGTGCTACAACTCTAAAAGACCCCACAGCCAGTGTCAGCCTAAATTCTCCATAGGGGCATCCAAATTTAGAGAGCCTAGCCCAACACTTCATGGGAATGGTAAAAATCATTCCCCAGATGTCTCATTCAGGACATCTAAAGAGTTAGTCATGTTTACTATCATCAAATTACAACATAGAAGGATTCAGGATAAAATCCGTTTCGGCTTGCTGTCCAGCACTTGGCACACTGTGCTCAGCACCTCCTGCAGCGAGGCCAGTGGGGACCACGGAAAACATCATGCACCATAACACAAGAACATTCCTCATGTGCAGCACCGTGGCAATGTATAGCTGTGCAAATACTAGGGGGCAAGAGGTTCTTCATCCTGCTCCCACTCCTCCCCATCTCTATCTCCTGCTCTTAATCACCCCTCCGTTGTGCCAAAGCAAGGATTTTGAGGCTCAGAACAAAGTCCCAGCCTGCACCCCCCCTGCACAACTGAGGGGCTCCTGAACTAGTGTCATGTGGGGCCAGAAACGACTTACTGGAGGAAACATGTAAACGGCTTTGAGACGAGGTGAGAGACTGATCATCCAGCCCTACCCCAAGAATTTGAGTCATTGAATTTTAGTGAAATTCAGATTCCAATTTTAGTATAGCAAGGTTTTGGAATGGCTTCTTTTTAACATTCAATACTTACTGTAATAATGGAGCAAATTAAAAAGAATAGTTTAAACGAAGTCCTGTCATTAAGGTGAAAAATAATAGTTTTCAAGTTGAGAGAGGTTAAATTCAATTTGGTCATTAAAAAAACTGTCAGAAAAGTTTGATCAAGAACAGCCTCCTTAATGAGGTGGCTGTAGCTAATTCATTAGAGAAAATGAAGTCGGCAATAAGGATTCTTCACTTTTCTGACACTTAATACTGCTTCCTGTGAGCAGTTCTGTAGCTGACGCTCTTCCATAAGGTTTTGAGAAGCCAAGACCAATATGAAGGTACGTGTTCTCATATGATTTTATATGCTGGATCTCTCCCTTAAAATAACAGGCTATTTTAAAGATGAGACCAATGATTTATCCACTTCTACATCTACAACAATATACAACTCTGGCTTTGAGGAAACCCAAGCCTCCTGCCTTGATCGATAAGAGTCCAGAGCTGCTGGTCTGAAGCATGTGTAAGTATCCCACTCCTCTAGGGAAAGTCCAGGAGTAGCTTCAGTACTTCATGTAGTTGATTTACTCTTACTTTATGAAACAACAGACAAACCCAGCAACCAAAACAACCAAAAGAAAATCCCTGAGCTACAGAACAATAAATTTATTTGAATGTAATAATCTCTCTTTCACTCGTTCTATGAATTACATGACAGAAAGCTCTGCAATAATAAATTGTTTGGTTTGCTGTTGTATATTAATCTTTGCTAGAACTCATAAACAAACTTTAAGTCAATAAGTCTGGGTTTAATTAAAAAATTTCTAACTCAGTACTATTTTACTACCATTTCCTAGATTAGACAATAAGCCATGGAGTTTATACAATTTATGAGAAGCAATTTTATTTTTTCCCCTTAAATGGCTCATGGAAGGGTAACTTCCTTGAAGCAATTGTGCTTTCTTATACTCATCCATTTGTGAGAGCACTGCTTGAACTGCTTTCTACCCCTTAAGGTAAAACAGAAAAGGCTGGATTTGATCAGAGTTGGGAGCAGAAGGAAATAAAAGTATCTATTAGTGCTTGAGGCATTATTTGAGTTGAATTTAGCTCAGTGGTTCTTAATCTATGGTTTTCAGATCCATAGAGGGCTGTTTCTAATGGTCTTGAACAGACTCAAAGAACAGCTGTGCCACTTATCAGTGGGCTTCAAATAATTTTTAGAGGTTCTAACAGAATAAGGGAATCCTCAGGCCTAAACTGATGCCTACAAACTAAAATCCACTGAAGGCAGCAGAGAGACTAACAGGCTTTGGATGAAGCCCTTGCAATAAATGTTCAATGTCATAAAGAAGGATGAGGAAGGTGAAGTAGAAACCCGAATCCCAGGGGCAGCCTCTCAAACACAACCTTGGAGTTCTGGAAAAAACAGCCAAGTATCTATGACCAAAATTGGTTTCATAATACTTACCAGTTCCTCAAGCTCAGAAAGAAGTTGGAAAGAATGTCTCTAGCAGAAGCACGTGAAAGAATTTATGTCGTAGTTACCTCACCTGGTAGTTGAAAACCAGCACAGCTAATTTTGGTGCAACTTTCACCTCAGCTCAAGCTGTGCCTTCAGCACAATGACCCAATGCATTTAGGTTTTTTGGAGCGAGCTCTGCATTCACTTTTGAAAGCCTGCAAGAAGACCTGCTCAATAACTCATCAGAAAACAGACAAGTTTAAATTTGGCAGAGCATGTGCTGCCGTGGGAAGCTGCACTTTTGCACATGGGCCCTTTCCGTGGTGCAAGTCCCCTGGCACGAGGCAGGCTGACCTACCATTGTGGCCTCCCACAGCCTGATAGGACTGTCCCAGTTCCTTCCTCCTTGCTCTGCAGTCCTGCCCAGCTCTGGCTGTGGCCTGTCTTCTGCATCATCCAGATAAAAAGGCTCTGTTTCCTGGTAACCAGACAAACACATGCCAAGGAAACAGATTATTTTTTGGAACCTTGTGGTAGTTCAAGCTTTAGCTGCTGCTTCATGTGGATGCATGGCAGCCTGTGAACATAAGCGGGCCAGCAGAAAGGGACGCAAAGGCAAAACCTGATGGTGATGAGCAACCTACTGTGTTTTCTGGCCAGCAGACACCAGAATTTTGACTCTGCTCTTACATATGTCCTTTGTTCCTGAAGAGCTGTTTCTCCCTTTAGGGGTAATACAGTATCAAAACAGGCACTGTGATCACTGCTGAGCAAGGACGTCTCTGGAACTGGGGAAGTAACTTTACTTGACCAGCATAACACACAATGTGTTTGGGTTCGGTTTTACTGGCTCAACACAGGGCATAAAAATACACAACTAGCAAATTCTACCTGGAGAGAAAAAAGTGCCCACCTTTTGGGGCTGGTCTGCAGAAGCGTTTGCTGTCAACTATCCACTTCTTTCCTCTGCTTTCTGGGGGAGAAATCCTTGTTACCAAGTGGAATGGCTGCATTTACTTTTAAATAGAGATTTTTTCAGGTGACTCTTAAGAGACAAAGTGTAGCTATTCATAGGCCCTAATGAGAGTGTTAATTTATATAGTTTCTGATATGCAGCCCTGATTACATCTTGGATAAGGAACATCTTTGAAATAACTTGTGAAGGCAAGTTCTCAAGGCAGCCTTCTGGGACTACTTTAGAAAGAAAGCAGCTCTCCTTAGGAGAATCAGCCATGGCTGAGTGGCAGTTCCTTGGGATGCTGCCAGTAATGCCCTTCTTTCTTCTTTACCTTCTAGGAATAGCAAACATCACGCTTCTCCTCATTTATTGTCTTCCCTTCATCCTCCTCCCCCCTTTTCCCTTGTCCTCCTCCCTACCATAAAACTAAGAGCTAAAAAATGGAAGACAAAGGCAACAAGGTTTATGACATTTTTTCAAACATGGACAAAAAGTCATCTCCAGAGAAATGTGGGTTATAGCCACACCTGCAGTCTAACAACTGTCATCCTCAAGAGAGACACATGCTGTAACTGAGCAGCATTGAAATGCCAGTGCTACTTCATTATTTTTAATATATGCCTCCCTTTTGTAAACCAACACATCAAAATCATAAGCATTAAGAGCAATACTTAATTTCCAAATGAGTTTTCTTTCATCTAAGAGTGCAGAAAGTCTTAGTTGTGGTAATTTTTAAATACCAGTGGGCTCAAACCAGTGTAAGAGTCCAACTGGGAAGAGTCCTCCCATTTTTTTTTTTCTTTAGTTTTAAGCTGTTGCTGGACTATATGACTTCAGCTTCCTATTCCTCGCCTGCATCCTCTAAAAGTTAGCAGCAGCAGCAGCACTTCACTCAATTGCCTGTTTGTGCCTCTGAAGCAATGAGCAGACACCTGCTCAAACCTTTGCACAAGTGGTTCCTGCAACTCTCCAACTCCAGACTTACCCCACAGCACAACAGAAGCTTCTCCCACCTGCCTGAGCATTGAGAATTTCGTTTTTTCTGTGCCTCAGTCTGGCTCACTTACATGTAGTATAATATGCATTTAATGTGTGCTACCAGAAGTCCCTTTAACTTGGTTATTATAAATACATGCACAAGATTTCTTCAGGCCCTCAGAAAGTCTTTGGTGCAGAGGCTGAAACTGTCTTACTGAAACTACTGTGCTATTTTAGGTTCTTCCTTTGACAAGCACCAATGTGAGATATGATTTAGAAAAATGCACTGCAGTAATTCACACCATCGAATGACCTTAAAAATTGCTAAAATACACAGTAGTGTTTTCCTATTTTTCTCTCTTTTCTTCCTCCCTGACATGCAAACACTATTTGCAGGGAAGTCTCTATCTGGACCTTTCCCTGCCCTCCATCCCCGTGAACTCCCCTCACTCTGAACTGCTGGATTAGCTCAGTAAATGTGTATCAGTAACACCACAACCAGGACAATCCTTCCTAAATTACTGGTGGTTTCAAACAGCACAGCACAGTCACAGGCCTTTTTCCATAAAGGATTTACTTCTGTCTGTCCAGGGATCATGTCTGCAGAATCAAAACATGTGCCAGTCCCGTAAGCACAGGGAGCCCATCAGGTCCATCGCCCTGACCACAGATGGACTTTTCTGCCATCACTAGTGGGGAACTGTCAGCTCTTGGACTGTCCTACAGCAACTGTTTCTCTCTACCTTGTCAGCCTTATTAAGGCCATCATTTTTAAATGCTGTGGACATGACAGAACTGGGCCTTTGCACCTCGAGCCTTCACCTTACCTATGGCTGAATACCCAAACCACACGGTAAGTACAGCCTCCCGTACATTACACTGTACAACAGATACCTGGTTTGCAGCAAAGAAACTCACACACAGAAGCCAACAATTAATACTACAGCAGTGGCAAATGGGCTTTTAACTCACACCAGCAAATGGTGTAAAACCAGAATATTAAAAGCACAAATGTGCTGTTAAAGAGAATAAGACACAAACTAAAGTCACAGCACCACAAAGTTCTGGGAAGACAGCCAGTAAGAACAGAAAAGGAGTAAAAGCGCTTCCTCCTGCATCCTTCAGGCTCTGTCATGAGCAGCTATGAAGTTAAGGCCCATAGGGAAGTCAGGGATCAAAACTGTGATGAGCCTTTTCTTAGGGAAGACACCCACAGTGAAGTTCTTCTCCACCACATCTTTCCATCCATTCAGCACAATGGCTTGACAGCCTAAATCTAAATGCTCTAAGGAAGGCCCATCCATAAAGTTTTTACAACAGGAGCTTTCCTGCCAGAAGAGAATAAGACCTACACTGTTTAATCAGTAAGTGGTCTTCTCCATTTAGCACGGACATTGTGGACAAAGCAAAAGGTACAAAGACATTCAGCTGCAAGTTGTGGTAAACTTTGCTCATGGGGACAACAGCGTTGCTCAGGATCACTTGCCTGGTTTGAGCTTCTGGATCATCGCCAGTGTGATAGCTCAGGCGTATCACATCCGTATATACAGCCAGAAATGGCTGGAACATATCAAAGCAGAAAATTTTCCTATCATAGAACATAGTTTAGATGGAATCAAATTGTTTTGCAGGAATACAGCAATGCTGGTCATGTCTTCACCAGAGAATTGCCAAGGTGCATAGCTTGACTCTCTTACTGCTTTAGTAAAATGGAAACATTTTGTTTCAACAAGTCAAATGAAGTCTTTCTATATTTGTGAACAGAATTTTGGCAGAACCTTTGCTTTATGGAAAACTTTCATATCCTAACCCCAAGGAGCCAGAATTCACCTTGCATGCTGACTTTCATAGCAAGAAATGACCAAGAAATCTCCTTAGGTTCCTCTTAAAACATGCAGCCGATAACAGAGACGTAAATACTTACCTGTCTACTATCCATCTTCAATATTTCATTTTGGTAATTATGTGAGGTATTTTTACATCTGCCTTTACAAAAAGAATTATTTAATGAGTGTTGCAACTGTATTAAAGTTAAATCTCCTAGTGTTTCCTCCAAAGCCTTTCTTTCTATAACTGCCATGAACTTACGCAGCCTCCACGCCAGCCTGTCCGCCCCATCCCTGTGAGCTAACGGGAGCGCTAACCAGCCCGCTGCAAAGGGCGAGGAAGGGAAGGTGCCGAGCAGCCGGAGGGGCACATCTACATCAGCGCTTCAGGCTGGATGAGAGCGCTGTTGAAGCAAACCTCTCTGGATCGCTGCTCCCTCTGCTTCGGTTCGCAGCACACAGCTGTCTCGGGCTGTGCTAAAGGGACAGCTTTAGGTGACAATAAACTAAGCTGTGCTCCAGGTGTGCTTTTAATGTGCTCCAGCCTCCAGTGAGCATTCAGTCCATAAAAAGTCTGAGGAAATGGGCAGTGACTTCCCCCACCAACAGAACAAGCCTGGATGGCGGCTTCGCAGCTTCAGTTGCTTCCCTGGGCAGATCTCTCCCCTGCCCAGTACCGCCTGCTGGTGCAGAGCCAGCCAGAGGAGGGGCCGGGGGTCCCTCAGGAAATAAGCAATTGAATTGTGCTTTCTGTCAGTAACACCAGCGAGGGAGCGCCTGAGAGACATGGGAGGAACTTTATGACACAAGAGGTAGAAAAATAATTTTTGAGTTCAACGCTGTCATCCATAGAAAGAGTGAAGGAGCCGGTTCTGTCTCCGAGTCTGCCAGCTGACACGACAGGTTCACTTTGGGAAGCACAAGGCAAAATGAACGCGATGTTTTAGGAAACAAGACAGAGCTCTGATGGTTTCTCAAGCAGAAATGAAAAATAAGGTGTTTGAAGCATAAATGGAGAAGAGTGCCGTCAGGAAGAGATTTCTTCGTAAGGGAATTAAAAAAGTTCCTTTCAGACTGCACAGTGTTTGTATTGCCAGGAATATCATTCTCCTCCTTGTCTCTTCCATTTAATTTTACCTAGAAATTGAGTTAAACGCTAAAGACTGCTCCTCCTCACTCCACAGTCATTGGTAAAAAAGACAAGACATGCTCTATTTTATCCACACTCTATCGCACAAGCGAAAGCTTTTTAAGTCCAACCTCTCACTGTTACAATCTACAGATTATTCCTATAGAGAAGACCAGTGGTCCTTAAAAACCAGCTTTTTGCTTTTGTTGTTTTAACTACCATTTCAGAACTGGGATACAGGGGGTCCACTCGGGGTGACACTGCGATCCTGAGCTGACGTGGGGCAGCACCAGTTCTCTGCTGTTTCCAGCTCCTGTTGAGAAGGATGTGCACTCTTAGCTCATGGGGAGCCCATATAATAACTCACAATCTAGTTTTTCTACAGCAACATTGTTTGTCACATTGAAGTTGAACAGTCTGCATAATCTGAAGCTGCGGCATTGCTTTAGGGAATTAGCTGCCACTTTGCATTACGTTGTTACGTTTAAATTACTTCAAAATGTCAGTTGGCTTGTAAAACCACAAAGTGTAATTTTACTTTTGGTCTCTTTACAAAATTATTTGATTCCTACAGTCAGGGGACATGTGCTAACCCCTGCTACCTGCAGACTCCTCATGAGACAACCCTGACAAGATCAAGGCTCCTTCTACCTGGTAGCACAGCAGTATTATTATTTTAGCATTGGATGACTTTATATATTTTATAAATTCTCTTCAGATGGCAAAATTCACATAAAGAAAACGCATTTAATTGAAGACCTACATTAACGGAAATGACAATATAAGTAAATAGTAAATAGCTCGAGGAGAAGGGAGAATACTAGGTTTGTGGTTAGTAACCTGGAAGCCCTGAGGCTTATCTGTCACAACACTGGACTCCAGAGTATTGGGGATGACTCTTCTGCTACCAATGCTTTTACATCTACTGAAAACCAGATGTAATAAAAAACCCCTTGACTCTTTGTGGATAAGGCCCTGAAAAGAATGAGTGTTCGGTTACAGTCCCCCGAAATTTTGCTTGTACCAAAGGAAGGGGAAGCCTAGAACTCACCTCAGATATTTTTTTTTTAAATCAAAACTTTTGATGGAAAAGTTGGCTTATAAAGTTCTGACTTACAAATTAAAATAGAGCAATACTCACAAATGCATAACCTTTTGCTATTTTTGCTACTAAGAAGTAGGTAGGAAGGGACAGAAGGGAGAACTCAAGTTTCACAGTTTGGATTTTCGGTGAAAAAAATCTATAAAAACAACTTTACAGGACGGATAGCAGAAGAAAAAGCACTGTTATAAAGCTATTAACAGCCATTTGAAGCCAGTTTTGTCAGTGGCTGCTTAATTACAGAAAGACAAACCATACTGAAGAATCTAACGAGCTGAACCTACATTAGATGGAATCCTGCATTAATCCTGAAGAAGGAAGAAAGGAAATGCACAGCCTCGAAGGACTCACTGCAGATCTAATTCCTTCCATCTTTGCTGCCGAACCTTCATGACCAAAGAGAGACTTAGTAAAACCAGGGATAAGTCTAATTGGTTTTTAAGCACATGAGCTGGCTAGGTTTTGCCCAGAGGTTGTTAATGAATAATTTGACCTGCTGAAAGACTAAATGAAAGTTTATTGCTTAACCTTGTAACCATAGTAATTGTAATTAAGTGGTACCCTGGGAGAGAGTCCGTTAGCAGCATCCTGCTAAGGCGAAGCACAAACCTAATGTTTAAACAGACTATTAAATTTGACATAACTTTCTCGTCTTGCGCTCAGAGTGGTAATTTTAACCAGTTCTCAAGACATTTTGCCAACTTGTTTGTATTGATTATCAGCACGGCACAATTGCTATGCACAGCGGCAAAAACACTATTGTATTATTTATGCTATGGAAGCACCTTGAGACTCTAGCCAAGATAAGGCGATATACAGATTCACAGGTCTGACAAACGCCCAGCCTAAAAACCCCAGAGCAGGGTGCAGGAGTGACTCTGGACCGCACAGAACATCTCAAGCAAATCTCCTACTAACTATACGACACAGCCCGCGCATCCCCGTCACCGCATCCTGCCCTGCGATGATGAGTCACTGGCAGACAGGAGGATTCCCACCTTCCCGTTTGTGTTACTGTGTCTTTATAAACAAATCTCTATTTAGAACACAGTAGTCAGCACGCTCATAGATAACAAACAGTCCCTGCAGTGTACTTTTGCTTCCTTGCCTTTCTGAAACATGTTGTTTGCTTGCTATGACTTTTCAGAATCTGCCACAGAGCATTTGGCAGCTGTATTGACGGCTCCTTTTCAGGACAAGTGCTGGCTGCCACCTGCTAAATGCAGCTCCTTGTCCGACCTGAAATTACCAGCCTCACCTCCTTTTAGTGATCTGGCAGGATCAACTCTCAAATTTTCAATCTCTTCTTCACAACTCGGAACAAACTCGGTGCTAGGGCTCAGAGCCACTGGACACAGCTGGACCTACACAGAACCACCATGCCACGGTTACATGTCCCTCTCAAGGGCTGGATTGCTCTTTCTGTTTTGGGCTTGATCGCTTTTCCCAAAGTTTTAAACATGGTGCAGGGTCAGTCAAGAAGGACTAACATACACCAGCTGGAACTAAGTCTATAAGAAAGAAGAACTATGTGGCATTAATTTAAGGTTAGTGCAGCACACCAGCTATTAGGGGTCAGTGGGTATCAAACACTCTTAAAATGAGCAGCAAACCCCAGGGTTGCAGAGGCTGGTGAGTTAGAAGAAATGTGTCCAAATACTTCACTGGAGTTTGTTTTAGAAACTATAACCTCTGGGCCTGCCTCGAGCGACTGGTGGTTTTAGGATCTGCAGTTTTACAGACGGCACTTAACGTACCAGTCCTAATGGGAAAGAATATAAATTACATAAGGTTTTGGCCAGACAGACCAAATGTGAGTATGACTTAAATCCTACTCTCGGCATGATTCTTCACAAATGATACAGTTAATCAAGTTATGTCTTCAACAATGTGAAAACAAAAGAAATAAACATCTCAAAACGCAGATGACTCACCATGGCTGTGTACAAGGACAATTACCCAAGCTAGCAAAGCTGCTCAGGTATAAACCAAGACAACAAATGGTTTGGCACAGAAACGATCTAAATGTTCTTTGTGATCATCCCTATTAATCAGTATATGCATAAATTGGACTTAGGCTCCCTAACCTACAGCTATACATGACATAGCTAGAGATTTCCACCTTTACACTTATTCACAATACTGTGCCCTGGAAGTGCCCATTGGCATGTTTCATAAAAGCTGAATATAAGCAAAATAAGATATCAATTCACTGTGAAACATTTCTATTAAAGAAAAAAAAAAAGACAGCTGGTAAATCAGTTGAGGTACAAAAAAGTTAATTCTAAAAAGGAGACAAGGAGAAAAATATAAAAGTTTGATCCTTTGAAATGTCAAAGGTTTTTGTAATGCTTAATTTTAATCAATATACAAGACTAGACAAGGATCATCCTCACAAAGGATGACACAAAAGGATTAGTGACTTCCAACCAGTACAAAACTGCACAGACACATGTTCATTACACTTTGGAATTATTTCTTTTCCAAGTAAGATTTAAAAATTCAGATTAGTCGAATAAAGAGAGGTGCAAGAAGAAAAGCACGTGGATTTGATTTTTTTCTGCTGTTTTTAAAAAGGTAAAGTTAAGATGCCAATTAAGAACTTTAATTCAGTAATATTAATCCCAAGCTATAGAAAGGGTAAGACCCCACTAAAGTTACGAGATTGTCTTAGTAAAGGATGTTCCAATTATTTATGTTGAACAACTGAAAAAGAAATAATTTCAAGTATTTTTTCTTTTCCTTTGACGTTTCAGTCCTTAGGGCCCACTTTTCAAGCTTTCAATGAGGCAATGCCTCCTAGACTCTAAAATGAAAGCTGAGACTCAACTGATCGTGTGGTTCCATGAATGGCGACTCTAAGGACAAAGTGATCAAAAATGCAAATGAAGTGATTCTATTGTCCAAAATACAGGCTGCATATCAATGAAGAAGCAGCCTATAAGGTGATCAGAGACAGGTAGTGATAAACCAGATGGACAACACCTCTGAACTTGCTGTGACTAGGAAAAATAGGATGTTTCTCTTTTTGGATTTTAAATAAATAAATGACAACCAATTTAGCTCTCAACTCCACATTGTCATTTTCAAATCACACCATGTGAATTGATTATCTGCTCAAGGACCCCAGTTTGTCACGTATCTCTAGGACCACTTTCACCAGCTAAGTTACTTTCTTCTCAGATTTCTGTCCTTGGAACTCCTTTATCCATTGCTAATTCCTCTGCGCTAAAAGACATTAATCAGTAACAGCCAAGCGGTTATGTTGGACACCCAATAACTCAGTCTTTCTGTGGAAAAAGACGAAAATCCAACAGCAACTTTCAGCAATCTGGAATACCTTCCAGACCCCTTTTTTCAGATATATCTGGAGTCAATACACGAAGTAAGAAATCTCAGAAGAGTAAGGTGGACAAAATCCTTGACTTTGAACAGGCAACTGCTCCTGTACACAAAGCTGTGTTCTATGACAAGTGATTTGAAGAAAAAAAGAAGTTAGTCTCCACAGAGCTTCATTGCAAAACTGGAGCTGTCCCTAGTTTTTTTTTTACCTTCTGTGAGGCTAAAAGAGTAAGCTATTAACATCAAGAAGTGCACAAATAAGCCTCAGCTATTCTGTCTAGACTTAAGTACAAGAAAGGTGGATTACAAGAGCTTCCTAACGCACCAGCTCTCCCTGTTGCCTTTGGTGGTGATAATGCAGATTCACAACGTGGGAACAGTCTTAGACGTGTTTGAAGAACTTTGGGGTTTCCTGTGGGGATCCCATCCACACGCACTCACACAGGCAGCCTGGAATACGCCCCATGAAGCAAGCCTGAGGAATGGTAACGTATCTCCTTGCCTCTTTTCAGTATTTTGATCCTCTCCTCTTCTTTCTCATTCTTTCTCTTTCCTATCGTCTCTGCTCCCAAGCTCCACCCTCAATCTCAAGCAGAAGGGTATAACTTCTCAGTTTCCTGTTCTCATATTAGTTATGCCACTGGTGAATCATTGTAATTGCAAAGAGGAACATACTCCCATCGTTCGTGAATTTGGTTTACAAACCTGATTGAGTGATAGGAATACATATTAAATAAAATGAATATATAGAAATTAGCTGGCCACTAAGCACAGCACTGAGGATGTTCATACAGATAGAGAATATCCGGTAGGAAACCACAGGGTAGGTATCCCAGTGTACTGTTTCATAGCATCAGCCACAGTTTACAGCCAAAAAGTAATTTGTTTCTGCAGATAGCTATTAAAATTGTCTGCTGTTTCTACTAATGCAGATATAAAAGTCTCAATGGATCTGTTGGGCATTTAACAGAAATGTCAGTCATAACAAATAAGAGAGAGAACTGCGCATGAAAGTGAGATTCTTTTATAATCACAAGAAGCACTTGGGTAAGGACAGCTTTCTCATACCCTTACTTAAACAACTATCAAAGAAGCGATATATTAAATGATAAATATGGATATGCATCGGACATAAACCTGTGCAAGTCCCCAGTAAGTTGAAGATGCTGACACAGATGGTTCAGATTTCAACATCAGAGCCAGGAGTCCCAGATCCCACTGGGCAACCTCCATTTGCTCACTGGTAAAATGGGGAAAATGCCATTTGCTGTTCCATCCAGGGATATTGTTAATTAATTAATTCTTAATTAAGTTTGCAAAATACAAATATCCTTGATTGAAAGACAATGTAAAATGGAAATTATTGTTAGGAGGATGAGAACTCTTGCCTGGGGAAAACCTTTGGGTGTATTTCCTCATTAATGCTAATGGAAATGAACAGCTTAATGCAAGCCAAACTGAAAATAAGATACTTTACATTTGCATCTTAACTACATTTGCTTCATTACTTATTTAGGACCACCGATACATGTAGGAAAGCGAGTCTCAGCACTTCGAGGTATAGTTTTTAAGTGGTCCTATATGCATAAATACATCTGAGTGAAAAAATATATGCAATTGTTATGACAGTACTTCCCTTAGAGTAACATGCATGGTAGTATGCAGGAATGTGCCTTTCTAAATGGATACGCCAACCCAGTGGAGAAAAAGAGGAATAATAAGGAAAGGCCAAAGATTACACCAGGAAAAAGAATCGGACAACGTTAGAAAAGTAAAAAGTGAGAGAAGCATATCCAGCACCTACATTTCTAATAACTTCCTTTTGCTCCCTGGGCAGGGGCATTCCCTAGTTCTGGTACCACAGCAACCAAATACAACTACACCAATTCAAGAGGGGAAACCACCTTTAAATGTAAAGAATCTCATTTCATCTACACTAAGACGTTGCTTGTGTATGATAAGATCATGAGCACTAAGGAAACTACAGAGTTTAAGTGAGCATTGTGCTGAACACTAAGAATAAACCAAGAACCTCAAGAGAAGCCTCCAGAGCTTCCCCTTCACAAACAACAGACTTCTAGAGTTACTTAGTAAAATCATTTGAGCAGAATTAGATCTTCAACTACTAACAAGGGCTTTTATTTTCCCTTCTAAAATGCAGCAATTTACAATATATGTTTAGTTGAGTTATCCGTAGTGTATTTTTCATTCTATTTTCATTCCAAAGAATGAAGGGTCAAAATTGTGCACACTAGGAATCAAGGGAACTTAAAATAACTCATATTCTCTTTGCTTAATAACTTCTGAGGGTATTAATGGGTTAATGTTTTCTGCATTTTCAATTATGATAATGATAAAAGCTGCATATATAAATTTTACCACGGTACAATTCCAGGAAAGTCGCATTTTTGTAAGAGTGGTCTACCACACCAACTTATGCCTTTCCCCTTAATTAATCTGTCTGAAAAAGATGCCATTTGTTTTGATGAAGATGATAATCACCAGATTTTGCAGACTAAGATAGACACTGATAATTGCAAAAAGAATCACTTGTGCAGCCTCACCCAAATGTAGTTATCTGTTCTTCACTAAGAAAATGTCCGTCAAGCAAGCTGTGGAACAGAGACACTGTGTCAGGCACAAACTTCTTTCCTTACCAATCCTCTGAACCCCCCCGTGCACCATGCTGGGCGACAACAGCTCCTGGAGGCAGACCCCAGGTGTCGAGGCTGACTGGCCTCAAAGGAGCAATGACAAGGATTTGTTCTAAAGCACAGCAGAGACCTCCACGGGACACAGCACAGGCTGAAGCACGGCCTTCTGCACAGAATTAAGAGCCCCTCTCTCCTGGTCTCATCTTTCTCATGCCTTCCTAAACCCTGGACCAGGTATGCAGGACAATACACTTGCTTCTTGCCTCCCCAAAATAAGAAAACTGGTTGATAACAAGTAAATCTGGGGCTCTTTCCCCTCCTGGCAGCTCCTGAGAGGGAGTCCCGGTTACTCCCACTGTCAGCCAGCTCCATGTGCCTTGTATGTCTTACAGCAGACAGCTACAGTGCCATAAAGGGCTGCAAGGTGTCTCCTCTACGATGTGGCCTGGGGAATCATTTTGACCAACGGTAAGGGAGGGCAGAAGAGGGCCTTTTTGCCTGCTTTTGGCTTCTCCGCCTCTCCATAAATCCACACTGCAGTACCTGCAGCTTGGGAGCCCATAAATCCACTGATTCCCCAGGGTTGCAGGGCCAGCAGAGTGCTCCTGCAAGCACCGCACAGTGCCTGGTGGACACCCCCATAAGCAGGCGCTTCCACATGACACACAGACATGGTCTGTTGATATACTGCTACTGGGATTTGTCCTTCCCCCGCCCACCACCCTCCTGCAAACAGCTGCAGAACTCTAAGCAGAGTGAAATACCATCTGTCATCACGCTGACCTTTCAGTGTCTGCCCTCGTTCTTGCATTAAATCATGCTCTGCAATTTTGTCCAGATTCTTTTGGGAAGCATTTTTGTTCGTAAGCCAGTTCAGAAGTTCACTTCCCACACTGGGACAGAGGCTCATATCCCGTGACAACATTGCAGTGAAACAAATTTTCAAGTGAGGTTTGTCAAAGCCAGTTGTCCATCTATGTGCCCAAACAGGTAGAAAATACAACCTGGATTGTGCAAACTGACTTCCTGACAACATACTGACTTCTTGCACTTGAAAATTTGTCTCTCCTTTCTGAAGAGCAGAAGAGTTGGCAGTATCCAGGTAAGGCTTCCTCCTCCTGGTTAAATAAGCCAAAGCTCTATTCAGGTAACTCTTACTGCTTTGCCGTTTACACCATTTTTCATCAAAAAAATGATTTCATAAACTGCTGTGGTATGGGTATGAAACAGCTATATTCAAAACAAATATTCCCTGCTATCCTAACTCTGTACAAGATGTCCTTATCAACTATTATTATTTTTAAAATCTTTGGCACATTAAGCCTAGAATTGGTCTCAGGGAAATATATGGAGACAAGAAGAAATTTAACAAATGAGATTATGGGGATTTAAAGACCGTTATTTGTATGAAGCTACTCGGTTTCCACTCCATATCATAAAAAAATAATGAACAAAGAAACACCCAAAGGAAGGACTACATAAATAGAAGGTTAGCATTTTATAGGGATTTACTTCACCAAGCTACAGTTTCATTTTACATGTTAAACCAACATTCCCTGCTATACATTAAAAACAAAGAAACACACCAATGAAAACAACAAATCCCACAATTCTCCAAGGCCAAGAATTAGCTACCTGCCTACTAACACTCTTGAGTCTAAATCACATGAGCTGATTTGGAGAGATGTCTTTGCTGAAAACCTGCTTCAGTCGCTTTGCAAAACAGCATCTGTAATTAAGAGCAGTGCTTGACTTGTTTCCATGTAACACCAGCCACAAAACGGAGCCCTCTCCACTGAACCTTCCAAGCGGAGAGCTGTCGAGTGCCGAGAACAGCAGATGAGAGGAGGCAGTAGGCAGAAAACAGTGCCCATAAGAGACCCTCTGCAGACTTACTGGGGCAGAGGATGAAGGCCAAGGACAGATGGAGTTGCCTCTCTACCTGCCAGTAGTCTCTACTCATTGCTTATGTGTTGCCTGTTGTGAAAAAGAAAAGAGACTACAAAACTACCTCTGCCTTTCCCTCCTTCCTATCCCCGTTGTAAGTGTCCCTGGCTGGGGCTGAGCTCTTCAGGACACTCTGGCTGCAGTTCACCTGTCATTACAACAGCTCCCAGGAAAATCTTGGGGATTTTCTTTTGGGTAGAGCCCGGTGCCCAGCCTGGAAAGCAGTGCATGGAATCCTGAACTGGCATCCAGCAGCAGCTGAGGAAAACCAACCCACACAGAGCAGGATCGAGCCAGAGAAGCTGGGATTTGGAGCACTGACCAGGCGTTACACAGCCAGTTGCCTTTACTACAAATGGCTGCGGGCACACTTGCTATCAACCAACCAAGGATGAAGGGAGAAACCCCTCCTGCCCAAGAGGGAGTGACCAGCAGACTCCTGAGTCTCCTCTTGGAGAGCACAGAGCAGAGGTGCTTAAGTGAGAACAGCTAATTGCATGACAGATGGTGGCACTGCCTGCTGGTGGGCAAAAGACTGTGTGTTCTACAAGACTAGGCCAAAAATATCTCAGTCTTTCTCTTTTGGGAAAGAAGAAAAACAAATTCAGAATAATTAGAGAAAGAAAATCTGCAAGTGGCACAATTTTTTTAAAAAGAGAATCACTGAAGATGCAAACAGGAAGAAAAGTCGTCCCTTACTGCAAAAGCCCCTCAAAATGCAATCAAGAAAATACATGTGTAGCCCTCTCCATTTCCCAGTATCTTACCACAAACCAAAGCAAGCAGTCAAAATTATGGACGTAAAAAAACAGATGAAATACCAGACAGGTTTTTCTTACCTGGAGCATCTCCAAGAGCACCATGAGTGGGCTGCTCAGCAAGGGAAGGTGAGCCAAGGACAATGACAAGGCGGCAGGCACAGGGCAGGATCTGCTGCAGCCCAGGGAACAGTCCCACAGCGCTGAAGGGAGCAGAGGAGGCCCAGCAGCAGCAGCCAGCCTGCAGGGAAGAGGCAGGTCCAAGGTCAAACCAGGACATCGATTTAGCAAGACAAAGCTGGGGTCAGGAAGGTCTGAGGCTGAGCATAGGCAAGGACCTGAGCTGAGGGCCTGAGCTTAAACTCAGCTCCTGAGCCTCCTCGGAGGCATGTCCCAGCTCAGTCTCACGCAGCTCTGCCCCAGCAGCCTGATCCCAGGTTACAGCTGCACCATATCAGAGCCTTGGTTAAAGGCAGCCAAAGCCCTGGGGGTGGGGAAGAGTTTGTGGCTCTGACAAAACATTAAGACAGCTATCAAGAGACCATGGGATCTGATATGGACACCGCTCATGAAGACAAAAAAAACCACACGCTGGTGGAAGTCAGTGAAACCAGCATGAAGTGTTTTGATCCCGAAAAGGAAGAGAAGCAATCTCCTCCTTGTTCGTTTGGGAGCCAGGCTTCTGAGGAGAGACAATTAGAAAGTGAGTTCTACCCATGTAAACCTTTTTGCATTTTTTGTCTGTTTGGCAGAAAACCACTAGCAGGAACAGTGGAGCAGAAGCTGCAGTGTGCCCAGACGAGCACCATCAGTCCTCAAGCATGCTGACAGCCCCTCAACGTGCAAGTTGCAAACATGGTAATTTGGCTAATGAATCAGCACCGCTTAGTCCTGCCCCTCTTTGTCCTGCCAGCTTTCTGAATTTCCACGCTGCTCCTACAAACCGAAAACCACCCATGCCCTGTCTGTCCCCAGCAGCAGCTCCATGTGGCAGGAACCAGGGGCAGTGCAGGCTGCTACGTGCAAGAACCAGCAGCAAGTGGCACGTCTGCACCTCACTCAATACTTAGTCTTATTTCATGTGAAGGTTCTGCACCAGGTTTGTAAAGAATTCAGAAAAGGAACAGATGTTAAAAAAATGATCGGCTGTTAAGAGTCACACAGCTTGATCATAACCTCAGCAGGTAACCATCTGTAACACTTTTTCCTCATCATCTTGTAACGGTCTAGAAACACACACTAGTCATGTTATAAAAACATTAGACATTTCTTTCTCATTTATTAACTTATTACAAATGTAAGTCTTACATAAAAAGGAGCTCAGTACTTATTCAAATCTGCAAGCTTGATTTTCACTTTGCTTTTTTAACCAGCATTTATTTTAATAAAAGGGACATTATCTATCTTGCCTCATTTCTTCTGTGCACTGAGAAACGCTCAGCTATATCCTTCTTTCCTGCGCAGCGGTGCAAAGCAGGATATAGCACAGCACATTAGGGATGGGACTCACTGAGGGAATTGTCCTTTCTCACTGCTCTCCTTGCAAAGAGAAAACTGCTGGTCCCAGAGGCCTGTGTTGGGAGACAGCTGGGAAAGGCAGGCAGAGGCCTGCAGGCAGGAATCTGAAGAAAAAGGTAATAAAGTCCAAGGCTGTGCCTTGAAGACTACAAAATCTCCACTGAGTGAGGATTTCGGGGCAGGTGCTGGCAGTTGGGAGTCCCCAAAGGGAGTAGAGACACAGGGAGCAGCAGATTAACGTTAGTGATCCTCATTTCTTGCAAAACCCTCCAGTGTTTCCATATGTGCTGGAGAACCCACGTAGGCTGAAATCACTGCTGTTCTGTGAGAACAGACAAGGATCACTCCATGTCCCTGACGATATTCTGTGGTGAAATACCCTCCCTCGCCCTCTTCACTCATTTTCCACGCATCTAACCTGGCACCTGATTAAACACTAATTTTCCAGCTCAACAAAGGTGGCTTTCTTTACTGCCATTAACAGTAAAAGGTCTTCTATAACAAAGATTCCTCTTCATAGGCCCTAGATCAGACTGCTCCTGAGTGGACTTTTCGGACAATAGTTGTTTCAACCACTTTCATCCAAGCCTTTTCACATTCCCTCACGTCTACCTTTTAAAAACCCAATATTTCTGTGCTGCTGCCTTTGAACATTTCCTCATAAGCACCTCAAACACATCCAATGGTATAATGACCATTTTCCCTCAGATGAAGGCTCCATCTTTTGTCACTTAGTGTTCAGTTCCAACCCACTACAGCAGCTTCTGATCTTATTGATTGCCTAAGAAAAAGCAGCAAGAAAACAGTCCTGAAATAACTACCAGAAACATTCATCCTTCCCCAGTCATTTCGTAATTCTTATTCTAGTCAATCGCAGGGTTATTAAAGCCCTCCCATGACGACTGTGCCAGGCTCTTAATGAACCTGCAAAAACACTGGGTGCTCTGCCCTCACTTGCCATCCTGCAGGTCTATTATAAGATCCCCTTATCTTTTTCCATCATTTTTATTTTTATCTTTATGTTTGAGTTCTCTTTATTAGGGCAGCCAAGTCAGCCTGATCTGTTTTTACTGTAGACCTACTCCCAGGTTCACACGTTGCTATTACCCCTCCTTTCCCATTGATTCTTCTCTTTTCGGCAGGCTGGAGTTTACAGCGGTGGAACTGGCAGGAACACCCGCAGTGAGGGATGTGGCCGCTGCACATGGGAATGTGTGTGCAACGCAATGGAAATGCCTATTTGCTGTGTTCTTTCCCCTCCAGTTGCAAACACTGAAATTACTGCTGTGGTCATAAATCCTTTATCACTGTAAGGAAATATTTTAAATGCTTTAAGAAGCAATGTACACTGCAAGTTTAATCATGCTCAGAAAGAAGGTTGTTACTTATTCTATAGCATGCTTACTCACACAAAGCATCTAAGGAATATGCTGGGACCTATTCGTATGCATGGCCTGAACTATTTCAAGTCTATCAAGGAAAAGAACCTCCATTGATATCATGGGACTACTCAAAGAGTAAATTGCTACTTCAGGTCAGTAGGCCCCTCAAATTTTGGCTCACTGATCAATTTCTGAAAATTCTTGCATTGCTTTTTCTTGTGTTTAAAATATAACAGGAGAACAGCAAACCTTCAAAATTTTTTGCTCTTTGTGAGAACAACGTATGCAAATTTATAATTTCAGGTTAATGATTAAGTTCCATAATTATTTTCTATTATAGAAAATCAGACTTTATTTTCTTATCTTCAGAGAGTTAAAATTGCTTTAATAATGAAATCCACTTTTCATTTGTATTCTGTTTCTTCTGCACACTCATTAACGATTCATAATTTAAGGATTGGGAGTGATTAATTGCTGGCTACACCACGTAATACTGTTAAGGAACAATGGTGCAATTCAGAAGCTTCAGAGACTGGCCTCATTCCATGTTACCCATGCTAATCTGCACTGAAACTAATCCGCTTCATCCAAATTCAGGAGGAAGCAAGATGTGGTCCAAAAACGTCACCAGAAGTTATATGAACTTACTAGAGGAAAAACCCAGCAAATATTGTGAAACGCCAATTAAAAAGAGAAGCAGGCACAGTGTTCAGATTCAACAGCAAGCTGAAGAACCCATAGCAGAGTAGCCCGCTGTTGCGCTCCTGCCCGGGAAGGACCGCTGGCTCAGCCATTGTGTGTTCTGCCTGCCCCAGGAGGAGCAGCAGCGGCAACTGGTGCCTGTCAAACGGGGAGTTACTGCCCTGTATTTTCAGCTCCTCTGTGTGTGCGCTGAGTGAGATGGTGTGAGAGTTCAAATGCCTGTCTCCTGCTTGGCTTCTCCTCCACTGCCTACTTTACTGCCCATGGGGGCTAATTTCTTATCTTCCCCTCTCACCCTTGTGATAAGGCCACTCCATGTGGCTGAGTGTGGCAGGGAAGCAATGGAATATGTTCTCTTCCCATATTCTCTGATTCAGCTGAATGGATGACCTATGTTTTCACCTTTAGTTGTGCATCCTTGATGAATAAAGAAGTTTGATAGAAAGCTGGGTTTTCAGTTTTTCAATCCATATTTTCTTGAAAGAGCAAATTAAAGGGTTCAAATACTGTTAATCCACTTTGCAAACAGGCCGTCATTGCAAAATGCTAATCTGGTGTATGCTCTCCATATCAATATCTCAATATGCTCTCATCTGCCATTGTGCACAGAAGCTCAGCTAGCAAGATTCCCCTCTTCCCAGCCCTCGCTTCCCAGTGAAATACCGAATACAGAGCTGGTGAGCTCCCTATCTCTCAGGCATAACAGTACCCCATACTCAGCACAGCATCCTGGAGCAGGAAAAAGCCTCTGCCAGCAGAATCTGAGATGTGCAGACGTCACCACAAATGACCTGTCCTCGTTCTTCAAGGTTATTTTGAAGCTGCCTTATCATTTGACCTTGGGATCAAATTATAACAACTTCTAATGCAGTTTACAGATGCAGGTCATAAAATGGAGCATCAGCACATTCAAGGCCGTGCTGCTGAGCGGCTCTCTGGGTTCCTCCCGCACTGCAAAGACTCACACATATGCTCACCTTTTCCTAGGGGGCTCACCCTACTGCTCCAAACCAGCCTTAAGCCCAGGCCCACTGAATTTGAAGAAGTGGGGCCTTTGACTCTGGAAAAGTGCATCTAATGATCAGTTTTATTAAATCTGTATCACAGACACTGAGTACTGAATTCAGCAGGGGGGTTAGGGTGAGGTGAGGGTGGTCACGTCAGGGTCAGATTTTGCTGCAGTAGTTTCATTAAAGGATGGTGATAAAGAAGAGCTAGGTTATTCTATACATATTTATCATGCAACCAAACATACTCAGGTGTTACTAGTTGCACTGCACACAGCTGTGTATAAGCAGTTTGAGATCCCACAGTACTTGTTCTGCTCACCATATTCTTTACTTCTACTGTCATCCTAAGAGAACTACAGATGATTTCTTATCTGCCTACTTTCCAACACCAGGGTAGAAGAAGGCAGGGCAGAGCTGAATCCAGCGTTGCATGGAAATAATGCACTGAAGAAGCTAACCTTGATATGCGAAATAGCGGTGGCAATAGCTGATAAAAAAATGGGAGTCAGACATTTACCTTGTTAAGGATTCACAGAGCCAAGAAACACAAGCAGATTGGTAACATCTGAGAAGACTGATCACAGCCTCACTATTTCAGCTCCCTAGACAATAAGCAATGACTAAGTCCTTTGCTCAGGAGACATTTGATTCAGTTTTTGTTAATTTAATTTTCTGGGAATTAAGAAAATGATGAAATTCTTATTTAGTTTTCATTTAGCTCCCATAGGAGTTGGCATTCTACTACTACTTTTACTGGAATAGGAAAGACAGCTGTCTTCAAGATCTACTGCTGTGTAGTAAGTGGTGACTTGAAAGTGTCCCACATCACCTCCCCAAAAGATGAAGAGAAACGATGTGTTGAAGTATTGCCTTAGTGCCTCCTTAAAAGTGCTGCTAGCTATGAGATGAAAAGACAACTTGATTAGCATCCCCTGAGATTCTGCAAATAGGCACACAGTACATCAGACACACTGACGAGGATGAGCCAAGTTTGAGTGTCATCACAGTGAGAAGCATCCTATCCCTCATAATTCAAGTGGGTAAAGGGGATTCATTCAGATGATCAGCTCATTTACTACTGCATCTGCCTGGCTTCACGCTACCCTTCACATCACCGATTGTGCAGCCAAGAAGGACTACTGCAATCACCAAGGTGTTCTCCTGCATAACACAGGCCTCAGTGTCTGCTCAGTTCTTGTCTGCAGCAGTTCATACCTTGCACTACAACAGTCAGCCTTAACGTTCAAATTGCCAGCAGTGAAGAGTTCAAGAACACTTTTAGAAAGACTTTTCTGGGTGCTAATTATACCTACTGCTAAGTAACTGTCAGTTATTTTTAACATGTCCAGCTACATCCACTAAATCTTGGGTCTTCCCACACATTTACTGGTTCAGACAAAGTCCATTACCAAGACTGGATCCTCACGCAGCTACTCATGAAGGGACATCATCTTCCTTTTCCTCATTTCACTCAGAAGCTCCAGTTTCCTGAGTCACACTACAATGGCACAATTTCCAGCCCTTTCAGTCACGTTTCAATGCTGTCTCGCCAATCCTACCTAGTCAGTGGCTGCAAAAGCCATGAGGTTGAGCAGGAGGCGGCATCGGCCTGCGAGCTGTCTAAAGAGAACCGAGCCATCCAACGCACCCAAAATATCACTGTGACTGACCCACTTGACGCGGGGCCCACAAATAGTGTTCCTCCTCCAGAGCTCTGCCAGCCCAACAATCTGGAGTCACCCCGGTGCAGACTCTTTGTGACATCATCCCAAAGGCCACACGCGGCGTGCCCTGCCCGCCGGGGTCCTCAGGACAGGGCTGGGGCCGAGGGCTGCGTCGGGCTGCTCCGGCCAGCCAAGGAACCTCCTGGGACCTGAACACGGAAAAAGAACTTTTTCTTGAGGGTAGGATTCCCAAGTATTAAGCAATTATATTTAACTTTTAAATTTGGGGGAGGGGGGGAGCAAACAGAAAGCCTCTATCCACATTAAAATCGGCGTGCTGCCTTCTTTGTTCCTATGCATAGAAATTTACATTTGGCTATGTTACAACGTGTCTCTATCTCCCACATCTGCAACAGTGCTCTAGTCTTTTAATTCTTTATAACTCCAGAGCTGCCGTGATATCTGCAAGTATTGTTCTGTAACTTCAGGTTGTCTCTCAGGTCACTGAAAAAATGCTGGAGGATCTCCTCACAAGCACACCAGCATGGGAATGACTTCGCTGCTCTTAGAGTTCAACCCCTATCGGACAGAAATAAAACTTAATAGGAATGAAGTCATCTTGCATTATTTCTCAGTCAAAATATTCCAAGGTACCAAGCAAAAGTGCATTATATAAACACTATTAATTTAATCAAATAAGTTTATAATGCTATCAAAAAGCTAGCCTAAAAGGATCAATTTTTCCACAAGCGAATACCAAGCAGTATTAATTTAAAAACTTAGATATTTTAACCATTTATTAAAAGATTCATGTATTTGTCCTTCTTTTGTTTTGTCCAAATCTGATTTTAAGTTGACTTACATTTACCTGAATTTTTTTCACAGGGATCAATGCATTTTTGCTTTTCAAATTCTGAAACATTAATTTCTCTTTAGTGCCAAGAAACTCTCCCAGGGTTCTAGGAGTTTCGAAAAACAAAAAAAGACAACAAGAACCAAACAAAAAACTCTATAGCATCAGTCCTCGACCAGCTCTTTCACAACCACAGGATGCAACTCATCTACATTTGCCAACCTCAACAAGTGTAACTTCTGTACCTGAGGTTTAACACACTCTTCATTGTGAGAGATAAAAATAAAATAAATAAATAAAATAAATAAATAAATAAATAAAATTAAAAAATTCTCATACGAAAGGGCCACATCATCTTGCATTTCCTCAATAAGAAGATAGAAACATCTACTGCAAATCACCTCATCTATGCTTTCCCTGTTACCATTTCCTAGGAATGGAGTGTTGCAACTCCCACCAGGTCTTCCAATTCTCTTGCTGATAGACTTAGATTTCAATTTCTGTTACTTCTCTCCCTCAATTTCCAGTTACTCCCTTACCACCGACCATCTTCCCCTTTCTTCCATTTGTTATGTGTCAGACACTTAAAAACTTTTTTCCTTTCTAGTTGCCTTACACTCCCGCTAAATCAGGCTCCTGTTTTCTCAGTGACAGTGGCTCTTTTTGAACTGTGATGTCTTGGGGAGCTTGTAAGAGGAGCTAAACCACTTCCAAACCCCTTATGTGCTCTGCAGTTTTACTTGCAGCTCCTTTCTACTGTGCCTCGAAATTATCTGCAATGCTGTGAAACATGCAATGTTAAACCATCCAGGGAATATCCGCTGGTTTCACACTTGCAGATAAGAAGCGTGATCCAATCATACTTACTTACACTGAAAATATCTGTTTCATAATCACCTCATTTTTACAAGTGTCTCCCCACTGGATGCCAGACTTTCTGATTTTTATTCCTTCTGTGAGAATAGTCAGGAGTGGCAAAATGTCTTAGCACCAGCAGCATGAGCATCACTCAGAGTGAAGCCTGTGAGGAGTCTAGAGTGTTTGTCACCACCGAAATGAGGGATGGCTGCTTGAGAAGCTGGCCAGCTTGTTTCTGATGCCAGTGGGTGGCCTGTAGCAGCATTAACTAGTGCTCCATCTTCTGCTCCCTCTGTTAGGACATTGATTTACCAGCATTCATGATGGTTTCTTTTGAGATCTTGATGACTCGCTAACAGGGAGGGTAATTTCCGTATTGAGCACTGCTCCTCCTTCCCTTTTACCCTTTAAGTCCTTTCTAAACAGAAAAAGGACAGGAGCCTCAGCAGCCAAAGTCACCTGGAGGGTATGTGCTTACGTACAGCACTACTGCCTGCATGCTGCTCTACAGCCAGAAATTCAAGTATATAACAGCTAAGCAATTGCATTAAATGGACACTTGAGCAACAGGGAATTTTCAAGAAGCCCAAAGGAACCCAGTTCAACTATGTGGGGTATCTAAGTCACTCAGGCTCTCTTAAAGCCTCCAGCTTACTGCACAGTGAAGGAGCACAGTATCTGCTCCCAGAGGGGTGTGTGCAACAGAGAAGGAAACCTCCCGTCAAGCAGGGGAACCAGCAGAAAGCCTGCACAGGAAGGGGTACACCATCCCCGGACAGCAGGCCCCAATGCCAAACTGTCCCTGTGGGAGAAAAGTTTCTCCTTATATCCAGTCAGACCCTCTCTTGTCTGAGTTCATGCCTGTTGTCTCTTGCCTGCCGTGCACAACTGTGAATTGATTGGTGTGTCTATGTGAGATGGGGAATGGAGGAGGGATGGCAGAACAGCACAGAAGACTCAAGGGATAGTGCAAAGTCTCCATAATGACAAACCCTTACCACACTTAGTCCCCTTTAGCACCCTGTGCTTGCAGTCAAAGTCTGCAACTCTGCAGGGGCACTGGTATCACTGCACTGCTCTTACGGCAGGGTAAAAAATAGCCACACACGCAGGCACAGCCTTGCTCAGAAAGGAACCACATTCTATTCTACCAGCAACCTATTAAACATATCTGCTTCTTCATTTACTTCATGCATATTGACAAATGCATTTGCACAATTCCCTTTGAAGAGAGATAAATCTTCTTCTCCACACAAACACTAAGCACCATTTTAGAGCCTCTCCTACTGAGCATCGTTTTCCTATAAACGCATTAGCGGCTATGGATTGCAATGAAGCAGCAGAAGCTGACGATACGAAGGAGCAACAGTGAAAGGATCCAAAGGGAGTCGCTACCTCTTCAGAAATGCCCCCGTGTTAGATTTTTCACTTTGACATTGCACTTCATAATCTTTTTCATAGATTACTATACACATGTACACACTTATTTATAACTGCAGCCATTAATCACTGCTAACCGCAGTGTGCAGCTCACATCCCCAGCATGCACAGCTCTGCCTGTGCTACTCCGATGACTGCGAAGCAGCAGGAGTCAGCTTTTCAGTTAAACAACTGATGGCTGTAATATGTAACATGACGAAGCGGTCCCAGACAGGCCATTTAAAGTCACATTTAACATTTTAGTTAGCCTAACCCCAGGTGGCAAATGCTCATTTACATTATTCATAGTCATTCATAGTAATGGTCAAATTTAAAGAGGAATGACAAAACTAGGTAGAAAAATAGGCTTTGTTCTGTAAAATACAAAGACAGCTAAAAGTACCTTTTTTTAGAGTGTGCGTGTTTCTTTCCTTTGACATAATTGACAGCTTGGGGGTGCAGCTCCAGCATGAGCTCACAGCCATGTCCTGAGCTAACAGCAGGGAGCAGCTCAGAGCCAGGCCTCCCGTACACCTCAATTTCTCACTGATCCACCTCTCACCTCTGAATATCTTTGTGAGGACCTGAGAGCTCTTGTATCCAGCAGGGGCAACTAGAAATGGTGGCTGCTGGTTTTCTAGGAAGCTCAGTCCCTTTCACAGCGACCTCTGCCTTCCAGCCCACCCCAGGCTTCACCAGTGTGCTGTGGCCACCACCCCACCACGTCGGTGGCACAGCCCAAGAGACTTGGGGACACTGAACAAGGTGCTTAGCACTGCACCCTGCACTGGAGTCCCTGGTAGTAACGACAACCCAACGCAGCTCGGTGGCATCACCAGCACAGCGGTGGCAGCATTCCAGAGGAGTGTCACCTGGGCAGTGATTGATCATGCAGGGGACCTCACAGCCACACTGGCCTGTGCACATTCGCAGGCCCTTGGGAAGAGAGCCACCGCCTCTCACCAACGTGCCTTCTGCAAAATGTTAATCCCACAGCAAGTCCGAAAATATAGAGAGGAGCTTTATAGAGAGGAGCTCAAAGTATTTAAGAAACTTTAGAAAACCAGCACATAACCTGGTACTTCTTTTGCTGCCACCAGAACAGGTAATCTGCTCTTTCTGTCAGCAGAAAGATTTAAAACCTCATGCCCAGCCTGTCCTTACAAATCTCCGGTGAGTGAAGACACCACTGCTTTCCTATGCAAACTATTTCAGCACAATTCTATTCTCCTGCTCGATGTGTTGTCCCAGCTCTCCCCTGCTCTAAGCCTAGAACATTTTATACCTAGCACAGCCAATACGCAGGGCAGTTTATTTATCTTTCGTATTCAGAATCTTTACATACATGATTAGAGTCTTCCTTCAGTTTCAACTTTCCTGGATTTTCGAATCTCAAATCTACCCTCATCAGCTTATAGCATCTTTGCATTGTTGCCTCTATCCAAAATACTTTTCATGGTCACAGCCTGATCTACGGTAGAGAGAAATGTCCACTCCCAAACCATCATATCATCAAGTTCAGCAGAGGCAAACGGCATTTTGCCACTTCCTCCTGCTGAGCTACAGAATTTTCGGGGTACTGAGAGGCTGACACATGTAGGTAATGGGAAATCACCCAAAAATTCAATTACTGCTGTGTGTCACTGCACTTTTTAGACCTGCTGGCTAAGCACCTTACCAGCAGTGAGGATGATATGTCTGATGACATGATTCATTGACATTACACTGGTTTTGCATCCAGAAATACATTCAGTGAATGTCAGTATATAAGGATAATATTCATAAGCATAGACCACCTTCATGATGACCTCCCCTTTCTTAATTAGGCTCTCCTGTTTTGTCCCAGAAGAACTGAGTTGAGCCTTCTGTAATGAGTAAGCAGCACGGCACGTGTATGGGGTTTACTCTCCTAAACATTACCTAAGCTATTCCATAAATTTTATTACAATGAAACAGCAAACATCAGACATTGCGATGTTTAAAAAAAAATGGAAAAGAACAAAAAGCAAGATCTAAGAGAACAATATTTTGTAGATTATGAAAATGTGTTTGACTTTACAAACCCAGCTGAAAGCTATCAAGCACTGCCAACATACCCAAACCAATTACTGATAAAGCTACTATGAAGTATGGATTAGTAAGAACTTGGAGAAACCATCTTGGCATGAAAGCGCTCCTTACTCTTTTTCTCTCAAAGCTTGCCAAGGAAATGAACCCATGGAGATGTAATTAAAGGCAACAGAAAAAAGTCTTCTAGGAAAAAAACCAACCATCCAACCAAACAAGAAGCCATGTTTAAATATGTTTTGTCAAACTTTTAACAAAGCCATTTTTTCCCCTCTTCTCTCCTCCAGGCTGGTCTCAAAGGTAAACAATTGAAATTAATGTAGCAATATCAGTAGTTTTTCAGACCTTCATTTTATTTTCAGGTCCAAAAGACAAAAGGGTTCACAAGAGCTTCTGCACCAAAAGGTACTCACTTGCCAATTTGCATCCTTGATAAAAAGCCTCAGGGAGCTCTGTAACAATTTCCATACATTTAAAAGCACAGAAAATACAATTCTGCATTAGCAGCTGACAATAGAGAAGACCTTAAAACCTCTGGATATTAGACATCCAGATCTTCTTCTGGCCAGATAAAACTGTAGTGATTGTTCTCTTAGTATCTGCCACTATTCTGGAGCATCTGAAACATTAAGCCCCTGGACTAACACAACAGCCTTTCAACCTAGCAATATATGATATATATGATTTACTAGGTGATAAATTCTTATGAGAATTCTAGTAGAGCAAAAGGAAGACAGCTAAAGACAGTTATGATAATGTTTTGGTGATCAAATTTGCCCCCCCCCCCTTTTTTTTTTTTACTTACAAATACGGACAGCTGTAGAAATATCTACAAATTTGTACGAAACTTTCAGGAATAATGTACTGAATAAGCTGCTAGTCCTGAAAGATTTCCTCTCTGGGAAAACTACAGTTGGACTGTCAAAATGGATTAATATATAATTATTTGATATTTAATTTCCACAAGAGGCAGTGAGTAGAAGTTGCTGAGAACTACAGCTCCTCATTACTTTTATCAAAACATGCATATTATGCATGTTACATATCAAAAGTGATACCCCACCGAAATTGCATGGCTGAGGCTTTCCACTCAGTACCAGACAAGCCCTTTTTTGGTGCGTATCAGTATATTAGTGACTCATTCTCTGCAACCCAGTCTCTTGACTAGTGGGACCCAGTTATGTCCATTCCTAATGGGCCAAAACTGAGGCTTTTCCATTTACTAAGATGCAGAAACTCAATTTATATTGTAATACTGCATTGAATTTGCCTTGAAATGAGGGAAGCAAATTTCCCCTTTCAGAAGCCAGGGGTTCCTGGGTGGCTGGGGCTGCAACAAGTCATTCTGTCTGCCATAGTTACCTGGAACAGCAGACTAAACAGCTTGGAGATGATTAATGAGGGCAGCAGGGAAGAGAGAGGCATTTTTACTTTTACAACAGTAAAAATGTGGTTTCTATGCCAATAGGACAAGTTGAGAGTGAAAAAGAAGGTCAAGCCAGAGGAAGAGTAAATCTGGTACGTGTGATTTTTTTTTAACTGTTGCTGTTAGAGTATAAAAGTCTGATTGCCTGATCTGTGACATCCCTGAATAGCACAATATTATTAAAAGACATGCCGCAAAATATAACAGATGACTTAAACGCTGCCAGCGGTCAGGTCAACATGCCCTCTGTGTCACTTGGTCCTCGCTCCACAGCAATCCCCAACAACAGAAGCACCACAGGCCCAGCACCGCGGCTCACGGCCAGGCCTGCTCCTCTCCAGAGGATGGGCAAGCACAGCGCTGCCCTCAATACAGCGCAGGGACTCCCAGCGTCCGTGCTCAGGAGCAGCTTTCCCATCCCAGCTCACTTGGGTGCAACTTCCACAACAGCAGCGAGAAGTGAGCCTGGTTCACGGGGACCAGGGAAAGGACAGCTCAGAACCAGGCAGAGACTGGGACTCTGTGATCAAGGGACACCAGCTCCCGTATGCTTGCTGACAGCAAAGTACTGGCTGTAGAGCTGCTGCCCTGTTTTACCTGATAACAGACTATCTAGATTTCCTCAGCAGGGACCATTAGAGCAAGCTTAGTGGGCTATTGAACATCAGTGTTAGATACCTTGCCTGCTGCGTGCCTAACGGATAGCAGTCAAAATCTGCTAATTATTACAAACATCTGTCTGTTGAATATTTAAACACAGCATGGTGCCTCTGGAACAGATGCAAATTCTGTCTAGAGCAGGCAAATGCAAATAAAGTGCTGGAGAGGATACCTATGGCGAACAAATACACTGCTGCTTGGCTGCCTTCTCCTCCAGCAAAAGAGCACACATGCCTTGCTTTCGCTCGTGAAAGTTCGATCTTTGCTGTAGGGCAGCGGGGAGCATCATGCAGAGGCAGCAAGCATGGATATAACTGCAGGCATCACAAGGAGCTGGAAGAGTTACAAGGCAAGTGACTTTTTCTTCTTTAACAAGTCCACGTCCACCTGCAGGATTTTTCCTCCTGTTTGCTCACTAAGAAAACACAAAGGTGAAACTATACTGCTCCACATCAAGCTGCAGGCTGATGCCCATCTCCAATATTATTGTCAAAAGCTCTGCCTTGATCAACACACTAGAATGTGACTAATGAGTTGAGAGATCAGACGTATTCTGAATTGGGCCAGAGCTGCTCGCGACAGGCAGCTTCAAATTGTGTCACGGTGACCTGGGAGGTCTCTTCAGACATAAACTGTCATTGTTTTCTGTATTTTCAGGCACAGAATAATTGCCAGAACTCTAAATGAATACCGATCCTTTAAAAAAGCAAGGGGAAAACAATTATATTTGCCTTCTTAATACTGTAAACATGTCTTAACTAGAAATGTTTAAAGCTCTATGAAGTGAATGAGCAAATGTCACAAGCAAAATTAAACGCGATTGCTTTGTTCTGGTTTTAATACAGTGAATCAGAATAACATTAATTGCCTGCTCTCATTTCAAAACTGTTTTGTGATATATTGGCATCAGAGTCAAGTAGACATTTCCCTATAAAGCACTTCTCCAGCTGAAAAATGTTTCAATGACTATAAATTTTCTAAAGAAATTTATTTTGACTTTGTGTTGTGACTTGGGTTTACTTTTTAATAAAATTTAGAGGTCTGATTCAATGAACTTGCAAAAATCAATTTCAATATTTTGACTCAAGCTTACCTCTTTTTTTTTGTTATAAACAAAAAATTGTTAGAAATCAAATTCAAAAATAATACCTTTGATTAAAATGTATTAACCGTTGTGAACCCCCTGCTCTTTTAAATTATCACTGCATTAGAAGCCCAGTAAAGACTAAAGGTAAAAATTGACATTTTGGACAAAACAGATTCACATGTGGATGCAATCGAGGAGACAGCATTGGGTAGATAACATTAGCTAAAAGTGGTAGTGCTTTGGTCTTTCTTCAGTGAATACTTCAGACAGCTAATCAAATACTCAAATTTAAGCAAGTGCTTGCATGCTTTGTTGAGGAGAGTGATTTGAGCACATTCTGAAGGTTAATCATGTACTTCATATGCTTTGCTGAATTTATTTCTGTGAGTCTGATCCAAAGCCCTTGAAGTCAACGGGATTTTTTTCATCAGCGAAATTGTGTATCAGACTTTAGAAGCAGCAGCTAATTTTTCTCTCTTCAAAAATCTTTTTCTCTGTAAAGAATATTTTAAAACAGTCTACTATGAACTATTAGTATAGTACAAAATATTAACACAGCAATTATTATGTTTAAAAAGTAATACAATATCATTCCTTCATATTTTTCATGTAAGGCATCTGTTGACTTTTTTTAATTAAAATTATCTGCACTCAGAACGTCCATAGAGGATAAGGAGCAATTGAGTCAAAATGATAAGTTATGGAATCGTAAATTTTAATTAAAAACCAAAAATCACTCTGTTCACAAAATCAGCAAAGTAATTATGTAACAAAATCTATCTGTTATTTAACCAGCCTGTTACGTGTTGGTTCCCCATCGGCCTCGCAAACTACACAGAAATCATCACGTGGCCCTTTCTCCAAGTAGCAACTGGCTATTTCAGCAGGACCCGCAGGCACTCAAAGCAGAGAGAGATGAAGAATGGCTGCTTCTTGATGTTAATGGTTCTGATGTTAACGACATCATACTATGCACAAGAAATATGGAGGAGTCGGGTTTCAATTTAGGAGAGCAGAAAGGTTAGCGTGCCCCATCGATCTGTGAGGGGGAGCCCGTGACACCATCAGGAGAAGCACCATCTGGAGAAGAGTAATAGCATGTATTACGGAAATGTGAAAGTCATCTTCAGTCTGGAAAGGATTCTGATGGCAACATTTTGTGATCTGTGCTCTTGATACCACACCTCTACATCTGATGGTTGTAATAAATCCTTTGGGTTATTTAGTCAGTACAGGCAGTTAACCGTAAGTAGCTGTTGTTTGCACAGAAAACACAGCTGGTCAACAGGTATGGCGGTGACAGACCTACAGCCGTGAGTGCTCCTCAAGCTGTTGCACCTGGTAAACTCTAGTGTAGAAATAACACAGGAACCTTACTGGTCCTGAATGTTCTATACACTTTGAGACGCTATAGGAAAAGCTGTTTTAATGGACTTCTACAGTGTGGAAACTGCACAGCACGCACTCTTAGCCCTCTAGGGATGACTTGCTGGTATTTTTAATATTTTAGAAACTTTCACAAATACATACGAGCAAATTTGAGGAACGTTGCCAAGACTGTATGATCAACGCAAGGACGTAGGAATGAGCCACTAGAAGAAGAGGTTCTCTGTGCAGACCTCTTCACCCTGCAGGTGATGTCCTTTTCTGAGGCAGGAGAGTAAAAATGCTCAATTCCTTCCAGAACACGTTCAAGCAGGCACCTCAGCATTCTCACATTGGTTTGGATCTGTGGTCCCAAAAAGTGGTTGATGATCTAATTCTGCTCCCATTTAAGTCAACGTGGAGAGCTCGGAAAATATCAGGTACAAGGAAGAAATCTCCTGAAAGCCTAGTTCAGGTAAGAAAGCAATTTAAAATGCAGTATAAAATACCTGAAAGTGCCAAGAGTTACGGTGATGCTGTAACACAAATTGCCAGGCTTATTCTCTGCAGTTGCACTGAGTATGGCAAAACTAAGAGAATTCCCAGCTGCAAAATCCAGAACTGCATACAGATAGAGAACAAGGCAAGATTGTGAGGCTCAGGAATCCCAGAAGTCCTAGGTAATACCATAAGGATAATAAGTTAAATAGATTTGAAATCTAAAAGAGGACCTATGTGGTATCTAACCTGTCCTTCAACAGCACAAGTCATAAAAAATTATCTAGAGAGATTTTTACAGTAACAAATGAAATATTCCCATATTTACACTTTGAACTGGTGTACACTTTTTACACTCAGAAACTTCTGACTTGATATCCAAGTGTCAAATGGATTTTACAGCAAGTGATCCTTGGTCCCTGCAGGGTTACAAACAGATACAGAGGAGAGTCAAGGCACTGCAGGTGTAACCCTGGTCACTGCTCCAGGGGACAAAAGTAGAAAGGTACTGGTGTCGAATGCTACATTAAAAAAACCCAAAACCCACCCCTTTCTGCCCCCAGCTCACTGTCAATCGCTCTTCACAAACCATGAGAACAGAACAAATGCAGAACCTTACAGTACCAGGCTTCTTCAAAACGATTTTGACAGACACAGTCCAGCTTCCTGTAGGAAAGACTAGAATCATTTACCTGCACTTTTTGGGTGCTTCTGAGCACTTCAGTAGACACACCTGCTTTCTATAGCTTTTCCCCCAACTCTCTCAGAGCACTAGGGGCAAAATATTGTCATTTACCTTCCATCTCATCCACCACTACAAATGCAAGTATTACCCAGCAGCATCCAGAGAGCAGTGCAAGCTCAAAGCATCACTGTTTTGTCAAATTTCAAATTATTTGAAATTTCTCAATAGCCAGTTGATAGACCTGAGTGCGTATTTAAAGTGTACTAAGATAATGATTATTGGGCACGCAACCTAAATAGCACTGCAAAGACCTACATTTAATGAATGTTGCCACAAAGTTCTAGCCAGCTGCCCGGAATGAACTTTGACTTCACCTGAGCTCCAGAAGTCTAAACCAGCCAGTCTGTACGAGAAGTTTGTTTTTACAATCTATTTCTGATGGGTTTTACCTACATACACAAAATAAATGCACAGGAAAGAAGAGAACTTCCTAGAGACCACAGCAGTGTTTTGCTGCTTGCTTGTCCTCTCTCCACCACAACCAAAATTAACGCAATACTAATGAACAACATAGTGGGATCTCCTTCAAGATTGCATACCCCTCACATACACAGAAAGAGATTTTAAAGACTACATGCAACATACACCTGGTGACATTTGCCAAAACACTATCAAATCTCCTCTACAATGGGTACAGTGGACAGCTGTAAAATATGGCATTGGCAACACCTGTAATTGGCTTTTCATTGTGGCATTTCAAGTTGCATTTAATTTAGAACTGAAATACTGCCACACACAGATTAGAGCAGCAAATACTGCCAACTTACTATGCATTGTATTTTATTGTTTTATGCTAAAGAAGTTGTTCTTCATTAGTTGCTTCCTTCCTCTCCTTTAAAACAATGCTTTTACTTTGTTCAGACACAGATATCATCATTTAATGACATAAAGGCCACTCAGAGATGAAAGGCAAAAAGCAAAAAGAAAGACATTAAAAAGATCATTCTTTAACACTTCTTAATTTGGGTACATCTAGAAGTCCTAATGTGCAGCTCCGATCCCTCAGCTCCCAGTCCAGCCCCATTGCTGGTAGCGGAGGAATGTGAGGAGGAGCTCCCAGCTGCCTCTGAAATATCCAATACAGACCAGTATGAGAGACTCTAAGAGAAAGGACAAGCAGAGCACAGGCTTTATTATATGTTCCTACCTGATTCTGCCTCGAAGGCAGATAAGCTGCAATCATAGCTACATTTCGGTGAACTTGTGGTGGAAAAAAAAAAATTATTTCAGCACCAGAAAATCCCAAACTGCTCCACAGATACTAATTCAAAACTGTTGCCTGCCCAGATGAATGCTTAGCAGAATTAAAATTAAGCTCTGAGCTTGCAGGTAATCACATTACACATTACCAGAAAGCTGTTGCTTGCTTGGATTTTATTCAAACACACCAGCTTCACTCTCATGATTTATGGAACTGCAAAAATCTCCACAGTTTGGGTTTGGTTGGGTTTTTTTTTTCCCCTCTCTTAGCCCTCTGGTTTAAATATAACACAGTAAGTTAAGCTGCGAAACTGGGAAGGCAATTTACTTTGCTAATATTAATCCAAAGATTTTTTTTTTTTGGTACCTTAGAAGGAAAAAGAAAATTAAACTGTTTCTCCATCCCTTTCAGGCAGAAACTATCAGTGAGATGAACATAAGTTTCTCATCTGACTTTGGCAAAGCAGAATCACTGTCATTCACAGGGATCCTGGCAGAAATCACAAAAAGCAGAAGCACAAAGATATTATAAGAAAAGTCTATATGTGTTAGACTGTTTAATTGAACAAGTAAAGCCCACAGAAAGAAATCTCTGCAAAGAGAAAAGTAGTCAGTTATGGGGAAGAAAACTTACTTAACTTCTTAGGGAAGTTCCTCCTGCCTCACCCATGAGGGGGTGCCTCACAAGGCACCTTACACTGTAAGATCTGAGCAAAGGGTTACCGGAACAAATATAAGTATTTCATCAGTGCTTACTGTAAACTTCAACGGAGCACGAGAAATCCCAGCATTAAGTAGTCACTGAGTCACTAGGCAACCACAACTTAGAAGGGTGGTTCATCTATCAAAGAATCAAAAACTGGGGCCATAAATTACCTCTTGTTTTTTATCTGCTAAGTGAAATTTAGTTGTGACTAGATACAGCACTACATAACTATCAGATATGCCAGGGTGCCCTAAGGCCTTGGGTACATTATACACTTGCTGTTGCTATGGAAATAATGATTCCAATTTAAGAAGTGATAGGCACATACCTGTCACGGTGTCATTCTTAGACATCCCAAGGGAACCCCGGCAATGAACACAAGGCTGAAAAGCCTCATTGCAATTCCTGCGAAATCCCTGTCTCCAGGAAGGCATTGCTGCCATTTTAAGGCCCCATCACAGAATTGTGATGCAATCATGATGTCACTGGTATGTTTTCTAGTGCTTTTTGTGCTATCATTCTGTGCAGTTTAGTGTGGGATTTACTACCACTGTTGACTGGAAAACAAAATTTTATTTATACACTTGATAAAACCTGTAAGCCTTGGCCTGGACGGTGCAGTCACAGAGCAAGCCTACTTAGAACAGAGATGGTTGATCTCTGCTTTGAAATGAAGAACACTGCTCAACAGTGACCATATAGTCAAGACAAGAGAGCCCACAGTTCAACAAAACTGGAAACGGAGTGGCTGTGGTAGGATTCTTCTGTTTGTCTTGTTTTCAGATGCTCATTTTTCATAGTCCAGATTCTTATGTTTCCACATTCAAATGTGAAATTGTGAACGTATAGGCTTGGCCATGGTAAAAGAATGCAACTTCATCGGCTCTCAAAGCTCTGTCCCATTGCATAAGTTTTGCTTACTACTATAGACAGTACAAGTTGCATGCAAACTCTACTTGTGAACATATTGTGCCACCTCTTGAAAATATTTTCTTATTATCTTGATATTGTCATCTCCTGGATCCTTAAGAGAGTCACGAAGAGTTCCCCAGTTCTTTGTGCCATAAAACATTTCACTTCATGCAAGGCTCACTATAGGAACTGCTGTCCACAATATACAGAGTCGAAAACATCCCATTCAGGAGCAACGCCATTCACCGATTGTCCAGAATCTGAGCTACAGGGGCTATTCTCCCTTCCCAAGTGTATGGCACATTCATGTAAAAATTCCAGGCCTCATCAGCTGAGAATATAAACAAAATTTATTCCTGTTATATCCCTAATAACAGCCTCATTTCTAACTCCTTGAAAAATGAGTAAAACACTATGAAGGGTTACGCTATTCAGCCTGTTTGATTTCTCTTTCACTGGACTCTATTCATCAGTTCTGCTGATGCAGCTGTAGCTGAAATCACAGCAACACTTTGCAGGAATTCATTAGGTAACGGAAGGCCAGACTCCCAGTTAATGAAAAATCTGCCTTCATATTTCTGCTTTATTCTGTTTTACAAAAGATTGCTTTAATGATGCAGAAAAGGACAGACACATGCAAGAACCATTTTTCCAGGCTCAGAACACCAATATGGGCATCGTGCTGTCTGACACAGGCACCTTTCACTTGCTTCCCCCGAGAGGCAAAGGCACCCAGCAACTCACGGGACAAGCCTTTCAGCTTGAGCAAAGCAGCTTTCTTTGTACCAGCACCTCTGCTTGGGCTTCCTTGAGTCAGCATCTTGTCCGTGATGGGAGGCCACATTCCATCACCTGAGCAAGATTTTCTTTACGACCTTCAGGATCTTTTGAAAAGAGATTTGATGTTAAGGTTTCCAATTCAGTGTTAAGCCAGTTGGCTAGTTCCTCTAGCTTTATTCACTGGATGTTACTTGAAAGAAATCCTCAATTGCTGTAAAACTGTAACGACCCTTGCTTCAATGGAACTTCGCCATTTTGTATCCATTAAAAATTTGACCTGTCTGGAAAGCATAAATTTTAAATCCACTTAAAAAAAAAAAAATCACTGGTGAAGTATTTATCCTTTTCTCCAACCTCATGCACTCTGGAGGGAAAACCTTTAAGTACAGAATTATAACACACTGTTAAAATATCTTACCTGTCCAGCAATTCAATAGCCTGTAAAATTACCAGGGCTTGTTCGGAAAGTAAATAAAAGAAAAAACCAAAAGTACAATTCCAACCAGGTTTTCCCACTACTCCAGTACTTTCCAATTAATATCCAATCTGCTGTTTACATGCATGGAAGACAGAAGTTCATTTCATGTGCCTGACTCAAATAATCACCTCGGTGGCAGAGTACAATGGTATTTGATTCCAGGGCTTTTATCTTCAGTGGTTCATTGTCCCCTCTGCAAGAATATAATTTGGCTCAACCCAACTTACTTAGGGAGAAAGAAAAAAAACACCTGCTGGTGTGTTGTATAGCAAGCACTATTTTCTGTTGATACCAAGGATGTTTAAAGTCTTGTTTACTTTTTTATTTTTAATCACAATTTTTAAAAAGCCTTAGTTTTTCATTTAAGTTTTCCTTGGTGTATGTATGAAATTTTGATTCATCTTCCTTTGCACTCTTGTGGCATCTTTCAAAAAACACCAGCTTTAAGGGCTTTGCACTCAGCTGTTTGTTTTCTGCAGAACCCCAGGGAAAGGACAATGCAATATTACTCCAACCTGGGAGCAAACAGGGAACTAAACGGGAAGGCAAAACATCACTATTTACCTTCTGATGCCCTGCCACAAACTGAGCTACCAGTTGAGTAAGAGACGGAATCCAGCTTTACTCATTTTTATTTCATGCTTTGTAAACAAAGTATCATTTTGGTGATTGCTACCATGCACTGCAAGTCAACTATTTTCCTCTTTCTACACTGTGATTTTTATCGTCTGGTGACGGGTAGTTCAGAGCAATGGGGCTGTGGAACTTCTGGCCAGATTGTGGTTTTATGCACCATTTCTACAGCAAGCAACTGCGGTCTGTAATATTCTTCCCATACCAGCATTACATTCCTTCCCCACAGTGTCAGACACTCTGCTCCAAAGAGGATGCGTCACTCTCTGGTCAGGCACTGTGAACCATAACACGTATAAGGGCAATAAGAGAGAACAGAATCGATCATGCATTTGAGATGCAGGTAGTCAATTACGTGAACTCCCAGCAGGAGCACAAAGATCTGTATTGCCAGATTCCAGGAGCAGCTTCCTCAGAAATGGTCACTCCTCTACAAGCAGAACAGGCACACTTTCTTATCACACCAACCTCTGAACTTAATTAAATTTGTAGAGTATCTATCTGAAGATTTCAAGTTGTCATCCAAGTGCAAGGATTGTTATATATGATACACTGTATTTCTTAGTCTCTGGTGTGCATCCTGATGAGATAGTTTAAGAGTTGATACAGAATGTGTTTTAATTCTATGAACTCTGGCAGCCTACTGAATTATTTATATGTTGACATTTACTTACTGCATTTGAGTTTGACAATTCTAGATTTAGTATCACACGTAAACCTTCCTTTTTGGTACAATACTAACATCGTGGCTTTTCTACACTTCTAAGAACTCCAAATGGAATAAATATTCTTCAGGTATGGATTTACAAAGCAGAAGGAGATGTTACAGCCCTCGTGGTATTCCACTCTTGGTTAGTTTACTGAAAAACATGCACACATTAAAAAAAAAAAAAAAAAAAAAATCTCAGTTGATAAAAGCCTGGCACAGATCACAACTTGCACCATTTCCTGATCTTCAAGATTTCTTCTGATTTTTCACACACCTAATACTTGTGAGACTCTGCTGTGTGCTGGTTTGGGTTGCAGTTGTTCAGCCACTGCATCCAAGTGATTTGGACAAAGTTCCAGCCCCCACCTTTGTTGCGCCAAATTAGAAAAAAAGCCACACAATCTTAATAATTTATTTAGTGAGCATAGTCTGATGAAATGGAACTGCCATTCCTCTGACACACAGCAAGTGAGACAAAGGCCAACAGAAGGAGTCTAGCCCTGCTTTTAAACTCTGATTGCAGTCTCAAACACGGCATGCATCTGGGAAAAAAAAAATACTCATAAACCATTACATTCAATGCTCAGCCTAACATAGAATTGACAATAATGCTTTAACACCAGAACGTCAAGCTTGCTGCCTTGAAAAAAACCAAAAGTATCTGCTCCTCCTATGCTAAAATCTGCTTCATTATTACAGACGAAGCAGCTCAGTATTTCCAGCGTTGTCGCAGGTTTAAAATAACCTCAGACGTGTACTGTCTAACACGGCCTAATTGGTACCAGCAAACAGAGACACAATTAGTAAATTCGGGCTCCAATTCAAGGAAAGCAAACACAGACATGCTAAATTTAAACATATTTTTCAGTGCAATTCTACAGTGCCTTTGCTCTCATACAACAGTAGGAATAAAGAAGGACACCCCACCAACCTTGGCACTAAATGACTCTAATAAATAAAGGCACCTATATATTACCAGAATGTTGCTCAGTCAGATTTTGTGAATTATCACAGAAGTTGAAAAGGAGGTACAATAATGGCTCACAAAACACTGAAAATAATGTCATACCAACCTCATAGCCTTTTATGAAGACGTAACAAGGTGGATTGACAATGGCAGAGCAGTGGATGTGGTCTTGACTTTAGCAAAGCATTTGACACCGTCTCCCACAGCATCCTCACGGCAAAACTGAGGAAGTGTGGACCGGATGATCGGGTAGTGAGGTGGACTGCAAACTGGCTGAAGGAGAGAAGCCAGAGAGTCGTGATCAATGGGGCAGAGTCTGGTTGGAGGCCTGTATCTAGTGGAGTGCCTCAAGGGTCAGTTCTGGGACCAATACTATTCAATATATTCATCAACGACTTGGATGAGGGAACTGAGTGTACTATCAGCAAGTTTGCTGATGACACCCAGCTGGGAGGGGTGGCTGACACACCAGAGGGCTGCGCTGCCATCCAGCGAGATCTGGACAGGCTAGAGAGTTGGGCGGGGAAAAATTTAATGAAATATAACAAGGGAAAATGTAGAGTCTTGCATCTGGGCAGGAACAACCCCAGGTTCCAGTACAGGTTGGGGAATGACCTATTAGAGAGCAGTGTAGGGGAAAGGGACCTGGGGGTCCTGGTGGACAGCAGGATGACCATGAGCCAGCACTGTGCCCTTGTGGCCAAGAAGGCCAATGGCATCCTGGGGTGTATTAGAAGGGGGGTGGTTAGTAGGTCAAGAGAGGTTCTCCTGCCCTCTACTCTGCCCTGGTGAGACCTCATCTGGAATATTGTGTCCAGTTCTGGGCGCCTCAGTTCAAGAAGGACAGGGAACTGCTGGAGAGAGTCCAGCGCAGGGCCACAAAGATGATGAAGGGAGTGGAGCATCTCCCTTACGAGGAGAGGCTGAGGGAGCTGGGGCTCTTTAGCTTGGAGAAGAGGAGACTGAGGGGTGACCTCATCAATGTTTATAAATATATAAAGGGTGGGTGTCACGAGGATGGAGCAAGGCTCTTCTCGGTGACAACCAACAGTAAGACAAGGGGTAATGGGTTCAAGCTGGAACACAAGAGGTTCCACTTAAATTTGAGAAGAAACTTCTTCTCAGTGAGGGTGACGGAACACTGGAACAGGCTGCCCCGGGAGGTTGTGGATTCTCCTTCTCTGGAGACATTCAAACCCGCCTGGACGCCTTCCTGTGTAACCTCACCTAGGTGTTCCTGCTCTGGTAGGGGGAATTGGACTAGATAATCTTTCGAGGTCCCTTCCAATTCCTAACATTCTGTGATTCTGTAATCCCATGAGCAACACAGATGGTTTCCCAAATACAGCCCTAAACACAGTGCAAGTTCAAAATCCAAGGTAAACAAGGTAATTATTAAACATATTTCTAGCTCTACTTCTTGACATCACTGGCATTCAATTTTTTTTTTTTTTATAGTGTTTATCGTCTTATTTCTTTTTTCTGGCGAGAGGGCATATGTAAATAGCAAACAGTAGAGCCAATTTCCTATAACCTTTTCAGAGCATGTCCATCATTCAAAGAACCTATAATCGCTCACCAATGAAATTCAGAAATACTAATATAATACCTCTTGCACAGGGCTACCACTGTATATAAACCTGAATAATTTGATTTTAAGCATTACGTAAATCTTGTAATATACACTATCCATTTGGTTCCTTTATCCATCTGTTTATTTTTAAGGTATGTTTTCACTGTAGAGCTAACTGGGTTCTGAGCACTTGGATTAGTTTAGCTGATACATACACAGCCATACAGAAAACTGGATGAGAGTAGCAGTGCTGGAACAACCAGCCCATCTCCTACCTGCAAAAAGGCACAAAAGGAGTAATCAAAGTCTAGTGTACACCTGCAGCCTTACCAGTTGTCTTGGGCTTAAAGATCAAAATCATATTAAGGTGTTGCGTATAGATAAAAGCAGAATTTGCACACAGACAGGAACAACAGGTGCTGAAGAGCCTAAATTAATTTTGCAGCGAGAACACGTGGTTCATAAATATCTCAGCTTAAAACCTCTATCACATGTAGTTGGATTTGTTGGTTAATAACAATTAAATAAGGCGCCAAAGGAATCTCTGTAATTTTAATTATGATAGAAACTTGGAGGATTTTTTTTCCCCCAGCTCTGTAAGAGACATTAAGGATATTTATCATCGTGGTAGTAATACGGCAGTTTTATACAGAGACACATGGAACTAAACTGAGCTTCTGTTTTCTAGGTGTGACTTTTAAAAATGAATCTATTCAGATTTGTTTTCACTTCTATCAAAAGTTTTCAGCCATCAAATCCATCACTGCTTTCCCAACTGAGCAAAGAATCTAAATTCACTTGGACTGGGAAGTACCATATTTACTTCACAAGCACTAGTGTGTAACAACCAAGATCCAAAAAGGGCATAGGTGCATGAACCTTTCCCTAAATGCAGTCACATTTTTACAGCCTAAATTTTTACCACGCTTTTTTTCTTCCTCCATATTATTTTTTTTTTTGAAATCAGGCTCTGAATTGGCTCTTTCATTTATGGTTTTTTTTTGTTCAAAACAAAGAGATCAAATTTATGTCACGGAGTTCTTTTGAAAACACTTCTCTGGTCTCAGGTTTAGAACATACAATTCAATGTATTTACTGGAGTGACCCAGATAGGACTTAACATATGCATGTAGTTTATACTTCCAAACATTTAGAGGGATCTACTATGAAACTGTTCTAAATTAATAGAAATATTTTCTGAGCAGGTTTGGCCTAACAAGCACATAAACTACTCAAGTCCAATCTGGAAATGCTGACTAGAGGACAACATGCATGAATTTTGTTGAATCAGAAACTGACCATATGTATTATCACCGCTCTTAAGCTAATCTTAATCTACCATTCATTTCTTTTTCTCTTCTTTAGTTTCTCTCTTACTACTTCAAAATTTTTAAAAAAATGCATAATGTATCTTAATCTTAGAATTCAATTCAAACTCTTAGAACTCAAATCAATTCAGATCTAAATGTAACAGCAAGAGGCTGATGCAGTGATATGCATTTCAGCACTGGCTCTGCTGCTCAGCTGCTGTGAAGAAAAGCTTTGCCCCATTTTCTAACAGCAGAGGAGCCGAACGAGCAGCATTGTTTCACTTTTAAGTACGTAGGACATGACGACCAGTACAAAGCAGTTAAGTTCACACTTCAAAAATTCCCTCACAGAGCTCTCACTATGTTCCTTAAGCTATCCTCACTGGTTTTCTCTGTAGCATGCAGCTTAAAGAAAAAAATGTTTTCAAGTATAAAAGGCTGTAGGCTTGATGCTTCCTTTCTCAAGCAGATGCATCAAGATCTTACCATCTAAGTAGTCCATGCTTAAAGTACATGGAAGCTTCTACAAGATTTAAATGCGGTTTTGTAAAAATACATGCCATCAACATGACACTGAACAAAATACTATGCCATTACATTGCATTTCTTTCTACAATGATTTAATACTTTGTCATCATTTCTAATCTGCCAATGGTTACATTGTAAACAACTAGAATGAAGCTGAAAGACACGTCAAAAGAAAGGAAACATTATAGACAAAGAACAAACGCGGATGTGCCTTTTGAGACTACTTACAGTTGGGAAGGGAGCACTGAACTGAAGACAGAAAGGTTATTTGTTAAGCAAGATAATGCTCTTCAGCATCTGCATCCAGATACTTAAGTACATGGCTCTTTAGCATAAACATTCTAAAAGTTCAGAGCTATTAGGAACAAATCAAAAGGTATATGAAAAGCTGATACTTTTTTTTTTTTTTATCCCAAAGACTTGCAAAACACAGCACTGATTTTAGAGAGTTAAGTACATACATACATTTCTTCCAATTGACTATTTTTAAGACGAGCCTTTTCAAAACATTACATAAATCCTTGAAACCAGAGCTTTATAACGGAAACATCATCAGACTCAAATAAAGCACCATAATTCAGTGCAGCTACCAGGAAAAAAAAATTTCTGCTCTATATTCCTCTCAGAATGAAATAACCATCTCTCAGCAAATCCATGTAGAAAAGGTTGTGAAATAAATTCTGTGCAAAGGATTCCAAAGGGTAGAATGAAGAATTAAAGATATATGAAGGGATTCCTGTAGCAAAGATCACAGTTTCTGTAGGAAAGATCAAAGTGCTGAAGGGCTTACCTCTGTCTGTGCAACAGGGTGTAACACTTGGGCTTCCTGCTCTTGGATTCCACAACAGCACCACAGGGAGATGTTTTATCCTGGATCATCTGTGAATGAATCAAAACCAAAGATGCTTTGAAGGAGCTGTGCAGGTTAAAAGACGCTGTACAGGTTATGCAAAGCAATGGAATAAGGGACATGCGAGGAGCTGGGCCCCGGCTTTCACCGCCTTCCCTCCTAAGTACCTCCGAGGGAAGGCTCAAGGAGGTCTCCCTGCTGTGTGTTTCTAGAGAGGTAGGTAGCCAGGGAAGGTTGAGATTCCTGCTCTGATGTGTAGGATACGGTCACACCCTTTGGCTGACCTAATCTCCAGAAGGACACCACACTCCTCTCATCCAGCAAGCCACCTTTCACTTGACTTCAGGTGAGCAAAGCCAATACACCCGTCAAGCAGCCACAGCAGCAGTGAACAGTGTCTGCAGGACCAGCAAGGTGAGCCATGCCGTGGTGCAGTCAAAGCAGCAGCAGAACTTGTTAGAACTTGTGGCTATGAACACAGAAGGGAGAAGGGAGGACTGGGACTGTCCCCTTAGGCAGCAAAAGCCACTGTATCCAGCTTTGCTCTAGTACCTAAATGCACCAAGAAGGACTGGCAGAAGATGTGAATTTATGACAAACCAGGTAACATACATACACTGCAGCATGAAATGGCAGCTTTGTTCCTTAATGCAAAACCGCTAACTGAGCTTTGACAGGACTACAGCAATGAGAGGCCGTCTACAAGCCAGGCCTGCTGTTATGGCAGAGGAACCTTCAATTAACAGAGGATTGATTTATAAACCCCGTCCTGATACTATAGAGAAATCGAGAGACCTGGAGAAAGTGTCTATGAAAGATGGGCAAAATGAGGCTGAACTGTAGAATCAAGCAAAACAAAAAAGGACAGCCATGCCTTCCAAAGTGAACTGGAAAAGCCATCAGATTCCCTGAAAACATGGGCAGCCCCTCCATGCAGTCTCCATTTTGTTTTGCCAGCAGCAGAAATTACTAAACAGAGCTGGGTGAGTTATGTTAGGAACCGGCTGGAGGGAATGAGCAAGCAGGGGAAGTAGAAGCCTGAAGAGTTTCCAGTAGGAAGACAAGAACCAGCCAAATCTGGCTATAAATACCAGGCAGTACCACAGCCTTGGACAGGTATGCCGATGTCTCAGGTGGGCCCACTGGGACGTTGTCACTGCTGGTACGTTCTCATCGCTGGGACATTGTCATTGCTGGTACTCAGAACCTTCCCTTAGACTAGTTTTCAATTGCAAACTGGCTAACATCAAAGTGTATTGCAAATTCTCTACTGCTTTCCATATTAATGGTCTACTGCAGAGTTTGTGGGCCCCTCTCCAGTCTGTGGGTAATGTAGGCTGTTTCTTTATTAAAGAAGCTGTAACACTGTTTGGAGATGTACCCAAGGAAATGCAGGCTCCCTGCCCAGTTTGTCACTAGCATGCTTTCCTCTCCTCTGCACTGGTATTTATTTCAGCAACATTGTTCAGCTCACTACCAGATTTTGCAATCTAATTCTGAGACAGCTGAAAAGGTCAAGTAGAAGAACATATCCATTCCATAAAATAATTCATTCATAAAACAGTATGAAAGAGGATGATTGTTATTATAAATCACACACTCAGCTAATTATAAATTCTCAGATGTCAGCTAGGTTTGTATCTTTGCCAAAAGATTTGTGTAGGAAGAGCTGTAGAGGTGACAGAAGGTGATATACTGCTTGGAACACAAATTTCCTCTCGCCCTTCCTGTTTGGCAGACAAGTTTGCCATGGCATCCAGCTCAAAAAACCCTGGCGGAGGACACCTCTGCTCTGCTGGAGTGCACAGTCCTGTATCATCCACCTCTAACTGGTGAGACTATCCAGATCAGTTGAGTCTTTGCGATATCAATTTGAGGACATCTCAGTCACTAGTAGTTTGGAGACAGGATGTTCTTTCAAGCAGTACAACCACCTACTTGTAGCTCCCATTTTAGACATTTTCTTTTTTTTAAGCACTTATTAAATCTGAGCATCCAAAACTCCATCCAAAGAGTTGTGGATGGAAGCGAAAATCAGAACTGGCAATCCTTCAGGCTTTTGTACCTGGTACCACCTGATAACTAGCCTGTGTTCAATCGCATTTGTATTAATAAAATAACACCAACATGAGAAGGATTGAATGTAACACAATTCAAAGAGACCTGGAGATAAAAGGAAAGAGTGATCAGAAAGAACTGAGAATTTCAGAGTAATGTGAGAGACTGCTCCGATCGACTGTGAGGGTCAGCACAAGGCGTATATGACCCCTCCACTCAGGAAAGCCACTCTTGTTAAGTCAGAACTTAAACAAGTAGAAACAATTTCTTTTTTCTAGATTGATACTTAACTTCTGCACCCAAGGAGAATAAAGACACAGCACAGATGCACACTTTGAAGAAGATAAAATTAAGCAGCCCAAGCCACACCACTGTTGTTTCTGTGAGAAAGGGGAATGTCCAGGCCTCAGGGGGAGCCCTGTCTTGTGAAGTGGTCTTGCTGGGAGGAGCTCTGAGCTCTGGTAGATCCATGGGGAACGTTTCATTAGACAGAAGTTAAAATAGATTCTCTACATGAAATATGGTCTCAAAGTTACATTGACATTCATTTCATGGTGGTGTGGGTGTTTGGGGTTTTTTTAAGATCAAATGGATGGATTGTCTTTCTTCCCAAGATGTGCTGTTTGGGATATGAATTTCATTGATTTAGTTAATTAAGAGTCCATATAACCAGAGAAGAAGGTAATTCTGCCTGAATTTACACTTCGTAAATAGCTGGTAATTTATTAAACTATAAAAAATTGTTTAAAATGCCTTCTTACATTTACTTACCATTTTATTCTCAAAAGACCTACTTAAAGATTGAAATTACGAACAGAATGGTACAGTTAAAATAAGATTTACTGCCCTATGAAATACATCTAAGAAGTTTACAAATGTCACTTACCTGTACAGAATCCAGTCCTGGACACATCTGCCCACACGCTTCCATCTTAAACATGTAACAGATCCAATGAGCTTCCATTAAAGAGAAACAGGTGGGCAAGTGCTTGCAGGAGTGGAGCAAAAGTTTCCCAGGAAAAAATTCTTTAAGCTACGGGTGGAATGTATACAATTTATCCTTACTTCCAGGGCAAACTGAAGTACAGTTTGTTGTCACTGTCCTGAACTTCAGCTGAAGAACAGACAGCAATGCTACTTACATGCTTATTTCTACTGTTATTGTCTACGGTTACTCCCCTGTCTTCCTGTAGATCAGCCAGATATTCCTTTTTTTTACCCCAGAGTTAGAGACTACAGGCCTCTTCTGCACTCACCCAGTCTAGGGAGGAGAGGACAATAAGGCAGGAGTCATAATCACACACCAGGTTGTGTAAGCCTGTCCTGCAGCTTTAGCAATGCTGTTTAGCAACTACATTGTTCTCTCTGAGTTCCATTAAGTCCTGCCTGTGCCCCAGCAATGGAGAGGGTTGTTTCCTTCTCCCTCTGTGTGGCTGCTCTACCTTCTTTAGCAGGAGGCTGAAGAAGAACCATGACAGTCAGCCTTTGTTGTTTGGGTCACCTGTAGCTTCTTTTATAGCCCAGACCCTAAAGGATTTAGCACAAACTTTTAAGAGCTGCACATGGCACAGCGGTAAATATTTTCTCTACTTAACCTGACCAAGTGCTGCGATAAAGGTGGTCAGAAAAATAATTTTGTCAAAAAAAACTCAGAAAAATTGGAAGTCTGTTTTCATCCCATGTTTTCTGTGTAATATTAATAGATGTTAAAGCTTAAAAATCTCAGAAATCTTTTTATCAGCATTTTCACAGAACCTTAAGTATTTTGGTAGTTTGAAAGACTTAGGGTGTATTTGACAGCTGTCCAATTTAGTAATTGACGTTATTAGACTATGCAGAAAAACATAAATACAGCTCTTTTTTTTTTTGCTTTTTTTTTTTTTTGGCACAGCCAGAGTTTATCGTCATTTACAGAGTCTGGGAGAAAATAAAGGATGATGTTCATTCAGGCAGTATCAACAGTTAACTTGACACTAAAGCTGCTGAACACACTAACAGGAACTGACTCAGAGTCCGCAGAAACAACTTTTCTTCTCTAAAGATGTCCTCACGGTGCAACCTGAATAGCCACATACAACTAATCAGGTGTGAATTTTATGGTTTCTGGCTATTAACTTGCCTTCCTCCATACATACGCACTCTGAGGAGCAGAAAAGGCAGAAATATCGCTGCAGCCAACTTCAAGGTAAAAGAAGAAATGACACCTTTTAAGAGCATATGGATGAAAGAATATATATACACACACACACACAAGGGGAGGGGAAAGAGGTCTAAAGAGTAAGTATTAAGCTCATTACCACAAAGCTACAGGAAGTTTTTGTTTTGTTGCAGAAGGATTACTTAGTACAGAGTACACACATGGGACTATTCAAGTTCACCACTGCTTCCCTGGGGGGCTCTTGTTTACTTAGAGCAAACCACATGAATCTTTAGCTTTGCACAACACTTGTAAACTTTTTTCACCTTACTGGTATAAGGGCTCAAGTTTCAGAACTACTGGATGTAGCTGTCTCCCTCTCTCTCCAGATAATTATATTTTTTACAGATCAGCTCCCAAAACAGCTGCACAGCTCTCAAGAAGCAAAACACTTCATAGATAGGGCTTGATCTTTAGCATTGATAAAGAAATAAAACATGATATCAAACAGAGTAATATATTGACACAGCATAGAAAAACAACATTGCCCTTTCTGGCCTACAACATCAATACAGGCACAAACTTAAAGAGTTCTCCTGTAGCTCGAGCAAGAGACCTGAGGTGCGAGGCCGCCTGATGTCTGCCTCCGCTCACTTTCATTTCCAACTACCTGCTTGCAGCTCACTTGCTTGATCCTCACACATCAGACAAAACCCCACATCTGTTTGTACAAGTACAGACGAGCTTTTCTGAGCACACATTTTCTGCATGCAGATAGCTCTTGGCATGCTCGTATTTTGCATGCATAATTTGAATTTTCTTGCTTTAGTGTTTTGTACTCTCAAAAGTCAGATCATAAAGCAAGGACAGAAAGTGAGCCTACCATGGATTGCCACAAGGCACAGGGAACAATTAGTCTTCCGGCTGGTCAGGGTCAGGTTTTGCCTTTAATAAGCCCTGCCCTTCTAACACATCGCTCCCTTCCCTGCTACTGTTTCCCCATCACAGAGGCCAGTCCGGAGTCCCTCACCTACCTCTTCACAGGCTCCCACCCACTGCAAACCAAAACTGCCTATCCCAGCCCGAGCAGGAAATACTTTTTCTTTAAGACTCTCTCTACGTTAAACAAGCTCAGCTCTTATTTCTTCTGAGTATAGGTTTTTATAGCCATGCTTCATGAGACAGCCAGCCCTTTCAGGAGTTTGGCTGCCAGATTAATTGTGTACCTGAGAGCTCTTCCCTATGAGATACCAAGGGGAGGTCTGACCCTCAGCACAGCCCTTAAAGCAGGATTTCATTTTGAAGAAAGACTATAAGAGAGCAGAGATGGTCCAAACCTAATGCTGCTAACTTCCCAGATTATGTGTGGGCACAGGCATTACAGCTTCATCACCAGAATGGAAATGGTCTTTGCTGCAGCTGAGCAAAGAGATGGTGTTTCCTTCCACGTAGCAAAATCTTCATGGATGAAGGGATGAAGATTAAAATATGCATTTAGTCCAGCCCAACAGTTTTTAGTGAGTTTGACTGAAACAAGTTATTCACTGGAGGCAATTTCCAACGTTTATATATGTTTAAATAAAAATGAATAGAAAGCAGAGTAAAATAAAAAGCAGAGTGCAGAGTTTCTAGGTCGATGAAGTTTATCTTCGAGTAAGTACTTGTTCCCCGACTTCCTAGAGTGGAAAAACTTCTTAAGCAAGAGTTTTTTAATTCCCCTGTTTTTCTTAAGCACTGTCCTTAAATATTTGTGGCTCTAAACATTCTCCATCTCTTCAGAGGATGTACCACTTCAGCTCTCACACTTTTTCCTCTCTGAGTCAGAATATTAAAGCCATTCACGACTTTCCAATAGAAAGTCACACAAGGAAACGAGAAAATTTAGTTGAAAAGGCATCATATCTTGCCTCCTGTGCTCCAACAGAAGTTCAGCCATCTTACACCATCCCTAAGCAACACGTCTAGTCTGTCCTTTGTAACTTCTGGTGATTTAAAGTCCATGTTATGTATCATTGCTTAAATATATTTACCACTAAAAACTGCCTTTTTTCCCCCCCATTTTTTTTAACAACTCCTACATCCAATGAACATCGAAAACAATTAAAACGATTTATTATTTTCTGGTTTCTTCAACAACCTTATTCACATGTCTGTTCTGTTTCTCCTTAGTCTTTAAACAAGCCAAGTTATTTTATTCTTTTCTCATAGAATCTATTTTCTCATTTAGATTTCAAAATTACTCTCATTCACAAATCAAATTAACCCTCTACCAATTACCTTTAAAACCAGCAACACATTAGTAGTTCAGAATAGCAAGAAGTTTGAGAGTTCAGATAATTATTAATACATTGACTTCCAAAACATAAAGGTAACATGACAGCACAAATTGAAATATATACATTGTGCACACACTAGAGGACATGGGGACATCCAGACCACAATGTAGTGAGTAGGAGAACTTCCCTGCACTATCCTTCCCTGAGCTTCTGGAATTCAAGTGTTTATATTCCATACCAGATCTCTGTTCCTTCAGGATTCAGGTCTGCTCAGGTCATTCCAGCGTACAGAAAACTCAGCCCCAGACTATCCAGTGCTCTGCTTCTGGTGTTGAAGCAGAAGCCCTGCAGACCAGTTTCCCTTTCTGTTCTTGGTAAACTGTAACCTGGAAATGACCAGCCATTTCTTCTGAGCTTCAAAGAAAATAACTTCAGCAGACAAATTGCTCAATTCATTGTCACACTGAATGTGAAAGCAGGCTGCCCTGCTGGTACTTGTTCAGTTTCCAGGAAGCTACTTTCTCTGCATGTTTTAGCTGTTGCAGCACTCGGTCTTCCGGGTCTTTTCCTACTTCTGTTCCTTCTAACTGAGTCGACCCTGAGAAAATCCACTGTGAGACACCAACAAAACGGACCCCTTTATACAGCCACTGCTTTAGCAACACCAGAGCATCTCATGAAAAGGGTGAATGGTCAATGTCTAAATCCTCCACTTGAATTTTTGGAAAACCCGTGAATCTACCTATACACCAGTAGACAACGAGTGCACGAAATCTGGCTCTAGAATACACTGAAAATTGATTCCCTGGATGAATGGAATGGAAATGGTTGCCAGAAAATATTTTACTTAATAAATCAGATCATTAACAGCAGGAAATTCATTGAAAAACAATTTAAAAATACTTCTCTAGTCAGAGCAACACAAATCTAATAAAAAATGTTCACTTACACCAACTTACCTACATTAAAAAATTACTGTTGTCATCCTACATGATGCAGTAGTTACAGTTATTGTCTTTTCTATAGTGATGACTGAAGTTACTCCCAGCTAAATTTCTGTCGTATCAAACAGGCAAATGCTTTGGGAACTTCCCCAGCTACATAAAGTTGGAAATAAACAGTATAGGAAAAGGTTGAGTTGACAGCATGACTCTTTGCAACACTAAAACCATGGGGTGGAAAGCAGACATCTCCTTTCAAAGCAGGAGGCAAAGATTGCCAGATGGAATCTAAATAGCTGACATCAACATCAGCAGCATTTCTGCCGGTTTTAGAGTGCCTTTTTCTGAACCCAGCGAGAATAGTTCTTGTCTCAAGCAAGCAGACAGTCACACCTCTAGTTTTGCTGTGACTGCTTATAATAACAGTAGTTCTGCTGCAGTCATTTAAGGGGAGAACACTGCAATTATTACAGACAGCGTTAGTACTGGACTGTTGAAATGACTGATGCTTCAACGCAGTTCAGAGAACTATCCGCAACCACAGCAGTGGCCATCAACATCTGCAAAGGGAAGAGTGCTCAGGGACAAAGGTGCTGTGGTGAAAGGAAAGCTCCAGAGAAAGAACAATCTAAGGCTACATGGTGTGAACGGAAATGTCAGAATTGTCATGCTGTGCATGATTTGTTCAAGATTTTAAACTTCAACTAAAAACGGACAGAATATACAGAGTTTTTAAACCTTCTGGAAAAATATGTCCATAATATTTTGACACAACTATTTTGGCTGCTGAAGATCTGAGAGAGGGCTGCACAGGACTTACAGCACTAATACATGACACGAATAACGTAGCAACCACTAAATGTACATCAGAGAGACCTATGGAAAATGGAATATTTAAGACAAAGATACTTGGGAGAGAAAATGCAAGACTGTTTGGAACAGAGGAATATTTTATTAAAGTAGATTGAATTAGCTACTTCAGATAACCTCCAATGTCAGTATCCAGCAAGGACTCCCAGTGAATCCAGCAGACAGTGGGCGAATTTTGTGTTTCAGAAAGGTCACTCTGACATCTAATGCTACACACATAAGGCAGTCAGGAAAATTCACCACATCAAATTTAAGAAAGAATCAAAGATCTGGAAGAATGGCGTGTACAGCTCCTGAAGCCTCCAGAGTAGAGAATTGCACAGTTTCCATAGAAAATAAGCTTCCTGCAGCAGAAGTTTAAACAAGCAAAGAAAGATTAAGAAAAGAGATCTCATTTCACAATACTGGCACCCATCTCCTCATTTTGTCATCTCTGAGCTAGCAAGTACCAAGTTTTCTTCAGTATTTAATATAAGATGTCTGTGTCCAGTCTCGATTCTTTATAAAATGCCAGCATACCTTTGGCACAGTCTCGGGGGAAGACAAGACTCAAGTCTATTTTCAAAGACCTCACTCTAAGCCATTAATGTATCAGGGTTGTACTCAGATAAGAGAAACCACAGTGGCTCTGGCAGGCAGCCATCAAAAACCAGATCGTCAAGGTGGTTTAAAGACAGAGCCAGACAACATGCTCATTATTAGGATAACACAAAAATGGTTTCACATCATCCTATTTTTCTCATCCCTGCTGTTTGAAAGACCCACGTGTGCCTTTTAAAAGTGCCTTACATAATCTCACCCGTAATTCTCTGCACAATTTATTACCAGAGTCCTGAGGATATAGCCTGACAGGTTAGTACAAAAGAAACCATACTGAATCCTGCCCAAGCTGGCTATCTTAGCAATCATTGTAAGTAGACTGAAATTTGAAATCCATTTACTTTTCTAGATGGAAAAAGTACCAGCTTATTCCTACATTGCTTTTAATGCTGAAAACAGTCATCTGCTCTAGTTGACGAAAGCAGAGAAATCAGCAATTTCAGGGCCTTAGCAGAAATACTCTGACAAGTGTTTCTGCCAAAACTCAAGTCAGTGTTAGCACACAATCTATACGAACGGCCTTTGTAGCAAAGATTAATTGGTGGGGTTTCTTTGGAAAGGTGGCACTGTGCAAAGTGTTTTCAAAATATTCCCTGACAGATTTAAACATAGGAGCCTAGTAACCCAAAGTAGCAAGGCAAACCACGTAAGAGAGAAAGGAAGCCCAGAAAACTCAGTTTGGGATAAATAAAGCAGGGCTCAGAAAGAATTGCAATGCACAAAGTCACACCTCTGCTACAGCCACATCCCTGGGACTGAACACTCCCAGGTTTGCTTCGCCCACCTCTCGACTTCATTCCTCAGCGGGGAGATCTGCTGGCCAGATCCCATATACTGACAATTAAAAGATCTCTTCTTCGAGCAAAGAGAACAACTCTAAGGCTCAAAGAATTAGGTTCATCCATAAGCCATCTTTAAAACTTCTGTAGTTCTCACAATGGGATTTTTATCAGCCTTAGACTCTTGTGAGCACAGTCCCAGAATCCCACTTGTGTCTGAAGCCACCCCTTGTGGAGGGCACTGGAGCAGGCAGGGCCAGAGCTCTGTGCCCAGCTCTGCGAGTGCTGCTGAAACATCTTCAGCAAGGTGCTGGACTGTCAGTTCTTTGTCTCTGTACAATGATGGCAAGTTCATCTTCTTGGTTAAGTGTTTTAGAGCTGATAAAAAGTGACATGTAATAGCTCGGTATTTCCAACATTTGTGCAAAATTAAGACCTATAACTGGTGAAGAGCAGAACTGCGCAATACTCTTCCTATCAAGAGACTCTCTTCAGCTTACACTCTTCACAATACAAAAAAAAAAAAAAGGAGGAAAAAAGAAAACAAACCCCAAATCGCAACTAAAAGCACCTCCCATGAGCATCAGTGCACAAGTAACCGATGTTACAGATGAGGTCCCAAAATAACACAAATCCAAGTTAGTAAATTCTAAAGCCACATACAATATTAAAACATATTTTTCGTTCTGCTACGTTATTCATTAGTACTGTAATCCTTCTGAGGTGCATGATTGATTCTTGGAAGTATACCTAATACTACCTTCCTGAAGATATTATTGGAGGTCCAGTTCCTGAGCAGGAGTGGGGCTGCCTGAGGATCAATTCCTGAAAGCACATGTCTTATGATTATAACAGCATCTCAATGCCTGGATACCAACAGGCTGGATGTTCTCCTGGGAAAGCACGTTGGTTAATTATGTTAGAAAAGGCAATGCAATAGAAATTTGATTTCATTCTCCCCCACCCTCAGACTGCAACAGGGAATCAGAATTTTCTAAAATGATTCTGTAGTGAGCCATTCTTGAATCTGCATCCATACTTTAGATTATACCTTTTTTTTTTTTTAAGATGGATGAAAAGAAATGATGTTAAGAAAATATGACAGACAGTGAAACTGTTTCCATTGTAAACATAGTACAACACTCTCCCATTATTTCGATTTGTAACTTGTTAGGTTGTTACTGTCTTCAGGGATATATTCCAATATAATGTTCATCTCCCAAAACTGGCTAATTCTCCTCATTAGGAAGGGAACTCTTACATTCTGCTACCCTGAGCAATTAAGATAAAGAAGGGGTGATGGCAGAGAACCATTTACCTCTATTGTTTGGCATAATTTTATCTCTTGAAGTATTTAAGAAAATCAGCTGAACTGCCTAAATACTTCGAAATATGTACATATACATTTAGATGTATAGTACAAATACTGCAGAAGGTGTCCAGACACGAACCTTTCCAACAAAAGCCTAGTCCCACAGGTACAGAAGGAGGAGGATTACATGGGTCTGTATTTTGTATGATCTTGTAAGGTTCAAACACATGGAGCTACTTTGATGGGTGGGGCGCTGCCATATTGGCTGGGTCTGAAAATATATCTGATACCTATTGCCTAGGTGATGGCTTAGCACTTTCCCAGTCCTCTTCTCTGGCAAATCATGTTGCACAGAACATCATGGGAGAGGTTAGAGATGTCACCAAATCTCTTCATCTTCTCTTCAACCTCTCTCTGAATCTCAAACTGCTTAATTACCTTTACTAGGCACAAAAATAAGAGTTTAATTTAAAGCACCTTCTCACCTGCAAAGGGCTACGTTCTGTCAGACAGAGACTCTGTGGGAATAGAGGTGATGGGCTTTAGTAGATGAATCCATAGCCACAGGAGAATGACATATAGAACAATTCCACACAAATATTAACAAATAAATACAACAGCCAAAACACAGTAGGAGGATCAGCAAAGAGAACAACCTAGAGAAGCTATGCCTGTCCTGATATGTTACATTGTCACTCAAGGCAAGAAACTCAGAGCTACTATTTTCCAGCAGCTCTGCTATAGCAAGGGGCAGAGGTGTAACAAATGAGCAAACCCATCTTCTTGTATCATTTCCCCATCCATTGAGCTGACAAAAAAGGAAACTGAGTCAATTACAGGGGTGAAAGAGACAATTAGAGGAATTCCACCTCCAGGTAAAAAACCAACCAAACAAAACCCAAACAAACAAAAAAGATCCACCATCCAACGGATTCCCAGCTGATAACCCCCCTGGGATATTAGCTCAGCAGCTCGTCTTGGAATTAAGTTTCTTGATCTCCCAGAATATCTTGGTTTAACTCTTGTTTTCAAGAGGATCGGCTGCAATATTCGAAGTGTTGTGTGCATATTCAAATCTGTTGTGCCAAAGATAAAAGTGTGATACATTACAAGTGCAAAGGCCATGCTCAGTGTGAAGGACTGATCCTTTGGGCTGGCAATCTGTTAGCACAGTGTATCTCCGGTCCAGGCACAAAACTGTAAGATTTTCTCAGGAAAGGATTCAGACCACTCTTGTCACTGGTAACTGGCACAAGCCATCCAGTGAGGAGCAAAGAACTTGGTCTCCCATGGAACACGAAAGGAACAGAAGGACTCCTTTCCTCCTCTTGCACTGGAAAGGGCTGCCTACCTACCAGCAAGAATGCTGTTTCCAGTAGCAATTAATTACTGGAAAGCATGACAATTGTTCAGTATGTTGGCACAAGTTCACTCATGTGACACACTGTGTGGTAGCACCAGGGCTTTATATCATCACATCACTACTGTGTTTCATAGAGAATGGAAGAGTTCTCTCACAGCTGAGATTCTCCCCCCAGAGCTAAAAAAAAAGCTATGGACTAAGACTCTAAGCCTCTGGTTTTACTGAGAAACCTGTACGGGAGTGGGAAAGGATATTCTGACATCTACCTCCCTCCTAGACATCTCCATTTAAAATATTAAATGCTGAAGTGCTGCTTGAAACCCTGGAAAACAAAAAAGAACTTTGTAGTTTGAAGGAAATCTGGCCTCTTCCCCACGCTAGGAATGAAGGATGTCCTTATGTGTTCTGAAGGTATCAACTCACACGGGTATCAAGATCTCCCCGAGAGTTATCAAGATATATAAATATCAATAATTTCATTTGAGACAATGCAGAAATTCCCTACAATGAATATGAAGAACTGACAATGCCCTTATACTGTGCTGTACGTTGACTGGTTTTGGAGAAAGGTTTAGAGACTTTGAGGTTGCACTGGTAGAGCACGTATCTAAGTTTCTAAAAATCTTCCCTTGCGCTTATACTGTCAAATTTGAAAGCAACTGGTGTTTCCTGGTACCTCGTCCACTTCAGCACACCTTACACTAAGGGAAAGGGCAAAGATATTGCTAGTACAACTGGACTTAGTGCACAAAGGTGACGAGTTAGCAGTGCTGCAAGATCCACTCCTGCTTTGAAACAATCCTCCTCCTGCAGGGTATGTAATGTCCGTACTCACAACAGGTTATGTCGATCTTGTGTCAGGTAAAATCCCAAAGTTATTATTTTGTGAAAGGTACATAAAAATTACTGCTTGTCTGAGCACTATTAATGCTTCTTTTGTACTTGGATCTGTAACCAGAGGCCTGGCTACAGGGCAACGTAGATACTAAATAGCTGCCAAGGAGGGGAGGAAAAAAAAAAAAAAAAAAAAAGAGTAAGCCAGAATGCTGTTGCACTTTATTTCTTTTTCCTGTGGATTCCCAAGAGGTAGCTACATATCACTACGCTTTCCAAAGCAACTGATGCAACTTGAAGTTTTCTGCACCCACCAGTCCTTTCCAACAGAGAACTGCAGGAGGGTAGGATATCACTGTACAGTGAGACAGAAATCAGCGCGTCCCATTTCTGGCAGTCCTATCCTGACTACACAAGAATATAAATCCAGATCCCATGAATGACTGAAATGGACTCAGTCCAGGGCACAGCTCCTCATAATTTCTAAGTCCTAACTAATGAATAAATCATACAATAATAATACAATATGAATCCTGCTGTGGTATCTTGCAGTGTATGGTTTCTGTTGTCTGAAATACGATGAATAGGATTATCTGACTGTAGCTTTCCTGGGTCTCTCACAGAAATTATGTTTCTCAAAAGGCTCTTTCAAATAGTCACATTTCCAATAATGCACAAAAGATGAAGGTACAAGGTTTTTCCCTCAAATGGCTATCAGAATGTTCATGCAATTCCATCAGACATCAATGCAAAGGATGTATGAACAATCTCTATTTGAACTGATCCCCCTCCTCACTTTGCTTCAGTCAGGAGAGAGCAAAGAAACAGTTAAATTTACGCACTGTTGCAAAGTCCTACATCTCTGCCCCTTGCAGTGGCACTTTTGCTTCCTCAGCAGCAGCCTCTTTTCTCCACCTATCCTGCCACAAAGTTCTAGAAGATGTTCCCAGTTAAAGGGAGCAAGGAAGGGACCAGAAGCTTTGCAGGAAACCACTGGATCACTCAGCATTGTCCTGAATCAGAAGGTGGGAAAGGCGAATTTACGAAGGGATGGCAGTGAAGCAACAACAAACTACAAATGAAAACTGAGGGAAAAAAATGTCAAATAAAAATCCACCTGTTGTAAATATCCCCCCTTGCCCCAAGTACCTCCTCTTAGTATCACAGCTGAAACAGAACAACTGTGAAACAAGTAGATTACAGCCCAGGGCCCAAACACTTGTGTTCATCTGAAGATGGCAATCCCTGCTTTCCAGCTACTGCTAAGCACTAGAAGTAATAACTACACCAAACACTTTTCTGAAAGTAACTTTTTAAATTACTGTACCTTTCATAAGATGAGAGAAATATGGGGCAGCAGTGAGGCAGGCTGTCTGCTCACATCTAAAGACTGCCTATACCAGAGAGCCACCCTATTACCATACACACTGAAAAAGACTCTTTTTCCCTACCAGAAACTTGTATCCTTCAATCACTTTCTTATTTTGTTTTACTTTAAAAACTGAATATTTCCCTATAAGGGGAAACTGGAAAATTAATGAACACGGCATGATCAACTTGTGATCTCTCTAGCTTAACAAAGCTATTCTTAAAACACCAACTCCTTTTTGCTGGACAGTAATTGTCTGTCATTCCTTCAAGCAACAATATTCATGTTGTTTACAAGCATCTTCAACAACCGGGCATACGTTTGATTTCTCATTCTGCTGTGCAGCTGAATTCACATATTCCTTCCTTCTGTTAACTTAAATCTTTGCAGCAAAAGAACTTCAGATGGCACATATAAACACCCTTTGATTATCACAGAGACTCAAATAACAATCTCTGAAACGTATTTCAATGTCTTGAAAAATCCTTACTAATTAATAACTTCGCTATTTTCTCCAATACAGTTCAAGAAGTGCACAAACATGATGTAGTAAGACACAAAGTCACAGACAGTTTTCAGTGGTAACTGACACAAACCAAATTCTCCTGTCAGCTACAACCTCTGACTGCAGCTGCGGAGTAAAAAGGCTGACTAGCTCTGCTGAACAGCTTTAATCTGTGATACAGATTATTACCGTTCATTATTATACACGCATATTTGATAATAAAAATTATCAAATAGCTGCAACACAAGCAGGCACACACAAATGTGACCATAACAAAAGCAAAAGGTATATTTCTGTTCATTTGGGTTTGGCAAATTTATGTAAGGCATAATGATTTTGGAGGATGCTTACACAGTAGTTACCTGCAGATTCTACTGCTGATCTCTGAAATTAGTAACAAGCCACTATTGCTAAATTTAGGAGTAGGGACTCACATTTCTGTGACATATTTTGTCAACCCAGAGAAGAGAGGTATTTATAGCTCAAGTTCATAATTTAAAGCATAACTGACAAAAACGCAGACTAACACTTGATATCAACATAGAAAACTGTCATTTTTGAGCAAGGAAGATGGAGACAGGTACAAAGAAAGGCATCTTTATTTAGGTAAATGTAGGAACACTGTGTTTCAATCACAAGAAAAGCAGAATCTAAGTATTTGTCCTCAGAACATTTTTTGATGTTATATTCAGGTCCTATTCCACAAGTTATCCAACCTGCTGTAGTTTGGAGACCTCCCAGGAGACACTGACATGCTGTAAGTGGAAGACTGACAGCCCTGGACACATGCACTGGTTCACTATTCCCCTGCGCAAGGTCCCCTGGAAAAGGACATGACTTTCTTCTACTCTGACCAGAGAGTGAAATCTGTTATACAATAGTGCCCTGCATTCGAAGGTCAGAGGAGAATACATTTTGACCTTATTCAGTCAAACTGTGTGAAAGGGAATTTAGGGAAAAGAGCTGCTGTGTATGAACATCTATCTTCTGTCACTAGCATTTAAAGATGAAGATTTCAGTAAGTACACAAACTATAAATTGCCTGAGGTCCAAACAATCTGCTTCTAAAGTCTGGTTGTGCATGGTAACAGTTGATCCATAAGCAGCATTTGTATTCAGGATTTTTTTTCTTTTTAACAAAATGACATATTGACACAGGCTGCATGCCAGTTCTGATTGTATCTAATCTGGAAGTATATTAGAAACAATTTTGGGTTGTGCTTCTGAAGTTTCTGTTACTTCTGGTAATAAATCTCATTGTCCTTGTCTTTACTACAATATCCACAAATGACAAATGGGTGCAGATTGTTCAGAGAGATTTGCCAGCCCTGAGCTTTCACACCTGCTCACCTCGTGGTTCCCTAATTTGCTGCACACATTTTAAAGAGCTGTTCCAGATGGGTGAGGATATAGCGGGGAAACTTGTCAAGCAGCAGGTCTGAACAAGGGAGAAACAATACAGCTACCTCAGATAGTGCCCACCTCCACCTCCAGCCCAGGCAGCTCGCTTGTCTCTGGATAAGAGAGACACTGGCCCAATGTACCTGTCACCTACCTAGGAGCAATAGCAATGCTCCAAGCACAAGAAAAGCTACAATTCTTACCTTGAAAACAGACAACGAAGCAAAAAAGTGTCTTTCAACATCATCATCAATACCTCGAAACATCCACAACTAGTTTGGAAACTGTTGTCTTAAGGTATGTGCTTGGCATTTGCTGCTGGTTTGAAAGAGCCACAAGGTCAGTCTGCTGAGCAATTCCCATGGCCATCTCTGCCCAACCATTAGAGCTGCTGGCACCTACAACATCCCACGTCACAGGTACCCAGGCTCTACGTTGCTTTTATTATCCTGCTTTGCACCCACCAATCCTCCTTGATTGCAATGGCAATTTGGTGTCCATTTCCTTCCCCTGTCTGGTGCTCTGCAGGATACAGGGTGCTGTTAACCTTGGTTGCACACTGTTCAGCACGCTCACAAGCGATTTGGAAAATGAGGGAATAATGGTGAAGTCTGGCAACGATACAGAGCTATATGGGATATTAAAGACCAAATGTTGCAAAAGGACCTTCCAAGATAGACTAAATATGAAAACAATTAGGGAATTAAATTATATGTAACGAAACATGAAGTCATACACAGAGCAAAAAACAACCCTAATTTTACATACACAATTAAGGACTCAGAGTCACTATCACCTCTTAGTACCTTTAAGTAATCAGATTAAATTAGCAAAAGGCAAACTTAAAGCCAAACAAACCACACTTTCCTCCCTGAACACTGTCAAGTGTGGACCTCCATGCTACAGGACACCGCAAATGTCAAAAAGCTCACAGAGGTTCAAAACTAACTGTGTATATCAACAGAAAAGCAATCTAATGTGGATTATACAACCAGAAATATCATCTCTGGTTCAGGAAGATCCTGAGCTTGAAACTGCTGGAAGCTGGGAGACTCTTCAGTGAATTCATGATTGGCATCTTTTCACATCATCTTACAGACTGCAAGCACTGGCCAAAGCCAGGGATTCAAGTGTTGGGTGAGAGACTGTGGCCCAACCATTCTACAGCCACTGACACCTTTACCCCAAGCAGTCCTGCTGAACATACCTGATGTTCTCTTCCTCACTCTTTCCTGCTGTTTGTCTTCCTCTCTACATTTCCATAGTTGAAGCCCCACTGTACAAGGCACCCGTAGAACAGGTTCCAGCCAAGGACATTTCCAAATGATTTATGAATCCTGACCAACAGAACCCATTAACTGCATAAGGCTCTTTCGCAGTCCCTCCTCTACTCTCTTTGCATGAGGTTTTGTAAATGTGTCTGTAAAGCCACCTTTCCTATTTTGCTTACTTACACAAAGAAGGTAGAGCAATCTTTCATTTTCATTTCCCAATTATCTATTTTCTGTGGGCTGTTAATAACTATAATAAGACACATTTCTCCAAGAAAATGCAGTTAATGCACGGATGCAAATTTTAAAACTGACATTGCTCATCCAAGTGGAGGCATACAAAAAGTACAGGCTTACCCTTTTCTTGATGAAGCAGCCATAGTTTAAAGAAAGTAATTTGAACACTTATAAATAAGTGTTATTTTTCAAAAGATAAGCCTGGGATGGCAAAAAGCAAGTTCTTAAAGGAGTAGGTGGAGATTTAGCTGTGCATTTCCTGCTGTTATTAGCACAAGTCATGTGGTTGAATCCCTGAATAATGCTTTGAAAACACAGCTGTTAACATCCTTCTATAGAAAAGATGTAAAGATGGAAAGGGATTTCATAGCCAGCTGTCAAATTCTCATAGACTAAAGGAATCAGCTAATGATCAAGCTCCATCTTGAGCCACAAAACACTCAGACATTTCTGACTCTTACCATAGTAGGTCTAGACCAATATTTGAGACCAATCCTTTATTTCTACTTTTAACAGCTAAATCAGAGTTACAGTTCCTGATAAGAGTTTGCCACACTAAAGAAACTGTGCTGATTAGGGCTAAATCATGTTTTTTATGATCCATTGCTAAGGAAGGGTCTAACTCCCTGTTCCACTCTGCACGAAGACCATCCCGGGGATCCATGATTTTAATTGAGAGGACTTACCTGCTTCATGGCAGCCCCCTTTAGCAGGCCAGTGAGGAACAGCAGGACTACAATCATTTTTTGTTAGCCCTGTTGTTTAGTGAGGAAGCTCATAAGCAAGGGAGAAAGCTTGTGCAAGCAATGAAAAGGCAGTATTTTTGCAAGCAACCTTGGAATTTCTCCTGTGTCTGCTGCAGGAGTAACCAGGCCTGTGACACGAATGGGACATGCCTACCATGCTCCGAGCCATTACACCGGCATAGAAAGTTACAATAATTCCTTCCAACGCACAATAACGCAGAAGAAGAGTGTGGCAGCCACATTTGACAGGATACTGCTGCCCATTCTCCAATGGTCAGGTGGCTTTTAAGTGAAGAGGCAATATAAAGTAACAAATATCATAAACTACCTTCGAAACCATTGTAATTGTGTTTAATAGGATAACCTAAGTGTGCAGTCATTATCTTCAGTAATGATACTAGGAATTCAAAACAACCAGAAATAAATGTGGCTAGTTAAGCTTTGTCTCACTTAGAGCCCACTGCAGGATTACAAAGCATGCAGTAAACACAAGAACAGATACTCAGGGTATGACTATGGATTTATCTGACCTTACAAACTTTACTTTTCAGAGGCTAATAGCAAATTTTTACTTTTTCCTTAAGGAAAACTCCTTATAGGATGTTTATTCCTCTGCTATATACTCCAGGAATCAGCAGCTGAGGGATTTCTAGAAGCTCTATCTAGACCCTCAGGCTTCTTGTCACTGAGGGAAACTCTCATCCCTGAACTTGTCTGTTATTTTTCTAAATCTGTTTCCTGTCTATAGCCTCTGGCAACATTCCACAACTACTACTATGCAATGTATGAAAAAATACCTCCTCTTGGTTTCTTTCAAACATGCTCATATTATTGCATCAGAGGCACTTTCTGATTTCTGCACTGTAAGAAACATAATCGCCCCATTCACCTTCTCCGCAGCACTTGTGACAATGGAGACCTCTGTCCTAACTTCATTGCCACACTTCTTCAGCTGTCTCTGTCTATAAGAGCCTCTCCTAAAACAGGCCATGTTCCACATTTTCGATGAGACCTTTGCACTACTCTGAGCAACAACTCTACTGTGTCCAACCCTCTAATACTCACATTGTAGAAGGAACCAAGCATTGTAGTTCTTGTATTCAAACAAATGCCTCAGCTTCTCTAATCTCACAATACCAAACCAATCCTGACAGACAGCTGAGAGCAGAGAGCACACCCCCAGACTGACCTGCAGAGCAGCACTGACACACATTTGGGGGCCCAATTCACTCCAGAAATGGGAGTGGGGGAAATCTGTTCCCTGCTTAGCTCTAAAGGAGAGAAGGGAAACTCTCCTAGGAGGGTCATGCCATTCTGCTATGAAATGGTGGGATTCCAGAGGAGCTGTTCCTCAGTGGTACAGGATATCACCAGCAACTGGAGGTCTATACACTCATAAAACATCCGAGGAAGGTTTTTGTTTTTATTATTTTCCTCAGCAATTCTCAGAATGAGTAAGAGGCCAGTGACTCCAGGAAGCAACATTGCCCTCACACACATATAAATGTAGGCTGTGTTTGTTTTCCAAGACTAGACAGTGCTTATTAGACAAGATTAGATAGGCTTGTTTTAGCAAACTGGTGACCATTAACTCACCTGAAGGCAGTAGTCACCATTCAGATGGCAGACAGTGGGAACAGTTAAGCTGCTGAGCTTCACTAAAATGAAGCAGGATCAATTCCTTTTAGTAGAACAACTGTGTCCTTGGATATCCTGCAACTGCGCAGCTCTGTCATGGGGGAACTCACTGCAGGACCAGGGTCAGGTTCTGGTTATTACCTAAGAAAATGAAGAAATGTGGTATTTAGAAACAACTTTGCTTTTAAGTTTAGCACGAGCCAGTAGTAGCTCTTTCAAAATTAATGTGTAGTTTCTTTAATAGAGTGCTTGAAAGGGCTGTACAGTTTCCAATCATGGAGGTTTTTAAAGAGGAATTTACAAAAGGAGTCTCTGCATTCAAGCAAACACCACTGCTTTTCTGTCCCTAATCTCCCAGTATCAGGTAGAAGTTATTTGAACATGAGCATCTTTCAGAAGAATGGAAAAGCTTTCTTCCAGCTCCATGATTCTGCAACACAGGGAAATTATAGGCAACTACAATGAGGAGTGAACTCATGACAGTTCTGGCACTGTACTTAAGAGTATTGTTAGGATTGGAACATGCTTCTTGAACAGTCAGTGTCTAACACATTGCAGATATAAAAAAATTAAACACCACCAATAATATTCAATCAAGTCAAGTCCGCAAGAAAAACTCTTGTTATTTGCAGAGGAAGCCAGTATTTTTACTGCATCAGTGATTCCTATGGGTTATGCAAAAATATAGAAATATAAAACCAAGCACATAATATGGTATTACTGGAGTAGTAAACTAGTGTCTTAATAGTAAAGTAAAACCATAAAACTGATTGTTCACATTTAATGGTAGAATTTTTCGCATCAGAATTCTTTGAAATACAAGTGAGAAAAAAAGGAAAAAGAAAAATTTCACTCAGCATTTTAACTCAGCTTGGGTTGTACCCCTGATTTAAACAGAACACTGTCATGGCCAGGTAGAATTTTATGGAAAACTGACCCAGTGTTGTTTCTTCAAGAGCAGGACCCTCAGAGAAAATAACCAAAGGCATCATATTCAAGTGTGACAGCCACAATTTCTCCCCACCCCTCCCGAAAAAGAGCTCAGACAAACAGCAACATGAACTGCATTAAGTTTCAGATGCATCCATAATAAGAACATGGTATAAGAACACTGTTTACATAAGTATACTAAAGACTGCATACAATTTGCATTAGTGAATATAATTTTACAAATACAGTTAAACTTTAACATTTACCAGTGCAAATTGCTCCCCAAACATGAGGTAAATCTGCTAAGCAGCTACTTCACTGAAACAATCTTTGGAGTTTACGTGTTCTTCTCCAATTAAAATATCAATTGACACAGAATAAGCATTACCTCAATGGCTACTTTAATCTGCATGCATTGGGTTTCTGCTGTAACTTTGATATATTCATGGGCATAAGTAGACAAGCTGAACTCCTCTGCCAGTGGCTGAAGGGAAATCACACCAACACTATGCGTTCACTGCTTGTGATTGAGACCTGCCAATGCACCCAGACCGGGCAGCGTTTTTTAGGCAGAAGACAGTACTCCAAATCTACTGACGTCCAAACACCCAGACTCTGGGAACCACCGCAGTCTATAGCGGCAGAGAATGAAGAGCTTCCTGCCCTGGTGACGAGCCTTTCTGTCTCTGTAGGTCACTGCAGCTTAAATGAAATCAGTTTAGTCCTGCCTGTACACAGAAAATCTGGACCACATTTTGATACCAGGCCTGAGCAGAGGCCTCTTGGAGGCCAAGTATTCTCAACAGCATACACAAGAGAAACATTTCAATTTAGAGCAAACTAACTGAATTGGGTACAATAAGGTTTGTTCTTTTAAAAGATCATTTATAAAATCCAGGTCTGTGATTATAGTTACTTCAGTTGTTATTCTGGTCTACTTAATTTGCTTGTGTCTCCAAATTTATTTGTTTAGCAATCTATTAAGCAACAGGCAGCTTTCAAACTATTGGTCTGAATCAAGAAATCCAAAAATGTTTTAATCAAGAAGATTATAATCCCAGCTCTGGCCAAGATGCTCTCTGCCAGGACAGAAATGGCTTTATCATACATGCAAGTTTTTCTCGAAACGGGAGCTCTGACCTCTCCCAAAGTCACTCAGCTTCACTATGATAAAAATTAGTACTATTATCTTTATCTTCCCCATTTTGCATAGTCAAGACAGAGAGAGATTTTAAAGCAGCACAAGTGCTAATTCCGATTTTCTCTACAGTGCAATGCACGACAGAGTAAATTGCTACATTTTTGGCACAAATATTTGGAAAATGCTGTTATAGTACAGGAGATCAGTTGTGGCATTAACACCACCTGATAACCACAGCGCCAAAGAATTCTGTAAATGTGAAGCATATCTGTGCAAGCTTTGTGTTTGTTAATATGGGTATATGCTTCATTTAAGCTTTGTACTGCTGGTGAGCACTCAAAATATTTCCCTCAGTTTTTATATTTATATGTATACAAAAACTGAGGGAAATACTATATGTGTGAAATATTATGCATATATATATAAAACCTGAGCTAAATATATGTGCACCTGGAATAGTATAAATATTAAAAAGTATGGCTATATGGACAACGTACGTGCATTGTACATCTGACATTCAAGTTATTCTTGCCGTGCACAATTTAAAAAGATGACTTTAAAACCATCCTGATCCCTAGATGGTGCTATTTACTGCAGTAATGAGACAACCACAACTTACTACCAGTACACCCAGTACTTCAGGGACAAAAATTATTTCTTGGTTCAAAATTCTGTAAGTTGAATACAGATACTAAAAATGTTGTTTTATACGATTTGCATTTGCCACGTGCCTTGAACCTGAGGCTCTAACTTCCTCATTTCCTGTAGATTATAAGAGTAATTCCATTAAAGCGGTAGAAATGAAACCAGGGTCAGGCATTGTCAGTCCACCAGGGATTGTGAGTAGTACCAACATCTTCAATCAGCTTCATCTCCCTCCAAGCACAGCTGCCATTCAGTCTTCCTCATCCTTCACAGAAATGAGGGTTACATAAAATTTGTCAGCCCTTCCTCTTGCCCTGGCCTGCATCCCACAGCCGGCACCTCCCAGGGAAGCTCTGTCAGCAGGGCCAACAGTTTGTGCCCAATCTTGCAACCCCAGCCCTCAGCTGAGATGTGCTACACCAGATGGACCAACATGAGCTCAGGGATTTGGGCGTCCAGCCCCACTGCACCCCACGGATGTGCCCAGCAGAATTTGGTCATCTGTTACACTTGCATTACATCTGGAGTGACTCCAGTCCTGGCAGTGGAAGTGCTCTTAAGTTAGCTTGCACCTCTCCCACGAGATTTAGGTCACCACAATTTTAAGAGTGGTTGAGGAAATGGTGTTGAACTAAGGCGTATTAGGACCAGATTTCCCTCTGGCTCCCACACAGACTGTGTAAGTGGGTTTGGGTAACTCATAAAATCTCCCAGGGTGGGATCCAAATTTCACTGAAGTTGGAAAGAGTTCCTTTATTAGCTTTAAGTAAGTTTTACAGGGGACATTTTGGCTTCTGTTCTTTCCCCATAGGGTGGAAACGTGCCTATAACTGCACAACAAAGAAAAAAAAAAAAAACCAATACTGAAGTTTGTCAGGCTAGTGAATACTAGTGAATAAACAGGAAGACCTAAATAAAAAATATTATTATTTATTGTAATTTGTTGTGATTCTCTGCCTTTATAAAATAGTGGCTACATCTTCCTAGTTGCTTACACATTTTGTTCCCATAAAAGTAGTATTTGAGCACCTCACAAATATCAGTGCTTCTCTAAAACTACGACGGGTTTTTTTAGGGCTTCTGAAAGTTATTAGATTGACAGCATGTACTAGTAACTGTCTTAGAACAGACAGATGCACTGCATATATCTCTTCCAATACACTTCACATCAGATGCTCCAGGCATGAATTTCTTATATAAAAAACAGTAACTGTGATGATCTGTCAACAAAACTTTAGGTGATGTTGTGATAAACAACTGCCCACCACAGCCTAAGCTGGGAGTCTATATTTGAACTCCAAGCATAAATACATCCTTTACCCACTGAACTTTAGAAAGAGGTTTCACAGATCTCTGTTCCAGCCTTCACTTCAGCATGTAATTCGTCTTTACACATCGGTGTTTCCTAATAATCTAGCCTGACATTTTGAAAAGCTCCTGAAGGTTTGTCATCAGAGATGAGAACCCCCACATTCCTTAAGCATGTTCGAAAACTTCTGGTTAAGTTACAAACTTGTCATGATATACAAAACTCATGACGAATACTGTTTAAAATTTTCTGAAGAAAAGGGTGCCAAATGTTAAGCCCATGACAATGCCAAAGATCTGAATTAGATGAGAAAGAGGAGGAGTATCATGTTAGAAAAGAGAGGCTAGGATTATCTTTGCAAGGTAGCAGGAGGGAATCCTTCATGGGAATTATACAAATTTAGTGTGGAGGAAAGATCAGAAGAAAGTCATAGCTGTACCCCCCTGTTTGTGCAGCGATTTTGGGAAGAAGGATAGACAGAGGCTAAGAAAAAAAGCCATTACCCAATTGGCACATTGCGGATTAAAAAAAAATCTCCAAATGGACAGGCTTAATTTCAATTTCAGGAGGAAATCAAAAGGCACATCCCTGACCCAATGGTTAATCCCTAACAGATTTCAATTTCCTGCCTCAGAGTCAGGGCATTAAGACTCTTCAAAGGAAAAGCCACCAGAATTTCAGCAGAGGTGAACGTGTCCCGTCCCAGCTTCATTCTTGGCAATGGTGAAGCTTTTCTGGCTGTGTGCCACAATTCCGTGTCGTCCCCCCGCCACCAACAATCAAACCATCACTCTTTAGCAAATACCTTCCACTGAAAATTTCAGTCTCTTGATGTTCAAAGATCACGGACAGTACGAGCTTATCAGGGAAGTGTCTGGCAACATTATTCGACAATGTTGTCAGCTGTCCTCAAGTAAGCCCTGGGTTGAAGCATCAGGATGCATTTTCTATACAGACACACACGTAACTTATAGTAACTCTGAGCCCTCCAAAAGACCAACAACAATACTAAGCTCTTTGCATATTGGAAAGAGTTTTAAAATATTGTGGCACTGATTAACAGACAACCATAAGAGAGTATTTAAAAATATCAAGTCACCGAGAAGCCTAGCTTTTAAATAGAATAAAGCTGCATGAAAATCTATCCCTACATCAGTCAGTCTTTTAGCAAGATATATTGGCAAAGAAGCTGAAAACAAAAGACCTTCTCCTGATTAACAGAAGTGACTGAAATACTCTTCAGTTTTATCCTTTGAGAATTATTTTAGATGCCATTCTCCGCACTTTTTGGTGACATCCCAGCCTTCAAAGGAATGCTATGACAATTCATTGCTAAATGACAATGGAATTCCTCTGTAATTGCACATTACATGCATCCACACTAATACAAGATAATTTCATTAGGGCTGTTACTATAATGAATACCAAATACAAAACGTGGGTCCAGAGATCATTTTCCTAATCAGAAGTATCAGACCCCAGGAACTTTCAGACAACAGGGCTATTAAAATGTAAATAGTTCCTTCGAAATTTAAATTGCCATTTTCAAAAACAGATGTTCTTCTTGATCATTCCCTGCACAGATTTCCAAAAACTGTACTCACAATTGCTAACTGAAAATCAACTCGATATTAGCCTCAGAAACTCTTCCTACTTTACATGAACAGTTTCATTAGAAAACACTGCTACATTTTATCAACTTGCAAATGGTAACACTCCACACTGATCACTTTTGATGAGGTGATTTAAAACTAAGAAATAAGAAATTATAATATAATGCATGCACATTTCTCTCGACCAGCCTAAAACTACGTGCTGTGTTAGGACAGGAAAATGTCTGGTGTAACCTAAAAGCACTGGACAAGCTGGACAGAATACTGCGTGTACCTGATAGTTTAAGACATCACTTTAAAAACATGGAGTTGAAAGTTGCAGAATTTCAACGTTATTTTCCATCTCTTCAGCTAGAAGTCAGGAAGAAAACTTCCTATTGCCACAAGAGAGAACAGGTTCAAATTAAGGTTACTGTGGTCTGCAGTAAGTTCTAACAACAAAAGTTGCACCATATGTGAATGGGACACATGTAACACACCTAACACATTTATATAAGCAGGTACACTCCAGCTGAAGAGGACAGTAGATGAGGAGACTGTGCCATATGCTCTTTGTATGAAGTCGATGCTAGAAATCCAGTCTAAGGAGCTTTATTTTTATGAAGTGCCCCAAGACACTAAAATCTGGCACAATCATTCTGCAGGCCACACTAAGACATGATTCTGGCTCCCCGTTGCTTTTAGTCCATTATGTGTGTTATTTAATATAATCTGCAGAGCAATAGTTCTTTTAAGTTTTACTTTTGTTAAGCACTGCTTTTCCTCAGACATCAGTAATTACAGCCTTCTAAGGCACTTCATCAAGAGTGACTTTTTATTGCTTAGCTTCCCTATCAATGGAAGAACTGAGCTCCCAGTGACCTTTGGGCTGATCCTTAACATTCCTGCTTCTTACAGCATAGGCACTTCTGAAAATTAAATCTTTAACTGTGCCTATACACAATATTTGCTTTAAAGGACAAAGGTTTGATAGGGGTCCACAATCACCAGTTCTCTGTGCCCCCAAAATAACTTGAGTCCCAGTCTCCATGGTAACAGATACCACCAGTGAGCCCCATCAAGTCTTTTTTACTGACAAGATGAACAGGAAAACCATAAGGCTTCTATGAAATCTCTCATTACTGCCAAAGTCTTACATCTCCTTTAATCCTCAGTTAATGGTGTGCAGTAAAGGGTGCTATGCCTACACACAGTTGTGTTTAAAATACCATCCTGTGCTTTCATATTATAATGCTGGAAATGCTAAGAACAATTCCCTTAAATGTCCCATAGCATTAAAAATCGACTGAGGCACACATCTGACTCTACTCTATACCCTGAATGTAGTATAGAAGTCTCTAAAAGTCTCTGTAACTTGTTAGACCTGGTGGAAACTTGCTGCTCCATGTGTTCTCAACTTCATGAGAGTCATTCAGTTAAATAAATAAATAAATCAGTAATAAGTCTTCTCACCTACACAAGAAACAGTCACTTTGTATCAATAGGCACTATACAGAGTAAGCAAAGCAAAGCTCCTAGCTTCCGCAACAGTCCCCTTTCCTAGAAGAAGAAAGCAGTTATGAACATGTTTTCCAAATTTACCTGTGGAGCCTTTCTACCACTGCAGCTTTCCCCAGAAGAGAACTGGCCCCAGGGCAGAGGTGCAGCCTCTCCTCCGCCAGAGGAGTTGCAGCACCTGGCACAGCTCGTCCAGGCTTCAGGTGGAGATTAAGCAGGCAGCTGAGCTGCCGTTCAAACCTTTTACTCAGCCAGACAAAACTCTGCAGCAGAACACACTAGCAGTTTCCTTTATTTTCTGGACAAAGTCTTGGTAGCCCTTAAAAAAGCAGGTACTGCTTTTGGTGCTTTGGAAAACCCCAGACTGCAAATTAAAGTTTTAGTCAGAAGAACATAACTTTTCATTGATTTTAACTGTATATGCTACCACAGTAGCTGCAGGTTAAAATTTAAACAAGAACTATATTGCTATGTCTAAAAATCTCATGATCTTGCTTAATTTCAGCCAAAACGACAAATGTCAAACAGCCACTACATGCCGTGAAGTCTTGTTCAGCTCAGCAGCACCTCAGCAATTTCTCTGGAATCAGCAGATCCTGGGTAATGCTCTTTGCTTGCCACTGCCGTACGTCCTGCTGTTGTTTAAAGCATGTGCCTCCTAGAAAGCAGCATGAATGGGCATCAGCTATGCAGCTACATGTCTCCCAGGCAGGGATCTTTGTAACGCTGGTCTTCTTTGAAGCCATCTCCCCATAGAATGGCCTGTGGTTCTACTGCCGGAGGCAGGAGAAGACATAGGACAAATCTGGCTGTATAGCATTTGCCCTTAGGAAGAAATACAATGATCCAAACTCTAAAAAGCCATTAATTCCCAATTTCAGATCTCTAGCTCAAGTTTAATAAAGGCTCTCAGACTGTGCTACATAATTCACATGACAATTCACAGACAGAAGCCTCTGCACAAAGTTTTTCTTGGCTTAAAAGGTACAGGAACAAATCCTCAGGAAATAAACTCTAAATTGAGAGACACTGGGAATGACTACTTGGGGGGCCTTTCTGGACTTCCTAAGGCATTAAGAACTCAAACATCTTTGAACAGTTGTTTAAGAAAGAAAACAGACAAAAAATATAACCAGAAAGAAAAGAAGAGAACCAACTTATTTTTTTCTTTTTTTTTTTAACTTGACTCACTTTTGCACGGAAAGAGCAGCAAAACCAAACAAGAACTCACAAGCAACATAAAATGACCTACAAGATTTAAGCAGTCTCTCCTGTAATTCATCTGTTGCATTCATTTAGACTATAAATTCCAAAAGGTAAATCCCTTTCCTTACCATACATCTGTTCAGCGCTCAGCATCGCAGGAGCTCCATCACACTAGTAGTCACCAGGCTTGGGTATCACACAACTGAATCATGGCAGAGTTTCCAGCCTCTTCTGTCTCTCTTGGACTAAATGAAAGAAACAAAAGAAAGAGACAACATTTTCACATGCCCACTCTTGACACAAAATACAGTCCCTAGCTAAAAAAATCCAACAAACCTAAACACCAAAACAACCAACCAACTCCAGAACATTTACTGTTTTCCTTTGCTTTCACATCAACAACTAGGTTCTATTATTTCTTACTTTCTTTGAAAAAGCTTAAATCTCAGCCACCAAATGTATTGCGAGAGAGATGCATTGATCAATGCCTTTCAGACTAGCAGCCAGAAAAGAGATACGATATATACTGTTTAAATAAACACTTATTAAAAACAAAACCCTTCTGTTCGTAAATGGAAATGCTTGGGTAAGGGTTGTCATATCTGCTGTGAGTCCATTTCTATGATAAGCAAAGCTAGTCTTTCTGATTTGAATTCAGTTAATGATAATCCACAAGGTTTTTAATCTAAGTGCCTCATTCATCATTTCTACGTTACCTGAAGGTGCAGTCAAAAGCAGAGAAGAGATGTCATTAAAGCAGATGTGTTCTATATTGTCCTTTTAATGTACACTCAGCTCATTAACTTTGATTGGTGTCCCAGTGTGGGTCAGCTTCAAAACGATTAATATTGCAACCCTTTCCCTAACATGCACCAGATCCATCATTCACTTCATGCTACTTTTTGTAAAAAGAAGATTTATGTCTTGGCCCGTATTGTTTGTTTTTAAACCCCTTCTTTTGCTGTACTCTGTTATTAAGCACCTGGAAGGATCTGGCAAGGTTTGGCACAGCTAGGTGGGGACTGTCCTCCTGCAGCGACCACAAGAAAGAACCATTTATTTCACCCATGTTTTAACAGGCATTTTTTTTTCCTGGGACTTTCCAGAAAAATGAGAGAAACCACATGAAAAATGACCAGCTTGCTTACTTATTGGATGAACGACACTGATCTGCTTGCAAAGGTCCAGTGACTTCTGAGTCTGGAAAACCTCCCTCACATATATTTAATCTATCCCGACTGTCAGTTCTGCCATCTTCTAATAATATGGTCCAAAACATTCCAATATGATCCTTCATCTTCATCCAGTTAAACATGATTCAATTTGTGCCTGCCTTCTAGGTGAGTATTTCGGTTGAGTTTCTTTATGATGGGCATTAAAGTCTTGAAGAATACAAAGAGTTAAAACCCAAGTACAATAGAATCTTACTCTTTTCTGCTCGCTGACTCAGACAACTTAGTGTTGGCCTCTGCTTTTCCTTTCGCTATTGGGCTTCTGGTTTTTATTTCTATGCATTTATCACATTTAGGGCACACATTTTCTCACACTTTTTCTAAAGCAAATGCACTCATTTTCAGGGAGACACCTCAGCAGCATATCTGAAGATTTGTACAAGCAACAAACATACTGCAGAAATGTGAATCTTCAATAATTCAGAAGTGATATGGCTCCAGCCCCTTCAGATAACTAAGGGCCCACTGCACTTTCAACTGTATCTAAAAAAGCAGTTGCATGGAACAGTTCAGAAGCCTGACATGAACATCAGGATTGGTAAGACGCTCCACTTGAAGGTACTGAAGAACTTTCTGTGAGACGCAGACAAATCCAGCTAAGGTTTACTAAGCTACGGGATGTGTAGGAGTCACCATTTGTTTATGTGTGGAAAGTCCCCTCGGCTTCATTAAAGTCACTTGTAAGATGAATTGTGTACTCCTACTTCCCTGCATTTATTTTTCTAAAGGCTGCAATTTGTACTGCTACAGCAGAATTGAATTAAAATATACTACAGCTTTTAATAACACTTTATTTCATATTCTGCCAAGCTAGACAATCCCTTCTCGTGGCTCAAGCCAAGTAAAACAAAATGTACCTAGGGTCCAATTTTCAGCTCATCCTAAAATCTTTTTTCAACTAAAGTTTTTAAGGAACAGTTGGTCACTTAGAGATAGTAAGTCAATTGCAACTACAAACAAAGAACTCAGATACCTCAAGTACTTGGCTTATACCCAAGTAATTACAGGTTGCAAAAAATTTGCAAGGGTGTAAGAAGATGATCGTGTCTCAGCCTCACTCTGACCACTCCAGATTTAAACATGTAAAGCTTTATTATAGTATACAATTGAAAACACATACATATGGTCTTTCACCTGGCAGATATCTATGTAAGCAAGGACAAAGCAAGGTCAATAAGGACAAAGAGATTTTGGGAAGAGATAACAGGGAAGGTTGAATGTTTGTTGTAAAATAAATGGTGACATATGCCTCCCAGGTTTCTGGGACTGAAAGGACACACACAAGCCATATTCCCTGCCACCTGCTCCTAACCACACACAGAGAAAATGAGGTCAGGAGCCAGTATACCTTGACAACACCATCTTTTAATGCCTCAAAGGAGCAGGTTGTTCTTTGACTTTCCTTTTACAGTAATTGTTGTGCCAGAGACTTGCTTCATAATTATCTTGTATTCACGGGGTTTTTTTGTCCTCTTTGACTCCACACAGAAAACTGGCTGTTGATTAGAACTTTATTCAACCATCCCTTGGTATCCAACTCATCTGAAGCATGAGAAGATAATTTAATTTTCACTCTTCCAGTCCCACAAGCTACACTCTGGGGGACAAGAGGAAAGAAAGCAATATGTGGGTCTTAGTTATTCTCCTTGTTAACTTCACTAGTGATGCAAAAAAGAGAGATGAACTATGAATGAATGCTGCCTTTTGCTGAGCTTATTCTCATCGGCTTACACTTCCTTTACACGGAGGATACTGTCATTTTAGTCGATTATGAGTTTCTTACATTGAATATGTCGCCTTGTAACACAAAAGTAGCAGCAGAACACGGCTAGTCACTAAAATATCCCAGTGTTTCATTATCCAACACTCAGTCAAAGGGGTCATAAACCCCTATTTTCACCAAAAGGAAAGCAGCTCATTTTGTGGTGAGATGGAGGGGAATATAACCAAAGACAGACCCTATGAAACGCTACATCGAACTCATTTTGCAGTGAGAGGATCTGACACAAGAAATCTCAGATTCAGACAGAAAACAGACAGCAGGTATCTCAATCCAGTAAATAACTGGACATAACGATGAAAGAGGGTAATGTGTCCCAGCAATGAGGCTACAAAATTTCTGCTTTCATTTATATTTGATAGTAAGTAAAGAACATTTTATCTGTGGAAGTTTTTCAGCAAATCCACTCCATGTGGACATACAAAAGAGAAATGGCTTTGCTATCAACAGATTAAAAGAAGTGTTTGCTAAAAAAACCCCTCATGTAGGGCTGCGAGTTTTGCAAACCTTTCCGTTTGTGTTGAACAATCCCAGTGTCCATGTTTTCTGCCAAATTCTACCATATTCCAATTCTGCACTTTAAACTATTTTTTCCATTCTCAAAAAGACTGGCAGAAGTTTGTTGCAAAACGAGTCAAGTCTGAGACTGAAAGTCATACTGTAGGGAAGAGATCACAATTCTCTCTTTTTTTTAAATAATGTTCTTATAATTCACAAAAACTCTGTCAGAAAGGCATGTGTACGGTCACTGCTTGGTTTATGCAAATTATGTTCATCTTTTCTTCTGTAGAACTGCTGCAATAACTTCAGAATGGTACATTATCGTCTATGATTACAGAAACTGAGCTCTGTTTTGGTGTCTTCTGAGTTTCAAGTACCAACCAACAAGACCATGCAAGTAAATATTAATCAGCAGAAAGCAACTGCTGTTGAAGTTGAAGTGCTCTTGACTTAAGATGTAGATAACAACTGAGGTAGCAAATCTGACGCTTACTGGAAATTAGAATTGTGCATGTTTACAAAAGTGTCAGAGACAACTTCATAATGCCACTGGTTTGATACGGAGTTTATATTTGTTTCATCTTTCAGAGGTCAACTCAGGAACATCAGACAGTGCACAAAGGAGAACTATCAATAAAGAGAATAACCCGAGGCCTTCTAAAAGCATCTGCAGGGTGATCCTATAAAATCGTATTACAATTTTTAAGATAGACCTTCAAATGAGAAAAAGTTGGCCAAGATAAATGAAATCAATAGCACTATTTTGGTTTCACCATACCTCAAAATTTCTCTCTGTTTTTCAAAATAAAACATGACAAATTCCTTGATATGCATAGTAATTGAATAATCAGCTAATAGCATGAAATAGATATCCAGTGATATATGCTTGTATGTTCATTAACAGTGAACATTTCCTGATACAAGTGACTGAGAGCAATACCAATTTGATAAATAATCTAAACCCAACTTTCTTCTCCCTTTCAAGAGACTGAACATGAAGAGATTTCTGGACAAAAAACAAACACTCCCACTGCCCCCCCCGTCCCCCCCCGAAAAAAAAAAAACCAACCCACAACAGAAAAACCTTCCAACATTCAACAGTGATTAAACTAAAAATAAAATGTCTGTTCAAAAAGACTAGCTTGAACATGTGATTATGAGGAAGTTAATTTCCTGAAATTTATAGGCTCTTGTAAAACCTATAGATGCACATCATGACTTAGATTAACTTTATTTCAAAGTGATATTGCCCAGAACGAAGGAGTTGTAGTTCTTTAATATCTTTTGGACTTGGTGCTTAGTGTTAAACAGGTTTTATGGACAGAAAAAATAATCCACTAATTTAACGTCTAGTCACTAACCTTGTCTTTGGTGACTGTTTAATATAAAGTGAATAAATAACATTATTAAAAAGGGCAAATGACAAAGTAGACCCACATGTGTTTTAATTTTCCTTTCTAGCTGCAAATTATGGGAGCTACCAAACGGCTGGCTCTCTGTAAGTTAACATCTTCTATAATACATACATGCTCCCCAGAAAACATACTGCCTTAACGTACACTTAGACTTTGATCAACTCCCCACAAGGCTTGACACTGTAAAATACGCAAAGCACGATTTCCAGTTGAGACAGTCCCACATTGCCCAATAACTCACCCCCTTTTCTGCAGTGACCACTATTTCAAAATTCCGTAAATTGCAACACATTTCTTTTCAGATGTATGTTTAAGACATACTTTGTTCAATTTTTCTTCACTGCTTGACCTTGCTCTGTATCCAGCCTTAACGTACTTACTGAGCACCTCAGACAGTGAGCACTGGTAAAACATAACTAATATGACTAATGACATAACTAATAACACAGGAACTTGGCAGTTTTGTTTTATTATGTATCATTTCTACTTATCCTTTTAACTGGCATTTATTCTTAAAAGACATGACATGCCATAAAAGCAGCTCAGTTTCCAAGTGTCTGTAATGACAGTTTGAACTCCGGTAAATGACAATCATTTAGACTAGGTACGAATTTCTGATCAAATCAGCTGGCACTCTTGCTGCTGATTTCAACAAGATCAAGATTTCATTCTACCCCTGTTGGCTAACATGATTTAAAATGTGGGAAGGATTATTATAGTGATGAGCTATCATGTGGCTTAGCAAGTTTCCTTGCTATAAGGTCACCACAGATATTCTTCAACTGGATCTACATACATTAAGATCCTCTTTCCCCCTGGGGCAGTTAAGGGGACATTTTTTCTAATGCGTTGTTGTTCCTCTGAGCACGGAGCAGCCTCACAACAGCCAAGAGAGTTTGCAGCATAAAGCACTGATCACAACTGCACTTAAATTCAGGTCACATTCTTTAGTTTTGCTGTGCCCATGAGGACTGGATATTTTTGATAAGGAAGACGGTGTAAGATTGATATAATCGGTTGGTTCTATCACCCTGTGATTTAGACAAAGTCTCTTGAAGCCTGTATCTTAATTCTCACACCAGAATGCCTTTTATGCTTGGCACTGTATATGCACAAATAATCCAAGCCTTGGGAAGTTTGCAAGCTGGAAAGATGAGCCAGTGGGTAAGAATGGAAAGAGCTGCAGAGAGGTAACAGCATTTGTCAAGGTCACACAATCCTGCAGTGCAGATATGGAAAGAAAACAGAAATTATACCAGGCCCACCTGCTACTGATCTTCAGGCTAGGACAGAGCAGCTCCATGGACCATGGAGGGCACGGTCTCAGTGCTGGGAGAGACCACTCCTCCACTTTCCTAACTTCAAGAATTTAAGAAATATTAGCCTCGATACATAAACCCTTGTAAGGTAATTCTTCAAGGTTTAAAAAAAGCCTCCAAGAGGGAAATGTGTAAAGATCTGTCATAGCAGAAAACCTTCCCAGATTAATGAGAAACCTCTGTCTGTAATACAGTAAGGGATTTCATCTGGATCACACTGATTGCCCTTAAATGAAATCATCAGGCTGGTCTCTCCTCCAGACTGTATGGCAAGCCTGACAACCAATATATTTCCACTGAAGAACAAACCACAATATAAGGACAGAATTTAACAGAGTAATTTCCACTGTAAAAACAATTTCCTGGCCTATGAAATCACCAACTTTTTACTAGACAGAGATGATAGCCAAATGCAGTGTGTGCTTATTTATATTGGGAGTTCCAAGAAATTTCACCATCTACAGACGTGATATGAAGAGATTTACGTTATCTGAACATGACAGCAGCATAGACTGAAAACAATAGAGGCTGCAGTCCTTCTAAGAATGCCTGGAAATCCTTTGCCCCATTTTTCCTTAATTTTGGCTATTAACCTGATGTGCTAACATGCCTTGGTATACAGTCTCAAAGGACTATGTCCCCTGGTAGTACAGAAGAGCAGAGCCTTACTAAGGACACTGGAATGGCATCTATGGCTTGGCATGGTCCAATATATACAGAGAGGACACAGGCCAATGGAAAGGGGCTTAGCAGCACTGTCCTGTCATGTTTGCCAGGAGCAAAGTGCCGCAGCACAGGCCAGCCTCCAGCCCACAGCAGCTGCCAGGCACCGCCAGCCTGAAAATGCGGCTCAACAATCTGTTAAGACTTTTCCATCCCAGTGTATCAATTAGAGTTGCATACGATATATATAGCCCCTTTGGTAAGCTTTCGTTCAACAGTGAAGAAAATTTACAGAATTGTGCCTAAGTATATTGGTTAAGACCCATATTGTTTTAGGTTTATTGGCAATTTGCATTTACCTAGATATACTAAATATTCAGTGGAATTTTGTGAAGAAAAGTTTTAACATTTAGACAGAATGTGCAATATTTGACATCGCAGTAAACTGCACATTCAAGATGCAAGTTTTCTAATAATCTTGCTTGCTCTTCTGGTCCACACACTTCATAATATACTCATTCAGCTCTTGATATGGCATTTATGTTAATTGAAGGTACAGTGAAACTATCAATAAAGACAAATGAGGACAGTCTTGTAATTAAAGAGCAGATTTGGGTCCAAATTGAGCCCAAGTCAAACAAAGACCACAGAGATCCAGTCTTAAGAACTTAACAGGCTTCAAAATCAGATTCTACTTGTCTCAGCTTTGCCACTAATCGGCTTTGGCACACAGCAGCTGACAGCAAGTCACATCAATCCAGATTTTCAGAAGAACTTGACCACGTAAAAGGAACCTGAGGCAGAGACTTCTGTGCTCCATTTGCAGTGCAATTCTCAAAATCGCATATAAAGTCCAGAAAAAGTCTACTAGTAAAATATTCTGTACCCCGAGTACCAAATTGTACTTCTGAATCTCCTTAGAGCCACCCAGACCTGATTGGACTCCAGAAGACAGATGTATCTCCATGCAAGTTCTTAGACACTCAGTGAACCTCTAACACAAACTAGATCAGCAGACTTGGCATAAATGTTGCAGCAGCCAATGTTTTTTACCTTAGTAAAATATAAGCAAAGAAGAAGAGTATGTGGCTGTAGAACTAGGTGCCTCAACCCCCTTTATATCAACAGAACATGGGTTACAACATTCTGCTAAAATTTGGCAGTCATGGACACTTCCTATGTTTCCAAAGAGCCAGATCACCATGAGTAAAAGGTTAATATGAATTGAGGACAACTATGCTAGAAACTGTTCCACCTGGAGTAAAACAGATTCTCTGCAAAAAATATATGTCTGACTCTGCAATCTTACTGGGCACCAAAACTTTCTCACTTGAGCAACCAACAGTCACCTGCGACAGGGAACGGATTGAGGCCTGGAGCAGTTGAGCTGATTAACGGAGACAGCATTAGCCTAAGTATTCTGCTAGTTTTAACGGAAGCCGTAGATTCAAACAACCTGCACGCTAAACCAGCCTGAAAAAAACTCCAGCAAGTGACTCAGGGGAACAGGGATCATGAATGCAGCCTGAGTGCTCACCAGCACTGCTCTGGTACCACCAGCAGCTTTTCAGCAGAGCCGCAGCGTATTGCCAACAGCAGTCACTCCGCGACTCTCAGTGAGCTTTCGGCAAAACAAGCTTGATGTTTGCTGCACTCACCCGCAGGGAAATACTGCAGCACAGACACGCAAGGTGCTTGCAAGAATTCAGAATATGCCTTGCACAACCAAGAGCAGTCTCAGTGTCCAATTTAACTTTGGGCCACTGCTTGTGGGCTGATTAGGAGGTGCGAGTCCTCAGAAGGATGAGCACTGCAGCTCCTGCCCTTCTGTCCACGTCTCTCCACACCAGCAGGACAGAGGGTCAGATGTGGGGCAGCGGGGATGTTAGATGTGTACTGTGATTTCTAACCTAACACAGACCAGAAAGAATGAATCTCCTTGAACAGGAGATGCTTAGTTTGTGCAGCTTTCTAAAGATACTCTGGACTTATGACTACTGACAAAATATATGGGGGTTTTTTGTTGTTGTTGTTGTGTTTCTTTTCCTCTTGAAAAGAAGATATCTAAGACTCTCCAAGGCCTGTGAATATGATAGAACCTGCCTCATCCATTCTTAGTTCTCTAAAGCATTTACATGCTCTAGACAAGTATTTCATTAGCTCCACTGCAGGCTGGATCAGTAAAGCCAGCTTACCTGGAGCAATTCAACTAACAAGTGGGCTGCCTTTACCAGCAGGCAACTTTATGATCATTTATGTAGTATTCCTTTTATTCCATAAAAAGTATACCTGGAGAAAACAGAGCATTGCAGTAATATTAAATCATTGGTCTCCACTATGGTAAAAGCTTTAATGGCAGGCAGTGCTGAAAGATTTGGAGAAATAACAAGGGTTTTTGTTTGCACAGTTTACTGTTCCATATTTCAGCCTGACAGTCTGGAGAGAAAAGAAAACAGAAAAGAAGGTAAATGTGAACAGAAAGCTCAGAGAAAAGTTAACTTCCATCTTTCTTTTGATGAGACTGACACCCAGCAAGAAGGAAAGTTAAATATCCTTTCAGAAGGAGAATCTGTAATTTGCTGCAGGGAAATAGTCAACATCAACAGGAAAGGGATAATTTGCAAGATTAGGGTTTGTTTGGCTTTAGGGCTTTCCGTGCCTTGTTGACATCCTCCTGTGTCAGTTTGCTGTGGCCACAAAACTATTGCTGACATCTTGTGACACACTTTTATATATAGAGAGATATATATATATAGTCTTTTCTGCCCATAGTTCACCAACAGTATAAGTAGCTTAAGTAATGTTACAGACCTTCCATTTCCTATGAAATACATGAGCTATAAAATTATTCATGTTCTTTGTAGTTGGTGGCATTCAGTATAGTATGTAATATGTAAACACAAAGAAACATTCCAAATAAAATCGGAAACTACACTGTTAATGCAAAATAAACATAAACATCTTTAAGGACCAATTTGCTATTAATAATGCCGAGGGGCATCAGAACAGTCAGAATATTCAAGTCACAAAAGCTGCAATAAAAATCTTGAGCTCTTTTTCTGGTCCAGCTACTTGGACTGTGAAATTCCTGACTTTAAATGAACAATTGCGTGCTGTCATGCTTCTAAAAAATTAAAAATCGATGAAGTGGATCAAATGCTTTTTACCAAAAGTAAAAATAACCCCCCTTGTGATATTTGGTAACTCATCAGAAAAGGTCAAGTGTTTCATGCAAATCAAACAATTATAAAGAAACCTTCTGCCAGTCCTTAAGCTATTCAAATGTAAAGATAATGCAGCAGGGCAGGTTTTTTCCTTGCTTATCAAAGTTCGGTTTTGTTTAAAACCTTTTTGTCGTCCTGGTTACCACAGCTTTGGGCTTCGACCTGGCTTCCTGCAGTTGTCCCCATTAAAATATAAAAAAAACATCGCTGCTTTGATTTATAGCTTGTTCTAAGCTGAGTGAACTAAACAACGTCATCTCTTGTATCAGCTGACAAATTCTAGAGGTCTCATTTTACACTGTGTTCAAAGCCCAAGGTATAAGCATGTATATTTTTTTTCTATAGCTGGATTCTCAGCCAGAAAAATCCAAGTATCAACTTTGCAGTCAGTATAGCTCAGCCTATTCAATGTTTCCCATCTAAAGCCATCTCCCCCCATGCACTACCCCACCACTGCACTTGACATGTGACTTGAGCTCAGCAAGGACAGGGTTAACAGCAACTTTGAGGCATTAGCAGATCCAGTGACTCTTAAGGGAAGGACACACTGTTAAAGTACCCTTCCAACTAGGTGTACAGCAAGCATCTCTGTCCATACTACCGAACCAAGCACCATCAATGCCCCAACTAGAAAATGTACACCTGAATGTGTTCTGTATCCCATATTCAATTTCATTCCTGTCCCACAGCACGGGAAACTCCATAATAAATATTCTGTAACATACGACTTTAGCATTTCCTAGGAAGAAGACAAGGTTGATTTGTCTGCCAAATGTCACCAATGTGCTAAGCAAGCCACAGTGGGATGTACAGTGGACTTGAGACAAGCGTCCCAAACAGAGGTGTCACTCAGAGACTGCTGGGACACCTGCCCTCTCCCTCCTGCTGTGCTTCTGAGCTCATCCAATACAAGCACCTAGTGAGGCCTGTATCAAACCATCTGTATCAAGAGCAAGCCCATGTTCAAACAGAGGCACAGGCGTGTGCTTCAGCCCAGAGCATGCTCAGGCTGCAGCAACAGCAAACAGCCAGGAATATGCACAGCACCGTCCAGCCCCTCCACAGCCACCTGCACGCTGGGGAACGGGACCCGCAGGAGGTAACGCCTGGCTGGTCACTCTGGTGTCCAGCAGCCACAGGTCCCCCTGGAGGCTCATAAAGAGAGTTTGGGGTTTGAGCTGCAGCAGCAAAAAGGGATTCGATCAGTCTGAACTGAGTCCATTGTACTGGCATTTCCATGTGCCACGCAGACCAGAGAAAAGCTGTAAAATATATGTCAGTGACATTTTCGCTGTTCTGAAGTTTGAGTCACCAGTTATTCCCCTACTCCCTTGTTTATTGCCTCAATAACCCATGAAGGAAAGGTGAAAGGCCAACAAATGAAAACACTGAATATTAAAAAGGTTAAAGTATAGGATTATAAGGGCATTAAAAGTTTATAGTTTTAGCTACTGACTGCACTGGAGATATCAATGATGTTATCTTGTTTTCAACACAATGAAGAGAAAGTGGGACAAAGAAATCTGTTCCTGTGGTAAAAACTCTAATGGAAATCAAGTGTAGCAAATTTCACTGTCTCTGTTTGCAATCTACAGGGTGTACACCTCTTGAGATGCAGCAAATGCATGGTCAGGGTGAGAGGATTAAATAGCCTTTAGTGACAATTCAGATGACTGATCTTCATATTGAGTGCAGTTCTCCTGTACGTAATTTTAATTTTGAATATGTTATCGGATATGTGAATGCCAGATTATCCACTGTGGTTAAATAGGCTTGAAAATCTGACTTTCTGATACAGTGGATAATGCATTCCCATTTGACTCTCTGATCACTTCATTTTTGTTTCCAAGGTGGCACAGAAGGGCTGCTTAAGGCACGGAGCTCAAAAGACGCTCTGAATCTTAATGACTGACACTTGATGAGGAACAAAGCCTGCAAGAAGTGCTCCCGACAAGGACACACAATGCTCAGGACTGTGGATTTATTATTATCATTATTATTATTATTATTATTAATCACTCACCTAATAAAGTATAGTAAAGTGAATTATCTCAACTACTCCTTAAAAACAACAACCTTAGAGATCTGCTGAGGACAGAAAAATCAGTTAATGTAAGAATCATTTTGAACTTTAAAGTGAACTGAAACAGACATTAGGTTTTGCAAGAATTCTGGTTATATCACACTCAGTAGTACTTTTCTTGTCAAATAAATCAGAAGCAACATAAATCTTAATAGCAGCATAAGGTTGTTACTTATGGTTTTACCATCTCAGTTTAATTACACATTTAAGATAAAACACGATGAAAATGGCAAACACCTGTAATCTCAGTTTTGGTAACATACTTGAATGCCACTTAACATTCTGACTATACTAACCCTATACAGTACCAACATTAAATGGATTACGGATAATGAAAATAATTAAAGAAATTATTTTCAGTGAGGAACCATATTGGAATGTGAGAGTTGTAATGACCAACTGATGCTGTTTTATTCCATCTTAACCCACTGAAAGAAAGGTTAACAGATGGCAGACAAATGTTTCTATTTAAATGTTTCTAGTTTCTATTTAACAATACAGGACATACTTCGAAGGGAATCCACACACTGTAAGTTGATTCTAAAAGTAATACAGCTCTAAGAGTGAATAGCGGTTGAATGTTATTGCCCCTAAATGCTGCTACAGGATTCGTATGGCCACAGGTGTACAAAACAGCAGCACAGAGGAACTGACATTTTTAGGCTCATATATAGCAGAGCTGGAACAGCAATTGCATCTACTTCTCATGCCTACCTTTTGAAAAGAGATTTTTTAAATATGTAAAAAGATTTCAGAGAAGAAAACTTCATTCGAAGACTGGGTAAAGTCTTCGGAGAGAAGTATTTTTTTTTAAGATAGGGAGATAGATGAGCTTGGGCGAGAAAAATAACTACTACTGAAAAGCTCATTAATTTGGTCAAAGGCAGCGTAACAAGAAACTGCAGGTAGAAGTTATGCCTGACAAATTCAAACTCTCCTTAAACACTGAGAGTAATTAACTAGTCACCAAAAAAAAAAAAAAAAGAAGACCTTCTTGATTCATCCCTCCCCACCATTACTCCACAACTACATTAGACAAACCTCCTGCTTTAAAATCTCCTCAGCAGGTTTAACCCTCAAGGCCAACATGAAAAGCCAAGGTTTTTTTGTTACCTATATAACTGAGCTCAGCGGCTGTGGCCTCCCGTGTGGGCACCACGGCTGCTCAGGGCAGGGCCTCCGGGGTTCCCGAGGGAGCCGCGGCCCTGGCCGCCTCACGGCGCTGCCCCGGAGGGAAAGGTGTCTCCTCAGGAGAACAGCCCCACACTGATTGCAGACTCACCGAGTTAAACCAGCACGCACCGCAGGTTTCAAACACTATCATATAATTTTTCATGATGTTTTCGAACACCTCCAAGAGCTCAGCATGAGCCTCTTGCAGCCTCCGTCCCTGGGAGCTGCACGCGGTATCGTTCCACCTCAACAAAATGGCGGCTACAAACAAAGCTACCACACTCCAAGCAACGTTAAGCTCAAGTTCATGTACAAGACGAGCGATTCTTTCAAGAGCTACCGAAAAGGCTGCTTTGCACCAGATTCGACCCCTCCAGAGAGGCACATGTTGTGTTTATAACACAGAGGAGCACGGCCTTACTGCTGCTTCAGGCTGCCTCCCCTCCACGCTGCCCCAGCCTCCCTCCCGCCGCCATTGCCCGTGCACCAGTGTGGCGCCCGTACTGGCTGCGTTAGCTGGAGCTGCCAAATCCGAGGCCCTGCAGGGTACAGGGGATGCCTGCTCTAACTCGAGCACCCACCACTCTATGTGCCAGGCAGATGGACAGGGATTTCTTCAGGAGTTCTTCTTCCTCTTCAATAAACCAGTCACTGAGGCACTGCCGCATAGGCCTTTGCAGCCCCGCCATCCCACAGCAAGCTGACTTTTCCCAGATGAGTTTCCTGCATCAGAGCTACAGAATAAGGAATCAGGTTTTATGAACAAGACAGGCCTTTTCAAAGGCATGAAGGTGACTTAGTCAAGTCCAGAAGCCTCACTGCAAGTTGTTAATGAATCTCATTTTCAAATATAATGCAAGACACTGATTTCTTTCCTTCAAAGGAAATGGCAACGGTATCTAAAAGTACACAGTTGTATTCCGTCACAACGCTTCTCTAGCATGCACACATAAGTCTATTATCATGGTAAACGTATGTTGTGATACTCTGCTATTTAACTAAACTGCATTACAGAGGCCTATGTCTGTTATAGGACATTAGAGTCACAACCACAGAGCTGATGCTGAAATTGTAAAGAATGTAAGATTCGGGTTTTTTATTGACCAACACGGAGAGAGCTAAACATGTTTCCAGAATCACAGGAATGCAGGAGCCACTGGCCAAACCACGTCTGCTATAATACAAGTAGAGACAAGAATAGGCAATAATGCATTGGCCATGCGTGCTTAATGCCACTCTTGCATAGCTCTTCACAGGAGTTGGTTTATTTAGTTTTTGAAATTCCTTTCCGTAAGTTTTCTTTTACTGCTGTGGATTTGTACCTGTCTTGTTTGTAAGCTTGCTTGCTTGTTTTTTAATGTGACCATCATGACCTGTGAATGAGTCCTGGAAATGGACGGCCAGAGCCACTGACAGACGTGAGCAAGAGACAAAGAGGGGAAAGGTGGCAGGATTAATGTGGAAAGGATAGAATGTGTAATTCCCACTGACAGACCGATTCATTTACTTTAGCAGCTCTTCGCTACTACAGTCGTACTTAAAGTATAATCACATTTACTACCAGAAATCAAAGGTTTGAATTCTTTGATTCAGTTAGTTTATACTTATTCCTTTCCACATCAGTTTGCTATAGCACAGAAAGTTTCTTCTCCCCCACATGTAAATCTATGTACATATGCATGCATGAGTCTACCTACGCAGGTATGTCTACTTTGCCAAGATCCAGCACCGCCAACACTAGCAGAGGGAGAGCTTCACTCACATGGACACTTTCACAGATGTCAAAAACATTCAGATTTTTTGAAGAAGGGAATATATAGACTTTTTTCCTCACTTAAACTATAGCCTGGAACCTGGTTTGAATTGTGAATTGCCACAACAGGAATTGAGAATTTATAGCCTCAAAAGGGTCTAAAACTACACAGTGTCTATAGAGTCAGTTTTGTGACCGCAAAAAACAGAAATGATTGCTTGCTCTTCAGCTACGGACTGACCAGCACAACAGATGTGCCATAGAAATGGAGCATTTCTTTCTGCAGTGAAAGGCTCAGCCCTTTTTCTGCATGCTTGTGCTGCATATTCTGTGGCTGTGGTTCACAGTAAGAAATTAAGAAGTGTAAAACTTTAGGCTATTTTGTTAAGGGTTTGAGCCACTATTACACTGAGCACTGAAATTCCCAATTAGACACTTCGAAAGCAGACTTAAATTCCAAAACACCTTAAAAAACTTGGCATAGGCTCCAAAATCAGTTAAATGTGACTATGTTGAATGGCGCGGTATCTTTAAATATTGATATCATTATTTATGGCAAGCTAAGCCGAGTGCTCTTTACTAAAGCACATCTACAGAGAGCTAGGAATATTCCACAAAGCTCTTTCGACACGCGCGAGTCCATCCGAGCTCTATGGCTGTCTCTCATACTCTCCTTTTAAACAAAAAGTACCTCATAATATAAGCACCCTCGCCACTGGTTGTGACTGACAGGGAAGTATCTGAGGAGCCTAAACCAGCCGACTGACTGACTGCCGGCCCAATGTGACACAGGGAGGACCCATGCACAGATTTCCAGGGCAGACGCAGGCCTGCTTAGAGGCATCTAGTTGTGTAAAAGGCATTACATTTATGGTTGAATCAGAAGAGAAAAGCGTAGAAACTATGCAGGTTTGCAGTTTCTAAGAAGGAAGCTTTCAAGGGTAAAAATCACAAGACCGCAAGTTTCTTCAGTCGTGTCGCTGGCACAGCACCTGCTGCTAAACAAGTGTTTGTTTCTGTAAGCAATTGTTTGCTACGCCATACCAGTGATCGATGAGCACTTCCCATCAGCAGTTTAAGCTGTTCATTGTGGGGACCGGTCCCATTCCATGCGGCACTCTGTTATTTTAATTAGTGTCCTGCTGCTTTGCCCAGCATATGAAAACACTAGCTAGAAGTTTTCCCACTTACTCTTCAACTGAAGTTATACTGTGCACATAACACACAGACTGGACATCCAGATATAATCTACAGCTTGCGCGATGAGAGGAAAGATAACATATACTGCATAGCTCATCTGTGAAGTAGAAGATAATGCACAAGTGAGGAAAAGATACCAAGTCTTTCCTTACCAATGAAGAAAACATGTCCGAGTTAACATAGATCAGCTGTTGGTGTAAATAAAGCAAATGCTTTATTTTTTTGCTTTCCTGTTAATTCTGATTTAGGAATGCAAAGGTTCCACCTGAGAGGGGTAAAAAGGACTATTTGGAACCAGTGAATATGGTTAAACACATGCAACCAATTTTTGCTCGAACATCAAGGCTTTCTCCTGCTCATTTTGGAATTATGTCTCCACGAATCGGTCAAAAGACGATCTGACGAAACATTAATAACTGTGGGCTGGGAAAGAACTTCCCAAAGCTCAAGATGTAAGCTGTGCTTCTACAAATCTTGCCCTTTCTTGCTCAAAAGTTACCATATTGTCATATTGTCCCCTATTTCCAGTGGCTGGTTCAAATCAAACCAAAAGCAGCTTCTCGCTTATCTTTGTCAACACTATATACCCTTGAGAATACTGGTTCTTAGCAGAATTTCAGACTGAAAGTTCCCCTTTCCCAGCATCCTTCTGTGGTTAAATCAAGAAGTGTTTGCAACCCTGAAACACAGTACAGCATCTTCTGTTCTGACAAATGGTTTCTCTCAATGATATTATTAACTAGAGATCTGAAAGATCATTATTACAAAATGCTTTAAAAATGTTATCACTGTCAGACTAGAGGAAAAAGGTGAACTGGAAGGAAATCACCAAGACATATTTTACACAGTACTGTCGCTACTAATCTGCAGCTACATTTCTGAACACAAAATAGTTGGGATCCTGGCTGCTTTACCATTCTCTCATCAAAAAGTTAACAATCTACACGATGTGGTTTCTTTACAGGTTTGTGTCCTTCATAGCATGGCCATGTGATCCATAGGCAACCCTGCCAGAAAGTGACCCATGTACTCATCCCAAGTGTCCTTCTGGATAGCAGCCACCTGGCATGTATATCCCAAGAGCAGAACATGAAAGTTAACTGAAAAAACAGCAGCTTCAAGTGTTGAGATACCAACATACAAGATACCTTGCTGTGTTTTCAGAATGCAGTAAGCTACCCAGCACAAAGTCACCCTTCTCAAATGTGTCAGTGTGCAAAGTTAACATGGAATACATTCATCTGCTGGCTCACAAACTGAGTGCTTGTAAACAGAACATGATACATGATCAGGATTTGTATTGACCACCTGTCTTGTACAGAAAAACCAAAGGCAGAGCAGATCACTGGATCTGGTATATAGAATATGGCTTTATTGCATCCTGACCCATAACTTTGCCTACCATCTTGTAACCCCGCCACTGTGGGTTATACCCCCTTCTGTGTTGCCCGCTTCTCTCATCACAGGTTTTTACAGCTTCTGGGACATCCAACAAAGAGGAAAAGATTAAATATTGAAAACTGAGCTTATTGCATAGATTACATCTAAAACAACACAGATCTGCTGGAACAGTGAAGTATACCTATGTGTATACCCTCCAAACCTTTCCCTCCTGTGTGCAGTGTAATTTCAGCAGAAGAAATATGAAAATAGCAATGAAGCCTCCAATGCCATGCATGTGGTTGTATTTCAGGCAGGAATACCTCTAGGCTGTCTCCAGCAGCCCGTACACAGAAACACAAAAGTGCGTTCATCGCTATCACTCTGAAATCAGACAGCTGCAGCTACTAGAACTCATCTACACAAGTATCCAGGGCAAATTTTGGGGAAACATAACTCTACAGGAAATTAAAACTTTAAATAAAAGAGAGCGCAGATTACAGCATTAATTGAAAAATATTTTTTTGATGGTAGTCTAATTGGTAAAGCTCTGGATGAGGCATCAACCAGTCTGTGTTTAATTTCCAGATCTAAAGCTAGTTTGTGTCCCTTAAAAAAAAGAGTCACCTTAATGTGAAGCTACTGAAGTTTCACACACACATCCTGCAGAGCATGCTACATAAGAATGTATAAAAAGAATAAGTCTAACCTGATGGATCTGCAACAAAGATTTACACAATAACCCATCAAACCAAGCATGAGAAGCACCGTATAGGTCATCTAAAACATCATCGGTTATTAGAAGGTTTTCTGCACAACATTCAAGAATTTGGACCACACAGATAAATCTGATCCCCAGTGTGTTACAGACTCTTTTACCTCTCATGTCTCTGCCTGCTGAAACTGTTTGCCCACACGTAGCAAGCACAGTATTCCGGAGCACTGGCCCCGATCTTTCCGCACTTGGCAGCCAGAGGAAAGCTCTTGGAGCTCTGTTTCTCCTTCATCCTCTCACTTGCCTTGTCCATTCATGCTGGAGGCTTCTGAGGAAAGGACTGTGCTCTACGTTTTTATACTCCCTAACTGCAGCCTTAGGTAAACATGTTCTTTAAATATACCTTATGAATATACTCTATTAACCTTTCACTTTACAGCTTGACTTAACAGCAAAGCATAGCAAAATATACACATGAAAATGTTAACTTCAATTCTGGTTTACAAGGCAAACTTTCTACTTGCTATTTGTACAACCCGGCCAAAGAGAGACGTACTTTAGTGATGTGTAAATTGATGAATGATACAAACTGAAAAGGCTCTTCACCAGCAGCACCATTGAAAACTTCACCTCTCAGTGAACTTAAAATGAAAATAAATTAAGGTATACTTGTGAAAGGTATACGGTTACTACATTCGGAAACCTTTTTTGACAGCTCCTAGAAAGCTGATGTGGACATCCTAAGAGATTTTACAAGGATATTATAAACTGAAATAGTGCCCACGGTTTTGCCATACTCTGGAACGATTGATTGCCCCCTTGTTCTTTTGTACTAAGACAGGAACACAGGCTCAAAACAGAAAAAAACCCCAAACAATACTATATGTGTTCTATGTCTGACATACTGGAAGTTCTTATTTGTAACACACTGGACTGCAAACTGGAGTTGTAAGGCAGAAGTGCACATTGCAGTGAACTGTACCAGCTAAACTGATTTTCTAAATACAATATTCTGGAGCTGAAGGCTTTGAGTTGATTTTTGGGAAGCTGGGGATATATGGCTTGGGTATTAGTTTTCTCCTTTTGTATTGTAAATCCATTTCTTAAATATTACCTTTACTACTTTGTTAAAAAGTTGCTAAAAGCAAATGAATGCAATGATTTTTCATAGCCATTGCTACCATTATCATCTATGATATAAAAGAAGATTTTAAGTTACCTTAATTAAAAGCACAAGTCAAGGCTTTGAGTACATCTCTAACATGACTAAACTCAGAGTAAGGCAAATCAAGACTAGCAAATTAAGAAAGAACCAAATACCATCCACTGGAGTTACACGCTGGCATTTTTAACATTTCAGCCCCCAGCTCTTGCAGATCAGAAAACTTGAAAACATGAACCAAATGCAATTAGTGTGATTTTTACATGGCTTACAGTACTGCAAAAAGCAAATAGTGCTGCACATGGGAGATCCAGCCCCTCCCCATTGCAGCAGCCAGGCTACCAGGCACCATTAGGAGGACCTCCCTGTCCAAACAAAGAGGTTGGTGAGAACTGGGTCTACTTCTGCTTTACATCAAGTTGTGCCTCCAGAGAAGTGTAGTTCAACTACGTTTTATCAGTTGCAAAGATCTCACCAGGCTTATCCCATACAGGCATCAGTAAGCCCACAGCAGATGAGTGCGTCAGGAAAACAGCAGCAATCGAAGATGGAGATTTTGATGCCTACAGTTTTATAAGTCAAGATTCATTATGTTAGAAGAGCATTTTCAAGAACATTCAAAGACACTGTAGCTTTGGGAAGACACCATGGAGACTAAACCAAGTAATGACTTCAACAGAACTGGTGCTTTTACAGGTCCACCTTTCACCTAGAAAAGGGTCTTTTTCCTGGTGACAATGATCAATGGAATTCCAGGTTTGATATTTCTTTCCCAGCAAGTATTTGGGTCTTGCAACAAATACAAGGGACTGGTAAAAGAGACTTTTTTTTTTTTTTTTGAAATCTTCTTTACCTGGAAGCAATGAACATTCAGCTGGCTTCTGAATACTCTGGACTGTGTCTCTAAATCCTCAGCATATTAAATGCGGTGCCAGGTTCTCCACATTGACTGTGCAAATCCCATCATCACTAGCACCAGGCTTGCTTGTGCAAAGAGTATGAGTACAGAACAAAATGAGAAGCCTTCAAGTAGCCTCAAAGATGAGATTAAGAATCTGAAATATCTTATTCTACTGGGAAGGGGGGAGAAGAGAGATTACAGTATGAAAACACTAAATTATATTGACACATTTAATTATTTGTGCACATACAATAAGAAAGGAAGGGAAATAACAATGTATATACTCACAGTAGAAAGTCTCCCTATCCCCCAGAGCACCACAGCAAGGGTATCACAGATAATGAGACATCTGCTGATCAATGCGATACCCTCAGTCTGCTCATTTATGCATTAATGAAATGTGTGCAGCAGCTCACTCCGGTGATAAAGGTTCCCACAGGGGACCATGTCCAGAGGAAAACAAACGATCAAAACGAATAAAAGTGACTAGAGGAAGACAAAAGATGATGAAGTGCAGCTAGGGGATAAGTCAGACCCAACAGTGAGACTGTCTCGTCTCTGGGTGCCCGCCTTTCTCTCCAGTAACTCACAGGGAACAGTGAGGAAAAATCCCAACACACAGACTTCAGTCTGTGTGCAGAAAAGCAGCCTGGATTTCACCCAGTTTAAACCCCTCTATTTTAACAGTGTCCTGTCATGGATACTTCAGTTTAAGAGAAGAAAACTCCTTGGAGTGGCTACTGAAACAATGTCAAAAGCCTGGCTCTAGCTTCAGAAACCACTGAGTGCAATGTAGCCTTAAGCGCACTTGGGAAGAACTCGGACTAGCTCCAGCGGATAACACCATTATCCATGAGCCCTGCTGACAGCACCAGGCCCCACACCTGCAGCCAGAAAGGAGCTGTGCAGAGCCCACGCTCGGTCCAGCAATAAGCACAGCGACCCCCAGACCTTGGAACTGCAGCCCCGCACTGCTCCATGGGCAGTGCTGCACAGCTGCAGTATGCTTGCTATTCTCATCACCTTCAAAAATAAACAACAAAAAAGCCAAACCCCAACAAACCATCTTATTGCCTCCTCCAGCTTCTGGAGAGAAAAGCTGCCTTCTGCGTATTCAGAGAAGCAGATGAGGTTTCCTTCGGCAGCACGTATCCTGAATTTGCTATGGCACAAACACCTTTGCGCAGCACGTGAGGGAATCACATTGCTGCATATATAGGGTGTTGGGTTTTTAAAAAATAACTTGGTACTGTGTGAGGAAGATACAACTTGCCATTAGAGATCTCATGGTTTCTCACAAATGAGGTCAAGGTCAGTAATTTTGATCTCTGTCTACATTCCAGCTAGGTTTCTGCTTGTTTAGTTTCATCCTTTAGCTACTGCCTGTGACAATCAGGCAGCTGTGCTGTGAAATAACATCAGTTTACCACAACAATAACTGCTCCAGCACTGGACTAATGACATACCAAAACAGTTTTTAAAAGTATATGGCAATGAAAAGCTCTTTAGAAGCAGATGATCATATAATAGAACTTGATTCTGAATATCAAGGTGTCCTGAGGCTGTGTCCTAAACAGCAGCGTAAGGTATCACCGATGTACCCACAGGCACACATAAAACATACGTAATGCAGCATCATTTTCAGCAGAGCAGAGAGAGAACAAATCTGCATGTGTAGGCTATGAAAAGCAGTACAATTCATTTCACGATAAAAAGGAGAGAAGAGCGATATTCCCCATCTCACCCTGATGAAGCATTTTACAGCACTACAGGTGTACAGCACTGCACATGGAATTGTGTGGCTTGCTTTCCCTTTTAGAGAACAGTGCTGAGAAATAAATAAAGTGTATCAGATGTGAGGAGATAGAACTCCTTTCTGAGTTATATCATGAATGCGTTTGCATGGCTTCCCAAATGAGAGAAATGAATCTGAGGAGGGTGGAAACCAGAATGGCTGAAGTTACAAGGAGACGCTATTGGGATCAGCAAAAGGAGAATTTGCCCGCAGCTTCCCACCACTAAGTCTTTCCCAATTGACTGAAAGCTAAAGCAGCAGCTCCATTAGTGTTTTATAGAGTTCACAAATCAATATGAAATTCCATACGGTTTGCTGAGACATGAGCAGAAAAGTGTTTGGGAATATTTATGCACATATATAGAGTGTATGTAAGTATACAGAGAGATAAGGGCCCATCCTCTTCATCCAGATTTGCATGAAGTCGAACAGAATTGATGTGGTATTTTGCAGGGAACATAGGAGGATTCACAGAGCCGTGCCACTGAACTTGTCAGCTAAAATATTTCACTCCGTTATTGGAAATCATTATTCTCACTCTCTAGAAATCTCCCTGTATTTTGAGTTGTTTGTGAAGCAAATGGAACTGCACCAGTAAAGCCATTCAGAATAGAAAGTGTCATGGCAAAAACATAACATATCTTGAGAATTAAACATTGGTATTGAGTTCCTCACTGGGTTAATCACTCTTCTGCAAGTATCAATATTTCTTCTTTGCAAGCTCCCTTAAAACACATTTTCATTACCACCTTCCTTGAAAAATCAAATGTGGAGAACATATTCTGTTTCAGTTGAGGGGAACTCATGATTTCCAGTATTTAGAAATAGCTTTTGGTGACGACAGAAAGAGAAATTCCCTTTGCTTCACTCTCCCTGTGCTGGTCCCAATAGTGCCTCCTTGTAACTTCAGCCATTCTGGTTTTCACTCTCTGCTAAAAGTGTACATTTTTGTGTATATGTTTGTCCTCTTTTTAAATAAATAATGCCTTAGGATCAGGGAGACACACAAAACCAGCCCAAACTCAGAAAATAGCTGTGTACCTTTACCTACCACAGGGAGACACAAGCTGAAAACACAAACTTTTTGCTTTAAAAAAGGTCCTTAGTGCTTCACACCTACTAGTTGATCCAGGGATGCCTACTCAGATATTCCCCCAAATATTATAAGCCAGCTTCCATAGGACTTCAGAAGATGGATTCAGCTCCTGAAACATTTTGAGGTGGCATTTCCATAAGCGACACACCGATCTATACAGGGCTGTGCTGCTTCTTGGAGGGGGCTGGATACATATATCAGAACATACCTCCTTCATCACAGGCAGTGACTCAGCTCAGGCTGATCGCTCATAAAAATTCACCATCTCCCTGTGATCATAACATGAGAAATCACGACACCAGGGCTCGGGATGCTCAACAAACCTGCCAAGCAGCGATCTGAACCGGAGCAGCTGGTGCTCTTCCGGGAATTGAGGCCCCCAGCTGAGCAGCAGCACAGTGCAGCGGGAGCCGGGATCGCTCCCGCTCCCCCCTGAAGCAGCTGGTGTTCTGCCGCGGGGTCTGGAGCAGAACAGAGCATGGTAATCACTACCATTGCCACTTCAGACCACACAGCCTTCATTAATTTAATCACTACTGCAAGTAGCATCAGTATGTCGAAAAATAAGTCACTTGAACGAGGAGAAAGTTTCCAAATTCTATGTTTCTATTTTTTTTTAATAAAGCTCAGGCTTGCTAACAATATGCTGCAGCACAATGGAAAAATTCTCATTTATAAAAGAATGTAAAATCTATCTGGTGTGTGGGAAGAAGATAAGGGCTGTTTATCAACAGGAATAAAATGATTGAAATTGGAAATAAGGTGCTGGATATCCTTCATCTGCAGACTGCACAGCTGCAATTAGCAACACAAAGAAGGTATTCACCATTTCAAAAATCCTAGTGCATTGATGCATCTTGCTAAAACTATCTGCAATGAAAGGTTCTGCCTTGGAATACAATTAATTTTAAACATAGAAAATTTTAAATTCATTGTATTCTAAATAATATGCATCTATTTAAATGATGTATATATTCTGGATACTTGCACACAAGTATATACGCCTATACTTCTCTGCGATAGACTTCAGTCATTGTTATTTTCTATTAAATATCTATATAATTGACACTCAAAATTTTTTCTCATTTCATTCAGCATGCATGGTCATTTATAGATTTAGACACAAATACCATCCGAAGTGAGAATACAAAATAAAGCTTTTTTTCCTCAATGTGCAAACTTAAAAACTCTTTCTATAATTTATTTTATAATAGCCTTTCTGCCACATTGTACTTGCATTTAATATCACTTCAGCTGAAGTACAATGTAAATTTCTCACCAAAATCCTTCATCTTCAGGAGAAATGTCTGTGTTTCCAGTCTTTGTATCTCCTATTTAGCATTTTTCAAATTAAATCTCTCCTAGATGAATCCAGTATATTGCTCAGCAGTTATTGAAATTTATGAACATGTTTAAGCTTTTTCATACTGCCGTTAACCATTATGATTGCCTCCTTTAAATCTTTCATTTTATAGCTATCACTCCAGCAGACTGTATTGGTGACATTCAGGAATTTCTCAGATCACAGCTGTGCCCATACTGAACATCTTTGGGCAGGGTTTTGCTTCCAAAGCCGTTCCCTGGTTGTTGGCTTGAACCTCCTGCTCCATTGAATCCCCAAATATTCTGTCATCAGGCTGGCAGAAGGCTCGTGTTTTGGGGAATTACCATCACAGTCTGCGGGCCAGATTGTCACCTCTGCTTCCACCGTACCAAAAACCCAGCTGCAGTTGTTCCCAACAACTCCAAATCCCATCAGCCACCAGCGGTGGAGGGAGAAGCGTTCTCTTTGCATGAGGAACGACATCAGGGCAGAGGTACCCAGCAGCAGAGTGAATGAAACTTGGAAGCAGAAAGCTTCAATAAACAGACACCATCCTCTTTCTTGAGGGGATATGTAGCGTGGCACCTGGCTCAAACCAGCCTGCAACAGTGGTCCCACACAGCTCACAAAGCTTTTTCATTTCTTCCCGTTACAGTATCCTCTCTCTTTCCTTGGTCAGTGCAGAGTGAAGCAGTGAGATCAAGAGCGCTGGACTTTGGGGCAAGTCTGTCTCTGCGCACACCTCATAGCAGCAACAAGCACTACGGGAGCTCTGTCAGCAGCCTGAGTGACCGCAGGGCCACAGCTCCCGCCAGCCAGCTGGCCTGTCCCTAGGTGTCCCCGAGGTGGCTCTGCTCCAGCAGCGGCTGGTGTCCCACGCTAACGGGCAGGAGTGCACTACCACATGAATCGGGTATTTTATTAATAACATAGACTAACAACAACACACACCTAGCCCAAAGCCATGCATCTAAGACTCAGGTCAGCCTACTATAGCACAGGGCAACAGTACTGGATCCAAACTCAAATGGCTTTAAAGGCTGAGCCCCTTCACTATTAAGACACATCTACCCCGATTTTCTTCTGCCTAACATTTAGAGATTGGTATTTCTTGTTGAAAATGAGAAATTCTCATTAACGGGGCTCAGAGTACCCACAGTTTTTCAAACTATGGTCTAAAAATCCCAAAGGACCGCAAAAGGTACGTGAGGAAAGTCAAGTTCGCCATTGGGACACTTACTTCCCAGACACCTGCATTACTTTCCCAGCAAACTTTTGATTTCTTGACACGCACCCTCCCCAAACACAGCACACACATGTGAACACAGGGCAGATTTAGGGAAAAAAAAATCTGACACGACTTGCCTGCTAGGTGAATATGTCTCAATTTCTCTCACCATTATGTTCTTCTTATAGCTGGAGAGAGTTTCCTTAAACACCAACCAAAAAGAGAAACTGAGCTGAAAATAATTATGTGATCAAGCATGCGAGCAAGCTTGCTCAAATATCAGGGATGGAAGAGGAAGGCTGACATTTCCAAAACACACAAAATTCTGGTTCTGTCCTCACTCACGCAACCAAATCCAGCGCTGATGAAGACACAAACTATACAATGAATATAAATGCTTCCTTACCTCCTCCCCACCTCCCCTGATCTGTTAAACTACATGTCCTCAGGGCAGGGACCACCTTAGCACACAAACGTGTTCTTGTAGCTAATCCTGCAGTGCAAACCCCTAGTAAGCATCTCTCCATCTTTAACACACAGGCATGCATAGCTCCCAGCAAGAAAAAACAAATTCTATGCAAAAACTATAGAGATTGTCTTAGCGATTATTAGTAAATGTTATTTTTTTCCTAAATATTAAGGATGTTTTATGCTAGGGATCTACTATGTTAATTCAGGCCCAGCTAAAGCAGGTGAAGCTGCAGTCTGTGGCTGACAGTGCCATATCTTTAGGAGCTGTGCATCAAAGCATTTAAAAACCCTTTTGTATTTGTATACACCTATATGCAGATGCACACTGCACTGTCCTACAATTAAAGATTCATTTAAATTCTGAGACGATGCCTCTAAACTGGTAATCACACAGCAGTAGCCAACCAAAGAACTCATCATCACGCCGTCTGTTTGCTTACAGCATAAATAACTGGAAGTCAAACAGGTGGAGGTGCAGCAAAGCTCACTGTGGGGAGGATAAAGAGGATAACAGTGGTTTAGGTGCAGTCTCTGCCGTCTGCTGAGCCTCTGGCCACCGACCCGCCGCTGTGCCGGCCGTGCTGCCCTCTGCAGCGCTTGTTCTCTGGCTCTCCAGAGCCCAGTGGTGGGGTTGAGCAGATCTGTTTGTACGGGCAGCAAGATCAGTTCCACCTCATTGCAGCTTAAAGCAGACATGACTTTAATACAGTTGGAATCATAGAAAGAAAAGCCAGAACCTCAGAACTTGAATAAACAGTTCATTGCCCAAGAGGACTACTTATTTGCAGAGTAACACAAAAGTCACGCTAGAAATATCAACAACTCTGAACACCCTGCTTTGAGGCATGATTCATACTTTTCTCCCAGCTGCACTTCCTGGGATGTTACTAGCCCTTACCTTAGTGTTGTATTTTTCCTGGCTACAAACAGTGGTAAATCAGAAATAGAAGAAAAATAAAGTCTCAAATTTGTTTTTAAAAGGTAAATTAAAAATCGACTGTTTGTCACACTAATTGTTAGTGATATTAAAACTGTACCATTTTTCACAAGAACATTCTCCATTTTTTCATGTTATGCCACAGACACCTGGTAAAAGTATTTGGCAAGACCTGATGCTTATTTAAAACAATTTTTAGTAAGCTCTTTTTTTTTTTTTTTCAGATTTCTTGCTAGGGTGAGTATAATTTGCTCTAGGTTATTTAACCACAGTTCAGTGGAAGCAGGAGCAAAGACCCTGCAGTGAAAGGACAGAGTACAGCTGCTCTGTTCTGCTCAGACTCACTGTGATGCTCATTCAGTTGCTCTTTAAAAGCACGAAGATTTAGGGAAAAATAAACTGGCATGAGCATTTGCTGAATTAGAAGGCACTAACATTTTAAACAGTTTATTATTTTTCTAGGTGTGCCCATTTTCTGAGTGGCCATTTCACAAAAGTAAATCCTTTAGGGGATTAACACCAGAACAATTTGAGGTTTTCTGGCATAGTCACCTTATGCTCTGTGCCCAGAGGATCACACAGGTATGTAATCACTGGTTTGCATGCACCAGGCACAACATTTGTTTCATGTGAGCTTGACTTTGCTTTCCTAACTTACCAACCTGCCCACTCTACAGTTCTGTGCAGCTTTGCCTCAGACATCACCTTCATCATTAGGTGGCGAGCGACCATCCACACCCAGAGCATCCTGCGAGATGACGCAGCCCCAAAAAATCTCCATGTGCTGCGGCTATGGGTAGGTATGTGCTAACTCGCATAGTCAAATTCTGTCACGAAGATAATCAAACTGACCGGAGAAAGTCTAGGAGGAAAACCAAGGTGACAAACCCAAAGGCATCAGAACAAGATCACCAATGAGCCAACGCTGAGACCAGGGCTGCTTGTTTCACAGCTGCTGGCACGGGCAATCAGACAGGCAGGAAGATCTGCACATCCTTCGCAGTTCATCGAATTAAATTCTAAGAACAAGCAGGGAATTCCCAGGCATAAGAAGTTAGAAGCTGCACACTTTTGAGGAATCTTTACTAATCATTTGGTTCTGAAATGTTTGATAAAAATAATAAAAAAAGGTCAGCTAGAGTAGACAGGTGACACGCTACCTTCCTGGAAGTGAACACCACGCTACAGCTTCCAGCAACAATCACAATGAAAGAACATATTATTAATGCAACTTTCTAACATAATACTAAGACTATATCGAGTACAGCATAGGTCAAAACGGTATTAATTGAAAAGTGCAGATCACTTGATTTTGAGAAGTCATCCATTTGGGGCTGTTGCCCATGGAATCTGAAAGCTGATAAATGGCATCATTTTGGAAAAAAAATTGTCTCCTGGTAACTGGTCAAAAAGTATTGTAGTTTGTAACTTGTTATTAACAATTGTTAAATACAAGCATACAGATAAGCACCTGAGGCCCAAATCTGCTTTAAATACATAAATCTAACTTTTGCTTAAATAAATTGGTGTATCAATGACTAAGGACAGAATACAGTTAGAATAGTGACGTTTCTGAATAGAAAACCTCTTGTAGACAACCTTTAACCTACTCGTTTGTCAATTAGTCAGGAGTTATAATCAACATTTGTAATTCAGCTTCAGAAAAACATATGTTTTGCAAGACCCTGGCCACCTCCTTTTCCTAGTCATCAAGTTCACATACCCAGCACAAAATCACTGATTACAAGGTACAGTCTTCACGATTTTGACAGAAAGTTTCTTTTTGTTGGGAATCCCGGATCACAAGGTAGTTCTACTGTCCATAGGCTCTCCAGCACCATTACTGCAATCAGATTAACACCCTCTTGTATGGAATAATACAGGGTATTTCACTGCCTTCAGATGCTGAAACAGAATTACAATCCCCAGGCAGAGGTGAGGTTCTGATTCAGTCAGGTGTTGCAATGTACTCCTAAACCTGACACGGGGACTTTAGCAGCTCCAGAGTGCTTAGGTTGGCACTAACACACCTCTTGAATCAAAGCCTTTGACGCTTTTGTGGCAGAAAGAGGATAACAGTAGGAACAACACATGTAACTGTAGAGCTGAAAGCACGATGAAAAGCCAAACATCCCTTAGGGGCACAAGCCCCAGCTAACACCGTAGTAATCCCATGGCCATCGTCCTGAGCGTGTTCACCTGTCCAAACCAGCACCTTATGGAATAGAGCCACATTGACCCAACAGACACGTCTGTCTGACCAAAGCACACTGTTGATTCATCAGCCACGTCATGAATTCAGTGACTGCAGAGTTCTCACATTATAAACAATGAAAATGGATTTTTATTAATAATACTAACAGTAGTACAAGACCCTATTGAGTCTCTCCTGTTTAAAATAGCATGCTTACTCAACATCAGGGAAGGAGAGAGACCTACTATGCCCTGTCAATCACAAACCATAATTTATTACACGCCTGTTTGATTTTCTGAGTTAGTACAATTACATGCTGTTGCTTCTAAATACAATTTAAGCAAAGGCAGGTATCAAAAAGTACCCACACACTCTGATTCATTGGTATGCCATGCAGTCGAAGACTTGTAGAAGCTGTTAATGATACATGAATTATGTATGCTACAGCTCAATATAACATTTGGTGTGATTTAAACAGCATGAACTTTTAGTGAAAGTCATTTTGATTCTGTGATGTATTACACTTCGAAAACCCTTAGCAAGAGGTGGGAATTGAATGATGTTCTCAGGAAGCTTTTATTTGTTAAGCATATACAATGCAGCTGCAACCAGATCCTAAATAATGGCAAGGAGTGAAATGAAAGATCTGATATAAAATTAGGTCGCTGCACAAGTTGATTCTGAGTGTGTCAGTGAGGGAACAGGAAGGGGCAGAGGGAAGGAAAATGGGCAGGAATCAACCATTCCCCTTTTCTTCTGCAGGTGCTGAACTTCTAGCTAGCATAGTAACAATTCTCATTTTAAACATCACTGTTCAACTGAATATTTCACTCTGCAACACCAACCAGTTGGCTCTCAGTCCTGTGATTAGGCTGCCATTTCAATAACGAAGCTATGAATCACTAGCAGAAAGCCAGCCAGCCGCTTATGGAAGGTGAAAAAGGGATTTGACTAAGTACATAACTCATTTTTAAAAAGTTAAATGCAAGAAGAGGAAGAAAGATTAAAATACAGGTGGATAATGTGATCCTTGTTTTCATTTTCTGAGGTCCCCAAATTGTTTAGGAAGAATGTAAATACATCTGAATGCAAGAGCACTAATTTCTGATGCCCAAGGAGAGTTTTAAGCAATGACCCATTTCCTACTTCATATGTATCTATAGCAATCCTTCAGCGGGAAGTATTACTAAGATTTACAAAATCTGTTCATGAACAGAGATGCTTCTTAACTAGCTCTGTTATCACAAAATGTGGGGTTATTACTGTGGTATTATAAAGCAGCCTTTTCAGTGCACAACCATTTTGGTTGTGACCCATTTTATTAAACACTACATGTTTGTAAGTACAGGAATTTCTGTCCTTATTATAATATTTTAGGTTTTTTGGGTTTGTTTGTTTTGTTTTGTTTTCCAAGAGCATTTAGCACTGACCTATCTCATCTATCACTTACTACAGTGATACACGCCCTTGACATGCTAGTAGGTACAGGAATAACCCAACAAACCATACTATTGAAAACCTTGTCTTGAAACCAGCAGGCAATGACAGAAAACAAATATTGCCCCTGTTTTATGGGTGGAAATGGAGGTGGTCTTCCTCAGTATCATTCAAAAAACTTGCAGACTAGCAGAAAAATTAACCATGCCACTCCAATGGCTTTGACAAATAAGCTACTCCACTGATCAAAAGCTTAAATTTACTCATAAAGTAGGATTATCGTTTTTGAGTTTGAACATATTGGGGGGGAGGGGTTGACTGAATTAATCCCTTCTCCTGCAGTTTGAAACGGAAGTGTAAATGCTGTGATATTCTTACCTGTATTTATAAATTGCCACAAAGTATGATGCCAAAGACTGGCGGCTCTCTTTTCACACCAGGCCCTAACAAGGACAGCCTCTTTTAACCCTGAAGACAGGTTAGCCAGAGAACTACTGACATTTTTGTGTGCAGGATGACATTGCTTCAGCATAACCTACCGAGACTCGGCCCTGAACACAAACTGACATAAATAACACCTACAATTATCTTTCTACTAGAAATATGGTTATAGTCCCAAAAGGCAGAGGGGTACAGAACCTTTACTCGATAAAATGAATCAGAGAATCACGGAATGGTTTGGGTTGGAAAGGACATTAGAGATCATCTTAGTTCCAACCCAACACCTTCCACCAGACCAGGTTGCTCAGAGCCCCGTCCAGCCTGGCCCTGAACACAACCAGGGATGAGGCAGCCACAGCTCCTCTGGGCAGCCCGTGCCAGGGCCCCACCATGAAGAATTTATTTCTTATATCTAATCTAAATCTACCCTCTTTCAGTTTAAATGCCCTTGTGAAAAGTCTCTCTCTAGCCTTCATCAAAAGAAAAAAGAATTCAAGTCTAAGCTCCCCAGACCTAGAAATGTTCAAGGTACTCCCTGCAAAGGACGGTTCTCTAATGCTTTAGATACACACTTCAGAAAATCTGCCAAGATTTTCGCCAGACACAGCACCCAGTAAAGGATTAAACTGTACATATGGTTACTTCCTCTACACACATAATTTCTAATTATAGGGAAGCCTTATAAAGTCAAATAAATATGAGTACAAGTAGATGTCAAAAAGAATCAGAGTAGTTGCTCGTACTGTTCAAAGAAAACAGAAATTCAATTAAGTGTGTCTATTCTTACAACACTTGGTAAAGGTTTTGGGTTTTGCTTCATACAAATGCTTAGGGAATATGTGCAAAAAGTAGCATTTTCTGCTTAAATTGAAAATTTCAAGATTTCAAAAAAATTCTTGTTCTGTATCCCCTGTGACACTGTTTAGAGACTCTGAATAGAGGAAGCTCCTTCTGTTTCAATGATGCATCACATTCTAAACAGAACTCATTCAAAGAAAATAAAAATTGACATTGCCAATATTTTTGTCCTTTTTTAGAAGAAAAACAATTGAACAGTAACCCTCAATTGCAGTAGATCATTACCCTGAAAGAATATACTATTTAGGCTTTCGGCTTGTGAAATTAATACATTTTTATTCTGACCATGGAGAGATATGAAGTAATAAAAAATGCAGAGAACACAAATATGATAGTAATACAATTGATTAGCAACAGCATTATGCTATTTTCCAGAGTGATTCATGCAGTGGATGCAACGTACACATTTATAACTTGCAGTCGTCTTATATTACAATTGGAATTGTTCACACTGGCCAAAGTTTTTCAAAAATCTACCCAAATGTATATTCAAAAACCTTAACTTAGTCAGATATATGTCTCTAGATATATGCAATGACTTTAAGTTATCCAGGATAGCCCATTAAAATTAGCGTGTTGAATTAGAACCTCATTATCCTGAAAAATATTAGCTGTATATTTAATTTTACAGCTCCTGTTTACCATTGTTCTCTTCTATCAAAACTAAAACAAGATAGCAAATGCAACTATGCTAATTGTTCTTACGTTTTAGCTACTAAATTAATATAATCTTCCATTTGAAAAATGCAGAATTCTCTTTGGGAACTCAAAGAAAAAAAGAACAGTGGATAGAGATCAGTCTGTGATGTAAGAAAAGAGATACAATAATACACACACATAGACTGAAATTAGACTGTTAGAGGGGGAAATATAGTAGAAATACAGTATTTATTACAGGCAAAATGCCGGACAGTACATGGGCCAAGGAGACCTCACTTAAACTGGCAGAGAAAAGGTGCAAAACGGCGTCTATTTATGTGCATTATTTTACTCTCTTTCTTTACTATGATCCCACAGTACATGAAAAATTGGATTTTTGAAAGGCGTGCTAATACACAACACATTCTCGCGGTGTTTGCAGTCTCTCAGGAGAGCCAGTGGGGCAGAAGGCAAAGAGCTGGACAGGACAAGAGGAGGCAGTGGGAAGACGTGGGGGTCCAGCCGGTCTCTGCAAGATGCAAATTCCACTGCTGCACTTGGGAAAGTGAAAGTCCAGCACTGTTACCGTAAAACCAGGATGAAAACATTCTTCACCCTTGAACTGCATTCCTTGATGTACAAATTCCTGTGAATATAGCTGCCAATACCAGGGACACATGTCAAACACGTTGGTTGAATGTTATCACCACGGAATTCAGGCAGACAGCTCACTGCCAGCATTACCATCACTCAACTATTCAAGTTATTTCTGCCCAGTGTGCAGTTAGGCTGAATTAGAAATTACTTGCGTTGAAGTGGTGATGCTGTAGCTCCCTCCAGACTAGGACGGTGTTTGTCAAGGTATCCAACACAGAAAATACTCACAAGAGAGATGAATAATATTGAGTATGGCAGCATTCCCCACAGGGCCACATAAAAGGATGGATTTCTTCTTTGTTTCCCAAGTCACTGTGTTCTAAACCCAACATGCCCAGTAACACGACTGAGATGCAGTAGAAGAAGGTGCCAAAGCCATTTTAAGTACCTACATCTTATCTGCAGCAGCATACAAATATAACTGCTGCCATGTTATGTTGTTAACATGACAGCCATCACAACTAGGAGAAAAAAAAAATTACTGAATTTTTCTTCTTCTAATGTGAACTTCATGCAAAACCACTTCAGGGGGAAAAAAAAAAAAAAAAGAATTACATTTCCATTTTTTTTACAAGAAAAAGACCCTAAGAACTGGAGTTTTGACATGTTTCCTCCTGCATTTTCTCCTCCTTTGTCTCAGTGCAATAAAAATTCTGCAGAAACTATTTCTTTCACATCCTCCTTCTCATTCTCCTCCTTCTGCCTCACCTTTTCCATTTTCAAAGCTTTGCCAACTTCAGTAGTTAGTGGCAGAAGGTGGCATTTCATTTGTCTTTTGTTCCTAACTTTTCCAAAGCTGGAGAAGTTTTGCAAAGTACGTGGGAGAACAGCGAGAAAAGTTTGTCTAAATTTTATTTTGTGTGTATGCTCTGAAATACTCTGTTTCTTACTTATCTAAAAATGAAGATAAAAACCACTCTTAACTCAGAAACGCCTGTGTTGAGCTCTGGGTGGAGGAGAAACACACTGAACCCAGCAGAGCACTTCGAGTGGAGTACAAAACCAGGCAGAAACCTCACCCAGAAAAGCCCATGAAAAAAGGTGTTTCTTTTCCCTCTCATCCTGTAACCAGAGCTGCAAATGATTATTGCCAGTGTTGTTTCAGAGGGATTCTTGATGCACTGACAACTTGGAAGAGTTACTAAATGTAAGAAAAGTATCTAAAATTAGGCACGATGTAAGTTTTTGGAAGACAGCCTTCTACTGTTTCCCCTGCAGCCAGTGGGGAAAGGCGGGTTGTTGTTTTGGTTTCATTTTTTTAAGGGTGATTTCAACTCATCCAAACATCTGTTCATCTGTTTCAGAAGAGGATAAATCAGGTTTTAAACATGCCCCTCTTATTGCTGGGAACCAAGGCTAAAAATCTAGGTTTAGATTGCTAAAGTTATCCAGGGTAAATCCTATCCTGAGTGACAAAACAAAGATAATGCAATACGGCAGGTATCGTCCTGCCACTGACAGCGCACTTATTGCCTGCTGGAAAAAAGGAGCAAAGAGAACTGAATTTGCCTACAGCCCTATTCTGCATTTCAGTGCTGGCTGTTAATGGAAGGACAGTGCTTTCAAGTATTAGTTCCACAATGGGAGATCATCTCAATGGAAAGGATAGGGGAAGGTTTTCTTCCTAGGCTTCTGAAAAAATGACCTCTAAAAAAAAAAGAAATGTATGGGATGTATTACGAATGTAAAGACAGCTAAAAAAGACTACAAAGAGAAAAGGTTTGCTATTCCTTTTCCATCTTAATACTCTTTCCATGTTCTTCTTCCCCACCTTGTCCTCACAGCAGGACAGAAAATAACATAAACCCTGTAAGCCTTTAAATGTACCTACTTTCTTCTAATTTTTGAAAAACGGGAGTTATTGGAATCAAATCCATGATTTTCAATTCTGTGAAAAAAAATCTGACTCTGTCACTTTGTTCCCAACCAAAGCTTGGACACAACAAGCATCTCGCACCCTGGGGGTGCTAGGAGCTGACAGCAGCAGTTCACCAGCTTGAGAACAAGAAAATCCACTCAAAACAGGTGCTCACTGACAAGCACTTGTACAGCCCAGGTGACTGGAACCACCCATACAATATTGACCCAAAGCCGCCAAACACAACAGCAGGTCACAGGGGAAAGAAGCAATGACTGAAAGCTGGAGAAGTAAAGCTAACAAGCCTACAGATGAAAACTGCTCACATGCTGTGCCTGGGGCTGAAATATATGGCAAAAAAGGGTTGCACAGTGCCTGCAAAGCAAGGAAAAAAATACAAGCAGCTCCTCATCCAATCGTAATACGAGATGTCTTCTGCAAAGGCATCTCAAGGATTCTTACACAAACTGTTCTCATGGAAAACAAACAAAAAACACCAAAACAAATGAACAAGCTCCAAAAACTCACGTGCTGCTGCTAAGCTGATGAAATTTAAACCCACTCTACAAAGTGAAGAGCTGGGCAGTGGTGCTGGGGCACCTGAGCAGGCAGAGCCGGCCGAGGAAACTCGGAGCGCACACACCGCTGGGTGACACGGGTTTATGCGATTGAGTCGTACAGAGCTCACAGTGACCTCATGCTGAACCGTCCCTTGTGGCTTCAAGAGAATCTCGCTTCCTACGGCACTTTAAGCTCTCCTCTAACAAGCCACAGGAAAATCTCAACCTTTTCCCATCCCCTTTCTCGGTTCTTGCAGGGCAGGGCAAGCAACATTACGGAAAAACGAAACACAAACCAGAGCATGATGTTGTGGGAAAGCATTGGGAATCTTCAATATAATGTCAAGGAATGTGATATGCTGCAGATGCTCTAAGAAACAAAGTTTTATATACTGAGAGGGCAGAAAGAACTCCCATCAAGTGCCTACAGCTAAATACAGGATTGCAGTCACAGCAAGGAAATGTTGCTCTTCCCTTAAAGCTGAAGAACATCAGCTCTGTGCTGTAACCAGACAGGCTCCCACCCATCACCAGTGCCTCTTCGGTCAGGGCAAGGTTTTAATATGAAATGTGTTTTGAAAAATTTTACGGGTCTGCCTGAGTGAAGAGTTTTGCATCAGTTCACGGCCAGCACTAAGCAGCAGCCCAAAAAGGCGGGAAGAACTCAAATACTGTTCTAGAGACAAAGATGTTTGCTTCCTACAGAATCCTTAAGAAAAAAACCCAAACAAAACCCCAGATCAGCCCTGCAAGCTGCCCTCAACTCATTCCCTAAGGTGACCCGGGTTCAGCCCCCGTGAGAAGCCCGGCAGCTGCACCCACCCACCCGCTCCTTTCCTTGGGTCCCACACCTGGGACGAGACACCAGCCCGCCCCAGGGACCCCTCCTGCCCCGCTGCAGATCGGAGCGGCCCAGAGTAACCCACTTCTGTTTCCACACACACAAGTGTGCAACCTCAGCCCCTGGTCTGTCAGCAGCTCCCCAATTTACAGTTTTCCCAAGTAAAGAAGCAGATTTCCTTGTCCCAAAATAACAGAGGAGTGACAGGCTGCACAAAGAGTCTCTCATTGAATTTTTTCTCTACTATATACGCTCTTCTATCCACAATTGCTGCACAGTTGAAAGAAGCTCACAAAGTAGGAGAAGGAAGGGCATTATGGTATGCCGTAGCAATTAAAAGCTACCAGTAGAGCTGACCTCTTTCCTACTGACACACACACACAGAGCAGGGTCTCTTTTTTGGAAAGCAAGAAAGCAGCCTCCATTGGTAACAACTACCCATGTTTAACCTCAGAAAGTCTGCAAACAGCAGTTGTTAAATAAAAGCTTCTTTATTTACCCTTTATTCATATTAAAAGATGCCAGACCTAGGGCTTGCTACTTAGGAGTAAAATAAAACAACTGTAAAAATCCAAGAAGAGTTTTGTTTTGTTTTCATCTAAACAGGCATAATAAATGCAAGTCTCAGATGATGCTTCTTAATTAATCTTGAAGTAAATGCTCAAGAAAGACGGGAACAAACAGCCTTTAGCAGAAGCTAGTTATAACGAGCAAGGGAAGCAGCAAGCTGCTTCACACTACCCTCCCGCCACCACGGCACCTTATTCCTTCCCCGCAGCCACCCCTGCTATTTTCAGCACAGTTTGCCATCTGCAGCAAACGGCACAGGAGTTTCACGATGAGCACAAATGGCTCGGGGATGAGACCAGCAAACCTGCTCCTTTGTCCAAGTAATATAGTTGGGGACGACAACATTTTTAAACAAAGGTGTGCAGCACCTTTCTGTGGGCTAAGCAGTGTTCCTGAAACACTCCAAGGGGTGAATGCAGCAAGCATCTACTAAATTAGCTGTTCTGAGTAAAGTCTGTTTGTTTGTTAAGGGCTGCACTGGCTTCCTTCTTGTAGGGAGTATCTTATTTACAGCCTGATTTTTATTACCTGTTTAAAGTATGAACATAATAATAAAAAGGCTATGCAAATTCAGATCACCAGAAGAAAAAAATATTATAAAGAGCACATTGATAATAACTACCTTGCTCCTGCCATTAAGTATTTTGCATGGACTTGCCGCACATTTCAGCAGGAAGCTGATGCTGGATTAGTTTTGCATTACAGTAATTCTGTGTGACAGCAAGGATACACATGATGCAGCCAAAACTCAACTTGGATTCAGGAAACCAGATTTGTATTCCCATTCCTACCCAAGGCCCAGCACATGGCTTTACATTTTAGGATTTAATATAATTACCTCTAAAAGTACAGAAAGAATAAATTTGTAGAAACCTAGCAACAGGTTGGAATGATAATGACAACTGCTCTGAGTTGAAGTTAATTGTGTTAACCTGGAAATTTGGTAAAGAAACACGGTTGCTACCAGTGGGAGACGGCAGGTTGTTAGGATCCATGGACCAGGTCCATAGCGCATGGCAGGAGACTTGGCCGTGGGACACGCGGTGTTAACGGGAACTGCAAAGAGTGGGAAGCAGTGAGAGAACGGACTTTCTCGTGGTCTCTAGTCCCAGAGAACACCGCGCCTCTTTGTATGAGTTCCTACAGGCCAAATGCATAGTTTTAACCAAATTTCCCACAAGGGCTACTAATCACATTGCTCTTTTTTGGGTATGCTAAGACCTCAGGGTCTGAAAGGCAGGAGCCCCAAGTGCTCAGAGCTGCAGCTGGGGTCACAGGACTGCGGCTGTCAAGAGCTGAACTGTCACCGATCTGGTCTGCTGTGAGAAGCCAGGGCAGTGTCATGTCAAATTAAGCAAACGGAAATGAGCTACCTTTTTTTTTTTTTTTTGGCCTAATCTGACTTTCAGGTCTTCATCCAGAGGATGAGAATACCCACTGCCCTGTCACCTAATGGACGAGCTGAGGATCAATTAGCATTTGTGAAGCACTTATCTGAAAATGATGAGTACACCACAGAAAAGCCCGTAAGGAAATCAATACTTCTCTACTCAGAACAAGGTGTGAATAGCATGCAATAAATAAAGCATAGCACCAGACATCTCATGGAGAGGCTTAAATGAAGCAAGACAGGCAGCCCTCTGGAGAGGAGTAACATTTACAGGCAGAAGAGGGAACCAGATGAAGGTAGGAAGCACACTTCAACTCTTGCAAGTATAGCTCTTTGCACCCTTGACAATGTTCATTTGTGGATTTGATATTTCCAACGAAAGCTGTAAAGCAGATGGCTGAACTGACGGCAATTGTGTCTCATCCCAGACAGGACCTGACTAAATGTCACCAGCACTGGTGTGGTTCTGTCAGGGTCTCGCTGCTAAATACCAAAGGCTATGGAAAGCAATATATTCCAGCTGCTTCGGAGCAGCTGGCAAAAGTCTTAGTTTCAAAGTAGCAAAAGGATGTGGTCAGCAAGAGGAGGGACCACAGCTTCTGCAGTAACATCAGCAGCCTCCAGGGAAACCGAGATCAGGAGTGGCTCTGCAGTCAGGGGAAATGGAGGAATGAAAACCGAGGAAAGTCCCACCCGACTGCTGGCCTGGGTGCAGGGCCTGGGGCAGAGCAAAGCCAGTACAGCACCAGCTTCGCGCTTCTGTCCTCCTCCCTCTTGAATTCAAAGCCAGAATCGTATAGGTGGATGTTTAGTTCAAGCCTGATGAAAGTTATTTCCACAGAGAATTTATTTTTCAGTCCATGAGTGCACCCAGATGCAACTTGATCCTCTAAACATCTCCGTGTGCTGTGCTGGCAATAACTGCATTTTGGTAAGATTAGAATGCTTCTAGCACTAGTTTCGTTGGAGAGCATCGAACAGACTGCTGCAGGAATTATAGTGAGTCCAGGCTCACAGAACCCACTGGTTTTGCAAGGGTCAGAACACAATTCCAAGCCCACAACTATGAAGAGAGACGGTTCAGCCAGCGAGTATTGTGGCAATGGTAACTTACTTTTGGAGGTGCATGCATTTCCCTGAGATGCTCAGAGGCTACAGGGTTTTTTTATTATTATTTACGATAATCTTAGGAAAGAAGCAGAAGCATAGGAATGGGGTAGCAGAGAAAATCCCGGTTACCTCACTGCACAAGAATTCTCCTGTTACTGTCACCAGTTTCCATTCAGACTCAAAAGCTGCATTTCATGTTTGCTTGAAACCAGAACTGTTAGCTAAAGCCAGGTCACATTGTAATCATGTTAAACAAGACTTGATTTGTTGTACCTTTGGGCCTAGCCTTTCCTGTAACCCAAGCCTAAAAATTCACCCTCCTCAAGTCCATGTGTCTTGTGTTAGCTTGAGCATATGTAAAAATCCATATGGATTTCACTAATTAAAAGCATATGCTACTTGGGCATGCACAAAGCTAATTATGACATGGAACACATTTCAAAGCATGAAGCTTTAGAACAGCCTTCATAAGGCCTGCCTGAAGAGTTTGTTACCTTAAAAATATAAAATAGGTTTTAATACTTCTGGTATGAAACACAATTAATGCATGTGAATCCTAAGCAAACTCATACTGCAATTTAGACGAGCATGCACACACAGAGTTAAGCTCAGCTTTGATTGTCAATGACAACTCACTGAAGTCACCCTCACAACACCAAACAAACACAAGAAGTTTAGAAAAGACGCTTTGCATTAGCCAACACATGAGGGGTTTGAAATCTGTATGCTACTAGGGTGTCAATGGCCAAAAACCAGATAATTTTATTCAATATATTGAAATGCCTTAAAACCCCAAATTCATCACTTCCAGTATATCCCAACATCATGTAACAAAGAAACACAATTAACCCCTACCAACACTGGGAGAACTGAACAGAGTACATTGAGTATCAGAATGGAAACCCCAAAGTATTCTATTTTATATATTTTTAAGGCTCTCAGTGCAGAATCTGGGTATGTCATGGTCACACTCTCACTGCATAAACAGAAAATGACTTTTCATGTTTTACAGGTGAAGAAGAGAGAGAGTTACATCTGCAGAGAGACGAAGTACTTAACCTTTTAGAACCAGCTGTGACGCACCTCAGAGGTCTGTCCAACTTTGGGGTCCGTACTGTCACTACATCAAAATCCCACCATTGCTCTGCACACAACTGGTCATCTCGAAATCTGAGGAGTCACTAACTACTCATACAACTATTACAAACACTCTGGCTCTTCAGAAGATGAATGGCTGCTCTACCATTGGGTTCTTATACAAGCTTGTATTATCTTCAGGGATGCTGATTTATGAGGAACAAAATAATTACATTTTGATTTAAACCCTGGAGCACTTCAGGTATTGCAATTCAAGCAAAGCATTTTGGGATGTCACAGATCTCGCACCATACTATAGATTTGTGTGTGTTTGAGAATCAATTATCATTAATATAACAACAAGTGCCAAGTGCTGTTCAAGCATATTTAACTCTAAAGTTCTGTTGGGGATGTTATAAAGCAACTTATATTCACTAAAACAAATCCTGTAACTCCTGCAATTATTTTCCAGTATTTCCAATTTAGTGGCTTTTTGTTGTTGTTGGCTTTTGTGTGTTTGTTTGTTTTTAAGGGAAAAAACCCAAAGCCTTGGCAAAAGGAAAAAAAAAAAACAAAACACCACAAAACACCCTAAGTGGAAGGATGACAACATCCAAAGTTAGAAAATCAAATCTAATAATCTGACTATTCTTTTCAAAGAAACTTCAGCAAATGGGATGATGAATTTTCAGTGAAGTTCTGTAAAATAGCGTATCTCTTGCCCTTTAACATTTTTAAAATCTCTGACCTTTGGCTTTGTGCTGTTCCCACAGATACTCAGGCAAAGTGAAGCATTATTTATATTTCTCTGCAGTGCATATTCTGGTAAAGGATGTCTGGCGGTTTCACCATGCCAAGGCTTGCAGGACCTGAATTCACCTCTCCACTTTGCTAGAACTCCCGGATCACAAGTTTTTTAACTCCATTTCAGACTGCAGACTTAAGAGTGCAAGGAAAAGAAAGCAATATGGTTCTGGCTTTAAGTGATCTAATTTGAACTACAGCGACTTCAACAAAAATGTAATAAGAGCTCTAGTGGTCTCCTTATTCATCCTGTCTCTACAGCTTCATATCAAGTTTGCTTATGTCACAAGTACTAAGCTGTGTTTTCTAAAAGTAAACTCCACTTAATATTTGAAAGTCAAGCCAGATTCATCCTGGTGCCTGAATAAATGATTCTGACCAAGTCACACAGTGATCAACGCCAGATCAATTTCCTTAATGTTGGACTGCTACAGCACAAGACCAGTTTATATAAAAATAGTATTTTTTCCTTATACAATTCAATTACTTGGTGCTGCTTTGATAATTCGAATTAGGCCAGAGTAAAGCAGGTGCGGCCAAAATTAAGAGGAGCACTTTGGAGGCCCTGATCCCAATTTGATTCTATTACTCAAACCCTGACTTATTTACAAATAACTCTGTGTGTCACAGGTAAGAGGTCCACGAATTTGACAATGAGATGCAAAAGTCAGTTCCTTGCTTGCAGCTCGGTGGAATCTGCAGTGCCAGCAAACAGAGCCAATGCAGTTGTCACTAAATTGTATATCTTACTATGCAACAGGGACCAAACTTTTCTTCCATTCATGACAATAGAAACCTGAGGAGTGCTGTTAATGTGATTTGTTTGTATTACATTGCTCAGAGAGCAGGACAGAGTATCTGGAGCAATTCTATTCTCTGAATTTCTCTTGCCTACACCTAGCACATGCTATTAGCTATTTAACCCAATTTCATCATTTTAGGAGACCAGGGTGGCATCAGGAAGCCACAGCTGATCAATTCACTTGATCCTCCCCCTCCCTGATTTTAAATTTAAAATACTTCCTGAAACACCCTGCATCTCTGTTTTAATTAAAAATGTGTATTCCTCTGTTGGTTCTAACCTTTATTTCTTTTCATGTCAGCCCTGCAGGAGAGAGGAAGCACCTGAACATCTGTGAATGTGCCTCCTTGCTGCTGCTACAAATGATGCCAATTCTTCCCTCCTTCCCCCTCAGCTAAGTGCCCAGCTGGCTCTCTTTCTCAGAGAGCATTTCACAAGCTGTTTGACAGAGAGGTCGTAAAGTGCAAGTCTGAATTTATGTAGTCTCTGTCCTGAAGGAAATTAAGGATTCCAAACTGAGAGAAGTCCTGCTTATCTCAAGGTGCTGTTCTGGCAGCACAAAAACACACCCCAGGTGATATCTACTCCTTCAAATTGCCTCTAAAAGTTATAGGCATCTAAAAATAGCCAACTACCTAATTCCTGTGATGTTAACAATCCCCATCAGAAAACAGTTCCTGAGCAATAGCTGTGCTCTAATGGCTTTTTCCTGCCTACCACTTCTAGTGTGCCTGGCACAGAAGGCAGAAAGCTCTCCCCTTCCATCTTATCACAAATAGAAGTACTGAAATTAACGCTTAATTGCCCTGTGTACTTAGAGGTAACACTGGGTTACAAAAGCGAGGTTACCAGAAATCTAATTAGCTTTATCAGTACTGCCAAATGAGAAAGCAGTCGGTCTCTGCACTTCTTAAATACCGTTTGTCCTCCATGTAAAAACTCAACTGTCCTCACCAGGAGGACATCTATGTAGATGTATCTAAGAACACCTTTAACATTCAGTAACGAGGCATGGTTCTATACCGTGCTCAACCTACAGCTCTGCAAAGGCAGCTGTTAAGCATGGCCCAAGACTTCTTTACTCTTCCAGTGCCTTGGTGCAGAAGAAGGGATACTCATATGAAACAATTTAGAAATTCAAAACGGTTGCAACTTCAAGTCGGTCTTCCCCAGAAAGGACCTGCTGTAGGACAGGGGATTACAGAACGTGGGAGAATAAGTTTATGGCACCCCAACATAAGCTATTGTACCATTTAAAGCTCAGCTAGTGGTTTGTCTGGAGCAACCTTCGGATCTATTCTCTGCCTAGAATTACTTGCTGTGCAGCAAACATCCATTACAAGTGCTGTGAAAATCTTCTGTGGGGCTGCACCTGAAGCTGTAAGATGAAGTACTCTATTCTGCTTGTATTGTAGCTTCTCTTTGCTGCACTATACCTCATTGCAAATTCCCCGAAAATCTATTCCAGCGTGATATACTTAGGGCCCTTTATGGCCGTGCAGTGTTAGCTGCAAATGAAAGCCATTCTTCTCTTCTCCTCCACATCCCCAGCCGCTCTGACCCCAAGAGGGCCGGTCTTCATGCCGCTTGTCTGTACATTTCAACAAAAAATAATTCACTGTATGAACTACAATTCCTTGAAGCCTGGAGTGAATCCTAAGGGCAAAGTCTGTCTCCAGTAAACAGCACATCAGGATACCTGTCCCAAAAGGATTAAAAACTATTCTACAGTTTTAATCACACCTATGTGTAAAAGTTACTTTTTAATTTCCTTTTTCTGCATAACTGATCTTCACATTTTTATATTCATTGCTAAAGAAGCTTCCAGTGTTTCATTTGCAAAGGTGACATCCACTCCATATCAAATTGAGTGCTGGCTGCTTTCTAGAATACACATGATTATACTTACATTCCAGGATTTTCTTACACTTTTATTGGCCTCCTCTAATAATCTTTCCACACCTGTCTTTGCACTTACCATACCAACCAAGCATGGTTCCTGAATTATCAATTAATTGCTTTCCATTATGGGCCCATATGAAACTGTTGTCTAGAAATGATCAGAATACTGTAAATATATTTTTTTATACCAAGTAGCCAAGATGTCTTGACAGTGAAGTTACTACATTAGTCAAGTAACACGTGAGAGGCAGGTTAAGAAAAAAAATCAAATATATTCGACCTACCACCACAATATGCAACAACTTTATAACACATACATTTGTACTTCATTTTTTTAATAATACCTACACTCGTTAAGCAGCTTTCAGTTAGGTTTATATGGCAACTTGAGCTTTCTGCTTCCCCCCCCCACTAGAAAAATATGTTCCAAAGAAAGAGATAAGTTTACTATTTCTTGCAAAATAGGGGTCACATTGCATTTCTGCAAAATCTGCACTCAAATGGTGAGAATAAGACACCACAAGAAGCAACATCATCCATCACCAATGTAGATTAATGCCTTATATTACACTTCCTTTGCTCTTCTGGGCATTGAGAAAAATGTGCTATTTCTCTGCTCTGTAAAATTGCTGATAGACTAATTGAGCAAGTTTAATCTAAAAACAAAAGGCCACCTGTGATAAATTTGAAAGCAGCAGCCCACTCTTAGGGTATCTACTTTTATTTACGAATAAAAATACACCGGCATAACTGATTACTGATGAACAGATATCCCATAATCATCACTGAGCCACTAAAAGTTGGACTACTTAGAAAAAATATATAGTCAAAACTGTCCTACAAACTAAGAGTTTCTTTGCAGATTTCTTTTCACATCTGAAATTCATTTAAACAGATACCTGTGCCTGAAAGGCAAAAACCCACAATAAAGGGAACATGAGCACCGCTCCTCAGCCAAAAAAACCCAAAACCAAAACAAAAAACAAAACAAACACAACAACAAAACAAACACAAACCCATAACCCAAACCAAAACAAACGAACCAAACCCCCACACCTCACAAGAATTAAAGAAATAGATAACTGCCAAAGGTATATACAAATAGTGACAGCTGAGTATGAAGGTAAAAGATGATAGAACCAGATCATTTGTAACAGTATTGGGAGGAAAATATTGCCTCTCAAAAGTATCTTTACACACCAGCCTGCTCTTCGCACTAACAACCTCCCCAGGGTGAGCTGGACACTAAGAACAGGAACTAAGCACCACTTGTTTGTAGAACTATTTTGTTTGCAATCTCTTCCTTAAAATAAAATTCTCCAATTTAAATGAAACAAGCAGCACGAGCATAACAGTCAAAAGTACTTCTAATAGAAAAACAAAATGGTATTACCACCTTGGGATCAAATCCAGGTAAAACTGAGAGGCTTTGAAGAAGTAGATGGGAGTAAAACTAGTTGGCTGTGGCAAGAGCCCTGCCCAGAGCTGGGAGCCTGAGCCTCGAGTGGAACAGCAAAGCTGCAGCAATGCACACAGGGAAATTATTCCCCTCAAAAAACAACCCCAGCTTATCTGTTTCTTGGCAATCTAGTGAAGTCAGGAGATCTAGATCTTGATCCCTGACTGGAGAGAAGAGACTAGTTTAGCCAAGTCTCTGATCAAATCCATTACAGTAATTCCAGTATTTCCCACAAAGCAGCTGCATGTCCATCACCTGGAAGAGCAATGAAGCATTGAACAAACAGGCAAGTGATGTTTTTGTTTTTCTTTTTAAAGAGAGGTTTGGCAAAATCATCAGCATCTCGCAGAATTAAATTTGTGTAACTTCCAACTTTAGTCAGATAAAAGCTGCATGTTAAGTTACGCTAAGCCTCAAAGTTTTAGAGGGCTGTTTCTAATCTTTGCATAACTTCAGTAATCATTTACACTTCAAAACTCAAAACTGTTTTGAGAATACTAATCACTCTGGTTCCGCTGCTATTGGCCTTAATACAACATTCTTTTTTCTCTGTATCATAAATCCCACACTACTGTTGTATAAGCTCAGCCTTATCACAGGCTTCCACTGGTGGATGAACAAAAAAACCCCCAGTGATTCCTGGAAAGGCTTTTTACAATAGCGCGTGCTTCTCTTGACTGAAACAACTGCAGAATATAAAAAGCAGTGCATCTGGAACCATTACCGCATTGGGTAACCAGCTCTCACTCACTAAAAGGTTGACACTATCGCATTGTACAAAGGGACATGCCTGAAAATAAAGTGTTGAAACTCCATTTTAAAACACAAACCCACTACTGAGTAACAAACATGCAGTCTGCAGCTCCTCAGGTGTGCATGCTTGTTCAGGGTTTCTTATCCCTTCAAACTATATGAAATTCTGTGTCAGAAGAGCAAACAAACTGAAACATAATTTTGTCTTTAATTTGATCAACTCTCGCAGCATTTGAAAGAAATCTAAGCTTAGCAGATGCAATAGTCCTTGTGTACGGTTTATGGTTTTATCATCTCAATAAAATACTATCAGCTATGGATTTTTCCCACGTGCTCAGGTACCTTTCACTGCGTGTAGAGAATTAAGGGCGAATGATAAGAGAGAAAAAAAGAGACTTTTAGCTAACACTAACCTTGAGATACATAAGTTGGTTCTTATTTTAGAAGAATTTTACAGTTACTTGTTAAGTAATTTTATATTTGGTCAGAATGGGTACAAGCCATGCCTACTGCTTGGCCCTCAGTTTACTCCTGTAAACCCTGGCTTGCACTGCTGGGGCACCAGTGACCGACAGAGCAGTCGGTGTCCAGGCTGCCAGACCCATTTTGGAAAAGCTTCTCTCAGTTCTGCCAATCAAATTCTTATTACTAACCTCTAGAAGTATTTGATGCTTAACTGTTCCACTACAGATGATTCTTCAAAACTTATTTTTAACCTGACCTCAACATTTTTCTTGGGAAAAACACATGACTATTACTTTCTCTTCCTCTACCTACTACTGTCATTGCCAGAACAAAAGCAAAGCATACCTTACAGTTTTGATATGCCACGTCTGAAGTATATCTCACATTAAGGCCTGGATTCTTCTGCCTTTGTGCTTTATTGAGGTCCAATCCTGACACCAGACAGGCTGAGGATGTAACCCTGAACACCACAAGAACCACAGTAAACACAGTTTCCGTGAGAGAACAGCTGTCTGTACAGCCATCCATTGCAGGCTTTGGGTTTCTACCTGCAAATGTCTTCTGCACTGGTGCCAGAAGGCAGCTCAAGTCTTCATATACTTTTACCCTGCTACAGTTATTAAGAAATTAAAACACCCATACAGAAGCAAAAAACCCCTAATTTTAATGCTACGATCTATAGCATTCCTGATACACATATGGCAACCCTAGGCTAAGGGACACTGAGGTGGTTTTTGTTTCAAGCATTTCATCTCATCTAATCACAGCTGTTAACTACACAGGCTGCTCTAACTTTTCATAAGCAGATGTAGCACAGATTTGATTATGCTGCTCTCAGTATTGAGCTGTGAATAAAGGAGGTACCTGAACCAAGGTGGGGTAAAAGGAAACACAGTTCCACAGCTATCTTGACCCATTTGTTTCTGCAGACAGAAGAAACACTCCTTTAGATCCTCCTGCAATAGAAGTGGTATTTGTCTGTGACTCCATTAAACTTTAAAAAAAAAAAAAAAGTATATAAGTGTAAAACCAGAGGTAACAGCAAAAAAATCTAAAGGGAAGGCAGCCTCTATAGAGTGTAAGCAACGTTATAAGGAAGGGTATTCAGTTTGCCTGGAAACATGCATATGTTGGCACATAATTTCCACGGCCTCATTAGAGATAAGTGACAAAGACGCTTTCATGTTCACAAAACCTTTACTCTGATTACAGCTCAAGCAGACCTGAGCTGAGCCAGGGAATATTAGGTCACACTTCCATTAAAAGCTGAAGCCACATTTTCAGATCGTTGCTCGGTTTTTCCTTCAACTTCACAGAAAAAGGGTAGGTGAAGGTGCATTTTCTTTTAAAAGGCCAAAACTGAATTGACTTCACAATTCTGAGTGCTAATCGATACTTGCATTAATTTTTATCCGACACATTTTAAAAATGTGAAGAAAAAAACCAGTGATTTCCTACTAAGTCTCTACAGTAGCTTTAAAAAAAAAGCCACCCAGTTCTTTCATAAAGGTCCCAGCAGCAATTCTAACTAAGTCCCTGGCAGCACGCAGGGCAACTGCTTTACATTCAGATACAGGGTCTCAAGTGTAAGGTCAGACTGACACACGACGAGCTTCAGAGGTGCAAATCTGCAATTTGTACATACAAAATAACACTTGTATACACAATTTGTGTGTATAAGGGCAGATTTGCCATTCACAGCTGAATCTAAACATTTTGCTTTTAGTCTGAACACTTTCCAGAAATAAGGATGAGTAATGCCTAAGATGAGATGCTGGTATTTCAACTAAATATTGATTACCTATCATAGTGTTATTTTCAACTAATGAGAAGGTCAATTCCCTCATAGGAAAGAGGATTTGGAAGCCCGTTTTGTGTCCAAATGATACATGATGCATGAAGACAGAACAACACAGTTGTGGTATTAGTAACCACAGAAGGGCAAATGCCAAAGTTAAAAATGAGTACATTTGTTCTAGTTTTTAAATCTAGGAATATTAGAAAATCTAAAATCTACCCTACTGTCTTAAGAAAGGAATACTACCTCTAATGCTTGCCCTATGGCACTCAAAATGAGTATTTACTCCTCATCATCACGGTCACATTAACTTCTCATGTTCTTGCTTGGAGCGTTCTCCAATTTTTAGTATTGAGTATTAATTTTTACAAGTATTTCTTAGAATAAGTAACGCACTGTACACAGAGCATTCATTCAGGACATATATCCTCAACACATGCGCATTCAAAAAGCCCAGTTCATCCAAATCAGTTAGTGTCCCCAGCAGCTACAATCAATAGGCAGGATACCTGCAATTACCCACCACGCTACACCTGAACACTCTTGTGGACAAATAGGAACAAGATCCACCCAGACTCTCGGCCAGCTGCAAACCACCAATACTGAAGTCAAGCTACAACCTTTTAATTAGGTAAGACTCATTCTGGACTCACCAAAGTACAGAGACCCCAATTTCAGGTTCATTTCCTGATGATTGACAGAACAAGCAGTTCTTCATCCAGCTGAAAAAAAAATGTACACAGCATTTACATTGTTAATAATTCCAGTTCAAGTGTTGGGATGGAAAGCTGGTATGGAACCTGTGTGGTTACATTTCAAAAACGCTCAGTCAGCAACAGGTCAGAGGGTACTTCAAATGAGAAGTGAGATGGGTCATGTACCCACCCACACAGCTGCCACTCGGTGTTAGGTCTCACTGTGGGAGATGAAATAGAGAAGCTCACTGAAGCAGCTTTACTACAAGGTGTAGCAGACACATGGTGAGCTTGCACTAATGGAGAATGGGAGGAAAACTCCTGGTGAACTACCCCACATCTCCCAGGCATATAGCCAAAAATACTATCTCTCAGACCAACAAATGCAGCAAGAGAACCACGTATCCACCTAAATCTTCACACCAGGATATTTCTAAAGTAGTGTTGGGAGAGAAAATAATCCCTGAACAGCATCTAACAGAAGACGCACAAATCAGTGGGATGGTGGATACTAACTTAGGCAACGAATAAGTAGAAATATGAAGAGCTGCCTGGACAGCATTGGCTTTTAATGGAAAACTGTAACGGAATGCTAGGCTTGGCTGTCATCACTAAACTGAGGGATGATTTGCAACTTTCTTTTACTATAATAGTAAAATCATATACATTTCTGAAGTATTTGGTGGCAGCTGAAGGCACTAAACCTGTGCTCCAAACGCCTGAGGTAAGCACCACGATGACTGAGGTGGCGATGGCAGAATGGCAGTGTCCTACACTAGGTTGTAGCTACTACAGCCCTGACACTAGAGAGACACTCTGCCTAACTGTTCTTCGGGGTAACTACATTCTGTATCTCTGTAGCTTTGGAAACACAACATGAGCTCTTCTGAGAAGAAGCTGAATAAAGAAAAATTGTATTGCATAAGTATGTATCCAGCCTAAAAGATTACGGCCAACACTGTCTATAGCCTTCTCGTCTGTAGAAGCTGCTGATCGTGTAATGTTAACGACACAAGGACTTCACACTTGTATCTATATCTATATACATATCTCTCTCTAATCTACAGCATTTTTTATTGAGAACATGCCTGTGTACTTCGGAAAGCAGACCTGAAAATTAACTATTTTTGTTTCTAATAATCTAGAAGGGAGATCTGTAGCAGTAGATACACAACTCAGATGTTGCTCATCTCACAAGAATTATCCTATTCATCCCAGTTAGACAATCTTCTAAAAACAGATGTGGTGCTGTGCTTTAACACATAACTTTAAACCAGTATTCTGAATGAGAGGTGTTTGTTTAAAAACAAACAAAACCAAAAACCTACCACAAAACAAACCCATCAGAAGTTTATTGATCTCTTTTCTTTTGTCCTGTCCCCGATCCATTCCTCCCTCTTCACTCACTTGAGCCAGTAATATTTTGATAAGCAAGTCAGGATTGGACAGCCTCGTCTAATCCATCTGCCCCAATTAAATCCCTCTCCAAGGAAGGCATTTACAATCATCTTAGATAATGACAAATTACACTTAGCTTAGAACCAATTTAAATAGTTTGGTTCAGATTAAATAGTATCTCGTGCTACCCAATCAAAACTACTTTGTTCCTAATGACTCATCAAAAAATATTCTCAAAGATAATGTTTAGTAATCTTACATTGTCAGTAATTTTTACAAAAGTAGTTTGGAGTAACTGGGGGTTTTGCCACTGATTTGAATGGATATACAATTCATCATTTGAATCTTGAATAAAAGATCTAGTGTTTTTTTCTGGAATTCTTATACTGAAACATAAACCTAATTATGTAGAAACAGCTTAACTAGGAGAAATTGAGTGACATGAGAAAAATAACCGAGCTGAGAGTCAACTTCCTGGCTTTCACAGAACAAACTTTCGAAGAACAATATATGAAAATATTAACATTAAAATAACAATATTTCAAAATAAGTATTGATCTAGCTATTTCTGGACATTAATATCAAGGAGACAGCAACACTCAGTGACTGCAGCACCACACTAATTCTCAGTTTTATTTCTCATTACTGGATGATCTTGAAAGTCCTGCCTTGTGTGTCCCTGTTCTGCTTAGCTATTTCATTTCCAAAAAGGTGTGATAATATTAACCTCTCTTTTTTTGTAAACCATTTTGAGGTAAAGCATAATAAAATATCTAGATTTTTTCATTCTACATAAAGGGAAAGAATGGCAGAAAATAATACAGTGACATAAAATTACCTTGCTAAAGATGCAAGTAAAACAGACCCCAGAGCAGTTCTAGAAATGCTGAATATGAGAAAGACTGACCAGCAACTGCTGACTCTAACCTTAAAAAAATAAAAAAGGCCCATAATAGAGACTGAAGAGCTGCAGGTAAGACTGTCATGCTTGGGGGACAGAATTAGACATCCTGTAACTAAGGAGCTGGTCAGCAAACATGTCAAAACTGGGAGCTTCAGATACAGAGATAAGCACAAAAGCATCATCCATTTAGTCTTCCACACCAAATCTAGTGAACTTGACTATGTGTGAGCTGAACACAGCTTCAAAAAAGCACTGAGCAATATGGATGCTGTCAGCAGGCAGGCCCATGCATGTTACACTCTGAACGCTGAATCGCTTTCATCGTTCAAGACTCACTCCTGGGCACAGTCTGTAACCTCAGCCGTGACCAGCCCCATCTCCCGGCCGTGGGCAGCACGGGAGGAGAGCACACAGGCGGGACAGGCTCCGACCCTGTGTTTCATCACCACTTATGGACACAATAATGCAATACAAATGATTTTAATTCATAAGGATGCTATCACTAGTAGAATTTTGATAAGAGTGCCTTCAAAATACCCTGTGGATAGGTCTACTGGCATGTACATGTATATGCATACATCCCTTCTGCACTCTAGACACACCCAGGCTGGCCTTAAGTAATTACCAAGGATTTCAGCTAATTGCAGAACAGTTTCACAATATGAAGTGCTATCTCTACATTTTTTCTTAGCTAAACATTTTTTGTCTCATACTACATTAGCATAGGAACACCAATAACGAAGCCTCCCAACTGTCAGTGCAGATCTAGTTACACACATGTATCTAACTGCACCTACACATGGGAGCTGTATTACTTTATCCATTTCTGTTTCCTCAGCTGACACACCACAGGCATAAAAACCTGTAGGAGGGGTTTTAGATGCTGAGAAGTTGCAGAAAAGCCAAGAACCAAAGGCTGTCAAGGGGCTCCAGCTCCGAAAGCACTGCAGGATCTCAGGGGCCCAACAGCAGCTGGATGGTAATTCTGAGCTCTTGCTAACATGTACAAATTCCACTTTTACAACTGAAGTATCTTGATGGACATTTACATAACTGCTAGTTTGCTCGCAGGCTAATTGGCAGTCAATTAACAGGAGAAAAGGTTTTTGTCTGTTCAAACCCCAAAGCAAAATATTGTCCTAATGTGTAAAGAACACAAAGTTATTCCAATGGGAAATAGTTTTACTACTTGAAATATTTCAAGAGTGTGAATTGATCAGTCCGCAAAGTTGACAATTACCAGAGAATAACTGAGTACGTGAATCAGCTGCATTTGGGGGTGTTCCTTACCATTTCATCCTAGTACGAAAAACTCCTTAAAACTCCTATTAAACCTGTGAGATTTTTCAGTGAACTGGGATCATCATGCCCACAGTATAAATTAAATCCATACAAGCATTTTTGGGCAACTGAATACAGAGAACAGAGCCAAGCACAGCCACAGAGATGACAACAGGAATCCCATCCAGGTCTGATGGATTTTCAAAAGCAGGAGTGGACAGAGACGTAAAGCAGGTGTACATATTCACCAGGTTCTCAGCACCGGCACCTCAGTGCTGCGGAACTGTCAGGGATACTGTCTGACAGCTCGCGCCTCCCATCACATCCCCCTCCAGCTTCAGGTCACAGGGAAACAATTCTGTGCGCACTATTTTAATCAGATGACTGTCTTTTTTACATAGTGCTTCCTCTGCGTATTTTTATGCTAAAATATTTTTTCCTTTGAATTCTGCATTAATATTTAATTGATTTAATTTCCTGTTCTGTTGCTCTAATAGGCAACATCCTGATAATAATTTTTTTTTTTTTTTAAAGTCTCCAGACCACTGAAGCATCTTCTAGACACTGAACGAATTTATTCTGCTCAGGAAGCAGAGGTTAAGAGACTTCCCATTGATCAGAGAGTTCTTTATATTAACAACTAAAGAATCATCTGTTTCAGCACAGCCCTGTTAGTAGCAATACTCTGAACAAAAAGCTTTGCAAAGACTAGGCAGGCAGACAGACCCGGAAAATTAGCCAAGGCTGATAAGCAGAGCCCTCTTAAAGAAAAGAAACCTTATTAATAGCTGCTACACAGCTGCAGCACCTATACTTAAGAATAATTATGTGGAAAACCACTGCCTTCCTACTAACTCCTCATGACAATCCATGTATTGAATGAGTTTGAGTCCACTTCAAAACATCTTATAGGGTTTGAAGTGAGTAAAACGTCCAACATAGAACATTATTAAATGTTATAATAATAAAAGATCATTCATCACTTTAGGATAATTTTGATAAATTATTTTGTTTTGTTGAACTCAGAACTCAAGCCTTTTAAAAGATCTAAGGATATATTAAATGATTAGTACAGAATGCTCACAAAGTGAAATAAATCCTTTGGTAACTCTGTGAAAGAAACTTTCAGCAATAACTTTGTGTGTGTGTGTGGTAGGTTTTTCTTCGTTTGGTTTTAGTTGGTTAAAAAAAAAATCAAATCACTATCACATGTCTTTCCAAATCATAAAGGAACAGCTATGAAAGGAGGAAAGACTGACAACCAAACCAAGCTGCTTTTTAGGGAAATCACTTCACAGGGTAATTGTTTTTGCCTAGCTCCATCAAATAGGTCCCTCTGAATTCTGGGCATACTTAAAAACACCCCTGTAAATGAATCTAAACTCTGCATTTCTTACAAAAGAAAGCAAGTCATGACAGCCCTGCAACTGTGCCTAAGTACCAGACGTACAGACACATTTATCAGGAATTCCAGAGCACAGGGCTTTGGGGCATGCAAAGGGAACACAAAATGTGCACCTGTCTTCACTACATTTTTAAGTTGCCTTTATAAAGAAAGCCTCAAATAATCTCTGTTACAAAATTCTCTACTTTTAAGGGTGTTCTGGGAAATGACTGCAACTTGACAAGAGAGACCTTCCTGTGAAGCTATTAATATCTGCTGCTTCCTATGCAGCTCTACTGCTCTTCATGCAGTTTTATCTAGGGAAAAATGGTGTGATCTTTCCAAGAAGCTGAATATTTGAAGTTATTTCAGAGGTGCACACAAGTTGCATTTGTTTAATTCTGTACCTACAAAACACTCATACCCTGTAACCCCTACGCACCGGTTCAAACTTGCTGCTCCATCCACAGTGTCAAGACAATGGAAGAACAGACACTGCATTTCTGCTGGTCTTACCATAACATATAAGGCACCGACTTAATAATCTTGAATTCTTTTATTATTTAGCCCACTAATATAAAGTTAATAGATACAAACTTAAGTCACTGTAGTTACTGAAATTTTGCTTTTTTTAGGTTACTTAATAGTGGGGGTTTTTTTAAATTCTCCCACTTCCATTTTACTACATATCAGAATATGTATCCAGGTGCTATGTACTACTAACACTGAGCAAAGCAATCCCAAACCTAGGGCTAACAGAGGCTTGATCAATTCCACTGGCCCATAATCAATTCTGTTATCAAATTCGTTTCATGACATTCAACTAGAAAAGCTACAAATCTTCAGCACCTTCAGGCAAACACCTGATACCTGTGCCAATTGTAAAAAGTAAGAAAAATATAAGAGCTCCTCACTGCCACCCTGGTATTCACCCTCTATCACATTTTCTACTGGGGGACTGAACCGCACAGAGAGACCAAGGCAGAGCACGTCAGGCCCCCAGTATTCATGTAAGATCAAGCTGTTTTAACCACAGATCACAAGCAAGAGCCACTGATCTTACCAAACAGAGCTGCAGTAGATCCTGTGTGAATAGAATGAAGCACCATATAAAATATCCATAACATACACAAATATTTGTACCATATACAAATCTGATCTCATGATCATCAGATTTTTTTGGAGAAAGCTACAGCTGGACTAAATGATTGCAGCTGGAAGAAACATGAAAGTAGGTTGAGAGAAAACATGGAAATCTTATCCTCTCTGTTGGTAACTGCTTCCCCTCATAGCAGGCAAAACCAAGTGTTGTCACTTCTGAAATGAGGTTGCAACCAGGGCTTCTGCCAGCAACGCTCCTCATCCTGCACAATCCAACCCCTTCCTTGGCAACCCCAAGCCTGTCATACTCTTGCAGATAAGCAGACAACCACCATTTTCTTTGCCTTTTCTAGTAAAAACCCTGGGCTTTTGCTTCGCCTAGGGTCACCCTTCATACCAAGACCAAAGCAAATATTGCTGCCTTAGTTATTTGGGAAGTTATGGGAAATGGCCAGTACAAACCAGGTACTGTCTTCCAGTCTCATCCTCCACCTTCCCTTCACTCCTTTTTACCTCCTTTTTTTTTTTTTTTTTTTTTTTAATTGACTTGCAGTATTGCAATGATGGTATGGTGTCATAATCCTGCGTATACAAAGCACTAGCATAAAATGAACTTGTGTTGGGTGAAGCATCTCCCTTAGAGGTATTTGCACTGCTGAGTCAACATTACTGCAACTAATCTAGACTTAGGGAAGACCTAAGACATGAAAATCATGTTGATATCCACAGGCTTCCATCAGGATTTGGGCGTCCATCATGCTGCACTTGATGCAATCAAATATATCCACAAATACATTCAGAAATACCAAATCGAGAGGGAATATACTGAACAACAGCCAGCACTTGGCTCCACCTGTGCAGAATGTGCTAGTTAATATTTTTGAATATGACAGCAAACATTACAATGTAAATGTAAATATATTTAACTGACTCTGTATGCAGTGGGCTAGGATTTTCAAAGCACCTGGTACTCACTAAACTGTACTCCCCACACAGAGGTTGCGAAGTTTTGAAAAAAATCCATCCCCCTTTTAGTACCACATTCACAGAGAGCGCCCTATATTTCAAAATGAATCATTTTGCAAACTCCTTGAGGGTAAGCATATTAGCTATGAGATTTAGTATATTAACTGTGAGACCCTGGGATTAAAAACATATGAAACAAGTTTATTGTAAATGGCCTGTCATCTGTTTGAAGTATGTTTAGACCACTGCTCCTTTCACTTAAAATTATTAAGAAAATATATAATTTTAATAGATATTAGCGCACTTACAATATCAAGGACATTTTCAAATCAGTTAATGAATATTTAATTGGTATGAATAATTGTCATTAAGCACAGAAAATGGAGAAACAGCGATAAATGTTGTTTACCGAAACTGCTTTCCATTACATCATTTGTGTTGCTTCACAGCGAGGAAGAACTATCGATTTATCTCTGTGACCAACTCTTCACCATTCTTTTTTGCAGACAAAGTTTAGCCTTTATCTTTTAGCTTAAACCACACCATTTCATTGTTATTTTGAAGGGCATATTTTGACTAATATTTGAGATAAAAAAATAAGATCTTCGAGCATTTCACTCAATTTCCACCAATTCCGACGAACAGAAGTGAACCCCGGGAAGGAAGAACATTACGAAATGCTCAGCGCTGGCCTCTCACTGTCCCATTCACAGTCCATAACAACATTCACTCTCCGCTACGGTCCAGGCTGCAGGGAACCTCTCCATAATGGCACCTAAAAATCCCACTCGGAAGAATTACGGTTCCTATCAGGAAACAGCAATCTAAACCTACAGACAGGGTGTTGTACGCAAGTCTGAAAGCAACGGACATAACCGAGCTCGGAGGCTTTGGTTATTTTAGCATTAAATTGCTATTCCCTGTAACCAGGCTGAGGGACATGGGGAACAGCACACACAGGGAAGGCGTCTCTGCTACCTAAATAAAATCAGGTGGAAGCTGTTCTGCCTTGTATTAAGATAAGTAGTCTACAATTTTTTGCCTGGATTTCTAATAGTAACTTTATGTGAAGTGTGGCCATTAACTTTAGTAGCCACTATTCCCCACGACCTGACAAAATAGCAAATCACACCTTTGCAGGCATGAGGGGAGGCAGGGCACACAAAACCGATGAATATATATTTTAAACAGCTTTCTAACACAGATCAGAAAGGCAGCTTGCCAAAATGTGTGCATACCACACAGCGCTAGTATCTATTTAGTACATTTAAAACACCATCTGTCTTCAAATAAACTGGCTTTAAGTTGTGCAGCACAGAATGGCTGTTCCAGGAAAATCTCCATTTAAAGCCAGCATTCAGCAGAGCGCAGGAGATCAAAGATTAGCTGCGCTGCTACACGATAGAGTGCAACTCTGGGACCAAAGGCAGCGACTGGGGAGGGGTCCATCTAGAATAGCAATACAGTAGGAGATCAAGACATATTTCTGGCATCTTTCTTTCCCCCTAGCAACTAAAGTAACAGTCAATGTTTTTAATTCACGGATACTTGAGATTATCAAGTATGAATATTCAGGAAGAGGCCTGGGCATGTCTGACCAGGCCATTGTGGTTGGAAAAAAGCCTGCAAAGTCACAAGGACGTAAACAGCAGAAGTAGGTGACTCAAAACTGTTCTGCTCTGCTCCCTCCTACAACACATCCTCCACAAGCTTACAACTTGCTATCCTTCTTAAATCACTCCCCTCATGCTTATTTAGTCAGTTTTCTGTACAGGAGGAACACATTTGGAAATGCGCCCCACCATTCCTTGCAAATGAAGAATAAACACTTGCATCTAATTAAGATCTAATCACCTTAAGACAGCAACCAGGAATTAATTTCACTGACACACACAACAGCAACAAGAGGCTCTGAGAAATGCTTGGGGGCCCCTGTATTAGCCTGTACGCAAACACAGTCACAAATGCTCACCACCTAGAACAGCAGAACAGATGGGAAGCACATCCAGATTAAGTGATTTCAAGGAATACTGAGACTGAGCTCAGAACTAAGCACAGATCTTGCAAGTCCCCAATGCATGTCTTTTCCACAAGATCATCTATTCTCTGTCAAGAGAAACCTCTGCATGAGCCAAAACCAAAACCAGAAGACAAATTAGGTTTCAGCCCGTAACTCAGGTACTGGATGACAAATACAAGGTGTGATTTTATTTCTTAAAATAAAATATTGATTACACTTAAGGATTTCCATCCTTCCTCTTTCCAGTTTATTTAAAGCTAAGCCAAACTCTTAAAAGAACTATTAGAACAACTACTTGATTAGAGAAGTAGCTGATTAAATAGCTGTTACTGCAGTAACTGGTTTTAATCACATCTGTATAATTTCTCTCTGGAACATTTTTCTACTCTAAGCTGATGTTTTATCTAAAAATTCCTGAAATTCTAGAGAGTTTAGAATCTCATCTTAAATCCAAGCTTCCACAATATCCTTCTTGTAAAATCCACATCTCTCCTCTATTTGGATCCAGATTAACTTTATAGGTAACCGTATTCAGTAAGCTCAGGCTACTTAAATATGCCATCTGCTTTTGTGGTTAAAACATCAAGGTGCTACAAGTCAACCCACAGATGGTCTGTCCTCGTCATCTCCACATGAGGCGAGACGAGTAGACAGCGGACAGACAGAAACAGGGCGTGTAGACAAGCAGAGCTTATAGACGGAAATACCTCAGCACTGAAATTCCTCAGCTACTCCAGCTGATAAACAATACAGTTGATTAGCAAATTTCATCTTGAAACTATTTACCAGGTATTTTAAATTTCTAGTATCTTGTTCATCTACTTCAGAGTCTGCCAATCTGGTTCTGCCACCCTCACCCCATTTATTTTTTTTCTGCAAAACAGTGCCCTTGATTTCAATACGACAATTTGCACAATAAAGTATTACTCAGTGAGAAGGTCAAATCATATCTGAACACAAAGATTCTTCTATCTGTCAATACATTTTCCAACAATTTCTTCATGAGGAACATAGGCCTTGAGAGTTGTGTTCACCACAGGCATGTTGACCACTGGATAACAAATCATTCCCTGCTATTCATTACTAGATAAATCTACTTCCAGCAACAGAAATACAATGCCACACAATACCAGGCCATTAGGAAATAAGGCCAGCTCTTTAAAACATCTCAAATTCAACTAATGCTTCCACTGAAGTAATTCCTAAAGGCATCGTTTCCATTAAATACATTTCAACTATAGAATAAAAGAAACTGATCTAGGAAAAATCTCTAGATTAATGATAAGCCTTTTTTTTTCCTGCTATTATTCTGCATTTTTCTTTCATATTTCTGCAAGCACTCTTGCAATTTTTTGCCCATGCAGTCCTATTACAGGGCTCCCATAGCTCTCCTTGTGGCAGTTACTGACACACAGCGTGGGCCCAGGGCGGTAACAGCGCACATGCGCAAAACAGTCGTCTTTGCCCAGATATTCATGTATGTTTGCATGTATTTTATTTTTATCATCAATGTTTTGTTCACTTTATCCTCACTTTGATTCTGTATGCAAAGGTGTAATATGGAAAGCAGCAGGACACATGCAGTTTGAGAGATGAATTACACATACGCACTAGCTTAAGCACTCCCTTCCCTTGAGATACTCAATTTCAGCTTGGACTGATAAGAATATGTTGAACAAATGGTGTGGTTTGATAGCAGAACTTGAATGATTTTACACTGTGCATCTATGGCCCCATAAAGTCTTCCTGAAGTTTTTACAATGTTTATTTGAATATTTCAGCAATGGAACACTGTTTTACAACTTTCCTACTTGACTTAGTGCTCACTGTTTTATTGTGGGTACTATATTGCTGGTAGTTTTTATTTGCATAAAGTTGCTTCACTAAAGAAAAAGATGTATTTGAACTGCAACAGCCTGGAGTAGGAATAATTTTTCTCTTTCCTCTACCTAGTTCCCACATAAAAAAAAAAAAATCTTGAGTTGCTTGAAAACAGAAGCAAATAAAAAGACAGATCACTGGTAAGAAACAAGCCTTGAAAGAAGTACTTCAGGTAAACAAACTTAAGGCTTGTTTTTCATATTGCAGGTTAAACTCATTTTCATGTCTAAATCTGATGTAATAATTTATTAGATATCCAAAACTTTTCTTAAACTTCGGGGACAATCACCTACAATTAGGATGCTAATAATTATCTGTGCAACACTATTCTTATCTGTTGCATCTTCATACCTTTTTACTAGCCTCAAGAACAGGGCAACCACCTGACTTGGACCTTCCTGACAGGGCAGAACATGTGAAAAACTGATTTAGTAAGTCCCAGTACTTATGACTTGGACTGAAATGAGCCCTCTATTAATAATACAGATTAAATCCTCTGTAAGTTTAAGTACACTAAGGGTTTGTAGAAGTTTAGGGTTTTTTCTAATGCTTCCTCACATTTATCTGGTTTACTTTACACAGCTTGACCTGATATTTCAAATAGTCCGAAAACCAGGCTCAAACTCACACTTCCACTTAACTGCATAACTCCAACATGCATGATTTTAAACCTCCGGATAAAAAGAAATCCCCAAGTCTACTGGCTGTCATCCACAAGCAGTTCTGGTACCAACTACATGCAATGGCAAATGTGCTCTGGCAAGCGGGCACTGAACTACTATCCTTCTAGCGTTGTTGCAAGCAAGAGTAACATTAAATGATCCTAAATCATCTCTACACAGCACCTGGGCCTTGCTCACACCAGCAGGTAGGGGTTAAGGAAAAAAGAAGCCACTTCTATCTTCCTCCCTGCCTCCCCTGCTCTCAGTACAGCAGTTATCTCTGAGGATTTACAGTCTCTCTATATTCAGGTAAATAACCGACTTAAAGATGGAAATAATCGACTTCAATACTGTTCTTGTAGAGGATTTTACCGAGTCTAAGAATGGTCATTCAAACACAGGCTGGAAAGAGCCATTCTCCTTGATAAACTTGGTACATAGCTGAACTACCTTTACATTATTTATTATTGTTTATATACAGCATTACAAACTTTGTACCCAAATTCTGGCCCTGTCTCTGCAGCTGAATGAGCTTGCCCCTGTTTCACCTGTGTCATGGTCTCCCTTTCAAAGGCTGGTCTCATCTTTTGAGAGAATTTCTTTTCCAGGATCACTTCTGGCTTTGTGGAAGGGCCAGCAGAAAGGAAATACCATCTTCTCTATATTACTTTCGCTTGCCAATACTCTGATACACCTGATTCTTCTCAACATCGAACAGGCACCACAGAGAGGTATGAGGCAGAAGTATGTGAAATGGAAACCTACTGTGCAATAATACTATCAAATAATGTATTTAAACACACAAGCAAGTACATCTTGTTGCTATAACACGAGCTCACTTTTTCTCTTGTTATTACATCATTTACCTCAGCCCAGGCAGCCGCTTTCTGAGAGGAGCGATGATGTGTTCCCAGAGTGCAGCTCCCCACTTGCCTTCACCTTCTTTCAATGTCAACACTTCGAAAAACCCAGAGAAAGCTGAACCTGTACAGAAGATGGAAAGGAAGAGTTCAGTTTAGCTGCATTACTCTTTTGTACTTTGGAAATGATTAATGGATTTTCTGGAACTGTTTACAGAAATGCTTAACTGTGAGCGAGTATTACAGTGTCTCAAGAAAGTGCTAAATTCAAACTGAAGTAGAAATCCAAATATTAATCCTGTAGTAAAGACAGACACAATGCTGTGGAATTCAGTGGGCTTAATTTTAACCCAGTGATTTCTAAAGCATGAAAGACACCACCAGCCAAGAGGATCTCTCACATTACTGCCCTAAAAGGGTAGAATTTTAAATTAGCTGTAGCTGGGGGTAGGGCGAGCCAACTTGAACAAAGCAAGAGTGTTCAGAGTATCACGTGCTGAACAGTCCCAAGTACCAGCCAAAGATAGTCCAAAGCTTCTTGGAGACAAACTACAAGCAAATCATGGGTTATTATACCAGTCACTGCTCCATGCATGAGGCCAGCATGTACAGAAGACGACTGACAGAGAAACCTTCCTCTTCCTGTCCAGAAACAAGAACAGAACCCTGAACAAAAGAGGGTCCTGTTAATATCAATTACACCTGAAAAATATATATTTGCAACTGCTTCCCCTTGTGTAATGCATTATCAACACTACTGGCATAATTCATTGCCTTCATCTGGTGACGCAATGGAAAAATCATTTCATTAGACTGACTGAGGCAGAAAAAAATAATAAATCTTACAAGCAGAAGTTAAATGTTGGTGCTTTGCTTTGCTGTTCCAAGTATTTGAGAGATGCCACATGAGTTCTTGATTTTGAGCATGAGTGTTACTGCTCTGCAGAACCCAGTGTACGATTTGTTATTTGGTAGATATTTTAGTTTCAGGAATGTACTTAAGGATACAGTATTTGAGATTGCAATCATCATATAATATAGAATAAAACGAAATAAAAAGCTGGACCAATGCATTTTTAATATTTCTACGTAATAATAAAGCACTCATGGAATTAAGCAAAGAGATCCACAGGGAAAAGTCTAGAAAAAATATCCTGAGTTTTTATGAACTGGGTCACTCAACAACTGATCATCATTAATGATTACTATCGTATTACCTAAAGCCCAAGAGAACCTGTTGTCCTTTTTGCACTACTGGAATGTGTTTGTACTTCAGAGCTCACAACGACAGTGACAAAAAGCAACAACTTTAGCATCTGATAAATATATGACGGTAGAGACAACTCGGAGATGTAAGAGTGAAATATGGCACCCCACAGCAGCCTGCTGTGAGTGCACTCCAGGCTGCTCGGGCTTTTACCCGAAGACCTTCAGTTAGACCATTTGGTAGAGGAATATAATGGTATTCACAAGGTAGGCAGGAGGCACCAAACCAACCTGAGCGATCTGGGATGAGAGAGCATTCCCAGACTGGAGCCCCTCACTCTGCCCTTTCACCATCTCGCGGCAGCCGGAAGAGTGAACCATCAGTGGTTTTGTTCTGATACGATATCTACATCCTCACTTACTTCCTCTCAACAGCCTAGAATTTTATAGACATCTGTCATGCCCTCCTCATGTATCCTCTGTGTACCTTGGCGTTCCCACTCCCCCCCATCAGCTGTTTATCACTTCTGAGCTGCCCTATTTGCACCTTCCCCAGCTCTAACACACCCGTGAGATCAATGTGCTCTTCCCTTCAAGTTATACATTCAAGGAGCAGCATAGTGCATTTTCCAGTCTTTTCACAGTAATTCCTAACTTTCTAGTATTCTTTTGCATGTTACTTACCTATTAAGCTGATATTTTAAGAATTACCTAAAATTATTAATCAATCTCTTTCATAAGCCATAATAATTAAACCCCATCAACACATACAGATATTAATATTTTGGACTGGTTTTATCTCAACACATTTCTTTGCTTCTATCAACATTGAGTTTCACCTGGTATTTTATTTTTCTTTCATGATATTTTCTGCAACTCTTTACACTCACAGTATCAGTGTCATTTTAACATTCTGGAATAACCCAAACTGTTTCCTTCGTAATTCAGTACTTTGTCCAGGTCAGTTATGAACTTAATGAATGCTACAAGTCTTAGTTACACTAGTAGTAATGATATCTGGTCAATACCTGTAACTGTCTGGGGCTTTTTAACCTTTTTATTTACAGTGGATATCTAGATTACATTCATCTACAAATGCTTATTCTGTAACTTCTGTAACTTCAGGAGCCTTCAGCAAAAGACTTTTCAAGCTTTTGGAAATACAAACACCACATCCAGCAGATCATTGTTCTCAGAACAACAATACTTTATCTTCCTCTACCAAGACATACTGAGTTTTTCCTACTGAAATCATATTCGGTCATAACTGAGAAATGTTGTTATATTCCCATTTCATAAAAATAGGTCTTGGCTTAATATAAATTGCCAAAGGTGGCACCTCTGAGGAAGGATGCAATCTCTTCCATCATGGGAATACCATGATGAAAGCTCTATGGTAAAACACAGAATGACTCTCCTACTTGAATAATTAATAGAGCTTCTTCCTTCAAATAAAAATTCCCAGTCACTCCTCATAACATGATACACTCCAGGTCAAGCTGCCAGACGAACCTGGACAACAGAAACGTACTGCACAGCTCCTCTGGTTACCATTTATGCACAATACCACTACATATTATACTGTAACCTTCAGGAACTGTATGGCTTAGAACCTGCACTAATGCATCATACTAGTTCCTTTTAATCAACACTCACTGCCTAAAGGAACAGAAGCATGGTTTCTTATTATGACAGACATGCCTTTAAAGGGCTTGAAATTATTTTCTTACAAAAAACAAAAGTTCCAGCCATTTGCTCTGAATAACTGCCTGAGAGCAGGTCCTAAAATATGATCTCAGTACACTTAATTGTGTTCAGGACACTGGTAGGAGGAATGACAACGGTATGAAGAAATTAACACACAGCTCAGGATCAATCATTACTTAATTTACAGAGCTTCTTGTTCTCCGCATAGCATGTGCTAAGTAACAACCAACTTCATTAAGCTAAAATGGATCTTTAGTAAAGCAACTATTTACAGAGCAGCTGCAGCCTGGTGTTCCTGACATGTGCACGTGGGTTGATTTCCAAATAATCCTTCTGTTCTTCAACTCCTGTCCCTCCTCAAACTTATCACGTCAAAAACGGGAAACTGCTAGAAGAGGATTCTCCAGGGCATCTCTTCCAACTTCTACCATGAAAAATACATCTAAATCCTTTTTCCATCAACTCTTCACAAGTTAGTGCTGTCCTTAAAGAAAGGGTATTCAATGCCCTCCCTCCTCCAGTAATTAGAAACTTTATTTGCAACTTTAATATTTCTTATCTTGTTTGTAGCTGGTTGTTTTTAACCAGCAGCTGAAATACAGAACATCAGAACAAGGGTGATTTGTAATTGATGTTTTTCTCCCTGTCGAATCAAAGTTCAATTTGATGCTTCTTGAAAAGCCTTAAAACTGCAACAGCCATTAGCTTCTGCTTTTGATCTCCCTGCAAAAGAGTGACCGCTACCAGTTTCGTTAAAAACAACTTGATGATTGCCCCCTGCTCGTGTTTTTTTGTCACGCTGTATACACACCAAGCTAACTTTAATTCTGCCATTCCTCCCATTGTGCAAACAGCTCTATCTGCTGGGAATGTGCTAATCAGGCTCTGTAGGTCCAACTCACACCACAAACACATGTCACAACAGCAGGCTGAATTTACCAATTTGCTTTCAGTTCCTGCTGGTCTCTTCCTCCTCCAGCTTTCAACTCCTTATTTCCATTTGAAACAAAACAGGTTTTCCAGCAAGAACTGGTATGTCTTATGAAAAACAAACAAACAACCCACCTCAAAACCAAAACTAACTGAGCTGATTCTTCGCTAAGCATTCAGTTTTCCTGTCTTTGAAAAACTTGTATGAACCAAACATTGCCATGCCGACTTCACACATAAGTACGTGTATTTCAGAACCCAGTCACAGTCCAAAAGCACCAATATCACCTGGGGAAAACGTCAGTACTTTATTGAAACACACCAACCTTTGGCATACTCTAGAGATTCCAGACCTCAGTGCCAGTGCTTGGCCTTTGGTTTTCTAGCTCTGGTGATTTTTAGTTAGTACTGGCACACACAATTTACTCAGCATCCTCTGACCACCCTGCCTCCTTGTCTATCTGCTAAGCAGCTTGGAATTCACCACAAACCCCCCTGCCAAGTACGATCACTCAATTTTTGTCAATATTCACACTGGAGGCAGCACGTCTACTCTCTTGATCATCATTGTGAAAAAAAAATAAAACCCCAGAGGTTTACCTCGAAACCAACCTAAGTATTTAAAGGACAGGATCCTATTCCATCTGCCTCCTATAAGAGAAGAAAAAAAGCTATAGGCTCCAAGTTACGTCACTAGTAACTTCCCCAGCCACACGAAACCTTAGTGCCTGAAGCCCATTAGAACCTACAAATGTTGAAGGAAACGCAAGCATTACGGTATGAGATGGCATTCAGTCAGGCGTGCCCAAGGTTAACCACCACGAGTAATTCTCTTTTAAAAATCAATTGCATTAATGGGTGCACAAGGCAGTTTTTAATTTGACAAACTACCACATATAACTTCACTGGTGCTCCATATCTATGGAGCCTGGAGCAACCACAACATTTGGAGAATTCAGCTACGAAAGGAGCAAACCTGAAGAGGCGGGAAATGCCGACTGTCTGGATTGTGCTGCAGCCTTCCCGCCACACCGCTCCCTCAACAGCCTACATGGAATCGTAGAATCGTTTTAGTTGGAAAAACCTTTTAAGATCATGAAGTGCAACCATTAACCGCCCCGTGCTGGTCCCAACCCCTCGGTGACAGCCCAGAGCCCGGCCAAGGAGAACGGGGCAGGGGCCCATGTGTGGGGAAGGGACACGGTTCCACATCCCGCAGAAATACAGCTGAGGTATGGAGGCTGAGAGACAGCACCACAGCTCACAATTGGGTGGGTCTCCTGACAAGGGTCTGCTAGCAACTCAATTCCAAATTTTGCTAGGGACATAAACTAAACCCTAGAAAAGGAGCATTTGCAGTGTCCTGCGCCTCTAAATAAAATAATAAAGGTCACCAGCATAATTCAAAAAATTACTTGCAAACAAATTAAATGGTCTAGCCTTCCTCCGTTGTGTTTTTTAAATCAGTTTATTGTTGTCCTAAATTAGGCAAATAGTATCCCATTTCACAGTAGCACCTGCTCTGGCATTGCTTATCATTAACATGCATACGAACAGCTTACTGAGGATTCCTCTATTCTAGCCCACAGATCACAATATTGCCTGAAAAAAGCTATTTAGGTAAAATAGAACATCACATATTTTCCATTCTCTATAATGTCAACCAGAATCTGGGTCTCTTCAGCTTTCTGTATTGCACTTAGCTGAACACTTTCCTCAAGGACTCCAACAACCTAGTTCCTTAAAACAATAAATGGATTTGCATAATGGACTTTAAAATGTTCTATACTCCTACCAAATAATATGGGCAATCTATTGCCGCCCATCTTTAAAGAAACTCACATAAGCACAAAGCATGATGAAATTTCTACAGTTTACGAGCATACTTCTGTTTCTGCATTTGCAGCTCATTAGTTTTGCTAGAGCTTGTCAAAAAATCCTTGAGACTGACAAGGGAGGATTGACAGACATCTACAACAGCAACATTCACTTCCAGCATTTCAAAGTCAACTGCGGTTTAGTAAGCACTTCAAAACACACAACTTTGTTGCACAAATAAATGAGTGACACATTTTCACTGTAGAAGTTGAGGAAAGTAACGTCAAGACAGAAGCATGAATATCTGACTTTTCGAAGACTTTGTGTATTTGTTAGCAAAGCTAAACCAGGGATATTGCAGAGAAATATACTGACAGGGAAAACAAGATGTTAGCAACACATTTAAATTACTATAGAAAAGTTGAAGCATGTTTAAGTTTCTTCTGGCCAGAAGACTGAAACCTCAATGAGCATTTTGTTAACAACTCTGTTGATTTTTCTGCCATGTTATACAAGACTTAAACAAGTAAACAGCCACCACCAACAAAATCCAGATTTTCCTAACAATGATGTTTATAACTATCAGCATTTAAAACTTCATACGGCCCTCCTCTATCAACTTCAAATGTACACAGCTAAGTGATACATAGAGAAAATATAATAGATACAAATTTGTTGCGATAAATAGCATGACTTGGGTAAAATTTTAGAGTTTTTCAAAAGCACCAAGTTGGAAATTTTCCCCCACCTGGAAAAAACCCCATATCCTGATAAATGGCACTATCTTGTAGCCTTGCTGATACCTCTCTCCTTAAGCTGAGGTCTGAGGCAACTAGGTAGTACAGAAGGTACATTTCCAGGTGAATGTGATAGTATGAAATCCAAATACAATCCACCCCTGCCAGAAAACATAACCAGACTGGCAGCTCACTTCACAAACTAGAAGAGCCTTCTGTTAGGAATTTATTCGGGTCATTCCATCCCAGATAAATTTCCCCTATTTACTCAAAAATTTAATTTATTAAGAATCAGAAATAAGCCTTGATGTGACTACATTTACTTCTTCATGTGTTGCAAATCCAGAAGTGTTAAAAGCACAGACATTCACAGATAACATGATGCTGGAGAGCCCTCGGGACTGGCAATCACTATGTTGAACTGCATGCCCCGCTGCTGAGCTGCTGCCTGCCCGCAGGACAGTCACTGAACCTCCTCGAGCTTTATTCTCACCCGCCTTGAAACTCCTACCTCCAAAGAGCTCACTCTCCTTCATGAGTGCACAAATGCTCGACAGGAAGGGAACGTGGTCCTGGTTGTAGCCGAGTACAGACAAAAACTGAAACCAGAAATTGTCTGGAGTCACTGGATTATGTAGTACTGTAAAATTAATGCTTTAATACCAACTGAAGTAATCCAATCAAGGAGTAAATCATATTACGGGAATTACACAACCAAACAATAGCAACTTAATTGTAACTATTTGAAATCCCAATTTATTTACTACACATTGCTAATTTTAACATGAATAAGCTTCAGTTACAAGCCTCAAATGTATCTTTGAGATACATTTGGAAAGATTCATAATGCATTTAATTCTCTACCTGTCAGTTGTTGAAAACTGAAGACAATGGTGTGTGCCAATCATTTATTTAAATATAGGTTTAGTCAATTTAGACAAAGCCCACTGATCTGCCAAGCAAGTCATCTTCTCTCTAGGCTGATCTGAAAGGGAACATTTCTGCAAGCTGGGCTATGATCTTGCAATTGCTGTCTGCTTTGGGGTTCACCTGCTTTGGCTGTCTTCTCCTTTCTGGGCACTTCAGAATAGTAAGTCCAAGTGGGTTATGAACAACGTGGACTGTAAAAGCCATCCTCGTATAACAGAACCGGATACCGAAAAGACGAATGATGGCCCTCTTACCACAGTGGGCCTCTTCTAACAGCCACCAGACTCTGGCCTCTCAGACACAGCAGAACCCTCAGTTTCCTCAAATTCAGAAAGCCAAGCAAGTACAAGAGAATAGTGTATTAACAGCAAAACACAAACTCTGATAACACAGCTGTGCCACAGCTAAGAGTCCAGAAACTTTAAACTCTAGCTTCCCTAAATACAATGCTCAATATGCTGTACTATAATTAATTGCCTCATCTGCTTACAAACGTCACACAACTATTTTTGCTACTCTCTCAAATCTAAGAAAAATACATGTTCCATACATATGGATACTTTGCTTAGCATATTTGAATCCACAAGCCTAATGGACATGCCATCTGTATCAGCAGAGCTTCAAGTACTAGATCGGATTTAGCTGAACAATTTCTTTGTTTTAAAGGTTCTTATCAGATGCTGCAGATTGTTGCTTGCAAGTAGATAAGCCCAAATTGACAATAAGGGTGCTTAGTAAAAACACCAACAACAGATCTCCCCCAAGGACCCTGCTCCAGAGCTCAGCCCTGCTTTGCCTGCTGCAGGGAGGTAAGAACCAAAAGCAAGACGGGGTTCTCCTGAGATCAGAGCCCCATGATAGACTGGGTTCTGTGCAAACGTGGTGAGGCCACAGCATCACAAAAAGCCTACAAAGAGAGAAATCAGGTTTGACCAAGGGAAGGGTTTGTTTCATTTCATTCTGATCCCCAGACAAGAGACCCTCAACACATGATGAGAATACGAAGTAGTTCAGAGAACAGAGTAAGAATTGTGCTGTTTCTGGCATGTCCTTCCTTCACCATCTCTCCAGGGGACAACAGTCAGACACAGAGCTCAGAGCAGAGGACAAGAAATCCCAGAGGGCTGCACATCTCCAGCTACACATCTGTGGTGTGGCTTGAGCAGGTCACTGCTCCCCTGATGCAGGCACTTACAGATATTTCTTTATGGAGCTTTACATCTGTGATCCTAATAGCGACTCACACCTGATTCTGTTCTTGACACTGTATCCATGTTGAATTTGTGCCTTGAGTGTACTTTCCCTTGAGGGGGTGTTATGGGTATAAATGTACCTTAGCAAAGCAAATCTTTGAAACACATACTTTAAGAGAGTATCAGGGCTCAGAGCAACAAAATGCACCTATAATATTCCTAATTCAAACTCACCAATCACTCTGTAGTCTTGCAAAATGTCTGTGCTACAACCTACTTCAAGCTCGGCTGAGAAGCCTAAATTCCTTCCTGGGTATTCCATCAGGCAAGAGACAGAGGAAATGAATGGGCATCTTTCCCTGATAATATCATGCATTTGTTCCAAAGGATTAACTTCATTTCAGTAGCTTCCCAATTCAGCTGCCTCAAGGCAATACTTATTTCCTGCACTTTGAATCAAGGACATTCATCTAGCATTCTGTATCACTGAACAAAAGCAAGTTGAAAAAACACTGAAGACCTCAAATTTTGCTCATCTGAGCTGAAGGAAAAAAAAAAATAGAAACAAGTCAGCATATCTCCCACAAAATTACCATAGGTAAACTTGAATTCCTGGCCATACTGTGAGCTACACACATGGTACAGACATGGACTTTCTATAAGGACAAGATAGGAGATCACAGATTTGTTTTAGACAATTTCCTATAATCTACAGCAGCTCTCTAGAATTCAGCCCCTTGCTATAATGTTAAAATATGTTGACAATAGGATAATGCAAGACACCCTACTTTTAACACTTACTGTGTTAAAGATGCTCTCTCCTCTGAGCTTAATTTGTGTATGCTTCACATACGGCAGACATTTCTTCATGACGAACTGAAAAAGAAATTTTATTCCTATACAGTGTAAAGCAGCTTGGACAAAAAGAAAGTACCATTTGGTACTATTAGCGTGCACATACATACACACACAGTCAGGCCTGAGTGTACACACTCACAGCTAATCTTTCAAGAGAAACCTGATGAGCAGTTCAAGGGAGAGACGTACAGTCTTTAGGAATGGAGACATTTTTTGCAAAAACATCTCTTGATGCTCTTACACCTTGATCACTCCTTGGAGAGAACAAGTCAGGAATTAAAATTCCATATGCTATTTTCAGCAAATGTACAGCTAAGTCAACAGTTGCGTTTGTTCTGTATCCCATATCTTTGTGTTACTATGGCTTTACAGGGCCTTTGGGAAATTAAGAACCACCTTTTAAAGAGAGCTCAAGGCTAGACTTCCAAGCATAGGTACTACACTTCAGGCTAGACTTACTGTAGCTATGAAATGAGATTTACCTAAACTTTTCTTCCCAACCCAATATTCTTAGGTTACTTCCACCACTGTAAATTAATACGCACATTTTATATTTGTATAAAACACAATCTGTCATTATATAAGTTTATATAAGTTTAGAGGAATGCCTGCTACAAAGAAACCACTCATGCCACAGATATAGATAGATAGATAGAGATATATCTATCTATATATATATAGATATATCTCTCCTTCATTTAGGATAGGCACAGTCACATAAACATAACCATAAGAAGGATCTTTATAACTACAAATAGCATTACTTGTTATTAATGTAATTGCACTGCCATAGGTGTAATTTTTACCTGTAACCACACCAGAATTTGGTTGTGATCATTATTAAAGTCAAATGGTAAAGAAAATAAAAAAACAACCAACCACTAAAAAACAACCCCAAGCTGAACAAATTGTGCTAAAACTTCTAAATGGAAGCACAATCAGTGGAGTAACGAATGCTTTAATTTAGCACATTCTATAGCATTCCAGAACAGGTCTATGCAATATGATGAAACAAACTAAATCAGCATCCGTGGTAATATTATTTCTGCTGAAAATGGAACTTAAGTTTCAAATAGACTACAGGAACACAAGCAAGAATTACAGAAACATACTGTCGAAGGAAAAAAAAAAAGTAGAAGACAAAACTTTAGATGCAGTTACCTTTATAGCAAAAAGTAAAAGCTAAACTAGGGAGTGATCAGCATTCAACCTTCCAATTATGTTTGAAATGTAATGGAAATTGTCTCCAGGGTATCCCAGCTGGATACATGAAAGTCTCAGACTCACAGCAGGGGTGAGATCTAAGTAGCTAGCTATTTCAACGACAGACAGAGAGATTCGGATGCTGAAGAGCAAGGTCTGCAACACCACTCGTTGCATTCTTGGTGCGGTCGCACAGCCCCGCAATACAGTAACAGAAAATAAGCTTTGCGGCGAATTTGCAAGGCCTCAGGACTGAGGCCTGCCGGGCCTGCTCTGCCTACCTGCCTGTAGCTTTACTTGGTTTACCCATGACAGCAACTTCTCTAATTGACAGGGTGACCTATGGCTAATCAGTTTGACTTCTGATTTGTGTGGTACCAGCACAACACAGAGAGAGACAGGCCTGGTGTGACAGCAGAGGCCTGTGGAGATGGAGGATGTGGGACGAGGAGCACAGGCTTGGGGGGGAGGCCGGGCCCAGGCTTGGCACCAGGGACCCCGCAGATAGAGACAACTCACCGGTGACTGGGTTAAAAATAAATATAGACCGGTAGCTGGAAAAAACTAGTATTAGGGGTAACAAAGCAAAGAAAGAAACAACACCTAACATATGCAAACATACCATATATAATAAATTTGGATCTAAGTCCGGGCTGTGGACTAACAAAGAAAAACAAAGATGGAAAAATACGTTTGCAATTATATAAAAATTATCTTGAGTGGATCCAATACAAAAAAATGAAAACATACAACGAAAGATGAACATCCTTCTCCTCCTGGCATGGGACTCCACCACCCCAACACAAGTGTGAATCTACCAACCCTGGGAGGCAGCGGAGCAGTGGAAGGGGAGCACAGCACCCACACAAGGGGCAGAGAGAGGGACGTGCATGTAGAACAGTTGTACCTGCATTGTTATTCTTTTTCTGTAACAATTAGATCTGGATTAACAACGGTTTGAATCTCAAGGTTTCAATTATACTAACAAAAAATTCTTTGCTTTACGTATAACGTGTGCTTCCTCTATGCCCATAAGCGAGATTTTGAGCATTAGATAGAAACTGCAACATTAGCTAGAGACAGCCGACGTTTTAGAAACTGAAAAAGTAAAAAAAAAAAAACCAAAAACCAAACAGACCCAAACACTTTGCAACTGTGCTGCAACTTTCACTATTAAGCTATGGGTGGTCACAGTATTATTTTCAGAAGTGTGTCATTGAAAGTGACTGCGATATCCTTCCCTTCCTCATGTCTTCCAACCATCCCTTAACTAATGTTGACAAGACCTTTTCTAAATTCCTTTCAATTTGCCAAGAGATTGGAGAAATTTTGTTAGAAAGGAAGATGTATATGTACAGCTTTGTCAAACTGTGAGATGAAAGAATATCAACAAAGCACATAAACAACAATAAAGAAACTTCGGCTGGCACAAAGATACAGCTGGAAGGGAGAAATGAGGATGGATAGCAAGCAAAGCTTCTTGACAAATGAAAAGCATTTGGCTCTCTCTCAAGGAAACTACTGCGATCTCTGTTCCTCAAGAGTTTTGAAACTAGGCTCAATAATGTGAGAGAAAACCATCTTGCATTGGCAAGGAAACAAATTATATGGTCTATCCTCTTCTATTCCTGATTTTTATTTCTCTGAAGCATTGCATCAAGACACTGAACTAATATAACGTGTGTTCACTCGAGGCTGGAAATTTTCTGCTTTGCTGCTGCACTGCTTACGGCTTTCAACAGAAATTCTAACTTCCCTGTACTGAAGGGTGGGCACTGTTCCACATTAGAATTAGAAAACACCGAAACATTATGTCTCCTAATGAAAGGAAAATGCTGTACTGTCACCACTTGACTGATCACAGCTCAACAAGTCGTGAGCTGTAAGTTTACACCTCAAGAGGTTTAGGCTTCAAATTGTTTGCTGTATTTTACCTGTGTAAAACACAAGCCTGTTGCTACAGAATCAAAATGTGAGAAGGAACTCTTGTGCTCAGTAGAGGCAAGAGTGGATTTTACATTAACTGAAACTCCCAGGAAAGATTTTGCTGTTTAGTTTCTACAAGTGGTACATAGAAATAAACATCTATTTTTAAGTAATAAAGAACCTCACCAACATGATCAAGTGGTTTGTGGAACATAAGCACGTCCAGCATCTTTTGCCAGGGATTAGATATGGAGTACTACCCTGGTTTAGAGAACAAGCTTTATTCCCACCCACCCAGCACAACATGGGAATGTGCACAGTGCAACAGGCACAGCCATGCCAGCACCAACGCACGTAACAGACTTAACTGAGTTACCTGTGCCGGTCCTCTACACAATTAGGGCAAGCCCATAGCAAACCGTGACAGCCACGTGCCCATTAACGGTGTTAATTATACTACCAGATTTAATACACTGCTAGCAAATCTCCTTGAGTTACACAGCTGGCTTAACTTTGATGCACTAACATATTTATCATGCTTTCTTCTGTGTTTCTCCACCTTGTTGCCTGAGCCTGCATGATAACAGATTTACAGGGAAGTGTGATAGTCAATGCCAGCTGAAATTAACCCCATAGTTTAATTGAGAGGACTACAGCAGCTCCTCAGACAAGAAAGCCATTTAAGATTTCTCTGTAGAAATCTTATCTGGGGAACCATGCATTGGCACAGAAGATACGTCATTCAAGTAACCAAAAAAAGGCCCCAAATAAAATTCAACCGTGACCTACATTCTCTGCTTACATGATTATTAAGTTATCATCTGCTAATTCACACAGTTAATTCTGAACTCCCTGCTAAACATGTAAAATGTCCTCTTTGGTGAAAGGATAAAGCAACGGTGGCATGGCAAAGAATTTCACATGAATCTCCTGAAAGAAATTTTGGAAACAATACAGAACTGTCAAGAGCCCCTCTTAACTCTAGTTATTTCTTTTACTAGTTACAGGATCAGATTTTGTATGAGAACTTAAATATTTCTTAATAAAATTTGAGGTAGTGGCTGAGATATATTAGGTGCTAAAGATAACAACCCAAAGCAACTGAAGAGTTTTCCTAATTTGTGTTTAATAAAATCCTAGTTCTTTTTAATGAGCCCAATTTAAATCTTCATACCTGATGTGCTTAAAAAAATAAAAAAATAAAAATCAATAAATATTGTAAAAATTGTGGCAGATGCATCAGCCCAAAAGGTTATCACTAAGCAATCTACTGAAAACAGTTCAGCACCATTTACTGCCACCATGACAAATATGACAGGTTTACAAATTAACACATTGAATACTTAATGTTAACATCCATGTTCTGTCAGGTCCTCCTGTGACTAATCAAAATGTAGCTTTGATTGCTGTGACGAATAAATAATCCTGGTTAATAAAATTGCTTTATCTTCTAATTATGGCAGTGTGAACCGTATCTTAACAGTATCTAAATTACAACTGTTTCAGAGCCTCATCTATCAATCAGTGAGGAGTAACCCTTCTAAAATTTCACAAGTGGAAGAAAAAAGATGCAGTGGCCACCTGATGGACTAAAACAGCCCATTGCCTCATCTCTCTCAGGAAGACGTTTTGAGCTTAGACCCAAACTCAGACTTGCACTGATGACCAGCAAAGCTCAGGAACACTCCCTTCACTTCACAGAATATAAAACCGTGGTAATAAAACAGGATCGAATTTTGAAGTATGATGTGCGAACTCGGACCTGTCTTCCAGTTGTCTATGTTGGCAGCTACCGTACCCCATTTGCCGGGATGAACGCAGCAATCTTCCAAAGTCTTTGGAAATAAAGCAAACAGTTACTGGGATACAGAACCAGTAATCCAATTTGAAACTTTGAGCATCAGGGGTGCGACTACAAGGGTGCATATTATCCTGACTGCAGAGATATCGGACCCTGTCCTGTGAGGTAACTGATGCAGACACCTGAACGGCAGGTGACTTACTCAGAACTGCGTATTTCCTTGTGTGAAAAGGGTCAGTCTTGGTCCTGCTCTGTTTGCCAAGTTAAGTGAGAACCAGAGCATTCTGGCTTCGCAAGAGTTACCTGAACACACGTTGAGTGGTACCAACAATTGCTTCCTCCGGTCGCTATCCAAAATAAGCATGATAGTGACACTGTGCTAGAGTTTCTCAATTTGAACTAATACTGGAAAAATATCACAACCTATTAAGAAGTGAATTGTGGAGGGAGGGAGAGATTACAATTACATGCAATTGTTCTGAAAACCCAAACTTAATTGTGTTATTTTCCACTAATTCTAATACTCTTGGAATTCAGTGAATCTTTTATGTTCATACAAAGGCAGTTACAGGCAAATAAACTGGCCCTTTTCAGCGTGGGATGTAACAACTAACCACTATCCTTTCTTTTTTACTACTGGGGCAAGCATGTTTCTTAGGTCACACTTCTTAATATTGCAACACAACAGCCAGCAGGGACTTCAGGCACTGTTTCCTTCCAATAACTTTAAGAACCAGTTTCCCAGCCGTACATAGGTGACTCAGTGTTGATCACGCCAGTGCCAGCATTGTACTTTACTGTCAGTTTTAAAACTGCTGCTGTTCCAGTGCTAATATTAAGTATTCTTCTCCAGGACTGAACAGAGTTTCTGAGAATAAAGATGATTAAAAGGGAGTGTCTACTTGTGCAGAATGCACAGACTGCAGGAACCGTCAACCTTTTAAATTCTAAAAATCAGGACAGTATTACTATGCAAACCAATACACAGCACAAGCTCCTAAACGTGAGGGCAATACAGAAGGAAAAACTACTTCATTACCTGCTTGTCAAAACTAGAAGCCGAGAGAAAGCGACTGGAGATTTGAAGACACAGGCACAGGGACACTGACCTCAGCAGGAGCCTGAATGGCAGGATAGCATCAAGACTGTGGAGAACTGAGGCTGGACATGCAAACTGCTTCGCTTTTATTATCATCCAAGGAGGAAAAGCAGAATGAAAGCAGGTAAGAAATTGCAGTGCACTCCAGTAGGGTAGTGAAGGTCAAACTCAGCAAGAGACAATGCATTCTAATGAACATTTCCTCAACTCCTGGAAGATTAGATTCGGCACATCTTTAAATCCCACCAAGATATTAAACTGCTCCAAAAAAGAATCTGTCAGAGATGCAAACTGTAGAAATATCTTATTTTTTCCTGGCAGAGCTTCTCAAGTGCAAGTCTCCAAAAAAGTCTTAGGACAGGTATCTATAACAAGAAAAAATAGTTATCCTATGTAACAGGAATCACCACTGCAAGGAAACAAGAGTTACAGTCAGTACAATTCCTACAAGAAATAAAAAAAAAAAAAAAACACCAAACAAACAAGCTTCAAATTTGTGTTGACACACAAGTAGAAACTCTTCTACTACTGCTCAGACCTGCTCATTTAAAACTAACATAGTGGGATGGAAAAGATCCCCAAGCCACTCGATTAGAAGACTCACTGAATCTAAAAAGGACTAAAGTTTACATGCATTTATTCAATACACATACATAGGTTTAGACCAGTACTAAATTCTCACTGTATAAACACATTCATCAAAAAGGATAAAAAAGGGGAACCTCAAGCTCAACTGCAACCATGTCTACCTTATAACTAAATTTTTCCTTGACACACACTACACACCATTAATAGGAAGTTAATGAACTAAAGAACCTTCATTGGACTGTCTGACACTCTCCTGAAAATACAAAAACCCCAGGTTAAAGGAAGATATATTAAATGGAATTAAAACCAAGACCACCTTACAGGCACACCTTTGAGCAATAAATGGCTTTAACGTAGAAATGTTTCAGCATCTGAGTCATATCTGCAGCCACAGCTGGTCAACTGCTCACATGGCTTTCCTAAGGTTGGTGTTCAGTGCCCTGCAAGACCAGACCCAGCACAACCCCAGAGGTAGATTTACAGAAGATGAACAGTTAAGAGCTTAAAATGCTGTCAAACAAGCATGCATTTTTTTTTTTTTTTTTAAAAAGCCAAACAAACAAACACACACCTCTCATAAACCCAGAGGTATGAAAATGAATCCAAATGGATCATTTGTGCTGCTGTTGCCTTTGCTCCCTTTCATGTGGGGTGGGTGACGTGGTGGGGAGCAAAGAGCGAGGAATGGGATAGATGAGGTTAAACCAGCAGCAACCGAACTTCACTCCCAATAAGATGGAGCACCCAGAAAGTGGTTTCTTCCCATTCCAGCTGTGCTTCCTGCAACTTGCATCCTAACACACACTTAACAGTGGTCTCGGTGTTACAGAACGGCAGCTTCTTTAGCACAGGGCATGTGGGACCAGTGGACTCTGGTTTTAGCAGCCTAAAGTCCCTGGCTTTACGCTGGGAGACGTATCCACTATAGCATTGCATATAGCACCTCACACTACACTGCCACGGGACCCATGGCATTTCTGAATGAGAAGATCAACAACTGAGGCTCAATTCACTGCTATACTGTCCCATTTTCAAGTGTTTCTAAGGAACAACTACAGAGTGAACCTTTCTCAGGCCTTTCTGCTATACAGACCTAATGTCTGCTTAGGACACTGCAGAAGATAAAAGACTAAAACTCACGTTTGTCAAGTTGCATTATAAGCCAATTAACATTCAAATAGTTCCTTTTTATGATGCTAGAACAGACAGCAATCTTGTGCAGGAAAAGTCTCCTGTTTTTTCAGCTGCTACTTTTCCCCCATTTAAAGCACTCAGGCATATTTTACCTTCAGGTATCACAGTTACTAAGTGTAATTAAAGAAGAGAGCTTAAAGAGCTTGTGAAATAAACATTTCTTCTCAAATGAAACAGGAAAATTTCCAGATTATATTCCAGTAAAATTGATGCTTTCCATAGGTATGTCTGCAGGAAAGGACATAAGAATGATTGATGGATGAGAACACACTGTAGGCACAACAGCGGATTATGTCTCTTCATAGAAAAAAACCCCAATGAATTAAGTTGTATGCGCTACACAAAGTATCCTCATTTGTTAATTTAGCTACAAAATGCTATTATACTTTAGGTCTCCCAAGTCACAGATTGTAAAGATGAAGAGACGGAAGGAAAACGTGAGGTACCAGTGTAGGTGATCACATCGTTTGCTTTATTTCTCTTTGACCAGGTCCAAACAACTTGAACCTAGAATGACTTGCACAGAGGAAAATTCACAGGCAGACAGCTTTCTACTGTTACCCACGTGCTAAACATATTCTGCCATTTCAGCAAACTAGATACATTTTGTTATTTTAATCTTCTCTTAAGTTAACATTTTCAGCCTTTACCACAATCTGCCTGCAGGGTGAGACCATATTCGGAACAGCTATGGAACAAACACTTATTTTCATATTGAACTGTTTTAATATCTTTTCTTTTAATTTTTCCTTCTTTAGTACAGCACAGGTCTCTAACCGCCAGTTCATGGTTTAAGAGCAGGCAGCCATGTCAGATAATTAGCAGAAGGTCTGCCTGAGGGCTTTCCTGGGTAATACGCAGCTTGACTGACCTATAAAAAAAATTATAGGGAAATAAGTCTGTGGTACCTAAAAGTAATAGGTGTTTGTTCAGTTCAGCACTACTTAATTACTTTTCCTTTAGTTCAAAGTAAAAAGGAAATCATTTATTCTTCAAAACATTTCATGAGCTAATTTAAAATAATTGACTTCAAAAGAAAATATGAGGAAGAAAAATGTGAAATTCTTAGTATTTTGAAATGCAATAGCATCAAAAAAGTACACCCCTGCTCTGCTCTATAGACAAAGGATAGTTTCTCCTTTAAGTAGGATACAGGAATATAGCGAGTATACAGTGTGTATAGTCAGCACAGTTCAGGACATATACTTCAAGAAAATAAATAGCATTACAGCTTAAATGATTGATAGGGTTATACTTAACATGCAGCTGTTTGGGACAGCCATCCTCATTGGATTCCATTATCTAGTTACTAACAGTCATAAATGAGACCAGAATCTGACTGAGGAAATCACACACTCCTACAAACATGTATTTGTACAAGAGCTGCTTCGTGTACAGGGAGGATAAGCACAAATCCAATGATACCAGTAGAAATGTTTCTGCGTACAGCTACCTGTATCCTCATTTTATTCCTCGTTGTTCTGAAATGATCGAGTGCAAGAAACTTGTTGTTCACACATAATTTATTTTAAATGTGCAAATTTCAGATTTTGAAGAGACGTGAAACAGAACAAAAAATAACAGATATTTACACGGACTATTTAATTTAGGCAGATCAGGAAGTTTCCCTCTGTTTGGAACTAGACGAAAGCGAGAGCTGTTTCCTGGCATGCCCGTGCTCCCATCTGAAACCACATCTGCATGTGCTACTGTCATGGGCAAACTCATTAGAAAAGTAAAGACTAAGCTGGACGGAGACCTAAAAGTATTTTAAATCTAAAAAGTATCTTTTCCCATTTCTACCACTTAAATAGCCAATAAGAGAAATATATACTGATTTTGGCCTGTATGCATTAAAAATTCATCTTTTTGATTTCTGGTTTCTGAAGCTTAAGAGACCATATCGGGGAGACGGCTCAGAGTGAGCCAGTGCGCACTGCCCGGTTTGGTGGGTTCTGTTCTCCTGTATTGTTGGCTAGGAGATACTGTTTTCAGAGCACAGAACAAAACTGCAGCTGCACTGGAAACAAGCATGTGTGGATACATACACACACACACCCCCCAGTCCAGCGAGTTCTCAAAATGTAAATTTTAAAATGTGAATTTGTGCAATATGAAATTGGAAGGTAGGATCCTTTAGCCCATAATGATAATTTCATTGCAAGGAAATATTTTCTGTAAAGGCCTTTGAGATAATTTCAGACTATTATATATGCTGCATCTAACCCTGTAATGAACATGCTACATAGCAACTATGAGTGGCTCTACTGCCTGGAGCAAGAGGTAGAGTAATACAACCAAAAGCTAATATTAAGTAAATCAAGAAGAAATAGATGCCTACCGGGGATAAGATCTAGTCTGCAACGTGCAAGCTATACTAACTTAGCAATCGCTCTAGTTTGGAAACATAATTTATGTCTCCAAAAGCAAAGCACTTGTGGTACATACCAGAGAAACAAACGCATTGTTATTCAAGCTGAATGACTGAGCTGAGATAGCGTCTGGACAGAGATGCCTCTGTCAAGACTCAGTTTCCTAACAAATTCATTCTGCCCATTTGGTCAACAGATTTCTCTTGTTTTCTGCAACGTGAATGGCCTAATTTACCCCCGAAACATTCTCTCAAAGTGAATTTGCAAGTGAAAGTAATGTGTGCAGAAAACATCTGTATGCTTTTCCAATACACGCAGAAAAAACCACCATATCACAACTTCTAGATTCCCCACTACGGTGCTGAATTCAGAGTTTGCCAGCAGCATACAGAAAGATATTAACCAAATACATTTGAAGAGAAGGTGAAGGGAACTAAATAGCTCAGTGATATTCCTCAGGCAGGGAGAGGATTAATTTAATAAATGGCAGAGCTACCAACTTAGACATGATGCATAGGTGCTTTCCCTTTTCTTCACCAACTGCTGTTCAGCCAAAAAGTGCCTATACCTACCCTTTACTCCAGCTGCAATTACTGGTCTTTATTAGTTTGTGGTGTTGTTTTTTAAAAAAGTTGGGTTTATTGGTACTTAAAGATAGAAAAGTCATCTGAGATAAACATCTCTCGGATTTCATACTATAAAGAAATGGAATCTAAAAAAAATTTCAATAAAAATGATGTCCTCAAACGTATTTACATCTGTTTAACGTACATCTCTTCTGTACAAGTAGTTTTTGCCTTGTCAATCCAAATCCTGCAATTATGAAGAATTAACAGGCTGGGAAAAGGCATTTGGAAAAAAACCAAAAGCCAACTTCAGGCCACATATAAGATCTTTACAGCTGTTATTTAGGTTTAGTTTTCTGTTTAAATAAACTTATGCAAAGACAGTGTCCCCTTCTCCCTCTTGAGCCTACCTACAGGTTTTCGAAGACTTACTTGAATAGTGTCATAGGAATCAAATATAACGTGGTTCCTGTGAGTTTCAGCAAGACTGGTAGTCAGGTAGAGAAGGAAAGCATGTTCAGACTGGAAAAAACTCCCCAATTAAGACTTCCATTAAATACTTGGAAGAGTTTAACTTTGGAGGAGCATCATAAAAGGCGTCAAAGTCATTAGGTGTCAACCCCACAGCATATCCTTAAGAGAAATGATCCTCAGGTATTTCTGGAAACACAAGAACCTATTTTTTTCTGCCCTTACAGTTCCTCCCAACCTCACATCACTTCAAAAGGATCTGTAATGCTCGCACATCCTGGCTATTTCCATTGAAATGGCATCTAAAAGATGCTGAATCGATTTCACAAACAGAAATCTTGAACACAGAAACAGTATGTGAGCACAGCAGTGTCACAAGCACCCTGCAGATATTCCTTCACTTTCTGCTCAGAACAACTGTAATTAGTAGAGATTTGTGAAAACCAGGGTACAAAACTTGAAAAGGTTGAAGGCAGTAGCCCCCTCTGCCCTGGTGAAAAATGAAGCCATCAGCACACGTGGAAAATCAAACTGTTCAAACACCAGGTAGCAGGACCAATATTAAAAACAGCAACAAAACATACTGGATCAAATCTATACACTTATTTCAGGTTTCATCTCAAGACAAGCCTGAGGAGGAGCAGCAGACTGTGATGGTAGATCCTATCTATTTTGGGAAACGTAGAGCAACCTTCTTCTTCCTGCCTCTTGCACCAAGGGAAACAAGGCTGCCCATGAAATGGTTAATGCCGGGAAGCTCAGGCTGACCCGAGCCCTGAGCTCCTACCCCTCCATCGGCCACCAAGGCACCCACAACTTCTGGGAAGTCAAACTGCTCCTATGCAATACTTGACGCACCGACAACTAAGGAGCTCGTGGAAGCAGATTAATCGTACTCTCCTGTTCGGCAAACACGTTCCCAGCAATTAGAAAGCCAGTACATAAGTGGTTACACAGAGTATTAATTCCTTAAATGCTTTGAGGCCTTTTTAAGCATTATCAAGTTCCCGGACGTAAAACTATAGGCGCATAGTCTGGTATTTGAGCAATCAAGAATTCCATTCATTATTGCTCTGATTCAATGACCTTACACACATAATCAATGGCTAAACTGATAAATGGGAAGACTTCTTAAAAATCTATTTCTTGAGCGCTAGAACTAAATGTTTTATTCTCGACAGCTGTGATTTATAATTTAGTGACAAGAACATTTGTTCCAGCTGTTCAGACCTATTCACACAGAGAGGGAGCAGGCTGTATTTCCAAAGCCAGACTACATATGAATTGGGAACTGCTCCATTTATTTAGCATTTCAAGTTATTAGCTAGCTCAAAACAATCAGAAGACATTCTTAATGTTCATAATTAGCACGCTCATCGTGGGAGCTACAAGGCTGGAGCTCTTTAAAGCTTCAGGAATAATAAAGTGCCAGAAAAAGTAAAACAAACTAGTAGCTTTTCATGTCAGGGCATAATTTTTTCATGTGCTAAGTAATTTCCTCCATTTAATTGGAATGATTCATGCCACGTATGCTCTATGTCAGTGTTTTAACATTCAGTTCACATGTTACTGAATCTGATCTTTCTAGGTCTAATAATCAACATTTCTGTTGTTTCTTATTTTCATTTCCAGTTACAGCAAGCAAAAACCAGCTAAATCTTTTCCTCAGAAAGCTTGGTCCAAAAAGCTGGCAACCTTTTCTGAAACATTGGAATGAGAAGGGTAATTTCTTATTTCCACTGAAAGGCAGATTTTGAGCACTCAAGAAACAATGCTTAGGCTTATTTTATCCAGAATTTCCTGCAATTCTTTTCATTTTCCCAACAGGAAATGGTACTTTGGACCAAAGTACCAAAAATTTACCTTGTATCAACTACATGAGCCATTTAATTTTACACATAAAAATATTTTTTATTGTTTCACTAAAGTAATCTAGTTCACGATCAAATTAGAAGTTCTTTCAAATATTTCAAGGTGTATGGATACTGCACTTGCTTACCTTTGTTCCTATAACTCCCAAACTGCTTGTATGCTATCTAGGGAAACTAACATTAAACTTCTCGACGAGAAAAACAATTAGAAAATAGTCTTTTGCACCGATTTATCCTTTAATACCCGTATTTCCATATTTGTTTCCTGCTTGGAAATTCAGCTATCTAATTAAATTGATACGTGCCAGAATTGAACTCACATTTGTCCACTGCCTTTGGAAATTACTGTCAAGAGATTACTTTGCATATTTAAGAAATATACTGCGCAGTGATATGAATAAGTATTTTCAAGGCTATTAAAGGTTTTTTAAAAGTTCTATGATGTGAAAAAGAAATTAAAAGAAAAAAAAAATCACTCTGCATTGGAAATAAGCCAACTTCTAATCAACAGGGACTCAGAAAAAGCATGCAACTATTCCTGGTAGACAAATTATTATATTTTTAACACTTCTTCGTCTGAAATAGATGGCACAGTAACAGGAGGATAGCGGTAAACAGACCTCAGCTCAAATCTCATCTCCAATGCAGCAAGAGAATCATGACCTTTGGTAGTGACCTGCACTCTTCACCTGTGCTTCTAGGTTCACAACAGCAAAGTACATCAAAACCATCATTAGGACAAAATACCAATTTCCTTTTTACAGAAAGAAGAATTCTTGTGGGGTTTTTTTTAGTATTAAAGCTCAACGTTCAGTTCTCAGTTTCAGTTCACGAGAGTTCACAGCCAGGACTGAGTCTCCACATCTTAGGCCTTAAGGCCTAAAGCACTGATACCAGACCAACAATGACACCGAGGATCGTGATGACACTGAGGATCGTGATGACTGAACAGGGTCTTGTGACGTTAAATCCCACATTTGTTCACGTTGAATCTCAACATGAAGACTTTCTTCAGTTGAAAATATTTGCAGAATTACTCCTATACTGGCTGAATTTCTGACACACCCAGAGTCCCAGGAAGGTGAAGGAAAGGAGTTTAAAAATCAGCTTGGGGTACGGCAAGGTGCCACAGGGTGACTAGATGTCTCCTGCACGGAACAACAGAGGGAGTTTTTATTATAATGTCAGCAGTAAGGAGCCACCTCTTCTTACAACAAAACTGCAGCTTCCCTTAGTTCTCTCAGATTAAAGACTCTCACCTACTTGAAGTAACATAAAATGAGAACCCAAGGATATGCAGGAGTACGCTTCTAGATGTCTCAGCAGATAAAAACACCATTCCTAACAACATGCATGTGCAGGCATGTACTCTTAACTATTCCTTCAACTTGTTTGGTCTGTACATTCTGTGATTCTGTGTACCTGTACCATGTTCTTACCTTTCATGTCTGGAAGTAACATGAAAAGACTCTTCAAAGAAAAATTTCAATGCTTTCTGAGATGTTTCTTCCCCTTTACAGTTGTATATAAAGGGTCAGCATGTTCTTTGTCATTTAGTCCTTTGTTGCTTGGAATGGAAAAGCATAGCATTTTGATAAAGGCTGGTAGTGACCCAGCTTTAGTTGCAGTTGTTTTAATATTGTAAAAACATACGAAACTCTCTTTTATCTTTTGGCTTCTGTAGTCTTTTAGAATTATGCACAACATTTTGATTTTCAAAATACTGCTGAAAGCAAACCACAACTCATTGCAAAGCCAAACACGGCATTCCCCGTTCATTGCCTAAGGCTACAATTTCCTGTCTCCATCCCCGCCGTGCCCCAGCCAGGCTGCAGCAGGAGCATCTCTGCCAAGGGGGCTGGGGGCCAGCCATTCACACCTGGCTCTGGAGATCCTCTTCAGACCCTCCCCACTGTTCTATGTGCATGGAGTCTCTCCGAATTAACGAGAAAAAAAAATTTTTTTGCAAGAATTTCTTACCCTGAATTAGTACTAAAGGTAATGAGCTAATATACGAATGGGAGGCCAGTTCTGCTGTTAATGTTTCACTTTTGCTCTTTTTGTCCTAACAACCCTAATATTTGACATACCTGTTGGACCGCTCCCGAACACCAAGACAGCATTTCTATCATAATCCAAGATCTTGCTCAAGAACCAGGTCAGAGCCCATCCATCTCTCATTCAGGTTCCCTTCTCCCTCATAATACATCACTTTGTTTATCTACACCACATTTCTTCTGTTTTCCACTGCCTAGTCACTCAGTTTAACTAGTTTCTTATAAAATTCTTCACTCATCATTAATAATTCAAAGTTATTCAGGACAGTAATGAATGACATCAAGTATTCAACTCTCACTGCATCACTAATGCATATGCTGGCCACCATGGGTCCCAGAACAGACACAATTGCTAACTCGTTAGAAAAGCTCCAGCATTTTGCACGGCCTGACTTCTCCTTACAAAATCCAGGCTGACTCCTGACTCTGCAAGAAGAGTATCCCTTATGCAGTAATTCCATTCTCAATATAATGTTGACCAGCAAGTTTTTCTTGCACATCTCTCAAGCTCATCAACCTGTGATTACCCCTATCACCTTTTCAGAAAGTCGCATCACATTTGCTGTCTTTCAGTCCCCAGGTACCGGAGTGCTTTTATGCGACACCACAGATAGTCTTGCTTTTTCATTCTTGAATTCCTCCAGAAATCTTGGGTTAATAACATATTACTTGGCGACTTCTATTTGATTCATAAATTCCCCTACCAACTCTTCAATTTGAAAGAGATTTTCTGATGAATTCTTCTTTAAGAAGTGTTCCAGCACAGGGAACTACCATTTCCTCACAATGAGCAACAGATGTAAAGAATTAATTTGTTATTTCTGAGCATCCACTAGCCCGAGAGATTGTTTTCTGGCAGGCTCCCTGATGCTGATGTTTTTGAAGATGTATTTCTTAAAAGTTTTGATGCCTTTTGCAAGTGGTCCTCTAACTATTTTTCAGTCTGCCTTATTGCATTTTTACATTTGACCTGTCAGTTTTTATAATCCTTTATGTTCTCCTCATTTAGATAAAGCTTTAAGCTTTTAGAGGACTCTCTCTTGCTTTCAAAAGCAACCACCATGCTGCTGTTAAGCGATGATGCTTCCCTTTTTGCCCTTTCTGAAGTGTTTCTCTATAGGGAAACATTTATTCTCGGTCTCCAGTATCACATCCACACCACCTGTAACTTTCGACTTCCTTTTTAACAGGCTAGCATGAGCTATTTCTCCATTTCCACACACCTCCTGAAGTGGAGCATGGCTGTGGTAGATCATTTGGCTTCTCTTTGTCCCTCACAGATCCCGGAACTAATTAGAGTATTTCTGCTCTTAGGCTGACATTCTGAACCAGGGCTGTGCACTATTCGGCACTAAGCCACAAGCACCTTTTTTGCTTAGAAAAGTAGAACTTATGCCACTATGACAGGGCCAAACGTGAGAAGAGTTTTCACAACGCAACAGGGCAGCTCTGAACGCTGATACCACAGACAGGGGCTCCCTGAAATTCTGCAGGACAAACATCTCCCTGACTCCTGCAACCAAAGTAGGCTCAGCTCTGCACACGTGTCCTACCTGTCACCAGTTAGCGAGGATGGTTATATTGAGGGTGCCCAGTGTAAGTGTTTGTCGGTTTCTTCACCAAGACATAAAGAATGAAAGAACCTTTTAACCACTGTTTCTGTAAATTTTGTATGACATTACTTTTACTGAAGTTAACAGAGTTATGCCAACATGGAAGACGCAAAAGTGAACTTTCAAAGCCTGTGCTTACTGCTAAGCTTACTTCTGGATGTGATTCCCTCTCTCTTCATAGCCTGCAGCCTTGCCGTATCACACAGCATAACAGCATTTGTAACAAACAGTGTCTGCACATATAGAAGACTGTGAATATGCTACCATACTGACTCTTAAGATGTAATTTGTATTTCTATCTCTGCCACAAACTTGTTATGTGACCTTGAGCAAGTCATCAGATCTCACTGACTCATACGGATATCTCTGAAAAAGGGTACTGCAAAGCTTTAATATCTGCCGATTATTATACGCATAAATCCTTATCATAATTTTCATCGCTATTCTCATCACTTGCTATTTCACTTTCATTCCAGATATGAAGCAGAAAGCTCAGTGAAGATATACAAAATAGATATGGTTTCTGTGGAAAAAAAACCAACATGGACTACATTTGCTGTGCCTCCAAGTTCTGCCAGACAAAGGTACCTTGAGAGTTGCTGTAAACAGACCAAACTCCACTGCAATGATCAGAGGCGGGGGGGGATTCACCTGCTGCTGAGGATGCAGTTCATTATGCTTGCCACACAAAATAAGGAAGAGACTGAAAAAAAAAACCCAAAACTTTTTTGTCAAGAGCACACAACTCAGACAATATGGGGACACCAGGAACAGATGAAACAACAGTGACTTGGTCAGTCGTGCCTATTAGCCCAGTTAGCTCCAGAGCACACATCTGTTGAGACAGCCAGGCCAGCAGTTTGCTACCTACTATATCAAAAAAAGCTTCCTGCAATCTTTTATTCTGGTTTTGCCCAATACAAATTCCAAATGGATTTTTAATTTATTTATTTTAAATAATCTCCATTCCTCAGAAACCAGCAGTTGCAAACATCTGAGCTTTGTATTTTACAGGCCATTTTTATTTCATGTTACCAGAGGACAAAGCATATGGAAAGTATAGAAAGCTCTTCTCTGGAAAAGGTTCTCTCCTGGAAGTTGTGAGCAAACTGCTTTGTAAATGGTCAAGCAAAAGTTCTGCTTCTAATCAGTGAAGCCCTGTTAAGCTGTTGATGCCAAGGCTCGTTGTACGCAACCATAATCGCTGACAACATATTTAGCCAGAGGGATCACCTAACACTAAGGGAATTGGATTTTCTAGATAGCAGAGACCAAACACAAGCAAGAGCTCCTCGCTGAATCATCAGCTGTTAATACAATGAGAACAAAGCTCTAAATCTGCGTGGCGTTACACTTAATGCCGCTCACATCAACAAGGAGAAGTAGCACACTGTGAACACTGTTATGTTGAATACCAACTGGGGGAGGCAGGGACAGGCAGGATACTTTGCCTGCTCAGAAATTCCTGTGCAGAAATTCCAGCGGCATTTCTGTGTCCATCACCCATCAGCTCCAGAAACCGTTTATCAGTGCTGTGTTCTATGCAAAGGCTCATACCAGAAAGAGACTCTGTTTTGGTTGTGTTTCAAAGCTTCCCTGGCTGAACATGGATTGTCTTTTTACCTACTCATTCGCTGCTGTGATATCCACCCTCTCTGTTTGCCGAGACTGAGTAAATCAAAATTAAAGTTCACACTCGTAAGCCCTCAATAAATTTTAAATTCCCCATGCTGTTCAGAAGGCCGTTCTTCCAATCAGTGACTCCACCGACCTCTCCTGACTCTACATACATGCAAGGAGATTAGATGCAAGCATAAAATAATCTTTAATAGAAGATTTTGTATGGCAATAAAAGTCTTTAAACACATTACAGAATGAGAAAATATCCCTCTTCTAGTACTCAAATATTTATGCAGGTTAAATATTTATGCACATACAACCCTGGAGTTCTGCACTGGTTTACCCCGCATACTCAATGTGTGGGAGTTCAGCAACATACTTTTGTCAAGGTCTGTGGTTTTATGCCATATTTACCCATACAGAATCCACGCACCTCCTCTGGTATTCATAATATATCAACCCAAACATTTCACATCCTGTAGTATTTAAAGAAATGGTTCTAGCCATGATGATTGTCAACATTACCCGAGAACCACCAGATGGTGCTGTTAAAGATGATATGTAAAGTTATTTCGAACTGATCATTTAATGAAATAAGATAAAGAAATTGGTCTTAAAATGCTGTTCTTTTAATTCTATGTTTATTAAACCAGCCAGGCTGCTACTATGACTTTCTTTTTAAAAAGGAGAAAAGTTAGTGCTAAGGGCAATGTAGCCCATTAAAGCAGAAAAATTTTCAGCTAAAGCCTCTAGGAGTTGGACTGTGCAGCAGCCAGCTTTTGGGGATCTGATCACAGAAAAGACAGTATCACAATCCTGAGCGATGCACCTCCACCCTGATACACTGCCTGGGCACAGCGTGCAGGCTCTTCCAGCCCAGCTCAAGACATTCAAGTAAAGTGCTACCAGACATCAGCCTATTTGCAATTTGATGTTCTCTGCTTGCTGCAAAGGAAAATGCTGAGAGCCAGCTTGAAACTCAAAGTTTATTCTTCTGACACCTGAATTCAGGGAAGTAACAAAACCTCTTTGCAGTGGGAACCCACAGCCCAACTCTGGAAGACAGGCAAGGAGGTTCTTGCCTCAGTCCTTTCAGAACAGCAGCTCTCAGGAGGTTCCTCTCCTCGTGTGCGACACTGCGCTTCTCTCGGGGGGAGGCTGAGTTTCTGAGGGGATGGGGGAAAAGGGCAAGAATTTTAACCAAAAGCCATTTTAGAGAGTATATAAACTACTCTGAAGCGATGACTGGAAACCACGTTTCCAACCTTTCAGGCATCTGCCCTCTTCTCCTTTCATACATGTGGACCACGAATCCCCAAATTCTTCAATAAGGGGTGCAGGGCACGCCGCCAGCCCACACAGCCAGCAGTGCACGGGGTAAGACAGTGGGGACACAAATTCACGCTCTCAGCCAGGAGAGACAGTCAAATTCAGGTCCCTCTGCTTCCCTCAGCCAAATATAAAAAACCATTTAAAAATACACACGAGCAAATTGTAGAAGCAGGAGGCAGAGCACGGCTGAGTGGCCTCCCTCCAGCAGCACAGCTCTGCACCCCGCTGAGCTCCCTGGGGTGCCCACGGGACGAGCCCCCCATTCCACGCGCCAGCAGACGGGGTGCAGCCCCCCAGGCCTGCCAAGGCTGGGCCTGCACGGTGCCAGGGAGCAGAGGTTTGTGTTTTGTAAACCCCTTCCAGAGGTCTGACAGCAGCTCTGTAGACTTCTTCGGAACGGCAATTTTAGGCACCTAAATTCTAGCCAGATCTCATGTCAGCACTTATTTTGGGTTGTGCTTTTGTCACTTCAGAATAGAAACTTTGTATTAAAAGACAGCATTTTGCAAAGCCTGGAATGCATTGGCCCTCACCCAGTTATTTCAAATCGACTTCATTTCTACCTTTTTTGTGCCTTGACTTACCAAATAACAGATGTGAATATTTAATGAAAAACAAGTAGGTCATCCCCTTTTGCACCAGCGTTATCAGATGAGTTCAAGCTGCATCAGATGACTACAAGCTGTGCATGTGAACAGAAAACAACCTATTAGCAACCCCTATGCCAAGGAAATCTGAAGTGCATGGATACAAAATAAACACAAGATTGGGAAAACGCCTTTGTTAGCATGATGGGTTTTAAAATTATGTAGGAAATGTAATCATCTCAGCTTCCAAACAGATTACATGAGATACGAAGTTATGCAGTAGTTTAGCCACAGAACCACACATATTTATTGCAGTTAAGAGAATCGGAGAGGCCAGGTTAGCTCATACTGCAAGAAATCTTTGACAGTTTACTCGGAGCCTTCTCTAACTTGTGATGGGAAGCCTGCAAACAGCTCATGACTGTATGTTCAAAAGCATGTATGTGTACTATAATGCACGTTGCTCAGCAACTGAAATGCTTTACTGATTGCATGAGATGTTATGTACTTGAATGAATTGCAGCCCTGGCTATTAACAGTTTAATAATGGTTCTGTGAATTAGCATTAAATTACAGTGAATGTTACAGAAGAGGCTCTAATATTTACATTAGTGCCTAATGAGTTCCCTATAATTAATATAATTGCACTGAGCCACAGAAATTAATATTCTACCAATTATTTTAAAGAGCTATCCAATCGGTGCAGAGATTTTTTTGAAGACACCTTCCCAATAATGACAAAGAGGATTTTATAATAGCACAGGCCCTGATGCTGCCCTGAGCTCTGCAGGGGTGAATTTCATTGCAGGATCAAGGCCTGTGTCCCCACTGAAATTTCAGAATAAATTAGTTTACCCAATTTCCTATGCATTCGCATTAAGTTTTCTGCTTTTTGTTGTAATATTTCTAAAGTAAACCTATTAAGTTCTGTGCTTCACCTTAAGCATGACTTCTCAGGTTGTGACAAACATGACTGAGATAATACAGTTCAGGATAGGCGACAAAGGGACCTCAACAGCTTCAGTGGCAACTGCAGAGATCCCACCAGAAGCAGTGAAATACACTGCTCATAGTTCCAGACAGCATGTTTTATAAGGCACAAGGGTTAAAAACCAAACCAAACCAAACAAAGAAAAACACAAAGCTTTTCACACTTGTAAGGAATCTGCAACATTTCACTGTCCTAATTTCTGCCAGGCAGACTTTAGGGAGACACACAGCTGCAGAGCCCCTTTGCAAGCCAGGTGTCCTCAGCAACCCCCTGGTGACACTGTAGGGACCATTACCTTGAGTAGCCATATTCAAACAGGAGTCCAGTGTCTTTCTTCCCATTTTTCCAAATATTTTGTATTTGGAGATAGCTGACCCAATTTTCTAACTAGTTTGTTTAAAAGCTGTTTCACCTTCAATCAAAAGACAGATAACTTTCCTCTCTTGCTTTGTCATGTTTAAATATGCACTGCTGTTTCACAAAGCCTATATGAGAACTTCAGAGAGACTATTCTTCAGGATAACTGATAGCGCTAAGGGCAAAAGGTTAAGTATGTAAGTCTTATGTATTAAAGGATAATTAATCTTCTTGCAACCTCAGCCATCTCTGCTATGTCTTCAGACATTAGATCCAGTTCTTACACCAGAGGGCAATTTAATGTTTTAAACAGTGCTAGAGAAGGCCAGCAGATAATAACCTTTCTTCCTCCCTATTCCCTACTCCCAAAATCTTCTGAGAGTTATTTTCAGAGTAAACAAAAAGCAAATAAAATTTGTCAGCCAGCCCACCCAGCATCACATTATAGTTTGACAAAGCCTGCCTTGTAGTCAACGAGCAGACATAAAGACTTCAAGCTAACACCTCAAGAGAAGAAGGTCTCAACTTGAAAGATACTTACACCGTATTAGTAAAATACTGTCTCTGTTGCACCAAAGCTAAATATCGCCTTTGTGAAAGGTGCCCACCTACTCAAGCATTGCTGGAATAGGCTGTTCTGCCCTCTCCATGCGGCTCGGCACAGCTCTGCAGCATCGCTTGTAAGCACAAACACAAAACCCCAGGGAAACGAGCACAGCAACCAGTGACTTTCAAAGCAAAAAGCCCTTTGCTACCCAGCTCCTTTAAACCTGCTATCAAGTATTTTGCCAGTCAAGGCAGACAGTCCATCAGGAGCTTGGCAAGTGTTCATCAGAGAAAGAGGTGGCAAAAAAGCCAACTACCAATTGATGGTACTTTCTTTCCATTATCCTTTTTCCCTCCCGCAAAAAGTGTCTCATTCCTTCCAGTTCATGTCCATCAAGCTACAGGGATGGCAGGGTCAAGCACAGCAAGAACCTGGAAGTGGAAATGGGAAACAGAGGGGGGAGAAAAGCAGCTGGAACAAGTGTGAAATATGGATATTTTCATCTTCCCATGGTAAACAAATAATTTTTGCCTTTTATTTCTTGACAATTACCGGTTGCAAGCATAAAGCCTAAATTAGCCATCCTAAACTACTCAAGGATGTCCTTCAAAACAGTTCTGCCAGTTCTGCTATTGGTATCCTTTGTGCAGTGACGTTTGACTTGCCTGCTGCAGCAGCAAACGTTACATTATTCTGCTGCTATTGGTACCTAAGACATCGAGTCCTGCTGCACTGTTTGCCTTAATGATTTCCCATGACAGCGGATGCTCCATACCATTTATCTGTCATGATAAGTGTTTCTCACACTCTTTTGAGCATGTTTCTTTTCAACATGAGCAAGCATACCCTTATTCTTATGCTGTAAGACACAGCAAATAGAACTGAACTGTTTTATGTGCCTCCTGTTGTGTGTCCTCTTATTCAGGTGTGTACAAAAGATAGGCAAACCTTTAGGAGAAAACGCAAATCCAGGAGATGCTTGAAAAAATATGCAATTTATATCTACCTTTGTTGCAACCCTTAGACTGCACAACATTTAAAAATGGGATTAACAGCATTAGAAACAGCAGTTAGGCTAATGAATAGTTAACAGCTGATCAAAACGATAAGATCAGGCATTCTTAAAATCAGGGAACAAGGACCTTAACTGTAAAACCCATCAATTTTGTAGTTCATTCTACCTCAGAGAAGGTCTGAAACAAAGCAAGGGGCATTAGGTGCACTAGGGAATGGCTACAAGCACAGGTGTACACCACACAGTCCAACATTGCAGAGGTGCACAAGTTTACACCCCTAAATAAAGCAACCAAAGAAGCAAAGTTGTCGCAACTTTCCCACATCGCCCCCAAAGCGGGACCAGCAGAGCTAACCAGCCTGGGTGGTTGTCGTACTGAGACCATGTTCTACAGAGCATGAGTATTATAGTTAGGTACAGCTGCTTCAATCAGACCCAGTCACTTATACCCCAAACTCGATCACACTTCTTACCACTGACAAAGAGCAAAGTCACAGTGCTCTTTTTGCCCAGGTCCAAGTTCCTTCAGCGTAAACACAAAGCTCAGTAAGTGTCAGAAATTATGGAAACAGGTTCAACTTGCTCCAGCTGCAGTCTTACCAACATTTAGAGCAGGAAGGTAAATTCCCCTCATTGTAAATTCATTATATCTAACAAAGGCTAAAAATATGCCGCAGACTAAGTTTAGAAATACATAAAGCAGAATCTCCCCTCTCCACCTAGACAGTAACTTTCACAAAAACTTGCAGGAAACTAATCTTTTAAGACCTTTACCTCTGTCACATTTGATTGATATAATCCAGCAGTTCAAAATTACTAGGGGACATGGACAGACACACATAGCAGAGAAACATAAATCTGTTTCCATAGTGAAGTGCATTAAAAATAGAAAGAACATGACACCGATGTTTCTTTTCCGATATTGCCACAGGGATTCTTCTAGGCACTGTATCCTGAAGCTCTAATCTCTTGTGAAATCTTACTATTTAAAAAGCAGTAGTAGGATCCTTCATATTTCTTATGCTGGAGAAAATAATTGGACCAAACTCCTGTATATCCAGGACAGATGAGATGGGAAAAATCTCCTATTGGATGCTTGAAGATTTAATGTAGCTTGATTCACTAGCTACAATACCATAAGTGAATGGTCCATATGCACATATTGTTATAGTATAGCTTAACTGTCAAACTGAAGTATTAGGCTACCTATAATTTGCCTCTTACATATTTGATATCCCGGGGAAAGGTAATACCTTCACATTTAGCTTTACTACTACTTCACAAGACTTTATTAAAAGTTGGGCAATAAAATACTGCTCAGAGAAAGTCTATTAATGAAGAAGAGTGTTAGAAGAGTTAGTTTCTGGGTTGCCAAGAGACTTCTGCATAGGTACATACTAATTGAACACATCAATGCCTGTATGAGAACAGCAGGTTGAATTAAGAGCTACCTCTTCTGCTAACAAGCAGCCCCCAGCTCTGAAGCACTGTGCAGTACCCTGCAGCAGCTATTTGTCCCCAGGGGCAAAAGTCTAAAAACAGCCTCGTGACTCAGAAACCCCTCGCATATTTAGAACAAGCACTGACTCTGATGAAAATCTCAAATACCCGCAGTGATGGCAGAGACAGCCAAGCTCCAGAGAGGAGCCACCGTCTGCCCAGAAAGTGACTCAGGCCGATCGTAAGGAGCACCCAGAAAAGTGCAAAGACGGAATTCCTGCCCACAGTCTGGAGAGCCTGCACAGTTATTTTCTGAATGCTTCAGCCCAGACACGTAGCAATGAAGGCAAGGTTGCTGGTTGCCCTTCCCAGCACGCTTTACAGAAGTGATAGCAAAGGTTTCTCAATGCTGTAGTCTGCAGATCAGTCTGCAAAATCTTGAGCATTTTACATCTTTTTCTTTCCCTGAGAAAGGCAGTCATTTTTGTCTGCAAAAGTAAGCCTGTTGTTTTGGTCCATGCCTGTTACTTTAAAGTATGAATTCCACTCCTTCTTTATTTGTGTGTAGGAGTCCAGAAAAAAAGATTAAATACCTTCAATTGAAGTGTCCAGGCAAAACAACAAAGCAGCAGAGTCTCAGAAGAGCCAGTTCAGAGTGGCTACAGCAATCAAGTGAAAAGCTATAGGACTGACAAGCTCAGTGGGAGCAATACACAGAAACACTTCTGTAAAAGGTCACTCTCTGCTTAAGTTTTAATCTTGCAATGCGAAGCATTTTGGTAAAGTGTGGGAGATATGCTGGCCCATGATAAAACAGAAACAATCTTTTTAAGTTGTACTTTACCAGAAGCTGGCTTTTGCCTACTTTCAATAAAGTAATAATTTGTCTGGCTGCTAGTTGACGAAGCATTGAATATACAGAGTATCAGAACAGAAAGCAACAGTCAATGAAGGGTAGATACCAGCAGCAACCCAACGGAAGCATCCCCCTGATGCTCAACAGATGCTGTTTCACACACACAGACAAAAGTGCTTGCTGAAAATATCTAATTTATTGGTGGTGTTTGCATTGGGTAATGCTTATTTATAGAATCAAACCTCTTGAATGGGATGGGCATTTGCTGTCCAGCTAGTGATGGGTGTCTCCACTGCAAGTGCCCTTGCAAATGTGCCTTCAGCTGGATAGGACTCCCCAAACCATTCTGGAGGATTCTTACACCCCACTGGCACACCTACGTAACTACTTCAGGATAGGCACGACCCATTTCTATTCATCACCTTAAATTACGTACAAACCATCTCTTAACTATCTTAGCCATGAACAAAAACTGCTCTACAAGACCACGTCTACTGAGCAATTTTGTATGAACATTTAAAGTTATTTTCCTACAGTTTGGTCAACACCTTGGCCTACAGCAGATGCCATCGGGAAGAAGCCTCCAGGAGCTCCTGGCTTCTCCGCTCCACAAGTTAACCAGTATATCCCAGCATCCAAGCAATGTCTACCAGTTAGCCTGTGCATAGTAGAAGCCACCTGGGAGACTGTCCAAAGGTCCCGTCTGCAGAGGTCCCATCTGTAGCTAGTTCAGTCAATCACCCTGTCTTCAGGCAGTCAGACATGTCCTCTCTATGGACATGGGCTGTAGAGCTCCTGGACCACCCATGGAACTGCTCACTAATGGTGCTGAGTATCCATACAGGCACAACCCCGATATTCAGCTGCCTCTATACTGCAGCAGGATAAACCAGAGTTTCATCCTTATACCACAATTATAACCTACATATAACACTCAGATTTTCACCACAGTATCCATCAAGTTATTTTAACAGCAACCACTTGGTCACTGTTTTGATACAAGCCGTGTACCGTTGCTAACGCAGACACACCAGCCTTGCAAAGCATCCTCCTGACCTTGTTGTATGTGCATCTGGAAATGGGAGCACAAGGGAAATGCGCAGATACAAACGGGTTTAAATTCTGTAGCCATTAGGCTGGGCGGCTGGAGCACTGTTGGGCACCCGACTCCCCTTCCTCATCCTGACTTGAGCTGCCCAAGAATCTTTACAGATCGCTTCGTCACTTCCCAAATCACTTAAGTGTTGAACCAGAAAGCTAACAGTTTTTCTGACAAAAAATGTTTTTTCTGAACCTCCTATGGGAGTAATGAGCTTCCCCTATTATGAAGGGACAAGTCAGCTGAAAGAAGCAATAAAAAAAACTAATGCCATTTGATAAGATGGATTGCTATTATTTGGGCTGTCCATCCACACATATTTGTCCAGAGCATATTTTTAGTAGTAGAAGCAATGTACTTAACAGATCACAGAACAGCCAAACTGCCAGAAAACATGGACTGACTTACCTTCATCAAAATAAATCACAACAGGTGTGGGGACTCCCATAACTCAGAAGCCAAGAGTGACCTTGAGGGAGAAGTTGATTAGAACTGTCACACAAAGCCCAGCATTATACTTCATGGCTAATGATGCCAAGTTGCCAATTGAACCATGCCTGCCTGTGTCTGCACTGCAGTTCAGAGCTGAGAAGTTGCTCCAAAATACTAACTGATAAAAGTAAGTCCAGCAGTCTGACCTGCTCCCTAAATTACAACCGCTTCGCATGAGGCTGTTAAACTAGTAGTGTTTGAAATGCTTCAAACAGAAATAGGAAGGAACCCAAAAGCAATGGGCAAGATTAAAAAAGGAACAAACAAAAAAGAAAACAACCACACCCCAATCCAATTTGCTTTCCTCTTCTACCAGCTTACTTGGCCTTGTATACCAGAAAATATACCCAACTTATTAATATTAGGTACAAAAGACTAAATCCTCCCCTGGGCAGACATCAGCTTTAGCAGAACCCCAGTGCATTTGCCTGCAGCTCGCAGGGTCCAAAGCCAAGGGATTAGACCCGGCAGCACCGTGTCTGCTTGCAGCCGAGAGAGACAGCAAAGGCCAGAGGGAAGCAGAGAGGCTTGGCAATCTTCACTGTGGGAAATGCCAATGGCTCGTACATACAAAGGGACTTGGAAGAGCTTCTGCTAGGGTGTTCTGATAATTTTGCAAAAAGCAAGCACTGTTATGCCAGCTCTGAGGATCCTGGTAGATGGAAAAGCACGAGAAGACCCAGCATTTCAGTAGTGGGGGCCCCCAGGCAGGACTGACCCCCTGCAGCAGGGCTGGGACCAGCAGGGTGACGAGCAGCAACTCCTCCCGTGCCCTCCCAGGCTGCTCCTACAGAGAAGGTGCCCCAAGGTCCTTCCCTTCGAGATGGCCTGTGCAGCAGGGACCCCGAGGCTCCAAGCGCAGGTCCTTTCCACCTAGCAGGAGGCAGAGCTTTTCAGCAGAAGTATGTCATTATTCCTTTAGAAGTCATGTACATTTAAATGAAGGACTTCAACTTTGGCAGTTTCACATTTTTCAAACAAAACCTGTTAAAGCAGCACATCCCCATGTAGGCTGAGTTACTCTTTCATGAGTGTTTTCCCTGTGAACACCAAGCTCCATTGATGCATATTCCCAGACTTTATAGAAAGTTTCTGAGGTTGGCCTTCCCAAAGGCAAGTATTTTTGCTGAAAGTTTTGATCTTAAACCAGCTCAGTCATGTTTATGAAAGCTCGGCCTTGACAGAAGGAACTTTATTTTCATCACAGAGGAGACATTTTTTGAACAATGTGGGATAAGGATTTAAAAAAAAAAAAAAGTATCAGAAAATGCCAGCTGAGGAGATATGATGAAAAATGCACAAGTAAAAACTGGGTCTATCCAGAAATAGGAGACTGAAAAAGTATATTCAACATTTTGAAGTTTTGTTCCTAATGGTTTAGTGCCCTTAAGAGAATCTTCTTTCTTATTTTCGATGGGATTATACAAAGTTCGGGATCTTTTGTGGCGAATGACAAACAGGTCTTCTGCTGTCAGAAAGGCAAAGATGACTACTATATTCATCCCATCCAGGTAAGACATCCAATTTAAACCATAATTGCCTGAACAAAGAGAGGCTCCTCCAAGTGGCAATTCCAATTTTTGGTTCTTCCTGAAACCTCTGCCTACCCCAAAGGCAACTATGCTTTTTATTTAGCCATTTCAGCTTGTCGTGGGAGAGAATGAATTCAGATCACAGCCTATAGCTGTCCTACTGTGGCATTATCCCACTTCTGAAATAGTCAAAATATTTGAAGGGGGGCTGGGGGGGGGGCGTGGGTGCAGAAAAGAGACACAAAAAAGATAAGAGGTAACAAGGAGACACTGGATAGAGGTCAGAAGCGGGAGACGAGACCCCCAGACCATTTTTTCATTCAATCCGAAAACCAGTGACAAGATTAAAACACCCTAATTAACACTTCCTTGCATTTCGCTTAAAAATACCTAAGAAATATTCTTATGTCACTACATTAAGAAAGCACATGGGCCACCTTCTGACAACAGAGCACAGAAGTTGCCTAATCCTCCATTTATTTTAACTTCCCTTTTCATAATTCATATATGCAGAGACCCAAGAGCAGATATTACCTACAGATAATTCCGTTGCTGCAGCCAATTTTGACTTTCCATTATGATAAAGCCTGACATTTACACAGTGTTTAAGAAGGATGCCGGTGACTGCCGCCAGTGAACGAGATTCTCTCGCTTTATTGGTGAGGGCAATTTACCTGACCTTGGCTCAGTAGAAATGAAGGAAAAAAAAAAAAAAAAATACAGGCTTCTTTACCTTCCCACTTGTTCTTGGGTAACAACCTGACCTGTTAAAGATGTAACCTGCAGGAGGTCTGGGAAGCGTATTTAACCCCAGGGGTATTTCCTAAATTGCTCCCAGCAAACAGTGGAGCTGGCTCTGCTCCTGAGCTTTCACAGTGCCCCAGCATAGTACTGATACCGAAATGCAAAAAGAATTCAAAACTTCTTTGCTGCTGTCTTGTTTCTCGAGTCAAACAAGAACCAAGGACAAACTTATTCAAACATACGCTCATCATATAATTTATCTATATTAAGCCTAGTGAAAATGGTTGTATCTTCTGCCTATTCCTGGCCTTCTTCAACATCCCTAATGCTAATGGTGTCAGCCAGTTACTCCCCTGTGCTAGGAATTCATTATCGCACTGTTCAGGCTGTTTATACGTTCAAACACTACAAAACAGACAAGACAACAGAGTATTAGCACCTTCCTCCTAATTTGAGAAAAGTCCTTTCCTTAACAAGCTTTTCTCTGTTGTCAACAAGCTTTTCCCCAGGAAATAACGTTGCAATATCGTAGCAAAGCCCTGTGCGTGATGTTATTTAAAAATAATTGACTTTTGATTTATAATTTATATTTTATAACAAATCCTAACTCAGCCACCTTCTCTCAAGCGCTAAGATTCACATGTCCAAGTGGGGCGGCCCGCACCCAGAGGTGTTAACCCACATGGTCTGGAGATAACGTTGAGGACCAGGCCATCGAGTCCTTGTCCTGTCTCCTGTGTCCTCCAGAACCCGCTGAGTATGGGCCGGGTCAGGATGTGCCTTCTGTACCTTTAGGAGCTGACGGCAATTGTGATCTTTTTTGGCTCCATCCTGTTCACCTTTCTGCATTATTAGGACTTACTATCCTTCATCTCCTTATCTGGGTGTCTTCAACAGTGTTTTCTGCTCTTGCCAGGGTGAGAACTGCTGCTTGTCTAGGCTGCCCCTTGGTTTTCTGACCAGGATTTCCTGAAAAGCTGCAGGTGGATGTGCCAGGATCTTGATAACCTGCTAATGCTGGAGTCGTCAACACCTGCCATTCCCATATCCCTTCCTTCTGGCACTTCCACATCTCGACCCTCCTATTCATAACTTTTTTTCTGTTATGAATTCGCTTTCTACAGTGCAACTGTAGGAAATACAAGGATTTCAGTTACATCCATCATCAGGGCTGGGCTCTAGCTGGATAGAAATATGTATATTAAATAAACAGACATTTTCTGTCTCTCCACCAGTGGGAAAGTTTCACTCAGTGCTGTACTTCCCTGCAAATCTTTTCTGAGTTTAACTGGCAGAGCGTTGGTAAATGCTTTACCAACTGCACTGTCAACTGTTCTAGTATCAAAGCATAACAGCAGCAGTCGCCTTTCAGTTGCACGATGCACTGCATCCTGCCTTGCTGTTGGAACAGCCTGACAAAACACATTGAAAGTTTGATTTAAAGACTTAACCTACATTTTCTTGACTAAAGCCATCAGTCCTCATTCTGTACTTGTTGGCCAACACAAATAATAAGTCTCTGCCTTCCTCACAGATTTGCTACACATACCTAAACTACTGTGGATGTAAATTCTATTTATTTTCCACCCCTGATCAAAGATATCCCATTATTTCATCTAGGGGTTTTTGCAGGCCTCTTCAGATTTTGGAAAGCAAACTCAAGCACGCTCTACTTGGCATAGCTCTAAACAAGAAGGGACCAATACCTGCGTGCCTGGCCAAGAGGCACGCAGCCTTTGCCAGCTGCAGATTGAGGCTGCCAAGACAATTTTTCCAGTTAGCACCTACAGAAATTGCTGCATCTCCTCTCCTCCTCCCAAGCCCTATGGGAGCACGCTCACGTCCAATACAGATCTGTAAAAGGAGCATTCTGGCATGAAATGTCAGGTGAGTGTAACCCAAGAGATGAGTCTGCCAGTTTGCTTCTTTGCCACTCAGGCATATTGCCAAGAAATACCTCTGCTTCCCTCCATCTCAACAGAGCCCAAGACATTGAATCCATATCCAGATCCTCCTGAGCTCTTGGTCCGTAATAATTACCGTCTCAGTCCAGGCCTGCATTACTTCATGGTCTCATTGCTTTGAATTAGCTGTCATCAGATTAAAAAAAACCTGTCACCTCACATTTCTGATATGCTCAAAACCAAAATGGTCTCAAACATTTTGGAAAACATACCCAAATCCAGATTTCTAGGCCTGACTTATACAGCTCTTCAACACACACCTGGAAGCTCAACTTGGAAGGGAAACTGAGTAAACTCAGTAAGGAAGAGCTAAGAATAATCAAACTGGGAATCCAAAATTGACTTTTTTTTTTTCCTCTAACTCAAGCCCCACATTACTGAAATGAAGAGACAGCAACTCAAGGGTATTAGGAAAAGCTTTCATATTTAGAAAGCACTCATATGTTGCAGTTTCAAGTATTACGGAGCCCATAAGCTGCAGTCTTATCTTCAAAGCAGTAGCTGATGGTAGGTGTGGACAAGAGAAAAATCATTAAAAGTGTAACAAAATTATAAATAGCTGCTCCTTAACTATTTCTTGTGTACGTATCTCATATAGTGTAAGGTTATATTTTTTACTATCACCACGCTTCCTCTCAAATATTCGCTCGATTGAGCTTTCAGCTACATTTCATTCAAAGAAGGGCAGTGTCTCTGGGAAAATGTGTTTTTATTCTACGATAGCTGGTAAATGTCCCAGGACCGCTCCCCTGCTTTTCTATAGGCACGGGAACACGTATAAGGTATGACAAAGCAAGAAAGAGAGTGAGCCTGCAGTGCACAAGCTCTGAATACCTCTGGGTACATGTTTCGGAGCGTGACACAAAGAAAGCCAGGCTTTCGTCCTGACTCCAGAGGCTGCAGCCCCCATCTCTCCATCTCAGCCATGGCAACCGCAGCTCACTCAGGACTGCTATTTACGGAGGGTCTATCTCCAATAAAAGCTTCATAAGACATACAATCCCTTAACAGGCAGCTATCCAAGAGTCTACTTTTCATAATAGGAATGCTTTAGAAATAGAAGGATTTTAGCCTCCTTCAATGCCTTTGAACATGATAAATCAACCTGTTCTTCTGATCAGCACTAAAAAGAACAAATCAGTATCTCACAAGGAAAAAATAACTACAGTCACAGAGACCCAAACTCCAGTTTAAGCCATTCCAACCAACCTTTCACAGCAGGCTGACCGTTTTGGTAGCGTCTTCAAATGGGTACTGCAGTGTTTCACATTAATATAACTCCCTGCTGGGGTTTGTCCTTGTGCCCTTGATTTCCCCAGCAGAACCTGGGGCTGCAGCTCCTCCACAGCTGGACGTCACACTGGCCAGAATTACCCATCCCAGGAAGTAGATGGTTTGGAGCACATCAGATAGACATGCAGTTTGTCAAAACTATTGGATGCCAGCAGCCTCCAGCCTCATTGTTCTAAGAGCTGGCAAAAAAAAAAAAAAAAACAACAACAAAAACAACAACAACAACAAAAAACCCACAGGAAAACAATCTAAAAATAAGAGAATTGCCAAGGATGACAGTTAAAGGTAAATTATTTCCTGTACAGAGTAATTTCCATACAGAATAAGTTCCTGAAGAGGGACATTAAGCAAAGAATGCAACTATGTTTGGGAGATAAGTAGGCAATTTTCTAAAGATGAAGACGGTAGGCGCACAGAGAAAAGAAAATAAAGCAAAGGAAAAGGACACACTCATCACTCAATAGCCTCTTTTCAGCAGTGTTTCACACTTCTGTGAAACACTGATAGTATAATAACAATAAATGCAGCAGGGTTTCACCAAGAAGAAACAGTCTCTCCTAATGACTAGGAGCAAACCTGCTAAAGATGAACAACTACACAGCTTCTGAGGAAAACCACACGCCCTCTATTGCAAGATGGGAGGAGGCACAGAACACAAGAACACAGGCTGCAGCGCAGCCGGCTCAGGCACAGCACGGCCCATCTTGTGCTGAGGTGACTCTGCCAGCCCTCTCGGTTGGGCATTTGGCAGATGGGTGATGAGGAGCAAACCCAGGGCAGATCCTGCCTGGTGGCACCCACACCGCAGCACCTCTCGCCCTGCCCTTCAGACAGCTCAGTCCTGGCGGAGAAGAGCTAGACAAATACTATTAATATCAATAAAGCTTTGGTACTTACCAGCTGCCCAAGTCTTGCTCCTAGTCAAGCAGAATGAGGTCGTCTTCTCTTTTGATTTAGCAGACTGTGCCACTGACACTAGGAAACACTGCATTACTGTCCAAGAGCAGCGAGGGTTGGCTGCTCCCTCAGGGAAAGCGATTTGGGAGCCAGGGGTGACCCCAACACAGGCAGAGCCATCATCGACAGGGCAGTGTCCCCTCAGAGTCCAAGCGTCCATCAACTGTCCTGGACACGGCATGCAATGAACCAGACCTAAGGTCCATCCGGTCAAGGCCTGTTAGTGCCTCAGGCCAGGACACCTGCCTCTCCTCCCGGCGAGGTGTCCCCTCACCCATGCACACACTGAAACTCAGGTGCTCATGGACAGGGAGGCCCCTGGTGAGGCTGGTGGATCAGAGCATTCCTGGGATGCACCAGTCTGACATGCGGGATGGGACAATGGTCCCAGAGGAAGAGGTGCCACACAGTCTCCAGTCTGGGTTGTGCTCCAGGGATAAATAGTCAAAAGAGCAGCTGAGCACCCACCTGTGTGAGATCCAGATGTAACAACATTCACTTGTGGAGAAAACTCTGGCAAAATGCAGAACCTGGATTATGCAAGGCAGTATTCTTGCAAGAACGAGCCCTCTGCTTCAACAAGTTCAAGCATCCTTCCCATCTCTGCTGGAGAAAGCGAGGACTTGTTTGCAGCAGGACTTCACACACCATAGCACAGCGATGGGGCGGCATGGATGTAGACAACAGGCAGGATCCCTGGGGCACCAGTCCCATCTCCCCAGCTACACAGTGGTCTGCAAAAGCTGCAGCATCCTCTCCATCTGTGAAGCAAGAATGAAGATAAATATCACTTTTCTGCAGCCTGAAAGTGCCTTTTGTCTATTTGAAAGACTCCTCCATACCTAACTAGTTAGCTTGCCGTAACTCCAGCACCTTAAGCTTCCCTGTTGGGACTGAAAATAAAATTTGGATTTCAAGCTGCTCTGTCAAACTCCTGAGAATCATCTGTCATTAGCTACAGCTAATTTAACAAAGACATTTCTGTAGCCAGAACATTTAGTGCTGAGTGAGTGCCAACAGTTAATAGGAGTCTTCATCTTGCAGTAGGTGAACAATGTTCGGGATCTGTCAGCCCATGGAAGAGAAAGTTTCCCTCTCCTGCAGGGGCAGACAAAAGATCCCGTTTGTGGGCAAGTCTAAGACTGAGAGTCCCACAATGTACTTGTGGTGCTCAGTCTCATATAATTTATCTTTGCAGTAGAATTGGCACCCAGGCAAGAAATTCACTAGCTGGTAGGGTAACTGCTCTTCCCAAAGTTTCCCAGTCCATAATAAAAGACTTGTTAATGTATTAAGCAGAGAGAAAAAAGTCGGAAGTATTCGGTAGGGAGGAATTTAACTACAGAGATTTGCATCAGTTAAATATGCGATCGATCCTGTTTACAGACCACTATGTATCTGGCATTATCAATAAATCATATTCTGTTTCTTCCCCTTAATTGCCCTGACTGTGTTAACAAAATTAGGAGAAGAGCCTAACAAAACAGAAATCACAGATTATTTTGAAAACGAAATTAGCAGCCTGAGGTACTGTGGCATATTGCTGAGAGAACACAGGTGGCTCTGAGCCTCAAAAGGTAATGACTATCTATACCCTGTGCTATAGGGCTTGGTTGCACTTTGATGAAATACTCTGTCTACAAGCTGGCACAACACATTTGTTTTCAGAGCTATTAAAATCAGCAGTAGAAAACACCATTTTTATGAAAACCCACAGCAAGATAATAATTTACAGACCTATTGTATGAGCATAAGGATTTTGTCCTTTGGGCTAAAACCTCATTATTTTTCATCTCATCCCATTTGGATTTCTTTTTTACCTTAACAAACAGAGGTGTAAAAATTTAAGTACCACTATTCAGTTACATCTAACAAACTGCATATTGCGCAGACAGGTGCTGTGAAGGCGTTCTCGTCTATTATCGAAGGTGTTATTATCTGAATTCCAAGGTAACATATTGTCCTGTCAGCTACACTTGTGCAGCTACCAACTTTTAGTGAACCACTGCAGTACAGTGAACAATTCATTAATTGGTATCAGGGCTAAGATGAAGTTAAGCCTCCCGTGAAGGCACAAAGATACACTGAGATAACCATGTTCCATAGAGAGTTTTTCTGAAAATTAAAACATCATGTCCTCGAAGCTTCCCGATCAACAATTACATTCTTCACTTAGGAAAGAATTCTGCTTAAAAATTATCTGCATGATTTGACCGATACTTTACAACTCATTTTCTGTAATATTTAGACATTTTTCTAGAATCCAGGGAAATGGTGCTTCAGCCTTCCCATAGATCTTCTTGTCATTTTTGTGCAGGAGAACGATTTTTTGCAGTGCTGCAGTACCTCATCCATACTTACCATTACAGTGCTTTAAAAAAAAAAAAAAAAAAAAGCCTTCATGCTTGCAGGTTTATAGTTCCCATCTTTTCAACAGACCATTCCCTCTAGGATCTTGGTGCAGAAAATGAGAGAGGCTTCCTTGTGCCCTTTAAAAGCTTCAGTTGTAACCACCCCCAGAAAACAACCGAGTGCTCAGCACCCACAAGCGAGGCAACCCCAGGGCACTCTTATTTTTTGAGATCTCCCAAAAGATACTTTTCACAATCCCTCCTGGGTGCTATACACTGGTGTTAAACAACTCATCTCATTTTCAAAATAAATACACTGTAGAAGTTTAAGGTTGGGCTACAACTTTCAAGATCCTTTGCAGCTTCCCACCTTCCTCCCCGCATGGCTGCCCCTCTTCCTCTCCTTTTCTACATCTGCCACCCCACTCTGTTTTTGTCATGCTCACTAAACCTCTCAGGAAAAATTATCATCTCAGCTACCTGATCTAAATTGCTCTGACAAGAGGCAGGGGTCTAAACAAGAGCATGATTCTACTCTATGATCTATGTTTCTCATCATAACACGAGGATATAGTCAAGTTCTTTCTAGACCAATGGAAATAGCTACTAGGGCAAAACCTCAATTAATTTAAACTCAGTCTCCACCTCTCCTAAAACAGAAATATTTAAACATAACCTTTTAGACAAAGAGCATGCAAGTATTATGCAAAATAAAAAATAAAATTTGTCCATAATTGAGAAAAGCAGCTTGGGTGTAATTGGAAGAGCCTAGAGAGGAGCAACTGAGGCAGGTCGTTCTGCTGTATCTTTATCCAGTCCCTCTAGCAAACAGGTTAAAAATCTCTCTAACTAGAGTCTCCAATAGAGTATCAAGCATTCTTATATTGCGCACCTCTAACAAATAAGCGATCTGCTGTGCTAATTGATTTTTTTCAGAAGTCCCTTCACTCTTGTATCGCAGGGCCATGTGGTGGTACAACACGCCAGGCCTGTGGAGCTCTGGTATTTCCTTTGACGCTGCTTGTCCTTGTCCCTTTTCCTCACAGCACAGGCAGCAGAGCTCAGTTGCTGTTCATCAGCAAGGTCTCCCCCCCTCCTCCCTGCCCTCCACCCTTTTTCCTTGCAGAGTCCTGAATTTCGCTTCCCTCTGTATACAAATTCCTGCCCTTATCTCGCTTCAGTCCTGGTCTGTCTCCCACTGTGGAAAGGTCGCTCATTTTAGCCTTACTTTCTCAGTAATTCTTGCAGGTAAAGCTCACACAGCACAGCATTTCACTGGCACTAAAAACTAACCTCTCCCTCTAGTCCACATTTCCAGTGCACTTCTGCTCCCCCCAGCCTGTCCCGAGGGGCGTTTGTCAATTTACATTTCTCAACCACCACATTTTATTGCTGTTACCTAATGACCGAGTTCAGAGAGTGTCACTGAGCGTTACCTGCTCAGCTTTGAAGCCGCACTCACAGAAGCTGGAAGCCTTGAATATTCCTCTTGCTCAATAAAATCCTCGTATTAATGTCAGGGACAAAGCTTTTCTGCATTTACTGTTTTCCTTTCAGAAGGACATGAAACCTATGAACAGACTGTTTGGTCCCAGTCTGAAGCTTCTTCTACCTTCCTTTTCTACATGTAGAGTATCCATCAGTAGGATCACTTGCAGGAGACAGTGCTCCTCAGTTGTGTGCACAGACGAACAGCAAGACTGGACTGATCCTCTTGGGTAAAGAAGGGTGAAATCAGAGCACCTGAAAAGAATATCCAGTGCTCCAAGAATACAGTTGACAAAGTCAAGAATCAGCAGTATTACTAGAATTTTCTTTTACTCTGTATTTATTCCAATTATATGGATACAGATCAAATAGCTATTGCTGTTTCACCTGCTCAGGAGATGGAGCTGCAACTGCCTTTAAAAATGGCTAGAAAACACACCTAATTCTACTACAATGCCCATCAAACCTCTGCTTGAATTTAACGTGTAGCTTCTTACAGAAGTTTCCTCCAAAGAGTTTCAAAGAGGCACCACCCTACCCTAACTGTACACTAATTCTTTTAACACTGGTAACTAAATTTGCTTGCTTCTTCAACTCTGACAAAGCTCACCTGCACAAATGCCCAGATTTCAAGCAGCACTGGAAACTTTAGGTACCCACTGTACTAAAAAAAAGAGTCATCGCTTCTCCAAAGCATGTTGTTCAATGCCATCAACCTCTCTAAAGTAGTATCATTTCAAAAGCAGTATCATTTCTTTTGCACCAATGCCAAAAATACACTTGTTTCAATTAAGGAAACGCAGCAAGGTCCATCTTGTTTATCACTCTAGCTCCTTCAGCATCTTACCTTTTGTGAAACTGAGAGTGAAGACCCTTATTCAGCAAAGTATTTTATCATACATTGAGGTTCCACCAGGATCAAAATACTTAATTAAACCAAGGCCTATGTGGTTAATGATTTCTGCACTACCAAGAGGAAGCTGGACAAAACTGTTATTTTTCAGATTCAGGCAAATATTTGAACACAGTTCAACAAAAAAGCAGCTGTGCAGAGCAAGAGCTTACATTAAAAGCATTATCACTAGCCTGACATCAAACTGACAAACTTTAAATCAGACTTCAGCCGATCTTCAGACCATAAAGGAATCCTTCTTCCTTCATTCAATTCACGTACAGCAATAAAAGACTAGTATCCCAGGGATTTTACTTTGCCTGGTGGACAACACCACTGGGGTCAGGCAGTGACACAAGTGTGTCTTCATTGCATTTGACTCAAGATCAATAAACTTGTGAAGATTCAACTGTCAAAGGCATGGATGGTGTTAACGCTTCCACAAAGGCAGAGCACTCGGTCAGATGAAAGGCAGCCGCCAGCTCGCAGCCACAGGACTGTACCCTTACAAACAATGAATGCGGACAAAATTTACCTGTTGGTGCCTGTCATCCCTCTGGTTAGTCTGAACTTGGCAGATCTTAACAATTACATTTAACAGAAAAAATATAACCTTCTCTTCTTCCCCTGCTCACATCCAGATTATAATATATGAAATTAATTGAATACTCAGATGGAGCTTACAATTTTTTTTTTTTTTTTTTTTGGGGGGGTGGTGCTCAGAAGCAATTTTCAATTTAACCATATGAAACATGTGATTTGATGCAGCCTATTTAAATGAGCTCAACAGTAGAGTCAGCTGGTGTAATTTGCTTGAGAACTATATCTTCCCATATCCTTCAGCAGCCCTGTCTTCCTCCATACCTACATGCACTTTCTTAGCCATGTACGGAGTTGCTTTAAATAACAGAATATCATGTCAGAAAATCCATTAAAGCCACAATACATTAAAAGGAATTGGCATACACCAGACCCTCTGCAGTATCTCATTTCCAGACATTCATTAGTTTCCATGCAAAGGCAGGTAAAACTGAAATTCAAACCAACAAATTATTGCTGGGTTGAATATTCAAAAGCTGTTCGTGAGCACCTGTGCAGATGCTGTACATGAGAAAAGGTTTTGCTTTGTTTTAAGACATTCCTGTTAGGATTCCAAGGCAGAGGGGCAGCTCATGTCTATGTAAATAAGTAGCCCATTTGGGCTAGTAGTATTTAACCCATCTAGTATCTAAGACTTGGACAGTACTTAGATTCTAAGTACTATAGTACTCAGTAAGTACTTATGAACCTCACTCAGGATTTCAAGTAGCAGTACCAAAAATATTTCAGAATACTTTTCTCCCTATTATTCCTGAGCCTCAATCTCGCCCCCACAGACAAGAAAAAAGAGCACTAACAGGAAGATATAAAAGCTGCAGAGCATCCCCATTGCAGCAAGGGCGGCCATCAGCAACTCCAGCCCCAGCCAGCTCCCTATCTCCTGTATCAAACACACGGTGCTGTGAGCAGTTAAAGACCAGAGTAAATGGATTTATCCCAGGCAGGAGGAATAAAGACAATTCAGTGTAATAATACAAACATGTCCAGACATTTAATAATAATCAGTTAGTGGGACAAAAATAGCTGTAAGCTCTGGAGAATGTTGTATCTGGGATTCATTTGTACTCTGCTAAAAGTAATGCTGGGGCAATAAATTTCATTTTATATCCAGTAGTAAATACCACTATGATTTACTGCAATTTCAAACAGAAGCAAGCAACTAACACACAGTGATATGTACCATCATCTGAGCATGAATTCATAATAACATTTAATCAGCCATTTGCTGGAGAAGGATATCTGCCTGTTGGATTGCCTTTAATCAGTACTAACCGAATTAAAAAGAAACATTTTGAAATGGAGATAAAATTAGATGTGCCATTAAACTGGTTCTCTCTCATGCCTGAGATTTTGTGACTGCAGTCACATCTGATGTGCCTAAGGGCCCATCCCAATTTTCTTTCCTGTCAGTTGGGGACTTTGCTTCGAGGATACTGGATCAGACTGGAACTGAATTAGGATTTGATTTTATTTTTTCCTTTGAAAGCTCAACATATTGTCACACTGGGCCACATTGTAGATGGCACTGTACACTTCCCATAATTAACTCTGTGCCTTCCCTTTATCCGTCACTTTTGGGGCTTTGCTATTCAAGAGCAATGCAAAAAAAAAGTAAAGCGATGTTTTCTCTTATCACCATAAGATTTACTTTTAACTAAAAACAAACAAACAAAACCCACCAAACAAACAAAAAAACCCCAAAAAACAGATCGAAATTAGACAAAAGGTAAAATACCTTAAAGATTTTCTAGTGTTGTCTTAGGATATTTTCAGTCTTGTTAAAGATATTGTGGAAAAGCTGATAGATTTCTTTATGTCCAACAAAGAGCATAAAGATATGATTGAAGAGTATTCCTAACCCTTGAGAGAAGATCCAAAAAAAAAAAAAAACCAACAACAACAAAAAAAACAAAACAAGGTGTTCAGACATAGGCAGATCCCCCTTTATTCCTTTATTTGTTCGACAGTTCATGCTCTGCCTTTCCGAACAAGCTGAACTTATACATTGATAAAGTCAAAACTCTAAAACGCATATAGACACAGAAGCTGGACGGCAAGGGTGGAGAGGTGGTGGGGTAGCCCTGTGCGTCAGGGAGTGGTTTGACTGTCCAGAGCTGACAGTGGTGACAACAGGCTGGAGTGTGTGTGGGTAAGAAGCAGGGGGAAGGCCAACAAGGCCGATATCCTGGTGGGAATCTGTTACAGACCACCCAACCAGGGTGAAGAGGCAGAGGAAATATTCTATAAGCAGCTGGGAGAAGTCTCACGATCTCTAGCACTTGTTCTCATGGGGGACTTCAACTTACCAGATGTCTGCTGCAAATACAACAGCAGAACCAGCCCGAAGGTTCCTGGAGCACATGGAAGAGAACATCCTGACACAGCTGTCCCCGTGTGCCAAAAGATGACCTGGCGGGGAAGACCACCAGCCTGGCTGAACAAAGAGCTTTGGCTGGAACTCAGGAAAAAAAAAAAAAAAGGAGAGTTTATGGCCTTTGGAAGAACGGGCAGGCAACTCAGGAGGAATACGAGGATGCAGTGAAGTTATGCAGAGAGAAAATCAGAAAGGCCAAAGCCCAACTAGAGATGAATATGGCTACTGCCATGAAAGACAGCGAAAAATGTTTCTGTAAATACATGAGCGACAAAAAGGGTGCCAAGGAGAATCTGCATCCTTCACTGGATGCAGGGGGAAACAGCAAGAGATGATGAGGAAAAGGCAGAGGTACTAAATGCCTTCTGCCTCAGTCTTTAATACTAAGAGCAGTTGTGTTCCAGGTACCCAGCCCCCTGAGCCAGAAGACAGGGAAAGGGAGCAGAATGAAGCCCCAATAATCCAAGGGGAAATGGTTGGCAACCTGCTGCACCACTTGGACATCCACAAAGTCTATGGGGCCACATGGGATACATCCAAGGGTTCTAAGGGAGCTGGCAGAGGTGCTCACCAAGCCACTTTCCATTATTTATCGGCAATGCTGGCTGACTGGGGAGGTTGGCAAACGTGACGCCCATCTACAAGAAGGGCCAGAAGGTGGATTCAGGGAACTACGGGCCTGTCGGTCTGACCTCGGTGCTGGGGAAGGTCATGGAGCAGATCATCCCGAGTGCCATCACATGTATATGAGCTCCTTTGCCTCCCTCCCTCTGCATTCCTCTGTCTGTAAAACGCAGCATTCGCTTTCTTTGAAAAGTACTATCTAGAAATGTGCACTGGAAAAAAGATACATCACTTACTAGGGCTTTGTATGACAAAATTATGTTGCTTCCAAAACCACAATAAAACTGGACTTCCTTGCCTGTACGAGTCACCTTTTAATGTCACATTCCCAAAGTTACGTGTTTAACCCTTAAAACAAATCACATGGGTTTGATGGAGAATTCCTGAAATATAATTCCTTAAAGCAATACAGCATTACAACTTCAGGTCCTTTATGTGAAGTCCCTATCTACATCCATAAACATTTAATTTAACTGAAAAGCTCTCGGATGTTACCTATGTTTGTAAAAGTCTCTGCTCTGTATTTTTTTTTTTTACAAGACATTTTGCTAAAAACCAAGAATTCTTGAGAACAGTTCACCTGGGATGGTACTCACATATATCAAACTCTAGGAGAAGAAATACAATTTCTTCCATTTATTGCCATGAGAAACTTCCTATACATACTGTCGATTTTATATTTTGTGTGTGTGTTTACACATTTGGCATACGCAATACCACATCGTCATTACACTTGCCCTTACATTACTCCAACTTGTATATAAGGACCGAAGTAATACCAGAGTCCAAAGCATAAAATCATTTCTTAATCTACATTAACATATAGCTTAAGTGTCTTTATATTGCCTTTTGGCAGCAGTACATCTACTGTATTTGTATTTTAGTTCACGTGCCACTTTCAAGGCTCCAATATTTCTCCACAATTACAAATTAATGAGATAGGTAGTCTCTGTTACAGCGATAGCAGCAATCTGTAAAAGGGTATTAAGAAAAGTAGTAATTTATTGGCTCATGAAGGTTCCAAGTGAGCAGTCACACTATCAATGACAGCAGGTCAAGAGACTCATTAGCCTGCAGCTATAAGATAGGCAACTCAGTATTTTTATAGTAGCGGGATGTACACGCAACATACACTTTAGGAAACGCAATTACTGGGGCGCTGACATTAAATTTGATTGTATTTCCCAACCCACCTGAAGCCTCTGGGTACCCGTTGTGGGGGTGGCTCACTGCTGTGTGCCCCTAGAATAGGAAAGCTGTTCCAAACATCCAGCTTTGCTTCATAAACTGCTATATCACAAAAAACAAGAAAGAGTGAAAAGAGACGAGCATCTGCTGTCCCCCCTACCTGGGTACCTGATCCTGGCAACAGCTGCATCCCTCACACCAGCAGAACACTACCCTCAACTTGGAAGGAAAGGAAGCATGACCTGAGTTTGAAATTTCAGAGTGGGGACAAGAGGAAGGGAAGGCAGATGATGGATGAAAAGAGGAAAAAATAATATATGTGCGTGGGCCTGGAGGAGAGATACAGCAGCAAGGCAGCATTTACAAAATGCTCGTCCTCAAACTGAGGAGAAAGAGTGTTGAAAGGCTTCACCCCGGATAAAAATCTAAGTGTCTGACATGGTGCAAAACTGAATTAACAAAAATGAAGGTGTTAGATCCTAATAAAATAAAGCGGTATGGCTCCAGTGATTCTAGTGATACTCTGCTCTTTTACACCCACTGAGGATGGCTCTGGGTCATTTTAAAAGACCTTCAGTTTCAAAGGAATGAAATCTACAGACAGTCTAAAGCTTCTTACTGCAATTCATTCACAGAGAGGGGAAAAAGCCTCAAATAACTTTGCAGAAATACACAGTTCTTGTATGAAACAGCAATGTCAATAGGGTGACCCGATACCTTGTTTAAATTGGCTTAAGGTTTGGCTGGCATGCCTTGTCTCTCCCATTCCTCCCTCTCTGGTCAGACACTCCGCATCCTTTGTCTACAGTACGAAGGATTAAAGCAAAGACATACAAGTGTTTTTGTCTAAATCAGATATGTAGAATGTAATAATTGCCTCTGAGTGTGCTTCATGACTGATATCAGCAAACACCTTAATTATTAATGGAATTTCTTCAAACTAACTGTATCAAAGCCTATTACATCAACTCTTATCACAACTACAGCACTCCAAGACTTGAACATTATTTCTAATTAAACACATGGGTACCTATATGAAAGGGAAAGAACGCGAGCTTGGTTATTTTCATGGATTTCTGATGTTCCTAAAATTTTGCAAGAAGCCATCCCTCTTAAGCATTGGGTTATTTCTCATTAAGAGCCAATTTATTTTTTTAAAAATCAGAACATCAGATATTGCTTTCCCTTAGGAGTATTTTGCCCTAATTTTGATCTCACCTAAAACCAGCAATGCCAGACTAGCATAAAAATCAGAGCGAGAACAGAATCACGACCAAATCCAGAGTCCAAAACTAAATAGACCTACAAAGGCTTCATTCAGCTGATACCTGTATTATTCAGGCTTTTTCTCAATCTCAGCTTTTGATGCTCATTCCCGTCAGTCACTTTTTTTTTCACATAACACATCATTACACTGTGGAGTTAATTGCCACAGGATGTTTGGAGGCCAAAAGCATTTAACAGGTCAAAGAGATTACCAAATAGATGAACAGAAAACAGATTCATCGGGAAATACTGTCAAGAGTTCAATGCCATCTCTAAGTCAAGGTCCTTAAACTGAAGGTCACTGGAAAGGCCAATGCTTCCTCCTAGTCTGGCTCCTTCCAAGTACAAAGCCACTACTAGAGAACGTAACGTGCTCCACAGCCCTGTGGTGTGACCCTCACAGCTGTCCCCTGTTCCTCATCTCTGTGCAGAATCACTCTGCTGCTGCCGTTCATAAACACATAGGGCAGCAGACTCAAAAGACAGATGTTCAGCAACTGCAAGTTATAGGGGTGATATGTAAACGAGGCAGTAACTAAAGGAAGATTTAAAAAAAAAAAAAAAAAAGAGCAGCACAGTAACTGTAAAAACAGGTTTAGCTCTTTACTGAAATCCTAGTGAAAAACAGCTACATTAGATAGAATACAGTTCAATCCAAAACAGCTGTTCCCACCTCAGTGGAATATACCGTCCAGGTCCAGGGCTACTATCTCATCTGAGCAAAACCCCTGAGCGTTTGCACAATTTGAACACAGACTTTCCATAAGAAGAGGGGCTTCACCACAGTGGCAGTTTTTAAAATTTTACTGAACTGCTTCCCATACCCTCAGTGTTTTGGGAGGAGAATGAGCCTGGTGATTTGCCTGAAGGGCACAGGCAGTTGCGGTGGCCCAAGTGGGTTCTGCTCCTCGTGTCCCAGCACCACGGCACAGAGGACACTGCCCTGGGAACAGAAAATTTTGACAACAAGCAGCAAATGCCATAAGCCTGGCTTCTCATTTGTAGTGACCAATGGGTCCAAAATAGCTACTTCATCTGCTCCTGAAAATCTCATTCACATTGGCCACGTGGCTGCCAAAAAAATCCCCAAACCGCTCTTGTCAGGACAGATGCTGGCCAAACCCTTGAAAACCTCAACCAGAACAGCAGGCGTAGCATCCTGAGTTAGAAAACTCTCTCTATTTAAAGATTTTTTTAATGAACTGGCTAGTCTCTAAAAGCATATATGGCAAATTATCCTCTCCTAATTTCATTACAAAATAAAAATATTCAATCACATTTATAAAAAGAGCCTAGAAACAAAACAATCTTTAATAAACCAAACCCATGAGGATAAGGAGCATTTTACTCTCATTTTGCAACATGAACTGAGAGATTAGTCCCCCACTCACTTCTCTTCCAGGCCAAGAATCCTGGAGTTCAGTGTTTGAAGAGGCATTTTCCTGGAGTTCTGGAGAGCAATTCCAGTGAATCCCCAAATCAGTAATTACTCTAGGTCAGCAGAACTGCGTCTAATTTCTCCAAAGTAGTTGTATGTATTATCCTACAAATTAGGATAAACTGTTAGGATATTCATAAAACAAAACATAAATGGGCAAGTTAGCATCATTTTAGAAATATCCAGGTGAGCACTTGCAAATTTCAACAGAAAACACTTCAGTATTTGCAGTTACGCATTTCTTGCTCTTGATTCTTTGCTAACAATGCACACTAAGTTTTTCAATAAATGTAATGCTAACAAGTAATACATTCTTCTTTCAAAAAAACCAGCCTGAGTGACCTCTGTATGCCCACAACATTGAATCTAGCCAACCAGTTGATTCTTCCAGCTGAGACCCTATCCCCAGCCTGCAATCAGCAAACACTAGAGAGGAACCTTCCGTGGCCTTGGAACAGTGGCCACAATGCAGACTTGGGAGGGGGGGGGCGGAATTTAAAAAACCCAAAAATCCTAGTGAGTATTGCCTTGTGGCGGATTTCTTATTTCTGTTTTCCTTTGCCTACAGCATTGTATCATTAAAAAAAAATTTCCATTTTCAGTTTTCCTATGTAATTAAACCAGGAAGGGCTTTTTGTTGTCATCTCTACAGGTACAGATCTTAACCCAAGCCTCAATTTACTGAGGCATCAAAACAGTGATCATACCTATACACATTTGCTTTGCATCCTTGCAACATCTTGCTTAAAAGAATAAAAGGCAAAATAGCCTAGACAAAATGCTTTTAATATGTATGCACACAACTATATCTCTCTCTCTCTCTCTCTATAGAGTCACACAAAACCATACCAACACATACACCATGCCAGGTATGCCAACACACATATATAACAGCCACGTTTTACAGCTGCATCTTAATAATAATCCAAATTAAGACAGTGATACGAACATAGAATCACTTAGGTTGGAACAGACCTTTAAGATCATTGAATCCAACTGTAAACCTAAACGATAATGATAATGCATTCAGCTCAGGTTTAACTACAATTCCTACAGTTATAAGCTAGTGATAGGGGGACTTCAAATTCTCAGACATTTAATAACATAATTTCTGGCCAACACAGGCGCTCTGTCATGAGTCTCTTCCTCACCCCCAGTCCTCCTGTCTTTTTCCCCTCCTCCTGTACCTCCCATACTTATACCCACTGCTCTCTCTGACTTCTGTCATGACATTATCCGATTTTCTTTCGCCTTCCTTTGTATCATGTTCCCCTTTTCTCCACATTGTAATAGAGGGATATCTTTCCAATAGCTGGAAGGGGCAGAGATAAAAACCCCTTTCTGAAGGCATTAAGCCTTTTGACTATCACAAATTGCACTACAAGGCTGTGCCTTTTACAACGTTCAAAAAACCAGAGCTGGCATCCAGCTGGTACCCAGTTCCCCAGATGGAAACTGAATATTCATTTCCCACAGAGAAATGTCCTACTGGAAGTCTCTAGTAGGTCCCTCCGCCCTTATCCTGAAATCAGGGTAGACACACAGATGCTGACGTGCTGGGCTTTCCACCAAAATAAAACCAAAGGTGACCTGCAGAAGAGATTGGGCTTTGCATCCACAGTTGGCTCGCACATTACTTTTAAAAGCCAATGGAGTGAGTGTGCGTGAAATTTGAGAGAACTTCTGGCAAGCCTGGCTCACAGAGGGACTTAAGCACTCACTCTCCTTTAAAGGCTGGCCAAATGACCCCAAGGTACAAATCACTTTCTCACTGAACTCTTGTCATCTGGAAGGATGATAAAAGACAGCAGACTGAAGGAATCCCATGTGCTAAACCCCCTTTCTCCCTCATTCTTTATTCATCACTCCATCTGAAAAAAGTCAAATCCCAATTTGAGGCTGCTGCACATACAAACGCTTTTGGCAGAGCAAAAGGAGCCCTCCACGTGCATTAATACTTTGTGCTAATAGTTGTATGCAGAGATACTAGGTAAATCAGAATTCCCATGCACTCACACATATACACTGTCCCTGTCCCAGACGGCAACTGCACCCTGGCTGCTTTCATGCTCAACACAACACGTGCGTACGCTGCAGCCGTCTCTGCTTACATACATTGTACGGGTTTGGGGTTTGTGACATTTTCATGGAAATTCAGCTCAGTGCTCGATTTGCCCTTATTTAAATGCTAATTTCAGTGGTTTAACAAAGCAATTATGAAAAAGAGGCTCTAATCTTGCACTGACTGAGTAGGGAAAAGCTCAGAATGTGGTAGACAGACTAACGATGTAAATGCAATATAAGCGATGTGTTTCATGCTTAATGCATTCAGTTGGTATGTGATTCGGTTATGAAGGTGACAGTTCAGCCTCCTTTTCTAAATGTATAACACCGAAGAATCAACAAAACACTAACACCTCATGCAAGCTTTAATAATTATACTTAGCAACCTCTCGTTTCCCATACTTAACACTCACTCGTTTTCCTTCTTAATGTATGTTTATCCATTTTATTTAGAACTTCTCACTGTAAGATATAATCAGATACTTTAGAAAGCATTTTGCTATAATTGTAGTTAGTCAAGTTAAGTGCCACAATTTAAAATGGTTTAATGTTAATTCCACCTCCCCCCTCTGCCAGAGCTGCAACTGAAGTGCCAAGCACTTTGAGATGCCTCCACCTACTAGAATCAAAATACACCAGTTCTACCAGCTTTCCAAAGCCTCTTTGGTTAGGAAATAAACATGAACATCCAAGGTACACGTTTCTCAGGGCAAGGGTAGACAGGAAAGAGAAGTCATGAGAGTGAGTTTTAGGCTTGATAGTCATTTCTTGGGTAATCTACAGTGCCAGTAGAATTGGCAACATCTTTCTGCTCTTGAGAACAGGTAATATGACTGACAGAAATCTGTGAGATACTGTCGAAATGCTCAATCTTCTGCCTCTGAATCTGTGGAATTTTATATTAGTTGAATACACAAAGGATTTAATGTCATTGTTGACTTATGAGTTTCAAATACCAACATTCTATTTTCTAAAGTTTAATCATCACAGTTCTTCCAGAGACCTGTTTCCTCTCTTTGAGAACCTCCTCACTGACTTGCTATCATTTTTTACAGCTCTCTCCCCACCACTTTCCTGGTTTCTCCCGTCCCCTCCCAAGTGTGTTGCCCCAAGGTTGTACGACACACAGGGACAGTGCGATGAGAACAAAACCAAGGCAGCTGCTCAGCACAGACACAATCCAAGGGCTGAAGAAGCAGGAAAGAGAGTCCATGACAAATGGCTAGGAAAGATTTTTGGCCAGGAAGTACAGGCATTCACCTTTTGGACTTATTTTTCATCTTAGAGCATCCATTAGTAACAAAACAATAAAAGAACAGATGATACACAATTTTAATGAAATAATTATCACAAGAACAAATTAATTGATGGTGATGTCCAAAGCTCAGCTTAGCCTTTCTTCTGTTTGTTGCTCCCCAGAGCATCACAAGACATCTGCATTGTGTGGCGCTCACAAAAGGTTTGTGCTCCACAGTCAAGTATCACAGTGGCATAGAGAAATGTAATTCTTGCGAAGCAAAGGGAACGACTCCTGTTAAAGCCAAGGCGAATTCCATGTGCAGTATAACCATGCAGCAACTGTGTTCAACACCGGAGAGGCAGTGGTACACAATGAAAATAGCAGGATGCAAGGACATACATACATTTCTTATAAGCCATCAAAAGACAAAACACTACACTGGAAACCTTGAGCCATGTAACCAGGTACTGATATTTTCTGTATGGGTTTCAAGCAATCCCTTGAGTAGCACAGTCAAGGACGAACGAGTTAGATTACCACCATCCAGCCAGAACGTGTATTTCTATCTTCGCTAAACCAGCGGGCAGCTCTGTTGGGCCTCCCTGTTGCTAAAATACAGAAGCCAGTGCAGCTCTGTGCCGGCTCATTGGACCGGGAGAGCAATGTCTCCATAAGACAGCCAAAATCCTGCAGCTCCCAGAACACAGGGGAAAACTGCAGCTCCAAGATCCATAATGGGTCCTCTGCTACCCAGGGCTGTATCTTAAGAAAATGGATCTGTGATGTTCAGAGTCTATGAAATGCACCCAGTAACTCTGGTTACTGGACAGCTCTGAAGACGACTTGTCACTCCCCTGTCCTGAACCCACCTGTGGTTTTAAACAAGAAAACATTCTTCTTCCTGTAAAAATGTAATGATACAATGTGGAAAGAAAAAGCATTTGAGAGACGAGAGATGACAACAATTCAACGTAAACACAGGCCCCTCCTTTCACCTATATAACTTCATTTCATTTTTTTGTCCGTCAACTCTTTATCTGTCTGGACTAGCTTTCTAAGCACAATGAAGTGAAAAATACATAGCATGTCTGGAAATTAGAAAGAGGCTGTATCTTTAAACCAGAAAGGAATTTCCTTTGGTGCAAGATAAACTTGGATTTAACTCAAGAATCCCATTTTTCTCATGTTGACTTTAATAAATTTTAAAGCAACACAGTCTTACCATTAAATTCAGTTTTAACTTATTCAGCAAGGTCTTTATCTTATACAGTTTTAATTAAAATGAGGCTGCTATTTTTGTTTGAAAAACACATGACGGCAACAAATACAGCTATCCCTCTCTGGATTTTCATAAATTAAAGTTTCATTCAATATATTGACCTTTTGTAATCCTGCCCTTGATTCCCAGAGTGATGTCTAAACATAAACAGTAGGGAGAGAAGAGTCAAGGTAATATGCAAGCCCACCAAACACTAGAATACAAGTCTGACTGAAATCCACAAAGCTTTCAATGAATCAGAACAAAACTTCCAAGTTTGGCCAGGAATATAAGAAATATACATGCCTCATACTAATTTTTGCTGAGGGAAATATCTAATTTTGATTTCCTATGATTTTATCTCTTATACACGAAAAGAATTAGTTTTCACTTCTTAGGAGTCAGTTTGAATTTGAGTTCTTATGTTTACTATGATTCAACGCCCAAAAAGAAGAGAGACTATATGAGTAAGAAAAAAAGTATTGTGCAAGAGTAAAGCTTGAGAGCAGTTTTACTGGGTCTGAAGTGTGTAATTGTGCCAGATAAACTGCCTGAGTCCTGCAGTTCTGTAACTACACTGACAAACCCAGAATGAGTAGGTACGCTTGAACGTTTACTGCTTTAGAACTTAAATGAAAATAAAAGATTGTTGAGGTGAGTCCTGGTGGCAGGCATCTGCATAAGGAGAGAGGTGTCATATGAGAAAACCCAAATTCCCAGCCCTTCAATATTCAGGGTTATTCGAAGCAGCAGTTACCCACAAAGAGATTCCACTCAACACGTGCAACAAATTTAAGTTACAAATCCATACCCATTTGATTTAAAATAAGTACCTCGGGACAGTAAAGCAGCCTCCCTTGACAGAATTTGTTTCATTAAGGTTTTCCTAAACTTTACACAGCACAGTAGGCACGGTAATTTTATTTCTAAATGAGTTAAAACAGCTTTTGATCTGGTAGAGGCACTTAATTACGATCCGAAGGGCAAGAAACTAAAATATATGTAAGTGTGCTGGGCAATCCATGTCATTTCAGTGTAATTATCCTACCTCAGGGTCAGCTCAAGTTGCTCCCACAAAAGCTAACTTCCTCTGAAGGGCTATTTGTCATGGATGCTTGGTTCTTAATCATCTCATCAGATCAGCTGCTGCTCTGCCTGTCCCTGCGATCATTTTGAAGGTTTCAGGCCCCTTCTACTGAAGTTCGTTATTAGTCTGCTCCATTCCAGCTGCTGTGCTGCAAACTTCCTAAAAAGCAAGAACATTTAACAGTGTTTCAGCTGATGCAGAAGAGTTCTGTTGAGCTGAAGTACTCGCCGAAAGAATAACCAAAGAACATTAAAGGGCAAACCCTCATTTGGTGAGGTTACTAAACTCTGCGACACTCCAGATAAGCTTTTGGACCTAAGCTCCGCCTCTGCAAACTGAAGGCAGCAATGTCATTGTGCTTGTGTAGACTGCAGGTCATGTATTTTCAGTAAGGCCCCCAGTCTCCTCCACACCTGGTAAAGGGAACAACCCTTTCTCCAGTTTCTGTTAAGATGAATCCCCATCCTATCGCACCTCTGGAGTAACCATGGCCACTGCGCACACAAAAGACTAATAGAAGAGCCTTTGGACAGGATTTCTGAAAGTGATTTTGGGCATATCCAGTGAAGAATTATACAGGGGGGATTGGTTTGCCAGAGGCTGAGCACTAAACACTCTCAGGGTAGTACCTTGATCTGTTTCTGAAAGCGGGCTCAAACTCACAGACCCAAAGTGATGGGGTGCTACAAGTGAGAGTGCGTTTTCAGAGGAGAGAGAACTTTCTGCTTACATCTCTGTACTTCTAAAAGGTCGTATTTCTAACACATTTTACAACAGCTGGGGGGACAGCAACGTGAACAACAGGCTCACAAGCAGCCCACCAGTACATCACGAACACGAGGACGGGTTTGTTAGCAATCCTTAGAAGACAGCAGCAAGAGCCATGAGATTTCCCTGGGCAGTTTCACTGCTGAAACACCAGCACAGAGAAAGAACCGCGCTGAGGTACCATTCCTCAGTAATAATATATGGCTCAGTTTCAGTTTGCCAGCTTCACAGGTAGGTCATAATTTTTAATTACAGTATTGGTATTTAAGCTCTGCACACAGCAACTAAATTTCAGCTCTACAGTATGTGCCAGACTACCTCTCAGCAGCATTGAATAAAAAAAAGAAGGAAAAAAAAATCAACCAGCTGCCTACTTGTTCACAGAAACAAGAAAACATCTATCAAGTCTTGGCACAAAAATTCTTATTTCTGTTTTTATCTATTTATTCTCCTAAAAGCATCACTGAAACTATTCACAAGATTCATAACCCACAAGAAAAACAATTTAAACCCACATCTGTAGACGAATATTAATTTACAGAAAACAGTAATTTACCTGAAACCTACTTAGAAAAACACTTCTGCCCCAAAAGAACTCAAAAACATTATTCAGTTGTTTATGCTTTCTAGGCATAGAACTGTATGTGTACAAGAAGAACATGAGCACAAAGCCATCAGGAGACATTCTCAGAGGCAAATCCCCAACGCAAAGGCATCCATGGGTTACCTGCAAATAACACGGCCCTGAGCCCTCGGGTACAGCCCATGCTCTCCGTTGCCCTGATCTTACAAGCGAAGCAGCGTGGCAGAGGAGGACACCACCACATTTGTTCAGCAAATCCAAAAGTTTAGAGCATCCTCAGAAGTTCTGTTTGCTTTAGGGGCAAAAGCTCTGTTCGCTTTAGTTCTTTACCCCGAGCCTCTGGGGACAGACTGTGCAAGGACGAGCAACATCAGCACAACCCCGTGGCATCTGCGCAGAACCGGAGCGATCCCAGGAATGCAGAACCGCCTTGCAGGGCTCTCTGGCACGGAGAGTGAACAGAATCTGACCTTCAGGTCAACACTTCAGAAACATTTAAATCCCAGTGCTCTACCTGGATGTCTGCTTTGCTGTGTCTATTATTCAAACACTACCCTGCTGAGCTGAATGGGGGTTTGCTTGCGCCAGCTTAGCTCACCTCAGTGCCCTGTGAGCATCATACAGATGCATCTCCCTGAGGTCAAGTACCACCTTGCTCTTTAGTTTGCTTCCATTCAGCTCTCTTGTGCAAATACTCCAACCCCCTTCATGTATGCACAGAGCCTTCCACATACTGCGCTTGCCTTTGAGCAAACCCCAAAGCCTCCTTTGTTCTTCCACTCTGTTCTGGTAAAAATATACCTTAAACTTGACCAGAGATGTTACATCCCTGGAACCCCTCAGTCCCCCTTGCTACAAGGATCATTCAAAAACTCCTCCTGAGGAGCCCAGTCTCCAGAAGAACAGAGAACAAAACAACTCAGCAATGGTCAAAGGCACTCCCAGATGTTCCCTCACTCATTATTAGAAACGCCCTGTTACAAATGCCCACTGCCTGTATGTGCTTTGGAACTTGACATGAATGCAATCCAATAATCCTGACTTGGAAGATGACAATACTTCCCAAACTTATCTGGGATGGAGACTACCGCATGACAAATGATTTAGTTTAGCTCCTCCGCAGAACCTTCTCCCGCCCTTTTTCATTTTAGATGTTACAAAGCCTTTAGTCTGTCTCGGTGGTGGGGAAATGTAATCTCCATGTGTGAAGGACACAGAGAGAGGGGACAGACTCTTTTTGGGAAGACCTGTATTCACGGCTCTTGCTCCAGGTTCACACATGGGGCTTGCTGTCATTGGCGAGACTCCAGGGTTCTCGACATTTCTCAGAAGACAAGCAATCACGGGAATATTTTAGTGCAATGGCTCTTGCAGGTATGCATGGTCTGGAATAGTGAGTAAAATGTTATAGACCAAAAGAGGGACGGGAAAAGAACAGACTCGCTTGGTATACTTCAAGTTAGGTGGGCAAAAGATCTAAAATTTTATGTTTTCATCAATAAGATGAAATACTTTGTATGCCTGTGTTCTCCTGCCCGTTCCTTTTTCCCTTCTACGCTTGGCAGTATAACATTAGTAGTAATGCCAAATGTGCACATCAGTGAAATATTACTACAAATATATGCAAATAGTCAATGGAAATATTCATAGTCAACCTATTGCCTTTTCACAGGCTGACGTGCTGAACAACTGACACAGAAATAAACTATTTCAGGTCAAAGACTCAATGCACCAGTCATTGACAGCAGCAGGTCTTGTCCTGGGGGAGATTCAGAGCTTCCCCTCACGTCACACACAAACAAAAGTGCCATGGAAAGGTAAAGAGTGCACAGAGGTGCCAGGGAGGAGCAGGGACACCATCCAGCACAGAAAGTGTTAATCAACTTAATGATTCCTTTCTCTTTTCTAAGTTAATAGATTGTAACTTAACTTACATATTTCAGCTGGAACCTGCAGACTGATTTTTAAAAGTTTTTAGCTCTGAAATATTTTTAAAGCACTGATATGATACTAACATTAAAAAACCCCTTTAAATAATCTGATAATGCTAAATTTAAATCACTTTATAGTAAGACAAAGTTAAATTATGTAAATGAAAATACAACAATTAGGCAATTTAAACACATAAAATCGAAGCTCACAGGATACCGAGTAACATCCAGGCTTAAATATGAAAGATGCCTTTCCTCTACCCATCATTCATGTTGCTCAGGCTTATTTCAAACAATAATTTCAATCTGTTCATTACAAAATTATGAAGTAACAGAAGAAACAGTTAGGAGGACACCACTTGAAGTGGCCTTCTCCATTTGCAGGCTGCCACCTGTATTCTTCTCACCAAGGCTGCTCACATCATTTTCAAGACCTTTGTCTCTGGAAATCTCTCTAACTACCAGTGTTTCACTTTACTACATTTCTGTCATAGAAGAAAACGTGTTTCCTCTTAAAATGTTCCGAGACAACATATTCAGTAATGAAGACCTGTACAGCAGATAGCCTTTGGTCATCACAGCAGTGACAGTTCAGTGGTCCCTCACTCTGCCTTTTCTCGGTTCCTGAATTCAATGATAAAGTCAACCTGCCCACATCTACATGTTCTACAAAAGGTTTCTGGTTAAAGCACGCTTTCTTCACTACTTCCTGAACAGGATTCCCTAAATTTTCACTGTTATAATTACCTATTCGCTGTGCGGTAATATTGCTCCCAATATTGCCCTTTCTCCAAAGCATAGATCACAGTCACTTGTCTTAGTTAGATGCACATGCACTGAGCCATACATCTTCCTTATTAACTTCTCCTGCCTGGTTAAGGGCAGCAAGACTTTGCCCATCTCTGTTGTTCATAAATAGGGAACACATTAAACATGGAAATACACATAGACTATGGAAAATGCCTCATTGTTTTCATCTCTCATAATACTCTCCTCTTAATCTTTTGTGTGATCATCTTTTCCTTAATTATGTCCATCATAATTATACTCATCCTCCTACTACCAGTCTCTTAAATTGCAGCCTACAATGTCTATGAAGAAAATGAAAAGTCTTGTAGGAAAAGGAAAGACAACTGAAACGGATTTCCCAAACTGCAGTTAGACACTGTTCAGAAAGTCCGGAATAACACACAACATGCGATGGGAGCAACACACCAAAGGCCCACTCAGTGTTAAAAAGCCCCTTTGAAAAATAAGGTTTCCTCTCCACTCCATTTAACTGAATAACTTCCTTTCATACCTTTGATTTCAGGGCTTCTGTTTCCTCCTGCTTCCTCCTACTTTCCAGCCATTTAGACCTCACAGTCTCTGCTCTTCTGCCATCACCAGCAATCCTTTCAGGGAAGGAGTTTCTCCACCCAAATCTCATTAACAACCTTTCTGAAACTCAAATTAATCTGCAAGGGCCATAACTCAGCAAATGAAACAGGTTCTTGTTCCAGCCCCATTCAAACGTAGATCAGTGCTCAATGAGACAGCACTCAAACCAGGCTTTATTTATATGGATTGGGCTGTAGGATGCTATTTACACACTTCAGTGTCTCAAATCCGAAGTGTACCAGAGGTGGCTGATACAGCCCCTTCCCCACTGCCTCCCCCAGGGAGGGGAAGGAATCGCCCTCAGAGGCACTGGCAAAGTCACCAGGTTCCCACGTCCCATCTCCTGCTCTTCTGAAAGGCCTGACCCAGCAAGGAGCCTCTGCACTCCCTCAGTGACCTCCAGCCGCTCCACAAACGCCTCCCTAGACCACGGCCCTCCAACCTCATGCCTGTGTGCAAATGAGACCCAGAAACATCTGTGCTGCCATCACAACATCATGCTCTGTTTGAGCTTCCCTACTAGACTTCTCTCCTCTACAAATCTCCATCCCACATCTTGCCGTAAGTGCCATAAGATAATCATCACCCACCACAGACTGCTCCAATTAGTCATAAAGCAGCTACATCATAATGGCTAATTGGCTCGATTAGCTATTCTCAGTTGAGATCATTATCTGAATAATCTTTGCTTGTTCTTTTCTGTTTATGATTTTGCACTGAACCAGCATAGCTATTTCCTGAAACACTTTTTTGTTCTTGCTGATTCTGTATTCCAATAGCATCTAGAGCAGCTCACATTAATAGAATCTGCAGATTTTCTGATTTCCTTAAATTTTCAGGAGCTGGCTCACAGCGTAATTCAGCTGAACCGACCTTGTTTAGCTTCAAACGGGGAACAGGCACCAATTCCTGATTTGTACTTTACACTAAAAAACTTATTCCATTAGCAAAATAGAACAGATTCTTTTTTTATCTCTGAACTGGAATGTACCCTGTGCTCAGCAACATGTCTGAAACTAAACAAAAGTGACAGGAGTATAAGGCTTTAGTGCAACACACACGATTTTCTTTTTATCTCCAGTCACAGAGATATTTAAGTAGAGTCGATACATGGAAATACCAAGGAGTGTTCAGAGCCACCATTTGTGCTCAGAGCTGTGAATTATCAGAATTAAAAGTCTGAATACTAAACTCCACTGATTGAATGTGATGCCCTCAAATCAGATCTGGATTGTGTGATCTACAATGATGCAGAGCCCTGGTACTCCTCGGTCGAGCATCACAACCCAGGCACTGCCACGGGGCTGGAGGAGATACCAGCACACTTGGTCCTTCCATCAGGAAATTCACCCCAGCACCCCAGTGCTTCTCATGAGCCAGGCAACAGGATACGACACCGCTTGCTGTGGCAAAGTCAAGTTCAGTACAGGAGCCTCTTCTATTGTGGTGGGTACTTAGGAGAAGTTTCAGAGAATGTTCTTAATTTCCCACCCTAGTTTTGTGAGAGAGAGTCATGGACAGAGCTTTCCTGAAGAATTAATGGCACTCCAGACCTTGCAGAAGTGCACTTCTGTGCCAGGAATCATGAGTGACAGCATGGAAAGATGTTCTTGACATGCAGGGTAAAGACACAGACATGACAGTGTGGGTTTGAGTCCACTTCCAATGTAAAGATCAGGCCTACAGCAACATTCCTGTACCGATTACCTATTAGGTCTCATGAACTTCATTTGCTAAGTATCTTGTAGGTGCACAGATCCACTCGAGTGCACTCAAATACGGATATTCGGGGCAAGATCTTTGAAGCCATTCTGTATCCAGAACTACTCTTAGTATTAGGCAAAGATGCTCAGTGCAAAAGTAAAGCTGGAGGTCTCTGAAACATAAGTGAACAAGCACTTGTCAAAAATTGACTCATACTTCAACACTCAAGGTCACTAACTGTTCACATGGCTTCCCAAGGTGGCCAATGGCCAGTTCAAGCCCAACAGCCACACAACCAGAAACACTTTCTCCCAGCAGCCCCAAATCCTTTCCCACCACCAGGCTCCCAGCTCAGACATTAGGATTCCTTGACTTGGAGGGAGACATCCGCCAGTCTGGAAGGAAAATCCTTAACTCAGAACTGCCAGCTCTGCATCTTTCACATCTCAGAGAAAACATTTCTTACTTTCTGCTAGTTTACCAGTTACACAGGCAAGCAGCTTCCCCAAAAAGCCACTCAATCTCCTTGGTATCCTCAGTGATCTCCTTGACCTTGATGTCTACACAAAATTTCAGGGTGAGGCCCCCATTGACCTGTATGTTAAATGCCGAAGAGCAAAGTCCTGGAGCATCTCTGGGGTTCAGGCAAATATGGGGCAAAACCACTTCTCTTCTAGGGTGATATAAACCCCACCATTTCACACAATAGCCTAGAGTGAAGGGAGACAATATAAAGCAAGGAAATAGTTACATACCCCTAACAAACAGAACTAATTATTCCATGGAGAGGTTCCAAAGGGTGTCAGGCTGCACATCCAGGAGAACAAGGCATTGATCAACAGAAATTATTTTAAAAAAGCAAAGCAAGATTGTGCACTGAAAAGCCAGAAGGGAGAAAGCCATGGACACCGAGCAAGCATTAACAACACGGCCCCAGGAAAAGCCACAGACGACTGCTTTTCAGTGAGCTTTGGGTCCTGCTGTGTCCAGGGACGCAGGCCTTTGTAAATTCTTTATAAATACATAGGATTGCATCAAAGTCACCCTTAACTTACCAATTTCTCAACTTAAGTGGAACAACTGACAGAAAACCTCCCTCCCCAGACTTTTTTATTAGCTTCTTGGGTCAAGAGAGGCCACAATAATAATTCTAGCCTCAGCAAGGAGATGATACCTTGTGCTAGAAAACATTATTTGAATCAGGATTGAAGGGACAGTGCTTTTCCACCACCAGCTAGGTATAAGAGGACCTGAATTTTTTTTCTTAATAAGTATAGGATGCATCACACTCTTTTGCTATTAACAGATTGATATGTGTTCTTGTCCCGCATTTGTAACATATATTTATATACAGAGTCTGGCTGACTGATTTGCTCAGGATTTAAATCGTACAGGAAAAGCACTTATTTTTATCTTATTTATAATACCTGACAAAGTAAGTACCATGATGCTAACAGAGAGATGATGGCAGGATTTTGCTATTGTAAGGCTTGCCTTCTTTTGTCAGCAAGCACTGACTGAAGGCACATTGCTCCATTTATTCAGGGGAGGAAAAGAAGAAGGAAAAAAAAAAAAAGAACTGGAGACTAAGATAAGCATTTTGCACAGCATCACAGAGCAGTTCGGTGGCGAAAGATCTTGCCACATGTTAATCTCAATTCTTTGTAGCTTAGCCCTGTTCTTTGTCTCTGAGCTCAGGAACAGGGGCAGTTCATTGCCCATGACACCTGTGTGGAGGGAGGATCCCCTACTTGCTTTTAGGGTGACCCCACACAGCAGGGACAGCCCTGTCATCCCCAGTCCTGCCCATGGAGTCAGCTGGCAGCCAAAGGCCAGTGGCCCCGGAGCAGAAACACACTGCCTGCACCCCCTTCACTGCCCAACAGCTCTCAGCTACCTTGGGAGCACCGAAAATAAAAGCTCCCTGCTTCAGTTAACCAAGTAACACAATTCATTATCTTCATTAGAAACACAAATTCCCACTGAGCTGGGAGACATCACATCCTGAAGTAGGATATTAATAGTGAAGAGAGAGCACACAGAGCCTTAGAGCACGTGCTGTTCCCAGGCTGAGATGCTCCGGCCTTCATGTGCCCTTTGGGTAGAGAGGCACGGGTGGGAATGAGCCCTCGAAACTCAGTTGGACTGGCATGCCTGTGGAAAGAACACCAAACTGGGAGCAGAACCCACCTCGCGCTTTTGTTAAGAGAAATGAAAACATTTCAACATCCAGAGGCAAAAGCCTTTCTTTAAAAGCGAGGCAGTTTAGACACTAACAAAATAAAGACAGGGATATAACTGTGAGAAATTATCTTTTTCCCAAGCCTTTCCCCAGTTAAAAATATTCTCTTGGAGTTTTCCTACACACTTTGAAAGGAAGAAGCTACACGAGACAAAACTGATACCCTACACTCTGATGGATGGACACACACATAGATGAGAGACAGTCCATTTAGAAAAAGAACCAAAACACTAATGAATGTTACTGTGTGAAAGGAGAGAAGAAAACTGAGCGCATGTATCTGTGCGCATATCAGGAAAAAAGAAAAATCCTTAAGAGAACTGCAGATACAGGATTAAATGAAAGCAATCACAGGGAAAACCATAGCATTATTAATACAGCTTTGGTTCAAAGCTTACCAACTGTGCAACTACAGCAAAAGTTTCTGGAGGTGGTGTTCTGTTTAGTGAGATTCTTGGTCCTCCCAGTGGTTTTGACTTTCCTCACCCAGCTGCCATAGGTCACCCTAGGGTAGATTGGGTGATTCTTGCTCAAGAAAAGCATTAATTAATTCCTCAAAGATAAAAGCATTAGGCCCCTTCACTCATCCCCACCTAAGAGAAGCATTTCATTCAGCAAAAATCATGCGCAGTGAAAAAATAAAAAGTTGATTCATCTGCAATGCAGCTAACCCTGAATTGCTTATTTCCACCATGAAACTATGTTCACAGTGCCAACTTGCTATTTTGGCTAACTATACGACTTTTGGAGGAAAGATTTTTCTTACAAAGCACTGAAAGAAGGGTAGGAGGCATTATATCAGCCTTCTGCACATTTCATATTACATATAATTAGTCTCCGAATTCAGAGATGTCAGATGAAATTATATCCACTTACGGCAAGGCTGCATCTGGCCCCAGAACATAATCAGATTTGCAGTGAAGGCAAATCTTGCCATCTTTGCTTTCTGCCCTCTGCTGCTAGTGTCCAAATGAAAATTAGCAAAGGAACAAGATCTATTGGCAGTACTGAAAAATACATGTATTCAAACTGTCCAACATTATTAAACATTAGAATAAAACCATTCGAGATGGAGTCAAATTCCCTGCTGGGCAAAAAGGCTATTCTCAGACATCCAGGGAGAATTTCCACTGTAATTCCACAATCGTACAGCTTCAAATTGTCTCATTTGAGATGTTTAGATAACGGAGTCCCGTGAGTTTTTCTATTCTGCTCAGTGTGCACTAGTACGATAGCCAAAGAAAAACTCAACATGCAAAGCATTAAGATACGCTATTTCTTCACAAATAGAAAGGAACGTGGAAAATGCCTGAAGGTGAGAATGCCTTGCCCTTGTCTTTACAGCTTGTGAGCAATCAGCATGGCCGTTGATGTTCAATACTGAATTTCAGGAAAAGCACAAAGTACAATTAAGTCACCAAAAAAAGCTGGAGAGTATCCAGGGTTTAATTACCATCATATCAGATTTCTAAATGCTGATGAGAGCAAGTGTCAGACAAAAAGAACTGCATGCAACGTAGCAGACTTCAGGGACTGCCTGTTCACAAGCTTGATGAGTGCCCAGCAAACTGACTACAAGCAGGAATTACAGAGATTAAATACATTGAAGAAAAACAGAGCCATTAATTCCCATGGATTCCAAACAACTCAAACACAAACAAGAAATTCAGTGGAGCCCTGTGAAAACATGATACAAGAGCAGATAGAATGAGAATCGGAGAACAAAGATCAGTTGGATTAAGCATAACCCAAATTCCCTTCTTTCATCTGAAGGACAAGATCTGTCAGATAGCCTTTAAGAAATGCTTCCCCAATTCCATTAGCGTTTCTACCCAACTATACCTAGAAGATCTAACCAAATCTCAGTCTACATTGTTTCAAGCTCATGCATACAGAAAGACAGCCTTTGATCTGAAAAGAACTGAGAGGGACAAGACAAACAGTACAGGAAACGTAAGTGTCCATATCTTTTTGCATTTGGGCAACAAAAGTGTGGAGATATGATGTACATCTTTGTCAAACGGAGACAGTTGTGTAGCTGAACCTTGCTGTGAGTTGTTTCAAAAATGTGTCTGTGTTACAGTCACAAAGCCCAACCCTACACCTTGTAGGAAGATCAAAAGATACAGGAGATCAAAAACAAATAGAAGAAGTATATACAGAGCTTCCCAAGGGCAAACCCAGTATCTTTAACTGAAGACATTTTCATAGACAACTCAAAAGTTTGATATTATGTTATCCTATATTTTTAAGTAATTCTGCTTAAAATGTAAACAGCAAACTTTCACTGTCCATACAGAGACATCACTCAACATGGCAGTCTGAAAGATAGGTTTTGCAATTTAATTTGGGCTAACTTTTGCAGCATCATCATCACTTCCAACCTTCAGTCTGATATTATGTGTTTCCATCTCCACTGTCACAAACACCTAAGAACACTGGACACAACAGCCCAAAGAAAACTGGCTTCATAAAGGAATAAATTTCTTTAAGGTGTGCAGAATGCAGGATTGACAATTCAGCATAAAGGGCCTGTAAATGTCCAGAATTGTAGGAAATAACTCTTGGATCTCAACAGTTGTGCCGAAGTTTCAAACAACAATTTGCTCCTGTGCGTCTGCAATCATCCAAAATGCTGTAACACAGAATTCTTACAGGAATAGCTGCACCAGAGTGATTTTGGTCAGGCACAGCTTCAAAATCCATTTTCTTTTTTAATAGCTTGATCGATCCCTGGAGGAAACATTGCAATACCTTACCATATCCTCCTCTCTAGAGCTACCAAATGCCAGTCCAAAAGTGGCACTTGAGGATTTAGTTGATCCACGGCTGCAGTATCGCTTTAGTGTTTTTTAATAGTAAACAGCCTGATCTCTCACTAGAGGAAAAAGGCAAGACCAACATCTCTTCCCTGATACAACACCACACTGAGACAAAAGGTCTTGTGGGTCAGCACACCCTCACTGCACTGCACCTCATGCCTTTTTGGTTTCAGACAAGACAAGGCCTAAACATACACAAGCACTAGAGCTGCTTTACAGAAAGGGAACAGAGGCACTCAGGTCACAAGGCCTGCCCTTCGGCCTTTCAAAGCCTGCAACTAAGGCCAGAGAAAATCAATAAATTCGACAATCCATTTCATAAACTTTTGATCCAAATTTTGCTTCTTCCAGATTGTTCTGAACAACAGAGGAAATCCTGACTTGAATCAGGTCAGCGAAGCCAACAAAGCTCCCAGCTATCCCATGAGCAGGGGTTTAGTACAGGCCTATTTACCTCTTGTCAAGGTGATTTATCTTCTCCCTGCGAAGTGCTAATACAAGTACTCATGGATGAAATATAGGAAGGGGTCCCATATTCCTCTTTAGCACCTTCGTAAAAACCTTTGGTTTTTAATCTACTATTCTCTCCGGAGAGGAGTGTAAGGAGCATTTTGTCCCCAAACACCGGCTCTGCTGACACAGCACTTCTCACCTCCTCACCACAAGCACCCCAAAGCTGTTCTTTATACCCGTGACAGCTAAATCACTTCTTAACACCACAAACCACGGCAAATCCCCCCAGTCCCCTGTTCAGGAGTTTTAACGGCACAAGTTTTGGTCATCTCTCTTCATACGACTCCCTGGTGTCACCCTCATACAGTAGAAAGCTGGGGAATAAGGGGAACCCTCATTTCAGTAGGTGCAATGACTTGTCCCATGTCACGGAGTAAATAAAAAGCAAGAAGAACTCCATGTCTGGAGAAAAGAATGCCTACCGACAACCCTCTAAAAGGTGCTTGTTTTACTGGCTTAAATTCAACACAGCTAGTTCTAGTTGATTTAATACTTCCTCCGCCCCCTCCTTTCATTAGACTACAGGTGAAGTTCCATCATATTTGCTTCTTTCCTTTGGTGCTGATAAAAGACCCTCCAGGACTCGGTTTCTCCTGTGCAAATTCCCATGGACATGAACTAACTGTGCCTCCACATCTGCTTTTTTGGATAATTATAAAGCAGGAATATGCCATCCTTCTTATTTGTGCACTAGTGATCCCTATCCAGGAATGTTCTCCTTCCCCATATGGCCGAGATCAAGTAATTTATCATGTCACAGTGTTCAGGGAATTCTTCCTCTCCTGCTAGGAAATTATCAGTCTGTTTTCATTTCCCTCGAGCCTTTAGGAAGAGATGATAACTTAAATTTCAAACTTCTGATTAATGTCACTTCCTTCAATATAATGTACAAAACCATAGAAAAATAATAAGTCAACAATAAAGGACAAGCTTTATCAATTATTTAAACACTATTCACAAATGAAAGATTCAAAGACACCGAGTATCTTTTTATGCCCAATGGAATAACGCATTATGAAAGCACCAGAGCCATAAATCAAGTCTCTACCTGCTCCATGAAGTGATTTAGTTTTTGATTTTTGAGTCACTTAAAATTATGGCCAAGTTTTACTAAAATGTGATCTCAGCCATCATAGGTTAAGCGTAACAGGAGGTTATCAAAGGCTGAATTGTATATTCTGAGCATCTGTTCACATAAGGTTTTACACTTGCCCCTCTTATACCTTCTGAGAGATGCGCACATGCTTCGGTTACATAATGCAGCATATGTATAGGACTTGGATCAAATCTAGGTCAGGAAAGAGCAGCTCACTCAGATGATTGTCAGTGCCATTACTTCACTTCCAGCCCCCCAGGGAACTGCAGAAACATCCAATATAAAACCTGCAAGTGCTGACCAGGGTCACTATTGCTTACCTGTCTGTGGTAGACATCAGACAGAATAGCTGTAAACACCAGAAGTTCCTAGGCCAGAACCATTTTAAAGCATCTCAAGATCTTTCTGAGATTGAATTCTGAATAAAAGATGTTACAAAGGCAGACAAAGTGACGACCAACAAATCATCAGACGAGATATTAAGGCAGGAGTTCTGGAAGAACTCAAGGATGAAATGGCTCAGACTCTCAGCTGCGGTATGTCGCCTCAATCAAAAAATCAACCTGGTGCTGAGGTGATAACACAAAACCTGGAAAAAACAAGCAAACTATGGACTAGTAAGTCAAATGACTCTAAGGCAAATAAATAGAAGCTATTGTAAATAAATCAATTTGTGATATATAAATAAATGTAACATTTGGGGAAAAAAAACCCCAAACTTCATAAAGGGAAGTCAACGTGCACAGACCTACTGAAATTCCCTAAACAAGTCAGGAAGATGAAGGAAATCAAGTTCCTATGGTAGACTTGGACTTCCCAAAAGCAGGTCCCCACCGCAGCAGCTTTCAAGGAAATGAAGCAGCCATATAATCAGAAGCAAGGGTCTCATGTGAATAAATAATTGATCAAAAGACAGACAATAGAATAGGAACTAGTCATTTCTTGTGGCAGGGAAGTCACTAGGAGTCCCACAAATGCATTCGTACTGCTATCTGGGTCCTTCAAAATTTTCATAAATGTTCTGGATATGAATGTGAACACCATTGTTTGCTGATACCAGGTTGCTCTAGGTGGTAAGAAAGGGATCATTGTGAGCAACTGTGGAATAGCATTGTGGAGGAGACTTGTATGAGCTACAAAATTATAGAAGAATTTCAGTGTAATAAATGTGAAATTCAGTATAATAGATTTAAAATTCGGTGAGCTCAGGTTACAACCCCCATGCTGACTGAAAACCAGATAAAACGACTTTAATCTTGCAATAAGCTGCCTATGAGAAGTTAGACTGGCAGAAAAATCCAGAGCTAGAGTTGTCACCTTCCCCTAAATGTCATCTTCCAGAAAGACAGATGCTGTTGAATACTTGGAAACTGCTGAAAATACTCCTTGGATATCCAGATACTGCTAAAAGTGGAGGCATCTAAACTGCATGTTGGACACCAGGCAATCTCCACCACAGTGGCCAGGAATGGACATAGTTCCCTCCTACCCTTAATTAGCAATTAGGGAAGGGAGGACCAACTCAGGGAACTGAACTTAGCTGTCTGGTTCAAGGTGATGCTCGTGCAAGTCATGTCAGGCCTAAAGAAATCAGTTTTCAAAATGTCTGAGTCACAACACACCATCTCCTACCACTCAACATGAGTAAAGAGCTGCAGGATTAAACTCTACAGGAAGAAACGCAGAATTGGCCTATCAATTACCCCACATTTTCCACATTACCTCTCTAAGCCACTCAGGGGCAATTCCCTTCCCTGTTACGCAGCTGCTGCTTTCACACAAATTCTGGATAACTGACCAGAATCTGACCCTGAAATGCTCTTCCACATTTGCAATCTCAATCGCAAACACATGGCGAGCATCTACGTTTGGTTTTAATTAGTTTCTCACTTTTTTGAGGTCATTTGTGTGCTCTCAACTAGAAATGCTATGCATATCATTACCTCAGAGGGTGGCCTGTATGCAGTTCAGTGGTATATTAGATCTAAGTCTTGCAAGAGAACAAGACAGCTCCACACACAGGGGCGTTTTCAGAAGCAAGAATTTGCTGCTAAGCAGAGTGCACCAAATAAGCATTTGATGTTACCTTCTCATGGAAAACTGATTTTTTTTTCTCCCATCACCTCTGTAATTGTTGCAATTAAAGCAAAAGAAGGGCAAGATTTCGGGACTGAAGCCACCGTTAAGCGTTTGTGTTAAATTGCATCAACTTATTGCACTAGGAATTGCGTGTGTGTGCTCATGCAATTACAGGCTTCACTGCATAATGAGACAGTAAAGAATGTCTTTAACTTTTCTCTTTCTAACTTTCTGGTGGTTTTACTTTGCTGGCTGAGGCTCCTATCATACTGTTATGAAGAAATGCTCAGAGGCAGCTTTTCTTGTCATTAATCTGGGTGAAAGCTAGACATGATAGACTAACCTCTGGAACTTGGAATGAGTTGGTAAAGTTCAAATTTATACACAAAATTGTACCACTAATGAACTTTTGAAGAAGAAACACTCCCACATCAGGATTTCCAGTGGTTTGCAAATCTGTAATTTAGGAGGAACAGTTTACTAAGGTCTATTTCACAATGTCAGGCATCAGCACTTGTGCAGACAACCTAGATGGGATGCTGAGACACCCCTTGAGTCTTCCTCCTCCTGCACAGAAGGATAAGCACTTTAAAGATTCAAGGCTGAAGACTCGGACTGAACTGTCTGCAAAGCTTGTTACGAGCATGTGACACTGTCCAGAATGCCCCACACGCCTGTGGGCCAGTCCTCGGCTTATACATCTGCAGAACATTCTGCTGCTGAGATGGGGGTAGGACATACAGCCCTGGCCTCAGATGTGAGTTCAGATATTCCAAGGCTACTTCTTAGCAGGTTTTCCTTTTTCTCTGTATTTACCTTTTTCATTCTTTGACCAAACATTCCCAATCAGTTCTTTTTACACTGGCTTTGTATCTTTATTACAGGGTGATGATGGACCACATGAGCCTGCTGCCTCTGAGCTGCCAAGAAATAGATGTTACATCTCAGTCTTCCCCATTGTGCTGCCACATGTCCACATTTGAGAATCAGGCCAGAGAGAAGAAACAAAGCTCAGGGGCATTTCAACAGAAATGTGTTTCAGCAATGCTTAGAGAAAACAAAGAGGTAATAAGATTATTACTTTTACAGACAGTACAATACCAGACCCATTGGTAGAGTTATTAGCAGAGTTGCTAACTGCCAAATGAGCATGTGCTACGTTAAAAAAATCCAACATAAACACCAGCCAAACCACTATAGTTCATGTAAATGTATAGTGGACCTGAAGATAATGGAAAACTGGGACAACTTACAGAGTATTAAGAAATAGTTCCCAGCATCTTTGCCAAATATTTAGCCTTGATTTTCAAAGCCTTATTTTCTTTCTTCCCTAAGAAATTACTCAGAGTTAATACATCAAATAAATCAATAAAGTCGAACAGCAGATCTTAAATTCAGATATCTATAATATACAAAAAGGTTTAAACTCCATTTGTCTCTGCTTCTGTATATTTGGATACACTGCTGCTCTGTATTTTAAGCCAAATCATGTGTGCCCCGCTCAGCCAACATCTAGGCTTAGCTCTGCCCTTATATTTCCCAGCTCACTGCAGTCTCTGACTCACAGCTCTCTCATTTTATAGTCAACACTCCCACAAGTTCTGTGATATATTAGATTTAAGTCAGGCAATAGAATAGGACAGAGAAAGGAATGGACCTGGTATACCCAGAGAGAATATTTAAACTAAACATAATTACATTTAAACCGCATTGGCAGCCGGAGCTGTAGTAATTAAAATAAGGTTGATTTTGCACATTAAAACACCTGTTCTTTATTTTCGTTGCAGGAAACCACCTACTCTGAACATTTATTAATGCCTTTCAGCTACTGACCTGGCTGGAAACCAACATACGGCCAACTGCCACAAGTTCTGAGCACTTGGCTCAAGATTTTTCCACCAGGGTTACTTGTAGCACTTCTGCTACCCAGCAGCAAACCTGAAGACAGGGGATTACCACAAGGAGCATGACCTCCAAAACAAGCAAGTGTTGGATTACGGGAATTTATTAGAAGTTGTAGCATTACCACAGGTCGTTTCCTGGCTGAAAGCATTACCTGGGCAGTGCTGCTGCATACAGAAAATGGAAAACAGTGAATAGTGTGAAAAGTCCTTTAAGACTACTAGTCAAAGACGACAAAAAAATTTTAAATGCTTGCAATACATCTAGATTCTATGTTGGTCAAACACACACACCTGCCTAAGCAGAGAGAAAGAACAGCTCTGCTTAGGTAAGTTCTGTTGTTCAGGTACCAATGACAAACAGTAAACTGGGAAAAAAAAAAAAAAAAAGCAGAAGTGTTATGTCATGTTGATTTTGAGGTATTCAAAAATGAGCACCCAAAAAGATGCTATGCCCTAATTCAAGACAAAGTTGGACATATTTACAGCATTACTCAACACCTACATCTCCTCTAGAAAGATCGAGAGCTTTATTTCACAAGCCTGTCTCCAGGGTGGCATTTCAACAGCTAAACCACTGGCCTGACTTGTATCAATTTTCCAAACAGGGACCAAGCAAGCCTATTCACCAGTTGTGATGGGCTTTAAAAAAAACACACATCACAGAATCAAATGTGAGTGCTGTAGCTATCTTTCAAGAGTACGAAAAACGCCACAGAGCCAGCAGCCTCCCTCCAGGATTTCCCTGCCAATGCACGCAGTCCCTTCTGTTGTGCCCGTGTGTCACCCGGGGACCCCCTCGCACCCACGCCCCACTCTGCCGCATCCAAAACTCTCTTCTTGCCTTACCCTGTGGCCAGCAAACACAAAGCGACAGAGAAAAAGCCAGCAAGAATAAGGCAGTTTTGATGAGGCCCCACTCGTGGTGGGAGGGCGGCATGGACAAGTGTTCGCCCCCACCTCGCTGCTTTCCTCGGCATCAGCCTTTGCCTCCCGTGTGCTGCCCTGCACATCTTGGCAAATCCTGTGTAGTGCTTGACCCAGAGAGTCTGAATGACATCAAAATAGCTTCGATTAACGCCATTTCCACTCATTTCCATAAGATTAGTATCTCGCTCTATAAACGACTTTTCAACATGGGAAAAATAGTGCCTATCAACAGTGTGTAGTGCCACAGATAACTAACATGAAAAATGTCATTCAACACAGGCACCAAATAAGAAAATAATCAGTTTTTACACTCAGATGCTTTCTAATATTGCTTATGCTTTCTTTTTTTGTGAGATGTGCTGTTCATAATAAATAATTTAAAGATTTAATGTTCACTGGCTCCTTTGTCATCAGCAACCCTTGAATTGCCAAGTGAAAATATTTCATTTTTTGATATTCTGTAAAAAGACCATATATTTGTCAACAGTTTTATAACTCTTAGCAGTGTTCCATGAATATCATCAGCATTGGATCCTCTCTCAAAGACCTACTACATAAAAAAAAATTTAAAAAGCAAGTCTGATGATTCTCTTTTTCTCTTTATTACAGCAACACTATTTGTGCTGCTATCATTAAGGGTCTGTCAGCATTTTTATTAGAAACCACTGCTCCAGGGGTTTATAACTCAGCAGTAAAAATTCACTCCAGAATGAAACTTGTCATGCAAGGGAGCTCTTATTTAAGCCCAAATGTCAGAAAATTACATTTATACATTTTAGAAGTTATTTTAAAGCACTTTCAACTGTTCAGGCAATTGGACGATGTCACTGAAGGATAATTTGAGCCTCAGCATTGCAATAGAACTTGCTGAACGTGACATTCAGAAATAATTTCCTAAAGATTGTGGCCACCATGTGACTACAGGGTCAAAATCTATATATGTCCATTTTTAAGGAGTGTCTTAAGACACGCAATACATTATCAACAGTACTTAAATCTCTCATCAACCTCAGTTGCTGTCTACTCAGAGTTAAAGCAAATCCTTCACGTCATTCTGGTTTTATCAAGGATGACCACTCAACACAGTTTCACATTGCTCAAAATTTCAGAGCCTCTTAGGAAATTCAGCATTCAGGTCCTGTTGCATTTCAGTGCATCTTTCAGCAGAAGCCCAACTTCTTAGCTCTTTTGTAATACCTAGTCTAAGCTATCCAGATAAATATTTTTGGAAAAATAGCAGGAGTAAATCTTTCATGACCTTGAATAATTCCGTGTTTTCTTTATTCTTCTTTGCAATACAGGGAAATTACTGAAAACAACTAATCACAACGAATGAGTTATTCTTCTAGCTCGCACAGCTTGGCAGAGTCTGCAAAGGATGATAGAGAAAGGGATCACTGCAGGCAGGGAGACTGAAGCATTGCAAATGTGCAAGCCATGGCTGAGAGTGCAGGGAACAAACCTGACTCCCGGGTCAGGTGTGGAAATCGCTATACCCAGCTAAAGCTCTGGTACCACTGGTGCTGGCATACTTGGAGCCGAATGAATTCAGGGTAAGAATGAAATTAATAGGGATGAGAGGAGGAAATACAGCAGGAGATGAGATGGGGGACCTGGGGCTTGGTGATTTGTGAGTGTGCTATACAAAATGCAGGGAAACCCTGGAGATAAAGGAGCAAAGCAAGTTTTCAGAAAGTGAGTAAAGATCTGAAAAAATAAAAGCTTGAAAATGGGGATGGGCCCCTTGTTTGGGAAATTTTAGGGGTGGAGTAAAAGGCAGACTCGTTGCCATATTGGGATTTTGAAATGCAGCTCCTCTATTAAAGAAATGTGGTCATGCTGTACGTATGATACAGGATAGAGTGTGGACAGACAGACATTCTGCTGGGCAGAACGGCTGAAGAAGAGAAACAGAACGACAGGACAACGCTGAAACACTCCTGCTAGTCAAAGAGGCACACAACTTCCCCGAGAGGACTAGCTTAACAGTTCTGTAGCTCTGAGAAATTTCAATATTCAAACAGCAAACTACATTCCAAACCTTCACTCTGAAAGCAGCAGGACACACTGGATAAGAACTTCAGATGGTTCCCATTTTGTGCCATAACGTCTATTTGATGAGCTCATATTGCAGACCGAGCTCTGTAGTATCCCCAACATACTTCATGCAAGTGCATCATTGCAGCTGGGCTGTCAGGAGAGATTGCAAGTTATGGAACAAATACATTTAATACAAAATGCCTGTTTGGCCAAGGTTGGGTTTTGTAGGGTAATGGGAGAAATTGCTTCTTAAAAGATGCCTGATTTTGAAATGTGGCCAATGACATTCATGTTCACAATTCCTCCAGAAAGACTTTCAGCTCTTTTCAAGAACAGCAGTTGCTAGAGTTGCACCACCTGTGACTTAATTAATTCTCTTTATTGCTCATTAAACTGGAAATCTGGTCATTTTAAGTGGAAGGGAGCTTTGAGCAAATGATCTCCTTTTAGAGCAATTCCTGATTTGTCTTTGACCAAGACTGTTTCTTATGCAGCTGTAATCTATAGTAACTGTTTTCTGACAGGAGCCTTTTAACTGAAATTGCTCCTATTACTGCTGTAATAAAATCAGTTGAGAAGATGAAGAGGCTGGCTTTATGGATTCATCCTTTACTCCCCCCTCTTCAGGTGAGATTTCTATCTTCTATTGTACTTTGTAACACATTAAAATATTCAAATCAGAGGTTTCCATGCCAGCTACCACAATCTGGCAAACCCTCTGAAAGGAGACAAGGTGGGTGAAGCAGCAGCCTTGCTGCCACAGAACAAAAATTGTTCAGGGACATTACACCCAGAACAGACAAGGCAAGAAGCAGCACTCACCTGAGGGAAGATTGGTAAAGTGAAATGCTCATTAAAAAAAAAAAAAAAAAAAAATTAAAAAAAATCAGACCTAGGAAAAAGCAAGCATTTCAGCAGCTTTAATTTGTGTTCTTGCTTTTTAAACACAAAGTAGACATGGGCTTGAAGGGCAGCATGACCATCTGAGAACAGAGAGGGATTCCTTCATTCAAGCCAGCCACGTTTACAGAACACTCCAGAGTACACTGGGATGGTCAGGAGTTGCATTTCTGGCTGAGTTTATAAGTTACTAAATGCCATTTGAGTTAATTGCCTTAATTTTATTGGCAAACAGAAGGGCGTCCTAACATTGATTATAATTACTGTGGAACCCCTGTTATTGCCTGCCAGTTTAGCACTTCAGTAACTTCAGCCAGTCTGCTCATGGTATCTCAGGAGCATCATTAAAGCCTTCCCATTTCCTCCCAGAAACAGTTTTGTGGCCTTGAAGATCCAGCATTTATGCCAAACGGAAGCATAGATGTGGTTTTCTCACTTCTAGAGCACTTTCATGCAGCATCTACTACACAGTGGAATTTACAGCTTAGCGCACACAATCTCTTCTGGGAGGGTGGACGGTTTCCCTAAGGCCCTAGAACAACATACGAAGACCAAGCCCATTCAGATAAAATTATCTGAACCATAGCTCTGTTCTTGAGTCCAACAAACTTTAAAAGAATGAAACACTTATATTACAAAGAAACTAAGCACATGTTTTAGCTCTAAGTATACGCTGAAAACTCACTGGCGTTGGTTTAATTGCTGGATTTAACAGGATTGACTTGAGTGTGTATTTAAATATTTTACTGAACTGGGAATGTTGCAGATCTCGTTTAACATGAAAAGGTTTTAGAAATGAGCCAGGTGTACAGTAGTTATGAGCTTCTGAAACTTTTACCTACTGATGTGGAATTTACAGAAATGAACTACAACCTAAACCCCCTTTGATTTCTACTGAAAATTCAATTGTTAATGAACTCATTCAACTTGCCCCTTTGACAATAACTTCCATAACTTAGAGCTTAGCAAATGAAAACAGATTCTAGAGATCTTCCACCTCCCTGTAAGCTCTGCAAAGCTTATTAATCTGTGGGTGGTATACCAACATCTTACAAAGAAGCACGTTCTTAAAACACTTTGAAAAAATTGATTTGCAGCAAATGTTACAGATTAGGAACAAGTCTCAGGCATATGTTCAAACCCACAGTTTCCTTACTGAAACAGCTACGTCTTCTGAAAATTATCCATACTAGGCGGTCTACGCCTTTTCTACAAACTGTCAAATATCTAACTATTTGGGTATGTATTTGAGGATCTGTCTTTTAATCCATGAAGCAGAATCACAGCAGAGTTTGGGTTGGAAGGGACCTTCAAAGGTCATCTAGTCCAACCCCCTGCCATGAGCAGGGAACATCTTCAATACAGTAGCTCCGTGTTCTTACAATGTTGAGATGTAATAGTTGTCCCTTCGTTTCTGTCCCATAAGTCAAACAAACGCTTCCCAGGTATCCAACCTAACAAAAGTCTTCCCGCAGTCAACTTTTACACTACACCAGTTCAGCTCCTCTAGGTAAACAGCAGTGCTGCAGATTTGCCATTTTGGGCACCTAAAAGCATTAACATGAAAAGGAGAGGAACATGACAACCCACCTGAGCTCTCATAGTCTCAGTTGGGGCGGGCGCTGCATTTCTCTGTAACTCTTCCACAGGGGTTTGCCCAGCAGCAACACGAGCTGCTGTTTTCCACTGGAATGGGCTGTACCTGCCTGGGTCACCTCGGGCAGTCCAAGCGCCTGTGGTTCAGGTATTTATTCAGGTGTGTCTGTGGTTCTGTCTCAAAGGAATGTTTACCTGCTTTTTATTTTCCACTAAGATGGTGATAAGAAAAAGTTAGCTAAGAAGAGACTCCAAAGGTGAAATAGTAAAAATAGTGGTGTTGGCAACGTTGTCGTAAACATCGTATTTCTTCATCCCTTCCCTGCTCAGGATTAGTGGTTTGGAAGAACATAAAATGCATACCAGGCTGCCAACTCTGAGTGATTTCGACAGGCCCACAAAACATCCTAGGGCTGGAACAGAGAGAAATCCCTGGTGTTCACCCACTGGAATTCAGATAAAGCTCCTTTAATGTCCTGGGGAGGCAGCCAGAGGGAGGCTGGGCACTGGCATCCGACACTGGGGCAGTTTCATGTCCAGAGAAGCCTGGACGTTGCTGTTAGTGATTTCCCTGGGCTGTAAATGGGATCCTAACCACAGCGAAAGCTGTTCTGCATACCACACAGACAGCCAAAAAGGAAAAGCAAGGGAGGCAACGAGGCTCAGGGTGCCTGGCCAAAGCGCCCAGGCTGCAGCCAGAGCTCCCCCCGTGCTCCAGAGCCGGGGACTCGCTGGCTCCCAGCAGCTCTAACCACCCATAAACCTCCGTTTGCTCTCCAGGTCATTTCACTTTCAAAAAAACCCCCTTCACCTTAATGTATACATATAGAAGATATAGAATGTGTTGCATCTACTAGATATTATTATATAAGTTATATACATACATATTGTTATATATATTTTCTTTAACGTATCATTTCTGTTAATAAAGAAAACCAGCTCTCATCATTCATCATACCCAATGTACAGAGGTATTCAAAGACAAGCAATTTTTTCCTCCAAAACCATTAAAAACTGTCCTCTTCCTTCACTGATCTATAAGTCAGACATTTCAAAAATATCAGCAATCAAGTTTTGCCTACTTACTGCTAGAACTAGCCACGTAACATGACTTTAAAAAAAAAATATTAGCAAGTAGGTCATCAAGTAGTTTTATTTTTAGATATATTTTTAACACTCATAAAGAGCTCAGCAGATCCTCACCTATAAAAATTCCTGATGTTTCCATGTTACTGCTATCAATTAGAGACATTTTCCAAGTGCAGAAGATAATTATAATTATTAGCATTTCTAATAAAATGATTAAGCTGGAGATATTTTTGGAATGGTGCAAACTATCACTGATCAGCTGTATCGTACCGTCTCTGATCACTCAAAATGTGTGCAAAATGGGAACATCCAGAAATGCTGATAACTGTGTGTTAGAAAGATATATCATCTTCTTGTTTGTCCAACCTAGAAATAACACTGCCAGAATGCCTGCAGATGTATTTTCCTGTTATGATGCAATGTCACAGACAGTGGCTCAAGGAGAACAGTTCTTTGATCAAATCAAAATTAGAAAGTCTGAATTCAAAGGCCCAGCTCAGCTGAAATGCCAGCTTTTTCCTATGACCTTGTACAAATATCAACTATTTGGTAAAACAGTAAATAATTATCTACGCTAGATCTGCTTTGTCTACATAGGGCCTGATTCTAAGTGGATGAAGAGAGTTAGATGAAATTGAGATCAGGTCCTTTGACCAAACTGTCTGAGGTCAGTGACTTCTTCTGCACTGGGGGAGCACCTTGTATAGCAAAGCCTGGACCAAAAGGTGGTCAGAGGGTCTAAGCGCTCCTTCTGGTACGAAGGGATGAGGTGGCAACCTTCCTGCTATTCTCTCATTCATTTCAGCCTTTCCTTCCTCACCAGGTAATGTGAGAAAGACAAAAGAATAATAGAAAATCCTGCAAAGAGCTGCAAGCAGAGCACCCAAAATTCTCCAAGTTAGTTCTCATACCAAACACTTCACTAACTCTCTTCCCCCAGAGAGAGGGACTTTGCACATGTAGGCCTATGCTAACTACTTCTTATTAAGGCAACACCACCACCAAACCAAAACAAACAACAAAACAACCGCCACAACAAAAAAAGAGCGAACCACTGAACAGATACAAAAACGATCACCGAACATTTAGGATACTTATTCAGAATATATGATGCCACAAACATCTTGATTAACCAGTTCTGGAAAGTCCTATATTAAAGCATGCCTTCCTGAACTTAGGTCAATAGTCACTCTTCATCCTCCTCGAGACTTGCCTGTTTGCCAATCGTGCCTTTCACTGACAGCCTGCGCAGCAGTTACCACCCTCCGGCTCAGATACAGCCATATCCTAAGTCCTGGGCTTGGGATTTGGGGGCAGGTACATTTTCTTTGTGCTCTTTATACTCAATTATTAATTTTTCCTAACCGCCCCTTCTTTTTAGAGTATGCTAGACAGTGTCAAGAAAATGCACTGCTCCCACATTTAGTGGTAACAAGCAGATGGAACACTAGTAGGCTAAAACCTTAAAATTTAAAACTATGAAAAGATATACATCTGTTCTTATTTTTTGTTGCTATAAAACATGAGGAGAATGGGAGGAATTTGGAGGACGAGAACCAGAATCATATGGCATCCATCAAAATGCATATGGTTTCTCTCTTATCTTTGTCTCTACAGTATATAAATAAATGAAATCGATCCCAGTACTGCTGCATATAAATAACTGTAGGATGACAGTATTAGGCCAATTACTACAACCAGTTTCAGACTAAAAGGCGGCGGCATTTTTCTAGTTATGTCCCTCAACTCTCCAGTAATAAAATTGGGTCATATCCAGTCTTTTCCAGCTGCAGTTACATCAATATACGAGATGTTGGGTGGTATGCACCACTCACATCATTCGTCGCACAACATGATCTTGATCTTACAGTTTCAACACAATCAGCTCTGCTCCTAAGCCTACTAGTTAGTCACGGATCCCCACTTTTCCTTGAAGTGCCTGTTCAATCTCATAATAGGGAAAACACTAAATACCTCGTGAGTTTGAATGAACCCAGCAATTACACTAGGCCTATCCAACTGAACTGTCATTTTCATTCCTAATGAGCACCTTTACAGCTTGCAACAAAGAGCAAGTTGTCCTTCGACGTATCCTATCCCACAGGGAGATGGCCTGAGCTCTTACATTGAGTCACTCTGCATTTGGTTTCATTTGCACATTTAATGGATGTATTTACCCCCACTCCACTCTAGGAAATGCTAAAATCAAAGATATAATAAACCATCACATTATCCCACTACATCCTTCCCTTCCCACCCCCAAAGGTTGTAATGAGTTGAATGTAAACTCAAATTTTTATATCTAATTATATCAGACTACATATGAGGAAAGAGTTTAGGACGGTACAAAGGATTTCTACACATCTCTGGGAAACACTTTACTGTACTGGAATTCACTGCTTGGTTTGTTCTCTGATCCCTGCCTTTGTCTTCCCGTTGCAATTGCTTCCCTAGCCCATGTAAATTTGATTTAGTTTTGAGTTAGTACCTAAGAAAAATCTATGAAAAATTGCATCCTGATTTGTACTAAAAAGCTGATCACAAAAACACCAAGATCCTAGAGACATTTTCACTAAATATTTTCAGTAATATGAAAATACCTGTGAGGGACGTTCAAGAGCATCAAAGTATAACTGCCAAGCAACATGAACCTACAGTAAGTGCTTGGGACTGACACAGAAGAAAAATCGGAGCCTGTTACCGAACTGTGCTCCGCTGCCAGCTTCTGCTTCTCCAGTTCTAAAGCAATCCTGGCCGCGTTTGCAGAATCTACACTCATCAGCACAGCGACACAGGTTAACAAAGACATCCCACTGTGGGGAACTTACCAAGGTTTAAAAAAGTAGATTCAATTGTTGATCTCTGCTTTCTTGTTCATGTTCCGCTCATACTCCAGCATCCCTCATCAGAACAACATTGTTCTTGTACATGTGACACCGCTTTTCGGTTCTGGCCTCCAAAGAATCCTGAACAGTGGAGCAAGCCTGCAGGATTAAAGAAAAAAAGGCTATTGCAGTTTCAACCCCTATTCTTCTTCCTCACCCAATCCCAATCATGACTTGTTTATGACTAAGTTCAATTTATTGCAGAAGTTCAAGTTCAATTTACTCCAGACTATCCTTGTGGCAACACGAGTTGAAAACTGGCAATTCTGGCTAATAACTCAGTTTTGGATCAGAGCTGTGTTTTTGTTTCGTAGTCTGCTCAGCTGTCAGAGTCCAAGAGATGAGCTGATATAACCAGCCTTCCCCAGACCTGCCGAGGCGAGGATCACAAGGATTTTCATTCCAGAAATTTGCACTTGTGACAATGTGACAACCTTGAAATTAGTACTGCATGTGAAATTTTCCAATAAATTCCTCTCCACTAAGCAGCTTGGAAACAGCTAGAAAATTCCCCCAGAGAAGTGAGGAGTCCTTAGGGGAAGTTTTTATTCACAGAATATCTGACTTCAACCAGTGGCATCCTCCTCCGACTTCACCCTTTAATAGTTTTACTTATCACAGAGGGGGCCTTTTACAGTTTAAGCAGTAGAGTTGTAATAGGAAATGAGTTTGGACTCTGTATAACCTTCAAATGCTTAGCATTTCAATATTCTATATCACACTTGTAAGTCATGCTTTTAAATCTTTGATTAATCTTCCAAATTCGCTCCTACCACTAAAATTAAGCATGTGTTTTAGGGTAAGAAAAGGGATTTGCACAGGTTTTATATGTTTAATTATTCCAAAAGGCAAATTAGAAGACTCCAAGAGATTGCTAGCTTTGTTTCCTATTCAAACATTTGGGTGCCCAAGTAAGAATCCAGAGTCCCCCTGTGATGAAGGCTGCACATATTGAATATTCTGACAGTGACTCAGTACAACCCTACTACAGCAGACAATCTAATACCTAGGCTTTCACAGCTCTCCACATGATAAAGATTTTAATGTAAGACAATGCAGAAATTGAAGATTAAAATATTCAGCATATTCATACACACACTTTACCTGTCTCTGCTAATCATCAGTAAAAACAGCGGTCAGCACTTTGGCCAGGGCAGGACTACATCAATTATTGCCTTATTAGCATTTACAAAGAAAGGATGAGGCCAAGATGAAAGAACATAAATAACAAGGAAGAAAATTGTAAAGAAGAACAGCACTGAGCAGCTCATATTCCACCAGATGCTGAGCTAGCTGTTGAGCTATATTCAGCTTTGGTGAATCCCATTAAATCCCGTAAAATTCCCATTCCTAGGAAGGGATGTGAGAAATAAATTCGTGCTTTGGTAAACCTAAAATATAGTTTCATAACGCCTAAAGTACTTGGTCCCTCATCCATGCACTGTAATTCTGACTGACATGAACACGCAGAAGTCTAATAACCAAACACACAAAATGTCAGTAGCTTTAGACTGATAAAACCAGGGCAACTGGGTATAGCAAAACCAGAGGGCAAGCCATCCCCAGCACACCAAGGCTGTTCCTTGGCTGGGCTCTCCATCCCACAGCAGCAGCATCACCGCAGCTGACAACGTGAAATTAACGGCACTGCAACAGGGACCCTGGGCTTTACCGGGGCTCCACGCAGAGAAGAATTTGGTTCTGCTAGTTTGCTTATTGCATGGTAAAGCTTTTCAGGTAATTCAAAATGCCTTCAGATTTTCTTAACGGCACAAATTAAAAAGCTCCAGATGCTTAGATACACAGTCTTTTAGTTTCAATTTGAGGAAAAAAAAAAATGGATTTAAAGCAAGACTTGCAAAACTTGCAGCCCAGCGCCTGGGGTCCCACACTCACGCTGCTGTGTGATGGGCACCAACAGACCCTGCCCTGGTTTAGCCCTGCTCCTGTTCTTCATTCAGGCAGCTGAATCTAAGGTCATTGCCATATAATATGTCAAATAATTTTCTGAATCATTTCCTGAATAAGTTATTGGCATTCATTGTTATGGGTTAAGAAAGCGCAGGAGATCCTTCAAGGACACAGCATTAAAGTTTGCCCAGAATACTGAAAGTATTTCCATATCCTCATCCTTTTTTAAAAAAGAAAGTCAAAAGAGAAAACAAAAACAATACAACATGCTAAAGTGCAGCTTCTAACAAAAGTAAGTGCTTTTACCACCCTCGTGAAATCCTCTGCCATCATGTAGCATAATTACAACGTCAGCTAATTATTTTATCAGCGCTGTAAAAAATGCAGACAATTCTCTACCATCGGGCATACAGAGTCATAATTTAATGCCAAAAGTTAGAAGCGAAACCAAAATAAGACTATTTAGAGAACTCTATCAACTGCACTGAAGGAATTAAACCTTCCCCCCAGTCTTTTTACCCATTCTTCAGCAAAAACACCTTATAGCTTAAAAAAGCGTCATGTAACATGGCCAAATAGCCAAGCTCACTACAAGAGAAACCAAAGGGAGAAACGAGTTCTGTAGACAACCAATCTCCATTGAATGGGCCGAGTCCAATTAGATATTCAGTGCCAGTTTCCTTTTTGCACCTCATGGACAGAGGAGATGGCTCAGATGGAAACCAGACACGATCTATAAGGTGGCTATTGCCCAATAAAATACAGGCTCCTATAGAGATGCATGAAGCATGGAACTGTGCGCTCCATGAAAGCAGCACTTGGGTAGATGCTCCTGTTCGACATCAAGGGGCCTTGAGAAGAAAGCAACACAAGTGAACATTGCAAAGCCACTGAGAGAGAGCCAGTAATACCTACTAGCTTTGTTCAAACAAATCTCCTTGAGTTATTGGAAATATACTCACTGGCAGGAAAAACGGAAAAGGCCATAAAGACTCAAATTCAACACAACCTTCCACCCAGGCTTAATTGTGAGAGTTTTCATCGATGCCCCAGTGTTACTGAAGCTCAGACAGAAAAATGGAATTTTCAGCTCTACATTTGTGATTGTTAGTGTTTGGAGAAAAACAAGACAATAGATTTTTGCTGGGGAAGCCACTAGGTTCAGGTCTCCTGATAAGAATTGTATTTTGTATGTACAACGCATCTTAGTTCAGATGTTTGTGTCAAGAAAAAAAAACTTGTTTTCCGACCAACTGTGGGGTTCCCAAAGAGTTATTTGAAAAATAGGGATTTGACTTGTAAAGTGGTATGGAAAAATATATATATATATTATCAGTGAATGAAAACAGGAAAAGTCTGGAATTCCACTATGACACTTTTACAGTCATTCAAACTACAGCTACGCTGATTAATATTTATGATAAGATCATCTGTCCCTTCCAAAACAGTATATTTCCTAATAATTCCAGAAGACAACATGTAGATACCATATGGTCCCATGAACATCTGCAGCCCATAGCCATCTCTGTCAGAAGCACAAAATGTCACTATGAGATTGCCCAGGAGTTTCCATCTGATCTGCTGCCTCAGGGATTGAAAGAGCAATAACAATAAAGGGAACCGTGAGTGTTGTTTAATGTTTTCCAATGGATTGTGCACATTAGAAACAGTAATTAATGATTTGGTTTATAATGCTTCAGGGAGTTGCTGTCCAACAAAATAATGTAAGTAATTTAAATTTGCAATAAAGTTTAAGTGTGCAGGCATTTCATGGCACCGTACAGCACTGATTTGCCAGAGGAAAAACACACAGTTATTGCAGCCACATCCAGATAGCCCACAGAGAAAGCCATATCAACCCCTTAAGTGATTTGATTACACTCTCTTACTGTGCAACAGCCCTCAAAGGCACATTCAAACCCAAATACACCTCACTAAAAGACCACAGGAGCAAAAAGCCAGAAGAGGAATTATAGAACTCTTTAGTCTTTTAAGACATAACTGCAGCCCTCTCCTCCAACATACATCTCCCAACACTTGCAATTATCATTATTATTCTATTTCAAAAAATGCCTCTATCACTTAACCCACAGCCCTGTAAGAAACTAAAAATCAGACCCATGAAATAACCTATATAAGGAATTGCCTCCTTCACCCAAACTTCCTCCTGCCTTTTTCTAAATACTTCAGAGCTGCAAGTAGAAATTTCCAGTTAGTACCTCTCTGTCTGCAGCCACAAAACTCTTACTGTTGCCCTCCTAAGGGCAGCACAGGGTCTGGGCTGGAACACTTTTTCATGATCTCAAGCTTTTCACTGCCAAAGGGATGCTGTGAAGTTTGGCTGTAAACATGAAACGATTTAAAATACCCTATCCAAACACAAAACACAGGTACTTCACCTCAACATCTCAAACTGGTTTGTGTCATTTTGCCTTTCACATTCCTACTCCACATTCTTGTTGCTCTTCTTTTCCAGTGCTTTTCTGCTGACCTGACCAGGAAAGTCCTTTAAAACAGCTGTTTAGAAGCCAGTAGGCATGATCTGAAGTATTTTCAAAGGAAACTAAATATATTTTAGTCATGTATAAGAATTTTACTGAAATATGTTTCTGCAAGCTCGGTCAAATTATTTTTAAATGGCAGGTAAATATTAATTATATATTTAATGAAAAAATAAGAGTTTAAATGAAAAGTTTGGAACTCCTGCAGTAAATTCTTAAGCACCTTGAATGGGCAGGTATTTGTCAACACCATCAGAGGTGACATACTCAGACCCACTTTCTTCTGATAGTACACCAATATCTCTGAATAAAATTACCCTTGCATCTCTAAAAGCTGACAAAGATGTACTGATGGATTAAAAACACACTAAATATTTCTCTCTCAAAGTAATTAACAGGGAAGTTATTCTTCCCAGCATACCTCACCTGCAGCAAAAGAGCTTTCATCTGGCTCAGGTTTTTTAGAAGCATCCTCATAATCCTGCAATGTAAAGTCATTCCCGTATTTCATGTGTTACTTCTCCTGTCTCCAGCAATTTCCTCAAAGTCAATTCATCGAGCTGCACTATTTCAGTGATAGTCATCTGGGCAACTGCACTTATATGCCAAGAGGCACCACATCCTTCTCTAGGGTCTTGTCCCCACAATGTCCACACGTGCATCATCATTCTCTTCAACAGCTGCAGGCAAGACATGGCCACACTCCCCTGACAGGAACATCTGCCCCATGAAAAAGGTAACGTCATTCCACAACCCAAATGCAAAAAGATACATAATTGGAAAACACTGCTGACAGAAACAAAACTACTCTTGCATTGTCCTCTATGGCAAACAGCATTAAAAGAGAACGACCACTTCTTCCGCAGTGCATCCCCCTGGAGCAGGAACGCTTTTCATTGCCATATTTAATGGCTGATCTTGGGAGCTGGAGTGAAAACAAGCAAACAAATTACTCTAATTTTTGACATTTCTGAAAAATTAATATAATTGAGTGTAACGCATAAATTAGGACCCTGAACACAGACTGAAATTCACTTTGCTCATGTCCCGTGTTCCAATGACTTGCATCCTGCTCCAGAACAGCCAAAGCTGAGCTGCAGCCAAAGCAGAGCTGCAGCCGTGCACGTACCTGCAGTCACCCTCACTCAGCTCTCAGCTTTCTGCTGTGTTGGGCATCAAGTTATTAGCCTGATCCAACACATTTTACAATTCAAGTCCTACTAGGAAAGCAGGATCTATCCCAACTTCAAATAAGTCGAAGGGAGCTTTTCTACTTGTGTAAGCAGGATGACAACTCTGCCAACATGAACACTATTGAGATTGTCAGTCTATTTCACACCACAGAAACTCAGACATATGTCAGCAGAACATAACTATTATTATATACAATAGGCACCTATGGACTGGAGATCAAGAATGTTGAAACTTTTAAAGCACAAGGAAGTTTAGCCAATAAAAATCCTGTGTTAGTGAGACAGAACTGGCATAAGGACAACCTTGTTACAACAACGTGCAAAAGGATCATTAGTGCCTTAGTTCTAGTTTTTAAAAGTGTCCACTGCAGGAGCTGGGGGCAGGATTTGCTCTGTCTTGGTCCTTGAGAATCACTTGCCTCAAACCAAGAAACACACTAGTCCCTGGAGATTGCTCTTGTAGAGCACAGAGGAAGCACCTATCTGTGTTATCCCTTACATTCAGCATCTTCTTTCTGAATTTGGATTAGCAAACCAGAGCACAGGGGCTTGCCACGAATGCAACAGACAGACAGTTAAACTCTGCTGCCTCGCATGTATCTTGCTCTGCCTATAAATCTGATGTTGTAGGAGATGTGTTTCTGTATACTTGTTGCAAACCACTGCAGAAGATCCTGTTTCTTTCTTGTGTCAGTGAATAATCGTGAACATCCGTCAAAAATTAAATAGTATGGGAGCTAATCAGGCATTACTATCATTCAGATAGTAGCAATTCATGCCTGTTCCATAAAAATCTATGCTTTATAAAGTATGTATAGTTTTGTGCTTTATGTCTGCAGCCAATATGCACATGAATTATTAATGTGCTATAAAATCAGTATATTTTGGGGGGAAAAATGAACTACCTAAAGCATTTTCATATAAATGACTGCAATTTAACTTTCAAAAACATTTCATTTTTCAACACTCTGCTCACTTCAAATTGAAGTCTGTACATCAGATTTGGCCAAGCATGTCACAAGAAACCTAACACTTATAAATGATTAACCCATGAAGATCCAGCCTGGATTAAACATAAAAGTAGCACCCACACAAAACCAGGCATATAGCACCCACCCTCCTGAGTTTTTAACAAGTTTTTGCATGGAAGCCAATTCCCATAATGCTCAGATGGTCTGTTTAGCACTAGTACATCACTGCTCTTCCACACCGCTGCTCTAAGCTGAGCACTAGGAAAACCATCCAAACCCAATGTCTGGCCCATCGCCCATGTGCTCTCACCATGGGAAGGCAAGGGTGGCTTAACTGGGCTGGCAAGTCCAAGTCCCTCCGTTCTCTCACACTCAGCTCCCAGCACCAAACAGCTTAACTTGATTTGGAGGAAATGATTTGAGCATCTAAAAAGCATCCTTACATTCTTGAGAGACTACCGTAGATGACATGTTCTTCTTCCAGCCCTCTTTATGTCCATCCCGGTCCAGCAACCCCACAAATCTCTGAGGAAGAGGAATCTGATCTTTGATTAAAAAAGAAGCCCAAAATTATCAGCATCGTTAAAGACTACTGTGCATGTAATAGGAAGACTTGTTGGATACTAGGTGAACTAGTTATCTTTCTTGCCTTGCTTCCTTCAGCTGAAGACTGGACTGAGTATCACAAATGGCTATCAAGAAAGCAAGCACAATAAATTATTGCAGATTCCGCTATAGAGAAGTAAAGAAAACAGATTAAACTAACCGGATTCAAAATTCACACACCAAACTTGCAGGTGAATGCTCTATTTCAAAATGGAAGTAAATCAAACCTGATGTAAAACTATGTCTGCAACAGCAGAAGCTGGACTGTCTAACCTTGGAGGTTCTTCAAAGAAATCACTTCAGACAGAAGGTGCAACAGTGCTCCAAATACCTCCACTTCACTCAGGATTTCCTGCAGATTCTTCTGCTCAGTTCCCATAACAGGCTTCCTCAATTAGCAATCTGTTATTCCCAAGATCCAAAGATGAATCACACATCTGGACACAGCTGCGTCAGATGGAAGCATCCTCTTTCACGTCTTTAAAACACTCCTCAGGTAGATGAAATGTGCAACACTACTTAGGCGAGAATTTATTTCAAGCAGGTTCCTGCCACCAGAACTAGTATTCAACAGGTAGGAACCACTTCAGCTTCTACAACGCAGATGGTTGTGGAAATAAAAAACCGAGGAAAACTCAGTTTGAAAGTCTAGTTGTTAGAAAATTCATTGAATGCAATTTAGTGGTTAAAAAACTACATATTATGTACACTTCAAGAGATGATTCAGTAATAACGGTGATATAAAAGTTTTATACACAGCTTTAGCTGTCAGAAGAGCTCCTACATTACAAGATCAATGTTCAGAGGAATTTTCAGCAGATAAAGTAACGCTTCTATCTATAAGGAAAGCTTCGTCCAGTTTAACTAGCTCGGCTTACAGCTCTCACTGTATTTCTTTTCTGCCTTCTAGCCTTCAGCATAGAACTATGTATGTAAGTGATCTTTCCTTAAACCCAAAACCATTACTGTTTTAAAAAAGTGAAGCCTCTATCTGCATAAGCTTCTAAAGCATTTAAGCTTTTTGTTTCCCAAGAACAACATACATGCAAAGTAAAGCCATGAATTTAGAAGATTAAACAAAGTCAGAGAAACTGAGATTCTGTGATTAAAAATAAGCAAAGCTATCAGTCTTCACTCTGATTTTTAAACGTTAAATCAAAAAACCATAAAATGTGGGCTGCTTCTGACTGTTTACAGCCCAATACAGAATATTGCACCAACGTGAACTGTAATTCATTCCTTATCAGAAAAAGAAACCCCCACAACAGTCAGTAAGCACCCTGTTTGTGCAGAAAATAAAGTATTACCAAGTCAGAAGAACTACTTTCAGATGTTGGAGAAAATACATTTTCTGTCTGCACATTCTCTTTTTTCTACACATTCAAATAATATTTTTATTTTGCTATTTGGGCTTCAGAGCCATCAGGGCAGGGATCATTTCACATGTATACACAGTGGTCAGTACAACTGAACCTTATTCAATCAAGGTTGTACTCAAAAATGCTACGCAACTTATCGTATACAAAATAGACGACTTTTTTCCAGAAATTAAAAAAAAAAAAAAAAAAAAAAGGAGGAAAATCCGCTATTGCAATTCCCCTGCTCAGGAAAGAGGAAAAGAGAAAAAAAAAAAAAGAGGCCTTTGTGGGGACAAAAGAGGAGTCCTGTGAACATTTCCTCACAGAGAAAGCTGTGGTCTAATTCACTGCTGCACAGCTGGGCAGAGCAGGAGCCAAGGCTGCCTGTACTCCCGGCAAAGGGCTGGTGATCATTCTTCTGATCTTCAAAGAGTGACAAATCTGTAGATTCCCACTTGAAAAGGAAACGAACTGTTCTAAGGAGCAGCTGCTAAGCCACAGGTATGGGAACACTTCGATTTCTGCAGGTGAGAAATGGAGAAATCAACATTGTTAGAGTGAAATAACCTTGTGGCTCACCAGCAAACCAAGAAGGCTGAGATGCTTCTGACCAAGGCTTGAAGGACTGTGGAACACCATCTGCTGAGGAGAGGCCAGTTCAGCCAAAAGGGGTGTCCTGAAAGCAACCAAAAGTCCCACAGCCACAAGGGAGCTCAAAGTCCATTTCCTTCCAGCTTCATATGTCAAGTTAAATGGCCCTTTTTGAATGCTTTGATACTTCTAAAATCTGCTATCTTATCAACGGAGCTTCCTCCTCTCAACTGTCAGACATGAACTTCTCAAGGGAACTTGCACTTTTGACTGCAAATCGGCTCTTCAGTTCTGCTAAGGAGCCATGGGGATCCACACTGCCTTCCTACATGTAGCAGTGCAAAAATAAGTGCTCTTGCTGCTCGCAGCATGGATTTGGAGAGGGCTTCATGATGGGTCAGCGACGCAATTCAATCCAAGTAGATAACTCCTCCTTCCCACAGGAAAATAAAATCGGGTGCAGAATGCCAGCAGCTCCAGCGCACGCCTCTAACTCTGAACCGAGGCCACTGGAGAAGCATCTGCCTGCGCACAGAGGCAGCAGAGGGCACCCAGCAGCTCCCTGGGAGACAGGGGATGCTGCAACGGATGTGTTACCAATTTGGAATTTTGCTTTGGGTGACATTAACAATGCGCATGGCGTGCTTGGTCAGCCCCAGTGAGCTGAGTTTCATTTCATGAAATTATTTCTCATTTTAATTGAACGCAGCAGCCTATGATCAATAAAGGGAAGTGTTATCTTCACCGCTGATCACTAATTCACAAAGATGCCGGCCTTCTACCAATAACACCAAGGGGCGGGTTTGTCTGATTGTTTTTAATGTATGCTAAAAAATGGAAATTGAACAAAGCTCTTTCTCCATACCTTGAAATAAGCTATTAGATGACTTCCACTCGTATCTCTGCATCATTGTACATCCCAATCTATTTCAAGATCCTGTAACTGTGTAAGAAGTTTCCAGAGAAAACGGCTCCCCTTGACACATGGGATCAAAAGTGTGATATGACATACATAACTCTGTATTAAAGCTTCATCCAACAATCTCCGAGTTTGATTCAGAACACAAAGTTTGATGGGATTTAGACTGCAATATCAAATTGTCATTCTAGCAGAGGGTAAACGCAGTTGCAGATACCTAGTATGAAAGCAAAGAGCACTGGAGTCAGAGGTGCAAAGCACTGAACTGGTAATAGCTCCATTCTGCCAGTTTCAACATTAAAAGAAAAGAAATTAAAGAGTGACAATGCTAGCTTTATATCCAGTCCAGCATAACATGATTTAACAAACTTGGTCAGAAGAAACATTATCGGCTGCTTTGAATAGTCCCTCAGACATAATATACCCATACCTAATGTAGACAAAGTACTACTGAGTGAACTGCTATTGCAAAAATACAATAATAATAGCAGAATTACAGTTTTAGAAAAGCAAAATAAAGCGCTAACAACTAACTCTGCTAGATGAGGATTCCTAGGCACAATGCACAGAAGACTCGGGACACGATGAAACTGTCCAGCAGTATCCAAGTGAACTTGTAACCGGCTCCCTCCAGCTCCTGCAGCACAGCGCCAGTGTGGCTGCTGTGGCACAGAGTTCAGTGCTGCCACCGAGCCCAAGCAAAGAGCAGACACGTGCAGGACTGACACACAGTGAATCTTGTATTCATGGGGATTGGATTTCACACGCACCACTCTCACGGATCGCTTAAGTATGTTTTCTCTCAGATATCCTCCCTTAGGGGCTCTTCGTCTTGTGTGTGGATCAGAGAAAGTTCTCTAAATGCATTTGAGACGTATTGATTAGAAAAGTATTTACAAATACAGGACCAAAGCCAACTGGAAACAAAATCAAAAGTTTTCAGTGAGCACTGGATTTAGCTAGTCCTTGTCAACAATAACATTTTCTATCCCTTTTTCCTCATTTGCTATAAATTTCGATTCATGGCTGTATCCTGTAAATGGAAATATTTGGAATTAAGAAGATGAAATAAAATACCATCTTTTAAATATGCAAGATTGAGTTTACAGCTTTTTTTTTTCCATTGGCATCTTGTCAACATAAAATAAAAAAGCTCAGAAAATCTAAATGAGAAAAGCCTCACATACTTTATGAGTGAAGAATTTCCATGGCAATACTGCTTTGAAGCTAAATGGTTTTATTTATAGACAAAGCAGTTCTCATAGTTCATTTGCATTTTTTCCGGATTACCACAACCATGTATGATCAGTTATTAAGATCTACAGATATTATCTGTGCAGTGCCAGCAATTCACTTAAATATTTAAAATCAGAAACGATAAATAAAGTGCTTATGCAACTTGCCATACTCACAACGGGCTGCAAGGGAATGGAGTCATCTCCAGAGCAGAGTACAGCACTGTACAGTAGTACAGAACGAGCCAATATGGTCACTGTGTAGAAATAATGTAATAGAAATGTTGAGAGCGACATGAATGGGGAGTGAAAGGGAGACATGGGTGTGGAAGCATCAGAAGGAACAGCAGAAGGAGGAATAGGGGGGTGGGTGCTCACAGCAGGTCATGATCAAACGAATCTGCAGTCAACATCTCAGAGACTCCAGATGAGAAAAATGAAGGACACTGAACTAGAGACTGAATCCATTAGGAGGTGGTGGTGGGAAGAGCCAAGACAACAACCAGATAAGCAAATCCTAATGATGGAGAGAAGCAAGACACAACACAGACAAAAGGATCGCAATTGCTGTGAGCTCCTAAAGGGTACAACAGGCACATGCAGAGCCAGCACATACTCAGCCAAGCCTGGAAGGATGCAGGATACATCACAAGAACTAGATACTCGCAGTATCTTGTCTCCTGCTTTGTGTCCAGGAATCCTGGCCAAGGCACATGGGACACCTTGGTGCTGGATGCTGGCCTGCCCACTTGGACACAGGCATCTTGGTGCTTAACAAGAGTGGGAGCGAGCCAGTATTTGTTTTAAAATACAATCACCTTCTCCCGTTTATAATTATAACATTATTGTAACATTAATTGCTATACCTTCCCTTAGAGAACTATAAAAGGCAGTTTCAGCTGTTGTCTTCAACCTTGCTATGGGGTAGGGAGGAAGGAAAGAAGAGTCCACAAAGTACTTCCTCCCATCGAAAACAAAAGCAATAAAGATGTGGAAATCTAACAAGAAATGTGCTTTCAGTATTTGTTTCTTGGCAGAACCACTGTCAGTTGCTCTAGCAGAGGCAGAGAACACAAAGTATTTTATTTGCAGAAACCTGTAATTTAGCTCAGATATTTGAGAGATGCCTGCAGCTTTGCAAGAAAGTTCTCTGCTAGTACTCCTAATAAATATTTACACATAGTTAATCTCTCATCAAGATAACTCTGTCACTGAAGCACACAAATAGGTGATTTTTTAAAGGAGCACTATGCCCAAAAAAATAGAGAAGGCTCAAGAATAAAAGGCCTCTGCTTCCACCGAGCTGGGCCACAGACCAGGCCACCCGGGAGCAGTCAACGTACAGCACGCTCCAGCCTTTATTTCATACAAACCAGGATGGAAAGGCAATTATCACCAGGAGTACATCCTCCAAACAGGACTCACCAGTAAGGACACAGCTACACCCTCCGAGGTACAAATGGTACAGGTAGCATCAAGTAAACCGGGATGCCCGATAGAGCAGCCCAGTGCCACCCAGAGCCACCAGTGCAGGCCCCACTGCCGGCTCAGCGAGCGCCAGGGCAGCTGCTCTCAGTGACCAGGCAGGCATACCCAGCAATGCGAACTTCTCTTTGCTTGCTGCAGTCCCCTGGCCAGCAAAGGCTGGAGTCAGGCAAGTGCAAAGTTGACATTTTGCCCCAGTCAGCCAGCAGCACAGCTGGCTGACTGCTCTGCAAACAATGCAGAAAACCAAGAAAAATTATTGAGCAATCTCTTGTTTGCTACCAGCATAGATACCACTTCTGACAATTCCTGGTTCAGTCCCTCCTCTTTTACAGGAACCATAAGACACTTCCACCTTCTGCTTATACAGTTTAAAACCAGGGCTGCCTTGTATTTGCCATGAAGAAGAGGCAACAGAGTAAGAATAATAGTAATATTCTAGGTATCACACCAACAGAGTAGCCTAGTGGCAGGGTGGGTAGCTCCACTCAAATCAGAACACACAAATCCCATTTTCTTCTTCCCTCCAATACACAATTCCTTCCAGTCTGTGGGGTTTTCACCCTTGATTTGTTGATGGAGGCAAGGTTGCTGCTATTGACCTAGTGAGATCAATGACTCTCCCACTGGTATTAGACAACTCTTGATGGACACAACAAACATACCCACCTTTCTTAAAGCCAGCAAAAGGGACCATTCAGGGTATTTGACCCTGTTGACTGTATTTAAAGTAGTATCCAAGAACCAAAGAGCTGCTTTCAGACTCGCCAGCTCATATAACCAAAGACTAAGTGAAAATCATCAACTGTAGAAATCTTACAAGAATTTAATACACACCATAGTGCCATCCAAAATCTCATGAATACAACACATACTCTTCAGCTCCAATAACCATATTACTGGAAATAGATTTTGCACAATCCTCCTTCAAACAGCCATTTAAAACCCAGGCTTAAAGGAGATTATGCTGTTTTCTGATTTAAGCTGAAAGAGAAGCTCGTTCCAGTCATCTGGGGGCTCCAGAGGCAAAAACTCATCTGCCAAATTCCCTCTTTATCCTAGTACAATGTACAGCATCTAAATTGTGATGATAATCTTGAAGCAAAATTACTTTCCTTTCAAAGATAATGTTTAAATCAGTTTCTGAGGCTTTTCAGGCTTTTCTAGGGATTGTTTCAACTTTGGTCTAACAGTGATATGATGTTGCCTGATCTGCTTGATCTATGAAAAGCGATTTACTTCAGTATCCGTACAGATAACCCTTCTGGAAACCTTCATCTTCTACCCAAAACACAGAGGCCAGTCAGCTTCTTACAGGTACAAGCTGCAGACAAGGGAAAAACTGAAAGCACAGTCTAATGAGGTATTGCCGTAGGACATAAATTCAGCGTTTATCTCCAGTTCTGCTGCCCACTCCATGCCTTTCCCTGGTCTCAGCTACCCCCTCACTTGCAGAGAATTGGCGGGGCCCACGCACGGCTGCTCCCTGGGAAACATTTTGGTACTTATGCAGCTATTGTGGTCCAGTTGCTGCCATTTGCTCCAGAAAAGCTGAGAAAAAAGCCATGTTCCTGTGTAGCAGCAGTGGCCAAGTCAGCTGGAGCCACCCTGGTCGTGCCTCTACAAGTGCCAGCCCAATGGCACAGGCCACAGACTTGTTTTCTGCATCACACCCTCTCTATCAATCAGAGAGACAAACCCTTTTGCTTCCAGGCAAGTTAAGGTAGCTCCACATGGTTGAGTATGGCAGAACCCATGTCTCACACAGGTTCTAATCACGCTAGTGTCACAGGAAGGAAATGTGACAAATCCCATATGAATCTCCAGGTCTGATGAACACCAAGAGCTGTTCGGACAGACTAAAGTAGGAACTACAGCCTGTGTTGCTCCTCACACCACTTCTTTCCAATTTCCTTTATTTTTTTTTGCTATTTTATACTGTGAAAATGAAAAAGCTAAAGAGAGGTTGTACGGTGGATCTTAACAAGTTCACTTATCCAGAATTTCAGACACCGTACTCCTTTCAGACACTGCCATACCAACTGGGGTCTCCACTGACACACATCATTTTTCTTCCTGTTATCACAGTTGGGATACTAGCATTTCCAATCTCTAACCTCTGTTTCTCACAATTATTAACACTTGATGAAAAGGCAACAAGAATGTATAGTACACTACATGAGAAATTAAAAGGCAACGCAGAGGAAAACTGCTAATGGTTAAATGCATCATTATGCCCAGCAGTATTACACAATTAACAAATTTAATCATTTAACACTAACACTTCAAACTTCCATTAAATGTGTAATTTCATATATGAAATAATTATTCATTTATCAATAGGAGATGACTCTACTTCAGCACAAAAGTAAGAAATACAATTAGATGCAGCAGGGCAGAACAAATTTCTGGTAGTAAGATGGGATGGAGCTGTGTGTGCAACTCTTCTATAAGGCCCTGCCGTCAAGCTCATAATTCTCATAGGACAAGGCCTCTAAGTATCTTGGGTCATTAGCAAAATTACATAGCTAATGAAGGGCAAATTAATGGAGCTCTGGAACATTTTATAAGCCTGTAAGAACAGCTACTTGTTATACATCACTAAGAAATAATTGCAGCAGAGTCAATCTCATGAACTCATTAAGTTCTAACAATAGAAACCGGGCAAGCTGTTCCCCATGGAACATCTCCTCTGGCTGTGTGGCTTTTATGTCCCCAGGCTCAGTAGGTGACTGGAAGAGGGGGTTAGGAAGATGAGATTTCAGGTTTACAATACAGTCCCCACTGTTGAGGGCAGGGAATCTGAGAAGCCCAAGTCACCTGCCTTAGGGCAAACCACATCTGGAGCCTGTCAAAGAACTCCACACAAATACGGAATGAGATCTCAGGAAATCAATCATTTTCCTGCAGAGAACGTGCAGGAGAAATCTCGAGGGGACAACATCAATACAGGAGAAATAACGTGAGATACTTAAGAGGCTTTGATATATTCCCCACTAGGTCCGTGTCCGAAGGCTGGTTACAGTGAAGGTCTGCGACACACAGGCGGGTGACTGAAATACAGTGTTCACTTCATTTCAACCTGCATTCAAGAGTAGGTACTCTTGAGGCGTATTCATTCAGAAGAGGCACTGCACGTCTCAGCAATAAGGCACTTGGGTAGGAAGAGCAGCACATCTTAAATCAGGATGAGTTTTTGCAACACCAAAGGAGCTCTGTAATTGGTTCGAAAATTAGTGTTTTCAGTATCACTTCACAAAGCAACATACAAGTAGCTGAAAGAGAAAAGAAGCTGAAGACAGAACCTCCATATAAAGGTTTTAACAAGTTACGTAGTTTTGTTGGATTTCTCCACACGCCCCAGCCTGTTTCAGTACAGCTCATCTAGAGGAGACCCCATTTCCCACAGAGTTCTTGGCTGAGTTGGTGGTATTCACCACCCAGGTTAGAATTTTTGTGATTTAAAACTCACTTAAGCACCTAAAAAAGCAGATCTTCATCTGACATACTCCACTGTGAGCACATTGTAGAGAATAGTAAAAGCAGAGTGAGTTACTCAAAGTCCTGCGGCATTGCTTTGAACTCAGAATGAAAGCCAACGCCTTGAAAGGCAACCCGCCAAATATGACCCAAAATGTGTTTGGATTAGAGCTGTACTGCAGAATAAATATAACCACCAAACTCAAACTTTCTACAATATTTGGCTTTTCTCATTGCCCTAACATCCAAGCTCCATCCTCCTATCACCACAAACACCTGGTCAAGGCAGCCTCACAAACAAAAAACAAAATATCTTCTCAGTTAAGTATTTTTAGTGATTTTCTGCAAAGGTTTTCACATGTGGCCCCTACAAATGTATTTCTCCAAGTATCCTCTATTAAACCTAGTGATTCTCAGAAACGTATGCCCTCAAATAACATGAGTAGTCAGGAATTAATTACTTTCCTTTAAAAAAAAAAAAACCAAAAACAAAAACAAAAAAGGCAAACCAAAACCACTAGACACTGCTACTGACAACAGCCTGGTAAATATATCACTCTTAGGGACACTTCATATTTTGAAAGAAGTACAGACTGTTAGTACAAAACATTGAAGTGATGCTATAGCTGATCCAAACTTCTCCTAGCTTTGAGGTGCAGCAATATTTCTAAAGGGGAAAAAAAAAGAAAAGTTATTAATTTATGCCATTCGATCTAGGAGGAGTTTAGAACAAACTGCTAGCTTGCATGGCCTCCTCAGGTCCCAAAACTGATACTTATGGATACTGGAAAAAGTGCATTTCACATTCACTGCCTTGTGACACCCCAGTGAAACTGCAGGAGACTGGCAAGTGATCAATAAAGTTGGAAAAAAAAAAAACAAACCTCAGGTGAGACAGCCAGTCTTAAGATTTTCAAGAAAAACAAGAGCATACAGGACAAGCATGTAACATAACATGTATGTTAAAAACAGCACTTTCCAACTAGACTAGATCTAAAGGTCTCAAAGGCCCCTGTGGGAATTCCCTGAAGAAAAATGTAAGAAATTTTAACTGGAAGGTGAGGAATCTTTTGTTTTCTCCATATATGTCAACTGGTTCACATATATCTATTGAAATCTCAGGCATGTAGCTTAATAGCCCTTTTAAAAAAGACTAACAACACAATAGTGAATTTATTCTGCAATCCACATCAATGGCTGATCTCCAGAGCTCCCAGCTTCAACAGCTCCCTGTGGCAATAAGTTTCATAGTCTAATTTAATACTATGTTGTCTTTACTAATTTCATTAAAGCTCCTTGTTGAGTTAATATCAAAACTGCCGCCTCCTGCTCTCAGCACTCCTCCTGAATCTCATGCAGTTTTTAAACGTTAGACATTACATAGTTTCATCTTAACCACCTAATGAACTGTAAAGGACTCCTATATAAAACAGCCCTTTGCGACTAAGGAAAGACTCCATAGGACCATAAAGCAAGAGCCATGGAAAATAATGATTCATTTTTCAGCCTCCAGGAACATTGATGGTTTCACTGCAGTCCACAGAGGAGCCATACACGCTGCTTTGCTGAATTCCTGACTGACTCTGCAGTCACATATATCACACGGGGCAAAGGTGAACTCCAGCAACATCACTGGATGCCTTTGCTTGGCACACTTATTTCCAATTGCAACTCAATTTGGTTTCTACCAGCCCATGTTTTCACATTGCATTGTACTTTTTTAGTTGCAATTGAGACTAGTGCTTTTCACATACCATGACAAAGAGTAACTGAGAATAAATGAACAATTTTCTTGCTGGGCCAGTATCAGTACATCTCAATTCAGTTTGGACTTATAACATTTCTAATAGAATTGAGCAGTGCAAGATCTGTTACTCATATAGTGTAGTAAGAAGGTCAGTGTCTGGTGAGTAGGTTTTATGTTCTTTCTCTAAAGCATATATCACATTGGGAATGTCTTACTCCATTTCTCCTGGCCCCATTATGTGCTGGCTGCTTTTGTTCCTGCACAAGCATTATAGAAACACAACAGATATATGTTAGCCAGATGTTAGGTCCATGAGCTATTTCCAAGGTTTGCAATGCTATCCATGGTATGTAGCACTCTGTCACTTCGAAGGATGACTTGGTGAATAGAGGCACTGGAGAACGGTCTCTGTTCCTGGTGCAACCAGAGTGTAGGTGACCACTCAAGTTATTAACCTGGACCAGGTTCTTTAAAAAGGTGCAAGGATTGTTTCTTATCATGTGTTCTCTGATAAGAGGAAATACATATGACACAACCTCGAGCATCAACCCCGAAGAACAAATTTCAGTGCCTGGTCCCTCTGCATAAAGCATGGAGAGCTGCAGGCTGCTCCAGGGGGCAATCTGATTTTCACTAGACAATGGTTACTTTATCACTGTGTCCATACATCACATTTCTTCAAATGAACAGTCAGATTTTCAGGGAGACTTAATTACAAATTGAAATCTGCTTTTTATAAATACAGACAGTGCAAGATAAAGTTAAATTAGCTGTTTTGTTGAACACTTACGCTAGAAAATAATACTTTTTCAGAAATATATTAAGAGAAGATCATAATCAAAGCTGAATTAATTTAAAATATGAATGCCACTTTTCACACATCAAGTATTAATCTATTAGTAGTTCCTGTGAAATCAATTGCGGTCCTTGAAAGGTGTAACAATACTCTGCAGAAGTGGGGAAAGTATAGCTGGATCCTTTCAAACGGAGTACATATTTGTGAAGAGTATTTTATCCCACTTCATGGTTATACTAAACTACACGATTAGTAAGAGACTCAACAGGAGATTTTTTTCCCCCCTCAGCTGCAGGATATTGAAGAACTTTCAAATATATTCAAATGTAAATATAAGATCCAATCCCATCAATAAAAATCCAAATCTACCACTGATTGTACAAAGTGTTTGGTACACACACTGACGTCTCAGCAGTATTCCCTTTTCCAGATTGCAGCAGCTACTGCAAACACAATTAGCAGACTCTAATTTCATTGCACAAACACTGTAGTAAAAAAATCTAACAAAGCCTGCTGGAACACGCTTGTTAAAAACAGCCTCTGAATGCCCCAGAGCACCCAGGCTGAAGGTACTGCGAGTTCTGTGCTTCCAGCATCACCTGTCTCACCTCTATATGCCTTAAAAAGTTCATGGCTTCTGCATTTTGTCTGTTATTTTCAATCCCTGAGGATGGCATTCCTAAAAAGAAGACATAATCAGTGAAGCAGAATTCTAACCCAATATAAATCGAAATAAGTCAATCCAGATCAGCCGAGAACACAGTTAGGAAGTCCAAACCTTCTTCCTGGTGGAGTTTCATTCCCTCTGCAGAAGGAACCCCAGCGGCACAGATATGCCAAAGGCACATGAGAAGAAACCCTCTACAACTCTAAATCTCTGCAAGCCCCCTGCAAAGCTACCAGCAAACAAGCAGAGGCAGCTGCCCTCCAAAACTAGGCCTACATGATCATTATGAAAGCCCCAGTCCAACAAGATGAAACACTTCCCCATATATTTTTCATTACATCATGATCTTTGAAGCCCTTTTAAAAGTCCACCCAGCCCTCACTGCAGCTTTCTGTAAAGAACGCTTGGAAGAACCCCAAATTTAAGGAAACTATAGCTAAAAAAAAAAAAACACCACACCACAAAAAAAAGTACTAACGAGCTGAAGATCACCGAGAAGCTTATTTCAAGACTGGGAGTAGAACTGGCAGATCCTGATGACGAGCAGTGTCAAACAACCCTCTGTATCAGAAGCTATTCTGACCTGAGGAGAGCAGTCGCATGAAGGTGCATTTACAGACTTGGGCTCCCCCCGGCTCTGTCTCAACCATCCCTTCAGGTAAAGTGTATCTTTCAGACAGGAGAACCAAGCTCTCCAGGGAAAAAACCCAAACAAAACCACATCCAGTTTTAATGCCTAGGACCATATAACAAGCACAAAGTCCATAGCTGTAAGGCAAGCTCTACTTTCAGGGACTGTTTCCCTGATTCGAAAGCAAGGTGGACTGGGGAGATACCTGCTTATGCACATCTGCACAGCACAGTCATTCCATGGACCATGATCTGCACACTCAAAACCCAGCAAAGCAACTGGGCTTTTGGGGGGGAAAAAAAAAAAGTTTCAAAAATACAGAGATAGGCTTGGTTTTGAGACAGCGAGCTACAAAAGACTTTTTTCCAGTCCTGCCACAGAATTCCCACCTGAAACTGAGTAAGTTTCTTGTACTGCACGACACCTGCTATTTTAAAAATAAAAATCTCTGGTCTATAAAAAGCATGAAGGTTCCAAGGCAGGACACGATCTAAAATGTGTCCGTGGGCGTCACTCCTCCTCCCTGTGCCCCAGGTAACCAAGTAACCTCTAGCTTAGACTGCTTGGTATCATATGGTTATCCCCACTGGCAGTGCTCTGACTTGAGATAAGTAGTCATAATGTGTTCTTGTGATGTACGGGGTGTTCTGAATGGTCAGCAAAACACTATGCTGATATAAGGTTTTTCTAGAATAGCACTAGGTATTTAAATGCTGGTTCAGGAAATCTGAGCATACGTACAATTTTAGAAAGCAACTCTAAAAACAGTGCTTCCTTACCCAATGCATCTGTCAAGAGTTCCAGAGTTATTTTTTTGACAAGAATAAATTGGGGGGCCTATCTTCTGCTCCTGTCAATACCGTGCAAAGCTTTGGGAGAAAGTCAAATGTCACCTTCTGCTGAACAGTTTGCAAATGTGTGGTTCTGTCACAGCAGATATTAAGGGAATCACCCAGGATATCACAACAACTTAGTAAGCCATCTGGGAGAAAATGTAACTCACCGAGATGTGGCAGTAGCTTTCTGCAGAGTGGCTGTACTGTCACCACGGAATAGACGTGGTGCTTCCACTGGGCAGCCTGCTTCCATGGTGACCTGCTTCTATGGTGACCACGGACTACTATGATGCAGCAGCTGCAGCCACAACCTGACCCAGTCCCTGATTTGGGCCGCCTTTGCCCCTTGAAAAAAGCTCTGCTGTCTGCAGCAGTGACCAGATCTGGACTCAGCAGCTTGCTGTTTGCTTTTGGCAAACCTGCTCCTTCTCCTGTGCAGGACCTTTGGGAGTAACAACTTCAGATGGATTTCTTCCCTCCATGAAGCTTCTTCCCAGCTGGTACCACACCAGAGGCAGATTTAGGACATTAAGTAGCCTCCTCTGTTTCAGCAGTGAGACAGGGTAATTTAATGGGGGCTGGACTGTAGCCCAAGGCATCTAGTCATTTACATAGGATGGGCTCCCCCTATATAAATAGGAGCTTTTATATAGGCTCTGGCTACAGAAGCACGAGTCTCTAGGGTTGGCACCAAATGATTTAACTTCGCTCATTTGTGCACTATCTTAACTGTCCAGACACAAGATGGGGACAAAAACTGACATTCAACACGGGTGACTCAGACAAATATCACTAGAGTTCCCAAGGAGAGGCACACACAGAGCAAATAAATGGAGGAAATAAAAAAGAAAAAAAACCGAAAAGACCAGGAGCAGGCCTGTCTCCCTGTTCTGACATGGGAGCACCATCCATCTCGAGAAAGAGAGACGAGGCTCTTCGATCTCCCTGCCCCAGTTCTGAAAGTGCATCAGATCATTCCTGAGGTGGTTTTATTTATTTATTATCTCCTACCAGCAGTCTTCACCCCATGTAGCTGTGATGGTATCCGCAAAAATCACTGAGCTATACAGGAACCACAGCAGCAACAAGGAACCCCTTCAGGAGCCTTTCTTGTGGTGCTGTGTAAGTCAGTCCTGTCAGAAAGGTTAGAGACGTTCGCTCAAGGCACATCATTAGGTGCATTAGACCGGATTCAGCCTAAAATCCTGTGTGCGTAGGTAAGTGTACCTGCCTTGTTCCAGGACAAGCACTGGGATTTAGTAAACTCCACCTCGCCTAAATGAAAAGCAGCAAAATGTTTATCTGTGCTGAAACTGCTTGTTCAACCCTGCCAGCTGCAGCTGCTCGGGAAGTGTTGACTACGCTTGTGGGGACAGGCTGAGCAAGCGCTAATGAATGGAAGAAAAAAATGCTCTGGGAAATTCCCCATGTGCAAGCGTCTCGCTGCAGCTTGGAGCGGCTCTGCTCTTCAGCAGCCCAGCATCCCTGGCAAGCAGCCTCCTTCCCACTAGATCACTCCAAATACTCACCTGAGAGATGATTAAACCTACCTTTGCAGTTGCAGTATTCCCTGTCTCAAAGCCTGGCACCTACACAGTACCTGCTTCTCTTTTGTGTTGCAGTCATCTAATCTATTTTGCTATCTCTCTGTTGAGAGAACAACTCCAACAAAGAAGCCTTTTAGCCTGAATGCAGCAACTCAAAGAATTGCTGCAAATCACTGCACAGTCTTTACTTCCTCCTGTATGGTTATAAAGAGCCAGTTGGGCCCCTCAAAAATTCTTCTGTGTCTTGTATTAAAACACAATAAAATATTAATGTATCCTGATCATCAATTTATAAATAAGAGAAATCTCTTCAAAGTATGTCATGTCAGGGGCAAGAGAGTCAGGCCCACTGTTTGCTGTTCTGTACAGAATCGAGGGTGTCTAACTGTGGATAAGGTACATATTGTCACCTACACTGGCTTATTTGGTCTTTCTGCAGCACTTAACTCTGGCTGAACCGGTAAGAAATAGCAGTGAAAGTATTTCTGAATGCAGGGAAAATAGAGAGAAAAGGATCGACACTGTAAACAAGGTAAGAGGGTTCAAATATGCAGCTTTTCTGACGAATGCCAGTTCTGTTCCAAGGGCAGGTAAGCGTGATCACCTCGTCATCTCGAAAGTCAGCACCCAAAAGTAAGGGAGATCTCCCAGGGTATGTCTGTCTCAGGCAGACCGGTTCACTATGTCCATGTTCTAAGTCAGCTGGACATAAATCGGGCCTGAAGGATGAACTCCACAGACACAGTTAAACGCTGAGCCTTGACTAATAAGTGTTAGATATTAATAGATCTGCCTGGGCTCAACATTGTGCTGATGTGAGCTGCTGCATGAGCTCTGGGCAGGGTTGGCTCCAAGTAAAGCAAACTCACACATACCTGCAAAACACTGCAAATATCGCAGCGGCGACAAGAGCAAGCTGTCTTCTGCTTCAGTGCACCGCATCACCCAGAAGAGCACATGTCCATTCTCTCCCAGCCTGAAGTTACTCACGATGCTTCATTCCTTGCAAGCCACAGTAATATTATTATTTTAAATGGATTTTGCTGTGAGGTTCTCCTAGAAATGAAACCAAAGATGTCAAAGCAATTCGTCCTGCTTGGTAGACCTCACTTAGCTCTCAGTTTTATTCACTTCAGAATCACTCTTTGAAGAGTCAAGTTAAACATCAGAGTAACCCCATACTTACACATCTGAAGGATTTGCTCTTTACTATGAAATTCAGAGAGTGAAAGCAAAAGGCAGTTTATTGCCTAAACAGGTAGTTATATGCCTATATAACTTACATCTAGTGCATGCTTTTAGTTAACTGGTTGCCAATTTGTAGCGATTGTCATGACAGAAAGGAAAACACAACAGGAAAGGATTAAAAGCTGTAAGAAGTGGCTCAGGAAGGTGAATCTCACTGGACAACATGGTTATCGGAAACCATTTGAATTAAAACAGTTACAAGTGGGCTTTTATCTTTTTAACTTCTTCCATCTTCCTGCATCCCAATGTTAATTCAGGAACCCACACTGTGAGGCTGCTGTTTACGATTACATACAACTTAGTTTGCTAACACATTAAATGAAGTGTCTGAAGTTTTTAAATTAGTTTCAATAGAATAGTTGTTACATCATCATTAAATTTCAGTATATTCCACAGCAGAAAATTTGCTCGGTATTTTGCCTATTATCTCTAGCATATTTTGTGAAAGAAATTGAGGTGTGACTTGATTAAACACATTCAAATACCTAAGGTGTTTCTGCACCTGATTTCATTAAAGAAAATAACTGTTTGATATTAATTAGCATATCTACTACATGCCATTGTTTGGCTCAAGGATCATCCTTTATCTAAATATATTTGCTTTTGGCAGCAAAACACAAATCTGAAAGAACAACTTAACTTACAACCATAGCATATATGAACTACAATAGCATCCTTGCAGCTGTAAGTTGGCAACAGCCAGCATGAATATAAAAGTGCATTAAAGAAAGCTATTATATACTGCTTCCTAGAGAACAGGGAGTGCTGACGGTGTCTTAGGGAAGAGCACGAGTTGAGAAGCACCCTGAAAGAACTCAGTTAAATGGCTTGTTAAATGTTTGCCCCTCCAGGACACATTGCAAGCATCTCTGGGAACAAATTTTCTAGAGGTCAATTACCATTCACATATGTAACAAACACTTGGTTTCTAAAGATACACAGCAGTAGTCTAAAAGGAAAAACAGGTCAGACAAAATTATGATGCTAGACTCTTGGGTAGGGGCAGGATATCAATTCAGAAGCAGGTGTGGGGAAAGAGGTAAGTGAAACCCCAGTTACTGACAAACATCCCATCTGTCGTATTGTCACCCTCACTGCAGGGCTCTTACTCCCAACAGCTTTTGCTCCCTAGTCCTGTTGACCTCATCTCCAATACATGGGGTAAAACTACCTGGCAGCCCTTGCTGAATAAGCTGGAGACGTTCAGCTCCAGGCTTGTCACTAGATACACACACAGTACAGGCCTTCTGCACTGATCACTGAACAAAGTATTGATGTGACATCAAAAATCGTTCTACGAAGCTGACAGCCACAGCGTACACAGCAGTTGTAAGCAAAACCCGAGTGCAGTATGCACATATCGTAAGGCTGAGAAAGTGTCTGTTGTGGCCACGACATATAGGGCTACAGACCAACAGTTTCCAGTCTACTTGATAGGGGCCTCACTGGTACTCTGTGTTCTCCTTCCTATCCGCCTTATCCACCTCAACTCCTTTCCCTTCTTTGCATCTCAACTCTTCTCCCAATCACAGAGGAAGCAGGACAGCCCTAGCCTGTCCATAGCACTGTTTATCCCTGTCCTCCACCCCCAAGGCAGAGCTAAAGCCAAATCTCTTGGTCCTGCATGGACTCTCTCTCCAGCTCACCTGCAATGAGAGACAAGAGCCTGCTTCACAGCAGATGGGAAAGAAGGAGCACGGGGCTTTGTGAGGTCCCTGTAGCAGGCAGATGGGGTCAGAGCACCTGCCATCTCTTTATGCTGGTGCATCTTAATAGTTGTGAGCTCTGCTACAGCCTGCTGCTCACCACAACTATCCGCATCGGTACAGTATCTTGTACAAAGGCCTCGTCCTAAAGGAAACTCCAAGGGTTTAATGCAGCCTGAATAGTAACAGTTAAAAAAAGAGTTTCTGGATATATTTATTAGAAATCTTATTTTCACAGACCTTAATGAAGTCAGTCTGGCAGTATCTTTTTCTTGGTGCCCAATAGTTTGCAAGAGTGACTAAGATCCAGCAACAAGTTAGTATTCAAAACTCCCATCAACAGCAGCGTGAGAGGGGACCCAGCACAGGACCAGCTCCCTCGTTAAGACTGCAACATCACAAGCCACAAACCTGACTGATACTCAGTGACAAAGCTGCCAGTAAAAGCAAGGTTTCGAGTTTTAGCCAACCATAACCCAAAGCGTGATTATAAAATAATCACCTTTGTAGTAATTATTATGGTAAAAGAAGCAGTGGGGGAGTGAGCAAAACCCTCCACCTCTGAGGGAAAGCAGGTCCTCTGACTGGAGTTAACCGTCCACTGCAATAACACACAGTTTACCAAAGCATCAGGTTGAGCTGCTATTTTCACAGACAATTTCACAGCAATAAGAAAATCACACTGATTAGATCCCTGTACCATTTTCTAGACAATAATATGCACATTTGCTTAATACCAATTGTGCTACTTGATTGTCAGGAAGCATCATCCTCTACAGCTAAATCAGAACCACCACAAGGCATCCACAGCAGCCAACAACCTGGCAGCATCTTTTGCTGCTCAGTGACCATGGAAATGGAGCCAGGTTCCTCACACCATCTGCTGCAGAGGGGAGGGGAGCACTTGGGACTGTTGGTTCAAAGCACCATTAGATGGAAGACATGCAATTCAGATGGAAGTAAATAAATTTCAAAAACAATCGAAGTTGGAAATAAAAGAAAAGTTCACTCCAAATTCAAGATCTTTTGGTCCCACAGAACAAACCCTGACTTTTCTTCACAAAGCATTACTTTTGGGTACTTATGTTCTTTTATTCTGTGCTAGGGATTGCCAGCACTAACTACCAACACTCAGAAAACAGCTTGGACTAGAGCTGACTGGGAAATTAGAAGTATCTTTGGTTTCACATCAGATTAAAAACAACAACTTTCAATGGGTAGCAAGAAGCCCAGAAAAGCAAATAGTCTGAAGCCTTTTGATTCCAAGCCAGACCTGAACCTGGGTTTCCACTATTGTGCAGAAGACATCACAACTAAGCTGCTTCCCTCCCCATCACTCTTGTTATCCCCTACTCTTTTCCTGAGAAACTTTCCTACGAAGGACAGCTCAGCACTAACTGTGCTTCCACGAGTGCCAGGGCCAAAGCTGCTTTCCATCGAATAGCAGAGAAGTCAAACTTCAGCCTCTTCAGTCGCTGTAAAAAGCTACTTCTCTGTTCCCTTATATGGGTTTATCATCTATACAGTTATACATCTAAAAGCAAATTCGGAGTCCTGCTTTAGGACAGCTGTTGCAAATAAAAGGCCCATCTTCTCATCTTCTACAGACTGACCTTGGGATGATGTTGACAGGTTGGAGCTGTGCTTGCCATTAAAATGAACAGGACCACTTCCAGTAGCATCACCTGGCCATGCCCATGCAGTCTCTCTCAAGACCTAAGATGACTAAGATAGCAGGAATTTCAATTTGGGCCTAAAGAAACTTGGCTCCTAGCTTCATTTATAGCCTCACACTATTAAATACACAGATAGTGCACATAATGTAACTTTCTTGCCTGTTTTCCATGCCAACTCTCAGCACAGAATTAATGTTTTGATGGAATAATAAACCTCTCAAAATCTGAGCTGATAACGGACAGTCACATTAGATGCTTAAATTATAGCAGCATGAACAGCCTTGCAATAATCAACCCTGCAACTGCCAAAATGTTTTCATTGTTCATTAACTGGAACCTTTTTTGCATTGCTAATCCTAATGAACTGCCATTCTCATTACCATTCCAAGCACTGTGTGTAGCACATCTCTGCATTTCTTTTCCACCCAAACATACACTCTGGCTCAACTGGCAGCCTGTTAATGCATTAAAAGCACAGAAATGGCTGCTTTAACACAACTTTAGTAAATCCACAGTGCAAGCACCTTTAGGGAGAGTTCAGTTCAGACTTCAAGAACTTTCATTTAACTAGAAAAAACAGAAGGTCTTTTATTGAAAAGACCGTTACAGTAGAGTTCAAGTTGCAACTCCAAAATCCATTGAAGTTAATGGGAGCCTGCATTGATTTCTGTGTACGCCAAAGTGCTTTAACTCCCTCCCTTCCTCTTCTGCTCCTCCCAAAGCATGAATAAGTGAATCCACTGACAGTGCAGAAAGACAGAAATTTCTCTTGGGGAGCAGTAACAATGTCTGTGTAGGAAAGGCTCTGCACTTTAATGTGCTGAATTACCAATGCCATTTCCTCTACTCCATCTCCACAGTGGCAGCGTTCAAAGAGTTCAAAGCATCCAGCAATTCTGCTCAGTCTATGAGCCAGGTTCTTCCTTTGCTAAACTTATAAAGAAAATTCTTGCAGAAAATTTGCCACAGGCTCTGAAAGCTGCTTGTTTGCAAGCAAGAAGGAGCCACCCAGAGCCACTCACTTACGTAGCATCCACTTCCCGTGGAGAAAACAACACTCCAAAAAAGATTTTCTATAGCAACAGACCTCAGTTCAGGCATTAAGTAGCTTATTCAGTAAGGAAAACAGAGATTTTCGCCTCACACTCAATTGAGTAAACACAAATGAGTCAGTAACTTAATAGGGCACAGCTCACTCACAAAACCAATGAGAGAAGTTCTATGAAAGGAAAGCAAGACATGGAGCCTGGTTTATTTTCAGTATGACCCTCCTGTTTTCAAGTATAACAGCCCTGAAACAGAGCAGGTTAACAAAGTATTAGGCATCTTCAAGGAATTTTGGCCTCGAACCGTTGTTTTGTTCAGAGAGACAGTTGTTTACTTCAGCTGTAAAGCAGGGAATATATTTCTCACCCCTTCTCAAAAGAAATTGCACCTCTAGAGAACATCACATGTGAAGCAGCAGTATGTAACGTTGAGAGATTTAGCGTTTAAGTTCTGTGACAGAAACCTTCAACATTAAAATAGCTCCAAATGGATCTATGAGCAGAAGCAAATACACAGGTATAACATATCAACTTTTCTTCAATATCTTCATAACCAACTAAATACTCATTCCACATTGACAAAGTATTTCCACACTCTGACAAAGGCTCCGAACTCATTAATTAAGGAGGCTTTTTTTTTATTTGGAGACAGCTAAGTTCTCTTTTACTAAAGCCCACATTATTTAATTTATTCCATCTGACGCCTCTTAAAGCAGCAAGAAGCGTTCTACGCAAGCACAGAGAAAAATTTTTCTTTCTTGTCCTCACTTCTCTCATCTCCAGGGCTCAAATAAAGTGTTTCTTTATAGTTTCCAATATACGATATACTTCTCTGAACCATGCAGTGCACTGAATATCCTACATGCCTTTGAGATGCTGTCCCTGGAAAACCAAAGAACAGCAGGCCCCAGGGACAGAAGGGTGAAGGGCAGACATAGAATATGCCTTTCCTAAAAAAACTCTTCAATTTTTTTTAGGCTACAACACAAGCCACTAGGTTATGACTTTTCAAGAAATCTGTGGGCGGAAGTTGGATTTACAAACCAATATTCCAATTACAAGAATTGTTGCCCAAAATCAGCTCATGTCAGCAAGAGCAGCACCAAGGACTTCCTCCACACTGACCACCTCCAACTTGTAGAAACCACATTAGTGCCAAGACTCAAGAAAAATCTTTTAAAATATAGTTGCACTTTTAAGTTGGATAAAGAGAAAATAATTCCCCTCTATAAGTCAAGAAAGTCCCATAAAACCTCACCTCAAATTCTCATCAACTCCCAGAGACTTGGTATCAGACATTTGGGCACTTAAACTGCTATTTAGAAATTTTCTAACGCAAGCCACCTATTTCAGTACTCCTCAAATAGCATGGTATAAGGAAACAGCAGAAGATTTTTATCCAGAAAATTCTGTTACTGCCAAGGTCTGAAAGACTGGTGATGACCCAGCCTCTTATCTTTTTGAAGCATCCTGTCCCTTGTACTACAATCGTAAGTCCCTTTGCACGGCCTTCCTAATCTAAAAATCCAACAGTCTTTCTACCACTTTACTATAAAAGCTCAAAAAACCCAGAAAAGCTAGGTTCAAACTAGTCTCAGAAGGCAGACAACTTGACACCAGGCTGAAATTTGCATGAAAGAAAATTTTCAAGCAGCCTCAAAACCACATGCAGAGAGTGGTTTACATTCTCTTCCCCAGAGATCTTTTAGCTTCAACAGGCAAGAGTAACGGTTGACTTGGATTTGGCGAAGGCCAGAAAGACATTAAACACAAACTTTCAAGAATTTATGCTTCTGAAATTCATTAGAACATATGGAATCTTCCAAGGCCTCAAGAAATTATCTAGTACAGTCCAGTTTGAAACCAGTTTCTACCCAGTCACAACTAAGTTTATTATGCAAACCTCATACCACAACCATAGCAGCACCAATATAACCTTGATAGAACAATATTGTTACTACGTATTCATCATATTCCTACACAAGAACAAAACTGTGTCATGTTCAGCCTACTACACTTCCATAGACAGATAGTTAGATGAAGGTTTAAGTGAGGACAAAACAAGCCCTTGGCAATGCTGTACTCATTAACTGAGAGTTACGTATTTCGCAGATGCTGAACATTGGGTATAATTCATTGTAAGACTTTGGGGACCTTTGTCTTCAGACAAAGGATTAAACCATATTCTCCAGAAATACTATGGACACTAGCTGTTGAGAAATACTGGAGTTAACATATCACAGTCTTTATATTTGTGCAGTATTTCTCTTTTTTTCTTTAACCAGTTGCATTGATGAGATCTAGAAGAACTAAAAATACAATGGGACCAGCATATAAAATCTGTGGATGTTTCATCTCTGCTGCCAAGGGTAGACAAAGCCTGGCCACACTGCAGCAAAAAAACCTACTCAGTGAAGCAGAACGTTCCGTCTCAGTGAAACTCAGCTGATTATAGGCCTGAATAAGCCCTGTAATAACAGAGTTGTATGACAAGCACAGGGTAGGCCAGGCAGGGACCACCTTGACCTTCACTAACTGGAATCCAATAGTCAATTATCTGTCCATCTGATGCAGTCGGGAAGAGATGGGACAAGCAGTGACAAAACATCTCTTAGAAAGTTTGACCAAACTCAGGGAGAACACCTGCAGAAGGGGGAAGAAAATTACTCCAAATTGAAAAGCAGAGAAAATGTGTTAGAAATAGCATTATAGCACCCCCCCCAAAAAAGAAAAACTCATAGCTCTCAAGCCATCTACTAGCTCTAAGATAAGCGACAAATGCCTGACAGACAAATGAGAGTTGAGAAGATTGCCTGATTTGCCGTAAGCCCAGAGGAAAGAAAAAAAAAAAAAGAGAGGAGAAAAATAAGAAGAAAAAACAAAACAAACAAACAAAAAAAAATCAACTCCCCTGTTTAACAGAAGTCAGACCCTGATCCCTGGATGCTCCTGTGAAACAAATCAGACCGCGTCTTTGTATTTTTTTCTTCTCCTTTTCCCTTCTACATTCCTGCTGCAAGTCACGTTCTAAGAAAACACTGTGCGTGAGAAGAGCTTTAAAAAGTAGTAGTTTACAGTCCATATTAGGAAGCTAATTTTTGTTTGTATTGTTTCAGGATGTGAAATTCCTAGGTTAGCGTAAAAGGAAACCCGAGATAACTAATGACCTTGCTTCAGCTGCACCTGCAAGACATCCTTTCTTGGTCTTGACTTTGGCTCACACCGACACTAGTGACCTGCATGAGCTTCATGAAGACACACAGATAAAAATCGTATTACCTTATTTCAGACTAACATAAAAGCACCAAGAGGCAGCTCAGTCTGTCTCTGCATTCCTAGGAGAGAGGATGCAGGCAGCTGTTGCTGGGACACCATTCCGGGTTTCCCCGGAGAGCCCAGTGCACATTTCAGCTCTCACAGAGGTGCATATGTTTCTATAGGGCTCTTTCCATATTCCTTGGTCTGTAAGGAACTGCTTGGAACATACCTTCATCTCCACTAAGGAGGTGAAGACACTTGATTTTCAACTCCTGTCCTTATCCACATACCTTGAAATACACTAAGAAATTTGAGTTGTGTTATATTTTCCTGTCTAAACCTCAAAAACCTGTAGACTACATTTCATAATACATGGAATGCTGCTTCCAGTACAGTATTAAGCTACAGGATAAGGTTACCCATGGTGCCAAGTCTGATGCTGCAGGAGCCAGTTTTTAACTGGTCAGAAGCCATATCTGTAGTAACACTGTTTTTTCCAATAGTTCAGTGCTTGTCCCAAGTTTCCCAGGGCTTTTTCCAACTAATTTCCTGTGAATAAGCCTGAAAAAAAAAATCTGCCAAGTAATTAATACAGCTTCTGGCTGCCCAGCTTTAAGTGTGTAGCCAGTACATAAGGGAAATGGATACTTTCTGTACTTGAACCAGCTGCTCAGAAATTAGGAACAATCCAGTATACGTGGTCCCTTACACTTCTAATTTAAACATCAACCTCACTGCTGCTTATCTTCTGTCTCCGGCTCTTACAACATAATCATGAAAAGGCTACGCTTGGCTTCATCAGTTAAATATTTCAATTCCCAGTCACACTGAAAATACAACCATTTTCCACGGCATTGTAGCAGAAGCAAAATTGACAATTACACTAATGTTCTCTTTATCAAACGTAACCCCTAAGATCTGCAGTTGAGAAAAGAGTATTTTTTTTTCCCATGCAGAAACACAAAGCATATCATTAGGCAATTTACAGCTATTGACAGAAACTATATATATTAATCTTTTGCTAAAACCTCTGAAATACACACTCTCAAAATAAAAGAGAAATCCTGCCAGCTCTTGAAATAGGTGTTTCATCCACATTATTTAGACAATAATTCGCATCACAGTTGGAGAATGAACACTAGTTTGTGAATTTAAGTATGTATTTCCCTTGTCATTTCATTCAGCAAAATGTTTTATTATTGGAACATTAACAGAGGGAAGAAAGGAAATGACAATTATTTAAATAAAATCAGGACGAAGTGCGTAAAATGTGATTAGCTATATGCAACATGTTGTCCACTTTGTTCTGACATATTTTGAGGATTCACTAGTTCACTAGTTAGAATGATATGACCTTATTCAAAGAGTAAATGAGGGAGATATGTCTTCTTTCTAGATAGGTGAGCAGCATAACTAAAACTTTCACACAAAACCTCTTTTTTTAAAAAAAAAAATCAAGAATATAAGCTCTTCTGTCCCATACCTGCAATTTCAAGAAGAGACCACTCACACAGTAAAATACAATGTGATACTTACCCTAAAGGTTTTGGCAAAGGATGTCTTAAGATGTCTTCATCAACACTCAGCATCCAGTGAGATCATTTAAATCTCTGTAGGAATACAGAAGCCCATATCCAAAATATTTGCTGGAAGCAGAACTCTCTCTTGATTTTCACCATAGGAAAAAGGCATTTAAAGACTATGAAATCCTCATTCAAAAAGCAGATGGATGATCTAGGTCAAGGCAGGTTTCAGAGACAGTCACTTAGGGTTTACTCTTGGGTCAGACTGCTTGGAAGCCACCAACTTGTGGAAATCATGAAGGAGCCAGATGTTCTATCCAAGAAAAGTTTTCCATCCTTTACCATCTGCATCATATTAGTGCCTAAGGGGGGAAAGAAGCAAGATTGTGTTACAGAAGGAATAATCAGTTACTCAAAAATACAGAAGAAAGTGATATGGAAATTTAAAAAAAAAAAAAATCTCTATCTTTACATGGAAAGATTGGCTAATCTTTTCCTATTTTAACAAGCTAACATTTAACTAACAGTTAACACAGTTATATTTTTCACACATTTCTCTTTTGAAGATATAAATTACTATATATATGACCTTTCCCTGGAGTAAAAAAAATATATATATATAATTTTACTTCTATTTCAAGTCATATAAGTACAAATAGTAAGTTGTTCTTTCTCATTCCACTGAGAGAACTCAGAGAGGCCTTGCAGATCAGTTATGAGAGATTTGAACTGCAACTTAAATTTCTTCCCTGGATCCCCTTTCTTTTGGATTCTTTGGGTTCAAGTTACTTGCCCTCTCTATTCACTTCTATTTTTTAGTTTAGGCAGAAACTGATTGATCCGCACAGCTACCAGAAATTCCTTTTGGATTCCAACACACTGCTTATAACAATAACACTAAATTTACTGTCTAGACTTTTCATGGAGACGCTAATAGCACCAAGTTATGTACATAAAGGGTCCTTGGGCCTACGTATCCATTCTCACTAGGTTTGACTGAATGCTGAAGTGAGCACATATCAGCACAGAGAGATTCAAGCCTCTCCATCTTGTCCTCAGTTTGATACAGAGCGTAACACAGAAAACCCAAGCAAAAAACTGCTGGAATTCAAATAAAAGTTGCGAAGGGTTTAGTCGTCTTCTTACTTTCATCATTAAAGGCAACATAAGAGCAGATGCACATTATTTCACTGTGGCAGAAACCGTACGTGTGTCTGCTTATAGTTCCAGTACATACGCAATGCAAATGACTGCTCTTCAGCACAGAGGAAACTCACTGGAAACCTTGTGCCTATGAAATACGTTGAATAGGAAATATATATCTTTAGGCAATGCAGATAACAGTAAGGAGAGTTGTTGGACTCCCATCATAGCAGTCGCACGTGAATTTAATGATACAGGGAACAGAATAGAAATCACAAATCATATTGAATTGCTTCTCTTCATTACAGCCCTGGGCACCAAGACATAACTTGAAGCAACCGTGCTCATGTTAGTAAGTTGTATGGCTTCAGAGGACTTCAGAAAACATCAAATTCTAATACACAAAGATAAAGAACAAGCATTGGCTTTAGAAAGTCATGCTGTATGCCAGAGGTAGCAAGCACTGACCTAAACCTTTAAGACAGGAGCATATATCTGAACGCAAATTAGCATCACTTTAGTTTACACTGAAGTTATGATGAGTCCTATCAGTATCACCCAGGGATGCAAGAACCCTCTGCAGGGTCAAGGGAAGCCGCACATCTCCCAATTTGCTCTCAAGCACTGCAAATGCAAAACACCAAAGGTGGACAAAGCGCAAACCTGGAGAAAAAGTGATCCTAATAAATTCCATCCATAGGCCGGGACATACCAGATTATCTGGAAAAGAGAACAACTGTGTCCTATACAGGAACTCATTAAAATCAATGTGGAATGGACTCATATCTAGATAAGGCTCAAAGTCATAGATTCTGACTGGCAGTGGCTAAATGAGACAGAAATTTGCTCGCAGCCAATACAATTCTATTCCATTAAAATCACAGTAGATTCAGGCTCCTAAATAAATATGCTAATTAGCACAGCACAGAAAACTACAACCTCAAATACCACTGAATAAAACATACTCCACAGTTCTGTTTTGCCTTTTTCCGTTACTTTCAAATGTACCTCTCAAAAAGCAAGCGTCGGACACCGCACCATGCAGTAATAGTCAGGGGACAGAGGCTCCCAGTTATTAAATACTGCAAGGGAAACATGACCAGAGTGGGGAAAGCAGATTCAAAAACAATACATGGAGAAAGCAAAAGTAATTAGAAGGTCAACAGCAGACTGCTGTTGTAGAAGGCACAATAGTCTCAGTGGAACAGCTGACGAATTTCCTATAGCACCAAGTCTAGGAGAGCTGCTCAGATGGCAAAGGTACATCACTGCCCACAGCACTCCAAAGCTTCTCCAGCCACGGGAGATGTGTATTCTGGTCACCAGCTGTGTTGGGGAGGGAATGGGAAAAGGGGCACTGCCTACTCGCTTTCGCATCCACAGCAGCAAGAATGAACGCAAGTACACAATCCATTTCCCATTCAGCTGCTGCACTACAGTAGTTAAATTACCTCCAAATCAGTGCCCACGATTACCTAATTCTTTCCTGTTCTACCTGATCTGGCACCTAACACCAAGAAATCCGTTCGTGGAATAACTCAATCAGGGTGGCCAAGAGTTCAGCATTCATAGCATTCAAAAGTGTTAGACGAGAATGTAGCATATATTCTTCCCACTGATTACTGTATTGAAAAAACATACAGAAGCATAGCTAGAAGCCTCCAAACTCAGGATTTGAATATTCCCAGTTGCACAAATGGGCCACGTATTTTCAAAGGATTAAACATTTTCATACCACCAGCTCATAATTACTTCTTCTAGCTGACTATCAAGCTCACTCATCCATATTTGTTCTCTCTACGATGACTTCAAACTGTAAAATAGATCTCTTTGTAACTGTGTAACATTTACATAGGAAGTTTCAGGTCTTTCTTTATCAACATGAAGATGTTGCAGCATACACTAGCAACTGGATATTTTTAAGAAACATCAAGAGAAATCCACACCTTTAGGACATGACTACGCTGCTCTTGTGCAGCAGTTTTGTATGGCAGTGCACCTCCATTGTTTGATACCAGAAGCAGGAAATCCCGTTTATGCTCCATACAAGGAGCATAATCAAATAGAAACATAAGAGCAAAGGTTTGTTTTTGCCTGAGATGAAATAACTTTGCAAGTAAAGTTCTAGAGATCTGACAAAAATGAAATAGCAACTAATCTAACAGTAGCTGTATTTTTCACTTATCGACAGTCCTATTCAAATCCCAGCGAAATGAAACACTGACAAAACACCGAATTATGACAGAAGGTCTCATACAGGTAAAACTAATCAGAGATCTCCTTAAACACATTTTCCCCCGAGTTAAAACATTGTGTTCCACCAGTCAGCTGGAACAAACAAAACAAGGAGCATCGAACACGCCCGGTGCACAGCCCAGTGCTCAGAGCTGCCCGCAGAGACAAGCCCAGCTGGAGGGGTCACCGCACAGCAGACTCTCCCGAAACATGAGGATCAACATACCTGCCAGCAGAGCATTTGCCTTCGCTGAGTGCTGCTGTTCTGAGTGAATGCAGAACCCCAGCCACCGTTTACAGCTGTGAACATCTCCATCACTAACAGCAGAAACAGACTCTCATCATGGCTGTAGCCAGGGCAAGCTGAGAATAAAACCCGTCAGCCTTAAGTCCAGCTCCCTCGCATGCTTTTGACCTTTGATGCCACCATTCAATTATGATGCACAGTGACAGCTGTTTAAAAGTTATGCGGAAAAAAAAAAAAAGAACCGGTTGATGCACCTGAACTAAACATGATGAAAACAGAGCATTTCAAGCCTAATCTCAAAAGCTGTCTGAATCAGACACATGACAGTCTCCTTTTCACAACAGTTATAATTCAAGTGGCCACAAGTCAACCTGAGCTCTACAAGATTTCTATTAAAGAGATGATAAATGATTTAATTTGACATTTACAGCACACGCTTGTGAGAACTCAGGCGCTGTGCGTGCTTTCACCTCTTCCCCAGTCAGGGCTTCTGATTGCTTCTGTTCTCAACTTTAGACTCTCTCCCCCCACCGCCTGCTCCAGGTGAGTGTCCCATTAAACACTCTTGGGGTTCAAAAGACATTTTACCAACAACTTGAAATCAGGTCTCAGATCTCAAGATGTGGCAAAATTGCATGGTGCTACTCATAAAGCTTGAAAGTATGGCCTTAAAGCTCAGATGTGTCTAACAATTAAGACAGCCAAGGAATAAAAGACCCCCAAACCTGAGTGAAATCAAGATCTACCTAATCTAATATTCCAAGAATGGACAGGATCAGGCACTTCATACGATCTGTTTGAAAAATGCATAACTCTAAAGTGGGTTGCGTCTGTCAAATAATTTGTGATGTGAGGAAGTGACACTCTAGACCAAGAAGTCTGTATTTAATGAATCACCAATAGTAATTACTTACCAAGAATGGAATTCTTTTCCCTCTGACATATGATCTTAGATAAGAGAATTGCTACATTTGCAGGCATTGAAAAAGTAGACTTAATTATCCAGCATATAGAATTAGAGGGCTCGCTTTAATGTGAAACATATGCTGGGATGCAGAGGCATCGCATGGGTACTTTGCTTTGGAATGTCTTGTTACAGTTACCCTCACATTAGAATCAAGCTCTAGAGTAAGGGTAAACTATAAAACTTCTCATTTATGTTGGCTCTTTGTTGTTTGTTTCTTTTTCTCCTGTTTTCTAAGTGCATTTTTAAAAATTCTGACAGATACACATGCCTTGTTTCAAACAAACTCCAGACCCTTCCAAAGCAGAATTGTACTTCAAAAAAATTTTAAAACCACTTCAATTTACTGCAGAACATTTATGTTCAAATACAGGACATTTTTTAAGTACAGGTCCAGCTTTGTAACTGAGTTTGCCAGCCAGGTTCAATCAAGTGACAGGAGTCAGATTCCCCCTAGTTTTCAGAGTACATTTCAGATGACCCTGTATGTCCAACATTAAAAGTGAGGAGAAGTTAAAACGACAAATTATTCACAGCAACATTAAGAATGCTGAATGCTGTAAAGCTTTTCATTTCCAGACTTGCAACCAGATAGTGTCTTCAGGCCATCACAGGGAGGAAACTGCAAGGCACCGAGAGCCCCACAAGCAACTCAAATTGCCTGGGGGATCCCAGGTATCATACGCTCCAAGAGCAGCCTTCTAGAAGAGATGGGGTGCGCTCTGTCTGATACCCCCAGAGTTTCAGATACTGTGGAAACTGCCATTAAGCAGCATCAGCAGCCAAGAATTTTGTGGTTTCTTCCCTGTTCTGCTATTCAGTCTGCTGTGTGGAGCTTCAATTTCCACACTGATAAAGTAGCATGCCTCATCTCACAGAGAGGTTAGCGGCTTCTTTATTTCAAACTGTGGTGGAAAGGTCGGAGTCCTTTTATCCTTAAGCAAACAGTTGCAAGCCTGGAGGTCACAAACGTGTCTGTTTTCCCAAATAAAACAGATGACAGCTCAGGATTTCTCAATTTATTTTTAGGACAGGGACAATTGATTTAACTTAGTGGCAAGCACCATTGGCAAAATAGCTCCTAAAAATCCAATAACGGGAGCACTAAAACATTATGTGCCTCCCACTAGTAAGCTAAGCCTCTCAGTCCCTTAACCATTCGGTGCAGGCTTCAACCCGCAATCTGTACTAATCAGAGCAGAGAGGGTATTTAGAGTCAGATGAGCTGCTACAGAGCAGGACGTTACTCACCGCCAAGCAAAGCTTCTCTCCAGAGCATCGACACAAACCACAGCACCCGGTTTGGAGTTCCCAGAATGGTCCCTGAGGAACACACCCAGAGAACTGGTCCTCCCTGAGCCCACATGTCCCACGCTCTCTAGGCAGAGCTAGAGGCCTCACTTTTGGCACTTGCACTAACTTGCTCAGGAGCAGCTGTCGATCTCTGAGCAGCTGGACTAGGTGGTCGTTGTAGGTCCCTTCCAACTGGAAATACTCTATTCTACATCCACCAGCCTTTGCTAAGGTTGTATTCAGACCTTGCAGGACCTTATTCTACTTCTCTGGTTGAGCTTTAAACACAAAGTGTTTGGAAAAGACCCAGTAATTCAGTTGCACTTGTACCTTTGATAAAATAGAATTTTGTTTTCAACCTAACTCAAAGTAAACTGACACGTAAGTGAAACAGTGACATTGTACAGATCCTGATGGCCACATCCATTCAGACCACCTGACAGTTCTATGCAGTAATTAGTTTGATTTGCATAATACCTGCTCTGCAGTACATCCTTGGACCTTGACCAGCTCGTTGACTTTCTCCTGTCCCACAAACACTGCAGCCTTGTGGAGTCCATTCCTTGAGACTCTGACTTGGTGAGAGGGAAGAGAGCAGAGGTGGTTCAGCTCCATCCAGTGGGGCTCAAAGCACAAGGTGCTTCAAAAAGATGGACCCAGTTTCAAAGCAGTGTACTCCATGATGGCAACATGTTACAATCACACAAAAATTTACAAATGGTTTAATGAGTTATCAAGTTTTAGCAGCCTTTTTATAATCACATGAAACTCCACACCCCATCCTTTCAAATGGTAAGAGTGTCATTCATGGGCAGTTCGTGGTTGCAGTGGTTTCAAATTGGGTCCATCTTTTTGAAACACCCTGTAGCATGTTTGGCTTACTGACTGTATTTTCCCATTCAAAACTAAACTAGAATTCCACAGAGAATAGAACAGAGCACTCTTGCCTTGGGCTGTTTCACCACCTTATTCCACAGACATGCTGTTGGAGTTCTTTTGGATGTTCTGCACACCTGTGTAGATGGCCAAAGGATTTACACTACAAATGTGTTATAACCATTATATATATATATAAAAAAAAAAACTGTTATAACCACTCATCTGCTTTAATCCAGGAAAGTACTGAGGAATGGCACATCCAGAGCACAAAACATGGACTGAACCTTTGCAATTAAGCCCAACATCCACAAACAGGTAAGTGTTTCTAAATTAACGAAGTTGTTTTAGCTGCCATATTTGGCACAGTTGCCCAAAAAACCCAAACTCTCCTGTTTACTGTCTTTCAGAATGCTGAACTCCAGGCCTATTTTGCCAGGGAAGGCATTATGCTTTCCTCAGTTCAGCAGATAGGAAGTAAGAAAAACTTTCCAAACAGTGTTCAAAATGGGAATTTAACAGTCAACATGCTTCTGCTTCCTAAGGCTGTATCTCTAGACTTTGAAGTGGTGATTACTTTTGCAAAACCTCATTTTATACGCTTGCCAACAGATCTCCGCATAGATTGCAAATTAACTAGCACGGAAAGCTGTAACTAGGGTCCTTGTTAGCACACAGTCATTTCCAGTACCTCTCTCCAGCTTCCTAGATCATTACTCAAGCACCATACTAAATCCACCATCATAATTAAGCTCCTTCTTTTAACTTGAGACCCTATAAAATTCTGATGTAGTTTATGTCAGCAATCTGTTTGTGCCTTATGTTCTGATTGAAGGACAGGTTTGGTTTTTCTAAGAATTTGTTATTTGAATTTTGTTTTTGCAAACCAAACCCAGCCATCCAAAGTGTTTGGCTTCATTTTATCCTAGACCAAGCTTAGCTTTATTCCTTCTTTGATTTGCAGTGTCAAATATGGCAAAGACTGTCCTTCAGGATTATCAGAGCCAACAGACATTAACTAGAGGAAGAGGAGAGAAGAGAAATAAAGTGCAAACACCAAATCAGCACCTTTGTCTGTGTAGAGAGTCTGAATCTGGATCTCCCATTTTCCAGAAAAGGAGTACTCTAGCTTTTGGATCGCTAATGAGTGTCTAGAAGCAAACCCCAAAGTACTTCATTTGGGTGAAAAACAACCACAAAAAGAATAAATATTTTATCAAAAACACATTTTCAGCAACTGAACAGAAACTTGTCGTGCTCCCACACCACCATATCAAACTGTTCTAAATGCTTTCAAGTTCTGATTAGCACGCTCCAAAAGAAGGTTCAAATACCTGCCAAGATAAGGCATTGCTGAGTCCAGGGTGGCAGTTGCAAAGAGAGGTGCTTGGAGGTGCTTTCAGATCTCAGATGAAGCTACTCGCTCTTAGTGATCCATATTGCAAGTCTCACAGCATCAATATTCATCCTGCTTCCTCTTAAAGCTATTTAGGCTGCTCCTTGAAAAGTTTTTGTACAGCTCTGCAGGAAAGAAAGAGAGAAATAAAATAAAATTAAATTAAAAAAGAAAAAAGAAAAGCTGGGTTTTGTCACATATTAAAATGATGCTTCCAGTCAGTCAGTGAAAATCTTTAACTCTCGAATCTGGCTCATGCCACAGGGCACTAGTTACCAAATAACACGTTGTGTAGTCAGAAGGTGAAAATAGGAGCTATAGAAAAAGCAGCCTCCAGCGTATGCAAAGAGATGTCAGGGTATGGGTTTGGAGTTTACTGCTGGGGTAAACAAAGGGTTTGCTTCTGCATCATCTCATTTTTGCCACTTCCCATATTGGAGGTAGCAGATGGAAAGCGAGCTGGGCATTAAAATGCTACCTCAGTCAGGATTTTATGCTTTCATGCAGTGTCTCAGTTAATCAAAGTTTTCCTATAAAATTCAGGCGGCAATGCTCAAAGCCAAGTCAAGTCAAGTCATAAAATACGAGCTGATTAATTTCCCTCTAATTTGTATGATAATTAAAATTCCAACTTTTAATTCTGTTAATTGTCCTCCCACAAGGAGGTTGATTGGGCTTTGCTAATACATGCTGTGAAAATGCACTTCCCACAGGTCTGTCTTTGTTTCCTTTAAAATGTAATGCTTTTACATAATTATCCCTTAACTTCTATAGATAAATGTAAGCTTATCTCTGGCCTGTTTTGACACAAGCCCCTGTGTAATTTAAGCTGTGTCCATAAATCAAATGCTGAAAGTCATTAGGTGTTTCATCAGAACATTGTGCCAGCATGTGGTTCTCTGTCCCTTTTAATGAGCAATTAAACTTGCAAAAGACAGAGGGGGAAAAAAAAGCCTCAAGTAAAAAAAATACACATCCTCCCCTGGAAGTCAGATATCTCTGAAATGAACTGGAAAAAGCCAAAATATTTTATATGGCAGACATGCTGCTTTCTTTTCACCTGCTTTCCACAATCCCAACCAACAAACTGCATAGAAGAGCAGGCAGAGGAGAGGGGAGCAGAGCTGGCACCTGCACACAGCCCAAACGCTCACTGGGAAAGAAAGCGGAATTGCTAAAGCTGCAGTCAACCTACGAGCTTGTGCTTCTCTGCCCAGCTACAAAATAAACTAATCCTTTTTTTTGATACACCTGAACGGAAAAATCTTACCAGTCCCTTGCTGTACAATACTTCTTTGTATACAGTGAACTCCTCCCCTGGACAAACACAATATAGCCACTGCAAAGAAGTAAAAAACCTCAAGAATCATCTGTGGCCACAGTTCACCTGTAGACACGTTCAAATGTCCAGTCTACAAACTAAAACATGCAGGCTAACAAATAATCAGCACGTTCTAAAAATCCCAGCAGACTGGCTTCAATAAATGCTCTAAGGCCATAGTCCTAAGCAAAAAAAAATATATTCCTGAATGTGAGAGTATTCAACAGATTTCAAGATGGACAGTCATATCCTTTTCCTCACACTTCTTCCTGGCCACAAAGTTATTATTATTTTCCATTTCACTTAGCACTGACTCACAATTGCATCACAAGTAGAGACAGGTGAAGAATATAAAAAGTATTAGACAAATACACGTTGTCCATCAGCAGAGTATTTGGGCAGTTATAACACAGGCTAAATCCAAAAATAACCTTACCAAACAGACCAGCATTTAAAAAAATACCTTATAGAACTAAAAGATTTTAATCAGTTCTCTTTTTTTGCATAGACGAGGATTGAGATTAGGCTAGGAAATTCATCTTCTGCAATCTAGCAGTTCTGCCTGGGTATCAGCCTTCATGCAGACTCTTTTTGTTCGTCAGAATAAGAAATGATGACGTGCCTTCTGGCCTTTCACGGGCTTGCATTTTTTTATGCTTCCCTGGCTTATGCTTTTCAGCATATAAGCGGACACCACATCAAAAAGCCTCCATAGCTGTCAGGATTTTCACTGTCGGGATAGATGCTTGAGGTTCCATTCACCACGGGGACACTGCCAGCTTCAGGATTGCCCTGTTCTCCAGTCATTTGGCCATTTAAACTCTTCAAGTGACAATTACCGTATTTCAAATAGGCCCAACAGTGACGGTGGGACTGGGGTGACAGGGAGCGGCGGAGCCCAAGCCCTTTGCTGGGGAGCAGCAGCCAGCACACAGCTCTCCCCTGTTCTCTTCAACCTCAGCACCACACACTGTTATACTGTGTAAGAAAACTAAACACCTTTTAGGTCCAGGCTCCTTATCCGGGTCTTTTTCCATCTTCCAGAGCCATTCCTTTGACAACGCAAAAGCTATTAAATCTTGTTTTCCATAGAGAATCACACTTTCTATACAGCAGTTTACCCTTCATTTAACATATTGTGTAGGTCAACAATATCAAGACAATGCAAAAATGTAAAAGGGGGCAAGGAAGCTTTTGCATTTATTACCCTTTGACTCAAACTAATATAGGAATGTGCTAAGTGCATTACACTAATCATATAGCCCAAACCTTAGCAGATAAGACAAGAAAATCAATTGTAATTTCTTTGGCTGTTTTCTCATACATTCTCAACCTGTTAGCAGCCATTTCTTTTTTGAGAGCAGCCGATGAATATTTAATGTTGGAGTGTACTGCCAATTTTATCTGCCAGCTAATAAAAAAGCTGCTTGGTCATGGGTGTAAGAGAAGAGGTCTATTTTAGCCTGTGTGGCTGGCTGGCCGTAATCAGAAGTATGACAATTTTAAATTGGGAGATTAATGGATAATTTGGAATCACTGTCATTCTGACACAGTCAGTGACCTTTTCAAATTGACAGATAGCTCCATTTCACCCCAGCCACCTACAACAAGAGACTGTTTCAAACAATTGGACCTAAATGCCAGGCTTAAAGGAGGCCAGGCATAGAGATGTGGCAGGGCAGTTTATAAATAAAATAGGGCTCCCATAGACTAATGAAATAGTTAGGAGGGCCATCCATCTAGCAGTTCCAATTCTTACTTTTTAGCTACTGCAGCATCAGCAAAGTAAAAGGGACTGATGCCCAAAAGAAGAATGCTCGGCGCTATCTTTTCCAGCAAGGAAAATGGTACAGCTGAAACACCGAACCATCTAGGCCCTGTCTGAAATTATGTTATGAAAACATATGAAATAGGTGAAAGAAAAATTCTGTGCATATCTATACCCACCCTGTGATATTGGGCAGTATTGCTTCAGTAGTAACACACAAAGACACATAAATCACTTGTGAGAAAAAGAAAATTAAAAACTCAATCAATAAATAAACAGAAAAACTAATTTCCTCCTAGAGACAAGATTTGCTCAAGAAGCCTTAAATAATGGACGTTAGAAGTTATTACTAAACAAAAAAATGTTTTATGCAAAGCTGTGAGAGCTATCCCTTAATATGTTCTCTCCCTCAATCTTTCATGGTTTCATTCAGAGTGTTAAAAGTCCCATCTTACAACATGACTTCGGAAGTCATGTTTATAAATAAGAACGCCCAAAATAATGTGTCTTTTGAAAAACTCGGCATGCCAGTGTGTATTAAGTACACACGAAGAGAAATTTATTCAAAGGGTGTACTCACATTAATTTGGAATTGTATTTTATAAGTTGTTTCTGTACACAAGGCTTTATTTTAGCTAGCAGAGGTTTGCTAGATGTGGATTAGCATTTCCTTTCAGTGACACATCAGTTGTCACACAACACCATGTACTGATTTGGTTTTTGGTTTTTAGGAAGAGGAATGGGCGGCATGTCAGGCCAGGCAGCCCACCTTCCCAGTGATTGTTGCTGGAATATCTACATTTGGCTCCCAAACTTCTCCAGCCTCTTACCCTTATTGTCACAAACAGTTTCTGAGCAGTGATTTTAAATCACTGAACACTTACTGGCCATTTTACAAATCTGGCCTGCCAGAGATCACTGCTCTTAGGGGGAAACCAAAGACTGTCTTGGAAGCAAGATGAGGATGCTGCAAAGGAATCTATCACTTTCCAGCTGATGGAAAAGGATGTGAGAGGTGTGTGCACACCAGCACCCACGCTGACCAAAGGTCTCACAGAAACTCCAGGGTCAGCAGCAGTCATTATCTGCTACAGCTAATTTCAGCTTGGGTCCTCAGATCATTAATATACTTGTGCCCAACATTACTCCATCCCAGGCGCAGAAATAAGCAAAATGCTCCTCAGCAGGCAACGCAGCCATAAAATATCCCGTCCTTCCAGATGTGGAAAATATGCCAGCAAACCTGCAATAAGATCAGCACATTTGAAAAAAATCAGCCTACTTATTTATTAGTGCAAATATGGAATGAAGTGCCTGTGCAGAAGCAATGCTTCCCCCGCCTCAAAAATCTTTAAAAACTGATAATGCACTTATGAAACACACATAACAAATTCCTAGCTAGCTACATACCATTTCACCTGCCTGCTGCAGAAAAGGCATCAAGTGTAATATGTACAAAATTTAGTCAAAGAGAACAAGTGATGCACAGACAGTTTTGCAATTAAACATGCCAAGTCTACTCTAATGTATTTAGCAAGGTCATTATTATCCATTATTTGTGAGCACACCAAGAAATCCCAGCTAACAGACGGGAAGACTTGTAGGTTTTCAGAATTGTCCTAGTATTTTCAAATCGCAGCATTATTTCTGGAAGTAGGAAAAGTTTCATAGATAAATAAGGGAAAATCTGGGGTAAATTCATCATAACATTGTGATAAATGAGTTACATATTCAATGTGCACTAAATCTTGTAGGTAAACTAGAGATGAGTAAGTGCAGTAATTATGAGTAACACAAATAGGAAAACTCCACATTTTTGATAAAGTGACAAGCTCTGTAGTACACAGAAGTAATCAGAAAGTTACACTGAATTGCACTGTGCTAGATCTCAAAATAAAACAAATCTCACAGAAGAACTACCACAGAAAACACTCAGAAGCAATGCATTTGGCATTGCAACTATCAGAATTCAGCAGAAATCACTGTGGTGTGTCTCCCTGACACCATCCCGCCTGTGCACCTGAGAACAGAACTGACACCAGCCATCCACAGAAGGTCTGAAGCAAAGCAACTGAGTCTCTGTCATTTCAATCCTTGTATTTAAATGACACTTTTGAGTAAATGTAAGAGAGATAATTCTGAAATTGGAAACGGTTCAAACTGAGGATTTTCTTTTTACCCCACGACTAAAGGCAGGGAATTATTTTCACTGCAAAACCAAGGAGGAGTATTTGTGGCACTCCAACGTTGTGCCACTAGAAGCATTAACTCAAAGTCACGCAACTAGAAAATAGGCCACTACAGCCAAATAGCTTCTTTTAGAAACAGAATGAAAATAGTTGCCTGCTAGCAGGTTACAGAATTACACTTTAAATTCTATACTACTGAGACTGGAAATTCTCTGTTTTGCTGTGTAACTGAGTAAAGCATTTTTGAAATTTCAACTGAAGTAACACCTGAAATAATCTGGCATAACATTTTGCAGACTCGATCTGTGGCATAGAATGACTTTAGTTTTGCAATGATTTTTGATTTTGATGGGCTCTGAAAATAACCCTGCCTCAAGTAGGCCGATTTACCTTGGAAGTTTGATTTGCTATTACCAAAGTACCAAAACAGGTTTTGAAGAGGAAAAACTGGAACAAATCTTCCAGGTAAGACAGATTCCACTGTATTTACAAAAGAAAAAGGGAAAAGTAAAAAAGAACAAACAAGAGACCCAAGCAAGAAACCCTAAACAACCCAAAACCCCACACTAGAGAATGCTGGTCAAGTTGTCTGGTACCTACCAGGCTCCATCCCTCCCACCAGTGCTCGGTGACGCAGAACAATTATATATTTTGCAAAAACACTGTCTGGAATTTTAAATTGGGCATCTAAAATTAGAGGAAGCTTGAGTATTTTGGCTTCTATCTAATCCTATCTAAAATGGAGTAAATCAGCACACCATCAAATTAGTCATTGCCATATTTAACAACTTAAGCTGAAGTACCCCTGTGAAAACAGCACTACATGAACTCACGTCACAGTGGGTTAATTCTGTGTTGTCTCCCCGAGGGAGGAGCGAACAGGACTATGCCAAAGTTTGGTGTGATGATGGCAGCTACATGTCGTTTATTCTGACCCACGCCTGCACGCACATTATCTCTGCATTGGCATCCTGGAAAACGCCGTGCTCAAACCTGTTCGATGTTGCATTTTTACTTTCAAGTGCCATATCAGCGCGCAGCAACTCCTCTCCAGAAGTCCACAGCTGAAAGATGTGTTTCTTTTCCCTTCCAGTACCTTGATGTAAAGAAATAGGCATGTGAAAAGTATCATGTTGCTAATCAAGCAGATGCTTTCATACCCTGGGCACACCGCTTCGTGATGCCAATACAAAATTCCTCAGACAGTAAAAAATGTTTTTAAGAACAGATTAAAGTAACACAGCCAAACATAAAATTAATTCCACTGGAAAAGCACTTAAGAGATTCTATACACGTGTTGAAGTGCAGCAGCATTTTTAAAGATACAAAACAACAAAAGGAGAAGTTAATTTTTGGCTTTTTGGTAATTTCTGAAAGCAGAGAAACATGAGATTTTTTTCAGGTCTCACTTTTCATGGAACGTCACCAGCATTTTTAGCCATTAATTCGAACCCAATCGAGGATCTACTCATCTTAACGTTCAGGAGTTATGAATTATAGCAAAACAACTTACTTCATGAGTGAGAGAGCAACTTGTTAAGTCTTAGAGTGCAATGTTCTCCTAGAGAACTAAAAAAAAATGTGATACTATTTCACTTACGCAAAAGCGCAAAAAAACCCAATAAAATTAAGAACATTTCAAAAAGATTTTTTTTCCCTTTTGATATTTAATGGGTATTTTTATTGCCACACTGAATATAAGTCACTCTCTGACTACATCTGACAGCATGTTCAATTATATGTTGATAGAAGATAACATTCTGAATTAGAAATCACAAAAAAAGATTAAGGTTTTCAGCACTTTTGCGTGGCATTTTAGCATAATATTCCAAAACCAGCCTTTTTTTTTTTCTATATGGCAAAATCACGATCTATTTAAGGATCCTGTACAAGCCTCAATTTACTGACAAATCAGGAAGCCCTGTTTCAGACACTATCATATTTGGTCTAAACTTTGGCCCTCAGTTGAAGTAAGGAAAGATGAAGTTCTGGAAAGCAATTGCAAAAAAAAGACAAACCAAAAAAAAAAAAAAAACCAAAAAAAACCCCAAAACACCTCACTTTCATTTTGAAAGGTAAATGAGGCAGTAATAAGCCTCCACGAGACTTCAAGGTTCACTGGCCACTTTCCAGAGGAAAGGTAAGGTAATACCCTTAGTAGAACAGTGTAGTAGTAGCAGCCCAAGAAAAAGTAGTTCTTTTACAATGCTACTCCTCCTCACCTTTAATCTTAAAAATCAGCAAGGCTAAGGTACCTTTTCTCCTGTTGAAAACCCAAGTCTGACACAGCCTGTCACCGCAGATTTCTGTTCCGAAGTGGTTCAGTAACGGTATTCACGTTTCTGTACAGAAACTCCTCAGTGGGCTGCAGGGCCGCTGGAGCCCAGGGAATCCCTGTGCCTGGACGGGACCTGCCGGCTCCTCGGGAGCGGGGAACGTGTCCTGCCCAGGAGAGGCTGCCGTGGTGGGAATCAGTGAAGAGAACCCAGCTCAGCACCAGTCAATCCATACCCACTTTCCCCTGGTCATTACAGGCTTCATGCAACAACCTGCTTTAGAATTAAAAACTTCCATGGATAACAAGAAACGCAACTCGGCAATTAACTCTTTTCCTACTATACTTATAATTTAATTAGCATTTTACGAGGATTGTTTGTTAAGAACAAGAAGTCTTTCAGCTCCTCTGAAAATGAACTTATTCTTTCATGTGGGATTTGGAAACATGAGCAAACCCCTAAGCATTTTCAGTTGCAATCCCTAAGTGCGAAGCCAACCACACCAGGGCTCCCTCCCAGCCTGGCAATCAGCTTTGTGTTCTGGTGCCTTGAGTCAAAACCTGAATCAAGCCAGAAGCACATTAGATCCTAATTTCAGCTGGCATTTTGCAAGACTTGGTTAAGTCATTTGACCTCTTCATGCCTCACAACACAGCTTGAAAGATTCTTGGAAAGCCAATGATTCAATGTGAAGCAGATGCTTCACATAAACAGATTTTTCCTGGGTAGGTATGTGTGCCCATTAAGACTCATTCATTCACCGAGAAACTATACTGGTGGGAACCAGCTTTGTAAGCTCTGAAGCCAAGGTGCAGCATTTCACATTCTGCCACAGTAATTTAAAAAAAAAAAGAAAAAAAAAAAAGAAAAAAAAATCACTCTGGCTGGGCGGATTTATTAGTTTCAATATTTATGAGTGCATCATTTTTGTACAGTAGCTATTACATATGTAAAATAACTTAGTTCAGAATTTTTGCTCAAAACCATGTCCATGCCATCACACAATACAATTCCTATTAAAGTCAACAGGCTTCACTCTCAAAAAATCCCTCTTATTTTGGCCGTATTTTACTTTTCTCCTGAGATATGCATGTTTGCAACTCCAGGACACTTCACTCTCTATTTAAAATATTCTCCAAAGGAAACCTTCTTAAAGCAATTCCAGAAGCATGCATCTTCTCGACCATTAGGGAGGACACATCTAGCAAAGAGGGAAAGAAAGATGTAAAAAACTATATTAACAGGAATAAATTGAGAACACTAAATCTTAATGCGTATAAAAGGTTTTAAGCTACATGGAAAACGGATTGACAGAGAAATAAGGTAGTCCACTAGGAACCAAGATTGAAGGTAGCAAAGGCCAAATCAAATTGGGCCCAATTGCTGGCTGATGCTGCGTGCCCTTTCACAACACATAACAGCAGCCCTGGTGGTAAGTGGGAACCCTCTCTTCACATTTCTTGCTAAAGGGCTTCCCACAAATCATAGAAACAAAGACGACAGGCAGTTTGGTGACATTTATTGGAACACAGCTCGTAGCAAAAACCTCTCCCTAGATGGAGTGAAAACAGGATGGGTACATACCCCGTTCAGCTGGAATATGTATCAAATCTGACCTATAAAATTAACCAAAAGCCACTTTAGGAACTTGAAGATATGAAGCAAAAAACCCCTACCAAAACAAAACCAACAACAACGAAGCAAACAAAAAATCCAAAAGAAAACAACAACCAAAAAAACCCACCCAAAACCACCCACAACAAAAACACACACACAAAACCCAACACAAACCACACACTGCTCCAAAAACAAGACACCAAACAGTCATCAATTCAAAAATACCAAGAGAGGAGCATCCGAAATGCTTTGTGGTTTGGCCTTTACATTCCTGGCTACCTGTAGCAACATTGCTGACCTCTAAGCAGAGAAGGCATTTTCCAAACGCGTTCCAGAGCGGAAGAGCAGCAGCAGCCACCTGCCCTCTCTTGCATCACCCCATACTGGACAAGAAAGCAGCATGTTGGAGCCCAGAAAGCTTCCCTAGACCTGGGGAATGTGACCCCCCGTCAGTCAGCCCTCACCTGACTGTGCTTCAGTGTCTGTCATTACAGACACCGAGCTTATTAATCAAAAGCTTCTTGGCAAACTATGCAGCTTTTCACAGCACAGATTAATCGGCTTTAGCCTGCTCATAGCAATACCGTCTGTAAAATCAAGATCGTCATGTTTATTCAAATATACAAATACATTAAGCGTAGTCACCTTGTAATCTAAGTAGATTTAGCAGAACCAAACAATTCAAAAAACAAAACTAACCATACACTGAACAGAATGCATCAGCTCCCAATAAAACACAGCACCCAATGCCTACTGTCAGAACTAGTTGTAGCAGTTGTTATTGTGTTCATTAGAGAATAAGTAAATCAGATAAATCATTACATTACTCCAGCTATTTTTAAAAAATTATTTTTAGCACAGAACTTGAAGCTTATTGGAGGAGGTCAGGCATCATGCTGCCTCTGACTATCTACTCACTGTTTCCTCCCCCTGCCTTTAGTTCTAATTGTCAGCTGAGGAAGAATTCAGGCTAAATTTATTATAATGATGCCCACTAGAGAATTCCCTCCTCTGACTCATGAGCAATGCCTGCACTCATTCCCCTCTTCATGCAAACACAAGTCCAAAAATAGACCAAAACACACTCCATGGATCGGAGACTTTGCCCCAGGAGCCTCAAGCCACGCTAATGAAATCAATGGGAAACTCACCACTAAGTTCAAACCAATCTAAGATCAAGCACAAAATTATCTTCTAAGATTTCATACATATAAACTTGCAGAATATCTGAAATTGCTTTACAACCTTCAGTAAATTAAGCCCTACATTCTTCCTATGAGGACAGAAGGATTCTAAAATGTTTTTCAAGGGAAGCTACTAATTCAGTACCTAATTGTGCATGAAAACATTGCTTCATTTTTTCCCGTAATCTACATCTGTCACAATATGATTGTGACAAAGTGGTTTCCAAAAGATCAAGTTCAAATTTTCTAAAACTGTGGCCTCTATAACTATATATGTCAACCTAGAAGAAAAGCCAATGGTCACACGTGGAAATGCAATTGTTTCTAACTTCACCAAATCATCCACAAAAACATTTACAGCACATGTCAGACACGGAGTTACCATGCTCTCTGTGGAGTTCATTTTTCCTTCTGCTACAACAGAATTTGTCCTTGTTACTTTGCATTTGCATTGTAGCAAATTCAGGACTATCTGTTTTTATGGGGTTTTTGGTTGGTTGGTTTTTTTGTTTGTTTTTGTTTGGGTTTTCTGTTGTTGTTGTGGTTTGGTGGGTGGTTTTGGTTTTTTTCCTCCCCTAAGGTACACCTCTCCATCCTTTAACCAACTTTCATGGCACTGCAATGATTTGGGGTCATTCTGTACATTCTCTTGCTAACAAGATACACAGTTCATCATCTCATGAAATAACATTTGACACTCAATTTATAAGCCCCAAATAGGATGTTTAGTGGTAGACATCACCCCTCGGTCCCATTTTACATCATACCTGTCATTAACTATTATTCCCAATAATCTAGTGGAATAGTGGAAGGGCCATGGAAAATTACAGACTCCAGATACAAGTTTAGTAAAGTAGATCATGATCCAACTCCTTCAACCAAGATAAAACCTTTTCACATAATCTACATAGGTTTTGCTTCTTTAATCACCTGGACTAGGCAAGAATTAAGATAGAAATCATACTTAAAGTGTAAGAAATTATCCACCATGAAACTGAGGCAATTGCCAAGGAAAGATTTACTAATAATGTTCCAAACTATGAGAACAGATGTTAACGTATGACACGTTACGGGGCTACATACAAAAAAGTAAAATTTGGAAGTATTCAGCCAGATGCTGCTTGCTTTCAGTTTATTTTTTTTGTAACTTCATGATAGGTTGATCCTTTTCAAAACAGAATTAAGAGACATGCCATGTTACTAATGCCCATGGTGCCAGCGGGAAATTTGATGCTTAAATTTTTGTCCAACACTTCGCAGTGCTTTGAAAGCTTAGGTGAAATTGTTTCAGACCACCTTTGGGAATACACCTCTATCTGTTGGGCCCTGAAAACACAAGGTATCTGGCAACAAAAATATCAAGGAGAGCCCAAAAAAGATATAGAGCCATCAAGTGCTGCTTGTGAAAATGGGTAAATATCTTCAACAGCATGGACAACGGGGCAGAGCAAACTGTCGGCATGTGTACAGATGAGAACAAGCTAGAGGGATGGTTGATGGCCTGACTGCAGATCAGAGGAGCCCTGACAAACAGGGACAACAGGCTGATGTGCATCACGCACTTCAGCAAAGCCAAACGCAAAAAGCTGAGCTTAAGACAGAACCCCACGTACTGCCCCAGGCTAGGCAACAGCAGTGGCCACGTAACAGCAGTGCAGAAAAGGACTCGAGGACCACCCGTTGAGCCATCAGCACTTAAAACCACATGCCACCCAAAAAACTTTCTCCACAAAACATCATACTCATTTCTTTTTTTAATCAAGCAGCACTATGTTTAGCAGATGCTGAGCATGTGGCCAGGTCACCGGGTGCAGCAAAGGTTTCCAGCAGCAAACAAGATTTTGCTGCGCATAAATAACTATCACCAAAAGTCAGTAAAATCTCGTAGAATTTTTTCCTGTTTCATGTAAAACTAGTGGCAAAACCTGGCTTTTTGCTTACCTTCTGGAATTCCTTACATACAGCTCCTAGACAATACTCCCAACAAGACAAGAAATATCCTGCTTCGGGAAAGTAAAAGAGGCTTTTCTTATTGAAACCGTGCTATTGTTTGCTTCGATAACCCATCCTGGCAGCCCCTCTACCATCTCTCAATTAATACCAGAACAGGAGTTTTAACCTCAACTAATCAAAGCTCTTCTGCCTTTCAAACCCATAAAACACCAGCATAGCAATAGCAGCCCGAGGTCATTGTTGGCAGCAAGCTCCCAGCCCAGGTGCCACACTTCGTTCAGCACTTTTTGGAGTAATCTGCGACCTTTCCAAAATAAAGCCTTGGAACATCTTAAAGCTGGAATTTCCAGATTAGGGAAAAAAAAAAAGGGGGGGGGGGGGAGGGATGGAAGTCAACTTGGTAGTTTTGGGTTGTTTTTTTTTTTTTTACCACCTCAGAAATAATTACACTAATCATGACATAAATCATCATTTCAAATAAGAAATGAAACACTGTGGGAATTAATAGGAAACCTAGGTGCATGTGCATATTTCACGTCTTCCATTTGTTACACAGAAGGAAAAAAGAAAGACAATATTTCAAACTCTGTACAGAAGAGTGCATACTCTAGTGGCCAGATTTTGAACAACTACTATCCAATAACCTAAAAGAAACACTACCATATTTGGATAAATGGACAAAAATTCAACGTCACAATCTTAAATTAAGCCATGTGCAGAGTAACATCTGAATATGATTAAATGGAGCTAAAGAGCAGGGAGCTGATTTATTTCAGCTCAAGAAATCATCAAGTCCACTACAGTCATAAGACACATCATCGTGTACTAGAAAAAAAAAGTGCATAATTTAGCAGCTATGTATTTTGAGGGCATGCCTTCCTATGCCATTTTATGCAACTACAGAAACAAAGTAACAGTTCTGAACACATGTACTATACTGGAAACACATGAAGAACAGGATAAGCAAATTAAAACAAAAAAACCCCCACAAACAACAGAATGAAGCAACTTAGTATGCCTGTTAAAAAAAAGCCTCAGTTCATCAAAGAAAGAAGGATGCCCAGCTTTCACTCCAAGGAGTCCCTAATGCCCCAGTGCAAGAAAAACTGGGGCAGTTAAGACTCAGCAGAAATAAGAGTCAACTGCACATAAATTCAAGAGGTGACAACACTAGATTTAGGTTGAAGTATTTTAGCTGCAGGGTAGAGAAGGATGTGTTTAGTCTGTAGGCAGGGAACATCACTTTTCGGTTCCACAGTGTCTTTTATCCTTATATTGATAGGGAATGTAAAAAACACTGGAAGACTCGGCCTTTTGGTCTTTTGGTCAGAGATACACGGAGACCACTGCTTTGGATCACCTTGTCTGAGCTTATACAAAACAGAGACCACAGCACTCGCCCAAATTACTTTGTTTCAACTCAAATTCATTGTTAGATTCTACATTTTACAGCTACCAATTAACATCATGTCAAAATTCCTAAGACATTAATTGGCTAGCAATTATTTTTTTGCAGTAGTATGTAACAACAAGAAGTTTGAGCCTAACTGAAATGCATTTCAATATGAATTAGTTGAATACAGCAGTGCTGATGAAGCTTTCAGACACTCACTAGAGGAGAAGCAAGCTTCTATTTTTGTAAGAAGCATTTTGTTCAAATGATCCCTGCCAGGTTGTGTAACATTTCAGGTCATCTGCCAGCAGGGAGTACAGGCTTAGGGAAAAAAACAGGAGTTCTCTGGCTGGGAGGTCTCTCCCTGGGTAAGTCAGTAGGAACTAAATATACTTAAAAAGAAAGTGTCCTGGATAACAGGGCTGCTCTTCAGCATTGTTAGTTATTTTTTGTATTTACTTGCAGCTATAAACATTTTTTAAAATGCCTGCAAAATGACAGTAGGGGCCAATTCCTATGGACAACGTAACCTCTGTTTCTTAATGGAGATTCTTTCTTCACACAGCCCAGAATAGGAAGCCGGTACAGTGGGCTCAGATGTGGCAGCTCTGCCCACGGTTCCATGGCTGGTGACAGATTATCCTCCTGTGAAACTCAACACAACTCAGTGACTTGTACACCCTCCTCATTGCTCCTCTCAGTATCTCGCGTCTTTAGCCAGTGTCACTGGGTTCCTAAACCACCTATGATCTACCACGGCACAAAGATACACACACATTCCATTCTCTGCACAGCTTCCTTCCTTTGGTAGGGTCATCTCTTTTTAATAGATAAAAACAAAGTATGACATGTTATCACGACTTGTCAATAACAAGCAGTCAAAGTATGTTCTTGCCCGAATGCTGAAGTGCTATGTTGCACTTGTATGTTAAGCTTTCTATTTTCAATGTCAAATTGGAAAATTAATTTCAGACCTACCAAATAATGTGATCCGTGGGATATATCCTTTGAATAGCTCTTGCATTGATTTCTCAGCATAACAAATATCTTTCAGTTTGAGGAAGTCCCAGTAGGTAAGAAAAAGGTTCCCCACTTCTCCCAGCACCACAACTCATATTTGGAAAATCACACATGAAAATTCATTACTGCAGGTTTCCACCGATTCTGTCACTCAAGAAGTGAAGCCTGAACCATGCCCTGCAATCAGCCTTGGCCTTTTAGTCTTCCTGTAAAGATTTACTGGATTATTTTTTCATTCTGTCCTTCTGTTGTCAATATTGTAACAGAATTCAGCAGAAGAGTGCACATCACATATCAAACTGTCTCCTTCCAGTTTGGGATTAGATGTCCTTAAAACCTTATATTTTTCACTACTGGAAATACATCATGTTCCAGTTGTGCCCAATGAAATACTACATAAACATACAGAAGATTGATGGAAATCCAGCACTAACAAAGTCCAAAAGAACAAATAAATGATCTTCATATTTGGCTGGAATAAAATTCTCAGGAGAGGAGACTTGAACTGCCATTCTTGATCTCAGATTTCTTATATTCCAGTGTTATTCCCTTACCAAATAAACATGTTTTAGCACACTTAGCCACACATCAGGATAATAACCTCATCTCACTTTTTTCTGAATAGGAAAATCAAGTGTTCTTCAATTCAGAAAAATGCTTTTGTCCCCCTCCTTTCCTATTTGGCAAAGATCAGGCCTACCAAACCAACTTCCCATTAATTTTGCTGCCTTAAGACATCCCCAGGCGGCTTGCTCCTTCAGATACTAGGTTCAGAGAATCACATAGAACCAGAACTCAAAAAATTAATACTGCAGAATTGACTATCAGCTGAACTGAGGGGCTGACTGATTAAGAGCAATATGGAAGAATATAAAGTAACCCAAGTAAACACATGTAATTCAAGACTGTATATCGGTGTGTGTGCAGGGTGATATAACTAAGCTTTCTGCTTTTCCCTGAACTCAGTTACCTACAGGGTCTTTGGTTTCAGATTTTTCCACACCCAGCTGGCAAAAATCCCTCATTTGCAAACTCAAAGCTGAACTGATGCACTTGGGCTCACTTTCTGCCATATGGTTCAGTTTCTCAAGTTTGGTCTTCTGTGCACAGAGTCTGAGGCGGGGGGGTTGCTATTCTTAGCACTTCTGCCTGACAAAAAGCTTGTTTGCTGTGGAGTTGTAGCAGAAAGATCCCAAAAAAGCTCCAAGACCACCAGATTACAAGTTCTGCGGCACGCACTGCTCTGATGGCTTTGCGCTTTGCAGAGCTCAAAAGCGCAGCTCAGGCTGTGAGTGCACATGTTGTGCTGACCCAGGGCTTCACATATGCACTGAAATGAGCTCTTGCTTCTCCTTGGCAACAATAATCTAATAAAAAAGACACAGTGTCTTATAAACAGATTGTTACACTTTTGAAGAAGTCCCCAAGGGCCAGCAAATTTGACCCAGATTGACATTTCCAGGCATATCAAATTTTAAAATAAATTATCTAGCATCTCTATCGAAATACATGTCACTTGCTTACACAAACCACGTGTCACCTCAGCCGTTTCAGAGTATTCTGAACCTAAGTGCAGCCAAATGAGAATGCAGATGCTCTGAGGTGGCCAGTGGCAGGGTGACAAGGGGCAACTTGAAATAAGGTTGCACTGTGGTTGCTAACAGGAAAACAGAATGAATTTACATACCTTTAAAGCAAATTCAACTGCTGTATTTGTTCCCTATTAGTATAAAATCATATATACAAATAAAAAATAAACTTCCAAAAAGAAAAAATTATTTAGAGGGATATTACAAAATTAGAAGTGCTATAAAAGAATAGGGAACAATTTTTCAGTCTCTCCCAATGCAAGAGAAGGGGGTCATCAAATGAAGCTGCATGCTACAAGCTAAAATAAGCAAATGAGAGGAACATTCAGACAACACGCAATCCATCTTAGATAAAAATTACACCAGTCCAACCTATCTCAACCATTCATTTTTGGGCTTTCATCTAATTGTACTAGTGCAAGATCATTAAGTTAATTAGGTTTAGAAGACCAAGAGGATCTCACTTCCAGATCAATCTGATGAATCCACGCTGAAATATCTTTAGGGATCATCCTTTTGTTCACGAGGATGATCCTCCTTGGCCAGTGCAGGATCTTTCCGCAAAACATTCTTTCCCTATTCACCGTTCAATATTGATTTCTTCCACAAACAAAATATTCATAAATCGCAATTAGATACTGTGACTCATGACCTAGTGATGTTATTTTTTCAGCTTCTGGGAGTTTCTAAAGCAGTAAATTTCCCAACTTTCTCATCACATTTGCTTCGGTTAGACCTGCAATTTAAGAACAGAGCCCAGAATCTCTCCCTCCCATGTCTCACAGAGGTCTGATATCTTCCTGATTTATGGCATTATGCCCTCTTTAAAACAACTGAAAACTGCACAGAGCTGCCAAACTGCCTTCTCACATGATGAGTTCAGCTCCAACTCTGTCCTCCACCATATCCAGCTCTTAACATTACTGAAGAGAGGTTTCTCTCCTCTCTCCTGCTGTTGAAGTACATTTCAGATTATTTTCCCTACAAAGGTGTTAGCTGTAGAAGAAAACACAACTGAGACTTTCCACCCCAAATTCGTAAATATCGGAGACATTTATAACAATATGGAAGAAAAGTACATTTCGAATAAGAGAGAGAGGTTCCTTGCATTTCACTTCAGATTACTATTTGTAACTTCTAGTTCATTTTACAGCTCACTTCATGTTCTGCAGTTGCAAAAGACAGCCGAACAATTGTTACACTGCAGAATCTAAAAATCCAGCTATACCCACCAAGACTCAGGTCTCAAGACATGTTTAGAATTACGAACTATTGGAATTAATGGACTTGCACACTCAACTACTGCAATGAAACTGGGGTCAAATTTCAGACAAGAATTAAGACAACACAGAAGCTAAAACCACTCAAGAGGAAAGTTCTCCATGGTCTTGGCTTCACTGCCACAGTGCTGTGACCCTTTGGATGTTGTCAGTGCTCGAGAATGTCGGGATAAGTCTCATTACAGAGCAATCTGCATGAAATTCAGTGACCTGTGATACCAAGTGGATCAGACTAGACAATCTGATTATGTCTTCTGTGAACCCTCTAAGAGAGATGGATTAGATCCTCCACTGAAAGACTTGACAGGGCCCCCCACTGCTCTTAGACCAGAGGTCTCGCCATCAGTGCTTCCCAGACATAAATGAAAGCCAAACTCTCAGCTGTCCCTGAGAGCTGCCAATATTTTTTTTTTCTTGAACAGTAAGGATGAGAAAGAAGCTTGGAATTTCCATTCTTCACAATTCCACTGGAATCAAGTGGAAAAGATAGGAGTTTGTGTTATTTGGAATTTAGGCACAAATCAGCAAAGGTGGGATACTCCACTTGGCAGAGTGCTCTTGAATTAAAGGGAACCTGTAAAAGGAGTTGCTCTCAGTACAAGTTATTCAGGTTTGTGCCCTAATTCTGCACTGCCAGGAACAAGATAAATACACATTTTGCTTCTCATTTAATGGATGGTGCTAGTGATCCTTGGTTTTCCCATCATTAAGTTTCTTATTCATCACAAACAGAAGTTTCTATATGCAGCCCTATTTTTATTGTAAGCAATATAAAAGAGTCTCATAAGAGAGCCTCCTGACAAATGGAAATGGTGGAAGGACATTTACTACATTTGGCAAAAGGAATGCGTGTTACTAGACAGATATTATTTCAAGTACATTCAAAGCAGAAAGAGATAGGCCAGTGCACTAACAGGTTGAAAGGACAATGAAATATGAAAGATCCACAGAGCAGAAGCTGTGAATTACAACAACCATCTAGTTCTAAAACACTCTTATTGAAAGAATTGTCTGAGTTTTCTAGCATTCTCTAAAAGTTAAATCTCAGCAAAACAAGATAACCTGTATTTCTATGAGACAGAACAATTGCCCTGTTCCACCCAGATTTCCTCCTTTTTAGAAAAAAAAAAAAACAAAAAACAAAAACCAAAACACCACAGAAAAGAACGCTGATGGAATCAGGCCACTTTACTACTACAAATCCAAGTCTGCAGACACCAATTACCTGCAGAGGATGGAGGACGTTCCACTGGGCAGTGGACCTTTGACACAGCAACCACTGCTCCAGGCAGAAAACAGAAACTGCTGCGAGAAAAAAAATAAAGTTTAAAAATAAGATAAAGAAGAAAATGAAGTGCTTCACCAGGAAATCCACAGTAAAGGGTGGCTCCAGAGACAAAATTCCTACTGCAGCCTTGTTTCAACATATTATAACTGTACACACCTGACAAGATTGGGGACCCACCCAAGCTGTTCCTGCAAGCAACCCAGATGGATTCCATTACTTTTAATGGAGCAGTTCAGAGCTCACAGTTCACCATGTCTGGAAACAACGTGACTGAAGGCAATAAAGAATAGTTTTACAGACGCTGCCTGATTGCAGGGTCCCTCAGATCTCATTTTAGCCTGCTTACAAGGACTGGTGGTCAAACCTATTTCTCATACCCATGCAGTTCTAAGGTTGGGTATCCAGTTAACAGTCACATTGGTGCTCTGAGTCACCACAAGCCGACCCTTCTCAAGCAGCAGCTCTTTAGGCCTGTGTCAAGCAGCAGAATTCATCAGTATGAGTCTAGCTGCGCTCCAAAGTTCTTACTTCATCAACTCAGACTACTTGCCCCAGGCCCACCAGGAATCTAACCAGGCCTCCAAACACAAAAGGAGCAGCACAAAACTCCTCTGACTTACTACTGTTTGAAGTCCCCATCTCCCCACCTTCCTGAAATTATTGTTCTCAGCGATGCTCCTGCCCACCCTGGGCAGCCCTGAGGTACCCAATGCCAAGAGCAGCTCAAGCTGACTGGACAAGGAATTGGGGACCAGGCCCAATGGTCCACATCCAAACTGAAGTTCAACTTATGGTTTGGAGTCTGTGCCCTTTAAAGTATTTTCCTGTATCACTGTGTTCCAAGAAAACAAGTGAGCAAATGGGGAAAGGCAAACAGTGGAGGCCCTGATTACAAAAGTCTACTTCTGATATTCCTAATGTGCTTAGTGACATCATCCGTCACAGCCAGATGTTAGAGATTTAAATTGAACAAATTAAAAGCCTGCATTTTGCCCTAGGCATATTTTGCTTTGTAGAGCATCTCATTAGTGTGGTTTCCTTTAATGGCTCATTTAGGTTTTGGACTGAAAATTAGAAATTTAGCAAAAGCTAATTTAAGCAAACATTTTTGTACAGCCACTTGCTGGCACCTCAGAACTTAGGGGACTTGAGAAGGGTAGAGAAATAAGGGCTTTCTTTATCAACCTCACCACAAATTTTTTGATGCTAAAATGTTTAGGTTCTAAATACTGCAAAGGGAATATTTATTTTCTTAAGAAATACTTCCATGAGAATTTAGAGGTCTGAGGTTGATATATCTACCCTCGGTGGCCAATTTTAATTGGCAATATCCCTTTAAAAACAAAAGGGCCCTAGCTCTAAAGAGGTGCTTTGAATGAGAAAACAAATTTGGTTTTGAGAAGTTCAGATGCCTGGAACCTGACATCTTCAAAGCAAAAAGAGCTTTCCCCAAGAGAATAAGCTTCCAAAGAAACTGAAGGAAAGGCCAACAGGGTGTGGGGAAGGAATCTTAAGAACCAAATGGAAAACTTCCAAGGTCTGTGTACATGTGAGAATCAAGTCTTAAGACTATAAAACAATAATATTGTATTAAAAATATTTTTTTCTGTGAAGCTAATCAGCCTTAAATGGAAGATGCTTAACCCAAGCACCTAGTGTTTTTTCCAATGAAGCAGACAAAGCTCTCACTCTGCTGGTTTCATTATACATCAGACAGACCTTCACAATTACATTCCAGATACTTCACTGTTTTACAATAACGACACACAATCCTAAAGATGCTCCATGGGACTTAAGTGTTTAATGCTGCTGAACTTTTCTCCATATGCTGCCATTGCAGAAGCATTTATTTCCTCAACAGTTTAAGTAATACAAGCAGCATCTTCCAATCAATGATCATCTTAAGTACAAGATACAGAAGTTGTTCCAAGTTCCTTATACTATCCAGGAAATTCCACAACACCATGGAAATCCAGTTCAGGGCTGATGCTCTGGAGGATCAGTTGAAAACAAAACAACTAATTGCACAGGAAGCTGAGGTTTTTCCCATCCATGGCTTAAGTAACATTGTTTCTATTTCTCCCTACAGAAGATCACATGGCAAAAAATGTTTTCACAGTAGTACAAAGTTGCGGGCTATCGCTCGCTGTGCACAGAGAATATTTCTTCATTTGGGTATGCAGAACATTTTCAATCTGCATTAATTTATCCAAATCAGGAAGCTACTTGTAAGTGGTCACAGCTATCAGCTCCCCTCCCCTGCCTCACAAATTTATAATGGTGAAAAGCAATCGCTCTCTTCAGAAGAAAACTCCTTCAAAGAGACATTCCTGCACCTGAAATCCCACTTGCACAATTTCCAACTTCAAAAAAAGCCTCAAACACTTGTCAGATTTTAAGTCACATAGAGGAACAGAAAAGATGAAGTCAAAAGCCTTTAACTGTTGACTACCTCTAATGCAGAGGTATTGCAGACACAAGAAGGGACTTATTTACAAAAGCTTTTACACAATCTCACTGTAGTATTGATGAAACATCCTCCCACACATCACATGCCTAGAGGCACCATGGATTGCTTTGTGGCAGCCTGAAAGGATGCTATCAAATTTCACAGCTCTGAGTTATTCTTGTGTTGCCAAAGGGTCTCCTCTCTCAGAAAATAAACTGTGCATCAAACCCAGAGCTGGCATGAAACTGCAAAACTGCACTAAGGAGAGGGGGCCTTAAGCAGCTCCAGCTGAAGAGCTGGGCCTGTTAACGTGTCATTTCCATCCTCGGCCTCACACTGAACACAGGAACGGATCCAGGAACAACAGAAATTCATTCCTGAAAGTTTTAAGGAATAGCTCTTTCAAGCCAGATCTACATAGCAAGGGCAGCCCTGCAAGGTTCTCCCAAAACTCCAGTTTAAGCTGCAGAGGGCATTTCCATGCAGGGTTTGGGAGGGTCAGGAAGCACAGACAGTACCGAAAAGAACAAAAGCTTAGCTCACTTTTTGTCCAAATTTTCTCTGTTATGCTCAAAGGAAAATAAGACAAGTAGAGCTTGCCAATATTTTTTCCTTATTACATTTGCTTAAAAAAACCCCGTAGTTTGAAATCTAAATTATTCATATATTTGGACAGAACACAAAGAGTTTGAGGAAAAATACAGTTCAGAAGTTTGTTGATTTTTCTTACTTTATTTTTCTAAATAAAACATTTTGGATAGTTTCCCCAAAGCTGTTTATTTTATATCTTAAAAATCAGAGGAAATGTTTTCATTTAAAAAATATTCCTTTAATGTCTGAACATTTTGGATTAACTAGAAAGGACCATCCACCGGTTTCATAGCCAAATAATAGCAACAAAAACTCCTACTATTTCAATAGCTCTAAAGAATGTGTATTAGACAGACAGATTGTGTACAGCACTTTATCATTTTGGGAAACATGTTATGAGAAAAGCTGGAGGAGAGCTACCTACAAGTAAAGCCATAACCAGAACTATCAAGCTTTCTGTCAGTGCTGTCACAGCACTTGGTGACACTTGGGTTTGGAGCCGGGGAGGTCCCTGCACTGAAGCAACCTCAGATGAAGAGGGACATTGCACGTGACAAGCTTCCCATCACACAAGTGCGGTGTGGGGTTTTTTGGTGGCTCCAACAACAGTACCCCATTTTGGTAACTTTTTAGAGGCACTGACAGACTAATTTAAAAGGCTCAAAGTAAACAGGTGATTGAAATAGGGTCTGAGAATTGATTCAGAAGCAGCCTTGTTGGTTTTGTGGTTTGGGAAAGTATTTTAGAGGTTTCGGGCAGCGAGCCCATTCACCGAAACTTGCAAGTTAAATTCTGTAAATCCAGATCTTGTGCTGAACACACAAATCCCCTTGAAAACCTTCTTGTGTAACTGGAATAGTCTTTAGATACAAGCAGTGTGTCCCGCAAAGGCTGCTTGATTTATTACTATTTATTATCAGTTGCATAAAAAAGATTCTCTCCCTAAAACAACTTGTCATCTTAAAGTTTGAGGCATGCCTATACTTAAGGTAGCTGAGGTGGGGGAAAAAAGGTCAAATTATTCACAAGTTTTAATTAAATTCAGTGCTGTGTTTGCTGTGGGATTTAATTGTAAAGTTCCCACTAACAGTAATGTGAGCTATGGGGAAAGCACATCACATAGAAAATTTATCTGCCACCATATCAGCAGAAATGCTGGAAAAAATGGGTGTGCATGACACCTCAGTTTGAGCCAGAACCTAAAATGTGTCAGTTGCAAAGTAATTCCATGGGTGACAGTACAAATAGCAGCAGCCAATGGTTTGGCTGTTCCAGGTGCAGGGTCAGGGTCTTGTCCTATGATTCAAAGCTTATGCCACACTATCTCTTTGCATGATTCTCCTTTTGTGTGTTTAAATCTTCTTCGTGAATGTATTTCCTGCCATTAACGCCACACAACTTTGAATGTTGCTGTCCAGCCTCTAGCATGCGGCACAGAGCAGAAACATGTTAATGCCAACAGCTGGTAATCCGACTTTGATTTATATTGGTGAAAAACAGGGGTGAAGTTTCAGTACGGAACAGGTACAACTAAGAGCACAATTACCTCCAGTGTCTCCAGTGCTGAACTCCTCCCGAGTGGTACCACATGTGGTGAACTGGTTTGCTATAAATTTGGCATAACATTGCATGAAGTTTTCAGGAATAGCAGTATTTTAAAAATGGTTTCTAATACCTATTTTTTGGAAATGTCTTTTTAATGGATTTTGGCCTGCAACTTAGCAATTTGCATTTATACATGGAGCTATTTAAAACTCTTAAACAAGCTTTTAATCTTAATTCCATCGAACAGAAGGGAAGCAACAACTTCATATTAGATCAGGGAGAGGGACCCATAAACAGTAAGCAGCTGCATCTATTTTTTAGAAAGATCTCGCCTGTTTTCTGCTCACAGATTGCTCTAAAAACATATCCCCACTCAATTCCCAGTCTGGCAGACTTCTAAAGCCAGTTACATTAAAGGTTCAGACTTAGTTAATCAAGCAGACAGCACCACTGCTCCCTGTAGCTCTTCTAACTTCTAATCAAAACCATTCCACAGTTCCTCATTTAGATACAGATGAGAAATACCAGATTTCTACAAAACCACAGAGAAATCTCAGCAGCTGTTAGTTTCTAGATTAGTGAAATATAATTGGAAGGTAGGTGCTGATCCCAACTCATTAGCAGAACCTGCTCAAATACTGTGGGTGACTGCCTGCCATGCTCCTCAGTGCAAATGGACCATTAAAGAAACACTTTCTGAAGACCAGAGATAACAGAGGTCACTAGCATTAGGATCAAGGTTCCAGATAATCTTCAAATTAAAGGCCTTCAGGTGCAATCAAGTGCAGCTGGCACACATCTGAGTGATAATCTAAACGTAATCCGCAAACTGAATTCTGAATTAATTATAACACTAAGGGACTACAAAAAACCCCCCAGAGATTACTGAACTCCTAATTACTGAATTTGATTACCCTTAAAACAGGGTAGCTATTCACCTAATCTTATCACTTCAGTGCTGCTTTGGACAGACACGGCTTTGTTGAACTGGTGTTCTATCTCAAATTAATTCTCTGCAAGTTTTGGCACACAGCAGCAACCTTGGCTGAAAAGCCTCAAAACTTGACAGGTAGGTAAACTATCCAAATATTTTTGTTCTTCCAAATATCAATTTCTCAGAATCGGCTGCCTCATAAGTATGCCACCATGCTCCGCTAAATCCTACATAATGAAAGAACAGTGACATTCTTCCAGTGCATTGGCTTTCGTTATTACTAGCTCCATCTTAAACAGATAGCACTAAGAAAGAACAGGCAAGGCAAAAGCAGCAATTTAAATAAAAATCTAGGAAGATTCGGGTTTGATTAACATCAGCTTTAGATTTCTCACAACTGGTTTACCCAGGCCTAACGCAACTATTTTACTCTATTATAAAGTTACTTAGTTTCCTGCTAGTGAAATTCTCTATATCTCCAAATAAAGAGTCCGTTCTGTTCACGCATCCCAGGAATTGAGAGAAGCACACTGCTTAAAAAGAAATGATTTTGTAAAAAGAAATGGTTTTGTAAGTTCATTTGTTGCAAAGAAGCTTGTTAATACATTTAAAATAAACCCACATTAGATTCATGTCACTTATGACTTGTAATACAGAACTACGAAGACACAGTTTTCATGAACACATTACATGATGCATTAATCTTCCTTCTTCCATCTGAAATTTAAGTCAAGAGTTCCATTTAAAATTTCTCGTGTATCGTAATGGGAGTTGCTGTTCTGCTTATACTCTCCTCTTCCAATAGAATATAATTTAAAAGACAAAATTTGGCTCTCCAAAACACAGCAACATACCATGATATGTCCAAGTCTCTTGGACAACATTGTAGCAAACTTATCATCAGCTGATCTCCAGAAACCTAATCATTTCCTTCAAGGTTTGACACGAGCATTTCATTAAACAAAGGTAGAAATCTGCCTCAATTTGCTACCCAAGCAATTATTTTTCAAGAAATAGATGAGCACTTAAATCAGCAATACATCTTCATTTGAAGCATAAGGTCAGCTACACTAAAGTACTTTCTCGCTACATCATTTCATTTCCACATTTTTCCCCTCATTCCAATCTCAGTTCCCACTGATTTTTTTTTTCCCCCCTCACCCTGTTTCTTAAATTCTGGAATTGTCCGATTTGAGCATTGCTCATAATTTAAAAAGAAATAAAACTTTGGCGAAGTAAGTGTTCTTAGAAGGAATCTCAGACTAGATCAAGTTTGCCAAGTCTCCAGGGTATAAACATGGAAATAAAATGCACGTGCAACTAAGCAAACAAAAATACAAATATGCTGTAAAATGAGCATGGCCCTTGCAATGATCGAGCTCATAAAATTAAAAAAAAAAAAAAAAAAAAAGGCACATGCTATCACCAGGTTCATCCCCTAAACTGTCGAAACACTCCACATCTCTGAACTGGCAATCAAGAATTCACATCTCATCTCTAAATCCCATGGTGGTCCCTTCAGCTTCACTTACTGCAATTCAACACCCTTCACAGCAATGACAAGGCTGAGGCTCAAACATCCAACTCTTGCTCTCAGACAGTGCCATCCCCAGGCAGACCCGCAGGCCAGGCAGTTCAGCTCAGCCCACCACAGCTACGAGTGGGACTGATGACAGGAGATGTGCACCCACGCGTGGGCTGAAACCTTGACCTTTTCCTCTGCAAGAAGAGCACACTCAAGTCAGAGGGTCGCTGGAGGTTACTCCTTGTAAGTATAGGAAACCTCTGTACCCAAGCAAGACCACCCTCTGGGTTCAAACCCTGTTTCTTTCTCCCCTGACCCTGGGGATCCTGGCGGACATCAAATGAACATGGGCCAGCCACAAAGAAATATCCTGGGCAGCATTCGGCAGAGGTTGCCAGCGGGTCAAGGGAGATGAGCTTTGCCTTCTATGCAGCACTTGGGAGGCCACACCTGAAGTGCTGGGTCCCATTCTGGGCTCCACAGTACAACACAGACATCAACATACTGGAAAGAGTCCAACAAAGGGGCCGTTGAGATGATGAAGGTACTGGAGCACCTCACATGCGAGAACAGGCTGAGAAAACTGGGACTGTTCTGCCTGGAGAAGAGAAGGCTCAGGGGGATCTCACCGATAAATATAAATATCTCAATGGAAGGTGTTGAGAACATGGAGCCAGGCTCTTTTCAATGGTGCCCAGTGAAAGGAAAAGAGTCAATGGGCACAAACAGAAACATACAATGTACTGAATATAAGGAAACATATTTTTTACTACAAGAGTGACCAGCACAGGTTGCCCATGGAGGTCTTGGAGTCTCCACCCTTGGAGGTATTCAGAAGTAATCTGGACATGGTTCTGGGCAACCGGCTCTGGGTGGCCCTGCCTGAGCCTCCCTGCTGAGGGACAAAATGGCCTCCAGATGATCCTTCCACCCTCAATCACTCAGTGGCACATCTCAGCATCCTTGCTCATTCTGAAGCTGAAAAATGGAAATCACACCCTCAGACGCTTCAAGTTACTTAAAGAAAAAACAACTTCGGTGTTGGTGCATGTATTCGGAGTTTTGTTAAGTACAACTAAAGGTTAGGTGTGTGCAACAGCCCACTTTCACTCACCTATGGGCTCAAGGTCTTAAATATACATGCACTATTACGAATTGCACAAGCCTTAGCAAATGGCAAGGCAGAGTAAGATCCTACCTCGCTCTCTCACACTCCCATGCTGGGCAGCAGCGAGCTGAAAGCCAGTTAGAGCCAAGACATGCACCATGAGTACCACATGGGAAACGGTTCACTGCCTCAGGCCGGTGTAATGAACCAGGAGTATCAGAACTGGAAGGAGAACCAGCCAGGCTGCAGAAAGGTGCTCCTTCAGGCTCCTCTGACCTATCTGGAAGAATTCACCTTGCCCACACTAGACAACTTACACACAGTCACATATAACTTATATAAAGCAATGCCCTTTAACACGGGGCTTCACAAATATTGAAAGTGTCAAAGTGTTTAAAATGATATATTCCAGAAGCAGCGCAAGGTGTAAGAAGCCCCATTTTGCGCTGCTTTGCATCTCCGGCAGCCACTTAAACCAGGACTAAGTAGGATTATCTATACCAACTTCACATACATTATGAATGAAAAGCAAGCCCAGTAAGGACTATAAGAGTAATGATCAGTCTGAACAACACATAGTTTGTGCTCAATGCTCATTTTGTCCCCATTTGTCATTTAAATGCTTATGTGACCAGTGACAGCAACACACCAGAGCACTCATTAAACAGGAGCAACTTCCTTTACAAACCTGAGCAAGAAGCAAGGTCAACAAGGTAGTAGAGGTTGTAAAGAAACACACCCTTCTGCACAAACACACTGCCCCTAACCAGTGGTTAAGAAGTTTTTAAAATGCAAATTAGAACTCCAGATAGTAACAAATCGTTACAACTAGAAAACCTTTCAGCCCAGTACTTTAATTTGAAGATGACATATAGTTTAATATTGGTGCTATAAAATATCAGTGCCGCTTTTAACTTGCTGTGCTGCTTTCCCATCAGATTTACTGCAATGGAATTGAACCAGGGTCATAAAGAGCATGAGTAGTTAAAGAAATTCTATTTGATCCTGGAAATAGTTTCAGAATGGACAATTAAACCCATTTTTCCAGCAACTTAGATAGTCTCAGCAGTCAGTGCTGTAATTTGTTGTAATGTCTACCACACATGAAATATCGTGGCTATCAGCTTCTAGCTTTTTAATGGTGTGATGCTCACAAGAGCTCTTTAATAAAGCCAAGTATAAAAGAAACAAGAAGAGAGAACATTTTTCATTTTCATTTTTCAAAACTGAAAAATCCTCATTATCTTGAGATGAAAGGTACCACTAAGACTTGAATATTGTCTATGATACACAATTCAAACATTCCTACATGGAAATGCTAATCTCAGAGTGACATTAATATAAGCATAACTTAATGACACCAAGTAGGACTGCATATGGATCAAACAAGACTTTCAAGAAGTCATCTTCTGTAGACTGGGCATGAGGTTGGGACAGAAACATCTGGAAGGAACATTTTGTTCCTCCCTGACAATCTCTATTCTTCTAATTAGGGGATATACTTTTACTGTAAACTTTCTCTCACCTGGAGTAAACTCAAGATATATAATGAGATTCTAAACAGTATCCAGCGCAGACAACTCCTGATCTCAGTTGTCACGTCTACATACTACGACAATGCAAAATATTAAGAAATATTCCAAAAGAATTATTATAGGAATTATTATCTATATATATACACATATACGTGTAAGTACATATATACATGTGCATATATAATACTACAGAGTCATAATGAATCCACATTCTTCCCATTTCCAAGCCTGAAACTCTTCGTAGTGACAGACGAAGTAGTTCAACAGGAGAGAACACAAGAGGGAATGACAGACTGAATTAGTGGGGCAGTTATGCCATGTGTTGGTGTCACACTGGAGGGTCACACTCTAAGCTTATAGACTGTGAAAGGTATTTGAGGTAGACTGTAAGAGGAAAAGTTTTAACTGGAACTGAGAAGCTGTTATAATCAGGCCTATCTGAATGAGCAGATACTGCTTTAGAAATATTTGCTACGTATACTCTGAAGCCCATGTAGTTAACATGATTGAGTCAGATTTTTGTAACAATTCCAGTTTAGAATAACTCCAAGTCACACCAGGTTAACAGATCAGAATCTGTCCTTTTATAACTGACACATTCAGCAGCTTGTTTAGTATCTTGCCTGACGTACAGGTCTTCCGGCAGCACAAAACCTTTCATCTCCTGTTGTCCTCTCTAGCTGAAAGATGCATCCTAGCTCAACTACGCTCAGAGTTGGTCAGGTGGCCAAGCCATCTCTGTCTCCCGATGGGAAATACCACCAAAGGGTAGTATCCCCCAGCGGGGTTCAAAGGTTACCTATTGTCAAGCATGATGCTGAAAATTCAAATAGCTGTAACCTGTGTGGAATGCAAAGACAAAACACAGCTGTCATTTTCAGGGCTTCTGCTTGCCCACAACAGATTTGCATCCCCCTAACTTTAGATCAGATGTTTAAATTCTTTTAAGTGCAGCATCTTGCATTGCCCTAGAGCTACTTCCAACTCTCATCTGATGTCTGGATGGGGTTCAATATTAAAAGGGCATGTTATCAATTCCTGACACCCAGGGAGAGAACTGTGCCTGGAGAATTTTCATTCCCCATGTCAGGACAAAAAATACAATCATGAGTATGTTGAGAGAAACAATATCACATAGCAGACCCCATGAATGATTTCAAGGTTCTGATTGCTTGGTGTCTCCAGCCACGTATTGCAGAATCTAAATTCATCGTTAAAAGCCATAACCTTTAGTTAAAGAAAATCTAAGGATCAAAAGAGCAAAGCAAAGGTTTGATAAATTCAACACTGTCTTCTGTGTAACATCAGACACTAATTTGGCTCTGCACCTCCTGCAACCTGTGAGTTGACTGAAAATGAGACTTTCACCACAGATATTACAGCCACCAAGTAAGTGGCAAAAATTAGCTCTTACAAATGTACTTAGTTTCCACTTGTCCATCTTCACCATTCAGCACAGAATTTTGTCACATTTGGCGAAGGCAGCACACCTGGACTACAGCCATGAGGTTTCCTCATGTAACACATGTGCACGTACCCCAGTCATGCCGCTGGTTACGTACATGCACGCACAATCAGAAAGTAAAATGCCAGTGTCTGTGTCTGCAGGATGTGAAAAGCTCCTGCTCATTCAGCTAAATATTAGAACAGATGACACCAGTTAATTTGAAAGCTATATCTACGTAAGCATTATTATCCAGCTACCATGCTTATTCCTTAAACCTATTCTACCCTTCACGACTGCTCCATTTTTCAAGGCTCAAAGACTCCAGTTTAACCCAATAAAGAACAGAATAAAACCAATCTACAGAAAAATCTAAGTGATAAAACTAATTCACTGTCCTATTTCAGAATATTGGAACACTTATTTTTAAAACTAACTGCACTGATTCGAAATCTCTAATTTACTGTGACATACAAAAGCCAGGATCTACTCAGTCTTAAGATTCTAGTGTTCTAGAGCACGCCCCCCCGCCTCCCCCCACCAGTGGCCAGAGTATTAAGAACTGTAGGCAAACACCAAGACGTGGAGGAATCAAGAAACAAGAGAAACTATAGCAGTCAGTTTGACACTTACCAAGCAAGCTAGAAAGCCAAAGCATTGTCAACAAAGTTTTCCAAGGCCAGAATTCAGAAAGTAGCTAAACATGTATTTGGATGAGTTACTAGCAGAATTGTTTTGCAAAGAATTTGCAAGGGAGACTTTTGAGATGTTCAGGATCCTGGTGGAAGATGCAGTAAGGGCTTTTCAATGACTATGTGACTTCAGTACTATTCACACTAGAGCTGGGAAGGCTGAGATGAGGCTTTAGTAATTTTATGCATTAACTTTAGGCTTTGCAAGACTGCTCTATTCAGAATGTTTGTCCTTGACAATAACCACATCCCCCCATGTAGATAAAGACTTTCGTCAAAGGCTGAGTTTGTTCTGCGAGTCAGTAATAAGACGTTGCCTGCCTGGTATCATGTACAATAAAGATACATACTTATACGGTGAGGCATAACAGATTTTCCATCAGAGACAGGACCTCATCTTGCTAGACACCACAGAAAATGCTTAAACAGTCCTTCACTTGCTGCTTCGGTGTGTTCCGTAACTGAATTCCCCTGCCTCCCACTTCACATTCACTACTCATTTTCTTTCTAAGTTAATCATGCTGATGATGTTTAAAGTCATATCACATTTTTCACCCTTGTCTGTTTGTGTGGGTTTGAAATAGAACAAAGAATTTCTCATACCCACTTAAAGAATATTTTATTTCTCTTATCTTAGTCGCATTCATTAGGAGTGCAATAAAGTAGTCTCTACTATCAGCACTTTCCTTAATATTTAGATCAGATCACATTGACTGGCAAGGCAGAAGCAGAACTTCCAGATGAGATCATTAAAAATGATGCTGATGAATGCCAAGGAAATGCATTCTAAACAGGTCTCATTATCACACGTGGACTATCATGAGCAAATCGAAACTATATACATTGTCAGCTTTCCTTTTAATAACCTAGATACTGATTTGTGTGTTTGCTCATCCTGTCCTACCAAAGTGCTCTATTTTCTACGAAATCCTGCCTTATCTGACAATCCTGCCTAGCTCTGGCCTCAATCCATCATTACTTTTAGGGAGTTTAGCAATCTGAAATGTGTTCGACTGACAGTCCTGAAGAATCAGCTTCATACATCATTGTTTAGGTACATGATAAATAAGCAATCATTACAGAGAAGTTTAGCCTCAGCTCTATTCTGAAATGTTATCTTCTGGGATGGGTTCTCTACAGGCCTTCTGTTTAATGGATTCTCAGAAACCCACAGAAAAAATGTAAACAGAGCAAAAGGAAAGAAAAATGTAGTTGTGTGCAGACTATAGTGTGATCCCAGTTTGTGCATGTATTAAATACAAGTTGGAATACAAAGCTCCGTGAAAATGTATGTTATAGAGCAAGGCACTCACAAGACAAGAAACTGAAAAGCTAAGGTCGGACTCAATGCGAAGAATGGCAGCCGCAGTATTCACTATTAGATTCTATATCCACATCTGAGCCCTAGGCCAGCGCTGAGCTGAAAGGGGACTTCACTGAGGTGTTACACCCAGCACACACCACTACTGTGTTTGGCTGGATTAAGTTCTACTTGTGTTAGTACCACAACTGAAGTATGGGCTTATCTAGGATGATTAGGAAAACATATCATGTGAGAAAGTCCAAAATCGTCAGGCATGGCAGGGACCTGGACACACATTACAAATTCAGCATTACCTTTGTCACTTCCCCAGCGCTTTTGACAATCTTTGAAACAGCAGTCTCTGGTCAGAAGTGTTAAGTCTTCGCCTCTGCAGAAAAATAAACAAACACCACACTGTGATATTTTATTACTGATGTCCTTTCCCACAAAAGGTGAAAGAAAGTCATGGTGGATCTAAATATGTAGTTCTGCATGTAATACAATAGCTGTGCCATTGTACAATTTATAATTTAAAGTACAGTTTTCAGCGAGATTACATCTCAACTATTTCACTTATCTTGATAAGGAAAGAGCCGCAAAGCATGTGCTGCCCTTACGAAAGTGTAACTGATAATAAATACTGTATACAGAAAAGAGTTTGTTGAAAAAACTTTTAAAACACTTTAAAAAATATCATTAAAGTATGACCTTTTGTCTTACTTCGTAGTGGTATGATTGTGTCAGAGAAAAATGAATTCCTTTCCAATTTATTTTTTTACTAGTAGCTTAGCAGATTTTCATTTTGTTGACACCAACCAACCTGCACCTAAAAATGATAAAAAAGCACATCCATTCTGCTTCTCCCACTAGCTTATTCTAATGCATATGAGGGCAATTACTTCTTGACAACTCTCTGATGAATAACTGTGCTCTTTGCTAGGCTTGTCACATTGATCACTGGCCAGAAATACAATTAATAAAGTATTGCTGTCCACATTGCACATTAATAACCAGCCTGAACTAGAGGTGGCAAGCCTGATAGATCCAGTGCATTTTAATCCTTCATACCCTGCCAGCTCAGAAGATTAAAGGAAATCTCCAAGACAATCTCCACATGCCAGCACTGGGTTCCATGACATCCCAGTCAGGGTTACAAACTTGAGACTTAATATTTCATCGATGCAACTCAGTTGGATGTTTCAAGCTTCATTTCCAAACATCACACTGCCTTGTGGCCAAAGCATTATTTATTTCTCCTTCCTATTTACACTTCTGAAAGGTAGAATTGATTAAAATTGTCACTTCAACCAGAATTCACTAGAAAATAATGGTAATAAATTCAGTGCACTCTGAAGCGTTGCTTAATAATTCCATAACATTTAGAATAGAAACAATCAATCTAGGAAAGGTCCCACCTCTCCAATAGTGAAAAGGATGAACTAAAGCTTGGTCATGGGCAGCAAGTCTGGAGCTTTCCCCCAACATTTTATCCCAATTTTAATTGCTGCTTTTAGAGTTGTCCCAAGAAACAGGCTTGAAGCGGAATATTTTTTGATTTCTAGGATATATTACGATCTGTTCTTTTCGTCAAGCCCTCAGAAGACAAGTTCATTTGGTACAATACTACTTTAAAGAACCCCACAAAGTTGCTCTGTCAATCTTTGGAAATATCCATGCTTCCGTTTTACGCTATGAGAAAACTTCAACTACATCCCAGACCTCAGCCCAACACCCACATTACCCACACACATCTGGTTCTCTCCTGTTGTGTGTCCTCAGCTTTGCACAGCTTCCAGTCACCTGAGGCTGATCGTTTCTGGCAGCCCCAAGGAAATAAGGCACAGTAGAGATTCTCCACTAGGATCAAATAATAATTATTCAATTGCATGAGCTTTACTAAGGAGAAGAAATACAGGGGTTGGCCCACAACTAAGATTGTCCACCTTCAAAGGGCAGTTCAAATCTTTTGCATTTAATTTCCAACTTTAGAGGTTTTGTAATAATAACTGGGACAGAACCATTCTTACCAACACAGCTCTACAGAGAAACACAAGGATCTTTATAGGTTATAAGTCAGGAAAAGAATTGCCAAACGTCACAAAAAAATACTAGCAGGATTCAGAATATCAAATCAATCTGCTCAGTTGAAATTCCTCCTTAATTGTTTTGCTAAGGAGTAAAAATGTAACTTAATATGAGAACTTCAGTTCCAGAGGAAAACACATCACCAACTAAAGACTACAAAAATAACAAATATCAGAAAACATTTTCTTTCACAATGAGATATGCCAAGTATTTGGAACTGTTCGACAAAAATTAGACAAATTAGCCACTGCCCCTGGAAAAAAAGAGGATATATCACATCATTCAACATGGACTGAGGACTGTTGCCAATGTATTTGCTCAGTACTTCAAAGGTGCATTTTTCAAAGCTGAAGAAAAAAACATAGTACAATGACAAAGAGAGAACACACAAGCCCAAGGCAAAGTCAGACCTCTAAGTAAATACTATAATCCAAAGATTGCAACTCCATAATCAAAAGGATGAGTTTATCCAAAACACAAAAAAAAGCATCAAAATGGGACAAAAAAGGGGAGTGGTAGTAAGTCCTACACACTGGAATACTCACAGACTACCAAAAACACTTGAAGAACTTGACACCAGTAGATCAATACCATGCCTGCACCAACATACCAAGCACTAGGTTAAAGGCCATTCAGTGGAGGAAAACCCACACACGACACTGGCCGGGCAGGAATGTGCCACCAAGGTTGTGTCCTCTTGCGCACTGACCCCACGCTGCTCTTGCAAGCGCTGGTGGTTTCACACCTCAAAGTAAATTAAGACGCAGCGAGGATGCCTAGGGAGGCATAATTCATAGAATGTTTTGGGTTGGAAGGGACCTTAAAGCTCATCTAGTTCCACCCCCTGCCACGGGCAGGGACACCTTCCACCAGGCCAGGTTGCTCAGAGCCCCGTCCAGCCTGGCCCTGAACACAACCAGGGATGGGGCAGCCACAGCTTCTCTGGGCAGCCCGTGCCAGGGCCTCACCACCCGCATGGGGAAGAATTTCTTCCTCATATCTCACCTAAATCTCCCTTCTCTCACTTTAAAGCCATTACCCCTTGTCCTATCGCTACAGGACCTTGTAAAAAGTCACTCTCCAAGACTTTTATAAAATCCACTGTATCATTTCACTAACACAACCATAACACTTCCAGGAATTGAGGTAGCCTCCCTGTCTGGCACTGAGTGGTATGATGCAGACCATGCGTTGCCTAGATTTCTAAACAAGTCTCAAGTGAGCTATACCGGCATTGCCCCACATCGCAGATACTCTTACTGCTCTCTGATTTGTAAGTGCTTTGCCTGCAGGGCCCAGTGAAGACAGGCGGAGGGGTCTGTCTGACATGCTGCTGCGTAAAACCATTCCAAATCTCTCTCAGGTGTTTCCTAAGAGTACCAGGTTGGTTTGGTGCACCACCTCAGGTGGAGACCAGATCAGCACTGAAGTCTGTTGCAGCCGATAAGCGCAGTCCCACTGAAATACTCCCTCTCCCTCCTCACGTTGTCAAGGTACAGAAAGCCTCACGATAAAGCTTCCTAGGCAACCTAAAGTGCTGCAGCCCTATCTCAAGGTTATGGCTGACAGCAACCTGCTCAGCTATATAGAGAGAGATTTGCTGTCTATTAGACTATTTCATTGTGAGCTAAGCCCAGCTCACAGCCCAGGGATGTATTATACCCATAGGCAGTTTGCTAAAGATGTTCTCAGCCTCCTAATAGCCCGTTCAGTCTTCAACACCTTGCTTCACACTGCCAGGAATGGAAGCTGCGCCATAAGGCTGTCTTGCTATGAGATTCTTAATTATGCTTTATTTTGTCTTTGGTTTCAAGGACATGTTTAACACACTTAGGCTAACACAATGGGATATCTTATTTGTCTATTTACATTACATTAGATTAAAAGTGACACAGAAGAAGCACAGTGGATTTTGGAAGCTTCTTCACATTCTATTTTAATAGAAAAGTTTAGTAAGGGAATCTTGACTTTCAATAATGAAACAGAAGTTTATCCAAGTGGCATAATATACTGACAGTGGACTGAATCACAGTTTGCACTTAATTACAAAGGTGGCTTTCATACGATTACCCATGCAAATTAGTTGTCTCTTTCCTATGTGTTTAAGGATTATAGGATCAAAGACATTTGTATTGTAAATTGTGAACAGAAAGATATCAGCACCCAGTCATAACGCCAGTTAAAATCATCTGTTAGGAGTGTGCCTAAAAGCATTTTCCTTACAACACACCACTTTCCCAGCTTAATGTACCAGTTCAGCTGCAGAGATTCATTCTACCATGAAATTTAGCATGCAGCAAACTCATTTGGGGAAAATGGTATGCATGTAAAATGTCACTAGGAAGGATATCATGGGAAACAATCTCACAATGGCCCACTGAGGATGGATAGATAGGAGCTGGCAGAAGGTATGACTGAACTGACATTCCTCTAAGGTGGCAGAAGCCTCAGGAAAAAGGTACAGAAATACCTGGAATTTAATGCCTAGACACTGTGCTATCAAGTGCTGTCAGCATAAGCAATATTAGGGCAGCAGAAACTGGTGAGGTAGCCTAACAATAAATGCTGGAATTAAGAAAGCAGAGACTGTTAGTGGGAACCATTATCCATCCACTTGGGAGTTATACCATCAAATGCAAAGTGGCAAAGACCCATATCCAGTTCTATATAGCCTGTTCTACTGATGTGGCGACTTTCCCCACCCCCCCCCAACAAGGGAAGAGAAGCAAAATTTGCCCTTAGGGAGTCAAGCACTAAAAGCAACATTTAAAAACTTTTTTCAATGAAGTCTTCAGGGTAAGACAAGTTATAATGCAGTGATGAAAAGTGAGACTGAACTAAACAGTGTTGTTCTACCTGCTCTCTGCAAGCCCCAACAGGAAGAGGTTCTGTCAGCTCACTAATAGCTTGTTGCACTGTTCCACTCAAGAATCTTTTGCAGGGACCCAATTTTTAATCCATGAAGTGCTCACCCAAACCAATCCACTGTTACTGGGAAGGCATGGCCTTGACAGGAGTTTATAGGCATTTACCAGAATGTTTGGGACTTACTTTAGTTGAAGCAGGCAAAGGAGGAGTGGCAATATATGTTTTGAGTTGATTTAGTTCTTCAGTTGAGTAAGTTACCATTTGTTTCAAATAGGAATACACAGGAAAACAGGATAATCGAATAGCAGAACATTGTCAAACATCCCCTCTCTGCTGGAAAGTAACACATGACGGTAACAGCAGATTCCCACTAAGCCACAAGTCCTGTCAGTTCTGTGGTTTGAAACTGATGCCTGAAACACCTCAAAGTCTGAGGTAGCTTAGACATTGGTAGGCACTCTAGCACAGCTGCTACAAAAGCATATTTTCAAGGCTGCTGCCATATGCAAAGAACTGAGATGCAGAAGGTACCTCCCTCCTCGACTGGGACCTGCAGTCACTAAGGGCTATGTTCTTCGAAAGTATTAAAATGCAGAATGAAGTACAGCATCTTACTGCCACGGGACTTGGTTCCCCAATGGCCAGACTAGTCTCAGCTTCATCAGGGCTTAGTGAGGCCTGATGTGAGGGATGACTGACGCATACAATGTCCAGTAACGTGAAGGTATCTGGAAGCAGCTGGGATGAGAGTAGCATGGAGAAGGAAAGCATATTTTTGAAAACAAATGCTTTTCCTCAACAGTTGAAGTTAATCAGTGCTATCCTCCAAGGATTCATTCAAGTGACTTTTGGTGAGCAGAAGCCTTTATTGCTGATAGGAAGTCGTCTGTCCAGAAACATTCCCCTCTGGAGAGATCATTGGAAAAAGGTCTTCAGGAATCTGTTGCAAGCCCACTTTGGGACACCCTGGTGATGGCCTGACCAGCCAGACACGTTAGTAGAGCAGCCAGAACACGAAAAGATGGGAGCAAAACCCAGGGTCAGTCAGGTACCCAGTCAGGAAGGTGCTGCCTGAAGTCTTTGCCTCGGTGTCTTGGGATGAGGGAGGCTACAGGCAATGTAAGGAACAGGTTACGTACCTGAAAGGGAGAAGAATAACTGCAGCCAGAGACTCAAAAGCAATAAGATCAAGCAGGTGTCTCACAGCCTGTGCTGTGTACTATTCACTGAGCCTCTATTAATGGCTGGGGAATGAAGAATAAAATTAAACTAAAATGACAAAAGCCAGTTTCTGTGCAAAAAGGGCATGTAGTGGTTCAGACAACTAAAAAGAACACAGCACTCACATTAAGAACTGGAATTGTCCATTCTGTCTTCCAAATTTAGCTCAGCATCAGTCAGAAGCAGTAAAATAAGTGCTCTATATTTAGTGCCAATGATTCACTATAAATTGTGATACGTTTGTTGATGTATGCTGCTTGCTGTCTTATAGAGTTGCACTGAAAGGTGCCCTATGCACACTGAGATGCCTCTGCAGAAAGTTTTGCTTAAAAAAAAAATTATATATATATATATAAAAATATATAGGCACACTGCTTTTGGTGTACCAACATTCTCCCTGCCATCCCCTCTCGAACAGTCCATCCTCAGGGATCTGGCAAACCCTGGCACACATCCTTTCCAACGTCACTAGTTTGCCTTGATCTCATCCCACAGAGAACCACAGCCCTGCAGGGACCTTTCAGTACAGGAGGTATCCGACTGGCCTATAATATTACAGCACCTCATTGCAATACATCGGGTCAAGGCCATGACTGACTGTTTTTTCCACTGCTTTGCTCATGCTGCTCTGTTCTGTACCTTTGCTTAAACAGCCTAAGGCACTATAGAAACATTGCATCCAGGACAAAAAACTCCACAACACATCATCTTTTCTTCCAAACAAAATGAATACTGTCTTCAAGAGTGTAGTGGTAGAAGAGCAAAACTTTTTGGCTCTTTGATAAAAAAAACTCTAAAAATACATACAGTATATGTATCGTTTTGAACAGCTCAGCAGCTGCAAGTTGACTGTAGGCACTCCTGAAAGTCAAAGCGAGGGGAAAAAAAAAAAAAAAAAAAAAAAAGAAACACAACAAAACCACACAGCACACAAACAAGAAACTGAAAACAACTCTAAAAAGCTCCTCAGATAGTCTGGACAGCTACTCAAGCACACTAACTGTTAAAGTGACAGGATATAGAAGTGTCCCTATAAGTGCACAGTCTGCTCAATACTTACAACTCAGTTAAACCAATGTAACAATGAAAGGATAGTGTGTAGATAACAACCACGGATAATTACATTGTTAAAGAGGATAAAGTTTAAAAAGTGCACATAGTGGGAAGACTGAAAAGTATCCGCTTTCTTAAGAGACTGGTATTTGGACAGAATGTTCAAGTATCACTGCTGACAGTGTGGGGCTGCAGCGGGAGCAGCAGGCGCCTTCCCCTGCACTTGGCCTTAAAAGCACTTGTTGGTGAAGGCCTGGACACTTCACCTACAGAGAGATGCATGTGGGGGGGTCTGCAAGGATGCTCACTACAGGGCAATACAACTTCATGGAAAGCTCATGGGATCTTTGTTTTTCTTTAGGTGACAAACCAGGATTTAATTCCCAAGGTTCCCACAAATCAATATCACTGACTCATGCCTTAACCTAAAAAATCTTGCCTCTTGACAAATTTTAAATATTCACATTTCATGAAGGACCATCTGCCAAGACAACAAAATTTAAGTAATTAAATATAAAGTTACCCGTCTCTCTGTCAAAAGACTCAAATATGAAATTAATTAAACCGAAACAATGAGGAGTAAAGCAAGTCAGTCCCAACTACTAATGGCTGAGATCTAGCACTTCATTCTGCTGCACTATTAATCATTTAATTAATGACTGTTTAGTCTGGTGAATAGCTGGAATCACCTCTACCTGCCAGTGTGCCGTGGTCCAGCAACTTCAAATAGTAATATCCAGCCCAGAGCCACAGATCATTGCTGCTCAGTCCACGTGTGGAGATAGCAAGGAAAGGACATGTCATGGATGGAACCTTTGTTCTTTACCCAAATGGAGCAAGTCCAATGCCCAGAATCCACTATCAGTTTAGGCTGCTTTTCTATCACTATTTTGAACACTTGTTCCCTCTAAATATACCCAGGCACCATTTAAAAGCCACTTCTTTGTTCGAAGCAATGGAACACAACAGCAGGAAGACATTAGGCAGTAATACACTAGGGCAAACGATATGTAAAGGAAGCCTGCCAAAATTAGTTTTTCCTACTTTTCTGTAAAGCAGAATTCTTTTTTTCTTAAGCAGTCTCACTTGAGGGCTTACATGAGCGTACAGTGAAGAGACAAAATTCTTCATTTTATCTTCTACTCCTTCAGGCTGTCATCAGCTTCATTGCCATGACACCAAACCTCCTTTTACGCTGCTGTGTGCACACAACTGTCAAACGCTGCAGGCCCAAGCGGCCAGGGCCGTACTCCAGCAGAATTTCCAGGGCTTCAGGCCCTGGTGCTCTTTGTGAGGAATGCAGACCTGACTGCAGCACTACAGAAGACATTTTCCTTTGTTTTTCCCCAGGGCTGTAACCATCAGAATCTACAAGTTTTACTTTGTGCCTCTTCCATATGTGGTTTTCCTCTCCAATTTATCATGCACATAATAGAAGCATGCCCCTAAACTAAGTATCTCAAGTCAGGTAAGATAATACAATACAATACAAATACAAGTTGTCTTTATCTTCCCAGGACCACACAATGTGGAAAAGGTTTTTATGGCTCCAGATGTCTGTATTATTGAATATAAAATAAAAGCGGCATTATTTCTAGTTTCACTGGACAACTGACTGAATGTGATGTATCCTGGTAGGAAACAGTTTTTCAAAGAGACTGTTTTCACTTGAGTCTTAAAAAAAAGAAGAACCTACTGATAAAAATCTGTTTTGAGGCCTTGCAACATAAATTAAGTTCGCACAGCAGGGCTTGCACTGTAATAATTTAACTTGTCAGTTCGCATCATTGATTGACTTGAAGAATTCATGGGGCTTAACTGATCAATATTAAATGGTTTGGATGGCTCTGCAGGAATAGCCCAGTCTTAATTTGAGGTCAGTTCTTATTCCTTTTAAGTCTCATTAGCAAAACCCAACATAAATCCAAAGATGGGAAGACAAAAGCAGAAAGATTAGAATCAACAGCAAGGACAGCATGATAAAGCAAAAGAATGCCGTGTTCAGTTGAACTGCATGCAGCCCACAGCAATCTCTTCAGGTCTCTGGCATGGAACACAAAAGCTTACGGAACCACTGGCAGTAAGCAGGAAGAATCCTGGTTTCTAGGAACCATATTTTCTTTAGTTTGCTTTGAAAATGACAATCAGCCACCAGACCAGATTCTCAGCTGGCACAGAAAGGCTTCATTCTAATGAATTCTGCAGAGAAGGCCAATTTCCATCAACTGAGGTGTTGAAACAGCACACTTGAACAACTGTTGCCCTTCACCTCTCACTTTCTCAAGCAATTCCCTGACCGCCTGTCCCACCTCATGACATAGTAGTACAACATACTGCAGAGACAGAAGGCAATTCTGAGTGAGATGACTACCACCAAGAGCAGCACAGCAACATCAGCCTTGGCACAGAGCCCCTGACAAGCCCCATCTCAAAGCCCAGCACTGCAGAGTTACCCCTGGAGTCCCAGCCTCCAGCGCCAAAAGGCAGCGCAGCTTTAGGGAAGCCAGAGCTACACAAACTGGGGCCCACTGCCCAGTTACCACCTTACAAGTTATCTTCCGAAGGGGGGCAGTTTTACCCGAAGTATGGAGAAGTCCCTTCGAAAACTGATTTATCCGCTGTGCAAGAGACTGAAGAGTGCTGCTTTAGTCTTTCCTGTCTCCTTCCAAACACCTACATTTAATTGTTCCCAAAGGAAAGGAACTCCCAAGTCAAAAAGGTCAAATGTCTTACTGAATGTCTGAGCAATGCAGCAATATGCAAACTTCACTAAAAATCAGTGAGAAAACGGAATCTGTCTTTTTACTCAGCTTACGATGTCAGAAGCACCTCCAGCTGGAAAAATTCTTAAGAGTTAGAACTCACGGCCCACTACCTTCAACCCCCATCATGCAATCATCTTAACATGGAGTCCAAGAAGGAATCCAACATAGTAAGTAGTTGTGAAATGCTGACTTGCAGGAAAAACTTGCTATGAAGCCAGATGAAGTAGTGCCACATGCACCCAGGAATCCCGACAGGGTCATCAGCCTGTGGACAGATTCTTCTGCAGCAGAGGGTAAAAACTGAAGAAACATGTGAAGCCCATCTATTTGAAGAGCCAGTTCAAGGCCAAGTCTGCAGACCGTGCAGCTGTTAAAAAAAAAAAAAAAAAAAAAGGCATCAAACTCCATAAATTCAAAAGACTAAAACCACTTATCTCTAGAGGGAGGCAGTCAAAAGCAATAGTGCATGGCAGTGAACAACATCATGTTAGAAAACTGAATGCATTCAACAATCTTCTTGTTTTCCCCATTTACTTGTTCCATCAATCTATGTGAAACAAAAGATCTACCTCACAGCTGAGACACTCAGATCCTCAGAGAACATGTCCTCAGCCTGATTAAAAGACAATTACACAGGATGAAAAGAATGACTTCCATGGACTGTTATTCCGGTGCACAGGTAACACTAACTGGGGGTTACAAAAGTGTCTGAACTTCAAAGGAAGAGAGCTTCCTTAAAAACAGAATTGGGCATCAGCTGCAGCTACTCAACTCCAAGAGAATTTTGTAAGCATCATTGCATCCAAGCCCTTGATTTTCCAGTGCCCAATACTGAGTTAACATTTTAAACAGGAAGGCCACAGAAGCATTTAAAAAAACAAAACAAACCCACACACAACACCACAACAGCACCAAATACACACACAACTTTAACTTTTGTAATTCCATATGTAACAGAAGCACATTCAAGATACGCTTCAAGGTGCTTGCTTCCAATTTCAACTCAGATAGACTGTTCACTCTGTTTCATCTGTTGCAGACCAACTGCGAAGCTACAGGAAGATTGCTGAAGCCAGTTCTGAAATATCGCTTTGCCCAGCTAAATCAAACATCATTTGTTTTCTGAAGTAAGGCTGATGAAATGATTTTGATGATCAGAGTGGCTAGTGCTGTAAATGAGCACAGTTTCAGTCCTTGACATTAAAAATGTGGTTTCATCCCACAACAGCATTCACAGCTCAATGAGTATGCAATTTTTCAACTATATGAGGACAAAAAAACCCACACCCACAACCACACGCACCACACAGCGAACATGTTGCAGGTGGTGCAGAAAGAACATTCTGAGAAAGCCAGACCTCCACAACATTCAGATCAGTACAATTTTAATCCAGGTAAAAATCAATGCTTTGATAATTAACTTTGGACCATCACTATGTTCACAGACTTCTAGATGTCAGCTGCTATTCTAAACTGTTTTCTTATTAACACTATCTACATCTGACAATCTATTTCCTCTGTCTCTATCACCACAAAATCCATCCTAGTGACAGTTTATCCATACTGTACTCTCAGCCTCTGCTATCCATACCTATACACAAACTCATTGCTTCATGCGGCAGATTCACAAAAATATAGGTTATTTCCCCCCTGCCAAGTGTTAACACTTGCTCCAAATTCTGAACAAGGTACACTGACCTCAGTGCCTCAGCTCCCCTATCAATTCACATGTAATACAGGCATGATATGAAATGGACTATCAGTTAACCTTTTAGCAATACTTGCAACAAGAAAAGTGCATGGGGACCTCATAATAAAATTCTCATGATTAGGATGGAGAAAAAAGCATGAGTAACCTCATACACATCCACTTCTCAGGTGAATCAATTCTGCAATACACAGATTTCTAATCGTTCACATAAATACAGGGCAGCATAAAGTGTTTAAAACCACAGAATACAAAGGTCATTCAAACACACCACTCCAAGGCAAGTTTTTGTAAAGGGATTTTACATTCAAGGAAAAAGGCTTCTCCTGGTAAACAGCACTTTTTTCTCAAGTTTACTTTCCCTGAACCAAATGTTGCACCAAAGAAAGAAATCGGAATGGAAGTTTTAATTTCTCAACATAAAAGCTTTGACATACACAGTTTAAGACACAGAACCATGACTTCTAAGATGTAGACACCTTTACAGAAATAAGAACTTTTATATGGCAAGTTTCCACTGGCTGACTTCGTTCAGAAGAACTCTCACGGTGGAAAGTCCCATCAACATATACCTGCTGTGATGTTTCCTGTAACAGAGGGAAGTAAACTAGCTTTTTCCTTACATATGTCCCATATCCATAGCTTTCATCCTGCTTTTTATTGCATCAGTACTAATAAATAAATAAGACTCAAAGACGACATGCAGCAATGTAAAACATCTGAATATTTCCTGGCTAGTACCTCCAAACCTACAAGTTAAGACTGTTCACAGTTTAAAAGAGGTGTGATTATATGGATCAAGAGTAATCAAACCCCTGGCAGTACAGTGTTCATTCTGAACCACTTCGACCCCATATGCTGCTGCTTTTTTTTAAGAGACTGTCTTATCCATCAAGTACTAATGCATTTTGCCTGATATTCCCAGCTTTACTCCTTACATCTGGCTGGCACTACTACAATACATTCCTAGAAGACCACTAGGATGTGTGAAGGACTCACTCCTCCACGTGTTACTATTTACGCTATCATCCACACATAATGGTGCTGAGGTATAGTTTAGGCCCTAGTTTTATTTACTGTCAATACTGTTTACATCAATTCCATTTCAGTGAACAATGTATCTTTTTCAAGTTCCTATTCAGCACATTGTCCTTAAAGTCATACAACAGGGAAGGTAACAAATCAACAGCATCTAATCTAAGCATGACTCAGTTCTGGGCCTCTGGTTAAAAGAAAATGAAGTAGTTAGCAGCCACCTTGTTTTATACACACTATCAAACATGGCTAAACGTGCTTTACCTTTCAATACAGTAAACCAGACCAAATAAAACACTTCAAAATATGACAGTACAAAAAATAAAAATTCCACTCATTAAGTTCTATGGTATAATCTAAAAATAAAGTAGTTCTACAGATAATTAACAGATTTCCATATTTATAAGAAGATGGCACATATGGGGATAATAGCACAAATGGAAGTACCACTTTCCTATTAATATGGAAATTCAGAAATTATTGGAGTTATCTGTTATAAATCAACCTTCTCATTTTTTTGCTGATGGAAATGCCATTTATGCACTACATTAAGTTCCAAAATTCCTAATGCAAATCCCCTTTTACTTTGATAAATCAGTGTAATGGCTGTCATGCTTACCCTCAATTTTAGCAGTTGTGCTCTTAGATTAAAATAGGCCAAATCAATACTTGGTGCAATACCACTAAATGTTTTGGAATTAGAGCAAGGAAGGATTTGCTCTCACAACCTTGTCATTTGCTTAGTTCAGCAGCCCAGAACAGATGCCGCACACCCACGAGATAGCTGCACTATGCACGTGAACTCACCAAAGCGTGCCTTGGCATTCTGAGTCAATGTTTCATGTGGTTACACAGTGTAGGAACAACTTAGTGGAAACTGTCAAGAAAATGAGATTTTTCAAGGATTTCTTTTTATAGCAAGGACTGCACATTGCTTGAGATTCAGGGTGATGTTAGCCCATACTGTTCCATAGATGAGTGCAGAAGCAGATGCCTTCTTGAGGAGAAGACCTCTGTCTGTATCTTATCTAGCAATCAGTCTGCAGATGTTGAAATCGCAGCACATTCTGGCACTCTAAAGACATTATTCCTCTTTCCCAAAAGTGCTTAAACATTTCTGCAACGCTGGCAGCATTGACATGAGCTGACCTGAGATAATAGCTTATACCAGGACCTAAATAGAGGTCATCTCCTACTTGTGAATGAACTCTATGCAACAAGTTGTCTTTAACAGAAAAGGTAATAATTATTTTGACGCTTAGTGTTGTTCCCCCAGTTTCTCAATGTGTAGAACTTTTGCTTTCTCAAATGAACATCACAACCTATCTGGCTAAGTAATTTGCTGCTCCAAATTAAGGGGCATCCTCAGCTTTTTGACATCATGCTTGTATTTAGCTACTCATAAGGTGAAGCACAAACAGGGCAACAAAAAGCTCAAAAGTTTTCATGCTTTCCAGTGGGCCTTCACACATACAGAATAACATGTTTCCTGGTAAGTCAACTAGAAAAAAAATTGACTTTTCTCCTATGTATTAAGTTCTAAGAGCGTGTCAGGATCTTTACAGGACTCTTAGTCTACCTGCTCAGAAGCAGAACTCTTCCATCGATGTTTTCACCTCCTTCCAGACTCCACATTCTCTTCGGCACAGTCCAGACAGCACAGAGCAGGCAGGTGGGACGGATGGCCTGAGGGTGCTTTGCAGCCCTGTACACATGCACTCTCCCAGTCAAATCAGTTCTACATGCAAGGCAGCAAACAGCACCAAAACCCAACCAGCCACATGCTCGTCACCACCCCATACCTAGGTGAATAATCCCATGAGTCTCTTTATACACTCCTGTCGCCCTGGGTGTGTTTAGACAGTATGACTTCCCAAGTTCAGCCATTACATTTCCCCAAAGTAATGTCAAATACTTCTAAAGCCACGATCACTTTAGGATTTTGGAAGATTTAGAAAACGGCTCCTGCACAGGTCAATGGTGGCCATAAACCCTACTGACAGCTCCTGCTCACCGTGAGCCAGGGAGAACCCTCAGCCACCATTCATGTGGCTTCTCCTCCTACCACAGCACTCCCACACAAAAGCACAAGCCAGAGCTTAAAGGTCAAACAGAAAAAATTGCAGGATGATGACATGAATAATTTGTTTCAGTAATTTAGTAACACTGGTTTGTTGTGATTATTGCCACAAACTCCTTTCATATTTACAACTGTGATCTTTTTAACATCTGAATTATTTATATCCAGTGATCGGTGATGCATGTGTCAGAAAAATCAGGAAAATTAGTTCCTCTGGTGTTCTCTGATTTTAAGAGAATGTTTTCCTCTTCAATTATGTTGTTTCTCTGTGGTCTGAATTTTGAATAAACAGAATTACCACGCCAAGATATTCTGAATATCCATCTTGAATGGGAGCAGCAAGACAACCTGCACTGGAGAGGCAGCCATAATAACACACTGTAAGACATGACAATACATTCCACCGTCCATTCAAGAATCCAGAAAACGTCAAGATTAGAAGAACTGTATTTTTCACCAGGGTACAAATTCACACTATTCTGCAGTTACAAAAAAACCCCCACCACACACACAAAACACAACAACGCACATAACCCCCAACCAAATAAAACAGACTTTGCCTATATACACAGAGCTCCTAAGCGTACTATACAATAAACTGAACGAGAGAAGGAGTTAAGGAAGAAAAATTACACCTTGTGATACTCACTTTAACTGTATACAGCCATTGTAGGCAACAGGGATCTTGAAGAATCTCAAGGGAAGGCTTCACAGATCCCAGAATAATAGGTGTTCTACAACTATTGCAAGATACACCAGTAGACAAATGGGAGATTGGTAGCACTAAAACTGAAAAAAAAGAGAAGATAGGGCAAGACCATTTTTATAAAAGGACTTTAAAGCCTGGGGAAAAATACCAAAGGATCTTTCAGTAGCCATCCTGTGGGCTGACATCCTCTCACTAACTCTCTTAGGCAAAGATAAATATGCACTGAAGCTTGCAATATACATGCCAAAGACTTCCAAGTAACTGCAATCAAGGAGTCGAATACAGTTTGGGGACAAGATAACAGGAATCGGTGATTTCAATTTAACGTGAGACATGTCTGACAAACTCAGTTTCGCACAAGAAAGTGGATCTACCAAACAGGGCCTAATTTAATCAAGCTGCATCCACGGCAAGCAAGGCTGGAGGGACCTTTTCTTAAGAGATGGCAATATCTGGAATGAAATTGACAGCAAGACGCTTAAGGGACTCAGCAAAAATGCCTATTCCAGCCTAGAGCTGTAATATCAAGGTTTCCACTGAACAGCTCAAATACAGTGTGTGCATTGCATTACAGCTCTGCTCCTGCAAGATCGAGATGCATACAGAGATACACTGATCTCCAGGGAACTCCTGCAGGCACAGTGCCTCAGACAAGCTACAATCTTCCCAGATCCATCAAGGTGTTTTAAAATTAAAAAAGCACTGAAAAACCCCAGGTCTGCCTCCCCCTCTACCCATGCAGTAAACTAGCACAAGGTTTGTGAATCGTACCTCAGAAAACAACCACCCCAGCAAAAAGGTTGCACAATATTCCCTACTCCCAACCAAGTTGACAAAGGCGAGTCAGTGCCAATCGCCTCCTCTCAGGAAAGGCAGGGACGGGGACAACAGTTGCTCTGGCCAGGACCAGGCTCCTCTCACAGTCAAGATGAATTATAAAAATGCCTTGTGACTTGACCCTCACAGATAATCCTACAGTCTGTTCATTTCTGTAAGGCTTCGATCAAACCTCAGTTGCATATTTTGGAAGGCACTTGCCCAGTTAGCACCGGCCTGCTTTGAAACAACAAAGCATTACGGAGAGGTCAATCCAGTTCCTATAAGCACAATTTCCAGAGACTAACAAGCTGTAGAAGGTGCTCTCAAAAATTCTTTATATAGATATATTAGAGGAAGCATTAAGGTATGATCCTGCTACATCCACAAAGCAGGAGAGTTTTAGAACGTTGCAAAGAAAGCAGATTAAGACGCTTACGCTTTAACAGATGAAAATCCAGAAAAAAATACACTGACCCTACACAAACTCTAAAATAACAAACGGAAAAGCAAAATACAAGATGTGTGGCCTAACAGCTGCAGTACTTTGAGCTGACAGAGCCAAAACTTATAGAATCTTCTTCTTGCTGATTGAATTCAGTAAAACACACTTCAACATCTGTTAGAACAAGATGTTTGTTTACCACATTCCCCTACAAAATGGAATGATGTTTCTTACCTAATGCACTGAAGAATTTTTAGATGAAAGAGGGATGTTTATGAGATACATGCAGGGTATAATTGAAAGAATATTTCCGGATAAAGATACCATATGCTTTTTATTTCCATTGAAACTATAAATATCTCTATAACAGTTTGAGGCCATAAATACCATGATTGGGAAGAGTTTTATGCATTTGCTTAAGGCTTTTATTACTTTCAATTATCAGTTTGCTAACAGCATCTCATTTTCCTCCCACTACACTACATAGCAGTATTCCCAAGGATAAATTCTGAGATGTCAATAAGATCACCGAAATGTCTACAGAACTGAGCAGCGCTGGGGCTCATGAACCAATCTGGTTTCCACATACCACAGACAGAAATTCCTCCCCCACTCCCAAATGTCACATGCTCTCTACAGTATGTGACCGACGGGATTTATTAGCTGCCTCAGTTGCAGGATATGATGGGGAAAGCCTTAAAAATGCAAACGTCCAGAAAGTCCCAGCTGCATGGCAGAGCCATGTAATGTAATTCTTCCTGCACAGCACATTGGCAGGAATAGGGGGATGTGAATATAGAGAAAGAAATCTAAGCTCCTAGAGACAAAAATGATGATGTCTTGCAAGAGAACATAAGAAACTCTTATTTGCTCTATAGAAAATAATAAAATCAAAAACATGTAGAAGTGTTTTCCGGATCCTATCATTAGAAGGATTCCCCCCCCTCACCTCCATAAACAGGGGAAACCACCAGGATTTTAGAGAAGGATAACATTTTCACTTTTTTTTTTTTTTTTTTTTTTTTAAGGTAGTAAAAGAGCTCTGTTTGCTCATCGGTCTTGTTGAAATATGATTTGTGGATTATCTTTCCACTCCCCTGAAAGATGTGGTCATAACAATAAGGAATCTTTTCAACTTTTGCTTATTGCTTTGCCAGCTTAACTTACAACAAGATGGGCTTATTTCACTGAAGTTTCATGTAGTTAAATTAGACGATGTCTCTGCACAATCAATACAAGCTTTGCAATTTATATGTGCACTGTTCCATAGTCCCAAGTGTTATTCAGATGCACAAACATTAAAGCAGGGTTTAAAAGCTGAAGAATTCAACGATATGCATCTGTCCAATACAGAAACTCTTGAAGTCAGCTGAAAGAGTGCACAGTTGTGCGCTTCGCTGAAATTTTACTAATGCCACTATAACATGAAGTATTTGGAGCTCTGCTGCTCTCTCAGTTTTGCACAAAGATCACCACATGTCCAGACCTTTACCAGATGAAAACCACAAGTGTACCGTACCGTGGCATTCCCCAGCTGAGGGCTGAGTGACATCAAGAACTCCACCACTCGTAAAGCCAACATCTTCCCAAACAGTTTCACCATCAGAGTTTTACCGTTATTTTCTTCAAGCTACACAGAAAAAAAAAAGAAGATAGGAAGATATATATTTCTGGAATTTAAGCCCAAATTCAACAAAATACTTCCACCATAATCGACAGCAAGTGAGGTATTTAAATAGCATTTACAGTTTAAGAACAAAATTCTCTGCGCTTGTGCCCTACAGTACCCGTTTCAGTATTCAGGAACTCAAGACTGGATATGCAAGCTCATTTCCCAAACAGCTCAAAGACTATATGTTGTTCGTTTTTTTTTCTACTTTCTCCAATAATGTGTTAATTTCAGGTAATAGTATAGGACTATAACAGGGATAACACCATTTATACACATGTATGTTCCAATTATAACAGTTACTCAACATCTACTTGTTAAAAACAAATCCTGCCACCATTGCTCAGACCAAACAGCAACTTGCAAGTTGCTCTTCATTTACTACTACTCAAAATACTACTGGATCGTGAGGACACCATATTTTGACCTCACCATCTAAGGTTTTTATCAAATGTTTAGATCCTATTGGAACAGAGCTCCCACACAGTCTGAGTTGTGCAGAGTTCTGATGCCACTGCCAAGCAACAAGCAGCATCCCAGCCTGGGATGTCCGTCTGTCTGGAGTCCACGAGAACAATCAAAGCAGGACAAATGCCAGTTTAGTGTTTTGAAGAGGACTGCAAAGTCACTGCAATGGGGACATAACACCTGGTTTAGGACAGAGCTCTTCTTGCACTGATTTATACAAGGTTTACAATCACTGCATAAAAACCAGGAAAAGCCCTTTGGAACAGTGATTTTCCAGGATAGCCTAAGTTCCTAGGAAAAATCAGCTTGACTAAACTTACCTAATAGTGGTAATTAGAACTGGGTTATTGCTGAGCTCAGCCCAGAGCTCACTGGGACACGAACAGCTGCTGAATGCCTGCACCTTCTGCCTCACAGCTTCCCAGGAATTACAAGATCTGCAAGGTTTGGAAAACACTCCCATTCGCAGACAGAAAAGGTGATCCCCACAGCAGACCGGGTCCTACACTTTCAGTGAGCCAAGATCCTCTACTCCTTTAAGTTCTAGGAGACCAAACAGCAATCATGTGTGTAAATCAGCACTTGTAATAAAGAACCAAGGAGGACAGTCACACAAAGGCTGAAGAAGAGAGGCAAGAAGTGTTAATGATCTGTGCTTTATCTTGCTAGATGCATAACTACAGTGCTGCATGCCCAGATGAAAACGCATGTACAGAATCAACTTAATGTGAAAAACTCAAGAAACCCAAGTGAGCACAAGAGGCTGGACGCACAGGTTAGCAAACAGACTCCCCACAGATCTCAGGCTGAAGTTATACCATTACTCTTGGTCTCTTTCCACAGCTGAAGACACTTCTGGAACCACCCACAGCAGCAGCAAAGCAATGGGTTTCCCCATTCCCTAACTGTTCACTTCACATGACTGTCACACCAAAAACACCTGGACAATATTTGCTCTCACAGGAATGAATGACACCAACACAGACTCCAAAAAGCCAAGCCTAAACAATGTGTTTCTGACATTATCCTGGTGGCTCAGGACCAACCTGGAGAGTTATGAAAAAACACAAGAGACAGCCCCGTTGCCTATCAAATACATTTCACGGGACTGGAAACCACCACCCACAGCTAGATACATTCTGGACACATGTGTGACAGCCACCTTAGCTAAATATCATTCCACTCAGCCCTTCCCTGTACAAGCTTGAATCCAGGCTAAAATCAGCAGGATCTTCTCAATTCACAGACGATGCTGAGGAGAAAATGAGTCCTGAACACCTACAGCGAGGCAGAGCTCACACAAGGTCAAGTCTAACACAGCTCTGAGCCACGGATCTGATTTCCTGTAGTTTGGTTTCCTATGCAATGGTAAAGAAGAATTTTTATACTCTTTCTTATATTAAGCCCACCTGAAGGGATTACAGTCTTTCAAAGTAGGCTCTTTCAGTAACATTTCAGAACATTTTCTGTCAATACTAGATCTACTTCATGTAATTCATGGCCATTCCAGCATATTTCCCAAGCTTTTCTTCCCTTCATCAGCTGTTGCAGTCCCTTATTATAAGGCCCAGTCTTCATACCATTGTATTATGCACTAGGTCTTTTTTTTAAACAGTCTGCATCTTTCTTTTAAATGCCTTACAGGAATTTGTTACCCTGGAGGGCAGATTTGATGTGTTTCTCCATGAAGAATGAAAACCAGCTCTGAAAATAGGACTTGGTTATCAAATCACAGAATGGTTGAGGTTGGAAGGGACCTCTGGAGATCTAAGAGCAGAACCGAATGGGGAGGTTTGGAGAGTGACCTGTGTGGCCACACATGAGTGCTGTAGGGCAGTACACCCTTGGCTTACTCTGACTTTGTAGCAGTAGTGTCCTACCCAGAAATCTAGGGCAGAACTAGGCAGGCTGAAGGTGAAGTTAAGTTGTAAAGTACTCAAAGAATCATTTCCAAATGTAGTTTGAAAAAGGAAGAGCCAGTGAGAAGGCTAGAGATTACCAACCAGATCTGGGCATTTGGACCTCAGAACAAGATGTCTCCATATACAGCTGCCATGCGGGAAAGTGTTTCAGTGCCATTTGTCAGGATACAACTTAGACTGCATTACTGAGAATGCTTTGATATTCTGTGGCTACAGCCTACTGGAATAGTTATCTCTTCATTTTAACCGAGTCCCTCACATCTTCTCCTTAAAAATAACATTGGAGACCAGCCAAACAGGAAACAGGATTTCTAGATCTGCCAAAATATCGTTTCATTAGCTTGTGTATTGAAAAAACACCACCAGTGTTGTTGTTCTTGCTTGAAGCTGTTATACAGTTCCAATACAAAAATTTATATACCCTTTAAAATAGGTGCAAAACAGAAAAAATGGCTGCTTACCATATACATTCTTTGTGCTAAATCCAAAGTGCATACATCTTTCACAACATATTATTTCTATTCATCACTGTGCAAAACTTGACATTGCAAAACTTAGTATTGCAACTGCCTCAGTGTGACGCTAGCCCGAGGGCACGTTACCATATTGTGATCCATTATGCCAGCTTAATAACCTGGAAGGAGTTTGTTCCTGTAAAAACATCAGAGTAAAGATCAAACTCTCATGGTCATTTGCGGTAATTAGACTGGAGATGGAGCGGGCCTAGAAAAAGCTGAGGTCTGAGACAGAAGAGGAAAGAGTATTTTTGAGAATTCTTTTGATTCGTTGTTGCACAGCAATTTTGGCTTCAATGTACATGGCTTTGAAAAAGTCTCCCTTTAAGAATGGTATTTATGAAAGCACTAATTCAACAGTACAGATTGAGTACATAATTGACCCCATTGCAAGGCTTTTGCAGAAATAATTTACTCTGTTAAAGAGCTCCTAATAGGTGGAAAAAATTGAGCTTTAAAACATATTGAATTGAGAATGTACTTTTTTCTAGGCTTTCCATCTGTGGATCAGGAAGCTTCATGCAAGCAGAGGCACTTTTTAAATAGTGTTTATCTGCCTAGCAACTACCATCTTGGTATCACAATCAGTTGTATATTATATCATAAGTAATTACATAAAACATACAATGGCAAATAGATGGTCAGGATAGTAAAAGAACCAGCAGAAGTTCTCCAACTGAAAAAAGATTGCTTGCTATAATTACAGTACTGCGAATAAGAATGCTTATCTTTTCCCATTTAAATCTGGAGCTCCTCATACAACCTTTCTTAGTGCAGTATAATATTCCTTTTTAAGGGCCAATACCTCTTACTGCCTCTAGAGAAGATACAGCTCCAGTACTGAATATAAATTTAGGATGGCATAGAAGAGATACTACCTGACTCAGTTAATGCTCTAAAAATCAGGATCAACTGACAAGTGAAACTTCCTTTTGACCCATTTTTTCTTAAGATTTGCCCAGTACTGAATGCTTTCACATAGGATGTCTTTAGCTCTAAGGAGTTCACTACCGCAGCTGAGAACAAAGCACTACATTTGGGAGCAGACTTCAGCTATTCCACGTGGTTTTTGGGCCTTAGACTAAGAAACAGACAACACTAACAGTCATGGCTAATACATAAACTAGAAATACTTACTCTTACCTAAAAGTAAAGCTATCTCATTTATAAAGGCTTTTATTTTGAGAAACTTAAGTAACCAATCCAGAAGTCTGGGGGTAAAAAAAGAATATCACAATCAGAGTATCTATATTCAAGTCTTCAGGTACAGAGAGGTCATGCCAGGATGCAAGTACATAATACACTGAGATAAACAGGCTTACACCAACAGACCCACGTCTTCCCTATGCTAGCAAATCCACCTGTAAGGATGCAAAGACATTGCTTTGCAAGAGGAAGTTTGTGGAATAGCCCCAGAACTAGCAAAGGAGGGACAGACAAATGGAAAGCTCTCTGCTACCAAGTCTGTCATCTGCCCGAAGGCAGCATCTTGCATCTCTGAAAAGCTAAAGGTAAGCTAGCAATATGTTCAATAATTTGAATGTACAGTGAATAGATGAGCACTCTTCCAACATTTCAGAAAAGCTAAGCTAGAAGTGTTCTAACCAAGAAACACTTCCCTGAGTAAAAATGCAAACATCCTAGGTAACAAGGCTATCTCAGCCTAACCCAGGATACCAGGGGAGTGGAAAGCAGCCAGGTTCTGCTGTCCCCAATTTCAAATGTGATCCTGCTTTAGCTCATTTGTATGTAAACACACCAGCCAAGGAACAGAGTCAAATTGTGCTAACAGCAACCACTCACCTTTCCTAGAAACAGCTAGTTGCCAGTGTAAATAAAGAACTGAGCTACCACTGGGAACATAGTTGTACTACAGCTTTTCTTTTCACAACACATTTTTCACTATTACAGAACATTTAACAATCTCAAGACTTTTATAACCCTTACTTATTTTGATCTCCATTGGAGATTGCAGTTGTGTGTCTGAGAAACAATAGGACAAATGAAAACTTGAAATATTAATTCCCCTGAATTAAAGGGGAAATGATGAAGCTATAAAGCAGCACTACGCAAGGAGCAGATGAGGGAGGTTAGATTGTCAGTCCTTAAAATAGCTCTGAAGTCCACTGTGAAAAGCAACAACAAAACCAAGCACTACCACACCACGTTCTTCACTTCCAAGGCTCAAGACAAGTCTTGGAGAAATCCTAAGCAAACAGTAGAAAGAAAAACTAGTATCAAATACATCCTAAATTGCGTTTGGTTTCTCTTGTATAGATTTCAAATTGCATAAAAGCATTTTGCTAGAACTTCTTTAGGTGTTTAAGGCGAAACCAATAAATTGCTATGAATTTAAGAGTTGTTCTAACTTTGGAAATGGGGAAAAACAAAAAAAAGGCATACACCTTCATGTGCTTGGAACCCAGAAACAACAGAAGACTATCAGTACATGTGCTTTTTCACATCGAAACGCAAAAGTTAGCATTTAAGGATTAAAATTAGCAATTGCAAATCCCATGGGAGATGGTAAGAGAAGCGATGTCTTGGACAACATTGCATTTCATTCAACAGTGACTGGCTTTAAATAACTTATACTGTTGATGCTGAAGATAAAATTATAATAGTTTCTTCTCAATAACTGCAGGTCAAAGTTAGGGATTTAGCACTGACTTCTGGATATGCAAGCTGAAGAACTTCTAGAGAGACCTGGTCAAGCAGAAGTTTTAAATGATTGCTTGATATATCACAATCATAGCTCCATCTATCATGTGTGTATATTACAGCGAAGTCAAACTATATATAAATACATCAGTGACTGATGTAGTTGAACATTAAGAGTTGAGGATGTTTGCCTTGCTTTGCAACACACTAATGTGTCTGAAAGTATTATTTAATCTGTTAAGCAGCCGGCTTGGATGAAAAGGAGAACAGATTCTCTTTCCTTGGATGACACCACACCTTCTACTTCAGTGATTCACTCCTCAGCCCAGAGAGAGCAGTCTTCTTTCCTGGCTTATAAACAGATTTGTGAAGTATATGGCAATACTGGCGATCTCTGCTCAAAATTCCTTCCCTTATCCAGCTTCCTCCCCAACTCAGCCAGGCTGTTAAAAATATCCACAGGCAACCATAGACACTTCTATTATTATTTATAACTTTGTTGGGAAAAAGATTTTTTTTCAGTCCTTAAAAGATTTGGGGAAAGGCCACACATTTAAGCTGTATCTATTCAAGAGATAAAGTATGTTTTCTGTGTTTTCCACATTACCTACCATACCAGGAATTCACTGCTACAAGTATTTCACTGTTGCTAGTGAAAGACTCAGTCAAAAGTTTTTCAGCACAAATTAGAGGAAAGTAGGGTTTTTAAATCACGATTTTTAGACTAGCATCTGAAAGTCAAAAAGTGCTTCTTAATGACATATTTACATGCTTGATACTAAAATAAGAACTAGCCAAAACGTCTGCATTTTTAATCAAAAAAAGATTGACCCAGTTTTTAATCACACAATCTGGCTAAAAACTTCATGCTTTTCAAAGAACATTGTGCTTTCTCAAGTTGTTTAAATTTACATTCAATTTAGCTCATTTTTTGCTCTCCTTTTTCGATCTTCCTTTCTACCGCTTCCCTTTAAAAGGAACTGAATGATGCGTTAAATGCACAAACCAAATAACATTACAACCTGAAATTCACTTGGAAGATTTATCAAAGACTTTGCAAAAATAAATGGTTCGTAACCACTTCCATAAGTTATTTTTAAATGTTTCCTCTATACATATTTATATACATGTGCACACACTATATATAGTATAGAACGTATGGCTGAGGGTACCTCATTTTCACAGCTCCATATCTATAGTATCATCTTCACAGTTTCTTTATATCCCCATTGAAAAATCACAGCAATATATCCAAGATCACACAGGATTCTTGAATAGTGAACACTGAATCCAAGTATCGGAGACATCAGGGCTCTCTTGGACATTTCTTCCCTACTGATAATAGACACACTTTCATCCTGACAATCTGAATCACCGAAAGATTTCCACGAGCAGCTCTTCCAGGGAATACAAATAACTTCATTCTCTATTTATCAGTTAATTTGCTCTGAAGGTAGTTTCTCATCTTAAAGAGCTTTGCAGAGGTGAGTTTAAGCTCCTACTTTGTTTTAGATGACACACTTTAATCTTTCTCTGCAAACAGAAACATAACACCAATGGCAGGAATACGAAAGCCACAGGTTCTTTCTGGAATCAGAGGGAACATCTGGAGAAGCTGATAAAGGCAGAGACTGCAGCATCAGCACCATCGGGGATTAGATTGCTGCTGCTTTGGAGCCCCTGTTTTAGAGATTCTACATGGGAAGCAATATTTATCAAATGCTAACGCCTCTTTTAATAGGGTCTAGTTAGTCATATGCTGGTTGTTAATGACAGCATTTTCAGCCTATTAGCCTATAAAGAGGAAACAAAGCTGGGAGGTGATCCAGAATATAGGTTGAGAGCTCGCTGAAATCTCTTCAACCAGTCTGGTTTTATCAGGTGGGGCACTAAAAGAATATGACTGAAAGCAAGAGAAAGCAAAAACAAGGACCAGTAGACAACAAGATACTTATCCTAGGAAAGAAATTTCAGCAAGAGATCATAATTTCTGAGAAAAAGGAATTAATAAGCGTAGATGTCTTTCCAAGTCCTTTGGGACAAATGGCATGATTACAAAAACAGTCACTCTCTAATTAATGTTAGATTAGATTCTGACCTTAGTGTTTGTCAAAATTAAGAAAACTGAAGTTTGCTTTCTAGTCACCATCCAAGCCACTGAAGTGACAGGCTCTGTATATCCCTGGTCAAACATAGTTCCAGCCCTGACATCTGTGAGGTGTGATTGTTCTGCTTTCTGTTAGTCAGCCTCCTACTTACATTTAGTCCCAAATGGAAGAACCACAAGACCACTGTTCTGAGAAAGAAAAAAAAAAAAAAGAGAAAAAAAGAAATCGAAATAGGACACTGGAAGCCAGCCTCTGTGACATCTATACTCAACCTTTACACATATAGCGCATGGACAGACAGTAAAACCAAACACTCCAGTATAAACACGCACTTTGAATATTTAATTCATAAAAGTTCAGTGTTTTTCCTGAGATGTGTCTGTTAGAAGATGAGGAACTTATCGCACAGCTGAGCGGGAAATGTAGCCCATACCGACAGAGATGCTCCTTGCACTCTCATGATGCATGCCGTCCCAGAGAGGAGGAAAATAGGGCACTGTTTCCTCCAAGCAGACTGTGTTTATAGTGCGTGAAATTAAAACATACACATTGTCCTTCCTTCATTTGGAAATTTTCTCAGCTTCAGGGGGAATTACATAGTCATCAGCCAAAGCTATGTAATAGCATGACCTGTCCTTAACTTGCTAAATTTAAAATACCAATGCTTGCTTAAAGTATTTACTTACATCGTTAGCATCTTCCTGTTATGACAGTTACTTGCTGTGACTGACTGTCAACCTTCTGTTGTTCTTGGGGTTGTGGGTTTTTTTGCTGTAAGTCATTTACTTTGCGGGAGCCAAGTTCCAAAGAAACAAGTATGTGCTTCTGCCATCCCTGCTCATGTAGTGTTTACCTGGAGTAACACAATAGCATTGATGGGATAGATTGAGGTACAGTGAAGGGCTGGTTGAATGAGACTCTACTACAACTTAACATGAATGAAAATCAAAACAGTGGCATCTGGATTTCAGTTCATGCCTCATTCAGTGCTATTCAAGTGGAAACTGCAATGTTTTTTATGCAGGCTATAAAAAATTAAATGTTTTTTTACTGTGACTTCATCATACTGAATATTTAATACTTATAGACAAACTGCAGGCAAATACTCATGAAAGGCATTTTCTATGACTGTTCAAGAACAGGAGATATTCTGGGGTGTGCCACCACACAAGTATGTTTCTGACAAATTAATAAATGATAAAAATGAGTGTGGCTAAACTACACTTCAAATCAATATATTTATTAATATTTTTGCAAGAGTTTTATGCTTTTAATTTGAAATATTAAAAGCTTAATTTGTTGCCTTGAAAAACTGGAAATATATTTTTATATATTTCCACTTTAACTTTTAATATTTTCATTTGCTTTCATGCTATAAAAAGCACAGGGACTCTTCTGACATTCTACAAAGGTCACTCAATGCAGTGAAATATAATGATGAAATAAACTATAAACCTTACTTCAAATATTTGACTTCAGCTTCCTGAACTCTGAGATCCAGAAAGATATAGCATTACTGGCCTGAATGTACTACGCCTATTTTTATGGCTTCACCACATAAAGTCATAGTATCTCCCAAGTACACAGGGCGTTCAGATGCACTGAAAATACAGTGCTGCTTTTTTTTTTTTTTTTTTTTTTTACATTCAGCAGATTGTTAACTTCCTAAGATTAGCTACTCAGATTCACAATAATCTTTGACATTAGCTTACGACAAACTAGACTTACAAATTAAATACTGAACCAAGTCAAGTTCTGCTGCAGAACAGAGTAGACCATTCCAATACAAAGTTCTCTTTGCTGTGCAGTTTTTGTCACCAGGTACTAGAGCACAGAGACAGACCTTCTGGATAGGCAGATTTTTTTAGAATAAAAAGTATTTCTGCATTGCCCATTCAATATGAAACGGCATTAACGAAAAGCTCTTTTAAAATCCACATTAACGGAAAAAGAAGCTGGTTTAGACTTATTTCCTAGCATCCTCAAGGAAGAAACTTGACAAGCTGCTCAAAAGTCTCAGTTTGCCTCTGCTTCTGCCCCACAACACATGGGATGGCACAGGCTGCCTGACACAAAGCTCAGATCAGGTTATCCCCAGCGGTGCAGCCAGTTTTGAATCACGCTCTAAAGCAGAGACTGTTCGCTGCCTTTAAAGAGCACTCAGTCACAACACGCTACAAAAGTATTCAAGCAGCAAGCAAAGAACAGCATGGAGAACTGGCCGTCAGTTTTCACAAAACATGCCAAAAACACTGAGTTTTATCACAGAGGGGGTAAGGATATTTTTCTAGATCTTAAATTATGCTTGTCTTGTTAAGTAAGAAAGAACAGACTGAGTACACAAACATCTGGACAAGTCGTCAGCTCTTCAGGAGTTCTGATCTGAATGGCCTGTGCCTGGTTGGAATCTTTATGTGAGGTTTACATCACAAAATGGTCTCCTACTTTTGTAAAATATTTGCTTCCTTCTGAGTACTCTACTGCAGGTTTGATTTAGAGCACACTTTACCTGGGAGATTCAGGTTGCAGGCACCTCACCTGGGTATCCAACAGCTTCCTTTCATCTTATTCAAGGAAGTTTGCTTTGAATATCTTGCTGTTAAATCTGCACTTGCAGCTATAAGCTAGCAACTCCTGCTGATTTGATGGAACACCTCTTCTCATGCTGGGCTACCCTGGGACCTGAATATTGAAGTACTCAGCTTTCTTAGCAGCTGAGCACCATCCAGATATTGCTTCTTCAACTCACCCTCAGGTTCTCCTTGGGAGAGTTTGCAGCGAGTGGCAGCCCACTAATATCCTCTGACCATAACTAGCATTTTACTTCACTGGATACTATGGTTCTTGATTGCAACTTGACCCTCACTGGATAGATGTGCCACAGTCCAAGGACTCTGAAAAGTACGCTGCATAAGCTCCCTATTGTACAGATCTGCAAAAATAACTTTTCCCCCCCTAAAGTCCTTTCATGCCTTTCAGGCCCTCCTTGTTGTTCAGCCTGAGGTTTTTCTGTCCCCAAAACGCTGTGACCGCAGTATGTGAATAAAGCACCTAAGCCAAAGTACAGGACCCTTTAGCTGGCAGTGTCCTAACACTTTTCTTGTCCTGGCAAATATTAGCTCCTTCTAGACCATCCCATTCAGAGAGCCTTAGACAATGAGTTTTCTTTAATTCAGTGGATTATTTTGGCATATTCATATTTATGAAGTAAGTGTTATACTAATGCCTGCTTGGATTGTCCATTAGCTGCATCCAAAGATGAAGTGTGACAAGGTTCCTATCAGCTCACAGCTGATAAAAAGCACAGCAACTATTTGTTGTACGTGACTCAAAAAGCAGCATTCACAGTTTGCACAAAGATTTCATTAAGTATCACAGAAGGGTGATGAAGTTCAAGCAGCACAAAAGGAACATCCTTCCCTGTGAAATGGCCTTGTTGGCATCCTAGAGTCTGATTCAGTATTGTGTAATTAAAACAAGTTGCCTTTTAAATTGCTTTTAGTACAGCATCATACAGCCACATTGGATCTGTATGGTTGAGAAGCAGATCGAAGTTACATGCAACTTGCAAGAGTTGGCAATCTGATCACTAGTTTGAACTTTGCTCACCTATTGTCATGCAGATGAAGGTTGAGCTAGATGGTGCACTGCTAGCCAACAAGTCCATTGTCGATAGTCTTGCCTAGAAGGTCTCTCAAAGGAAGTATCATTATAATAACAGGTCAGCTAAAAAAAGGTTAAAAAATTCCCTTGCTTTAAAATGTTCTTAAGTCCCCTTACACAGCTGCTTTATCATTAAACACTTCATTTTAGCAGGTGGTTACAGCTGTTTAAGGCTTAGAGTTTATTATATAATCAAAAATTCAATTCTGCTTGAACATTAGCCAGAGAAATCATTGGCTTTTATGCAAGGTCTCAATGTACCCCTAGAAAAGGAAAGACTTGGACCTTAAACAGCTAATCCCTGTTCTTGATATTTTATTTTGTAGTGTTATTTTCATACTGGTCATACTAGTACAAATATTCAAGCAAATGAATTTCTGCACTAGCAATCTGCAGTATTTGTAGGAGTGGTGAAAAGTTCTCAGGCCATCAAGCAAACTTGACAGTAACCACACAGTTCATGCCACAAAGCTATATGACATGGACTTCAAACACTTGGACAGACAGCACTGGCTCTACTTCGTAATTAACCACCAACTTGTTGCCTTTCTAGCCTCAAGGCTGAAAACTCCTTATGTCAGTTTAAATTGTTTCACTACATCGTCCATCCTACAGCTCTCGTAATCTCCTGAACAAATATCAACTACTTGATCTGCCCCATGTGGCATTTGATGCCTGAGGCAGACAAGGTAAATCAGATGCACAGCACAATCATTTTTTAAACTATGGTTTCTGTTTTAAAGCCCTACATATCTGCAGTAGAAGGTTCTGAAATGCTCTTCTTTCCTCTAGAGAAAACTAGAGATGGAGCATCTCGTTTTGGAAGGCAGAAGCTTACCTGGTCATCACAGGGTAATCCAATTGGAAGGGTCTAGAGGGGACTACTGGGCATCCCCAAATGAGGAAAGTAGATGAATTCATCACTGTACCAAACCTTGAAGTGCTTACTTTACATATTACACCAAAGGATCCAGTCACAATTCATAGATCTTTTCCAGAAATGCACTCCCGTATTGGCACCATGGGAGAAATATGGGCTAGCTACTTCTCGAAGCTTAAGATAAACAGTAGACAGGTGGCTCTTTCAAATTCCCTGATTTGGCTCCTCCATCACATAAAACCAGCATCTGACAGTGCATCTGCTCCACAGCCAGAGTGTGCTGTACAAGCCACCTGGCTCTGGGGAAAATAGGTCGGACTTGCTGATGTTCTGTGCTCTTGAGGCAGTTTCCAAACCAGGATGAAAGCCCGTCCACATTCGAATGCCTTAGCAAAATCTGCCTTGGATTTAGTTCTACAGGAAGGAATTACTCACTGCATGAATATCTCAATCTTTTAAAGCATAGGCCTATGTCCATACATTTGCACTTTTTCTGCTTAGTTGTGCCAGAAGCCCTCAAAACTAGACCTTTACCAGAACAGGTAATTCCTTTGCACAACAGAAATCCAGTACCCGTCCCATTTCACACTCAGCAAGGCTGCTGTTCAACATCGCAAGTCTGCTTGGCAATCGACCTGGGAGAAAGATGCTGATGAATGAATGAATGAATGACTGGAAGAGCTTTTGAACAGGACTGCTTAAGTGAGATGACAAAAGATAAATTTGCACGCCTGCACATCTTTTTCAAATACCACGTTTACCAGTTTGTTCCATGCAGTTTTCTTAGCCCCTATGTAGGTATTTAGGGAGAATGCAGGAAAGGGCATAGTGAGGACAACGGCGAATCTTTCAGTCTGACAAAAATCACTTAATGTATGTAGAGGAAACAAACTAAAGCACTCTCCTGCATTCGGAGAAGTGGAGGCATGACAGTATCTTCCTACATTAGAAATAGTCTTAAGCTAGCTAGAGTTCAGGCTCATGAACATAACTGATTTTCAGATATATAATATGAATAGTTCCCAGATTTAAGGACCCAAACAACAGGTCTCCATTCATCTTTTAGCTTATTTAGAATACGCTATAAAAGTTCACTCCATTTCACTGTTTAATATGGTTAATGTGGATCAGTTCTGATATGTAGCAACCTCAATCATCTACAGCCTTTCAAAAATCAGACACGTGCTACTTCTGTGATTTGGAATGCAACTGCTGTCCATACTGTAATATATACTTATTTCCAAGGAACTCTTCTCTGAAGTTCACTTTGTCCATTACTCTCCTAAGCCCACTTACATATTGCAAAACTAAATTTGCTGTCTCGACCCAACTGCCAGTTCTCTCTGCAATGGATGCATTTCTTTCTTTTGTGTATCAGTCCTTATCTTTCATCCTCTCCAAAGGGACATGTTCAGTTCTTCCTAATCTCCCTCGCTATTTCTTTTTTTTTCCCCGAGAAATTCCTTCAAATGAAAGCAACATTACTGAGAGCCATCTTCATACTGCTCCCCTGAAATACACCTGCTCCCATTTTGTTCCAATGGTGTGTTTTCTACTAAGTAATTTTAAATAGATTGTGAAGGGAATTCGCACACTTGCCTAGAATACAATGATTTATCTGGTTAGTAAGATATAAATAATAATGTCCTAGAAAACATGTTAATAGTCATAAGCACTTATAGCTGTGTTTAGGCATGGAAAAATTAAGTGGGCAAATAAGGTCCCACGACGTTGCATTTTTTTCTCTGAACACATCCTTTCTTGAATACAACCATTTGCTCTCACAGATCAGCACTTCTGAACACAAACTGGGGTTCCATCCCAGCACATATTTCTACGGACTGTACTTCAAGTTCATTTCAACACAATCTTCTTTTAGGACCAAGTTGCTATCATGTAGTTTGTTCTGATCAGTCTAATTAGAGTCCACTTTTTGAGGAAATATGACCTGGTAGCCCTTTTACTTAGACAAAATCTAAGGCAAAACTACCGCTGTTCAGAAATGCACCAAATCTTACCACCTATAAAGCTGTTCTAGTTCAGAGTTCTGCTTAAAATCTTGTCTGGGTTCACTGTTGATTTGGTTTCAGTAACTCTCATTCAATAAAATCCAATCTCAGACTGTTCTGCACCTTCTTTTAATCAAAAACCTCGACAGGTTGAAGTGACTCCATTGTCCCAACAGCACTTCATTAATTACTATGCATCTAGAAAGGCTGTCAAAGAACACTACTCGGTCTGTGAACTTAAAATGGAACCAAAAGCAATGAATGATCACTCATGTTAAGATTTTGGGAGAAGTCATCCTGCTTGCTAAAAAGGATGCTGCCCTACATTTGCATGTACATTCCATAGATCTCTACTTACAACTTGCATGAAAGACCCGGATATTCTAGTCACTTATCCAAGTTCACTTCAGCTCACACTGTTCAAATCAACTCCTTGTCTCCCTTCCTCTTCTGTACACATGCAACCTCATGGATATCTGTAGAAGGCTGAACTCTCATTGTAGCACTACAGGCTCAGTCAGCCTCCCTGTATTTGTTGCCCACAGATTAGTTTCTCCAGTCTGTGACAGAACTGCACTAGCAGCTGCAGAAAGTAAGTTCGACACTGCCAGGCTCTCGGAAGACTGCAACCACCCAGAGGTTTAAGATGCTACATTACTCTGATTACCTTATGCGAAAAGTCTCCGCATTTCCTCACCTTTCTCTGGCTTGGGTAAAGAGTATTTGCTCACTTCTACTTGAGGGGAGAGTGGAATATGGGAAAAAAGTGCCTTTTGTCCATCCCAAGGCAGAGATGCTTTCAGTCCAAGGCTCTGATATGATAGCGAAGTTGGAAGTTATTTCACAATTTCATTATTGAAACAGGCAAGGTTCTTTTAGAGAGGAAGTGTCATCTTTTTCCAGCAGAAAATATGGAAGAGTTGAAGGCTTCCAGTTTATTTCAGTGGGCCCTGAAGCTCCTAAATGGGAACACAAGGCTACATGACTTGACCATAATCTCTTGTGCACTTGAACGCAGAACCATGACTGAATCTTCCTTCACATGGCACCTTACCACGCTTGTTTGTCCTTAGTGAACTGAGCTTGTCTGAGTAGCTCTCCTAACGCCAGCTTGTGGAGGACAACACTGACAGAGCAGTTTTGAAACTGTATCTAATAATGCTTACATGTGAGATCCATGCATTTCAGAGCTGCAATTCTGACGCTGAAACCTGACCAGGGGCAGTGGCAAAACTGGGAAGATTAGGCAAATTTAGTAATTTCTGCCTTATGCAATATTGTTTTGTTAAGGCTGTGAGGGTTGTTCAGAGACAGAAAGATGGACTGAAATGGATGGCACATTAGAAAATAAAAGCCGTTATTCAGTGTACAGGTCCAATTCACATTGCAGAGCAGTCTTCAACTGATCTGACTATAGTTGGATAAATTTACTTTTGCAGGTAAGAGCATGTAGTCCATTTCATAACACAAACCAGGCCTCATTAGGATGATAGCACATTGGTGATAGGCCCTAGGCCCTCTAACCTTACCTTCCTGCCTATTTTTCACAGGAATCTCTGCTTAGACTTCTGTCAGCACCTTGTCAACCCCAGCCTACGAGCTCCAATGACAGAGCCTCAGCTATTCCCTTGAGTCACTAACACGCACTATTATGACATCAGATTCTTACTCTTGATGTCTAGCTTCAACCCCTATCTGCTAACGTGAAACAAACAGGAATCTTGCCTCATGTGAGAGAGGAGCATTATTTACTTGTTTCTGAACTGCTAAAATTTCCTGTCTTTGTAAGGTAAGGTATCTCCTCCAAGTATGT